>NC_080085.1:72799171-75271379 GCF_949987535.1 Balaenoptera acutorostrata
CCATTTTGTTTCTTGTTTTGGGGTTGTTTTTGTAGGTCTTTTTTTTTAACGTTCCTTCTTTTGTTCTCTTGTGATTTGATGCCTATCTTTAGTGTTATGTCTGGATTCCTTTTTGTTTTTTGTGTATATCTATTATAGATTTTTCATTTGTGGTTGCTGTGAGGTTTTAATATAGCCATATATATATAGATATAGATATAGATATATAGATATGTATATATGTAGGTGGAGCCAAGGTCCTATATATATATCATATAGCAATATATAACAATCATATATATGATTGTTTTAAGTTGCTGATCTCTTAATTTCAAATGCATTTTTAATGACCTTGCATTTGTATTCTCTTCCCCTCATGCTTACTGTTTTTGATATCATATTTTACATCTAATTGTTTTGGGTATCCCTTGTTTCCTTATTGTGGATATAGATGATTTTACTACTTTTTCCTCTAACTTTCCTACTAGCTTTGTCCGTGGATGATTTCCTACCTTTATTGTATGTTTGCCTTTACCAAGGAGCTTTTTCATTTTGTAATTTTCTGTTTCTTGTTGTACCCTTTTCTTTTTCGTCTAGAGAAGTTTCTTTAACATTTGTTGTAAAGCTTGTTTGGTGGTACTGAACTCTTTTAGCTTTTACTTGTCTATGAAGCTTTTGATCTCTCCTTCAAATTTGAATGAGAGCATTGCTGGGTAGGCTGTTCTTGGTTTTTTCCTTTCATCACTTTAAATACATTTTACCTCTTCCTTCTGACTTACAGAGTCTGTGCTTAATATCAGCTGATAACCTTTTGCGAAGTCCCATATTTGTTATTTATTGCTTTCCCCTTTCTGCTTTTAGTATCCTCTCTTTATCTTTATTTTTTTGTCATTTTAATTACAGTGTGTCTTGGTGTGTTCCCCTTTGAGGTCATTCTGTATGGGACTCTCTGAGCTTCCTGGACTTGGATGACTGTTTCCTTTCCCATGTGCAGGAAGTTTCTAGCCATTTTGTCTTCAAATATATTTTTAGTCCCTTTCTTTCTCTCCCTTCTCATTCTGGGACCCTTGTAATGAGAATATTAGTGCACTTGATGTTGTCCCAGAGGTCTCTTAAGCTGTCTTCATTTCTTTTCATTCTTTTTTCTTTTTTCCGTTCAGCTTCAGTGATTTTTACTACTGTCTCTTCCAGCTTACTGATCCATTCCTCTGTATCATTTAGTCTACTGTTGATTCCTACTAGTGTATTTTTCATTTTAGTTATTGTATTCTTCATCTTTATTTGGTATTCTTTATATTTTCTAACTCTTTGTTAAAAACTTCCAACTTCTTGCTCTGTACATTCTTCTCCTGAGTTCTTTCATCTTTACGATCATTACCCTGAACTCTTTCTCTGGTAGATTTCTTATCTCCACTTCACTTAGTTCTTCTTGGGTTTTGTCTTATTCTTTCATCTGGGACATGTTCCTCTGCCACCTCATTTTGCCTGAGTTGCTGCTTGTATTTTTATTTATCTGGTAGGTTAGTTACTTCTCCTGACCTTGGAGAAGTGGCCTTCGGTAGGAGACGTCCTATTTGTCCCAGCAATGCACTCCCCTCTCATTGCCAATGCTATATGCTCTAGGGTTTCCCCCTTTGAGGGCTGCATGGGTCCTTCTGCTATAGTGGGCCAACTATGTGGTGGTGTGGTAGGCTCAGTTGGCCCCTAGTCTGGTTGGTTTCCTGGCCCTGCCTTATTCAGAGGCTGCTGGTTGCTGGTTGGCAGGGCCTCTTCACGAGGAGGCTGACTGGAGAACCCCAGGGGTCCCTGGGGCTAGTTCTGGCTTAGTAATGGGTAGAGTCAAGGTCCAGAAGACTCTGGGGCTGTTTTCCTCCCACTGGTAGGTGAATCCAGGTCCTGGGCTTATGGCTGAACTACTGGCAAGCAGAACCGGGTCTTTAATTTTTGCTTGTCTGAGAACTTTGGGGACCCCAGCGCTGGTGTCAGATCACTTATGGAAGGGGCACAGTTCCTGACACAGCTGGGTACATGGTCTGGGGTGTCACAAATCTTGTGTTAGCCTGCTAGTGGGCAGGGCCAGAGCCCAGCTGGTCCCAGGGTAAGGTCTGGTTTGCTGTGGGTGGGCTGGGTCTGCAGGCTGTGGGATTGTGGTTTTCTCGCTTCTGGTGTCTGCCCCCTTGTGGATCAGCCTGATCTAGAGGTTAAAGCAGACTTCCTGGAGGGCAGGGTTGCTGCCTGCCCACTGGTGGGTGGAGCTGAGTCCTGGCCCTCTTCTGGGCAGTGCTGTCTAGACATACATAGAGTTATGTATAGAAGCAGCTGGGGGCTCAGGAAGTCTTTAGGCAGCCTGTCTGCTGATGGATGGGGCTGTGTCCCTGCACAGTTAGCTGCTAGGCCTGATGTGTCCCAGCACTGGCACCTATAGCCTGATGGGTGGGGCCAGGTCTTGGTGCTAATGAGCTAGGGGGAAGATACCATAATGGCACCAGCCTGCACCAGTGTCCATGAGGTAGAAGAAACTCCCAAGTATGGCTGCCATCAGTGTCTGTGTCTCCTGGGTGAGCTGCATCCACTGCCTGCCTCTCTGGGGGATGCCCCAAAACAAGCAGGTAGATCTGGCCTAGGCTCCTATAAAATTACTGCTATTGCCCTGGGTCCTGGAGCATGTGAGATTTTGTTTGTGCCCTTTAAGAGTGAAGTCTCTACTTTCCTCAGCTGTGTGAGACTCCCAAAAGTAAACCCCACTGGCATTCAAAGCCAAATCCTCTGGGAGTTCGTCTCCCTGGTGCAGGACCCCGGGCTTAGAACTGTCATTACTGTGGGTGTACCTCTACAATGTAATTATTCTTCAGTTTTGGGTCAGCCACCTGGGGGTATGGGACTAGATTATATCACAAATCTGCCCCTCCTTCCTGTCTTCTTGTGGTTCCTTCTTTGTGTCTTTGTTCTAGAAGATCTTTTCTGGAGCTTCCTGTCTTTTTCATTGTGATTTTGTATTGTGTATTTGTGATTTTTCTGTGCTCATGAGAGGAGTTCATGGTCTTTCTACTCTGCCATCTTGGCTGATCCTCTCCTAGTATAATATTTCTCCTATGTCTTTTGATCAGAGCATTTATTCTATTGATATTTAAAGTGATTATTGACAGGCATGTAGTTATTGTCATTTTATTACTTGTTTTTCAGTTTTTTTTTTTTTTTTTTAATAATTTTTTTTTTTTAAACTGTAATACTCTTTATAGCTACTTTATTTATTTATTTATTATTATTTATTTTTGGCTGTGTTGGGTCTTCGGTTCGTGCGAGGGCTTTCTCTGGTTACGGCAAGTGGGGGCCACTCTTCATCGCGGTGCGGGGACCGCTCTTCATCGCGGTGCGCGGGCCTTTCACTATCGCGGCCCCTCCCGTTGCGGGGCACAGGCTCCAGACGCGCAGGCTCAGTAGTTGTGGCTCACGGGCCCAGCTGCTCCGTGGCATGTGGGATCTTCCCAGACCAGGGCTCGAACCCGTGTCCCCTGCATTAGCAGGCAGATTCTCAACCACTGCGCCACCAGGGAAGCCCCTTTCAGTTGTTTTGTAGTTATTCCTTGTTCCTTTCTTATTCTTTTTGTTTCTCTTATTGTGGTTTGATGATTTTGTTTTGTAGCATGCTTGGGTTCCTTTCTTGATGCCTTTTGTGTATCTATTGTAGGTTTTTGATTTATGGTTACCATGGGGTTCATATATATTGACCCATAATTGTATCTACTTGATTTAAACTTGTAGTCATGTAAGTTCAAATACATTCTAAAAGATCTGCATTTTTACTCCCCTCCCCTACATTTTGTTTTTGATGTCATCTTTTACATCTTCATGCTTATCCCTTAACTGATTATGGTAGTTATAGTTGTTTTCACAATATTTTTGTCTTTTAATCGACATACTGGCTTATTTAAGTGATCTTCAGTCCTTTCTATATGTTTCCCTTTCCTTCTGGGATTTTCCCTTTCCTATAGATTCTTACTTCTTTTCCATTTAGAGAAGACCTTTCAACATTTCTTTTAGGGTAGCTTTAGTGTTGCTGAATTCTTTTAGTTTTTCTTGTTGAGAAGTTCTTTGTCTCTGCTTCTATTCTAAATGATAATTTAATGACATTGTGTTTTTATTTATTTATTTATTTTTAGTAGGGACTTTATTTCCTTCCTTCCTTCCTTCCTTCCTTCTTTCCCTCCTTTCCTCCTTCCTTCCTTCCTTCCTTCTTTCTTTCTTTTCTTTTTCTTTCTTTCTTTCTTTCTTTCTTTCTTTCTCTCTCTCTCTCTCTCTCTCTCTCTCTCTCTTTCTTTCTTTCTTTCTTTATCTCTGTCTTGGCTGTGTTGGGTCTTTCTTGCTGCATGCAGGCTTTCTCTAGTTGTGGCAAGTCGGGGCTACTCTTTGTTGTGGTGCATGGGCTTCTCATTGCAGTGGCTTCTCGTTGCAGACCATGGGCTCTAGACACGTGGGCTTCAGTAGTAGTGGCACGCAGGTTCAGTAGTTGTGGCTCGTGGGCTCTAGAGTGCAGGCTCAGTAGTTGTGGCACATGGGCTTTGTTGCTCCATGGCATGTGGGATCTTCCCGGACCAGGGCTCAAACCTGTGTCCCCTGCATTGGCAGGCGGATTCTTAACCACTGAGCCACCAGGGAAGTCCCAGCATTGTGTTTTTAATGTCAAATTCCACTTGTTCATTGTTGGCATATAGGAAAGTGATTGACATTTATATATAACCATTGTATCCTCAACCTTGCTGTAATTGTTATTAGTAATAACAATAATAATTGTTATTATTAGTAGTAACTAATAATGATTGTTATTATTAGTTCCAGATGATTTCTTTTACAGATTTTGATAGATTTATACCAATTCCATTATTTGGAGTCTTTAATATAAATGCTATTTTGTCTTTAATTTAAAATTCTTCTTGTTAATATCTGGTATATAGGAAAACAAGTGATGTCTGTACATTAACCTTGCATCCTACAAACTTGTTAAGTTCACTAATTGGCAGGAGATGCTTTTCCCAATTCTTTCATATTTCATGTATAGACAATCATGTATCTGTGGACAAATATAGTTGTATTTCTTCCTTCCCAATCTGTATAGTTTTTAATTCATTTCTTTCTCTTCATTGTGTATGGCTTCCAATATGACGGTGAAAAGGTGGGGTAAGAAGGGAAATCCCTGTCATGCTCCTGCTCTTAGGGGAAAAGCTTCAAGTTTCTTACTATTAAGTATGGTGTTTGCTGTAGGATTTTTTTTTCTCTATGTTCTTTATCAAGTTGAGGAAGGTTCTCTCTATTCATAGTTTGCTGAGAGTTTCATCATGAATTGGTGTTGGAGTCTAATGCTTTTCCTGCATCTTTTGATATGATTGTATAATTTTTCTTCCTTCATTTGTTAATATGATGGATAACATTCACTGATTTTTCTAATGTATTACCAGCCTCACATACCTGGGATGAATCCCATTGACTGTGGTGTATAATTATTTTTTATACATTGTTAGATTCAACTTGTTAATATATTGTTGAAAATGTTTGCATCTATGTTCATGAGGGGTGGTGGTCTCTAGTTTTCTTGTGATGCTTTGTGTGGCTTTGGTATTAAGTAATGCTGGCCTCATAGAATGAGTTAAGAAGTATTCTCTCTACATTTATATTCTGGAAAAGACTGTAGAGAATTGGTATAATTTTTTCTTCAAATATTTGGTAGAATTCACCAGTGAATCCATCTGGGCCTGTGCTTTCTCTTTTGGAAGCTTATTAAATATTGATTCAATTTCTTTAATAAATATAATACTATTTATATTGCCTCTTCCTTCCTGTGTGAGTTTTTGCAGATTGTGTTTCTCAAGGATTTGGTCCATTTCATCTAGGTTATCAAATTTATGGCCATAAAGTTTTTCATATTATTGCTTTATTATCCTTTTAATGGTAGTGAGATCTGTAGTGATATCCCATCTTTCATTTCTGATACTAGTAATTTGATTTCTGTCTTTCTCTCTCTCTCTCTTTTGAGTTAGCTCATCTAGAGAATTACCAAATTTATTGATCTTTTCAAAGAACCAGGTTTTGGTTTTGTTGATTTTCCCTATAGATTTTTCTGGTTTTCAATTCTATGATTTCTGTTCTAATTTTTATTTATTCTTTTCTTCTTCTTACCTTAGCTTTAATTTTTACTCTTCCTAGCTCTAAATTTTCCTCTAATCACTGCTTTCACTGCATTTCATAAATTTTGATAAGTTGTACTTTCATTTTCATTTAGTTCAAGATACTTAAAATTTTTTTCTGGAGATTTCTACTTTGACTCATTGTGTTATTTAGAAGTGTGCTGTTTAAATTTTTGGATTTTTCGGATATCTTTCTGTTGTTGAGTTCCAATTTAATTCCATTATTTCCTGAGAGCAGATGTCATATGACTTTTATTCTTTTAAATTTGTTAATGTGTGTGTTTTTTTTTTAAATGATTAGTTTTGTTTGGTGTCCTGAATATTGCAACATTTTACATATTGTATCTAGCTAGATGTGAATAGCCAATCCCATATAAATCCATATGTAGGAAAGTATAGATACCCAATTTCAGTTTTTAGGAGATGAGTTTTTATTAGGCTTGACATATTTTAAATTTTTATTTATTTATTTATGACTGTGTTGGGTCTTCGTTTCTGTGCGAGGGCTTTCTCTAGTTGCAGCAAGCGGGGGCCACTCTTCATCGCGGTGCGCGGGCCTCTCACTATCGCGGCCTCTCTTGTTGCGGAGAACAGGCTCCAGACGCGCAGGCTCAGTAATTGTGGCTCACGGGCCCAGCCGCTCCGCAGCATGTGGGATCCTCCCAGATCAGGGCTCGAACCCGTGTCCCCTGCATTAGCAGGCAGATTCTCAACCACTGCGCCACCAGGGAAGCCCCTAATGTGTGTTTGATGATCTCAAGTGTGGTCTATATTAATGAATGTCCCAGGTGAGCTTCAGAAGAATGTGTACTTTGCTGTATTTGGATGAAGTAGTCTATAGGTGTTAATTATATATAGTTAATCAGTGGTGCTGTTGAGTTCATCTAAATCCTTATTGATTTTAATGGGTGCTTGAATTATACATTTCTGATAAAAGGATGTTAAAGCCTCCAAGTATACTATTGGATTCTTCTCTTTATCCTTGCACTCATATCAATTTTTGCCTCACATGTTTTGATGCTGTGATGTTAGGCACATTAAAGACTGTTATGTCTCTTGGAGAATTAACCTCTTTATCATTATGTAATTCCTTGCTCTGAATTCTACTCTACCTGAAATTATTGTAGCTACTCCAGCTTTATTTTGATTAGTGTAAATTTAGTATATCTTTCTCCATTATTTTACTTTTATTTTATATGTACCTGTATATTAAAGAGTGCTTCTGATAGACAACATGTTGGGTCTTGTTTTTTGATTCACTCTGACAATCTCTTTTAATTGGGGTATTTAAAGCCATTGACATTTAAAGTCATTATTGATATATCTTGATTAATATCTACTATATTTGTTACTGTTTTCTATTTATTACCCTTGTTCTTTGTTCAGATTTTTGTTGTTCACTCTTTTTCTGCCTTTGTGGTTTTAACTGAGCATTTTATATGATTTCATTTTCTGTCTTGTCTTAGTTTAATTATATTTTTAAACTTTTTTACAGTTGCCCTAGAGTTTGCAATATATATCTACAATTAATCCAAGTCCACTTTCAAATAACACTATACCACATCACTGGTTAGTGCAAGTATCTTATAATAACAAAATGGTCCTAATTCCTCTATTCTTTTATATCATTGCTGTTACCCATTTCACTTATACAATAGCTATAAATATTCAATGTATTTTTGCTACTATTATTTTGAGCAAACTGTTATCTCTTAGATCAATTCTCAATAATAAAAATAAAAGCTTATATTTTACTTTCACTCATTCCTTCTCCAGTACTCTTCTTTTCTTTATATAGATCCAAGTTTCTGACATGTATCATTTTCCTTCTCTCGGAAGAACTTCTTTTAACATTTCTTGTAACAATTCCCTCAAATTTTTTGCCTGAAAGTCTTTATTTATCCTTCACTTTTGAAGGATAGATAATTTCACAAGATAAAGAATTATAGGTTAGTGGGTTTTCTTTTTCTCTTAAGGCTTTAAATATTTCAATCTATTGTCTTCTTACTTGCATGTTATCTGAGAAGTTGGATATAATTCTTATATTTGCTTCTCTCTAGGTAAACTGTTTTTTTTTGCACTTATCTCCTTTCAAGATTTTTTCCTTTTCTTAGGTTTCCTGCAATTTGAATATGATATGCCTAGGTGAAGGGGTTTTTGCTTGTTTGTTTGGCATTTATCCTGATTGGTGTTCTCTGACATTTCTGGATCTGTGGTTTGATATCTGACAATATTGGGGAATTCTCAGGCATGATTACTTCAAATATTTCTTCTGTTCTTTTGGTATTCCCACTAAACATATGTTACACCTTTGTAATTGTCCCATAGTTCTTGGATATTCTGTTCCATCTTTTTTTTTTTTCTTTGTTTTTCAGTTTGGGGAGATTTCTATTGACATATACTCAAGCTCAGAGGTTCTTTCCTCAGCTGTATGCAGTCTACTAATAAGCCCATCAAAGGTATTCTTCATTTCAGTTACAGTGTTTTTGATCTCTAGCCTTTCTTTTTGATTCTTCAAAGAGAAGAATTTTCATTTTTCTATTTATGCTACCCATCTGTTCTTGCATGTTGCCTATTTCTTCCATTAGAACCCTTAGCATATTAAACATAGCTGTTTTAATTTCTCAGTATGATAATTCTAACATTCCTGCTGTATCTCAGTCTGGTTCTGATGCTTGCTCTGTCTCTTTAAATATGTGATTTTGCCTGTTAGTGTGTCTTGTAATTTTTTTTGTTGAAAGCTAGACATGATGCACTGGGCAAAGGGAACTCTGGCATATAGGCCTTTAGTGATTTAGTGGTAAAGCTGGAGGGAAAGGAAGCATTTATATTTCTAAGATTAAGCCTTAGTTTTTGGTGAGCCTGTGACCTTGGGCTGTGACCTTCATAGGTGCCTCTTAGTGTTTTTCTCCACCTTTGGTGGGACAGGATGGCTAGTAGGCTCTGGAATTTGGTATTTCCCATCCCCCACCTGGAAGATAGAGCAGGCTGGAGTAAGGTATTTCATTTCCTCCAGGTAGGTTAGAGTCTGATAAAACCCTAATAGGTAAGGCTCTGGTAAAATATTTTTTCTTGAATTCAGAGCTTCTAAGAGCTGAATGCTCTGGTCCATTTTAAAATGGTTCCTTTTCACCTTCCCCTGCTTGAAGCATAAAGGGATTTTTTATTTGATATTCACTGTAAGAACCTGGTAGGGCCCCTGTTGGTAAAACTCACAAAAGTGTGAGGGTCTCCATATTACTGGACCCTCTCCCCCAGAGTTTGTAAATTTTAGGCCTATCCACGCTATATCTCCAGCAACTCATCAATTATAGTCTAGGTTTTTCTACCCCAGTATTGGTTCCCAGGAAGGTTTCTGCTGCTCATAATGAAAATTATGCTCTTGATAAGTTGTGATTCTCTTTATCCAGTTGTTGGTCTTTCCAACTTTGGGGTCAGCAATTTGTCCTGTGACCTCGCTTTTATGATGGATCTAAGAAGACTTGTTGATTTTTCAGTTTGTTCAAGATTTTTACTTTTTATTAAGATAGAGCAATGACTTCCAAGCTATTTACACTCCAGACTGGAAATAGGAAGTCCTCCTGGGTTTGGGTTTTTACATCTTAGTGAAACAATAGAATGCAGAGCATGTCTGATGCAATTTTAAACATTCAAATATCTTTCATGTCAAATCTAAACAAACCAATATATAATTCACTTTGAGATCCTGATAGCTTGTGGTCATATTCCTTTTACTTTTGTCCTCGAATGAAGTAATTTTCTACACTCTGAAATGCAGGTAACAGAAAAAGGTTTTTTGGGGTTTTTTTTTTGATGCTTGCAGTTATTATATTGCATTTGCTCTTATTCTCTGATAAGGACAACATCTAGCGCTAAGTCATAGGATTTAAAAATAGCTTTTTAATTTATCATATGATTTTGTGAAATTGAGATTTTTTTATGACTCTTAATTTGCCTCTACTTTATTAGAGTGACCATACTCTTGGTTAATATCCACAGCATTGCAAACTGATAAAAATCCATACAAATTACAAATTTGTGTAAATTACAAATGCTACCTCTGACAAGAGCACTAAATAATGATTTTCATTGAGGCATTAAAGAATGTTTATATCTGATACGAGTACCATGCCTAAATAAATTGCATAAAGCTATAATGGGGAAAAAAATAATTTCAGTACGTGAAGAAACCTCTTTCATCAGAGAGGACATATATTTCTCCTTAATAAGAGGTAACGATACACCAAAACTTAGGAGGAAATTCAGTTTGCATTGAAAAAATTTAGAATAATTATAGATTTAGCTTAAGGATTTACTTGGTATGTAATTCCCTGACTTCAGGCAGGCTGGAGGGAGGGTAGAAGGAGAGTCAAGAAGTGGAGAGAAAAAAAATGCTGGCATCAGTTGATATTTTCAGTATTTCCATCACATAAACCCTGACAAATTCTTTTTTTATTATTATTATTTTTTAATTAATTTATTTATTTTTGGCTGCATTGGGTCTTTGTTGCTGTGCGTGGGCTTTCTCTAGCTGTGGTGAGCAGGAGCTACTCTTCATTGTGGCGCGTGGGCTTCTCATTGCAGTGGCTTCTCTTTTGCAGAGCACAGGCTCCAGGTGCGCAGGCTTCAGTAGTTGTGGCATGCAGGCTCAGTAGTTGTGGCTCATGGGTTCAGTAGTTGTGGCTCACGGGCTTAGTTGCTCTGCGGGATCTTCCCGGACCAAGGCTCAAACCCCCCTGGCATTGGCAGGTGGATTCTTAACCATTGCGCCACAAGGGAAGTCCCCCTGACAAACTCTTTGAATCTTTTGCTTTTCATTAAATCACTACCTGCTTGACACTAACTGTGAATCTCCCCAGTTTCTTAAACTGTTAGTACCAGTCCTTTGCAAATTTTTGTTTTTTAATCAGCTTGCACACCTGGGGAATATGGCATGTTACAGGTTAATTACCTATAAGGAAGATATCTTAATTGCACGGAACTCTTCTGTAGGAGATAAAAATATAAAACTCAACCTTTTTTTCTGGTGGTATATCATGTGAAAATTAAGTATTTATTAACTATAAAGTGACCTTTGGGTATGTATGGGAATTCAGCTGTTCGTGTTCCCAAGCAGAGCTCCACTGAATACTCTCCAGTTTTGTGGCTGATAGTCCCATAGCACAAGAGAACACTAACTTAATTTCAGTGAAGGTGACACTTGTTAAAATGTATTGTTTTTCAGGGTTGTTTTTTTTTTTTTTCATTATTGGCGATGTTTTAGTTTTGAACTGATATAGACTATACCTTCCAGATGGAGTTCATCTGGAAGCAAAGTTTTCTAAAAATAATGCTTCTTTCAGGGTAGTCAGTTGGAACTTAGCTCTGCCAGTATGCATATATTATAACTTTAATGAAAATGTATATAACAACACTCAAGTAATATTTACTGTGTATTAGGAAAATATGGAGAGGAAAAAATAAGAAACTAAGAATCATCCATTCTTTCTATAATTCCAGTAACCAGAGGCAACTTTTCTTATACAGACATACCTTGCAGGTATTGTGGTTGGGTTCCAAACCACCACAATAAAACAAATATCACAATAAAGTGAATCACACACATTTTTTGGTTTCCCAGTGCATATAAAAGTTATGTTTACACTATACTGTAGTCTATGTGTGCAATAGTATTATGTCTAAAAAAAACAATGTCCATAACTTAATTTAAAAATACTTTATTGCTAAAAAATACTAACCATTATCTGAGCCTTCAGTAAGTCATAGTAGTAACATCAAAGTTCACAGATCACAGATCACAATAAAAAATATAATGAAAAATTTTGAATCATTGTGAGAATTGAAACACTGTCAAAATGTGACACAGAGACATGAAGTGAGCAAATGCTGTTAGAAAAATGGTGCTGATAGACTTGTTTGATTCAGGGTTGCCACTAACCTTCAACTTGTAAAAAATGCAATATCTGCAAAGCACAATAAAGTGAAGCACAATAAAATGACATACGTCTATATATGCTTCTAGATAATTTTATCTGCATAAACACATGCAATTATATCTTTTTCCTTTTACAACATTGCATTATCCATGTACCGTTTTCAGGACTCTGGCGTTTATTGCAGTTTATTAGTAAAGTATGTGACTTGATTCTAACAGTAACTGAATAAAGAATTAAAGCATTTGGGGGAGGGGTTTTTATTAAATAGCTCAGGCATTCGGTCCCAAGTCCCTCACGGGAATACTATTCACAAAATTGATCAAGTCTAATTAGCAAATCTATTTTTAATATCTATTGCTCATTCATTCACTCATTCAACACATATTTTTCTAGCATAAATTATGTGCAAAACACTGTATTTTGCGCCAAAGGGGATTCAGGGATGTTTCAGACAACATCTTTCTATTTAGCTTTGTTTCAAAGTTGGAAATATCAAAGGGGAGGAATTTTTTCGGAGAATCACTATTGAAGATACACAAATGCTAGTAAGTTCTTTTAAGATTCTGGGCTAACAGTTATCTTTACACTAATGGATATTTTATATCAAAAGGGTAATTTAGAAAATAGAGAATTAAGGCACTAAAAGGTGAACACAGTAATTCTGGAGTCAATCATGTAGCCAACTAATTGCTCTTGATGGTGGATGCATGCAGGTCTCTAGGCACTAGCTTCAGCCCACCATAGCACATGATGAGCTAGGGGCCTTATAGGACAGGTTGAAAGAAGTATATCAATTATTTTATAAAGATTTAAAAGATTGTCCTTGTCACCTGACCACCTTTCTAAGTCATGTGTGACCCAAAGACAGAACTATTCTTCCTATTCATCTTTTTATTTCTCACCTGTAATACAGTTTTAATGGGAATTTCCTTTATGCCAGTCAGTGCATTCTTATTTCTAAATCATGATATAGTGCAGGAGAAGTTTGTGACCTTCACAGGTCAGCTGTAATAACAGATGGAAGAGGTGAGGGAGAAAATACTTAGTTTTAGAATCAGATTCATCTGTATTAAGTATTTTTAGGTGAAACTGAGCAAAACTCGGTGTTTTTCTGTCTTTAATAACTATTTCTTTTTTAGGATGAATTTATAGAAGTGATATTTTGAGTATAAGCTTCCAGCAGGTTCTATTTATTCTTCAAGTAAAGATATATAATCTTGAAGAAAATCAGTCAGGAAGGAAGATGTACTTTAATAAAGATATGATGTGCTTTAATTAGGGTATTAGTATTGTATGACCAAAGAGTTGTTCATTCTTGTTAAGTTAGGATTATGTAGATTATAGTTCAAGGAGCACTGGAGCCAGTTTTCTTCCTTTAAAAGCACATCAAATCATATTTCTATGGGGAAAATCAATAAAAGAAAATATTGTTTAGTAAGTAGCAGTAATAATTATAAACATCTTCCCTCTTCATTTCCTGCCCTTCTCACTCAATCTTCTCTGTTTAATGTTGTAGTATAATGAGAATGGAGTTAATAGTATATCTTGCCAGTTGCCTGATACAAATCTTTTAACTACTCTGAGCCTCAGGTTTTTCATTGTTAAGTGAGAATAATACATAACCTGCCTGCATAGCAGGGTATTTGCCGGAATCAGAAAAGATGATAATGTACATGGAAGCACTTTGTATGTTATGAAGTACAGTGTGTAAAATACTAATTGTATTACAATATTTGTATCATTTGGGGTACATTTTCTTTTTAACAACTATGGATAA
Organism: Balaenoptera acutorostrata; assembly: GCF_949987535.1. Lineage (NCBI taxonomy): Eukaryota > Metazoa > Chordata > Mammalia > Artiodactyla > Balaenopteridae > Balaenoptera > Balaenoptera acutorostrata. The sequence continues at coordinate 72,813,043 of NC_080085.1, forward strand.
CTGGTGCTTCACATTTTTATTTTTCTAGTGCTTCATAATTTTATGATAATATCTTTATCTTGTTTTCATCTACTTTCTTTCCCTCTCCCTGTGAATGTCTTTCTTCCTGCCTTTAAAAAATCTTGCTGAAGGGATCAGCAATCATAAAAAAAAATTGTAGATCAAGTTAAGTAAAAAGGAGGGGCTTGTCTGTGTGTATTTGAGTTAATAGATTTTAGTACAATTTTTAGTAGACACCAGTCACTTCAGGAGAGGGGTTGTTATGTTTGCTTTTTCCTAACCAACTCTTGTGTGTGTGTGTGTGTGTGTGTATCTTTTAAAATTGTTTATTTTATTGAAGTAATATACATAAATGCATTGAATTTTAATGTGTAGCTCAATGAATTTTTATATGTATATGCATGCATAATACCACAGATAAAAATACAGAACATTTACAACATCCCCAAAATTTCCATTGTGCCACTTCCCAATGTATTCCCTGAGATAATTAATATTCTTACTTCTATGACTGTTAGTTTGCTTGTCCTTGAACTTCATATAAATAGAATTGTACAGTTTATGCTTTTTGTGTCTGGCTTTTTTCATTCAACAGTGTATCTGTGAGATTAATCCATGCTGTTGGATGTGTTAGAAGTTTGTCCATTTCTGCTGTGTACATGCCAAAGTTTATTTATTTATTTATGATATGAATAGAGTTACTATAATGATATAACAAATAAACATGCTATGAGCATTATCGTACATGTCTTTGGTAGACATATGCCCTCATTTTTCTTAGATATACACCAAGGAATGGAACTGCTAAGTTATATGATAGGCATATGCTTGGTTGCAGTAGGTAGTATGAAAAAGTGGTCCAAAGAGGTTGAAACATTTTACACTTCCATCAGTAATATATGAGGGAGTGTTTCCTTAATTTCTCTTTCTGATTTTTCATTGTTAGTATATAGGAATGCAAGAGATTTCTGTGATTAATTTTGTATCCTGCTACTTTACCAAATTCATTGATTAGCTCTAGTAGTTTTCTAGTAGCATCTTTAGGATTTTCTACTTATAGTATCATGTCATCTGCAAACAGTGACAGTTTTACATCTTTTCCAGTTTGGATTCCTTTTATTTATTTTTCTTCTCTGATTGCCGTGGCTAAAACTTCCAAAACTATGTTGAATAATAGTGTTGAGAGTGGGAATCTTTGTCTTGTTCCTGATCTCAGAGGAAATGCATTCAGTTTTCCACCACTGAGAATGATGTTGGCTGTGGGTTTGTCATAAATGGCCTTTATTATGTTGAGGTAAGTTCCTTCCATGCCCACATTCTGGAGAGTTTTTATCATAAATGGGTGTTGAATTTGTTGAAAGCTTTTTCTGCATCTACTGAGATTACCATACAGTTTTTATCCTTCAATTTGTTAATATGGTGTATCACATTGATTGATTTGCATATATTGAAGAATCCTTGCATTCCTGGGATAAACCCCACTTGATCACGGTGTATGATCTTTTTAATGTGCTGTTGAATTTTGTTTGCTAGTATTTTGCTGAGGATTTTTGCATCTATGTTCATCAGTGATATTAGCCTGTAATTTTCTTTTTTTGTGACATCGTTGTCTGGTTTTGGTATCAAGGTGATGGTGGCCTTGTAGAATGAGTTTGGGAGTGCTATATTTTGAAGAGTTTGAGAAGGATAGGTGTTAGCTCTTCTCTAAATGTTTGATAGAATTCACCTGTGAAGGCATCGGGCCCTAAGCTTTTGTTTATTGGGAGATTTTAAGTCACAGTTTCAATTTCAGTGCTTGTGATTGGTCTGTTCATATTTTCTATTTATTCTTTGTTCAGTCTTGGAAGAAAATCAGAAAGAGAAATTAAGGAAACACTCTCATTTATCAATGCAACAAAAGGAATAAAATACCTAGGAATAAACCTACCTAAGGAGACAAAAGACCTGTATGCAGAAAACTATAAGACACTGATGAAAGTAATCAAAGACGATACAAACAGATGGAGAGATGCATACCATGTTCTTGGATTGGAAGAATCAACGTTGTGAAAATGACTATACTGCCCGAAGCAATCTACATATTCAATGCAATCCCTATCAAATTACCAATGGCATTTTTCACAGAACTAGAAAAAATTTTACAACTTGTGTGGAAACAAAAAAGACCCTGAACACCCAAAGCAATCTTGAGAAAGGAAAATGGAGCTGGAGGAATCAGGCTCCATGACTTCATACTATACTATAAAGCTACAGTAATCAAGACAGTACGGTACTGGCACAAAAACAGAAATATAGATCAATGGAACAGGATAGAAAGCCCAGAGATAAACCCACGCACATATGGTCACCTTATCTTTGATAAAGGAGGCAAGAATATACAGTGGAGAAAAGACAGCCGCTTCAATAAATGGTGCTGGGAAAACTGGACAGGTACATGTAAAAGTATGAAATTAGAACACTCCCTAACACCATACACAAAAATAAACTCAAAATGGATTAAAGACCTAAATGTAAGGCCAGACACTATCAAACTCTTAGAGGAAAACATAGGCAGAACACTCTATCACATACATCACAGCAAGATCCTTTTTGACCCACCTCCTAGAGTAATGGAAATAAAAAGAAAAATAAACAAATGGGACCTAATGAAACTTCAAAGCTTTTGCACAGCATAGGAAACCGTAAACAAGACCAAAAGACAACCCTCAGAATGGGAGAAAATATTTGCAAATGAAGCAACTGACAAAGGATTAATCTCCAAAATATACAAGCAGCTCATGCAGCTCAGTATGAAAATAGATAAAACCCAGTATTGTGAAGCAATTATACTCCAATAAAGATCTATTAATTTTTTTAAAAATTAAATTTAAAAAATACAAACACCCAATTCAAAAATGGGCAGAAGACCTAAATAGACATTTCTCCAGAGAAGACTTACAGATTGCCAACAAACACATGAAAAGATGCTCAACATCACTAATTTTTAGAGAAATGAAAGTCAAAACTACAATGAGGTATCACCTCACAGCATTCAGAATGGCCATCTTCAAAAAATCTAGAAACAATAAATGCTCGAGAGGGTGTGGAGAAAAGGGAACCGTCTTGCACTGTTGGTCGGAATGTAAATTGATACAGCCACTATCGAGAACAGTAGGGAGGTTCCTTAAAAAAGTAAAAATAGAACTACCATTCGACCCAGCAATCCCACTACTGTGCATATACCCAGAGAAAATCATAATTCAAAAAGATACATACACCCCAATGTTCATTGCAACACTATTTGCAATAGCCAGGACATGGAAGCAACCTAAATGTCCATCAACAGAAGAATGGATAAAGAAGATGTGTTACAATTATATAATGGAATATTACTCAGCCATTAAAAAGAAATGAAATTGAGTTATTTGTAGTGAGGTGGATGGACCAAGAGTGTCATACAGAGTGAAGTAAGTCAGAAAGAGAAAAACAAATACCGTATGCTAACACATATATATGGAATCTAGTAAAATGGTACTGATGAACTTAGTGGCAGGGCAGGAATAAAGACGCAGACGTAGAGAATGGAATTGAGGACCCAGTGGGGGAATGGGGGGCTGGGAAGTAGTGAGAGAGTAGCACTGACATATATACACTACCAAATGTAAAATAGAAAGCTAGTAGTAAGCTGCTGCAAAGCACAGGGAGATCAGCTCAGTGCTTTGTGACCATTTCCCTTTCCTCGTGCCTTAGCTGTGTCTCATAAATACCATATTACATGATCTTTAAATCCAGTGTTACAACCTCTGCCTTCAAAATTGTGAGCTTATTCTGTTTTTTAAATGAAATTACTAATATAATAGATGCTTGCATAATAATTTCAGTGCCTTTTTCTATATTGTTTTTATTTTTCTGATTTTAGATTCTTTTAAATATGTTTTTCACATATCTTTTCCTTTCCCCTGGTTTGAAATATATGTACTCTATGCTTTTAGAGATTATTCTGGAAATTTAACCCTAAACAGTTAATTTCACAAAGTCTAAAACTGAACAATTAAACCACTTTCCAAACAATTTGGAACTCCAAACGTATTAGCTTCAGTCATCCTCTCCTTATTTTACATGCTTTGTTCAGTATTTTAGTTTGGTACTTTTGATAACTCCCCAAATTTGACATTATGATTTTATACAGAGATATATTTACTTTTTACTGAAAATGTTTAGCTGTACCCACATTTCCTTCTTGTCTTCATCATTCCTTCTTTATCTTCAGACCATCTTTCTGGTATTCTATATTTTCCCGAAGTTCATCCTTTGGACGTTCCTTTAGTGAAGGCCTGAAAAGTCTGATGGAGTTTCTCCATCTCCAATCCATGGCTCTTCTCTTTGATCCAACATGGAAATTATACGTAGTTCCACAACTAATTCTCCATCATGAGATCCTTGTATAAGTCCTTCTAATAGGGGCCCAGAAATTGCTATTTTTTCTGCACGAAGTCCAAAGATAAATCTTCAAATGAGAATGACTACTGTAATGTGGTCATTTTCTGTTGCCTGTGAGAGATGATAAGCAAGTAAAAGAATTGTTCTATCTTGTGTCTCTTTCGCCTCAGCTCTAAAGCTCTGGGATGGAGTCCTGCCTAGATCTTCTACACTGAGAATGAATTCCTGGTTTCAAGTCTTACCTTCTTATCTCACACAAGCAGGCTTATTTCTGGAGAACTAGGAACTGTGGGCTTTTCGTGTAATTATTTTCATGTAATTGCAGATGTTTTTCCTAGTGTTGCTTATCTTTTCTTGTTTTTCCCTTGCTTCCTATAAGAATTCAATTTTTGAAAATTATGGTAAAGAAATTAGTGAAGGACTTAGCAGTGGGTGTAGCAGAGATTGCTATTTATTGCTGTGGACAGATTGTGTCCCCCTATAATTCATGTGTTGAAACCTTAACCCCCATTGTGACTGTATTTGGAGATAAGGCATCTAGGAGGTAATTAAGGTTAAATGAGGTGATAAAAGTGGGACCCTAAATCCAATAGGATTACTGTATTTATAAGAAGAGGAAGAGAGACCAGAACTCTTTCACTCTTTCACATGTGAGGACACAGCAAGAAGGCAGTAGTCTGAAAGTCAGGAGAAAGAGAGCTCTCAGCAGATCCTGACCATGCTTGTACCCTGATCTCAGACATCCAGCCTCCATTTCTGTTAGGAAATAAATTTCTGTTGTTTAAGCCACCTAGTCTATGGTATTTTTTATGGCAGTCTGAGCTAGTACATTTATTATCATAAAATGTAATTAACTACATGCTCCAGTTGGTTAATTATTTTAGACTACAGAATTTTTATTAGAAATATTACAAGAATATGGGCATAAAATAAATGTTGAAAACAGCAACCCTTGGGTTTATCTCAAAGTTGGTACACAGGTAATTCAGTCTTTTATATCATGGACAGCTATGGCCTTACTCAGGGTTTTGATTTTCAGTTTAATGCCCTGAAAATCCTAGAGTATCTTTGTTGTAAAACAAAGGTTCAATTATAGTTAGACTACACTTACTAAGACAGCAGAATAGATTCAGACATTTTTAGAATTATCAAAGAGAGATCAGTCAAGAAGGAATTGTTATTAACTCTGTGCCAAACTCTAAACACATTAAATAAAATCTGTATTACATGAGCATTGTATGTTTTACTACAAATTTATTATGAAAATAATTAATATTATATAAAAATTCACATTTAATAAACCTTTTATAAATTATTGATATTTTGATTCAACATTTGTATATATAGTCATCCCTTGGTATCTGCAAGGGATTGGTCCCAGGAGCCACTACGTATACCAAAATCTGCAGGTGCTCAAGACCCATAGTCAGCCCTCTGTGTCCTCAAGTTTTGCATCTGGGTATTCAACCAACCACGGATGGAAATTTCAGTCTGTGGTTGGTTGAATCCGTGGATACAAAACCCACAAATACAGAGGGCTGACTATATATTTATTGAAAAAAAATCAAGTATAACTGGATACCCACATTTTAAACCCATGTTGTTCAAAGGTCAAATGTATTGGGAAAAGATCACCACAATAAGTAGTTAACATCCATCTCCATACATAGTTACAGATAGATGAGAACTTTTAAGACCTACTCTCTTAGCAACTTTTAAATATGCAATGCAGTATTATTATTAAGTATATAGTTGTCACCCTGTACATTACATTCCCATGACATTTATTTTATAATTGGAACTTTGTACCTTTTGACTCCCTTCACCCATTGTGCACACCCACCACCCTCCACCTCTGGCATTAACAAATATGTACTCTGTATTCCAAGAGCTTGTTTTGTTTTGTTTTTGTATTCCATATGTAAGTGAGATCATGCAGTATTTGTCTTTCTCTGACTGACTTATTTCATTTAGCATAATGTCCTCAAGGTCCATCCTTGTTGTCACAAGTGGCAAGATTTTATTCCTTTTATGGCTGAATAATATTCCATTTTGTGTGTGTGTGTGTGTGTATAATTTTCTTTATTCCTTCATCCATTGATAGACATGTACATTGTTTCCATATCTTCTTTATTGTAAATAATGCTGCAGTGAACATGGGGTGCATATGCCTTTTTGAATTAGTGTTTTCATTTTCTTTGGACAAAGTGGAATTGCTGGATCATATGGTGGTTCTATTTTTAATTCTTGAGGAACCTCCGTACTGTTTTCCATAGTGGCTGCACCAATTTACATTCCCACAAAAGTGCATAAGGGTTTCCTTTTCTCCACATCCTCCTCAACATTTGTTACTCTTGTCTTGTTGATTATAGCCATTCTAACAGATGTGAGGTGATATCATATTGCAGCTTTGATTCACATTTCTCTTATGATTAGTGATGTTGTGCATCTTTTCATGTACATGCACATCTGCATGTTGTTTTTGTAAAAATGTTTACTCAGATCCTCTAACCACTTTTTAATTGGATTGTTTGTTTTTTTATTGAGTTGTATGAGTTTTTTATATATATGGCTATTAACCCCTTATCATATGTATGATTCACAAATATTTTCTCCCATTCAGTAGGTTGCCTTTTAAAGTTATTGATGTCCTTCTTTGCTGTGCAGGAGCTATTTTGTTTGATGTAGTCCCACTTGTTTATTTTTGATTTTGTGCCTTTGCTTTTGGTGTCACATCCAAAAACTCATTGCCAAGACTGATGTCAAGGACCTTATGGCCGACATTTTCTTCTAGGAGTTTTATGGCTTCAGGTCTTATATTCAAGTTTTTAACCCATTTTGAGTTAATTTTTGTGCATGGTGTGAGATAGTGGTCTATTTTCATTTTTTGCATGCATCTATCCAGTTTTCCCAGCACCTTTTATTGAAGAGACTGTTCTTTCCCTGCTGTATATTTTTGTCTCTTCTGTTGGAAATTAAATGACCATAATGCATGAGTGTTTCTGGACTCTCTATTTGGTTCCATTGATCTATATGTCTGTTTTTATGCCAATACCATAGTGTTTTTATCACTATAGCTTCGTAATTAAGTTTGAAATCAGGGAGCATGATGCCTAAAACTTTGTTCTTCTGTCTCAAGATTGCTCTGTATTGGTTTTTTTGTGTGTGGTTCCTTACAAATTTTAGGGTTGTTTGTTCTATTTCTGTTAAAAATATCTTTGGAATTTTGATAGGGATTGAATTGATTCTGTAGATTGCTTTGGGTAGTATGACCATTTTAACAATATTAATTCTTCTAATCCATGAGCACTGAATATCTTCCATTTATTTGTGTTTTCTTCAACTTATTTCATTAATTTCTTATAGTTTTCAGTGTACAGGTATTTCACCTCCTTGGTTAAATTTGTTCCTAAGTATTTTATTATTTTTAATGCAATTGTAAGTGGGATTTTTGTAATTTCTCCTTTTTGATAGTTTGTTATTAGTGTATAGAAACTCAACAGATATTCTGTACCGTGATTCTTTATCCTGCAGCTTTACTGAATTTATCTATTGGATCAGTTTTTTGCTTGAATCATTAGGACTTTCTATATGTAATGATATCATGTATCTGCAAATAGTGACAATTTTACATCTTCTTTTCTAATTTGGATGTCTTTTATTTTTTTCTTGCCTAATTGTTCTGGCTAGGACCTCCAATACTACATTGAATAAAAATGGTGAGAGTGGGCATCCTTTGCTTGTTCTGCATCTTAAAGGAAAAGCTTTCAGCTTTTCAGTATTGCGTCTGATGTTTGTTGTGGGCTTGTCATATATGGCCTTTATTATGTTGAGGTACATTCCCTCTATACCCACTTTGTTGAGAGTTTTTATCATAGATATTGAACTTTGTCAAATGCTTTTTCTGCATCTATTGAGTGATCATATGATTTTTATCCTTCATTTTGTTAATGCTATATATCACATTGTTTGATTTGTGGTTGTTGAAACATGCTTGCATCCCTGGAATAAAATCCCACTTGGTAATAGTGTGTGATCTTTTAATTTATTTTTGAATTTTTTGGCTAATATTTCATTGAGGATTTTTGCATCTATGTTCATCAGGGAGTTTTACCTGTAGTTTTCTTCTTTTGTCGTGTCCTGGTCAGGTTTTAGTATCAGGATAATGCTGGATACATAGAATGAGTTTGTAAGTGTTCCTTCCTCTTTTACTTCTGAAAAAGACTGAGAAGAATTGTTATTAATTCTTCTCTAAATATTGGTGTAACTCACCAGTGAAGCCATCTGGTCCTGGACTTTTTTTGTTGGAAAGTTTTTGATTATTGATTCAATCTCCTAATTAGTAATCAGTCTGTTCAGAATTTCTGTTTTTCATGATTCAGTCTGGGAAGGTTGTATGTTTCTAGGAATTCCTCTATTTCTTCTAGGTTGTCCAATTTGTTGGTGTATACTTGTTCCGAGTAGTCTCGTATGATTCTTTGTATTTCTGTGATGTCAGTTGTAACCTTTCCTCTTTCATTTCTGATTTTATTTATATGAGTTCTCTGCCTTTTTTTCCTGACGAGTCTGTCTAAAAGTTTGTCAGTTTTGTTTACCTTTTCGGAGAATCAGCTCTTGGTTTCATTCATCTTTTCTATTGTCTTTTTAGTCTCTATTTAATTTATTTCTGCTCTTATCTTTGTTATTCCCTCACTTCTACTAACTTTGGGCTTTGTTTGTTCTTCCTTTTCTATGTCTTTGAGGTGTAAAATTATGCTTTTTATTTGATTTTTTTTGTTTTTTTGAGGTAGGCATCTATTGCTATGCACTTCCCTCTTAGAACTGCTTTTGCTGCATCCCATACATTTTGGCATGTTGTATTTAATTTTCATTTGTTTCCAGGTATTTTTTTATTTCTCTTGATTTCTTCATTGATTCATTGATTGTTCCACTCTATGTTATTTGGTTGGAGAATGTTGTCCGTTTACGTTAAAGTATTTATTGATTGGTGTATACTTATTGCCATTTTGTTAATTGTTTTTTGGCTGTTTTGTAATTCCTTTGTTCCTTTCTTCTTCTCTTTGTCTATTCCTTTGTGACTTGATGACTTGACTATTTTCTGTCATGATATGCTGATATTCCTTTCTCTTTGTATCTGTTATAGATTTTTGCTTTGTGGTTACCATGAGGCTTACATAAAACAACTTCTATTAATTATAGTCTATTTTAAGCTAATGACAACTTAAGATTGAATGCATACAGGAGCTATATATTTTTACTCTGCCCCCATGTTTTATGTTTTTGCTGTTAAAGTTTGCATCTTTTTACTTTCTGTATTCATTGATAAATTATTGTAGCTATAGATTTGTTTACTACTTTTAACTTTCAACCTACATACTAGCTTACAAGCGATTCAACCACCACCCTTAAAACATTAGACTATCCTGAATTTAGCTCCATATTTACATTTGCCAGTGATATTTATACTTTTATTTTTTCCTTGTTACTAATTAGCATCTTTTCATCAGCTTGAATAATTCCCTTGAACATTCTTGTAAGGCTAATCTAGTGGCTATGAACTCTTTCAGGTTTTGCTTGTCTGGAAAATTCTTCATCTCTCCTTCAATTCTGAAGGACAGCTTTAACAGGAAGAGTATTCTTTTTTTTTTTTTTGTTAGCTTCTGCTTTATAACAAACTGAATCAGTTATACACATACAATATGTTCCCATATCTCTTCCCTCTTGCATCTCCCTCCCTCCCACCCTCCCCATCCCACCCCTCTAGGTGGTCACAAAGCACCGAGCTTATCTCCCTGTGCTATGTGGCTGCTTCCCACTAGCTATCTATTTTACATTTGGTAGTGTATATATGTCCATGACACTCTCTTACCCTGTCACATCTCACACCACCCCCTCCCCATATCCTCAAGTCCATTCTCTAGTAGGTCTGTGTCTTTATTCCCGTCTTGCCACTAGGTTCTTCATGGCCTTTTTTTTTTCCTTCGATTCTGTATATATGTGTTAGCATACTGTATTTGTTTTTCTCTTTCTGACTTACTTCACTCTGTATGACAGACTCTAACTCCATCCACCTCATTACAAATACCTCCATTTCATTTCTTTTTATGGCTGAGTAATATTCCATTGTATATATGTGCCACATCTTCTTTATCCATTCATCTGTCGATGGACATTTAGGTTGCTTCCATGTCCTGGCTATTGTAAATAGAGCTGCAATGAACATTTTGGTACATGACTCTTTTTGAACTATGGTTTTCTCAGGGTATATGCCCAGTAGTGGGATTGCTGGGTCTTATGGTAGTTCTATTTGTAGTTTTTTAAGTAGCCTCCATACTGTTCTCCATAGCGGCTGTATCAATTTACATTCCCACCAACAGTGCAAGACTGTTCCCTTTCCTCCACACCCTCTCCAGCATTTATTGTTTCTAGATTTTTTGATGATGGCCATTCTGACCGGTGTGAGATGATATCTCATTGTAGTTTTGATTTGCATTTCTCTAATGATTAATGATGTTGAGCATTCTTTCATGTGTCTGTAGGCCATCTGTATATCTTCTTTGGAGAAATGTCTATTTAGGTCTTCTGCCCATTTTTGGATTGGGCTGTTCGTTTTTTTGTTATTGAGCTGCATGAGCTGCTTGTAAATCTTGGAGATTAATCCTTTGTCAGTTGCTTCATTTGCAAATATTTTCTCCCATTCTGAGGGTTGTCTTTTGGTCTTGTTTATGGTTTCCTTTGCTGTGCAAAAGGTTTTAAGTTTCATTAGGTCCCATTTGTTTATTTGTGTTCTTATTTCCATTTCTCTGGGAGCTGGGTCAAAATGAATCTTGCTGTGATGTATGTCATACAGTGTTCTGCCTATGTTTTCCTCTAAGAGTTTGATAGTGTCTGGCCTTACACTTAGGTCTTTAAACCATTTTGAGTTTATTTTTGTGTATGGTGTCAGGGCGTGTTCTAATTTCATACTTTTATATGTATCTATCCAATTTTCCCAGCACCACTTATTGAAGAGGCTGTCTTTTCTCCACTGCATATGCTTGCCTCCTTTATCAAAGATAAGGTGACCATATGTGTGTGGGTTTATCTCTGGGATTTCTACCTTGTTCCATTGATCTATATTTCTGTTTTTGTGCCAGTATCAAACTGTATTGATTACTGTAGCTTTGTAATATAGTCTGAAGTCAGGGAGCCTGATTCCCCCAGCTCCATTTTTCATTCTCAAGATGGCTTTGGCTATTCGGGGTCTTTTGTGTTTCCATACAAATTGTGAAATTTTTTGTTCTAGTTCTGTGAAAAATGCCAGTGGTAGTTTGATAGGGATTGCATTGAATCTGTAGATTGCTTTGGGTAGTAGAGTCATTTTCACAATGTTGATTCTTCCAATCCAGGAACATGGTATATCTCTCCATCTATTTGTATCATCTTTAATTTCTTTCATCAGTGTCTTATAATTTTCTGCATACAGGTCTTTTGTCTCCTTAGGTAGGTTTATTCCTAGATATTTTATTCTTTTTGTTGCAATGGTAAATGGGAGTGTTTTCTTAATTTCACTTTCAGATTTTTCGTCATTAGTGTATAGAAATGTGAGAGATTTCTGTGCATTAATTTTGTATCCTGCTACTTTACCAAAGTCATTGATTAGCTCTAGGAGTTTTCTGGTAGCATCTTTAGGATTCTCTATGTATAGTATCATGTCATCTGCAAATAGTGACAGCTTTACTTCTTCTTTTCCGATTTGGATTCCTTTTATTTCTTTGTCTTCTCTGATTGCTGTGGCTAACACTTCCAAAACTATGTTGAATAATAGTGGTGAGAGTGGGCAACCTTGTCTTGTTCCTGATCTTAGTGGAAATGGTTTCAGTTTTTCACCATTGAGGACAATGTTGGCTGTGGGTTTGTCATATATGGCCTTTATTATGTTGAGGAAAGTTCCCTCTATGCCTACTTTCTGCAGGGCTTTTATCATAAATGGGTGTTGAATTTTGTCGAAAGCTTTCTCTGCATCTATTGAGATGATCATATGGTTTTTCTCCTTCAATTTGTTAATATGGTGTATCACATTGATTGATTTGCGTATATTGAAGAATCCTTGCATTCCTGGAATAAACCCCGCTTGATCATGGTGTATGATCCTTTTAATGTGCTGTTGGATTCTGTTTGCTAGTAATTTGTTGAGGATTTTTGCATCTATGTTCATCAGTGATATTGGCCTGTAGTTTTCTTTCTTTGTGACATCTTTGTCTGGTTTTGGTATCAGGGTGATGGTGGCCTCGTAGAATGAGTTTGGGAGTGTTCCTCCCTCTGCAATATTTTGGAAGATTTTGAGAAGGATAGGTGTTAGCTCTTCTCTAAATGTTTGATAGAATTCACCTGTGAAGCCGTTTGGCCCTGGGCTTTTGTTTTTTGGAAGGTTTTTCATCAGAGTTTCAATTTCAGTGCTTGTGATTGGTCTGTTCATATTTTCTATTTCTTCCTGGTTCAGTCTCGGCAGTTTGTGCATTTCTAAGAATCTGTCCATTTCTTCCAGGTTGTCCATTTTATTGGCATAGAGTTGCTTGTAGTAATCTCTCATGATCTTTTGTATTTCTGCAGTGTCAGTGGTTACTTCTCCTTTTTCATTTCTAATTCTATTGATTTGAGTCTTCTCCCTTTTTCTCTTGATGAGTCTGACTAATGGTTTATCAATTTTGTTTATCTTCTCAAAGGACCAGCTTTTAGTTTTACTGATCTTTGCTATTGTCTCCTTCATTTCTTTTTCATTTATTTCTGATCTGATCTTTATGATTTCTTTCCTTCTAGCTTTGGGTTTTTTTTTTCCTTCTTTCTCTAATTGCTTTAGGTGCAAGGTTAGGTTGTTTATTCGCGATGTTTCCTGTGTCTTGAGGTAGGATTATATAGCTATAAACTTCCTTCTTAGAACTGCTTTTGCTGCGTCCCATAGGTTGTGGGTCATTTTGTCTCCATTGTCATTTGTTTCTAGGTATTTTTTGATTTCCCCTTTGATTTCTTCAGTGATCACTTCGTTATTAAGTAGTGTATTGTGTAGCCTCCATGTGTTTGTATTTTTTACAGATCTTTTCCTGTAATTGATATCTAGTCTCATAGCTTTGTGGTCGGAAAAGATACTTAACACGATTTCAATTTTCTTAAATTTACCAAGGCTTGATTTATGACCCAAGATATGATCTATCCTGGAGAATGTTCCATGAGCACTTGAGAAAAATGTGTATTCTGTTGTTTTTGGGTGGAATGTCCTATAAATATCAATTAAGTCCATCTTGTTTAATGTATCATTTAAAGCTTGTGTTTCCTTATTTATTTTCATTTTGGATGATCTGTCCATTGGTGACAGTGGGGTGTTAAAGTCCCCTACTATGATTGTGTTGCTGTCGATTTCCCCTTTTATGGCTGTTAGTATTTGCCTTATGTATTGAGGTGCTCCTATGTTGGGTGCATAAATATTTACAATTGTTATACCTTCCTCTTGGATCGATCCCTTGATCATTATATAGTGTCCTTCTTTGTCTCTTGTAATAGTCTTTATTTTAAAGTCTATTTTGTCTGATATGAGAATTGCTACTGCAGCTTTCTTTTGATTTCCATTTGTGTGGAATATCTTTTTCCATCCCCTCACTTTCAATCTGTATGTGTCTCTAAGTCTGAAGTGGGTCTCTTGTAGACAGCATATATATGGGTCTTGTTTTTGTATCCATTCAGCCAGTCTGTGTCTTTTGGTGGGAGCATTTAATCCATTTACATTCAAGGTAATTATCGATATGTATGATCCTATTCCCATTTTCTTAAATGTTTTGGGTTTGTTATTGTAGGTGTTTTCCTTCTCTTGTGTTTCTTGCCTAGAGAAGTTCCTTTAGCATTTGTTGTAAAGCTGGTTTGGTGGTGCTGAACTCTCTCAGCTTTTGCTTGTCTGTAAAGGTTTTAATTTCTCCACCAAATCTGAATGAGATCCTTGCTGGGTAGAGTAATCTTGGCTGTAGGTTTTTCTCCTTCATCACTTAAGTATATCCTGCCACTCCCTTCTGGCTTGCAGAGTTTCTGCTGAAAGATCAGCTGTTACCCTTATGGGGATTCCCTTGTGTGTTATTTGTTGTTTTTCCCTTGCTTCTTTTAATATATTTTCTTAATATTTAAGTTTTGATAGTTTGAGTAATATGTTCTTGGCGTGTTTCTCCTTGGAATTATCCTGTATGGGACTCTCTGTGCTTCCAGGACTTGATTAACTATTTCCTTTCCCATAATGGGGAAGTTTTCAACTATAATCTCTTCAAATATTTTCTCAGACCCTTTCTTTTTCTCTTCTTCTTCTGGGACCCCTATAATTCGAATGTTGGTGCGTTTAATGTTGTCCCAGAGGTCTCTGAGACTGTCCTCAGTTCTTTTCATTCTTTTTTCTTTTTTCTGCTCTGCAGTAGTTATTTCCACCATTTTATCTTCCAGGTCACTTATCCATTCTTCTGCCTCAGTTATTGTGCTATTGATCCCGTCTAGAGTATTTTTAATTTCATTTATTGTGTTTATCATCGTTGCTTGGTTCCTCTTTAGTTCTACGTCCTTGTTAAATGTTTCTTGCATTCTGTCTATTCTATTTCCAGGATTTTGGATCATCCTTACTATCATTATTCTGAATTCTTTTTCACGTAGACTACCTTTTTCCTCTTCATTTGTTAGGCCTGGTGTGTTTTGCCACTGCTCCTTCATCTGTTGTGTGTTTTTCTGTCTTCTCATTTTGCTTATCTTACTGTGTTTGGGGTCTCCTTTTCACAGGCTGCAGGTTCATAGTTCCCGTTGTTTTTGGTATCTGTCCCCAGTGGCTAAGGTTGGCTCAGTGGGTTGTGTAGGCTTCCTGGTGGAGGGGACTAGTGCCTGTGTTCTGGTGGATGAGGCTGGATCTTTTCTTTCTGGTGGGCACGTCCACGTCTGGTGGTGTGTTTTGGGGTGTCTGTGGCATTATTATGATTTTAGGCAGCCTCTCTGCTAATGGATGGAGCTGTGTTCCTCTCTTGCTAGTTGTTTGGCAAAGGGTGTCCAGCACTGTAGCTTGCTGGTCGTTGAGTGAAGCTGGGTCTTGACATTGAGATGGAGATCTCTGAGAGATTTTCGCCATTTGGTATTACGTGGAGCTGGGAGGTCTCTTGTGGACCAGTGTTCTGAAGTTGGCTCTCCCTCCTCAGAGGCACAGCCCTGATACCTGGCTGGAGCACCAAGAGCCTTTCATCCACATGGCTCAGAGTAAAAGGGAAAAGAATATAGAAAGAAAGAAAGAGGATAAAATAAAATCAAATAAAATAAAGCTATTATAAAGCAAAGCTATACAGACAAAATCTCACCCAGAAGCATACACGTATACAGTCACAAAAAAGGTATTGGGGAAAAATTAATATATCCTGCTCCCAAATTCCACCTCCTGAATTTGGGATGATTCGTTGTCTATTCAGGTATTCAACAGATGCAGGCACATCAAGTTGTTTGTGGAGTTTTAATCCGCTGCTTCTGAGGCTGCTGGGAGAGATTTCCCTTTCTCTTCTTTGTTCGCACAGCTCCCGGGGTTCAGCTTTGGATTTGGACCCGCCTCTGCGTGTTCGTCACCTGATGGTGTCTGTTCCCTGCCCAGACAGAACGGGATTAAAGGAGCAGCGGCTTCGGGGGCTCTGGCTCACTCAGTCGGGGGGGAGGGAAGGATACGGATGCCGCGTGAGCCTGCGGTTGCAGAGGCCAGCGTGACGTTGCACCAGCCCGATTCATGCCGTACGTTCTCCTGGGGAAGTTGTCCCCGGATCACGGGAGCCTGGCTGTGGCGGGCTGCACAGGCTCCCGGGAGGGGCGGTGTGGAGAGTGACCTTTGCTCGCACACAGGCTTTTTGGTGGCGGCAGCAGCAGGCTTAGCGTCTCATGCCCGTCTCTGGGGTCCACGCTGACAGCCGCGGCTCGTGACCGTTTCTGGAGTTCATTTAGGCGGTGCTCTGAATCCCCTCTCCTTGCATGCCGTGAAACAAAGAGGCAAGAAAAAGTCTCTTGCCTCTTCAGCAGCTCCTGACTTTTTCCCGGACTCCCTCCCGGCTAGCTAAGTTGCACTAACCCCTTCAGGCTGTGTTCACACTGCCAACCCCAGTCCTCTCCCTGTGATCTGACCGAAGCCCGATCCTCAGCTCCCAGCCCCTGCCCGCCCTGGCACATGAGCAGACAAGCCTCTCGGGCTGGTGAGTGCTGGTCAGCACTGATCCTTTGTGCGGGAGTCTCTCCGCTTTTCCTTCCACAACCCTGTGGCTGAGCTCTCCTCCGTGGCTCTGAAACTTCCCCCCTCTGCCACCGGCAGTCTCTGCCCATGAAGGGGCTTCCTAGTGTGTGGAAACCTTTCCTCCTTCACGGCTCCCTCCCACTGGTGCAGGTCCCGTCCCTATTCTTTTGTCTCTGTTATTTCTTTTTTCTTTTGCCCTACCCAAATACGTGGGGCGTTTCTTGCCTTTTGGGAGGTCTGACGTCTTCTGCCTGCGTTCAGTGGGTGTTCTGTAGGAGCTGTTCCACGTGTAGATGTATTTCTAATGTATCTGTGGGTAGGAAGGTGATCTCCGCGTCTTACTCTTCCGCCATCTTGCCCCGAGTCCTTCTTCTTTTCTTATTTGGATAACTTTTATTTCTTTTTCTTCTCTGATTGCCATGGTTAGGACTTGCAAATCTATGTTAAATAATAGAGGTGAGAGTGGACATCATTGTCTTGTTCCTGATCTTAGAGGAAATGCTTTCAATTTTTCACCATTGAGAATGATATTTGCTGTGGGTGTGTTGTATATGGCTTTTATTATGTTGAATTATGTTCCCATTATGCCAACTTTCTGGAGAGTTTTTTCATAAATGGGTTTTGAAATTTGTCACAAGCTTTTTCCACATCTATTGAGTTGATCATATGGTTTTTATTCTCTAATTTGTTTATATGGTGTACTACATTGATTGATTTGTGTATATTGTAAAATCCTTGCATCCCTTGGATAAATCCAACTTATTCATGGTGTATGATCCTTTTAATGAGTTGTTGGATTCTGTTTGCCAGTATTTTGTTGAGAATTTTTTCGTCTATGTTCATCATTGATATTGGTCTGTAATTTTCTTTTTTTATAATATCTTTTCCTGGTTTTGGTATCACGGTGTTGATGGCCTAAGAGAATGAGTTTGGAAGTGTTCCTTCCTCTACAATTTTTTGGAAGAGTTTGAGAAGGATGGGTGTTAGTGCTTCTCTAAATGTTTCATAGAATTCACCTGTGAAGTCATCTGGTCCTGGACTTTCTTTTCTTGGAAGATTTTTAATCACAGTTTCAATTTCATTACTTGTGATTTCTGTTCATATTTTCTATTTCTTCCTGGTTCTGTCTTGGAAGGTTATGCCTTTCTAAGAATTTGTCCATTTCTTCCAGGTTTTCCATTTTATTGGCATATAGTTGCCCGTAATAGTCTCTTGTGATGCTCTATACTTCTTCAGTGTCTGTTGTAACTTTTCATTTTTCATTTCTGATTTTATTGATTTGAGTCTTCTCCCAGTTTTTCTTGATGAGTTTGGCTAAAGTTTTAGCAGTTTTGTTTCTCTTCTCAAAGAACCAGCTTTTAGTTTTATTGATCTTTGCTAGTGTTTTCTTTGTTTCTATTTCAATAATTCTGCTCTGATTTTTATGATTTCTTTCCTCCTACTTACTTTTGGTTTTTCTTTTTTTCTTCTTTCTCTAGTTGCTTTACGTGTAAACTTAGATTGCTTATTTGAGATTTTTCTTGTTTCTTGAAATAGAATAGTATTGCTATTAACTTCCCTCTTAGAATTGCTTTTGCTGCATCCCATAGATTTTGGGTCATTTTGTTTTTGTTGTGATTTGTTTCTAGGAATTTTTTGATTTCCTCTTTGATTTCTTCAGTGATTTCTTGCTTATTTAGGAGCATATTGTTTAGCCTCCATGTGTTTGTATTTTTTACATTTTTTTTCCTGCAGTTGATTTCTAATCTCATTGCGTTTGGTCTGAAAAGATGCTTGATACAATTTCAATTTTCTTAAAATTACCAAGGCTTGATTTGTTACCCAAGATATGATCTATCCTGGATAATGTTCCATGTGCACTTGAGAAGAATGTGTATTCTGTTTTTTTCAGATGGAATGTCATATCTATATCAATTAAATCTCTCTGGTCTATTGTGTCATTTAAAGCTGTGTTTCCATATTAATTTTTTGTGTAAATTGGTGTAAGTGAGGTGTTAAAGTCCCCCACTATCATTGTGTTACTGTCAATTTCCCCGTTTATAGCTGTTAGCATTTGCCTTATGTATTGAGGTGCTCCTATGTTGGGTGAAATATGTTTAAAATTGTTATATCTTCTTCTTGGATTTATCCCTTCGTCATTATGTAGTGTCCTTCTTTGTCTCTTGTAATCATCTTTAGTTTAAAGTCTATTTTGTCTGATATGAGAATTGCTACTCCAGCTTTCTTTTGATTTCCATTTGCATGGAATACCTTTTTCCATCCCCTCACTTTCAATCTGTATGTGTCCCTAGGTCTGAAGTGGGTCTCTTGTAGACAGCATATATATGGGTCTTGTTTTTGTATCCATTCAGCCAGTCTATGTCTTTTGTTTGGAGCATTTAATCCATTCATATTTAAGGTAATTATCGACATGTATATTCCTATTACCATTTTCTTAATTGTTTTGGGTTTGTTTTTGTAGGTCCTTTTCTCCTCCTGTTTTTCCCCTTAGAGAAGTTCCTTTAGCATTTGTTGTAGAGCTGGTTTGGTGGTGCTGAATTCTTTTAGCTTTTGCTTGTCTGTAAAGTTTTTAATTTCTCCATCATATCTGTATCAGATCTTTGCTAAGTAGAGTAATCTTGGTTGTAGGTTTTTCCCTTTCATCCTTTTAAATATATCCTGCCACTCCCTTCTCGCCTGCAGAGTTTCTGCTGAAAAGTCGGCTGACAACCTTATGGGGATTCCCTTGTATATTATTTGTTGCTTTTCCCTTGCTGCTTTTAATATTTTTTCTTTGTATTTAATTTTTGATAGTTTGATTATGTGTCTTGGCATATTTCTCTTTGGGTTTATCCTGTATAGGACTCTCTGCACTTCCTGGACTTGATTGACTGTTTCATTTCCCATGTTAGGGAATTTTTCGACTATAGTCTCTTCAAATATTTTGTGAGACTGTTGCTTTTTCTCTTCTTACTCTTGGCCCCTATAATTCGAATGTTGGTGCATTTATTGTTGTCCCAGCGGTCTCTGAGACTGTCCTCAATTCTTTTCGTTCTTTTTCCTTTATTCTGCTTCGTGGTAGTTATTTCTACCATTCTATCTTCCAGCTCACTTATCCGTTCTTCTGCCTCAGTTATTCTGCTATTAATTCCTTCCTGAGATCTTTTAATTTCATTTATTGTGTTTTTCATCACTGTTTGTTTGCTCTTTAGTTCTTCCAGGTCCTTCTTAAATGTTTCTTGTGTTTTCTCCATTCTATTTCCAAGATTTTGGATTATCTTTACTATCATTACTCTGAATTCTTGTTTATGGAGACTGCCTCTTCCCTCTTCAATTTTTTGGTCTTGTGGATTTTTACCTTGCTCCTTCATCTGCTGCATATTTCTGTCTTCTCATTTTGCTTAACTTACTGTGTTTGGGGTCTCTTTTCCATAGGCTGCAGGGTCGTAGTTCCTCTTATTTCTGTTGTCTTCCCCCAGTGGGTTAGGTTGGTCCAGTGGTTTGTGTAGGCTTCCTGGTGGGGGTACTGGTGCCTCTGTTCCTGTGGGTCGAAGTGGATCTTGTCCCTCTGAAGGGCAAGGCCACATCCAGTGGTGTGTTTTGGGGTGTTTGTGAGCTTGGTATGACTTTAGGCCATCTGTCTGATACTGGGTCGGTTTGTGGTCCTGTCTTGCTAGTTGTTTGGTGTGAGGTGTCCAGCAGTGGGGCTTGATTGCCATTAGGTGGAGCCGGGTCTTAGTGTTGAGATGGAGACCACTGGGAGAGCTTCACCGCTTAATATTCCATGGTGTCAGGAGTTCTCTGGTGGTCCAATGTCCTGGACTTGGCTCTCCTACCTTGGAGGCTCATGTCCATATCCTGGTTGGAACACCAAGACCCTGCAAGCTGCACTGTGTGCAAGAGAAAGAAAAATGAAAAACGAACAGACAAAACCCCTAGGCGAATGGTAAAAGCAAAACTAAACAGGTAAAATCACACAAAGAAACTTACACACACACTCACAAAAGGAAAAGAAAATAAAAAGAAAAAAAAGAGAAAACAAAAAAGATGAGAGCAATCAAACCAATAAACAAACCCCAAAATTAAAACAGACAGTAAAAAATAAACTAACAAAAACAAAAAACCCAAAACAAATCAAATGCAGAAAGCAAACTAAAAAAAGGCAAAGAAAGCATAAAACAAACACACAAAAATGATTAAAAAAAATATAAAGACAAAGGAAAGATGAAAACAAAAGGAAAAATACAAAACAACAAAGAAGTAAAGTAGAAACAAAAAAATATAAAATATAGGTAAAAATAAGGTAAAGCAAAACAAAGGAAAAAAAACAAGGAAAAAACGTAGCAAAGAATTACAGTAGAAATAGGAAAATTAATAACTGAAATAAAAATATATTAAAAGTAAAAGCATAAAAAAGAAAAGAAAAGTTAGTAAAAATAACAATTAAAAGAATAATTTAAAGAAGAGCAGCAACAGAACAAAGCAAAAAAAGTTGTAATAATATTTTCCTGTGGCCTCAGCTCTGTGTCCTGGCCCCCACAGTGAGCCACAGCCAATCCCTGCCTACACAGGAAGTCCTCCAATACTTCTAGGTAAGTCTCTGGACATGCTGTGAGCATTGTGGGGCCAGCTCAGACTCTGACCTGGCCTTACTCCCACATGTACTTACCTGCAAAGTCCACAGTTGCCCCCAAATTCCACAGCCTCAGTTGTGGGAATACTCATTGTCTCTTCAGATATTCCATAGATGCAGGGTTTACCAAGTCGACTGCGGCGATTAATCCACTGCTCCCGTGGCTGCACAGAGAGAGTCCCTTCCTCTTCTTTGGTCACACAGCCCCTGGAGTTCAGCTTTGGTTTTTGCCCTGCCTCTGCATGTCAGCCACACTTTGGCGTTTGTTCCCTACCCAGGCAAGAGGGGGCAAAAGCAGTGGCTAATTAGGGCTCACTTGCTCACTCAGGCTGGAGAGATGGAGGGATACGGCAGTCACATTTGGGATGTGTGGGGAGTGCCTGTGACAGCAGAGGCCAGCAGGAAGTTTCAACAGCCTGAAACAGGCCGTTTGCTCTCCTGGGGAAGTTGGCCCTGGATCGCGGGACCCTTGGCAGTGGCAGGTTGCACAAGGTGCAGGGTGAGGGCAGTGACCTCCACTTGCACATAGGATCCTTGATGGCAGTGGTGACAGCAGTTGCCCGCTTCTGGGGACTGAGATAACAGCCATGGCTCATGCCCACCTTTGGAGCTTTCATAGGCAGTGCCTTGCCATCTGTGAACGCAAGGAACAGGAAGCTCCTATGGCAGGCCTGTCCCTCTCCTTGTGCACCCTGCAACAATGGTCTCTTGCCTCTCTGGCAGACCCAGGCATTTTTCCGGACTCCCTCCCAGCTAACTGTGGTGCACTAACCCCCTCAGGCTGTCTTCATGCAGCCAATCCCAGTCCTCTCCCTGGGGTCTGACCCCAGTCCTCTCCTTGGGGTCTGACCTCTGAAGCCTCAGCACCCAGCCCCCACCCCTCCCAGCGGGTGAGCAGACAAGCATCTCAGGCTGGTGAATGCTAGTTGGCACTAATCCTCTGTGTGGGAATCTCTTCACTTTGCCCTCTGCATCCCTGTTGCTGCTCTCTCTGAGGCTTCACAGCTCCCCCCCACACCCCATTCCTGCCAGTGAAAGGGCTTCCTAGTGTGTGGAAACTTTTCCTCCTTCACAGCTCTTTTCTAGAGGTGCAGGTCTCATCCTGATTCCTTTGTCTCCTTTTTTCTTCTTTTTTTTCTTTTGCACTATCCAGTTACATGGAGATTTTCTTGCCTTTTTGGAAGTGTGAGGTTTTCTGCCAGCGTTCAGTAGGTGTTCTGTAGGAGTTGTTCTACATGTGGATGTATTTTTGATGCATTTGTGGGGAGGAAGGTGATCTCCATGTCTTATTCCTCCGCCATCTTTGAAAAACTCCTTCTAGTATATTTTTCACTTCAGTTATTGTGTTGTTCATCTCTGTTTGTTTGTTCTTTAGTTCTTCTAGGACTTTGTTAAACATTTCTTGTATAGTCTGAATCTGTACCTCCATTCTTTTTCCGAGATCTTGTATCATCTTCAGTGTCATTACTCTGACTTATTTTTCCAGTAGGTTGCCTATCTCCACTTCACTTAGTTTTTCTTTTGGGATTTTATCTTGTTCCTTCATCTGGGACATATTCCTCTACCATCTCATTTTGTCTAAGTTTCTGTGGTTGTGGTTTCTGTTCCACAGGCTATAGGACTGTAGTTCTTGCTTCTGCTGTCTGTCCTCTGGTGGATAAGGCTGTCTAAGAGGCTTATGCAGGCTTCCTGGTGGTAGGGTTTGTTCTTGCCCTGACTTTGATTCTTATGATAATCTCTGTCTTCTCTAAGTAGCCAAGGCTGTAGAAACAGGTTCTATCCATAATCAGGAAGTTATGCCTTTTGAAGGAGCCATGTTTTTAGGTCCTTTGACTTATTCTATGTAATGTGGGATTATATACTTTTGTGGTAGGCAGAATTCTGTAATAACCACCAATAATGCACCCTTTTGTATAATCCTTTGAGTTGTGTATAAGGCCTGTGAATATGATGCACAGTGACTCCCATGGTTACTAATCATTTACCTTTTAAACAAGGTTATCCTAAGTAGGCCTGGCCTAATAATGTGAGCCCTTTACTAAAAGGTAAAACATTATAAAGATTCTCCTGCTGATCTTGAAGAAGAAAACTACCATCTTCTGGAGGTGGTGAATAGCTTGTAGAAGATGAGAGTAGCACCCAGTTGACAGCCAGAAGGAAAGTGGGGACCTCAGTCCTACAACCACATGACACAGTATTCTGCCAACAACCAGTGAGCTGGAAAAAGGACCCTGGGCCTTAGATGAGATTTCAGCCTTGTCAAACTTGATTTCAACCTTGTGAGACCCTTAGGAGGGAATCCAACTACACCGTGCCTGGAGTTCCAACCCACAGAAGCTGTAAGATAATAAATGGTTGTTGTTTTGTGGTAATTTGTTATCCAGCAATAGAAAACTAATAATACAACTTTCAACTGTATTTTATTTTCACAATCATGGAGTGTCATAAATTTTTGATCACTTAGACCCATAAACCCAATGAAATGATGGTTAAAAAAGTGAGAGAAGGAGGCTTTCAAAGTTATATTTCAGGAAAGTAGGACTTGCTACAGACCAAAAGAAGAATCCTTTTGCCCTTTCCTTGTCTACATACTGGGAAAAAATGACTGCTGTTTAATTTTTCAGGGATCCAGAATATCAAGGGTATCTAAACCACTTCAAATCCTTGGAATCCTTCCTCAAGCAAGTCAGGTGTTGTCTTTCTATTATGTACCCATATATTGGTCTAAAGGGTTAAGACCAGTCAGAAGCATCTGTGTACACACAATGGGGGAATCATTAATTAATAGACTAGCAGCATTTTAGGTACCTTCTCTTATTTACCATTTTTCAATAAAAGATTTATGGCCTCTTCATCTCAAAATTCTACAGTCTAGTAGGGGGAGGGAAGAATAAATATAAAGATTTAACAAAATTAAATAATCAGTGCATAATGTCAGAAGAAAGTATAAAGTACCAGTTGAGTGGTGGAAACTGTAAGTTTCCACAGAAGGGAAAGATTATTTTAAGCTACATTATTCAGGCAGAGCTTCATGGCATAGCTAGGACTTAATAAGTATAATTGTTTTAATTCAATAAGTATAATTGAATAGAGGGAGAGAAGGAGGAATGATGTTCTGATGAAAGAAAATGATGTGTGAACAATCATGCAGATAAGAAGTAATGTGTGTTTGAGGTCAGTGAATAAATAGACCTGCTTGCCTGGAAGGGGAGAGTATGTTTGTGAGTGACAAGGTTGTAAACGTAGGTTGGTGCCAGATTGTGGAAGACTTTGAATATCAACTTAAAGAGTAAATTCCACAGGCATTACATGCTCTGTCATCTTGAGGAGGACACTATTAATTTTCATTTATACGTCTCTGTAAAATTGAAGAAGGTAGTTGTTATACCTCTCTTCCTCCATAGCAAGAAAAAGAGAAGAGTTGGGCTTTACCACTAGAAGGAAAGAGTCCCGATGACAGAGATGATAGCTCCACTGCTCTGCACTGAGAAGGTCATATCTATAGTACTATTTCACTTCTGGATACTATATTTTAGAAGGGGCACTAACCAAGTAGAGCAAGTCCAGGGAAGACCTCAAAGCAAATTATATCTCTTATGAAAACTTGGGTTTTGGAGGTGAATTGGCATGTCTTGCCTTATGGGATGATTGATTACCCCTTATGTTTTTGATAGGCTTTTAGGAATAATGCCTTACATGGAGGAGACTTCATTGAGTGTTGCCTTTGCAACCTCAACTATGATAACCATTGAACTGCTTTCATTTTTCCTCAAGCATCAGCAAACAGCTATTATAAATGGAACCTGTTTAATATATACTGAGCAAAAAACATTTCTGAACTAGGGGCAGCAGCTGCTGGTGGTGTGTGTGATTGCTTGAGCCCTCATAATTTCAGGCTTAAAAACTACAGATATTATCAGAATCTAATATCACACTTCCTCTCTTAAATAAGACTCCAGAGACATAATTTGATTGTATCACTTGCTAGTTCTACAAAAAACAACAACAAAAATATGCTTAAGTTTCTGTTCTATTCTTAAGGCCACTCTTCACTACATGATTGAGGCTACTTAGTAAAAATTTAGAAACACACAGTGCTTTCAAAATTAAATGGGAGCAGTGGAGTAGAAGCTTGTTGAAATGGAAAGAGTGCCAAAATGTAAACAAATGATCTAGGTTCTTATCCTCACTCTGCTGTTTTCTTAATTTTTTAAGTTGAAGTATAGTTGATTTACAATATTATATTAGTTTCAGATGTAAACATTGTGACAATATTTTTATAAATTAAACTCAATTTAAAGTTAATAAAAAATATTGGCTATATTCCCTCTGCTGTACAAAATATCTTTGTAGCTTATTTATTTTATACATAGTAGTTTGTGCATCATAATCCCCTACCCTTATTTTGCCCCTCCCCCCTCCCTCTCTCCACTGGTAAGCACTAGTTTGTTCTCTATATCTGTGAATCTGTTTCTGTTTTGCTGTATTAATTCCTTTGTTTTATTGTTTATATATAAGTGATAACATACAGTATTTGTCTTTCTCTGTCTGACTTATTTCACTAAGCATAATATCCTACAGGTACATCCATGTTGTTGCAATTGACTAAATTTCATTCTCCTTTATGGCTGAGTAGTTTTCCATCATATATATATCTCACATCTTCTTTATCCATTCATTAGTTGATGGGCACTTGGATGGCTACCAAGTCTTGGCTATTGTAATAGTGCTGCTATGAACACTGGGGTGCGTGTATCTTTTTGAATTAGTGTTTTCATTTTCTTTGTATATATATCTAGGAGTGGAATTGCTGGGTCATATGGCAGTTCTATTTTTAGTTTTTGAGGGACCTCCATGCTGTTTTCAATAATGGCTGCACCAATTTACATTCCCACCAACAGTGTAAAAGGGTTCCCTTTTCTCCATATCCTGTCCAACATTTGTTATTTGTAAATAGTTTGATGATAACCATTCTGACAGATCTGAGGCAGTATACCCCTGTGGTTTTAATTAATTAATTAAGTAATTTATTTTTGGCTGTGTTGGGTCTTCATTTCTGTGTGAGGGCTTTCTCTAGTTGCAGCAAGCGGGGGCCACTCTTCATCGCAGTGCACAGGCCTCTCACTGTCGCGGCCTCTCTTGTTGTGGAGCATAGGCTCCAGACGCGCAGGCTCAGTAGTTGTGGCTCACGGGCCCAGTTGTTCCGCGGCATGTGGGATCTTCCCAGACCAGGGCTCGAATCCGTGTCCCCTGCACTGGCAGGCGGATTCTCAACCACTGCACCACCAGGGAAGCCCACCTTGTGGTTTTGATTTGCATTTCTCTGATACTTAGCAATGATGAGCATCCTTCATGTGCCTGTTAGCCATCTGTATGTCTTCTTTGGAAAACTGTCTATTCAGGTCTTCTGCCCATTTTTTAATTGGGGTGTTTGAGTTTTTTGAGCTATTTATATATTTTGGATATTAACCCCTTGTCAGTCTCATCATTTGCAGATACTTTCTCCCATTCCATAGGTTGTCTTTTCACTTTGTTGATCGTTTCCTTTCCTGTGCAAAAGGTTTTCAGTTCAGTTAGGTCTCATTTGTTCATTTTTGCTTCTATTTCTTTTGCTTTAGGAAACTGATCCAAGAAAATGTTGCTGTGATTTATGTCATAGAGTGTCCTGCCTATGTTCTCTTCTAGGAGTTTTATGGTTTCAGGTCTTAAAGTTAGGTCTTTAATCCATTCTGAGTATATTTTTGTATACAGTGTGAGGAAATGTTCTAATCTCATTCTTTTATAAGTAGCTTTCCTGTTTTCCCAGCACCACTTGTTGAAGAGACTGTCTTTTCTCCATTGTATATTCTTGCCTCCTTTGTCATAAATTAATTGACCATAGACACGTGGGTTTATTTCTGGGCTCTCAATTCTGTTCCATCAATATATGTGTCTGCTTTTGTGCCAGTACCATGCTGTTTTGATCACTGTAGCTTTGTAGTATAGTCTGAAGTCAGGGAGCATGATACCTCCAGCTTTGCTTTTTTTTCCTCAAGATTTCTTTGGAAATTTGGAGTCTTATGTGGTTACCTATAAATTTTAGGATTTTTTTTCAGTTCTTTGAAAAATGTCATGGGTGTATGGATATTTTAAAAATATTAATTCTTCCAATCCAAGAACATGGGATATCTTTCCACTTCCTTATATCATCTTCAATCTCCTTCATCAATGTTTTTTAGTTTACAGAGTGTAGGTCTTTCACCTCATTGATTAAATTTATTCCTAGATATTTTATTCTTTTTGATGTGATTTTGAATGGGATTGTTTCTTTTTTACTTTCTCTTTTTGATAGTTCATTATTACTGTATAGAAATCTACAGATCCCCTTCTCCACCTTTTAATGTCATCTTTTATATCTTCATGTTTATCACTTCACTGATTGTTGTAGTTATAATTGCTTTTACAATCTTTGCCTTTTAATATTCTTGCTAGCTTATTTAAGTGGTTGTACCACAGCCTTTACTATATATTTGCTTTAATAGTGGAATTTTTCCTTTTCTATAAATTCTTACTTCTTGTTCTAGCCTTTTTTTTCCACATAGAGAGGACACTTTAACATTTCTTTTAGGGTAGGTTTAGTATTTGATGAACTCTTAGGTTTTCTTGTCTGAGAAATTATTTATCTCTCCTTCAATTCTATGTGATAATCTTACTGGTTAGAGTTTCCTAACATTGCAGGTTTTTTCCCTTTCATTACTTTAAATATATCTTTCTGCTCCCTTCTGGCCTGCAAAGTTTCTGCAGAAAAATCAGCTGATACCCTTATACAGGTTCCCTTTTATATGACTCTTTGTTTTATTCTTGCTTCCTTTAGAATTTTCCCTTTACCTTATCATTTGCCATTTTAATTATGATTTGTCTTGGGGTGGGTCTCTTTGGGTTCATCTTGTTTGGGATTCTCTGTGCTTCCTGTTCCTGGGCATCTCTTTCCTTCTTCAGGTTTGGGAAGTTTTCTACAATAATTTCATCAAATACATTTTTGGTGCCTTTCTCTCTCTCTTCTCCCTCTGGGTCCCATATAATGTCAACATTGGTACACTTGATGTTGTCTTAGAGGTCTCTTAAACTGTTCTTATTTTTTATTTGTTTTTCTTTTTGCTCTTCTTATTGGTTGATTTCCATCATTCCATTTTCCAGATCACTTATGCATTCTTCTGTATCACCTGCTGTTAATTCCTTCTAGTATGTTTTTCATTTAATTTACTGTATTATTCAGCTCTGACTGGTTCCTTCTTATATTGCTAAATGTGTATTATGTTGTTCTGGATGGAATGTTTTATATATACTTATTAAATCTTTCTTGTCTAATGTGTCAATTAAGACCAGTGCTTCCTTATTGATTTTCTGTCTTGATGATCTGTTTATTGGTGTAAATGGGGTGTTTAAGTCCCCTAGTATTGTTGTGTTACTTTCAATTTTTCCCTTTAAGTTTGTTAATATTTGCTGTATGTATTTACATACTTCTATCTTGGGTGCAAATATATTTACAATTGTTATAGCTTCTTATTGAATTGATCCCTTTTGTGTTATGTAATGTCCTTTGTTGTCTCTTGCTAAGTTATTTGTTTTAAAGTCTATTTTTCCTGATAATAAGTATTGCTACTCCCGCTTTCTTTTCATTTACATTTGTATGGAATACCTTTTTCCATCCCCTCACTATCAGTCTGTGGGTGCTTTAGATCTGAAGTGAGTCTTTTGTAGGCAGCATATAGATGGTTCTTGTTATTTTATCCATTCAACCACTCTGTCTTTTAATTGGAGCATTTAGTTCATCTACATTTAAAATAATTACAGATAGGTATGTAGTTATTGCCATTTTGGTTATTGTTTTCACGGTGTTTTGTGGTTCTCTTTTGTGCCTTTCTTCTTTGCTCTCTTCCCTTGTGATTTGATGACTAACTTTACTGTTATGCTTGGATTATTTTTTCTTCTTCTGCATGTATCTATTATAGATATTTGTTTTTTGATTGCATGAGGTATATATATTTAAGTTGATGATCCTTTAAGTTCAAACACATTCTAAAAACTGCCTTTTCACTTCGCTCTCCACGTTTAATGTTTTTGACATCATATTTTACATCTTCTTGTTTTTTGCATACTTAAGCCCTTATTGTGGGTGTAGATAATTTTACTAATTTTTGTCTTTTAACCTTTCTACTTAAAGAAGTTCCTGCTCTTAGATAGCCTCAACCACCAGAGGGCAGACAACAGAAGCAAGAAAAACTACAATCCTGCAGCCTGTGGACCAAAAACCACAGTTACAGAAAGACAGAGAAGATGAAAAGGCAGAGGGCTATGTACCAGATGAAGGAACAAGAAAAAACCCCAGAAAAACAACTAAATGAAGTGGAGATAGGCAACCTTCCAGAAAAAGAATTCAGAATAATGATAGTGAAGATGATCCAGGACCTCGGAATAAGAATGGAGGCAAAGATTGAGAAGATGCAAGAAATGATTAACAAAGACCTAGAAGAATTAAAGAACAAACAAACAGAGATGACCAATACAATAACTGAAATGAAAACTACACTAGAAGGAATCAATAGCAGAATAACTGAGGCAGAAGAACGGATAAGTGACCTGGAAGACAGAATGGTGGAATTCACTGCTGCGGAACAGACTAAAGAAAAAAGAATGGAAAGAAATGAAGACAGCCTAAGAGACCTCTGGGACAACATTAAACGCAACAACATTCGCATTATAGGGGTCCCAGAAGGAGAAGAGAGAGAGAAAGGACCAGAGAAAATATTTGAAGAGATTATAGTCGAAAACTTCCCTAATATGGGAAAGGAAATAGCCACCCAAGTCCAGGAAGCGCAGAGAGTCCCATACAGAATAAACCCAAGGAGAAACACGCCGAGACACATAGTAATCAAAGTGGCAAAAATTAAAGACAAAGAAAAATTACTGAAAGCAGCAAGGGAAAAACGACAAATAACATACAAGGGAACTCCCATAAGGTTAACAGCTGATTTCTCAGCAGAAACTCTGCAAGCCAGGAGGGAGTGGCATGATATACTTAAAGTGATGAAAGGGAAGAACCTACAACCAAGATTACTCTACCCAGCAAGGATCTCATTTAGATTTGATGGAGAAATCAAAAGCTTTACAGACAAGCAAAAGCTAAGAGAATTCAGCACCACCAAACCAGCTCTACAACAAATGCTAAAGGAACTTCTCTAAGTGGGAAACACAAGAGAAGAAAAGGACCTACAAAAACAAACCCAAAACAATTAAGAAAATGGTCATAGGAACATACATATCGATAATTACCTTAAACGTGAATGGATTAAATGCCCCAACCAAAAGACATAGACTGGCTGAATGGATACAAAAACAAGACCCATATATATGCTGTCTACAAGAGACCCACTTCAGACCCAGGGACACATACAGACTGAAAGTGAGGGGATGGAAAAAGATATTCCATGCAAATGGAATTCAAAAGAAAGCTGGAGTAGCTATACTCATATCAGATAAAATAGACTTTAAAATAAAGAATGTTACAAGAGACAAGGAAGGACACTACATAATGATCCAGGGATCAATCCAAGAAGAAGATATAACAATTATAAATATATATGCACCCAACCTAGGAGCACCTCAATACATAAGGCAACTGCTAACAGCTATAAAAGAGGAAATCGACAGTAACACAATAATAGTGGGGGACTTTAACACCTCACTTACACCAAAGGACAGATCATCCAAAATGAAAATGAATAAGGAAACAGAAGCTTTAAATGACACAATAGACCAGATAGATTTAATTGATATATATAGGACATTCCATCCAAAAACAGCAGATTACACGTTCTTCTCAAGTGCGCACGGAACATTCTCCAGGATAGATCACATCTTGGGTCACAAATCAAGCCTCAGTAAATTTAAGAAAATTGAAATCATATCAAGCATCTTTTCTGACCACAACGCTGTGAGATTAGAAATGAATTACAGGGAAAAAAACGTAAAAAAGACAAACACATGGAGGCTAAACAATACGTTACTAAATAACCAAGAGATCACTGAAGAAATCAAACAGGAAATCAAAAAATACCTAGAGACAAATGACAATGAAAACACGACGACCCAAAACCTATGGGATGCAGCAAAAGCGGTTCTAAGAGGGAAGTTTATAGCTATACAAGCCTACCTAAAGAAACAAGAAAAATCTCAAGTAAACAATCTAACCTTACACCTAAAGAAACTAGAGAAAGAA
The DNA here is from genome assembly GCF_949987535.1 of Balaenoptera acutorostrata. Taxonomy (NCBI): domain Eukaryota; kingdom Metazoa; phylum Chordata; class Mammalia; order Artiodactyla; family Balaenopteridae; genus Balaenoptera; species Balaenoptera acutorostrata. The sequence continues at coordinate 72,844,585 of NC_080085.1, forward strand.
GAACAAACAAAACCCAAAGTTAGCAGAAGGAAAGAAATCATAAAGATCAGAGCAGAAATAAATGAAATAGAAACAAAGAAAACAATAGCAAAGATCAATAAAACTAAAAGCTGGTTCTTTGAGAAGATAAACAAAATTGATAAGCCATTAGCCAGACTCATCAAGAAAAAGAGGGAGAGGACTCAAATCAATAAAATCAGAAATGAAAAAGGAGAAGTTACAACAGACACCGCAGAAATACAAAACATCCTAAGAGACTACTACAAGCAACTTTATGCCAATAAAATGGACAACCTGGAAGAAATGGACAAATTCTTAGAAAGGTATAACCTTCCAAGACTGAATCAGGAAGAAACAGAAAATATGAACAGACCAATCACAAGTAATGAAATTGAAACTGTGATTAAAAATCTTCCAACAAACAAAAGTCCAGGACCAGATGGCTTCACAGGTGAAATCTATCAAACATTTAGAGAAGAGCTAACACCCATCCTTCTCAAACTCTTCCAAAAAATTGCAGAGGAAGGAACACTCCCAAACTCATTCTATGAGGCCACCATCACCCTGATACCAAAACCAGACAAAGACACTACAAAAAAAGAAAATTACAGACCAATATCACTGATGAATATAGATGCAAAAATCCTCAACAAAATACTAGCAAACAGAATCCAACAACACATTAAAAGGATCATACACCACGATCAAGTGGGATTTATCCCAGGGATGCAAGGATTCTTCAATATACGCAAATCAATCAATGTGATACACCATATTAACAAACTGAAGAATAAAAACCATATGATCATCTCAATAGATGCAGAAAAAGCTTTTGACAAAATTCAACACCCATTTATGATAAAAACTCTCCAGAAAGTGGGCATAGAGGGAACCTACCTCAACATAATAAAGGCCATATATGACAAACCCACAGCAAACATCATTCTCAATGGTGAAAAACTGAAAGCATTTCCTCTAAGATCAGGAACGAGACAAGGATGTCCACTCTCACCACTATTATTCAACATAGTTCTGGAAGTCCTAGCCACGGCAATCAGAGAAGACAAAGAAATAAAAGGAATACAAATTGGAAAAGAAGAAGTAAAACTGTCACTCTTTGCGGATGACATGATACTATACATAGAGAATCCTAAAACTGCCACCAGAAAACTGCTAGAGCTAATTAATGAATATGGTAAAGTTGCAGGTTACAAAATTAATGCACAGAAATCTCTTGCATTCCTATACACTAATGATGAAAAATCTGAAAGAGAAATTATGGAAACACTCCCATTTACCATTGCAACAAAAAGAATAAAATACCTAGGAATAAACCTACCTAGGGATACAAAAGACCTGTATGCAGAAAACTATAAGACACTGATGAAAGAAATTAAAGATGATACCAACAGATGGAGAGATATACCATGTTCTTGGATTGGAAGAATCAACATTGTGAAAATGAGTATACTACCCAAAGCAATCTACAGATTCAATGCAATCCCTATCAAATTACCAATGGCATTTTTTACAGAGCTAGAACAAATCATCTTAAAATTTGTATGGAGACACAAAAGACCCCGAATAGCCAAAGCAGTCTTGAGGCAAAAAAATGGAGCTGGAGGAATCAGACTCCCTGACTTCAGACTATACTACAAAGCTACAGTAATCAAGACAATATGGTACTGGCACAAAAACAGAAACATAGATCAATGGAACAAGATAGAAAGCCCAGAGATTAACCCACGCACCTATGGTCAACTAATCTATGACAAAGGAGGCAAAGATATACAATGGAGAAAAGACAGTCTCTTCAATAAGTGGTGCTGGGAAAACTGGACAGCTACATGTAAAAGAATGAAATTAGAATACTCCCTAACACCATACACAAAAATAAACTCAAAATGGATTAGAGACCTAAATATAAGACTGGACACTATAAAACTCTTAGAGGAAAACATAGGAAGAACACTCTTTGACATAAATCACAGCAAGATCTTTTTTGATCCACCTCCTAGAGTAATGGAAATAAAAACAAAAATAAACAAGTGGGACCTAATGAAACTTCAAAGCTTTTGCACAGCAAAGGAAACCATAAACAAGACGAAAAGACAACCCTCAGAATGGGAGAAAATATTTGCAAATGAATCAACGGACAAAGGATTAATCTCCAAAATATATAAACAGCTCCTTCAGCTCAATATCAAAGAAACAAACACCCCAATCCAAAAATGGGCAGAAGACCTAAATAGACATTTCTCCAAAGAAGACATACAGACGGCCACGAAGCACATGAAAAGATGCTCAACATCACTAATTATTAGAGAAATGCAAATCAAAACTACAATGAGGTATCACCTCACTCCTGTTAGAATGGGCATCATCAGAAAATCTACAAACAACAAGTGCTGGAGAGGGTGTGGAGAAAAGGGAACCCTCTTGCACTGTTGGTGGGAATGTAAATTGATACAGCCACTATGGAGAACAGTATGGAGGTTCCTTAAAAAACTAAAAATAGAATTACCATATGACCCAGCAATCCCACTACTGGGCATATACCCAGAGAAAACCGTAATTCAAAAAGACACATGCACCCGAATGTTCATTGCAGCACTATTTACAATAGCCAGGTCATGGAAGCAACCTAAATGCCCATCAACAGATGAATGGATAAAGAAGTTGTGGTACATATATACAATGGAATATTACTCAGCCTTAAAAAGGAACGAAATTGAGTCATTTGTTGAGACGTGGATGGATCTAGAGACTGTCATACAGAGTGAAGTAAGTCAGAAAGAGAAAAACAAATATCGTATATTAATGCATGTATGTGGAACCTAGAAAAATGGTACAGATGAGACGCTTTGCAGGGCAGAAGTTGAGACACAGATGTAGAGAATGGACATATGGACACCAAGGGGGGAAAACTGCGGTGAGGTGGGGATGGTTGTGTGCTGAATTGAGTGATTGGGATTGACATGTATACACTGATGTGTATAAAACTGATGCCTAATAAGAACCTGCAGTATAAAAAAACAAACAAAACAACTAATACTAAACTTTCATTGGGTTATTTGTATGGAAATATGTTAATATAAATGTTTCAGACATTACATGAAATTTCTAAAAATCTTATATTTGTATTTGTATGGAAATATGTATGGAAATATGTTAATATAAATGTTTCAGACATTACATGAAATTTCTAAAAATCTTATATTTGTATTTGTATGGAAATATGTATGGAAATATGTTAATATAAATGTTTCAGACATTACAGGAAACTTCTAAAAATCTTATATGTTCTGGTATAATGTTATAAGTAATAATCCTAGTTATTACTTTAAAATGTATATCTCAGAAATAACTAATTTTCTTGTCAACTGCATTATTATGAACTTTCATCAAATCTTTAACCATGGTCATTTTTAAGTCTTTTGTCATTTACAGACAGTTCTGGGTGTACTCTGATGATTTTGCAAATATGTTCCTATAAAAGGGTTTCATCTTCAAGAAATTCATGGAAAAGACTGACAAGTACAGGTTTCTGGTAACTGACTGTACTGCTGAACTGAATGAATAAGCATTTTCAGAACTCTAATGAAAAACTGATGAACTCATAAAAGTGCTAACAAAAGATCAAGATGAAAAAAAAATTAATTACATGGGACTGAGTGAACTGATGAGGATCAGTATAATTTTTGTGACTTTCTGTCTGAATTAAAAAAAATCCCACAAAAAAAAAATAAAAAAAAATAAAGAAGTTCCTTTAACATTTCTTGGAAAGGCAGTTTAGTGGTGCTGAACTCTTTTAGCTTTTGCTTGTCAGGGAAACTCTTTATTTCTCCTTCAAATATTAATGATAGTCTTGCCTGGTAGAGTATTCTTGGTGTTAGGTTTTTCCTTTCATCATTTTGAATATACCATGCCACTTCCTTCTGGCCTGCAAAGTTGCTGCTGAAAAGTCTGCTGATTGCCTTATGGGAGTTCCCTTCCATGTAACTAGTTGCTTTTACCTTGCTACTTTTAAGATTTTCTTTTTATCTTTAATTTTTGTCATTTTAATGACAATGTGTCTTGGTGTGGATCTCTTTGTTTTCATTTTGTTTGACTCTCTGTGCTTCCTGGGCCTGGCTGTCCATCTTCCTTTCCAAGTTAGAGAAGTTTTCAGCTATTATCTCTTGATATATATTCTCTGCCATCTTTCTCTCTTTCTTCTCCTTCTGAGACCCCCTATAATGCAAATGTTAGTATGCTTGATGTTGGCACAAAAGTCTCTTAAACTATCCTCATTTTTTAAAATCTTTTTTTCTTTCTATTCAGCTTAGTTGAGTTCCACTGCTCTGTCTTCCAGTTTTCTGAGCCATTCCTTTGAATTATCTGATCTATTGCATATTCCTTCTAGTTACTTTATTTCAGTTATTCATTGAATTCTTCGTGTCTGTTTGGTTCCTCTTTATGTTTCCTAACTCTATGTGAAATTTTCACTCATCCCAAGTTTGTTGAGCACCTTTATAATCATTAGATTGAACTCTTTATTGGGTAGATTCCTATCTCCACTATGCTTAGTTCTTCTGGGATTTCATCTTGTTCCCTCATTGGAACATATTCCTTTGTTACCCCATTTTGTCTAATTCTTAGTTTTTATTTCTATATATTAAGTAGGGCAGTTACTTTTCCCAGTCTTGGAGAACTGGCTTTATGTAAGAGATGTCTTATGGGGCCCAGCATCACACTGCCCTCTGGTCACCAAAACTATATGCTCTAGTGGTTCCCCCTATGTGGGCTCTTCTGTTGTGGCAAGGCTGACTACTGTGGACATGCCAGTAGGTGGAGATGGTCCCTGGCCCAGTTGGCTGCCATCCTCTGCCTCCTGCAGAGGCACTAACCCACTGGTGGTTGTGACCAGTCTCAGGACAGCTGCCTGCAGGGACCAGGGAATTCCTGGGCTGTTGCTGGACCACTAGTAGATGGGGTTGTGTCCCCACATTGCTACCTTCCTGGCCTGGTGTGTCCTGCGACTGGTGTGTCCTGGGACTGGTGCTGACTGGCTTGTGGGTGGGCAATACCCATGTGCTAATGGGCTAGAGTGAGCACTCCAAAATGGCACTTGCCAGCACCAGTGTCTTTGTGGTAGAATGATCTTCAAAATGGCCACCACCAACATGTATGTCCCCATAGGGAGTCCCAGTTGCCTTCTGCCTCTCTGGGAGGCTCTCTAAAATCAACAAGTGTATTGGACCCATACTCCTTTCCACTTACTGCTTCCATGCTGGGCCTCAGAGTGTGTGATCTTTTCCATGAACCCTTTAAGAGCAGAGTCTCTTTTTCCTACAGCCCTCTGGCTCTCCTATATGCAAGCCCCACTGATCTTCCAAGGCAGATATTCTGGATGCTTGTCTTCTAGGTGCAGGATCCTTTAGCTGGGGTGCCCTAAGTGGGGCTTGGACACTTAGATCCTTTGGGAGAAGCTCTGCAATTGTGATTATCCTCCATTTATAGGTCACCTACCCAGGAGTGTGGGTCTGACTATACCACATATCTGCCCTTCTTATCCTTCTTGTTGTGTTTTCATTTTTTTATCTTTTGTCATGGAAAATATTTTTGTGCTAATTTTCAGGTAGTTCTCATCAATACTTTCTCTGTAAATAGTTGTAATTTGTGTGTGCCCATGGAGGAGGTGAGCTTAAGGATTTCCTACTCTTCCACCTTGGTCACAACCCCACCTTATCGAGCTTTAAATCAGAAAACATCTGGTGTCTTATTTATCAGGTTCACCCAATGTAAGTCCCAAACTGGGAAGGTGCCCCAAAGGAAGTACAGTTCCTTGCAGTCTTGGCATAGAATCTGTAATTCAATATCTAATATACATTAGAGATTATCCCCATGCCAGTTGTTTATCACTTAATCTCTGGAAGTACTTTTTTTCCTAAGTGTGCACACCCTCAGTTTTTTTCATGGAATCTGGTTGCAAAATAATATTCAGTTTACATGACTAGTGTTCATAACCAAGTGTCTTATTATACAATCTATGACATAAATTAAGACATACCTACAATGTGCCATGTTTGAGTATATGCATGAACACATGTACTTGTGTCTTTCAATTTAAGTGTTATATAATCATACAACCATATAATTAATATTTATGTTTTATTATTTCGACATACAAAATAGGCAGATCTGGCCCTGAGAAAAGTTTTGAAGCAACAGGTTTGTCTGACATCTCTTATACCTCATTAAAGGTTAATCTTCATGTGGCATGCCTGCCTGTGCTCCCTTTCAATAAGGCCTTCATTTCAAGATTTCACTCTATACCCATCCTGGTGATGGTTTTTATCATAAATGGATGTTGAATTTTTTCAAATGATTTTTCTGCATCTATTGAGATGATCACATGATTTTTTTATCTTTCTGTTTGTTAATGTGGTGTAACACATTGATTGATTTGAGGATGTTGGAGCATCTTTGCGTCCTTGAAATAAATCCCCCTTGATCATGATGTATGATCCTTTTAATGTGATATTGAATTGGTTTGCTAATGTTTTGCTGAGGATTTTTCCATGTATGCTTATCAGGGATATTGACCTGTAGTTGTCTTTCTCATGGAATCCTTGTCTAGTTTTGTTATCCAGGTAATGCTGGCTTCATAAAATGAGTTTGGAAGTTTTCTTTCCTTTTCTATTTTTGGTAGAGTTTGAGAAGGATTGATGCTAAGTTGTCTTTGAATGTTTCGTGGAACTCCCCAAGAAAGCCATCTGGTTCTGGATTTTTGTTTGTTGGGAGGTTTTTGATTAGTGATTCAATCTCCTTACTATTAATCAGTCTGTTTAGATTTTCTATTTCTTCATTATTCAGTCTTGGAGGGCTGTATTTCTAGGAATTTATCCATTTCTTGTAGGTTGTTCAGTTTACTGGTGTAAGTCTCTTGGTCCTTTGTATTTCTGTGATATCAGTTGTAACGTCTCCTATTTCATTGCCATTTATATTTATCTGAGTCTTCTCTTTTTTTCTCCTGGTTTGTCTAGCTAAAGTTTTATCAATTTTGTTTATGTTTCCAAAAGCTACCTGGTAGTTTCATTGATCTTTTCTGTTATCTTTTTAGTCTCTAAGTCATTTCTGCTCTGATCTTTGTTATTTCCTTCCTTCTACTAATTTTAGGCTTCATTTTTTTTTCCTTCTTGTTCTGTTTCCTTGAGGTGTAAAGCTATGTTGTTCATTTGAGATCGTTCTTGTCCCTTGATATAGGCATTTATCATTATGAACTTCCCTCTTAGTTTCTTTTACTTCACTGCATACATTTTATGTTGCATTTCCATTTTCATTTATCTCAAGGTATTTTTTAGTTTCTCTTTTGTTTTTTTCTTTGACCCACTGGTTGTTCAGTCACATAGTAGTAAATCTCCACATACTTGTGAATTTTCCAGTTTTCTTTTGTAATTGATTATTAGTTTCATGCTACCATGGTCAGAAAAGATGCTTGATATGACTTAAATTTAAATTTAATGACTCATTTTGTGGTCTAACATATGATCTATCCTGAAAAATGTTCCATATATGCCAGAGAAGAATGTGTATTCTGTTGCATTTGGTTGGAATATTCTGCACGTTTCTGTTAAGTTTATTTGGGTTAATGTGTCATTTATTGCCAATGTTTCCTTATTGATTTTCTGACTGTATTGTCTATCCATTGAAGAAAGTTGGGCATTAATTCCCCCTAAAATTATCATGCTGCTCTCTATTTCTACCTTTATGTCTGTTAACATTTCCTTTATATACTTAGGTGCTCCTATGTTGGGTGCATACATATTTATAAATTTCATATCCTTTTTTTTTGACCACTTTATCATTATATAATGACCTTCTTTGACTCTAATTTCAATCTTTGTCTTAAGGTATATTTTGTCTGATATAAGTATAGCTACCCCAGCTTATTTTTGGTTTCCATTTGCATGAAATATCTTTTATCATCCTTCCACTCTCACTCTGTGTGTGTCTTTAGATTTGAAGTGTGTCTCTTCCAGGCAGCATATAAATGGTTCTTATGTTTTTATCCATTCAGTTACTCTTTGTCTTTTGATTGGATTGTTTGTTTCATTTACATTTAAATTAATTATTTATAGATATGACCTTCCATTTTGTTAATTATTTTCTGGCTGTTTGCAATTTTTCTGTTCTGTTCGTCTCTTGCTGTCTTACTTGTGATTTGATGATTTTATGTAATAGTATGTTTTGATTCATTTCTCTTTATCTTTTGTTTATCTACTATACAGGAATTAAAGAGGTTCTCATGAGGCTTATAAAAACAACATATATTTGTAACAGTTTATTCTACACTAGTGACAGTTTATGTATGAATACATTCTAAAGCTCTACATTTTTACTCCCCCCACCAATTTTTATGTTTTTGATGTCACAAGTTACATCTCTTCATTTATTGTATCCTTTAAATTATTGTAGTTATAGTTATTTTTACTACTTTTGATTTTTAACCTTCATACTAGCTTTATAAGTGATTAATCCACTGCCTTTACAACATTAGATTATTTTTAATTTCATTATACATTTACCTTTTTTGTGATATTTATACTTTCTTTTGTTTTCCTGTTAGTAATTAATTTTATTTTGTTTCGGCTTAAAGAAACTTTTTAACATTTCTTTTAACTCCAGTCTAGTGGTGATGAATTCCTTTAGCTTTTGCTTGTCTGGAAAATTCTTTATTTCTCCTCAATTCTGAAGGACAGCTTTGTTAGGTAGAATATTTTTGGTTGGCATTTTTTTCTTTCTTTCAGCACTTTGAATACATTGTGCCACTCTCTTCTGGCCTGCAAAGTTTCTGCAGAAAAATCTGCTCATAGTCTTTGAGGGTTCCCTTATATGTTACAAGTTGTTTTTCTCTTGCTGATTTTAAGTCTCTCCTTGTCTTTAACTTTTGGCACTTTAATTATAATATGTCTCAGTGTGGTTCTCTTTGGGTTCATCTTATTTGAAACTCTCTGGATGTCTGTTTCCTTTCACAGGTTAGGGGAGTTTTTAGCCATTATTTCTTCAAATAAGTTTACCACCCCTTTCTCTCTTTCTTCTTCTCTGGGACTCATATAATACAATTGTTGGTCTGTTTAATGTGGTCCCATAAGTCTCTCCAGCTATCGTGCCTGTTTTAGTTTCTTTTTTTTTTTTCCTTTTTACTGCTTTGATTGAGTAGGTTTTACTGCCCTGTCTTTGGGTTCATTAACCCTTTCTCCTGCTTCATCTAGTCTGTTGTTGAACCCTTCTACTGTATTTTTTAGTTCAGTTAATTTCTTTAACTCTGTGACTTTCTATTTGTTATTTTCTTATATTTTCTATGTCTTTGTTGCAATTGTCAGTTTGTGTTTTCCATGTTCTCCTGAGCTCAGTGAGCATCTTTATGACCATCATTTTGATCTCTTCCTCAGGTAAATTATTCATCTCTATTTCATTGAGGTCTTTTTCTGAGGTTTTATCTTGTTCTTTCATTTGGAACATATTCTTCTCTTTCTCATTTTCCTTGACTCTCTATGTTGGTTTTTGTGCATTAGATAAAACAGCCATTTCTCCTAGTCTTGAAGGAGTAGATTCATTATAGGCTCTTAACCTTTTCATTCAACCCTGACCTAGCTTTTGGTTTTCCCCAACCTTTAGGATTGTCCAAGCAGCTGACTTTATTTTTTGTTGGTCCCATTAGTTGTGTGTGTGGCAAGACATATCATTGTCTCAAAGGCGAGGATGTCAATCAGCACCTAGCTTTAGGCTGATTGGAAGCCAGATGCTCAGGCAGCAGCTTTAAAGTATGCAAGTATACCTCTTTTAAAGGAAGACTGGGAGATGGGCATTTATGTCTGCTCCCTCTTCCCTGAGGCCTGGGGTAATAGCCAGCTAAGAACTGTTTCTTTCTTTACTACTGTCCCACTATACTTGCGAATATAAACCCCACTGGCCATAAGAGCCAGGCTATCAAGGGATGTGTCCTCTGTGTGGCAGACACAAAAGATGGGCACCAGATGTGTACACAAGCTGCTTTCTCGGAGACACTGACATCCTGGGGTACGGTGGAGAGAGACCACAAAGATGGTATCCACTAGCCTCCCCAGTTTCTAAAGAGGACTGTAGTGGGCCCCTTACTGTGTGTTTAATTAGAAGCCCGTCTCTCAGGCCACAGCTATGAAGATATAAGCATCTTTTACTAAAAGACTGGGTGCCTCAGTCTGTTGCCTCTCTGTTGTATCCTGGAGGTTGTAGACAGTTAAGAACTCTTTCTCCATTTATAATGCTCCTGTGGGACTCATGAGCATATGCCCCACTGGCCACTAGAGCCAGGCCATCTAGAGGTGTCCCCTTGCTGGCAGCTTCAACAATTGGGGTATTAGATGAGTGTACAAGCTTCTTTCTGGGAGATGGCAGTGACCTAGAGTGAGGCAGAGGGAGAGTGCAAAATTGGCAGCCACCTTTGGAGAGTATTTCAGTAGGCCCCTAGATGTGTGTTAAATTAGATGCCTAGCCATCAGACTGATGATTTAAGATAAGCAAATAAGGCTCTTTCACAGAAAGTCTGGATACTTTTCAGTGGCTGCCTCTGTGCTGGGCCTTGGGGTAAGTGAGTCCGCGTAAGCTCTTTAAGAACTGTTTCTCAGTTTGTTATATAGACTTGCAGATCTCCTGGACACAAGGCCTGTTGTATTTCAAAGGTAGATGTTTGGAGGCTCATCTCTCAGGTGCAGGTCTTAAATGTTAGGGTACCAGATGTGAGGTTAAATCCCTTTGCTCCTCAGGGAGAAGCTCAGAGTTGTGATTTCCCTTCAGATTATGGGTCACTTCACTAGGAGTGAGGTTTATGGAAAGACTGTGTCTCACCCTCTTTTACCTGCTTTGATGTGGGTTTTTTCTCATTTGCTCAATGTATAGGAGTCACTCAGCTTGTTCCTCCACAAGTCCCCAGAGGAAATTGTTCCATGTGTAGCTGTAGATTCAGTGTGTCCTATATCTCCATCTTGAATGAGAACTTCTGTGTTTTATTTTCTAGTGTAAATATTTCCCTTTAAGAATCATGTGTATTTTCTATTTTGCAACATTCTTTGTTAAGATTTCATGTTGAAATAGGGCTATTTACACACTACCAACATAAATTAATCACAGAGGACACAATTTACCCCATTCAGAGATCTAGAATGCTTTTGCAGTTCTTGATTCCAAATAGCCATCCCCTAAATAGATGAGATTTGAAGCTCACTTAATTAAGGAGTAACTCTAGCCTCACCTCACAAAAAAAAGTCAAAACACATTTAAAAACTCAAGAAAGTAACACTTTTGATAGATTTGTAGTCACTCGAGGCATGACAGTTGTCCTACTTCCCATGCCCCTATTTTCATCTGAGGCATAAATCTAAATTTAGTGTTTTCAGTCAATAAACAGATATTTATTTAGTACTAATTGTGTACATAGCTAGGTGCTGTGGGGGAATACTGTGAAAAATAGTTATAATGCATATGAGCCGGGTAGATAAAGCATGCAGAGTTGAAAATAAAACTAACAGTTTACAGCTAAAGAATGTATATGATGGGTGTTAATTGCAATATCAACTGTCCAATATTGGATTAAGGCTCTTCTCTGCAGAGCACAGCTAGCCTTTAGGGAACCTTGATGTGTATTACAAGTTTCCCCCTTTGGGCATTAAGTTAGAAAAAATAGGCTCTCCTGAGCAGACATAAGCCCCTTGGGAGCACAACTTAGAGAACTGACTATGTATGTCTTTAGGTGAAGAAATAGGAGCCATTTCCACCAAAGGAAATATAGCCTTACATGGGCCCATAGCTTAAAAGGCAGAGTACAACTGAATTTTAGTTCCCATTTGTTGTGTAACCTGTTCACCTTTGCTCAATTGCAAAACCATATGTTGTGATGTTGCACTTCTATTCGGCTTTTGGAATGACAGAAATACCTTGAAATAATCTACAAGGTTGTTTACTTCATTTCCTATTTATTTATCATTTTCAGTTAAGTGTCAATGGAAAAAGTGAAAAGAAGTCAAACAAAGTAAAAAGGTTAAAGTTATAACTTGGTTACTTTATTAGTGAAAGAATAGAATCTGTGAGCTGAAATGGGATTAGAGTGCTATCTATGCCTCTGTATTTGAGTCAAGAGTAAATGTAAATCTGCTTATGTATTAGACAGAAATTAAGGACCTTTGCTAATGTGCCTGTGTTCAGGATACTTTTAAAATATCATCCTATTTTTTCTTGAAAGTGTTTAGAAGCATAGTTTTTTTCCTATTTTTTCTTGAAAGTGTTTAGAGGCATAGTTTTTTTAAAGTATATAAAAAATTTAACATTAAAGTGAATTTTAGTTGTGAAAAACTGTGAACTTGTCTCCTTTGTGGGAATATATAAACTCTGCAGAACAGAAATTAAGAGTAAATTATTAACATTTGTGACATTGAGGCCAGGATAATGGATTTTCTTTCTAAGTTCATTACTTTATGGACCAGTCAGACTGTATTGAGAGCCTGTCAGACTGTACTGAGGACACCCTGATAGACATCTCAATTCCTCATATTGCACTTCAGGAAAATATAGTGGGCAATTTTCTTGCAGAATTCCTAGATTCCACAGTGACAGCTGAAGTATAAATTGTTGGTATAAGTGGCTCATAGCATTGCAATGTGTGTAGTGACAATTTCATATTGCCAGCTTTAGACCAGTGAAACTCACCTAGTTTCAGGCACAAAGTGCTATTTCAGTACACTAAATAACAGTCTAAAAGAACCATTGAAATTCACCTTCATAAGGTGGGCGATTACAAACTGGTTAGAGCATAGTGTTTTTCAAAATAGTTTGAGAAATTTTTTCTGGGAAAAAACAAGATGTGCGTGAAAATGTTCTATCTTCTGACCTTCAATAGGGGAATCATAAGATGCCCCCAAGGTTATGGCACAAATGTCTCAATAATATACAAGGTTAGAGAGGTCTACTCTTTATAAATATATAGTTTGTTCTGGGACATGATGTCTGCTGGTGCTTTGTTGTTATTGTTAGACTTTCAGTGCACATGTTCTCTTTCTTGAAAAAGTTCTCTGTTCTTTGGGAACAATCTTTCATTTGTCCCTGCATGCCTCCTCAGTGGTTAATATAGTACTTAAAACAATACTGTAGGTGCTGAGTCCATGTATGGTGATTTATTCATCAATAGAGTAAAGGCAAATGTGTAACAACTCTTCTAGTTTAGAGAGGCTCATGACTTTAAGTTGGATAGTCTCTAGTAGTACCAATAATGTCACATACATCTTGAAGTTTTCTATCAGTGTTAACCATTGGTTTCTACGAAACTTTAATCTTTAGGACAAAATTACCATCCAAATATCCAAGAACATAGCCAATGTTTCTAAAGAGGGGGAATGTGGGTGTAGACGGGGGGACATGAATCTTCCTTCTGAGGGACTGCGCTGAACAGTGCAGAATGTTTAGCATGGCTGACTCCTTCCCACTAAATACCAGTGGTGCTCTACAGTTGTTTTGATAAACAACGATGCCCCTATATATTTCCATACTACACAGGCGGAATTGAGGGCTGCCTCTGGTTGAGATCCACTGACTCAGTGACACATTATTAATTTGCATTTGATTTTCACTTATGTGTGTATCTACTGTGTTCTGGAACCTGTTCTAGTAGCCAAGAAGGGTGCCAAGATGAATTTTATGCAAAGTCTTTAATTTCCATTACCTTTCATACTAGAAGGGAAACAACATATGTCAGTAAAATAAGCACAACATAAGGAAGATATAAGTGAATAGAGTGAAAAAAAACACAGAAGAGACTGAGATTGATATTTGAAGGAGGCTTAGGATTTTAAGTGAGAGGAGATGGGGAAGCTTTTGGGTGTGGAACATAGCATACCAAAGGCACAGACATGGGAAAATTCAAGATGTTCACAAGAATGTGAATAGTTTGGTTTATTTGAATAGAGGGTTTCTGGAATTGAAATGAAGCCAGATTATGAAAGATCTTGAGATCCAATTAAAGTTTTAGGTGTTAATTTGTAGAGTGGAGAGCCATTGAAGGCTTTTGAGCAAAGGAGGAAAATTAATCAGAACACAGGCAATTCTTAACGAAACATTACTATTATAGGCTAGGTATGTAAATAAAGACAATAAATTGTTTTAACATCTTTTGTCGAAAGCTTTTTCTCCATCTATTGAGATGAGCATATGCTTTTCCTCCTTCAATTTGTTAATATGGTGTATCACATTGATTGATTTGTCTATATTGAAGAATGCTTGCATTCCTGGGATAAACCCCACTTGATCATACTGTATGATCCTTTTAATGTGTTCTTGGATTCTGTTTGCTAGTATTTTGTTGAGGATTTTTGCATCTATGATCATAAGTGATATTGGCCTGTAGTTTTCTTTCTTTGTGACATCTCTGTCTGGTTTTTGTATCAGGGTGATGGTGGACTCATAGAAGGAGTTTGGGAGTGTTCCCCACTCTGCTATATTTTGCAAGAATTAGAGAAGGATAGGTGTTAGCTCTTCTCTAAATGTTAGATAGAATTCACTTGTGAAGCCATCTGGTTCTGAGCGTCTGTTTGTTGGAAGATTTTTAATCACAGTCTCAATCTCAGTGCTTTTGATTGGTCTGTTTATATTTTCTGTTTCTTCCTGGATCAATCTCGGAAGGTTATGCTTTCCTAAGAATTTGCCCATTTCTTCCAGGTTGCCCATTTTATTGGCATAGAGTTGCTTGTAGTAATCTCTCATGATCCTTTGTATTTCTGCAGTGTCAGTTGTTACGTCTCCTTTTTCATTGCTAATTCTACTGACTTTTGTCTTCTGCCTTTTTTCTTGAAGAGTCTGGCTAATGGTTTATCAATTTGGTTTATCATCTCACAGAACCAGCTTTTAGTTTTATTGTTCTTTGCTACTGTTTCCTTCAATTCTTTTTCATTTACTTCTGATCTGATCTTTATGATTTCTTTCCTTCTGCTAACTTTGGGGTTTTTTGGTTCTTCTTTCTTATTTGCTTTATGTGTTAGGTTAGTTTGTTTATTTGGGATGTTTCTTGTTTCTCGACGTAGGATTGTATTGCTATAAACTTCCCTGTTAGAACTGCTTTTGCTGCATCCCATAGGTTTTGGGTTGTCGTGTTTTCGTTGTCGTTTGTTTCTAGGTATTATTTGATTTCCTCTTTGATTTCTTCAGTGATCTCTTGGTTATTAAGTAGTGTAATGTTTAGCCTCCATGTGTTTGTATTTTTTACAGATTTTTCCCTGTAACTGATCTAGTTTCATAGCATTGTGGTCAGAAAAGATACTTGATACGATTTCAATTTTCTTAATTTTACCAAGGCTTGATTTGTGACCCACAATATGATCTATCCTGGAGAATGTTCCATGAGCAGTTGAGAAGAAAGTGTATTCTGTTGTTTTTGGATGCAATGTCCTATAAATATCAATTAAGTCCATCTAGTTTAATGTATCATTTAAAGCTTGTGTTTCCTTATTTATTTTCATTTTGAGTGATCTGTCCATTGGTGAAACCGGGGTGTTAAAGTCCCCTACTATGATTGTGTTACTGTCAATTTCTCCTTTTATGGTTGTTAGCATTTGCCTTATGTATTGAGGTGCTCCTCTGTTGGGTGTATAAATATTTACAATTGTTATATTTTCTTCTTGGATTGACCCCTTGATCATTATGTAGTGTCGTTCTTTGTCTCTTCTAATAGTCTTTTTTTTTTAAAGGCTATTTTGTCTTATATGAGAATTCCTACTCCTGCTTTCTTTTGATTTCCATTTGCATAGAATATTTATTTCCATCCCCTCACTTTCAGTGTGTATGTGTCCCTAGGTGTGAAGTGGGTCTCTTGTAGGCAGCATATATACAGGTCTTGTATTTGTATCCATTCAGCCAGTCTATGTCTTTTTTTTTTTAACATCTTTATTGGAGTATAATTGCTTTCCAATGGTGTGTTAGTTTCTGCTTTATAACAAAGTGAATCAGTTATACATATACATATGTTCCCATATCTCGTCCCTCTTGCATCTCCCTCCCTCCCACCCTCCCCATCCCACCCCTCCAGGTGGTCACAAAGCACCGAGCTGATCTCCCTGTGCTATGTGGTTGCTTCCCACTAGCTATCTGTTTTACGTTTGGTAGTGTATATATGTCCATGCCACTCTAACTTTGTCCCAGCTTACCCTTCCCCATCCCCATATCCTCAAGTACATTCTCTAGTAGGTGTGTATCTTTATTCCCATCTTTTGGCTGGAGCATTTAATCCATTTACATTTAAGGTAATTATCGATATGTATGTTCCTATTCCCATTTTCTTAATTGTTTTGGGTTTGTTATTGTAGGTCTTTTCCTTCTCTTATGTTTCCTGCCTAGAAAAGTTCCTTTAGCATTTATTGTAAAGCTGGTTTTGTGGTGCTGAATTCTCTTAGCTTTTGCTTGCTTGTAAAGCTTTTAATTTCTCCATCAAATCTGAATGAGCTCCTTGCTGGGTAGAGTAATCTTGGTTGTAGGTTTTTCCCTTTCATCACTTTAAATATGTCCTGACACTCTCTTCTTGCTTGCAGGTTTTCTGCTGAAAGATCAGCTGTTAACCTTATGGGGATTCCTTTGTATGTTATTTGTTGTTTTTCCTTTGCTGCTTTTAATATTTTTTCTTTGTATTTAATTTTTGATAGTTTGATTAATATGTGTCTTGGCATGTTTCTCCTTGGATTTATGCTGTATGGGACACTCTGCACTTCCTGGAATTGGTTTACTATTTCCATTCCCATATTAGAGATGTTTTCAACTATAATCTCTTCAAATATTTTCTCAGTCACTTTCTTTTTCTCTTCTTCTTCTGGGACCCTTATATGTCTAATGTTGATGCATTTAATGTTCTCCCAGAGATCTCTGAGAATGTCTTCAATTCTTTTCATTCTTTTTTCTTTATTCTGCTCTGCAGTAGAACCATTTTATCTTCTTGGTCACTTTTCCGTTCTTCAGCCTCAGTTATTCTGCTATTGATTTCTTCTAGAAAATTTTTAATTTCATTTATTATGTGGTTCATCATTGTTTGCTCTTTAGTTCTTCTAGGTCTTTTTAAACATTTCTTGTATTTTCTCTATTCTTTTTCAAAGATTTTGTATCATCTTTACTATCATTACTCTGAACTCTTTCTCAGGTAGACTGCCTATTTCCTCTTCATTTGTTTGGTCTGATGGATTTTTACCTTGCTCCTTCATCTGCTGTGTTTCTCTATCTTCTCATTTTGCTTAACTTACTGTGTTTGGCATCTCCTTTTCACTCGCTGCATGTTTGTAGTTCCCGTTGTTTTTGGTGTCTGCCCCCAGTGCCTAAGGTTGGTTCAGTGGGTTGTGTCGGCTTCCTGGTCGAGGGGAATGATGTCTGTTTTCTGGTGAATATGGCTGGATCTTTTCTTTCTGGTTGGCAGGACCACATCTGGTGGTGCTTTTTAGGGTGTCTGTGACCTTATTATGATTTTATGCACCCTCTCTGCTAATGTGGGGTTGTTTTCCTGTCTTGCTAGTTGTTTGGTATAGTGTGTCCAGCACAGTAGCTTGTTGGTCGTTCAGTCGAGCTGGGTCTTGGCGTTGAGATGGAGATCTCTGGGAGATCTTTTTCCATTTAATATTATTTGGAGACAGGAACCCTCTGATGGACCAACGTCCTGAACTCAGCTCTCCCACCTCAGAGGCACAGGCCTGACACTTGGCCAGAGCACCCACATCCTGTCAACCACATGGCTCAGAGGAAAAGGGAGAAAAAAAGGAAAGAAAGAAGAAAAAAAATAAAATAAATTTATTAAAATAAAAAATAATTATTAAAATTTTTAAATAATTAAAAAGTAATAAAAAAGAAGAAAAAGAAAGAAGGGAGCAACCAACCAAAAAACAAATCCACCAATGATAACAAGTGCTAAAATCTATACTAAGCAATACAGCAAAAAGGGACAGACAGAACCATAGGACAAATGGCAAAAGCAAAGCTTTACAGACAAAATCACACAAAGAAGCATACAAATACACACTCAGAAGAAGAGAAAAAGGAATATATATATATATATATATATATATATATATATATATATATATATATATATATATATACACATCTTTGCTCCAAAATCCACCGCCTTTGGATTTGTCCCTGCCTCTGCATTTAGGTCGCCTGAGGGCGTCTGTTCTTTGCTCAGACAGGACGGGGTTAAAGTAGCAGCTGATTAGGGGGCTCTGGCTCACTCAGGCCAGGGGGAGGGAGGGGTACGGAATGTGGGGCAAGTCTGCGGTGGCAGAGGCCAGCATGACATTGCAACAGCCTGAGACGCAGTGTGTGTTCTCCCAGGGAAGTTGTCCCAGGATCACGGGACCCTGGCAGTGGTGGGCTGTACAGGCTCCCGGGAGGGGAGGTGCAGATAGTGACCTGTGCTTGCACAAAGGCTTCTAGGTGGCTGCAGCAGCAACCTTAGCATTTCATGCCCGTCTCTGGTGTCTGCGCTGATAGCCACAGCTCATGTCCACCCATCTCTGGAGCTCGTTTAGGCAGTGCTCTGAATCCCTTCTCCTCCCGCCCCTTGAAACAATGGTCTCTTGCCTCTTAGGCAGGTCCAGACATTTTCCCAGACTCCCTCCAGGCTAGCTGTGGTGCTCTAGCCCCCTTCAGGCTGTCTTCATGCAGCCAACCCCAGTCCTCTCCCTGGAATCTGACCTCTGAAGCCCAAGGCTCAGCTCCCAGCCCCCACCCGTCCCAGCGGGTGAGCAGGCAAGCCTGTCCGGCCAGTGAGTGCTGGTCGGCACTGATCCTCTGTGCGGGAATCTCTCCGCTTTGCCCTCTGCACCCCTGTTGCTGAGCTCTCCTCTGTGGCTCCGAAGCTTCCCTCCTGCCACCCCCCGTCTCTGCCAGTGAAGGGGCTTCCTAGTGTGTGGAAACTTTTCCTCCTTCACAGTTCCCTCCCAGTGGTGCAGGTCCCGTCCCTATTCTTTTGTCTCTGTTTTTTCTTTTTTTTTTTTTTTTTGCCCTACCCAGATATGTGGGGAGTTTCTTGCTTTGGGGGAAGTCTGAGGTCTTCTGCCAGCGTTCAGTAGGTGTTCTGTAGGAGTTGTTCCACATGTAGATGTATTTGTGATGTATTTGTGGGGAGGAAGGTGATCTCCACGTCTTACTCTTCCGCCATCTTGAAGGTCTTCTCTGACAATAAATTTAGGTGGTACAATCATAAATAAAGAATGAAAAGAAATGCTGCTTAGGCAGCTGAAACGCCTGCCAATGGCCACTAAATTGGTATGCAAAAATGAGGAAAATAGCTTTTCTTTAAATCAAGTATAGCAAATAGTTTTCAAGTGTTAATATCCATTGATTGGTTAGTGGCTGTTGGCTGTGTAAAGCAGTATGTCAAAAAGGATTCTATGGTTGAATCCTTTCTTAAGAAGTGTGTGATGAGCAATTAATTATACCTGACATGGGAATGGAGTTGAGGAGTGTAAGAAAAAATGCCATATGTTTGCCATCCCTACTTAGAGAAAAGGCTTTTGACCAAACAGGAATCTAGATGGCAGCTACCAGAAAATAGTATGAGGCACTTCAGACACCTGCTACAGTCACTAGACTTTTATAGACTTCATTCAAGCTTAGTATGAAAAGATATATTGGTCCTACGGCTTTTTTCCAGTAATAAATAGCTGCATACATAGATTATAATTCATTATTAAGTGGTGTCTACCAAAGGTAAAGAGCACAATTTATATAGAAAATGTAAATCATTGGGAGTTTCAGAGCCCGATAGAAGAATGGTATGAGTTTGAAATCACAAGAAGCTACATTGCTGATTTATTTACCCGCTTGGTAATGGAAAAACCTGGTTCAAGCTAGTTTGCTCTATTTAAAACTTTAGTTCTGTCACTGATCTGAGACCTACTTCATTTACATTCCATCTGTTTTCTGTTTTGTCAAATGAATTTCTAATGGTAATGGATTCTGAAGTGCTGTTTAATAATATAGTCTAAAAGCTGCAACCCCTCATACCTCCAAAAAGTAAAAAAAAAAAATCAAAATTGAAATTCATGCAATGACTTCTAACCCCTGAAGTTTATGCCATGTGTTTTGGGGGGAGGTAAGGGGTTATATAGGTGGAGGATAGGGTGGATATTTTGTCTTGATTTACTTCTTTTTCTGGAGTGGGACAGCAACAAAGAACAGGGATTAGGAAAACACCAATTTAAGTAGGGGATTATTTATGGATTCTTTGAACATGTGTTTTCTTTACCTTCTTATTTTCCAATCCTATAGGATCATTGCCATCTAACTTCTCAGTCAGACTTCATTAAAAAGAATCTGGGAAGAAGTAGGAATTAAGATGGTGATCAATAAAGTAGATTTAATTCCAGTCCATCTGGAATTAAACCCATCCAGTCCAGGGTTTGTCCCCTGAGATTCATCCATTTTGTACAATTACTTAAGTTATTTTAGATATTGCATCTTTATACATGCCTTTCACCAAAATAAATTTAAGAAAATGTATTGTTTTATTATTGTTGACTTTTATTTACAAGTTTTTAACACTTGAATTTTCAAAATGCGTGTACATATTTGTCCCTGTTTTTAAACTTCCTTCTAAGTTTATTTTTTCTGGGCTAGTTTGTCATTTTTTTTTAAAGTAGAAAACAAGTGAGCATTAGTTATTTGTTAATTAAAACACTTTCTCATTGCAATGTCTTGTGTTTCTATGAAAAGATAGTTAAAATGCTTTATATAATGCCTCAATATATGTTAAATATCGAAACAGTATATGGACAGGTGTGAGCTGAAGTATAGAGTGGCAGTGTAAATTCCACAGCTGACAGCAGTAGATATTGAAAGGATTTGCAAAGGACCCAAGATCAGCTTTTCTTATTTTACAATTTTACCTAGGATCTGTTTTGTAAATGACTCATGTTGAGGCAAAGAGGTATCCTCTAGGCAGCAGCAAAATTGGATCTCAACAAGTTTTGTTTTCAACATTTAATATCCACTTTGTGACTAGTTTACGTAAACATTTTAAATCAACCTCCCCAACCCCACCTCGAAATTTGACATTTGATAATTATTTTTTGGCATTCTTAGAAACATCTTTATTACAAGTGTTCTTACACACTATGCTATGAGCATTACAAAATGTGTATAACTACCATTCACTGATAATACACTCTTCTCTAAGTAGTATGAAAGTAGCATTCTTCCAAACATTTTTATTAGAAATGTTCTTAAACACCACTCTACATACATTGCAGAAAATGTATAACTTCCATTGACTGATATAACACTGATCTTTACATAGTAAGCAAGTAGTGTTCTTAGAAACATCTTTATTACAAGCGTCTTAAACACTTCACCACATGCATTGCAGAATGTGTAGCTACCATTCACTGACATTACACTCTTCTCAAAGTATTATGCAAGTAGCAGACATTTGATAAATAACAACATAAGCCATTCAAAAATTAAGAAACGTATCTGCTGCAAAATGCACATATATACATACACACAAATTAACATGCCCTCTTGGATTTTCAGCTATATATTAAATGTCTATTATGCATTTACTTTGAATTACCTATGCTTGTGGTTTCATTAAAGAAGATAACAGTGAGAATTGCCTTTGCGTGTTATTTCAAATAGCCATTTTAAATATAATTCTCAATATTTAGGTAGAGTTTTACCATAGCTTGCTGGTTTTGTTTTGAAATTTCACACCATATGTTTTCCTTCAAGCCAGTTTATTTCTATTATCTTCTTACTGAAATTTAAAATAAGTTCTCTCGGATTTATTTAGCATATTTCTTATGTATGACTGTTGCTCTGTAACATCAAATCAAGGTGACAGTTTTCTGTTGGTGCCTGGTTTATTTTGTACATTTGAAATTCCTGGCTATCTATGGATTCTAATTTTGTAGTGTGCTCATAGTAGTATGTCTAGGTTCTATCACATACAGTGTTAATGACTTGCTGATTTGAAGAAGCTCTCAGTTAAAATGCTAACAATCATCTGTTGCTTTAAATACAGTAAATGAAGGACTTTTGAAATGCATTTGATGTCTTTTGGGGCCTTTTTTTTCTATTTCACATATGTACACTTCCTTATAAAAATGTAGATAGATGGGATTTTCTTAATTGCTGAGTTTCAGATAATTTGTAATGCTTTTGGCTATAGATGCATCTCTTTAATTTTCATTTGTGGTATTGGTTTAAATAATTTAACTTACCAATCTCTGACTAATACAACTCAGCAATATATAGATTTTTCCCTGAATTATTTTAAGTATTTTTCCTATCTTTCAGATAAAGTCATAGCACATACAAATAAGAATCTGAATTAGACTCAAAATAGCATTGTATTAATCCACATACACTATGGTGGATCGCAGGAACATAAAGCATTGATTGGTTAAACAGGATTACGTGCTGCTTATAGTTGTAGGAAATACTGGGTTGCAATTTCATTGTGTAGGACATGTGTGTGAAGACATTGCCCAGTCACTCAAATTCATTCTGATCTCTCACCTCTCTGATTAACAAATGCCTACCATATTTCTTATTCATTTAACTCTTGGGCATATTTCTTTGTGTGTCATACATTTTATTAATATTTTGTGTGTTTTTGCTTATAAAATTATAAGTTCTTTAAATGCAGAGATTGTGTTGTGTTTCTTCCTGTCCTCCACAATTTTTAACAACTTCTGTGTACATAGAAAGCATTCACTAAATCTTTGCTGAACAAATGAATGAGTGAAATTAGGGAATGATGAGCTGTACAGATGGATTATGATCATTCCAAAACTTCACAACTGTGGATAGCTGGCTGCACGTAGATTATTCTGAGATTGTGATCAGCTGTCTCTTATATCTTCGAGGATGCCATTCTAGAAGATATATTTTGGGGTCTCGTAAAAGCCATTTCCAATCTTAGGCCATCTCAATTACTGAGAGAAGTAGTATAGCATATTGGTTAAGAGCATGGGATCTAGAGTTAATGTTCTTGGATTTAAATCCTGACTCAGACAACTTACAAGCTTATGTGTCCTTAAGTAAGTGATTTACCTCTCCTCGAGTCATTTTTTTACATCTGTAAAGTGGGGAGAATGATAGTTCCTCTGTCATAGAGTTGTTTTGAGAATTGAGTTAATATATGAAAAGTGCTTAGAATAGTGACAAATATTAGTTATTATTATAACAGTGGGTCTTATAGCTTCTTAAGCTAAAAATTTTCTCCAATTATTTTTATTGATAAACAAAACACACAGACTAATCTTGATAGCTTATTTCAATCCCCATAAATATACAATGGGGTTATAATTATATTAATTACTCATACACGTGACAAAATAAATTTAAAATTTATATCAATACAAGTGCATGGATGAACATATTCATACACACACAATATTTAAGAATAATACTGTGACCCAAGTTCTAAATCAATACTGTTCATAGTAATTTGTGATGAAACAAAGTGAAATGGATTAAAAATGGCAACTCTGGATAGGGGAGGGCGTGTATGCCATATAAATCAGCTTGAAAGTCACAAATGTTCAGATTGATAATTTAGTATTCAATAATAAAACCCATCCTTGGCAATAATTTGAACATCACCACTATGTCTGCGATAATGTATATAAAAATACAGATGGTTTTAAAACCTAGAAGACTGTGTGACAAATATTGAGAATGAGCTATCTGCCTTTAATCTATGGTCTCATTTTTAAGGGACATGCTGATTGACTGTGGAATTTTAATCAATTCTTAGGCTTCCTAAATATCTCCTTGGATATTTGCAATGGATTTTATGCATCATGGCATTTAGCCTCTTTAGCCTTCATGCTTCCTTAAAGAAATGACCATGTCTCTGTTTAGCAAAGTTTTCATGCTTATAGCCTGACATATGTTAATCAAACAAGCTTGTTATTTATGTCATTAATGGCTCAAAAGGTCACATGTATAAATGAAGCCCAAAATGATATGTATGGACTTCATCCAAAATCTAGTGATCCAAGGATGCAGACTATTGGTTAGTGAAACTATGGAACTTGTTTGAGGTCCATAGCCATTATCTGGTCCATATCCTTCCTAAGTAACTTTTAATGAAAGGGTTTGAAAAAGCAAAGGCAAAGTAACCTAGTAGAAATAAGTGACATTTACTATATCAAATACTAAGTCACCTACAGAGAGCAGGTTAGTTTAATAAATTTGTATACGTCACAATTCCTTAATTTATTTTTGCAGTCTTGTTGACAGTATATTATATTCTAGTGCAAATACCTGCTGTGGTTCATAAAACATAATGTGGAACGTGGTGTGTATATAATATTCTGAGCAATATAATTTACTCTCATACATACATGAGGAGTAAAGGAAAGCTAAAATCCTCTCTGATAAGTCATCCAAATTTCAAGTGTAGTTACTGAGTGACGTTTCATGTACACATGAGCACCATCCATAAAAACGGTTATCTCATTCTACTGAACATAACTATATAATTTTCCCCTAGACAATTGTTACTAATAAAACTTACCCATACAAATTTCAGTTTATCTTTTTATCATATTTAATCACTGTAATGAAATAAGTTCACTGAAGTCTTCTATAAATTAATAGGAATATTACCGTGAGTAATTTAGCTTTCAAATTTCTTTGACATAGTTACACAGTTTCCCCTTGATATTTCTAATTTAGTAGTCAAACATTTATTTCTCTTCCTTTAATGAAAGGAAATAATAAACTTGAAAAATAAACTTAGAGAAAGACACTCAAGTTTAGGTAGATACTTTGCACCTGTCTGAATAATATTGCTGGTTATTTTCTACATTGGAGCAGAGAAGTTTTCTCTATTATGAAGCTCCAAGTGGGGGAAATGGGAAATCTGAATAAATATCTACAATGATAGACGTTGGGTTATTCCAGGTGACTTCACTTCTTTAAATTTAAAATGCAATAAGAAACCTTGCTAATTTACGAGTAATCAAGGGTAAGGCCTGTCTGAATATGTAGCAGTAGAGAATTACACAAATTTAAAATAAAAGAAATATACTTGTATGCCTTTAAAGGGCAGATTATAATGAGAATGAAGCTAACAAAGTAAATTAATAGAGGTTATTAGTAAGCTTTGCTTTAATAAATAGATAAGAATGCAAACATGATTTAATTAGCATATCAGCATAATTAAATATATACTTGTAAAGTACTTGACAAGTTTTTAAAAGCAGTTTAAATATTCCTCATGAAATCTTATTTACATTATCTTATTAGTTAGCACATTTTCTAAAGGTGTTGTAAAGGTAAACATTCCCATGACTTAATAATTTTTAAAAAACAAAGAAATGAAATCTGTATTCATTAGCTTATACTATTATTTCCCAGAGTATTAACTAGCCATGCTCACTATCACAGGGATATTCAATATCAAATTTCAAACAAATTATAGGTTAATATTTTACTATTTCCACTATACTCCTACTGTTAATGTGGATAAGCATGATAATTTCATAATTTATTTAGACTTCTGATGATTTGATTCATAGCTCAGCAGCCTTTCATATCAGGTTATATTAATTTATTTTCTCCATCATATAATACATTGTATCATGTTATTTCTCATTCCTCTAATTTCTTCTCTCTAAATAGATCTAAATAGATACGGCAGAAGCAGTTCACTAAAACATATATCTGAGAAGTTTGGATATTTTTTCTGTTTTGAATATAGTTTTGAAGCCGTTTACCCAAGAGGTTGTACCCTCCCAAAATTGTTCACATATATTAACTATATAGATTTGTTGTTGATAAAATTCCAAATATTAAAGCACTCACAAATCAAAAACTATATTTTATCTCATTTCAATTAAGTCCTTTTTAGGTAGTATTATAACAGATTCTAAATATGTTTCAGTTATCCTCTCTGACTGTAGTTGCATATTTAATAGCATCTCTTTTGTTAATTAAATTTTGTACCTAAGCATTTCTGTAAAGACCTACAAAACTTTGTCCTTCCTAAGCCTTTCTCACTAAAGATGCTGAATGTAAAATAGAGTGGTGGAATAGAAAGTGTAAACAGCTCATTGATAACGACAAAAGAGCCACAAGCAAGTCTATTCCAGTAGAATTGTGTAGTTATCGTCACAAGGATGTATAGTCTCTACTTTCCTTGACATCTCCTAAAACTCTTTTGTGTCTTATTTCAGAGTTGGATTATAGTTTTCTTGTATATGGAGAAAACTTTGAAAGAGCAGAAATAAATGGGGAGAAACTACTTAACATCACCCGGCAAAAACTTAATGAACTCGGCATAATCCGGACTGACCACCGGGATATCATATTAAAAGCAGTCGCTAATATTTATAAAAAGGTGAGTATAGCACTGTACTATTATTGCCTGTCTTTCTAGTTCAGAAAAAAATGAATTAAAGGGAAGAAGTGTGCTACATGGTTTACAGTAAATTGCAGGGGTTTTTTTGCCTTTCCATTTCAAAAGTAATTTTGACTGATATGGTCTCTAATTACTCTCCTTAAGAATTCTGTGGGCCCCTCTCATTCCTATATTTGAATCATGGCACTCTCTGAAGTGGTTGCTGTTTCTTGCTCTTCCTTGAGGAGGATGTGTCCCATCGTTCTTGGGAAGACTCAAGGATAATCTTCATAAAGATACTTTCTCCCAGAAATGAATGTCAGAGATGAAAGTTCTTGGAAATTAGCTCAAAAATTCCTATAAGATCAAAGGATGAAAAAGGCAGCTATATCTACTGAGGCTCACAATGAAGCAAAGAATAATGAGGGAGTTATCAAGGCCAGATACAATATTCCAGACAGCTGTTTTTGCACCTAGAAATAGAATTGCCATTTTATATAATAGTCAAGTCAACCAAAAACTCACTAATAAATACAAAGGGAAAACCTATAACTATTTAACAAAGATAAAGAAAGCTTGGAGCTTTTCATTATTTCAGGACTGTGAATATGCTAAAATCCACCCATCAATTCAACAAATATTTATTGTGGACATTTGATTACTTGAGTAACTCAAGCAATGTTATATGCTTAATTGTGTCTAATGAGTTTCATTTGACAGGCTTAAAAACAATTTATTTCTAAGAGATTTTAAAATATTCTAATATGCCATATCTCTTTTGGGTGAATTTTATCCTTCCACTTTTTCTGTAAGCAGAGTGTGTACTCCTTTTAAAAATAAAAAGTCTCTGTGTATCTTTTCCTTCATAGTCTAGTTAGACTTTAGAAGACTATGACAATATGTGTATTTGATTACACTTTGTATCCTATTTAGTTACGAATTCAACTGAGACTATTAACTAACAAACACCATGAGAATCCTTGCACACTGCCTGAACAAACTGCGGGGCAGTCCAAAAAGGGCTCAGTTTTAACAACAATCACTTAGATTATTTAAACACCAGTTTATTTA
Source organism: Balaenoptera acutorostrata (assembly GCF_949987535.1). NCBI lineage: Eukaryota > Metazoa > Chordata > Mammalia > Artiodactyla > Balaenopteridae > Balaenoptera > Balaenoptera acutorostrata. The sequence continues at coordinate 72,872,051 of NC_080085.1, forward strand.
TATATGGAAGGCTTATACTAGAGACTATTGATTATATTGAGAGTTCAAGTAGTTGTTCCCTACAGAGCAGAATATCATTTGAAAACATGTGATGAGGGAAAAACTCTAAAAGTATCAATTTCTCCCTATTAGCCAGCCATTCTCTAGAATACCTTGGCATCAAAACTCAATTGTTCCTTGTTCTTAGAAAATATCATAAATTAATTTTTGTGATTATGCTACCATATTACCCACCCCCAGCAGCGTGTTTCAAAGGAGCTTCCTCTGATGAAAAAGGAAAAGGGATTTGCAATGCATACATTGGTACGTCTGTCAAGTTTTTTGAGGTATATATAAACTTGAAGATCTTAAAAAACTATACCCTCTAAATGTTCCATGACTATGTTTATCTTGCATGGGATCTGTCTGACTAAAGATGTTGTATCTAAGTAGCCAAGCTATAAACTTTATTTCATTGAATTTAAGATGCTACTGTTGAGGTGTGCCATGATTTCATTTACCACTATGATAGAAAATAATGCTAACAATTAAGCTAGTCCAATGCTTTCTTTGCACGTGGGTAAGCAATTGTATCCTGATTTTAGAGATATTATAGTACAAAAAACTCTCCTCCTCCAGTGAAATATGGTATTATATAAGTCTATATGGTCCCTAAGGCATGGGTTCTGGTAATATTTTGTAATATCAAACTGAAAAGGAACATAGGTTCTTGGGGTCATAGAGAGATGTGTTTTTATGTAGCTGGTTGAGCAATGACTTTTAGTAGGGCTATTTCTGACCCAAATTCTGAGCCATGTATCATATCATATCTTAACTGGACATCTGGAGATTCCAGGATAGAACAATCATAACTCTGTTAGAAGGAAAGTGTTCAAGAGAATGTGAGCTGGAAATAATCAAACAGAAAAAGTGGGCAGGTGACAGGCTCTGAATAGCAAGTGATTTCTTAGGGGAGAGGAGTATTTTTTTTTTATTTTTTATTTTTAGGCTCTCATGGAAGAATGAAACTTTAAAAAAATGAGAGGAGAAATCAGCAATCGTAAAATATAACTATTATCCTTGGCATATGTTTAATAAAACTCCATCATAATTTCTTTAATGTCAAATGGAAAGTGGATACATGGACCACATGCCTATAGATTTTAAATATGTTGTAAAAGATAAAATTAAGAATTAGAGGCCAATAACACTGATGAATATAGACACAAAAATCCTCAACAAAATACTAACAAACCGAATCTAACAATACATTAAAAGGATCATAAACCATGATCAAGTGGGATTTATTCCAGGGATGCAAGGATTTTGCAATATACACAAATCGATCAGTGTGATATACCACATCAACAAATTGAAGAATAAAAAATCATATGATCATCTCAATAGATGTAGAAAAAGCTTTTGACAAAATTCATCATCAATTTATGACAAAAACTCTCCAGAAAGTGGGCATAGAGGGAATCTACCTCAACATAATAAAGGCCATATGTGAAAAAACTACAGTTAACATCATACTCAACAGTGGAAAGCTGAAAGCATTTCCTCTAAGATCAGGAACAAGACAAGGATGTCTGCCCTCAACACTTTTATTCAACATAGTTTTGGAAGACCCTAGCCAAGGAAATCAGACAGGAAAATCTGTTGCATTTCTATGCACTAAAAACAAAAGATCAGAAAGAGACATTAAAGAAACAATCACATTTACCTTTGCATCAGAAAGAATAAAATACCTAGGAGGCAAAAGCTCCATACTCTGAAAACTATAAGACACTGATGAAAGAAATTGAAGCTGGCACAAACAGGTGGAAAGATAGACCATGTTCTTGTAAGGAAAGAATCAATATTGTCAAAATGACTACACTACCCAAGGCAATATAGAGAGTCAATGCAATCCCTATCAAATTACCAATGGCAAAAAACAAAAAAACAAAAAAACCCAAAAAACTAGCAATGGCATTCTTCACAGAACTAGAACAAAAATCTTAAAATTTGTATGGAGACACGAAAGACCCCAAATAGCCAAAGCAAATTTGAGAAAGAAAAATGGAGCTGGAGGAATCAGGCTTCCTGATTTCAGACTACACTACAAAGCTACAGTCATCAAAGCAGTACGGTACATGCACAGAAACAGAAATATCGATCAATGGAACAGGATAGAAAGCCCAGAAATAAACCCATGCACCTATGGTCAATTAATCTATGACAAAGGAGGCAAGACAATTCAATGGAAAAAAGACAGGCTCTTCAATAAGCAGTGCTGGGAAAACTGGACAGCTACATGTAAAAACTGAAATTAGAACATTCTTTAACACCATACACAGAAATAAACTCACAATGGATTAAAGACCTAAATGTAAGACCAGATACTATAAAACTCTTAGAGGAAAATATAGGTAGAACAGTCTTTGACATAAATCACAGCAATATGTTTTTGATCCAACTCCTAGAGTAATGAAAATAAAAACAAAAATAAACCAATGGGACCTAATTAAACTAAAATGCTTTTGCACAGCAAAGGAAACCATAAACAAATGAAAAGACAACCCACAGAATGGGGGAAAATATTTGCAAACAACCAACAAGGGATTAAACTCCAAAATTTACAAACAGCTCATGCAGCTCTATGTCAAAAAAACAACCCAATCAAAAAGTGGGCAGAAGGGGACACCTCAAGATGGCAGAGGAGTAAGACGTGGAGATCACCTTGCTCCCCACAAATACCTCAGAAATACATCTACATGTGGAACAACTCCTACAGAACACCCACTGAACACTGGCAGAAGACCTCAGACTTCCCAGAAGGCAAGAAACTCCCCATGTACCTGGGTAGGGCAAAAGAAAAAAGAAAAAACAGAGACAAAAGAATAGGGATGGTACCTGAACCTCTGGGAGGGAGCTGTAAAGGAGGAAAAGATTCCACACACTAGGAAGCTCTTTCACTGGTGGAGATGGGGGATGGGCGGGGGGGAAGCTTCAGAGCCACGGAGGAGAGATCAGCAATAAAGGTGCAGAGGGCAAAGCAGAGAGATTTCTGCACAGAGGATCAGTGCCGACCAGCACTCACCAGCCTGAGAGGCTTGTCTGCTCACCCACCAGGACAGGTTGGGGCTGGGAGCTGAGGCTCAAGCTTTGAAGGTCAGATCCCAGGGAGAGAACTGGTGTTGGCTGTGTGAACACAGCCTGAAGGGGGCTAGTGAGCCACAGCTAGCTGGGAGGGAGTCTGGGAAAAAGTCTGGAACTGCCTAAGAGGCAAGAGACCATTGTTTCAGGGTGTGTGAAGAGAGGGGATTCAGAGCACCACCTAAACGAGCTCCAGAGACAGGCGCGAGCCGCAGCTCTCATCACGGACACCAGAGACGGGCATGAAATGCTAAGGCTGCTGCTGCAGCCACCAAGAAGCCTATGTGCAAACACAGGTCACTATCCATTCCTACCCTCCCGGGATCCTGTGCAGCCCACCACTGCCAGGATCCCGTGATCCAGGGACAACTTCCCCGTGAGAACACAGGGCATGCCTCAGGCTGTTGCAATGTCACGTCGGCCTCTACCGCCACAGGCTCGGCCCGCAATCCGTACCCCTCCCTCCCCCTGGCCTAAGTGAGGCAGAGCCCCCTAATCAGCTGCTCCTTCAACCCTGTCCTGTCTGGGCAGAAACAGACGCCCTCAGGTGACCTAAACAAAGAGGCGGGGCCGATCCAAAGCTGAACTCCAGGAGCTGTGCATACAAAGAAGAGAAAGGGAAATTTCTCCCAGCAGCCTCAGGAGCAGCAGATTAAAACTCCACAATCAATTTGATGTACGCTTCATCTGTGGACTACCTGGATAGACAACGAATCATCTCAGAATTGAGGCAGTGGACTTTGGGAGCATCTGTAGACTAGGGGTTTGCTTTCTGCATCTATTTTTTTTTTCTGGTTTTATATTCATTTTCGTTTAGTATTTAGAGTTCATTATCATTGGTAGATTTGTTTATTCATTTTGTTGCTCTCTTCCGTTTTTCTTAATATACATATATGTATTTTTTTCCCTTTTTCTCTTTTCCTGAGTGTGTATGTGTATACTTCTTTGTGTGATTTTCTCTTTATAGCTTTGCTTTTACCTTTTGTCCTAGGGTTCTGTCTGTTTTTTTTGTTTGTTTTTTGTTTTTTGTATAGTTTTTAGTGCTTGTTATCATTGGTGGATTTGTTTTTTGAATTGGTTGCTCTCTTCTTTCTTTCTTTCTTTATTTTTTATTACCTTTTAATATTTTAATTTTTTTTTTATTTTAATAACGTTATTTTTATTTTTCCTTTCTTTCCTTCTTTTTTTTCTCCCTTTTCTTTTGAGCCATATAGCTGACAGGGTCTTGGTGCTCTGGCCGGGTGTCAGGCCTGTGCCTCTGAGGTGGGAGAGCTGAGTTCAGTACATGGGTCCAGCAGAGACCTCCTGGCTTCATGTAATATCAAACAGTGAAAGCCCCCCCAGAGATCACCATCTCAATGCTAAGACCCAGCTCCAAGCAACAACCAGCAACCTACAGTGCTGGACACCCTATGCCAAAAAACTAGCAAGACAGGAACACAACCCTACCCATTAGAAGAGAGGCTGCCAAAAATCATAATAAGGTCACAGACACCCCAAAACACACCACCAGACGTGGACCTGCCCACCAGAAAGACAAGATCCAGCCTCATCCACCAGAACACAGGCAATACTCCCCTCCACCAGGAAGCCTACACAACTCACTGAACCAACCTTAGCCACTGGGGGCAGACACCAAAAACAATGGGAACTACAAACCTGCATCCTGTGAAAAGGAGACACCAAACAGAATAAGTTAAGCAAAATGAGAAGACAAAGAAACACAGCAGATAAAGAAGCAGAGTAAAAACCAACCAGACGTAACAAATGAAGAGGAAATAGGCAGTCTACCTGAAAAAGAATTCAGAGTAATGATAGTCAAGATGATCAAAAATCTTGCATATACAATGGAGAAAATACAAGAAATGTTTAACAAGGACCTAGAAGAACTAAACAGCAAACAAACCATGATGAACAACACAATAAATGAAATTAAAAATTCTCTAGACGCAATCAATAGCAGCATAACTGAGGCAGAAGAATGGATATGTGACCTACAAGATAAAATAGTGGAAATAACTACCACCGAGCAGAATAAAGAAAAAAGAATGAAAAGAATTGAGGACAGTCTCAGAGACCTCTGTGACAACAATAAATGAACCAACATTTGAATTATAGGGGTCCCAGAAAAAGAAGAGAAAAAGAAAGGGACTGAGAAAATATTTGAAGAGATTATAGTTGAAAAATTCCCAAACATGGGAAAAGAAATAGTCAACCAAGTCCAGGAAGCACAGAGAATCCCATACAGGATAAATCCAAGGAGAAATATGCCACGACACATATTAATCAAACTATCAAAATTAAATACAAAATAATACTAAAAGCAGAAAAGGATAAACAACAAATAACACACAAGGGAATCCCCATAAGGTTAACAGCTGATCTTTCAGCAGAAACTCTGCAAGCCAGAAGGAAGTGGCAGGACATACTTGAAGTAATGAAAGGGAAAAACCTACAACCAAGATTATTCTACCCACCAAGGATCTCATCCAGATTCGACAGAGAAATTAAAACCTTTACAGACAAGCAAAAGCTAAGAAAAATCAGAACCACCATACCAGCTTTACAACAAATGCTAAAGGAAATCTCTAGGCAGGAAACACAAGAAAAGGAAAAGACCTACAATAACAAACCCAAAACAATTAAGAAAATGGTAATAGGAACATACATATTGATAATTACCTTAAATGTCAATGGATTAAATGTTCCAAGCAAAAGACATAGACTGGCTGAATGGATACAAAAACAAGACCTGTATATATCCTGTCTACAAGAGACCCACTTCAGACCTAGGGACACATACAGACTGAAAGTGAGGGGATGGAAAAACATATTCCATGCAAATGGAAATCAAAAGAAAGCTGCAGTAGCAATACTCAGATCAGACAAAATAGACTTTAAAATAAAGATTATCACAAGAGACAAAAAGGACATTACATAATGATCAAAGAATCAATCCAAGAAGATATAACAATTGTAAATATTTATGAAGCCAACATAGGAGCACCTCAATACATAAGGCAAATGCTAACAGCCATAAAAAGGGAAATCGACATTAACACAGTCATAGTAAGGGACTTTAACACCCCACATTCTCCAATGGACAGATCATCCAAAAAGAAAAAAAAAAGGTAACACAAGCTTTAAATGACACATTAGAACTGATGGACTTAATTGATATTTGTAGGACATTCCATCCAAGAACAACAGAATACACTGTCTTCTCAAGGGCTCATGCAACATTCTTGAGGATAGGTCATATCTTGGGTCACAAATCAAGCCTTAGTAAATTTAAGAAAATTGAAATCATATCAACTATCTTTTCCCACCACAATTCTATGAGACTAGATATCAATTACAGGAAAATATCTGTTAAAAATACAAACACATGGAGACTAAACAATATGCTACTAAATAACCAAGAGATCACTGAAGAAATCAGACAGGAAATCAAATAATACCGAGAAACAAATAACAGTGAAAACACAACAAACCAGAACCTATGGGATGCAGCAAAAGCAGTTCTAAGAGGGAAGTTTATAGCAATACAATCCTATCTCAAGAAACAAGAAACATCTCAAATAAACAACATTACCTTACACCTAAAGCAATTAGAGAAAGAATAACAAAGAAAACCCAAAGTTAGCAGAAGGAAAGAATTCATAAATATCAGATCAGTAATAAATGAAAAAGAAATGAAGGAAACAATAGCAAAGATCAATAAAATAAAACCTGGTCCTGGGGCTTCCCTGGTGGTGAAGCAGTTGAGAATCTGCTTGACAATGCAGGGGACACGGGTTCAGGCCCTGGTCTGGGAAGATCCCACATGCCACGGAGCAACTAGGCCCGTGAGCCACAATTACTGAGCCTGCGCGTCTGGAGCCTGTGCTCCGCAACAAGAGAGGCTGCAATAGTGAGAGGCCCGTGAACCACGATGAAGAGTGGCCCCCACTTGCTGCAACTAGAGAAAGCCCTCACACAGAAACAAAGTCCCAACACAGCCATAAAAAAAAAAGCCTGTAAAAGTGTGTTTAATTAAAAAAAAAACACAAAAAAACCTAGTCCTTTGTGAAGGTATACAAAATTGATAAAAAATTATCCAGACTCATCAAGAAAAAAGAGAGAAGACTCAAGTCAGTAGAATTAGAAATGAAAAATGAGAAGTAACACCTGACACTGCAGAAATACAAAGGATCATGAGAGATTACTACAAGCAACTGTATGCCAATCAAATGGACAAGCTAGAAGAAATGGACAAATTCTTAGAAAAGCATGACTTTCCGAGACTGAACCAGAAAGAAATAGAAAATATTAACAGACCAATCACAAGCACTGGAATTGAGACTGTGATTAAAAATCTTCCAAACAATAATTGCCCAGGATCAGATGGCTTCACAGGTGAATTCTATCATATATTTAGAGAAGAGTTAATACCTACCCTTCTCAAACTCTTCCAAAATACAGCAGAGGGAAGAACACTCCCAAACTCATTTTCCAAGGCCACCATCACCCTGATACCAACACCAGAAAAAGATGTCATAAAGAAAGAAAACTACAGGCCAATATCGTTGATGAAAGTAGATGCAAAAATCCTCAACAAAACACTATCAGAAAGAATCCAACAGCACATTAAAAGGATCATACAACATGATCAAGTGGGTTTTGTCCCAGGAATGCAAGGATTCTTCAATATATGCAAATCAATCAATATGATACACCATATTAACAAATTGAAGGATAAAAACCATATGATCATCTCAATAGATGCAGAAAAGGCTTTTGACAAATTCAACACCCACTTATGATAAAAACCCTCCAGAAAGTAGGCAAAGAGGTAACTTTTCTCAACCTAATAAAGGGCATATATGACAAAACCACAGCCAACATCATTCTCAATGGTGAAAACCAAAACCATTTCCCCTAAGGTCAGGAACAATATAAAGTTGTCCACTCTCACCCCTATTATTCAAAATAATTTCAGAAGTTTTAGCCACAGCAATCAGAGAAGAAAAAGAAATAAAAAGAATCCAAATTGGAAAAGAAGAAATAAAGCTGTCACTGTTTGCAGATGACATGATAATATACAAAGAGAATCCTAAAGACTCTACCATAAATCTACAAGAGCTAATCAATGAATTTGATAAAGTAGCAGGGTACAAAATTAAAGCAGAGAAATCTCTTGCATTCCTATACACTAATGATGAAAATTCTGGAAGAGAAAATAAGAAAACTCTCCCATTTACCATTGCAACAAAAAGAATAAAATACCTAGGAATAAACCTACCTAAGAAGACAAAAGACCTGTATGCAGAAAAGTAAAAGACCCTGATGAAAAAAATTAAAGATGATACAAATAGATGGAGAGATATACCATGTACTTGGATTGGAAGAATCAACATTGTAAAAATGACCATACTACTCAAAGCAATCTACAGATTCAATGCAATCCCTATCAAACTACCACTGGCATTTTTCACAGAACTAGAACAAAAACTTTCACAATTTGTATGGAAACACAAAAGACCCCGAATAGCCAAAGCAATCTTGAGAAAGAAAATTGGAGCTGGAGGAATCAGACTCCCGGACTTCAGACTCTACTACAAAGGTACGGTAATCAAGACAGTATTGTACTGGCACAAAAACAGAAATATAGATCAATTGAACAGGATACAATGCCCAGAGATAAACCCATGCATAGGAGGCAAGAATATACAATGGAGAAAAGACAGCTTCTTCAATAGTGGTGCTGGGAAAACTGGACAGCTACATGTCAAAGAATGAAATTAGAACACTCCCTAACACCATACACAAAAATAAACTCAAAATGCATTAAAAACCTAAATGTAAGGCCAGACACTATAAAACTTGCAGGAAAACATAGGCAGAACACTGTATGACATAAATCACAGCAAGATCCTTTTTGACCCACCTCCTAGAAAAATGAAAATAAAAACAAAAATAAACAAATTGGACCTAATGAAACTTAAAAGCTTTTGCAGAGCAAAGGAAAGCATAATCAAGATGAAAAGACAACCCTCAGAATGGGAGAAAATATTTGCAAATGAAGCAACTGACAAAGGAGTAATCTCCAAAATTTACAAGCAGCTCCTGCAGCTCAATATCAAAAAAACAAACAACCCAATCCAAAAATAGGCAGAAGACCTAAAGAGACATTTCTCCAAAGAAGATATACAGATTGCCAACAAACACATGAAAGGATCCTCAACATCACTAATCATTACAGAAATGCAAATCAAATCTACAATGAGGTATCACCTCACACCAGTCAAAGTGGCCATCATTAAAAATCTAGAAACAATAAATGCTGGAGAGGGTGTGGAGAAAAGGGAACATTCTTTCTGTGTTGGTGGGAATGTAAATTGATACAGCCACTATGGAGAACAGTATGGAGCTTCCTTAAAAGACTAAAAATAGAAATACCATACGACCCAGCATCCCACTACTCGGCATATACCCTAAGAAAACCATTATTCAAAATAGCCATGTACCACAATTTTCATTGCATCTCTGTTTACAATAGCCAAGATATGGAAGCAATCTACGTGTCCATCGACATATGAATGGATAAAGAAGGTGTGGCACATATGTAAAATGGAATATTACTCAGCCATAAGAAGAAATGAAATTGAGTTATTTGTAGTGAGGTGGGTTGACCTAGAGTCTGTCATACAGAGTGAAGTATGTCAGAAAGAGAAAAACTAATACCATATGCTAACACATATATATGGATTCTAATAATAATAATAATAATAATGGTTCTGAAGAATCTAGAGGCAGTACAGGAATAAAGACGCAGATGTGGAAGATGGACTTGAGGACACGGGGAGGGGGAAGGGTAACCTGGGATAAAGTGAGAGAGTGGCATGGACTTATATATACTACTAAATGTAAAATGGCTAGTGGGAAGAGCCGCATAGCACAGGGAGATCAGGTCGGTGCTTTGTGACCTCCTAGAGGGGTGGGATAAGGATGGTGGGAAGGAGACACAAGAGGGAGGAGACATGGGGATATACATATATGTATAGCTGATTCACTTTGTTATAAAGCAGAAACTAACACACCATTGTAAAGCAATTATACTTTAATAGTGTTGTTAAAAGAAAAATAACCCAGGTTCTTAACATTCCGGTTTGCGCAAGAATGCTTGATTACATACCACTTCATTAGTCCTATGGGCAAAGGACAGAGCCCTGGGCTTTGCAAGGACCTGTCCTCCTTGTGGGCTTCTCTCTTTTACATGGAGAGCCAGCTTCTCCCTTGTTGATGGGCCAGGGGTAATCCTTCTGCTTATGTAACAAGCCCCCTTTCCTCTACAGAGGAAATGAGCTCTTGGACTCTGCAGTGAGCATCTGACACTTCTAACTGCCCCTCATGTGGGGTCAGAGTCAGGCATCCTCTCTGTCATGATGCTCCCTTGCTCATGACTGGGTCCATGTCCCTCAACTCCAATTCAGGGCTGGCTGGCCCTGTTTATTGCATTTGGAATCTTTCTCCTTACAGATTTTGTTCTGTCCAGCTTTTACCCTCACAATGTTTGCTCTCCACACCCAATACTCTCTCCAGTTCAGTCAGTATTTGTTTTCTGCATCAGCGCTCTTCCTTTCTAAGTGTTTACCTGATGGCAGTATTTGTCTTTCTTGCTCACTTTTGGTTCCTTTTAATTCTCTCACTGTTGAATTTCTTTTAAAAGTAGCTTTGGAATAAAAGAAGGACAAATTAGGGCTATGGAATCAAGAGATACCAACCAGTGTGTATAAAATGGATAAGCAACAAGGATATATTGTATAGCACAGGGAATTATAGCCATTATCTTATGATAACTTTTAATGGAGTATAACCTATAAAAATACAGAATCATTATGCTGTATATGTGAAACTAGTATAATATTGTAAATCAGCTACATTTAAATAAAAAAATTCTATCTCCCTGGGGAAAAAAAATGGGCAGAAGACCTAAATAGATATTTCTCCAAATTAGTTATACAGATGGCCAAGAAGCACATGAAAAGAAACTCAACATTGCTAATTATTAGAGAAATGCAAACCAAAATGACAATGAGATATCACCACACCCCTGTTAGAATAGCCATCATCAAAAAGTCTACAAACAATAATGCTGGAGAGGGTGTGGAGAAAAGGTTAACCTTCCTACATCATTGGTTTGGTGGGAATGTAGGTTGGTACAGCCACTATGGAAAGCAGTATGGAAGTTCCTTAAGAAACTAAAAATAGAGTTACCATATGATCCAGCAATCCCACTCCTGGGCACATATCCAGATAAAAACATTGTTCGAAATGATACATGCACCCCAATGTTCATTTCAGTGCAGTTTACAGTAGCAAAGACATGGAAGCAACCTAAATATCCATCGACAGATGAATGGATAAAGAAGATGTACTACAGGGCTGGAGGAGAAGATGGTGGAAGAGTAAGACACGGAGATCACCTTCCTCCCCACAGGTACATCAGAAATACATCTACACGTGGAACTGCTCCCACAGAACACCCACTGAACGCTGGCAGAAGACCTCAGACTTCCCAAAAGGCAAGAAACTCCCCACGTACCTGGGTAGGGCAAAAAAAGAAAGAAAAAACAGAGACAAAATAATAGGGTCAGGACCTGCACCAGGAGGGAGCTGTGAAGGAGGAAAGGTTTCCAAACACTAGGAAGCCCCTTCGCGGGCAGAGACTGCTTGTGGTGGAGGGCGGAAGCATCAGAGCTGCGGAGAAGAGTGCAGCAACAGGGTTGTGGAGGGCAAAGCGGGGAGATTCCCGCACAGAGGATTGGTGCCAACCTGCACTCACCAGCCCGAGAGGCTTGTCTGCTCACCCGCTGGGGCAGAGGAGGGCTGGGAGTTGAGGCTTGGGCATCGGTCGGATCTCAGTTAGAGGACTGAGGTTGGTGGCGTGAACACAGACTGAAGGGGTTAGTGCACCACAGCTAGCCAGGAGGGAGTCCGGGGAAAAGTCAGGAGCTGCCGAAGAGGCAAGAGACATTTTCTTCCCTTTTTGTTTCCTGGTGCGCGAGGAGAGGGGATTAAGAGCGCTGCTTAAAGGAGCTCCAGAGATGGGCGTGAGCCGCGGCTATCAGCGCGGACCCCAGAGACGGGCATGAGATGCTAATGCTGCTGCTGCCGCCACCAAGAAGCCTGTGTGCGAGCACAGGTCATCCACACTGCCCCTCCCGGGAGCCTGTGCAGCCTGCCACTGCCAGGGTCGTGTGATCGAGGGACAACTTCCCCGGGAGAACGCACGGCGCACCTCAGACTGGTGCAACGTCATGCTGGCCTCTGCCACGGCAGGCTCGCCCCGCACTCCGTACCCCTACCTCCCCCCAGCCTGAGTGAGCCAGAGCCTCTGAAGCAACTGCTCCTTTAACCCTGTCCTGTCTGAGAGAAGAACAGATGCCCTCAGGCGACCTACATGAGGAGGCGGGGTCACATCCAAAGCTGAACCCTGGGAGCTGTGCGAACAAAGAAGAGAAAGGGAAATTTCTCCCAGCAGCCTCAGAAGCAGCGGATTAAAGCTCCACAATCAACTTGATGTACCCTGAATCTGTGAAATACCAGAATAGACAATGAATCATCTCAAATTGAGGAGGTGGACTTTGGGAGCAAGATATATTATTTTTTCCCCTTTTCCGCATTCTGTGAGTGTGTATGTGTATGCTTCTGTGTGAGATTTAGTCTGTATAGCTTTGCTTTCACCATTTGTCCTAGGGTTCTGTCCATCCGTATTTTTTTTTAATTAAAAAAAAATTTTGTCTTAAAAATTATTTTTTTATTATTTAGTTTAATAACTTTATTTTATTTTATCTTTATTTTATTTTATCCTCTTTCTTTCTTTCTTTCTTTCTATTTTTTCTCCCTTTTATTCTTAGGTGTGTGGATGAAAGGCTCTTGGTGCTCCAGCCAGGCATCAGGGCTCTGCCTCTGAAGTGGGAGAGCCAACTTCAGGTCACTGGTCCACAAGAGACCTCCCAGCTCCACGTAATACCAAAATCTCCCAGAGATCTCCATCTCAACACCAAGACCCAGCTTCACTCAACAACCAGCAAGCTACAGTGCTGGACACCTTATGCCAAACAACTAGCAAGACAGGAACACAGACACATCCATTAGCAGAGAGGTTGCCTAAAATCATAATAAGGCCACAGACACCACAAAACACACCACCAGACATGGACCTGCCCACCAGAAAGGCAATATCCAGCCTTATCCAGCAGAACACAGGCACTAGTCCCCTCCACCAGGAAGCCTACACAGCCCACTGAACCAACCTTAGCCACTGGGGACAGATACCAAAAACAACGGGAACTACGAACCTGCAGCCTGTGAAAAGGAGACCCCAAACACAGTAAGATAAGCTAAATGAGAAGACAGAAAAACACACAGCAGATGAAGGAGCAAGGTAAAAACACACCAGGCCTAAAAAATGAAGAGGAAATAAGCAGTCGACTTGAAAAAGAATCCAGAATAATGATAGTAAAGATGAACCAAAATCTTGGAAATAGAATAGACAAAATGCAAGAAATATTTAACAAGGAACTAGAAGAACTGAAGAGGAAACAAGCAACGATGAACAACACAATAAATGAAATTAAAAATACTCTAGAAGGGATCAATAGCAGAATAACTGAGGCAGAAGAACGGATAAGTGACCTGGAAGATAAAATAGTGGAAAAAACAACTGCAGAGCAGAATAAAGAAAAAAGAATGAAAAGAATTGAGGACAGTCTCAGAGACCTCTGGGACAACATTAAACGCACCAACATTTGAATTATAGGGGTCCCAGAAGAAGAAGAGAAAAAGAAAGGGACTGAGAAAATATTTGTAGAGATTATAGTTGAAAACTTCCCTAATATGGGAAAGGAAATAGTTAATCAAGTCCAGGAAGCACAGAGAGTCCCATACAGGATAAATCCAAGGAGAAACACGCCAAGACACATATTAATCAAACTATCAAAAATTAAATATAAAGAAAACATACTAAAAGCAGGAGGGAAAAACAACAAGTAACACACAAGGGAATCCCCATAAGGTTAAGAGCTGATCTTTCAGCAGAAACTCTGCAAGCCAGAAGGGAGTGGCAGGACATATTTAAAGTGATGAAGGAGAAAAACCTGCAACCAAGATTACTCTACCCAGCAAGGGTCTCATTCAGATTTGATGGAGAAATTAATAGCTTTACAGACAAGCAAAAGCTAAGAGAATTCACCACCACGAAACCAACTTTACAACAAATGCTAAAGGAACTTCTATAGGCAAGAAACACAAGAGAAGGAAAACACCTACAATAACAAACCCAAAACATTTAAGAAAATGGGAATAGGAATATACATATTGATAATTACCTTAAATGTAAATGGATTAAATGTTCCAACCAAGAGACACAGACTGGCTGAATGGATACAAAAAAAAAATACACCCGTATATATGCTTTCTTCAAAAGACCCACTTCAGACCTAGGGACACATACAGACTGAAAGTGAGGGGATGGAAAAAGATATTCCATGCAAATGGAAATCAAAAGAAAGCTGGAGTAGCAATTCTCATATCCGACAAAATAGACTTTAAAATAAAGACTATTACAAGAGACAAAGTAAGACACCACATAGTGATCAAGGGATCGATGCAAGAAGAAGATAAAACAATTGTAAATATTTATGCACCCAACATAGGAGCACCTCAATACATAAGGCAAATACTAACAGCCATAAAAGGGGAAATTGACAGCAACACAATCATAGTAGGGGACTTTAACACCCCACTTTCACCAATGGACAGATCATCCAAAATGAAAATAAATAAGGAAACACAAGCTTTAAATGATACATTAAACAAGATAGACGTAATTGATATTAATAGGACATTCCACCCAAAAACAACAGAATACACATTTTTCTCAAATGCTCATGGAACATTCTCCAAGATAGAACATATCTTGGGTCACAAATCAAGCCTTGGTAAATTTAAGAAAATTGAAATCGTATCAAGTATCTTTTCCAACAAAAATGCTATGAGACTAGATATCAATTACAGGAAAAGATCTGTAAAAAATACAAACACATGGAGGCTACACAATACACTACTTAACGAAGTGATCACTGAAGAAAACAAAGGGGAAATCAAAAAATACCTAGAAACAAATGACAATGGAGACACAATGACCCAAAACCTATGGGATGCAGCAAAAGCAGTTCTAAGAGGGAAGTATATAGCAATACAATCCTACCTTAAGAAACATGAAACAACTCAAATAAACAACCTAACCTTGCACCTAAATCAATTAGAGAAAGAAGAACAAAAAAAAACCCAAAGTTAGCAGAAGGAAAGAAATCATAAAGATCAGATCAGAAGTAAATGAAAAAGAAATGCAGGAAACTATAGCAAAGATCAGTAAAACTAAAAGCTGGTTCTTTGAGAACATAAAATTGATAAACCATTAGCCAGACTCATCAAGAAAAAGGGAGAAGACTCAAATCAATAGAATTAGAAATGAAAAAGGAGAAGTAACAACTAACAGTGCAGAAATACAAAGGATCATGAGAGATTACTACAAACAACTCTATGCCAATAAAATGGACAACCTGGAAGAAATGGACAGATTCTTAGAAATGCACAAACTGCTGAGACTGAACCAGGAAGAAATAGAAAATATGAATAGACCAATCACAAGCACTGAATTTGAAACTGTGATTAAAAATCTTCCAACAAACAAAAGCCCAGGACCAGATGGCTTCACAGGGGAACTCTATCAAACTTTTAGAGAAGAGCTAACACCTATCCTTCTCAAACTCTTCCAAAATATTGCAGAGGGAGGAACACTCCCCAACTCATTCTACGAGACCACCATCACCCTGATACCAAAACCAGACAAAGATGTCACAAAGAAAGAAAACTACAGGCCAATATCACTGATGAACATAGATGCAAAAATCCTCAACAAAATACTAGCAAACAGAATCCAACAGCACATTAAAAGGATCATACACCATGATCAAGTGGGGTTTATCCCAGGAATGCAAGGATTCTTCAATACACGCAAATCAATCAACCTGATACACCATATTAATAAATTGAAGGAGGAAAAACATATGATCATCTCAATAGATGCAAAGAAAGCTTTTGACAAAATTCATACCCATTTATGATAAAAGCCCTGCAGAAAGTAGGCATAGAGGGAACTTTCCTCAACATAATAAAGGCCATATATGACAAACCCACAGCCAACATCATCCTCAGTGGTGAAAAACTGAAACCCTTTCCACTAATATCAGGAACAAGAGAAATTTGCTCACTCTCACCACTATTATTCAACATAGTTTTGGAAGTGTTAGCCACAGCAATCAGAGAAGAAAAAGAAATAAAAGGAATCCAAATCAGAAAAGAAGAAGTAAAGCTGTCACTGTTTGCAGATGACGTGATACTATACATAGAGAATCCTAAAGATGCTACCAGAAAAGTACTAGAGCTAATCAATGAATTTGGTAAAGTAGCAGGTTACAAAATTAATGCACAGAAATCTCTTGCATTCCTATACACTAATGATGAAAAATCTGAAAGTGAATTTAAGAAAACACTCCCGTTTACCATTGCAATGAAAAGAATAAAATATCTAGGAATAAACCTACCTAAGGAGACAAAAGACCTGTATGCAGAAAATTATAAGACCCTGATGAAAGAAATTAAAGATGATACAAACAGATGGAGAGATATACCATGTTCTTGGATTGGAAGAATCAACATTGTGAAAATGACTCTACTACCCAAAGCAATCTACAGATTCAATGCAATCCCTACCAAACTACCACTGGCATTTTTCACAGAACTAGAACAAAAAATTTCATAATTTGTATGGAAACACAAAAGACCCCGAATAGCCAAAGCAATCTTGAGAACGAAAAATGGAGCTGGAGGAATCAGGCTCCCTGACTTCAGACTATACTACGAAGCTACAGTAATCAAGAGAGTATGGTATTGGCACAAAAATAGAAATATAGATCAATGGAACAGGATAGAAAGCCCAGAGATAAACCCACACACATATGGTCACCTTATCTTTGATAAAGGAGGCAAGCATATACAGTGGAGAAAAGACAGCCTCTTCAATAAGTGGTGCTGGGAAAACTGGACAGGTACATGTAAAAGTATGAAATTAGAACACTCCATAACACCATACACAAAAATAAACTCAAAATGGATTAAACACCTAAATGTAAGGTCAGACACCATCAAACTCTCAGAGGAAAACATAGGCAGAACAGTCTATGACATAAATCACAGCAAGATTCTTTTTGACCCAGCTCCTAGAGAAATGGAAATAAAAACAAAAATAGACAAATGGGACCTAATGAAACTTAAAGGCTTTTGCACAGCAAAGGAAACCATAAACAAGACCAAAAGACAATCCTCAGAATGGGATAAAATATTTTCAAATGAAGCAACTGACAAAGGATTAATCTCCAAGATTTACAAGCAGCTCATGCAGCTCAATAACAAAAAAACAAACAACCCAATCCAAAAATGGGCTGAAGACCTAAATGGACATTTCTCCAAAGAAGATAAACAGATTGCCAACAGACACATGAAAGAATGCTCAACATCATTAATCATTAGAGAAATGCAAATCAAAACTACACTGAGATATCATCTCACACCGGTCAGAATGGCCATCATCACAAAATCTAGAAACAATAAATGCTGGAGAGGGTGTGGAGAAAAGGGAACACTCTTGCACTGTTGGTGGGAATGTAAATTGATACAGCCACTATGCAGAACTGTATGGAGGTTCCTTAAAAAACTACAAATAGAACTACCATATGACCCAGCAATCCCACTACTGGGCATATACTCTGAGAAAACCATAATTCAAAAAGAGTCATGTACCAAAATGTTCATTGCTGCTCTGTTTACAGTAGCCAGGACATGGAAACAACCTAAGTGTCCATCATCGGATGAATGGATAAAGAAGATGTGGCACATATATACAATGGAATATTACTGAGCCATAAAAAGAAACGAAATTCAGTTATTTTTACTTAGGTGGATGGAGTTAGAGTCTGTCATACAGAGTGAAGTAAGTCAGAAAGAGAAAAATAAATACAGTATGCCAACACATATATATGGAATCTAAGGGAAAAAAAAAGGTTATGAAGAACCTAGTGGCAAGACGGGAATAAAGACACAGACCTACTAGAGAATGGACTTGAGGATATGGGGAGGTGGAGGGGTGGACTGTGACAAGGTGAGAGAGTGGCATGGACATATATACACTACCAAACGTAAAATGGATGGCTGTTGGGAGGCGGCCACATGGCACGGGGAAATCAGCTCGGTGCTTTGTGACCACCTAGAGGGGTGGAATAGGGAGGGTGGGAGGGTGGAGATGCAGGAGGGAGGAGATATGGGAACATATGTGTATGTATAACTGATTCACTTTGTTATAAAGCGGAAACTAGCACACCATTGTGGGACAATTATACTCCAATAAAAATGTTAAAAAAAAAAATTAGGGCAGAAGGCAGGAGACCACAAAGCTCAGAAGCACTATGCTCAATGAACTTAGTAGAGAAATAAGCAAACTGCAAACTACACTTGCCTTTGTGAATTTAGGGGGATTCTTTTTTTTTTTTTTTTTTTTTTTTTTTAAATTTTTATTTATTTATTTATTTATTTATGGCTGTTTTGGGTCTTCGTTTCTGTGCGAGGGCTTTTCTCTAGTTGTGGCAAGTGGGGGCCACTCTTCATCGCGCTGCGCGGGCCTCTCACTATCGCGGCCTCTCTTGTTGTGGAGCACAGGCTCCAGACGTGCAGGCTCAGTAATTGTGGCTCACGGGCCTAGTTGCTCCGCGGCATGTGGGATCTTCCCAGACCAGGGCTCGAACCCGTGTCCCCTGCATTAGCAGGCAGATTCTCAACCACTGCGCCACCAGGGAAGCCCTAGGGGGATTCTTAATGACACAATATTCACTATTAAATTTCAATTATTATTTAAAAACAGAAAAATAAAAAAATAAAAATAAATAAAATAAAATGATATTTTGCCTTACAAAATATGAGAGGATTATTTCTTCTACATCCTTGACAACAATGTTTATAACTAATCTTTCTAATTTTTGCCTATCTAATAAACATAAAGTGACATCTCAAAAAAAAAAAAGAAGATGTACTATATATATACAAGGGAATATTTTTCAGCCATAGAAAAGAATGAATTAATGCCATTTGCAGCAACATGAATGGACCTAGAGATTGTCATACTGAGTGAAGGAAGTCAAACAGAGAAAGACAAATATCATGTGATATTGCTTATATGCAGAATCTGAAAAAAAAATGATACAAATGAACTTATTTACAAAACAGAAACAGACTCACATACTTAGAGAATGAACTTATGGCTACCGGTGGGGAAGGGTGATGGCAGGGATAGATTGGGTGTTTGAGATTGATATGTACTCACTGCTATATTTAAAATAGATAACCAACACCTACCTACTGTATAGCACAGGGAATTCTGCCCAATACTCTGTAGTAATCTAAATTGGAAAATAATTTGAAAAAGAATAGATACATGTATATGTATAACTGAATCACTCTACTGTACACCAGAAACTAACACATTGTTAATCAACTATACTCCACTATAAAGTAAATATTAAAAAAAATAATTATAGATAAAAAGAAATGATAATAAATAACCAGATTTTTCAGCACACTTTTTATTACAATTTTGTAGGACTCAAATATGGTTTATATGTGTTTGGAAAGTGAGAAATCAGGTTTAGAGATATAATTTTGAAAGCTAACACCATATCAGCTGATAGCGGAAACCCTGGGAATTGTTGTTGAAGAAGATCAGAAAGCTCAATTTGGAGATTTTGAGATAATAATCTTGATAATACTATTTGACTTTATGTAGCAAGGAATCATTTATAAACTACTATCCCATATTCTAGTCTGATTTTAACAACTTTGAGAGATAAGAAAAGAATGCTAGACATTCTATAACACACACAAAATTAAAAATTTTTTTTAAATGATGTGGTGAAAAAAAAAAGGAACATCAGGGATAGATGCTATCATACCCATTTTATAGTTGAAAAAACTAAGGATCATAGAGTTTAATTGTCTTGCTCCATGATTGCTCGATGAATAAATCATGAATATGGATCTAGAATTCAGGTCTTCTGGCTCAATATTCTTACCACCTTATCGAAGCAGGAAGCAAAGAAAGGACTAAGAGGGGTGAAGGAGGGAATGAATGAGAGGGATCCAGAGGCTCTCAGAAGAACCAGGAAATCACTAGAGGTTAAGGAAGATATATCTGAGGAGGGCATTGTCATCAGAGTCAAATGTTAACAGAGAGGTAAAATAAATTTTTATCACAAATTTCTGGGCAGTAAAGTTTGAGGCAAAATAGTTTACGACATTAAAAATGAAGTATACCATGTGTAAAATAGCTAGCTAGTGGGAACCTGAGGTATAGGACAGGGAGCTCAGCTCGGTGCTCTGTGATGACCTAGATGGGCAGGATGGGAGGGGGGAATGGGAGGGAAGTCCAAGAGGGAGGGCATATATGTATACATATAGCTGATTCACTTCATTGTAAAGCAGAAACTAACGCAACATTGTAAAGCAATTATACTCCAATAAAAAAATGAAATATGTTTGACAGGGAGATATAGGTCAACCAAATATAACAAACTTGTTTGTGTTACTTCTGTTTGGGCCTTTTAAAATATATCATTTGCTTCATGGGCTATTGTTATTATTAGGTTTGCATATTTTAAAGCAGCTAAACAAAAGAATTATTGAATTTTCATACTTACCCATATTCATCTTTTCTCGGTTAAGAAAATAGTACCATGTATTACTAAAAACCTCAGTAGGACTTTTATGTCCCTGGTGGAAGGTCCTTCCTTCCTAGAAAGACAAAGAAGCATTTACTGTCAGATGCTGATGTATAATCACATTTTTTTTTTTTTTACTGTATAGCCCCATGCAGTCAGAAAATATTTAATGGATTTGTCATCAAAGCATGAAGTTGCAAAACTTTCTTTAGTGGATTTACCATTTTTGCTATTGGGTTTTCTCCTCTCTTTAATTACAAAGAACAGTACTAGGCAAGAACAGTATCGAAGGAAACAGGAGATTTTTGATGTTATGGATGTTTACAGATATGTTCATACTCATTTAGCAGTGTGGACACAGTAAATTAATTTGGATATACATCAAAAGGTAACCACTGAGGTTTTATACCAGTTAATAAAATAAATGAAAATTGGGTTTCATATAATTAAAGTTTAAGTTATGCGAAGATACTTACTGACAAGTATGATAAGGTGATATAAGTAGAAATTCAGCTCTGGGACAGCAAGGACTATGTCTCTCAGAGGAGTAGGGATGTTTCTTTTTCTGGAATGAAATAATAGGAATTAATTGAACTACAACTCTCCAATATGTCCCCTTAAGATCACAGATCACCATATTTAACTATCAGTGCCATTTAGAGAGATTGGAGAACTTTTCGAGGATTTACAATTAATCTTCTACTCTAGTAAAAATAGCAATTGGTAAATAATCAGTAGAATATAATTTTTGCAAAAATAAAAAGTAGAAGGAATGGTGACAGTCATATTTCACAAAGTCCATATTGTAATCCTTTTTTTTTTTTTCTTTTTGGCCACATCGTGTGGCATGCGGGATCTTAGTTCCCTGACTAGAGATTTAACCCATGCCCCTTGCATTGGGAGTGTGGAGTTTTAACCACTGGACCACCAGGAAAGTCCCTGTAATCCACTTTATTACATGAAAAATTAATTTATTTCTGTGTTGTTTTTTGAATCTGTCCTCAAGCCTAGTTCATGCTTAAATCTGAGACAGAATGCATCACTCTATAATAAGAAACCTAAGTTTTGACTTCCTGTCTCCAGCTTTTCAGTACAGAAAATGCTATCAAGTGTGGGTTAATAGTTTATTTTATGGGTTATTTTCTTGTATCTGGGAAATTCTGAAAAAAGATAAAGAAAAGCACTCTCTTTTCTTATTGCCACTATTGCTCACTTTTATGTATAATCTCATGTACTTTGAAGTTTGGAATAGAACACTACACATTCTGAAAGTTATTCATATATGACTCTTCCTGAAATATTGAGTAAAGGGATATAAAAAATGCCTGCCTTTACTTCCATGGTAGAACTAATTCTTAAAGTACACTTTAAAAATTCCAGTGAAATCAGACTACCAAACAGTGTTTTCATATACTCAGGCTATTGTTACCTCTTTCAACCCTGTGAAATATCGAGGCTACTGTACAGCTTCCTTTTAAACATATCCCGTTGCCTCTTAGTCCCACGTTGCTATGGCAAATAGTTGTAAGTTATAACTATGTTAGAAGAATGGAATGTGATTTAAATAATGACAAAGCAGATGGTTTCCTGCTCAGCAGTTAGAAGGAAAGATCAGTAACTGACTTCTTGGCTTCAAGACTTAACTCATTCATGTTAATTTTACCTGCAATGACCTTCTTTGAAGCTTATCTAAAAACAAAATCTAAAAACCTTTGTTTCCCATCTCAAAACATAAACCTTTCTGGCATGCACAAATTTTTCATTAAAATGCCCTTTATTCCTTCTTCTTTTCAAGTACAATGAAGTTAGATTTCAATGGCTTTAAACAGATTAAATAGGAAAGAAAAAAACCATCAGTTAATTTATTTACCAAGTAACCCAGAGCAATGTGTGTTAATGAATAGCAACATTTGAGGAACTTGCATTATTAATGAAAGATCCTTAAGTGTACTGGTAAAGAAAATACCTAGATGTGAAAATAATTGGGACTGCTTATGAATGTAAACTAGACATAGTCTTACTCTGCTTTCTGTGATAACCACTGTTATGGATAAGTAATTGTATGTTCTAAAACATTATCACTTTTTCTATCTTTTTTTCATTCACTATGTTATAATTATATTGAAGTTGATCTAAACTCAGTACTCAAATACTTAAGCCTTTTCACCCAGAGATAAATGAATGGCTCTCTGTTCTGTGAAGGGAGACTATGCAACTAATTTTCATATCTGTTAACTTCTACAGTTCTTGCTTTGCCTTACCATCAGTATATGTTTAAAATTGAAGTTCATCTTCCTGTCTTTCTATTCTTCAGCATTCCAAGGGGGGGGGAACCTTAAATAATTATAAAGCTATGCAATTCAAATAACCTTCTCTTTTTGGTCTTTCTTCTACAATCTCATTTTTCTAACCCTATCAATAGAAGTTAAAGTTAAATATAAGGACTAAAGACGTGTAATTTAAAAACTAGTTCCTGGCCAACTGTTTGACTAGATGTCTGGCTCCATAGCAGCAGATTGCATGGTAAGCTGAAAGTTAGGGAAATTATGTTAACTCTCTCACTAGGTAATTTATCACTTACATAGCCTATAAAGCAGGAAGTTCCTCAAGCTCACTCATAGTTAAATTCCAGAATTCGTAGCTGGTTGACTTTTATATTGACTCTGAAGTAAGTTACAGTTGTGATGGGGTACTTGAATTATTTGGACAGCTGCTGGAAATGTCATTCTATTAATAGCAAGACATGTGTCTGACTATGCCTACCATTCCCTTCCTTCATCACTACTTACTAACTATAAGATAACATGGTCACTCTCTCCCAAGGCTTCTGTAACTTCTAAATATTTCTTCTTTCATAGTCAGAATTTGGATCAGAGAAATAGTTTTTATCATGGTTTTCTTTTCTGAGGAATGAAATTGACAAGAGTGCAAGTCTCCAGACTCAGGTGAATTTTATCTCAGGCTATGGGGATGGGAACTAAATACATATACATGTTATTTCAGAAGACAAATCAGTAATCTTGAATGGGAGAGGTGCCAGAAGCTTGAGAGATGACATTTTTGATCTTAAAGATCTTAGTTTCAAAGTTTCTCCAAACATAAATATTTTATAAGATGTAGAAATGTTGCTTGGTTATAAGTTGAGTCAGATCAATTTGTAGATGATTAAATAACTGCAGTAAGATAATATCATTTAATGCATTTAAACAATTCCCACAGAAATAGAATTAAAATCCAATGTGCAGAAATTACCCACATAATCCATCTTATCTTTGCTTTTTTAACAGCTTAACTTCTTTTTGAAAGTTTTGATTTTCTTTTCCTTTGCTGTATTTTCTTCATGAATTATTATTTTTTTTCCCTTTAGAACAAAGTTGAAGAGCAAGCTATGCAAGGAGAAGATCAGGTAAGAAAACAATTGTAACAACAACAACAAAATCTACTGAGGAGGATTACATCAAAAAATAATTTGTTGTAACACTAAGGACCTAAATATGATGAGATGGATATACACAGCTTTATAATTTCATGGTTCAAAGTATAGTTACTAAATTGCTTTGGAATTGCTACTATTAACAGCTGCCTATAATGTGGGAAAAAAGTGAGTCAAATGGGATCTTTTCATTTCCGTACACTAAATATCCAGCTGGAA
Organism: Balaenoptera acutorostrata; assembly: GCF_949987535.1. NCBI lineage: Eukaryota > Metazoa > Chordata > Mammalia > Artiodactyla > Balaenopteridae > Balaenoptera > Balaenoptera acutorostrata. The sequence goes on from NC_080085.1 coordinate 72,896,696, forward strand.
ACATCTGGATGACTAATTGGTTCACTTTGCATGGGGACTATTTAATTCTGTTACTGTAAAAGTTTTAGCACCTGATCGCTTTTGGCTCTGGGCTTTTGGATGTCCTCGTCGTTGTATACATTGTCCTTTCCCTTCTCTTCTGCACTGTTTAAGCTGTGTGCTTGTGTGTGTGTGTGTGTGTGTGTGTGTGTGTGTGTAAGATATGGTGTATAATGTCCAAGTTATTGCTGGACAATTATGTTATTTTGTGTTTTTACTAGTGTGTAAGAGTTATTAAGCAGTGGGAATTTTCTTTTTTCTTTTTTCCATTTTCTTGTAGGGGGTATATCTGTTTACCAGAGAGTTTCTTATGATTGATTTACCATTGTACTAAAGATGTGTTTTGCAAATGAGAAAAGTTTGCAAGTGAATATATAGAGGGACTATTAAAACATGGATATATTTCGTCAGAGAGACACTGATTTATCCATTTTCAGTCACAAAACTTAACAGAAAAGAATCATTAAATATGGTTAGCCATGGCAAGTATGGAAAGTACACTTACTCATTTGTAAATTTCCTTGTATGTAATAAGCTTAGTTTAGGTTGTTTATGTACGATTGTTTATGGATGCTTAAACATATGTCATTATCATCCTTGGTGGGATATGTAAACACTCAATTAGAAAATTTGATGATCCCTTATTAACAGTGAATAAGACTGATATCTAGAACCTAACCTTGATTGTAAAGAGTTTCTGTTTAGCTACTTTTGAGGATTGATATAAACTCTCTCCTGAGTTCTGAGATTCTTGGGGATTTCCATATTTTCTGGTTTTAATCCCTTTCAACCTACTGTTATAGTACATAGTTTTAGTGTCTATTGTAGTGCCCAATAGGAACATACAAATATATTTGCAACTGTAAACTAAGTGTTGTTGAATTTAGAGTCCTAAAGTGAAATTTTATCAAAATACTGTTTGAGTTAATCTCATCTTGGGCCATCGTGGGTGTATAGGAGCCTCAAAGAAATCACATCTCTAAATTATTCAACAGAGTGTGTCTTCGAATTTAGGCTCTAGAATCAAGCTGCCCGGATTTACATTTCAGATAAAACTTATCAGCTGTGCCCTTGTGCACACTACTCAGTGCCTCAGAGCTTCTGTTGCTTTATCTGCAAAATGGAGATAATGCCAATGCTGAAAATTGTAAATGTTGCCAGAGATAATTATTTTTAGTATTTTTGTATATAATGTTTGGTAAATATTAACTACAGATGCTATTTCTCTCCCTCCTCTTTCGCTTTCTTCCACTCCTCTGCCAACTCCTCCACCTCCTCCTTATTGTTGTTATTATGATTATTATTATTGTTATTTGATAGCTCTATCCTATTGTTACATAGCTCTCTGCTCCAATCCACATTGCATAGTTCAGCCAGAATAATCTTTCCTCGGCATGATCTTCAAACACTCCCTTGTGCAAAAAACTGATTAAAATCAGACTGCCAAATCTATCATTAATGGTCCCTTGTGAATATAATGGCTATCTGTAATGCCAGCTCTCCAATTCATTTATCAGCATTCCTAACTTTCCTAATTTATTTCAAGGAAGTAAATCTTCTTGCTGTTGTGAGTCAAAAACAACAGGTGGTAATAATGAAGAGGAAAGGAGGCCAGTCATTTTGAAAACTTATGATGGTAACAATAAAAGCAATAATGTTAACAGTTTACATTTGTAAGCTTTGCCATCTGTAAAACACTCATATATATATATATATATGTATTATATATGTATAACTATATATAATTTTATACATAATTATATAACTATGTAACTATATATGTATAAATATATATACATAGTGATATATATATAACATACTGATTATATATAATATATGATATATATAATATATATAGCACTACATAAATTATACAGTGATATATATATATATACAGATATATATATATATACACACACACATATATATAACATACTTTCAGGCTTACAAAATGCTTTGGGTATTAGAACAAAACATGAGGAGTCTTTTGAGAATACCATCAGCCTTCTTAGAACAGATTAGTGGATTCCAAACTGATGGTTAGTCCTAGTGGTGTACTGGGGATAAGACTCTTCAACTAGGAGTTTGTGAGGAGGGGTCATACCAAATGAAAAGAAGAGTTTGAGGAGAGGGACAGAAATTAGAAAGCACAATGTATGTTTGGGAGATAAGGAAAGACCATAGCCTTTCCTATAGGGATATAAAGGAAGATTAGGCTGAAGAGTCGATGTGGACATCTGTAATGCTTTGGCTTTCTAAGAATAGAAGATGTGGAGAAGTCAAATTCTAATATAGGGTCCTAACCCCTTGACTCGTAAGATGCAAAGAGACTACCTTGGGCTTTGTGTACAGAGTCATTTTATAGGTTCCTTTTCCCTCAAATTTTGGTAATACTGTACTTCATAGATAAGAAAAATGACACAGTTACCTTTGCGTTTGTCACATGTCAAAACAGTTAAGATTCTTATTACTCTTGGATATTATGCCTTTTTTAGATGGCAGGAGTTTGTGTTTACTCTTTTCTGCATCGGTATACCAAAGTCTAAATTTTTAGGCACAATGAATGGAAATTAATATAAAAAGTGAAATGATTAGACAATGGTGTGCTGGTAAATGTTTAACAACTCTGGCTGTCTGGAAGAAACAGGCATGAAATATAAGTATACATATAGATATAGAATATTTTAATATATATGAACAAGTATTATATATATTTTACTGATACTAGAGATATGTAGCACCTAATTTACAAATAATAATAAAATATGCAGTATCTTTTATTGTAAATTCCTTATAGCCAATTGATTTTCAGGGAATGCTTTCATTGATTTTTGATGAATTCTTATATTGTAGCCAACTATGTTTGCAATTAACAAAATAATGAAATTTTGCCATGAATGTTTAGGTGATATTTCTGTTTATGTTAGTTACTTAAACAAACTGGAACAATGAATATGTGTATTCAAAGTTCACTCTTTCATCAGTAATGTGAGTTCCTTCTTTGTTGATTCAAATGATAGTTTTGAAACTCAGAAGAATATTCAATTTTTTGTGACATTCACCAATACAATGGCTATAGACCTGACAGTCACACTCCTAAGTTTAATCTGCATTATTAACATTTCTCCATCACTTTCATAAATCTAAACAGTGAACAAAACAATTAATCAAGATGATTTGTAGAATCAGAAGTTTGTCAATTTCCATTGTGTGACTACTATTCCCTCTATGGCTCAAACTACCAACATGATGGAGTTGGGAAGAAATGTACAGTAGCACACCAACATACACATACAATACAGTAGATATAAATGGCTCAAGAGGACAGATAATAATAAATGTGGTAAAATAATAAAGTGATGGTGAATTTTGAGCGTTTATTCCTTTGTTTTTTAACATTATTTATTTAATTATAAGTTTATTTAATTTACTTATGCTTAACCATGGCTGAAACAACCAGCTTGCAGAAATCCTGACAATTTACAAATTGCCTCTAGCAAGCCAGCTTTAGCACACCACTGAAAAACAGAGTCATTGATTCATTAGAAATCTGTAAGGTATCCTGGATGTTATCAAGCATGTTTTTTATTGAGATATAATTAACATGACATTGTGTAAGTTTAAGGAGTACAATGTATTGATTTGATACATTTATATGTTGATATATAATTACCAGTGCAGTGTTAGCTAATACCTCTATCATGTCAGACAATTATTTGTGTGTGTGTGATGAGAACATTTAAGATCTAGTCTTTTAGCAGCTTTGAAGTGTATAACACAGTACTGTTAACTATAATCACAGTGCTGTACATTAGATTCCCCAGAACTTACTCATCTTCTAACTGCAAGTTTGTACCCTTTGACAATCTCTCTAATTTCCCAACCCACCACCCGCCCCAACTCCTAGTAACCACCATTCTAATCTCTGTTTCTGTGAGTTCAGCTTTTTTTAGATGCAAATCAAAACGACAATGGGATATCACCTCACACCTTTTAGAATGGCTATCATCAAGAAGACAGGCGATAACAAGTGTTGACGAGGATGTGGAGAAAGAGGAACGCTTGTGCATTGCTGGTGGGAATGTAAATTTGTATAGCCACTATAGAAAACATTATTGAGTTTTCTCAGAAAATTAAAAATAAAACTATGATCCAGCAATCCCATGTTTACTGTAAGATTATTTACAATAGCCAATACACGGACTCAACCTAAGTGTCTATGAATGGATGAATGGATTAAGAATGTGTGGGGTCCATATATATATATATATATATATATATATATATATATATATATATGCAATGAAATGTTATTCAGCCATGAGAAAGAATGAAATCCTGCCATTTTTGACAACATGGCTGGACCTTGAAAGAGAAAGACAAATACTGTACAGTATCACTTATATGTGGAATCTAAAAAAGCTCAACTTGTATCAAGCATGTTGAGGCACTGAACATTGTTAATCATACAGAGGAGCTCACTGTAGGAAAGTAGCAGTTGTTAAAATGATTATTACCTATAAATCCTGCAAGAACCCAAAGTCCTGCATATTGAAGAGTATCTTTAATATTGATTATTTGTGGTATTTTTATAGCATCTTTCTTTAGGAAACTTTCAATAGATTTTAAACAATAAATGCACCACCAAGTATTACAGGAGTAGGAAACATCAAGTTGGGAAAACAAATGAAGAAGAATGGGGAGTCTGAATTGGATGAGGAAGCAGGAGGCATCTATCTCAATAGTAACACTGAAATAAGTATATCCAGGTGTATTAGTTTTCTAGTGCTGCCATAATACATTATACAAACTTAAGGGCTTACAACAACACTAGTTTATTATTTTAGAGTTTTGTAGATCAGAAATCCAATATGGGTCTCAGTGGGCTAAAATCAAGGTGTCTGCAGAGCTGCTTTCCTTTCTTGACTTACTAGAGGAGAATGCATTTCCTTGTTCATTCAGGTTGTTGGCAGATTTTAGTTTCTTACTGTTGTAGGACTGAGTTCCCTTTGCCTTGCTGGCTGTCAATTAGAGTAATTCCCAGCTTCAAGAGGCTACCAGCATTCTTTGCCTCATAGTCCCCTTCCTTCATCTTCAAAGCCAGTAATGGCTGATTGATCTTTCTCATGCTTTGAATCTCTCCTGCCTCTTCCCCTATTGTGACATCTCTGTGACCTCCTTTTCTGTCTTCCTCTTCTGCTTTTAAAGGTCCATGTTATTGCACTGCTCCCATGCAGATGATCAAGGATGTTTTCCCCATTTTTAAGGTCAGCTGCTAAGCAACCTTAATTCCACCAGCCACCTTAACTCCCCTTTGCCACATGATATAACACATTCACAGATTCCAGGGATTATGACATGGACATTTTTGGCAAGGGGTGGAGTATTATTACTCTGCTTACGAAATCAGAGCTTTAGTATCAGTAAAATTTTAAGTCACTGATCTTTATTTCTACTTTCATTCCTATTGATTTTAAAGAATGATGGCCTACCACTCTTTTCTTTCCATTTATCCCCTAGGAATGCCTGTTCTTAGACATTTTATTCGCCCATAAGTGTAAATGGATAAAAGTTCACTGTTAGCAGAAAGGCTACATTGTATTTAGATTAAAATCTCTCCATCTTTTACCACAAGCAGAAGATTTTTAATTTTGTGTGATTTTGAACAAGTTATTTAACTTCTCTGGTCTTCAGTTTCTTCATACACTGAATAGAGATACCTGTTATTATTATTAGAATCCATTATTTCATTAACTACTTTCCATTTGAAGTAAATTAAGTCCTGGGTCATCAATTTTGTACCATGTCTATAATGCATACTTGCAGCCAAGTGATTATATATCACAGTAAAAAAAAATCTTACAAAGCATTGCTTTCTTCAATTAATGGATCTAATTTACACAATTGACATATCTAATCTAGTGTAATAATTTTAAGAATAAATTAATATATCCTTGCAACTGTTAATGAAGACTTTTCATTGGTTATCAGTAACAGCTAATAAGGGGTTTTCTTGGACAAAGACAGTATTTACATTATGGTATATTTGGTTATTTAGCCATGTAAAACTTTAGCTTATAATAAAGGATAAGCTTTAATTTTACTTGGACCATTTAATCTCACTCTCATTTTTTAAAAAAAATTTTATAGGAGTAGAGCTGATTTACCATGTGTTAGTTTCAGGTGTAAAGCAAAGTGAATCAGTTATACATATACATATATCCACTCTTTTTTAGATTATTTTCCCATATAGGCCATTACAGATTATTGAGTAGAATTCCCTGTGCTATACAGTAGGTCCTTTTAGTTATCTATTTTATATATAGTAGTCTGTATATGTCAATCCCAAACTTCCAATTTATCCCTCCTCCCACCTTACCCCCTGGTAACCATAAGTTTGTTATCTACATCTATAACTCTATTTCTGTTTTGTAGATAAGTTCATTTGTGCCCTTTTTTTAGATTCCACATGTAAGCGATATCATATAATATTTATTTGTCTTTCTCTGTCTGACTTACTTCACTCAGTATAACAATCTCTAGGTCTATCCATGTTGCTACAAATGACACAATTTCATTCTTTTTTATAGCTGAGTAATATTCCATTGTATATATGTACCACATCTTTTTTATCCATTCCTCTGTTGATGGACATTTAGGTTGCTTCTATGTCTTGGCAATTGTAAATAGTGCTGCAATGAATATTGTGGTGCATGTACCTTTTCGAATTATGCTTTTCTCCAGATATATGCCCAGGAGTGGGATTGCTGGATCATATGTTAGCTCTATTTTTATTTTATTAAGGAACCTCCATACTATTCTCCATAGTGGCTGTACCAGTTTACATTCCTACCAACAGTGTAGAAGGGTTCCCTTTTTTCAACGCGCTCTCCAGCATTTATTGTTTGTAAATTTTTTGGTGATGGCCATTCTGACAGGTGTAAGGTGATAATTGATTGTAGTTTTGATTTGCATTTCTCTAATGATTAGTGATGTTGAGCATCTTTTCATGTGCCTCTTGGCCATCTGTATGTCTTCTTTGGAGAAATGTCTATTTAGGTCTTCTGCCCGTTTTTTGATTGGGTTGTTTATTTTTTTGATATTGTGCTGCATGAGCTCTTTGTATATTTTGGAGATTAATCTCTTGTCAGTTGCTTCATTTGCAAATATTTTCTACCATTCGAAAGGTTGTCTTTTCATTATGTTTATGGTTTCCTTTAGTGTGCAAAAGCTTTTAAGTTTGATTAGGTACCATTTGTTTAGTTTTGCTTTTATTTTCATTACTCTAGGAAGTGGGTCAAAAAAGATCTTGCTGTGATTTATGTCAAATAGTGTTCTGCCTATGTTTTCCTCTAAGAGTTGTATAGTATCCGGTCTTGCATTTAGGTCTTTAATCCATTTTGAGTTTATTTTTGTGTATGGTGTTAGGGAGTGTTCTAATTTCATTCTTTTACATGTAGCTGTGCAGTTTTCCTAGCACCACTTATTGAAGAGACTGTCTTTTCTCCATTATATATTCTTGCTTCCTTTGTCATAAATTAGGTGACCATAGATGCATGGGTTTATCTCTGGACTTTCTATCCTGTTCTATTGATCTATATTTCTGTTTCTGTGCCACTATCATACTGTTTTGATGATTGTAGCTTTGTAGTATACTCTGAAAGTCAGGGAGCCTTGTTCCTCCAGTTCCGTTTTTCTTTCTCAAGATTGCTTTGGCTATTCATTGTCTTTTGCGTTTTGTTACAAATTGTAAATTTTTTGTTCTAGTTCTGTGAAAAATGACATTGCTAATTTGATAGGGATTGCATTCAATCTGTAGATAGCCTTGTGTAGTATAGCCATTTTGACAATATTGATTCTGCCAATCTAAGAACATGGTCCATCTTTCCATATGTTTGTGTCATCTTTTATTTCCTTCATCAGCATCTTAGTTTTCTGAGTACAGGTATTTTGCTTCCTTAGGTGGGTTTATTCCTATGTATTGTATTCTTTTTGATGCAATGGTAAATGGGATTGTTTCCTTGATTTCTCTTTCTGATCTTTCATTGTTAGTGTATAGGAATGCAAGAGATTTCTGCGTATTAATTTTGTATCCTTCACCTTTACCAAATTCATTGATGAACTCTAGGATTTTTCTGGTAGCACCTTTAGGGTTTTCTATGTATAGTATCATGTCATCTGCAAACAGTGACAGTTTTACTTTTTCTTTTCCAATTTGGAGTCCTTTTATTTCTTTTTCTTCTCTGATTTCCATGGCTTGGACTTCCAAAACTATGTTGAATAATAGTGTCAAGAGTGGACTTCCTTGCCTTGTTCCTGATCTTAGAGGAAATGCTTTCAGTTTTTCACCACTGAGAATGATGCTTGCTGTGGGTTTGTGGAAATCATCTTTAACTTTAAAAATTCTACTACTTGAAGACTCCATATACAATTAGTTACAAAGCCCTGCTGGTTTTTCCTTTGTTGCTCTCTTTGAATCTGTCTCTTCTTTTCCATTCTTACTGATGAGGTACAAAATGTGTCTGTGAAAGCTAAAGGCTCATGAACAGAGATGGGAGTCATGATCAGGAAGGCTGAGGAGTAATAAGATCCTGTGCATCAGGTGATGAGGTCCAGGAAGTGAGATGTATATCCAAGGAGATGAATAGTGAACATAATGGTGTTTTTTAAAAGCATGGTATTTGTTGGATAGATTGTGTTTCTGGTGACAAGGAACAGGAAGTTAAGTGTTTGAAATTTGTTTGCCAGGATCTAGGATTAAGGAAAATGCTCACCACATATCCCTCTGTTCTTTGAGACTTATTCCAGCCTTAGAGCTTTGGGAAATAAGATAGTTATAAGGAAAGTAAATATATAGGATGTGAGACTGCATTCCTCTATAACTCTGCTTAGCTCTTCTAGAGATGTATGAAAAATTCCTTTGCTTTATTAAAAGAAATCTTACTTTTGCCCTTTAATGATACTGACATTTGAACATATATGAAGTATAGTAACATTTCTATGTAAAATATTTAGCTATTGCTAGGCAGCTCATCCCCATAGACCTGGATATTTTAGGCCATTCTACCTCTCACATGTTATCTTTTGGCAACCATTTAATTGCACAACTACACTTTTGGAGCATAACTGATCCTTTAGAATAATATATTTTCTGAAGTACAGTGTAATGATTAAGTGTACAGTGTCCAGAATCAGACAATCTGGATTTGAATATTTCTAATAGCTTATTTTTGTGAGCTTGGGAAGCATTAATTATTATTTTAATCTAATATTTGTTGACTAATTTTTATGTGTCAGGCACTGTGCTAAATAACATGAGTTATTTTATTTAATTCCATTTGCTTTTTTTGCCTCAGTTTCCTGCTTTGTAAAATGAAGTTACTCATAGTTTGTATTTCATTGAATTATAATGAGGATTATATGTGTTAATGTAATGCAGAGTGCCTGACTCAAAAATAGCACAATATTAGCTGTTATTATTATGATGATTATTATTAGTCAATTCCAGTCTTCTTTCATTTTTCAAATTTGGTAGCAGCTAAAAATCCTTTTTGAATGTTCTGGTGCCTACAAAATTCAGCAGGTGCTGACCAAATGTTGTTAACTGATCCTGATAAACAGAATAAAGCATGCTACTTTTTATGTACATAAGGTCGCAATCTCCCTCTTACCTAATGGTCTGTCTGAGTTCGTAGGAACTTATTTTTATATTACTCTACTTTCAGATTGTTCTAAAAACCTTGGTAGCTACTCCAATGGCTCTAACTTTTTTTCCAGATAAGGTAAAATGAGAAGGTGTGACCTATGAAATTTGCTTTGTTTAAAAAATTAGATCACATTAGGTTCATTTGTTTCTTATTCGGCCTCCCTGTTTGTTAACCCATAAGTATTTATTTTCATTGTCTAATTAAAAACTGTAAGATTTTCCCTACTGTAAAGTGGCAACTGACATTTCATGAATTACAGCTGATACAGGTCTTCCTTAGGTAGGCTTTAACTATATCTTAGACTTCTTAAACATTTCATTAAATTTTTAAAACTTGCATATTAATGTAATGGTAGTTCTATTTTTACCATTCAAAGAAAATAACCAATTTTACATCAGAAGCTCTCTAGGGTGTCCTTTTTTTCCAGTATTATTGGACTTTTCCCTATTAAGTCCAAATCCATCCAAATATTAATGATTTTTGTGCTCTCATTTCCTATTTCCATTCCCATTCACCTATACTGCAAGCCCCACCATCCCAATACTTCTAGTTTGGATAGTGGGGTGGCAGCTATTAAAAAGAAAATAGCCTTTCCATGAGTTTCCTGTCAAGAAAGCACACATTAGAATAGATACATGGATTCACCCGGCTTCTAATGCCACTTATCCACATATGACACCTCAAGAGGAAGACAATAGGAGGTGAGTAGTTCATGTCCCTTAACACATGCTGCCAAACCCAGAATTTGAACACTTATCACTCAGTAGTATAAGTCATTCATAATCACAAATTACCTGAAATCAAAAGATCCACACTATATTATGTGTGTCACTGAGATGTTACTGGAAGCCAACTGTGATCATATGAAAACTTCCATCCCCAAATAACTTCCAAAGCACTCCATCATGAGTAGACTTGAAATATTGCAAGGCTTAGCTTTTACTTTTTATATATGAAGTTTGTTCTCTTTACCTTAGTTCAGTTGGTTGTGGCTCAACTTCTTCTGTACAGTTATACCCTTACTTGCTGTTCTTTAAATGCACGTTGTGACAAAGATTATTGAAATGTGTGAGATCGTGTCATCAGAGTTCATTGCTTGATTAATTTGTTTCCTATGTGGATAAAAAACCGCTTAGTTTTCCTATCTCCATACAGAAGTGAAAGGGCTTTTTCAGTATGCTTTCTCAACCATATACTCTATTATTATTAAATAGTTACTTTTTAAATTCTCTATTTTATTTGAAAATAGAAATGTGTCATTGCACCTAAAATCATCTAGTACCTGGCAGTTCAGTCTTATGACGTGATAGTTTGAGTGCCTTCCATCTTCTGTTTTTATTAAGTTCATAATGTATCTTTGGAGGTACAATTAGTATAGACATTTTGTAATTAGTTTTATCACTTTCTCTGAACAATGTGGAATCTTACTCTGACATATGGAAAAATATAGCATGGATGATAAATTATTAAAAATACAATTTAAGAAAAATACAGTGGAGTGTGCTATTCTGAAGTCCTGTTACTTGATTTGAAGTATTTTATTTTAAATTCAATTGACTATTCATGCATGTATTTCTATCTGTACTACATTTGTGGGAATAGCATCCCCAATCATAACTATAGAATTAGGGAACTAAATAGATAAATGCAATAATAAAATCAATCCTTGTCCTGAAAGGCTGATCTGTGTTGAATATCATCTTATTATTTATAAAGTTAGTGTTGTTCAGAAGGACTTAGCCATTTCTCACTGTTAGTCTTTGTACACACTGTTACCGTGGTTTTCAATAATCTGCCTTAAGGGACTGATGCCACCAAGATGGTTGAGTAGGAGACCCCCGCCTCCATCCTTCTACAAAGACTAACAATTAGACACATCCACAAACATAAACATCTCTGAGAGAGCTCTGGAATCCAATTAAGAAATTTCAGCAACACACTAGAACAAAAAATTTGAGAATATTACACAAAAAGGTAAGGAAAACTGCTTCATTTTGCCTGTATCATCTGATTACCAATCTGCCATTACTCAGCACCAAGAAGGAACTCCCCAGCTAGAAAGAGTTCCCCTTGCATGGAAAGGAAGAGTGGGGTGAGACAACTACTTCCTCAGTCTTTCAAGAATGCTCAGTGGGGAAAGGTAGTCTCTTCAATAAATGGTATTGGTAATACTGGATATTCGAATAAAAAGAATGAATTGTGGCCTCTATCTTATACCATTCACAAAACTTAACTCGAAATGGATTAAAGGCTTAAATTTAAGACTTTCCTAGAAGAAAACATAGGAAAAATGCTCCTTGACATCAGTCTTGACAATAAGTTTTTAGATATGACACCAAAAACACAAGCAACAAAAGCAAAATAAACAAGTAGAACTACATCAAACTAAAAAGCTTTTGCACAGCAAACTGAATAATCAACAAAATGAGAAGGCAACCTACAGAAAGGGAGAAATATTTACCAACCATTATCAGATAAGAGGTCAATGTCCAAAATATATGAAGAACTCAGATAACTCAATTGCAGGAAAACAAATAACCCCACTAAAAAATAGCAGAAGACCTGATAGATATTTTTCTAAAGACTACATACAAATGGCCAACATGTACACGAAAAGATGCTCAACATCACTGATTATCAAGTAAATGCAAATTGAAACCACAATGAGATATCACTTCACACATGTTAGAATGGCCATTATCAAATAGAAAAGAAATAACAAGTGTTGACAAGGGTGTGAAGAAAAGGGAACCCTTGTGTGCTGTTGGTGGGAATGTAAATTGGTACAGCCACTATGGAGAACAGTATGGAAGTTCTTCAAAAAATTAAACATGAAACTACCATATGATCCAGGAATCCCACTTCTGGGTATATATCCAAAGAAAATGAAATCACTACCTTGAAGATATATCTGCACCCCCAGGTTTATTTCAGCATTATTCACAGTACTCAAGACATGTAAACAACCTAAATGTCCATTGACAGATGAATGGATAATGAAAACGTCACACACACACACACACACACACACACAGTAGTATTATTCACACATGTAAAAGGAGGAAATCTTGCTATTTGGAACAACGTGGGTGGAACTTGAGGACATTATGCCATGTGAAATAAGTCAGACGTAGAAAGATAAATACTGTGAGATCTTACTTACATGATGAATCTAAAAGAAGCCAAACTCACAGAGTAGAATGGTGGTTAAAAGGGGATTGGAGGTAGAGAAAAGGAGATGTTGGTCAATTAGTACAATGCTGATTAAGTTCTGGGGATCTAGTACACAGCATGGAAACTATATTTAACAATACTGTGTCCTATACTTGAAAGTTGCTAAAAGAATAGATCTTAAATGTTCACAGGACACACAAAAATCTAATTATGTGAGGTGATGAATGTGTTAAGTAACTTTAGGGTGTTAATTGTTTTGCAATATATACATGTATCAAATCATCATTTTGTATACCTTAAACTTGCACAATGTTACATGCCAATTATATCTCAATAAAGCTGGGGGGAAAAAGAGAAGGAGAGTTGATGGTAAGAATGTCTGTTTAACATAAATAGCCTTAGAGTGACTTTGTCATGTGCACTGTATATAACAAATCTCTTCAAATATGCATAGAAATGCTTTCTTTTAGGAGTAAATTATTAGGATGATAACACTATTGAATAAATGATATTAGCAAGTGGAAGCTCTGCATTTAAAATAACTGCAGGCAAAGAGGTAGAGACCTAGGTGAAATAAGTGACTTTTCCAATCATAAAGGAGAATCAATGTCTCTGATAGTCTAGCATTTCTATAGCTAATGGCCTTCCATTGTAAAAAAGCTGACATTGACTTCTGAGAGTCTAAAGTTATTACTAAGGAATAACTTAATTAAGATACTTTGAAAAACAAAGTTTTTTTTGTTCTGTATTGAAGGTAAAGGAGAAAATTATCAATGGTGGATTACAAAGATTAGATTTTATGTAGATAATATAGGGAACTAGAACTATTCTTGGTAAAGTAATGTGAAAGGGTAATTGTAATATGGAAATTTACTGTAATTTAGTTAGAGTGACGCTGAATAACAGAAAAATTGTTAATGATCATACTGAGTGACTTCTTTTAAATGACTTTTAGTCATACGTACACTATTGACAGAATTTTAGCTTTACGTAGTATAAAAATGAGTTTTAAAAAGTTTATATTTTAAAAACAATGTTAAAGTTTTTAAAGTTCACTTGTGGAGTTCCATGCTACAGTGTGTTTTAAAATATCTCAATGTTTGCTCATGCTTTACTCATGACTGCTATTGGAAGCAGGTGTGAATGGTGAAGTGATGGACTTGAGCAACTCTGGGAGTTTGGCAATTGATAAGGTTTTCAAAGTGTTGAAATAGTGGTGTCTGTTGCCAGAAATATGAGAACTGAACAACATTGGATAGAGAATAACAAGTTACACGTTTACTCAGGGGTAGTGTTTTTAACAGTTTTCAACATAAATAAGAGGGCTGGAGTTCTTTTTCCTTTGCTTTGTGATGTCTATACAGTTAATGTTTTGATATTTTCATAGAAATAATAGGCTAAAGTTTACAGTACAGGCATTTTAACAATTCATGCACACTTTTCTATAAGTGCAGTTAGTGTAGATTAGCAAACTAAATTATGTTCACAAAACCGAATACATGTATGTATGTGTGTATGTATATATACACATATGTATATATACATATAGTACATACACATTTATATATGTGATAGGCATGTTTATATCTTTTCACACACACTATAGTATGTGTGAAAATTAAGATATAAAATTGACAGTCTGTGAAAGTACTTCAAAAATTGTTGGGCCAGATATGGAGCATTTTGAAATATCACAAATACAATAATCTATAGTTATACTGACATTATGCCAAACAGTAGGATTAAAATGGGGGAAAAACTGTCAGCCATCCAGATGTTCAGTATCATGCACATGCTTAACTAATTATTTTTTTTATTTTCAATCTGAAATTTTGAGGGCTTATATAAGTCTTAATTCCTCTATGACCCAGAAGTTAGTGTATCTTAGACAATTAATCAATAATGGCTTCTGAAACCAAAAGGCCCATTCTCTCTAAGTCAGTAGTTCGACTTGAAGTAGTAAAGAAATAACCAAAGAAATGTCCATCTTATAACATGTAGAGATGATGAATTTCCATTTTGTAATAGAGCGTGCTATTCTGATGTTGAATTGTACTAAAAAATGGTAAAGTTAATTCTGGCCAGTAAAGATGGAGTAAAATACACATGCTTATAATAAATATATGACTTTAATACATTCAACAAAATTTTTGAGTGCTAACTATATGCCAGACACTATTCAATATTACAGTAAACTTGACAGCATGGTACCTGCACTTATATAGCTTACATTCTAAATAAAGAAGATAGCCAATAGATAAGAAAATAAATAAATGAATAATTTCATGATGTTTGAAAAAACAGCAAAATCAAAATATGTTCACATAGATTTCATCTTTCATCGTGTTCCCTAGAATGATGATCACAAATAAAGCACAATTCTGTATTAAATAGGTGTTCAACATCTTATTCAAAGAGATATTGTCTACTGATTTAATTTAAAACTCCAATTTTGAAAAAATTTTTCACATAACATTTGGCAGTAAAGCAGCCTCTGCCCATAGTCCAAAATAACAATAACTTCCCATTAAAGGAAAGGGACTGAAGTCAGGAAAATATTCTCATGGTGACACTTTTCATAGAGCTGAAGGAATCAATTTTTTAACAGCTATACTTTTATTAAAAATACTTTAGTAATCTAACACACACTTGTGTGTGTGTGTGTGTGAGAGAGAGAGAGAGACAGAGAGAGAAGCGGGGGGCGCTAATAAGTGAATTTCTGAAAATATCCTCAGGACATTTATTGTCATTTATTGTATGTTTATTTAGCCTTCTAATTCAAAGGCCAGTTGTTTAAGCACGTGATTCTACTTCAACTAAAGCTTTCTAACATATTAAATTGTATACCTTGAGCCTAGCTTCCTGGTGTGAAATGCCAAACTTACAAAAGAAAACACACCTGCTAAATAACAAAATATTTTCATAAAGTAATTGTAGCTAATAAAGATAGAAGCCTTTCACAGAATATACTATGAATCGTGGAAATCATATTTTTTTACACCAAAGGCCACATCAAGTACCAAAATATTGATTTTTCTTCACTTTCAATTCCTCAAATGGTTTAGGATCCTATAAAGAATACAAATCTTTTGTTCTCTTTAAAGGAATATTAAATATATGAATGTTAAGGAAGATTATGTTTTCAGCTTTATTGAGACATAATTGGCAAATAACGTTAAGTTTAAGGTGTACAATGTAATGATTTAATACACATATATACTGTAAAATGTTTACCACAATGAGGTTAGTTAACACATTTTTTACCTGACATAATTGCCATTTTGTGTCATTACTGTTGCAGTGAGGACATTAAAGCTCTGCTCTCATAGCAACTTTCAAATATACAATATAGTATTTTTAACTATAGTCACCAAGCTTTACATTAGATCCCCAGAAACTGTTCATCTTATAACCAAGAGTTTTTACCCTTTGGCCAACATCTCCCCATTTCCCACAGCCCTTAGCCCCTGGCAACCACCATTCTACTCTCTGTTGCTATGAGTTTGGTGATTTTATATTCTGCAGGCAAGTGTTTGTCTTTCTCTGTCTGACATGTATTTCACATAGCATAATGTCTTCAAGGTCCAACCACTTGTCACAAATAGCAGGATTCCCTTCTTTTAATGGCTGGGTTATATATATATATATATAGCACTTTGCAGATATGGCAGGCTTTTTTTTTTTAATAAATTGAAGGTTTGTGTCAACCCTGTGTCAAGCAACTCTGTCAGCACCATTTTTTCGATAGCATTTGCTCACTTCATGACTGTCACATTTTGGTAATTCACACAGTATTTCAAAATATTACATTCATTATTATTTTATTTACTATGGTGATCTTTTTGAATTGAAGTATAGTTGATTTACAATATTGTTAGTTTCAGGTGTACAACAAAATGATTCATTTATACATATACGTGTGTGTGTATATATATGTATTTTTCAGATTCTTTTCTATTATAGGTTATTGCAACTATATTACATACAGTTCACTGTGCTATATGGTAAATCCTGTTTTTTTTTTTAATTATTTATTTTTATTTATTTATTTATATATGGCTGTGCTGGGTCTTCGTTTCTGTGCGAGGGCTTTCTCCAGTTGCGGCAAGTGGGGGCCACTCTTCATCGCGATGCGCGGGCCTCTCACTATCACGGTTTCTCTTGTTGCGGAGCACAGGCTCCAGACGCGCAGGCTCAGTAATTGTGGCTCATGGGCCTAGCTGCTCTGCGGCATGTGGGATCTTCCCAGACCAGGGCTCGAACCCGTGTCCCCTGCATTGGCAGGCAGATTCTCAACCACTGCGCCACCAGGGAAGCCCCAATCCTGTTGTTTATCTTTTCTATGTGTAGTGGTACATATCTGTTAATCCCATACTCCTAATTTATCCCTCCCCCCCATTCATCTTTGGTAAGCATAAGTTTTTTTCTATGTCTGTCAGTCTGTTTCTGTTTTGTAAATAAATTCATTTGTATTATTTTTTATACTCTACATATTAGTGGTATCATGTAATATTTGTCTTTCTCTGTCTGACTTACTTCACTCAGTATGCTAATTTCTAGGTCCATTCATGTTGCTGCAAATGGCAGTATTTCATTCTTCTTAAGGTTGAGTAATATTCTATTTTATATGTATACCACATCTTTATCCATTCGTCGATAGACACTTAGGTTACTTCCATATTTTGGCTATTGTAAATAGTGGGGCTATGAATATTGGGTGTGTATATCTTTTTGAATTAGAGTTTTTATCATTTCCAGTTATATGCCCAGCAGTGGGATTACAGGATCATATGGTAGCTCTATTTTTAGTTTTTTAAGGAACCTCCATACTGTTCTCCATAGTGGCTGAACCAATTTACATTCCTACAAACAATGTAGGAGGGTTCCCTTTTCTCCACACCCTCTCCAGCATTTATTGTTTGTAGACTTTCTGATCATGACCATTCAGACCAGTGTGAGGTGATACCTCATTGTAGCTTTGATTTGCATTTCTCAATTAGTGATGTTGAGCATCTTTTCATGAGCCTGTTAGCCATCTGTATGTCCTGTTTGGAGAAATGTCTATTCAAGTTGTCTGACCATTTTTTGATTGGGCTGTTCATTCTTTTGGTATTGAGTTGTACGAGCTGTTTGTGTATTTTAGAAATTATCCCCTTGTCAGTTGCATCATTTGCATATGTTTTCTCCCATTCTGTGTGTTGCCTTTTTGTTTGGTTTATGGTTTCATTTGCTGTGCAAAAGCTTATAAGTTTGATTAGGTCCCATTTGCTTTTGCTTTTCTTTCTTTTGCCTTGGGAGACTAAGAAAATATTAGTACTATTTATGTCAGAGTATGTTTTGCCCATGTTCTCTGCTAGGTCTTTTATGGTGTCATGTCTTATATCTAGGTCTTTAAACCATTTTGAGTTTACTTTTGTATATGGTGTGAGGGAGTGTTTTAATTTCACTGATTTACATGAGGCTGTCCAGATTTCGCAACACCACTTGCTAAAGAGACTGTCTTTTCTCCATTGTATATTCTTGCCCCCTTTTGTCAAAGATTAATTGACTGTAGGTGTGTGGATTTATTTCTAGGCTCTCTATTCTGTTCCATTGATCTATATGTCTGTTTTTGTGCCAATACCACCCTGCTTTGATTACTGTAGTTCTGTAGCATTGTCTGAAATGTTGGAGGGCTATTTTTTCCTCCAGGTTTGTTCTTTTTCCTCAGGATTACTTTGACAATTCTGGATCTTATGTGGTTCCATACAAATTTTAGGATTATTTGTCCTAGTTCTGTGAAAAATGTCATGGGTAATTTCATAGGGATCACATGAAATCTGTACATTGCTTTTGGTGGTATGGCCATTTTAACAATATTAATTCTTCCAATCCAAGAGCATGGGATAACTTTCCATTTCTTTGAATCATCTTCAATTTCCTTTATCACTGTTTTATAGTTCTCAGCATATAGGTCTTTCACCTCCTTGTTTAGGTTTATTCCTAGGTATTTTTGTTTGACTTGATTTTTACAGGGATTGGTTTTTTACTTTCACTTTTTTCGTTAGGATAAATTCTTTCTCTTTCTTAGTGTAAATTTCATTGTTAGTGTAAAAATTACAACAGATTTCTGTATATTAATTTTGTATGCTGCTAACTTGCTTAATTCATTTATTAGTTCTAATATTTTTGTATGGAGTCTCTAAGGTTTTCTATAGCCTATCATGTCATTTACATATGACAATTTTACCTCTTCCTTTCCAATTTGGATACCTTTTATTTCTTTTTCTTGTCTGATTTCTGTAGCTAGGACTTCCAGTGCTATATTCAAAAGAAGTGGTAAGTGGTCATCCTTGTCTTGTTTCTGAATTTGGTTGGAAGGCTTTCAGCTTTTTACTGTTGGGTATTATATTTTCTGTAGGTTTGGAGAAAACGGCATTTGTTATGTTGAGGTATGTTCCCTCTATGCCCACTTTTTGGAGAGTTTTTATCATAAATGGATGTTGAATTTTGTTAAAAGCTTTTTCTGAATCTCCTGAGATGATCATGTGCTTTTTATTCTTCAGTTGATTAATGTGGTCTATCACATTGTTTGATTCGCAGATATTGAAAACTCCTTTCATTCCTGGGGTAAATCGCACTTGACCATGTTGTATGATCTTTGCAATGTATTGTTGGGTTTGACTTGCTAATATTTTGTTGAGGATTTTTGCATCTATGTTCATCAATGATATTGACCTGTAATTTTCTTTTTTTTCGTGATATCTTTCTCTGGTTTTGGTGTCAGGGTGCTGCTGGCCTCATGGAATGAGTTTGGGAGTTCCTTCCTCTGCAGTTTTTGATAATAGTTTGAGAAGGATAGGTGTTAACTCTTCTTTAAATGTTTGGTAGAATTCACCTGTGATGCCATCTGGTCCTGGACATTTTTTTGCTGAGAGTTTTTTATTTTATTTTTTAACATCTTTATTGGAGTATAATTGCTTTACAATGGTGTGTTAGTTTCTGCTTTATAACAAAGTGGATCAGTTATACATATACATATGTCACCATATCTCTTCCCTCTTGTGTCTCCCTCCCTCCCACCCTCCCTATCCCACCCCTCTAGGTGGTCACAAAGCACCGAGCTGATCTCCCTGTGCTATGCAGTTGCTTCCCACTAGCTATCTATTTTACATTTGGTAGTGTATATATGTCCATGACACTCTCTCACTTTGTCCCAGCTTACCCTTCCCCCTCCCTGTGTCCTCAAGTCCATTCTCTAGTAGGTCTGCATCTTTATTCCCATCTTGCCCCTAGGTTCTTCATGACCTTTTTTTTTTTTAGATTCCATATATGTGTGTTAGCATACGGTATTTGTTTTTCTCTTTCTGACTTACTTCACTCTGTATGACAGACTCTAGGCCCATCCATCTCACTACAAATAACTCAATTTCATTTCTTTTTATGGCTGAGTAATATTCCATTGTATATATTTGCCACATCTTCTTTATCCATTCATCTGTCGATGGACACTTAGGTTGCTTCCATGTCCTGGCTATTGTAAATAGAGCTGCAATAAACATTGTGGTACATGACTCTTTTTTGAATTATGGTTTTCTCACGGTACATGCCCAGTAGTGGGATTACTGGGTTGCATGGTAGTTCTATTTTTAGTTTTTTAAGGAACCTCCATACTGTTCTCCATAGTGGCTGTATCAATTTACATTATTTGCTGGGAGTTTTTAAAATTACTGCTTCAATTTTGTTACTGGTAATTGGTCTGTTCATACTTCCTACTTCTTCCTGGTTGAGTCTTGGGAAATTGTGCACTTCTAGGAATTTGTCCATTTCTTCTAGGTTTTCCATTTTGTTGGCATATAGTTGCCTGTAGTAGTCTCTTATGGTCCTATGTGTTTTTGTGGCATCGGTTGTGACTTCTCCTTTTTCATTTCTGATTTTATTGATTTGGGCCCTCTCCCCTTTTTCCTTGATTAGTCTGGCTAAAAGTTTATCAATTTTGTTTATTTTTAAAGAACCAGCTTGTAGTTTTATTGATATTTTCTATTGCTTTTTAGTCTCTATTTTATTAATTTTTGCTCTGATCTTTATGATTTTGTTTCCTGCTACCTTTGGGTTTTGTTAGTTCTTCTTTCTCTAGTTCCTTTATATGTAAGGTTAGGTTGTTTATTTGAAATTTTTCTTGTTTCCTGAGGTAAGCTTGATTGCTATAAAATTCTCTCTTAGAACTGCTTTTGCTGAGTCCCATAGGTTTTGGATTATTGTTTTTTTCATTTTCATTTGTCTCTAGGTAATTTGTCATTTCCTCTTTGACTTTTTCAGTGATCCATTTTTTGTTTAGTAGCATACTGTTTAGCTTCCTTGTGTTTGTGTTTTTTGCAGCTTTTTTCTTGTAGTTGATTTCTAGTTTCATATCATTGTCATCAGAAAAGAAAATGCTTGCTATAATTTCTATTCTCTTAAATTTGTTGAGGCTTTTTTTTTGGCCTAGCATGTGATCTCTCCTGGAGAATGTTCCATGTGCACTTGAAAAGAATGTGTATTCTGCTGCTTTCGGATGGAATGCTCTCTATATATCAATTAAGCACATTTGATCTAATGTGTCACTTAAGGCCAGTGTTTCCTTACAGATTTTCCATCTGGATGTTCTGTGCATTGAGTGTTAATGTCCCCTACTATTATTATATTACTGTCAATTTCTTGCTTTATATCCGTTAACATTTGCTTTATGTATTTAAGTGCTCCTATGTTGGGTGCATATGTATTTAGAATTGTTATATCTTCTTGGATTGATCCGTTGATCATGATGTTGTGTCCTTTGTCTTTTGTAACATTCTTTATTTTAAAGTCGATTTTGTGTGATATAAATATTGCTACCCCTGTTTTCTTTTGACTTCCATTTGCATGGAATACTTTTTTTATCCACTCACTTTCATTCTGAATTTGCTTTTAGATCTGATTTGAGTATCTTGTAGGAAGCATATATATGGGTCTTGCTTTTGTATCCACTCAACCACTCTATGTCTTTTGATTGAAGCATTTAATCCTTTTACATTTAAAGTAAATATTGATATGTATGTTCTTATTGCCATTTTGTTAATTGTTTTGGTGTTGTTTTTATAGTTTTTTTTTCATTTCTTCTTGTATTCTCTTCTCTTTTGATTTGATTACTGTCTTTAGTGTTATTTTTTGATTCCTTTTCTTTTTGTGTGCGTGTGTGTATATATATGCATGCATGTGTATGTATGTGTGTGTGTGTATATGTGTGTGTATATATATATATATATATATATATATATATATATATATATATAGTAGATTTTTGGTTAGTATTTACCATGTTGTTTCAATATAGCCATATTAAATCACATACACACACACAGACTAATGCATTTTAAAAACCCTGCATTTGTATTCTCCTCCCCTCATGATTACTATTTTTGACATCATATTTTACATCTAATTGTTCTGTGTATTCCTTAATTGCTTATTGTGGATATAGATGACTTAATAATTTTTTCTTTCAACCTTCCTAATAGATTTCTGTGGGGATGATTTCCTACCTTACTGTATGCTTGCCTTTACTGATGAGCTTTTACATTTTGTAATTTTCATGTTTCTAGTTGTTGCCTTTTGTTTCTTGCTAGGACATGTTCCTTTAACATTTCGTGTAAACCTGGTTTGGTGGTGCTGAACTCTTTTAACTTTTGATTGTCTGCAAACTTTTGATCTCTCCATCAAATCTGAGTGAGAACCTTGCTTGCTAGAGTATTCTTGGTTATAGGTTTTTCCCTTGAATCATTTTAAATATATTGTGCCACTCCTTTCTGGCTCATAGGGTTTCTGCTGAAGAGTCAGCTGATATAGCCTATGGGTATTCCTTTGTAGGTTATTTGTTGCTTTTACATTGTTGCTTTTAATATTCTCTCTTTATCTTTAATTTTTGTCATTTTAATTACAGCATGTCTTGGTGTGTTCCTCATTGGGTTAATCCTGTGTGGGACTCTCTGCACCTCCTAGACTTGGATATCTGTTTCTTTACCCAGGTTAGGGAAGTTTTCAGCTATTATGTCTTAAAATATGTTCTCTGAACCTCTCTCTTCTCTTTCTGGGACCCCTGTAATGTAAGTATTAGTGCACTTGATGTTGTCCCAGAAGTCTCTTAAACTGCCTTAATTTCTTTTCATTTTTTTTTCTTTTTTTCTTTTTTTTGGTTCAACTTCAGTGATTTCAACTTCTCTGTCTTCTAGCTTGATGGTCCATTCCTCTGTATCATTTAGTCTACTGTTGATTTCTTCTAGTGTAGTTTTCATTTCAGTTATTGTATTCTTCATCTCTGTTTGGATGTTCTTTATATTTTGTAACCCTTTGTTAAAAACTTCTAACTTCTCACTGTGTATATCCATGCTTCTCCTGAGTTTTTGGTCACCTTTATAATCACTACTCTGAACTCCTTCTCAGGTAGGTTTCCTATCTTCACTTCACTTAATTCTTCTGGTGTTTTATCTTGTTTCTTCATCTAGAACATGTTTTTCTGCTGCCTTATTTTGTCTAATTTTCTGTTTTTATTTTTATGCGTGTGGTAGGTTAGTTACATTTCTTGACCTTGGAGAAGTAGCCTTCTCTAGGAGATGTCCTATGCATTCCAGAAGCACACTCCCCTGCTAGTGGACAGGGCCGGGACCCAGCTGGTCCCAGGGTAAGGTCTAGCCTACCATGGGCATACTGGATCTGTAGGCTGTGGGACTGTGGTTTTCTTGCATCTGGTGTCTGTCCCCTGGTGGGTGAGGTTGGTCCAGAGGCTAGAGCAGGCTTCCTGGAGGCAGGGTGGGTGCCCAGGTTATTCTGAAGCTTGTGCCTGCCCACTAGTGAGTGAAGCTGGGTCCTGGCCCCTCTGCTGGGCAGAGTCGTGCCTAGAGGCATGTCTAGAGGCAGCTGTGAGTTCAGGAGGTCTTTAGGTAGCCTCTCTACTGATGGGTGTGGCTCTGTCCCCACCCAGTTAGTTCCTTGGCCTGAGGCATCCCAGCAGTGGCACCTACAGGCTGTTGGTTAGGGCCAGGTCTTGGCACTAGTGAGCTAGAGGGAGGATTCCACAATGGTGTCTGCCAGCACCAGTGTCCATGTGGTAGAAGGTGCTCCCAAGAATGGCTTGCATAACTGTCTATTTCCCCAGGGTGAGCTGCAGTTGCCTCCTGCCTCTCCAGGAGACTCTCCAAGGCCAGCAGATAGATCTCACCCAGGTTTAAAGCAAATTACTGCCTTTGCCCTGGAACCTGTTGTGAAGCCGAATGCTCTGTAGGCTCATCTTCCTGGTGCAAGACCCCTAGGCTGGGGAGCCCAATGTGAGGCTCAGAGTTCTCACTCCTGTGAGAGAATCTGTGCAATGTAATTATTCTCCAGTTTTTGGGTTGCCCACCCAGGGGTATGTGACTTGACTATATCATGAGTCTGCCCCTCCTACCCATCTTGCTGTGGTTCTTTCTTTATGTCTTTAGTTGTAGAAAATCTTTTCTGGTAGGTTCTGGTCTTTTACATCAATGGTTGTTTTGCATATAGTTGTGATTTTGGTGTGCTTGTGAGAGGAAGTGAACTCAGGATCTTTTGCCATCAACTTGGCTGATCTCCTCCTCTGTCAGCTTTGATGGGATAAAATGTGTTTCTCAGAGCTAAAGGATGTGCACGTGGCATTTCTTTCTACTATTATTATTGTCATCAATTCTTGAAAGCTCTATACTCTCTAACTACTGAAGATCATATACTAACAAAAAGTAATTAACTATCAACTAGACAAAAGAATTGACTTATTTCATTTCATGAGTGATAATAGCATCTGAAAAGTCTGTGGTTCAAACTTTAATAGAAACATGAGGGGCTATGTTTTTTGGTTCTCAGCATGCTTATAAGATCACAAAGAGTTGAAGTAAATAAATATCTCTTGTGGCACACTATGACCTTCATAGTTTCAAAGGAAATTCAATATCGTAGGGCAAGCTAACACTTGAGAAACCCTTTTGTCAGACACCTTTATTACTTTTTTCATATGTTTAATTAATAAAGAAAATTTCCCATTAGTGTGCTATTATATATGCCTTTAAAATTTTGAAACAAGAGCCTCTCTTTCACAACTTAAATGGCATTATTTGCTATTACTCTGCATGCTAAAATAATCACCAGTTTGGCAATCCTGGTGTTTCATTTCTCAATTCTAGACATTCCCAAAGTATAAGTTACTTGACCTAGTTGTATTGGACTTACTGAAAAAAAGGTTTGCTCTCTGTAAAATGATTTTTAAACAAAAAAAAAGAAAACATATATCTGATATGATTTTCACTCTTTAAAGGAGGTCTAGTGTAGGATCATACAAAAAAAGAATACTATTTAACAATTGTTTAATCTTAACAGAATTTTCAAAAACTACGTTTGAAAAGTCAATTCAAATTTACTTAGAATATCAGAGGGGCTAGCGGTTTGATTTCTTTGAAGTTTCCTTAGGACTGCAATTAGATAGGCCACCATTTAGAATTTGGTGGTTAATTCCTAAAATATTGTGATTCTTTTTGGCATATACTAATTGTATATAAACAATAGTTCTTTTATGCATAATATTTGATATCTTTAACAATACTATACATGGATAAAGCAGGTGTTATTATTATCCACATTTTAGAGAGAAACAAAAAAGAAACCAAGGCTCTGAGACATTTAAGTGATTTGTACAAACTCAGATCTCACACCAGACCTAGATGTCTTTCCATTTCACCACACCAACAAATGGCATGCATCAAAAAATTCCCATCTTTCCCTGTCCCTCCAGGACCAAATACATTTAATAATGTAGTAGAAAGGGAGCACTGAGCATCAGGAGACCTCTGTTTCCAGGATAAGTTCTTCTAATAATTAGCCATGTAATTTTGGGAAACCATTTATGTAAGTTGGCAAATTAAAATATTCTTAACACATTTTTTACTGGAGATGTATTACAGCCACAGGCGTTAGTTTCTGCAGAAATCCCCCAGTCAATAATGTGTTACGACTACAAAGTCAGGAAATATATCCCATTAATTCTTTAAAATTACTGGAAGATGTGTTTCAGCTGACCAAAGATGAATAAAAATAAATAATTCAAGAACAGAGAGGCTGTGGTATAAAAGAACTGACAATGAGGAATGAAACTAGTAAAGTGTAGTTTGTCAAAATAATCTTCATTAATATGGTTATAAACTTAACAGAAAATTTTGAAAAAAATCTTGAAAGATAAAGTATACACCTCAAATAACATTAATTTATTTTAACATTAATGATAATAGTTTGTATTTAAAATTCAAGATTGTAGCAATAGAAGATGAAGAATGTTGGGAAGCAGAAGATGAAAGTAAAAGCATACTTATGTTTATATGTTAAATGTTGGCATTGATACTTTCATTCTGACATCCATAAATAAGAAAACCAGTAGCCATAATTTTCTATTACTTTCTTCTTCATATGCTAAAACCATTTGAAAAAAGGAAAAATGCCCAAATACACATATTACTTTGCCAATCAACAAATGTAAAGCAAGCTTATGTGCAGGCAGTGGATACTACCAAAACAAAGCTATTCATCAGAAATCTGGAAGATGACCTATGATTAGGTTGGTTCGTAATATTTAGAGTGAAACACTAAGGTTGAACATATGAACATATTACATGACAAACTTTACATTAGGATGAGAAGTTATATTAATATGATATTTTCACATAATATCTTATTGGACCCAGGCCAGAAATACTTATAAACTTATCTCTTCCATAATTGAATAAAATTTCCCTGAACCTCAGAATTTCAAAGACTAAAAGGGTAAATCCTTTTTGCTAGGTGTCCTCACTACTTAGTAAATCACAAATTATTTCCTGACCATTAAATGTGGAAGCTAGAGTAACTTCTTCCAAAGAAGAGGCTACATGGGGCTATTATTGCAATTCTGTGGTTATTTCTGATAGCCATTTGATGAGACTCTGGACAAAGTGTGATGAAGGGGAGTGTATGTATACACGTTCGTGCAAAGATGAAATAGGTAAATGAGACAAGTGTCTAATCACTTGAAGTGGTACATTTAATACCCAATTAATAATCTTACAGCTCCTGTATGTTTAAATTATGAGCTCTTAGATAGGACTACACACATTTTACAGGGCTCTGAGATAAATGAAAAGTAAGGATTCCCTTTCCTATCTCTTAGATCTATACACAATCCTGTCCAGAATACAAAGTAGTGTGGGTTTTCCCCTTACAAGATTATACTCTAAAAAGAAAATGAGGTAGATGTACTAATAAGGCAGTAACAGAATTAACATGTCCTAATTATGGACAGGTAATTTTTGCCACATTCTAAAATTACATACCTCAGTATTTCCATGGATGAATCTTACTGTTTTCATACACTTTAGATAATTACTACCATGAGTGATATAAGTATTACCAGAAACAATATGTAAATAATGAAAAGTGTCTGATGGTAATTTTGCATCCCTCTTACATGACTTTGGCTAAATGGTGTTGCTGTTGAACCTATTCCATATTTATAGTGTGTTAGATAAGTGCTGCCTTATATCTTTCCCCCAAACTCCCACTTTAATTTCAGAATGACAAAAAGATGCCTACCAGATTCAGAAAACAAAGTGAACATCTTGAGCATGCTATTGACCGTGTTCTTTTCATGATATCGGAAAGAAGAAGGGCACGTACTCTACATGGCACTTATGAACAACCGCCTTATAACATTCTTACTGCTACTCTTGAACTGATTAATATGGTCAAGATGATACTAAACATTCTGGAAAGGTAATTCCTAATATGTGATCTATAAAGCTTTAAGATAGTTGCATTTTCCCCTCTTTTTCCCCTCTTAAGAAAACTTCTGAATGAATTGGATTTTATTTCCACAGTATCTTTCAAAGACAGTTATAGATTTTTATTGATGCTCTGAATATTTCCCTAGAATGAAGAACACTGTTATATAAGTCCCTTTAAATGATCCAATATTTGATCATCTGACTTTTTATAGAAAAAAATCATTTTACAGAAAAGTTATTTATTTTACAAAGGATTCACTTTTCTACTGCTTCATTAGAAAGAGCACTTGTTTCTCTACAGTCTTTCAGGGATGCATGAAAGTTACAACAGAGTTTTAAATTACCACATCTGGGCAAAATAGGTTTTTTTCATATATATATAAATTGCATTAGGGATATTTTATAAACGAGTCAATCCTATTTTTAAAACTCTGTATTACTAAGAGAAGGCTACAGAAATCAAAAGCTAATGATTTCTAATCTTGTTTTGATAATAATCTGCAGGTAGTATATTAATATTTCAATTTTGAAATTGTCGTTTTTCTCAAAGACTATAGTCAACTCTATATCCTACACACAAATGAAGCATTATATGTATATTTATTTCTAGGCTTTTTGCTTCCCCTATTGGAAAGTATTACATCCCAAAGATAGAGAAATTAGATAGTAAAAGAGGGAAGCATGCTTTTATGATCAAGCAGAGAGGTATAAGAGGGAGAAGTAATGACACTTTTCTCCTCCCTCTTTGTTACTTGCTCTCTTACTGATTATCATTTCTTTTCATTGCAATTCATACTTGATTGACAAACCCATTTTGTTCACATAAAGAAAGGATGAAGTGACTGACCCACTTGTTCAAAAAATTTCAAATTGAATGTTAGAAGAAATTTAGGACATTCATCAGTTCCTCTACTTCCTCTCTTCTGAGCGCCTTACAAATATCTATCTGGTAACAAGCTTAGACAAAGGAAATAATGGAATCCTTGGAATAAATTCAACATAAAGAGAATAGGGAAAAGGATAATGGGCAGACAGCAAAGATAGCTGCAGGACTGGGTAGTGGCAACAAAAAGACCCCCAAAATGAATATAATCTGCTTCACTGATGTTTGATAATTCACAGTATTAAATTTTCTCATTTAATTAAAGTAGTCTCATTACAAAATTCACATCATGGTCTCAGTATTAAGAAGCACTCTTTGGTACAATTTCACTACATCACCAATTTGAGAGCTTTTTTACTTTCATCACTGGAACCAGGGAAGACTAAACGGGGCTTATATTGCTTCCGCAGTATTTTGTATTGAGTAGTCCTTCAGACAATTAGTCAGATTCCTCTTTCATAAATTATATAATCTATACAAAGTGACCTCATATAACAGCTTTTGAATATGGCAGATTTATGGATCATCTTAGCATCTTCTTTTTCCAACTGCTTGAAGATTTTAAACTTCAATTTACAACATAACAGATTCTCATGGTTCTTGCTTAAGAACTAGTGACTATTAATAAGAGTTATTCAAACTGAATAACCATTTTACTAAGCTGAGCACTTATTGAACATTCTATATATTATCTTTGAACACATAAAATATTATGAATGAAATACATTTAAAAAACCAATGATGTGTTTTGCACTGGTCATGGTTGCTATGAAACACCTTAGTACTTTTAAATTTCTTGGCTTTAATTGCTTTTGATTTTCCAAAGACCTCCTAGGAAAGTCCAAATACCTTGAAAATTGTGCCAGGGACTCATCTGGCTCATTTCTGATCAGAGAGTCACATGGATTTTAAGAATTGTTGGGGCTCAGCCTAATTGCATTTCCTATAGATTAATTAAATTTCCCTTATCTGTGTGTCAAGTGGAGGAATTGGAGTATCAGTTGGAGGAATTGTTCCCGCTTTTCTCTCAAGTAATCAAGTAATTGTGTCAGTGGGAAAAATTATCTCTATGGTTTACCCTAAAATTGGCCTAATCTCTGTGTTTCTAAAAGAAAACATGGGAAAGATTCTGTTAAAATGTAAATTTTCCATTATTAGCATTAATTTTTTTTTCAAATTGTAATCCAAAATAGTAATTTATTTGATTTAATCAAATATATGATTTCAGGCCTAAAATTTATTTCAACTTTATTAGAAAGAAGGATATAAATCTGGTGAGTCACCTTGGTGATAGAGATAATAAGTATTTTTCAGAATTGAAATGAATTCAGGAGTTTAATCAAGATGTCATCATGATAAAAGAGGGAAATGTACTTATATGACCTCTTCCCAGGAACAGTTTCCTCTTCGTTAAGTTTTCCTAAAAGATATTATCCTTTTTTGTGAATTACTAGAACTTTTCAACTGAACTACAGTGTACAAAAAATTGACTTTACCAGCATTATAAGCTTAGATACAGATGAGAGAGCTACATTTAAGTTCTGCTTTATTAGTAATAGAATAAACATTTTAAGATTTATTAGAGAAGTTATGGGTATTAAAACGTTCTTAATTATGGTACTACATGGAAATCTTAATCTGTTCAGAAGGATTTCTCTCATTATGTTATATTTCCATTAGTCATTAAAATTTTAAGTGGCTTACTTATTTGAGGTAAACAGATTTGTGACAAAATTTATTGAGGAGGGTAACGTAGTAACTCAAGACCACTTATCAAAGCATAACTACCCAAGATTCTACTTCTAAGGAAATATAAATTGAGCATGTTTCACGTTAAGAATTAAGGGATAGTGTGGGGTGAGGTGGTAGGTGGGTGACCCAATATTTTCTTGCCTATTTGCTCATTTTTTTGGTCCAGAAATAAATAAGATGGAAAAAACTGCCTAGGGAATTTTGCTCACATGTTTCATATCCTGGACATAGTTACAGGAGATTATCCTATGGATCTGGCAGATACTTTTGCCACATAAATTTATAAACTTATTATAAGAAGAGATTTGAATCATTGCCCATGCTCTTATGTGTTTTATAAATAGACCTCCAGAAAATGGCACTTTCATGTAAAAACCAGGGATTGTAATCTCCTAGGAATTTGGGGAAGGAGTTATAAATTACTTTTTCTTGCTAATTCTTAAAACTAAAATTTCACTTCCCATGTGAGAGTAAATACGATTTCAGCATTTTAATGCTTGTTAATTTATTTTACAAATTACATTCTGAAAATTGTTCTCCATTTTTAGATTATAATGCTGATTATTTTCCAAAAAAGTTATGTAGGTTTTATCACCTAATTCAAATTATTACTTGTGATTACATGTCCTCCAAATCACAGAAGTCTAAGAGTTATGCTAGACAAAAGTAATAAACCCAAAAGTTTTCAATTGATTATAGTGCCCTAAGTAAAATATATCTTTTTTTTTTATTTGTGGCAAATAAAATGAATTGCCAGATACAGCCAATCTATTTTTCAAGGGGTAGATAATCTACTTGTGGATTACATACTTAATTAATATTTGATACTTTTCCTTCTTCCTTTTGTTCTTTTCATGTAATCCTTTGTATAGTAAGCTAGCCAAGGAAAGTAAAAAATTAAAAAGTTACCTACTCTGCCTTCCACCTATTGATAGCAACTTGAAAACAGGAATAACTGCTGTAAATTGTGCACCTATCATCCTACCACTTTATCGAGGCCATAGATATATTACATTGATCATCTTCCATGTAAGCTTTCTGTTATTTTTTGATGTAACTTTGTGATGTTTAGAATTTAGATGACCCTTGGCACTTTTACAAAGTGATCTAAAGCTCTACATATTGTGGATTATAATTTTCACTTTCCTAAGGTATAAAGCTGTGGTACTCAGTGAAACTGAGATTGATGGAATCTCTTGTCATCTTTCCCTGGCAGCCCTCCATTTGATTGCATGTCAGAATTTTCCAGTCTGAAAAACCACCTCATTAAACGTATTACATTACTGAAACATTTCTCTGAACAGGTAAGACATAGATTGGTTGTACTGTTCTCCATATACCCCCATATGCATTTATTCATCAAATCTTGTAATTTTATAGTTATATAAAATTATAGATATACAGTTATGTAAAATTATAGATATACTATCTCCAATAGTACCTATATAACTTTTCTTTTCTTTAACATTTCCAGTGCCAACACTGAAATTCAGATCCATAATTTTTTTATATAGAGGTAGAATATTAGTATAGCTACTAATGGATTTGTCAACTCAAATCTCTTTTCTATTCAACTCAAATTTACCACTATTGCTTCATTAGTCTAAAATAACTATTAAACTGATCAGAAACCTTCAAACTTTCACCATTGTCCAGGGAGTGTAGGCTAAACTTGTTAAACTACCATTCACAACACTCCTTAGTCCATACTCATCTATTGTCTTATCCTTCTCTTTTATGTGATCCCTGTACTACCAGTAGGATCTTTTACTCATTCATCCTTAAATGTTTCATATATGATTCCATCTTTATTCTTTTTATCGTAATATTTTCTCCACCTCAAATTTACTACCATGACTTCTTATCAAAGTAACACACTTCTTTTAAAGAGTGGTTAATTCATTCATTTATTTGTTCATACTTCCTTTCATCCATTCATCAATCAAACAAGATGACTCCATTCTTTTGTAGTTACTATTTTCTAGAATTTAACATTGTAAGCTTGATTTAATTCCATAATCATTTGAGGGTTGGCTATATGCAGATACATGTTCTAGGCTTCATTGAAGAGTCATGAGTGAATAAAATAGAATTCTTTCCCTCAAAATTTAGTAGAACAATGAGATATTTAAACAAGTAATGTTTATTTTTTAATAAATATATTGTATCTTAACAATTAGATTTTAATTCTTTTGAGATCAGGGATTATCCTACATTATTTTACATTGATTGTTCAACACAACCTTTTGTACATAGTGTCTAATAAATATTTCATGATGATTAAACATACCAAGGAATCCTGAAGCATTATTCATTAACACAGGTATTGTGTCCACGTGAATTGAATTTCCTTTATCAGAAATGACTTCAAAGACTGGTTATGTGTGGGAATTTTTAATAATAATAACTAATACTTATATAGCAATTATTATTTGTCAGGCACTTTTCTAAGCATTAGATATAATAACTTTTTAAAATCTTCAAATATTCATTTCAAGCCTGTTGACTGGCTGAAATTTCTTCAGGTCACGGTGAATATAATGAGAAGACTAAGAAGAATGCACGTCACAGAGGTCCAACTATTTTCTGCATTAATCTGCAGATGGGTTTTTTGGTTCAAGGGGCCTTTTCTCAGATCAGTGTCTACCATTTCTTGTTTTACTAAGGGAGAAAGAATCATGGGGACTTTTATATCTTACGAGAAGCCACAAAATTAGACTGATGCTTTCAGCAGTCGCTCCAGATTCTTTTTTTTTTTTTTTCAGGCCAACCATCCCACTGAGAAAAATTAGAAAATATGGACAAAATAAACTCTTCTCTTTGAGGGCATCAAAGAGGTTAAGGCAAAGTGCACACATAAATACAAGGCTATGGCAACAGTGAACACAAAGGGATGGAAAAAGATATGCCATAAAAACAGATTTAAAAAAAAACAAACCTGGCCTAGTTCCTAGTTATACTAATATATATATATATATATATACATATATATATATATATATATACACACACACACACACACACACACACACACACACATATACAAAGTACTTACATGTATGTATGTACTTGATACATACACATATACATATATACATATATATGTGTATATATATATATATATATATATACATACATATATGAAGTAAATTTTAGAGCAAGAAACATTGTAAACTAATACTGTATTGCATAATTAAAATTTGCTAAGAGAGCAGAACTTAAGCGTTTTCAACAACAAAAAAGTAATTATATGAAATGATGGATGTGTTAAATTACTTGATTGTGGGAATGCTTTCACAATGTATACGTATACAAATCATTATGTGTATGCTTTGAATATATTACACTTATTTATCAATTAGACCTCAGTAAAGCTGGGGAAAAGGAAGGCAAGAGAAATCACAGTGAGAATTTTAAAATATTTTGAACTGAATCATAATTAAGACATGACATGGCAAACTTTTGACATGAAGTTTAACTTGTATTTAAGGAGGATTCATACCTTTCAATGTATTTAATAGAAAAGAAAAAGAGCTAAAAATCTATAATCTAAATATTCATCTCACAAAGCTACTACAAGAACAGCAAATTAAGTCCAAAATAAATATAGAAAGAATAAAACATACCTAAAATAAATGCAGAAAGTAAACAGTAAGCTAAACCCCTCAAATTTTATTATTTGAAAGTGAAAAACTCTGACCAAATTTTTAAAAACCCACAAATAAAATATTAGGAATGAAAAGGGGATACCACTAGAGATTCTACCTACATAAAGTAGTACATAATACTCTTTTTATATCTTGTATGTGGAAAATTTGACAATGTGCATGAAATAGAAAGATTCCTAGAAAAACATAATGGAAAATTGACATAAAAAGAAACAGAAAATCTGAATTGTCATATACAATAAAATCTTACTAATTAATTGTCATCCCTGCACCAGCAACATTACATCACTGGGATCTTGTTAAGACGGCTGACCCAGGTCTCACACCAACCTACTGAATCAGTATCTAAATTTTAACAAGATCCTCACGTAATTCATATATACATGTATATATATAAATGTTTGGGAAGCATTGTATTAAATACATTGAATCCATAGTTATAAACCTTCACAGAAAGAATGCTCTTGCCTAGATAACTTCATCTATGAATTCTTCAAAACATTTAAGAGTGAAATAGCACTAAACCTATTCAAACTCTGCCAGATAACAAAAAGAGTGAGAGCACTTTCCAACTAATGTTATGAGGCCATTGTAACGTTATTACCAAATTTTATAAGGACATTACAAGAAAGGAAATTTATAGATCAATCTCTCCCATAAACAAAGAAACAGCAATCTCAAAAAATAACAAATTGAGTCCAGTGATACATAAAGATTATAATATATTACAGACACATTAGCATTATTCCAGGAATGCAAGGTCAGTTGAACATTTGAAAACCAATTAATGGAATTAACCAGAGTAAAAGAATAACAGTGAAATATTATATAGCCATCTGAAAAGATGTAGAGAAAGCATTGAGTAAAATTCATCATCTATTCATGATAAAAACTCTCAGCAAGCTTAGAATAAATGGGAATTTCCTTTATTTGATAAACGTTATCTACAAATAAAGTATAGCAAATATCATACTTAATGGTAAAATATTGTAAACCTTCTTCCATGAAATTAGTGATGGTATAAATATGTCCACCATTATTATTTTTATTCCACATTGTATTCCAGGGCCAAGAATATGCAATAGGACCAGAAAAGGAAAGGAAATGTTTAAGTGTGGGAAAGGAAGAAATGAACCTATCATTGTTCTTACATGACAGAACTGTGTACTTGGAAAATTCAAATTATTCTGAAGGTTAAATATTAGAATTGATCAGTGAATTCAGCAAGATTGCTGAAAGTCAAAATACTAAAATCAGTTTCACTTCTATATACTAACTTCAAATAGTTAGAGATGAAATAAAAATCACAATATGCCATTTTCAATAGCATACAAAACATCAAATACCTAGGAAAAATATGCAAAATATATGGAAGATCTCCTTATTGAAACATATAAAATATTATGAGAGAAAGTAGAGAAGGCCTTAATGAATGAAGGAATGTCTCATGTTCATGGATTGGAAGATTCAGTATTTTAAATATATTGGTTCTCTTCAGAATGATCTATAGATTAAATGCAATTCAAATCAAAATGCCAACAGGATTTTTCTGTGTAGATTGACAAGCTGATTCTAAAATGTGTATATGAATTCAAGAAATCAAGATATAGCTAAGTTAATGTAGAAGAATTAGAAGTTGGTGGACTTATACTACTGCATATCAAGAGTTATTATATATCTACATTAAGACAGTTCCATATTGGCAAAAGACAAGCACATAGACCAATGAAGCTGAATAGAGTATAAAGAAACATCTGACACTTATATGGATACTTGATTTATTATTACATGCACTTAGGAGCAGTGGGGCGAGAATGGTCTCTTGATTTCTACCTCACACCATAGTAAAAAATCAGTATTAGGTGGATTGTAAATCTAAATGTCAATGGTAACATATTATGGTAGTTTAACAACTCAAACAATACACAAAAAAAGTATCAATTCTAACCATAAAAGAAAAGATTGATAAATTGGACTTCTGTTCTGTTAATAAAAAGAACTTCTGTCCGTAAATGATATTGAGAGAGTAAAAACACTGGCTACAAAATGTGAGATGGTACTTGAAATCAATATAACCAAGAAAAGATTTAAAACTTGAATTTACAAAGAGCTTTTACAAAGCAATAAGAAAAAAAAAACAACTTACTGAGAAAAGACCTGAATGAACACTTCAGAAAAGGATATACTGAAATAGCAAAAAAAATATGTGGAAAGGTCTTCAATCTTAATCAGGGAAAATGAAAATCAAAACAATGTAGGTAGCACCACACACAAGAAAGACTAAAGTTACAAAGACTGACAATACTAAGTGTTATGGAGGATGTGGAGTAAAAAGTTCTCATACACCGTTTGAGGGAGTATAATTTGGCATAACCACATAGGAAAACAGTTTCAGAGTATCTATTAAATGTGAACATACACATTATATCATACAGCATTTCTTTCCTACGTATATCCAACATAAACATATACATTTGTGCACCAAAATTTACATTCAAAGCAGGATTATTCATTATAGTCCCAAGCTGGAAACAACCCAAAAGTACCTCAACAGTAGCATGGATAAATAAATTATAGTATATTCATACAATAGACTACTAGATGCAATGAAAAAGAGCAAATTATAAATCTTAAAAATGTATTCAATGACAGAAGCTAGACACAGATGAACATATACTGTATTATTTCAATTATATGAAGTTCAATACAACAAATCTAAACCATAGTGTTGGAAGTCAGAGTAGTGGTTACCTTTGGGGAAGGGAGGGTGGTAGTGACTGGAAAGGGCATGAGAAGGGTTTTTACAGTGCAAATTATTTTCTATTTCGTGATCCAAGTGATGGTTTTACGTGTGTTCTCACTTTGTGATAATTCATTTATCCATACAATTAGGATTTGTATACTTTTCTGCATATAGCCTGTATTTTAATAAAACTCTGTATTAAAAGATTTTGCATGTGTGTTCCTCAAAATACTCCATGTCTCCTTTTGGATGTAACTTATCCTTATGTTATTCGTGAGAAGGACACCCCTATAAAGAGGTTTATTACATGCTAGCTTGCCAGAATACATGAAATCCCAATATCAGTAATCATTTTGGGGGGACTCTGGTCCCTGATTTTGCCTAGATTTCATGGTATGCAAATTAGAAGATTTACTTAAACATTATTTTTTGGTCTTGATTTTGAATGGAAATTTTTCCTTAAATATTCGTGAAAATATTTGATTATGTTGTCTAAAGCTTTCCCATAATCTCATATTCATGTTATTTAAGAAAAATATAATTTGTAGGAACCTTTCACCTAGGAGATATAACAGAAGGTATTTCTTTTGCATAGATACGAGTCTAATTTTTCAAAGACCAGTCGTGTTCACAAAAATAAAAGTACTGATTTTTTTCCTAAAATTTCTAAATTTATTTTTGTATTTTCCTTCTGAATACTGATGAATGGCATTGAATACTTAATTGAGGTGGTGATAGTTTTCCAGACAGCTTTGTCTCTTTATTCTTCAAGGAATGTTACAGGGAATATTATTCTATATGTCATAACTACTGTCATAAAAATAGCTAAGTACACCTGGCTATTGTTATACTTGTGCATTCTGATCTATTGTGCTTTCAAGTCACTTTTCATTGATGAAGGGAGGGAAGAAGCAGAAGAGAATAAATTAATTAAATAACTTTTGTTAGGATCATCATTTTAATCCGTGTGGCAAATATTTTATCATCCTTAATGAATCACATTATATTCCAGTGTTAAATTTACATCGTATTCTTCAATTAAAATAAGCAATTTTTCTTTTCATTGTATTGAAAGGCAGGAAAGAACTTTACAAATTTTCAGGTGTTTCAAAAGTAATTGTTATCACATAGTAGCAGTGTTCAGAGTTGCCTAGTTGGTGAAGAATCAGGTTCTCTCACTAAAAATACTTTAAACTATTTCCTGATATAGTTTTTAATATAGAACATTCTTTTTAAAACACAGCTTCATTGAGATAAAATTTATATACCGTACAATTTACCAATTTAAATAGAACAATTATATGCCTTTCAGTAGATTCAAAGTTCTGTAACCATCACTATACATTTTAGAACATTTTTACCATTCTTCGAAATACCCAATCCACATTATCAGTCACTCCCCATCTCCCCATACACTACCACCATCATGACCATCCCAGCCCTAGGCAACCACTAAGCTACTTTTTAATCTCTATAAATGTTCCTGTCGTGTACTTTTCACATAAATGAAATCTTATGTTTGTTTTTTTGTGACTGGCTATTTTCAATTAGGATAATACTTTCAAGTTTCATACATGTTGTATCATGCATCAATACTTCGTGCCTTTTATTAAAAACTAAATTTTATTTATTCATTCATCAGTTGATAGACATATGGGTTGTTTCTACTTTGTGGCTTCTATGAGTAATGCTGCTGTGAACTTCATATACAGGTTATTAGGTCATGTGTTTTTATGCCTTTTGGACATATACCTAGGAGAAAAATTGCTAGGTCAAATGGTAACTCTGTGTTTGACTTTTCGAGAAAGTGTTAAATTGTTTTCTAACGTGTCTACACCATTTTACATTCCCACCAACAGTGTATCAGGTTCCAATTTCTCCATATCCTGGTCAACATTCATTGTTGTTGTTGTTTTTAAAATTAGTTATCTATTTTATACATATTAGGGTATATATGTCAATCCCAATCTCCCAATTCATCCCACCACCACACCACGCTCCCTCTTTCCCCCTTTGGTGTCCATACGTTTGTTCTCTACATCTGTGTCCCTATTTCTGCCTTGCAAACACTCATTGTAATATGGCATTTTTATTATAGCCATCTCACTGAAGGTGTGAAGTGCTATGCCATTGTGGTTTTGATTTGTATTTCCCTGTTGGCTAATGATAAGGGCACTTTTAGCCATTTTTATATTTTCTTTGGAGAACTGTCTGATCACATATTTTGCCCATTTTATAATTGGCTTGTCTTTTCATTACTGACTTGTAAGGATTCTTTATATATTCTGGATACAGATCCCTTATCAGATATATGATTTGCAAAATTTTTCTGACATTCTATAGGGTTTCTTTCACTCTTGATGATGTTCTTTGAAGCACAGAGGTTTTTAATTTTTGATGAAGTTCAATTTCTTTGCTTTTTTCCTTTGGTGCTTGTGTTTTTGGTTTTTCATATTAGAAACTATTTTCTAAACTAAGGTCATAAAGATTTATGCTTATATTTTCTACTAACAGTTTTACAGGTGTAGCTCTTATATTTAAATGTATGATCAATTTTGTGTTTATTTTTTGTATGGTGTGAGGTAGGAGTCCAGCTTCATTCATTTGCGTGTAGAACCCAGTTCTCCTAGCACCATTCGTTGAAAAGACTATTATTTCTTCATTGAACTGTCTTGGTACTATTGTTGAACATCTATTAACTGCAAATGTAAGGATGTACTTCTGAACTCTCATTTCTGGGCTACTAATCCATGTGTATACCTGCATGCCAGTACCACACTATCTTGGCTACTGTAGCTTTGTAGTAAATTTTAAAATTGATTAATTATGAGTCCACCAACTTTGTTTTTCTTTTTAAGGATTTTTTTCACTATTCTATATATTTTGCATTTCCACATGAATTTTGTGACTAGCTCACCAATTTCTGCCCCCCCAAAAAAGAAGTAGCTAGGATTTTGGAAGAGATTGCATTGAATCTGCAAGTCAATTTGAGCAGTATTGCCATCTTACCAATATTAACCCTTTCATTCCATGGACAAGAAATATCTTTCCATTTATTTAGGTCTTATATAATTTCTTTTAACAATTTTTGTATTTATTGGTATACAAGTCTTGTACTTGCTTGTTAAATTTATTCCTAAGTATTTTGTTCTTTTTGGTGTTATATTAAATGGAATTTTCTTCTTAATTTCATTTTCATATTGTTTATTGCTAGTGTATGAAAATAAAATAGATTTTTATATATTGATCTCGTATCTTGCAACATTGCTGAACTCCTGTACTAGTTCTTATACTTTTTTAGCAGATTCCTTAGGATTCTCTATATACAAGATCATGTCCTTATTCATGGTTTATAATCTGTTTAATTATTGTGGGAATTGGTTTGCTAGTATTTTATTGAATAATTTTATGTCTATATTCATAAGGGATACTAGTCCATAGTTTTCTTATTATATCTATGTCTGATATTACTATCAAGATAATTCCAGCCTCATAGAATGATTTGCGGAGTGGGTTTTTTTTTCTCTTATATTTTTTGGGACAGTTTGTAAAGGAGTGGTATTAATTCTTTTTTAAACATTTGGTACAGTGTACTAGTGAGCCATCTGGTGCAGGATTTTTCTTTCAGTGACTCAATCTCTTTAGTTGTTATAGATTGTTCATATTTTCGCTTTCTTCTTGAGACAGATTCTATAGTTTGTATCTTTCTCAAATTTGTCCATTTTATTTTATTTACCTAATTTGTTGGCATACAGTTCTTAATATTTCCTTATAATGCCATTTACTTCTGTAAGGTCAGTAGAAATAGCCTCTTTTTATTTCCAATTTAGTATTTTCAGTTCTCTATCTTTTTTTTTTTGATAAGTCTAGCTAAAGTCTTGTAAATTCTGATGATCTTTTCAAATACTCAAATTTTAGTTTGTTGATTATCTGTATTGTTCTTCTCTTCTCTCATTCATTAATTTCTTTATTTTCCTTTCTTTTTATTGAAATATAGTTGATGTACAATATTATGTTAGTTTCAGGTGTAGTGCATAGTGATTTACCTTTTTCATACATTATGAAATTGATCACCATGATAAGTCTAGTAACCATCTGTCTCCATACAAAGTTATTACAATATTATTGACTATATTCTTTATTCTGTGTATTACATCCCCATAATTTTATAACTGGAGGTCAGTATCTCTTAATCCCCATCTCCTATTTCACCTCTGCCATCAGCCTCCCCTCTGGAAATCACCAGTTTGTTCTCTGTATCTATCAATGAGTCTATTTTCATTTTGTTTTGTTTGTTTGGTTATTTTGTTTTTTAGATGCCACATATAAGAGAGATCATGAGGTATTTTTCTGTTTCTGTCTGGCTTATTTCATTTAGCATAATACCCTCTAGATGCATCCATGTTGTTGCAAATGGCAAAATTTAATTCTTTTTCATGGCTGAGTAATATTCCATTATATAGATATAGATAGATAGATAGGGAGTAATATCTCATTTTATAAATATATAGATACACCTCTCTCTCTCTCTTTCTCTCTCCATATATATATATTTATATATATATCACACTTAGGTTTCTTGTTTCCATATCTTGGCTACTGTAAATAATGCTGCAATGAACATATGGATGCATATTATCTTTTCAAATTAGTGTTTTTGTTTTCTTTGGATCAGAAGTGAAATTGCTGGATCACACGTCTGTTCTAGTTTTAATTTTTTGAGGAAACCCCATACTGTTTTCCATAGTGTCTGCATCAAGTTACATTCCCACATACAGGGCACAAGGGTTCCTTTTTATCTACATCCTCACCAACACTTGTAATTTGTTGTCATTTTGATAATAGCCATTCTGACACGTGTGAGGTGGTATCTCCTTGAGGTTTTGATTTGCATTTTTCTGATGTTAGCAATGTTGAGCATCTTTTCATGTGTCTGTTGGTGATCTGTATGGCTTCTGTGGAAAGATGTCTATTCAGGTCCTGTGCCCATTTTTAAAATTAGATTGTTTATTTTTTGATGTTGAGTTGTATAAGTTCTTTGTATATTTTGGATATTAAACACTTATTGGATATATCATTTGCAAATGTTCTCCCATTCATTAGGTTGCCTTTTCATTTTGTTGATAGTTCCATTCAGTGTGCAAAGGCTTTTTAGTTGGATGTAGTCCCATTTGTTTATTTTTTCTTTTGTTACTCTTACCTGAGGAGACATATCCAAAGAAGTATTACTAAGACTGATGTCAAAGAACATACTTATGTTTTCTTCTAGGAGTTATATGGATTCAGGTCTTACATTTAAATCTTTAATCCATTTTGAGTTTATTTGTATATGGTGTGAGAAAGTAGTCCACTTTGATTCTTTTGCATGTAGCTGTCCAGTTTTCCCAACACCATTTATTGAAGAGACTGTCTTTCCACAATTATAATATCTTGCCAGTTTTGCTGTAGATTAATTGACCATCAAAGCATGGGCTTATTTATGTACTGTCTATTCATTCCATTGATCTATGTATCTGTTTTTGTACCAGTACAATACTGTTTTCATTATTGTAAATTTGCAGTATAGTTCGAAATCAGGGAGCTTGATAACTCCAGTTTTCTTCTTTGTCAAGATTGCTTTGGTTATTCAGGGTCTATTGTGTTTCCAAACAAATTTTAGAATTATATGTTCCAGTTCTGTGAAAAATGCCATTGGTATTTTGATAAGGATTGCATTGAATTGACAGATCACCTTGGGTAGTATGGTCATTTAAACAATATTAATATTAATATTAATATTAATACAGTATATTTTTTCATTTGTTTGTCTTTTCTTCAGTTTCTTTTATCAGTATTTTATAGATTTCAGAGAACAAGTCTTTTACTTCTTTCATTAGATTTTTTTCCTATGTATTTTATTTGATGCAATTGTAAATGTGATTGTCTTCCCAATTTCTCTGTCTGAAAATTCATTATAAGTGTATAGAAAAACAGATTTCTGTATATTTATTTTGTATCCTGAAACTTTATGGATTTTATTTATTAGTTCTAATAGTTTTTTGATAGCTTCTTTGGGGTTTTCTATATAGAACCATGTCATCTACAAACAGTGACTATTTTACTTCTTCCTTTCCAATTTGGATTCCTTTTATTTCTTTTTCTTTTCTGATTGCTGTGACTAGGAAATCCAATACTTTGTTGAATAAAAGTGGGCAGTATAGGCATCCTGATGTTAGATGAAATGCTTTCAGCTTTTCACCATTGAGTACAATGTTGTTGGTGGGTTTGACATATATGGCCTTTATTATGTTGAGGTATGTTCCCTCTATAACCACTTAGTTGAGGGTTTTTATCATGAGTGGCTGTTGAATTTTGTCAAAAGTTTTTTCTGCATCTATTGAGATGATCATGATTCTTATGCTACAGTTTGTTAATGTGTTGTATCATGTTGATTCCTTTGTGGCTATTGAACCTTCCTTGAATCCCTGTGATAAATCTTACTTGATCTGTAGTATTCTTTTAATGTATGGTTGAAATCAGATGG
This sequence comes from Balaenoptera acutorostrata, assembly GCF_949987535.1. Taxonomy (NCBI): domain Eukaryota; kingdom Metazoa; phylum Chordata; class Mammalia; order Artiodactyla; family Balaenopteridae; genus Balaenoptera; species Balaenoptera acutorostrata. Next base: position 72,939,992 of record NC_080085.1, read on the forward strand.
CTAACATCTCTTTGAGGATTTTTACATCTATGTTATCCGTGATATAGTCCTCTAATTTTTGAGTGGTGTCCTTGTATTGTTATGGTATCAAGGTGATATTGGCCTCATAGAATGAGTTTGGAAGAGTTCCTTCCTCTTCAATTTTTGGAATAGTTTGAGAGGGATAGGTGTTAACTCTTCTTTAAATGTTTGGTAGAATTCATCCATGAAGCTGTCTAATCCTATATTTTTGTTGCTGTTGTTGGGTGATTTTCTTTTTTATTGCTTATTCAATTTCATTACTGGTAATCAGTCTTTTCATATTTTCTATTTCTTCCTGATTCAGTAATGGGAGATTCTATATTTCTAGGAATTTATCCATTTCTTTTTGGCTATCTATTTTATGGGTATATGATTGCTTCTTGTAGTCTCTTATGAGCTTTTGTATTTTTGTGGTGTCAGTTGTAAATTCTCTTTCATTTCTGATTTTATTTATGTGGGCCCTCTCTTTTACTCGATGAGTCAGGCTAAAAGTTTCTCAATTTTGTTTATTTTTTCAAAGAACCAGCTATTAGTTTCTTTCTTCTTTTCTATTGTTTTTCTTAGTCCCTATTTCATTTATTTCTGTTCTGATATTTATGATTTCATTCTTTCTACTAACTTTGAGTTTTGTTTGTTCTTTTTCTGATTCCTTTAGGTATAAGGTTATATTATTTATTTGAATTTTTTTTTTTATTTCTGAGCTAGGCTTATATTATTATAACCTCAAGTCTTGGAACTGCTTTTGCTGTGTCCCATAGATTTTGGATTGTTGTGTTTCCCTTTTCATTTGTCTCCAAGTAAATTTTTTATTCCCTCTTTGATTTCTCCAGTGACACATTGGTTGGTTAGCCTCCATTTGTTTGTGTTTTTTGCAGTTTTTTTCTTGTAGTTGATGTCTAGTCTCATAGTGTTGTGATCAGAAAAGATGCTTGAAATGATTTCAGTCTTCTTAAATTTACTGAGATTTGTTTTGTTGCCTAGAATGTGATCTATACTGGAGAATGTTCCAAGTGCAGGTGAAAATAATATGTATTTTGCCACGTTTGGATGCAATGTTCTGTACATATCAATTCGTTTCATCTGATCTAATGTGTCATTTATGCCACTGTTTCCTTATTGATTTTCTGTCTGAATGATATGTCCATTGATGTAAGTGAAGTGTTAACATCACCTATTATTATTGTGTTACTGTCAATTCCTTCCTTCATATTTGTTAATGCTTGCTTTATATATTTAGGTGCTCCTATGTTGTGTGTGTATATGTTTACAATTGTTATATCTTCCTGTTTGATTGATGCCTTTATCATTATGTCTCTTGTTACAGTCTTTGTTTTAAAGTCTGTTGTGTCTGGTATAAGTATTGCTACCCCAGCTTTCTTTTCATTTCCATTTGCATGGAATACCTTTTCCTTACCCTCACTTTCAGTTTGTGTGTGTCTTAAGATCTAAATTGAGTCTCTTGTACGTAGTATGTAGGTGAGTCTTGTTTTTGTTTTTTGTTTTTTAAAATTAATTTAGCCACATTATGTCTTTTGACTTGAGCATTTAGTCCATTTACATTTAAAGTAACTGCTGATGGGTAGGGTATAGACTTTCTGCCATTTAAAAATTATTTTCTGGTTATTTTTGTAGTTCTTTTTATTTCTTTATTCTTTTGCTCTCTTCCCTATGGTTCTCTTTAGTGCTATTTTTGGATTCTTTTCTCTTTTTTGTGTGTATCTATTTTATAGTTTTGGTTTGTGGTTAACATGAGTTTCATATATAACTATATACATGAAATAATCATATAATCATATAATATACATATGATTAAGTTGATGATATCTTAAGTTTGAACACATTCTAACAACCTTGCATTTTTATCCTCTCCCTCATTTGACATCATATTTTACATCCTTTTGGCTTTTGTTTCACTTAACTACATGTTGTTGATATTGATGATATTACCACTTTTGTCTTTTAACCTTCCTACTAGCTTTATAAGTGGTTGAACTGCTACCTTTACTGTATGCTTGCTTTTTCAGTGGGAATTTTCTTACATAATTTTCATATTTTCCAGTTGTGGCTTTTTTTTTTTTTTGCTTAAGTAAGTCCCTTTATCACTTCTTATAGAGCTGGTTTAATGGTACTGAACTCTTTCACCTTTTGCTTATCTGTAAAACATTTTATCTTTCTTTCGAATCTGAATGATAGCCTTGCCAGGTAGAGCATTCTTGGTTTTAACTTTTTTCCTTTCATCACTTTTAATATATAGTGCCACTCCCTTCTGTCATGCAAAGTTTTTGCTTTAGAACCAGCTGTTTTTATTATGGAAGTTCCCTTGTTTGTAACTATCTGTTTCTCTCTTGATGATTTTAAGAGTCTGTCTTTATCTTTCATTTTTGCCATTTCAATTATAATGTGTCTTGGTGTGGACCTCTTTGGATTTATCTTGTTTGGGACAGTCTGTGCTTCCTGGACTTGGAAGTCTGTTTCCTTCCCCAGGTTAAAGAAGTTTTCAGCTATTATTTCTTCAAGTGGATCCCTTTCTCTCTCTCTTTTCCTTCTGAGACCCCTATAATGTGAATGTTAGTGTGCTTGATGTTGTCCCAGAAGTCACTTAAACAGTTCTCATTTTTTGAAATTCTTTTTTTCTGTTCAGCTTAGGTGATTTCCACTACTCTGTCCTCCAGTTTGCTGATCTATTCCTCTATATCATCTAATCTACTGTATATCCCTTTTAGTGTATTTTTTAAAATTTCAGTTATTTTATTTTTCATGTCTATTTGGTTCTTCTTTATATTTTCTAACTCTGTTAGCTTCTCAGTGTGTTCATCTATTCTTCACCCTTGTTTATTTGCATCTTTATGATTATTACCTTGAACTCTTTCTTAGGTAGAGTGTTTATCTCTCCTTCATTTAGTTCTTTTTCTTAGGTTTTTTCTTGTTCCATAGTTTGGAACATATTCCTCTTTCTTTTCATTTTGCCCAGTTCTCTATTTTGATTTCTATGTGTTAGGTAGGTCAGTTATGTCCCTGATCATGGAGAATTGGCCTTATATAGTTGATGTTCTATGGGACCCAGGAGTATGCTCCTTTCTCATCATCAGATTTATATATTCTAGGAGTATTCCCTACAGTATGTAGGGGTACATGTGCCCTTTTGTTGTGGTGGAGCTCCCTACTGGGGGCACACTGGTAAGTGGGGCTGACCTCCACACTTGTTGGCTGTGAGGTTGTGCCTTGTGAAGTGGATGTGTGCCAGCTGGAGGGTGGGACCAAGTCCCTGCATGACTTGTGTGCCGTCTGTTGGGGCATGGAGCTGGTGTTGGTCCTGCTGGTAGGAGGGGCCAGGTTACTTTGCTACTGTTTGTGTCACCTGGAGGGGCACAGGGCTGGTGCTAGCCCCCTAGAGGGCAGGGTTTTGTCCACACACAGCTCTCACATATGGTCTGGGTAGTGGGGGAGGCTCAGGGCCTGGTCCCTGGCACTAATAGCCTAGAGGGAGGATTCCAGATTGGAGATTTCTAGTGCTGGTGCTATCACGGTAGAATGAGCTTCCCAAAATGGCTGTTAGCAGTGTCTCAGTCTCTGGGGGCACTGTCAATTGCCTCCTGTGCCTCCAAGAGGCTCTCCAAGATCAGCAAGTGGGCCTGACTGAGGCTTTTTTCAAACTATGCCTCTGAAATGGGACCTGGAGTGTGTGAGACTTTGCACATGCACTTTAAGAGTGGAATCTCTGTTTCCTATAGCCCTTTGATCTCCCAAACTTAAGCCCCACTGGTTTTCAAAGTCAGGTGTTCTGGGGGCTTGTTTACCTGGTGCAGGACTCCTGGGCTGGGGTGCCAATGTGGGGCTCAGAACCCTATCTCCTTGGGGAGGACCTCTTCTATTGGGCTATTCCTCTCATTTATAGATCAGCAACCCAAGGGTGTGAGTCCTAACTATACAGCATCTCTGCCTCTCCTGTCTCCTTGTAGTTCCTTCTTTATGTGTTCCACTGTATATAACTTTTTCTACTAGTCTTCATGTAATTCTTATAGATAGTTGCTCTGTAAGTATTTGTAACTTTGGTTTGTCCAGGGAAGGAGGTAAGTTCAGATACTTCCTACTCTGCCATCTTGACCACCTTCCATTATTTCATTAATTTTTGCTCTAAACATTATTAATTATGAGACATTCTTAACTGCTTAAGTCAATCAGTCAATCAATACATGTGCTTCTTGAATGCAACATGCATGTATATTCCCATTTTAGGTATTATGAATATAGATTCATCATGATTCTTGATTTCAGGAATTTTGAAACATGAAAGATGTATTCAAAGGAATTTGCTTATATTATAGGCATTTGCAGGAATAAAGGGTAAGGGCTCACAGTTATGAGACTTCTATAAGACTGTACATTGGGTAGTAATTGTACCAATTCCTCAGGATGTTTGTATTTATGTATTAATTTAGGTACATCACATGTTCTATGCTATTTACTTGAGGGTGTCAGTGGACAGACATTGAGTGCCACGTGGCACAACCACAGTCTGTAGGTGGATTTTTTTTTTTAATTTTCCACATGCTGAAAACATTTGGAATGAAAATCAGAATGCCTTCAGCTGAACTTGAGTAATTTTATAAAGCTATTGGTGCTTGTAAGTATAGGAAGAACAGAAATTTAAGCATGTGCTTAAATATTAATAAAATAATGTTTGTACTGTGCTCATAGTATGATGGAAAAAAGATGCCATATATGTGATATATAGTCTACTATAAGAACTGTGAAATGGTAAAAGGAGGAGGGACATAAGAAGAGACTGTGTTTTATTCTGGATCCTATGAGTAGCAGAGAAAGGGAGGGAAGAAGGAAGGAAGGAAGGAAGGGAGGAAGGAAAGGAGGGAGGGTGGGAGGGAGGAAGAAAAGTAGGTTGGAAGTTCTAAAACTGAAGTACAGTTCTCAAAAATTTTTGTCAATGCCAATTGGGAGTCTACAATCCAGTCACCTGTCAGAGATGTCCTGCATCTTCTATGAATGGAACTGTGTTAGTATCCCTGTAATGCTCAGACATTGCCTGGGGGAAGCCTATAAGAATAATGACCTCAACTTTAACTGAATGATGGATTTCAGAGTGTAGCAGCTGAGGCTATTTGTCAGTTATGCTCCTTGAAGTAGAAGCTCTGAGAATCATGTTTTCATAGCCACCATACAGTGGCTACTGGCAAAGACATTATTGTTCTCAGGGACTAATGACTTTACTTAGTATCTACCAAAGTGAGCCAACCATGGTAAAACTTTTATGTAAAGTCTGAATATGAATTGTATTTCGTGAGAGCAGATATGGCCTCTGAAACAGGCCATTAAACCTTCTCTAGAACCCTAATTCCTCAGAAATCCTTGACTTCAGCAATTCCATTTAACTGATAGGATCATGATCTAGAAATCAGTGTAATTATACCTCACACACATATGCTAGCATGATCCTGCTGAACCAGCCTTTTCTCAGAAAAGGGGAGGGGAAGCAGAATTAAACCCCTTGTGGAAATAAAGTACAATATTCCCCAGGTTCATTTGTATGATTGTCTGTCAAAGAGAGAGGGACCCAGAATGAAAACGACCTAGGATATAGTTACTTCTTCCTGCCATATTTTTGTTCTTTTCTGCTCATGCCTTGGAGGATTTGTGTTCAGTTTAAGTACAGGTGCTTTCTTTTCATATTCTAAATCTGGATTTACCTTGCATTCGTTTTTTGGACAGTGTCCCAATTTAAGCCAAGGAGACATTCTCAAGGGCCCATAGGAGCATGCAGTAGTTTATCTTTTATCTTGGACAAAAAATACTAGAAGGAGAGACCAAATGACTGGAACCAGTTCTAGATGATCCCATGGTAAAATCTCTGTTTTACTTGTGTATTCATGATTCTTCTCTCTATATATGGTATACCTATGTAAGTAAGCACTGACACTAAAAATATACCTGACAAATCAGAAAAAAAAATAGAATTGTAGAAATACCTGATAAGTGCAGAAACTGAAAGGTGACCTTCATTTTGAGATGAACTGATATCTGCCAATAGCATCTGAAAGTTTTGAACTGGCCTTTACATCTTTTTTTCTTTTTTTAACATCTTTATTGGAGTATAATTGCTTTACAATGGTGTGTTAGTTTCTGCTTTATAACAAAGTGGATCAGTTATACATATACATATGTCACCATATCTCTTCCCTCTTGTGTCTCCCTCCCTCCCACCCTCCCTATCCCACCCCTCTAGGTGGTCACAAACCACCGAGCTGATCTCCCTGTGCCATGTGGCTGCTTCCCACTAGCTATCTATTTTACATTTGGTAGTGTGTATATATATATATATCCATGCCACTCTCTCACTTCATCCAAGCTTACCCTTTCCACTCCATGTGTCCTCAAGTCCATTCTCTACGCCTGTGTCTATATTCCTGTCCTGCCCCTAGGTTCCTCACAACCATTTTTTTTTTTGGATTCCATACATATGTATTAGCATGCGGTATTTGTTTTTCTCTTTCTGACTTAATTCACTCTGTATGACAGACTCTAGGTCCATGCACCTCACTACAAATAACTCAATTTCGTTTCCCTTTATGGATGAGTAATTATCTATTGTATATATGTGCCACATCTTCTTTATCCATTCATCTGTCAATGGACACTTAGGTTGCTTCCATCTCCTGGCTATTGTAAATAGAGCTGCAATGAACATTGTGGTACATGACTCTTTTTGAATTATGGTTTTCTCAGGGTATATGCCCAGTAGTGGGATTGCTGGCTCATATGGTAGTTTATTTTTAGTTTATTAAGGAACCTCCATACTGTTCTCCATAGTGGCTATATCAATTTACATTCCCACCAACAGTGAAAGAGGGTTCCCTTTTCTCCACACCCTCTCCAGAATTTATTGTTTGTTGATTTTTTGATGATGGCCATTCTGATGGGTGTGAGGTGATAACTCATTGTAATTTTGATTTGCATTTCTCTAATGATTAGTGATGTTGAGAATCCTTTCATGTGTTTGTTAGCAATCTGTATATCTTCTTTGGAGAAATGTCTATTTACGTCTTCTGCCAATTTTTGGATTGGGTTGATTGTTTTCTTGATACTGAGCTGCATGAGCTGCTTGTAAATTTTGGAGATTAATCCTTTGTCAGTTGCTTCATTTGCAAATATTTTCTCCCATTCTGAGGGTTGTCTTTTCATCTTGTTTATGGTTTCCTTTGCTGTGCAAAAGCTTTTAAGTTTCATTAGGTCCCATTTGTTTATTTGTGTTCTTATTTCCAACTCTATAGGAGGTGGGTCAAGAAGGATCTTGCTGTTATGTATGTCATAGAGTGTTCTGCTTATGTTTTCCTCTAAGAGTTTTATAGTCTCTGGCCTTACATTTAGGTCTTATTCTATTTTGAGTTTATTTTTGTGTACAGTGTTAGGGAGTGTCCTAATTTCATTCTTTTACATGTAGCTGTCCAGATTTCCCAGCACCACTTATTGAAGAGACTGTCTTTTCTCCATTGGATATTCTTGCCTCCCTTATCAAAACTAATGTGACCATAGGTGCATGGGTTTATCTCTGGGTTTTCTAACCTGTTCCATTGATCTATATTTCTGTTTGGGGGCCAGTACCATAGTGTCTTGATTACTGTAGGTTTGTAGTATAGTCTGAAGTCAGGGAGCCTGATTCCTCCAGCTCCATTTTTCATTCTCAAGATTGCTTTGGCTATTCGGGGTCTTTTGTGTTTCTATAGAAATTGTGAATTTTTTTGTTCTAGTTCTGTGAAAAATGCCAGTGGTAGTTTGATAGGGATTGCATTGAATCTGTAGATTGCTTTGGGTAGTAGAGTCATTTTCACATTGTTGATTCTTCCAACCCAAGAACATGGTATATCTCTCCATCTTTTTGTATCATCTTTAATTTATTTCATCAGTGTCTTTTAGTTTTCTGCATACAGGTGTTTTGTCTCCTCAGGTAGGTTTATTCCTAGGTATTTTATTCTTTTTTTTGCAATGTTAAGTGGAAGTGTTTCCTTACTTTCTCTTTTAGATTTTTCATCATTAGTGTATAGGAATGCAAGAGATTTCTGTGCATTAATTTTATATCCTGCTACTTTACCAAATTCATTGATTAGCACTAGTAGTTTTCTAGTAGCATCTTTAGGATTCTCTATGTATAGGATCATGTCATCTGCAAACAGTGACAGCTTTACTTCTTTTCCGATTTGGATTCCTTTTATTTCTTTTTCTTCTCTGACTGCTTTGGCTAAAACTTCCAAAATGATGTTGAATAATAGTGGTGAGAGTGGACAAGCTTGTCTTGTTCCTGGTCTTAGAAGATATGGTTTCAGTTTTCCACCATTGAGAATGATGTTGGCAGTGCGTTTGTCATATATGGCCTTTACTAGGTTGAGGTAGGTTTCCTCTTTGCCTACTTTCTGGAGGTTTTTTATCATAAATGGGTGTTGAATTTGTCAAAAGCTTTTTCTACATCTATTGAGATGATGATATGGTTTTTCTCCTTCGGTTTGTTAATATGGTTTATCACATTGATTGATTTGCATATTTTGAAGAATCCTTGCATTCTGGGGATAAAACCCACATGATCATGGTGTATGATCCTTTCAATGTGCTGTTGGATTCTTTCTGCTAGTATTTTGTTGAGGATTTTTGCATCTATGTTCATCAGTGATATTGGCCTGTAGTTTTCTTTCATTGTGACATCTTTGTCTGGTTTTGTTATCAGGGTGATGGTGGCTGCATAGAATGAGTTTGGGAGTTTTCCTCCCTCTGCTATATTTTGGAAGAGTTTGAGAGAGTAGGTGTTCACTCTTCTCTAAATGTTTGATAGAATTTGCCTTTTAAACCATCTGGTTTTGGGCTTTTGTTTGTTGGATGATTTTTAATCACAGTCTCAATTTCAGTGCTTGTGATTGGTCTGTTTATATTTTCTAATTCTTCCTGGTTCAGTCTTGGAAGGTTGTGCTTTTCTAAGAATTTGTCCATTTCTTCCAGGTTGTCCAATTTAATGGCCTGTAGTTGCTTGTAATAATCTCTGATGATCCTTTGTATTTCTGCATGTCAGTTGTTACTTCTCCTTTTTCATTTCCAATTCTATTTATTTGCGTCTTCTCCCTTTTTTTCCTGATGAGTCTGGCTAATGGTTTATCAATTTTGTTTATCTTCTCAAAGAACCTGCTTTTAGTTTTATTGATCTTTGGTCTTGTTTCCTTCATTTCTTTTTCATTTATTTCTGATATGATCTTTATGATTTCTTTCCTTCTGCTAACTTTGGGGTATTTTTTGTTCTTCTTTCTCTAATTGCTTAAGGTGTAAGGTTAGGTTGTTTATTTGAGATATTTCTTGTTTCTTAAGGTAGGATTTTATCGCTATAAACTTCCCTCTTAGAAATGCTTTTGCTGCATCCCATAGATTTTGGGTTGTTGTGTTTTCATTGTCATTTGTTTCTAGGTATTTTTTTTTAATTTCCTCTTTGATTTCTGCAGTGATCTCTTGGTTATTAAGTAGTGTATTGTTTAGTCTCCATGTGCTTGTATTTTTTACAGATTTTTTCCTGTAATTGATATCTAGTCTCATAGCGCTGTGGTCAGAAAACATACTTGATAGGTTTTCAATTTTCTTAAATTTACCAAGGCTTGAGTTGTGGCCCAAGATATGATCTATCCTGGAGAATGTTCCATGAGCACTTGAGAAGGGAGTGTATTCTGTTGTTTTTGGATGGAATGTCCTATAAATATCAGTTAAGTCCATCTTGTTTAATGTATCATTTAAAGCTTGTGTCTCCTTATTTATTTTCATTTTGGATGATCTGTCCATTGATGAAAGTGGGATGTTGAAGTCCCCTACTATGATCGTGTTACTGTCGATTTCCCCTTTTATGGCTGATAGTATTTGCTGTATGTATTGAGGTGCTCCTATGTTGGGTGCAAAAATATTTATAATTGCTATATCTTCTTCTTGGATTGATCCTTTGATCATTATGTAGTGTCTTTCTTTGTCTCTTGTAATAGTCTTTGTTTTAATGTCTATTTTGTCAAATATGAGAATTGCTACTCCAGCTTTCTTTTGATTTCCATTTGCATGGAATGCCTTTTCCCATCCCCTCACTTTCAGTCTGTATGTGTCCCTAGGTCTGAAGTGGGTCTCTTGTAGACAGCATATATACGGGTCATGTTTTTGTATCCATTCAGCCAGTCTATGTCTTTTGGTTGGAGACTTTAATCCATTTACATTTAAGGTAGTTGTCGATATGTATGTTTCTATTACCATTTTCTTGTTTTGGATTTGTTATTGTAGGTATTTTCCTTCTCTTGTGTTTCCTGCCTAGAGAAGTTCCTTTAACATTTGTTGTAAAGCTGGTTTGGTGGTGCTGAGTTTTCTTAGTTTTTGCTTGTCTGTAAAGATTTTGATTTCTCTGCCAAATCTGAATGAGATCCTTGCTGGGTAGAGTAATTGCTTGTAGTTTTTTTCCCTTTCATCACTTTAAATATGTCCTGCCACTCCCTTCTGGCTTGCAGAGTTTCTGCTGATAGATCAACTGTTAACCTTATTGAGATTCCCTTGTATGTTATCTGTTGTTTACCCGTTGCTGCTTGTAATATTTTTCCTTTGTATTTAATTTTTGATAGTTTGATTAATATGTGTCTTGGCCTGTTTCTCCTTGGATTTATCCTGTGTGGGACTCTTTGCCCTTCTTGGACTTGATTGTCTTTTTCCCTTCCCATATTAAGGAAGTTTTCAACTATAATCTCTTCAAATATTTTCTCAGTCCCTTTCTTTTTCTCTTCTTCTTCTGGGAACCCTATAATTCGAATGTTCATGTGTTTAATGTTCTCCCAGATGTCTCTGAGACTGTCCTCAATCCTTTTCATTCTTTTTTCTTTATTCTGCTCTGCGGTAGTTATTTCCAGTATTTTATCTTCCAGGTCACTTATCCATTCTTCTGCCTCAGTTATTCTGCTATTGTTTCCTTCTAGAGAATTTTTAATTTCATTTGTTGTGTTGTTCATCATTGTTTGTTTGCTCTTTAGTTCTTCTCAGTCCTTGTTAAACGTTTCTTTTATTTTCTGTATTCTATTTTCAGGATTTTGGATCATTTTGACTATCATTACTCTGAATTCTCTTTCAGGTACACTACCTATTTCCTCTTTATTTGTTTGGTCTGGTGGGTTTTTACCTTGCTCCTTCATCTGCTGTGTGTTTCTCTGTCTTCTCATTTTGCTTAACCTACTGTGTTTGGAGTCTCCTTTTCGCAGGCTGCAGGTTTGTAGTTCCCGTTGTTTTTGGTGTCTGCCCCCATTTGCTAAGGTTGGTTCAGTGGGTTATGTAGACTTCCTGGTGGAGGGGAATGATGCCTGTGTTCTGGTGGATATGGCTGGATCTTGTCTTTCTGTTTGGCAGGCCTGCATCTGGTGGTGTGTTTTGGGCTTTCGGTGACCTTATTATGATTTTAGGCAGCCTCTCTTCTAATGGGTTTTGTTGTGTTCCTGTCTTGCTAGTTGTTTGGCATAGGGTGTCCAACACTGTAGTGTGGTGGTTGTTGAGTGGAGTTAGGTCTTAGCATTGAGAGGGAGATCTGTGGGACAGCTTTCACCATTTGATATTACATGGAACCGGGAGGTCTCTGTTGGACCAATGTCCTGAAGTTGGCTCTCCCACCTCAGAGGCACAGGCCTGACACCCAGCTGGAGCACCAATACCCTATCAGCCACACGGCTTTTGGGAAGTCTGAGGTCTTCTGCCAGCATTCAGTTGGTGTTCTGTAGGAGTTTTTCCACATGTAGATGTATTTCTGATGTATTTTTGTGGAGGAAGGTGATCTCCACGTCTTACTCCTCCACCATCTTGAACGACTCTGAAACTCTTTCTAATTTTCTTTCATGATTAATTCTGGATCATCCCTTACTATTATGCCTCTCAGTTTACTTACTTGGAAACTCACATGTCACTCTCAACAGTGAAAGCTTGAGGGAAGATTGTGAAGTAAAAGTACATACTGCTGCCTAGAAAGGCCTAAGAAGTTTGTCATTTCTCAGATGAAATTGCATTTCAGCAAGGTGAAGTTATTATTTTTTTTTTAAATTTTGAAAGTGTTAAGTCACAGAATGAGTAGCAGAAACTAGGTCTTTTAACTACAACTCACCATCTAGTGCTCTTTCCTACCACCAGGTAAGAGGTTTTTCATCAGTGTCTTCCATTTGAAACCCTCCACATGATTGGAAGACTTTTCACATGACTACTTCCCTGAGGTGCTGTCCTGCCTACAAGAGTTTCCCAAGGAAGCACATCACCTAAGCTTGTTCTTTTTAGAAGGCAAGACCCATACTTATTTTTCTACAATCCGCCCCTTTACATATCTCCTCCCACCACAATTTAAAATGTTTTGTGCCCCATTAACTTGGGGCTCTGTATTTGAATTCCAAAAATGATAAGGGCTAATCTGAAATAATGTATTAGTTTCCTATAAAAGGAATCTAACACAAAGGGATTATTCTAAAGAAAGAAGTTCTCAGGTAAGCCTCTAGATGAGATATTTTAGAGGGTGGATTTTGTGAAATTCCATTTACCATTTTATGTAATATAGCCCTTAATATATTTGATCCATGTTTTCCTGCCTAGCTCAATGAAAATATGATATTTTTACAATTCCTCATCCTTAATCCTTTTCTCTAAAAGGCTTGTCTTGCAAGGAATAAATTGTTTATATAACAGTTATGTGTGGCCTGTTTAAAATACTCTTATATCTGGATTTGTAAGTTCTTGAAGTTCGTTAATTTAAGTTTGGAGGAGTAAACTTATTAGTTGCCTTTATTTATTCATTCATTCAACAATACTGGTTGCGTACTGTGAACAAGGATTGTGGAGGATATAATGTAAGTTGAATTTGGATTCTTCCTTCAAGGAACTTATTGTGTAGTAGAGGCTATTTTAGATAACATTCACACAAGATTTTTGTAGATATTATTGTAATCCTTTGCCTAAACTATTTTTCTGTCTTGTTTCTCTAATTTACTTTCAGACCAGCTGCTTCACATAAAAATGTTTCTGCAACTCCTCAAAATTGTACTTTTTACTCTAAATCTAATTTATCTTTAAGATATAAAAGTGGTAACATTGTTTACAATTAAAAAGATTCTCATTAAACATACTTCCAGTAATTATTGTATGTGTGACAGCCTTTCATATGGTTACCCTATCAACACCTTAATATTAACATTTCCAAAATTAAATGGAAAATGTTCCACCAAACTTTGATATTCCTTTGCATGCTATCAACCTCCTCCTATTCATCTCTTAGACTGTAACATTTGAATTACTCTTTTCTTATACCCTATATATTTGATGAGATTTTAATTCATATGTGTTTTTCCTCTGCATCATCTCTCATGTCTTCTTTATCTCTTTTGTACTCTAGTCAGGATGTAACTAGATTATCCTGCAGTAATAAAGGAACACCAAAATCTCAGTGGCTTAAAGCAAGTGTCAGCATACTTTTTCTGTAAATGGCCAGATAGTAAGTATTTTAGGATTTATGAACCAATTGGCAAAATTGAGGATATTATGTAAGTACTTATATAAGAAGAGAGAAAAGTTTTCACAACTTTTATTGAAAAAATTCAATATACAATTATTATTGAGTACAATGTTTTATAATACAGGTCTACCAATAAGAAGAATGTAATTCTTTTTACACAGAAAACATTTCACTTAATAGGGATTCAAAGTTGGTGTTTTTTACCATCAACATGTATTGCAAATGTTCACTGTTAGTGCTGATGTGTGATGAGATTTTATATATTTCATCTAGAAAATTTGTTTTCACAGAGATAGGTATTACCTAATATTGATATTAATCCAAAAGCATATGATTTTAATTGAGCATACTAATTACTGGGAAGACATTTATAGAATTCCATTAGATTTTTCTCTCAATGTTTATTATGGCATAAAATTACATTGCAGACTAATCACTTCCAATTAAAGGTTAGATGGAAGCTCATTAATTGCACAGTTAAATGGCTTTTGAAATACTGAAATTTCCTTTGCACTTACATCAAGATCCAAAAATGTTGCTGGGACTGCAGTTTGGATGCATAAAATACATCTACTGCAAATTTGCATGAGAATAAACATTTCATTTTTGTTTTAAAAATTAACAATATTGGAAGCATATGAAGTGACTTGATATTACTTGTGATTCAAACAATATTAATTGGCATTAATTGACTTTAATGTTTCTCATGTAAGTGCTCTTTTGGCTTGCACTTTTAAGTTGAGTTTACTAAGAAATATTATGAAGTCTACAGCAAAAGCTAATTTCCAAAGTCATTTAGTGTTTGATAATAGTAGTTGGGTGCAGTTCTTCTCACTCAGAAAAATCTCAATCTTGGTCCAGAGTTTTAAAAATCACAATAAAACTTTACTACTGCTAATCCATCAAACTTCTGTGTAGTAGCACAAGTTCGGATATTCAATTCACAAACCTGATGATGGTGAAGTCCATGAGAGTTAATGAAATTCACTCTTGACACTATTGGTTCAGTAACACACAGTATTTTTAATTATTTTCTGTAAAGTGTCATCTAATGGTTAATGTGATAAATAACTGTAGGTTTTAAACATTTTATTTACATTTTCACAAGCTTTGTAAATTTATCCAACTAGTCTTTTTTATCCCCCACACATTTTTATCACCATCACATCTTACCAGATTCCACTTCAGGTTTTACTGAATTAGTGTTTTCTTAACTTGTTTGAAAATATTCTTGCCTATGGTAGTTCTATGCAGACTATTCATAGAGACTAATTATTCATTAGTCTCAAATTTGACTCCTTGAGTCAACAGCAACAACTGAGCAGTATCACTAACATTTGTCAATACATCAAGAGCCAAGGAAATGTACTTTAACCATTGTTGCTGTCAATGATTTTCTTTCTTTTTTGTGTGAATAAATTCTGTTGTGATAAAATAGTCTGTTTTAAATTTTCTAATTTCTTGACCATTGCTTTCCTGTGCATTGAGAATACTGTTGTAAGTACTAAGTCTGGTAATATCAAAATACATTCTATTGTTTTAGCACCACTATAGTGTCATTGCCTAATAAACAAAATGCCTTGCCATATAATTTGATAACAGAATAATTCATACTCCAAAAGCATGACTTTCAAAGACTACTTTTCACTTTGTTGCTTGTTTTAACATGATGGGTATCCACTAGTAATAAAAATGAAATGAAATGAAATGCCATAGTACAATAATACACACTGCACTTGAAACATAGTCAATTTATAACTGCATCACTGTGATTTGTAATATGCCAAGCAGCAGTGCAAAACAATGATAATGCTACATATGGTCTCTATTGCAGCTATTCACTTGTTTAGAGTGTGAAAACAACCATAAGTAATACATGAACAAATGCACATGGCTTTGTTTCAATAAAATTTTATTTATGGACATTGAAATTTGAATTTCATATAATTTTCACTTGCCATGAAATATTACTTTTGTTAATTTTCAAACATGTACAAATATGAAAAACATACTTAGCTCATGGGCTGTACAAAAACAGGCATTGTGCTAGATTTGGTTCACAGAATTTAGTTTGCTGATCCCTGGCTTCAAGTATCACTGGTTTGTTTCTTCCTCTTGCTCTACAAATAAAACACTGGTTGGCAGAGGGTTTCTACTCACTGTAGTTACTTAGAGGTCCATGCTTGTGGAAGCTCCTTCTCAGCACATGCTTACGCAATCACGAAGGCAAGAAAAGGGAATATGTTGAATTGTACACTAAAGCTTTCAACCAGAAAGGATACTCATTGCGTTTGTTCACATTTTATTAGTCATAGCATGTCATATAGGCTCTCTTACCTTCAAATGGAGCAAGTAAGTGTGGAAGTGCAGCCCTATCATTTGCCTAGATGGAGGAGAAACTATCATAATAGGTCATGCCTTTGCTTGTTTGCTTTTTCAGTTTTAAGCCACTGAAATATCAATAGCATGTTTTTTTTTAACATCTGTATTGGAGTATAATTGCTTTACAATGGTGTGTTAGTTTCTGCTTTATAACAAAGTGGATCAGTTATACATATACATATGTCACCATATCTCTTCCCTCTTGTGTCTCCTTCCCTCGCACTCTCCCTATCCCACCCCTCTAGGTGGTCACAAAGCACTGAGCTGATCTCCCTGTGCTATGTGACTGCTTCCCACTAGATATCTATTTTACATTTGGTAGTGTATATATGTCCAAGCCACTCTCTCACTGTGTCCCAGCTTACCCTTTCCCCTCCCCATATCCTCAGGTCCATTCTCTAGTAGGTCTGCCTCTTTATTCCCGTCCTGACCCTAGGTTCTTCATGACCTTTTTTTTTTTTTTTTTTTTTAGATACCATATATATGTGTTAGCATGTGGTATTTGTTTTTCTCTTTCTGACTTACTTCCCTCTGTATGACAGTCTCTAGGTCCATCCACCTCACTATGCATGTTATCTAATCTACCATCCCTGCTTCCTATCTTACTCTACTCTAACTTAATCTTCACACTGGCACATCAATTTTCTTAAACCACAGCTTTAATTATATCATTGGCTTCATAGTGCCTTCAGATAAAAAAGTTCTGATTATATCATTTAGGGTCTTCCATAAATTGGGTCTAAGGAGCATTTCAAGTTATATTACACATTTACTGCTTAAAAAATACTCTTTAAGTAAAATTCCATTTTATCTAGAATGCTGCCCATTACTCAAACATACCCCCTTGTAATTCATTATACTACATTCTTTACCTGGAATTTCTAATGGAAGTGGGTACCCTGACCAAAAATGGGAAACCTACCATCTGTAAGTCCATTGAAATTTAAGAACCCTGAAAAAAAGTAAAATGAAGTATTACTCATACTCTGGCCTAAAGTGAACAATGGAGAACTCAGTGAGAAATGAGCAACTAAGATTTAAATAAGTAACTGTTGCCAAATAAGCATCCCCTACCACTGCTCCACCACCTTCCTCCAACACTTATCAAAAATATTACTTAAGACATTGCTTACAGTACATGGTTCTCAGTAGCTACAACCTCACACATCACTCTCTTGTGCTTATAGAAGGAAACAAATGCTTATAAACACTCAATATATGCTAGGCACTGTATTAGCCATTAAGGATGCTGAGATGAAACAGTCCTTATCCTAAAATAGGGGTAGGTAATCTGTGCAGCATAAGAACATCAATTTTGGGGGCAGGAGGTATAGAAGTAGGAACTTGGGACTATTGAAGACAAGATTTGTGTATCCAATCCCATGAAATCAGACCTGAAAAAGTCCCTAATGAATGCCTGTCTAGTTTGTCTGCCTCACTTTACGTGTGGAAAAGAGAGACCTGGATAAGGGAAGTTACTTTCCCAATATTACTAATCCACGATAATTACTGAAAAAGTATAGGGAACCTAATTCTCAGAACAATGCTCATAAATAGCTATATGATTCTCAGGTAACATTAATGACTTCCAGCTCCATTTCACCAGTGGTATATTCATCAGCATATTGGTACTCTCAATGAGATTACATACACAGTACTTGCAAGGTCAAATCCCACTCCAAAGATATTGGCAAAGTAGAGATGCAGATAAATCATGAGAGTTGCTTGGAATCTTCTTTAAGTCCTTTCCATGTACTGACTAGTCAACCAGTGGCAGTCATGCTTTAGCTCTCTTACCAACTGGCTGCTACATAAACACTTTATATTGCATTTATACTACATGACAAGCACTGTGTGTATGTTAATTTATTTAATCTCCATGATAGCTCTATGAGATAGGTATATTATCCTAATTTTACAAATTGTGAAACTAAGGCATGAGGAGTTAAGTAATTTGCCTAAGGTCACACAACTGTTACATAGTGGGACAAAGATTTTGACCCCAGGTGGTCTTGCTTTAGGTCAGAGATTTTCAAACTTGGCACTAATGATATTTTGGGCCAGATAGTTCTTTGGTGTTGGGGAGACTGTCTTGTGCATTGTGGGATGTTCAAAATGTCTCCAAACATTACCAAAATTTCCCTATGGAACAAAATTACCTCTGACTGAGAATCATTCTACTAGAGTCTGAACTCTCAACCATCATTGCCTTTAGACAGTATTTCAAAATCCTTTACTTTGACGGATATTTACTCAATGAAATACTGCTAAAGCTGTGAACATATATTTATAAAATACAAATATTTAAGTTGACATTTTTTGTATTCATTGTTAACTGTTGTTTTCTATTATTCTGAGTTCCTTCTAGAGATTGAATAACTAACTTTGCATAGTCTTCATTTAACCTGTTCAGTTTGGTTTATGTGAGAGTGAAATAATCTCTATGAACATCTAGGAGTAGTTTTGTTCTTTTCTCAATTCATAAAATTACTTAGCTTTAACTCAAACTTTGTTTATCATGTATATAAGAATATTTTAATTTGGCTCTTTCATTCCATCTTACCTCCATTTCAAACATAGTAATGGAATAGCAGCAAGACTTATGTGATTTTGCCTACTGATTTCTTTTTCTCTGTCAAGATTAATTTTTTTTAAAGGTGGGAAAAGGATAAAGTACAAAGGCTTTATCTCACTCAAAGCTTAATAACAAAAAAAGGGGGAATAAGAAAAACCTACCCTTTCTGTGTTGTTTACGTTACTTCCCACTTTTTTCCTTCCCCTCTCTCAGTCTTGTTTCCTTTCCCTCCTTTCTCATTTCACCAATATTAGGACAATAGTTCTGAAAATATTTACAGACATTAATTTGATGCTTAGATCCCCATTCTTCAAACACGGTTTCAGAGCAGACCTAAAATAAGAACAATAAAATCTGGTAAATTATTTGAAGATCACATAGCTTCATTTATCTTTGAGTAGGACTATGCTAGTATGAAGTCTTCAAATAGCTCTAATTTAGGGTTCAAAATAATGGAAATATGGAGAGTTTAGGAGTGAATTACAAAAAATCTAATTATTTTTATCTCATTTTCAACTTCTATAAGTCTTAGAAAATAACTTGTTCAGATCTGCTCTTGACAAGGACTCTGCACTGTCTGGAAAGTGTTCATACCTTACCTTCTCCTTCTGCTCCTAATTTCCTCTTTCCATAATCATCCCTTTATTTCTCTTACACATGAGTTTTAAAATTTTAAGTCAGTCAAGAATGTCATCAGAGACCAGTTTCTCTTAAGTATCAATTTATCTGTTATTGTAATCTCTACAGAGATTAGATTAAAATGACTTTAAAAACCTAGCACACAGGGGAAACAATGGTTAAGTTCTAAACAATTCTGTAGTCTGCCAGGTGGAAAAAAAGAGTAGAGATAAATTCATTTATCAAAGCAAAATGGAGAGCTAGGTCAATTAGGTTTGGTGACAGCCATTTCAAAAATAACAACAGAACCAAGTTTTTGGCTGTATGAATAAGCACAATCCACAACGAGCCTAGAAGAGGAGATTCTAAGTCTCTGTAATGAGAGTGTAAGCAGTGAATAAACATGATCGAAGCCACAGTTCTTGATTAATCAATATTGACTTTGAAGAAAAACCAAGACAACTTGATTGAAAAATGATCTCTCATGTGATTTCCAGAAAGATGTATCTGCAACTAAAAGATCACGAACTTTGCAGCATCTCTGTTGAGCAATAAAAATTAAAAGTAGGGTAATATTTGGATCAATCAATCATCTGTGAAGGACAAAGCCTTTTTCACAGAAAGAGTCAGGACCTTCTACGTCAACTGTCCTCAAACCATAAAGTGGGAAAGTATCACCTAGGGAGCTAATACAGCCTACTTCCTAGGTCTCACCCCACAGGTTCTGATTCACTGTCAGTGGTTTTCAACTTTACCTCATGTTATAATTACCTGAGGATCTTTTAAAAAATGCTGATGTTCATCCCCAGCCCCAGATATTTAAGATTTAGTTGGTATGAGATGGAGCCTGGCTTTCGTTATTTTCTAAAAGCTCCTCAAAATTATAATGTGCAGCCAGGGATGGGCACCAGGCTTTTAGTTGAGGCCTACAAATCTACTTTTAAAATAACATCCACTAATTGAGTCTGATGCACTGACTACTTTGTATACTGCTAGGCAATTTTGTGTACCCACCATATCACGAACCTGCTATTCTAAGCAGCACATTTACTAGGTGCTGTGTGGTTTGTGGCCTCCAAACAAACCTTTACTATTCATCATAATTCCTAGTTGTCATAATGATGAAAAGCAGCACATATGATCCAAAGTAGTCATCAATCCAGAACTATTTTAATTTTAGGTGTCATACTTCCCCTTGTATCTCACATTATTATACAGATATATATACATTTTAACATCTTTATTGGAGAATAACTGATCTACAATGGTGTGTTAGTTTCTGCTTTATAACAAAGTGAATCAGTTATACATATACATATGTCACCATATCTCTTCCCTCTTGCATCTCCCTCCCTCCCACCCTCCCTATCCCACCCCTCTACGTGGTAACAAAGCACCGAGCTGGTCTCCCTGTGCTATGCGGCTGCTTCCCACTAGCTATCTATTTTACATTTGGTAGTGTATATATGTCCATGCCACTCTCTCACTTTGTCCCAGCTTACCCTCCCCCCTCCCCGTATCTTCAAGTCCATTCTCTAGTAGGTCTGCGTCTTTATTCCCGTCTTGCCCCTACGTTCTTCGTGACCATTTTTTTGGTTTGTTTCTTAGATTCCATATATATGTGTTAGCATACGGTATTTGTTTTTCTCTTTCTGACTTACTTCACTCTGTATGACAAACTCTAGGTCCACGCACCTCACTACAAATAACTCCATTTCGTTTCTTTTTATGGCTGAGTAATATTACACTGTATATATGTGCCACATCTTCTTTATCCATTCATCTATCGATGGACACTTAGGTTGCTTACATATCCTGGCTATTGTAAATAGAGCTGCAATGAACATTGTGGTGCATGACTCTTTTTGAATTATGGTTTTCTCAGGGTATATGCCCAGTAGTGGGATTACTGGGTCACATGGTAGTTCTATTTTTAGTTTTTTAAGGAACCTCTATACTGTTCTCCATAGTGGTTGTATCAATTTACATTCCCACCAACAGTGCAAGAGGGTTCTCTTTTCTCCACACCGTCTCCAGCATATATTGTTTGTAGATTTTTGATGATGGCCATTCTGACCGGTGTGAGATGATATCTCATTGTAGTTTTGATTTGCATTTCTCTAATGACTAATGATGTTGAGCATTCTTTCATGTGTTTGTTGGCAATCTGTATATCTTCTTTGGAGAAATGTCTATTTACGTCTTCTGTCCATTTTTGGATTGGGTTCTTTGTTTTTTTGATATTGAGCTTTGTGAGCTGCTTGTAAATTTTGGAGATTAATCCTTTGTCAGTTGCTTCATTTGCAAATATGTTTTCCTTTTCTGAGGGTTGTCTTTTTGTCTTGTTTATGGTTTCCTTTGCTGTGCAAAAGCTTTTAAGTTTCATTAGGTCCCATTTGTTTATTTTTGGTTTTATTTCCATTTCTCTAGAAGGTGGGTCAAAAAGGATCTTGTTGTGGTTTTTGTCATAGGGTGTTCTGCCTACGTATTCCTCTAAGAGTTTGATGGTGTCTGGCCTTACATTTAGGTCTTTAATCCATTTTGAGTTTATATTTGTGTATGGTGTTAGGGAGTGTTCTAATTTCATTCTTTTACATGTAGCTGTCCAGTTTTCCCAGCACCACTTATTGAAGAGGCTGTCTTTTCTCCACTGTATAATCTTGCCTCCTTTATCAAAGATAAGGCATGGGTTTATCTCTGTGCTTTCTATCCTGTTCCATTGATCTATATTTCTGTTTTTGTGCCAGTACCATACTGTCTTGATTACTGTAGCTTTGTAGTATACAGATATAATTTATATGACATACTTTGAAGTATAAATAACTATACAAACTAAAGACACTTTAGTATATAATATTAATAATTGTGACTTAATACCTGCTTTGCAGGTGGAAGCAGTTCAGTGTTGATGGACAAGGAAAACATACCTATAAACTTCAAGATGTATTCTGAAGTGGTGTGTTTTATTTGCTCATCATTAATTTTGCAAACTACCATGGCAGCAGAAATATTTTTCCAGAAAGAAGAGTTCTACTCATAACATAGAATGTATAACTGTCTCCTTTGTGTCTTGCTTTCCTGAATATACATATGTTTGATTCAGGGATTCTTTTTAACTTCTCCATAGAATGATTGTTTCCTTCAAAATTAAAGCTGTATAAAAGAGAAGCCCCAAAATGATACTTTAATTAGTTAATCTTCATCGAAATCTGAAATTTGTCTTGACATAAAACCAAATGATACTAGCCTTTTGGAGGTTTCCATCTGATGTTAGGGTAGAATTTGGTTCTCTTTCATTTTTTGGTTGTATATTCTTACCTTTATACCCATAATAAATATTCCATAGTGATGAAACTGGAATTTGTGACTATGAGATCTGTTTTATGAGTGTTTTGTACTATTTACATGTTTGTTTTAGGACTCAAATTCTTGTCTTCACTCTTTTACCTTTTCGCTTCTAAGGTCTTGGCAGTCAGCTTTCAACCTGAAAATGCCATTCATCATCTAATAGCATAAAAGGGTTAATACACAGAAATGTTGCAGTGGGAATTCCAACTCAAATATACATGCCAGTCAACTCTGCTTCAGGAGAAAGTTACTATAGAAATTCATTTAATATATATCATTTGCATAATACCTAGACAATTATATATTCCTAAGTCTCAGAAATGTGGAGTAACAAAATGTAAGGTTGAAAAAATAGCTTTTTCATAAAATATAGAAAGCTAACACATTTTTATATTAGTTAAAAGAGCATTAGGGGCTTCCCTGGTGGCGCAGTGGTTGAGAATCTGCCTGCCAATGCAGGCAACACGGGTTCGAGCCCTGGTCTGGGAAAATCCCACATGCCGCGGAGCAACTAGGCCCGTGAGCCACAACTACTGAGCCTGCGCGTCTGGAGCTTGTGTTCCGTAACAAGAGAGGCTGCAACAGTGAGAGGCCTGCGCACCGCAATGAAGAGTGGCCCCCGCTCGCCGCAACTAGAGAAAGCTCTCGCACAGAAACGAAGTCCCAACACAGCCAAAAATAAATAAGTAAAGAAAGAAAGAAAGAAGCTTTCATTAAAAAAAAAAAAAGAGCATTAGTAAATGTCATTTAAAACATGGAAGAGACTGCTTTCCTGAAAGAAAATTGCTTGTTTGATTATGGTATACATATAGTATATAGAAGAAATATTGATCCTTCTTCCAAGAATACGTTTTTTTACATTTTAAGCCGTCACCAAAAAGCTATCAAAGGGAAATTTAATGCTTGAGGTGATTGACTTAGAATGGAAGATTATTTAGACTAATGTTTTAGGGGAGAAGTACATTTTTGAGTAACAACTTCAGTGAATTGGTTCATTAAATATCAAAGTAGTTTAGATAGCAGCTCTAGCAAATGTATGAGTGCAATAAATTCAGTGGACCAAATCTTCTCATTAACAATGTGTGGAAAAAGTATTCAGAGTAGTTATAATTTCATCATAAATGATATGCTTGTTTTCTTGAATATGGTCTCAAATTTGAAATTTTAACAATGATGCTCTAAGGTAGTAGTTCTCATCAGCATTACCTGGCAACTGGCAAGTTGTGTGGCCTTGCCAGAAACTAAATGAAACTCTGAGGATAGAGCCCAGAAACCCTCCAGATGATTCTGATGCAGACTAAAGTTTGAGAACCACTGCATTATGGTCTTTTTTTTTTTTCTTTTCACCTAATTTAATGTTGTTTGAGAGAAAGTTAAATAAGTTTAAAATGGCAGCAATTGGTCAAGATTCCTTCATTCATTCTCTAAAGCTAATTTGGCACAAGATTTATATTTGTTATTATTTGTTGATGAATAAACTACTCTCTATTGAAAAATTTTACAAACATTTTTGCTCATTTAAAGAATATACAGTCAATAACAAAATTTGTATCTTGCATTTTATGCATTGGAAGATAGAGGTCATTAAACGATATATTACTTCATCCAACAGAATTAGAAAATTGGTTTAATAAAACAATAATGCTGTGCCATGCACTGTGCTAATTATTTTTCATGCTTAATTCTTACTTTCACAATAACCTTGCAAAGCAGATATTATTATCTCCCTTTAATAGATTATTAAATTGGAGTTCAAGCAACATAACATAGTTAGTCACCAGATTTGTCTGAGCCTACTGGTTTTTCTCATAAAAGGATGATTTTTCAGATTTCAGCAGCTTGCTGCTTTGAATTTCAACACATTTGAAATGATGTAAACATACTGACCATCATATAGTTTATGGAAACTTGCTTTTAAACAGGCCAGTTGAAGATACCTCATCTAAAGGAAGAATCCTTATTTTCCTTTTTATTTATTAATTGAGATAAAATTCACATAATATAAAATCAATCATTTTTAAAGTGTATAATTTAATTGCATGTAGTTTATTCACAATGTTGTGCAAACATCACTTCTATCTAATTCCAAAACATTTTCATCACCCCAAAAGGAAACCCTGTACCCTTTTCCCCCTCTCCCCAGCCCCTGGCAACCCACTAACCTACTTTCTATCTCTATGTACTTTCTTATATTCTGGATATTTCATATAAATAAATTTATGCAATATATGATCTCTTGTGTCTGGCTTCTCTCACTTAGCATAATATCTTCAGGCTTATTCATGTTGTAGCATATATTCATTCCTTTTTATGTCTGAATAATATTCCATTGTATATATATGCCACATTTTGTTTATCCATTCATTTGTTTATGGATATTTGATTTGTTTCTACATTTTAGCTATTGTGAATAGTGCTACTGTGAACATTAGTGTACAAGGTTTTGTTTGGATATCTGTTTTCAATTCTTTGGTGTATATACCTAGAAGTAGAGTTGCTGGGTCATATGGTAATAATATGTTTAGATTTTTGAGTAACTGACAAAGTGTTTTCCACAATGGCTGTACCATTTTTTTTCTTCTTTTTATTAGTAGACTTTATTTCTTAGAGCAGTGTTAGGTTTATAGAAAAATCAACAGAAAGTAAAGGGAGATCCTATGTACTCCCTCCCCTCCAAAGTTTCCCTGATTATTAACAACTTGCATTGTTGTGGTATATTTGTTACAGTTGATGAATTAATATAGAAAACAGTATTATTAACTAAAGTCCATATATTAAGGTTCACTCTTTGTGTTGTACATTTCTGTGGGTTTCACCAAATGCATATATCAGGTATCCACTGTTACAGATTCATATAGAACAGTTTCACACCCTTAAAAATCCCCTGTACTCCACCTATTCATCATTCCCTCCTATCCTCTCCATGGCAATGTCTAAAACATTTTACTGTTTCTATTGTTTTGCCTTTTCCAGAATGTCATATAGTGGAATCATACTGCGTGTACATTTTCAGGCTGGCTTCTTTCACTTAGCTCTACGCATTTAAGGTTCTTCCATGTCAATTTAGGGTTTGATCAATTTTTTTTTTACTACTGAATAATATTTCATTGTATGTATGTACCACAGTTTTTTTTTAAACCATTCACCTAAACAAGGTCATTTTTGTTGCTTCTAATTTTGGGCAATTATGAATAAAGCTGCTATTAAACATCTGTTTACAAGATTTTGTGTGAATATAAGTCCTCAGCTTATTTGGGTAAATACCAAGGACTATGATTGCTAGATCGTATGGCAAGATTATGTCTAGTTTGTTTTTTTTTTTAAGAAACTTCAAACTGTCTTCCAAAGTAACTACATCATTTTGCATTCCTACCAGCAATGAATCAGAGTCTCCATTGCTGCACATACTCACCAGCATTTGGTAGTGTGTTTTTTTGGATTTAAGCCATCCTAAGAGGTATTTAGTGGTATCTCATTGTTGTTTTAATGTTCAATTCCTTAATGATGTATCATTTTGAACATTTTTACAGATGCTTATTTTCCATCTGTAAGTTTTTTAGGTGGGGTGTCTGTTCAGATCTTCTGTCCACTTTTGTTTGAGTTCCTTGTTTTCTTATTGTAGTTTTGAGTTCTTTGGATCATATATGTGTTTTGTATATACTTTCTCCAAGTCTATGGCTTCTCTTTTCATTCTTTTAACAGTGTCTTTTCCACAGCAGATGTTTTAAATTTTAATGAAGTCTAATTTTTAACTTTTTCCTTTCACTGATCACGTATCTGGCGTTGTATCTATGAACTCATTGCCAAACACAGGGTCACCTAGATCTTCTCCTATGTTATCTTCTAAAAGTTTTATAGTTTTGGGTTTTACATTTATATCTGTGATCTATTTTGAGGTAGTTTTTGTCAATCTCTGGATTCATTTTTTAATTTTTTTGTAGGTGGATGTCCAGTTGCTTTAGCTTGTTGAAAAGACTACCCTTTCTCCATTGAATTATCTCATTCTTGGTCAAAGATCAGTTGACTGTATTTGTGTGGGCCTATTTCTTGGCTCTCTATTCTGTTCCACTTATCTATTTGCTTATTATTTTACCTTTTCCACACTGTCTTGATTACTATAGCTTTACTGTAAGCCTTGAAGTTGGATAGTGTCAGTCCTTTGACTTTGTTCTTCAGTATTGTATTGGCTACTCTGGACCTTTTTTGCCTTTCCATATGAGCTTGAGAGTCTGTTTTTATCCACGAAGTACCTTGCTGGGATTTTTATTGGATTGTGTTGAATCTATAGATCAAGTTGGGAAAAACTAACATGTTTACAATACTGTGTCTTCTTATTCGTGAACATGGAATATCTCTCCAGCTATTTAGGTTTTCTTTGATTTCTTTAATTAGCATTTTGTAGTTTTCCTCATATAGATCTTGTATATATTCTGTTAGATTTATGCCTAAATACTCACTTATTTAGTGCTAATGTAAATGGTTCTCCCTTTTAAATTTCAAGCTGCAATTGCTCATTTTTGGCATATAGGAAAGCAATTGACTTTTGTGTATTAACCTTGTATCCTGTAACATTGCTATAATTGCTTATTAATTCAAATAATTTCTGTCATTTTTTTCTACACAATCATGTCATCTGTGAACAAAGAGTTTTATTTCTTCATCTCAAACTGTATACCTTTTATTTCCTTTTTCTTCTTTTATTGCCTTGACTAAGACTTCCAGTACAACGTTGAAGTGGAGTGGTGAGAGAGGACATCTTCACCTTATTCCTGATCTTAAAGGGAAAGCATCTACTTTCTTGCCATTAGTATGATGTTAGCTGTATGGTTTTGTAGATTTTCTTTATGAGGTAGAAATAGAAAAGTATCCCTCGTTTCCTGAGAGTTTTTATCATGAATGGATGGGTGTTGAATCTTTTCAAGTGCTTTTTCTGCATCTATTAATATGATCATATTATTTTTCTTCTTTAGCCTATTGATGTGATGGATTACAATAATTGATTTTCAAATGATGAACAGTCTTGCCTACCTGGAATAAATTCCACTTGGTCATGGCATATAATATTTTAGTACATTTTAAATTCAATTTGCTAATATTTTGTTGAAAATGTTTACATCTATATTCATAAGAAGTATTGGTCTGTGTTTTTTATTTTTCTTGCAATCCATCTGTCTGGTTTTAGCACTAGGGTAATGCTGGCCTCATAGAATGAGAAGGGAGGTATTTCCTATGTTTCTGTATTCCAGAAGAGATTGTAGAGAACTGGCATATTTTCTTTCTTAAAAGTTTGGTAGAATTCACCAGTGAAACTATCTGAGCCAAGTGCTTTGAGTCATTAATTACTGATTCAGTTTATTTAATAGACATACCTCTACTCAGATTATCTATTTTTCCTTATGTGAGTTTTGGTAGACGGTATCATTCAAGGAATTGGTCCATTTCATCTCATTTATCAAATTTTTGGGCATAGAATTATTCATACTATTCCTTTATTATTCTTTTCATGCCCATCGGATCTGTAGTAATGTACCCTATTTCATTTCTGATATTAAATTTGTGTATTTTTTTCTTAGCATGGCTAGAAGTTCACCAATTCTATTGATTTTTTTCAAAAAACCAGAGTTTGGCTTTATTGATTTTCTCTAATGACTTCTTGTTTACAATTTCATTTATTTCTTCTCTGAGTTTTATTAGAGAGCAATGTACATATTTCAAAATGGTTACTTTTCTTTTCTCCTCCCTGAAATTCAAGGGGAATTTTCTCAGATCATCACAGTGAGAACCTGGTGGGGCTCCTGGAGGTAAATTCACAAAAGTGGGTTTCCCTTAAGACTGGGCCCCATCAGAAGTTTAAACTCTCAAGCTAGCCTACACTAAGCCCCTAGCATTTTGTCAATTACAGTTTAAAATGTTTCTACTGATACTGACTCCAGTTGAGGTTCTGCTCCCAGTAAGCTGTGAGTCTCTGTACCTACTTGTCTGTCTCTCCAGTTTGAGGGGAAGCATTTGCTATGTGACCTCAATTCTTTGATCAATGTAAGAAAAGTTGTTGATTTTCAGTTTGTTCAGCTGTTATGCTTGTTGTTAGGATGGGAATAATGACTTTGTAGCTCTTTACATGTTAGACCAAAAAACAAAAATGTCCCTGCTGCACTATTTTACATTCCCACCAACAAGGTATGAGGGTACCAATTTCTCTAAATTTTCACCAATACTTGCTAATTTCCATGTTTTTGATTACAGTCATCCTAATGAGTGTGAAGCAGTATCTCACTGTGGTTTTAATTTTTATTCCCTAATGAATAATCATGTTTAGGATTTTTTCATGTGCTTCTGGGCCCTTTCTATATCTTTTTAAGGGAAATTTCTATTTAAGTCCTTTGCCTCTTTTTTAATAAGGCTGTTCCTCTTTTATGTTTTTGTTGTTGAATATTATATTTTTTTTATACTGAGCCCTTTAGAATGGGATTAACAACTTGATCGTTTAGACTGAACAGTCCCAATGACTCACCACTATTCCATGAATAGAGACCCTTTTTTGATGTAATGATGATAGTTCAGTTTTTGCTGCCATTCTGTACCCTGAGATGGGAAACATATGAGTATTAATGCTATTTTTATTATCTTATCATTATATTATCTTTGGCTACTGACCATCTGGGGTGATCTGAGGTGCTCTTAGGTAACAATGCAATCTAAGCAAAGTTTTAATTATCTTGACCTTTAAACCTGCACCATCTGTATAATCATTATGGAAATAAGCTGTAGCACACTACCATATTTCACTTTAACTTCCATTTCACTGCTATCTAGCAAACGTTCACTATTAACAGCAAATATATTTCTTGATAACTATTATGGATGCACATTAGCAGTCTATAAGTTCTTTTACAGCATTAGCTATGATTTATTGTAACAATCCTTTCCCTACCAACACGTACAGATTTCTCATTTGTCCCATTCATCTGCTAAGCAGTTTTGTGTTTGCCTATTCTTATATTCTCAGATAATTTCAATATTACTTTCTCAAAAATCTAGATGTTCTTAAACATATAACCTTCTGTCTGAGTTCCTTTATACTTCCACCACATATTCTAGTATTCGTCAGGGATTTGTTGTTTGGTCAACTCATGCAAATGAATACCTTCTACAAGGCCTCCCTCACAACATATGTTTTTGCTTTATCACTCAGGTGACCAATATAAGCACAAGTTATTGTGCTATACTACTGAGATAATATCAAGATCTTTAACTTTATTCTAAATGGACCAACATTGCTCTTATTTTATATTTTCTTTCTGTGGTCACCTATCATATATCATTGACTATTTATTGTGGCTTTTATTCTGCTGCCATGTTTTATACATAGTAGTATGGCTTGAGTGCTTAAGTGTGGCTCTGTTTCTCAAATTGGGTATGAATTTATGATTACTTTCACATTACAAGAACGTTCTATAGAAGCTACTGGTGCCTCTAGCTTTAATTTAGCTAGCTGCCAATGACCTCCTTCCCAGGACTTCCAATTTTCTAGCAAGCATAGATGGTTGGAAACAATTTGGTGGTTACAGAAACCAGAGAGAAGGGCTGAATACTACTCCTAGAATGGTTTGTTCCTAGTGTATATCTACAAGGAAATATGAATCTTCTGAAATATTTTCTGAGATGATGAAAGAGAGTGCATGACTTTCACTATCCATATCTAACAAAGAATAAGGAAATTGAGGTTCAATCCAGTAGAGAAGTGAAAAAAAACTTTTTTTGTTCTAATTTTATATGTGATGATCAAGAATTACATAAAACAAAAGTTACTATGTATTCAGTAGTGCTATTAAATGAATCTTTATTAATTATAAGAGCATCTACATATATTTGGTAAGGGTAACATGAAGGAAGAGTAGCAGACATACGTTGAACCAGCACACAATAAATAGAGAATACAATTTTTTTTCCAAGCACAGCTAAGACATTTTATAAAAGCTGACTGACCATGTACTAGACCACAAAGGAAGTCTCTACAAATTTCAAAAAATGTGTATCATACAAATCACAAGGCAATAATATATAAATCAATATGAAGATAATAGAAAATAAAAACAAAATAATCCACCTGATTTTTGGAAATTTTACAAAACACAATAAGAGAACTTCTAAATAATTGATGACTAAAAGAAATTAAGAAATAGAGACAAAAAGAAGTTAAAACTCTATATTTTAAATCATTAAGATGAACTAAAGTGATTCTTAGAAGAAAATTTCTCCTGTGAGAAACTCATATTCAAAAGCAAGAAATATGGACAATAGTGAGCATTCAATGAAAGAAGTTACAAAAAGAATAAAGTAAATCCCAAAAGTAGAAAACCAAAGATAAAAACAGTAATTAATGAAATAGTAAACAAGTTATAGAGCTGATAAACCAAAAAATCCCAATGAAATAGAGAAATCTCTGGAAAAATATTTTTGTAAAATGCACAATATAATCTATGTGAAAAGCTCATACACTCAGATTATGTAAGAACTAGAAATGTTTTTGGAAAACATCTATTTCCTATCCTACTATTTTTCTTATGAAAAAACTGTTGCTCAATATAGCAAATAGAAGTGCACAAAGCGAGATGTCTATCTGATGACTGAACCAGCAGCAAAACTTAGGTCCAGTAAATCCTAGTACAGCACTTTAAAAAAATTACACTACAGTGTATCTTATGCCCTTTGAGTAAAGTAGTGTAAGGTCTTATACAAATGTTAGCTTTAACTTGAGTCAAACAAGTAAATTGGACAGATAAATTGAGTCCAATTTATATGTCAAATGAGGGTATCAATACATACTTTCATACATATTAGGTTGGTTGTAAAAATAAGATGTGAAATTATATTGTTTTAGTATTATTTTTATGGCTCAGATAAATTTGATATCTGCTTATATCAGGATCATTTATTAGTTATTTTCATAACAATTCCTATCTCTGGGACTTTACAGGGTTCTAGAAATGATGAAATGATACCTTCTTAATGGATGCCATTGCACTGTGTTATTTCAAAATTTCTATGCATTCTCCCTTGCCAATGTCATCTTAGCACTTACCACTAACTTAGGTTGGCCTTGATTCGTCCCCCCGAAAGAGTCAGAGAATTTTTGGCATCACTAAAGGTAGTACAGAAAGCCATAAAATATATATTGGGAGGCAATGGGAAATTTTAAATATAGATTGAATATTAGATATTAGTTGAAATTACTATTGTTATATGTGATAATGGTATTGTGGTTAGTAGGAGAATGTTTTTCTTCTTAGGAGATGCATGCCAAGCTACTTAATAGTGAAGTGTCATGATGTCTGCAACTTAATTTGAAATGACTCAGCAAACACACATGCACGTATAAGCATATTAACATACATATAGAGATAATGCAATTATCACAAAACATTAATAATTGGTAAATCTATATGAAGAGTCTCCAAATACCCTTCACCCAGCCTTTACTAATGTTAACATCTTACATAGTCTAGTATAATTGTTAAAACCAGAAAATTAACATTGGTACAAACTATGAAACAAACTATAGGCCTAATTTGGATTCTACCAGTTCTTCAACTAAAGTCCTTTTCCTTTCCAGGATGCAATTCAGGATACCACATTGTATTTACTGTTTATTCCTCTTTAGTCTCTTCCCATATGTGATAGTTTCTCAGTCTTTCTTAGAATTTCATAATCATTGACAATTTGAAGAATACTGGATATATATTTTATGGAACATCATCAATTTGGATCTGCTTGATGTTTCCTCATGATTGGATTGAGGTTATACATTTTATGTGAGTTTTTAATTTATTTTATTTTAAATTTACATGCACTAAAATAGATTCTTGTGTAATTCTATGAATTTTAATACATATATAGATTTATGTAACCGTCAGACCTCAAGATACAGAACAATTCCATCACCCCCCAAAATTCCTACATACTATACTTTTTAGTCACAACCTATCTAACCCTAACCCTTGACAACCACCGAATTGTTCTCTATTAGTTTTTTTTTTTCCTTTTAAAAAGTCAAAATAATGGAATCATAAAGCTTTTACTCTTTTAAGACTGACTTCTTTCACTGATCATAATGCCTCTGAGATTCATGCATGCTATTGCATGCATCAACAATTCATTCATTTTTATTGCTGAATAGTTTTCCATTGTGGGAATATACCAGAGTTTGTTTATCCAGTCACTTGTTGAAGGACGTTTGTGTTGTTTCCATTTCTCGACATTATAAAAAGAGCTGCTATAAACATATGTGTACAGGTTTTTGTGTAACATGAGTTTTTGTTTCTCTCAGATAAATACCTAAGTATGGGATTGGTAGGTTATAAGGTAAGAGCTTGCTTAACTTCATAAGAAACCACCAAACTATTTATCAGAGAGACTGTAACATTTTTCACTCCCACCAGCAATGTATGAGAATTCTGGCTGCTTCCCATACCTTTCCAGGACTTGGTAACATCATAATTTTAAATTTTATCCATTCTAATAGGTGTATAGTAATATCTCATCATTAATTTACATTTTCCTAATGGCTAATATGTTGAAAATCTTTTTATCTGCTTATCTCAAACCATGTATCCTCTTTCATGAATTGTTTTCTTAGGCCTTTGGCCTTTATTTCAATTGGGTTTGTTTTCTTACTCTTGAGTTTTGAGAGTTCTTCATATATTCTGAATACAAGTCCTGTTTTTGAATTTGGATTTTCAGTAGGTAGCTTGTCTTTTTATTTTCTTAACGTGTCTTTCATAGAGCAAAAGTTTTACTTTTTATGGAGTCTAATTTATCATCTTTTTTCATGTATCTTGTTTTCTATGTTTTCTTTCAAAAGTTTTATACTTTTATGTCTTACATTTATATTTATGAACTATTTTGAATTAATTTTATGTGAGGTCTGAGCTTTAAATTGAAGTTAATATTTTTGCATATACATGCTCAATTTTTATAAAATGATTTTTTGAATATATTACCTTTCTCTTTCTCTGTCTGACTTACTTAATTTAGTATGATATTCTCTAGGTCCACTCAAGTTGCTGCAAATGGCAACATTTCATTCTTTTTCACAGCTGAGTAATATTCCATTGTATATATGTTCCACATCTTAAGTCAATCACCTATTGATAGGCACTTGGGTGTTTCCATGTCTTGGCTATTGTAAATAGTGCTGCTATGACTATTGGGTTCATGTATCTTTTCGAATTAGAGTTTTCATCTTTTCAAGATATATGCTCAGGAGTGGGATTACTGGATCATATAGTAGTTCTATTTTTAGTTTTTTTAAGCACCGTATGTTTTAACCTCCGTACTGTTTTCCATAGTGGCTGAATCAATTTACATTTTCACCAATGGTTTAGGAGGGTTCCCTTTTCTTCATACGCTCTCCAGCATTTATTATTTGTAGACTTTTTGGTGACAGCCATTCTGACAAGTGTGAGGTGCCACCTCATTGTGGTTTTAATTTGCATTTCTCTAATGATTGGTGATGTTGAGCATCTTTTCATGTGCCTGTTGGCCATCTGTATGTATTCTTTGGAGAAATGTTTATTTAGATCTTCTGCCCATTTTTTGATATCACATATGTCAAATCTAAAAAATAATAAAAATTAATTTATACAAAACAGAAACAGACTCGCAGACATAGAAGACAAACTTATGGTTACCAAGAGGAAAGGGAGGTGGGGGAGGGATAATTTAGGAGTATGGGATTAAGAGATACAAACTACTTTACGTAAAATAGACAAGCAACAAGGATTTCCTGTATCACACAGAGAACTATATTCAATGTCTTGTAATAACCTATAATGGAAAATAATCTGATTATATATATATATATATATATATATATATATATATATATATATATAACTGAATCACTTTGCTGTACAACCTGAAACTAACAGAGTATTGTAAATCAACTATATTTCAATAAAAAATATTGTCTTTCTCCATTGATTTGCCTCCGTGCCTTATGAAAAATCAGTTCACTATATTTGTGTGTGTCTATATCTGTAGTGTCTATTCTATTACATTGAACTTTGTACTTAACCTTCACCATTACTACACTGCCTTGACTATACTACCTTTGGAATAAGTGTTAAAATCATGTAGTGTGGTTCTTTCAACTGAATGCTTTCTCAAAATTTTTCGGTTCTTTTAATTAATTTTTCTTTTCCTATAAATTTTAGAATCAAATTGTCTATATTTACAAAAGTTATGCTGGATATTGATTGAAATTGCATACAAACTTTAGGTAAATTTGAGGAAAATAGACATCATTACTACAATTGGGTCTTTCAATCTATGAACATAGATATTTCTCCATTTATTTAGGTTTTGTATAAAATGTGATAAATTTTTTGCATGTGTTTACTTGTGTCTTACAACCTTGATAAACTCATTTATTAATTCTAGGAGTCTTTGTGTGGATTCCTTGATGTATTGTATGTACACAATCATGTCATCTGTGTACAGGGATTTATCTGAAAAGGTGTTGTGAGAGTGTGAATCCTTGCCTGGCTCCCCATCTGAAGGGGAAATCTTTCAATCTTTCACTCACTATTAAGTATGGCATAAGTCATAGGTTTCTGGTAAATGTTCTTTATCAGATTGATGAATTTCCCTTCCAGTCCTAGTTTTCTAAGAGAGATACTACCATAAAAAGGAGTTGTATTTTGTTAGGTATTTTGTGCATCAACTGATATGATTATATAGATTTGTTTCTTTAGCCTGTTAATATAGTGGATTACATTGATTAATTTTTGAATATTGAATCATACCTCAATTCCTGGAATAAAAATAGCTTGGTCATATAGTATTATTCTGGATTATTGCTGAAATCTATATATTAATATTTTATTGAGGATTTTTCATTTATTTTCATGAGGGCTATTGGTCTATAGTTTTTTCTTTTCTTGATTGTTTTCATTTGGTTGGTTTTGGTATCAGAAAATGCTGATGTGAAATGCTGACTTCATCAAAGGAGTAATGAACTATTCCTCTGCTTTATGTTCTGGAAGAGACTATATAGAATTGGAGTTATTTATTTTTAAACTTTTGGCACAATTTACCAGTGAAAGCATATTGGCTTGAAATATTTTGGGGGAGATTTTTAACCAAGAATTTGCTTAATATTATCCAACTATTTAGATCATCTATTTCAATTTGAGTACGTGTGTGGTTTTCAAGGAATTTCTCCATTTCCTGTAAGTTGCTATACTTATGTGTATTTGATTGTATGCCAAATTTCCTTAGTCCTTTTAATGTATGCATAATATGTAGTGATATTGAAAGTCTCATTGTTAATACTGATCATCTTCTCTCTTTTAACCAATCTTTGATCTTTTCAAAGATCCAGCTTTTGTTTTTATTGACTTTATTTTTATTTTTCTGTTCTCATTTTTTTAAAATAAATTTATTTATTTATTTGTTTATTTTTGGCTGTGTTGGGTCTTCGTTTCTGTGCGAGGGCTTTCTCTAGTTGCGGCGAGTGGGGGCCACTCTTCATCGCGGTGTGCGGGCCTCTCACTGTCGTGGCCTCTCTTGTTGAGGAGCACAGGCTCCAGACGCGCAGGCTCGGTAGTTGTGGCTCACAGGCCTAGTTGCTCCGCGGCATGTGGGATCTTCCCAGACCAGGGCTCGAACCCGTGTCGCCTGCATTGGCAGGCAGATTCTCAACCACTGTGCCACCAGGGAAGCCCTGTTCTCAATTTTAATTATTTTTTGTTCTTATCCTCAGTTATTTCTTCCTGCTTGTTGTGAATTTTATTTTGTTCTTATTTTCTAGTTTTTTTTTAGTTGTAAGTTCAATTTATTGATTGGAAATATTTTTCTTTTTTGAAGTAGTAAGACCTATGTGTGTTTCTATGATGCATAATAAAGTCATTAAGATGCTGTTTTTTAATTCAGGTTTTTGAGATATAATTAACAGATTAAACTGTAAAGTGCTTAAAGTGTGCAATGAGATGATTTGATATATGTATACATTGCAAAAGGATTCCCACAATCGAGTTAATTAACACATACATCTACTCACATATTAACCTTTTTGTTTTATGAGAGCATTTAATTTCTACTCTCATAGCAAATTTCAATTATGCAATACAGTGTTATCAACTATATTAACCATGTTATACACTAGATCCTCAGACCTTATTCATCTTATAACTGAAATATTCTACCTTTTTGCCAACACCTCCGTATTTCCTCCAACCTGCAGCCCCTGGTAACCACTTTTCTACTCTCTGTTTCTGAATTCAAAATGTTTTCCTTTTTTTAGATTCCACATATAAATAATACCATGCAATATTTGTCTTTCTGTCTGACTTATTTCACTTAGCATAACACCTTCCAGGTTGATCCATATTGTCAAAAATGACAGGATTTCCTTGGTTTTTAAGGCTGAATGATATTCCTCTGTGTGTGTGTGTGTGTGTGTGTGTGTGTGTGTGTGTATGATAATATTCTTAATCTGTTCACTGTTGACAGACACAGGTTGTTTCTATACCTTGACTATTGTGAACAATGATGCAATGCATGGGAACACAGATATCTCTTTGAGATACTAATTTCATTTCCTTTGGATATATACCCAAAGTTGGGATTGCTGGATCACATGGAAGTTCTATTTTTGTTTTGTAAGGAACCTCCATACAGTTTTTCATACTGGCTGTACCAGTTTACATTCCCACCAGTAGTGTACAAGGGTTCCCATTTCTCCACATCCTCACCAACACTTGTTATCTCTTGTCTTTTTGATAATAGCCATCCTAACAGGAGTGAGATAATATTTCATTGAGGTTTTAATTTGTGCTTCCCTGATGATTATGATGGTGATCACCTTTTCATTGTCTTCTTTGGAAAAAATGTCTATTCAGGTCTTTTGCCCATTTCTTAAATGGGATATATATATATTTTCTATAGAGTTGTATGAGTTTGTTGTATACTTTGGATATTAAACCCTTATGGGATATGTGGTTTGCAAATATTTTCTCCCATTCCATAGGTTACATTTTCAGTTTATTAATGATTTCCTTTGCTGGAGATTTTTAACTTGATGTAATCTAACTTGTTGCTTTTTGGTTTTGTTGCCTTTGCTTTTTGGAGACAAATCCAAAAAATCATTGCCAAGACCAATGTCAAGGAGCTTATCCCCTATGTTTTCTTCTAGGAATTTTACAATTTCACATCTTACATTCAAGTACTTATTCCCTTCTGAGTTGATTTTTGTGTATGATGTAAGAAAAGGTTTCAGCTTTATTCCTTTGCAT
Organism: Balaenoptera acutorostrata; assembly: GCF_949987535.1. Lineage (NCBI taxonomy): Eukaryota > Metazoa > Chordata > Mammalia > Artiodactyla > Balaenopteridae > Balaenoptera > Balaenoptera acutorostrata. The sequence continues at coordinate 72,977,769 of NC_080085.1, forward strand.
TTTGCTACTCAGTTTTCCCAGAGCCATTTACTGAAGAGACTAACCTTTCCCCATTACGTATTCTCGGCACCCTTGTCAAAGTTCAAATATGTGTGGGTTTATTTCTGGGCTCTTGATTCTGTTCCATTTGTCTATGTTTCTGTTTTCATGCCAGTATTAATACAATGCTGTTTTGATTACTATAGTTTTGTAATATAGTTTGAAATCAAGAAGTGTGATACCTCCAGTTTTGTTATTCTTTCTCAGGATTGCTTTGATTATTTGGGATCTTTGTGTTTCCATACAACTTTTAGGATTGTTCTATTTTTTTGAAAAAAAAATGGCATTGGAATTTTAATAGGGATTGCATTGAATCCATAGATCATTTGAGTAGTATGGACATTTTTAACAATAGTTATACTTCCAATTCAAGAACATGAGATATCTTTTCATTTATTTGTGTCTGCTTCAATTTCTTTCATTGATGCCTTATAGTTTTCAGTGTAGAGATCTTTCACTTCCTTGGTTAAATATATTACTAAGTATTTTATTGGTTTTAATAATATTGTAAATTGAATTGTTTTCTTAATTATTTTTCAGATAGTTCATTGTTAGTGTATAGAAATGTACCTTATTTTTGTGTATTGATTTAGTATCCTACAAATTTACTGACTTATTAGTTTTAACAAATTCTTAGTGGAACCTTCCATATATAAGATTATGTCATCTTCATAGACAATTTTTACTTTTTCCTTTGTAATTTAAATGCTTTTTATATCTTTTTGCTTGGTTAATTACTCTGGTTAGGACTTCCAGTACTATGTTAATTAGAAGTGCTGGTAGTGGGCACCCCAGTCTTATTCTCAATTTAGAGGAAAAGCTTTCAAGTTTTCACTATTGAGTATGATATTAGCGGTGGGATTAATATTTATGGCCTTTATTATGTTGAGGTACATTCCTTCTATATCAAATTAATTGAGAATTTCTATCATGAAGCAATATTGACTCTTTCAAATGCTTTCTCTGCATCTTTTGAGGTTATTTTATGATTTTTATCCTTCATTTTGTTAATGTGGTACATCACAATTATTATTGTGTAGATGTTGAACCATCCTTGCATCCCTGAAATAAATCCCACTTAATCATGGTGTATGATCCTTTAAACTTATTGTTGAATCCAGTTTGCTAATATTTTGTTGAGGATATTTGCACCTACATTAAACACTGATAATTGACCTATAATTTTATTTTCTTGTAGTGTCTTGTCTGGCATTGGTATCAGGGTAGTGCTGGCCTTGTAAAATGAGTTTGGAAGTGTTCCCTTTCTTTCCTATTTGTTAAAAACTTGAGAAGAATTTGTATTAGTTTTTCTTTAAATGTTAGGCAGAGTTCACTAGTGTATCCATCTGATCTTAGAATTTTCTGATTAGAGGTTTCTGATTACTGATTTAATCTCCTTACTAGTGCTTTTTCTGTTCAGATTAGTTCATGAGTCAGTCTTGGTAGGTTGCATGTTTCTAGGAAATTATCAATTCTTATTAGGTTGTCTAATTTGTGGCTTTATAATTGTTCATAGTAGTCTTTTATGATCCTTAGTATTTCTGTGGTATCAGTTGTAATTTCCCTCTTTCGTTTATATTTCTTATTATTTGAGTACTACTTAATCTTTTTATTGCTTAATAATATTCCACTGTATGGATATATTATGTTTTATCAATACTTATCCATTCATTTGTTGTTTAGACATTTGTATTGTTCCTACTGTTCAGGTATTATAAACATGCTGTAATGAATTTCGAGATACAAGTTTTTTCATGGACATGTTTTCATTTCTCTTGGGCATATAAGTGGAAGTAGAATTGCTAGGTCATATGAGAACTCAATGTTTAACTGTTTATGTAACTGCCATAAACTTTTTCAAACTGGCTGTGTTTTAATTTCTCCACATCCTTACCAACACTTTTTCTTTCTTTCTTTTTTATTATACCAATGCTAGTATGTGTAACATGCTATCTCATAGGTTTTTTTTCCCTGAGGCCTAATGATGTTGAGGATCTTTTCATGTGCATATTGTGTATTTGTATATATTTATTGAAGGACTATCTGTTCACCTCCTACCCATTTTTAACTGAGTTGTCTTTTTATTACTGCATTGTAATGGTTCTTTATGTAATCTAGGAACAAGTCATTCAACATATATATGATGTGCAAAATTTTCTGCCTTTCTGTGTGCTTTCTCTTCCCTTCACATTTTTTAGTACAATTTTTAAAAAAATTATTTTTATTTTGATGTTGTCTAGGCTACCTATTTTTTTTTCTTTTGTTACTTGTACTTTTGTTATCATATCTAAAAAACCATTACCTAATCCAAAGTCACAAAGATTTACACCAAAGATTTCTTCTAAGCATTTTATACTTTTAGCTCTTAAATTTAGATTATATATCCATTTTGAGTTAATATGTGTATATGGTATAAGGGTAGGGGCCCAAACTCATTTTTTTTTTGCATGGGGAAATTCAATTTAACGAGCATCATTTTTTGAAAAGAGTTATTATATCCACATTGAATTACCTTGGTACCCTTGTTGAAGAACAGTTTACCATAAATGTGAAGATTTATTTCTGATTTCTCAATTCTATTTCACTGATTTTTATGTCTGTCTATAAACCAGTGCCATGCCATCTTGATTATTGTAGTTCTGTAGTAAGTTTTGAAATTAGGAAGTGTGAATCTTTTAACTTTGTTTTTCTTACTGAAGATTATTTTGGCTATTCTGGGTCTCTGAATTTCTATATGAATTTTACAATCAGCTTGTCAATTTCTTCCAAGAAGTCAGCTGGGATTTAACAAGTTTTGTGTTGAACTTATAGATCAGTTTGGGAAGTATTGCTGTCTTCTAATAATATTAAGCCTTCTGATCCATGAACATGAGATACCTTTACATTTATTTTAGGTGTCTTTTAACATCTTTCAACATATTTTGTAGCTTTCAGATTATAAGTATTTCACTCCTTGTGTTAAATTTATTCCTAATTATTTTATTATTTTCAGTGGCATTATTAATGGAATTACTTTCTTGATTTTATTTTTGGTTTGCTTATTGCTCCTGTATAGAAATACACTTGATTTTTTTAATAATGATATTGTATTCTCCAAACTTGCTTAAATTGTTTATTAGTTCTAATAATGAAATTTTACTTTTTTCTTTACAATCTCAATGCATTTCATACCATCTTCTTGCCTAGCTCCTCTAGCTAGAACCCTCAGTAAGAAGTTGTAAGAAAGCACATCCTTATGTTTTTCCTTATCTTAGGGTAAAAGCATTCAGTTTTTCACCATCAAGTATGATGTTAGCTGTGGGATTATTGTAGATGCCACTTATCAGATTGAGGAAGCACCTTTCTATTCCTAATTTTTTTAAATTGAGGTATAGTATATTTACAATATTATATTAGTTACAGATGTGCAATATAGTGATTCAAAATTTTTACAGATTATACTCCATTTAGTTATTACAAAATATTGGTTATATACCCTGTGCTATATAATATACCCTTGTAGCTTATTTATTTTATACATAGTAGTTTGTACCTCTTAATCTTCTATCCCTATTTTGCCGCTCCCACTTTTCCTCTCCTCTCCCCATTGGTAACCAGTAGTCTGTTCTCTGTATCTGTGAGTCTGTTTCTGTTTTGTTATATTCATTCCTTTATTTTTTAGATTCCACATATAAGTGATAACATATTTGTCTTTCTCTGTCTGACTTATTTCACTAAGCATAATACCCTCCAGGTCCATCCATGTTGTTGCAAACAGCAAAATTTCCTTCCCTATTCCTAATTTCTTGAGTGTTTTGTTTTTAACTAAAATGAAGGAATGTTGAATTTTGTCTAATTCTTTTCCTGTATCTTTTCAGATGTTCTGTGTTTTTTTTGTGTGTGGGGGGGGGGGGGTTTCTTTGTTCTTTATTATTTTGATGTGGCTCATTACAGTAATTGAGTTCTGTATTTTTTTTTTTACAGACTGTCAACCCCCTGTCAGACACTACTATATTTTTGTTTTTTATTAGCTGCTGAGTTAACTTTTTAAATTCCTGATGTGTAATTTTCAAAATTCCATACATAGACAAAGCCTGCAGTGACCACTTGGGGTACATACATCTGTGGAGGTTTGATTTTTTTTTTAAACATCTTTATTGAAGTATAATTGCCTTACAATGGTGTGCCAGTTTCTGCTTTATAACAAAGTGAATCAGTTCTACATATGTTCCCATATCTCTTCCCTCTTGCATCTCCCTCCCTCCCACCCTCCCTATCCCACTCCTCTAGGTGGTCACAAAGCACCGAGCTGATCTGCCTGTGCTATGCAGCTGCTTCCCACTAGCTATCTATTTTACATTTGGTAGTGTATATATGTCCATGACACTCTCTCACCCTGTCACATCTCACCCCTCCCCCTCGCCATATCCTCAAGTCCATTCTCTAGTAGGTCTGTGTCTTTATTCCCGTCTTGCCACTAGGTTCTTCATGGCCTTTTTTTTTTTTTTTGATTCCATATATATGTGTTAGCGTACTGTATTTGTTTTTCTCTTTCTGACTTACTTCACTCTGTAGGACAGACTCTAACTCCATCCACCTCATTACAAATACCTCCATTTCATTTCTTTTTATGGCTGAGTAATATTCCATTGTATATATGTGCCACATCTTCTTCATCCATTCATCGGTCGATGGACATTTAGGTTGCTTCCATGTCCTGGCTATTGTAAATAGAGCTGCAATGAACATTTTGGTACATGACTCTTTTTGAACTATGGTTTTCTCAGGGTATCTGTCCAGTAGTGGGATTGCTGGGTCGTACGGTAGTTCTATTTGTAGTTTTTTAAGGAACCTCCATACTGTTCTCCATAGTGGCTGTATACATTTACATTCCCACCAACAGTGCAAGAGTGTTCCCTTTCCTCCAAACCCTCTCCAGCATTTATTGTTTCTAGATTTTTTGATGATGGCCATTCTGACCGGTGTGAGATGATATCTCATTGTAGTTTTGATTTGCATTTCTCTAATGATTAATGATGTTGAGCATTCTTTCATGTGTCTGTGGGCAATCTGAATATCTTCTTTGGAGAAATGTCTATTTAGGTCTTCTGCCCATTTTTGGATTGGGTTATTCGTTTTTTTGTTATTGAGCTGCATGAGCTGCTTGTAAATCTTGGAGATTAATCCTTTGTCAGTTGCTTCATTTGCAAATATTTTCTCCCATTCTGATGGTTGTCTTTTGGACTTGTTTATGGTTTCCTTTGCTGTGCAAAAGCTTTTAAGTTTCATTAGATCCCATTTGTTTATTTGTGTTCTTATTTCCATTTCTCTAGGAGCTGGGTCAAATAGAATCTTGCTGTGATGTATGTCATAGAGTGTTCTGCCTATGTTTTCCTCTAAGAGTTTGATAGTGTCTGGCCTTATACTTAGGTCTTTAATCCATTTTGAGTTTATTTTTGTGCATGGTGTCAGGGAGTGTTCTAATTTCATACTTTCACATGTATCTGTCCAATTTTGCCAGCACCACTTATTGAAGAGGCTGTCTTTTCTCCACTGTATATTCTTGCCTCCTTTATCAAAGATAAGGTGACCATATGTGCATGGGTTTATCTCTGGGCTTTCTATCCTGTTCCATTGATCTATATTTCTGTTTTTGTGCCAGTACCAAACTGTCTTGATTACTGTAGCTTTGTAATATAGTCTGAAGTCAGGGAGCCTGATTCCCCCAGCTCCATTTTTCGTTCTCAAGATTGCTTTGGCTATTCAGGGTCTTTTGTGTTTCCATACAAATTGTGAAATTTTTTGTTCTAGTTCTCTGAAAAATGCCAGTGGTAGTTTGATAGGGATTGCATTGAATCTGTAGATTGCTTTGGGTAGTAGAGTCATTTTCACAATGTTGATTCTTCCAATCCAAGAACATGGAATATCTCTACATCTATTTGTGTCATCTTTCATTTCTTTCATCAGTGTCTTATAATTTTCTGCATACAGGTCTTTTGTCTCCTTAGGTAGGTTTACTCCTAGATATTTTATTCATTTTGTTGCAATGGTAAATGGGAGTGTTTTCTTAATTTCACTTTCAGAGTTTTCGTCATTAGTGTATAGAAATGCAAGAGATTTCTGTGCATTAATTTTGTATCCTGCTACCTTACCAAATTCATTGATTAGTTCTAGGAATTTTCTGGTAGCATCTTTAGGATTCTCTATGTATAGTATCATGTCATCTGCAAATAGTGACAGCTTTACTTCTTCTTTTCCGATTTGGATTCCTTTTATTTCTTTTTCTTCTCTGATTGCTGTGGCTAACACTTCCAAAACTATGTTGAATAATAGTGGTGAGAGTGGGCAACCTTGTCTTGTTCCTGATCTTAGTGGAAATGGTTTCAGTTTTTCACCATTGAGGACAATGTTGGCTGTGGGTTTGTCATATATGGCCTTTATTATGTTGAGGAAAGTTCCCTCTATGCCTACTTTCTGCAGGGCTTTTATAATAAATGGGTGTTGAATTTTTTCGAAAGCTGTCTCCGCATCTATTGAGATGATCATATGGTTTTTCTCCTTCAATTTGTTAATATGGTGTATCACATTGATTGATTTGCATATATTGAAGAATCCTTGCATTCCTGGGATAAACCCCACTTGATCATGGTGTATGATCCTTTTAATGTGCTGTTGGATTCTGTTTGCTAGTAGTTTGTTGAAGATTTTTGCATCTATGTTCATCAGTGATATTGGCCTGTAGTTTTCTTTCTTTGTGACATCTTTGTCTGGTTTTGGTATCAGGGTGATGGTGGCCTCATAGAATGAGTTGGGGAGTGTTCCTCCCTCTGCAATATTTTGGAAGAGTTTGAGAAGGATAGGTGTTAGCTCTTCTCTAAATGATTGAAAGAATTCACCTGTGAAGCCATCTGGTCCTGGGTTTTTGTTTGTTGGAAGGTTTTTAATCACAGTTTCAATTTCAGTGCTTGTGATTGGTCAGTTCATATTTTCTATTTCTTCCTGGTTCAGTCTCGGCAGGTTGTGCATTTCTAAGATTCTGTCCATTTCTTCCAGGTTGTCCATTTTATTGGCATAGAGTTGCTTGTAGTAATCTCTCATGATCTTTTGTATTTCTGCAGTGTCAGTGTTTACTTCTCCTTTTTCATTTCTAATTCTATTGATTTGAGTCTTCTCCCTTTTTCTCTTGATGAGTCTGTCTAATGGTTTATCAATTTTGTTTATCTTCTCAAAGAACCAGCTTTTAGTTTCATTGATTTTTGCTATTGTTTCCTTCATTTCTTTTTCATTTATTTCTGATCTGATCTTTATGATTTCTTTCTTTCTTCTAGCTCTGGGGTTTTTTTGTTCTTCTTTCTCTAATTGTTTTAGATGCAAGGTTAGGTTGTTTATTCGAGATGTTTCCTGTTTCTTGAGGTAGCCTTGTATTGCTATAAACTTCCCTCTTAGCACTGCTTTTGCTGCATCCCATAGGTTTTGGGTCCTCGTGTCTCCATTGTCATTTGTTTGTAGGTATTTTTTGATTTCCCCTTTGATTTCTTCAGTGATCACTTCGTTATTAAGTAGTGTATTGTGTAGCCTCCATGTGTTTGTATTTTTTACAGATCTTTTCCTGTAATTGATATCGAGTCTCATAGTGTTGTCGTCGGAAAAGATACTTGATACGATTTCAATTTTCTTAAATTTACCAAGGCTTGATTTGTGACCCAAGATATGACCTATCCTGGAGAATGTTCCATGAGCACTTGAGAAAAATGTGTATTCTGTTGTTTTTGGGTGGAATGTCCTATAAATATCAATTAAGTCCATCTTGTTTAATGTATCATTTAAAGCTTGTGTTTCCTTATTTATTTTCATTTTGGATGATCTGTCCATTGGTGAAAGTGGGGTGTTAAAGTCCCCTACTATGATTGTGTTGCTGTCAATTTCCCCTTTTATGGCTGTTAGTATTTGCCTTATGTATTGAGGTGCTCCTATGTTGGGTGCATAAATATTTACAATTGTTATACCTTCCTCTTGGATCGATCCCTTGATCATTATATAGTGTCCTTCTTTGTCTCTTGTAATAGTCTTTATTTTAAAGTCTATTTTGTCCGATATGAGAATTGCTACTCCAGCCTTCTTTTGATTTCCATTTGCATGGAATAACTTTTTCCATCCCCTCACTTTCAGTCTGTATGTGTCTCTAGGTCTGAAGTGGGTCTCTTGTAGACAGCATATGTATGGGTCTTGTTTTTGTATCCATTCAGGCAGTCTGTGTCTTTTGGTGGGAGCATTTAATCCATTTACATTTAAGGTAATTATCGATATGTATGTCACTATTCCCATTTTCTTAAATCTTTTCGGTTTGTTATTGTAGGTGTTTTCCTTCTCTTGTGTTTCTTGCCTAGAGAAGTTCCTTTAGTATTTGTTGTAAAGCTGGTTTGGTGGTGCTGAACTCTCTCAGCTTTTGCTTGTCTGTAAAGGTTTTAATTTCTCCATCAAATCTGAATGAGATCCTTGCTGGGTAAAGTAACCTTGGTTGTAGGTTTTTCTCCTTCATCACTTTATGTATATCCTGCCACTCCCTTCTGGCTTGCAGAGTTTCTGCTGAAAAATCAGATGTTAACCTTACGGGGATTCCCTTATGTGTTATTTGTTGTTTTTCCCTTGCTGCTTTTAATATGTTTTCTTTGTATTTAATTTTTGACAGTTTGATTAATATGTGTCTTGGCGTGTTTCTCCTTGAATTTATCCTGTATGGGACTCTCTGTGCTTCCAGGACTTGATTAACTATTTCCTTTCCCATATTAGGGAAGTTTTCAACTATAATCTCTTCAAATATTTTCTCAGTCCCTTTCTTTTCCTCTTCTTCTTCTGGGACCCCTATAATTCGAATGTTGGTGCGTTTAATGTTGTCCCAGATGTCTCTGAGACTGTCCTCAGTTCTTTTCATTCTTTTTTCTTTATCCTGCTCTGCAGTAGTTATTTCCACCATTTTATCTTCCAGGTCACTTATCCTTTCTTCTGCCTCAGTTATTCTGCTATTGATCCCATCTAGAGTATTTTTAATTTCATTAATTGTGTTTTTCATCGTTGCTTGGTTTCTCTTTAGTTCTTCTACTACTTCCTTGTTAAATGTTTCTTGCATTTTGTCTCTTCTATTTCCAAGATTTTGGATCATCCTTACTATCATTATTCTGAATTGTTTTTCAGATAGACTACCTATTTCCTCTTCATTTGTTAGGTCTGGTGTGTTTTGACCCTGCTCCTTCATCTGCTGTGTGTTTTTCTGTCATCTCATTTTGCTTATCTTACTGTGTTTGGGGTCTCCTTTTCACAGGCTGCAGGTTCGTAGTTCCCGTTGTTTTTGGTATCTGTCCCCAGTGGCTAAGGTTGGTTCAGTGGGTTGTGTAGGCTTCCTGGTGGAGGGAACTAGTGCCTGTGTTCTGGTGGATGAGGCTGGATCTTGTCTTTCTGGTGGTCACGTCCACGTCTGGTGGTGTGTTTTGGGTGTGTCTGTGGCATTATTATGATTTTAGGCAGCCTCTCTGCTAATGGATGGGCCTGTGTTCCTGTCTTGCTAGTTGTTTGGCATAGGGTGCCCAGCACTGTAGCTTGCTGGTCGTTGAGTGAAGCTGGGTCTTGATGTTGAGATGGAGATCTCTGGGAGATTTTCACTGTTTGGTATTACGTGTAGCTGGGAGGTCTCTTGTGGACCAGTGTCCTGAAGTCGGCTCTCCCACCTCAGAGGCACAGCCCTGATGCCTGCCTCGAGCACCAAGAGCCTTTCATCCACACGGCTCAGAGTAAAAGGGGAGAAAAAATAGAAAGAAAGAAAGAAAGAAAGAAAGAAAGAAAGAAAGAGGATATAATAAAGTGAAGTAAATAAAGCTATTATAAAGCAAAGCTATACAGACAAAATCTCACCAGAAGCATATACATATACACTCAGAAAAAAAAGGAAAAGGGTAAAAATTAATATCTCCTGCTCCCAGAGTCCACCTCCTGAATTTGGGATGATTCGTTGTCTATTCAGGTGTTCAGCAGATGCAGGCACATCAAGTTGTTTGTGGAGCTTTAATCCGCTGCTTCTGAGGCTGCTGGGAGAGATTTCCCCTTCTCTTCCCTGTTCGCACAGCTCCCGGGGTTCAGCTTTGGATTTGGACCCGCCTCTGCATGTAGGTCACCTGAGGGCATCTGTTCCCCGCCCAGACAGAATGGGGTTAAAGGAGCAGCTGCTTCGGGGGCTCTGGCTCACTCAGGCCGGGGGGAGTGAGGGGTACGGAGTAGGCGGGGCGAGACTTCGACGGCAGAGGTGTCGTGACGTTGCAGCAGCCTGAGGCACGCCGTGCGTTCTCCTGGGGAAGTTGTCCCCGGATCACAGGACCCTGGCAGTGGCAGGCTGCACCGGCTCCCGGGAGGGGCGGTGTGGAGAGTGACCTGTGCTCACACACAGGCTTTTTGGTGGCGGCTGCAGCAGCCTTAGAGTCTCACGCCCATCTCTGCGGTCCGCGCTGCTAGCCGCGGCTCGAGCCCGTCTCTGGAGCTCGTTTAGGCGGCGCTCTGAATCCCCTCTCCTTGCGCACCGCAAAACAAAGAGGCAAGAAAAAGTCTCTTGCCTCTTCGGCAGCTCCTGACTTTTTCCCGGACTCCCTCCCAGCCAGCTGTGGTGCCCTAACCCCTTCAGGCTGTGTTCACGCCGCCAATCCCCAGTCCTCTCCCTGCGATCCAACCAAAGCCCGAGCCTCAGCTCCCAGCCCCGCCCTCCCCAGCGGGAGAGCAGACAAGTCTCTCAGGCTGCTGAGTTCTGCTCGGCGCCAAGCCTCTGTGCGGGAATCTCTCCGTTTTTCCCTCTGCACCCCTGTTGCTGTGGGATCCGCGCTGATAGCCGTGGCTCGCGCCCGTCTCTGGAGCTCGTTTATGTGGCACTTTGAATCCCCTCTCCTCCCACACCAGGAAACAAAGAGGCAAGAAAAAGTCTCTTGCCTGTTCGGCAGCTGCAGACTTTTTCCAGACTCCCTCCCGGCTAGCTGTGGTGCACTAACCCCTTCAGGCTGTGTTCATGCCACCAACCCCAGTCCTTTCCCTGCGACCAAAGCCCTAGCCTCAGCTCCCAGCCCCGCCCGCCCCGGCGGGTGAGCAGACAAGCCTCTCGGGCTGGTGAGTGCTGCTCGGCACTGATCCTCTGTGCGGGAATCTCTCTGCTTTGCCCTCCGCACCCCTGTGGCTGTGCTCTCCTCCGTGGCTCCGAAGCTTCCCCCCTCTGCTACCCGCAATCTCCGCCTGCGATGGGGCTTCCTAGTGCGTGGAAACCTTTCCTCCTTCATGGCTCCCTCCCACTGGTGCAGGTCCCGTCCCTATTCTTTTGTCTCTGTTATTTCTTTTTTCTTTTGCCCTACCCAAGTACGTGGGGAGTTTCTTGCCTTTTGGGAGGTCTGACGTTTTCTGCCAGCGTTCAGTGGGTGTTCTGTGGGAGCAGTTCCACGTGTAGATGTATTTCTAATATATCTGTGGGAAGGAAGGTGATCTCCGCGTCTTACTCTTCTGCCATCTTCTCTGGTGGGGGCTTGACTTCTGTATATTAAACCACCCTTGGACATGGTGGGCAATCTTGTTATATTTTGCTGGATTCAGTTTGCTAGTATTTTTCTGAGGGTTTTTGCATTGATGTTTATAAGTTTTTATTAATTAGTTTTCTATTCTACTTGCTATTTTATGGTTTTGACATAAAATAAATTGTGATTGGGAAATATTCCCTGTTCTGTTTCTTAGAAGAATTTATGTATAATTAGTGTTAATTATTTCTTAAATATTTAATAGAATTCACAAGTGAAGCCATCTCATCCATTTTTTTGTTCAGAGATATTTGGTCACTAATTCAATCCCCTCATTCATTATTGGTTTCTCATTACTGATTACTCATTCAAACTCCATATTCATTATGTATATCTATCTATATCTATGTATCTATCTATTTATTTATCTCTCTGATACAACTGTTATATCCTCTTGATGACTTGACCTCTTTATCATTATATAATGACTTTTCTTCTCTTATTACAGTTTTTTACTAAAAGGCTATTTTGTTTGATATATGTATAGCCACTCTTGCTCTATTTTGGCTTCCATTTGCATGGAATATCTTTCCATCCCTTCAATTTCAGCCTATGTGTATCCTTTAAACTCCAGTGTATCCCTTGTAGGTAGCATACTTAGATCTCATTTTTTTTATCCATTCAGTTACTCTATGACTTTTGATGGGATAATTTGTTCCATTTCTGTTTAAAGTAATTTTTGATAGTAAGTACTTACTATTTCCATTTGTTAATTGCTTTCTGAATGTTTTATAGTACTTTTGTTTCTTCCTCTTATACTGTCTTCCTCTATTATTTGATGATTTTCTGTAATAGTATGCTTTAATTTATTTCTTTTGTATTTTTTTCTTATATAGATTTTTGCTTTTTTGTTACCATAAGGCTTACATAAAACATCTTGTAGTTATAACTGTTGTTTAAGCTGATAACCTTAATTGCATACGAAAGCTCTACCCTTTTATTCCCTCACACATATTTTATGTTTTTGATGTCAACTTTTATATTTTAATTATTAGCAAATTACTGTAGCTATAGTTATTTTTAATACTTTTGTCTTTTACATTAAATCTACAGTTTAATTTTATTCACACACTACTCTTTCCAGTGTTACTCTGAATCAGACTGCATACTTGCCTTTATTAGTGAGTTTTATACTTTCATCTTTCATATGTTTTCATGTTATTGATTAGTATCCTTTCATTTCCTTGAAGAAATCCCTTTAACATTTCTTGTAAGGCAGGTCTAGTGGTGATGAACCTCATTAGATTTTACTTGTCCAGGAAAATATCTCTTCATTTCTGAAGGACATCTTTGTCAGGCAGGTAAAGAATTCTTGGTTGCCAGGGTTTTTTGTTTGTTTGTTTGTTTGTTTTCTTTTAGCACTTTGATAATATCATTCCAGTGTCTCCTGGCCTGCCAGATTTCTGATAAGAAATCCGCTCATAGACTTATTGGTTTTCTCTTGTATGTGATAAGTCTCTTTTCTCTTTTTACTTTCAAAATTCACTCTTTGTTTTTGATTTTTTTACAGCTTAATTATAATGTGTCTTAGTGAAGTCTTCTTTGGGTGGCACCTGGCTGGGGATTTTTGAGCTTCATGAACTTGTATGTCCATATCCCTCCCCAGATTTAGAAATTTTACAGCCATCATTTCTTTAAATAATCTTTCTGCCCCTTTCTTTATTCTCCTTCTGGAACTCCAATTACATGTATATTAGGTCTCTTGATGGTGTCCCATAAATCTTTTAGGCTTTTTCCATTTCTTTTCATTTTTTTCTTTTTTTCTTCTAACTGTATAATTTCAAGTGATCTGTCTTCAAGTTCACAGATTCTTTCTTCTGCTTGGTCAAGTCTGATGTTTATACTCCCTATTTCTTTATTCATTCATTGTGTTCTTCAGCTCCATAATTTCTGTTTGTTCTTTGCTATGATTTCTATCTCTTTGTTAAACTTTTTGTTTTGTTCATGTATTGTAATCCTGATTTTGTTGTCTATATGTATTCTTTTATAACTCACTTATATTCCTTACAATACTTATTTTGAGCTCTTTGTTAGGCAATTCATCGATTTCCATTTTTTTAGAGCCAGTTATTGGAAAATTATTGTGTTCCCTTGCTGATGTCATGTTTCCTTGATTTTTCATGTTCCTTGAAGGCTTGTGTTACTGTGTTTGTATTTGAAAAAGCAGCCACCTCTTCCAGTCTTTACTGACTGGCTTTGGGAGAGAAATACCTTCAGCAGTCAGCCTTGCTGGGGATTCTGAAGCTCTCTCAGACCTTTTCTGTGGAAGTTCCTGCTCACACCTCTTATTCACACTTGGTGAGGAATTCTTAAGATTGTGTGTTCTTTCTTGGGCCCACACAACCAGGTCATGTGTTGAGAGCCTTCTATTTGTTTTCCCTAGGATGGTGCCTGAAATGCTCAGATTGTTGTGTTTTTTTCTAATACTGCAGAGTTGAGCCAGGTTTCTGTGCATTCTTGTGAGCCATTTACAAAGGCTCACACTTAAACACCATGGTGGCACAGCAGGACGTCCATGGGGGAGGAGAATGGGGATAAGGTGCAGAGGAAAGGCATCCCAATGAGCTCATGGGCAGGCTTCCTGTAGACCATGAAGTGTTTAGTAAGATCTGCAGCATTTTGATGAATTCTGAACCCTGGTTGTTGTGTTTCCAGTCTTTCCCAACCCTTCAGCTGTACTTATTACTTCAGTGTCCTGGGTGGGCTGAGAAAAACATGGGCCTCTTAGACAGTGTCCCACACAACTGGGGAAGTTCGGAGCTCACTCACTATACTGTCACTTTCCTCCATGGTAGAAATCAGAGTCCAAGGGAGTTTCTCTTGGCACTGAGCTATGTCACCTTGAGGGAGGTGTGGGTAATGTGAAACTATTCTTTTTTACCTTTTTTAATGCATGTAGTGCTGGATTCTTTTGCTCCAGCAGTGTGCTTGAACTTCTCCTCTGGACTTCTAGACTTCCACAAAGGTGCTCTTGTCCATGAATGATTGTCAAAATTTATTTTCTGTGGGGAGATGATGGTTGAAAACTTTTATTCTATCACCTTTCTAGTGTCATTCCTTTTTTTTCCATTTTAATATAGCCATATACAGCTGTAAATATCCCTGTAATCACTGCATTAGCTACATCTCATAAGTTTTGGTATGTTGTGTCTTTATTTTTATTCACCTCAAAGTATTGTTAATTTGTTCTGTGATTTCTTCATTTGTTATTTAGCGATGTATTGTTTAATTTCCAAATATTTGTGAATTTTACAAATTCTCTTTTTACACTTAGCTCTAATTTATATCTATTGTGGCTAGAGAATATATTTTCCCTGATTTTAATTCTTACAAATTTAGTCAGACTTTTTATGGTCTAGCATATGTTCTATCATGGAGAATATTTCAAGTGCATATGAGACAAATGTATATTCCCCTCTTTTTTGGTGGAATGTTCTACACATATCTGTTAGATCTACTTTTAGTATAGTGTTGTCCAATTCTCCCATTTCCTTTTTGTTCTTCTATCTAGCTATTCTGTCCAATATAAAAAGAGGATTATTGAAGTCTCCAAATAATTTTTGAATTGTCTATTGCACTTCTCCATTGTGTCAGCCTTTGTGTTGAGTATTTTAGTTTCTGTTCTAAGGTCATATATGTTTATAATTTTATAACTATCTGACAAATTTACCCTTTTATCATTATACAATATTCCTCTTTATTTCCAGTAATGGTTTTTGTTCCAAAGTCTATCTGATGCATTAATTCATTCCTCTCTGCAGGGATAGTTTTTGTTTTTGTTTTTAATATTTATTTATTTGGCTGTGCTGGGTCTTCACTGCAGCTTGCAGGAACTTCATTGCTGCATGTGGGATCTTCATTGCAGCATGCGAGATTTTTTTTAGTTGCGGCATATGGGCTCTTTAGTTGCAGCATGTGGGCTCTTTTTTTAGTTGCAGCATGTGGGCTCTTTTAGTTGTGGCATGTGGGCTCTTAGTTGCAGCATGCAGGATCTAGTTCCCTGACCAGGGATCGAACCCAGGCCCCCTGCATTGGGAGCATGGAGTCTTAACCACTGGACCACCAGGGAAGTCCCTCTGCAGGTATAGTTTTTTAAGGCCAGATTTTGAAGTTTGTTCTGACCACAGGAGAGGTCTTCTTTGCTATTCTTTCCCTGGGTACTCTCTGAAACTAGAGTTGACCGCCTCCTTTTATTTACTTACCACTAAAATCTTGATTGTTTTTGAGAGTGCCCTTAGACTCAAACTTCCCCATAGTCTGTTCTAAGTAAATTCAATCCCTTTAGAGGGAGCTTTGGAGCTGTCTGTTCTTACATCGTGTCTCTCTCTTTGAGCAAGATATCTGAGGCACAGCTCTGGATCTAGGGACAGGGACCATGGCTTATTTCTAATGGAGTAATAGTCCTATTTTATGAGCAAGTTACTGAATGGGAAGTATAGCCTCTGTCTTCTTGGTTTGCATCTCCCAGGGTGGAGCTCCTACCCTAGGAATGAGCTATGGTGAAGGATGACTTGGTCCCCAGTATTCTCTGCCTGCCACATATGAGGTATTGCTTACACTCTAGAAATGGAGGCTGGGTAGAGAAAGGGAGTCTTAGCTTCTTTGGTACAGTCACTTGGAATTTAGCCTTTGCCATATGGAGCTGGGGAGGATGAGAATTGCTGGTGGCCAGTTCCTCCAATGGGAAATACTGTAGCCCTTGATTAAGAGCTGGTGGTGAGGGAGCCTAATCTTCATGATAATACTCACCTGGAGTGGAACTTCCATCACACTGAGCTGGGAGGTGGGTGGAGGAGGGAACATACCATAGCTCAAGTGCCACTGACTATCCTCTTTCTTACCAAGATTTGGTAGATTTTCTAAAATAAATAAATAAATACGTTTATTTATTTTTTTACTTACTTACTTACTTACTTACTGAGTTGGCCAGAAAGTTCATTTGGGTTTTTCCGTAACATGTTATGGAAAAAACAGAATGAACTTTTTGGCCAACCCAATACTTAATTACTGTATGCCCTTAGGACAATTTCCAGAAATTTAAATTGTTGGTTTGTTAAAGAATAATTTTCAATAGGTGTATATGTTTCACTGTGGGCCTGGTCCATGGAGCTCCTCACACTGCCATTTCAGAAATAGATTTCTATTTTGGGATTTTTGAACATTATATTGCGTGCCTCTTGGTCTTTTTGAAATTATATGGCATTTTTGTGTTAGTATACAATTATTCATGTTGTACTCAAGTGGCACATTTTGAACAGCTTTATGTAGGTAGTGGCTCCAATATAAGTTCAACTTTAAAAAGTTTTGCAGTGTTGCCCTATCTGTTTCATGTTTGCACTGCACAGTAGCCATTATGGGAATAGGGCAGTGGTCTCTCCCATAGTCCAGTACCCACAATCTGTGCATGCTCTTTAGGGTTATATCTATAAATATGCAGTTCAAGGATCAGCTCCAGAGTTTATAAACAACTTTAATAGGTAAGTTCCCTAAGCCCTTCTGTCTATGATCTTCCCTGAACTTTTTGGTTCCCTGAGGTTCTCCTTTTCTGATTCTCTGGCCAGAGAGCTGAGACTTTATTTACCTTCCTCTACTGCACATTTTCCGAAAGTATGTCCTCATCAGGGGCAGCATGATGAGAAGAAATAAAACAACATGTGTTCACACCTCACTCTAGGGACCAAAAATCTCTGATGAAGAGCAAAATGCCCTCTGTTAGAGCTTTAGGTTCTTGCTGGCCCTTGTCGCTGCTGCCACTGCCACTACAGGATTTGCTTGCATGCTAGAGTGTAAGAGAATGAAGAAAAGGAAAAAAGAGAGAAAAATATCCTTGTTATTTCCATATACTCTCTGAGAGCTAGAAGATTCCATTTCCCACTCCTCTAGCCTTCCTGGAGCTTCCTTTGTCCACAGTAATTCACACTTCTCAGTTTAAGTCTACACTGAGTTCAGACCAGTTATTGCTAGAGGAAAAACATACTAAATTTGTCAATGGTTCTGTGGTACATTAAAATATAGCCTTCTTTTCCAATCCACCTGTTACTATTTTTTTTCAGAGTCATCAAATAGCTGATCCAAGCATTCTGTCCTAAGTTAATTATTTCATAGTGGGATAGACAGAAAGGAGTCCACTTACTCCATATTATCTAGACCAGAACCTCATAGATTTTCAAAAGATTCATTGTTATAATCCCTTACTACATCATTGCTTTATTTGTCCAAAATTTAGTCAGTGGGAACCCATTCAAGCCAGTTCCTTTGTCTTTCTGACATGATCATATTAGTTTCTGATCACTTCCTTGATTTCTGGAATAAAAATACTTTCCAGGCTTATTTTTCCCCAGACTTGAAATAAAACATTTGTTCAAAGATCTCTGGTTCACTTTAGTTGGGAATGGTATTAGTGGCAAAAACCTGGGCATGAAGTTTGCTTTTTGATACAGAGGTATCATCGTTTATAGGCCTTTTCAGTAGATAGATTTAGCATGGAGAGAGAAGGAAGAAGAGGGGGAGGGGTAGGAGGGAGAAGAAGGAGGGGAGAGGAGGAGAGGGGAAGTAAGGGAGTATTAGACATATTTCTAATCACATCTTCATACTGATCCTTCCAACTAAAACCAAACTCCACAGGGCTCTTTTTTACCTTCCTTTACTTTATATTTCATGTCATTTTACTCATAGCTAGGAGCCTAGCACCCACAAACTTAATATATTTGCTCATTTGCTCTATTCTATTGTACAAGCCACTAAAATAATTTAGAATTACGACCCCAATGCCACCATGAACAACAAACTTAAGTTCAAGATTTCTTTGAAGTTCTTTATGAACTTGGAATATATGCTACTAACTGTGTTTTCTCAGTGTACTTGGAATATATTCTACTAAGTGTGAATTAATTAGCAAGCAATCAACCTGGTTAGGCTCAGACCACAATTTCTCTCATGCTTAGCTCAGGGGCAAGCCTGAAATTTTTGAGTATTCATACACAGACTAGCGAACCTTTCTCCAACTTTCTCTAAACAAAGATTATTTCCTCAATCTTCAGCCCCCAGGGCTTTCTATTACTGCTTCCTCTGAACAAGAAGACTAGGTATCTAACAATTTTAGCCTCCAGAACTGCATCAACTGCTTTGCTTCTCAGCAACTGAATCTTACCCTCAGGGCAAAGTTATGAGCGATAAAACCAAAAAACTAGGAAACTCAACTGTATGGAGTCATATATCAAAATATTGACTCCTATACACATTTTACTTGCTTTTGTTTACTATTCAGAATCCTTATGTAGTTTTTAAAAAATTTTTTTATTGTGGTAAAAGTCACATAATATAAAACATACTTTTTTAACCATATTTAACTGTACAGTTTAGTGCTACTAAGTACATTCACATTGTTGTTCAGCTCTCACCATCATCCATCTCCCGAATTTTTCACCTCCCTAAACTGAAACTCTGTCTTCATTAAACACTAACTCCCCATTCCCCTTCCCTACCCAACCCCAGCCCCTGGCCCCTGGCATCTACCAATGTACTTTATGACTCTATGAATTTGATTATTCTAGGTACCTTGTATAAGTGGAATGAAACAGTATTTGTCTGCACCTAATGTATATCGGAATGCATTTTTAAGGTTAACAATATATGTCCTGCAAACAGATTGTACTGTCTTTTTTCCCCCTGTGCTATACAATAGGCCATCATCAGCCATCTACTTCATACATAGTAGTGTACATATGTCAATCCCAATCTCCCAATCCATCCCACCCCTCCTCCCCCTTGGTGTCCATATGTTTGTTCTCTACTTCTGTGTCTCTATTTGTGCTTTGCAAATAGGTTCACCTGTACCATTTTTCTAAATTCCACATATATGCATTAATGTAAAATATTTGTTTTTCTCTTTCTGACTTACTTCAGTCTGTATGACAGTCTCTAGGTCCACCCATGTCTCTGTAAAAGGCACAATTTTGTTCCTTTTTATGGCTGAGTAATATTCCATTGTGTATATGTACTACATCTTCTTTATCCATTCCTCTGTTGATGGGTATTTAGTTTGCTTCCATGTCTGGGCTATTGTAAATAGTGCTACAATGAACATTGGGGTGCATGTATCTTTTGGAATTATGGTTTTCTCCGAGTATATGCCCAGGAGTGGGATTGCTGGGTCGAATGGTAGTTCTATTTTTAGTTTTGTAAGGAACCTCCATACTGTTCTCCATAGTGGCCATATCAATTTACATTCCCACCAAAAGTGTAGGAGAGTTCTCTTTTCACCACACCCACCCCAGCATTTATTGTTTGTAGATTTTTTGATGATGGCCATTCTGACCAGTGTGAGGTGGTACATCATTGTAGTTTTGGTTTGCATTTCTCTAATAATTAGCTATGTTGAGCATCTTTTCATGTGCCTCTTGGCTATCTGTATGTTTTCTTTTGAGAAAAGTCTACTTAAGTCATCTGCCCATTTTTTGATTGGGTTGTTTGTTTCTTTGATATTGAGCTGCATGAACTGTTTGTTTATTTTGGAGATTAATCACTTGTCAGTTGCTTCATTTACAAATATTTTCTCCAATTCAATGGGTTGTCTTTTGGTCTTGTTTATGGTTCCGTTTGCTGTGCAAAAGCTTTTAAGTTTAATTAGGTCCCATTTGTTTATTTTTGTTTTTATTTTCTTACTCTAGGAGGTGGGTCAAAAAATATCTTGCTCTGATTTATGTGAGAGAGTGCTCTGCCTATGTTTTTCTCTAAGAGTTTTATAGTGTCCAACCTTACATTTAGGTCTTTAATCCATTTTGAGCTTATTTTTGTGCATGGTGTTAGGGAGTGTTGTAATTTCATTCTTTTACATGTAGCTGTCCAGTTTTCCCAGCACAAATTATTGAAGACACTGTCTTTTCTCCATTGTGTATCCTTGCCTCCTTTGTCATAGATTAGTGCCCACAAGTGCATGGGTTTATGTCTGGACTTTGTATCCTGTTCCACTGATCTATATTTCTGTTTTTGTGCCAGTACCATACTGTCTTGATTACTGTAGCTTTGTAGGATAGTCTGAAGTCAAGGAACCTAATTCTTCCAGCTCCATTTTTCCTTCTCGAGATTGCTTTGGCTATTCATGGTCATTTGTGTTACCATACAAATTGTAAAATTTTTTGTTCTAATTCTGTGAAAAACACCATTGGTAATTTGAGAGGGATTGCATTGAATCTCTAGGCTGCTTTGGGTAGTATAGTCATTTTCACAATATTTATTCTTCCAAACCAAGAACATGTCTATCCCTCCATCTGTTTGTGTCGTCTTTTATTTCTTTCATCAGTATCTTATAGTTTTCTGGGTACAGGTCTTTTGCCTCCCTAGGTATGTTTATTCCTAGGTATCTTATTCTTTTTGTTGCAATGGTAAATGGGATTGTTTCCTTAATTTCTCTTTCTGATCTTTCACTGCTAATGTATAGGAGTGAAAGAGATTTCTGTGCATCAGTTTTGTATTCTGCAAATTTACCAAATTCATTGATGAACTGTAGTAGTTTTCTGGTGACATCTTCAGGGTTTTATATGTATAGTGTCATGTCATCTGCAAACTGTGAGAATTTTACTTCTTCTTTTCCAATTTGGATGTCTTTTATTTCTTTTTCTTCTCTGATTGCTATGGCTAGGACTTCCAAAACTATGTGGAATCATAGTGGTGATAGTGGACCTCCTTGTCTTGTTCCTGATCATAGAGGAAAAGCTTTCAGGTTTTCACCATTGAGAACGATGTTAGCTGTGGGTTTGTCATATATGACCTTTATTATGTTGAGGTAGATTCCCTCCATTACCACTTTCTGGAGAGTTTTTAATCATATATGAGTGTTGAATTTTGTCAAAAGCTTTTTCTGCATCTATTGAGATGATCATATGGTTCCTATTCTTCAATTTGTTAATATGGAGTATCACATTGATTGATTTGTGTATATTGAAGGATACTTGCAGCCCTGGGATAAATTCCACTTGATCATGGTGTATGATCCTTTTAATGTGTTGTTGGATTCTGTTTGCTAGCATTTTGTTAAGGACTTTTGCATCTATGTTCATCAGTGATATTGGCCTGTAATTTTCTTTTTTTGTGGTATCTTTGTCTGGTTTTGTTATCAGGGTGATGGTGGCCTCGTAAAATGAGCTTCGAAGTGTTCCTTCGGCTGCAATTTTTTGGAAGTGTTTGAGAAGGATGGGTGTTAGCTCTTCCTTAATTGTTTGGTAGAATTCACCTGTGAAGCCATCTGGTCCTGGACTATCATTTGTTGGAAGATTTTTAATAACAGTTCCATTACTTGTGACTAGTCTGTTCATATTTTCTATTTCTTCATGGTTCAGTCTTGGGAGATTGTACCTTTCTAAGAATTTGTCCATTTCCTCCAGGTTATCCATTTTATTGGCATTGCTTGTAGTAGTCTCTTATGATCCTTTGTATTTCTGCAGTGTCAGTTGTAATTTCTTCTGTTTCATTTCTAATTTTAATGATTTGAGTCCTCTCAGTTTTTTGATTGATGAGTCTGGCTAATGGTTTGTCAATTTTGTTTATCTTCTCAAAGACCCAAAAGAACTTTGATTTAATGTTTGTATCTTGTGTGAGGTAGGGATACAACTTAATTCTTTTCCATGTGGCATTCCAGTTGTTCAAGAACCATTTGTTGAAAAGACTATTCTTTCCTGATGGATTTGGCCCCCTTGTTGGAATCCAATTAGACAGAGATTTATGGGTTTACTTCTAGACTCTCTCAACTCTATTCCATTGACCTATGTCTATCTATATGCCAGTACCACACTGCCTTGATTACCACAGTAGTTTAAGTTTTGAAACCAAGAAATGTGAGGTTTTCAGATTTATTCTTCTTTTTCAATATTATTTTGGTTATTCTTGAGCCCTTGCAATTTCATATAGCTCTAAGGATCTGTTTTTCCATTTCTTTGAAAAGGGTAGTTGGAATTTTGATAGAGTTTACATTTAATATGTAGATCACTTTGTGTAGTATTGACATCTTAATTGTATTTCTTCCAATCTGTGAACATGAATAAAAGACAAAGAAGGACATTACAGAATGATAAAGGGGTTAGCCAACCAAGAAGATATAACAATTGTATTTATATATATGCCACCCCAACATAGAAGCACTAAAATATATAAAGCAAATATTAACAGATCTAAAGGGATAAATTGACAGCAACACAATAGTTGTAGGAGACGTTAACATCCCACTTACATCAATGCATACATCATCTGGATGGAAATCAATAAGGAAACATAGACCTTAAAAAACACATTAGAGCAGATGGAGTTGATGGATATATACAAAACATTCCATCCCAAAGCATCAGAATACACATTCTCCTCAAGTGCACATGGAACATTCTCCAGGATATGTAACATGTTAGGCTACAAAACAAATCTCAGTAAATTCAAGAAGATTGAAATCATATTAGGCATCTTTTCTGATCACGGTGCTATGAAACTAAAAATAAATTACAAGAGGAAACAGAGAAAACCACAAAAAAGTGGAGATAAAACAACATGCTATTGAACAACCAATGAATCATTGAAGAAATTTAAAAAGAGATTCAAAAATTTGTAGAAACAAATGAAAGCAGAAATATGACATACAAAAATCTATGGTATGCAGCAAAAGCAGGTCTAAGAAGGAAGTTCATAGCAATACAGTCCTACCTCAAGGAACTAGAAAAATCTCAAATAAACAATGTAACCTTACACCTAAAGAAACTTGAAAAAGAAAAGCTAATGGAGCCTTAAGTTAGTAGAAGAAAGGAAATAATAAAGATCAAAGAGGCAACCTGTAAACATGGATGTTTTTCCATTTACTTAGGTCTTTAATTTTTTTCAGCCATATTTTGTACTTTTCAGTATAAAAATCTTTCACCTCTTTGGTTAAATTTGTTCCTCAGCATTTGATTCTTTTGGATGCTATTGCAAGTGGAATTGCTCACTTAATTTCCTTTTTGAATAGTTCATTGCTGGCAAAATAAAACTGATTTTTTATGTTGATCTTAAACCCTGTAACTTTCCTGAATTTTTAAAGTTATCTGATATAGTTTTCCTCGGATTCTTTAGATTTTTTATATGTAAAATCATATCATCTGAGAAGAGATACTGTATTTCTTCTTTCCAATGTGGATGACTTTTATTTCTTATTTAAGTCTAACTGCTGTGGCTAAAACTTCCAGTAATTGTTAAATAGAACATTCAACATAGGTGAAACAGGTAAAGAAGGTGAATGTGGTCATCTTTGTTTTATTCTTGATTCTAAGACAAAAACCTTCAGTCTTTCACCGTTAAGTATAATGTCAGCTGTGGGTTATTCATAAATGGCATTTATCATTTTGAAGGTGTTCTCTTCTATTCCTAGTTTTCTGAGTGTTTTTGTCATGAAAAGGTGTAGAATTTAATCAAATGCTCTTCCTACATCAATTGTAATGATCTGTGGTTTTCCCTTACATTATGTTAATGTGGTATATAACATTGATTGGTTTTCTTATGTCGAATCCCACTTGTTCATGACATATCCTTTTAACATGCTGTCAGATTCAGTTTGCTAGCATTTTGTTAAGGATTTTTCCATCTATATTTATAACAGGTATATTTTTGGCAACTTTATTTTCTTTGATGTGTTTATCTGGCTCTGATATAAGGATAATACTGACTTCATAGAATGAGTTAGGAAGTGTTCCCTCCTCTTCAACTTTTCAGAAGAGTTTGAGAAGGATTGGTGCTAATTCTTGAATTTTAATAGAATTAACCAGAGGAGCTATCTGAACCTTAGACTTTCCTTTGTCCAGAGGTTTTTGATTACTGGTTCAAACTCTTCTCTACTTAACATTCTTTTGATATTTCTATTTCTTTTTTAGTCAGTTTAGATAATTTGTGTGTTTCTAGGAATTACTTTATCTTATATAGGTTATCTAATATTTTTGTACAGTTGACCCTTGAATAACACAGGTTTGAATTGTGAGGGCCCACTAATATGCAGAATTTTTTTCAAAAAATAAATACTACAGTACTATACAATCCACAGTTGGTTGAATCTTGGATGTGGAACTGCAGATATGGAAGGTCATCTGTAAAGTTATATGTGGATTTTTGACTGTATGGAGGGTCAGCAGCCCTAACCCCTGACTTGTTCAAAGATCAATTATATACAATTGTTCTTATTATATGTTATTTTTTTCCAGTAAGGTTGGTAGTGTTGTCCTCACTTTTGTTTCTGATTTAGCTATTTGTGTCTTTCTTCTTATATTCTTTATCAGCTTAACTAACAGTTTGTCAACTTTATTGCTCCTTTCAAAGAATCAACTTTTGGTTTCATTAGTTCTCTATTGTTTTTCTATTCTCCATGTCCACTCTAATCCTAATTATTTTCTTCTTCTGCTAGCTTTATGTTTAGTTTGCTCTTCTTTTCCTAGTTCTTAAAGATGTTGATTCAGATTATTGATTTGAGACCTGTCTTCTTTTTTAATATAGGTATTTATAGACATATCTATTACCTTGATCATTGCTTTCACTGAATCACATAAATTTTCATATGTTGTGTTTTTATTTGCATTTGTCTCTAAGTATTTTGTGATTTCCCTTATGAGTCTTACTTGGAACTATTTGTTGTTTAAGAGTGTGTGGTTTAATTTCCATATATTTGTGAATTTTCTGGTTTTCTTTCTGTTATTGATTTCTAATTTATCCCATTACAGTTGTGAGATCTTTTGTATAATTTTACTCTTTAAAAATGTATTTAGACTTGTTTTGTGGTCTAACATATGATCTTCCTGGAGAACTTTCCCTGTGCACCTGAGAAGACTGTGTATTCTGCTGTTGATGGGTAGCATGTTCTTTATATGTCTGTTAGGTCTAATTAGTTTATATTTATCTTCAAGTGTTCTATTTCTTTATATACCTTGTGTCTAGATGTTTCATCCATTATTAAAAGTAGAACATTGAAGTATCCAGCTATGATTGTTGAACTATCTCACCCTTCAATTCTGTCAATGTTTTTTTTTTATTCTTCATATATTTTGGAGGTCTGTTGTTCAGTACATACATGTTTATCATAGTTATATTTTCTTGGTGAATTCAACATTTTAACAATATATTATATAATATCCTTCTTTGTCTTTTATAACAGCTTCCGACTTAAAGTTTATTTTCAATGATATTAGTATAGTCACCCCAGTTCTCTTCTGCTTATTATTTACATACAATGCATTTTTCCATCCCTTCACTTTAAACCTATGTGTCTTTGGATCTAATGTAAGTCTTTTTTAAGCAAAATATAGTTGAATTTTTCCTTCATTCTACAATCTCTGCCTTTTGACTGTACTGTTTAATCTATTTATATTTAAATTAATTAAAGATAAATTAGGACTTACTTCTGTCATTTTGCTATTTACTCTGTATGTCCTATAGACTTTTGTCCCTCATTTCCTCCATTACTAACTTCTTTTGTGTTCATTTTTGCAGTGATATATTTTAATTTCCTTCTCATTTCCTTTTATGTATACTCTATAGATATTTACTTTGTGGTTATCTTGTGGATTGTATATAATATCGTAAAGTTGAAACAATCTAATTTGAATAAATACCAACTTAAGTGCAAGTGCATATAAGCATCCCACTCCTACACAGCTCAGTCTCCCCTTTCTGTTATCAAAGTAACAAACTACATCTTTATACATTTTGTGCCCAGTAACATAGGATTTAGATAGATTTTAATTATTTTATTCATTTGTTTATTTAATCCTATGGGAAATGTAGAGATATGAACCAAAATAACACTAATACTGCATTTTCTCTTTGCCCATGTATTTACCTTTATTGGAGAGCTTTATTTCTTTATATGGATTCTATCTCTGTCTAGCATACTTTTGGTTCTTTTTTTTTTAACATCTTGATTAGAGTATAATTGCTTTACAATGGTGTGTTAGTTTCTGCTTCATAACGAAGTGAATCAGTTATACATATACATATGTCCCCATATCTCTTCCCTCTTGCAACTCCCTCCCTCCAGCCCTCCCTATCCCACCCCTCTAGGTGGTCACAAAGCACCGAGCTAATCTGCCTGTGCGATGCAGCTGCTTCCCGCTACCTATCTATTTTACGTTTGGTAGTGTATATATGTCCATGTCACTCTCTCACTTTGTCCCAGCTTACCCTTCCCCCTCCCCGTATCCTTAAGTCCATTCTCTAGTAGGTGTGCATCATTATTCCCATCTTGCCTCTAGGTTTTTCTGACCTTTTTTTTTTCTTTCTTTCCTTTTTTAGATTCCATATATATGTGTTAGCTTACGGTATTTGTTTTTCTCTTTCTGACTTACTTCACTCTGTATGACGGTCTCTAGGTCCATCCACCTCACTACAAATAACTCAGTTTCGTTCCGTTTTATGGCTGAGTAATATTCCATTGTATACATGTGCCACATCTTCTTTATCCATTCATCCAATGATGGACATTTAGGTTGCTTCCATGTCCTGGCTATTGTAAATAGAGCTGCAATGAACATTTTGGTACATGACTCTTTTTGAATTATGGTTTTCTCAGGGTATATGCCCAGTAGTGGGATTGCTGGGTCGAATGGTAGTTCTATTTTTAGTTCTTTAAGGAACCTCCATACTGTTCTCCATAGTGGCTGTATCAATTTACATTCCCACCAACAGTGCAAGAGTGTTCCCTTTTCTCCACACCCTCTCCAGCATTTACTGTTTGTAGATTTTTTGATGATGGCCATTCTGACCAGTGTGAGATGATATCTCATTGTAGTTTTTATTTACATTTCTCTAATGATTAATGATGTTGAGCATTCTTTCATGTGTTTGCTGGCAATCTGTATATCTTCTTTGGAGAAATGTCTATTTAGGTCTTCTGCCCATTTTTGGATTGGGTTGTTTGTTTTTTTGATATTGAACTGCATGAGTTACTTGTATGTTTTGGAGATTAATCCTTTGTCAGTTCCTTCATTTGCAAGTATTTTCCCCCATTCTGAGGGTTGTCTTTTGGTCTTGTTTATGGCTTCCTTTTCTGTGCTAAAGCTTTTAAGTTTCATTAGGTCCCATTTGTTTATTTTTGTTTTTATTTCCATTTCTCTAGGAGGTGGGACAAAAAGGATCTTGCTGTGATTTATATCTTAGAGTGTTCTGCCTATGTATTTCTCTAAGAGTTTGATGGTGTCTGGCCTTACATTTAGGTCTTTAATCCATTTTAAGTTTATTTTTGTGTATGTTGTTAGGGAACATTCTAATTTCGTTCTTTTACATGTAGCTGTCCAGTTTTCCCAGCACCACTTATTGAAGAGGCTGTCTTTTCTCCACTGTATATTCTTGCCTCCTTTATCAAAGATAAGGTGACCATATGTGTGTAGTTTTATCTCTGGGCTTTCTGTCCTCTTCCATTGATCTATATTTCTGTTTCTGTGCCAGTACCATACTGTCTTGATTACTGTAGCCCTGTAGTATAGTCTGAAGTCAGGGAGCCTGATTCCTCCAGCTCCGTTTTTCTTTCTCAAGATTGCTTTGGCTATTCTGGGTCTTTTGTGTTTCCATACAAATTGTAAATTTTTTTGTTCTAGTTCTGTGAAAAATGCCAGTGGTAGTTTGATAGGGATTGCATTGAATCTGTAGATTGCTTTGGGTAATAGAGTCATTTTCACAATGTTGATTCTTCCAATCCAAGAACATGTTCTATCTCTCCAAATATTTATATCATCTTTAATTTCTTTCATCAGTGTCTTATAATTTTCTGCATACAGGTGTTTTGTCTCCTTAGGTAGGTTTATTCCTAGGTATTTTTTTCACTTTGTTGCAATGGTAAACGGGAGTGTTTTCTTAATTTCACTTTCAGATTTTTCATCATAAATGTATGGGAATGCAAGAGGTTTCTGTGCATTAATTTTGTATCCTGCTACTTTACCAAATTCATTGATTAGCTCTAGTAATTTTCTGGTAGCATCTTTAGGATTCTCTATGTATAGTATCATGTCATCTGCAAACAGTGACAGCTTTATTTCTCATTTTCCAATTTGGATTCCTTTTATTTTTTTTTCTTCTCTGATTGCTGTGGCTAAAACTTTCAAAACTATGTTGAATAATAGTGGTAAGAGTGGGCAGCCTTGTCTTGTTCCTGATCTTAGTGGAAATGGTTTCAGTTTTTCACCATTGAGGACGATGTTGACTGTGGGTTTGTCATATAAGGCCTTTATTATGTTGAGGAAAGTTCCCTCTATGCCTACTTCTGGAGGGTTTTTATCATAAATTGGTGTTAAATTTTGTCAAAAGCTTTCTCTGCGTCGATTGAGATGATCATATGGTTTTTCTCCTTAAATTTGTTAATATGCTGTATCACGTTGAATGATTTTCATATATTGAAGAATCCTTGCATTACTGGGATAAACCCCACTTGATCATAGTGGATGACCCTTTTAAAGAGCTGTTGGATTCTGTTTGCTAGTATCATGTTGAGGACTTTTGCATCTATGTTCATCAGTGATATTGGCCTGTAGTTTTCTTTCTTTGTGACATCTTTGTCTGGTTTTGGTATCAGGGTGATGGTGGCCTCGTAGAATGAGCTTGGGAGTGTTCCTCCCGCTGCTATATTTTGGAAGAGTTTGAGAAGGATAGGTGTTAGTTCTTCTCTAAATGTTTGTTACAATTCCCCTGTGAAGCCATCTGGTCCTGGGCTTTTGTTTGTTGCAAGATTTTTAATCACAGTTTCAATTTCAGTGTTCATGATTGGTCTGTTCATATTTTCTATTTCTTCCTGGTTCAGTCTCACAAGATTGTGCATTTCTAAGAATTTGTCCTTTTCTTCCAGGTTGTCCATTTTATTGGCATAGAGTTGCTTGTAGTAATCTCTCATGATACTTTGTATTTCTGCAGTGTCCGTTGTTACTATTCCTTTTTCATTTCTAATTCTATTGATTTCAGTCTTCTCCTTTTTTTTCTTGATGACTCTGGCTAATGGTTTATCAGTTTTGTTTATCTTGTCAAAGAACCAGCTGTTAGTTTTATTGATCTTTGCTATCGTTTCCTTCATTTCTTTTTCATTTATTTCTGATCTGATCTTTATGATTTCTTTCCTCTGCTAACTTTGGGAATTTTTTGTTCTTCTTTCTCTAATTGCTTTAGGTGTAAGGTTAGGTTGTTTATTTGACGTGTTTCTTGTTTCTTAAGGTAGGCTTGTATAGCTATAAACTTCCCTCTTAGAACTGCTTTTGCTGCATCCGATAGGTTTTGGGTCATTGTGTTTTCATTGTCATTTGTTTCTAGGTATTTTTTTATTTCCTCCTTGATTTCTTCAGTGGTCTCTTGGTTATTAAGTAGTGTGATGTTTAGCCTCCATGCGTTTGTATTTCTTACAGATTTTTTCCTGTAATTAATATCTAGTCTCATAGTGTTGTGGTCGGAAAAGATACTTGATATTATTTCGATTTTCTTAAATTTACCAAGGCTTGATTTGTGACCCAAGATATGATCTATCCTGGAGAACGTTCCATGAGCCCTTGAGAAGAATGTGTATTCTGTTGTTTTTGGATGGAACATCCTATAAATATCAATTAAGTCCATCTTGTTTAATGTATCATTTAAAGCTTGTGTTTCCTTATTTATTTTCATTTTGGATGATCTGTCCATTGTTGAAATTGGGGTGTTAAAGACACCTACTATGATTGTTTTACTGTCCATTCAGCCAGTCTATGTTTTTTGGTTGGAGCAATTATTCCATTTACATTTAAGGTAATTATCAATATGTATGTTCCTATTACCAGTTTCTTAATTGTTTTTGGTTTGTTATTGTAGGTCTTTTCCTTCTCTTGTGTTTCCTGCCTATAGAAGTTCCTTTAGCATTTGTTGTAAAGCTGGTTTGGTGGTGCTGAATTCTCTTAGCTTTTGCTTGTCTGTAAAGGTTTTAATTTCTCCATCAAATCTGAATGAGATCCTTGGTGGATAGAGTAATCTTGGTTGTAGGTTTTTCCCCTTCATCACTTTAAATATGTCCTGCCACTCCCTTCTGTATTGCAGAGTTTCTTCTGAAAGATCAGCTGTTAACCTTACGGGTATTCCCTTGTGTGTTATTGGTTGCTTTTCCCTTGTTGCTTTTAATATTTTTTCTTTGTATTTAATTTTTGATGGTTTGATTAATATGTGTCTTGGCATAGTTCTCCTTGG
Source organism: Balaenoptera acutorostrata (assembly GCF_949987535.1). NCBI lineage: Eukaryota > Metazoa > Chordata > Mammalia > Artiodactyla > Balaenopteridae > Balaenoptera > Balaenoptera acutorostrata. The sequence continues at coordinate 73,008,560 of NC_080085.1, forward strand.
ATTTATCCTGTATGAGACTCTCTGTGCTTCCTGGACTTGATTAAATATTTCCTTTCCCATATTAGGGAAGTTTTCAACTATAATCTCTTCAAATATTTTCTCAGTCCCTTTCTTTTTCTCTTCTTCTTCTGGGATCCCTATAGTTTGAATGATGGTGCATTTAATGTTGTGTCAGAAATCTGTGAGACTGTCCTCTATTCTTTTCATTCTTTTTCTTTATTCTGCTCTGCTGTAGTTATTTCCACTATTTTATCTTCCAGGTCACTTATCTGTTCTTCTGCCACAGTTATTCTGCTATTGATCCCTTCTAGAGAATTTTTAATTTCATTTATTGTGTTGTTCATGATTGTTTGTTTGCTCTTTAGTTCTTATAGGTCCTTGTTAAATGTTTCTTGCATTTTGTCTATTCTATTACCAAGATTTTGGATCATCTTTACTATCATTATTCTGAATTCTTTTTCAGGTATTCTGCCTATTTCCTCTTCATTTGTTACGTCTCGTGGGTTTTTGTCTTGGTCCTTCATCTGCTGTGTGTTTCTCTGTCTTCTCATTTTGCTTAACTTACTGTGTTTGTGGTCTCCTTTTTGCAGGCTGCAGGTTCGTAGTTTCCATTGTTTTTGGTGTCTGTCCCCAGTGGCTAAGGTTGGTTCTGTGTGTTGTGTAATGTCTAGCATACTTTTGTTTCATCCTGAAGGATTTCCTTTAAGATTTTTTTTTATATAGTAGGTCTACTAGCTTTTCTGGGAACTTCCTGTTTTCTACTTCTTCTTTTTTTTTTCTACTTCATTTTTGAAGAACTGTTTTACCAGATATAGAATTTTGGCTAACAGATTTTACTTTTTGCTCTCAGCAGGTTAAATATATCATCCCATTACCTTCAGACCTCCATGGTTCTGATGAGAAATAAACTATTAATCTTATTGAGAATTCCTTTTACTCATGATTTGCTTGCTGCTTTCACAATTCTCTATTTGCCCTTGGCTTTTGACATTTTGTTTACATCTCTTTTGGATCTCTTTGGGTTTATCCTACTTAGAATTTATTGAGTTTATTGAATGTGTATATTCATATCTTTCATCAAACTTGGGAAGTTTTTGTAACTTATTTCTCATATATTCTTTACATCATTCTATTTTTCTCTCTAGTCTCCTTCTTGGACTCACCTATGTTGGTTTGCTTGCTGGTATCCCACAGGTCTCTAGTTCTGTTCACTGTTCTTCATTCTTTTTTTCTTTCTGATCTCAGACATGATAATTTCAATTGTCCTACCTTGAAGTTTACTGATTATTTCTTCTACCTGATCAATTCTGTTGTTAAACCACTCTGGTGAATTCTTCACTCATTTATTTTACTTTTCAGCTCCAGAATTTGTTTGTTCTCTTCTATAATTTCTATTTTTTTATTGATATTCTTATTTTCTTCATATATCATTTTTCTGATTTCCTTTAGTTTTCTGTCAATGTTTTCTTTAAACTCTTTGCACATATTTAAGAAGGTTGTTTTAAAGTTTTTGGTTAGTAAGTCGAAAGTCTGCTTCCTCAGGGATGATTCTTGTCAACTTATTTTATTCCTTTGAATGTGTCATACTTACCTGTTTCTTTGTATGCTTTATGATTTGTTTTGCAGGAAAATGGACATTTGAGTGTCCTAACGTAGGTAATTCTGGAATCAGACTCTTCTTTACCAGGGTTTGCTGTTTTTATTTTATTGCCTAAGCCTGTTGTGGTCTGTTTGTATTTGAATTTTTCAAATTATTTTTACCAATACTATATTCCTCTTCCTGTGTTGTCATTAAAGTCTTTATTCATTTAGCTTGTGTTCAGCTAGTGTTTTGACAGATTTCCTGAATACCACGAGCTAAAAATAGAACAAAAAATTCCACCTCTACAAGTCTTTACAGATAACTGTGTTAGGACTCTTCAACACACAGCTAGGTTTGTACTAAAACTAGAGTACAACTCAAGGTGAAAGCTTAATGTGTTCTCAGGATTTTTTCTAAGCATTTAACTTGCCCTGGGCATGCATGTCACTTTCTAACTTCCCCTGTATACATGGGTGATTTGAATGTGCTAATTCCTAAAGAAACTTTTCTCAGATTTTCCTACCAGACTCTAGGTGGTCTATTGTATGCCTCAAATGTAATCTTTTCCCCCAGGCATCTGCAGTATTTTTTTCATCTTTAAAATAATTTTGAGCAATGCCTGCCACTTTTTCAGCCTGAGTCTGTTCTAAGTTTGCAAAATGGAGATAAGTACCTTCCATTAGTTCTTCAGGTAGACTCCAGACATGTTAGAGGAGATATACACAATAGTTTCTGATTAGAGCCTGTTCTGTTCCCTCTGAAACCAGGGACCAGGGTCTCATATTGGGAACAGAGATTGCTGTCTTCAAGACTGCCACTAAACTAAAGAAGGTGTGGGGCAAATGTATTAAAATTGCCACAACACTTTCTTACCATTTTAAAGTTGCCTTTATATTGAGTCAGCATTTGTCTGGTTACTTTAAATATTTAATTGTTTTCATAGTTCTGAAAAAGTTCGTTTTCACAATTTCTGCATGTTTTAAATGTTTCTTTGGGGAGACAGAATCTTGGACCTACCTACTCTGACATTTTGCTTACCTACACATTAATATTTAAATATTCCATTAAAATATTTTCTGTTATTTGATACTTTTTGGATCAGCTTTTCTGAATTGAAATGTCCAGAGTTTAATAAAGCATTTAACATGACAAATAGTGTAAGCCAAATTACTTCTTGATAATAAATATTGTGTTCAATGTTTAATAACACACATAGGGACTTCTGGTTAATGTGGTAGCCTGAGCTAGTGCTGAAGATATTACCATCCTATCCATACACATAGAAATTCCAGATAAAATATATCAAATATATATATATATATATATATATATATATATATATATAAGCTCAAAATGAGGAAAGAAATCCATAGGTGCCATATAAAAATAGTGAATTCAAAATGAGAATAGTAGAGTTTGTTTAAATGTGCAGTGGCCAAGTGTATCAGATATAGATCTTAGGCAGTTAGGGCAGGGTTTTAACCCATAAATATAGAAGATTATAGAACATATGAAGCCTTAATTGGGGATCTAGAAAAGAAATCTCTACATAACTTGACAGACCTCAAGGTACTTCCATGTTCATGTAATTAGCCTGAAAAATATTTTGCCCATCATCCCTGGAAAGCAGCAGAGAAGCTTTTTATTTGGCTGCACAGCATGGCTTATGGGATCTTAGTTCCCCAACCAGGGATCGAACCTGGGCCCTCGGGCCTGAAAGCACAGAATCTTAACCACTGGACCACCAGGGAATTCCCAGCAGAGAATCTTTTGATCCCCTTTGAGATATTAGTGGAAAAATATTCATAAGAAGTTACAAATCCAAGCCTGTACCTTTTTCATATGTACTATCTGAACTATATGACTAGTGTGGTGAGAGAACAGAAAGCTGAGAAATTAACACAAAACACATCCATAACCTGTTGGACCCTTGCAGAGATAAAAATGAAACCAGTCTTTAAGGAAACCCTCAAAATGTAAGACATATCAGTTAGATTGAAGGGTGCTTGAAAGTTTGGGAGAACCACACTGGGGTGTTTTCCTTTGTGAGGAAGGTACCAGGTGTGATCATGAAAGACAAAGATTATTAACATCTCTTCCTCTCCTGTGCCTCCTGGTGTCTGAGGTACTTCCTCCCTGAGTTAAAAGTTGTTGCTCTCCTTCCACTGCTACAAAACTGGTGTTTCATATTCCAATAGTTATAACGTCACTTTTTTCCCCAGAAATGAAGAAACATTTATTGCCTATTTGACTATGAAACTTAGTTAATAAGTTTGCAACCTATTCTCATGGACTTCCCTCAAGTACCACTAATTGATTTGCATTCTTACTGTCCCAGAAAACCGTGTCTCTACTAGTGACCCAACCTTGTCATCAAAACTGTGAAGAAACCGTCAGATTTTAACCTACAACAGCTGCAAACTAACAGTTTAACCTGCCACCATTTTATAGATCCCAGAAAATATAAGACTCCTTGTCAGAGACAATGGACTTCATTACTCACAGCAGTAACAGTAGCCAGAGTATCATTATTGTCTTAGGCAAGTTCCCTGAGCCCCAATTATCACAAGATGATGTGAAAAGAAGTAGGTGACACCTGCACACAAAGTGGGTTGTGTTACAGAAAAAAAATAACCTGAATTTAGAGAACCAGAATCTTTTTTGATGGGAAGTAAGCAGGCTTGCCCTTCGTGCCAGAGTTATAGACTATCTGTATCATGAAAAGTTATTTGCTATACTAGCATCCTTGAGAAGATCATTCAGAGTAAAGGCAGTCAGAGCCCCTCCTCACAAAAAATAGACACATGAGAAACACATGGAGAATTGTCTCACAAAAATTGACATCCCAACAAATAAAAATAATATAACATGAAAGTCATTATAAATAAAATATCCTTGAAATTATTAAAAAGAATAAATCATTTGTTTTAAAAACCATAATATAAGTAAGTAGAAGGAAATATGGAAAAATAAAAAGGGGATCTTAAAAATAACCAAAATAAAATTTTGAGAAAAGAAAACTTTAGTAATTGAAATTTAAACACAGGATGATTTAAACACATACTGAAAGCATCTAAAGAGGGAAATAATCAAAAATGTATAATATTATATAGAAATAGATAAAATAGGAAAAAGAAGTTAAAATGTGTATGGTTTAATAAGAAAATTCAACATATACCTAAATTAGAATTCCCAAAGGAGAAAAGGGAGATAATGGAATTGAAGCAATATTTGAAGGTAGACTCATTAAAAATTATCCAGAACTGATGAAAGGTATGAATCCTTGGATTCAGGAAATTCAGCATATCCCCAACAGAGTAAAGCAAAACAAAATAAAGAACTACATACATACCAATATATATAATAATGAAGTTGATTACCATCAAAGATAAAGGAACAATCTTAATATCTATCTCAGAAAAAAGACAGATCAACTATAATAGTCTTCTCATCACCAAAACTAAATGCCAGAAGATAATCAAATACCTTCAATTCTGAAGAAAATATCCTTTAAGTTGGAATTCTTTAACTAAAGAGAGAGGGCAAAATAAAGATATTTTAAGAAAAAGATTGCAGAAGTTTACTACTCACATGCCCTTACTGAAAAAATAATTAAAGGAATCTTGAGGGAAGGAATGAGAAGTAAGAAGCTATGGTAAGGTAACAAGCTATGGTGAGTGATAGCCAGTATCAGAATTATCCTTCTGCCATAAAAAAACTATAAAACCTGGATACAATGTATAAAATAACTGTTTGTAAGCATTGGAAAACAAGCAAGGTTACAACATTGAGAGAAGGAAAATATGTGGAGTGAGTCCAAAAATTAGCCTGGGTTTCCCCGCAAGGGTGGTTTTCAAAACCAGTGTGGAGAAACAGATCACAAGGATAAAATAGCAGCCCCACTGGGAAGATGATCCGGGGCCACCATGGTAATTGGGCCCTAGGGAAGGGATGATTCCCAGAGAGGAGAAAACCACAGAGAAAGAGTTATAAATACCTGAATAAAATTTCCATTGGTTATTTAACCTATTTCTAGGCATTGCATTTTCAGAGTAAGACTCTGGTAGGTGTATCAGAAAATAGCTGTGGGGAAGCTAGAATGCTAGGTAAATATTTCAGAGGCTGCACAGTTCTTGGGATATGGAGGTTTCAGTTTAGACAAAACCAGGGTGAAAAGATGTGTTTGAACACTCAGAGCCTTCAGTTGAGACCTCAGAAAGGCCTTATCCTATGGTTAAAGACCATGCTCCAGAAGAACTATCTTAATAAAGTCTAAAACCAAGTCTCAGCAGGATCAAGGTGATTCAATTTAACTGTCTGCCACGATATTATTTAATATACTTTAGAGGAAAATAGCATAATCCAGAGCCTCTGCAGTGTATTATCTACAATATCTAAAATATAATACAAATTACTAGATTTGCAAAGAGAAAATTATTAATAAGCAAGTAAAACAATAGTTAGTAGCAGTACACCAGAAATTATCCAGATATTGGTGTTAGCAGAGAAGAGTTTCAAAATAATTGTGATTATTATATGTTAAAGTACCATGGACTGAATTTTTGTGTCCCCCAAAATCCATATCTTGAAGCCCTAACCCCTAATATGGTGGTGTTTGGAGATAAGATCTTTGGGAAGTAATTTGGTTTACATGAGTTCATGAGAGTGGAGGCCCCATGATGGGATTTGTGCCATTTTACGGGGATGAAGAGACCAAAGTGCTCTCTCACTCACTCTCTCTCTGTCTTCCATGTGACGATACAAAAAGAAAATGCCATTGTCACACTAGGAAGAGGGCCCTTACCAGGAATGAAGTCAGTTAGTACCTTGATCTTAAACTTCCCAGCCTCCAGAACTATGAAAAATAAATGCTTGTTTTTTGAGCCACCCAGTCTATAGAATGTGTTATTGTGGCCCTAGATGATGAATATATAAATAAAATAGAGGGAAAACAATGATAAAATGGATGAAAAGATGGATAATTCCAAAAGTAATTAACATGTATAAAAATAATTGTACACTCTAGAACCACAAAATATAATATCTGAAATTAAGAACTATTTGGATAGATGGGTTCAACTGCAGACAGTATATGTGCATTTGAAGATAAGTCATTTGCAAATATCCAAACTAAACCACTGGGAGAAAAAAAGAATGGAAAAATGAGAACAGAGCATGTATGACTTACTTAAATGTTCCAACATATATAGAATTAGTAATCCAAAAGGAAAAGATAGAGAGAATGGGACAGGAGCAATATTTAAAGCAATAATGGCCAAGAATATTTTTTCAAATGTGATGAAATGCATAAATCCACACATTAAAGAAGTTCAGCAAGGATATAAACAAACAAAACTTCATCTACACACATCACAGTAAAATCATTTCAGTTATTAAAAAAATCAAAGACAGAAAAAATAGCAGTCAGAGAAAACAAAACATTCTTCAGTGGAGTCACAATAAAAGTGATAGCTGACTTTTCAGCAGAAGCAGTGGAACCCAGCAGTAGGATAACAAACCATTTCTTCTGGACTGAGATTTTCCAGGAAGCCAGACTTTCAATGATAAAATTGAAACAGTTCTAGGCAAACCAGTATGGTTGGTCACCCTATCCAGAAGATAATTTTGTGATATCTTTAAAGTAGTGAAAGGGGAAAATCCCTGTCAATGTGTTTTATTCTTCATAATTGAAAGCAAAAATGAATATATGTAAATATCCTTCAAAAATGAAGGCAAAATTAAGAGGTTTTAACTAAAATAAATGCTAAAAAGATTTGTCAAGGTGACCTGCACTACAATAAAGGGAGTTCTTCTGCCTGAAAGAAAATTATCTCAGAAGGAAGTATGAAACTGAAGAAAGGAATGAAGCATCCCAGAAATGGTAAATTTGTGGGTGAAATATAAATGAATATTGCCCATTTATAACAAGAGCAATATTAATGTCATAAAATGTATGACATTCATAAAAATAAAAAAGTGACAACAATATTCCAGCCCTTTTGTAAAATTCTAGGCTTTAAGAAGTGGTGAAATTACTAATTTAATGTGGATTGAAATAAATCAGACACATAATCTGTAGTGCAGCAGCAGTTATAGAAGTTTTTGATCTCAGGAACAATTCACACTCTTAATTATTTTTGTACTCCAAAGAACCTTTGTTTTTGTGGTTTAAATCTATTGATAGCTACCATATTAAAAATTCAAACTGATAAATTGTTAAAATATTTATTAATTCATATAAATGTTGCAATAATGAACCTACAACTTGGTAAAATAAATAGCATACTTTTATAAAAATAACTCTTTTTTTAAACAAAAAAAAATAAGAATAGTTACATCTTTTATTTTTCCAAATCCCTTTTATTATAGTTTAACAGAAGATAGCTGGATATTCATATTGCTTCAGCATTTAATATATTGTGATATCAAATGGCATGACCCTCTGGAATACTCCACTCTATACGAATGAAAAAGAGAATAAAAAAGGCAAATACTCTCAATATTATTATGAAAGTAATTTTGACCTTATAAATACCCCGGAAAGATCTTGGGGACACACAGATTTTCCCAAACCACATTTTAAAAACCTGCTTTACAGTAACCATGGAAAGAATACTAAGATAGCATAAGCCAAAACCTAATAGATGAGGAAAAGTGGAATAATACAAATATTTAATCCAAAAAAAAACCCCAAGAAATTGGAATAAAGAAGCAAAGAATAGATAAAACAAAAGGCAAACAAATGCTATACAATTATAGATATAAATGCAACTATATCAACAATCACCTTAAATATAAATAGCTTAACCTTCCAATTAAAAGATGAAGATTTTAAAACTGTATTAAAAATAGATCTAAATTGTTTTTGTGAGTTACACTTTACATATGAGGACACAGAGATTAAAACTAAAATGATGGAAAAGATACATCATGTAAAACTGACAGTAAGTGGTGTTCAGCAACCTGGATGACTCTTACAGATAGTATGGTTACTGAAAAAAAAAGCCTGAGACAAAAGACTATGTTCTGTATGTTTTCACTCACATGAAGTTCAAAGCAGACAAAAAATTGATTTTGAGATAGAATATTGGTTACCACTTGGGGTATAGATGGGGAAGGAGCATTAGGGAACCTTATGGGGTGCTGGAAAGTTTCTATATTCTTACTCGTGTTGTGATTATGCACGTATATACATATGTAAAAACATCATCAAGCTATATATTTATGATATTCATGCACTTATATATCATTTGTTATAAAATAAATAAATTTCTTAAAATGAAGCTGTGGTGGTCAGGAAAATCATTAAACATGTCATTTATCTATATAAGATTTGGCAGTTAAGAAAAACTAATTTTGTCATCTGAAGAAAAAAGGGAAGTAAAATCTTGGACAATGATAACAAAAAAAAATTGAAGACAGTTACAGAAAGACAGAGAAGATGAAAAGGCAGAGGGCTATGTACCAGATGAAGGAACAAGAAAAAACCCCAGAAAAACAACTAAATGAAGTGGAGATAGGCAACCTTCCAGAAAAAGAATTCAGAATAATGATAGTGAAGATGATCCAGGACCTCGGAATAAGAATGGAGGCAAAGATTGAGAAGATGCAAGAAATGATTAACAAAGACCTAGAAGAATTAAAGAACAAACAAACAGAGATGACCAATACAATAACTGAAATGAAAACTACACTAGAAGGAATCAATAGCAGAATAACTGAGGCAGAAGAACGGATAAGTGACCTGGAAGACAGAATGGTGGAATTCACTGCTGTGGAACAGACTAAAGAAAAAAGAATGAAAAGAAATGAAGACAGCTTAAGAGACCTCTGGGACAACATTAAACGCAACAACATTCGCATTATAGGGGTCCCAGAAGGAGAAGAGAGAGAGAAAGGACCAGAGAAAATATTTGAAGAGATTATAGTCAAAAACTTCCCTAACATGGGAAAGGAAATAGCCACCCAAGTCCAGGAAGCGCAGAGAGTCCCATACAGAATAAACCCAAGGAGAAACACGCCGAGACACATAGTAATCAAAGTGGCAAAAATTAAAGACAAAGAAAAATTACTGAAAGCAGCAAGGGAAAAACGACAAATAGCATACAAGGGAACTCCCATAAGGTTAACAGCTGATTTCTCAGCAGAAACTCTGCAAGCCAGAAGGGAGTGGCATGATATACTTCAAGTGATGAAGGGGAAGAACCTACAACCAAGATTACTCTACCCAGCAAGGATCTCATTTAGATTTGATGGAGAAATCAAAAGCTTTACAGACAAGCAAAAGCTAAGAGAATTCAGCACCACCAAACCAGCTCTACAACAAATGCTAAAGGAACTTCTCTAAGTGGGAAACACAAGAGAAGAAAAGGACCTACAAAAACAAACCCAAAACAATTAAGAAAATGGTCATAGGAACATACATATCGATAATTACCTTAAACGTGAATGGATTAAATGCCCCAACCAAAAGACATAGACTGGCTGAATGGATACAAAAACAAGACCCATATATATGCTGTCTACAAGAGACCCACTTCAGACCTAGGGACACATACAGACTGAAAGTGAGGGGATGGAAAAAGATATTCCATGCAAATGGAAATCAAAAGAAAGCTGGAGTAGCTATACTCATATCAGATAAAATAGACTTTAAAATAAAGAATGTTACAAGAGACAAGGAAGGACACTACATAATGATCCAGGGATCAATCCAAGAAGAAGATATAACAATTATAAATATATATGCACCCAACATAGGAGCACCTCAATACATAAGGCAACTGCTAACAGCTATAAAAGAGGAAATCGACAGTAACACAATAATAGTGGGGGACTTTAACACCTCACTTACACCAATGGACAGATCATCCAAAATGAAAATAAATAAGGAAACAGAAGCTTTAAATGACACAATAGACCAGATAGATTTAATTGATATATATAGGACATTCCATCCAAAAGCAGCAGATTACACGTTCTTCTCAAGTGCGCATGGAACATTCTCCAGGATAGATCACATCTTGGGTCACAAATCAAGCCTCAGTAAATTTAAGAAAATTGAAATCATATCAAGCATCTTTTCTGACCACAACGCTATGAGATTAGAAATGAATTACAGGGAAAAAAACATAAAAAAGACAAACACATGGAGGCTAAACAATACGTTACTAAATAACCAAGAGATCACTGAAGAAATCAAACAGGAAATAAAAAAATACCTAGAGACAAATGACAATGAAAACACGATGACCCAAAACCTATGGGATGCAGCAAAAGCGGTTCTAAGAGGGAAGTTTATAGCTATACAAGCCTACCTAAAGAAACAAGAAAAATCTCAAGTAAACAATCTAACCTTACACCTAAAGAAACTAGAGAAAGAAGAACAAACAAAACCCAAAGTTAGCAGAAGGAAAGAAATCATAAAGATCAGAGCAGAAATAAATGAAATAGAAACAAAGAAAACAATAGCAAAGATCAATAAAACTAAAAGTTGGTTCTTTGAGAAGATAAACAAAATTGATAAGCCATTAGCCAGACTCATCAAGAAAAAGAGGGAGAGGACTCAAATCAATAAAATCAGAAATGAAAAAGGAGAAGTTACAACAGACACCGCAGAAATACAAAACATCCTAAGAGACTACTACAGGCAACTTTATGCCAATAAAATGGACAACCTGGAAGAAATGGACAAATTCTTAGAAAGGTATAACCTTCCAAGACTGAATCAGGAAGAAACAGAAAATATGAACAGATCAATCACAAGTAATGAAATTGAAACTGTGATTAAAAATCTTCCAACAAACAAAAGTCCAGGACCAGATGGCTTCACAGGTGAATTCTATCAAACATTTAGAGAAGAGCTAACACCCATCCTTCTCAAACTCTTCCAAAAAATTGCAGAGGAAGGAACACTCCCAAACTCATTCTATGAGGCCACCATCACCCTGATACCAAATCCAGACAAAGACACTACAAAAAAAGAAAATTACAGACCAATATCACTGATGAATATAGATGCAAAAATCCTCAACAAAATACTAGCAAACAGAATCCAACAACACATTAAAAGGATCATACACCACGATCAAGTGGGATTTATCCCAGGGATGCAAGGATTCTTCAATATACGCAAATCAATCAATGTGATACACCATATTAACAAATTGAAGAATAAAAACCATATGATCATCTCAATAGATGCAGAAAAAGCTTTTGACAAAATTCAGCACCCATTTCTGATAAAAACTCTCCAGAAAGTGGGCATAGAGGGAACCTACCTCAACATAATAAAGGCCATATATGACAAACCCACAGCAAACATCATTCTCAATGGTGAAAAGCTGAAAGCATTTCCTCTAAGATCAGGAACGAGACAAGGATGTCCACTCTCACCACTATTATTCAACATAGTTCTGGAAGTCCTAGCCACGGCAATCAGAGAAGAAAAAGAAATAAAAGGAATACAAATTGGAAAAGAAGAAGTAAAACTGTCACTGTTTGCGGATGACATGATACTATACATAGAGAATCCTAAAACTGCCACCAGAAAACTGCTAGAGCTAATTAATGAATATAGTAAAGTTGCAGGTTACAAAATTAATGCACAGAAATCTCTTGCATTCCTATACACTAATGATGAAAAATCTGAAAGAGAAATTATGGAAACACTCCCATTTACCATTGCAACAAAAAGAATAAAATACCTAGGAATAAACCTACCTAGGGAGACAAAAGACCTGTATGCAGAAAACTATAAGACACTGATGAAAGAAATTAAAGATGATACCAACAGATGGAGAGATATACCATGTTCTTGGATTGGAAGAATCAACATTGTGAAAATGAGTATACTACCCAAAGCAATCTACAGATTCAATGCAATCCCTATCAAATTACCAATTGCATTTTTTACGGAGCTAGAACAAATCATCTTAAAATTTGTATGGAGACACAAAAGACCCCGAATAGCCAAAGCAGTCTTGAGGCAAAAAAAAATGGAGCTGGAGGAATCAGACTCCCTGACTTCAGACTATACTACAAAGCTACAGTAATCAAGACAATATGGTACTGGCACAAAATCAGAAACATAGATCAATGGAACAAGATAGAAAGCCCAGAGATTAACCCATGCACCTATGGTCAACTAATCTATGACAAAGGAGGCAAAGATATACAATGGAGAAAAGACGGTCTCTTCAGTAAGTGGTGCTGGGAAAACTGGACAGCTACATGTAAAAGAATGAAATTAGAATACTCCCTAACACCATACACAAAAATAAACTCAAAATGGATTAGAGACCTAAATATAAGACTGGACACTATAAAACTCTTAGAGGAAAACATAGGAAGAACACTCTTTGACATAAATCACAGCAAGATCTTTTTTGATCCACCTCCTAGAGTAATGGAAATAAAAACAAAAATAAACAAATGGGACCTAATGAAACTTCAAAGCTTTTGCACAGCAAAGGAAACCATAAACAAGACGAAAAGACAACCCTCAGAATGGGAGAAAATATTTGCAAATGAATCAACGGACAAAGGATTAATCTCCAAAATATATAAACAGCTCATTCAGCTCAATATCAAAGAAACAAACACCCCAATCCAAAAATGGGCAGAAGACCTAAATAGACATTTCTCCAAAGAAGACATACAGACGGCCACGAAGCACATGAAAAGATGCTCAACATCACTAATTATTAGAGAAATGCAAATCAAAACTACAATGAGGTATCACCTCACTCCTGTTAGAATGGGCATCATCAGAAAATCTACAAACAACAAATGCTGGAGAGGGTATGGAGAAAAGGGAACCCTCTTGCACTGTTGGTGGGAATGTAAATTGATACAGCCACTATGGAGAACAATATGGAGGTTCCTTAAAAAACTAAAAATAGAATTACCATATGACCCAGCAATCCCACTACTGGGCATATACCCAGAGAAAACCGTAATTCAAAAAGACACATGCACCCGAATGTTCACTGCAGCACTATTTACAATAGCCAGGTCATGGAAGCAACCTAAATGCCCATCAACAGACGAATGGATAAAGAAGTTGTGGTACATATATACAATGGAATATTACTCAGCCATAAAAAGGAACGAAATTGAGTCATTTGTTGAGACGTGGATGGATCTAGAGACTGTCATACAGAGTGAAGTAAGTCAGAAAGAGAAAAACAAATATCGTATATTAATGCATGTATGTGGAACCTAGAAAAATGGTACAGATGAGCCAGTTTGCAGGGCAGAAGTTGAGACACAGATGTAGAGAATGGACATATGGACACCAAGGGGGGAAATCTGCGGTGAGGTGGGGATGGTGGTGTGCTGAATTGGGCGATTGGGATTGACAGGTATACACTGATGTGTATAAAACTGATGCCTAATAAGAACCTGCAGTATAAAAAACCAAACAAACAAAAAAATTGAAGAGAGGAGATTGGAGTACAAGTGTTTAAGGTGATTGTATGGATCCAAGGAGGATATAAGTTTTGATTGTCTGCTATGCATATTAAAGCTTTTAGGTTAAAGGGATATATAAAATGTGTAATGTCTTGACCAGTAGAGTAGGAAACAAAGAAAATTAAGAAAATTGGTTTTAATAGAGTACAGGGAAAATGAAGGAAAGGAGCCAAGAGAAAAACATAGCACATAGAAGATAAAATAAAATGGTAGAATAAGTCCGAATGTATCACAATCACAATAAATATAGATGGATAAAATCCATCTGTTACAAGACAGAGACCTCTCAGATTGGTGCTAGTCCCTCAGATTCTGGAGGATGCCTTTTTATAACTTGGAAATGAATAGATTATTTGAAACACACTAGTATTATTATTTAATACTTATTCCATGCCCTTAAAAAAGAAATAAATAACAGATTTTATATCAACAATTATACACTAACTTCTGTATTCCTTTTTCTTGTAGTCTGATCTCAGCCATGAAATGGAATCTGATATGATAGATGTGGTAAGTTGCCTCCCAAGATTTTGTTTTATAAAATAAAATATTTAAAATATACTATAGTCTTTTTAATACTAGAGTACCCAATAATTATATTTCCTTTAGTACACTGTAGAAAAGTATAGACACACACACACTGTATATAGTGAATGTTTAAAGCATATTTGTTTTATATTTTGTGTTACACAAATTAAATTGGATGAAACAATAAAAAATTAAATATTTCTTATAGAAGATAGTATTCTAAATTGTGAGACAGAAAAAAACTATAAAAGGTATAACTATAATTGGCAAGTATAAGCAGTATCTTTTCAGCATATTCTGAAACAAAAACAAAACATAGTTCCTTTATTCACATTTCCGATTTGGAATATTCTTCCTCTGATAAATAATTTGTTTGTGTGCAGTTTTCTTTTGGCAGAGACTATAACTGTTCTTTGGTGTTTATAAGAGAACAGGCCTTAATATACTTAATAAGTCAAAGTTATATGAAATTATTCATGTCAAATATTAGCATAGATAAATTCACCTTCATAAAACTCCACTGTTGGGGAAATATTTTTTCTTCAATAAGTCCCAGTGAAAGAAAACTTTCACCTACACCTACTGCCTTGGTACCTATGTTTGTTCTTTATTTAGAAAAAAACTATGATACTAGTCTCTAGAATTATGGATTGCCTGAAGTATTTCAGATATGGCTGAAACAATTAGAATTAATTATATTTCTTCCTTTCTAGATCAATTTAATATTCATTTGAAGCAAGTTTAATAGGTTCACTCATAAAACTGTAAATATTTAAGAGTAGTTTTTTAGCTTTTGTGTTTTGTTTTGTTCGTTGCTTAGCAGTTGTTTCATACCAAAAGAAAGCATTGAATAGTAATTCCCGTTTTTAACATAATATATGGCACAAAGGAAAGACCCTTCTGCCTTAAAAACTACCTCCTTTTACAGTTTGCTGATGTTTGAATGTAATTTATTTGGCTTTACGACTTGCTCCTTGTCAGAATGAAAAATTCCCTGTCGTATATACAATGTTAAGCAAGTTCACGTTTTCCTTTTAAGTGCAAGAATGTTTTGGGTGTCCTTTCTGAAAAACGGGTTTTTGGTGAAGTCAAGTCGAAATAAAGCATGAGGACATTGCGTCCATAGAGGGGAAAACTAGAGAAGAAGAGGAGGAAAACAGGCTACTTGACACTTTTTTCCTAGGGACAAGAGACTTTGCTCTTGAAGCATTTTTTTTTTTAGTTGAGTATAAACTGAATTCAACTTCAGTAACAAACTAGTAGTCACCAAAGATATTGTTGAAAATGAAATGGCTCAGTATTCTGTATCTGCCATAAAGCATAATTACATCTTTCTCATTATCAGCTCAGACTGAAAATCTGTAGGAACAATATTTTGCACAGATGAAAGAAATTTTGAGATTTATAATAGATATTACTTCTTAAATGTAGAGAAATAGATTTAAATGTTTTTTGATACTATTTTAATAAACATGCAATATGTTACCTAATGTTTTCTTTATTTTTCACCCTGTTTTCTATAAGCATTTACCTTGCTCTCCTCTTCCATTATATTTTCTGTTATCATTCAAATTTTCTCTTGCTAACCATTTTTATTTTCTCTTGCTCTGTTTTTCTCTCTCACTGCTCCATATGGGACCTGAAAGTAAAGTATTTATGTGAAATACAGGAGATATTCATAGACTTGAATAAAGCACATGATATTAAAACATGTCAGCTTTTGGAGACTAATAAAAAACACTTAAAATCTAAAGGATATTTTGGGCCACACTGCTCAGGCATAATAATTATAGCAATGTCTTCTCTCTGAGACATGCTTCTTCATCAAAAATCGTACTGACATTACAGTGATGGATGGACATGCAGGAGAAAGGAAAATTTTATCCTTGTCTTTCTCTTTGGCATAATCTGTTTTAAGACTTCCTAAGTGCCCAATATCTGATACTAATATTTGGTTCTTTGTAAAAAAGCATAACTTGATTACATATTGTCTCAGATGTCATCTTTGGGATCTTAATTTTCATATACTTCAAGTAAAATTAAAAATATCATGGAATTCATATATTGTTAGACTTGGAAAACACGTTAGTTTTGGTCCAACCATCCATTCTAGTATATGAATCAATTCTCATATATGAAAGATGGCCAGATATATGCCAAATACTGTGTTCATTGCTTAACATTTATTTTATTTTATTTTATTCTCATAATCCCTTTCATGTGAAGTACATTTTACAGATAAGGAAACTGAGGCTGATGGAGTTTAAGTTACTTGTTCAAGGTCACACAACTAATAAGTTGCACAGATGGAATGTGGACTCAGGTTATTGTAACACCAAAACCCATGCTCTTTTCTTTATACCACATATCTATATAGCCTAGGCTCATATACCTTCAGCTAGGAATCCTATATACCTGGGAAGTTCATTATAGACCTCACTGTTGGAAAATTCTCTCTTACAATTATATAAAATCGTCTATTCTGTGGGTGTCCACCCATTGTTCTTACTTCAGCTCACAGAAATTGATAGAACTAATTTAATTATTCTTCTATTCTATTTTTTTTGCACTTTTAAATTTAATTTTTAAGGGTACATTTAGAAAGGTAGTGATAAGGGTATAATAAAAGTAACAAAATATAAATCTGAATCCCCCTGTTCGAATTTCAAACACATATATAATTTCCCCAAGTCTCCAAATATTATTTTTGTTAGTTTCTGCTTTATAATAAAGTGAATCAGCTATACATATACATATATCCCCATATGTCCTCCCTCTTGCATCTCCCTCCCACTCTCCATATCCCACCACTATAGGTGGTCAAAAAGCACCAAGCTGATCTCCATGTGCTATGTGGCTGCTTCCCACTAGCTATCTATTTTACATTTGGTAGTGTATATATGTCCAGGCACTCTCTCACTTCGTCCCAGCTTACCCTTCCCAATCCCCGTGTCCTCAATTCCATTCTCTATGGCTGTGTCTTTATTCCTGTCCTACCTCTAGGTTCTTCAGAACCATTTTTATTTTTTAATTTTTTTTAGATTCCATACATATACATTAGCATACGGTATTTGTTTTTCTCTTTCTGGATTAGTTCACTCTGTATGACGGACTCTAGGTCCATCCACCCCATTACAAATAACTCAATTTCTTTTCTTTTTATGGCTGAGTAATATTCCACTCTATATATGTGCCACATGTGATTTATCCATTCATTGATCGATGGACACTTAGGTTGCTTCCATGCCCTGGCTATTTTAAATAGTGCTGCAATGAACATTGTGGTACATGACTCTTTTTGAATTATGGTTTTCTCAGGATATATGCCCAGTAGTGGGTTTGCTGGGTCCTGTGGTAGCTATGTTTTTAGTTTTTTAAGGAACCTCCATACTGTTCTCCATAGTGGCTGTATCAGTTTGCATTCCCACCAACAGTGCAAGAGGGTTGCCTTTTTTCCACACCCTCTGCAGCATTTAATATTTGCAGAATTTTTGATGATGGCCATGGTGACCAGTGTAAGGTGCAACCTCATTGTAGTTTTGATTTGATTTCTCTAATGATTAGTGATGTTTAGCATCCTTTCACGTATTTGTTGGCAATCGGTATATCTTCTTTGGAGAAATGTCTATTTGGGTCTTCTGCCCATTTTTGGATTGGGTTGTTTGATTTTTTGATATTGAGCTGCATGAGCTGCTTGTAAATTTTGGAGATTATTCCTTTGTCAGTTGATTCATTTGAAAATATTTTCTCCCATTCAGAGGGTTGTCTTTTTGTCTTGTTTATGGTTTCCTTTGCTGTGCAAAAGCTTTTAAGTTTCACTAGGACCCATTTGTTGATTTTTGTTTTTATTTCCATTTCTCTAGGAGGTGGGTCAAAAAGGATCTTGCTGTGATTTAAGTCATAGAGAGTTCTGCCTATGTTTTCCTCCAAGAGTTTTATAGGGTCTGGCCTTAAATTTAGGTCTTTAATCCATTTTGAGTTTACTTTTGTGTATGGTGTTAGGGAGTATTATAATTTCATTCTTTTACATGTAGCTGTCCAGTTTTCCCAGAACCACTTATTGAAGAGGCTGTCTTTTCTCCATTGTATATTCTTGCCTCCTTTAGCAAACATAAGTTGACCATAAGTGCATGGGTTTATCTCTGGGCTTTCTACCCTGTTCCATTGATCTGTATTTCTGTTTTTGTGCCAGTACCATACTATCTTGATTACTATATCTTTGGAGTATAGTCTGAAGTCTAGGAGCCTGATTCCTCCTGCTCCATTTTTCTTTCTCAAGATTGCACTGGGTATTCGGGGTCTTTTGTGTTTCCATACAAATTGTGAACTTTTTATTCTAGTTCTGTGAAAAATGTCATGGGTAGTTTGATAGGGATTGCATTGAATCTGTAGATTGCTTTAGGTAGTATAGTCATTTTCACAATGTTGGCTCTTCCAATCCAAGAACATGGTATATCTCTCCATCCGTTTGTATCATCTTTCATTTCTTTCATCACTCTTATAATTTTCTGCATACAGGTCTTTTGTCTCCTTAAGTAGGTGTATTCCTAGGTATCTTATTCTTTTTGTTGCAATGGTAAATGGGAGTGTTTCCTTAATTTCTCCTTCAGATTTTTCATTGTTATTGTACAGAAATACAGATGATTTCTGTGCATTAACTTTGTATCCTGATACTTTACCAAATTCATTGATTAGCTCTAGTAGTTTTCTGGTAGCATCTTTAAGACTCTCTATGTATAGTATCATGTCATCTGCAAACAGTGATGGCTTTATTTCTTCTTTTCCAATTTGGATTCCTTTTATTTCTTTATCATCTCTGGTTGCTGTGGCTAAAACGTCCAAAACTGTGTTGAATAATAGTGGTGAGAGTGGACAGCCTTGTCTTGTTCCTGGTCTTAGAGGAAATGCTTTCAGTCATTCACCATTTAGAACGATGTTGGCTGTGTGTTTGTCATATATGGCCTTCGTTATGTTGAGGTAAGTTCCCTGTATGCCTACCTTCTGGAGGGTTTTTTATCATAAATGGGTGTTGAATTTTGTCAAAAGCTTTTTCTGCATCTATTGAGATGATCATATGATTTTTCTCCTTCAATTTTTCAATATGGTTTATCACATTGATTGATTTTCATATACTGAAGAATCCTTGCATTCCTGGGATAAACCCCACTTCATCATAGTGTATGATCCTTTTAAAGAGCTGTTGGATTCTGTTTGCTAGTATCATGTTGAGGACTTTTGCATCTATGTTCATCAGTGATATTGGCCTGTAGTTTTCTTTCTTTGTGACATCTTTGTCTGGTTTTGGTATCAAGGTGATGGTGGCCTCATAGAATGAGTTTGGGAATGTTCCTCCCACTGTTATAT
Source organism: Balaenoptera acutorostrata (assembly GCF_949987535.1). Classification (NCBI taxonomy): domain Eukaryota; kingdom Metazoa; phylum Chordata; class Mammalia; order Artiodactyla; family Balaenopteridae; genus Balaenoptera; species Balaenoptera acutorostrata. Next base: position 73,028,508 of record NC_080085.1, read on the forward strand.
TTTGGAAGATTTTGAGATGGATCTGTATTAGGTCTTCTCTAAATGTTTGATAGAATTCGCCTGTGAAGCCATCTGGTCCTGGGCTTTTGTTTGTTGGAAGATTTTTAATCACAGTTTCAATTTCAGTGCTTGTGATTGGTCTGTTTCTATTTTCTATTTCTCCCTGGCTCAGTCTCAGAAGGTTGTGTTTTTCTAAGAATTTGTCCATTTCTTCCAGGTTGCCCATTTTATTGGCATATATTTGATTGTAGTAATGTCTCATGATCCTTTGTATTTCTACAGTGTCAGTTGTTACTTCTCCTCTTCCATTTCTAATTTTATTAATTTGAGTCTTTTCCCTTTTTTTCTTGATGAGTCTCTCTAATGGTTTATCAATTTTTTGTATGTTCTCAAAGAACCAGCTTTTAGTTTCATTTATCTTTGCTATTGTTTCTCTAATGTCTTTTTCATTTACTTCTAATCTGATCTTTATTAATTCCTTTCCTTCTGCTAACTTTGGGTTGTTTTTTTGTTCTTCTTTCTCTAATTGCTTTAGGTGTAAAGTTAGGTTGTTTATTTGATACGTTTCTGGTTTATTGAGTTAGGATTGTTTTGCTATAAACTTCCGTCTCAGAACTGCTTTTGCTGCATCCCATAAGTTTTGGGTCATCGTGTTTTCATTGTCATTTTTTTTCTAGGTATTTTTTTAATTTCCTCCTTGATTTCTTCAGTGATCTCTTGGTTATTTATTAGTGTATTGTTTAGCCTCCATGTGCTTGTATTTTTTACAAATTTTTTCCTGTAATTGATATCTAATCCCATAACGTTGTGGTCAGGAAACATACTTGATACGATTTCAGTTATCTTAAACTTACCAAGGCTTGAGTAGTGACCCAAGATATGATCTATCCTAGAGAATGTTCCATGAGCACTTGAGAAGACAGTGTATTCTTTTGTTCTTGGATGGAATGTCCAATAAAGAAAGTCTGTATGGGTTCCTAGGTCTGAAGTGGATCTCTTGTAGACAGCATATATATGGGTCTTGTTTTTATATCCGTTCACCAGTCTATGTCTTTTGGTTGGAGCATTTAATCCATTTACATTTAAGGTAGTTATCAATATGTATGTTCCTATTACCATTTTCTTTATTGTTTTGGACTTGTTATTGTAGGTCTTTTCCTTTTCTTATGTTTCCTGCCTAGAGACGTTCCTTTAGCATTTGTTGTAGGGCTGGTTTGGTAGTGCTGAGTTTTCTTAGCTTTTGCTTGTCTGTAAATGTTTTGATTTCTCCGTCAAATCGGAATGAGATCCTTGCTGGGTAGAGTAATCTTGGGGTTGTAGGTTTTTCCCTTTCATCACTTTAAATATGTCTTGCCACTCCCTTCTAGCTTGCAGAGTTTATTCTGAAAGATCAGCTGTTAATCTTATGGAGATTCCCTTGTACGTTATTTGTTGTTTTTCCCTTGCTGCTTTTAATATTTTTTCTTTGTATTTAAGTTTTCATAGTTTGCTTAATATGTGTCTTGGCATGTTTCTCCTTGGATTTATCTTGTATGGGGCTCTCTGTGCTTCCTGGACCTTATTGACTATTTCCTTTCCCATATTAAGTAATATTTCAACTATAATCTCTTCAAATATTTTCTCAGTCCCTTTCTTTTTCTCTTCTTCTTCTGGGACGCATATAATTTGAATGTTGTTCAGTTTAATATTTTCCCAGAGGTCTCTGAGACTGTCCTCAATTCTTTTCATTCTTTTTTCTTTTTTCTGCTCTGTGGTAGTTGTTTCCACTATTTTATCTTCCAGGTCAATGATCCGTTCTTCTGCCTCAGTTATTCTGCTATTTATTCCTTATAGAGGATTTTTAATTTCATTTATTGTGTTTTTTGTCATTGTTTGTTTGCTCTTTAGTTCTTCTGTGTCCTTGTTAAATGTTTCTTTTATTTTCTCCATTCTCTTTCGAAGATTTTGATCATCTTTGCTATCATTACTCTGAATTATTTTTTCAGGTAGACTGCCTATTTCCTCTTCATTGGTTTGGTCTGGTGGGTTTTTACTTGGCTACTTCATCTCCTGTGTGTTTTTTTGTCTTCTCAGTTTGCTTAACTTACTGGATTTGGGTTCTCCTTTTTTCAGGCGGCAGGTTCGTAGTTCCTGTTGTTTTTGGTGTCTGCCCCCAGTGGCTAAGGTTGGTTCAGTTGGTTGTGTAGGCTTCCTGGTGAAGGTGACTGGTGCCTATGTTCTAGTGGATGAGGCTGGATCTTATTTTCTGGTGGGCAGGACTGCATCCGGTGGTGTGTTTTGGGGTGTCTGTGACCTTATTATGATTTTAGGCAGTGTCTCTGCTAGCAGTTGTGATTGTGTTCCTGTCTTGGTAGTTGTTTGGTGTAAGGTGTCCAGCACTGTAGCTTGGTGGTTGTTGAGTGGAGCTGGGTCTTAGTGCTGAGATGGATATCTCTGGGAGAGCTTACGCTGTTTGATATTACATGGAGCCGGGAGGCCTCTTGTTGACCAATGTCCTGAATTCGGCTCTCCCACCTCAGAGGCACAGTCCTGACACCTGGCCGGAGCACCAAGATTCTGTCAGCCGCACAGCTCAGAAGAAAAGGTAGGAAAAAAAAAGAAAGAAAGAAAAAGAGAAAATCAATTTAAGTTATTATGATAAAAATCTTTAAAAAACTATTAAAAATTAAAAGAATTAAAAAATAATTTAAAAAAGAAAGGAAGAAAGAAGAGAGCATCCAAACCAAAAAACAAATCCACCAATGATAACAAGCACTAAAAAAGTATACTAAAAAACAAAAAGAAAACAAAAAACCGACAGACAGAACCCTAGGACAAATGGTAAAATCAAATCTGTACAGACAAAATCACACAAAGTCCACCACCTCAATTTTGTGATGATTTGATGTTGATTCATGTATTCCACAGATGCAGGGTATATCAAGTTGATTGTGCAGAATTAATCTGCTGCTCCTGAGGCTGCTGGGAGAAATTTCCCTTTTTCTTCTTTGTTTTCACGGCTCCTGGGGTTCAGCTGTGGATTGGCCCTGCCTCTACATGTAGGTCACCTGAGGGCATCTGTTCTTTGCTCAGACAGGACAGGGTTAAAGGAGCAGCTGATTAGTGTGCTCTGACTCACTCAGGCCGGGGCCAAGGAGGTGTATGGAATGAGGGGCGAGCCTGCAGCACAGAACCTGGTGTGATGTTGCAACTGCCTGAGGTGCACTGTGTGTTCTCCTGGGGAAGTTGTCCCTGGATCCCGGGACCCTGGCAGTGGCAGGCTGCACAGGCTCCTGGGAGGGGAAGTGTGAATAGTGACCTGTCCTTACACACAGGCTTCTTGGTGGCTGCAGTGGTAGCCTTAGCATTTCATGCCCATCTCTGGTGTCTACACTGATAGGCGTGGCTGGTGCCTGTCTCTGGAGCTCGTTTAGGCAGTGCTCTGAATCACCTATCCTCACGCACCCCAGAACAATGGTCTCTTGCCTCTTAGGCAGTTCCAGATTTTTTCCAGGCCTCCCTCCTGACTAGCTGTGGTGCACTAGCACCCTTCAGGCTGTGCTCACACAGCCAGCCCCAGTCCTCTCCCTGGGATCTGAACTCCGAAGCCAGAGCCTCAGCTCCCAGCCCCCACCTGCCCCAGTGGGTGAGCAGACAAGCCTCTCAGGCTGGTGAATGCTGGTTGGCACCGATCCTCTGTGCGGGAATCTCTCTGCTTTGCCCTCTTCACCCCTGTTGCTGTGTTCTCTTTGGCTCCGAAACTTCCCCCCACGCTTCACCCTGTCTCAGCCAGTGAAGGGGTTTCCTAGTGTGTGGAAACTTTTCCTCCTTCACAGCTCCCTCCCAGAGGTGCTGGGCCCCTCCTTATTCTATTGTCTCTGTTTTTTTTTCTGTTTTCTTTTGCCTTACCCAGGTACGTGGGGAGTTTCTTGCCTTTTGGGAAGTCTGAGGTCTTCTGCCAGCATTCAGTAGGTGCTCTGTAGGAGTTGTTCCACATGTAGATATATTTCGCATGTATTTGTGGGGAGGAAGGTGATCTCCACGTCTTACTCCTCTGCCATCTTGAAGGTCTCACCCCCACAGAATTTTATGAATAAAGTGTTTTGAATTGTACTTCTTATGTGAGGATTGTGATTCTTTCATTGTTTCATTGTGTTTATAGATATGAAATACAAGGCCATGGTTTCACTGATGCCTTACATTTAATAAGAATAGATTTTTAGTAGTAATGCAGGAGGCATTGTGAAATTTGGCCTTTGATTTTCATTGGTCATTTGGTGCTTCCATAACATGAATTTCTTACATGGCAAGCTGGATTTTAGAGTGTACTTCTTTATATTTGTATGCATTTATATTTTGAGCTGTGGTGTGTGTAGGGGTGCATGGTGTGTACTGGCAAAAAATCCTTTAGCTTAATCATGACTTTTAAAGGGGTTTTAAAGTGACACTATTATTTAGTAGCAGGAAAAATGTTACTTATAAATATCTACCTCACATCTTCATATTTCATTTCTAAAGATTTTATAATTTAAAATTCATATAGTACAGAGGTGTAAAATATGAAAGTCCCCAATGCCTCTGTTCCTCCAAGAAAATCACACCCTCCCCCAGAAGTAATTATTATTAACTGTTTGGTGTTTTTCTTGAAGCTTTTTCTTCCTATACTAATTAAAAATAATATAAACACACATAAGATATCATATTGTGATTTTTAAAAGCAAAAATGGGATTTCATTATACCATTTTCTTTGCAAATTGCTGCTTAAATATTTTAACATATGGAATATACTTTCTTTAAATTTTACTTTAGATTTTAAAAGTAGGTTTATAATTAATAAACTAATGAATACCCATAAACCCCCAAATCTCCCCTATTTCATCCCACATGCCTCTCTCCTAACTGAATATTTCTGTCTTTTTAAAAATAATTTTAAGGAGTTCCCTGGCTGCCTAGTGGTTAGGATTCCAAGCTTTCACTACCGTGGCTTGGGTTCAATCCTTGGTCGGGAAACTGAGATCCCACAAGGCGTGCAGTGCAGCCAAAAAAAAAAAATAATAATGATTCAGTGATTTAAAAAATTAACAATTTTATCATATAAGTATGTATAGCTAAATAATATAATGTTTAGCTTTGATTATGCTGTAGCAATTTTTAAAAAGGTACTAAAATGTGTGTAGCTTTCTGGTACTTGCTTTATCCTCACAATATTATTATTCTAAGATCCATTCATCTTATTTTATGTGACTAAAGTGCCTTCATTTTCGCTGCTTTATAATATTCCACTGTGAGTATGCCATAGTTATTTTTATAATTCTCTTATCAATGGGTTCTTAGGTGACTTGTAGTTTTTCTTTTTTTTTTTGGTATGTGCTAAATCGACAGTGCTGATTATGGGTATTTTACTATATATTTTCTGTTATACTGCACAAGTATCTTTAGGAGGAAGATTAATAAATTGCTGGATTGTAGGGTATACAGATGTTCAACTTTCAAAATGATGTTTAGTTATTTTCCAAATTAGATGTACCAATTCATATGCTCCCCCAGCGACGTAAGAGATCCTATTGATCTACTTTCTTCAATATTTTGCATTGTCTGACATTACAATTTTTGCCAATTGAGTGATGTAAAATGGTATATTATTGTGTACTTAACTTGCATTTCCCTGATTATTTTTGAGGTATAATTGACAATATTATATTAGTTTCAGGTGTACAACATAATGATTTGATATTTGCATACATTGTGAAATGATCACCACAATAAGTCTAATTATCATCCATCACCTTACATAGTTACAATTATTTTTTATGATGAAAACTTTTAAGGTATGCTCTCTTAGCAACTTTCAAAATGTAATACAGTATTATTAACTATGGTCAACATGCTATACATTACATCCCCATGACATTTATTTTATAACAGGAAGTGTGTACCTTTTGACTCCCTTCACTCATTTTACCCCCCATCCCCCCTTCCCTCTGATAACCACCAATCTGCTCTCTATACTTCTTAGTGAGATCATATGGTATCTGTTTTTCTTTATTCTGACTTATGTCACTTAGCATAATGACCTCAAACTCCATCCATGTTGTCACAAATGGTGAGATTTCATTCTTCTTTATGACTAAATAGTATATATATATATATATATATATATATATATAGTATATTATATATCAGTACTATATACTATATATATATATATATATATATATCACCTATTTGTAATTCATTCATCCTTTGAGGGAAAGCTTAGGTTGTTTCTATATTTTGGCTAATGTAAATAATGCTGCAGTGAACATGGAAGTGCATATATCTTTTCAAATTACTGTTTTTGTTTTCTTCAATTAAATCCCCAGAAGTGGAATTTCTGGGTCACATGGTACATCTATTTTTAATTTTTTGAGAAACCTCTATAATGTTTTCCATAATAATAATGCACAAGGATTCCCTTTACTTCACATCCTCACCAACACTTGTTATTTCTTGTATTTTAGATAATAGCCATTCTAATGGGTATGAGGTCATATCTCACTGTGGTTTTGATTTGCATTTCCCTGATGATTAGTGATGTTGAGCATCTTTTCATGTGCCTGTTGTCCACCTGAATGTCTTCTTTGGAAGAGTGCCTATTCAGGTCTTCTGACCATTTTTAATTGGATTATTGGTTTGTTTTTGCTGTTGAATTTTATGAGTTCTTTATATATTTTGGATATTAACATCTTATCAGATATATGATTTGCAAATACTTTCTCCCATTCAGTAGATTGCCTTTTCATTGTGTTGATGATTTCCTTTGTGGTGCAGAAGCTTTTTAGTTTGATGTAGCCCCACTTATTTATTTTTGCTTTTGTTGCCTTTGGAGTCAGGTCCAAAAAATCATTTCTAAGAGTGAAGTCAAGTAGCTTACCACCTAGACGTTTTATGATTTCAGGTCTTACATTCAAGTATTTAATACATTTTAAGTTAAATTTTGTGTATGGTGTAAGATAATGGTCAGTTTTATTCTTTTTTGTGTGGTTGTCAGGTTTACCCAAACACATGTATTAAAGAAATAGTTCTGTCCCCATTATGTATTTTTGCCTCCTTTGTCAAAATTTAATTGACTATATATGCATGGGTATATTTCTGGGCTCTCTATTCTGTTTCTTTGAGCTATATGACTGTTTTTATGCCACTTCCAATTTTGATTAGCATAGCTTTGTAATGTAATTTGAAATCAGGGAGCATGGTGCCTCTATCTATGTTCTTCTTTCTCAAGCTTGCTTTGACTATTCAGGGTCTTTTGTGGTTCCATACAAATTTTAGAATTGTTTGCTCTATTTCTGTGAAAAATGCCATTGGAATATTGATAGGGATTGCACTGACTCTGTGGATTGCTTTGGGTAGTATGGCCATTTTCATAATATTAATCTTCCAACATATATGCATGGAATATCTTTCCATTTATTTGTGTCTCCTTTAATTTATTTCAACAGTGTCTTAGAGTTTTAAGTGTATGTCTTTCACCTCCTTGATTAAATTTATCACTAAGTATTTTATTATTTTTGATTTAATTGTAAATGGTATTTTATTCTTCATTTCTTTTCTGATAGTTCATTGTCGGTCTATAGAAACACATAGACTTTTTCATATTGATTTTGTATCCTGCAGCTTTACTGAATTTGTTTATAAGTTCTAACACTTATTTGGTGGAATTTTTAGGGTATTCCATATATAAAATCTTGTCATCTGTCAATAGTGACAGTTTTACTTCTTTCTTTCCAATTTAGATGCCTTTTATTTCTTTTTCTTGCCTAAATGCTCTGCCTAGGACTTCCAGTACTATTTTGAATAAAGGGAACTAGAGCGAGCATTCTTGTCTTGTTCCTGACCTTAGAGGAAAACTTTCAGCTCTTCATTATTGAGTACAATGTTAGCTGTGGGCTTGTCTTATATAGCTTCTATTTTGTTGATGTAGTTCCCTCTATACCCAGTTTGTTCAATTTTTATCATAAATGGATGTTGAATTTCTTCAGATGTTTTTCCTGTATCTATTGAGACGATCATATGTTTTTTGTTCTTCATTTTGTTAATATGGTGTATCACGTTGATTGATTTCCAGATGGTGAACCATCCTTGCATCCCTGGAATAAATTCTACTTGATCATGGTTTATTATACTTTTAATGTATTGTTGAATTTGGCTTGCTAATATTTTTTGAGCATTTTTGCATCTGTGTTCCTTGGATATTGGCCTGTAATTTTATTTTCTTGTGGTGTCCTTTTCTGGTTTTGGTATCAGGGTAATCCTAGCCTTGTAAAATTAGTTTAGAAGTATTTCCTCCTCTTCAAATTTTTGGAAAAGATTGAGAGATGTTGTTATTAATTCTTTTTTGAATGTTTGGTAGAAGTCATCGGTAAAGCCATCTGGTCTGGTCCTGAAATTTTAACATTGAATTTTTTTTTTTGATTACTGTTTCAATCTCCTTACTAGTAATAAGTCTATTCAGATTTTCAATTTCTTCATGATTCAGCTTTGTAGGCTGTATGATTTAGCTTTGTAGGCTGTATGATTTTAGGAATTTATCCATTTTTCTAGGTTGTTCAATTTTATGGCATGTAATTGTTCAGAATCTCTTATTATCCTTTGTATTTTTTGGAAACAGTTGTAATATATCCTCTTTCATTTCTGATTTTATTTTTTGGAGCCCTCTATTTTCCTTGGTGAGTCTAACTAAGAGTTTATCAAATTTGTTTATCTTTTCAAAAAACAAGCTGCTAGTTTTCTTGATCTTTTTAATTGTCTTTTTAGTCTCTATTTGATTTATTTTCACTCTCATCTTTGTTATTTCTTTCTTCTAACTTTGGGCTTCATTTTTTCCCCTAGTTCCTTGAGATGTAAAGTCCAACTGTTTATTTGCTATTTTTCTTGTTTCTTGAGGTAGGAATATATTGCTATGAACTTACCTCTTGGAACTGCTCTTGCTGTATCCCATACACTTTGGTATGTTATATTTCCATTTTCATTTTTGTCAAGGCTATTCTTGGTTTCTCCTTTGAATTCTTCATTGACCCATTGGTTGTTCAATAGTATGCTGCTTAATCTCTACATATTTGTAAAATTTTCAATTTTCTTCTTGTATTTGATATCTAGTTTCATAAGATTGTGGTCAAGAAAGATGCTTGATGTGATTTGAATCTTCTTAAATTATTAAGATTTCTTTGGTGGATATGTTAGGCCACATATGATCTATCCTGGAGAATATTTCATGTGCACATCAGAAGAATGTGTATTCTGCTGCTTTTGGATGAAATATTCTGTGTATATCTGTTAATTTCATCCGGTCTAATGTGTTGTTTAAGGTCAGTGTTTCCTTATAGATTTTGTTGTCTGGATGATCTATCCATTGATTTAAGTGTGGTATTAAAGTCCTCTACTATTATTGTATTGCTCTCTATCCCTTTATGTCTGTTATTATTTGCTTATATATTTATGTGTTCCTATGTTGGGTGCATAAATGCTTACCAGTGTTATATACTCTTGGTGGATTCACCCCTTTATCATTGTGTAATGCCCTTCTTTGCCTTTTATTACAGTCTTTGTTTTAAAGTCTATTTTGTCTGAGATAAGCATAGCTACCTCAGCTTTCTTTTGGTCCCCATTTGTATGGAACATCTCTTTCCATCCCTTCACTTTTAGTCTGTGTGTGTTCTAAAACCTTAAGTGAGTCTCTTGTAGGCAGCATATAGATGTGACTTGTTCTTTTATCCATTCAACCACAAAGTCTTTTGATTGGAGCATTTAGTCAATTTACATTTACAGTAATTATTGATAGTTATATACTTATTGTCATTTTGTTAATTGTTTTCTGGCTGTTTTGTAGTTCCTCTCTGTTCCTTTCTTCTTCTCTTGTTCTCTTCCTTCGTGGTTTGATGACTTTTTGTGGCATATACTGAGATTACTTTCTCATTATCTTTTGTGTGTCTACTATTGGTTTTTGCTTGTAGCTACCATGGAGCTCACATAAAATAACCTACATTTATTAAGTCTACTAACAACTTAAGTTTGAATGCATTCTAAAACAATACATTTTCCTCCCCCCCCTACCTTTTATGTTTTGATGTCATATTTTACCTCTTTTTATCTTGTGTATCCCTAATGATTGTAATTATAGTTATTTTTACTACTTTTGTCTTTTAACTTTCACACTATCTTTATAGATGATTAATCTACTACCTTTACTATATATTTACCTTTACCAGTGAGATCTATACTTTCATGAGTTTCTTCATTACTAAGTAATGCCTTTTCTTTTTCATGTTAACAAATTCCCTTTAACATTTCTTGTAAGACTGGTTTTATGGTGATGAACTCCTTTAGCTTTGCTTGTCTGGAAAACTCTTTATCTCTACTTCAATTATGAATGATTATTTTCCCAGGTAGAGTAGTCTTGGTTGGAAGATTTTTCGTTTCAGCACTTTGAATATATTGTGCCACTCTCTTTTGCCTTGCAAAATTTCTGATGGAAAAATCTGCTCATAGTCTTATGGAAGTTTCTTTGTACATAAAAGTAGTTTTATCTTTCTGCTTTTAAGATTATATCTTTATCTTTAGCTTCTGCCATTTTAATTATAATATGTCTTGGTGTGAATCCCTTTGGGTTCTGTTTATTTGGAACTCTCCTGGCTCCTGGGATCTGATGTCTGATTCCTTCTTTGTGTTAGAGAAATTTTCAACCATTATTGCTTCAAATAATTTTTCTTCCCCTTTCTCTCTCTATTCTTCTGGACCCCCTACAATGTGAATATTGTTATGCTTGATGTTGTCTCATAAGCCTCTTAAGTATCTTCACTTTTGAGTTTTGTTTTCTTTTTGCTATTCTAATTGGGTGAGCTCCACTGCCTTATCTTCAACATCAGTGATCCTTTCTACTGTTTTATCTAGTTTGCTGTTGAACCCGTCTAGTGTATTTTTCAATTGAGTTATTGTATTATTCATTTCTGATTGGTTCTTTTCTATATTTTCTATCACTTAAAAAAATTCTCGTTATATTCATCCATTCTTCTCCTAAATTCAGTGAGCATCTTTATGACCATTTCCTTGAATTCTTTATCAGGTAAATGAATGATCTCCACTTCATTAATGCTTTTTTTCTGAGGTTTAACCTTGTTCTTTTGCTTAGAACATATTCCTTTGTTCCCTCATTCTGCTTGCCTCTCTGTGTTTGTTTCTATGTATTCTATGAACCAGCTAGCTACCTCTCCCAGTCTTGAAGAACTGGCCTCATGTAGGAGATAAACTTTATCATTCAGCCTTGCCTTAGCCCTTGATAGTCTCATGAACTTTTGTGATTGTCCAAGCAGCCTATTTTATTTTATTTTAAATTGCTTTTCGTTTTTGAGGGTGTGCCAACACCTGTCAGTGTCCCAAAGGGAAGTTTCTTAGTCAGTACCTATTTTCAGCCTGATTGGTAGCCCAATTCTCAGGCAGCAGCTTTTGAAGTATGCAAGTATATATAGACATGTGGGACCACACTTGTAAACCTTGCTGGCCTCCATACCAGGTGGGCTGTTAAAGTCACCTACTATTACTGGTTACTGTTGATTTCCCCTTTTATGGGTGTTAGCATTTGCCTTATGTATTGAGGTGCTCCTATGTTGGGTGCATAGATATTTACAATTGTTATATCTTCTTCTTGGATTGATCCCTTGATCGTTATATAGTGTCCTTCCTTGTCTCTTATAATAGTCTTTATTTTAAAGTCTATTTTGTCTGATATAAGTATTGCTACTCCAGCTTTCTTTTGTTTTCCTTTTGCATGGAATATCTTTTTCCATCCCCTCACTTTCAGTCTGTATGTGTTCTTATGCCTGAAATGGGTCTCTTGTAGACAGCATATATATGGGTCTTGCTTTTGTATCCATTCTGCCAATCTGTGTCTTTTGGTTGGGGTATTTAATCCATTTACATTTAAGGTAATTGTCAATATGTCTGTCCCTATTACCATTTTCTTAATTGTTTTGGGTTTGTTTTTGTAAGTCTTTTCCTTCTCTTGTGTTTCCTGCCTAGATAATTTCCTTTAGCATTTGTTGTAAAGCTGGTTTCATGGTGCTGCATTCTTAAATTTTGCTTGTCTGTAAAGCTTTTGATCTCTCTGTTGAAGCTGAATGAGATCCACGCTGTGTAGAGTAATCCTGTTTGTAGATTTTTCCCGTTCATCATTTTACATATATCTTGCCACTCCCTTCTGGCCTGTAGAATTTCTAGTGAAAGATCAGGTGTTAACTTTATGGAGATTCCCTTGTATGTTTTTGTTGCTTTGCCCTTGCTGCTTTTAATATTTTTTCTTTGTGTTTAATTTTTGTTAGTTTGATTAACATGTGTCTCGGCATTTTTTCTCCTTGGATTTATCCTGTATGGGACTCTCTGTGCTTCATGGACTTGACTGACTATTTCCTTTCCCATGTTGGGGAAGTTTTCAACTGTAATCTCTTCAAATATTTTCTGAGATCCTTTCTTCTTTTCTTCTTCCTCTGGGATGCCTATAATTCGAATATTGTTTCATTTAATGTTGTCCCAGAGGTCTCTGAGACTCTCCTCCATTCTTTTCATTGTTTTTTCTTTATTCTGCTCTGGGACAGTTATTTCCGCCATTCTATCTTCCAGCTCACTTATCTCTTCTTCTTCTTCAGTTATTCTGTTATTGATTCCTTCTAGAGTATTTTTAATTTCAGTTATTGTGTTGTTCATTACTGTTTGTTTGCTCTTTAGTTCTTCTAGGTCCTTGTTAAATGCTTCTTGTATTTTCTCTATACTATTTCCAATATTTTCTATCATCTTTACTCTCATTACTCTGAATTTTTTTTCAGGTGCATTGCCTATTTCCTCTTCATTTATTTGGTCTTGTGTGTTTTTATCTTGCTCCTTTACCTGTAAGATTTTTCTCTGTCTTCTCATTTTGTCTATTTTACAGTATTTGAGGTCTCCTTTCCCTAGGTTGAAGGGTCATAGTTCCTCTTGCTTCTGTTTTCTGCACCTGGTGATGGGGTTGGTCCAGTGTCTTGTGTAGGCTTCTTGATGGGAGGGATTGGTGCCTGCATTCTGCTGGTTGGAGCTGAGTCTTTTCCTTCTGATGAGCAGGGCCTTGTCAGGTGGTGTGTTTTGGGGTGTCTGTGAGCTTAGTATGACTTTAGGTTGTCTGTGTGCTGATGGGTGGGTTTGTGTTCCTGTCTTGGTTGTTGTTTGGTGTAAGGCATCCAGTGCTGGGAGCTGCTGCCAGTTGGGTCTTGGATTCAGATAGAGGCCTATGTTAGAGCTCTCGGTGACTAATCTTCCATGAGGCCAAGAATTCTCGAGTGGTCCAGCATCCTGGACTTGGTGTTCCCATTCCAGAGCCTCAGGCCCAACTTCTTGTCGAGGGACCAAGACCCCAAAAGTCACTCATCCTGGCAATAAAGGGGATTTAAAAAAAAGAAGACTAACAAAACCCCAGACAAGTGGTAAAAAGTAAAATCAAACAAACAGAAACAAGGAAACACACACAAAAGAAACAAAACCAGAACCAAATAAATGAAATAGCAAGAGAACAACCAGACAAAAAAAAGAACCCAAGAACGAAATCAAACAATTAAGAAGAAAGTTGACAAAAAACGCAAAACCAAAAAACAAAACCAAAGTAGAGTGCCAACTGAAGAATGAAGCAAAGAAACAAAACAAACTGACAAAAATGATATAAAAAAGAAAAAAGTAAAAGAGAAACGCGATAGAAGACTGAACAACACAAAAGCAATGTAGAAACAGAAATATTAAAAAAAATACAATAGGAAACATATTAAAGAAAAAAAAAAGACAAAAAAAACCCTGCATAAATGGTAAAAACAAAATCAAACAAGCAAAACCAGAAACTAGGAAACACACACACACGTAAAAGAAACAAAAACAGAGCCAAATAAAACAAAAAGCAAGAGGACAACCAGACCAATAGAAGAACTCAATAGTGAAATCAAACAATTAAGATTAAAAATAGCAAAAACACATAACCTAAAAACAAAACCAAAGCAGTGTGCCAACTGAAGAATGAAGCAAGGAAGCAGAACAAAAAATAAGAATGATTAAAAAATAATAATAATAAAATAAAATAAAAAGGGAAGAAAACACAGGACAACAGAAAAGCAAAGTAGAATGGGAATATTAAAAAAAGAAAAATATATTAAAGAAAAAGAGGAAGAAAAACATAAGGGAAAAGAACCCAGAAGAACAGAAAAGCAAAGTAAAAATAGAAATATATATTAAAAAAATAGAAATATGTTATAAAACATGGAGATCCCAAAAGACTAAATTAAAAAAAACCGAAAACAACAACAAGAAACAAACAAAAAATAGAAAAAAAAAGAAACCACAAAAAAAAGCTAGAACCAACAACAGAATGAATCAAAACATAATAAAATTAATAGTAATAATTATGTTTCCCTGGGGTCTCTGCTGTAAGTGTCCTTGCACACACTGTGAGCCACAGTCCACCTCCGCCTCCCCAAGAGGTCATCCTCTGCCTCTGGGCTGGTCTCTAGACCTGCTGTGGTCCTTCTGGGCACCACTCAGACTCTGATCTGGCCAAATTCCTATGTGTGCTTGCCCCCAAAGTCCACAGCTGCCAGAGCTAGACCGTTTTTATTTGTGGGAGCACTTATTGTCTACTCAGATATTACATAGACACAGGGTCTACCTAGCTGATCATGGGGATTTAATCTGCAGCTTGTAAAGCTGATGGAAAGATTTTCAATCTTCTTCCTTAGTCATCCTGTCCCTGGGGCTCAGCTCTGGTTTTATCCCCACCTCTGCGTGTGGTCCACCCACAGGAGTCTGGTCCTGACGCCGTCTTGGATCTCTTGGGTCTGTCTCTGTGAGAACCGGGCACAGAAGTGGTATGACTGTTTGGATTGTAGGAGCCTAGGCGGCTCCAAATGCTCAGGGAATCTGGCAGCAATGGCACAAGAGATATGGCCCTAGTGAGGTACTTTTCTGGCACCCAGCATAAGGCATGTGAGGGCCAGCCCTGGGTGGGGTTTTTCTGGCACCCAGCAGCAGGCATGTGAGGGCCAGCCCTGAGAGGGCTTTCATTTTTTTTAAAGTGCCCTGCAGCCAGTGCATGTGGCCCAGATCTGAGGGGGCTTTTTTTATTGCTCAGCAGCCCGTGCACAAGAGCCAGCCCTGAGCAGGCTTCTTTTATTGTTGTCGGCAGGCACCGGCATGTGGGGAGAGAGAGGTTACAATAGTGGCTCCTACCCCTGCGTGTGACTCAGCAGTAGCACCCTGCTTCCACGGCAGTCCAGTCTTCCTCCATAGGCATTCCCTGCTGCTGATTTCCTCCCTCCTGTCCCCTCAGTCCTTCTCCCCACAGCCCACAGCAGTTCTTGCTCTGGACTTGTTCTCCAATCCCCACGTACCAGCTCCCAGGCCCCTTGCACACCTGTGAACACATGTCCCAGTCCAGGGCATGTAGGGCCATGGTATGGACAGTCTGTGTATTTCTCACCCTGTCCTGTCTGCCACAGATCGGCCACTTCACCTGCTTCCGACGGCTTCAAATGCTTCCCTTCTGTCCCAATTGATTTCCACGTTGGAGAGCGTGTTTCCCCGTCAGAGAGGGGGTTTCCCTGAATTCAGGAATCTCTCCTCTGCTTTAGCTTCCCCGCCCCGGGGTGCACGTCCCATCCTGCTTCCTCTCCTCCTCCTTCTCCCTTTTTTTTTTCTGTCCTACCCAGTTATGCAGGGATCTTTATAGTCCTTTCCATGTCCAAGGTCTTCTGCTAGTTTTCAGCCAGTGTTCTGTGAGAATTGTTGCATCTATAGATGTACTCCTGATGCATCCGTGGAGAGAGATAAACTCCACGTCCACCTACTCCTCCACCTTCTTGAATCTCCCTCAGCTATTATTTCTTTAAATAAGCTTTCCACCTGTTTATTCTCCTTCTGGTACTCGCATGATGTAAATGTCCACTCATTTGATGTTGTCCCATAAAGCACATAAGCTTTCTTCACTTTTTCATTCATTTATTCATTCATTCATTTATTTATTTATTTATTTATTTATTTATTTATTTCCTCCAACTGGCTAATTCCAATGACCTATCTTTAGGTTCACTGATTTCTTTTTCTGTATGATCAAGTCTAATATTGAAGCTCTCTATTGAATTTTTCAGTTCTGTCACTGTATTATTCAGCTCCAAGATTTCCATTTAGTTCTTTTTTTATTATTTCTCTTTTTAAATTAAATTTCTCATTATATCCATGCATTGTTCTCCTGATTATGTTTAATTGTTTATTTGTGTTCTCTTGCATTTCACTGAGTTTCTTTAAGATGATTAGTTTAAATTCTTTGTCATACAAGTTGTGGATCTCCTTTGGTTGGGGGAGGCTGTTACTGGAGCTTCCTTAGTTTCCTCTGGTGGTGTCATTTTGCCTGATTCTTCATTACCCATGTAGCCTTGTGTTGTTGTCTGTGCATTTGAAGGAGCAAACATCTCTTCCAGTCTTCAGAGACTTGTTTCAACAGGTGAAGGTCTTCTCTTGTTGATTAGCTGGACTGTTGAGATTACCTCCAAAATCTCAGTCATGCTGGGTTGTAGCCAGGTAATGCAGCTCTTGCTGGATCTGCCTTTGGGTACACATGTGGGAGGCTTGATCCTGTCTGGTCCCCAGGTGGACAGGACAACATCCAGGACCTTGTTCAGTAGAGTGGTGCTCCATGGACTTGGATCAGCATGTCTCTTGGTGGATCTCTCAGTGAGAAAACTGTTCATGGACCATGGCTGTGAGGGTTTGGAGCCAAATCACAGATTCATATCAGGATTGCTGTCAGACTGAGGCTGGCTGACCTACCACCTGGGGTATTGACAGGGGCATGTTTTACATGGGGCCCTGGAGTACCAGGAATGCTGAGGACTGTGGCTGAGAAGATTCACAGACACAGTGTCTCCATTGGGTCCCTGGGCCAGCAGGACTTGTTGCAGACTGCAGGTTTTAGGACCTGCAGCCCAGTTATAAAGCTGTTTCAGATTCTACAATCAGACCATGTTTGGTGGACTTACCTCTTGTGGCTCCCACACCATGTCTGAGAAGGTCTGGAGCTGGATAATAGGTCACTGCAAGGCCTACAGCTGGGACCAACGTATGCAAGCCTATAACCCAAGGCACAGTTGGGCTATACTCCTCTTGAATCCCTTGGTGTATGGTGCTGTTAGCAAGACCAAGGCCAAACAGGACTATAGCTGAGTCCATACAGGGGTGCGGAACTGTTTCTGGGTCAGCAGCTGGGACCATGGTCAACAGATTGGCCACCTCGGTGCATGTAAGCCTGCCTTCTCAAAATAGCTCTCTGCAGTCTTGGACTCCAAGACTCCAAGTCCAATCCTTGGACTTGGGATTTCACAATTTCCCACCTTTACCACAAAGATATCCTACAGGCACTTTTGTCTATGGATGACTGCCAAATTTTTCTTGCAGAGAGGAGATATAAGTGAGGGACCACTTATTCTACCATTTTTCTGATGTCCTGCAATTCACCATATTTTCATGTTTATTGGCTATGTATGTTTACTCTCTTGTGAAATATCCAATCAAATATTTTGCACATTTTTTTCTTTTTTTCTGTTGATTTGTACTTGTTCTTTGTGTTAATATATTCTAGGTACTATACCTTTGAGGTTACACATGTTTCAAATATCTTCTCCCAGTTTATGGCTTGTCTTTTTACTTTCTTATTATCTTTATTTATCTTTATTTTGACATAGAATTTATCAATCTTTTCCTTTCTGGCTAGTGCTTTTAGTGTATTGTTTAAGAGATCCTTCATTATCCCAAGGTCAGAAAATTGTTCTCCAATGTTTTATTCAAATTTTTTTTTAATTTTGCATTTCATATTTGTTATTAATCCATTTGATTGTTTTGCATAAAATAGGGCAGATATCTAATTTTACTTTTCTCCAAAAGGATAATCAATTCTTCCAGCACCATTTATTGAGTAGTTGCTGTTTCTCCACCTTTTTGCAATGCCACTTCTATCATATATCAGAGTTCCATGTATGCATGTATCAGTTTTTGGATGCCCTATTTTGTTGATTAATTTGTCTATCATTGTACCTGTTTAAGAAAACAGGCACTTTGAAATGCCTGAGCCTAATAGAACACTTTAACTGTACTAAGAAATAAGATTAAATTTCTACAGATGTTGTTAACTGTAAATAAAATCATCCTCCAGCATAGAGACTTGATTTCTGTCCTAAATGCTACTACCTACTCCATACCTCTCATTAGCCATTCAGGTGCTGTAAGTAAGATACATATTTTTGTAAGGTATTTTGCGAGTACATTTAAATTTGCTTCCACTTAATGCTTAGAAGGGAGATCCATTTGAGCAGTGATGACATGAAAAAAAGCTAACTCAGCAGAGTTGAGACTGCTATTCTTAGAAAAACCTTCTTGCAAGGTTGGGGCTTGGCTGAAGTCTGGGAACTTGACTTACCTCTGTTCACTAAGTGATCGTGAGTGGCTCATTGTACTTATAGTGTTTATACAAACAGTGTGGTTTGTACCAAACATCTGATTTCCTTCTGGAAATCTGGAATTTTGATATGGGCTAGGCAGAGAATGGCTACATAACCAATCCCCAATAAAAACCCTAGTAGGCTGAGTATCTAAAGGGCCTCTTTGGACAGAAACATCATATACATGTTGCTGCATTTCTGTTGCTGGTGGAGGAGTGTGCTCTGTGTGATCCCTCACAGGAAGAACATAAGAGCATAAGGAAGCCTGCACATGGATTCCTCCAGAATCTGCTTGTGTCATTTTATTTAATAATTCTGCTGTGTATTCTTACTACTTTAATAAATCTTAGCCATGAGTACAACTATATGCTGAGCCGCATGAATCCTAGCAGGACCCACAACCCCAACACAGGTGGTATCACTCCTGCTTCTTATGCTGCTGCTTGGATCAATATGATGTTTTGCTTCTTTTCCTAGAGCCACATTATAGCACAAGGTGCCAGAGTTTCTCTGGTTGTACTGAATAAGCTACACAAAATATTGATTTTGTCATTTTCAACTAAATTTTTTTGAAAAATATAACTGAATTATTTTCTATTTAATTTTGGAATACAAATATCTACATAATGTGGGAGGATAGATTTGATGATTTCTCAATTCTTTACTGTCCTAAGATTTTGAAATTCTACAATTATAGTGAGTCAATGTTGACTCCTCTGGGGTTTGGCCCAGATAGTATTAGAAGACACATGCTTTGTGTCATAAATGAGATCAAACAGTAAAGAATATGGACTTTGCCCTCATTCCTTGATCAAAAAACAAAGAGATAGATGGCTTACAGAAATAATTATTTCTATATTATAATAATAAGATCACATAGATAAACATAATTATACATATCAAGCTAGAGACTTACAGAGCTTAAAAGAGTCATATCATATCATATGATATCACTTACATGTGGAATCTAAAAAAAGGTACAAATGAACTTATTAACAAAACAGAAATAGTCACAGATGTAGAAAACAAACTTATGGTTACTAGGGGAGGGGGAGAAGGGGTAGGACAAATTGGGAGATTGGGATTGACATATACACACTATTATATATAAAATAGATAACTAATAAGGACCTACTGTATAGCACAGGGAACTCTTCTCAATACTCTGTAATGACTTATATGAGAAAAGAATTGTAAAAAGAGTGGGTATGTGTATATGTATAACTGATTCACTTTGCTGTACAGCAGAAACTAACACAACATTTGAAGTCAACTATACTCCAATAAAATTTTTTTTTAATTTAAAAAAGAGTCATATCATCCAGTCCAGTGATCCTGCCTAATTATCTCCACTGACTAGACAAACTGCATTTTTATTTATCTGAGGTTTAAATATAATAATGATGATACCACCTTATATTGTTGGGTTATTATAGTTTTAAAGGCACTCTGTTGTACACCAAAAGAAACAGTATTGTATGGTAATCAAGGTATAATCTTTGAAGTCCAGCAGATACAGGGTTAAACCCTGCCTCTACCTCTTATCACATATATGACTTGGATGAATAATTTGATATCACTTGATTTCCCCATCTGCTAACTGGGGGCTAATAATACCAAACTCGTAAAGTTATTGTGAATTTAAATTAGAACATTCACACAATCACACACACACACATACTCATTGCTTCTCATAAAGCAGACTCTCAATGAATAGTCTTTGATGTAGGATAGACAGCTATTATCTTTCCTGTTTTACAGATTAGTAAACCAGAAAGATTAAGTTATTTGCCTAAGATTAGGTAATAAAGTTGAATTTACTATGCTGCTACTGGATTGCAAATTTTCCATCTTTTCATAAAAGTTTCTATTAAATCAATGATAAGCTGATATTTGAATTATTTTGTGTGGGGTGTTTTATTCTTATAATTTTTTTTAACAGATGTGTTAAGTGGTCATTTCAGTACCAACATCCATGACTCACTTAGCTCCTGAGTGGTCCATAATGAGCATTCTTCAGTATAATCAAGTCTTCATTCCTTTTAAGTTGTGACAGAGAATAATCATTTTGGTTTAGAGATTTTTTGGTGGCTCTAGATATGTACCTCTAAGCTGATAATTGCATTTGAAATTTTTAATTGAAGCAGATCTTTCATGTCCCATGATGAGTGCTTGGGAGATCTGATCCATTCTCCATAGTGGATATGTTCATAGGCCTGTGGTAAATGGTAGTTTCACCTTTGAAACTCTGATATGGGAAGGATAAACAGAGAAAAGAATATAAAGATGAATGAAAAGTTGTTTCAGATCAGATTTTGCCTTTTCAATATTGACCCATATTACTGGTCTTAGACTTGGGAAATGTATTTTGTTTTGGTTTCAATTAGATGAAGAAACTGTTTGATGTAAGAAAATGTGTCTCAACCTTAGAATTTGTTTTAAAAGTCTAACATTTGGTTTCAGCTCAGGATTCATCAAATGAACTTTGTACATTTTTGTCCTTGGCTCTTGGTTCAGTTATGTTCATATCCTTGAGACAATAAAACTTTCCTGTACTTTGAAAGCTTACAAAATACTAGTATTTTATTGGATCCTAAAGTGGTACATTCCTTTGATCATAAAGCTACCTACCCATATCAGTGCCCATAGAGTAACCACCATTGCTTTTAAGATTAACGTAATCTAAATATCTTGGAAAAATGATGTTTCCTTGAATTTAGTTAATTAATAGTCAGAAAGGTAGAAAATTACTCATTCAACCGTAAAATAAACAGTCTAAAATCAACTGACAACATGTTTCTTCTCTTCCTTTCACTATAATTCCTCTAAAATGATAGTGACTTAATGCATAGTGAGCCACATGTATCATAGCCACAACTCATTTGCAAAAAGGAACATTATTGATATAATAAATTTTGTCCTCATACTACAGGATGCTTGTGTTAATATTCTCATTTTGTTCCTCAGGTCTGACCTTAGGGTATAGTCTTAGGTATAGGAAATATTTTGTGTGTTTCTTGCCACATATTCTTCTCAGAATTCCTTATCTTTGTCTCTTCTACCATTCTGTCCTTATCCTTATATTTGCTATATTAGTCAGGCCTTGAAGGTTATATTTTTCATTATCAATGAATTTTAACACTTTACCTAGCCAACATAGTAGCACAGACTCCTTTTAGTTGAGCCAAAAGGAAATGTGATTTACATGTTAATAAATAATTTTTCTTGGGTTTTTATTGGTCCCTTCCTTTAAAGTGTTGGTAGATATAGGCTACGGGAATTAAGGTGTGACTGATTTGATACTCCTTAGCTGCAAGGAGTTGATGAACTCTTCATATGCCTGATATTTCTTCCTAAATGGAATAATTTATATGGCCCACAGAGAAAGATTACAGGCCCACAGGAGCTGGAGTGGGGGCCCTTGACATTGTGGATGTGTTATGAAAGTACTGTACCTCAGTGTATACAGGGAGGAGTAAAATAGTTTAAGACATTACCTTCTGTTTAACAATTTTTTCTGAAGCTTGCATTCCATCACTCTAGAATCACAATTTCCCTAAGGCATTGACATATATTTTTAAATGAAATAAAGCCTCATTTTCAGTGTCATTGGGAAAGTAAGTTAAATAAATCACCTTATTAATTAAAATAATGATACTTAAAATTTTGTGGCATATTTATTCCAAGAGGTTCAAATTGTTTCATATACCTTTAAACATTTATTTATTATTATTATTTTAATGTATTATTATTTTATTTTATTTTTATTTATTTTATTTATTTTTTAAATTTTTTAACATCTTTATTGGAGTACAATTGCTTTACAATGGTGTGTTAGTTTCTGCTTTATAACAAAGTGAATCAGTTATACATATACATATGTTCCCATATCTCTTCCCTCTTGCGTCTCCCTCCCTCACACCCCTCCTTATCCCACCCCTCTAGGTGGTCACAAACCACGGAGCTGATCTCCCTGTGCTATGCGGCTGCTTCCCACTAGCTATCTATCTTACGTTTGGTAGTGTATATATGTCCATGCCACTCTCTCACTTTGTCCCAGCTTACCCTTCCCCCTCCCCGTATTAAACATTTATTTTTATACTTTCTCCTTGCAATATAAATAATAGGCTTGCTTTAAAGCACAGATGATATGAGATAAATTTTATTGCTAATCTTTTACTACCTTAGGTATATATTCTAGATTGTGATTTACAAAGTGCAGTTCATATATAAATATAGTCTCATTTAATCATGACAACAACCCAGGTCAATATTATTATCCTCATCTAATAATAGAGGTCATAGAGATTGAGTGATTTTACTAAGATAGCAACTTTTAAAAGGGGCAAACTGACCCTCAAATCTATGACTTCTGAAACAAATTTCAGTTCCCTTTAGTAAACAACATTTACATCCTGCCATCCCTGCTTAAGAAATAAGAAAGTTGTCACAGAGAAGTAGATTAATACAAGAGGACCACTCAGGGGGCTTCCCTGGTGGCGCATTGGTTGAGAATCTGCCTGCCAATTCAGGAGACACGGGTTCGAGCCCTGGTCTGGGAGGATCCCACATGCCGCGGAGCAACTAGGCCCATGAGCCACAATTACTTAGCCTGCGCGTCTGGAGCCTGTGCTCCGCAACAAGAGAGGCCGCGATAATGAGAGGCCCGCGCACCGCAATGAAGAGTGGCCCCCACTTGCCGCAGCTGGAGAGAGCCCTCGCACAGAGGCGAAGACCCAACACAGCCATAAATAAATAAATAAATAAATAAATAAATAAATAAATAAATATTAAAAAAAAAAGAGGACCACTCAGAACATAAATTTTGGAACTCAGCCCAGGTTCTAAAATGGTCTTGCTTGAAATCTGCAATCTGCTTGTGCTTAAAATTCACATGTTCTATAATCTAAGAAGCTAGTGGGGCAAGTAGGAGGGGGTCACTCTCAATGAAAGTATTTATTTTGTTAACAATAGAAGATGAACTTTTGAAATGGTTAGATTAATGGATATAAAGAAAACTCTGTGAGTTGCTGAAGGGAGATGTTAGATTGTGTTCTAGGTAAATCCAGGTCTACCATCATAGCTGTCTCATTGGCATAAGCCATTGTAGAGAGGCAAACTAATTTTTATCATTGTTCATCCAAATAATATATGTAGAATGATTATCTTGTTAGCAGTTGCCAGCTTCTCAAGTAAGAAGGAAAAGTGACATTTTCTAAATAATAAATAATAGAAGATCCAGAGTAAGTTGGATCAAAGTTTTTTATTGACTGTTTTTCTTCCTTACAGAGTATCCAAAATCATCAATTAGTTTCCAACTTCCTTTCACTGACCTGAGTGAGATAGTGGAAAGGTATAAATTTGAAATTTCAGTTCAGCTCAGTATTGAGTAAATGAACTCTGTCCATTCATTCCTGTATCTCATCTCCCGATTAAATTAAAGGGAGATGAGAATGGCATATCAAAGCCAGCCTTAGTGCTTTTCTAATCCCATTACCCACATTGCTATCAGGAGCACAACAAAGGCCATACTGTAAAACAAATGTTGGTGATTACTGAACTAATTTAATAGCATAAATTATGTCTTGACTAAAAAACATTAAAGAAAATACAGACCACATTCTGACTAGTATTTGTGTTATTATAATTGATTTATCTGGAGCATGGCTCAATCTGTTTAGTTTAGTGTTTCAGGACAAAGAGAGGACCATTTAGCCATGACAAATGCCAGGAAAAAGAGTCCATTTTTTTGTTCCTTATTGTTATTCAAAAAGTGCTACCATTGAGAGAAAACCAATCTGACAGAGTTCTAATAAAGATTGCCCTAGGCAGAACAGCTTTCTATACTCTCCCCCTCTGATGTATCTTTAGAGGTCAACCTGACTACTGTCTATGGGACTTTTAAGGGATCATGCTACTTATCACTTCGATTCTTTACTGTGTTACTTTTTATTACCCTTTACAGTAAGCCATTGATTTTCAATTAAAGGTTTTTTCTTCTTTATTTACCAAGAAGAAAATAGAGCTGTGGGGAGAAAAAGACATTAATTAAAATTAGTACGCTGTAAACTTGAAACTAGTTTTAATACACTTTTATGCAGGACAAGAAACATATTAAGTATTTATGTATGTTTGTGGCTTTATTTGCAATTAGCCAGTGTTCATAATGCTATCTTGCATTGTTATGGTAAACTAAGAATGGAGGCTAGTGTTTCCAGTAAGATGGAAAGAGTGATGGAAATGGCTCATGCCTTGATTATTTTTACTTATCTCCAGGCCATTGTTCTCTAGCGAGTTGCAAAATGTACAGTAACCCTTATGTTGGCAAAAAGAGTGTTGAAGCAGGGGGAGAAGAAGTGTGAGAGTGAGATAAAAGTACACCATTTCAAAACTCACCAGAAGGAAGTTAGAACATAAAACATGTGCCACAAAATCCTGCACACACGGCAGAAGAAAGCCCAAATTTTGATTCTCAGCTTCTTAGTTGCCAAAGTGGAGACCATCAGTTACTTGATTCATAGCCCCAGATGAAAAATTCTTGAATTGCCTGGAGTTGGAGATTTTTTTTCATGAGTCTTAGTGAAGAGGATACTTCATGATGTAATAAAAATGTATCCTCAACACACTCCTTAAAATAAACATGGTGATAAGTTTCATATAACTGTTTCACATAATTAACCTTTCAAAAAATGACAGATAATTATAAATATTTTAATAAATATAAAAGAAGGAAGATAAAAGGAAAAGCTGCAAGAGCAAATCTTGGTATAGATATAAATGTAAATATATACACCAGATATATATATATATATATATATATATATACACACAAAAAAAAATAATACACATAGATATAACATTTTACCTAACCTCCACTTTTGTACACAACACTTTCACTGTCTTTATAATTCATTATCTTTGCATTATACTAAATATTCTTCTAAGCAATAAATAAAGTTTCTGAATAATATTTAAACAAACAAAAAACCCCACAAAATTCACCGGAAGGTAAGTGAGGAAATATGTTTTAACATTTATTCTAACAATAGCAGCAATACCCATGCCATATTTTTTCAGGATGAATTTATCCCATTCCCCAAGCCCAGCCACCATGTAGTCATTTTTCTTAGAGGCAAATAAACATAGTCCTACAATAATCCTAGCTGTAATTACTAGCTGTAATTAGGATGCTGTTCAAACACGATTTGTGGAATATCATTAAAACATTTTTATTTCCTACTATTTCTTTAACCTTCAATAAGATGAAAAATTGGGTACTTCCAAGACTTTTCTGCCCTCTCTTAACCGGTATAAATCCTTGAAGTTACTTAGAATGTCTAATTCTATGAAGAAGTCAGAGCTTCAACTTCATTCAGTGTTGCACTTAATCCCCTCTAATAGCTAAGGCCTTTGGAAGCGACAACTTGCAGTTTGGTAAGGGAGATTTGTTTCTTCTTTCTTTCCCCACTCCTCACATCTCAGTTTGCTAACTGGTTTCTGATCTCTCCAGAATCAAAGTGGAGGTAGGAGAGTGAGGGGCTAGAGCTGGGAAGGAAAAGGAGCCAAGAAAGCTCTTACTTAATTAGTACTGTCAGTTGTCTTTATGCTTTCTGGGCCTGCCTGATGTTTATTAAAGTTATTCTGTATACACTGTTAGAGGGATTTGCAAATTGCAAAAAATGTTCCTATACCCTTAGAGAGTTTATAACTTAATTTAGAAAAGAAGGCCTGATAGCCTAATTGGGAAAATAAGACATCCAAAGAAATGAATCAGATGAGGCTGTGTTTTGTTTTATTTACCAACACTGCCCAAACATAGGTTTATAAAATGATGAAGCAACTTAACACTATCTCACTACTGTTCCTTGCCTCATTCTTAATACAATCATGAAAGTTCTGCTTTGTTCTTTTCCTCCAATTTTCTCTCCTCACCCATGTGGTCCAAGTTAAGGATTTAGATGGTACATTGCTCTGCAAAATAATTTGAGTGGGAAGATAGTCATAGTGTGTAAAGAAGGCTAAAATTACCTATAAGATTTCACAGATGAAATTAAAATTGGAATGCAGTTGAGTTCTAAAAACTGGAAACAATTTAGTTAGACAGAGGCAAAGGTAGGGACACTATAATCAAAAGGAAAAATGTGGAAACAAGAATGAGCATGGTGCATTGGTGTAACAATTAAGAAACTGGCTGGCTGAAGCATGAAGTTCTGGTTGGGAATAAATTTAATTGATTTAGAAAAAAATTAATGAACATCTACTATGTTCCAGACACAAGATTTAGGTGAAAGAGATACAAAGAGCATAAAGACATAGTCCTTGCCCCTTGGACCTCAACTCTTATGTTATAACAGCCTCAGTTTCCCCATCTCAAAATGAAGGGACTGGACTATAGATGTTGTTTAAGGTAATATCCAACCTATATATTCTCTGATTCAGCTTTAAAAAATCAACCTAGGCAAATGTGTATAACTTATGCCACATTTATAACTTTACACTTTAAAGGTACATATCAAATTGAAATATTTACCAGGGATAAAATACACATTTGGTACCAGCATGGATATGGATTTTTATCTATAGGTCTTCTCAAGTCATTAAGATTGTAAGAGATTTTGCTCTTTAACCATTTAAATCACTGTATTTTTCCATGACCCTTTGACCTCAAAACAAAGTTAGACTTAATCATTTCACATATTCTTTGGAAAAGTTTGAGAATTGAGTTTATGTCCCCATACTCATCAGCAATAAATATCTATGTAGCTCTACTATATACTTAGAATTGTGTTAAATGATGGGGATTCTGATAGGTAAGTAGGTGGCTTATCGGCTCTTATTTTAATTTTTTTTTTTTTTTTACTTAAAGTTTTCATTTCCTTTCTTAACTCTTACTGACATTTTAGAATCAAATTCTATGTTAATTTCAAATTTTATCTGTTAAAAGATAAAATTCAACAGAGTAAATTGTAAAGATTTTATTGGCTTTATTCTTTGTGAGACATTAGACAAAGTCATCCTAAGAATTTTTTTTCACTGACAAATTTTATAACATAGATAACATGAACTTATTTGACTAATAAATCTAGGAAGAATAAAAGTTGTATGTATGAATTATTTTTAATGTTGATAACTCTAAAGACATGTCTATTTTAATTACATTAACAAACCTAAGCTACTTTTAATACTGAATATTTTCCCAGGCCACATGAACTCGAAAAGCACTTGGGTTACTTTCTATTATATTTCCGAGAATTTTAGGACTACTTAATTCATATAAGCTCTTAATTTTCTTTGAGCCAATTTAAACAGAGCTCTCTTATAAATTACTTTGGCAATACCATCTAGAGGCAGAAAAATACTGCACATTTACAACATGCATATGCAGACACACAAAAACAAACAAACACAAGCGAAGATCTTATAGCTTTTATTTTAATGTTTTCAGCAATGATAGGGGTATCTGCTCAAATGGCTAAAGCTTTTTTTTAAACTATTATCTGTGAGAAGACACTTAAGATTTGTATGTAACCTTGACAAGTAATCTTATGGAAGCTGTGGACTAGATTTGAGGCAAGGGAACTTCTCTAGCAGTTTATATTTTTAAAAATCCTCCCCTCTTTTAGTATTAAGAATCGAGGATGGTAAAGATAGGTGGATTTTGAATTGTTTCTAGAGCAGCATTTCTGGTTTTGTAAAGATTTATAAGATAAGGGCATTTGCTTTTAATTCCTCAAAGAGTTGATTTGCAGCCTAAATGTTATCAAGGGTCTGATCCATTCATCCCACCACATCTCTTCAATTTGCTTTTTTTTACAACAGTAAGACGATTTACAACTAAGATGGAAATCAAAAGATTTCTATGCTCTGGACATAAAGCTGTTTGTCTTTAGAATGTTTTAGTAAATCCTTTCACAAAGGCTTCAGAAGATTTTTCTTTCCCTTTGGATGCATAGTTTTATTTTAGCTTGAGAGAGAAAGCCTAAAAATAAATCCTATAAGGCTTTGAATATCAACTTCCAATCTGGCCAACTTCTGCCCACAGAGCTACTTAAAAAAAAAAAATCCTTTCAAATATCTTGTCAGGTTTCAGCCAGGACAAACAGTAAATATTCCTGGCAGTATTGAACAACCCCTTGGACTCAAGAGGTGTTCCCAAAGTGGGTGCCAATTATATATTATTTTCCTCTCTCTACTGGGTACTAAAAGAGATCTGGGATAGCTGAATCTGGTAAGAATTCTCATACTTAGCCAGCTTTTGCCAGTTTTCCCAGGATTCCATCTGCAGGCTCTGAGTGAGGTTTATAGCAGACAGTGTGGTTCCATTATATACCAGAATTTGGCAAAATTTTCCATTAATTTTAATTTCAGTTCCCCCTGGCTGATTAAGTTAATATTGTAGCAGTTTACCAGAAAATCCCTGAGTCCCATAATATGGGGGCCCTCCTTCAAAGGTAGATATGGAGGTTTCTGTAAGGTTACTAACTTGGTGGACTTTTGCTTATGGTCATGTAATCTCTTCATAGTGGAAAGATAATTCAGGTAGAGGATTACTAGAATGAGTACTCAAGTAAAGGATGATAAGGAGTAGTAGTGTTATGTCAGTCAATTTTTTTTTTTTAGGTACTTCTTTTGTCTTTAAGTTTTTATTAGATTTTTCAAATGATTCTTTCAATGAAACCATTCTGGAATTTTGAAGCCTTTTGGAATACTTATTAAAATAAATATCCCATTCTGTTGGTTTCATTTTGGAGCCCTTGCTTTCAAGTGCACTTCTTAAATGATCTTATCTAATTGCAATGTTCCTCATAATGGCCGTTGTAATCCTCTTGAGGACTGGCAGAAGTTTGGTAGGACCCTAGCTGTGAGTGTATTTCAGTGCACATTTCTGTCCAGCCATATCTAACTGCAAACAGGGTGTAACCCACATTTGTGTCTGGCCATAATTTGGAGCACCCAACTTGGCAGTTACAAGACCAAGTTCTCAGGACACAAATCAAACTTAGTAAGATTTTGCCATTTTCATAAATTCTTATAGCTTCCAAGATCACAGTTTTTAAATATAAAAGAATCAGGTGTGCTGAAAGGTGGCGTGCTGAACTCTGGAATTTAAGGATCCCTTTTTTGGCTAAGCCTTTGGGTCTCTTAGAGCCAAAGCAATGACTAAGAGGAATATGCTGCTGGGTTAGGATGGTATGATGTTTTACAATGTACCTAGTTGCATGGAAATTTTCTCGAGGTTGGTGGGTGACCTAGTGTCACTGTAACCTATTCCATGACCAACTTATCCTAACAAGGGATTCTTAGAGTTAGGTGCTGCACTCTCTAACAGCTCTTAAGTACTCAATCTATGCCCGCCAATGTTGTGGCTTTTAGCTTCTGAGATTCCCATTAGCAATAGCCTTTACCTACACAAAACAGGACAAATAAGCATGTGCACATTAACATACTGGCAGTAACCAAAGAGATGTTACTGTGGACTGGCCAATAGAAGGCCTTCTGTGAACTACCAATAATTCCTAAGGTAGAACTGGGGACTGGGGAAGGGACTGAATCAGCAGACCACAACAAATGGGGAATGTGGACTGGAATAAACTGCTTGTTCAGGCTTAAAACAAAATTTTATTCACCCAATGCCTCACACTGGACCTGGTCCAGCTTAAGCCGTACCCATTCCGACTTCGGCTAGTAACCACCAGCAGTTCCCAACGTGGAATATGAGTAGGGATTCTAAACAAATGGGAACTATGGCCTAAACCAAGGGCTATGGACTCAGACTCTGGGTGGAACTGTCTACAAGCTACAAGTTGACATGCTAACCCCTGAACTGGAAAGGCAATTATATCGGAAGCTCTAAACAAAGAGAGCAAAGCTCAGACCGAGAGGAAATTACCCATGGTCCTTGGAAATGGTGAGAAAGACAGAGAACTCAAAGGGCTTTTGGGTACCATGACTGTGTTTCTCTTGTTCCCAAAGTTCTTGGAATCTCCTTCAGATTCTGATACTGTCACGAAATCTGTTAAAAAACAAAATTCAACTGAGTAAATTTGAAAGATTATATTGGCTTTATTCAATGATTCATGAATAGGACAGTATCCCATCTAGCTAATAGAAAAGAGCACCAAAGAACTGTACAAAATGAAAGACATTTATAGGCAGAAGGGGGTGGGACATGGAAGCTACTAGCAAAGAGTGGATTGTTTCAGGCAAGATATTCTTCCTTTGGAGGATGGCAGGGTTCTATAAGGCAGATTACCTCACTAGTGCTGACCAAGTAACTCTAGATTAACTGGTTTAACATTCCACTCCTGGGAGAGATTGAAACCATAATTAAGTTAGGTATTAATTCTCAGTTTGGTGATGTGGGCCTAGCACGAGTGACTTCATTTTAAGCCTATTGTAGCTTTCTTAACATATCAAAATATTAAAATTTACACAGTTCAAATTTTCTTTAGAGAGTTTGCCATATTTAAAGGAAATGACAATATGGTCTCTGAAAACGTATATACAGAAATATAAAAAATCCCTGCCAAATGTGCATTTGAAATAAATCCATAGTAAATAGATATTTATGGAGATCAGGATAAGTAAATTTAATATTTATCCTGTTTCTATGTGGGTGGGATTCCGGGTGATAGTTAATTTCTTCTTAGGCTCCTCTGCTTTTTCTAAAATTTCCATGAATATATATATATATTTTTTCAAAAATAAATTAACATTTAAAATCTGTTTTTACTTCTCACTCATCTGCACTTTGCCTATAACACAATTGAGAGGACTTAAAAGATTAAGTCCAGTTTTATGCTTTGATAATGCACAGTTGACTCACTCTGGAAACATATAAATATATTTTTCAACTTGTTGGTGAGTCATGTAGTATCTCCCCCTGAATATAAATAGGAATATATATATATATATATATATATATATATATATATATATGTATGTATATTCATTTTTTGAAAACTGAAAATTATGGCAATTACACATTAGAACTGAGATAATGATGCTGATATGAGTTTCATACATTTTTTTTCTTTGTTTCTTCTTTTCTAGTGCAAGGGTGTGACTAAAATCTGTCATTACATAATTGCTCTGCCACCTGATCTTACAGAACCAGAAACACAAATTCCAGAATTTATTACCTCTGAAGAGAAGTCACCTAATGTGCAAGTGGTAAGCAATTTTTTAAAAAGATTTATCTTTAATAGAAAGCATTTAGTAAAGATTTGTAAATATCAATCAAATCCTCTCTGATTTAACACAGAAATCATTTATCGGTTTTTTGGTTTCCTTCCAATGTTTCTCAATTTACAGTTGACGCTTGAACAACACCAGAATTGGGGTACCAACCCTCCACACAGTAGAAAACCCACATATAGCTTTACAGTCTATCCTCTATATGTTCAATTCCACATTCACAGATTCAACCAACCATGGATAGTGTAGTACTTATTTACACAAAAACATTTGCATATAAGTGGACCTGTGCAGTTCAAACCCATGTTCAAGGGTCAACTGTATACAGTATATAAGATGATGTGATCACATCTTGCTTTTCCATATAGTCATTATATTAATTTTAAGTGACTGCATTATATACCATTGAATTTATATACCATGACTTATTTAATCATTCAATTATAGTTGGATTATTTAGATTGCCACCAGTTTCCAGGTGTTAAAAGTAAAACTGACATAATGATCTTTTTAAGTATAATGTATTTTTAACCATTCAAATAATTTTTTTGAATATATTTCTATGATTCTGATTATGGTAACAGAATATACAGTTGTTTTAGGATTAATCATAATATGAAATTACCTACCAGAAGAATTCTACCAAACTAAACCCTGTATTTTCACAGTATTGAATTTTATCTCTTTTCCTTACCCTTCCTAGAAGTATAAAATCAAACCTCACTTTTGTTTTAGTACGGTTTTAATTGCTTGGGCATTTTTCTTATATGCTATATGTTTCTCCTACTTTCTCCATTTCTTTGTTATTTAAATTAATTTTTCTAACTTGAAAGTACCTGCTCATTATTATAAAATATTAAAAAAATAGAAAAACATTTAATTGTTTTAACCATTAATAATATATGTATATTTTCTTCCAGTGTTTCTTCTACTCATATTTTACGTATATAATTTGACATATACACATATAAAACTTGATCATATGAGCATATCATAATTTACTTGATATCTTTTTCATTGCTGGCATTAAAATTACTTATATTTCTTGCTATGTTACTATTACATATACTGCTTTGACATACATAATTGTGCATCTTTGTGCATAAAGCTCTTCTTCACGCTTAGTTGCTGAGGCATGCAATTACTGGTCCAAGGGTTATGAACAGTTTTAAGTTTCTAATATATATTGAAAATTTGCCTCTCTAAAGGATTGTATCAGTTTACACTTCTATCAGCAGCATACATGCATAATCATTTCATTATGCTTTTACTATTTAAACAAATAGAATTATCCAGGTAAGAAATAGTCATAATCATAATCCTAGTCATATCTTGTTTCTTTTACAATTAATGAGGTTAAATGCTTTCCATTATATTTATTACCCATTTTTATTTCCTTTTAGCTGAATTGCCTGTTCATAACCCTTGTCTACTTAACCACTGGGATCTTAGTGGTAACTTATGTGCATTTTATATTACTTATATGCGTATGTCCCAAATTTATTGTAAAGATTTGCATGATGAATTGAGATATGGAATTTTTAAGTTCAGAAATAAGAAGCTTAGTAAAGTTAGTTTGCATATTTTAAGTGCATTATCTTGGCCCACTTACAATATGATTGCATCTGTCATAGTATTTAGTGAGTTTCCAGTACTTTTAAAAAGTGATTAGTTATGACTTAAATCTCCTTAAACCAAAGGCAAAATAACTTCAGATTTGCTCCAACAGAAGAAATGATTTAGTATGAATTTTTTAAAGCTATCATTTGAAGTGATACTTCAAATGTCATGCTTGTATTTTCAGAATCATTTTTATCTATTGTCTTACTTTATTGTTATCCATGTAAACAAAACAAAATCATTATTATGGTTGCATGGAAAACCTTATCATAGCATAACAATTTAATGAAAGAAAGAGAGTAGAGATTTTTAATACAGAATTGTTTGGCTTGAAATAGCTAATTACCTGAAAAAAAAGGAATAGGCCTTTGGAATGGAAGCTGTTATCTTATTGTTCAGTTGGATCAAGGATGTCATTAAACTGTAAACTGCATGCAAAAAGAATATGACATTATATGCTGATGGTGAGGTACACAAAGTAATGATCTAGAATATTAAATAATAATTTGGCTCTCAGTTGTAGAATCAGATAGAATTTTAACTTTATTATGCAAACTATACAAATCCAAAACATGTTAGGAAATAAATTTCATAAACGAAGAAGTAAATAAATTGGAACAACAGTAGAAATTAGTATAAGGATTAAATAGCTTTTTTTTTTAATGTCTGAAAAATTTATATTAACATAATTCCATACATATTTCCATACAAATACAAATATAAGATTTTTAGAAATTTCATGTAATGTCTGAAACATTTATATTGACATATTTCCATACAAATAACCCAATGAAAGTTTAGTATTAGTTGTTTTGTTTGTTTTTTTATACTGCAGGTTCTTATTAGGCATCAGTTTTATACACATCAGTGTATACCTGTCAATCCCAATCGCCCAATTCAGCACACCACCATCCCCACCTCACCACAGTTTTCCCCCCTTGGTGTCCATATGTCCATTCTCTACATCTGTGTCTCAACTTCTGCACTGCAAACTGGCTCATCTGTACCATTTTTCTAGGTTCCACGTACATGCATTAATATACGATATTTGTTTTTCTCTTTCTGACTTACTTCACTCTGTATGACAGTCTCTAGATCCATCCACGTCTCAACATATGACTCAATTTCGTTCCTTTTTATGGCTGAGTAATATTCCATTGTATATATGTACCATATCTTCTTTATCCATTCGTCTGTTGATGGGCATTTAGGTTGCTTCCATGACCTGGCTATTGTAAATAGTGCTGCAATGAACATTCGGGTGCATGTGTCCTTTTGAATTACGGATTTCTCTGGGTATATGCCCAGTAGTGGGATTGCTGGGTCATATGGTAATTCTATTTTTAGTTTTTTAAGGAACCTCCATATTGTTCTCCATAGTGGCTGTATCAATTTACATTCCCACCAACAGTGCAAGAGGGTTCCCTTTTCTCCACACCCTCTCCAGCATTTGTTGT
Source organism: Balaenoptera acutorostrata (assembly GCF_949987535.1). Taxonomy (NCBI): domain Eukaryota; kingdom Metazoa; phylum Chordata; class Mammalia; order Artiodactyla; family Balaenopteridae; genus Balaenoptera; species Balaenoptera acutorostrata. The sequence goes on from NC_080085.1 coordinate 73,063,289, forward strand.
TTGTAGATTTTCTGATGATGCCCATTCTAACAGGAGTGAGGTGATACCTCATTGTAGTTTTGATTTGCATTTCTCTAATAATTAGTGATTTTGAGCATCTTTTCATGTGCTTCGTGGCCGTCTGTATGTCTTCTTTGGAGAAATGTCTATTTAGGTCTTCTGCCCATTTTTGGATTGGGGTGTTTGTTTCTTTGATATTGAGCTGAATGAGCTGTTTATATATTTTGGAGATTAATCCTTTGTCCGTTGATTCATTTGCAAATATTTTCTCCCATTCTGAGGGTTGTCTTTTCGTCTTGTTTATGGTTTCCTTTGCTGTGCAAAAGCTTTGAAGTTTCATTAGGTCCCATTTGTTTATTTTTGTTTTTATTTCCATTACTCTAGGAGGTGGATCAAAAAAGATCTTGCTGTGATTTATGTCAAAGAGTGTTCTTCCTATGTTTTCCTCTAAGAGTTTTATAGTGTCCAGTCTTATATTTAGATCTCTAATCCATTTTGAGTTTATTTTTGTGTATGGTGTTAGGGAGTATTCTAATTTCATTCTTTTACATGTAGCTGTCCAGTTTTCCCAGCACCACTTATTGAAGAGACTGTCTTTTCTCCATTGTATATCTTTGCCTCCTTTGTCATAGATTAGTTGACGATAGGTGCGTGGGTTAATCTCTGGGCTTTCTATCTTGTTCCATTGATCTATGTTTCTGTTTTTGTGCCAGTACCATATTGTCTTGATTACTGTAGCTTTGTACTATAGTCTGAAGTCAGGGAGTCTGATTCCTCCAGCTCCATTTTTTTTGCCTCAAGACTTCTTTGGCTATTCGGGGTCTTTTGTGTCTCCATACAAATTTTAAGATGATTTGTTCTAGCTCCGTAAAAAATGCCATTGGTAATTTGATAGGGATTGCATTGAATCTGTAGATTGCTTTGGGTAGTATACTCATTTTCACAGTGTTGATTCTTCCAATCCAAGAACATGGTATATCTCTCCATCTGTTGGTATCATCTTTAATTTCTTTCATCAGTGTCTTATAGTTTTCTGCATACAGGTCTTTTGTCTCCCTAGGTAGGTTTATTCCTAGGTATTTTATTTTTTTTGTTGCAATGGTAAATGGGAGTGTTTCCATAATTTCTCTTTCAGATTTTTCATCATTAGTGTATAGGAATGCAAGAGATTTCTGTGCATTAATTTTGTAACCTGCAACTTTACCATATTCATTAATTAGCTCTAGCAGTTTTCTGGTGGCAGTTTTAGGATTCTCTATGTATAGTATCATGTCATCCGCAAACAGTGACAGTTTTACTTCTTCTTTTCCAATTTGTATTCCTTTTATTTCTTTTTCTTCTCTGATTGCCATGGCTAGGACTTCCAGAACTATGTTGAATAATAGTGGTGAGAGTGGACATCCTTGTCTCGTTCCTGATCTTAGAGGAAATGCTTCCAGTTTTGCACCGTTGAGAATGATGTTTGCTGAGGGTTTGTCGTATATGGCCTTTATTATGTTGAGGTAGGTTCCCTCTATGCCCACTTTCTGGAGAGTTTTTATCAGAAATGGGTGTTGAATTTTGTCAAAAGCTTTTTCTGCATCTATTGAGATGATCATATGGTTTTTATTCTTCAATTTGTTAATATGGTGTATCACATTGATTGATTTTCTTATATTGAAGAATCCTTGCATCCCTGGGATAAATCCCACTTGATCGTGGTGTATGATCCTTTTAATGTGTTGTTAGATTCTGTTTGCTAGTATTTTGTTGAGGATTTTTGCATCTATATTCATCAGTGATATTGGTCTGTAATTTTCTTTTTTTGTAGTGTCTTTGTCTGGTTTTGGTATCAGGGTGATGGTGGCCTCATAGAATGAGTTTGGGAGTGTTCCTTCCTCTGCAATTTTTTGGAAGAGTTTGAGAAGGATGGGTGTTAGCTCTTCTCTAAATGTTTGATAGAATTCACCTGTGAAGCCATCTGGTCCTGGACTTTTGTTTGTTGGAAGATTTTTAATCACAGTTTCAATTTCATTACTTGTGATTGGTCTGTTCATATTTTCTGTTTCTTCCTGATTCAGTCTTGTAAGGTTATACCTTTCTAAGAATTTGTCCATTTCTTCCAGGTTGTCCATTTTATTGGCATAATGTTGCTTGTAGTAGTCTCTTAGGATGTTTTGTATTTCTGCAGTGTCTGTTGTAACTTCTCCTTTTTCATTTCTGATTTTATTGATTTGAGTCCTCTCCCTCTTTTTCTTGATGAGTCTGGCTAATGGCTTATCAATTTTGTTTATCTTCTCAAAGAACCAGCTTTTAGTTTTATTGATCTTTGCTATTGTTTTCTTTGTTTCTATTTCATTTATTTCCACTCTGATCTTTATGATTTCTTTCCTTCTGCTAACTTTGGGTTTTGTTTGTTCTTCTTTCTCTAGTTCCTTTAGGTGTAAGGTTAGATTGCTTACTTGAGATTTTTCTTGTTTCTTGAGATAGGCTTGTATAGCTATAAACTTCCCTCTTAGAACCGCTTTTGCTGCATCCCATAGGTTTTGGGTCGTCGTGTTTTCATTGTCATTTGTCTCTAGGTATTTTTTGATTTCCTGTTTGATTTCTTCAGTGATCTCTTGGTTATTTAGTAACGTATTGTTTAGCCTCCATGTGTTTGTCTTTTTTATGTTTTTTTCCCTGTAATTGATTTCTAATCTCATAGCGTTGTGGTCAGAAAAGATGCTTGATATGATTTCAATTTTCTTAAATTTACTGAGGCTTGATTTGTGACCCAAGATGTGATCTATCCTGGAGAATGTTCCGTGCGCACTTGAGAAGAACGTGTAATCTGCTGTTTTTGGATGGAATGTCCTATATATATCAATTAAATCTATCTGGTCTATTGTGTCATTTAAAGCTTCTGTTTCCTTATTTATTTTCATTTTGGATGATCTGTCCATTGGTGAAAGTGAGGTGTTCAAGTCCCCCACTAGTATTGTGTTACTGTCGATTTCCTCTTTTATAGCTGTTAGCAGTTGCCTTATGTATTGAGGTGCTCCTATGTTGGGTGCATATATATTTATAATTGTTATATCTTCTTCTTGGATTGATCCCTGGATCATTATGTAGTGTCCTTCCTTGTCTCTTGTAACATTCTTTATTTTAAAGTCTATTTTATCTGATATGAGTATAGCTACTCCAGCTTTCTTTTGATTTCCATTTGCATGGAATATCTTTTTCCATCCCCTCACTTTCAGTCTGTATGTGTCCCTAGGTCTGAAGTGGGTCTCTTGTAGACAGCATATATATGGGTCTTGTTTTTGTATCCATTCAGCCAGTCTATGTCTTTTGGTTGGGGCATTTAATCCATTCACGTTTAAGGTAATTATCAATATGTATGTTCCTATGACCATTTTCTTAATTGTTTTGGGTTTGTTTTTGTAGATCCTTTTCTTCTCTTGTGTTTCCCGCTTAGAGAAGTTCCTTTAGCATTTGTTGTAGAGCTGGTTTGGTGGTGCTGAATTCTCTTAGCTTTTGCTTGTCTGTAAAGCTTTTGATTTCTCCATCAAATCTAAATGAGATCCTTGCTGGGTAGAGTAATCTTGGTTGTAGGTTCTTCCCTTTCATCACTTGAAGTATATCATGCCACTCCCTTCTGGCTTGCAGAGTTTCTGCTGAGAAATCAGCTGTTAACCTTATGGGATTTCCCTTGTATGTTATTTGTCGTTTTTCCCTTGCTGCTTTCAGTAATTTTTCTTTGTCTTTAATTTTTGCCACTTTGATTACTATGTGTCTCGGTGTGTTTCTCCTTGGGTTTATTCTGTATGGGACTCTCTGCGCTTCCTGGATTTGGGTGGCTATTTCCTTTCCCATGTTAGGGAAGTTTTCGACTATAATCTCTTCAAATATTTTCTCTGGTCCTTTCTCTCTCTCTTCTCCTTCTGGGACCCCTATAATGCGAATGTTGTTGCATTTAATGTTGTCCCAGAGTTCTCTTAAGCTGTCTTCATTTCTTTTCATTCTTTTTTCTTTAGTCTGTTCCACAGCAGTGAATTCCACCATTCTGTCTTCCAGGTCACTTATCCGTTCTTCTGCCTCAGTTATTCTGCTATTGATTCCTTCTAGTGTAGTTTTCATTTCAGTTATTGTATTGGTCATCTCTGTTTGTTTGTTCTTTAATTCCTCTAGGTCTTTGTTAATCATTTCTTGCATCTTCTCAATCTTTGCCTCCATTCTTATTCCGAGGTCCTGGATCATCTTCACTATCATTATTCTGAATTCTTTCTCTGGAAGGTTGCCTATCTCCACTTCATTTAGTTGTTTTTCTGGGGTTTTTTCTTGTTCCTTCATCTGGTACATAGCCCTCTGCCTTTTCATCTTCTCTGTCTTTCTGTAACTGTGGTTTTTGGTCCACAGGCTGCAGGATTGTAGTTTTTCTTGCTTCTGTTGTCTGCCCTCTGGTGGTTGAGGCTATCTAAGAGGCTTGATGGGAGGCTCTGGTCTAAATAGTTTTTTTTGAAATCCCTGCTTTACCACTAATGGCCTAGATATGAACTTGAACAAGTCATATTTCCTCTGTAAACCTCACTTTCTGCTCTGTAAATTGCAGGGTTTGGGTGAATGATGACTGAGGTCACATATAGCTATGTGAATCTAATATAGTTCCACAGGCCCACAGTTTTATATTTCCCATAGTGGCCTTGTAAAAAAATCATTAACTAGTACACATATTCTGTCTAATGATTAATTAATTCCTAACATGGAAATGGATTAAATATTATTGACTTTTATCAAAAAAATTTGGGGAACTATAAACTATACATTCTGATGTATTGGGGACAGAGGGAGGATATTAGGAGTTTGAAGGATATGTAGTCAAGTTCTTCCAGCTGACTATTGGTGAGGCACACTTAGCAGGGTAAGAACCAGGTTTTGAAGAGCCTGAACCTTATACAGTTTGAGGGTGCCTCTTTAAAAATAAACACAAAATAAAATACAAATAGAAATTTGGAATGAGAAAAATCACAACAAATTATAAATTTTAAAATCTGATAAATATTACAAATGTAAAATACTCTCAGTGCCTTGGAAGGGGCCTGTACAAGTGAGGGGTCCTACAACTTAAGCTTCATTGGCTTCATGGTAAATCTGTCTCTGGGATTAGGCATGTTTTTTCTTCTGCATACTTTTCTCTGGCTCCACTCCTTATCTTTAGCAGTTCTAACTCCATGGACACAAGTAATGTGAAAGAAGAAAACAGCATTGGAGGTCAAACAATAAATACTATATAGATATGGCTTTTGTGTCAGCAAGGAATGTACAAAGCCAGTATGCTTCCCTCCATGTCAACTGCCTGAAATATTCTTGTCATATTGCTTTCATTTAGATGGCTAAAAATCCTACCCACAAAAGTGGGCCTCTACCAACCACAAATAGAATAACCAATAATTTTCCTATCCAGGACCATTATTTCATGCCCAGGGAAGTGTACTGGCACATTGGCATCATCTTTACCAACATCTCATCACACTCATCTTTCATCTAAGATGCCTGGCTCCCTATGCTTTTCGTGCACTTGGCGTGTGGATAATTATGATCATTGATTTGATTAAGGATTGTGACGACCCAAATGTTTTCATTGTCATAGCCCATAAATTCTTGTACAATCTGAGATTTGTATTATATGCTATGGTTTTTCAATCACAGTTTCCTCTGTTTTGGCAACCATTTAAAATATAGTCTTTGAAATATTGCAATGCTGTGAGTAGTCAATGATACCATAATCAATTTTGAGATTTATCATGTTTCAGGAAATTGTGACATCTATGTCAACTCTTGGTTATTAGCATCAGCAATCTGAAACAAAAATTAAAAACATAAAATTTCACTGTACCTTTGGAATATAATATACTACATTCTAATTAATAGATGTGGGTATAAAACGATATGCCTTAATGAGGAAACTGACTAACAGTAGAAGAAAGCTATGCAGAATGATGAAATGACAGGAAAAATCAGCTTTAATGCTCTACAAAGGGAGAAAACCAAGAAGTGACTGTAGTTATCTAATTCAATGGAAAATTTATGAAATTTTTTTTAACATTTAAAAATCCAATAGACTACTCTATGGGCTTTCTGTTTTAAAATAAATCAATAGTGGAATCATTTCCAAGTGTAAGAAAAGTCAGAACAGAATCACAAAATACATGTTTGTATGTTGAAATACTGCATGGCTACAAGATATTTTCATTGTAAACATGCATCATCTAAGAGTAGTGTTTTGTGTTCCCAAAATGTATCATTACAAAGCATTCTGAAAATCTTCATTTAGCTCAAAAAAGTGGCTCTGCCCTGTACCCTCAGAAACGAAGTTTCAGATTCTATCCATTCAAAGAACTATGCTACAAAATTGTCCAGCTAAAATGGTTCACCTCTGCTCAGGAGGAGAAGCCTAGAACTATTTGGCTGACTTCTTGTTCCATTCAAGTGGCAAAATCCAGGAGATAAAACCAAGAGCTTACAACCAGACACTAGGCTTGCTGTGTGTTCTTGACAGACATTTCTGCAGTAACCCTTTGACCAATGACCCTAATAGGCTTCCAGCAGTAGCTAGTCTGTGTGAGATAGCTGTGCTAAATTACAGTCACCATGAAGAGGCTTTACAATATTTCAGATTTAAAGAAGGAAGTATAGATTTGGAACTCACAAAGTACCTGCCTCTCTTTTTGCTTCCCTTCTTTCTTCCATTCCATCTCACTTTCCCTCCACCCTCTTTCTCATTTGCTTCAAGTGTGATATGATCAGTTACTTGTCTACTCACAGCCTTCCTCCATGAATATTTCCCTCAGTGCTATGGGAATGCGTCAGTAAATGCCAGTTCTATGAATGAAAATTTAAAGGTTGTCCATCATCCTAAACATAAACCTTGGAAGACACAATATCATACATTTTGTTCTTTTGAATAAGAAAAGATTATTTCAAATTTAGTATGTTTTATTCAATTTTTAAATATCTGCCTGTGTATAGCCAATATTTGTACCACCTCATAGTTTACTTTCACATTTATCATTTATTTTGAAATGCATACCATCATCTCATTTGGTGCTCAAAATGACTGTGTGATAGGGCAGGAACTATTTTCATACTCATTTTAAAAAATAAGAAATTGAGGCTCAGATAACTTTATACCACTCTCTATCCCTGCTTGTCACTGCTATCTATCAAGTTCACTTGGATTGTCAATATCATTTATTTAATCATCTGTGGTCGGCTGTCGTCTCAGAAACTAAACCAAAATATCACCACTGCCAAAATAGTTTCCCTATCCAACCCCAGCCTTCCTTCAATCTCAGCTTATGGCCTCACCACCACCTTCAGCAAAAATATTGGGCCAATCAGTTATGAACTTCCTGGGAATACCTTCAATAATGGTGGACTTTGTATTTTGTGTCAAACTTTTGGCTGAAAACAAACAGAAAAGCTTGACAATGTTTTTAAAAATTTAAAGTCTTTAGAGAACTAAAAATCAGTGGAAAATAAAAAGATGAGACCAAGATCTGGAAGAAGAAAACCTAGACTGTAAAGCAATGAAAGTCAGAAGAAAATGGATTTCTGTTTTCAAAAGGTGAACTGAAAGTGCTGAAAAAAAATTGACAACTTAGAATTCAATTTTCCATAAAAGTATTCTTCAAAAATGAAAGTGAAATTAAGACTTTTTGGACAAACAGAACTGAGAATTTGTTACCATCAAATTTGTTACTCCCAGCTAAAGGTTGTTCTGTGGTGGAAGAAAATGATCCCAGATGGAAGCTCAAGGATGCAGGAAAGAATGAAGAGCAACAAAAATGGTAAATATGTATGTAAATATGAATGATTATTGACTGGGTAAAATAATAATAGTTGCAATAATATGGAGTTTTAAATATCTAAAATTTAAACTTGCTACAATAGTAGCAAAAAAGGAGGGAGGAGGGTAAATAAAGTATTGTAAGGTCCCTGCACTATCCAAGAAGTGAAAATTTACTTTGATAAGGCATGGATGCTTGTAGTAACCACCAAAAGAATAATAAAATAATGTATAACTATCAGCAATAGAGGGGAAAATGGGGAGCAATATTCCAAAAGAAAGCAAGAAAGGAGAAGCAAAGGGAACAAAATATAGGCAGGAAAAATGGAAATCAACTAGTAACGTGGTAGGTTTAAATCCAAATATATCAGTGATAATATTCAATGTAAACAAACTAAATCTCAAGTATAGGCTGCTTACAAAGGCATGCCTAAAATATAAAAATATGGATTGTTTCAAAGTAAAATGATGGAAAAATATATAACATGCAAACAATTACCAAAACAAATTTGGAATATTAGCCTAAGTAGATTTTAAGGTTAAAAAGCATTACTAGAGATAAAAATGAATATTTCACAAGATAAAAGGTTATTTTTCTCAGAAAGGTAAAACAGTTTTAAATTTGTATGCATATAATTATAACATAGCCTCAAAATAAACAAAGCAGAAGGTGTGAAACTCTTCACCTTCCAGCACTCCCACCTTCAAAATGATTCTTATCCACAGGCAAACTTATTTCCTCCCCTCCAGGTGCAGAGAAGGACATGTTTCTCCTTATTCTAAATATGGCCCCTTATATTTTCATGTCCTTCTGCACCTTGTTTCCTTTTATTTTCACTTACCTCTTAACTTTCCTTCTCATCTGCTCTTTCACTCAATCTACAGTCACACACAAATCTCACCTATCCTCTCTCCCCACAAAATAGTCCTTGATTCTGCATCTTCCTTTAGCTATTTCATTGCCTTTCTCCTTCACTGATAAACCAAGATTCCTAAAAGGACAATAAATTTTATGAATCCCTTACCCCCTCTTCACTACTCAATTTGTAGAAACCAACCTTCTGCCCCCATTCCTCTAATGAAACTTCAATCCTCATCTTACTTTATTTATCTGCAACATTTCACAAAATCGAGTGCTGCTTCTTTGAAACTCTTTCTTTCACTATCTCTTTTTTTCTTTTTGGACCAGAGGGTGCTTTTTAATGATAAAATCATTCTATCTTTTTCTTGTTATTTACAGAACTGAATAAAAAAGCCTACCTAATTTCCCAAGGTATTATATCACAATATCTGAATTTATGCCTATGTTCAAAATGGCTTCACAAGCTTTCAGAGAAGGACATCAATGTCAGTGGGGGGTATGATTCACTACTTTAATATGTTCTCTTTATGGATTTCAAGACAAACAAAACATATATGATTTCCAGTAAGCAACTGGGTAAATAACAGTTGAAATAAAGTGGCAAAGAGAGAATTTCACCCTACTCTCCATGACTCTGGTAAACTCATTGCTGGAAAAGATGTTCATTCTGAGGAAAATAAGAAACAAATGAGGAAAAATTTGAGAGATAAGCCAAATAATACTTAAGGATTTCTCTGAGAAAAAAAAAAAAGAGAAAAAAACATAGATGAAGTAAAACTAAAACACTTGACCAAACAATAACCAAGCAAATGTGTACATTAAAGACTATGATTTCTTGATAGGCACAAACACCAAAGGGGTAAACAAAGTATTTAGCAGACTGCATGGAATCTTAAAAGGAAATAGCTGAATACCAAATGGTTTTCTAAACAAATGTTTTTTAACATCTTTATTGGAGTAAAATTGCTTTACAGTGTTGTGTTAGTTTCTGCTGTATAACAAAGTGAATCAGTTATATGTATACATATATTCCCATATCCCCTCCTTCTTGTGTCTCCCCCCACCCTCCCTACCCCACCCCACTAGGTGGTCACAAAGCACTGAGCTGATGTCCCTGTGCTATGCAGCTGCTTCCCACTAGCTATCTACTTTATATTTGGTAGTGTATATATGTAAATGCTACTCTTTCACTTTGTCGCAGCTTACACTTCCCCCTCCCATGTCCTCAAGTCCATTCTCAATGTCTGCGTCTTTATTCCTATCCTGTTCCTAGGTTCAACAGAACCTTTTTTGTGTGTGTAGATTCCATATATATGTGTTAGCATATGTTATTTATTTTTCTCTTTCTGACTTACTTCACTCTGTATGACAAACTCTGGGTCCATCCACCTCACTACAAATAACTCAATTTTGTTTCTTTGTATGGCTGACTAATATTCCATTGTATATATGTGCCACATCTTCTTTATCCATTCATCTGTGTTGGACACCTAGGTTGCTTCCATGTCCTGGCTATTGTAAGTAGTGCTGCAATGAACATTGTAGTACATGACACTTTTTGATTTATGGTTTTCTCAGGGTATATGCCCAGTAAGTGGGATTACTGGGTCGGTCATATGATAGTTCTATTTTTAGTTTCTGAAGTAACCTCCATAATGTTCTCCATAGTGCCTGTATCAATTTACATTCCCACCAACAGTGCAAAAGGGTTCCCTGTTCTCCACACCCTCTCCAGCATTTATTGTTTGTAGATTTTTTGGTGATGGCCATTCTGACAGGTGTAAGGTGATAATTCACTGTAGTTTTGACTTGCATTTCTCTAATGATTAGTGATGTTGAGCATCCTTTCATGTGTTTGTTGGCAATCTGTACATCTTCTTCAGAGAAATGTCTATTTAGTTCTTCTGCCCATTTTTGGATTGGGTTGTTTGTTTTTTTGATATTGAGCTGCATGAACTGCTTGTATATTTTGGAGATTAATTTTTTGTCAGTTGCTTTGTTTGTAAATATTTTCTCCCATTCTGAGGGTTGACTTTTCATCTTGTTCATAGTTTCCTTTGCTGTGCAAAAGCTTTTAGGTTTAATTAGGTCCCACTTGTTTACTTTTGTTTTTATTTCCATTTCTCTAGGAGGTGTGTCAAAAAGGATCTTGCTGTGATTTATGTCATAGAGTGTTCTGCCTATGTTTTCCCCTAAGAGTTTTATAGTGTCTGGCCTTACAGTTAGGTCTTTAATCCATTTTCAGTTTACTTTTGTCTATGGTGTTATGTAGTGTTCTAATTTCGTTCTTTTACATGTAGCTGTCCAGTTTTCCCACCACCACTTATTGAACACACTGTCTTTTGTCCATTGTATATTCTTGCCTCCTTTGTCAAAGATAAAATGACCATACATGCGTGGGTTTAATCTCTGGGCTTTCTATCCTGTTTCCATTGATCTGTATTTCTTCTTTTGTGCCAGTACAATACTCTCTTCATTACTGTAGCTTTGTAGTATTGTCTGAAGTCAGGAAGCCTGATTCCTCCAGCTCCGATTTTCTTTCTCAAGATTGTTTTGGCTATTCGGGCTCTTTTGTGTTTCCATGCAAATTGTAAAATTTTTTGTTCTAGTTCTGAGAAAAATGCCATTGGTACCTTGATAGGGATTACACTGAATCTGTAGATTTCTTTGGGTAGTATAATCATTTTCACAATGTTGAGTCATCCAATCCAAGAACATGGTATATCTCTCCATCTGTTTGTATTGTCTTTAATTTATTTCATCAGTGTCTTATAGTTTTCTGCATACAGGTGTTTTGTCTCCTTAGGAAGATTTATTCCTAGGTATTTTATTCTTTTTGTTGCAATGGTAAATGGGAGTGTTTCCTTAATTTCTCTTTCAGATTTTTCATCATTACTGTATAGGAATGCAAGAGATTTCTGTGCATTCATTTTGTGTCCTGCTATTTTATCAAATTAATTGATTACCTATAGTAGTTTTCTGGTAGCATCTTTAGGATTCTCTCTATATAGTACCATGTCATCTGCAAACAGAGACAACTTTACTTCTTTTCCAATTTGGATACCTTTTGTTTCTTCTTCTTCTCTGACTTCTGTGGCTAAAACTTCCAAAATCATGTTGAATATTAGTGATGAAAGTGGGCAATCTTGTATTGTCCCTGATCTTAGAGGAAATGGTTTCAGTTTTTCACCATTGAGAACGATGTTGGCTGTGGATTTGTCATATATGGCCTTTATTATGTTGAGTTAGTTTCCCACTAACTCATGCCCACTTTCTATGCCCACTTTCTGGAGAGTTTTTATCATAAATGGGTGTTGAGTTTTGTCAAATGCTTTCTCTACATCTATTGAGATTATCATATGGTTTTTACACTACAAATTTTTAATATGGTATATCACATTGATTTGCATATATAGAAGAATTCTTGCATTCCTGGGATAAACCCCATTTGATCAAAGTGTATGATCCTTTTAATGTGCTGTTGGATTCTGTTTGTTAGTATTTTGTTGAGGACTTTTGCATCTATGTTCATCAGTGATATTGGTCTGTAATTTTCTTTTTTTGTGACATTTTTGTCTGGTTTTGGTATTAGGGTGATGATGGCCTTGTAGAATGAGATTGGGAGTGTTCCTCCCTCTGTTATATTTTGGAAGAGTTTGAGAAGGATAGGAGTTAGCTGTTCTCTAAATGTTTCATAGAATTCACCTGTGAAGCCATCTCATCCTGGGCTTTTGTTTTTTGGAAGATTTCTAATCACAGTTTCAATTTCAGTGCTTGTGATTGGTCTGTTCATAGCTTCTATTTCTTCCTGGTTCAGTCTTGGAGGGTTGTATTTTTCTAAGAATTTGTCCATTCCTTCCAGGTTATCTATTTTATTGGCATATAGTTGCTTGGAGTAGTGTCTCATGATCATTTGTATTTCTGCAGTGCCAGTTGTTACTTCTTTTTCATTTCCATTTCTGTTGATTTGAGTCTTCTCCCTTTTTTTCTTGATGACTCTGGCTAATGGTTTATCAGTTTTGTTTATCTTCTCAAAGAAACAGCTTTTAGTTTTTTTGATCTTGGCTATCATTTCCTTCATTTCTTTTTCATTTATTTCTGATCTGATCTTTATGATTTCTTTCCTTCTGATAACTTTGGAGTTTTTTTTGTTCTTTCTTTAATTGCTTTAAGGGTAAGTTTAGGTTGTTTATTTGAGATATTTCTTGTTTCTTGAGGTAGGATTGTGCTGCTATAAACTTCCCTCTTAGAACTGCTTTTGCTGCATCCCATAAGTTTTGCCCATCATGTTTTTGTTGTCATTTGTTTCTAGGTATTTTTGGATTTCCTCTTTGATTTCTTCAGTGATCTCTTGGTTATTAAGTAGTGTATTGTTTAGCCTCCATGTGTTTGTATTTTTACAGATTTTTTCCTGTAATTGATATCTAGTCTCATAGTGTTGTGGTCGGAAAAGATACTTGATATGATATCAATTTTATGAAATTTACCGAGGCTTGATTTGTGACTGAAGATGTGATCTATCCTGGAGAATATTCCTTGAGCACTTGAGAATAAATTGTATTCTGTTGTTTTTGGATGAAATGTCCTATTAATATCAATTAAGTCTATCTGGTTGAATATGTGTTTTAAATCTCGTGTTTCCTTTTTTATTTTCATTTTGGATGATCTGTCCATTGGTGAAAATATGGTGTTAAAGTCCCCTACTATTATTGTGTTACTGTCGATTTCCCCTTTTATGGCTGTTAGCATTTGCCTTATGTATTGAGCTGCTCCTATGTTGGGTGCATAAATATTTATAATTGTTATATCTTCTTGTATTGATATCTTGATCATTATGTAGTGTCCTTTTTTTCTCTTCTAATAATCATTATTTTAAAGTCTATTTTGTCTGATATGAGAATTGCTACTCCAGCTTTCTTTTGATTTCCATTTGCATGGAATATCTTTTTCCATCCCCTCACTTTCAGTCTGTATATGTCCCTAGGTCTGAAGTGGGTCTCTTATAGACAGCATGTATATGTTTCTTGTTTTGGTATCCATTCAGCCAGTCTCTGTGTTTTGGTTGGAGCATTTAATCCATTTAAATTTAAGATTATTATCGATATGTATGTTCCTATTACCATTTTCTTAATTGTTTTGAGTTAGTTATTGTAAGTCTTTTCCTCCTCTTGTGTTTCCTGCCTAGAGAAGTTCCTTTAGCATTTGTTGTAATGCTGGATTGGTGGTGCTGAATTCTGTTAGCTTTTGCTTGACTGTAAAGCTTTTAATTTCTCCAACAAATCTGAATGACATCCTTGCTGGGTAGAATAATCTTGGTTGTAGGTTTTTCTCTCTCATCACTTTAAATATGTCCTGCCACTCCCTTCTGGCTTGCATAGTTTCTGCTGAAAGATCAGCTGTTAACCTTATGAGGATTCCCTTGTACGTTATTTGTTGTTTTTCCCTTGCTGCTTTTAAGATTTTTTCTTTGATTTTAATTTTTGATAGTTTAATTAATATGTGTCTTGGCATGTTTCTCCTTGGATTTGTGCTCTATGGGACTCTCTGCACTTCCTGGACTTGATTGACTATATCCTTTCCCATATTAGGGAAGTTTTCAATTATAATCTCTTCAAACATTTTCTCAGTCTCTTTCTTTTTCTCTTCTTCTTCTGGGACCACTATAATTCGAATGTTGGTGCGTTTAATGTTGTCCCAGAGGTCTCTGAGACTGTCCTCAATTCTTTTCATTCTTTTTTCTTTACTCTGCTCTGTGGCAGTTATTTCTAGTATTTTATCTTCCAGGTCACTTGTCTGTTCTTCTGCCTCAGATATTCTGCTAGTGATTCCTTCTAGAGAATTTTTAATTTCATTTATTTTCTTGTTCATCATTGTTTGTTTGCTCTTTCATTCTTCTAGGTCCTTGTTAAAAAGTTTCTTGTATTTTCTCCATTCTATTTCCAAGATTTTGGATCATCTTTACTATCATTACTCTGAACTCTTTGTCAGGTAAACTGCCTATTATCTCTTTATTTGTTTGGTCTGGTGGGTTTTTACCTTTCTCCTTCATCTGCTGCATATTTCCTCTGTTTTCTCATTTTGTTTAACTTACTGTTTTGGTGTCTCAATTTTGCAGGCTGCACGTTTGTAGTTTCCATTTTTTTGGTGCCTGCTCCAGTGGGTGAGGTTGGTTCAGTGGCTTGTGTAGGCTTCTTGGTGGAGGAAACTGGTGCCTATGTTCTGGTAGTTGGGGCTGTATCTTGTCCTTCTGGTGGGCAGGGCCATTTCCGGTGGTGTGTTTTGGAGTGTCTGTGAACTTAGTATGACTTTAGGCAGCCTTTATGTAATGGGTGGGGTTGTGTTCCTGTCTTGCTAGTTGTTTGGCATGGAGCATCCAGCACTGGAGCTTGCTGGCCATTGGGTGGAGCTGGGTCTTAGTGTTGAGACGAATATCTCTGGGAGATCTCTCGCTGATTGATATTACATGGGGCCAGGAGTTTTCTCATGGTCCAATGTCCTGGACTTGCCCACCCCCTCAGAGGCTCAGGCATGACACTTGGCCAGAGCACCAAGACCCTGACAGCCACACTGCTCAGAAGAAAAGGAAGAAAGAAAACAAAACAAAACAAAACAAAAACCCCCCCCAAAAAAACAAAAACAGAAAAACGGAAATGCAGGACCCTAGGAAAAATGGTAAAAGCAAACCTATATAGACAAAATCACACAAAGAAGCATATACATACACACTCACAAGAAGAGAAAAATGAGAAAAAATATATATATATAAAGGAAGAGAGCAACCAAACCAATAAACAAATCCACCAATGGTAATAAGCACCAAATACTAAACTAAGACAAGCATAAAACCAGAAACAAATTAGACACAGACAGCAACTCCAAGTCCCCAGTTGCTCCCAAAGTCCACTGCCTCAATTTTGGGAACATTTATTGTCTATTCAGGTATTCTTCAGATGCAGGGTTTATCAAAGTAATTGTGGGGATTTGATCTGCTGCTCCTGTGACTGCACAGAGAAATTTCCCTTTCTCTTCTTTGTTCACACAGCTCCTCGGGTTCAGCTTCAGTTTTCGCTCCACCTCTGCATGTAGTCCTCCCTCAGGCATCTGTTACCTGCCCAGACAGGAGGATGTTAAAGCAGCAGCTGATTAGTTCTCTCTTGCTCACTCAGGCCAGGGGAAGGGAGGGGTATGGTAGTCATAATTGGAACGTGTGGCAAGCGTGAAGCAGCAGAGGCTGGCGTGATGCTGCAATATCCTGAGGCACACCGTGTCTTTTCCCGGGGAAGCTGTCCCTGGATCACGGGTCTCTGGCAGTGACGTGCTGCACAGGCTCCTGGGGTGGTGTGCATAGTGACCTGCACTTGCACACAGGATTTTTGGTGGCAGCAGCAGCAGCATTAGCAGTTCCTGCCCTTCTCTGGGGTCTGAGCTGATAGCCGTGGCTCACACCCATCTCTGGAGCTCATTTAGGGGGTGTTCTGCCTTATGTGGGCACACTGGGAAGGAATCCCCTCTCCTCGTGCACCCCAAAACAAAGGTATCTTGCCTCTCTGGCAGGTCCAGACATTTTCCTGGACTCCCTCCCATCTAGCTGTGGCGCACTATCCCCCTTCAGGCTGTCTTCATGCAGCCAACCCCAGTCCTCTCCCTGGGGTCTGACCTCCAAAGCCTGAGCCTCAGCTCCCAGCCCCCACCTGCCCTGCAGGTGAGCAGACAAGCCTCTCAGTGTAGTCAGTGCTGGTTGGCACCAATCCTCTGCATGGGAATCTCTCCGCTTTGCCCTCTGCACCCCTTTTGCTGCACTCTCCTTCTTGACTGTGAAGCTTCCCCCCTGCCCACCCCCTGTTCCTACCAGTGAAGGGGCTCCATAGTGTGTGGAAAATTTTCCTCCTTCACAGCTCCCTCCCAGAGGTGTGGGTCCCATCCCTATTCTTTTGTCTCTGTTTTTTCTGTTTTCTTTTGCCCTACCCAGGTACTTGCCTTTTGGGAAGTCTGAGGTCTTCTGTCAGCATTCAGTGTGTGTTCTGTAGGAGTTGTTCCACATGTAGATGCATTTTTGGTGTATTTATGGGGAGGAAGGTGATCTCCATGTCTTACCCCTCTGCCATCTTGAAGGTCTCTCTTTCACTATATTTTGTGACACCATACTCTCTGTATTCTTCTCCCAATTATATGGCCAATTTTCTCAGTCTCAGTCTTTGATTGCATTCAGTTTTTTTTATTCCATAAATGTTACTTTTTTCCCATACTATGTCCTGAGAAATTTTGTTTTTCTTGGCTCCCTCTGCCTCACTGTTACCCAAGGTACTTTTTTACTACATACATCAGAATTACTTAGAGGTACTTGTTAAAAATTCAGATTCCTGAACTGCATCTCCACACCTTCTGTATCAGAATTCACAGGGATGGGGCTCAAGAATGTTCAATTTTTAACAAACTGTCAGTAATTTTGATGCAAGCCAATGTTTGAGAATCACTGTCTTTCCCTTTACCTAAGGAAATTCCCCATGGTTTTTAACTATTATTCATATGCGGATAACTTGCAATCTATATCTCCACCTGGACTTCTCCCCCAAGTCAAAGCTCAGTTATGATTAAACCTGTCTAGAGAAAGAAGGAGGAGGGGATTTGTCTAAAATATGCAAAGTTCTAAAATAGAGGAATAATGTGAAATGTGATTATTCAAATTGCAAAGAGTACTTCACTAGGAATCATGAAACTTATGTTGTACTCTTGGTTCTATCAGTTACTAGCTTTGTGACCTTTATCAGTTAAACTGAAACCCACACAACTTCAAATCCTCATTTGTAAAAATAGAGGGGTTGTGACAGATAAACTTTAAGCTATGTAACGTCAGAAAAGTTATTTAACTGTTCTTAGTTTCCTTAGATGTATAATGGAGTTAATGATACCCAATAAGGTTTTTGTGAGGATAAATTGATTTATGTTTAGCATATAGGAAGTGCTCAATAAAAACAAGAGATAGAACTATTAGTTGCTATAAAAAGATTCCTAGTAAAAATTCTAATGTTTTACCTCTTAATAGGCTATTATAGTACATTCCAACAAATTATTTATATTCTTACTTTCCCATATTAAACTAGGAATACAAATGAAATTACACAAGATCTTATTTGCAAAAATGATTTTTAAATGAGCAAATACTGTAGAGAAATAATTATGCTTTCTGAAGAATAATGTAGTTAAGTGTGACTTAAATGTCTTTGAAATAGAAATTTACTGTAAATCTATAAATATTTAGGTTAGATAAACAAGCATGATGAGCTTGTACAGAAGTAAAAATAAAATTGTGAGGTGGAATTAAAAAGAAAGAAATATTTTGCCTCAAATTAGTGTACTCCAGAGAATAAATAGAGCAACTTTTTTGCTCATTGACTGATTCATTGATTTATTCAGTAATTCTGTTTTGAGTATCTACTATGTGTCAGGCGCTCCACTTTGTAATAGGAATGTGCCCCATCTCTCAAGGAGACATAGTCTAACAAAGGACTGTGAAATTAAAAAGTTGTTATTTTAGCCAGGAGAGAAAAAAAAAGTCAGACTTTGATGCCTTGATCATGGGGTTATTCTAAATGAATCTCTCATGGACTACTTTAGATGGTAAAAATCATAACAGACAATGAAAGAATTATTTTGAGGGTAGATGACCCAAATGAGTACCCAATAATTAATCTCAAAAAGTGGGCAATTAGTAGTAGTTTGCAGAAGACAACATTCTATGTAGTTATTATAGTTTATCTGACCTTTGATGCTGTGGTAGCTCCACTCTTTCTCCAGCATTAATAAATGTTTACCAACAACAACCAAGAAACTTCAGTAGATCTCAATAATGAAGTTATATTTCTGTACCCTATAATAATTTTTTAACAAATTCTTCAAGTTCTAAGTAAAAATACTTATGTAGCTGATTCTAAAACAGTTATTTTTTGTCAGATAATTTTATTTTAAATAAAATGAACAGATGCCTTAATAATCCTGAACCATCTTAAACTGGGGGCTGTGAACAGGAACTGTCTTCCTGGTGCAAAAGAGAAAACTGATTTTACTTATTGTGGACAATAATGAACTAGAAGAAAGCATATTGTTGTCTCAGAGGATTTTATTTGGTTGACTTCCCAGTCACCTCTAGATTTTAGAAAAAGAAACAAAACATACACATGGATAAATGCAATATTTCTCTTTCTTCATGAATCTAAAACAAAGATTGAGAGAGTTTTATTTTCTTTTTTCTTTTTCTGCATTTGTGGAAATCTAGAAAATAGTTTTTAAAAATATCATCCACTCATCCACTGCTAATTTTTCCCTAAAACCTACATTTCCCTAGGGTTTTGGTTCAGATGAAAATGGGAGAAAGGATGAATAACCCATGCTATCAAGAAGTTTCTTTACAAATTGTATAATGGCCAGCCACTTCAGATGGCATTTCAAAGTAAATGAGCTTTAAGTTTTAATTTTAGTCATATACTAGTTTTATAATTAATTATACATTCTCAGCACACTATGTTTTTCTGGAGCCCATCATGCCAGTCAACATTTATTTTCTTAAAATATATTCTCTTAGAATTTACCAACATATGAAGTGTTCTTATAATTTTGAGGCAACCTGCATATATCAATTTTCAGCTATTAAATGCTTTGAACCAACAGAAGTGATTCATGTAATACTATGGAGGATGCTAATGGACTGGGTTAGGTTACTATAGGTAATTATCAGACAAGATAAAGCACAAGATGTATTGTTGGCAACATAGTCTATGTTTAAATTATGTTGGGCTTCACTTTTGCTGTGTATACTTGAAATTTTCAGAACAAATCTTTGTCAGTGCAAGGGTTTTAACTTAAGTCAATATTTACTGGCAGTGCTAGTGATTCCAAAGATAATGATAATATAAATGTTTTCTTGAAATACTGTTCAAAATAGAAAATTTGGAAATTATTTCCTGAGCTACCATGTTCCAAGAAAATAGTTATAGTGTCGAAGATAAACAAAGCCAGGCAGTTGTTAAAGGTGGTAAAGGCAG
This sequence comes from Balaenoptera acutorostrata, assembly GCF_949987535.1. NCBI lineage: Eukaryota > Metazoa > Chordata > Mammalia > Artiodactyla > Balaenopteridae > Balaenoptera > Balaenoptera acutorostrata. The sequence continues at coordinate 73,083,000 of NC_080085.1, forward strand.
ATTTTATTCGGTAATATCTATCACAGTAGGGGAGAAACCTCAATGTAAACTGAGCTCAACTCTGCCAAAACAAGAAGCAAGAGATTTTTAAAATGCTGATGATGTGCTAATGGAAAGACACTGAAGGACATTAAGAAGGGTTTGGTCCAGATGACTAGGCCATCTGGGTTTGCTAATCGGCACTTATCCAAAGGAGAAACAAGCTTCTCATATCTTTATGACAGAAGTAGTGGCACAAGTTGGAGAAAGAGTCTCACTGAAGTTAGGCCCTTTCCCTCCCACGGGGACTGGAAGTAAGAGCTATCTCCTTGAATATTTGCACTTCAAGGGTATGGCTCCCAGGTCCTTTGGAAAAGAGTTCTGGGTGTTAGAATATTTACATTTCAAAGGACAGAGAAAGGATTTATAATTGCAACCTTCTTAAAGTAACTGCTCTAGTAAGGGGTTCAGGGGCCTACCAGCCTAACACCAAGTTTTTGCTGGAACAAACCATAAAGATTCTCCTGGCAGTGTTGAGCTTTTTCAGGAAGGCATTTTGAGGGATGCTGGGGTCACACTAGGGACATGGGCTTAAGCTGTTAGAAGCCATGCTAGAGTTTGTTCAAGTCGCTTAGAAGAGGGGTTGGGTGGAGTTGTTTTGTGCCCAGTGTTTTTTGCATTTCTCAGTGGTAACTTTCCACTTATTGAAGATGCTACAATTTAGAGCTCTAATGACAGAATTTTTCTATTATTTTTCAGTAGCATTCACTTCTGCAATTTATACAGGAAACTTACTATTAATGAATTAAAACTTCTTAGAATGTTTTGTTTGACAACTTAAAAATACACAAACCAATCTTCTTGTAGTGGAGATCCACAATCAACAGGATGCACATATGTACTGTCCATTATTGATTAGTTGAGCATGAAGGTGGAGAATAACAACAAAGACTTAAGCTGTGTTCATGTGGCACAAAATAACTACTTTGGCAGAGTTTAGGTTTAAATTGATAGGTTGTTTTTGTATTATATAGGAGCAATAGCTCAATCATAAAATTTCAGGAGATATCTCATAGAATTCAAATATTTGTGTGGACCTGACTTAGGAAAAATGTCATGAAATGGTAAAGCAAGAAAATGGATCCAGAGTCTTTGATCTTCCAAGCAGAAAACTGCATTTCATATCTTTATAAATCCTCTTTTTAAATGAAAAGTCATCTTACCTTGGTCCTATTCACAGATAATATGATAATGAATTCTAAATCTTTGACTAAATATTTGTATTTTTTAAATATAAAGTGTTTCAGATATGTTGTTTTATCCTAAAGAAGTACGTATGGTTTGGAATTTTATTCTCTGTACTAGCCAAAAGGAAAGAGTTTTGATGATCAATAAAAGGACTTTACATCATACCATAAAAGTAGTAGATTGTCTTGCTTATATTCAGAGCTATGAAAAAAGAGTAATGGAAGAAAAATGAAAGGTTTCAATACTGTCTATATTGGCAATAGCAGATTAGATAAGGTTTGAAAAATCTAGCCAATCTCCTTGATGAGCCCATGTGAACTTCTGGACAAGCTATTTGCAAATTTTTCTAACTCATTTTTTAAATATTATTATAATCTTCAAGGTTGATCAGTGTCCTAAATGGGAAAACTTAGTTCTCAAATGTCAGGTTAAATAACCTACATGTATATTGTTCAATAACTTTAAATTTTTTCACAATTCTTATGAGAACATTAATGTGGATGTTTGAATTTCATTTTTTACTGCTATTTAACCTCAGAATCCAATTAAATTACTTAGATTGTCTTTCATTCTGACAATGATAGTCTTAAGAGAGACCAAATTTGTGTTTTTCTTTGGGATCAAACAAGAAGAAAGCATATTAGAATATTATTTTGGAGTTTATACATGAATGGTCATTGGAGGTGATCTTTAAAACACTTTTTTTTTGTTTGTTTGCCTATCATATATTTAATGATTTTACAAAGCAGATAGTTTGGTGAGGGTGCAGTAAATCACATCATCTTTTTTTTTTTTTTTTTCTTATCACAAGAGAAAAAGTCGTAACTATGTGTGGTGATGGATTTTTTTTTCCACACACACACACTGTATTTTATTTTTACAAGAGATAAATAGACTGACACCAAGCATTGTACATGGATGACCACAACAAAAGCAACAATGATTGCAATTACCAAACATGAAACACACTCATACTATGTCATAATATTGACATTCAGCCCAGTAATCCTCCACTGTAACAGCTCCTTTACTTTGCAGTGAAAATTGATTTGTATATTCTTTGCCTCTGAGTCCTTGTGGGATTTTTTTTTTTTAATTCAGACAGAAAGTCACAAAAATTATTTTAAAACACTTTTGACCCTGTGGAGTTGTAGTTGTGATTGCACCAACATCAGATAAATAAAGGAAGTAAAAAAAGCCCACTCTGTCTATTTATATGCAATAGCCATTTTGTCATACAAAAGCTGTTTCTCCTTGGTACAAATAACAGATCTATCGTTTATTCATTTAGTTTGAGAAAAAGGATTAGTCCTAACTCAGAGTGAATTTGGAGGTGATGGGAGGCTCCTAACTTATTTTTTTCTTTTTATTTATTTATTTTTATAGAAGTATAATTAATTTACAATGTTGTGTTAGCTTCAAGTGTACAACAAAGTGATTCAGTTGTGTATATATATATATATATATATATATGTGTATATATATATATATATATACACATATATACATATATATTCTTTTTCAGATTCTTTTCTGAGGCCGTTAACTTATTAATATAGAAAATACAATTCAGTAATTAACAGGCCTAGAATGGGAGTGGATTGTAATAAAAAGCCTGTAGTATTTTTACTGGTTTAAATGTTAACTAATCCCTTTATCACGTACATTATATATAACATTCATTTCCCTGTTATAAGCTCTTTTTCTAGCTCCACCACCAATTTTATTTGTTTCAATTATTTCCCAACATAACTTGGACCTTCTAAAATAAATATTCTGATTTTGCCTGTTACACAGAAAAGATATAACTAATTTTCTTTAGTGAAAGACAAAAATAATGAAAATCTTTAACAAAAGCTATGTGTCTTTAATGTTTCATAGTTGATTAGAATATCTTAGAATCTGTATAAAAACACCATAATCCACCAATTAGCAGTGGTGTTCTATCTTATTAGCCTCTTAGACCTGTATGATATTAAGTATCCATTAAATAAACAGTTGTTACATACACTTGGTTTAGATATTACCAAAACTGTGAGATTAGTTTCCAAATGTACGTATTTACCCTGTTTTCACCTACACAAACTATTCTATTGTTTTGCATATAAGATGAATATTTAATATGTTGCAATATTTTTTACACTAAGTTCCATTATAATTTCAAACACTGAGTCCTACAATGTATCGATATTTCATTGAAATGAATCTTGCTAGTTACTACAAGTAGCAGTATGTCAATGCATAATCTATTGTATTTAATTTCATACATAATACCTAGTAGAGGTTAGCCAAAATGATTGCTAATCCGGATGACCTAGTACACTAAGTTTAAATCACTTATATATTATACTCTAGTACATAGTTAACTTCTATCATATTGAAGGTTGCAAGTTACTCTCTGGAATTTAAATATTTAAATAGCCCCACTCCAATAATGTAGTGGAACATCCCAGCTGGAAGAATCACTTGATGATGCTTTTGTATATGCTTTGATTCAATAAAAGCCAATAATTATTTTTTTGCTTTAGTAATAAAACTGTTTTAAATAGTATTTAGCATGTTCATAGAAGTTTATTCTCATCACTTATTCTCAGATACTGGTTAATCAAATATTTTAACTTGATTGTAGATTTATTGGGAGTAAAACTCAAATGTGTTATTGAATCAAATTTCTCAAATCATAGTAGATGCTCAATACATTCTTTGACATCTAATAAATCCTATGGTTCAATAAGGTGAAGTAACTTATGACATAGAATTTGTTCCTGACTGCGAACAGATGTTTGCTCCTCATTAAAAACAAGGTAAATTTTAAAGATGACAAAATTACTTTGTGAGACTTTCTTAGGAATGGATACTAGTAGGTAGTGTCAATGAATCTGAATAATTCATCAGTATGAAGATAAAATCACAGTAAAACTTTATCCAATGTGTAAATACCTAACCAGATTACCTCCTCCCCAAAATATTTACTTCTATTTATAAAAGTACATTTCCTGAATGTTTTCCTGCTATTTTTTATCCTCAAATTATTTTGACAAAATATCACCTTTTGTTGTCTGCCACTTGTGTTTCTCCAATCAATTCAGATATAATTAATATTTTATTTGTTAAATCTGTGCCCGTGGTTAAATTTTCCTTAGGCTCCATTGGAAGTACCAATAATCCAGTATGGATTAAGAGGGCATATGACCCATCTGCTTTGACCCTAATATATCAGTATTCCAAATGCCCTCTGCTTTCCTTTCCAATTTTTCAACTCATGGGACATTTACAAGTCTTTCTTTCTCCATGCTGCCACTGAGGAAGGAGAACATGGAGACAGAGCAGAGATGGTAAATAGGGGTCCATGTCTGTGTGAGAAGGAAATTTTAACTCTCTTTTGTGAAGAGAGATATTGACTCCTGTCAGTAAACTGCTGTCTGTAGATACGAAGGTCAAAAGTTAGTCAAGACTTCCATGTAATGCCATACAAATGGTGCTCCACCAGTGTACTGATCCTCAACTACTCAAGTAGATTATATTTATTACATACCTATTTGTGCTCAGGCAAATAAAGCCTTGGATAACAAAGCAGCTATTTGTAATGCCACTTCCAGAAGAACCCTCAGTAATATACCTTCTCTGACTGACTCCTCTGGAAAATTCAAGTAAGCTTTAAAAGTTCCAGACATTCACAAGGGGAAATTAGTCCCATATTTGAGTCCCTTTATTTTCCAAATACGGTGTTTATTGCAAAAGCTCCACTGGAGATAAGAAGTGTCTGTGTGTGTGTATGCGTGTGTGTGTGTAATGAAAAACATAAGTAAAATGATAATTAGAATAACATTAATGTTCAGATTTTTTCCCATTGAAACTACTTTTTTTAGAACCTTTCCTGATTAATATATTTACTAGTAAATAGGCTTGATTTCTCCATCCTTGCATCTTCCAGAAAAATATCCAAGTCCTGGATTTTCATAAAGAGCACTCTTCAATTAAAATTTTTGGTTTAATGGGTGATGTCCTCTGGTGGTTATGGTATCTATGGCCCAACACAACTGTAGAAGGACTACCTTATCATTCTGTATTCTTTCTTTCTTTATTTATTTATCATTAACTGAGTACCTACAATATGTTAGGAACTGTTCTACGTGAAGCAGTGAACAGAAATGGACACCCTCTCTAAAAAAAACGTATGGAGTTCACATCTTAACAATTCATAATGTTTATTCATAGAAAGGAAGCATTTCTCTCTTCCTTCTCCCTATTTCCCTTGCTGTTGCCCTCAATATATTTTCTTACTTCAAAGAAAAGCCCAAAAGTGAATGATGAGTGTATTCCTGCTCAAAATAAGTAGTGTTTATCAATATTTCCTCTAAACTCATGAAACTCATTCTCTAGATGCTTATGAATAACATGATTTGGTGGAAGAATTTTCTTTTCAAAGCCAGCAATATTTATAGCAGTACTTAATGTTAGGTAGATTGGGTTTCCACATTTTCATACTCAGAGAATCACAAAATACATTACTAAGACATGATTTATATGTCAATAGCACAATGAATTATATAGATAATTAAAATAGATATTGGGGTATTGTTGACTCTACAATATATCAATACAACCAAGAGCTGGGGAGACCATGGGATCTAAAATTTCATTTCAGGTTTTTGCATTCAGTTTTTAAAGTATCTTAGTTCCAACAAGAAATTGAAATGATAGTAACAATCATAATAATAATTCTAACACTCATATATTCCATAATAAGTTCCTAGCACCATTCTAAGTGCAGTACATATATTAGCATCTTTAAATATATGCAAAGGCTCTATGAAATAGGGACTGTTATTATCCTAATTTTACTTATTAGGAAACTGAAGAATGTTTAAATAACTTGCCCCCAAAAGCAATTTGGTATCAAATTTAAAATCACCTTTTAAGATAAAACAATGCCATTACATTGTACTATTTACCAAGATCTTTCCATCCAAGGTATGACATATTCATCTTCCAACTTTCCTGCCCAAAATAAAAACCTTTGCAATAAATTCTGATTAAGAGGGCTCAGAGAATCGATTGTTGTGTTCTTTATAGTTGAATAGAGCTAGTTAATATTTAAATATGGGCCACTACTTTTTTGCAAAAGAGTAAGTACCCTTGGTCCCAAAGTGCAGCTTTCTTTATCACAATTTCAGTGCTTTGCAAAAATCTATACCAAATCAAATTAATTGGGTGTTTCTAATGAAAAACTGCATAAAACAGTTTCATTATTACTTTCATTCTTAAGAATCTCCAGGATAAGATTTGTGTTTTCTTGTAGGTATTCAAAGAAAATGATAAAAGGAAACATGTCATTTACTGGCTCTGAATAAGTTTTACTTTTTATTTCATTTTAATATGCATATTATATTCAATAATGAACTCTTACAACCTGCTGAAATTCCAAAGAGCTTAATCCAGAGTAAGTGTTCTTTGAGCCCTATTGTACAAACATATTTTACTTATTTATACATTGCAATATTTTTTAAATTAATTTATTTATTTTTGGCTGCATTGGGTCTTTGTTGCTCTGCGCGGGCTTTCTCTAGTTGCGGCGAGCGGGGACCACTCTTCATTGCGGTGCGCGGGCTTCTCACTGTGGTGGCTTCTCTTGTTGCGGAGCACAGGCTCTAGGCGCACGGGCTTCAATAGTTGTGGCATACAGGCTCAGTACTTGTGGCTCACGGGCTCTAGAGTGCAGGCTCACCAGTTGTGGCACATGGGCCTATTTGCTCCACGGCACGTGGGATCCTCCCAGACCAGGGCTCGAACCCGTGTCCCCTGCATTGGCAGGCAGATTCCCAACAACTGTGCCACCAAGGAAGCTCCTACATTGCTATATTGAAAGGAGCTTTTTGTGTAAAATTAACCACCCATATATACTAAATTTCCTGCTCTTTCTTCAAGGGATTGCTAAAGAAACAACTATTCATGACACTTGTTAAAATGGTAAGGCAGACTTTATTCAGGACTATTGCAATTGGTGTAGTGACTACTGCAATGGAGTTTCAACTCCAAATACAAGGAAAAGTGGGAATTTATAGTCCAGGAACAGAGTGGGAGGGGTTGGTGGATGGAAAATTAAGGAGGAGGTAATTCTTGCTAAATTGACCTAACAGGATTCTTACTGTAGGCAGGTTGAAGTGGTCAGACATTACCCAGGGACTGTGAGGGTTGAGACGGGTGATTAAATATCAAAAGTGATCAAATATCAACAGTAGGGTTTTCTAGCTAAACTGGCTTAGCTGGGTTCTTGCTAAAATTGGGCTCTTGTGCCCAAGGATGGGACCTAATCTAAATATAGATTCAGAGGAAGCTGATTAGAGTTTGGTCAAAGAGAGAGTCTTTGTCAGGATATATCAAATCAGCATGTGACAGGCTGCATACAATCATTCAGAGTGTAGTTTTCCTAGGGTATGTTTTCATGTGCAATTGACTATTCTACTACATTGCATATATTGCCTTTGCAGATTTAATGTAGGGATTCTGCTTTTCCCTTTTTTATCTTCTCTTAAATTAACTCTATTATATTTGTTTAAGGAAACTAAGGGTAAGAAACAGACGAGAATTAATAATTTTTAAAAATGTTTATCAGCAATAATTTTCAAATAAATATTTCTCAAAAACCATGTTTTCTAATTTGAATACAAAACCTGTTTTGTGTGTGTGTGTGTCTTAAAATTAATTTAAATTAATCAATATCAACTTCCCTTTAATGATGTTTATGATTCCACCAAATAATTGAATTGAATCCTGATCTTATGTGGCACAATTCTGAGGAGTGGCATTAGAAACGTGTTCAGAATTTATAGGTTAGGTGTCTGTCTTATCACTACTGCCATCATCAGCCTTCATGCATTTTAGTATTTTATGTCCACAAAATGTCTTGACATTTATTAGTTTATGTAATTAACTCTACATCAACTCTGTAAAGGAGGTAGAGGAGGTATTTTGGGTTTTATTTTGTAGATGAAGAAGTAGAGGCTCAGGTTTGTTCAAGGTAAATCAGCCAGTAAATATATACATATATAATTTATATATATTCATATACATTTATTAATATATAAACATTTATAATATGTATTAATATTTACATAAATATATAATATGTTTATTTTATTTATAATATATACTTATTTGTTTATAATTATTTAAACAATTATTTTGTGATTATAATTATATTACACTTAATATAAATTATATAATATAATTATATAACAAAATATTTTATATACTTGCATATAAATATGATTTTATATATATATATATATATATATATATATATATATATATATATATATATATATATAATATCCTTTACTGGCTTAGTCACATTGGAAAGACCTGAGCCTCAAATTCTTATATTTATATAAAATAATATTTTCTGATAAAATAAGCTATTAAATATATTTTACAATGCTAGGGCAGAGTTTCTCAGGCTTGGCACAATTGATATTTGTGGCCAGATAATGCTTTGTTTGTGGAGGGCGATATTCTCTCTGTGATTTTAGGATGTTTAGCAGCATTTCTGGTCTCTACCTATTAGATGCTAGTAGCATCTCCCCAGTTATGACAACCATAAATTCTCCATACATTACCAAATGTCCCCTGTGGTGAGGGGGTGGGGTCAAAATCACAGCAGGTTGACATAAACATAATCATTGTCAAAGGATGGAAAGATCATTAATTTACCCAGGAAATTACCTTTGATGATAAAATGCTCAATTGAAACCCCAGCTGTGGTGTAAACAGCATATTGAAGTGCTAATGGGAGTAATCCTTTAACTAGGCAGAATGGATTTTTTTATTGTTTGAGACCAATATGTATTCCCCCTTTGCACCACAAAGAATAAGAAAAAGGTCCGACTTTGAAACTATTTCATAGAGATACCTGAAACCAAATCAAAATTAATTTTAAGTGGACATTAGATGAGAGCTAAACATTTCAACCTTTTCATCTACATTTAGAGAAAACCTTGGTATTAAATCATCAAATTTGAAATGTGTTACTATAACCCCTTAATATATTTACTAAATATCTAACTTGGCCCTTTGAAAATTAAGCATAAAACTTTCATGTACTAAACATTAGTTAATTCAGAAAAAGTTTGTTTGCAAAACTCTAAATGGATCATATTAGAGTTTAGATTGCATGTGCATATTTTATACTCTGGCATTGTTTTTTTATATTTTCCTGGACCCAGCATTTTGTGTGTTTTCATCTTCATTTTGTAGTGAACAGAAGATAAAGGAGAAGAAAGTGAGTTGAGTACATCCTCAACTAACAGTAGAGACCTAGATAACTTTTTCAGTATTAATGTTCTGTTCAAACAGTCTTCTTAGTTTCTTGACATTGAACAAAGGACACGTTCCATAGTAATGAATTAGAAAACTTGTTTGGTTTGGTTCCTGGTAAAAAGAGTAGAAGAATTTCATAATAGAATAAGATTGAAAATTTAGGTTTTTTCTGAATATATTTTCCTTTAGAACATTTTTATCATTGACTTTATATTCAAATTTTTCTCATGGCAAAGCCATATGCTAATCTATCTACTTAAAACAACATAGAGCTCAAATTGAAAAAAGGAGTTAGTGATCCGAACAGACAGTTTTGTAAAAGTAAGATATCTACTACACTTCCCATAGTGATTGCCAAACATTTATTATATAGAGAATTATAAAAACAACTTTGGAAAAAGAAATGCATTACCAAAAAAATCTATGGATCTTTCCAACTTTTGTACAATCAATAATTTCTTGAAATTAGTTGATCTATTGATGGGGTACTTGGTTAAATATTTTTAGTTTATATCATTTCCTGTTATGGGAATTGATGTGCTCTTTCTTTAACAAAGCCATTTAAACACTTTTTTCATTTTTGTTACCTTGACTAACTTTCAAAATAAGTAATTATAATTTAAACACTAAATTTACTAAATAAATATAATAACTAAATACATTTTATATTTAGTGAATTCGGATCTCTCACATTTGAAAGGGTTGATATGGTATAAGGGTGGCAAAAGTAAGGAAGAAATGGTGATTTTAATTTTTTGCAAATTTCCCTGATTACACACCATCTCAAATTAAGAATATGCAAGTTTCAGTTAGAATTGAAAACGCAAATTAATCTATCATTCAGGACTTTAATCAAATTGACTTATTTGCTTGGTATTTTATGTAAAAATATTGAGAAGAAGTACTGAACTTCAAGCCCTATCCCTTTCTTTGGCAGCTAATATACTTTATGGGTGTTTGAAACTTAGTTTGCTTAATTTATATTCCTTTCCCAAGATTGGAGTAAGGGGTGAATAAAACTGTTTGATATCTGCATACTCTTTGGTAAATACTGAGAAAATATTTTCCAGATATACTATAACAAAGCAAAGGTGATAGTCCTTTTTGGCTTTGGTGGAATTGATTTCTAACTTTTTTTCTAGGATTGAAATCTAATTATATCTCCAAGGTACATACAGAGAATTATATAAAATTAGAAATCTCGGACTTAATTGATATTTATAGGACATTCCACCCAAAAACAACAGAATACACATTTTTCTCAAGTGCTCATGGAACATTCTCCAGGATAGATCATATCTTGGGTCACAAATCAAGCCTTGGTAAATTTAAGAAAATTGAAATCGTATCAAGTATCTTTTCCGACCACAACGCTATGAGACTAGATATCAATTACAGGAAAAGATCTGTAAAAAATACAAACACATGGAGGCTACACAATACATTACTTATTAACGAAGTGATTACTGAAGAAATCAAAGGGGAAATCAAAAAATACCTAGAAACAAATGACAATGGAGACACGACGACCCAAAACTTATGGGACGCAGCAAAAGCAGTGCTAAGAGGGAAGTTTATAGCAATACAAGCCTACCTCAAGAAACAGGAAACATCTTGAATAAACAACCTAACCTTGCACCTAAAGCAATTAGAGAAAGAAGAACAAAAAAACCCCAAAGCCAGCAGAAGGAAAGAAATTATAAAGATCAGGTCAGAAATAAATGAAAAAGAAATGAAGGAAACAATAGCAAAAATCAATGAAACTAAAAGCTGGTTCTTTGAGAAGATAAACAAAATTGATAAACCATTAGCCAGACTCATCAAGAGAAAAAGGGAGAAGACTCAGATCAATAGAATTAGAAATGAAAAAGGAGAAGTAACCACTGACACTGCAGAAATACAAAAGATCATGAGAGATTACTACAAGCAACTATATGCCAATAAAATGGACAACCTGGAAGAAATGGACAGATTCTTAGAAATGCACAAACTGCCGAGACTGAACCAGGAAGAAATAGAAAATATGAACAGACCAATCACAAGCACTGAAATTGAAACTGTGATTAAAAACCTTCCAACAAACAAAAGCCCAGGACCAGATGGCTTCACAGGTGAATTCTATCAAACATTTAGAGAAGAGCTAACACCTATCCTTCTCAAACTCTTCCAAAATATTGCAGAGGGAGGAACACTCCCAAACTCATTCTACGAGGCCACCATCACCCTGATACCAAAACCAGACAAAGATGTCACAAAGAAAGAAAACTACAGGCCAATATCACTGATGAACATAGATGCAAAAATCCTCAACAAAATACTAGCAAACAGAATCCAACAGCACATTAAAAGGATCATACACCATGATCAAGTGGGGTTTATCCCAGGAATGCAAGGATTCTTCAATATACGCAAATCAAACAATGTGATACACCATATTAACAAATTGAAGGAGAAAAACCATATGATCATCTCAATAGATGCAGAGAAAGCTTTCGACAAAATTCAACACCCATTTATGATAAAAGCCCTGCAGAAAGTAGGCATAGAGGGAACTTTCCTCAACATAATAAAGGCCATATATGACAAACCCACAGCCAACATTGTCCTCAATGGTGAAAAACTGAAACCATTTCCACTAAGATCAGGAACAAGACAAGGTTGCCCACTCTCACCACTATTATTCAACATAGTTTTGGAAGTGTTAGCCACAGCAATCAGAGAAGACAAAGAAATAAAAGGAATCCAAATCGGAAAAGAAGAAGTAAAGCTGTCACTATTTGCAGATGACATGATACTATACATAGAGAATCCTAAAGATGCTACCAGAAAACTCCTAGAGCTAATCAATGAATTTGGTAAAGTAGCAAGATACAAAATTAATGCACAGAAATCTCTTGCATTTCTATACACTAATGACGAAAAATCTGAAAGTGAAATTAAGAAAACACTCCCATTTACCATTGCAACAAAAAGAATAAAATATCTAGGTATAAACCTACCGAAGGAGACAAAAGAACTGTATGCAGAAAATTATAAGACACTGATGAAAGAAATTAAAGATGATACAAATAGATGGAGAGATATACCATGTTCCTGGATTGGAAGAATCAACATTGTGAAAATGACTCTACTACCCAAAGCAATCTACAGGTTCAATGCAATCCCTATCAAACTACCACTGGCATTTTTCACAGAACTAGAACAAAAAATTTCACAATTTGTATGGAAACACAAAAGACCCCGAATAGCCAAAGCAATCTTGAGAACGAAAAATGGAGCTGGGGGAATCAGGCTCCCTGACTTCAGACTATATTACAAAGCTTCAGTAATCAAGACAGTTTGGTACTGGCACAAAAACAGAAATATAGATCAATGGAACAGGATAGAAAGCCCAGAGATAAACCCACACACATATGGTCAACTTATCTTTGATAAAGGAGGCAAGCATATACAGTGGAGAAAAGACAGCCTCTTCAATAAGTGGTGCTGGGAAATCTGGACAGGAACATGTAAAAGTATGAAATTAGAACACTCCCTGACACCATGCACAAAAATAAACTCAAAATGGATTAAAGACCTAAGTGTAAGGGCAGACACTATCAAACTCTTAGAGGAAAACATAGGCAGAACACTCTATGACATACATCACAGCAAGATTCTTTTTGACCCAGCTCCCAGAGAAATGGAAATAAGAACACAAATAAACAAATGGGACCTAATGAAACTTAAAAGCTTTTGCACAGCAAAGGAAACCATAAACAAGACCAAAAGACAACCCTCAGAATGGGACAAAATATTTGCAAATGAAGCAACTGACAAAGGATTAATCTCCAAGATTTACAAGCAGCTCATGCAGCTCAATAACAAAAAAACGAACAACCCAATCCAAAAATGGGCAGAAGATCTAAATAGACATTTCTCCAAAGAAGATATACAGATGGCCTACAGACACATGAAAGAATGCTCAACATCATTAATCATTAGAGAAATGCAAATCAAAACTACAATGAGATATCATCTCACACCGGTCAGAATGGCCATCATCAAAAAATCTAGAAACAATAAATGCTGGAGAGGGTGTGGAGGAAAGGGAACACTCTTGCACTGTTGGTGGGAATGTAAATTGATACAGCCACTATGGAGAACAGTATGGAGGTTCCTTAAAAAACTACAAATAGAACTACCATACGACCCAGCAATCCCACTACTGGGCATATACCCTGAGAAAACCATAGGTCAAAAAGAGTCATGTACCAAAATGTTCATTGCAGCTCTATTTACAATAGCCAGGACATGGAAGCAACCTAAATGTCCATTGACAGATGAATGGATAAAGAAGATGTGGCACATATATACAATGGAATATTACTCAGCCATAAAAAGAAATGAAATGGAGGTATTTGTAATGAGGTGGATGGAGTTAGAGTCTGTCATACAGAGTGAAGTAAGTCAGAAAGAGAAAAACAAATACAGTATGCTAACACATATATACGGAATCTAAGGGGAAAAAAAAAAAGGCCATGAAGAACCTAGTGGCAAGACGGGAATAAAGACACAGACCTACTAGAGAATGGACTTGAGGATATGGGGAGGGGGTGGGGTGAGATGTGATAGGGTAAGAGAGGGTCATGGACATATATACACTACCAAATGTAAAATAGCTAGCTAGTGGGAAGCAGCCGCATAGCACAGGGAGATCAGCTCGGTGCTTTGTGACCACCTAGAAGGGTGGGATGGGGAGGGTGGGAGGGAGGGAGATGCAAGAGGGAAGAGAAATGGGAACATATTGTATATGTATAACTGATTCACTTTGTTATAAAGCAGAAGCTAACACACTATTGTAAGGCAATTATACTTCAATAAAGATGTTAAAAAAAAAAATCTCTTAGAATGTATTACCACTCCAGTATTTTCCCATCTAGTCTCTCATTTGATCATCACTACAACAGGATGTAATAATCTGAGTCAGAAGTATTATTTCATTTACAAATATGCCAACCAGGAATAATTAGAGCTAATGTTTTATGAACACTATACACATTTCGTATGCATTATGCCATTTAATCCTCACAATGACTGAGTGAGATGTTAATACCATTACAGATAAGGGAACTGAGCTTTATAAAATGTTGTATTTGCTTCCTAGGGCTGCCATAACAAATTGCCACAAATTGAAATATTTAAAACAATAGAAATATATTCTCTCACAGTTCGAGGGGCTAGTAGTCCAAAATCAAGGTGTTGGCAAGGCTATGCTCCTTCTGAAGGCTCTAAGGAAGAATCATTCCTTGCCTCTTCTAGCTTCTGGTGTTTGAAACCAATCTTTACCATTCCTTGACTGTAGTGGCATCACTCTAGTCTCTGCCTCTCTCGTCACATGGCTTTTTCCCTGTATGTCTGTCTGTCTCTAAATGTTTCTCTTCTTGTAAAGACACCAGTCATTGAAAATTTAGGGCCCACCCTAATTCAGTATGACCTCATCTTAATTTGATTACATTGCAAGGACCCTCTTTCCGAATAAAGTCACATTTACAGGTATGAAGAATGAGGACCTTAACATGCCTTTCGGGGGAAAAAAATCAACCCACAACAGATGCTAATGAAATTACCCAAGGTCACGGAGCTGGTAAATAGCAAAGTAAAGAACTGAACTTAATCCGACCACAGAGCCCATGTTCTTAAATACTATGCCCCAATGTCTCTAAACATCAAACTGATTAGAAAGCTTACCCTATGTTGCAGAGCAACTTACATGACAAGGCTGAGACTAAAGTCAGTTTTCCTGACTTCTAACCTAGATTATTAGGTTCCATGCATAGTGCCCTTTCCATTGCAAGATGCTACCTTGAAAAACTCTTGAAAGTCCTCTTAGGTAAGGTTTTATTGTTAAGATATTTTCAATAAATTTATTTGCATATTGGAAAATCAGACAATGAACTTAGTACAGTGTTTTTGCTTATTTACAAAGACAGAGGGAACTTCTCATGATTCAGTGCTTCTCACATTTTCCCCCAAAAATGCCCTTAGGTAGATGGAAGTAAATATATCTCCTCCACCCCAAGTCTTGGGGTATCATGAAAGGTTTCCAGGAATCATATCAAAATTTCTTTACTATAATGTTATTATTAATTAATGCCAATTATATGTCCAAATAATATACATCATATAAAAATAATATTGTGACTTACATGAAATAAAAATGACTCTCCAGGAGGAAGGAAAATTTTTTCCCTGTGTCTTCAAGTACCCCCAGGCACACCACCATCTACAATAGGTATCAATAAAGAGTCTGGAAGTTTCCTGGTTTAAACAAATTCAAAGAATGGTAGTATTTAAATTCTAGGCCCAGAGATCACTGAAAATATGTAACAGTTCTTTCAGTATGTCTGATACTTTCCTCTACTCTTGGCAAATTTTTCCCCTATTTAAGGCAAAATAGGGAGGAAACTAACCACATAGCTAGATGAGACTGAAAATAATACAACTACTTTTACTAAATCTTTCAGTCATCCTGATATTATGAGAACTCACACTTCCAGATGGAGGGCCTGGTTTGAATTTTTAAGTGTTTGAACCAGTTTTTTAGAACAGATAGCATGATATCACCTGATGAATGCAGTGTCAGCTTAATATCCTGAGTGTTGCTTTAGTATTTTTCTGCTACTGAATTCTATTTTGAAGCCTATTTTGATGTATATCATCCCAGCATCAACTTCCATCAGAAAATTTTGATGACCTACAAATTCTACACAATTCATACAAATCTATCTAGAATATTATATTCATAGTTTCAATGACTATTTAAAAATGATTATGACGTGTTAAAAATTAGCTCCACTAGAAAATGTGAACAAGTTGATGATGCCTTAAAATATATTATAAAAGGAATTGCATTGTTTAACTTTCTTTTAGTTTGGTAAACAGGAGACCACATATTTACATCATGGGAATTACTGAAATAGCTCTGATTTAATACAGTACATATATTTTAACAATGTTAAATGTAACAAAGAATCTCTTTCGTGAGCCTGTTATGTCCACTTAAATATCAAAATGCTTAAAAACAATATAAAATATCAAAATAGAGATAGTACACGCATCCAAGGCAGGATGAAGATACTGAAGATTATAAGGGGTAATTAAAAAGCTGGCATAAATTTACTCTGTTTAAAAAGAGTTTACTCATGACTCTACTATATCTATAATCTCTCCGTTTATTTATTCACTGCATGTTAGAGTTTTCCTATATTTACTGCATGCTTAGTGGGAATTACATTCTGTGAGAAATCGTTTGTTTTTTATTCCTCCTTTTTTGTTGAGATGTGTCATTTTGTTTGAGAGCAATTATTTATTATTATTTTTTAACATCTTTATTGGAACATAATTGCTTTACAATGGTCTGTTAGTTTCTGCTTTATAACAAAGTGAATCAGCTATACATATACATATCTCCTCCCTCTTGAATCTCCCTCCCACCCTCCCAATCCCACCCCTCTAGGTGGTCACAAAGCACCGAGCTGATCTCCCTGTGCTATGTGGCTGATGCTCACTGGCTATCTATTTTACATTTGGTAGTGTATATATGTCGATGCCACTCTCTCACTTCGTCCCAGCTTACCCTTCCCTCTCCACGTGTCCTCAAGTCGATTCTCTACGTCTGCGTCCTTACTCCTGTCCTGCCCTTAGGTTCTTCAGAATCATATATTTTTTTGTAGATTCCATATATATGTGTTAGAATATGGTATTGGTTTTTCTCTTTCTGACTTACTTCACTCTATGACAGACTTAAGTCCATCCACCTCACTACAAATAACTCAATTTCATTTCTTTTTCTGGCTGAGTAACATTCCATTGTATATATGTGCCATATCATCTTTATCCATTCATCTGTCAAAGGACACTTAGGTTGCTTTGATGTCTTGGTTATTGTAAATAGAGCTGCATTGAACATTGGGGTACATGACTCTTTTTGAATTATAGCTTTCTCAGGGTATATGCCCAGTAGTGGGATTGCTGGGTCGTATGGTAGTTCTATTTTTAGTTTTTTAAGGAACTTCCATACTGTTCTTCAGAGTGGCTGTATCAATTTACATTCCCATCAACAGTGCAAAAGGGTTCCCTTTCTCCACATCCTTTCCAGCATTTATTGTTTGTAGATTTTTTGATGATGGCCATTCTAACAGATGTGAGGTGATACCTCATTGTAGTTTTGACTTGCATTTCTCTAATGATTAGTGATGTTGACCATCCTTTCATGTATTTGTTGGCAATCTGTATATCTTCTTTGGAGAAATGTCTATTTAGGTCTTCTACCCATTTCTGGATTGGGTTGTTTGTTTTTTTGATATTGAGCTACATGAGCTGCTTGTAAATTTTGTAGATTAACCCTTTGTCAGTTGCTTCATTGGCAAATATTTTCTCCCATTCTGAGGGTTGTCTTTTTCTCTTGTTTATGGTTTCATTTGCTGTGCAGAAGGTTTTAAGTTTCATTAGGTCCCATTGTTTATTTTTGTTTTTATTTCCATTTCTCTAGGAGGTGGGTCAAAAAGGATCTTGCTGTTATTTATGTAACAGAGTGTTCTGCCTATGTTTTCCTCTAAGAGTTTTATACAGTCTGGCCTTACATTTAAGTTTTTAATCCATTTTGAGTTTATTTTTGTGTATGGTGTTAGGGAGTGTTCTAATTTCATTCTTTTACATGTAGCAGTCCAGTTTTCCCAACATCACTTATTGAAGAGGCTGTATGTTCTCCATTGTATATTCTTGCCTCCTTTATAAAAAATAAGGTGACTATATTTGTGTGGGTTTATCTCTGGGCTTTCTATCCTGTTCCATTAATCTATATTTCTGTTTTTGTGCCAGTACCATACTGTCTGATTACTGTAACTTTATACTATAGTCTCAAGTCCGGGAGCCTGATTCCTCCAGCTCCGTTTTTCTTTCTGAAGATTGCTTTGGCTATTCGGGGTCTTTTGTGTTTCCATACAAACTGTGAATTTTTTTGATCTAGTTCTGTTAAAAATTCCATTGGTAGTTTAATAGGGATTGCATTGAATCTGTAGATTGCTTTGGGTAGTATAGTCATTTTCACAATGTTGATTCTTCCAATCCAAGAACATGGTATATCTCTCAATCTGTTTGTATCATCTTTAATTTCTTTCATCCATGTCTTTTAGTTTTCTGCATACAGGTCTTTTGTCTCCTTAGGTAGGTCTATTCCTAGGTATTTTATTCTATTTTTTGCAATGGTAAATGGGAGTGTTTCCTTAATTTCTCTTTCAGATTTTTCATCATTAGTGTACAGGAATGTAAGAGATTTCTGTGCCTTAATTTTGTATCCTGCTACATTTCCAAATTCATTGATTAGCACTAGTAGTTTTCTAGTAGCATCTTTAAGATTCTCGATGTATAGGATCATGTCATCTGCAAACAGTGACAGCTTTACTTCTTCTTTCCTGATTTGGATTCATTTTATTTCTTTTTCTTCTCTGATTGATGTGCCTAAAACTTCCAAAACAGTGTTGAATAATAGTGATGAGAGTGGACAACCTTGTCTTGTTCCTGATCTAGAGGAAATGGTTTCAGTTTTTTAACAATTGATAATGATGTTGGCTGTGGGTTTGTCATATATGGCCTCGACTATGTTGAGGTAAGTTCCCTCTATGCCTACATTCTGGAGGGTTTTTATCATAAATATGTGTTGAATTTTGTCGAAAGCTTTCTCTGCATCTATTGAGATTATCATATGGTTTTTAACTTTCGGTTTTTAATATGGTTTATCACTTTGATTTATTTGCATATATTGAAGAATCCTAGCATCCCTGGATAAACCTCACTTGAGCATGGAGTATGATGCTTTTAATGTGCTGTTGGTTTCTGTTTGCTAGTATTTTGTTGAGGATATTTACATCAATGTTCATCAGTGATAGTGGCCTGTAGTATTCTTTCTTTGTGACATCTTTATCTGGTTTTGGTATCAGGGTGATGGTGGCCTTGTAGAATGAGTATGGGAGTTTTCCTCCCTCTGCCATATTTTGGAAGACTTTGAGAAAGATAGGTGTTAGCTCTTCTCTAAGTGTTTGATAGAATTCGTCTGTGAAGCCATCCGGTCCTGGGCTTCTGTTGGAAGATTTTTAATCACGGTCCCAATTTCAGTGCTTGTGCTTGGTCCATTTATATTTTCTATTTCGTCCTGGCTCAGTCTCGGAAGGTTGTTCTTTTCTAAGAATTTGTCCATTTCTTCCAGGTTGTCCATAGTATTGGCATATAGTTGCTTGGAGTAATGTCTCATGATCCTTTGTATTTCTGCAGTGTCCGTGGTTACTTCTCCTTTTTCATTTCTAATTCTATTGATTTGAGTCTTCTCCCTTTTTTTCTTGATCATTCTGGCTAATGGTTTATCAATTATGTTTATCTTCTCAAAGAACTAGCTTTTAGTTTTATTGATCTTTGCTATCATTTCTTTCATTTCTTTTTCATTTATTTCTGATCTGATCTTTATGATTTCTTTCCTTCTGCTAACTTTGGGGATGTTTTGTTCTTCTTTCTCTAATTGCTTTAGGTGTAAATTTAGGTTGTTTATTTGAGGTGTTTCTTGTTACTTAAGGTAGGATTGTATGGCTATAAACTTCGCTCTTAAAACTGCTTTTGCAAAACAAAAATAAACAAATGGCACCTAATGAAACTTAAAAGCTTTTGCACAGCAAAGAAAACCATAAACGAGACCAAAGGACAACCCTCAGAATGGGAGAAAATATTTGCAAATGAAGCAACTGACAAAGGATTAATCTCCAAGATTTACAAGCAGCTCATGCAGCTCAATAACAAAAAAACAAACAACCCAATCCAAACATGGGCAGAAGACCTAAATAGACATTTCTCCAAAGAAGATATACAGATTGCCAACAAACACATGAAAGAATGCTCAACATCATTAACCATTAGAGAAATGCAAATCAAAACTACAATGAGATGTAATCTCACACCGGTCAGAATGGCCATCATCAAAAATCTACAAACAATAAATGCTGGAGAGGGTGTGGAGAAAAGAGATCCCTCTTGCACTGTTGATGGGAATGTAAATTGATACAGCCACTATGGAGAACAGTATGGAGGTTCCTTAAAAAACTACAAATAGAACTACCATACGACCCAGCAATCCCACTACTGGGCATATACCCTGAGAAAACCATAATTCAAAAAGAGTCATGTACCAAAATGTTCATTGCAGCTCTATTTACAATAGCCAGGACATAGAAGCAACCTAAATGTCCATCATCAGATGAATGGATAAAGAAGATGTGGCACATATATACAATGGAATATTACTCAGCCATAAAAAAGAAATGAAATGGAGTTATTTGTAGTAAGGTGGATGGAGTTAGAGTCTGTCCTACAGAGTGAAGTAAGTCAGAAAGAGAAAAACAAATACAGTATGCTAACACATATATATGGAATCTCTGAGATTAAAAATAAAGTTCATGAAGAACCTAGTGGCAGGACAGGAATAAGACACAGACCTACTAGAGAATAGACTTGAAGATATGGGGAGGGGGAAGGGTAAGATGTGACAAAGTGAAAGAGTGGCATGGACATATATACACTACCAAACGTAAAATAGATAGCTAGTGGGAAGCAACCGCATAGCGCAGGGAGATCAGCTCTGTGCTTTGTGACCGCCTTGGGGGGTGGGTTGGGGAGGGTGGGAGGGAGGGAGATGCAGGAGGGAAGAGATATGGGAACATATGTATATGTATGACTGATTCACTTTGTTATAGAGCAGAAACTAACACACCATTGTAAAGCAATTATACCCAATAAAGATGTTTAAAAAAAAAAACTGCTTTTGCTGCATCCCAAAGGTTTTGGGTCACTATGTTTTCATTGTCATTTCTTTCTACGTATTTTTAAATTTACTCTTTGATTTCTTCAGTGATCTCTCGGTTATTAAGTAGTGTATTGTTTACCCTCCATGTGTTTGGATTTCTTACAGATATTTTCCTGTAATTGATATCTAGTCTCATAGCGTTGTGGTCGGAAAAGATACTTTATATGATTTCAATTTTCTTAAATTTACCAAGGCTTGATTTGTGACCCAAGATATGATCTACCCTGGAGAATGTTCCATGAGCACTTGAGAAGAATGTCTATTCTGTTGTTTTTGGATGGAAAGTCCTATAAATATCAATTAGGTCCATCTTCTTCTTGGATTAATCCCTTAATCATTGTGTAATGTCCTTCCTTGTCTCTTGTAATAGTCTTTCGTTTAAAGTCTATTTTGTCTGATATGAGAATTGCTACACCAGCTTTCTTTTGCTTTCCATTTCCATGGAATATCTTTTTCCATCCCCTCACTTTAAGTTTGTATGTGTCCCTATGTCTGAAGTGGGTCTCTTGTAGACAGCATATATACGGGTCTTTTTTTTCTATCCATTCAGCCAGTCTATGTCTTTTGGTTGGAGCAATTAATCCATTTACATTTAAGGTAATTATCAATATGTATGTTCCTATTACCAGTTTCTTAATTGTTTTTGGTTTGTTATTGTAGGTCTTTTCCTTCTCTTGTGTTTCCTGCCTATAGAAGTTCCTTTAGCATTTGTTGTAAAGCTGGTTTGGTGGTGCTGAATTCTCTTAGCTTTTGCTTGTCTGTAAAGGTTTTAATTTCTCCATCAAAACTGAATGAGATCCTTGGTGGATAGAGTAATCTTGGTTGTAGGTTTTTCTCCTTCATCACTTTAAACATGTCCTGCCACTCCCTTCTGTCTTGCAGATTTTCTTCTGAAAGATCAGCTGTTAACCTTTTGGGTATTCCCTTGTGTGTTATTGGTTGTTTTTCCCTTGCTGCTTTTAATATTTTTTCTTTGTATTTAATTTTTGATGGTTTGATTAATAAGTGTCTTGGCATATTTCTCCTTGGATTTATCCTGTATGAGACTCTCTGTGCTTCCTGGACTTGATTAACTATTTCCTTTCCCATATTAGGGAAGTTTTCAACAATGATCTGTTCACATATTTTCTCAGTCCCTTTCTTTTTCTCTTTTTCTTCTGGGACCCCTATAATTCAAATGTTGGTGCATTTAATGTTGTACCAGAAGTCTCTGAGACTGTCCTCAATTCTTTTCATTCTTTTTTCTTTATTCTGCTCTGCAGTATTTATTTACCCTCTTCTATTTTCATGGTCACTTATCCATTTTTCTGCCTCAGTTATTCTGCTATTGATCCCTTCTAGATAATGTTTAATTTCATTTATTGTGTTGTTCATCACTGTTTGTTTGCTCTTTAGTTCTTCTACATCCTTGTTAAACGTTTCTTGTATTTTCTTCATTCTATTTACAAGATTTTGGATAATCATTACTATCATTATTTTGAATTCTTTTTCAGGTAGACTGCCTATTTCCTCTTCATTTATTAGGTCTGGTGGGTTTTTGCCTTGTTCCTTCATCTGCTGTGTGTTTCTCTTTCTTCTCATTTTTCTTAACTTACTGTGCTTGGGGTCTCCTTTTCACATGCTGTAGGTTCGTATTTCCTGTTGTTTTTGGTGTCTGCCCCCAGTGGCCAGGGTTGGTTCTGTGGGTTGTGTATGCTTCCTGGTACTGGGGACCAGTGCTGTGTTCTTGTGGATGAGACTGGATCTTGTCTTTCTGGTGGGCAGGTCCACGTCTCGTGGTGTGTTTTGGGGTGTCTGTGATCTTATTATTATTTTAGGCAGCCTTTCTGCTAATGGATGGGGTTGTGCTCCTCTTTTGCTAGTTGTTTGCCATATGGTGTCCAGCACTGTAGCTTGCTGGTCATTGAGTGGAGCTGGGTCTTGGCATTGAGATGGAGATCACTGGGAGATTTTTGCCATTTGATATTACTTGGACCTGGGAGGTCTGTTGTGGACCAGTGTCCTGAACTTGGCTCTTCCACCTCAGAGGCATAGCCGTGATGCCTGGCTGGAGCACCTAGAGCATCTCATCCACACGGCTCAGAATAAAAGGCAGAAAAAAAAGAAAGAAAGAATAAAGATGACAAAATAAAATAAAGTAAAAAAAAATAGTTATTAAAATAAAAAATAGAAAATAATTATTAAAAAAATTTTTAAGTAATAAAAAAAAAAGAAAGAAGAAAGCAACCAAACCAAAAAACCAATCCACCAATGATAGCAAGTGCTAAAAAGTATAGTAAAAAAAGAAAAGAAAATGGACAGACAGAACTCCAGGACAAAAGGTAAAAGCAAAGCTATACAGACAAAATCACACACAGAAGCATACACATACACACTCACAAAAAGAGAAAAAGGAAGAAATATATATACATCATTGCTCCCAAAGTCCACCTCCTCAGTTTTGGATGATTCGTTGTCTATTCAGGTATTCCACGGATGCAGGGTACATCAAGTTGATTGTGGAGATTTAATCCGCTGCTACTGAGGCTGCTGAGAGAAATTTCCCTTTCTCTTCTGTGTTCGCACAGCTCCTGGGGCTCAGCTTTGTATTTGGACCCGCTTCTGCATGTAGGTTGCCTGAGGGCATCTGTTCTTTGCTCAGACAGGGTGGGGTTAAAGGAGCAGATGATTCGGGGGCTCTACATCACTCAGCCTGGGGGAGGGAGGGGTACGGAATACGGGTCAAGCTTGAGGCGACAGAGGCTGGCATGACATTGCACCAGCCTGAGGCGTGCCATGCATTCTCCAGGGGAAATTGTCCCTGGATCATGGGACCGTGGCAGTGGCGGCTGCACAGGTTCCCAGCAGGAGAGGTGTGGATAGTGATCTGTGCTTGCTCACAGGCTTCTTGGTGGCTGCAGCAGCAGCCTTAGCATCTCATGCTTGTCTCTGGGTTCCACGCAGATAGCCGTGGCTCACGCCCTTCTCTGGAGCTCCTTTAAGCTGCGCTCTTAATCCCCTCTCCTCACGCACCAGGAAACAAAGAGGCAAGAAAATGTCTCTTGCCTCTTCAGCAGATCCAAACTTTTTCCCGGACTCCCTCCCTGCTAGCTGTGGTACAGTTGCTCCTTCAGGCTGTGTTCACACAGTCAACCCCAGTCCTCTCCCTGGTATCATACCGAAGACCGAGCCTCAGCTCCCAGTCCTTACCCGTCCCAGCGGGTGAGCCGACAATCCTCTCTGGCTTGTGATTGCTGGTCAGCACCGATCCTCTGTGTGGGAATCTCTCCGCTTTGCCCTCTGCACCCCTGTTGCTGTGCTCTCCTCCATGGCTCCGAAACTCCCCTCCCTCCGCCATCAGCAGTCTCCGCCCGTGAAGGGGTTTCCTAGTGTTTGCAAACCTTTCCTCCTTCACAGCTCCCTCCCACTGGTGCAGGTCCCATCCCTATTCTTTTGTCTCTGTTTTTTCTTTTGACCTACCAAGGTACGTGAGGAGTTTCTTGCCTTTTGGGAGGTCTAAGGTCTTCTGCCAGCGTTCAGTAGGTGTTCTGTAGGAGTTGTTCCACATGTAGATGTATTTCTGATGTATCTGTGGGGAGGAAGGTGATCTCCAAGTCTTACTCTTCTGCCATCTTGAAGCTAACTCCTATACAGTTGTCTTAAATCAGAAAGAGAGAAAATTTACACACAAAAAATACATTAACGGCATCTTTTATGTTTACCTGTTGCCATTAAATGTGCTCTTTTTTATTTTTATACAATTTTTAAAGGTTACTTTCAATGTACAATTATTACAAAATATTGGCTATATTCCCCATGTTGTACAATATATCCTTGAGCCTATCTTACATCCAGTAGTTTGTACCTCCCACTCCCCTGCCTCTATATTGCCCTTTCCCCTTCCCTCTCCCCACTGGTAACCACTAGTTTGTTCTCTATATCTGTGAGTCTACCTCTCGTTAAAGATGTTCTTTATTTCTTTGTGTAAATTTTAGTTATTGTTCAGTGTCCTTTCATTTCCGCCTGAAGGATTTTCATTAGTATTTAATAAAGGATAGATGATTCTCCCACTTTTTGTTTATCTTGGAAATCTTAATTTCTTCTTCATCTTTAAAGGAAAGCTCTGTAATATACAATACTTGACTATTGTCTACTTCATTCAGCACTTTAAATATGTTATCCCATGGTCTTCTGGCCTCCATAGTTTCTGATGAGAAATAGGATGTTAATCTTATTGAGAATCCCTTGTACTTATGAGTCTCTCTTGTTGCTTTTCTACATTCTCTCTTTCTCTTTGGTTTTGACAGTTTAATTATGATATGTTTTTGTGGGAGTCTCTTTTGTCCTCCTTAGAGATTATTGAGCTTCTTGGATGTGTATATTAATATTTTTCATTGAACTTTGGAAGTTTTCAGTATTATTTCTTCAAATATACTTTCTTCCCTTTTCTTTCTTCTAATACCAGAACTCCTATTATGTGTATATTATACACTTAACATTGTCCCACCAGTATCCAGGGCTTCGTTAATTTTTAAAAATACTTTAAATTTTTTCTTTCTCAGAATTGATAATATCAATTGACTATCTTCAAATGCACTGATTCTTTACTCTGACTATTCAAATTTGTTATTGAGCCACTCTAATAAATTTTTCATCTCAGTTATACTTTGCCACACCACAGTTTCTATTTGGTTCTTTTAAAATAATTTTAATCTCTGTATAGATGGTCTCTATTTGGTGGGAAATCATTTTCTTTCTTTCCTGTAGTTCTTTAGAAATAGTTTATTTTAGTTTATTGAACATATTTAAAACATCTGATTTAAAATCTTTGTCAAGTAAGTCCTGGGCTTCCCCAGGAAGAGTTTTTATTAACCACAATTTTCCCCTGTGTGTGGGCCATATGCTTCTTTTTTTTTAAACATCTTTATTAAAGTATAATTGCCTTACAATAGTGTGTTAGCTTCTGCTTTATAACAAAGTGAATGAGTTATACATATACAATATGTTCCCATTTCTCTTCCCTCTTGCATCTCCCTCCCTCCCACCCTCCCCATACCACCCCTCTAGGTGGTCACAAAGCACCGAGCTGATCTCCCTGTGCTATGCGGCTGCTTCCCACTAGTTATCTATTTTACATTTGGTAGTGTATATATGTCCATGACACTCTCTTACCCTGTCACATCTCACCCCACCCCCTCCCCATATCCTCAAGTCCATTCTCTAGTAGGTCTGTGTCTTTATTCCCGTCTTGCCACTAGGTTCTTCATGGCCTTTTTTTTTTCCCTTAGATTCCGTATATATGTGTTAGCATACTGTATTTGTTTTTCTCTTTCTAACTTACTTCACTCTGTATGACAGACTGTAACTCCATCCACCTCATTACAAATACCTCCATTTCATTTCTTTTTATGGCTGAGTAATATTCCATTGTATATATGTGCCACATCTTCTTTATCCATTCATCTGTCAATGGACATTTAGGTTGCTTCCATGTCCTGGCTATTGTAAATAGAGCTGCAATGAACATTTTGGTACATGACTCTTTTTGACCTATGGTTTTCTCAGGGTATATGCCCAGTAGTGGGATTGCTGGGTCGTATGGTAGTTCTATTTGTAGTTTTTTAAGGAACCTCCATACTGTTCTCCATAGTGGCTGTATCAATTTACATTCCCACCAACAGTGCAAGAGTGTTCCCTTTCCTCCACACCCTCTCCAGCATTTATTGTTTCTAGATTTTTTGATGATGGCCATTCTGACCGGTGTGAGATGATATCTCATTGTAGTTTTGATTTGCATTTCTCTAATGATTAATGATGTTGAGCATTCTTTCATGTGTCTGTAGGCCATCTGTATATCTTCTTTGGAGAAATGTCTATTTAGATCTTCTGCCCATTTTTGGATTGGGTTGTTCGTTTTTTTGTTATTGAGCTGCATGAGCTGCTTGTAAATCTTGGAGATTAATCCTTTGTCAGTTGCTTCATTTGCAAATATTTTGTCCCATTCTGAGGGTTGTCTTTTGGTCTTGTTTATGGTTTCCTTTGCTGTGCAAAAGCTTTTAAGTTTCATTAGGTCCCATTTGTTTATTTGTGTTCTTATTTCCATTTCTCTGGGAGCTGGGTCAAAAAGAATCTTGCTGTGATGTATGTCATAGAGTGTTCTGCCTATGTTTTCCTCTAAGAGTTTGATAGTGTCTGCCCTTACACTTAGGTCTTTAATCCATTTTGAGTTTATTTTTGTGCATGGTGTCAGGGAGTGTTCTAATTTCATACTTTTACATGTTCCTGTCCAGATTTCCCAGCACCACTTATTGAAGAGGCTGTCTTTTCTCCACTGTATATGCTTGCCTCCTTTATCAAAGATAAGTTGACCATATGTGTGTGGGTTTATCTCTGGGCTTTCTATCCTGTTCCATTGATCTATATTTCTGTTTTTGTGCCAGTACCAAACTGTCTTGATTACTGAAGCTTTGTAATATAGTCTGAAGTCAGGGAGCCTGATTCCCCCAGCTCCATTTTTCGTTCTCAAGATTGCTTTGGCTATTCGGGGTCTTTTGTGTTTCCATACAAATTGTGAAATTTTTTGTTCTAGTTCTGTGAAAAATGCCAGTGGTAGTTTGATAGGGATTGCATTGAACCTGTAGATTGCTTTGGGTAGTAGAGTCATTTTCACAATGTTGATTCTTCCAATCCAGGAACATGGTATATCTCTCCATCTATTTGTATCATCTTTAATTTCTTTCATCAGTGTCTTATAATTTTCTGCATACAGTTCTTTTGTCTCCTTCGGTAGGTTTATACCTAGATATTTTATTCTTTTTGTTGCAATGGTAAATGGGAGTGTTTTCTTAATTTCACTTTCAGATTTTTCGTCATTAGTGTATAGAAATGCAAGAGATTTCTGTGCATTAATTTTGTATCTTGCTACTTTACCAAATTCATTGATTAGCTCTAGGAGTTTTCTGGTAGCATCTTTAGGATTCTCTATGTATAGTATCATGTCATCTGCAAATAGTGACAGCTTTACTTCTTCTTTTCCGATTTGGATTCCTTTTATTTCTTTGTCTTCTCTGATTGCTGTGGCTAACACTTCCAAAACTATGTTGAACAAGAGTGGTGAGAGTGGGCAACCTTGTCTTGTTCCTGATCTTAGTGGAAATGGTTTCCGTTTTTCACCATTGAGGACAATGTTGGCTGTGGGTTTGTCATATATGGCCTTTATTATGTTGAGGAAAGTTCCCTCTATGCCTACTTTCTGCAGGGCTTTTATCATAAATGGGTGTTGAATTTTGTCAAAAGCTTTCTCTGCATCTAGTGAGATGATCATATGGTTTTTCTCCTTCAATTTGTTAATATGGTGTATCACATTGATTGATTTGCGTATATTGAAGAATCCTTGCATTCCTGGGATAAACCCCACTTGATCATGGTGTATGATCCTTTTAATGTGCTGTTGGATTCTGTTTGCTAGTATTTTGTTGAGGATTTTTGCATCTATGTTCATCAGTGATATTGGCCTGTAGTTTTCTTTCTTTGTGACATCTTTGTCTGGTTTTGGTATCAGGGTGATGGTGGCCTCGTAGAATGAGTTTGGGAGTGTTCCTCCCTCTGCAATATTTTGGAAGAGTTTGAGAAGGATAGGTGTTAGCTCTTCTCTAAATGTTTGATAGAATTCACCTGTGAAGCCATCTGGTCCTGGGCTTTTGTTTGTTGGAAGGTTTTTAATCACAGTTTCAATTTCAGTGCTTGTGATTGGTCTGTTCATATTTTCTATTTCTTCCTGGTTCAGTCTCGGCAGTTTGTGCATTTCTAAGAATCTGTCCATTTCTTCCAGGTTGTCCATTTTATTGGCATATAGTTGCTTGTAGTAATCTCTCATGATCTTTTGTATTTCTGCAGTGTCAGTGGTTACTTCTCCTTTTTCATTTCTAATTCTATTG
This sequence comes from Balaenoptera acutorostrata, assembly GCF_949987535.1. Lineage (NCBI taxonomy): Eukaryota > Metazoa > Chordata > Mammalia > Artiodactyla > Balaenopteridae > Balaenoptera > Balaenoptera acutorostrata. The sequence goes on from NC_080085.1 coordinate 73,112,349, forward strand.
ATCTGAGTCTTCTCCCTTTTTCTCTTAATGAGTCTGGCTAATGGTTTATCAATTTTGTTTATCTTCTCAAAGAACCAGCTTTTAGTTTCATTGATTTTTGCTATTGTTTCCTTCATTTCTTTTTCATTTATTTCTGACCTGATCTTTATAATTTCTTTCCTTCTGCTGTCTTTGGGGTTTTTTTGTTCTTCTTTCTCTAATTGCTTTAGGTGCAAGGTTAGGTTGTTTATTCGAGATGTTTCCTGTTTCTTGAGGTAGGCTTGTATTGCTATAAACTTCCCTCTTAGCACTGCTTTTGCTGCGTCCCATAGGTTTTGGGTCGTCGTGTCTCCATTGTCATTTGTTTCTAGGTATTTTTTGATTTCCTCTTTGATTTCTTCAGTAATCACTTCGTTATTAAATAATGTATTGTGTAGCCTCCATGTGTTTGTATTATTTACAGATCTTTTCCTGTAATTGATATCTAGTCTCATAGCGTTGTGGTCGGAAAAGATACTTGATACGATTTCAATTTTCTTAAATTTACCAAGGCTTGATTTGTGACCCAAGATATGACCTATCCTGGAGAATGTTCCATGAGCACTTGAGAAAAATGTGTATTCTGTTGTTTTTGGGTGGAATGTCCTATAAATATCAATTAAGTCCATATTGTTTAATGTATCATTTAAAGCTTGTGTTTCCTTATTTATGTTCATTTTGGATGATCTGTCCATTGGTGAAAGTGGGGTGTTAAAGTCCCCTACTATGATTGTGTTGCTGTCAATTTCCCCTTTTATGGCTGTTAGTATTTGCCTTATGTATTGAGGTGCTCCTATGTTGGGTGCATAAATATTCACAATTGTTATACCTTCCTCTTGGATCGATCCCTTGATCATTATATAGTGTCCTTCTTTGTCTCTTGTAATAGTCTTTATTTTAAAGTCTATTTTGTCTGATATGAGAATTGCTACTCCAGCTTTCTTTTGATTTCCATTTGCATGGAATATCTTTTTCCATCCCCTCACTTTCAGTCTGTATGTGTCTCTAGGTCTGAAGTGGGTCTCTTGTAGACAGCATATATATGGGTCTTGTTTATGTATCCATTCAGCCAGCCTGTGTCTTTTGGTGGGAGCATTTAATCCATTTACATTCAAGGTAATTATCGATATGTATGTTCCTATTCCCATTTTCTTAAATGTATTGGGTTTGTTATTGTAGGTGTTTTCCTTCTCTTGTGTTTCTTGCCTAGAGAAGTTCCTTTAGCATTTGTTGTAAAGCTGGTTTGGTGGTGCTGAACTCTCTCAGCTTTTGCTTGTCTGTACAGGTTTTAAGTTCTCCTTCAAATCTGAATGAGATCCTTGCTGGGTAGAGTAACCTTGGTTGTAGGTTTTTCTCCTTCATCACTTTAAGTATATCCTGCCACTCCCTTCTGGCTTGCAGAGTTTCTGCTGAAAAATCAGATGTTAACCTTATGGGGATTCCCTTGTGTGTTATTTGATTTTTTTTTCCCTTGCTGCCTTTAATATGTTTTCCTTATATTTAATTTTTGACAGTTTGATTAATATGTGTCTTGGCGTGTTCCTCTTTGGGTTTATCCTGTATGGGACTCTCTGTGCTTCCAGGACTTGATTAACTATTTCCTTTCCCATATTAGGGAAGTTTTCAACTATAATCTCTTCAAAAATTTTCTCAGTCCCTTTCTTTTTCTCTTCTTCTTCTGGTACCCCTATAATTTGAATGTTGGTGCGTTTAATGTTGTCCCAGAGGTCCCTGAGACTGTCCTCAGTTCTTTTCATTCTTTTTTCTTTATCCTGCTCTGTAGTAGTTATTTCCACCATTTTATCTTCCAGGTCATTTATCCTTTCTTCTGCCTCAGTTATTCTACTATTGATCCCATCTAGAGTATTTTTAATTTCATTTATTGTGTTTTTCATCATTGCTTGGTTCCTCTTTAGTTCTTCTACATCCTTGTTAAATGTTTCTTGCATTTTGTCTATTCTATTTCCAAGATTTTGGATCATCCTTACTATCATTATTCTGAATTCTTTTTCAGGTAGACTACCTATTTCCTCTTCATTTGTTAAGTCCAGTGTGTTTTGAGCCTGCTCCTTCATCTGCTGTGTGTTTTTCTGTTGTCTCATTTTGCCTATCTTACTGTGTTTGGGGTCTCCTTTTCACAGGCTGCAGGTTCGTAGTTCCCGTTGTTTTTGGCATCTGTCCCCAGTGGCTAAGGTTGGTTCAGTGGGTTGTGTAAGCTTCCTGGTGGAGGGAACTAGTGCCTGAGTTCTTGTGGATGAGGCTAGATCTTGTCTTTCTGGTGGGCACGTCCACGTCTGGTGGTGTATTTTGGGGTGTCTGTGGCCTTATTATGATTTTAGGCAGCCTCTCTGCTAATGGATGGGGTTGTGTTCCTGTCTAGCTAGTTGTTTGGCATAGGGTGTCCAGCACTGTAGCTTGCTGGTCATTGAGTGAAGCTGGGTCTTGATGTTGAGATGGAGATCTCTGGGAGATTTTTGCCGTTTGGTATTACATGGAGCTGGGAGGTCTCTTGTGGACCAGTGTTCTGAAGTTGGCTCTCCCACCTCAGAGGCACGGCCCTGATGCCTGGCTGGAGCACCAAGAGCCTTTCGTCCACACGGCTCAGAGTAAGAGGGAGAAAAAATAGAAAGAAAGAAAGAAAGAGGCTATAATATAGTGAAGTAAAATGAAGCTATTGTAAAGCAAAGCTATACAGACAAAATCTCACCCAGAAGCATATACATATACACTCACAAAAAAAAAAGAAAAGGGGAAAAATTAATATCTCCTGCTCCCAGAGTCCCCCTCCTGAATTTGGGATGATTCGTTGTCTATTCAGGTGTTCAACAGATGCAGGCACATCAAGTTGTTTGTGGAGTTTTAATCCTCTGCTTCTGAGGCTGCTGGGAGAGATTTCCCCTTCTCTTCCCTGTTCGCACAGCTCCTGGGGTTCAGCTTTGGATTTGGACCCGCCTCTGCGTGTAGGTCGCCTGAGGGCGTCTGTTCCCCGCCCAGACAGGACGGGGTTAAAGGAGCAGCTGTTTCGGGGGCTCTGGCTCACCCAGGCCGCGGGGAGGGAGGGGTACAGGGGAGGCGGGGCGAGCCTGCGGCGTCAGAGGCCGGCATGATGTTGCACCAGCCCGAGGCGCGCAGTGCGTTCTCCTGGGGATGTTGTCCCCGTATCCCGGGACCCTGGCAGTGGCGGACTGCACAGGCTACCGGGAGGGGCGGTGTGGAGAGTGACCTGTGCTCACACACAGGCTTTTTGGAGGCGGCAGCAGCAGCCCCAGCGTCTCACGCCCGTCTCTGGGCTCCGCGCTGATCGCCGCGGCTCGCGCCCTTCTCTGGAGTTCGTTTAGGCAGCGCTCTGAATCCCCTCTCCTTGTGCGCAGTGAAACAAAGAGGCAAGAAAAAGTCTCTTGCCTCTTCGGCAGCTGCAGACCTTTTCCTGGTCTCCCTCCCGGCTAGCTGTGGTGCGCCAACCCCTTCAGACTGTGTTCACGCCGCCAGCCCCAGTCCTCTCCCTGCGATCCAACCGAAGCCGAGCCTCAGCTCCCAGCCCCGCCCGCCCCGGCGGGGGAGCAGACAAGCCTCTAGGGCTGGTGAGCGCTGCTCAGCGCCGAGCCTCTGTGCGGGAGTCTCTCCGTTTTTCCCTCTGCGCCCCTGTTGCTGTGGGATCCGCGCTGATAGCCGCGGCTCTCTCCCTTCTCTGGAGTTCGTTTAGGCGGTGCTCTGAATCCCCTCTCCTTGCGCACCAGGAAACACAGAGGGAAGAAAAAGTCTCTTGCCTCTTCGGCAGCTTCAGACTTTTTCCCCGGACTCCCTCCCGGCTAGCTGTGGTGCGCTAACCCCTTCAGGCTGTGTTCACGCTGCCAACCCCAGTCCTCTCCCTGCGATCCAACCGAAGCCGAGCCTCAGCTCCCAGCCCCACCCGCCCCGGCGGGTGAGCAGACAAGCCTCTCGGGCTGGTGAGTGCTGGTCGGCACTGATCCTCCGTGTGGGAACCTCTCCGCTTTGCCCTCCGCACCCCTGTGGCTGCGCTCTCCTCCATGGCTCCGAAGCTTCCCCCCTCTGCCACCCGCAGTCTCTGTCCGCGAAGGGGCTTCCTAGTGCGTGGAAACCTTTCCTCCTTCACAGCTCCCTCCCACTGGTGCAGGTGCCATCCCTATTCTTTTGTCTCTGTTATTTCTTTTTTCTTTTGCCCTACCAAGGTACGTGGGGAGTTTCTTGCCTTTTGGGAGGTCGGACGTTTTCTGCCAGCGTTCATTGGGTGTTCTGTAGGAGCAGTTCCACGTGTAGATGTATTTCTACTGTATCTGTGGGAAGGAAGGTGATCTCCGCGTCTTACTCTTCCGCCATCTTCTCCAATCCCCCCGGCCATATGCTTTTGTTCTTTCCATTTCTCATAATCTTTTTAGAAACTGGATATTTTTAAAATAATATAATGTAACTACTCTGGAAATAAGATTCTCCTCCCTCCCTAGGGTTTGCTATTTTTACTGTTTGTTGTTTATTTGTAGTGACTTTTCTGAAATATTCTTTAAATCTATATCTTTTTCATATGTGATCAGTCAAGTTTCTGCTTATTTCGTTTAGTGGTCAGCTAATGATTGCACAGAAACTTCCTTAAAGTCTTGGGACTAATTCTTCTCTCAGTCTTTTCTGAGAGCCTCTTTGTGTGCTGGGCATGCCTTTAACACACAGCTAAGCAGTTGACAATTCTGCCTTAACCTTCATTTCATGTTTTCCCAGAGCCTTAATGTCAGCCAGAAGTGAGAGCTTAGGGGCTTCTCAGATATTTCCTAAGCATGTTCACTATCATGGGCATGCACACAACTATATGCATACCCATGGCCTTTTAGATTCCTCATGAATATGTTGAGGTTTATCAAAGCCCCTATGAACATATAATTCCTTAGCTTTTCCTTTAAAGCTCTTTGGTTAGTTTATCATTTGCCACAACTCTCATCTACCACCTTCAGCAGTCAAAATATTAAATATTGCTTCTAATTGTTTTCAATAAATACCCCACAGAAACAGTTTCACACTGACTGAACTCCTAGTCAGGTTGAATGAAGATAGTCTTGTGAGTGAGATTTTGCATAGAACAATCAGACAGGTCAATTAGTGACAGTTCTTTGGGAATGGGGCTTTGAAGGAGCTCCATCCTTGTTTCGCCTCCTCTAGACGGTACTAGGATATTGGTTTCACCACGATTTTAGGCTGTTAGTTTACCATAGACAGATGAAATGAGACTAGGACAAGTGAAAATGCCACAGAGCTTGCTGTTCTTAGTGAGATTCCACTGTTTTTCTTGAATAAATTCTTTGTGATTGCTGCAAACCTTTGGTTATTTTCCAGAGTTTGGGGGAAAAAAAGGATTCTGATAATTTTTCTAGTTTTCTCATTGTTTTTTTGGAGGCAGGAAGTTTTGTTGATCCCTACTCTGACAGATTCACTGATGTCAGTCCCAACTATATTAACTGAAGAATAGCAGCATTCCAAATCAAAGTTATTAACGAAGTCACTTAGAAGAAGTTCAAACACAAAGCAACCTGCACAGCCAAATTTGAAAGATTTTTTAATAATCTATTGCTTAGTTTGAGATTTTGAAATAACATTAAACCCATGGTATCTAATATTCTACTTATTTAAAGTGAAATAGTTCTTTATTGTAAATATAGATTTTTGGACAAAGTAGGGTGCTGACATTTGAGAAATTTAAAAAAAAATTATATCAGATTCATTAGCAGAAATTGGGTCAACCAGGTTCCTTCTTTTCATTGTATATGAATGATTTCAGTTGCAGTTGTAAAGCTGTTAGAAATGTTAGATTTTAAAATGAGATAAAATTGTGAAGGAAATTAGAGAAATTTCTTTTTTCAATACTACGGGAACCATACAATCCAATTAACAAAAGTAGATGTGGGATATTTAAAGTCCTGAGAAGGAAAGAAAATAGCCACATATGGCTCAAGAATTTTCATGTTTGTTTACAATGTAGGTCTATTACCTTTTGACTTAATCTTTGCATAATGCGATAGCAACCCAAATAGGCTTCCCCATTAGTGTTTTTACCCAATACGGGTCATTAAACAAAGTATGGGTGTTTATTCATTCATATTCTTCACATAGTAAGACATACTATTGAATCAGCAAAGACTGTGTTAGTATATCTTCGCAAAGCATGGCCATGTTCTAAAAGTGAGTGGTGGGAGTTGTTTGGGTGGCTTGAAAAGAGGAGTAAAGGATTGGAATGGCTTTTGAGGGACTGGGAATCAGGCATAAAAAAGACTGGCTGTAAATGTAAAATCGATAGCTATTGGGAAGCAGCTGCATAGCACAGGGAGATCAACTCGGTGCTTTTTGACCACCTAGAGGGGTGGGATAGGAAGGGTAGGAGGGAGGGACATGCAAGAGGGAAGAGATATGGGAATATATGTATATGTATAGCTGATTCACTTTGTTATAAAGCAGAAACTAAAACACACCATTGTAAAGCAATTATACTCCAATAAAGATGTTAAAAAAAAAAACAACCAAGTATTGCAGAGATTGTAGAGCAATAGGCTCTTATATATTGTTAATTTAAAAAAAAAAAGGAAAGACTGGCTGCACTGAAAGTCCAATTGAAATTGCAAGAGGAAAAATCAGTAATTAAAAGTTGGATAAGGAGCTAGAAATCTGGGAGGTATGTAGTGGAGAAGGAAAATATTGGTATTTGAATTCTTCTGTGATTAGAATTGGAGGGATGGAAATTTGTTGATTTGTTTTTTACTTTGTTTATTCAAGTTTGTTTTATGTATCTAAATATCTGATATTTCTGTCTCTGGATCCCACTTAAGTTATGCATTTTAGATTTAGCTAAATTGGCAAAAGTTTAATGATTTGCAAATTTGCAGAAAGATTTAAAGTAAATAGCTCATTTTGACAATCTTGAAGTCAAAGAAAGTCCTGATATAGCACATGAAATAGTATCAGTACTAACAGAACAGTAATATTACCTGGGTCTAGAGTAAGGCAATAAAATACCTTGAAAAATGAAAAAGTCAAATATTTTATCTTTTTTCAGAGACTAAAAGAAGCTTTGTTAATTTCCATCATACAGTTCAGGACTGACTTACATTCCTAATATCATACCCCATAGATTTTTTTCCCCAGCTGGGAAATAAAATAAACTCACCATCCTTAGTATACTACTGCATTTTCCATCTATGCTGTTGTTCATGCTGCCTCCTCCTAAAACCATTCTCAGCAATTTCTACTTCTTTAATTTCTTACCATCCTTTTAAGCCCAGTTAATAATATCTTTCATGAAACATTTCCTAATCATCCCTTGTCAAGAATAATAATTACTAACACTTACTGAATAACTGCATTTTTGCTATAATACCATATATGTGTTGATTTTACAAAAATAAAAGAAACCCCTCATATTCTACATAATTTCTCATAAAAATAATAGAATTATAGGAAAAATAAGGTTGGGGTAGACCATACAAAACCTATGGAACTTTATAACCATAATCCCAACAGTAACAACAATATTCCTAATAAAAATATTAACATCATCTTTAACAATTTTATACCTTGGGTCTCATACTTTCTCTTTCAAAATATTGGGTAATTGAAGAAATTGGCTTTTAAGTACTGGTTTTATCTACATTAAAAATATGATCCAAGAGGAACCTGCTACAAAAAAAATTAGGTTTCTTTTTTCTTAACACAAGGGAAAGGGTTGCTTCCAAATTCCTCGATACCTTAACATAGAGGAAAATGTATTGGTTTTTGAAGACCCTACTGGCAATAAAGGAAGGTAATTCTGTGGTACTTCTAGCACTTTCATAATGTCTTCATATAATGCTAAAACTTTCTCTTTAATTGTGATAAAGTTTGTTCCTGATAACTTCAAAAACTTAACATACTGAAGAAAATTGTGTATCACAATTTCAAATTTATTCTGATACCATTCCCTTTTTACCAGTTGCATATGAGCTAATTTTCAGTAAAGAAACATAACTTGTATCAGAACAAGCTATATTTACCATAGACCAAGAACTATTCTAAATTCTATACATATATTAACTAATTTAATTCACATCAATATGTGCTATTATTATCCCTATTTTATAGACAAGAAACTTGATACACAGACATTGAATAACTTGCTCAAGTTTACACAGCAAAATGTATCTGAGTGGGATTTGAACTTCAGGGTAATCGTTCTAGGTTCCTTATTCTTAACTACACTATATCACTTCTCTGAAAAGAATTTGCTTTTGGTTTGAGCCTTGTAACATTGTATTAGTTCCTTTTTTGGTACTTATCACATCCTGTCTTTTGTGTAGTATACATTTATCCTTTGTTAAACCATGTGTCATATTTGGTTCAGAAAATGTAGTAACTAAAGGTTTGATCTTTGTAATATCTTTTGTTATGTGACCTTGAATGGTTTTCATATTATCTCTGTGTCTTCTTTTTTTTTTTTTTAAAGGATTTTCTTATTTATTTATTTATTTATTTATTTATTTTTGGCTGTGTTGGGTCTTCGGTTCGTGCGAGGGCTTTCTCCAGTTGCGGCAAGCGGGGGCCACTCTTCATCGCGGTGCGGGGACCGCCCTTCATCGCGGTGCGCGGGCCTTTCTCTATCGCGGCCCCTCCCGTCGCGGGGCACAGGCTCCAGACGCGCAGGCTCAGCAATTGTGGCTCACGGGCCCAGCTGCTCCGTGGCATGTGGGATCTTCCCAGACCAGGGCTCGAACCCGTGTCCCCTGCATTAGCAGGCAGACTCTCAACCACTGCGCCACCAGGGAAGCCCTCTCTGTGTCTTCTTAACTGCAAAGAGAAAAATTTAGGTTGTTATCTCGTGTCAACTCTTAAATTTTATTTGGATATCATACTCATATTCACATATATTAACATTTGGCACTTTCTATGGGCCCATGTGGCATTAGGGCCCTCTTCCAGATTTCACTGAAAGATTATTTTTTTATGTTTCCATTATTATAAGTTCTTGTAGTATTCCTGACTCTTATGATTCATTTCTTTTACACCAGTGCATCTTCAGTTCTTTGACTTTATTATTCAGTTTAGTTCAACAAACATATATGGAGCTCCTACTATGTGCTAGGAGTAAGGTACAAAAATAAATACCACATGGTTTTCTGTCCTTGAGATAACTGGCAATCTAATTAGTGGTTGCTTTGTGAAAACTTGGCTAGTGCCTAGACTCAAGAAATGGCTTGTTCTTTTAAAAACATTTTCTGTCTTTTCACTTAACATAAATATCATCAATACTAATTTCCAAAGTGTCTCTTAAAGTACGTTTTTATTAACTGATTATATCTCATGTCTGTTAAGATTCAGAAACTAACCTTGGAACAAGCTATTAAGAAAAAAATGTCTGAATTCTGTTGACTGTTTTGTTAGTACTATAATGTACATATTAGTTAACATAATAGATTTAAAGCAAAGAGGAAACAACCAGCTTTTTTAAAAAAGGAAATATTTGTCAGCTAACCAAATGAAAACCACAAACTTTTAAGCACTCATCTGTAGTCTTAAAATTATGCTGCTAATATAAAGGAAAAAAACATATCTGCTTATTTTTGTAGTTATAAACAAATTGTATATATTATATGATTGTATATACTATTGTATTATATGATATAGTATGTGGAATAAATATATAATAGCTAATATACTACAATATGCAACTATATTGTAAAATATATGTTTAATGTATAATATGCAATGTTGTATATTATATAATATATAATACTATGTAGTTACATATGGTGCACTAAACAGGATTTAAAGTGCTTTGTTTCTAGACTGGATATGAATTCTTTTTTTCCTTATCAAATAAAATTAGACTTCAGGATTTATTTTCAAATGATTTATTGACTGACTTGGTTTACCACAACTTTTTTTTTAAGTTGTGTGACGTAAAAAAATGTAAGTCCCTCCCCCGGAGGTAGTCACTGTTAACCATATAATACATAACTTTCCTGACTTTTTCCAATTCGTACACAGACCTGAAACTTAATTTTAAAACCATATTATTTATTTCAACATAAAGTAAACTAGAAGAAAAATGAAGAGCAGAAAGACCTTTTTGTACTGAGCCGAAATAAGATAAAATGTAGCCCACTCCAATATTTAAAGGTATTATTCCTTTCTTGCATCCACCTGCATTTTACTGTATTTTTTTCAGTACTCAGCCTCGGAGTAGTAAAGACTGTGAATTGCTGTTTTCAATTCTCCCACTATATTTTAGTGAATTAATTAGTACATGGCTTCAATTTATTAAACGTGATAAAATAATAGTTGAAATCCTTACTTTCTCTTTCTGAGATTTCTTTGTCAAAGCTATAACCCATAAATTTTAATTTCAGCTGATTAAAGGGTATTCAACCTATAAAATTATCTCTAATCAATCCACGCTTGGACTTTCTCTTGAGAAACCCTGCTAAGAATGTAAAAGGTGATATTAGATCACTATAACTATTAAAGTCAACAAGTGTGATAGAATTAAAGTCATTATGCTAAATGGGTGAGGATACTTTTAATAACTAAGCTGAAAGCACAATACTAGCTAATGTTCATACTAGGAAAGAATCAACAAATTTTAAAATTATTTTTTACACATACATTATGGTTGTGTTAGTCTTAAATGAAATACTCTAATTAATGCCATGGGTACTCACCCATCAAGGAAAATGGACTTGAATTCCCAAAAGCATGTTTAAATTTTACCCCTCAGTTTTTACAGTAGGGAACCCCACCAACATTTTTATTACTTGACATGTGATACATGGTGGTATTTTTCATATTCTAAAGACAAATACTGATAAGCATTAGTTTGTGACGCCTACATGCAAAACACTTTATTTGCATTATCTCATTCACTCTACACAACAGCCATGTGAGGAAGGTATTAATAGTATTCCTATTTTACAAATGAGGAAACAGACTTAAAGAGTTTAACTTGACCAAAGGTACACCGCTTACAAATGTCAGAGACAGGACTCAAAACCACTGGCTCCAAATGCTGTGCATCAAACAAGGCTAAAAGACATAGGAAATTAATATTGGAGAAAGTGAAAAGAAAAAGTAATTGGAAATTACCTGAGACAAACATTATCTGCTTCATAATATTATCATTGACTTGTTTTAGTGCTGTTATGAACTGATATACTCAGACTGTGTTAAGGTCAAGGCTTTTCATATAATCTTAGATGCTAATATATTAAACTCAGCTTTGAAGTGGTAGTAGATATAATCTAATCTAACACTATACCCTCTAGTTGATTTTTCACACATACAAATGCCCCGTATTTGACAAGTTCTTCTTTCCACTTGTATCCACTTTTTGAAGTGTACTAATTTTGCATTTTTCCCACAGGAATATAATGGAATTTAAGATTATCCAACATATTTATACATAGTATATTTCTCCAAATGTCCATATTAAGTGAGGCAATATTATTATGACACTAAGCCATACTAAGTGAGTTAATATTTATAAAGAACTAAAAACAGAGCCTAGCATGTAGTGTTACATAAGGATTATTAAATAAATCCATTTATATCTTTATAATACAAATTTAGACTTCTATATTTATTAGCCTGGTTTAGTGATGAAAAGTGTGGACTCCAGAACCAGACTACTTGTATTCAAATCCCAACTCCATTACTTACTAGCTGTGTGACTTTGGCCAAGTTAATTAGTTCCCTGGCCTTGGTCTCCTCATCTGTTAAATGTGCATAGGAATAGTACCTAACTCAAAGTTGTTGTGACAATTAAAGGAGTTAACGTAGAATAATGCCAGACATATAGGAAGTACTCAATAAATGTTAACTGTTTATGTAATCATCATTGTACATGTGCACGGTTTATAATCTGATGTTTTTTTCATAAATATATTAAAAGGCTAATAAGGATGTCTGAGCCTTTTTATAATAACCATGGTTTCATTTTTGTAGCACATTAGGCCTTATATTTAATGGGCTTTTCACTTTTGCTTTTAGCCAATTGCCATTGAACACGAAGCAATGAGTTTCTCAATGGAACAGACACCTGGCTATGTGCCTCCAACTCAACATCTATCAGTGGTGAGTGGGTTGAATTCTCCATTGTGAATATTGAGAAGTTAACTATTGGGGGAAGAGATACAGAAACTTCACCACTTAAATAATATTCCATATGTAGTTTGAATTCAAGGATCTAGATAGAATTTGTTTTATTACAGTATTATTTGAACTCAAATATAATCATGCTACCATGGACTATAGTTAAGATTCCCTTTCAGTAATCTTACAAGAACAATTCAATATTTATTCATTCATTCAATAATTTATTGAACAAATAGCCTAAATCTTATTGATGACTATCTGTGCGCTTTACTTCCTTCCCACATAAACATGGGCTAATATTCAACATTTGACTCTGTTGACTCTTCATTCCTAGAAAATTCATGTAACAATTATTTTTTCTGTAACATTCTTATTTTTTCTAACTTCTCTGATTCTCAGTTCATTTTTCCAGCTCTTACTCCTTAGCATGGTATATACAGTCCTTAAGAATATGATATCAACCAAATTTCCCACATGGACTCCTGCAACTCCTTGTCCTAGACTCTACTAGCCATATCAGACTACATCTACATCCTTAAATATTTCATATGCTCTCACTCTGTGCTTTTTGTTCATATTTTTCTCAGTGCTCAGATACCCTTCTCTCCCTTCTCTGAGTAATTCATTTTATTGAAGTATAGTTGATTTACAGTATTATATTAGTTTCATGTGTATAGCACAGTAATTCAGTACTTTGACAGATTATACTCCACTAAAAGATATTAAAAGACAATTGCTATAATTCCTTGCACTATACAATATATCCTTGTTGCATGTCTATTTTGTATATAGTGGTTTGTATCTCTTAATCCCATACTCCTAATGTACCCCTACCCTTTTCCCTCTCCCCACTGATAACCACTTAGGTTGTTTTCTATATCTGTGAGTCTGTTTCTGTTTTGCTATATACATTCACTTGTATTATTTTTAAGATTGCACATATAAGAGATATCATACAATATTTGTCTTTCTCTGCTGGGCTTATTTCACTAAACATAATATACTCTAGATCCATCCACCAAAAAACTCCTAGAAAGGCAGAACACTCTCTGACATAAATCATAGCAATATTTTGAGGATCAGAGGACCTTCAAGATGGCAGAGGGGTAAGACGTGGAGATCATCTTCTTCCCCACAAATACATCAAATATACATTGACATGTGGAACAACTCCTACAGAACACCTACTGAATGCTGGCAGAAGACCTCATATTTCCCAAAAGGCAAGAAACTACTCACATACCTGGCCATGTGGCTGACAGAGTCTTTGTGCTCTGGCCGGGTGTCGGGCCTGAGCCTCTGAGATGGAAGAGCCAAGTTCAGGACGTTGGACCACCAGAGACCTACTGGCTCCACATAAAATAAATCAGCGAGAGCTCCCCTAGAGATCTCTGTCTCACTGCTAAGACCCAGCTCCATTCAACGACCAGAAAGCTCCAGGGGTGGACAACACATGCCAAACAACTAGCAAGACAGGAACACAACCCCACCCATTAGCAGAGAGGCTGCCTAAAATCATAATAAGTTCGAAGACACCCCAAAACAAACCACGGGATGTTATCCTGCCCACCAGAAAGACAAGATCCAGCCCCATCCACCAGAACACAGGCACCAGTCCCCTCTATCAGGAAGCCTACACAACCCACTGAACAAACCTTACCCACTGGGGGCAGACACCAAAAACAACAGTAACTATGAACCTGCAGGCTGCAAAAAGGAGACCCAAACACAGTAAGTTAAACAAAAGGAGAAGACAAAGAAACACACAGCAGATGAAGGAGAAAGGTAAAAACCCACCAGACCAAACAAATGAAGAGGAATCGGCAGTCTACCTGAAAACGAATCCAGAGTAATGATAGTAAAGATGATCCAAAATCTTGGAAATAGAATGGAGAAGATACAAGAAATGTTTAACAAGGACCTAGAAGAATTAAAGAGCAAACAAACAATGGTAAACAACACAATAAATGAAAATAAAAATTCTCTAGAAGGAATCAATAGCAGAATAACTGAGGCAGAAGAACAGATAAGTCATGTGGAAGATAAAATAGTGGAAATAACTACCACAGAATGGAATAAAGAAAAAAGAATGAAAGAATTGAGGACAGTCTCAGAGACTTCTGGGACGACATTAAATGCAACAACAATTGAAATATAGGGGCCAAAGAAGAAGAAGGAGAAAGAAAGGGACTGAGAAAATATTTAAAGAAGTTATAGTTGAAAACTTCCTAATATGTAATATGGGAAAGGAAATAGTCAATCAAGTCGAGGAAGCACAGAGAGTCCCATACTGGACAAATCCAAGGAGAAACATGCCAAGACACATATGAATCAAACTATCAAAAACTAAATGCACAGAAAAAATATTGAAAGCAGCAAGGGAAAAGCAACAAATAACATACAAGGGAATGCCCATAAGCTTAACAGCTGATCTTTCAGCAGTAACTCTGCAAGCCAGAAGGGAGGGGCAGGACATATTTAAAGTGATGAAAGTAGACTGGCTGAATGGATACAAAAACAAGACCCGTATATATGCTGTCTACAACAGACCCACTTCAGACCTAGGGACACATACAGACTGAAAGTGAAGGGATGGAAAAAGATATTCCGTGCAAATGGAAACGAAAAGAAAGCTGGAGTAGCAATTCTCATATCAGACAAAATAGATTTTAAAATAAAGATTATTACAAGAGACAAAGAAGGACACTATATAAGGATCAAGGGATCAATCCAAGAAGATATAACAATTGTAAATATTTATGCACCCAACATAGGAGCACCTCAATACATAAGGCAAATGCTAACAGCCATAAAAGGGGAAATCAACAGTAACACAAAAATAGTAGGGGACTTTAACTCCCCACATTCACCAATGGACAGATTAAACAAAATGAAAATAAATAAGGAAACACAAGCTTTAAATGACACATTAAACAAGATCGACTTAATTGATATTTATAGGACTTTCCATCCAAAAACAACAGAATACACTTTCTTCTCAAGTGCTCATGGAAAATTCTCCCGGATATTTCATACCATGGGTCACACATCAAGCCTTGGTAAATTTAGGAAAACTGAAATTGTATCAAGTAACGTTTCCAACCACAATGCTATGAGACTACATATCAATTACAGGAAAAATACTTCAAAAAATACAAACACATGGAGGCTAAACAATACACTACTAAATAACCAAGAGATCACTGAAGAAACCAAAGTGGAAATCAAAAAATACCTGGAAAGAAATGATAATGAAACCATGGCAAACCAAAACCTATGAGAAGCAGCAAAAGCATTTCTAAGAGGGAAGTTTATAGGAATACAATCCTACCACAAGAAACAAGAAAAATCTCAAATAAACAACCTAAATTTACACCTAAAGCAATTAGAGAAAGAACAACAAAAAAAGAAAAAAACCAAAGTTAGCAGAAGGAAAGAAATCATAAATATCAGATCATAAATAAATAAATAAATGATGGAAACGATAGGAAAGGTCAATAAAACTAAATCTGGTTCTTTGAGAACATAGACAAAATTGATAAACCATTAGCCAGACTCATCAAGAAAAACAGGGAGAAGACTCAAATCAATAGAATTAGAAATGAAAAAGGAGAAGTAACAACTGACTGCAGAAATACAAAGGATCATGACACATTACTACAAGCAACTATATGCCAATAATATCGACAACCTGGAAGAAACGGACAAATTCTTAGAAAAGCACAACCTTCAGAGACTGAACAAGCAAGAAATCGAAAATATAAACAGAACAATCACAAGCACTGAAATTGAAACTGTGATTAAAAATTTTCCAACAAACAAAAGCCGAGGACCAGGTGGCTTCACAAGAGAATTCTATCAAACATATACAGAAGATCTAACACTTATCCTTCTCAAGCTCTTCCAAAATATAGCAGAGGGAGGAACACTCCTAATTTCATTCTACATGGCCACCATCACCCTGTTACCAAAACCAGACAAAGATGTCACAATAAAAAGGAAACTGCAGGCCAATATCGCTGATGAACATAGATGCAAAACTCCTCAACAAAATACTAGCAAACAAAATCCAACAGCACATTAAAAGGATCATACACCATGATCAAGTGGGGTTTACCCCAGGAATGCAAGGATCCTTCAATATACGCAAATCAATCAATCTGAAACACCATATTAACATATTGAAGGATAAAAACCATATGAGCAAAAAAAAAAAAAACATATGAGCATCTCAATAGATGCAGAAAAAGCTTTCGACAAAATTCAACACCCATTTATGATAAAAACACTCCAGAAAGTAGGCATAGAGGAGCTTACCTCAACATAATAAAGGCTATATATGACAAACAATACAGCCAACATCGTTCTCAATGGTGAAAAACTGAAACCATTTCTACTAAGATCAGCAAAAACACAAAGTTGTCCACTCTCACCACTATTATTCAATATAGATTTGGAAGTTTTAGGCACAGCAATCAGAGAAGAAAAAGAAATAAAAGGAATCCAAATTGGAAAAAAGAAGTAAAACGGTCACTGTTTGCAGATGACATGATACTATACATAAAGAATCCTAAAGATGCCACCAGATAACTACTAGAGCTAATCTATGAATTTGGTAAAGCAGCAGGATTCAAAATGAATGCAGAGAACTCTCTTGATTTCCTATACACTAATGATGAAAAATCTGAAAGAGAAATTAAGGAACCATTTCCATTTACCATTGCAACAAAAAGAATAAAATGCCTAGGTATAAACCTACCTAAGGAGACAAAAGACCTCTATGCAGAAACTTATAAGACACTGATGAAAGAAATTAAAGGTGATACAAACAGATGGCAAGATATACCATGTTCTTAGATTGGAAGAATCAACATTGGGCAAATGACTATACTACCCAAAGCAATATACAGTTTCAGCACAATACCTGTCAAACTACCAGTGGCATTTTTCACAGAACTAGAACAAAAAATTTCACAAATTGCATGGAAACACAAAAGACCCTGAATATCTAAAACACTCTTGAGAAAGAAAAATGGAGGTGGAGGAATCAGGCTCCTGGACTTCAGACTATACTACAAAGCTACAGTAATCAAGACAGTATGGTACTGGCACAAAAACAGAAATATAGATCAATGGAACAGGATAGAAAGCCCAGAGATAAACCCACACACATATGGTCACTTTATCCTTGATAAAGGAGGCAAGCATATACAATGGAGAAAAGACAACCTCTTCAATAAGTGTTGCTGGGAAAACTGGACAGCTACATGTAAAAGAATGAAATTAGAACAGTTCCTAACACCATACACAAAAATAAACTGAAAATGGATTAAAGACCTAAATGTAAGGCTAGACAATATAAAACTCTTGGAGGAAAACTTAGGCAGAACATTATGCCATGAATCACAGCAAGATCCTTTTTGACCCACCTCCTAGAGAAATGAAAATAAAAACAAAAGTAAACAAATGGGACCTAATGAAACTTAAAAGCTTTTGCACAGTAAAGGAAACCAGGAACAAGACAAAAAGACAACCCTCAGAATGGGAGAAAATATTTGCAAAGGAAGCAACTGACAAAAGATTAATCTCCAAATTTTACAAGCAGCTCGTGCAGCTCAATATGCAAAAACAAACAACCCAATCCAAAAATGGGCAGAAGACCTAAACAGACATTTCCCCGAAGAAGATATACAGACTGCCAACAAACACATTAAAGATGCTCAACATCACTGATCATTAGAGAAATGCAAATCAACACTACAATGAGATATCATCTCACACCAGTCAGAATTGCCATCATCAAAAAATCTACAAACAATAAATGTTGGATAGGGTGTGGAGAAATGGGAACCCTCTTGCACTGTTGGTGAGTATGTAAATTGATACAGCCACTATGGAGAACAGTATGGAGGTTCCTTAGAAAACAAAAATGGAACTACCATATGACCCAGCAATCCCACTACTGGGCATATACCCTGAGAAAACCATAGGTCAAAAAGAGTCATGTACCAAAATGTTCATTGCAGCTCTATTTACAATAGCCAGGAAATGGAAGCAACTTAAGTGTCCATCGACAGATGAATGGATAAAGAAGATGTGGCACATATATACAATAGAATATTACTCAGCCATCAAAAGAAACGAAATTGAGTTATTTGTAGTGAGGTGGATGGACCTAGAGTCTGTCATACAGAGTGAAGTACGTCAGAAAGAGAAAAAGAAACACCATATGCTAACACATATATATGGAATCTAAAAAAAAAAAATTGTTTTGAAGAACCTAGGGGCAGGACAAGAATAAAGATGCAGATGTAGAGAATGGACTTGAGGAAAGGGGGAAGGGGAATGGTAAGTTGGGACGAAGTGAGAGAGTGGCATGGACATATATACCCTACCAAATGTAAAATAGATAGCTAGTGGGAAGCAGCTACATAGCACAGGGATATCTGCTCGGTGCCTTGTGACCACCTCGAGGGGTGGGCTTGGGAGGGTTGGAGGGAGACACAAGAGGGAGGGGATATGGACATAAAAGTATACATATAGCGGATTCACTTTGTTATACAGCAGAAACTAACATAGCAATATAAAGCAATTATACTCCAATAAAGTTATTTTAAAAAAATTGAGATTAAGATTTGCCTTAGTTAATTCCCCATCTAGAGCATCCTCCCAGGAATATTTATGAGTTACCTAAAATTTATATTGATGTAAAGAATTAGTAAAATTGCAAGAGAATAAATCAGAATTTTAAAATTTTCTTTTAATTTGTATTTTATACTTTTTTTAACAGTTACACTGGATTTTTATTTAATAATCTGATTTTCCTTGTAAGAATGTAAACAAAAACTAAAAATAAATGTAAACATTTTGAAAAATATATTTTGAGGATCTGTCTCCTAAAGCAAAGGAAATAAAAGCAAAAGTAAACAAATGGGACCTAATTAAGCTTAAATGCTTTTGCACATCAAAGGAAATCCTTGAGAAAATGAAAAGGCAACCCAAGGAATGGGAGAATATATTTGCAAATGATGCAATTAATGAGGGGTTAATATCTAAGATATGTAAACAGCTCATACTACTCAATACCAAGAAACCAAACAACACAATCAAAAATGGGCAGAAGACATGAATAGACATTTTTCCAAAGAGGAGATACATATGGACAACAGGCACATGAAAGGATGCTCAGCATCACTAATTATTAGAGAAATGCAAATCAAAACCACAATGAGGTGTCACCTCACACCTGTCAGAATAGCTATCATCAAGACATCTACAAATAACAAATGATGGCCAGGATATGGAGAAAAGGCAACCCTGTATACTCTTGGTGGAAGTGTAAATTGGTGCAGCCACTATGGAAAACAGTATGGAGGTTCCTCAAAACACTAAAAATAGAACCACCTTGTAAGCCAGCAATTCCACTCCTGGGCCTATATCTGGAAAAAAAAAATGAAA
Source organism: Balaenoptera acutorostrata (assembly GCF_949987535.1). Taxonomy (NCBI): domain Eukaryota; kingdom Metazoa; phylum Chordata; class Mammalia; order Artiodactyla; family Balaenopteridae; genus Balaenoptera; species Balaenoptera acutorostrata. Next base: position 73,131,942 of record NC_080085.1, read on the forward strand.
ACACTAATTTGAAAAGATGCATGCATCTCACCTTTCATAGCAGCACTATTTACAATAGCCAAGACATGGAAGCAACCTAAGTGCCCATCAACAGGCAAATGGATGAAGATATGGTGTATATATATATATATGAAGTAATATTCCATTATATATAATGAATATTACTTAGCCATTAAAAATTAAATTCTGCCATTTGCAGCAATGTGGGTGGACCTAGGGAGTATTATGCTTAGTGAAATAAGTCAGATGGATTAATTCTTATTTAATCTTCAACATTCAGTTCAAATGTCCTATCTCTTGTGATATCTTGCCTGACACCTGGGGTTAGAATTAGTTTCTTCTTTTTGGTCATGTGGCACTTTGTAAATAATACTTTCAAATAACTCATCACACTGTATTGTAGTCAGTCTGTGCCATGTTTTGTTATTGATTTTTGTAATTACAGCAAATACCATAGTACTTTTCACAACGTAGGTATTTAATGTTTGTTGACTGGATGAATATGTGATTGAATGTATGTAGGTACAGATGCATGGATGGATGTATGGGTAGATGAATGGATGAATAGATGGATGGCCAGGGTCCTAGAGTAAGGCCAAGCCAGAAAACCATGAACAAGTGTGAGTAAACCAAAGGTACTATATCATCCACTAGGTTTAGAGAATAGAAAAACAGTAGTGCAATCAAATTCTGATAAACACAGTGAGTTCTGATGTTTTTATTCTGCTAAACCCAGTCCTTCTGCCCAAGGAAAGGAGACCTCAGAATCCAGTCCTAATTATATGGAATCATTTACTCTTCCAGGACACAAATACACAAGGACAACAGCCTATAATGTTTCTGGCCCCTCTGACAAGATTATAAAGTAATTAAATTATTCCAACCCCTAATCTCACATTCCCAAAATCAGTTTATCACATTGACATACTTATTTTCTTACCAGAATCCTGTTATTTAATTATTTTGGAAACATGTTTATCAAATAATATATAAGTACAAGAAAAATAAAATTGTTTAGCTAATTTAATAGCAGCAACTGTGTAGATGATATCCAGAAGTTTCTCACTTCCATTCCCATAAAACATGAACTGAAATATAACATATTAAGGAATAATAAATTATTCTGTCTAACCATCTCAGTCTTCAATTGAGACACATAATCACATATTGGCAATTTTCTCATTATATAAATTATAACATTGATTTATTAGATAACAAAAACACAGTTGATTATAGTTACATAGGAACCTCATATTATCAGTGTTATAATAAAATATTTGAAAGATAGAAATAAATCCTAAATTCTTCTTGCAAAATGAGAGCTATGCAATGCCAAGTAGCCACCTTTAAAGGGAAAATATGGATAAAGAAGTCCTAATTTGTTTTATTAATCTTTAAAAGCTAAGTTATGAAGACCAAAAGGGGCACTAATTAACATCAAATTCAGAAAACATTACCATCAGTCATTTTCTGGTCATTTCAAGTCCTGGATATTCCACACATTTTAGAAGTGCTTTTTGCTTGGAAGCTGATAACTGTATGTGTCTAAATGAGTATGAAAGTAAAAGCCCATACACACGTGATAATGACACCTTTGTTGTCTGCCTCCTTACAGTCGCTTCACAAGAGATGTGAAATAATTGATCTAACCACTAAATCTGTCACTAGAACAATGAGAAAAAAATTTACTTTTCAGAGGCACTTAAAGTCCCTATTCCATATACTTTGTGAGTGTAGTTACATGACCTGTCATCTGTTGCCAAAGAAACATTCAATGAAATGTAGGTCTAAGTGTTTACTATGTACTGTACACTATTATAATCACTTTATAAGTGATGATTTGTTTAATCTTTTTGCTAAAATAATGGATTACATATTATTTTTCTCCATTTTATAGATGAAGAAACTGAACCACATAGAGTCTAAACAACGTGCTGGAAGTCACACAGCTATTAAATGGCAGGCACCCTGACTCCAGAGCTCATGCTCTTATTCAATATGCTATACTATTTCCATATTGCCTAGCATTTGCCTACAGAATTGCTACAATGAGCTCACTCCAAAACGAAGTTCCACTTGGTTTCCCTGTTCTCTTGACAGAAAGGCTTGTAGGGATTGGCATATTTTATATCAAGACGAGGCTATGGGATTACTGGCAATGTTAGACTTATCTAGGTTTCTGAATGGCCAAAGTACAGTTGTAAATATTAAACACATCCTTTTCAGAGGCCCTTTTCAATGAGAAAGTTTGTATAGTCTCTTCACTGAAAAATAACAACCTTTAAAATTCTACCTTTACATTTTGTGATTCTTCCCGATGAAAACAATTTTCGTCATTTCTCATTACATTATATTGTTATTAGTCTCTGTAGTGCCAATTGAAAAGCTGTTGTTACCTGGTTTTGCCTTATAATATGCATAACTTTTCAATTAAATATAAAAATGATAAGTAACAACACATTACTAGTGATGAGAATCAGCTTGTGAGATGTCAGAAGGCATCTGTCAAATTCAATCAGTGCATTCTCAAGGGTTTTGTTCTTATTTAAAATATAAACCATACTTTGACAGTTTACTTCTGTCCATATGTTGGTTGTATGCCTATATACTCTTTCTATGTGTGTCCTTTTTCCTCCCAAGACAGGCTTACATAATCTATTATGGCTTATTTGAGTTTTCAAACTATACTTCCCCTTGAGTGTGAATCATCCTTTGTTAGGAAACCAAGTTTTGTTGTTGTCATCGTTGTTATTGTTGTTGTTGTATTACACAAAACATTGACCACACCCAATTAATTTTATAAGTTATTGGGAAAAGAAGTACTCTGACAAGGTCATGGGGTGGGTTTATAAATTTAAAGCTCCATAGTCATTGTTCACAGATTTTTTTTAACATCTTTATTAGAGTATAATTTCTTTACAATGGTGTGTCTGTTTCTGCTTTATAACAAAGTGAATCAGTTATACATATACATATGTCCCCATATCTCTTCCCTCTTGCATCTCCCTCCCTCACAGATTTTTATACTATTCTTTTTATCAATATTGATGATTTTTAAGTCCATTTAACTTCTAAACTGATGATCCATTTTATGCACTGCAAAGAGATTATTCTTTCTATAAACACTGCTTCATGATACAGTGTCATTCCCCTACTCAAAACCTTTCATGACTCTCCATTACCTGCAAATTAACTCCAAATGCCTTTGCTAGTACATCCAAACCATCTACTAAAATGATCACACTGTTCTTTCAGTATCCTATTACTGATTTTTGGTTTTTTGTTTGCTTTGCTTTCTTTTGTTTTCTGCTCCTACCATAATGGGTTTCTTACTTTCCTTGGAAGTCACAATACGTATTCTTAGCTTTTTGCCTTTGCTCAAATCACTTAATCTCTCTGAAAATGTCAAACTCTGTTATCTCTGATTATCTGAATGTTCTTTCTCAAAAACAGATCTTTACCTTTTCCATGAGGTTTTTTCTGACCTTTCCACCTCTATACATTGTCACAAAACTTTATATTCATACATTACTTTGTATTATTTCTCTGTTAACCAAATTTAACCTCCTTCAGGGAAATACTTGGTTTATCTTACCAATGTAAGAGAATGCCTAGAGCATACTAAAGATAAATATTTGCCAATTTATTCACTACTCTAGTAGATTATTTTTTTTGAATTTTATTTTATTTTATCTTTATACAGCAGGTTCTTATTAGTTATGTATTTTATACATATCAGTGTATATATGTCAATCCCAATCTCCCAGTTCAAACCACCACCACCACCACCCCCTGATTTCCCCCCTTGGTGTCCATACGTTTGTTCTCTATATCTGCATCTCTATTTCTGCCTTGCAAATTGGTTCATCTGTACCATTTTTCTAGATTCCACATATATGCGTTAATATAGGATACTTGTTCTTCTCTTTCTGATTTACTTCACTCTGTATGACAGTCTCTAGGTCCATCCACATCTCTACAAATTAGTCTAGTAGAGTCTTATCAACCACTTTAGGCATTACAGTGGAAAGAATAGCCAATTAGGAGTTAAGATATCAGGATCATGGTCCTGACTTGGTCACAAATTAACACATCTTACATAAAACAGATATCATTCAGCTAAATCTTATTTTTCCCTCTCAAGCACCTCATCAGTGAATGGTGGTAATGATTGCTATTCTACTTCATAGTTTTGAGGTTAGACTTGAATGTAGTTACTTATGTGAAAACATTTTGAAAAAATATAAAGGGATAGTTATACATAAGATGTATTTGCTGAAAATCATCTTATTGACCAAAGTATTTGAAGAAAACTTGTACTTATTGTAAGTATTTTCTGTTATATAACTTTTCTCAGAGTAGCAATACTGAAGTGGAACTACCAGGACTTTGGAAAGCCTCAATGCAAGGCATTTTCTTACCTACTAGTTGACCAGAAAGCAAAGTAGGCATGCGCATTTACCAGATTTCCATGTTGAGATCCACAACGTTTTACCTCTAATACAATTCAACCATAACTTACTGTAAATTGAGAACTAGTCTTGAGTGAACTGAGTCTATAAGAGTTAGTAATGTTGTAAGAACAGGGCTTGGCAGAATCTGTATTAAGAACATTTCCTTATAAGGCATATCAAATATCAATATTTTGTTTTCTTTGTCTTGCAATTGAATTAAGGAACATTCTGGAAGTCTATAGTAAATAAAGGAATCAGTATCCAATGAAAGGACCAGAAAAGTTTAGTGAAATTATATGTAGAAGAAGCACAAAGTAAAGCATATTAAACAAATATATATCAGAAAAACTTGGTAATAATTCAAGTGTCATAGTTATTATCAGTGAATGTACCACTTCATACACACTCGCTTTAGCTATATAGTAGTATAATTAGAGATAATTATTTTACAATGTCTCCATATCACTTTAGACCCCAGACTATTCCTGAATTAGTCTATTGTCAATACGGAACACACCAGAGTGTGAAGAGCAAGAATGATTTAATAATCTGGCAGTTGTACTTACTTGAAGTGTTTATCAAAGAAGAAAAAAGAGAAGTAAAATGTTTAGGGGTCTTTATTAATGAAAATCTGTATATGAATGAGGCCTTAGTAGAAAATATGAGATAGGTCAAAGATGCTAACCACAGTTTGTTTTCAAATGGGTTTGGAATATTTTGGCCAGTCACAGTGAGTTTGTGTTGAATGCCTACATCAAAATTTGTAGTTTGGCAATCTGCTGGCCACATTCATCTATAATTTTTTTCCATTTGAATCAGTTGTCAACATTTTTATGAGGAAAACTTTCATTAATTCTGGATGCCTAACTCGCTTGAAAAGTCAGAATACCTGGCAACACTAGGCTCTTGTTTCTGCATGATAGCAATCCATTGGAATACTGCCTGCCGCCTTAAGAATGGAGGATGCATTCTTTAGTTTTCCACAGCCCCTACTTGTTCCCTGTTACATTATACCAAGTTTGTATTCCTTATATAGGTTATTTATTTGGGCCCTATAGCCTTGAATTTGTAACCCATGGCCTACTTGTGGCAATACTGTGGTGACCACTTTACATATCTTATCTCAATCCTCATAATAACACTAAATAGTACATATTAAAAACAGGCAGAGGCATAGAGCTGGAATACAAAGGCATGCTTGTGGGTCAATGGGTGGATCCATACTGCAAGAAAGTATTCATAAGGCAGTGGAGTAGTAGATAGGAAATTTTGTGTAAATTGTATTTTGGTATTTGTTTTAGTGATTATTTCTGCATTTTGGTTTTGATATGTAGAACTTAAGCCAACAACTCTAAATTTATTCCTTCAGAATACTGAACGTGCTCTTTTTTTTTTTTTCTTCATTCAATATACATCTCCCCATCCTTCTGTGAAATGTTATTGCATAGTTTCTGTGGAAGCTAGCTGGATTACCACAACTTTTCAGCTGTATGCATCTAAACAAAGTTACACTATTTTAATAATTTTTATCAGCTTTATTGAAATGTAAATCACATACCATAGAATTCACCAACTGAATGTATACAATAAAATGGTTTTAGTATACTAGGAGAGTTCTGCAACCATCACCACAATTTTAGAAAAATTTCATCCCCCCAAAAAGAGATCACATACCAATTATGTTATTCCCCATTCTACCCTCTCTTTAGCCCCTAGGAAACAGTAATCTACTTCCTGTCTCCACAGATGTGCATATTCTGGACATTTCATATAAATAGAATAATACAATATATAGTCTTTTGTATTTGGCTTCTTTCACTTTACACAATGTTTTCAAGATCCATCCAAGTTGTAGAATTTATCTCTACTTCTTTCCTTTTTATTGTTAATTAATTTTCTATTATATGGATATATCCATTCATCAGTTGATGGGCATTCGGGTTGTTTCCACTTTTTGGCTATCATGCTAAACATGTGTAGACATAAGTTTTCATTTGTCTTGGGCATATACCTAGAAGAGGAAATTCTGAGTGATATGGTAACTCCATGTTTGACCATTTGAGGAACTGCCAGACTGTTTTCTAAATTGGCTGCACCATTTTAAATTCCCAACAGAAATGTATGAGGGTTCCAATTCCTCCACATCCTTACCAACACTTCTTATTATTGGTCTTTTGGATTATAGTCATTCTAGTGTGTGTGAAGTACTATCACATGTGGTTTTGATTTTCATTTCACTGATGTATAATAATATTGAGCATCATTTCATATGCTTATTGATCACTTTTATTTCTTCTTTGAAGAAATGTCCATTCATATTTTTTGCCCATTTAAAAACTGGGTTGTCTTTTTATTACTGAGTTGTAATAGTCCTTTATATATTCTAAATACAAATCCTTTGTAAGATATATGACATGCAAATATTTTATCCTATTCTATGGATTGCCTTTTTGCTTTCTTTACAGTGTCTTTTGAAGTGAAATATTTAAAAATTTGCTCAAGTCCAATTTATCTATGTTTTGTTGCCATTTGTGCTTTTGTTGCATGTCTTAGAAGGCTTTGCCTAACCCAGGGTAACAAATATTTGCTCCTACATATTCTTCTAAGAGTTTTATAGTCTTAAAACTATAGTATGGATGTTTTTATTTCAATTTTTTCCTAATTTCCCTGGCTCTTACACTTAGCTCTATTTTAAGTTAATTTTGTGTATGGAGTGAGGAAGAGGTCCAATTGCATGTGGATATCCAATTGTCTCAGGACCATTTGTTGAAGACTATTCTTTTTCCCACTGAACTGTCCTAGTACGCTTTCAAAATGAATTGACTCTAACTGTAAGAGTTTACTTCTGGACTCAATTCTATTTCACTAGTTCTTATATATATCTTTATTCCAGTAAAATACTGTCTTGTCTTGATAACTGTAGCTTTGTAGTAAGTTTCAAAATTAAGACGTACTAGACCTTCAACTTTGTTCTTCTTTCTCAAGATTTTACTTATGCTATTCTGGGTCCCTTGCGTTTACATATGAATTTTAGGATCACCCTACCAATTTCTAAAACAAAAAAGCCGCCTGGAATTTGGATAGGGATTGCATTGACTCTATAGACCAGTTTTAGACATATTAACGTCTTAAAATAGTAAGATCTATGAACAGTAGATGTCTTTTCATTTAATTAGACTTAATTTAGTTTCTTATAACTATATTCTATGGTTTTCAGAGTACAAGTTTTGGGCCATTTTGTTGAATTCATTTCTAAGTGTTTTATTATTATTGCTGCTATTATTAATCGATTGTTTCTTATTTTACTTATCAGACTATTCATGGTCAAAGTATACAAATAAAGTTGATTTTGTATATTGATCTTGTAACCTTTACCTCTCTGAACTTATTTACTAGCTTTAATAGATTTTTTAGTGGATTCCATTGGAATTTCTGTATACAAGGTCATGTCCTTTACAAATAGAGATAGTTTTATTATTTTTAAGTATGGATTTTTTATTTCAATTTTTTCCTAATTTCCCTGGCTAAAATCTTCAGTACAATGTTCAAGAGAATGGCAAAATCCGATGTAATTCTCTTGTTCCTGATCATAGAGAGAAAGGATCCAGCTTTCAACATTAAAAGTGAAGTTAGCAGTTGCATTAGAGTTCTCAAAAGGAACTGAATCAATAGAAAGCATATATATATATATGGAGAGAGAGAGAAATAGATTTTTTTCTTCCAGTTTTATTGAGATATAATTGACATACAGCACTGCATAAGTTTAAGGTGTGAAGCATAATGATTTGATTTATATACAACATGAAATGATTACCACAATAAGTTCAGTGAACATCCATCATTTCATATACATATAAAATTGAAGAAACAGAAAAAAATATCTTTCCTTGTGAGGGAAACTTTAAGATTTACTCTGTTAACAATTTTCATATATAATGTATACTAGTGTTGATTATAGTTATCATTTTGTACAATACATACCTAGCATTATTTATCTTATAACTGGAAGTTTGTACCTTTTGACTACCTTCATCCAATTCCATCTTCCCCACCCAGCTGCTCTGTTAACCACAAATCTAATCTTGTTTTCTATCCATTTGTTTGTTTGCTTGTTTTTGAGGTATAATTGACCTACAATCTATGTTAGTTCCTTGGTATTCAACTTAGTGATTCTATATTTCTATACATTTCAAAATGATCATCATAAGTCTAGTTAGCATCTGTCACAATACAAAGATATTAAACAATTATTGACTGTATTCTCCACACTGTATATTTCGTACCAGTAACTCATTTATTTTGAAACTGAAAGTTTGTGCCTCTTAATTTCCCTGACCTATTTTTCTCCCCTCACCAAACCCCTCCTCCTTGGCAACCATCTGTTTATTCTCTGTATCTATAATTCTGTTTCTGTTTAGTTATGTTTGTTCATTTGTTTTGTTTATTAGATTCCACATATAAGTGAAATCATACAGTAGTTGTCTTTCTCTGTCTGACTCATTTCACATAGTATAATTTCCTCTAGGTCCATAGGTCCATCCATGTTGTCACAAATGGAAAATTTCATTCATTATTATGTCTGAGTAATACTCCATGATATATATACACACTACATCTTTTTATCCATTCATCTATTCATGAGCATTTGGATTGCTTCCCTATCTTGGCTATTATAAAGAGTGCTGCTATGAACAATGGGGTGCATGTATCTTTTTGAATTGCTATTTTCATTCTCTTTTTAAAATAGCCAGGAATGGAACTGTTGGATGGTATGGTAGTGTTATTTTTTATTTTTTGAGGAATCTCTATACTGTTATCCATATGGCTGCACCAATTTACATTCCCACCAACAGTGCACAAAAGTTCCCTATTCTCCACATCCTTGCCAACACTTGTTATTTATTGTCTTTTTGATAATGCCATTTTGACAAGTTTGAGGTGATATCTCACTGTGGCTTTGATTTGCATTTCCCTGGTGATTAGTAATGTTGACCATCTATGCATGTTCCTGTTGGCCATTTGTATGTCTTCTTTGGAAAACTGTCTATTAGGGTCCTTAACTCATTTTTAAATTGGCTTTTTTGATATTTTTTCCTTCAAGAGTATAAAATTAATTTTATTTTATTTTATTTATTTTTATTGAAGTATAGTTGCTGTACAATATTATATAAATGACAGGTATAAAATATAGTGATTCAAAAATTTTAAAGGTTACTGTCCATTTATAATTATAAAATATTAGCTATATTCCCCATGTTGTACAATGTACCCTTGTAGCTTATTTTATACCTAACAGTTTGTACCTCTAAATCCCCTACCCCTATATTGCCCCTCCCCCATTCCCTCTCCCCATTGATAATCACTAGTTTGTTCTTTATGTCTGTGAGACTGCTTCTTTTTTGTTATACTCACTAATTTGTTGTATTTTTTAGATTTCACATATAACTGATATCATACATTATTTGTCTTTCTTTGGCTAACTTATTTCACTTAGCATAATGCCCTCCAAGGCCATCCATGTTGCTGCAAATGGCAAAATTTAGTTCTTTTTAGTGACTGAGTAGTTTTCCATTATATATATATATATATATATATATATATATATATATATATATATCACATCTTTTTTATTAATTTGTCTGTTGATGGACACTTAGGTTGCTTCCATATCTTGGAAATTGTAAATAATGCTGCTATGAACATTGGAATGATGTATCTTTTCAAATTAGTGTTTTTGTTTTTTCAGATATACCCAGGAGTGGAATTGCTGAGTCATATGGTAGTTTTATTTTTAGTTTTTTGAGAAACCTCCATACTGTTTGCCACAGTGGCTGCAGCATTTTACATTCCCACCAATAGTGTATGAGTGTTCCCTTTTCTCCATATTCTCACCAACATTTGTTACTTGTGTACATTTTGATGATAGCCATTCTGAAAGGTATGAGGTGATACCTCATTGTGATTTTAATTTACATTTCTCTGATGATTAATGATGTTGACCATCTTTCCATGTGCCTGTTGTTCACCTACATGTCTTCTTTGGAAAAATGTCTATTCAGGTTGCCCACTTTTTAAATTGGGTTTTCATTTTGTTTTTAATGTTGAGTTGTATGAGCCATTTATATATTTAGGATATTAACTCTTTATTGGTCACATTATTTGCAAATATTTTCTTCCACTCAGTAGGTTATCTTTTCATTTTGTCGATGGTTTCCTTGTTGTGCAAAAGCTTTTAAGTTTAATTAGGTTCCATTTATTTATTTTTGCTTTTGTTTCCTTTGCTTTAGGAGACCAACCCAAAAATTATTACTATGATTTGTGTCAAAGAGTGATCTGTCTACATTTTCTTCTAGGGGTTTTATGGTTTTCAACCTTACATTTAGGTCTTTGATCAATTTTGAGTTTATTTTTGTATATGGTGTTAGAGAATGTTCTAATTTCATTCTTTTACATGTAGCCGTCCAGTTTTCCCACTACCACCTATTGGAGAGACTGTCTTTTCTCCCCTGTGTATTCTTGCCTCCTTTGTCATAGATTAATTGACCTTAAGTGCATGGGTTATTTTCTGGGCCATTTACTCTGTTCCATTGATCTGTGTGTCTGCTTTTGTGCCAGTACCATATTGTTTTGACTATGGTAGCTTTATAATATAGTCTGAAGTCAGGTAGTGTGATTCCTCCAGTTCTGTTCTTCTTTCTTAAGGTTGTTTTTCCCACTTTCTTTTGATTATCATTAACATGATATATCTTTCTCTACCATTTACTTTATTTTTTAATCTTTTTCAGTTTTATTGATGTATAATTAACAAAAATTGTGTATATTTAATGTGTACAGCTTGATGGTTTTTATATAAATATACATTGTAAATAGATCACCACAATCAAGCTAAGTAGCATTCACTACTTCACATAGTTACCACTTCTTTTTCTTTTCACCCACTTACCTATTTTTTGATGTTGAATTGTATGACTACTTTGTATATTTTGGATATGTTATCAGTTAAATAGTTTGCAATTTTTTTTTACCATTCAGTAGACAGTTTTTTGTTTTGTTGATAGTTTTCTACACTGTGCAAAAGCTTTTTAGTTTGATGTAGTTCCTTTTTTTTTTTTGCTTTTGTTTCTCTTACCTGAGGAGATATATCTAAAAACATATTGCTAAGACCATTATCAAAGAGCATACATTCTAGGTTTTCTTCTAGAACTTTTATGGTTTCAGGTAATATATTTTAGTCTTGGATCTATTTTTAGTTTATTTTTGTAAAATGATGTGAGAAATAGTCCAGTTTTTTTTTTCTGCATGTAGCTGTCCAGATTTCCCAACACTATTTATTGAAGAGGCTGCCTTTTCTCCACTGTATATTCTTGCCTCATTTGTCTTACATTAATTGGCCATACAGGTGTGGGTTAATTTCTGGGTTCTGCCTTCTGTTCCATTGATTTGTGTGTCTGTTTTTGTGCCAGTGTATTGATTGCTGTAGCTTTGTAGTGAAGTTTGAAATCAGGGAGTGTGATAACTCCATCTTTGTTCTTTCTTAAGATTGTTTTGGCTATTCAGGGTCTTTTGTGTTTCCATACATATTTTAGAATTATATGTTTTAATTCTGTGAAAAATTGCATTGGTATTTTGGTAGAGATTACATTGAATCTATAGATTGCCTTGGGTAATATGGTCATTTTGACAATACTAATTCTTCCATTCAGTATCTTTCAACCTGTTTGTTTGGTTTTTGTATTTTGTTCATTTAAATGGACCACATTTTCCTGTTCCTTTGTATGCCTTGTACTTTTGTTGTTGAAAATTGGTCATTTGATTATTATAATGTGTTATTTTGGGGTATCTGATTGTCCTTCCCCAGATTTTGCTGTTTTTCTTTTTTAATTTCTGAAGACTATAATTGTCTATTTTAAACTTTTTCAAATTTTTTGCAAAGACTATTCTTTGTCATGTGTGATCCCTGAAGTTTCTGTTCCTTTAGACTGGATTCATCTGATAGTTTGACAGAGATTTCCTTGAATACCAGGGTCTGAAACATACAAACAAAAAAGCACACACACACATACCAAAAAGTAAGAGAAAAGCAGAAAAAAACAGCAAAACAAAATGAAAAAACCCACCTCTCCCAATTTTTGTAGATTGGCTCTATGTTGGGGCTGCCCTTCAATACTTGGTCAGTATAGCTTGCTCTGAGCCTAAGGATTAGCCTAAAGTGAAAGTTAAGGTCTTCTCAGATCTTTTCTGAGCATGCATCTTCCCTGGCTCCATGAGTGCCTTTCTAAATTTCTCCATTACACCTGACTGCTTTTAAATGTCCTAATTTCCCTAAGAATCTCACCCAGCTTCTCTGTGCCTCAAATGGCCTATTGTATGTCTCTACCAATGATCATTTACCCCATGCCCTTGTGGGCCTGTAGTACACCTTTCAGCTTTCATGAGCCATACCCACTGCTTTTCCCTCCTGAGATCTAAGTTAGGCACAACAGATGTGAGCACCTTGTGTCAGTCCTTCAGGTAGCCCCCAGATATATTATAACAGACATAAACAATAATTCTCAAATAAGATTTTCTTGGACTTAACTAGTTTGATGGAGGAAACTGACAAGTGGACATTTTTGATGATGTGTGATTTTAAGGAATTTTTTCATTTCATCAAATTAACAAATTTTTTGGCACAAAATTGTTCATAATTCTTTTATTATATTATTCCTTATTACTCCTTATGCTAATAATTAGTTTTTCACTTTTTTATTATTCTTACAGTGGAGCTGTTAATTTTATTAATCTTTTCAAAGAACCAGGTTTTGCTGCATTTATTTTTTTCTATGTTTAAGTTCTGATTATCTCATTGATTTGTGCTTTTTTCTCTTTCATTTTTTCTCCTTAAGTATAGTTTGCTCTTTTTTCCTAGTTTACAAAGATAAAAACTTAATTAATTTTTGTAAACTTTCTCCTTTTCTACTATAGGTGTTTACAGCTATAAATTTCCCTTTAAGCACTGATTTAACTATATCACACAAATGCTGATATATTGTGTTTTAATTATCATTCAGTTCAAAATATTTTATAAATTCTCTAATGACTTCTTTGACCTATGGATTTATTAAATGGGTTATATACTTTGCAAATATTTAGTGATTTTCTGCCTACCTTGTTGATTTCTAATTTAATTCCATTGTGGCCAGACATTTAAATATTTTGTAATTTATCAAAACTTATTTTGTGGCCCAGCATATGATCTACCATGATGAAAGTTTAATGTGTACTTGAGAAGAGTGCATACTCTGTAGTTGTTGTGTATAGTGCTCTGTAAATGTCTTTCATGTTTTTAATTCTTTGAACATATTTCTTATAGCTGTGTTGAAGACTTGGACTATAATATAAGGCTTTGATTCCTTCTTGACTGTTGGTCAGAGACTTCCCTCAGTTCTTTGACATGATTACTTCTCCATAGGACTTACAAAATGGTAGCTAGCTTCCCTCAGAGTGATCAAACAAGAAAGGGAAAGCAAGATGGAATCCACAGTCTTTCTGGAACTTAATCTGAGAAGTGATATTTCATAATTTTGTCATATTCCTTTCATTAGAAGTAAATCATGATGTGGTAATTGCACAAGGACATGAATAGCAGGAGATGAGGACCATTGGTAGCCATCTTAGAGGTTGCATACTACAATGACTATCCTATCTGGGAATTTTTGAATATCATTCCCTTCCCATATGAAAACTGTGCCTTTTGTTCATTTATTGTAAATTAGATAGTATAAAGTAGTAAATCACATTCATTTTCATAATTATTTAAAATGTATTAACAGCTAGCTGTCTCTTTGATGTTTACTATTCATACAGGCTATACCTTACCCAAATGCCTACATAGACTCTCACTCAGGATTTTCTCTGGACCTTATTCCCTCCTTGCAGCACAGCAAGTTCTTTGTCTTTTCTTTCTTATATTTCTCTGACATACTTTCCCAATTTGCTCATGGCATTTTTTTTAACACTTTTTACTTCTCAGCTCCTCTGCCATCTCATTAGTTTATAACAGTCTACATCTTAAATCCTTAAAGAATGGACAGGAAGGGAAAAGTAGAAGAGGAGTGGAAATACTGATTATTTCTCCAATGCTTCTCCATTGTCCTTTAATAGTCTTTCAGTGGTCTTTCCTCTTATATGACAAAATCAATCAATGGATATTTATTGCTATGGAAAGTAAGGATATTCTCCAGAATTCCTTCCATTCTAAAAGTCTAGAGTTCTGTGAGTGGTACACTGTGTTAACTGTTGTGGGAAATGCAAAGAAATACAATTAACTGGCAATTTTAATATTTTTCTTATTTTAGAGTACCCTGAGTTCTATAGTTTAGTAGAATTTCAGCATAGTTTAATATTTTCATTTAGAGTATATAAATGCCCACAGTGGAGTTCAAACTTACAAAATTTACACTCACATCTGTGACAACAAATAGTATTTTCTGAAGTTATTTTTATATTTTTATTTTTAATAATAATCTTTCTATTTTAGTATTGTTTAAGATTTACAGAAAAATTTGGAGACAGTACAGAGTCCCCATTTACCTTACACCTAACTTCCCCTATTGTCTTTTTGTTTTATTTTGTCTTAAAACCACATTATTAAGGTGTAGTTTACATGTCAAAAGCCATACATGTTTAATGTATACAAGTCGATGACTTTGTGGATACATTTTCACCCTTACAATCATCACCACCATCAAGGCTTTAGCCTATCCATCACCTCCCAAAGTATCCTCCTGCCCCCTTTATTATTATTGTGTGTTTCTGTTAAGAACACTTAACATAAGATCTAACGTTTTAGGAAATCTTAAATGTAAAATACAGTACTGTAAGCTATAGGCACTATACTGTATAGTAGATCATCAGAACTTACGCATTTACCTTGCATAATTTAAATTTTGTCCCCTTTGACCATCACCTCTCCATTTCCCACTCCCCCTAGATCCTGGAAATCATCATTCTACTTTGTGCTTCTATGAGTTTGACTATTTAGATTCCACATTAAGTGAAATCATACATACGTAAGTGAAATACTGTCTTTCTTTGACTTGTTTCTCTTAGCATTGTGTCCTCCATGTCCAACCATGTTGTCACAAATGGCAGGATTTCCTTCTTTCTTAAGGCTGAATAATATTCCATTGTGTGCACACACCAAATTTTGTTTATCCTTTCATCCGTCAATGGACATTTAGGCTGTTTCTGTGTCTTGCCTATTGGGAATAATGTTGCAATGAACATGGGAGTGCAGATATCTCCTGAAGATTCTTATTTCAATTTCCTTGGATAAATACTCAAAAGTGGGGTTGAAGGATCTATTTTTAATTTTTTGAGGAACCTCCGTACTGTTTTCCAAAATAGCTGTAACAATTTACATTCTCATCACCAGTGATTAAGGGTTCCTTTTTCTCCACATCCTCACCAACACTTGTTATCTTTTGACTTTTTTATAAAAGTCATTGTAACAGGTGTGAGATGATATCTCACTGTGGTTTTAATTTTCATTTCCCTGATGATTAGTGACATTGAGGGTCTTTTCAGACAGCTGTTGGTCATTCATATGTCTTCTTGGGAAAAATATCTATCCAGATCCTTTACCCATTTTTAAGTTGTGTTATTTAGGTTTTTGTTCTTGAGTTGTATGAATTGCTTATATTTCTGTAAATTAACCCCTTATCAGGTATATGGTTTGGAAATAATTTCTCCTATTTCCTATGTGAAATTTTGTATTATTGATTGTTATTTTCTTGTGCTGACACTTTTCAGTTTTATGTAATTCCTCTTGTTTATTTTTGCTTTTGTTTCCTGTGATGTTGTGTTGTATCCAAAATATTATGGCAAGACCAATTTCAAGAAGCTTTCTCCCTATGTTTCTTCTAGGTGTTTTAGAGTTTCAGGTCTTATGTTTAAGTCTTTAATCCATTTTGAGTTGATGTTCCTGTATAGTGTAAGATAGTCATCCAATTTCATTCTTCTGTATGTGGATATCCAGTTTTCCTAATACCATTTTTTGAAGAGACTCTCCTTACCTTATTTTGTAGTCTTGGAGCCCTAGTAGAAAATATTTGACCAAATATGCATAGATTTCTTTCTGAGCTCTCTATTCTATTCTCTTTGTCTATATATCCTTGTTATGCCAGTACTATACTGTTTGATTACTATAGCTTTGTAGTTTAGTTTGAAATCAGGAAGTGTCATAACTCCCACTTTGTTCATCTTGCTCAAGATTGCTTTGGCTATTCAGGGTCTTTTGTGGTTCTATATGAATATATATTTTTTTAAGTTTTCAGTAAAGTAATGCTGTTCAAAATAGCTTTTGTTTTTTTTTAACATTTTTATGGGAGTATAATTGTTTTACAATGGTGTGTTAGTTTCGGCTTTGTAACAAAGTGAATCACTTATACATATACATATATCCCTATAGCTATTCCTTCTTGCACCTCCCTCCCTATCCAACCCCTCTAGGTGGTCACAAAGCACCAAGCTGATCTCCCTGTGCTATGCGGCTGCTTCCCACTAGCTATCTATTTTACATTTGGTAGTGTATAAATATTCATGCCACTCTCTCACTTTGTCCAAGCTTAGGCTTCCCCCTCCCCACATCCTCAAGTCCATTCTCTAGAAGGTCTGCATCTTTATTCCCATCTTGCCCCTAGGTTCTTCATGACCATTTTTTTGTCTTCTTTTTTGATTCCATATATACGTGTTAAAATATGGTATTTATTTTTCCCTTTCTGACTTACTACACTCTGTATGACAGACTCAATGTCCATCCACCTCACTACAGATAACTCAATTTCGTTTCTTTTTATGGCTGAGTAATATTCCATTGTATATATGTGCCATATCTTTATCCATTCATCTGTCGATGGACACTTAGGTTGCTTCCATTGTCCTGGCTATTGTAAATAGAGCTGCATTGAACATTGTGGTACATGACTCTTTTTGAATTACGGCTTTCTCAGGGTATATGCCCAGTAGTGGGATTGCTGGGTCGTATGGTAGTTCTATTTTTAGTTTTTTAAGGAACCTCCATACTGTGCTCCATTGTGGCTGTATCAATTTACATTCCCACCAACAGTGCAAGAGGGTGCCCTTTTATCCACACCCTCTCCAGCATTTATTCTTTGTAGAATTTTTGATGATGGACATTCTGACCGGTGTGAGATGATATCTCATTGTAGTTTTGATTTGCATTTCTCTAATGATTAGTGATGTTTAGCATTCTTTCATGTGTTTGTTGGCAATCTGTACATCATCTCTGGAGAAATGTCTATTCAGGTCTTCTGCCCATTTTTTCATTCGGTTGTTTGTTTTCTTGATATTGAGCTGCATGAGTTGCTTGGAAATTTTGGAGATTAATCCCTTGTCATTTGCTTCATTTGCAAATATTTTCTCCCATTCTGAGGGTTGTCTTTTGGTCTTGTTTATGGTTTCCTTTGTGGTGCAAAAGCTTTTAAGTTTCATTAGATCCCATTTGTTTATTTTTGTTTTTATTTCCATTTCTCTAGGAGGTGGGTCAAAAAGGATTTTGCTGTGATTTATATCATAGAGTGTCCTGCCTATGTTTTCCTCTATGAGTTCGATAGTGTCTGGCCTTACATTGAGGCATTCAATCCATTTTGAGTTTATTTTTGTGTATGGTGTTAGGGAGTGTTCTAATTTCATTCTTTTATATGTAGCTGTCCAGTTTTCCCAGCACCACTTATTGAAGAGGCTCTCTTTTCTCCATTGTATATTCTTACCTCCTTTATCAAAGATAAGGTGACCATATGCGTGTGGGTGTATCTCTGGGCTTTCTATCCTGTTCCATTGATCTATATTTCTGTTTTTGTGCCAACACCATACTGTCTTGATTAGTGTAGCTTTGTAGTATAGTCTGAAGTCAGGAAGCCTGATTACTCCAGCTCCATTTTTCTTTCTCAAGATTGCTTTGGCTATTCGGGGTGTTTTGTGCTTCCATACAAATTGTGAAATTTTTTGTTCTAGTTCTGTGAAAAATGCCAGTGGTAGTTTGATAGGGATTGCATTGAATCTATAGATTGCTTTGTGTAGTGTAGTCATTTTCTCAGTGTTGATTCTTCCAATCCCAAAACATGGTATATCTCTCCATCTATTTGTATCATCTTTAATTTCTTTCATCAGTGTCTTATAATTTTCTGCATACAGGTGTTTTATCTCTTTAGGTAGGTTCATTCCTAGATATTTTATTATTTTTGTTGCGATGGTAAATGGGAGTGTTTTCTTAATTTCACTTTCAGATTTTTTATCATTAGTGTATAGGCATGCAAGATATTTCTGTGCATTAATTTTGTATCCTGCTACTTTACGAAATTCATTGATTAGCTCTAGTAATTTTCTGGTAGCATCCTTAGGATGCTGTATGTATAGGATCATGTCATCTGCAAACAGTGACAGCTTTACTTCTTTTCTGATTTGCATACCTTTTATTTGTTTTTTGTGTCTGATTGCTGTGGTTAAAACTTCCAAGACTATGTTGAATAATAGTGGTGAGAGTGGACAACTTTGTCTTTTTCCTGATCTTAGTGGAAATGGTTTCAATTTTTCACCATTAAGGACAATGTTGGCTGTGGGTTTCTCATATATGACCTTTATTATGTTGAGGCAAGTTCCTTCTATGCCTACTTTCTGGAGGGTTTTTATCATAAATGGGTGTTGAATTTTGTCGAAAGATTTTTCTGCATCTATTGAGATGATCATATGGTTTTTGCCCTTCAGTTTGTTAATATGGTGTAACACATTGATTCATTTGCGTTTATTGAACAATCCTTGCATTCCTGGGATAAACCCCACTTGATCATGGTGTATAATCTTTTTAATGTGCTGTTGGATTCTGTTTGCTAGTATTTTGCTGAGGATTTTGCATCTATGTTCATTAGTGATATTGGCCTGTAGTCTTCTTTTTTTGTGATATCTTTGTCTGTTTTTGGTGACAGGGTGATTGTGGCCTTGTAGAATGAGTTTGGGAGTGTTCCTCCCTCTGCTATATTTTGGAAGATTTTGAGAAGGATAGGTGTTAGCAATTCTCTAAATATTTGATAGAATTTGCCTGTGAAGCCATCTGGTCCTGGCCTTTTGTTTGTTGGGAGATATTTGGTCACAGTTTCCATTTCAGTGCTTGTGATTGGTCTGTTCATATTTTCTATTTCTTCCTGGTTCAGTCTTGGAACGTTGTGCATTTCTAAGAATTTGTCCATTTCTTCCAGGTTGTCCATTTTATTGACATACAGTTGCTTGTAGTAATCTCTCATGATCCTTTGTATTTCTGCAGTGACAGTTGTTACTTCTCCTTTTTCATTTCTGATTCTATTGATTTGAGTCTTCTCCCTTTTTTTCTTGTTGAGTCTGCCTAATGTTTTATCAACTTTGTTTATCTTCTCAAAGAACCGGCTTTTAGTTTTATTGATCTTTGCTATCGTTTCCTTCATTTCTTTTTCATTTATTTCTGATCTGATCTTTATGATTTATTTTGCTCTGCTAATTTTGGGTTTTTTTTTTGGTTCTTCTTTCTCTAGTTGCTTTAGGTGTAAGGTTAGGTTGTTTATTTTAGATGTTTCCTGTTTCTTTTTTTTTTTTTTTTCAAACATCTTTATTGAAGTATAATTGCCCCACAATAGTGTGTTAGCTTCCGCTCTACAACAAAGTGAATCAGCTACACATATACAATACGTTCCCATCTCTCTTCCCTCTTGCATCTCCCCCCCTCCCACCCTCCCCATCCCACCCCCCTAGGCGGCCACAAAGCACCGAGCTGATCTCCCTGTGCTATGCGGCTGCTTCCCACTAGTTATCTATTTTACTTTTGGTAGTGTATATATGTCCATGACACTCTCTTACCCTGTCACATCTCACCCCACCCCCTCCCCATATCCTCAAGTCCATTCTCTAGTAGGTCTGTGTCTTTATTCCCGTCTTGCCACTAGGTTCTTCATGGCCTTTTTTTTTTCCCCTTAGATTCCATATATATGTGTTAGCATACTGTATTTGTTTTTCTCTTTCTGACTTACTTCACTCTGTATGACAGACTCTAACTCCATCCACCTCATTACAAATACCTCCATTTCATTTCTTTTTATGGCTGAGTAATATTCCATTGTATATATGTGCCACATCTTCTTTATCCATTCATCTGTCGATGGACATTTAGGTTGCTTCCATGTCCTGGCTATTGTAAATAGAGCTGCAATGAACATTTTGGTACATGACTCTTTTTGACCTATGGTTTTCTCAGGGTATATGCCCAGTAGTGGGATTGCTGGGTCGTATGGTAGTTCTATTTGTAGTTTTTTAAGGAACCTCCATACTGTCCTGTTTCTTAAGGTAGGATTGTATTGATATAAACTTCCCTCTTAGAACTGCTTTTGCTGCATCCCATAGGTTTTGGGTCATCTTGTTTCATTGTCATTTCTTTCTAGGTATTTTTTGATTTCCTCTTTGATTTTTTCAGTGATCTCTTGGTTATTAAGTAGTGTATTGTGTAGCCTCCATGTGTTTGTATTTTTTACAGATTTTTTCCTGTAATTGATATCTCGTCTCATAGCTTTGTGGTCAGAAAAGATATTTGATATGATTTCAATTTTCTTAGATTTACCTAGGCTTGATTTGTGACCCAAGATATGATCTATCCTGGAGAATGTTCCATGAGCACTTGAGAAGAATGTCTATTCTGTTGTTTTTTGATGGAACGTCCTATAAATATCAATTGAGTCCATTTTGTTTAATGTATCATTTAAAGCTTGTGTTTCCTTATTTATTTTCATTTTGGATGATGCACCCATTGGTGGAAGTGGGGTGTTAAAGTCCCCTACTATGATTGTGTTACTGTCGATTTCCCATTTCATGGCTGTTAGTATTTGCCTTATGTATTGATGTGCTCCTATGTTAGGTGCATAAATATTTACAATTGTTATATCTTCTTCTTGGATTGATCCCTTGATCATTATGTAGTGTCCTTCTTTGTCTCTTGTATTAGTCTTTGTTTTAAAGTCTATTTTGTCTGATATGGGAATTGCTACACCAGCTTTCTTTTGATTTCCATTTGCATGGAATATCTTTTTCCATCCCCTCACTTTCAGTCTGTATGTGTCCTAGGTCTGAAGTGGGTCTCTTGTAAACAGCATATATATGGGTCTTGTTTTTGCATCCATTCAGCCATTTTATGTCTTTTGGATGGGGCACTTAATCCATTGACATTTAAGGTAATTATTGATATGTATGTTCCTATTACCATTTTCTTAATTGTTTGTCATTCATTATTGTAGGTCTTTTCCTTCTCTTGTGTTTCCTGCCTAGAGAAGTTCCTTTAGCATTTGTTGTAGAGCTGGTTTGGTGGTGCTGAATTCTCTTAGCTTTTGCTTGTCTGTAAAGGTTTTAATTTCTCCATCAAATCTGAATGAGATCCTTGCTGGTTAGAGTAATCTTGGTTATAGGTTTTTCCCTTTCATCACTTTAAATATGTCCTGCCTCTCCCTTCTGGCTTGCAGAGTTTCTGCTGAAAGATCAGCTGTGTACCTTATGGGAATTCGCTTGTATGTTATTTGTTGTTTTTCCCTTTTTGCTTTTAATATTTTTTATTTGTATTTAATTTTTCATAGTTTGATTAGTATGTGTCAGCATGTTTCTCCTTGGTTTTATCCTGTAGGGATTCTCTGTGCTTCCTGGACTTGATTGACTATTTCCTTCCCCATATTAGGAAAGTTTTCAACTATAATCTCATCAAATATTTTCTCAGTCCCTTTCTTTTTCTCTTCTTCTTCTGGGACCCATATAATTCGAATGTTTGTGCCTTTAATGTTGTCCCAGAGGTCCCTGAGACTGTCCTCAATTCTTTTCATTCTTTTTTCTTTATTCTGCTCTGCAGTAGTTATTTACACTATTTTATCTTCCAGGTCACTTATCCGTTCTTCTGCTTCAGTTTTTCTGCTATTGATCCCTTCTAGTGAATTTTTAAGGTTATTTATTTTGTTGTTCATCATTGTTTGTTTGGTCTCTGGTTCTTCTATATCCTTGTTAAATGTTTCTTTTATTTTCTCCATTCTGTTTCCAAGATTTTGATCATATTTACAATAATTTTTTTTCCGAATTCTTTTTTAGGTAGACTCTGGCTGTCAATATTTCAGTGAACTACCTAGAGACTTGAGGGAACTATTGGACATCTTTAAATATGCATGCATAACATATGACCCTATTAAAACATCGAGAAGTAAATATGGAAAGGTTCAATAAAAATAATAAAAGGTATAATATTGAGCTGCATTTGTTCATATTTTAAAGTTGATAACCATTTTGTGCTGTAAGACAACCAAGGCTAACGGTTCTTTTTAATCTGGAAGTTGTTTAGAATACCCTATAACTCCATTTAACTTCATATTTCTGAACTCCTTGAAAAACGGGGAGAGGACAATTCATTAGATTTTATTGAGTGATATGGCAATGTGTAGTTCATGTTTCAGATACACTTTTCAAATGTCTCAACAGTTTAGACCAAAACAATAATGTAACTTTACCTAAAATTCCTTTACATGTAAATATGATTTTTACTTAATTGTAAGTTTTTCTTTGAACTGATGAATTTCAGCACAGTTTCTTCCTTGTGCAAGTTGAATTTTTCTTCCCTTATCTGGATCCAAACATTAAGGTACTTCTCTCTGCCAATATTCTTTTATCGTGGAATTAAATTTACCTATGTGTCCTATCTTTAGAAATATATATTATTTTTCAGAATCAAAAAGTAATTTCTTCTTCATACCAGAGACAAAGGATATTTACATTTCTTTGTATGAAAATTTTCACTTTCTGTGTGTCATACTCCTGAGTTGGTACATGATATGTGAGAATCAAAAACAAATGCGACAGGATTTTTCCATGTCTCCTACATCTCCAGAGCTAACTTCATTTTTTCTCAAGGAGTCTCTAAGTCTTCCTGTTGATTTGATATGGCTGAATTCATTATAATTAAGACACAACCCACAGCCAAGATCTCCAAACCACATAGCAAGAGCACAGATAGTAAATGAGATTAGATTTCCAGAATGGAGTCAGAAATACAAATTAGTAGATAGGTTGAAACTTGCAGCACTAAACACTTTCCACCAAGAGCTATGACCCTGAATTAAGGAACAACTCAATTCCTCGGGATACCTTCAGCAGACTTGACTTTTATCAAAGCCATGTCTCTATTGCCAAATTTGGTGGCAAAGTAGAAATTACGTCTTACCCAACATTTTGGTGTGAGTTATGGCTGGACATTTTCGAATGAAATTTCTTCATAATGGGAATGGGAAGGTTCTCTCTTGGTGCCAGATAAGACAAAGTATTCTTACCTCCAAGCCCTATACAAACAATAATGCCTTTCCATAGATATTATGCAAAATACAGCTCCTATGTTTCATTCATTTTCCCAGAATGCATATAGTTTTATGCCACTCCTTAACATAATCAGTAACATTCCAACTACGTAAAGCTACACTGAGTATTAAGCTCCAAATTTCAAATTAAGAGGGGATTCCCTGGTGGTCCAGTGGTTAGGACGTGGTGCTTTCACTGCCAGGCCCAGGTTCAATCCCTGATTGGGGAACTAAGACCCTGCAAGCTGCGGGTGCAGCCAATAAAATAAAATAAATACAAACTGCCAATTTAGGATATGAAAATTTGGAAGTGCCTCAGAAAACTCACTAGAATAACACACACTCTCTTTCTACACACAAACACACACACACACACACACACACACACAGAAGTTACTCTTGATGAATTTGTTTTAACAATGTCTGATAATGTATAAAAACAAGTATATAAAATAATATAGAAAATAAAATTTAAAGTAGCATAAAAATAATATATAAAATAATATTAAAATAACATGTAAGAATTTTTTAAAATATTCTTTCTGGGAAGCATAATGGAAGTAGACTTACCCTGGACATTATAAGATTATATATAAGAAGATTTTGAAGGGTGGAGAAAAGCAGACTGGCTAGGGACTTCAAGACCCAATAAATGACAGGTTGGTGAGTTCCCTGGGTTTCTTTTAGCCTCATATGTTTCATACTTGGAGTAGAAGATGCCAGATACCCAGAAATGCCAGTGGGATTAAACAAAAAAAGTCCCAACACAGTTGTGCTATTTCTAGCCAAAGACCAGGAAAAGAGCAAGACAGAAAAGCATCAAAACAGAAAACTTTCAGACTATAATTACTCTACTCCAACCAAACACTACATAAAACTCCACCCTCACCAGGCTGTTGCAAGGCATCTCAACCACCTCACTTGTGTGGTATCAGAGAAGGCCAAGTAGAGATCTCGGTCATTCATCCTCGCCAGGCTGTAAAAAACCTCCCATCCACAGTATCAGTGGAGACAACATGGGGACCCTAGACTTCTAACCTCATCCAGCATTAACCAGACACCCCTTTTCCTCCCCTCTAGGGTGATATCAGAGGTGGCCTAGTTGGGAGTCAGGACTTTCACCACTGCCCAAGAGTTATAAGGCCACCACTGCTCCTCCTCATTGTCAGTGGAGGCTATGTATGGAGCAATAATTAGGCAGTTTTACTTTTCACAGCCAGGGAGTTATTATGTTTTGAGGCCTAGTGGAGAGTAAGAACTCCCATCCCTGCCCAAGCAGTAGTGAGTTCCCTTCCCCTCACATGCAAATAGATGCCAAGAAGGGAACCTGGATCTCTACCCATAAATGGCAGTAATGAGTCAGAGTGGCCTCTTCCTCTGGTGAGATGGTGTCAGTGAAAGCCAACTAAAACAAAAGTTTTGAATAAGATATGGAGTCTCATAATATACTACCCAAAATGTCAAGGTGTAAATCAAAAATCACTCATATCAAGAACCAGGAAAACCTCATTTGAGTGATCAAAAATGAAGACAATAACACCAAGATGACAAATATGTTAAAATTATCTGACAAAGGTTTTAAAAGAGTCATCATATAAAGGCTTCCACAAATCATTACAAACATGCTGAAAGCAAATGAAGGAATAAAATTCCCACCAAAGAAATAGAAGATAAGAAGAAGAACCGATGGAAATTTTAAGATTGAAAAATACAATAACTGAAATTCTAAAAATGGATTGAAGGGTTGAAGGAAAGGATCAGTGAACTTAAAGATAAAACAATAGAAATTACCCAGTCTGAACAACAGAGAGAAAATAAACTGAAAAAGATAATAAACAGAGCTACAGAAATCTGAGATTATAACAAAGGATCTAATATTCATGCTAGTGGAGTTCTGAAAGGAGAGGAGAAAGAGGAGAGGGCCGAAAAAAATCTCTAAATTTGGCAAGAGATGCAAACCTATAGATTCAAGAAGCTGAATGGACCCCCACACAGGATAAAGCTGAAGAAAATCACATCAAGATACATCATAATTAAGCTTTTGAAAACTAAATACAAAGAAAATAATCTTGAAAGCAACCAGAGAAAAATGCCACCTCACTTTTTATTTTTTTTAACATCTTTAGTGGAGTATAATTGCTTTACAATGGTGTGTTAGTTTCTGCTTTATAACAAAGTGGATCAGTTATACATATACATATATCCCCATATCTCTTCCCTCTTGCGTCTCCCTTTAGGTGAAAAACAATTTGAATGACAACGGATTTCTCTTCAGAAACCATGAAGGCCAGAAAAAGTGGCAAAATGTTTTTCAAGTAATGAAAGAAAAGAACTGTAAACCCATAATTTCTACATCCAGACAAAATATCCTTCATCAATAAAAGAGATATCAAGACATTCTCAGGTAAAGGAAAGTGAAAAGGATATTTTTCCAGCAGACTTACCTAAAAAAAGTCTAAGGAAATTGTTTATATAGAGGAAATAATGATATAAGAAGTAATGTTGGGGGAGAGAAATCAAGATGATGAAGTAAGAGGACATGGAGCTCACTTCCCCCAACGAACACAACAAAAATACACCTACATGTGGGACAATTCTCACTGAAAATTAACTGGAAACTGGCAGAAGGACTCCTGTACAATAAAGGCTGTAAGAAAGATCCACACGTAATTGGGTAGGACGGCAAGAAGAGTGATCGGGTCAAGGCCTGTGCCCCTGAGGAGACTCGGAGGAAGAGAGAGATTGTAGGAGCAGTCACCCAACCTGGGGAGTGAGTGAGTCAAGCCACAGACTGAGTATCTCACTCCTGGGATCCTCCACATAGGAGACAAGTCCCCTTGGCTGGTTGGACAAACTCTGGGACAGATAGAAAGGCTGGAGAAGCCTGGACTCTGCTCATGATGAGTGCACAGGTGCTGGCTTTCTCAGAGGCAAGGTGGAGAGAGGTCTGCCCTAGAAGCCACCAGATTTCCCGTGTTCCCCCACTCTAGCTGAGTGAACACTCTGGCCCTGCTCACTCCATGCCACTATGTAACATTAGATCTGGGGTGGCTGTTGCTGGGGAAAAGATGCAACCGTGGGCTGCACCTGAGTGGAGCTGCAGACACCTACACAAGCAGAGAATCGGACCTCTGTAGGTGCAAGAGCTTGATTTGCTTCAGCACAACCCTCCTTTAGGACAAAGGTCCTGGCAGAGGGAGAAGGAAAAGCACACACTTAAAAGGAACAGTGCCAGCTTGAGTCTGACCCTTAGGGCTTCCACTCCAGCGGTGTGGGAAGAGACCCCGCCCTGAATAGGGCAGTGATGGCCTTTTAGCAGAGAGGAAATCCCACCTCACGACCTGTGCAGACTTTACCTCACTGATCTCCAGCACCATCCCCTACAAAGGTGATAGCCACCAGCACACCCTGAGGAAAGGGGTGACTGACAACCACATCAAACCCTATCCTACCACCAAAGGAACTGGGCACACGCAGTCTGCATAGGGACACTCCCACATAAGAACACCCCATCAATACTGCAATAGGTAACTGTTTCACCTAAATTCATAGAGACAGAGAAAGTTAAGTAAAATGAAAAGGCAGAGGAATTACTCTCAATTGAAAGAGCAAGATAAAAACATTGAAAAAATAATGAAACAGAAATAAACAATTTACCAGATAAAGAATAAAAAACATTGGTAATAAAAATGTTAACTGAATTAGGGGAAAGAATTGATCAAAACAATGATTATTTTAACAAGGAAGTAGAAAATATAAAAAAAGACCAAATCAAAAATAGATAATTTGATATCTAACATAAAAAAATCACACTAGAAGAAATGAATAGTAGACTAAGTGATACAGAAGAATCCATTAACAGATCTGGAAGATAGAATAATGGAA
Source organism: Balaenoptera acutorostrata (assembly GCF_949987535.1). Taxonomy (NCBI): domain Eukaryota; kingdom Metazoa; phylum Chordata; class Mammalia; order Artiodactyla; family Balaenopteridae; genus Balaenoptera; species Balaenoptera acutorostrata. Next base: position 73,159,675 of record NC_080085.1, read on the forward strand.
ATCACCCAATGAGAAGAGCAGAAAGAAAAACAAATTTAAAAAATGAAAGCAAGGTAGGAGATTTCTGAGATAACATTAAGTGTAATACAATTCACATTATAGGGGTTCAAGAAGGAGGAGAGAGAGAAGGTTATCAAACATGCATGTGAAGAAATTATGACTGGAAAACTCCTAAACTTGAAGAAGGAAACAAATATCCAGGTACAGGAAGCACAGAGGGTCCCAAACAAGATGAACACAAACAGACCCACACCAAGACATATCATAATTAATATGGCAAAAGTTACAGATAAACAGAGAAGTCCAAAGGCAGTAAGAGAAAAACAGTCATATACAAGGGAATCCTCATAAGGCTATCTGCTGATTTCTCTGCAGAAACTGAAGGCCACAAGGGAGTTGCATGATATATTCAAACTGCTGAAAGGGAAAACCCTGAAACCTAGGATACTCTATCCAGCAAGATTATAATTTAGAATAGAAGGAGAGATAATTTCTCAGACAAGCAAAACGTAAAAGAATCAGTACTAAACCTACCATAAAAGAAATGTTGAAGCGTGTTCTCTAAATGGAAATAAAGTAAGAAACTATTGGAAGGGAACCCTTCTACACTGTTTGAGGGAATGTAAATTGGTGAAACCACTATGGAAAATAGTATGGAGTTTCCATAAAAAACTAAAAATAGAGTTACCATATGATCCAGCAATCCCACTCCTGGGCATATATCCAGAAAAGATGAAAACTCTAATTTGAAAATATACATGCACCCCAGTGTTCATGGCAGCACTACTTACAATAGCCAAGACATGAAAGCCACCTAAATGACTGTATATATAGCTCAGCCATAAGAAAGAATGAAATCATGCCATTTACAGCATCATAGATGGACCTGGAGATTTACATACCAAGTGAAGTGAGTCAGACAGGAGAAGACAAATATCATATGATATCATTTATATGTGGAATCTAAAAAAAGATACAAAGGAAATTATTTACAAAACAGAAATAGACTCACAGACACAGGGAAAAAAACTATGGTTACCAAAGAGGAAAGGGGAGTGAGGGATAAATTATGGATTTGGGATTAATAGATACACACTACTATGTATAAAATAAACAACAAAGACTTACTGTAGAACCCAGAGAATGATATTCAGTATCCTGTAATAACCTATAATGGAAAATAATCTGAAAAAGAATAGATATATGTATACATGTAGAGCTGAATCACTTTGCTGTACACCTGAAATATTGTAAATCAACTACACTTCAATTTAAAAAGTTACATTAAATTAACTGGTTTTTGAAAAAAGAACCTATTGAAAAGGGAAAATCCCACAAGAAAAGGAAGATATACAGTAAGGATTGAAGATTACTTAAATAAACCAGCATGTAGGTTAAAAGACAAAACATTTTTTAAAGATACATGTACCACAGTGTTCATTGCAGCCCTATTTACAATAGCCAGGATATGGAAGCAACCTAAGTATCCATCAACAGATGAATGGGTAAAGAAGATGGGGCACATATATACAATGGAATATTACTCAGCCATAAAAAGAAACAAAATTGAGTTATTTGTAGTGAGGTGGATGGACCTAGAGCCTGTCATACAGAGTGAAATAAGTCAGAAAGAGAAAAACAAATACCATATGCTAACACATATATATGGAATCTAAAAAAAAAGAAAAGGTTCTGATGACCCTAGGGGCAGGACAGGAATAAAGACGCAGACATAGAGAATGGACTTGAGGACATGGGGAAGGGGTAGGGGAAGCTGGGACGAAGTGAGAGAGTGGCACTGACATATATACACTACCAAATGTTAAATAGATAGCTAGTGGGAAGCAGCCGCATAGCACAGGGAGATCAGCTTGGTGCTTTGTGACCACCTAGAAGGGTAGGATAGGGAGGGTGGGAGGGAGATGCAAGAGGGAGGGGATATGGGGATATATGTACACATATAGCTGATTCACTTTGTCATACAGCAGAAACTAACACAACATTGTAAAGCAATTATACTCCAATAAAGTTGTTAAAAGAAAAAGACAAAACATTTTTTAAAGCAAGTATAACTAAAATAAAGAGTTAAGGGATAAGCATAATGATGTAAAATATGATATCAAAAACAAAATGTGAGGGAGGGGAGAAGAAATATAGATCTTTTAGAATGTGTTAAAACTTAAACAACCATAAGTTTAACACCAGTGGAAATAATTATGGGTCAACATAAATGAACCACATGATAACCACAAAACAAAAACAGCAAATAAACAAAAACCAAAAAGAAAGGAACCAAAGCATACTACTAAAGAAAATCATCAAACCACAATGGGAGAAGCAGAAAGAATAAATGAACAGGGAAGAACTACAAAAACAACTGGAAAAATGTAATAAAATGGCAATAATTACATACCTATCATTAATTACTTTAAATGTCAGTGTACTAACTGTTCCAATCAAAGACAGAGTGGTTGATTGTATTTAAAAAAAAAGACCCTTCAATGTGCTGCCTACAAGAGACTCACCTCATGACTAAAAAATCCACAAAAACTGAAAGTGGGTGTATAGAAAAAGATATTTCATGCAAACAAAAATGAAAATAAAACAGAGGTAGCAATACCCATACCAGAAAAGGTAGATTTTAAACAAAGGCTATAAAAAAGACAAAGAAGTGCATCATATATTGATAAAGGGATTAATAAAAATAGAGGATATTCACTCAAAATATATACACCTAATACAGGAGCACTTAAGTTTATAAAGCAAATGCTAACAGACAAAATGGGAGAAATTGTAAATAATACCATAATATTAGGGAACTTTAATACTCCACTGACATCAATGGACAGATCGTCCAGACAGAAAGTAAATAAGAAAACAGTGCTCTTAAATGACAGAATAGAGCAGTTGGACTTAATAAATATATATAGGACATTACATCCAAAAACAGCAAAATATACATTCTTTTCAAGTGCACATGGAATGGTCTCCAGGACAGATCACATGTTAGGCCACAAAACAAGTGTCAACAAATTTAAGGGGATAGAAATTATATCAATCATTTTTTCCAACCACAACACTATTAAACTAGAAATCAATTACAGAATTAAAAATGGAGAAAACAGAAACATGTAGCGTCTAAACAACATACTACTGAAAATCCAGTGGGTCAATGATTAAATCAAAGAGGAAATCAGAAAGTACCTCAAGGCAAATGATAATGGAAACACAACTTTCCAAAATCTATGGGATGCAGAAAAAGCAGTTCTAAAAAAGAAGTTTATAGTGAAACAGGCCTACCTCAAGAAATGAGAAAACTCTCAATCTGACATACCACCTAAAACAATTAGAAGAAGAAGAACAAAGTCCAAAGTGAGCAGAAGGAAGTTAATAATAAAGATCAGAGAGGAAATAAATAAAATAGAAATCAAAAAAAGAAAAGATAAATGAAATTAAGAACTGTTTTTTTGAAAAGATAAACAAATTGATAAATGTTTAGATAAGCTCATGAAGAAGAAAAGAGAGACACATATAAACAGAATAAGAAATGAAAGAAGGGAAAAACCAACCAATACCACAGAGATACAAAAAATCATAAGAGAATACTATAAACAACTATATGCCAACAAATGGGACAAGTTGGAAGAAATGGACCAATTTCTAGAAACATATAATCGCCAAGATTGAATCAAAAAGAAACAGAGAATTGGAACAGTCTAATCACTAGAAGTGAAATTGAATTTATAATTCAAAAACAAAAACAAAAACTCCCAGTAAACAAAAGTTCAGGACCGGACACCTTCACAGGGGTATTCTACCAAACATATGAAGAACTAATACCTATCCTTTTCAAACTATTCCAAAAAAATGAAGAGGGAATACTAACAAATTAATTCTAGAAGGACACCATTATTCATATACAAAAACAAGAGAAAGACACTACATAAAATAAAACGACAAGCCAATATTTTTGGTGAATAAAGATGCAATAGTCCTCAACAAAATATTAGCAAACCAAATCCAACAATGTATATAAAACATCATACACCATGATCCATTTGAATTTATTCCAGGGTCAAACGGATGGTTCAACGTTTGCAAATCAATCAGTGTAATAGATCACATTAACAGAAGGAAGTATGAAAACCACATAATCATCTCAGTAGTTGCAGAAATAATCATTTGGCAATGCTATCCATTCATGATAAAAACTCTCATCAAAGTAGGTATAGCAGGAACATATCTCAACATAATAAAGGCTATTTATTGCAAAACTACAGCCAACATCATATACAATGGCAAAATGTTGAAAGCCTTCCCACTAAATTTAGGAACAAGACAAGGATTGCCACTCTCACCACTTCTATTTAACATGGTATTAGAAGTCCTAGGCACAACAATAAGACAAGGGAAAGAAATAAAAGGTATCCAAATTGGAAGGGAAGAAGTAAAACCGTCACCATTTGGCGATTACATGATAATTTATATAGAGAACCCTAAAGTCTCCACCCAAAAAATATAATAATTAATTTTAAAAAAATTAGAAAGGTTGCAGGATTCAAGATTTGTGTACAGAAATATGCTGCATTTCTATACACTAATAATGAAACACGAGAAAGAAAAAGAAAAAACAATACCATTTAAAATCCCATCAAAAAGAATAAAATATGAGGAATAAACTTAACCAAGGAGGTGAAAGACCTATACTATGAAAACTTGAAACATTAATGAAGGAAATTAAAGATGATACAAAGAAATGGAAAGATATCTCATACACTTGGACTGGAATAATAATTATTGCTAAAATGGCCATACTACCTAAAGCAATCTACAGATTTAATGTAATTCTGTGGAAATATGCATGAGCTTTTTCACAGAACAAGAACAAATATTTCTAAAATTCACATGGAACCACAAAAGACGCTGAATTACTGAAGCAATTGTGAGAAAAAATAACAAAGCTGGAGGTATAATCTTCTCAGTCAGACTATATTACAAAGCTACAGTTACCAAAAAAAACATGGTTCTGTCACAGAAACAGACACATACATCAATGGAACAGGATAGAGAGCCCAGAAATAAACCCAGGCACCTATGGTCAATTAGTCTATGTCAAAGGAGGCAAGAATATACAATGGAGAAAAGACAGCCTCTTCAGTAAGTGGTGCTGGGAAAACTGAACAGCTACATGTAAAACAATGAGATTAGAACATTCCTTCAAACCACATACAAAAATAAACTCCATATGGAATAAAGACCCAAATGTAAGACCTGGAAACATAAAACTTCTAGAAGAGAACATTGGCAGAACACTCTTTGACATAAATCGTGCCAATATGTATATATATTTTTTGGATTTGTCTCCTAAGGCCAAAGAAATAAGAGGAAAAATAAACAAATCAGACGTAATTAAACTTAAAAGCTATTGCACAACAAGGAAACCATTGACAAAATGAAAAGACAACCAATGGAATGGATGAAATTATTTGCAAATGATGTGACTGACAGGGGGTTAATATCCAAAATATAAAAAGAACTCATACAACTCAATATCAAAAGAACCAGCAACCCAATCGAAAAATGGACAGAAGACTTGAATAGACATTTTTTCCAAAGAAGACATATAAATGGCTAATAGGCACATGAAAAGATGCTCAACTTTGCTAATCATTAGAGAAATGCAAATCAAAACAAATATGAGGGCTTCCCTGGTGGTGCAGTGGTTGAGAATCTGCCTGCCAATGCAGGGGACACGGGTTTGAGCCCTGGTCTGGGAAGATCCCAAATGCCGCGGAGCAACTAGGCCTGTGAGCCACAACTACTGAGCCTGCGCGTCTGGAGCTTGTGCTCCGCAACAAGAGAGACCACAACAGTGAGAGGCCCGCACACCGCGATGAAGAGTGGACCCCACTTGCCGCAACTAGAGAAAGCCCTCACACAGAAACGAAGACCCAACGCAGCCAAAAATAAATAAATAAATAAGCTTTCATTAAAAAAAAAAACAAAAATCAAATATGAGATATCACCTCACACTTGTCAGAATGGTTATCATCAAAAAGTCTACAAATAAATGTTAGAGAGGATGTGGAGGAAAGGGAACCCTTATACACTGTTGGTTGGAGTGTAAATTGGTGCAGCCATTATGAAAAACAGTATGGAGGAGTTTTCTCAGAAAATTAAACATAGAACTGCCATATGATCCAGCTATTCCAATCCTCAGTATATATCTGGAAACAATGAAAACACTAATTTGAAAAGATACAGGTACCCCAATGTTCACAGCAGCACTATTCACAATAGCCAAGACACAAAAGCAACACAAGAGCCCAACAACAGGTGAATGGGTAAATAAGATGTGGTATACACATACAATGGAATGCTACTCAGTCATACAAAGGAATGAAATTCTGTCATTTGCAGCAACTTGGATGGACCTGGAGAGTATTAGGCTTATTGAAATAAGCCAGACAGAGAAAGACAAGTACTGTATAATGTCACTTAAGTGTAGCATCGAAAAAATAATGCAATTGTATGTATATGCAAACAGAAGCAGATTCCCTAATATAGAAAAACAATTTATGATTACCAAAGCGGAGAAAGAAGCAGGGAGGGAAAAACTAGGGGTATTGGATTAGCTGATATAAATTACTATGTATAAAATAAACAACAAGGATATATTGTATAGCACAGGGAATTATAGCCGTTACCTGTCAATAATTTATAATGGAGTATAATCTGAAAAATACTGAATTCCTATGCTATGCACTTGAAACTAATATAATACTGTAAATCAAATATACTTCAAAACAAAGAGGTAATTTTGGTTACTGTAGCTTTGTAGTGTAGCCTAAAGTCAGGGAGTGGGATTCATCCTGCTCTGTTCTTCTTTGTCAAAATTGGTTTGGCTATTTGGGGTCTTTTGTGTTTCCATACAAATTTTAAAATTATTTGTTCTATCTCTGTGTAAAATGCCATTGATATTTTCATAAGGATTGCATTGAATCTGTGGACTGCTTTGGGTAGTATGGCCATTTTAACAATATTAATTCTTCCAATCCAAGAAAATGGTATATCTTTCCATCTGTTTGTGTCATTATCAATTTCTTTCATCAGTGTCTTATAGTTTTCCAAGTACAGTTATTTTTTCTCCTTAGGTAGGTTTATTCCTAGGTATTTTATTCTTTTTGATGCAGTGGTAAATGGGATTGTTTTCTTACTTTATCTTACTCATAGTTCATTGTTAGTGTATAGTAATGCAACAGCTTTCTGTATATTAATCTTGTATCCTGCAACTTTACTGAATTCATTGATGAGCTCTAGTAGTTTTCTGGTAGCATCTTTAGGCTTTTCTATGTATAGTATCATATCATCTGCAAACAGTGACAGTTTTGCTTCTTCCTTCCCAATTCGGATGCCTTTTATTTCTTTTTCTTGCCTGACTGCTGTAGCTAAGACTTCCAATACTATGTTGAATAAAAGTTGCAGGAATGGGATTCCTTGCCTTGTTCCTGATCTTAAAGGAAATGTTTTCAGCTTTTCACTGTTGAGTATGATGTTAGCTGTGGGTTTGTCATACATGGCCTTTATTATGTTGAAGCATGTTCCCTCTATGCCCACTTTCTCGAGATTTGTTATCATAAATAGATGTTGAATTTTTTCAAAAGCTTTTTCCACATCTATTGAGATGATCGTATGATTTTTATTCCTCAATTTGTTTAGGTACTGTATCACACTGATTGATTTGCGGATATTGAAAACTCCTTGCATCCCTGGGATAAATCCCACTTGATCATGGTGTATTTTAATGTATTGTTGGATTTAGTTTGCCGATAATTTGTTAAGAACTTTTGCATCTATGTTCATCAGTGATACTGGCCTGTAATTTTCTTTTTTTCTTGTATCCTTGTCTTGCTTTGGGATCAGGGTGATGCTGACTTCATAGAATGAGTTTAGAAGTGTTCTTAGCTCTGCAATTTTTGGAATAGTTTTAGAAGGATAGTTGGTAACTCTGCTTTAAATGTTTGGTAGAATCCACTTTTTTAATAAATTGATTGATTGATTGATTGATTTTTTAAAAATTTATTTTATTTATTTATTTTTGGCTGCATTGGGTCTTCATTGCTGTGCACGGGCTTTCTCTAGTTGCAGCGAGTGGGGGCTACTCTTTGTCGTGGTGCATGGGCTTTTCATTGCTGTGGCTTCTCTTGTTGTGGCGCACAGGCTCTAGGAGCATGGGATTCAGTAGTTGTGGCTCACCGGCTCTAGAGCGCAGGCTCAGTAGTTGTGGTGCATGAGCTTAGTTACTTCACGGCATGTGGGATCTTCCCAGACCAAGGATCAAACCCTTGTCTCCTGCATTGGCAGGTGGATTCTTAACCACTGTGCCACCATGGAAATCCCTAGAATTCACTTTTGAAGCCATCTGGTCCTGGACTTTTGTTCATTGAAAGTTTTTAAATTTCTGATTCAATTTCATCACTGGTAATTGGTCTGTTCATATTTTCTATTTCTTCCTGCTCAGTCTTCAGAGATTGCACATCTCTGAGAATTTATTTTTTCTAGGTTGTCCATTTTATTGGCATATGGTTGTTTATAGTAGTCTCTTATGATCCTTTGTATTTCTTTGATGTCAGTTGCAACTTCTCCCTTTTCTTTTCTGATTTTATTGATTTGGGGCCTCTCCCCTTTTTTCTTTATGAGTCTGGCTAAAGGTTTATCAATCTTGTTTGTCTTTTCGAAAAAGCAGTTTTTAGTTTTATTGATTTTTCTATTGCTTTTTTAGTCTCTATTTCATTTATTTCTGCTCTGATTTTATGATTTCTTTAACTACCTTTGGGGTTTGTTTTTCTTTATTTTTTTCCTACTTCTTCCAGGTGTAAAGTTATATTGTTTATTTGAGATTTTTCTTGTTTACTGAAATAAGCTTGTATTGCTATAAACTTCCCTCTTAGATCTGCTTTTGTGGCGTCCCATGGGTTTTGGATTGTTGTGTTTCTCTTTTCATTTATCTCTTGGTATTTTTTTATTTCCTTTTTGATTTCTTCAGTGATCCAATGCTTTTTAGTAGCATATTGTTTAGCCTCCACGTGTTGGTTTTTTTGCAGTTTTTTTTTTCTTATAGTTGACTTCTACTCTCATATCTTTGTGGTTGGAAACGATGGTTGATATTATTTCAATTTTCTTAAATTTACCAAGTCTTGTTTTGTTATCCTGGAGAATGTTCCATATGCATTTGAAAAGAATGTGTTCTGCTTCTATTGGATTGAATGTTCTATATGTATCTATTAAATTCATTTGGTCTAATGTGTCATAAAAGACCACTGTTTCCTTATTGATTTTCTGTCTGGATGATCTATCTATTGATGTAAGTGAGGTATTAAAGTCCCCTACTATTATTGTATTAGTGTCTCTCCCTTTATTTATGTTAATAGCTACTTTATATATTTAGGTGCTTCTCTGTTGGGTGCATAAATTTTTACAAATATTATAACCTCTTGTTGGACTGACCCTTTTATCATTAACCAATACCTTTCTTTGTTTTTTGTTATGGTTTTGTTTTAAAGGTTATTTTGTCTGATAAGAATATTGCTACATCAGCTTTCTTTTCTTTTTATTTACATGAAACGTCTTTTTCCATCCCTTCACTTTCAGTCTATGTGTGTCTGTAGATCTAAGATGAGTCTATTTTAGGCTATATATAGATGGATCTTTTTTTACGCATTCAGCTATCCTACATCATTTGATTGGAGTATTTTGTCTATTTTACATTTAAAGTAATTATTGATAGGCATGTACTTATTGCCATTTTGTTAATTGTTTTCTGGGGTTTTTTTGTAGGTCTTATCTGTTCCTATTTCCTTCTCTTGATTTCTTTCCTTGTGGTTTGATGGATTACTTTAGTAATATGTTTCGATTCCTTTCTCTTTATTTTTTATCCACTGAAGTTTTTAGGTTTGTGGTTACCATGAGATTCATATATATTGACCTGTATATATAGCTTTCTGTTTTAAGCTTATAGTCCCTTAAGTTCAAAGGCATCCTAAAAGCACTATAGTTTTACTCCCCCTCCCCACTTTTCATATTTTTGATTTCATATTTTGCATCTTTTTATTTTGTGTATCTCTTAATTACTTATTGAAAGTATGCTTGATTATATGACTATTGTCTTTTAACCTTCATACTATCTTTTTAAGTGGCTGATCCACTGACTTTCATATATGTTTTCCTTAACCAGTGAGATACTTTTCTTTCATATCTTCCCTTATTTCTAGTTGTGGTCTTTTCTTTTCCACTTAAAGAAGATCCATTAACATTTTTTGTAAGGCTGGTTTAGTGGTGATGAACTTTAATTTATGCTTCTCTGGAAAACTCTTTATCTCTCCTTCAATTCTGAATGATAATCTTTCTGGGTAGAGTATTGTAGGTTGTAAGATTTTTCCTTTAACACTTTAAATATATCCTGCCACTCCCTTCTGGCCTGCAAATCTTCTGAAAAGTCAACTGATAGTCTTATGGGAGTCTTCTTATAGGTAACTAGTTGCTTGTCTCTCATTGCCTTTAAGATTCCCTCTTTATAGACTTTAACTTTTGTCATTTTGTTTATAATATGTTTTGGCATGGATATCTTTGGGTTCAACTTGTTTGGGACTCTCTGTACTCCCTGTGCCTGGATGTCTGTTTCCTTCCCTTGGTTAGGGAAATTTTCAGCCTTTATTTCATCAGATAAATTTTCTGTCCTTTTCTCTCTCTCTTTTCCTTTTGGGATTCCTATAATGGAAATGTTAGTATGCTTGATGTTGTTTCACCATCTCATAAACTCTGATTTTTTAAATTTTTTTTTTAATTTTTACTGTTCTGATTGTGTGATTTCCAATATTCTATATTCTAGATTGCTTATCCATTATTCTGTAACAACTAATTTGCTGTTGATACCCTCTAGTGTATTTTTGATTTCAGTTGTTGTCTTCTTCAGTTCTGATTGGATTTTTATTATATTTTCTAAGTCTTTGTTGAAGTTCCCACTGAATTCCTCCATTCTACTCCCAAGTTCATAGAGCATTCTTATGACTGCTTCCTTTAACTCTTTATCAGGTAAATCATTTATCTCTGTTTCAATAGGGATTTTTCTTGTTGTTTCATTTGGAACGTATTCTTCTGTCTCCTTATTTTGTTTTACTTTTGGTTTTTGTTTCTATGAATTAGGCAAAACAGCTACTTCTGATCTTGAAAAAATGGCCTTGTGTGGAAACATCCCCTGTGTAGATGGCTTGTGCCTTATGGCTTTGGCAAGTCAGCTGAAGCTGGAGCAGACATTGGAGAGTGCTGTGCCTGAGGCTGAATTGGTGGGGGAGCTGGGACTGGAGTGAGCCCTGGCAGGGACCAGTCCCTGGGCAGCACCTCACCAAGTTCATCTTGGTGGGGCACCTGGAGCTGGATCAGGTGTAAGCCAGGGGGATTCCCTGGGGGAACTCAAACAATGTTACTCACCAGCACCTCCAAACCCAGAGAGGGCTCCAGCAGTTCCCTGCACATTTGGCAGAAGCTCTAGGATTAGTAAATGGATCTTCTTCCTGTATAGTCCAGGTGCCCTTTAATCTGCTGTTTTTTCACTGTGTCTTAGGGCAGATGAGTCTACACTCAGGTCCCTCAGCAATACCTCTCTCTACTGCAGGTTACTGCATTAGGGGTGATGTTCCCATGGATACTGTGTCTCCATCTTTCCTACCCATTTCTATGTGGTCCTTCCATGTGCATTAGCTGTTCCATCAGCCCTCGGGTCTTCTTCATTGAGAATTGCTCTGTATGTAGGTGTAGATTCAGTGTGTCCATGGGAGGACGTGAGCTCAGTGTAATCCTACACTGCCATCTTGGACCCCTCTCATGAGTTCTTTATATATTTTGGATATTAGATTTTTATCTGATACATGGTTTGCAAATCCTTCCTCCTATTCCATAGATTGCTTTTTCATTTTTAATTTTTTCTTTTGCTGTGCAGAAGCTTTTTAAGTGTGCTATAATACCACTCCTTGACTTTTGCTCTTGTTTCTTGTGCTTTTGGTATCATATCTAAAAAATCATCACCAATACCAATGTCAAGGAGATTTTCCCCTATGTTTTCTTCTAGAGTTTTTACAATATCAGGGGTTACATTTAAGTCTCTAATCCATTTTGAGCTAATTTTTGTGAGAGTGTAAAATAAGGTTGCAATTTTATTTATCTGAATGTGGTTATCCAGTTTTCCCTGCACCATTTATTGAACAGACTATTCTTTCCCCATTGAGTGTTCTTGGCTCCATTGTGAAATATTAGTTGACCATAAATGCTGGGGTTTATTTCTGGGCTCTCTATTCTGTTCCATTGGTCTATGTATTTATTTTTATGCCAGTACCATACTGTTTTAATTACTGTAGCTTTGTATTATAGTTTGAAATCCAGAGGTGTGATGCCTCTGGCTTTCTCATGATTTCCTTGGCTATTTGGGGTCTTTTGTGGTTTAATACAAATTTTAGGACTGTTTTTCTATTTCTGTGAGAAATGTCATTGGAATTTTGATTAAGATTGCATTGAATGATCAACAGTATTCTTCTCTGTGTAAATTCTGATGAACTTATTTGCAAAGCAGAAATAGAGACACAGATGTAGAGAACAAATGTATGGATACCAAGGGTGGGATGAATTGGGAAATTAGGAGTGTATCAAAAAAAAAAAGAGGAGGCAAATGAAACTGATGATAGTCTATATAGAAAACTGTCTTAATAACCTATGTTGAGTATTAAAACTCTCCCAGGCTCCCGACTTTGAGAAATGATACTATCAATAACCAAAAGGCCCAGTGAAAGATAATAAAGATTAGAATTCAGATAGGTAATTATTCATTTAATGAAGTTTTTGATCTCTAAAGACAGGTGACATGGGATACTGGAACATTTATAAACACTTAAGTCAGTCCCCCATTTGAATCCCAACTCTGGCATTTATAAATTGTGTAACCTTGAACAATTTGAATTAAAAATTAATTGTGAGTGTTTTATATAGTGCCTGACACATAGTAGGCACTCAATAAATATTAGCCTTCTTGTTTTTACTTAGGAGTGCAAAAGATGCTCACTCTCCACATTCATTTAATACTTAGGAAAATGATTTTCAAAGTGCTATGAAATTCCTGGGATTTGTTTTCCTTTACTGCTACTGATTACTGCATGTGAACTTTACATAAATAAACTAATTCATGGAATTGATAAACAAATGAAGTCATTTCCAAGTATATAATCATCAAGTTAAGGGGTTTTTACATGTTTGAGTACACGTTAGGTGGCATCCCTTCTTATTGGTCAGGTGGAGTAGTACAGCTCAGCTCAATATAACACAGCAAATACAAAGATGATAATAAGAAAAAAAAGAGCTCCATTGTGATATTTGTACATGAAAAGTGACAATCTCTACAAATGAAAAAAAATATTATTCATGGTAGTAGTGCTAAAGGGAAGGAGAGATTCTTAAGTTAAAAGAATACTTTAAAGTGATTCACTGAAAAGTAAGCTGCTGGTGAGAACTGTAATTCTCAATAGTCATTACTTAGAGTATTTTAATTATCTTTTTGCCAAAAGTTTTCAATTTAGATTTTAGGAGACTGTCAAGAGATAATACCTCATTCTATAATATTAGAGTCAGTAGTAAAGGAAGATGAATTTTACCAAAATATATTGCTCCATCTAACTTTGTTAGAATTTTGGTTTCCTAAAGTAGAGGAAAATTACATAAAAGTATTTCCTAGTGACACCTGGTTCCACACCAAGAAAATACTGTGTTATATCTTACTTGTTTCCTTTCCCTATGAATATCATTCCTAACTCATTTCATATCAATTAGATGTTTGAATAATAATTTCTACACCAATTATGAACTCAAAAGTAGAAGAAGTGAATACTGTGATAAGACTACCTTCATGAACTTAATAATATTTAAATATAACTCCTTAACTAAAGTGTGATGAATAACTCCTAACTCTTCCCCCCAAAATGCCATGTGGTTCATGTTGTTCCCTAGTCTGTTCTTTTCCATTTCTCTAATCCTACCCATCCTTCAAGACTACGCCGCAATGATTTAGCTACCTCTGATCTTATCAACAAAGCACTCCTTCTCTGAGGGCCATTACCTATAATAAAAAGTTAAAGGTAGATGCAAAAATTTAAGCATATATTTTTGTTAAAGATAAGGTACTGTATATAGCTTTTCAATTTTTCCACATGTGTTATCTTGTTCATGCATCTAGATTGTTGGTCCCTCAAAGTCAGATATTACTTCTTTTTTTAATTAACTTTCATTGGAGTATAGTTAATTTACAATGTTGTGTTAGTTTCTGCTGTACAGCAAAGTGAATCAGTTATACATATACATATGTCCACTCTTTTTTAGATCCTATTCACATATAGGACATTACAGAGTATTGAGTAGAGTTCCCTGTGCTGTATAGTGGGTTCTTTTTTTTTTTTTTTAATGAGGATCTTGAATCAGATGCGTATGTTTGATTGATTGATTGATTGATTGATTTTGGCTGTGTTGGGTCTTCGTTTCTGTGCGAGGGCTTTCTCCAGTTGTGGCAAGCGGGGGCCACTCTTCATCGCGATGCGCGGGCCTCTCACCGTCGCGGCCTCTCTCGTTGCGGAGCACAGGCTCCAGACGCGCAGGCTCAGCAGTTGTGGCTCACGGGCCCAGCCGCTCTGCGGCATGTGGGATCTTCCCAGGCCAGGGCTCGAACCCGTGTCCCCTGCATCAGCAGGCAGACTCTCAACCACTGCGCCACCTGGGAAGCCCATGGGGTTCTTATTAGTTATCTATTTTATATAGTAGTGTGTATATGTCAATTCCAATCTCGAAATTTATCCCTCCCCTCCTTCCCCATTGGTAGCCATAAGTTTGTATTCTACATCTGTGACTCTATTTATGTTTTGTAAATAGGTTCATTTTTACTCTTTTCTTAGATTCCACATATAAGCGATATCATATGATATTTGTCTTTCTCTGTCTGACTTACTTCACTCAGTATGACGATCTCTAGGTCCATCCATGTTGCTGCAAATGTCATTATTTCATTCTACTTTATAGCTGAGTAATATCCCATTGTATATATATGTACCACATCTTTTTTATCCATTCCTCCATCAATGCACATTTAGATTGCTTCCATGTCCTGGCTACTGTAAATAGTGCTGCAATGAAGGTTTGGGTACATGTATCTTTTCAAATTATGGTTTTCTCTGGATATATGCCCAGGAGTTGGATTGCTGGATCATATGGTAATTCTATTTTTACTTTCTTAAGGAACCTCCATACTGTTATCCATAGTGGCTATACCAATTTACATTCTTATTAACGGTGTAGGAGGGTTCCCTTATCTACACACCCTCTCCGGCTTTTACTATTTGTAGATTTCTTGATGATGGCCATTCTGACTGGTGTGAGGTGATAACTCATTGTAGTTTTGATTTGCATTTCTCTGATAATTGGTGATGTTGAGCATCTTTTCATGTGTTTGTTAGCCATCTGTATGTCTTCTTTGCAGAAATCTCTACTTAGATCTTCTGCCATTTTTTGGTTGGGTTGTTTGTTTTTTTTTATATTGAGCTGCATGAGCTGTTTGTAAATTTTGGAGATTAATCCCTTGTCAGTCGCATCATTTGTAAAAATTTTCTCCCATTCTGTGAGCTGTCTTTTCATTTTGTTTATGGTTTCCTTTGCTGTGCAGAAGCTTTTAAGTTTAATTACATCACATTTGTTTATTTTTGTTTTTATTTTCATTACTCTAGGAGGTGGATCAAAAAAGATTTGCTGCAATTTGTATCAGAGCGTGTTCTGCTTATGTTTTCCTCTAAGAATTTTATAATATCTGGTGTTACATTTAGATCTTTAATCCATTTTGAGTTTATTTTTTTGCTTGGTAGTAGAGAATGTTCTAATTTCATTCTTTTACATGTGGCAGTCCACTTTTCCCAGCACCAGTTATTGAAGAGACTCTCTTTTCTCCATTGTATATTTTTGCCTCCTTTGTCATAGATTAGGTGACCATAAGTGTGTGGGTTTATTTCTGGACTTTCTATCCTGTTCCATTGACCTATATTTCTGTTTTTGTGCCAGTACCATACTGTTTTGATAACTGTAGCTTTGTAATATAGTCTGAAGTAGGGAGTCTGATTCCTCCAGCTCAGTTTTTCTTCCTCAAAATTGCTTTGGCTATTTGGGGTCTTTTGTGTTTCCACACAAATATTAAAAATTTTTTGTTCTAATTCTGTGAAAAATGCTATTGGTAATTTGATACGGATTGCATTGCATCTGTAGATTACTTTGTATAGTATACTCATTTTGACAATATTGATTCCTCTAATCCAAGAACATGGTATATCTCTCCATTGGTTTGCATCATCTTTGATTTCTTTCATCTGTGTCTTATAGTTTTCTGAGTACAGATCTTTGACTCCTTAGCTACATTTATTCCTAGGTATTTTATTCTTTTTGATGCAAAGGTAAATGGGATTTTGTTTCCGTGATTTCTCTTTCTGATCTTTTGTTGTTTGTGTATAGGAATGCAAGAGAATTATGTGTATTAATTTTGTATCCTGCAACTTTACTAAATTCATTGATGATCTCTAGTAGTTTTCTGGTAACATCTTTAGGATTCTGTATGTATACTAACATGTCATCTGCAAACAGTTACTGTTTTACTTCTTTTCCAACTTGGATTCTTTTTATTTCCTTTTCTTTTCTGATTGTCATGGCTAGGACTTCCAAAACTATGTTGAATAAAAGTGGCAAGAAGTTATATCCTTGTCTTGTTCCTGCTCTTAGAGAAAATGCTTTCAGGTTTTCACCATTGAGAATGATGTTTGCTGTGGGTTTGTCATATGTGACCTTTCTATTATGTTGATGTATTTTCCCTCTATGCCCACTTTCAGGAGAGTGTTATATCATACATAGGTGTTGAATTTTGTCAAAAGCTTTTCCTGCATCTATTGAGATGACCATATGGTTTTTATTCTTCAGTTTGTTAATATGGTGTGTCACATTGATTAATTTACATATTTTGAAGAATCCTTGCATCCCTGGGATAAATCCCATTTGATTATTGTGCATGATCCTTTTAATATGGTGTTGGATTCGTTTTGCTGGTGGTTTTTTTTTTAACATCTTTATTGGAGTATAATTGCTTTACAATGGTGTGTTAGTTTCTGCTTTATAATAAAGTGAACCAGCTACACATATACATATATCCCCATATCTCCTCCCTCTTGCATCTCCCTCCCACCCTCCCTATCCCACCCCTCTAGGTGGTCACAAAGCACCGAGCTGATCTCCTTGTGCTATGCAGCTGCTTCCCACTAGCTATCTATTTTACATTTGTTAGTATATATAAGTCCATGTCACTCTCTGACTTCGTCCCAGCTTACCCTTCCCCTTTTTCTTGAGGATTTTTTTTTGTCTATTTTCATCAGTGATATTGGCCTGTAATTTTCTTTTTTTGTGATGTCTTTGTCTCCATTTTGTATAAGAGTGATGGTGGCCTCGTAGAATGATTTTGGGTGTGTTCCTTCCTCAGCAATTTTTTGGACTATTTTGAGAAGGATGGGTGTTAACTCTTCTCTAAATGTTTGATAGAACTCGCCTGTGAAGCCACCTGGTCCTGGACTTTTGTTTGTTCGAAGATTTTAAATCACAGTTTTAATTTCAGTACTTGTGTTTGGTCTCTTCATATTTTCTATTTCTTCCTGCTTCAGTCTTGGAAAGTTGTACTTTGCTAAGAATTTGTCCATTTCTTCTAGGTTATCCATTTTATTGGCATACAGTTGCTTGTAGTAGTCTCTTATGATCCTTTGTATTTCTGTACTGCCAGTTTTAACTTCTACTTTTTCACTTCTAATTGTATTGATTTGAGTCATCTCCTTTTTTCTTGATGAGTCTGGCTAAAGTTTTATCAATTTTGTTTATCTTCTCAAAGAACCAGCTTTTAGTTTCATTGATCTTTGCTATTGTTTTCTTCTCTATTTCATTTATTTCTGCTCTGATCTTTATGAATTCTTTTCTTCTACTAACTTTAGGCTTTGTTCTTCTTTCTCTAGTTGCTTTAGGTGTAAGTTTAGGTTGTTTATTTGAGATTTTTCTTGTTTCCTGAGGTAAGATTTTATTGCTGTAAATTTCCTTCTTAGAACTGCCTTTCCTCCCTCCCATAGATTTTGGATTGTTGTGTTTTCATTGTCATTTGTCTCTAGGTATTTTTGATTTCTTATTTGATTTCATCAGTGATCCATTGTTTATTTAGTACCACATTGTTTAGCCTCCATGTGTTTGTGTTTTGTACAGTTATCTTTTCCCCTGTAATTGATTTCTAATCTCATAGCATTATGGTCGGAAAAGATGCTTGATATGATTTCAGTTTTCTTAAATTTACAAGGTTTGATTTGTGACCCAAGATGTGATCTGTTCCAGAGAATGTTCCATGTGCATTTGAGAAGTGTATTCTGCTGCTTTTGGATGGAATATCCTATAGATATCAATTAAGTCTATGTGGTCTAATGTGTCATTTAAGGCTTGTGTTTCCTTATTAATTTTCTGTCTGGATGATCTGTCCATTGGTGTAAATAGGGTGCTAAAGTCCCCCATTAATATTGTGTTACTGTCAATTTCCCCATTTATGGCTGTTAGCATTTCCCTTATATGTTGAGGTGCTACTATGTTGGGTGCATATATATTTACAATTGTTATATCTTCTTGAATGGATCCCTTGATCATTATGTAGTCTCCTTCCTTGTCCCTTGTAACAGTCTTTATTGCAAAGTCTATTTTGATTTCCATTTGCATGTATTATCTTTTTTCCATCCCCTCACTTTCAGTCTGTATGTGTCCCTAGGTCTGAAATGGGTCTCTTGTAGACAGCATGTATACCAGTCTTGTTTTTGTATCCATTCTGCCAGTCTATGTCTTTTGGTTACAGCATTTAATCCATTTATGTTTAAGGTAATTATTGATATGCATGTTCCTATTGCCATTTTGTTAATTGCTTTCTATTAGTTTTTTTGGTCTTTTTTCTTCCCTTCCTCTTTTGTTCTCTTCTCTTGTGGTTTGAGGACCATCTTTAGTGTTGTGTTTGGGATGCTTTTTCTTTTTTGTGTGTGTATCCATTGAAGTTTTTGTGTTTGCTGTTCCCATGAGGTATTGATATAGATGTCTATATGTGTACAAGGTTGTTTTAAATTTCTGGTCTCTTTCCCGCCTAGAGAAGTTCCTTTAGTATTTGTTGTAAACCTTGTTTGGTGTTGCTGAATTCTCTTAACTTTTGCTTGTATGTAAGCTTTTGATTTCTCTAGAAGTGATCTTGGGCAAAATATTCTCTGACATAAATTGTACCAGTGTTTCTTAGGTCAGTCTCCCAAGGCAATAGAAATAAAACCAAAAATAAACAAATGGGAATTAATCAAACTTACAAGCTTTTGTGTGACAAAGGAAACCATAAACAAAATGAGAAGGCAACCTACATAATGGGAGAAAATATTTGCAAATGATACAACCAACAAGGGCCTAATTTCCAAAATATACAAACAGCTCATATAACTCAACAACAACAAAAAACAAACAACCCAATAGAAAAATGAGTGGAAGACCTAAATAAACATTTCTCCAAAGAAGAAATACAGATGGCCAATAGGCACATGAAAAGATGCTCAACGTTGCTAATTATTAGAGAAATGGAAACCAAAACTACAGTGAGGTACCACCTCATACCAGACAGAATGGCCATCATTAAAATGTCTACAAATAACAAATGCTGGAGAGGGTGTGAAGAAAAGAGAACACTCCTATACTGTTGGTGGGAATGTAAGTTGGTGAAGCCACTATGGAAGAAAGTATGGAGGTTCCTCAGAAAACTGAAAAATTGATTTACCATATGACCCATATGTCCTGGCCATATTTCCAGACAAAACTCTAATTCAGAAAGATTACATGCACCCCTATGTTCATAGCAGCACTATTCTCAATAGCAAAGACATGGAAACAACCTAAATGTCCATTGACAGATGAAGGGATAAAGAAGATGTGGTACATATATTCAATGGAATACTACTCAGCCATAAAAAAGCACAAAATAATATTATTTTCAGCAACATGGATGGACCTAGAAATGATCATACTAAGTGAAATAAGTCAGAAAGAGAAAGAAAAATACAATAGGATATCACTTATATATGTAATCTAAAATATGACAGAAACGAACCTATCTATGAAACAGAAACAGACTCATGGACATAGAGAACAGACTTGTGGTTGCCAATGGAGAGGGGTTTGGGGGATGGATGGTGTGGAAGGTTGGGGTTAGGAGATGTAAGCTATTATATATAGAATGGATAAACAAGTTCCTACTGTATAACACAGGGAACTATATCCAGTAATATTTATTCATCATGATAAACCATAATGGAAAATAATATATAAAAAATGTATATATATATATATATATATATATATATATATATACCTGAATCACTTTGATGTACAGCAGAAATTAACACAACATTGTAAATAAACTATACTTCAATTTAAAAAAAAATTGTTGCCTAAACCAAACCACAGAGCTATTTGGTTGCATAACCAAGGCAAGACAGAAATCTACTCTACTATAATAATGGAAGTATGTGGATATTTTTTCAGTCTGACCTCTAGACTAATAGAGAATCACTGTATTTCTGTTGTGTGTCACAGAACCTAGCTCATTTCTAGACATTTAGAAGGTTGTTGATTATATAAGAGATATATAATAGATAACAACTAGCAAAGCTGAATAACATTATAATAGAAGCTGTTATTATATATGAAATTAAAATGTTATTCATAACTGCATATTATGTGTGGAAGGTTTTTTATGCTGCTAAATCTTCCATTCATATTCTCTCTCTCTGTGTGTCAGTCTACAGTGATTTCTGAATCTTTATGAATAGATTACTCTAATAATTGATGGCCTATTCTATAATTATAGTCTATAAAAATCACGTGGCTCCCTTTTTGTGGAATATCTCAAATAAAATGAATTAAATACTTGTTCTTCATGGGCTACTAGTGTGCCCCTTAATCATCCTTGCTTTTCATGTAAGAAAGAGGAGGGTTACCTCTGAATAGGAAGGGAAGTGGAAGTGATCTGTGAAGAGTACACAGGGTGCTTCATTTGTCCTGGAACATTTTATCAAATGATGGGTACATTCATTTTTATGATATAAGATTTTGTACATTTTGCTTCATCTGAATTATCTTATATTTTTAAGATAAATGAGAAGATATTTTTCCATGTTATATATCCTCTTTTTGAATCTCTGAGAGCAAATATTGTACACTTTTATACAAGTCTTATTAACTTATTTTGCTTACTAGGTCTAAAATAGAATTGGTTTTTTTTCCCCTTTTCCATTCATGTAGGATACTGTTTCTTAGCTTGATAGAGCTCTTTTAACTTCCTTTAATATGACTTACTTGGGACTTCCCTTGTGGTCTAGTGGTTAAGAATCTGCCTTCCAATGCAGGGGACGCTGGTTCAATCCCTGGTTGGGGAACTAAGATCCCACATGCTGTGGGGCAACTAAGCCTGTGCAGCACAACTAAGTCCACATGCTGCAACTACTGAGCCCACGTGCTCTGGAGCCTATGTGCCACAACTAGAGAGAAGCCTGCGTGCTCCAACAAAGAGCCTGCATGCCACAGCGAAAGATCCCGCATACCACAACTAAGACCCAACACAGGCAAAAATAAATAAATAAATAAATTTTAAAAAAATATATTACTTGATTGGAAACATGAAAGCTATGTTTCAGTTAATTGCTGGTTGTAAGTCAGCAATTAATGATATTCCATATGTTTATCAAATCATAGCAGGTTTAATTAACCCATACTTTGTTAGTCTCTCAAAGTCCATATAAATAATGTGATTGTGACTAGTACTATAAATTTCACTCCAATTTTTAAAATAACATATGAATAATTTACACCAGTGATGACAAAATAATTAGTACAGAAAAACAAATTCTGGAGGGTAGAGGAAGCAGTACTTTAGTGCAATATATTAAGTGACTTTCTTCTAACTGAGGATTTCTCTTTGTTTTTTAAATTGAATATAAAAGTATACATTTATATATTTTTAGATCTGGGAATCATATATTTAAACCAAAAGTGAAAATAGAGGAATTATTTTATTGTTAAATAAAAATAATATCTGAAAGATATTACAGCACTAGGTTCAATCAATCTAGATATTTAAGGACAGAGAGTCTAAACGAGACAGCCATTTAAATTTATTTCTTGGCTGAGAAAACTGGATATTCATATGCAAAACATGAAGTTTGACCCTTATCACACACCACACATAAAAATTAATTCAAAATGTTGTAAAGACCTAGCTGCAAGAATTAAAACTATAAAGCTCTTAGACAAAAACTTAGACATAAACCTTCATGAACTTGGATTAGGCAGTGTTTTATTTGTATGTCCCCTAAAACACAAGAAATCAAAGACAAATAGATAAACTGTACTTCAACAAAATTAAAAATACTTTTGTTTCAAAGGATACTAGCAGGAAAGTGAAAAGCAATCTACACATTGGGAGAAAGTAGTTGCAAATCGTATATCTGATAGAGTTTTAATATCCAGGATATGTGAAGAACTCTTATAATGCAGCCATAAAAACACAAATGACCCAGTTTAAAAATGAGCAAAGGATTTGGATAGATATTTCCCCAAATAAAATATACAAATGTCCAAAACAGTACATGAAAAATGCTCAATATCATTAGTCATTAGGGAAATGTAAGGCAAAATCACAAGATACCTCTTTTTACCCACTAGAATGACTATTATTTTTAAAAAACTATTTTATTTAGTATTATTTTTTATTTTAAAAAATTGAGGCAATGATTTAGAGAAATTGGAACCCTCATATATATATTTTTTTAATATTTATTTATTTAGGCTGTGTTGGTTCTTAGTTGTGGCACACGGGATCTTCGCTGCAGCATGCGGGATCCTTTGTTGCGGCATGTGGACTTCTTAGTTACGGCATGCACATTCTTAGTTGCAGCATGCACACTCTTAATTGTGGCATGCATGCGGGATCTAATTCCCTGACCAGGGATCGAAACCAGGCCCCCTGCATTGGGAGCATGGAGTCCTACCCACTGGACCAGCAGGGAAGTCCCCCTCATATATTATTGGAGGAAATGTAAAATGGTGTAATTTCTGTGGAAAACAGTTCGGCATTTCCTCAGAAAGTTAAACATAGAATTATCATACTATCCAGCAATTCCACTAATAGGTATATACCCAAGAAGGCTGAAAATACATGCCTACACAAAAAACTTGTACACCAATATTTATAGAAGCATTATTCATAATAGCCGAAATGTGGAACAACCCAAATATCCCTCACCTGAATAATAAATAAACAAATGTTGTATATCCATGAGATGGGATGTTATACACCCATAAAAAGGAATGAAGTACTGATACATGCTACAACGTCAATGAAGCTTGAAAACTTTTTTTTTAATGAAAGAAAGTAGTAGCAAAGCCCAAATAACATATAATTCCATTTATACGAATTGTCCAGAATAGGCATATCTACAAAGATAGAGTAGACTGGTGGTTGTCAGGGCTAGGGGGCAAATGGGGAGTGGTTGCTAATGGTTATGGGGTTTCTTTTGGGAGTGATGCAAATGTTATCTAAGTGATAGTGGTGATGGCTGCACAACCTTCTGACTATTCTGAAAACCATGGAATTATACATTATTAATGGGCGAATTGTGAGGTAGGTGAATTGCACCTCAATAAAAAATATTTCCTATGTAGAACACTGTAATTATTGGCTTAACTCAGAAAGTAATTGTAATAACTGTCTTTAGCTTAGGAAGTACTGCGACTATCAGCACGTGGTCTGTAAACACCCTGGAAGACCTGGTAGTGTGTTGGAGCTAGTTCAAACTTGTTCACAATAATCTATTGTTTGCATACCTTCCCAACCACGGTGGTAGTATCAATATTTACACCACCATACGTGAAAGCCCAAATGAAACTTTTGGCCAACCCAATACTTACACCACCAAAATCAGCAAACACTAGAAATGAGGGTTCCTCTTCTATCCCAAAGAGCCATCTCTTAAAACATTTACCAGCACATCACTGATGAAAGTCCATACCATGTTTCCAGGGAGGTTTCAGGATGATGGAAGTCCAGGAAAAGACTTACAGGGTATTTAATGACTCTACTGCTAGAAGGAAGTGAAAAAGTCTACAGTTCTATGATGAGCGTATGCAGAGCTGAAAGGTATTAAAGGGTGGAGCTAGGCACCTCCTTGTGGTAATTTAAGATTAGCAAGCAACTACTTCAATTGACAGATTCGTTGACAGATGTGCCCACTCACACTACCTTCCCTTCCCAGTCTTGCCTACCCATCAAAACAAACAAAAACATGAAATGATAACAATTTGTTGTAATACTAGTGATTTCAGTGATATGGCTAAGAGCTGCTCTTAAAAAAATATATGACCTTTCATTTAGATTTTTTGGAAATGAGTGCTTTTTGTCTCTTTCTACTCTTGTTGTTGTTTCTACTCTTGGCATGCTTATCTGCATCAAGAAAGAAAAAGTCGTCTATTCAGTAGCCTGAGAGTCAGATTTTAGCATTTCCCAAATTATTTTAACTTATAACTGAACCAAGGAAACATTTGATACAGTGAAATTTCCCATATCCTTTCTTATTTGGGCCAGCTGCTTTCACTTTTTATTGTAACAATAGATTGTACGTTATCCAGGTATTTTTTATTGAAATATGTTTGACATATAACATTGTGTAAGTTTAATGTGTACAACATGTTAATTTGATACATTTATATATTGTAATATGATTGCTATTGTAGGGATAATTATCACCTTGTTACATAGGTACCCAAGTAGTTTTAATTGGTTTCAGAAAGCAGCAGTTAAGAATACAAAGTGGCTCATGGTAAGCCGATCCCTCTTTTTAAAAAAGTTCAAAGCTTATGATCTACTAATGGTGAATAAGAAACGTTATTTCTGTACATCAAGGTTAGCGGTTTCTTCTCTTTTTTTTTTAACACTTGCGTGCTGTGGCAGTGCTATTTTGCTTGAGGCTCATTCACATAGGCAGAAATTTAAATTACCCAGACTGACCTTTTCTGTTTCATTAAGGTGATTTTAATGTTATTCTCATTAAAGGGAGAAGTACCTTAGTCCATGTTTTGGAGCAGAAATTACTAAATGTATACTTTGGGAAATTCAAATGAGATAGGATTCTTGAAAAGCATGATCTACATTAGCTAGAAGCTACATATAATTGTTAAAATTTAATATGCTACCATTTGCATGTCAGACAAGTTGTCAGATAAGATTTTCAGATTATGATAATAACTTCTACTTCCCCAAAGATATTTTACTGCTATAATTCATAATAAAATAACCTGCTCACTAAGAGCATTTTTAAATTTTGTTCTTCCATAGTATTCAGCTTTGTAGTTCTGGATATTATAGTCTTCAATTTTAATAGGGTTCCATTAACATATTTTCTTTAGAATGATTTATCAATGTTTAAATAATTTATCATTTCCTTTTAATAGAATTATATAAAATCAGGGAAGCACCTGAATTGTAAAATTTTCTCTGTAAGACTAAAAACTTGTCTGTTTCTTCTTGGTGTGCTTAAAATAGTGTAAACATGGTCTTTGACTATCAAATATTTGCAAAGAATGATAATTGTCAATCTAACAGATTTGTTCACTTAGATTTTTTTTTTCACTAATCAGCATCCAAATAATTGTTTTTAAAGTATTGGTGCTAAACTGAGTGTCTTGCATTCAATTTATAAATGTTTATCTCTAACACAGAAGCTAAAATGTGACAAGCCCCAGTTTTAGGAGATATAAACTTGTGACTAGAAGATACAAAAAACAAAGCATTGTTTCTAGCTATTTGGACTTGGGAAAATCTGGCTTGCTGAGCGCCCCCCACCCCCAAGTAATATGAGCAAGGAATTTTACAAAGAGCTTATAGGTAATGATTACTTATATCTATAGAGTCAAAGTAAAAATTAGACTGGAAAATTTTCTTCATCTGTTAAAAAAATGAGCATAATCAGACACTCCCTGCAGATCAGGTGGAGATTGTGTAAGTGACAATAGTTTCTATACTGTAAAGCCTGCTACACCTGTAAGGGATTGTTGTTATCTGATTTGTTTTTCAAATTGTCTTTTGCACTATTTCATAAATGGTATAAATTTGGGAGATGAGAGAATGGAGAGGCATAAATATCCACACCATTTGTAAGTACTGCTATTACCAACAAAATGTTAATACATCATGTACTAACATTGGTAACACTCTCATTACAGTGTATACTCAATGAATTTACAGTAAATTAGCATTTTTTGTGTGTGAAATATGCTTTGGGGGGATATATCAATTAATAAGCTGGCTAATACTATTCCCAAGTATTTTAGTGAACCTGAAACCTGCCTAATAAGCAAGTTGAATAAGCAAGTATCCATCATCTATTAATAATTTTATCAGTATCACAATTAGAAAACTGTGTCTACCAAGCAACCTTAGTATGATTCAAATTGAAATAATAGCATTCTTCAACAAGCAAAAGTTTCCATTTCCCATACCGATAGATGACTTGCAGTATAAAACATTTTTGACTATTAATGAAATATCAGTAGAATGTCTCAGCATTCCTTCTCAACTATTGTCACTCTTGGAGCTATTTCACAGGGAATTTATGCTGAAATTTTAGCCAGATATTAGCAAATTTAAGAGATTCTGTTGTTCACTGAAATTCATAATTATTTTGTGTAAAATGACCGTTTTTTATAAAAAACAAAAACATTAGCTTCAGTAGAGTGGCTATTAAATTTATACATTCTAGGAAAACAGTTAAATCATGCTTCAGGTTCTGTAATAGGTGATTGACAATAAAGCTTTTTGCTTCTATGCTACTTTGTAATGTAATAATTGGAGAGAGAAGCAAAGAGGATGGCTCAAAGAGAATGTCCAGAAGTCCAACATAGAAAAAGAGGGGAAAGAGCTTTACTTTATAAGAAAAAACACACAGTACCATGTCCCATGATTTAGTTAAATGTTTTGAGTTCTGGTGAAGGCAAAGGTGCATTGGTACTTATTTTCTGGCTTTCAGCCTTTTGCTGAGCTTTTGGTTGAATATCATATTTTTTATAAGGAGTTAGCTATGTGACAAAACAAAATACAGACTATCAACACTTAGAGGATTTCAATGATTTTAAGTATGAAAGGAGAGAAGGAGAAAATGCAAAAAGAATGAGAAAGCACTGACTAAAAAATAAAGCTGGCATTTTCTCAAGAAGAATTATTTTTAAGGCTATAAAAAAGTAATATATATGATCTAAGTTTGTTTAAATTTCCATTGTTTCTTTTTTCATGTTTTTCAAAATTATTTAAAGCCACCTGATTAAATTTAATCATCTTCTACTTATCCATATTGCTGCACATGTTGCTTAATTGACAATCAATCGTATCTCCCAAACTAGACTGATGACAGCTAATAGCTGCTTATCAGGTTTCATCCTATGGAGGGTAAGTGGGTTCCTCTTATGTAGGCAGTGGCAGTCCAGGCTACCCCTTTCACTCATGGGTTTACCTGGTCTGACCAGAACTAGCCTGAGACAAACTAGAGGTCTCAACTTTCTTCCACTCACTTCTTAGAATATCAGTACTTATTTGTGTCTTCACTTGAAAACCCAAGTGAGTAATTAGGGAAACAAGGTTTCTCTTTCTGTCCAATATGCCTTCTGAAATCAAGTATCCAAGAGACTGCTCAGTTTTTTGTTTCACTTTGTGTGCACAACAATTTTTTAGATAAATCTAATTAGAGATTAAAAGACAAGTCCATGAAGCCCACAAATTTCATTTATCTTTCCTCCAATAATTTTGTAAGGCTAATGAACATTTTATATACAAGAACCAATAAAATGCTTCTTTGGCAGAAGTTTCCTTTTGTTTTACCACCCTGCTTTTGCTGGTTGTGACTAACAGTCCTTTTTCTTTACCCTTTAAATGAAGAAAAGAATGATTATGCCCCACTTCCCTGACCATTAAAAGTCACCCTACAATGTGACCCCAGAGGATTCTATATAAACCATCTCATAAGTTGTATTATTGACACCAAAGCACTTTCAAACCTCAATAGAAATTAGCAATTATTAATCATAATATATTTGTAGACAATAGTTATTAAATGTGGTTAACTTTTTAGATCTCCTATAATTGCTTGAGTTGATTTCCCACTCTGGGTTAAAATTTTACCTTTACTATTCATGCTAATAAAATTGACTCAGAGTCTATGTCCATTCACTATAGGATGCTGCTGAAAATGGAATTAACCTGTCAAATTAATTTAGTCTTTTTCTGCTTGAAACATCTGTCCTCTAGCAACACAATTACTATAATTTCTCAAATGTGATCTTATTTCTAATTCTGTGGAAATTTATGTGATTTAAACTCTGAACTTATTATTTTCATTCCAAGAAAAACTTATTATTTGCGAAGAGTGGAATTTTGTGTTTGACATTTACTGTGTATAATTTTTCACCTGCACTACCTCATGAAAATTGCCTATTTGGCATTCATTGGAAAAACCTATACCAAAAGTTCCTTATAGGAAGTAATTTTTGTTTTTATTTCATATGGATTAATATCTGAAGAACATAAGGACTTCCCTGGTTGCACAGTGGTTAAGAATCCATCTGCCAATGCAGGGGACACGGGTTCGATCCCTGGTCTGGGAAAATCCCACATGCCGCAGAGCAACTAAGCCCGTGAACCACTACTACTGAGCCTGTGCTCTAGAGCCCACGAGCCACAACTACTGAGCCTGCGTGCTGCAACTACTGAAGCCCACGTGCCTAGAGTCCATGCTCCGCAACAAGAGAAGCCACCACAATGAGAAACCCGTGCACCACAAGGAAGAGTAGCCCCCGCTCATTGCAACTAAAGCCCACGCCCAGCAATGAAGACCCAACACAGCCAAAAAACAAAAACCAAAAAGAACATAGATATGTGCCATTTTCAAACATTTTGTATAGATGGTTTGGTTTTGTGTTTAACTAACAGCTTGAAAAGGGAGAAAGTTTAAAATATTAGGTTATCTTTACTAAAGAAATTTCAGAATACTATTCAAATAGATAAATCAAACAAGGCTTTTTAGGGGCTTAGTGCTCTTGTCTTCTATGAATGCATTTATGATTTATAATTACTCTTAACATTATTTGTCTTTCCATGAGTTAGTGTTAATCCTTACAATGATACTTGATATTTAATTAAGACTTTAAAGAAATTACATTAGCGTCACTGTATGATTTTTCCAAGAAAAAAATAATGATGCTAATTATAACACCAATAATATATTTTATAATATTCCATGCCTCTTATACCTAATCATGGACTAAAATAGTAAGTTAATTTAGAGGCAAGATTATTAAAAGTGGTAATTCAGCATGCAGAGAGGACAAGATAAATTACAATCTTATTTTCTTTAAGACCCTTCAATTTCTTAGTGTGTTATTATTCTTATTTCATTATCAACAATTGACATTAACATTGTCACTCTTCCAGGAACTATCATAGTTTAATAAACAATTATCTTGTTGGTATTGAACAGACGAAAAATAATTGTTCTTTAAAACATCACTAAAACTTACAAGACATTTTGTCAGGGGTTAAACAAGTGAAATAAAAATTCTGGCAGCAAATTAGAGTAGTTGGCTTGGCTGATATATAAACACTGAAGTCTGCATACAGGTCTTTTCTCTCCCTAGGTAGGTTTATTCCTAGGTATTTTATTCTTTGTGCTGCAATGGTAAATGGGAGTGTTTCCATAATTTCTCTTTCAGATTTGTCATCATTAGTGTATAGGAATGCAAGAGATTTCTGTGCATTAATTTTGTATCCTGCTACTTTACCAAATTCATTGATTAGCTCTAGTAGTTTTCTGGTGGCATTTTTAGGATTCTCTATGTATAGTATCATGTCATCTGCAAACAGTAACAGCTTTACTTCTTCCTTTCCAATTTGTATTCCTTTTATTTCTTTTTCTTCTCTGATTTACCTGGCTAGGACTTCCAAAACTATGTTGAATAATAGTGGTGAGAGTGGACATCCTTGTCTTGTTCCTGATCTTAGAGGAAATGCTTCCAGTTTTGCACCGTTGAGAATGATGTTTGCTGAGGGTTTGTCGTATATGGCCTTTATTATGTTGAGGTAGGTTCCCTCTATGCCCACTTTCTGGAGAGTTTTTATCATAAATGGGTGTTGAATTTTGTCAAAAGTTTGTTCTGCATCTATTGAGATGATAATATGGTTTTTATTCTTCAATTTGTTAATATGGTGTGTCACGTTGATTGATTTGCGTATATTGAAGAATCCTTGCATCACTGGAATAAATCCCACTTGATTGTGGTGTATGATCCTTTTAATGTGTTTTTGGATTCTGTTTGCTAGTATTTTGTTGAGGATTTTTGCATCTATATTCATCAGTGATATTGGTCTGTAATTTTCTTTTTTTGTAGTATCTTTGTCTGGTTTTGGTATTAGGGTGATGGTGGCCTCATAGAATGAGTTTGGGAGTGTTCCTTCCTCTGCAAATTTTTGGAAGAGTTTGAGAAGGATGGGTGTCAGTTCTTCTCTAAATGTTTGATAGAATTCACCTGTGAAGCCATCTGGTCCTGGACTTTTGTTTGTTGGAAGATTTTTAATTACAGTTTCAATTTCATTACTTGTGATTGGTCTGTTCCTATTTTCTATTTCTTCCTGGTTCAGTCTTGGAAGGTTATACCTTTCTAAGAATTTGTCCATTTCTTCCAGGTTGTCCATTTTATTGGCATAGAGTTGCTTGTAGTAGTCTCTTAGGATGCTTTGTATTTCTGCGGTGTCTGTTGTAACTTCTCCTTTTCCATTTCTAATTTTATTGATTTGAGTCCTCTCCCTCTTTTTCTTGATGAGTCTGGCTAATGGCTTATCAATTTTGTTTATCTTCTCAAAGAACCAACTTTTAGTTTTATTCATCTTTCTTA
Organism: Balaenoptera acutorostrata; assembly: GCF_949987535.1. Classification (NCBI taxonomy): domain Eukaryota; kingdom Metazoa; phylum Chordata; class Mammalia; order Artiodactyla; family Balaenopteridae; genus Balaenoptera; species Balaenoptera acutorostrata. The sequence goes on from NC_080085.1 coordinate 73,190,815, forward strand.
TTGTTTTCTTTGTTTCTATTTCATTTATTTCCGCTCTGATCTTTATGATTTCTTTCCTTCTGCTAACTTTGGGTTTTGTTTGTTCTTCTTTCTCTAGTTCCTTTTGGTGTAAGGTTAGATTGTTTACTTGAGATTTTTCTTGTTTCTTTAGGTAGGCGTGCATAGCTATAAACTTCCCTCTTAGAACTGCTTTTGCTGCATCCCATAGGTTTTGGGTCATCGTGTTTTCATTGTCATTTGTCTCTAGGTATTTTCTGATTTCCTCTTTGATTTCTTCAGTGATCTCTTGGTTATTTAGTAATGTATTGTTTAGCCTCCATGTGTTTGTTTTTTACATTTTTTTCCCTGTAATTCATTTCTAATCTCATAGCGTTGTGGTCAGAAAAGATGCTTGATATGATTTCAATTTTCTTAAATGTACTGAGGCTTGATTTGTGACCCAAGATGTGATCTATCCTGGAGAATGTTCTGTGCACACTTGAGTAGAAAGTGTAATCTGCTGTGTTTGAATGGAATGTCCTATAAATATCAATTAAATCTATCTGGTCTATTGTGTCATTTAAAGCTTCTGTTTTCTTATTTATTTTCATTTTGGATGATCTGTCCATTGGTGTAAGTGAGGTGTTAAAGTCCTGCACTATTATTGTGTTACTGTCGGTTTCCTCTTTTATAGCTGTTAGCAGTTGCCTTATGTATTGAGGTGCTCCTATGTTGGGTGCATATATATTTATAAATGTTGTATCTTCTTCTTGGATTGATCCCTTGATCATTATGTAGTGTCCTTCCTTGTCTCTTGTAATATTCTTTATTTTAAAGTCTATTTTATCTGATATGAGTATAGCTACTCCAGCTTTCTTTTGATTTCCATTTGCATGGAATATCTTTTTCCATCCCCTCACTTTCAGTCTGTATGTGTCCCTAGGTCTGAAGTGGGTCTCTTGTAGACTGCATATATACAGGTCTTGTTTTTGTATCCAGTCAGCAGGCCTGTGTCTTTTGGTTGCAGCATTTAATCCATTCATGTTTAAGGTAATTATCTATATGTATGTTCCTATGACCATTTTCTTAATTGTTTTGGGTTTGTTTTTGTAGGTCCTTTTCTTCTCTTGTGTTTCCCACTTAGAGAAGTTCCTTTAGTATTTTCTGTAGAGCTGGTTTGGTGGTGCTGAATTCTCTTAGCTTTTGCTTGTCTGTAAAGCTTTTGATTTCTCCATCAAGTCTGAATGAGATCCTTGCCAGGTAGAGTAATCTTGGTTGTAGTTTCTTCCCTTTCATCACTTTAAGTATATCATGCCACTCCCTTCTGGCTTGTACAGTTTCTGCTGAGAAATCAGCTGTTAACCTTATGGGAGTTCCCTTGTATGTTGTCATTTTTCCCTTGCTGCTTTCAATAATTTTTCTTTGTCTTTAATTTTTGCCAATTTGATTACTATGTGTCTCGGCATGTTTCTCCTTGGGTTTATCCTGTATGGGACTCGCTGTGCTTCCTGGACCTTGGTGGCTATTTCCTTTCCAATGTTAGGGAAGTTTTCAATTATAATCTCTTCAAATATTTTCTCTGGTCCTTTCTCTCTTCTCCTTCTGGGACCCCTATAATGTGAATGTTGTTGCTTTTAATGTTGTCCCAGAGGTCTCTTAGGAGACCTCCTTAAAGATGATACCAACAGGTGGAGAGATATACCATGTTCTTGGATTGGAAGAATCAATATTGTGAAAATGACTATACTACCCAAAGCAAACTACAGATTCAATGCAATCCCTATCAAATTACCAATGGCATTTTTTATGGAACTAGAACAAAAAATCTTAAAATTTGTATGGAGACACAGAAGACCCTGAATAACCAAAACAGTCTTCAGGGAAAAAAACGGAGCTGGAGGAATCAGACTCCCTGAGTTCAGAGTATACTACAAAGCTACAGTAATCAAGACAATATGGTACTGGCACAAAAACAGAAACATAGATCAATGGAACAAGATAGAAAGCCCAGAGATAAACCCACACACCTATGGTCAACTAATCTATGACAAAGGAGGCAAGGATATACAATGGAGAAAAGACAGTCTCTTCTATAAGTGGTGCTGGGAAAACTGGACAGCTACATGTAAAAGAATGAAATTAGAACACTCCCTAACACAATACACAATAATAAATTCAAAATGGATTCGAGACCTAAATGTAAGACCAGACACTATAAAACTCTTAGAGGAAAGCATAGGAAGAACACTCTTTGACATAAATCACAGCAAGATCTTTTTTGATCCACCTCCTAGAGTAATGGAAATAAAAACAAAAATAAACAAATGGGACCTAATGAAACTTCAAAGGTTTTGCATAGCAAAGGAAACCATAAACAAGATGAAAAGACAACCCTCAGAATGGGAGAAAATATTTGCAAATGAATCAACGGACAAAGGATTAATCTCCAATATATATAAACAGCTCATGCAGCTCAATATTAAAGAAACAAACAACCCAATCCAAAAATGGGCAGAAGACCTAAATAGACATTTCTCCAAAGAAGACCTACAGATGGCCAAGAAGCACATGAAAAGCTGCTCAACATCACTAATTATTAGAGAAATGCAAATCAAAACTACAATGAGGTATCACCTCACACCAGTTAGAATGGGCAGCATCAGAAAATCTACAAACAACAAATGCTGGAGAGGGTGTGGAGAAAAGGGAACCCTCTTGCAGTGTTGGTGGGAATGTAAATTGATACAGCCACTATGGAGAACAGTATGGAGGTTCCTTAAAAAACTAAAAATAGATTTACCATATGACCCAGCAATCCCACTTCTGGGCATATACCCAGAGAAAACCATAATTCAAAAAGACACATGCACCCCAATGTTCATTGCAGCACTACTTACAATAGCCGGGTCATGGAAGCAACCTAAATGCCCATCGATGGATGAATGGATAAAGAAGTTGTGGTACATATATACAATGGAATATTACTCAGCCATAAAAAGGAACGAAATTGAGTCATATGTTGAGACGTGGATGGATCTAGAGACTGTCATACAGACTGAAGTAAGTCAGAAAGAGAAAAACAAATATCGTATATTAACGCATGTATGTGGAACCTAGAAAAATGGTACAGATGAGCCAGTTTGCAGGGCAGAAGTTGTGACACAGATGTAGGGAACAGACATATGGACACCAACGGGGGAAAACAGCAGTGGGTTGGGGATGCTGGTGTGCTGAATTGGGCGATTGGGATTGACATGTATACACTGATGTGTATAAAATTGATGACTAATAAGAACCTGCAGTATAAAAAAACAAACAAACAAAACAACTAATACTAAACTTTCATTGGGTTATTTGTATGGAAATATGTTAATATAAATGTTTCAGACATTACATGAAATTTCTAAAAATCTTATATGTTCTGGTATAATGTTATAAGTCATAATTCTCATTATTACTTTAAAATGTATATCTCAGAAATAGCTAAATTTCCTTGTCAATTGCATTATTATGAACTTTCATCAAATCTTTAACCGTGGTCATTTTTAAGTCTTTTGTCATTTACAGACAGTTCTGGGTGTACTCTGATGCTTTTGCAAATATTTTCCTATAAAAGTGTTTCATCTTCAAGGAATTCAAGGAAAAGACTCTGACAAGTACAGGTTTCTGGTAACTGACTATACTGCTGAACTGAATGAATAAGCATTTTCAGAACTCTAATGAAAAACTGATGAACTCATAAAAGTGCTAACAAAAGATCAAGATAAAAAAATTAATTACATGGGACTGAGTGAACTGATGAGGATGATTATAATTTTTGTGACTTTCTGTTTGGATTAAAAAAAAAATCCCACAAGGACTCAGAGGCAAAGAACATAGAAATCAATTTTCACTGCAAAGTAAAGGAACTGTTACAGTGGAGGATTACTGGACTGAATGTCAATATTATGACATAGTATGAGTGTGTTTCGTGTTTGGTAATTGCAATCATTGTTGCTTTTGTTGTGGTCATCCATTTACAATGCTTGGTGTCAGTCTATTTATCTCTTGTAAAAATAAAATACAGTGTGCGTGTGTGAAAAAAAAAAGTATTTAGTTCTCCCAGATGACTTATTCTACTGAGCTAGAAGACTCTTTAACCTATGCTTTCATTTGCCCCTTGGTGATGTGCATATCATCTTAACATGTATTATTTTCATTATTATTATTATTATGTAAACTACCATTTACTATTATTTATAGAGATGTTTGTTGTACATATGAAAAGTGGAGAGCTGAGTTTAAAACTATGTCTGCTTCACTTTTGTATATTAAATCATTCATCCATTTTTAAAAAAAAAGAAAAAAAGAAAAATATTAGCCTGTAAGGAATATCTTGAGATCACCTTGGTTCCCAATATCACTCCACATCACATATAAAAACAAAATCTAATGCAGAATTATCTTACATTCTAAGAAAGGTGATTTTAGAAATGTCAGGTTGTGATAGTAAAGTAGTTTATGGGCTATGATTAATAAAGGACATAAGCCAGTCTCCAAACCATTTCTATATGATTCCAAAGGAATGTCCCAGATTTTGACAGTTATGAATAAATATGCTGTAAATATACATGTGCAGGATTTTTTGTGGACATAAATTTTCAACTCATTAGGGTAAACACCAAGGAGCAGGACTACTAGATAATATAGTAAGAGTATGATTAGTTTTATGAGAAAATGTTGAACTGTCTTCTGAAGTGGCTGTACCATTTTGCATTCCTAATAGCAATGAGTTTGAGTTTGTATTACTCCTCATCCTCATTTGCTTTTTCTGTTGTCAGTGTTTTCTTTTTTATCCACTGTAATAGGTTGTAGTGACATCTCATTGTTTTAATTTGCACTTCTCTATTGACATATATTGTTGAGCATCTTTTCATATGCTTATTTGCCATCTGTAGATCTTCTTTGTTGAGGTGTATGTTAAGATCTTTGACCCTTTTTTCAGTTGGGTTGTTTGTTTTCTTACTGTTGAGTTTTAAGAATTCTTTGTATACTTTGGATATCAGGCCTTTATTAGACATGTATTTTGTAAAGAATTTCTCCCATCACATGGCATCTCTTCTCAATCTCTTAATAGTGTCTTTCACAGAGTTGTCTTTTTAATTTTAATGAAATCCAAATGATCAATTTTTCCTTTTACAAGTCTTACTTTGATGTTGTCTCTAAGAAGTCATAGCCAAACCCAAGATCACCTAGGTCTTCTGTGTTATCTTCTAGTAGTTTTATAGTTTTGTGTTTTATATTTAAGCCTCTGATCCATTTGAAGTTAATTTTTGTGAAAGGTATACGTTCTGTGTATAGATACATTTTTTTGCCTGTAGATATCCAGTTGTTTCAGCACCATTTATTGAAAAGACTATCCTTTCTCCATTGAATTACCCTTTCTCTTTTGTCAAAGATAAGTTGATTGCATTTGTGTAAGTCTATTTCAGCATTCTCTATTTTGTTCCATTGATCTTTTTGCCTATTCTTTTGCAATACCACACTGTATTGATTATTGTAGTTCTATAGTAAGTCTTGAAGTGTGGTAGAGTCAGTCCTCCAACTTTGTTCTTTCCCTTCAGTATTCTGTTGGCTACACTTGGTCCCTTACCTTTTCATATAAACCCCATAATATTTGTCTATATCCACAAAATAACTTGTTGGGGTTTTTACTGGGATTGCATTGAACCTGTATATCAAATTGGGAATAACTAACATCTTGATAATATTGAATCCTCCTATACATGAACATGGACTATCCATTTATTTAAATCTTTGTTGATTTCTTTCATGAGAGTTTTATAGACTCCTAACATAGCACTTATACATATTTTGTTAGATTTATACCTAAATATTTCAGGCTTTGATGATAAAGTAAATGGTATTGTGTTTTTAATTTAAATTCTAATTGTACATTTCTGGTATACTGTATAAGAAAGCAAATGGCTTTTTTATATTAACTTTACTATAATTCCTTATAATAGTTCCAGGAGGTTTCATTTTGTTAATTTTTGGGAATGTCCACATAGGCAATCACATCAACTGTGAAGAAAGAGAGTTTTACTTCTTTTTTTCACACTCTGTATATCTTTTTTTTCTTGTCTTATTGCATTAAGTAGGACTTACATTACAGTGTTGAATAGAAGTGGTGAAATGAAACATCCTTGTGTTGTTTCTGATCTCAGCAAGAAGTTTAATACCATTAAGTATGATGTTAGCTATAGATTTTATGCAGATGTTGTTTATCAAGTTGGGGAAGTTCCCCTCTATTCCTAGTTTGCTGATAGCTTTTAACTAGAACGGGTGTTGGATGTTTGTCAAAAAATTTTTTGGCATCTACTGATATGACAATATGATTTTCTGACTTTAGTCTATTGATTGGATGGTTTACATTAATTTGTTTTTGAATGTAGAGCCAGCCCTACATACCTGAAATAAATCCTTATTGGCTGTTGTGTATAAATCTTTTTACACATTGTTGGATTCAACTTGCTGATATTTTTTTGAGGATTTTTGTATTGATTGATTTTTAACTACTGAACCAGCATTGCATGCCTGGAATAAAACCCACTTTGCCTCAGTGAATAATTCTTATTATATGTTGCTGAATTTTATTTGCTAATATTTTGTTAATAATGTTTTGTCTATTCATAAGGGATATTGAACTTTAGTTTCCTTTTTGTGCTATCTTTTTCTGGTTTTGTCATTAAGGTAATATTAACTTCATAGACTTACTTGAAAAACAATTATTTGGAAGAGATGTGTAAAGCTGGTAGTATTTTTTCTTCAAAAGTTTGATAGAATTCTCCTGTGAAAACTTTCAGACCTAGAATTTGGGGAGTTTACAAATTATGAATTAAGTTTCCTTGATAGGCATAGGACTTTTCAAATTATCTATTTTATTTTGGGTGAGTTATGGTAATTTGTGTTTTTTTCATGAATTTATCCATTTGATCTAAGTTATCAAATTTCTGTTGGCTTAGTTGTTTGTAGTATTCGTTATTATCCCTTTGTTGTCTACAAGTTCTGTAATGCTATTTCTTGTTTTTCTTGATATATTAATTTGTATCTTCTACCTTTTCTGTTTCAGTCTTGCTAGAATTTTGCCTATTTTATTGATTTTTTCCAAAGAACCTACTATTTTTCACTGATTTTCTCTATTGTTCTGTTTTCAATTTCTTTGATTTCTGTTTGTATCTTTGTTATTTACTTTCTTCTACTTGCTTTGGTTATATTTTGCCCTTCTTTTCCTAGGTCCTTGAAGTAAGAGCTTAGATTATCAATTTGACACTTTTCCTCTTTTGTAACATTGACATTTAGTGGCATAAATTCCTTCTTCAGCGCTGCTTTAGCTATGTCTTACACATATTGATATGTTGTGTTTTTATTCAGTTAATTGTATTTTTTATTTCCCTTGAGTCTTGTTCTTTAACTCAATGATTATTTATGAATGTGTTGCTTTATTTCCAAATGTGGGGTGATTTCTTGCTATCTTTATGTTTTTGATTGCTAGTTTGATTTGATTTGTCCAGTTTGACTGAAGTAGAGAAATCTTTTTCTCCGTTTACCCCCTGCATTTACAATATAATTGCCTTAAATACTTCCTCTGTATACCTTGAGGACCACATAAGACAGTGTTATAATTTTTGCTCCATCCATCAATATAATTTAGAAAACTCAAGAGAAAGAATACCCTTGTATTTAATCTATATTTTTATATTCCCATTATTCTTTCTTTATTTCTAATGTTCCAACATTACTTCTTTTATCATTTATTTTCACCTTTTAAATTTTAATCTTTTTCAGCTATATTGAGGTATAATTCAAAAATAAAATTATAAGATATTTAAAGTATATATCATGATGATTTGAAATATTGTGAAATATTACATTGTGAAAGGATTCCTCCCATCTAATTAATTAACATATCCATCACTTCACATATTTACTCTTTTGTGACAATATTCAAGTCCTACTCTCTTAGAATATTTCAATTATAAAATACAGTGTTATCAACTATAGTCAACATGTTATACATCAGATCCAAAGATTTTGTACATGTTATAGCTGAAAGTTTGTAATGTTTTTACTAATTTCTCCCTATTTCCCACAATCCCCAGCCCCTAGTAGCCACTTTTATACTCTGTTTCTATGATTTTGAATTTTATTTCAATTTCACATAGAAATGATTCAATTCAGTATTTGACTTTCTCTTTTGGCTTATTTAACTTAATATAATGCCCTCAGACCTGCAAATGGCAAGATTTCCTTCTTTCTCATGGCCAAATAATATTCCATTGTGTGTGTGTGTGTTTGTGTGTGTGTGTGTGTGTGTGTGTAACCTTCTTTATCTACTCATCTAGTAATGGACATTTAAGTTGTTTACATGTCTGGGCTATTGTGAATAATGTTGCAGTGAGCATAGGTGTGTATATACCTTTTTGATATCCTGTTTTCACTTCCTTTGGATACATACCCAGAAGTGAAATCATTGGATTTTATGGCAGTTCTATTTTTAATTTTTAAATGAATCTCAATACTCTTTTTCATAGTTGCTGAACCAATTTACATTCCAACTGTGCATAACGGTTCCCTTTTCTCCACATCCTCACCAACACTTGTTATCTTTTATCTACTTGATGATAACCATTCTATCAGGTGTGAGGTTGTATTTCACTGTGGTTTTCATTTGCATTTCCCAGATGATTAGTGATGTTGAACACCTTTTCATGTACCTGTTGGCCATTTGTATGTCTTTGTAAAATTGTCAGTTCAGTTCCTCTGCCTATTTTTCAATTGGATTGTTTGGTTCTGGCTACTGAGTTGTGTGAGTTCTTTATATACTTTGGATATTAACTCCTTATCAGATATGTGATTTGCAAATATTTTCTCTCATTTCATAAGTTGCCTTTTCATTTGTTGATGGTTTCCATTGTTGTGCAGAAGATTTTTATTTTGATGTAATTTCACTTGATTTTTGTTTTTGTTACCTTTGCTTTTGGTGTCTAATCCAAAAAATCATTGCCAAGACTGATGTCAAGGAGCTTGCACCTTATGTTTTATTCTAGAAGTTTTACAGTTCAGGACTTAAGTTTTTATTCCATATTGAATAAATTTTTGTGCATGGGGTAAGATAGGGGTTTAGTTTCATTCTTTTGCACATGGCAATTCACTTTTCCCACCGCCATATATTAAAGATACTATTCTTTCCCCATTACTTATTCTTGACTGCTTTGTCATAAATTAATTGACCATATGTGCATGGGTTTATTTCTGGACTCTCTATTCTGTTCCATTGATCTTGTGTCTGTTTTTATGCCATTCTCTTTTGATTATTATAGTTTTGTAATATAGTTTGAAATCAGAAAATGTGATGTCTCCAGCTTTGTTCTTATTTCTTAAGATTGCTTTGGCTATTTATGATTTTCTATGGTTCCATACAAATTTTAACATTTTTTCCAATTTCTGTGAAAAATGCCACTTGAATTTTTACAGGGATTGCATTATATTGATAGATTACATGAGTAGTATGGAAATTTAATGATATTAATTCTTTCTATCCACGAGCAAAGAATAGCGTTCCATTTATTTATGTCTTCTTCAGTTTCTTTCAGCAAAGTCTTACAGTTCTCAATGTACAGATCATTCACCTCTTTGGTTAAATTTATTCCAAAATATTTAATTCTTTTTAATGATACTATTTACAATTGTATATTGGGATTATTTTCTTAATTTCTCTTTCTAATAGTTCTTTTTTATATACAGAAATGCACAGATTTTTGTATGGTGATTTTGTATCCTGTAACCTTAGTGAATCATTTATTAGTTCTAACAATTTTTGGATGGAATCCTCAGGGTTTCCTGTATATAATAATATGACATTTACAAATAGAGGCAATTTTACTTTTTCTATTCTGATTTGGATAACTTTTATTTCTTTTCCTTGCCTAATTGCTTTGGTTAGGACTTATAGTGTTATATTGAATGAAAGTGGCAAGCGTGGGCATTCTTGTCTTGTTCCTGATCTTACAGGAAGAGCTTTCAACTTTTCACCATTGAGTATGATGCTAGTTGTGGGTTTATCATATGTGGCATTTATTATGCTGAGGTATGTTCCCTTTATACATGATTTGAAAATTTTTGTCATGAAAGGATTTCAAATCTTATTAAATGCGTTTTCTCCATCTATTGAGAAAAGCCTAATTTTTTGTGGTAGTTTTATTTCTTTTTTTTACATCTTTATTGGAGGGTAATTGCTTTACAATGTTGTGTTAGTTTCTTCTGTACAACAAAGTGAATCAGCTGTATGTATACATATATCCCCATATTCCCTCCCTCTTGAGCTTCCCCCCCACCCTCCCTATCCCACCTCTCTAGGTCATCACAAAGCATTAGCTTCCCACTAGCCATCCATTTTACATTTGGTAGCGTATATATGTCAGTGCTACACTCTCACTTTGTCCCTGCTTCCCCATCCCCCCCATGTCCTAAAGTCCATTCCCTATGTCTGCATCTTTATTCCTGCCCTGTCACTAGGTTCATCAGTATCATTTTTTTAAGATTCCTTATATATGCATTAGCATACGGTATTTGTTTGAGAAAAGCCTAATTTTTATCCTTCATGTTGTTAATGTGATTTATCACATTGATTGATTTGTGAATGTTGAACTGTCTTTGCATCCTTGGAGTAAATGCCACTTGATCATGATATACGGTCTTTGTAATGTACTGTTGGAATCAGTTTGCTAATATTCTATTGAGTATATTTACATTGATGTTAATCAGGGATATTGACCTGTAATTTTCTTTTCTTGTAGTGTCCTTGTCTGGTTTTGGAATCAGTGTAATGCTGACCTTGTAAACTGAGTTTGGAGGAGTTCATTCCCATTTAATATTTTCAAAGAGTTTGATTGATATTAATTCTTCTTTAAATGTTTCAGAGAAATCACAAGTGAAGCCATCTGGTCATGGGGTTTTCCGTGTTAAGACGTTTATGACTATGGATTAACTCTCCTTAATTGTTATTGGTCTTTTCAAATTTTCAGTTTTCATAATTCAGTCTTGGTAGGTTGTATATTTTTTTTTAAGAAAGCAGAGTAGACAGTTTGATATATGGATATTGAACAAAAAAGAGAGATCTGAACTGGAAATATAAACATGGAATACATTTTTTTTTATAGCTACTTTATTTATTTATTTTATTTTATTTTTGGCTGTGTTGGGTCTTCGGTTCGTGCGAGGGCTTTCTCTGGTTACGGCAAGTGGGGGCCACTCTTCATCGCGGTGCAGGGACCGCTCTTCATCGCGGTGCGCGGGCCTTTCACTATCGCGGCCCCTCCTGTTGCGGGGCACAGGCTCCAGACGCGCAGGCTCAGTAGTTGTGGCTCACGGGCCCAGCTGCTCCATGGCATGTGGGATCTTCCCAGACCAGGGCTCGAACCCGTGTCCCCTGCATTAGCAGGCAGATTCTCAACCACTGTGCCACCAGGGAAGCCCAGGTTGTATATTTTTAAAGAATTTATCCATTTATTCTAAGTTGTCAAATTTATTGGTGTATAGTTGTTCATAGTAGTCTTCTATAATCCTTTGTATTTCTGTGGTATTAGTTGTAATGTCTCCACCTTCATTTCTGATTTTATTCATTTGAATCCCCTATTTTTTCATTTGATCATGTACTTGCCCTTAAGAGCGTTTTCTTTAGACATTTTTTGAGTAGATTTGTTTGCAAGAAAGTCTTTTCATTTTTCTTCATTTGAGAAGGTCCTTCTTTCTCCTTTATTCTTTTTTTAATTGAAGTATAGTTGATTTAAAAGATTATATTAGTTTCAGGCAATTCAATATTTTTATAGATTACATTCCATTTAAAATTATTATAAATAATGTGTATATTCCATGTTCTGTAAAATATATTCTTGTAGCTTATTTATTTTATGCATAGTACTTCCTGCCTCTTAATCCCCTGCACATATCTAGATCTACCCACTTCCTACTACCCACTGATAACCACTAGTTTGTTCTATATATTTGTTCATCTGTTCTGTTTTGTTATTTTTTTATTTGTTAGATTCCACATATAAGTGCTAATATACAGTACTTTATTCCCTCCGTGACTTATTTCACTAAGCATAATACCCTCTAGATCCATCCATGTTGTTGCAAATGGCAGTATTTCAGTCGTTTTTAAGGCAGAGTAATATTCTATTGTGTGTATATGTATATATATTGTACATATATATTTTATATATTTATATATATATGTGTATACATATATACACATATGTATATATATATATATATATATGTACACACATGCAATGTCACATCTTCTTTATATATTCATCTGTTGCTTCTGTATCTTGGCTATTGTAAATGATGCTGCTATGAACATTGGGATGCATGTGTCTTTTTGACTTAGTATTTTTGTTTTCTTTGATATATACTCAGAAGCAGAATTGCTTGATCATATGGTAGTTCTATTTTAGTTTTTGGAGGAGCCTCCATGCTGTTTTCCATAGTGGCTGCACCAATTTACATTCTTGCCAACAGTGTACTGGGTTTCCTTTTTCTTCTCATCCTAACCAATATTGATATTGTATACTTTTTGAATATAGCCATTCTGACATCTGTGAGGTGATATCTCATTGTGGTTTCAACTTGCATTTCTCTGATGATTAGCAGTGCTGAACATCTTTTCTTGTGCCTGTTGGCTATCTGTGTATCTTTTTTGGGAAAATGTCTATTCAGGACTTCTGCCCATTTTTTAATCAGGTTTATTTTTATATTGGGTTGTATGAGCTGTTTATATATATTGGATATTAACCATTTGTTGGTCATATCATTTGCAAATATTTAAATATTTTATCCCATTTAGTAGGTTGTCTTTTCATTTCATTGATGGTTTCCTTTGATGTGCAAAAGCTTTTAAGTTTAAGTCCCATTTGTTTATTTTTGCTTTTGTTTCCTTTGCCTTGAGAGACTGATCCAAGAAAATACTGCTACAATTTATGTCACAGAGTGTTCTGCCTAGGTTTTCTTCTAGGAGTTTTATGCTTTCTGGTCTTATATTTAAATCTTTAATCCATTTTGAGTTTATTTTTGTATATTATGTGAAAAATGTTCTAATTCCATTCTTTTACACATAGCTGTTCAGTACTCCCAGCAACACTTATTGAAAAGACTATCTTTTTCTGATTGTATAGTCTTCCTTCCTTTGTCGTAGATTATTTGACCATAAGTTCATGGGTTTATTTCTAGGTCATCTATTCTGTTCCATTGATCTATGTATATGTTTTTGTGTCAGTATGATATTGTTTTGCTTACTGTAGCTTTGTAGTATAATCTAAAGTCAGGGAGCAGGATACTCCCAGCTTTGTTCTTTTTTTTTTTTTTTTTAATGTGATGATCCATTTATTTATTTATTTATGGCTGTGTTGTGTCTTCGTTTCTGTGCGAGGGCTTTCTCCAGTTACGGCAAGTGGGGGCCACTCTTCATCGCGGTGCGCGGGCCTCTCACTATCGCGGCCTCTCTTGTTGCGGAGCACAAGCTCCAGACGCGTGGGCTCAGCAATTGTGGCTCACGGGCTTAGTTGCTCCGTGGCATGTGGGCTCTTCCCAGACCAGGGCTCGAACCCGCGTCCCCTGCATTGGCAGGCAGACTCTCAACCACTGCGCCACCAGGGAAGCCCCCAGCTTTGTTCTTTTATCTCAAGATTCCTTTGACTGTTGGGATCTTCTGTGATTCCATACAAGTTTTAGGACTATTTGTTCTAGTTCTGTGAAAAAAATGTCATGGGTATTTTGGTAGAGATTGCATTATTTGTGTAGATTACTTTGGGTACTGTGGACATTTTAACATATTAATTCTTCCAATCCATGAATATATGATATATTTCCATTTACTTGTATCATATTCAATTTCCTTCATAAATGTTAGTTTTCAGAGTATAGGTCTTTCACTTTCTTGATTAAGTTTATTACCAGGTTTTTAAATTCTTTTTAATGCAATTTTAAGTGGGATTATTTTCTTTAATTATCTTTCTGATAGTTCATTATTAGTGTATAGAAAAGCAACAAATTTCTGTATATTAATTGTGTATCCTGCAACTTTACTGGATTCATTTATTAGTTCTAATAGTTTTTTCATGGATACTTTAGGGTTTTCTATATATAGCATCATGTCATCTGCAAATAGTGACAGTTTTACTTATTCCTTTCCAATTTGGATGTCATTTATTTCTTGTTCTTGTCTGATTGCTGTGGCTAAGACTTCCAATAGTATGTTAAATAAAACTGGCAAGAGTGGGCATCCTTATCTTGTACCTGATTTTATAGGAAATGATGAGAACATTTTACCATTGAGTATGATGATAGATGTGGATTTGTCATAAATGGCCTTTATTAAGCTGAGATATGTTCCCCCATACCAACATAGATGAGAGTTATTATGATAAATCAATGTTGAATTTTGTCAGAAGCCTTTTCTCCATCTATTGAAATTATCATGAGTTTTATTCTTCAGTTTGTTAATGTAGTGTATCACATTGATTGATTTACAAATGTTGAATGGTCCTTCTGACCCTGGAATTAATGTGACTGGATCATGGTGTATGATCGTTTTTATATATTTTTGGATTCAGTTTGCTAATATTTTTTAAGGTTCTTTCATCTGTATTCATCAAAGACATTGGACTGTAATTTTCTTTTTTTGTATAGTCTTTGTCTTGTTTTGGTAGCAGGGTAATGGTGGATTCACAGAATGAATTTGGGACTGTTTCCTCCTCTTCAATTTTTTGGAATAGCTTGAGAAGGATAGGTATTAGTGCTTCCTTTTATGTTTGGTAGAGTTGCTCTCTGAAGCTGCCCAGTCCTGGACTTTTGTTTGCTGGAATTTTTTTATTACAAATTTAATATGACTACTAGTGACCAGTCTGTTCAAATTGCCTGTTTCTTTTTGACTCAGTCTTGACAGGTTGTATAATTCTAGAAATGTGTCCATTTCTTCTAGGTTGTCCAATTTGTTGGCCTGTAACTGTTCATAGTATTCTTTTATGATTTTTTTGTATCTCTGTGGTATTGGTCTTTATTTCTCCTCATTCATTTCGTATTTTGATTATTTGTTTTCTTTCTCTTCTTGGTGAGCCTGGCTAAGGGTTTATCAATTTTGTTTATTTTTTTCAAAAAGATCTCCTGGTTTCATTGACTTTTTTCTATCGTTTTTTGATCTCTATTTTATTATTACCTCTCTGATCTTTATTGTTTCCTTCTTTCCACTGACTTTGGGCTTTGTTTGCTTTTGTTTTTTTCTAATTCCTTTAGATGGTAGGTTAGCTTGTTTACCTGAGATTTCTCTTGTTTTTTGAGGTAGGCTTGTATCACTATTAACTTTCTCCTTAGAACTGCTTTTGTTGCACCCCATAGATTTTGGAAAGTTGTGTTTCCATTTTCATTTGTCTCGAGGTATTTTCTGAATTCCTCTTTGATTTCTCCATTGACCCACTGGTATTTTAGTAGCATGTTTAGTCTCCATGTGTTTGTTTTCCCAATTTTCTTCCTGTAATTGATTTCTAGTTTCATACCATTGTGGTTGGAAAAAAAATAATGCTTGATATAATTTCTATCTTCTTGAATTTATTGAGATTTTTTTTGTGGCCTAGTATGTGATCTATCCTGGTGAACATTTTATGTACACTTGAAAAGAATTTATATTCTGCTGTTTTGAGATGGTATGTCCTATAGATATATATTAAGTCCAACTGGTCTAATGTATCATTTAATTCCACTATTTCCTTACTGATTTTCTGTCTGGATAATGTATCCATTGTTGTAAATGTGGTGTTAAAGTCCCCTACTATTTTTGTATTATTGTCAATTTTTCCCTTTATGTTTGCTAATATTTGCTTTATATATTTAAGTGCTCTCATATTAGTTGCATATATGTTAATGACTGTTACATCCTCTTCTTGTGTTGATGCTTTTATCATGATATAATACCCTTCTTTGTCTTTTGTTATAGACTTTGTTTTAAAGTCTATTTTGTCTGATATGAGTGTTACTATCCCTGCTTTCTTGTCACTTCCATTTTCATGAAATATCTTTTTCCATCCCCTCACTTCCAGTCTGTGTGTGACTTTAGCTATGAAGTGAGTCTCTTGGAAGCTGCATATTGGTTGGTCTTCATTTTTTTATCCAATTATCCACCCTATGTATTTTGATTAGAACATTTAGTCTATTGACATTTAAAGTGATTATTGATAGATATGTAATTATTGCCATTTTGTTACTTGTTTTTTGGTTGTTTTTGTAGTTCTTCTCTGTTCTTTTTGTCTCCTTTTAGTTTCTTCCCTTGTAGTTTGATCATTTTCTTTAGTGGTATGCTTGTGTTTCTTTCTCTCTAGTTTTGGTGTATCTATTGTAGGTTTTCAATATGTGGTTACCATGGGGTTCATAAATATTGACTTATAACTATATCTACTCGTTTTAAATTAGTAGTCATTTAAATTCAAACACTCTAAAAGATCTACATTTTTACTTTACTCCCCATATTTTGTGTTTTTGATGTCATATTTTACATCTTCATGTTTATTCCTTCATTCTTTATTGATGAACTCTTGGTTTTTGCTTGTTCTAGAAGTTCTTTCTCTCTCTTTCAATTCTAAATAATAATCTTTCTGGGTAAAGTATCCTGGGTTACATTTTTTTTTCTCTTTCAGCACTTTGAATGTATCATGCCATCCCTTCTGTCTTCCAAAGTTTCTGCAGAAAAATCAACTGATAGCCATATGGGGATTCACTTGTATGTGACTCTTTGTTTTTCTCTTGCTGCCTTTAGAATTCTCTCTTTATCTTTAACTTCTGCCATTTGAATTATGTTATGTTTTTGTATGGGTCTTTTTGGGTTCATCTTGTTTGGGACCCTCTGTGCTTCCTGTACCTGGATATCTGTTTCCTTTTTCAGGTTTGGGAAGTTTTCAGCCATAATTTCATCAAATATATTTTTGACACTTTCCTCTCTCTCTTGTCCTTCTGGGACCCATATAATGCAAATTTTGTTGCACTTGATGTTGTTTCAGAAGTCCTATAAACTTTTCTCATTTTTTAATTTGTTTTTTCTTTTTGCTGTCTTGAATGGGTGATTTCCATTATTCTATATTCCAGATCTCTTAAGCATTTTTCTGTATCACCTAGTCTGTTGTTAACTCCTTCTAGTGTGTTCTTCATTTCAGTTAATGTAGTCTTCAGTTCTGACTGGTTCCTTTTTTATTTTCTAAATCCTTATTAAAATTCTGTGTTTATCTATAATTTCCCCTAATTCTGATAGCATTCTCGTTGCTAATGCTTTTATTTTGCTTAAAAGCATAGGTTCATGGACTCTGAGTCAGAAAAGTCCTTGGAACTCATCTAGTTCAGAGAATGGCAAACTTCTTCTGTAAAGGACTAGATCTTAAATATTTGGGGCTTTCCAGGTAAAACAATGTTCTCAACTGTTGAAGAAACTGCCCTCACTGATGGGCTAATAGACTTTACATTTTAATTTTTTACAATTTTAAAATGTGAAAAATTTCCTTTGCTCTTAGGCCATACAAAAACATGGTGGGATAGGCTTGGCCCACAAGCATAGTTTGCTAGTCCCTCATCTAGCTCATTTTATCTTAAACTGGGCTGAACTTAGGGCGCTTGTTGAAAATACTTGAATATTCTGGCTTCTTTACGTGACTTTAATTTGCAATTAGGAATTCTTAGTAGTGATGCTTTCCCAAGGTAGGCCTCTAGTGAAATGTACAATGTACAATGATAGGGCTAGTTTACAAAAAGGAGGAAAATTAAGGAACCAAATTCCATGAGTAGCGAGCCTTACTTCCTTTAGAAAATAAAGGGGTTCCTTGCCATGCTCTCTCCCTATTCCCTTTAAACTCCTTACTTAAGCTCTAAAATTGTTAAAACTTTGCAAATCACACACTATGTTTTTTTTCATGTAATTGTGTTAAAGATTAACAATGACGATTTTTACTTTATAAAACAGATTTTGGAGGGAAAAAACTTTCTATGGAGTATAATATAGGTCATTAATAGAACCTTTTTGTTATCTTCACATTTCCAATGAACCTGGGAGTTCACTTATTGTCATTTGTCAGCTTCTGAGGCTTAGATACCTCTTGACTCCATTTATTTCAGAATAATGGTTAGTTAGGACACAATTGTATTTTACAATTGTATGGCCATGGCACTGACACCATCAGATCAGGAAATGATCTATCTAATGAATTTCTTCATCGTAATGGCTGAAATAATCTGTTAAGATTATGGAATTAAATGACAAGTTAGTTCTATATAAGATGCAGTAAAAATAGCAGGCATAAATAAAGGAGAGATAAGGATAAACCTTTGGACAGAGCTTTACAAGCTTAATTGCAAATCATTTGAGTGTACAGTGTAAAACTGTAAATCAAGTCTTTAGAAAAATGAGCAACTATCTAGAAAGGGGGAGCAATTTTTTACAGATTCATTTTGTAATTCATTTGCTGTGGAAATATTTATTTAACAATCTATTTGAATTTGATTTTCACAGCAGTTTTTTTCTCTAAATAAGAAATTCTCAGTGCTGTACAGAATTATAGTTCTCAGGAAAGCATACTCTTAGAGATTAAGAGAGATTAGCTTTTACAGAGTTCTAATGAATGAATTTGTAAATATCATTTTCCCTCTTTTGATGTTAATTCAAGTTTAATAACTAGCCAAAATGTATTTATTTCAAAAGTGTTACCTCTGGAAAGTGATGTTACTGATAAAAACACTTAAAACTTCTTGTACTCTATAACATCTTTGAAAGTATTCCTGCTCAGGAAGATATTTGGTTTAGCATTCCAAAAGGCAGACATAAAGCTTTGATATAGTCAAAGTCCCCAAAGCTTCAGGCAGTATGCCAATCCTAAATAAGCAATGTGAATTCCATATTTACTGTATTTCCTGTTAGATTTTTTTCTTAATATAGTAGAATATTCTTTTGGAAAGAGTAGAAACATTATGTGTATAGTTTCTCAAGAGGCCAGGCATCCTGATAAATCAAATACATGAAAGGATATTAGTTACCAATCTATAAAGGCAGATATTATTTGTTTAAATTTAGATAGTGTCTAGCTAAATAAAATTTGCTGAACTTTCCCTCACCCTTTACTTTTTGTCTTGACTTTCAAAATAATGAAAACTAGTGACAGAGCAATCATAATAGAAAATCCATTACTATGATTTGAGAATAGGAGTCAAAGAAGTTCTAAGTATTTGCACTTTTAGATCAATGTTTAGAAGCCCATGAAAATTATTTGCTATATACCTACCCTAGGATGTGGAAGTTTCAATATTTCTCATGTATGTTTGCCTTATAAATCAACATTACCCTTCTCTTTATTGTCTGTTAATAATTTACATTATGTAAGTCTTTACCATTTTTCACAGTTAGTGTTTTCTCTTAGACACTATCTCATTTGAGCCTCACAATTATTTGCTGAAACAGCAGATTTTGAAACTTTTATTATAATCAATTCTAGAGTATGTTAAAACTTGTGGAGTATTTTTTCTTATGTTGTAACTAAATAACATGTTATAGTATAAGTCTATTATATTTTGCTCAGGTTTCATTGAAGATGGAATATATCTCTTTACCTAGATAAAATTCATTTTGGTAATTCTTCAACTCTCCTTTTTCCTATTCTTGGACTCCTTCTTCACCTAAAAGACTCACTTGTTATGTATGTTCCACTTTGAGGTTAACAATAAAATATTAACAGCAATTTTGATGCCTTATGAAGGACATTTTGACTGAAAGGAACAGAACACCACTCATACTGGCTTGAATGAAAAAAGGAAGCATGGTAAATACATTAAATCAAGGATCATGATTACCTTAGAGAACTCAAGGGCAGAAAGTAGAGTTAATATTTAGTAGGAACTGGAATCAGGAACCCAGGTAGAAAATATGTCCGTCTGTTTCTCTAGAGGCATATGATCCCTTGTTTCTACTTCCTTAATGTATGGATATTTTATTATTTACACTCTCTGCACATTGGCTTTTTTCTACTTCTCTAGGCATATGACAGACATTGCTTTTTCATACAGCCAGCGATTGCCTGTCCTCATTTCAAACAACCAGCAGGAAAAAAAAAAAAAAAAAAAAAAGAGCTATTTTGAATTCTGACTCTAACTCCACAGGAAAAAGAATTTTATTGTCCCAATTTGGGTCAAATGCCAGTTACTTACTACCAAGGCAACATAGCACCAATGCAGCATTTGGAGATGTCCATTAGTTCATGGAAAAATAGAGGTTAGGAAGACACCTTACAATGTGTCTATCATATCCACCCTTATACTTAAATATTAATTTTGAAGTTTTATTTTGAAAGTGGTTCTCCTTATAACTTTCCCTTAAACACAGGTACAGATAATGAAGTAACAGCCTACCCACAATCAAAATGCCTAGATGTACTGTGTTTCATGTTAAATGTAACTGAGAAATTATAACTTTGTTTATGATTTATTTTGCTTTGCAGCCAATAATTACAACTAGTTCATCAGGTGAAACTATATTTCCCCTTCAAGATGTGTCCCTTCCAAATGAAACAGTACCTGACAGATTTGAATATTTTTCTATAGAAAGGCTCAACAATCCAAGGTAAGCCTCACTGATAATCAGGTCTACATACATATAATCTTAAATTGGAGTAGAATATAGAAATAGTTTATTTCTATTTTCCACTACATTTTTAACATAATATGCAGTTTCCAAAATAATGATGCATTGATTGGATAAGGACAAGAAAATAGTACATTGCAGGGAAGTAGCCTAATCAGGCAATTACTTTCAGGTGCATTAGAAAAAGTTAATGTGAGGGTAACTGCGAGTGTAAAATCTACCTACACTGATTTTCTTCCAATTTGTTCACAAGAAGTGTAATGATGTCTCATGATTTCTAAAGCCTGATAGATATAAATGTGTACTTTATAACATTTTCCTACAGAAGGCTTTTCAACAGAGAAATAATATATTTGCTGACATGTGATGAATATTTTTTAAGTATTCATGTTTGTCTTTTTTTAAGTAATGAAGGAGCAGTAATGATGCCACTTGATGAAGGAAACAAATCAGAAACAGAAGTTTCTGAAAATTCAACCAATTCTTTTGACTATAAAAGTCTCCAAGACCTAACAATAATTGAAAGTGATGCACCTCTGCTGAATTCTGGCTCTGAAAGATGTGTGATTGATTCTGACTCTGACAGAGGCATTGGTTTGGAGTCTGACTTAGAACAACACTTGAAAGACTCTGACTCAGTAATATGGGGAATGGATTCAGACTCAGAAAAATGTCCCATGGACCCAGACTCTGTGAAATACCTACTAGAAGCAGAAAAATACCAGATGGCTTCAGGCTCTGTGGAAGACCTGATGGAGTCAGAGCAACACCTAATTGGAGTTGAACAATGCCAGCTGGACTTTGACTCTCTGAAACACTGGATGGACTCAGATTCAGAAAAATGCTTGGCAGACTCTGACTCTGAAAAATATGTGATGGACTCTGACAATGAAAGACCTGGGATAGACTCAGACTCAGAAAAATATCCCATGGCTTCTGCATCTGTGAAATACCTGCTGAAGGCAGAAAAATGCCAAATGGCCTCAGATTCTATAAAACGCCTGTTGGAATCTGAAATAAGATTAATGGAGACCGAACAACACTGGATACTCTCTGCTTCTGAGAGGTATGTGGTGGACTCACACATGGAAAGAGATGGAATGAACTCAGCTTCTGCATCTGAGGTACATCAGATGGGGGAAGGAAAACAGCAGGAGAAGACTAGATCTGAGAGACATATGATGGACTCTGACTCTGAACCATGTAGGATGGACTCAGACTCAAAAAGATACGGGCTAACCTCAGCTTCTGTGAAATGCCTCATGGACGCTAAAGCGTTTCAGTTGAGCACTGGCACTGAGAGGCACTGGATAGATTCTTGGTCTGAAAGACGCACAATGGGCCTGGATTCTGAAAGCCTTGGTATGGCCTCTGATTCTGTGAAACACATGATGAAGGCTGAAAATTGCCAAAGGGCCTCTGATTTGGAAAGATTCTGGATGGGCTTCAGGTCTGAATCTGAAAGATGCTGGACTGACTCTGAAAGATCACAGTTGGACTTTGACTGTGGTAGATGCTGGGACAGCTCTAGAAGATATCAACGCAGGTCTTCAAGACTTCAGGGTAGCTCTGGAATATGTCGAGATGACCTTCAAAAAGACTGGGATAAGTTTGAAAGACATCAAATAGACTCTGATTCTGAAAAACATCGAACAAATTCTGAAAATGAAAGATATCAAAATAAATTTGAAAGTGAAAGACACGTGATGGAGATGGAGAGGGAACAGTGTGTAATACAATCTGAAAATGAGACACTTCAAATGGATGAAGACAGGGGAAAATATTTCATAAAGTCTGACAGTGACAAAGAGCACAAGATTTTATCTGACAAGGAAAGACACCACCTTGACTCAGAAAATGAAGCACAACGGCTTGGTGCTCGCAGAAAAGATAATCGTCCTCAGGGTAAGCTTAAATCTGAGTGGCTTTTGAAACCAGCTTGTTTTCAAGTTTAATTAATAACATGATGATACTTCCAAAATGGCAGTAGCTTTAACAGATTTGGGCCTGAAATCATTTCATCAGAAATTCAGAGAAAAGGCATCTTAATCCCAGATTTTCCATTCACTTTTGAAAATTAGGCAAATCATCTGTCTTTAGTTATCTACTTTACCATATTATCTTAAAAGAAGGAAAATTAAAGAATCATTAGCAAAGATGATTATTCTGGCCTAGGAAACAGCATGTTGAATTTAGTTTCTATGATTCTAGAATGGGTGGATAGACATTGCTCATAGACATTTTCCCATTATTAGTTACTGTGAAAAACAGAATCCAAGCCAACTATATAAACATTCAACTTATCTTGCTTCTCTCAAAGTTATTATAAAACTCCATAATTTTCAATAAATAATTGGCATTTACCTTGTTCATCATGTTTATCACACTAAATCATTATAATTCTCCATTTCCTAAGCCATTTTATTAAGGTATGCTTATTATGATAAAGGAACTATTATCATCTCAGGTATTTTTCTTTATATTAGTCATTTTCCACTGAGCCTTTTAGTTACAACTCAAAGTGTGAAATGAAAACTAAGAATTTGCCCCCAAACATTTTTCAGAATGCTTCCCTCTGAAATTCTAACAAGAAATTCTATGCCTCAATAAAATCCAATGACTTTTTAAAAAGTGTATTTTAAATAATATATGTTTAATGTATGATCAATATTTCCTATTTAATTTTTAATTAATTTTTATTGGAGTATAGTTGATTTACAATACTGTGTTAGTTTCTGCTGTACAGCAAAGTGAATCGGTTATACATATACATATATCCACTCTTTTTTAGATTCTGTTCCCATGTAGGTCATTACAGAGTATTGAGTAGAGTTCTCTGTGCTATACACTAGGTTCTTATTAGTTATCTATTTTATATATAGTAGTGTGTATATGTCAATCCCAAACTTCCAGTTTATCCCTCAACCCCTTTCACCCTTGGTACCATAAGTTTGTTTTCTATATCTGTGACTCTATTTCTGTTTTATAAATAGGTTCATTTGTACCCTATTTTTCAGATTCCACATATAAGCGATATCATATGATATTTGTCTTCCTCTGTCTTACTTCACTCAGTATAACAATCTCTAGGTCCATCCATGTCACTGCAAATGGCATTATTTCATTCTTTTTTATGGCTGAGTAATATTCCATTGTATATATATAACATATCTTCTTTATCCATTCCTCCATTGATGGACATTTAGGTTGCTTCCATGTCCTAGCTATTGTAAATAGTGCTGCAATGAACATTGGGGTGCATGTATCCTTTTGAACCATGTTTTTCTCCAGATATATACCCAGGACTGGGATTGCTGGATCATATGGTAACTCTATTTTTAGTTTTTTAAGGAACCTCCCTGCTGTTTTCCATAGTGGCTGTACCAACTTACATTTCCACCAGCAGTGTAGGAGAGTTCCCTTTTCTCCATACCCTCTCCGGAATTTATTGTTTGCAGATTCTTTGATGATGGCCATTCTGACCAGTATGTGGTGATACCTCATTGCAGTTTTGATTTGCATTTCTCTGATAATTAGTGATATTGAGCATCTTTTCATGTGCCTCTTGGCCATCTCTATGTATTCTTTGGAGAAATGTCTAGATCTTCCATCCATTTTTTGATTGGGTTATTTGTGTTTTTTTGATATTGAGCTGCATGAGCTGTTGTATATTTGGGAGATTTATCCCTTGTCAGTCACTTTGTTTGCAAATATTTTAGGTTTTGTTTGTTCTTCTTTCTCTAGTTGCTTTAGGTGTAAGGTTAGGTTATTTATTTGAGATTTTTCTTGTTTCCTGAGGTAAGTTTGTATTGCTTAAACTTCTCTCTTAGAACTGCTTTTGCTGTGTCCAACAGGTTTTGGATTGTCGTGTTTTCGTTGTCATATGTCTCTAGGTATTTTTTGATTTCCCCTTTGATTTCTTCAGTGATCCATTGGTTGTTTAGTAACACATTGTTTAGCCTCCATGTGTTTGTGTTTTTTACAGTTTTTTTCTTGTAATTGATTTCTAATCTCATAGCATTGTGGTCAGAAAAGATGCTTGGTATGATTTCAATGTTCTTAAATTTACTGAGGCTTGATTTGTGACCCAAGATGTGATCTATTGTGGAGAATGTTCTGTGTGCACTTGAGACAAAAGTTTATTCTTCTGCTTTCAGATGGAATGTCCTATAGATATCAATTAATTCTAACTGGTCTAATGTGTCATTTAAGGCTTGTGTTTCCTTATTAATTTTCTGTCTGGACAATCTGTCCATTGGTGTAAGTGGGCTTTAAAGTCCCCCACTATTTTTGTGTTACTGTCGATTTCCCCTTTTATGGTTTTTGCACTTGCCTTATATATTGAGGTGCTCCTATGTTGGGTGCATATATATTTACAATTGTGTCTTCTTCAATTGCTCCTTTGATCATTATGTAGTGTCCTTCCTTGTCTCTTGTAACAGTCTTTATTTTAAAGTCTATTATGTCTGAAACGAGTATTGCTACTCCAGCTTTCTTTTGATTTCCATTTGCCGGGAATATCATTTTCCATCCCCTCACTTTCAGACTGTATGTGTCCCTAGGTCTGTAGTGGGTCTCTTGTAGACAGCATATATACAGGTCTTGATTTTGTATCCATTCTGCCAGTCTATGTCTTTTGGTTGGAGCATTTAATCCATTTACACTTAAGGTGATTATCTATATGTATGTTCCTATTGATGTTTTCTTAATTGTTTTGGATTTGTTTCTGTAGGTCTTTTCTCTTCCCTTCCTCTTTTGTTCTCTTCTCTTGTGGTTTGAGGACCATCTTTAGTGTTGTGTTTTGGATGCTTTTTCTTTTTTGTGTGTGTATTTATTGTAGTTTTTGGGTTTACTGTTCCCATGAGGTTTTGATATAGTAGTCTATATATGTACATGTTTGTTTTAAGTTGCTGTTCTCTTTCCCACCTAGAGAAGTTCCTTTAGTATTTGTTGTAAAGCTGGTTTGGTGGTGCTGAATTCTCTTAGCTTTTGCTTGTCTGTAAAACTTCTGATCTGTCAAATCTAAATGAGAGCCTTGCTGGGTAGAGAATTCTTGGTTGTAGGTTTTTCCCTTTCATCACTTGAAATATATCATGCCACTCCCTTCTGGCCTGCAGAGTTTCTGATGAAAGTTCAGCTGATAACCTTATGGGGATTCCCTTGTATATTATTTGTTGCCTTTCCCTTGTTGCTTTTAATATTTTTTGTCTTTAATTTTTGTCAGTTTGATTAATATGTGTCTTGGTGTGTTTCCCCTTGGGTTCATCCTATATGGGATTCTCTGTGCTACCTGGACCTGAGTGAGTGTTTTCTTTCTCATGTTAGGAAAGTTTTTGTCTATAATATCTTCAAATATTTTCTCAGGCACTTTCTCTTTCTTTTTTCCTTCTGGGACCCATGTAATGAGAATGTCAGTGTGTTTAATATTGTCCCAGATGTCTCTGAGGCTGTCCTCATTTCTTTTCATTCTTTCTCTTTATTCTGTTATGTGGCAGTGATTTCCACCACTCTGTCTTCCAGCTCACTTATACATTCTTCTGCCTCAGTTATTCTGCTATTGATTCCTTCTAGTGTATTTTTCATTTCAGTTATTTTATTGTTCATCTCTCTTTGTTCTTTAGTTCTTCTAGGTCTTTGTTAAACATTTCTTGTATCTTCTCGATCTGTGCCTTTATTCTTTTTCTGAAATCTTGGATCATTTTTACTATCATTACTCTGAATTTTTTTCAGGTAGATTGCCTATGTCCTCTTCATTTAGTTGTCTTGTGGGTTTATATCTTGTTCCTTTGTCTGCAACATATTTCTCTGTCATCTTATTTTATCTAACTTACTGTTTTTGTGGTCTCCTTTCCACCGGCTGCAGAATCATAGTTCCTCCTGCTTCTGGTGTCTGCCCCCTGGTGGGTGAGGTTGGTCCAAGGGCTTGTGCAGGCTTCTGGTGGGAAGAACAGTTGCCTGCCTCTGGTGGGTGGAGCTGCATCTGTCCCTCTGATGGGCAGGGCCGTGTCAAAGGGTGTGTTTTGAGGTTGCTGTGAGTTCAGTACAACTTTACATAGCTTGTCTTCTGATGATTGGGCCTGTGTTCCTATATTGGTGGTTGTTTTGCCTGAGGCTTTCCAGCACTGGAGCCTGCAGGTTGTTGGCTGAGGCTGGGTCTTGGTGCCAAAAGTTGGACCTCTGGGAGAGCTCACTCTGATCAGTATTCCCTGGGGCTTCTGCTATCAGTGCCCGTGCACTCACAGTGATCTATAGTCAACCTTTGCTTCCCCAGGAGACCCTCCAAGACCCCTACGTAGGTGTAGCCCAGGTACTGCTTTGTGCTGGATCCCAGTGCACATGAGACCTTGTGTGCACCCTCCAAGAGTGGAATCTCTGTTTCCCCCAGCCCTGTGGAGCTCCTTCACTCAAGCCCTGCTGACCTTCAAGGCTAAATGCTCTGGGTGTTCTTCCTGCCTATGGCAGAGCCTCAGACTGTCTTGGAGGGCTATTTTATGTGGTAACATCCCTGTGTAGCCTGTGTGGGTTTAATATTTTTGGTGCAATGTTTTTTTTAGTATAGATGTCTGCCACTTCTTTCCTCAGTGTATGCTGGCCATTATTCCCTTTATAGAAGGTTTGACTGATGTTGTGATGACCAGAACCCACACTGGATATTGAGCAGGGCCTCCCCTTTGCTCTGTGGTTGTCACTGTCCTGTCAGAGGTGGGGTCTGCTCCCTTGTTGTTGGAGTAGGGGTCCCCAGATCTGTTTATTAGCTGTGTTTCTGATCTGCAGTGTGAGATAAGCAGGATTGGAGCACTCCCACTGGGAAGGAAGCCACTGAGTAGTCCTCCTCTAGAGCTGTTCACCTGTGGTGTGCTCTGTTGTGTCACCTTTCACCCATTGTGTGAGCTCTCAGATTACACTATTGTTGGCACTGCTCTCAGCCCCACCTTAACTGTGGGTATGCGGCAATTGGTCCTGGTGTCTCTCAGACGTTGTTTTCACCAGGCCACCAGCATAGATCCACTGAATTCAGGTCCCAGGATTGCAGTAATCATGGATCTGGACCCACTTTCGGTGCTATGGGGACAGTTCAGACTCTGGCCTGGCCCAACCCCTATGTGTATGTGCCCACAAAGTCTACAGCTGCTAAAGCCAGACCTGTCTTGGCTGAGGGAGCACTTGTTGTCTGTTCAGATGTTCTGTAGGCACTGAGTTTACAAAGCCTGTTGCAGGGGTGTCAATTTGCGGTTTGTGCAGCTGTGAAGAAAGATATCAGCCTTTCTTCCTTAGTTGCATGGCTCCTGGGGCTCAGGTGTGGTTTAAGCCACACCTCTGCGTGTGGTCCACCCACAGGGGTTTGCTCCTGAGGCTGCCCTGGAGCACACAAGTCCACTCCATCGAGGAGGGCACTCAGAGGCAGTGGCAGCCAGGATTGCAAGAGCCCCAGTGGGGACAGCGTGCATGGGGTAGCCAGCAGCCACGGGTGCAAGAGAACTGGCTCTGGGGGGGCCTTCCTATTGCTTGGCCCTGGACATGAGAGAGCTGGCCCCAGTGGTGGCCCTTCCTATTATCCGGGGGTCAGGGGCCAGTGTGTGGGGAGAGAGGCTGCAATGGTAGCCCTACCCCTTGTGTGTCACTCAACAGTGGCACTTCGCTTCTATGGTGGTCTGGGTTTCCTCCACAAGCATTCCTGGTTGTGGATTTCCTCACTTCTGTCCCCTCAGGCTGTCTCCTCACAGACAACAGCAGTCCTCTCCCCAGGTTTGCTCTCCGAACCCCATGTTCCAGCATCCAATCCCCGTGCGCACCGGTGGACACACGTCTCAGGCTGGGGCATGCAGGGTTGTGGCACAGACCATCTGTGTAGGTCTCACTCTGTCCTGCCTGCCACAGACCAATTGCTGCACTCTCCTCTGATAACCCCTGAAGCTCCCCTTCTGTTCCAATTGATCTCCCCGCTGGTAAGGGGGCTTCCTCGGATGCAGGAACCTCTCCTCTCCTTCAGTTCGCCCACCAGGGGAGCAGGTCCCATCCCTCTTCCTCTCCTCTTCGGTTTCCCTTCTTCTTTCTTTCATCTACCCGGTTATGCGGGGATCTTTCTTGTCCTTTTAGGTGTCCGAGGTCCTCTGCTAGTGTTCAGCTGGTGCTCTGTGAGAATTGTTTCATTTATAGATGTATTCTTGATGCATTTGTGGGAAAAGATGAACTTCATGTCCTCCTACTCCTTCGCCATCTTGACTTCCTCCAAACCAGATATTTCCTATTTTAATATGCTATTTCTACACAGGTCTTGAAATTTGTCCTATATAAAACTGACTTTTCCATGTCATATGCTTTCAAGTAGGGTAGGCTATTGGATCCAATAAAAATAAAGTACAGTATATATTTTAGGACATTAACACAAAGTGTTATCCAAAGGTTGCCCTTGCTGTCAGAGAGGTACATTTATCCTCAAGCCACTAATTCAACCAGAATAACTGTGCAATATTTTATTTGAACAATCAGAGGAAAATATTCATTTGATTCTTTATATTTTCTGAGGAAAACTCTCTGATTTCTAATTAGAAAAGCAATTCTATTGGGAAGAATTAAATAATGTGAGAAATTAATTTCTGAGATTATCTTATAAAGCAGTGTATTGGTAAGGTGCTGATAAAGGTATGTTACCTTTTATGAGGAAAGGGGGGAGATCCTTAAAACAGTTTTTTCACTGGATTTGAACTTAGTAACACTAAGTTAATTCTCCCCTAACCCAATATAATTCTGTTCTAATGAAGTAATATTAGCAATCCTGTAAGAATTGCATTAATCAGCATAGAGGGTATAAAGATTCACATTTCTCATCCAGCTTCTGTTTTTAATATTTTTAAACACCATCTGATAAAAAACCAGTGAATTAGCATAACTACTTCTCAGGGACTTAACTGCACTGTTATTGATGTACTTTGTAAAATTTTGTCATTCAAATTCTTACTATATGCTCAGCATAAATTATAATAAATACATAAAAGTCTAATACCTTAAATTTATATAACACCTTACAACCTTTCAAATTTCATTAATGTAAAAATCATAATAACATCTGATACTGAGTGTCAAGTACTGTGCTACACAAATCACGTGAATTGTTATATTTAATCCCATTTACCATCATTATCCCTCTTTACTGATAATAGCTAAGCTTTATATAGCACAGCCAGGAATCATTCCATGCATTTTACATGTACTAATTTGTTAGTACCAATTCACTAGTACTAATTAATTAATACTAATTCACCAGTTTTATATGTATGAATTCATTAAAACCTCACAATAACCCTAGGAGGTGGGCACTATTATCATATCTATTTTACCAATGAAGAAACTGAGCCACAAAGAAGTTATGTAATTAATGAAGGTAACACAATAAATGAGAGTAAGGCTGTGAACTCATGTTCCAAAGTCTTTGCTGTTAAACATAAAGACATACTATCTTTCAGCTCTAAGAGGTATGTACTATCCCAATTTTACAGTGAGAAAAGTGAGGCTAAGGTGTTCAAGTGACTTGCCCTGGACTTTGACCCTAGGTTTATCTGACTCCAGAGCCTGAGTTCTTAATCAATTTAATTATGTTACTTATATCTTGACCCTTGTTTTACCTCATATTCTCTAATTTAGAAAGAGCTAGTACACTATAATATTATTGTGCTTGCTTCAAAAATGAAGAAACAGGGGCTTCCCTGGTGGCGCAGTGGTTGGGAGTCTGCCTGCCAATGCAGGGGACACGGGTTCGAGCCCTGGTCTGGGAGGACCCCACATGCCACGGAGCAACTAGACCCGTGAGCCACAATTACTGAGCCTGCGCGTCTGGAGCCTGTGCTCCTCAATAAGAGAGGCCACGATAATGAGGGGCCCGTGCACCGCGATGAAGAGTGGCCCCCGCTTGCCACAGCTGGAGAAAGCCCTCGCACAGAAACGAAGACCCAACACAGCCATAAATAAATAAAAACAAACAAATAAATAAACAAACCCAAAAAAAAAGTTTAAAAAAAATGTAGTTAAAAATGAAGAAACAGGCAAAGACAGACTACTTCACTAAATGTTACATAGGTAATTAGTGGCTAAGCTAGAGCACAGAAAATCCTAGCATACTGTTATCTTGACCACATCTGTGACTTGATAAAATTTGCAATCTAAATGAGATGAGAATATTATTACACATGAAGCTAATAGATTACACTTTGCTTGAGACTTTGACACATTTTAAACATTTGTAATTGGACTGTAATTATCTAATTTATGGATTATTATTAATATAAAAAATGCAATGGTCAATGCACAGGTAGATAAAAACAAAATTTTGCTAGGGTATTTCACCACTCTTCAGCTGTTGTATATTGAAAATATAAACTGATAACTAAATGTGTTGAAAAATCCCAGAAATAAAATTGGAGGTCATGGGTATAGAAAAAGTGCTCTTTGTGTTGCTTATTTCACGTTCACTCCCAAATGAGCAACACATTTCTCTTAAAGTCAGCTTACACCATGTCTGTTCCTTCTCTATGCCAACCTATAGTAAGAGATAGGAAAAACAGTGGCTTCACTGCACCTCCCAGGCCCAGAATTAAGTCCCTTTGCTCCTGTAACTATGGACCCTAAATTATAATAGTTTTTTTTTGTAAATAAATGAACAGTTGGTTGCAAAACACCTTATTTTTAGTTTATCCTTTTTGCAAAATGCTTTTCCTGAGAACAGTCCAAAGCTCATTGATAATATTAACTCATTTTCTCAACTTCTTTGCTAATAAGTCATAGTGATGTTTAGAATTTATGTTGCACTTTAAATTTTTACACCAAATACTATCATTCTGGGATCACTGAACTGCAGTCTCCATTATGTCTGACATGAACACATATTCCTATCCCCTCACCTCCATATTCCACCACAGCCTATTGTTAGCCATTTTTTAAAAAACTGTAGTAAAATATACGTAACATAAAATTTATTATCTTAATTTTTAAGTGTACAGTTCGGTAGTGTTAAGTACATTCACATTTTCTGAAACCAATCTCCATAACTCTTTTCATCTTACAAAACAAAAACTCTGTGCCCATTAAACAATAACCTCCCACCTTCCCCACTTCAAGCAGTCCCTGGTACCTACGATCATACTTTCTTTCTC
The DNA here is from genome assembly GCF_949987535.1 of Balaenoptera acutorostrata. NCBI lineage: Eukaryota > Metazoa > Chordata > Mammalia > Artiodactyla > Balaenopteridae > Balaenoptera > Balaenoptera acutorostrata. The sequence goes on from NC_080085.1 coordinate 73,222,645, forward strand.
TGTGATTTTGACTAGTCTAAGTATCTCATATAAGTATTTATCTCTTATAGAGTAGTTGTCTTTTTGTGCCTGGCTTCTTTCAATTAGCATAATGTCCTTGAGGTTGATCCATATTGTTGCATGTGTCAGAATTTTCTTGCTTTTTAAGGCTAAAGAATATTCTATTGTATGGATATATCACAATTTGCTTGTCCATTATCTATTGATGGACATTTGGGTAACTTCCACCTTTTGGCTAATGTGAATAATGCCAAACAAGAATGTACAAATATATCTTTGAGATTCTAATTTCAATTATTTTGGGTATATACTCAGAAGTAGAATTGTTGGATCATAAAGTAATTTTATTTTTAATTTTTTGAGGAACCGCCATACTGTTTTCTATAATGGCTGTTCCATTTTACATGCCTACCAACAGTGCATAAGGGTCCTAATTTCTCCACATCCTCACCAACACTTGTTACTTTTTGTGTTTTTGATAGTATTCATCCTAATGGGTGCTTGTTAGCCAATTTTATACCCAATATTTCATTGATTAGGACAAGAACTGGCTACAATTTTTTTAGAGAGAGTTAACTGAGGATCTGCTGAATATTTATATGAGGAAATATATACCAGTATATACTAGAATATTTTCAACTTAACTTTCAATATTGCCTTAATAAACTCCATGAAAATTGGAATGAGGATCATCATTACTCATAGATATATTTGAAGAAAAATAATATTATCAGAAATATTTTTTCACTTCAGAATCATATAACTTTTTACTTTCTACAATCTTATTTTTGTTAGGAATTGGAAAATAATTGAGTCTATTTAATATGCTTATAGGTTTTTGGAGGCCTATTTTCCTGTCACCTCCACATGGCCAAGAAAAGGAAACTGAAGGACAACACTCTGTGCAACAAATTGATAACAGAGGTGAGTGTATTCAATAGAAATTGCCTAAGGATTTCATATATTTTATTCAATATTTGGAAAAATTTAAGCCAGAACTTTTGTATCAGGGATCTCTAAGACAATATCCAGGTCCAATAATTCTTTAGCAGGATTCACTAGATTCAGCACACAATAGTACTCAAAGCTACGATTTATTACAGTGAAAGGATACAAAATAAAATTAATAAAAGGAAAAGGCATATGGATTGAAGTCTAGCGAAAACTAGGTACAAGGTTCTAAGAGTCATCTCCCCTTGGAGTCACACAATACTCATCTAATTCATCCACCAACAAATTATGACAACATGTATGAAATGTTGTCTACCAGGAAAGCTCATTAGATTATCAGTGCTCAGGGTGTTTTTTGCTCAGTGTGTTTCTTTTTTAACAGCTTTATTGACACATAATTTACCCATCAAACTACACAATTCAATGGTTTTAGGTATAGATATGTGCAACCATAACATCTGTTTTGGATCATTTTTATCACCATAAAAGTTAATGCTGTACCCTATAGTTATCACCTGCCTACCCTTTCCACACCCCTTGGCCCTAAGAAACCACTAATCTACTTTAAGTATCTATAGATTCCTCTGTCCTGGACATTTCATATGAATAGAATCATGTAATACATAGACCTTTGTGACTACATTCATTCAACTAGTATATTGCTTTCAAGGTTAATCCATATTGTAGCATGTATCAGTACTTCATTCTTTTTATGACTGAATAATATTCCATTGTATGGATATACTGCATATTGTTTATGTATTTGTCAGCTGATGGACGTATGAGTTGGTTACACATTTTGGCTATTATGAATAGTGATGCTATGAACATTTGTGTGCATAGAGGTATGTTTCCATTTCTCCTGGATATATACCTAGGAGTTGAGTTGCTAGGTCATCTGGTTACTCGATGTTTAATTGCTTAAGGAACTGCAGACTGTTTTCCAAAGTGACTGCATAATTTTAAACTCCCACCAGCAGTGTATGAGGATTCCTATTTCTCCACATCCTCCTCAACACTTGTCATTATTTGACTTCTGTATAGCCATCCTGGTGGGTGTGAAATGATATTTCTTTAATAGTTTTGGTTTCTATTCCCTTGATGACTAATGATTTTGAGGATCTTTTTATGTGCTTTTTGACCATTGTATATCTTCCTTGGATAAATGTCTACTAGGATCCTCTTTTTTACTTTTATATTTTTATTATTTTTTGTTATTGAGTTATAAGAGTTCTCTATATATTCTGAAAACATTTTTTTATCAGATATATGATTTGCAAATATTTTATCCCATTCTGTGGGTTGTCTTTTCATTTCATTTAATGGTGTCTTTTGAAGCACAAATTTTTAAAATTTTGATGATGTCAAAATTATCTGTTTTTATCCTTTTGTCACTCATAATGTAGATGTCATGTATAAGAATCATTTGCCAAATCCAAGATTGTGAAGATTTACACCTATGTTTTTTTAAGAATATTATAATTTTAGTTCTTACATTTAGTTGTTTGATCCATTTGAGTTACTTTTTGTGTATGGCGTTATGTAAAGGAACAATTCATTCTTTTGCATGTGGCTGTCCTGTTGACCCAATATCACTTCTGGAAAAGACTATTATTTCCCTATGGAATGGTCTTGGGACCCTTGTCAAAAATCAGTTGGCCAGAGACCCATGATTTTATTTCTAGATCTCAGTTCTATTCCATTGATCTCTATGCTTATCCTTGTGTCAACACCACACTGTCTTAATTACCATTGCTTTGTAGTAAGCTTTGAAATACGGAAGTATAAGTTCTCTTACTTTGCTATGTTTCAAGATTGTTTTGGCTATTTCAGCTTTTTGCAATTCCATATGACTTTTAGGATCAGCTAGTCAAATCACACGCAAAAAGTCAACTGAGATTCGCATAGAGATTGCATTGAATCTGTAATCAATTTGTGAAGTATTGTCACCTCAACAATATTAAGTCTTCTGATCTGTGAGCATGAAATGTTTTTCCATTGATTTAGATCTTTTTAAATTTCTCTCAATGATGTTTTGTGCTTTTCAGAGTATGATTTTTGAACTTCTTTTGTTCAATTTATTGCAAAGTATTTTATTCTTTTGATGCTATTATAAAAGAATTTTGTTCTGAATTTCATTTTCAGACTCTTCATTTTGATTTTGGCAAGGCTCTGTCTCATTCCCTAGACACACCCACTAATTGACTGCTGATTGCCCTACTGTTTTCAACAGGGCTCTGGGCATAAATTTAAGCTCTAAAGACTAATCCAATCAAATTTGGTCTTCTTTGAAGGAACATATCCTTAGGTCCATGTTTGATATTTGTCTGAATCCAGGAGTGTTCCTCCTAGCTGTCAATTTTCCCAGTTCTCTCCTTAAACGAGCTGACCTACAGTTTATTCTTTATCTTCATTGACTTTACCAGTCTCCTCTCAATTGCCATTCAGCACAACCTCTATTGTTTTCTTTTACTGAAGTATAGTTGATTTACAATATTGTGTTAATTTCTGCTGTACAGCAAAGTGACTCAGTTATACACATATATACATTCTTTTTAATATTATTTTCCATAAGCTTTATCCCAAGAGATTGGATATAGTTCCCTGTGCTGTACAGTAGGACCTTGTTTTGTATCCATTCTAAATGTAATGGTTTGCATCTAGTAACCCTGAACTCCCAGTCCATCCCTTCCCCTCCCCTCTCCCTCTTGGCAACCACAAGTCTGTTCTCTATGTCTGTGAGTCTGTTTCTGTTTTGTAGCTAGGTTCGTTTGTGTCATATTTTAGATTCCACATATAAGTGATATTGTATGGTATTTGTCTTTCTCTTTCTGACTTATTTCACTTAGCATGATCATCTCTAGATGCATCCATGTTGCTGCAAATGACATTATTTCATTCTTTTTCATGGCTGAGTAGTATTCCATTGTATATATGTACCACATCTTCTTTATTCATTCATCTGGACATTTAGGTTGTTTCCATGTCTTGGCTATTGTGAATAGTGATGCTATGAACATAGGGGTGCATGTATCTTTTTGAATTATAGTTTTGTCTGGATATATGCCCAGGAGTGGGATTGCTGGATCATATGGTAATTCTATTTTTAGTTTTCTGAGGAACCTCCATACTGTTTTCCATAGTGGCTGCACCAGCTTACATTCCCACCAACACTGTGGGAGGGTTCCCTTTTCTCCACACCCTAGAGTGCTCTTAGTCTAGAACTTCTCCTTGCTCTGTTGCAAATGAAGTCAGCTATTTTGGGAAGAGATTAGGAGCCATCTGTTTTATGGCATGCTTTTTCCTCAGGTAAAATCTCTGAGACAAAACTCTCGAGCTGGAGGTAGGGAAAATGGTGCACTTCTCTCTGAGTGATACCCTTGCTTCAGGACCTTCAGTGGATGTGGACAGTAGCCTCGAGTTTTCTTGGCTTGCTTCTTCTGGCAGGGAACTGCTGCTTTATGAGCTCAGAGGAAGAAAATTGGGGCTCCAGTAACCTCAGCAACAACACACCCAAGATAGAACCTCTGTTCCATCAGTGGTGACTGGCAGGAAGAAGAGAGTCCCCACCTCTTGGCCACATTCTCCTGGACCTTAGCCTCAGAAACAGGTAGCTGGGAGCATGATAAGAAATGCTGACATCCTGCTCCTCTGAAGGAAAAAGCCCTCCAATGAAGAGCTTAGGGGAGAGGTAGCCCTGTGTTCTTGGCTGCACCTGTCTGTAATAATTTCCATCTTGCTGTATTGAGAAAGGGGAGGGAGGGAGCACTCTTGTTTCAAATGCCACAAACTTTCTTTTCTTACCGAATATTGATAGATTTTCTTGAAGAGATATTTTTTATTTGTTATATGCCCTTTAGACTATTTCCAGAGATTTTAAATTGTTGCTGTTTTAAAATAATTTCCACAAGTTCCACAGGGAAGTGAGTCCATGAAGTTCTGCATGTTTTCATGCCCAAATTCAATATCCCCAGTTCCCAGGAATTATACTGGAGGCTGGTCATGTAGGTACCCTCTGCCTAGCATGTACAAGAATACCAGAACTTCAGAAAGAAAGCAGTTGTTCACCATAAACCACATTGTTTGTACAAACAGTTTAGGTGTAGTAAACCATTATTATACATTCTGGGAATGTTAGGAATCTTCTTAAAATTCAAGTTCCTAGATGCTAACCAAGGGCCAACCTTGCAAGTGGGCCTTTCTAAGTATAACAGTCTCAGGACTCCTATGTTAACCCTTTTCTGCATAGTCCACCCACTTGACCCTTAGCCGGGGTGTCTTAGAAAATCATTAATAGTAGGACCCCACCCAACAGGGTACTATCAACCTGCAGTATTAATCCCAGTTATGCCCTTTAGGATTCCTTGATTTATCCAGCTAAAACAAAAATCATTAATCAGAAAGATCTATCTTATAAAACTAGATTGCATCCTCCTTGAGTTTCCATATTCACCTTTTTTATCTGGTCCAAGGTATCAATTCAAGCATAGTATAACACTGCATAAGTTGGAGCTGACCTGAAAGCCTTGCAGAGCCAAGGCAGTATCATAATAGGGTACACACACAAGAAGTACAGTCCCAAAAGGCACACATTGAACCCTTGGAAACACATCCCAAACAGGACATAAATTAGTCAAGCAATACAGGTTAACAGGAACCCCACTGTGGCCTCCCTCCATAAGACTTTCTGCCCTAGGATTTTCAGTTGAGTTCAGTTGGTTTAGTTACCAGAGAGTTGGTTCTTGTCTTGTTGCAGGAAGAATTCAAACGAGAGATAGAGGTCAAGAAAGCAAAGCAATGATTTATTTATTAAGCATAGTACACTCTTAGGAAGGAGAGTGGGTAGGCTCAGGTGAGTAGCAGCCCTGAGTTCCTTTCACAAGGAACTGGTTATATGGGCTGTGAAAATAATTGGCTAAATATTCACTGAGAAGGGAGAGGTTTGGGGTCGTATTTCCTGATTTTCATCACAGCTCTACCTTCCCAAAGGGAGCAGGGTTTTTTCTCCTTATTTAGTCTCGATCAGAAGTGTCATAGTGTCAGTGCATGATAGGTACTTCTTATTTGCAAGGCTAATTTCATTGTAATGAGGGCATAATGAGCAAAAGGTTACATTCAGACACCAGAGACTCCCGCTTTTTCCCACCTTTCTTTGTCTGCCTCTAGAACCCCTGTCAGCACAAGATATGTGGTTTCCTGCCACCTTTCCCGTGTCCCTCCTTTCTCTGCTCATATCTAGCTAACTGCCTTCTCACAGTTTCAAATGGGTTGCCTTAAGGCAGTCAGTTCAAAACAGTTTTGCTTGTCCTGACACCAATTTATCCTCTCAGAAGCATGGACGACATCTGGAGGTGTTTTATGTGGAAAGTGCAGGAGCTAGGGCCACTCACTACTGTCTCATAATCAGCATTCTTAGGTTTGATCTTACGCTTAGCAGTCAGTTTGAATTCAAAGAGTTCACAGCAACTTAGAAAGTCAACACAGGGAGTTTTCCTTCAGGAAGAAGGAAAAGCTTCCAGGAACAGTTTTGATAAACAAAGATCATTAATGCTCCCCCCTACACACACCCATGCTTCCCCAGGTGTCAGGGTTTATTTTTTCTCTATTGTTATAAAATCAGTGTGTCCCGTTCAATAATACTTACATTTCATATTCAATCGTCCCCTACTTTCACCCAGACCTTTGTCTGGAAGGGTTGCATGCAAGAGGTACAAAAGCATTTTTATAGAAAATCATCTTTCTATAGAAAATAGAAAAACACACTACGTTTAGGAATTGGTCAGGAGAAAATCCTGAATTTTCAAAATTGGTACATAATCTCCCACCCTTTTCATCCTGATCATTTATCTGATGAGGAGCATAGAAAAAAATCAATTCTTTTCTGGGTACAGCTGCATTTAGTGAACAATTTTCTATATTAAGTTGTGAGTACCAAGAGAAAGATGAAGGAAGTAGAGTCAAGCAACTAGTCCATTGTTGCAAACTTCAGCTACTCTGGAAGTCAACAAGTCAACAGCAGTGAGACAGAAGGAGTCCAGAGTCAGATCCATCAGGAATGAGCAGAGACATCCTATAACCTGTAGTGTGCCCTCCTCCAACTTACACTTTGGGCAGGAGTCACAAGATAGGAATGCAATTAGTCTCTGTATCAGAAATGTAGATATTAGTAGTATTTTTATTTTAAATGATCTCATCAGAGGACAAACTCTTTCCTGTATGCATTTGTATGTGACTCAGACAGTCAGCCATCATCCATGATGCTTTCATAGTTTATGGCCATATTGAGCGGTATCCTAAATCTGAAACTCAGAGTCTTAGTTCCGTTCATTGATTGGAGAGATTTTGCCAGATTTCAGTTTGTTATAGCTAGTGTTGGAGCTAAAACAACTTCACAGCAGACAGTATCAGATTCCAGCTTAGAGATAAGTCCAGACAATAAGGATCTGTGAATTCAGGATTTCAAAAAAAAAAAAAAACAGTGACTTTCTTTCAGAAGCAGCAAAATCAAGACACTGCACAGGGCCACGTAGCTGTGTTTCAAGTCCAAGTGATGAGGAGGACTTTCCTAAGTCTTTATCTTGCCACTCTTAGAATTCAAATTGACCTGCTCAAAAATACACACATCAGGTCAGAAAGCTATCAGGCACTGTCAGACATCTGATGTAACAAGTATTAATTGGCAATTAATAGGTGCTTTTTTTTTTTTTTTTTTTTAGATTTATTTTTTTTTATTGATTAATTGATTGATTGATTGATTGCTATGTTGGGTCTTCGTTTCTGTGCTAGGGCTTTCTCTAGTTGTGGCAAGCAGGGGCCACTCTTCATCACGGTGCGAGGGCCTCTCACTGTCACGGCCTCTCTTGTTGCGGAGCACAGGCTCCAGACGCGCAGGCTCAGTAATTGTGGCTCACGGGCCCAGCCGCTCCGCGGCATGTGGGATCTTCCCAGACCAGGGCTCGAACCCATGTCCCCTGCATTAGCAGGCAGATTCTCAACCACTGCACCACCAGGGAAGCCCATAGGTGCTTTTTAAAACTTCAACTCTATTCATCTAGAGACTGACTCTCATTTTATGTTGTCTCCTTTTTGTGAAAGGCTCTGATAGGTAAAAATAATAGTAAAAATTAACAGTTATGGGGATTTGTTCCATTTCCGATACACAAAGCATTTAAATTTCAAACTGCTCACCTGCTACCAATGACAAAAAGCAAAGAGTTTTGTCCCATTAACAACTCTTTTTGTGATGCTTTTTCTGATCAGGGTGATTCCTCTAGTACTTATAATATTATAAGCATTTAATATTTTTATATCACTTTATCATGTATCCAGATACAATAGCCACAAAATAAAAGAAAAATTAAAACTTGTTTTCTCCTTGATTGGAAGTTTACTCAAACCTTTAACAGTAAGTTTAGAATTTACAGGGTTAACAATTACAGCTGTAGGGAGATATGCCCTGGAATGCAAGGGGAGGAGGGCTGTTGAAACAACAGCAGCTAGGCTGAAGAAATGACTGTAGTGTTCTCCCCTTATTTTTTTCTGGTTTATCTAAAGATTTTCTGGATCCCTGGGAACTGACTTAAGCTTTTATTTCTTCCACTTGAAAGAGATAGCAACACAAACATTTTATCATTTTTGGCCCATCCAAAGCTCACATTTAGGAATGTAGGGGTCCTTTCACTTCTCACAAGGAGGAAAAAACAAAAACCAAAGACATCACATCCACTTTTTCCCCCCATTTTAGCCAACATGGCCAAAAGCAGCCAGGTGATCCAACAAGCCAACTTTCCCAAGAATTTTTTAATTCCATAAATAACTTATACCTCTCACAACAGACAGCATCTCAGCTGTTATTCTATACTATGGTTGATTCCACAGCCACCCAAGCACCAAAGTTTTGTCATTTCCTGCCCTTTTATTTATTTATTTTTTGGCCAAAAAATTTACTTTTTCCATATTTCAGTCAGTCAGTGTTATTTTAGTAAATAATCCCCAGGTTTGAAGATTCTCTAGGAGGATTTATAAGGCTCAGCTTACTGTTGTGCTCATGGCTATGATGTACTTCAGTGAAAAGATACAAAGCAAAATCAGCAAAAGACAAAAGTGCATAGAGCAAAGTCCAGAAGAAATCAGATACAAGGTTCCAGGCGTCCTCTCCCAGTGGAGTCACACAGGGTCCATGTAATACCTTCAACAACAAATTATGGTAACATGTGTGAAATGTCTACCAGGGGAGTTTATTAGCGATTCAGTGTCTAGGACTTTTACTGGGAGCTAATCATATACATATGCCTATCATGTACCAAAATTTCAGACTCTCTGAAGGAAGGCAGATGGTCAGCGTAAATGATATTACTTGTACAGACAGTTTAGGCACAGTGAGCCAGTCCGATAAGTTCTGAGAATATGGGGAACCCTCCCCAAATTCAAATTCCTAGACACAAACCAAGGGCCAACCTTGCAAGCAGGACTTTGTAAAGATGACAGCCTCAGGCCAGTTGTGTTAACTCCTTTATGGACACCTGTCTTGTATCTACAATTTTTATACCATTTTCTTTTAGGTTTAATAGTGAAGCTGAGTAAAGAAAGAGACTAGAGTTGTTCACTCCCAATTTAAACTGCTCTCCTTTCCTTCTAATATAAACACCACTATCATATCTGAACTCATCCCATATCCTTTCTTCTCCCTCTCTCTCACACACACACATACACACAAACATACACACAGTATGCAATACATATTTCACTGATGTCAGTGCAAAGATATTAATGAAGGAAAAGGGGTATGGAATGAATTATGGAGCAAATTCCATGCATTCAGTGAAATAAAATTAGAACCTCCCTCCAAATAAATTTAGGACATCACCTTGCCTCTTACATATCTCTTACATAGCCAACATCCTTGCACTTAGACATATGTGGCTGGAAATAACTTCTAACCTGAAAATTTTGTGGGAAATTAGATAGGGCTGAATGAAAATAGAGTAAAATCTACACTTTTATTTCTTTACATAAGTAATCTGATGTAACACTAACTTCAGGGGTTTAGGAAAATGTGAAAGTAATTATTTTTTCTGAGAAAAGATTGCTAGTGTTATTAGAATTTTAGTTTCTTTGTTTCAGCATTCCTTTGGCTTTCAGTATTTTAGATTTATTTGATACACATTTAATCTGATGAATACTTATTTAGGGAGATAAAGATTGAATCCAACTGAATTGGTTAAATAAACTGTGGTCTATCCATACAATGTAATAGCATATATTCATAAAATTATAATGTGGAAATAGCCTTATTGAAATGGAGAGGCATTCACAATATCCTGCTAAATGAGAAAAGTAACTAATAAACTACAGTTAACACTTGAACAATACGGAAGTTAGGAGTGCCAGCCCCTGCGCTATTGACAACTCGTGTGTAACTTTTACAGTTGGCCCTCAGTATCCGAAGATCTGTATCCTTGGATTCAACCAACCTCAGATAGTGTAGTACTGTAGTATGTAGTTATTGAAAAAAATCAGTGTATAGGTGGACCTGCACACTTCAAACCCATGTTACTCCAGGGTCAACTGTATGTACACTGAACAAATATTTCTTAAGCCCTTATTAGTGTCCAGCTCTGTTCTATGCTCTAAGTATACCGTAGTTACCAAAACAGAAAAAATATGATTCTTGCCTTAATATTGTTTACAATCTAATGAAAAGAGACATTAAATAGAATAAATATCAATAAATTACATAGTATAGTATTAAGTGGTAAATGCTATGAATAACAAGAAAATAAGGAAGAAAGATGGAGAGTGCTGGGGGAGGTTGGTAGTTTTAAATAGGGTGGTCAGGAAAAGCCTAAGTGAGAAGACAACATAAATAAGGGAAGAAGCCAGCCATGCAGATACCTGAAAAAATGGCACTATAGGCCAAGGGGGCAGCAAATTCAAAGACTAATGTAAGTAAGCAAGGGGAGAATTACAGGAGATAAAGTTAGTAAATTAATAGGGATTCAGGTCTTTGGCTCATACTCTGAGTTATGAACAATTGAAAGGTTTTGACAGGACTGTGTGACATAATTTGATTTATGATTTAATAGTCTCACCCTGGATTCTTATTGAGAATAGACTGTAAGGGGACAAGGGTAGCCCCAAGTAGACTATTTAGACAGCTACCTCAATGATCTAGGTGAGAAATGATGAAGGCTTGTATCAGACAGGTAGCAGTGGAGGTGGTGAGAAGTGGTCAGATTGGTCATATGTTTTAAAGTTAGAAGAAACAGGATTTTCTGAGATTTGGATGTAGGGTATAATAAAATAGAGAACTCAGGGTAATATCAAGAATTTGGTCCCAGCCAACAATATAAAGAATATTTGTCATTTACTGTGATGGGAAAGACTGTAAAAAACAAGTTTATGGTCAGAGGATGGAGGGAGGAAACTAGGAATTCAAATTTTGACATGTTAATATTGAGATATCAATTAAACAGTCAAGAAGAAGTATCAGATAGGCAGTGGCACATGCAACTCTAAAGTTCAGGAGAGCAGTCTTGGCTATAAAAATACATTTAAGAAATTAAATAGAGAAATATATAATTGGTCAATTAATTGACATATAGCTATCTCTGAATGATATCAAAGGATTTATTTTAGAGAAAAGAAGGATTTCAAGGACTGATTTATGGAGCAATCCAAGGATAAGATATTAGGGAGATGAGGAAGAACAAACAAAGGAGACTGAAATAGAGTAACCAGTGAGATAAGAGGGAAAAAACTCCTAAGAGTGTGTAGTGTCTTGGAAGCCAAGTGAAGACAGCATTTCAAGGAAAATGAAGTGATCAACTGTATTAAAGGTGAATGATAGGTCAAGGAAGATAAGTGACAAGAATTAACCATTGGATTTAGTACTATTAATGTCACCAATGAGCTTGATTAAAAAAACATTTTAAATAGAATAGTTATTACAAAACTTGATTGGAGTGGGGTTTAAGAATCTGGTAGAAACATAGTGGAAAATTAGTTCTAAATCTTTCAACTTTTCCTCTTGGAAACTATTAAAAAAATAACAAGAATCAGAAAACTACCACAAACTAGATATTAAGTGAAACTGAAAGATAAAATCTGTAAAGGTATGTAACCAGATTGCCCAATATCGGAACAATCTTCACAACTAGCAGTGCTGTGATAGTATTTTGAAGCAACAGGGAAGAATGTGAAGAGTGAAAGAGCGTATAAATGGCAAATCTAAACAAAGAAACCCAGAAAACCACCCTGGCTTCTGGCCTTTTCCTCTTCCAGAGTAATCACCTGTTAATAGTTTGTTCAGAAAAATTCAAGTCATTCAAATGTCAAAGAGTTCTGCTTCCAGTTAAGACATAGAAGATTGCTAGAGAATTCTCACATCATTTCTTATTCCATCTCCCTTGTCCTATTTCACCTTAACAATTAAAATGACACCAGATAAGCTACAAAAACCTCATTTTAAACAAATCAGTGAGTTGATAATGCAAAGTAATCTATATGAACTAATTTCCAAAGAGAGCCAAACCCTTCCAAGCTGAGGCAAGACTCCCAAGCAATTTAACTTTTGAAGGCACATGTGATGGAGAAGTATATTAGTTATCTATTGTTGTGTAACAAATTACTCCAAACTTAGTGGCTTAAAACAATGAACATTTCCAATCTCACAATTTCTGTGGGTCATCAGTCCAGGAGTAGCTTATTGGGGTGTTTCTGGCTCAGGGTATCTCAGGAGATTGCATTCAAACTGTCACCCAGGGTTGAATAGGGGAGGGTCTGTTTCCATGTTCACTCATGTAAGTCTCTCCACAATCTGCCTAAAAGTCTTTACAACATGGCAGATGACTTCTCTCTCCCCTGAACTGTCTTACAACATAGCAGCTGGATTCCACCAGAATAAGTGATTCAAGAGAGAGAAAATGAGAGAGATACCCAAGAAAGAAGCTACACCCTTTTTTTAACCTAATCTAGGAGGGGCATGCCATCAATTCTGCCACAATTTAGTTACTAGAATCAAGTCACTAATTCTAAGACACTCTCAAAGGAGGAAATTAATTAGCAAAGAATTTGTGGACATACCTTTGAAACAACTACAAAGTGTGACCCCCCCCCAAAGGAATATACATTCCTAGCATAAAGATAAACCAACTGACATTTTAATAGCACTTCTGGGCTGGCAGGACAGATGGAAAACCAGAAGAGCCTCAGATAGAAAAAAAGTTCTTGCCACCCTACAATTCTTCTGAATAGGGCTTTATCCAAGTGTATAGCACTTTGGAAGGTCAGGGTAGGGCAAGAGGGCAGAGATGTATATCTGGTGGCACAGAAAGCCAGGATAGGGGCTAGAGAGCAGGTAGTGACCACTGTTGGCAAAGAAATTTGGTAGTTGGATTGCAAAACACAAAGATCTCCAAAGCCTCATGGATGCTTAGATACCATGCCCTACTGGAGGGAAGAGTGTGATCCTCCCCTTAAAACATTTGAAACCAGTGTTGAATTGAAACTTATTAAAGCTGTAATCCAATCCAGATACCAATTAATCAAACATGAAGAAAAATAAATTAGCCCTTCACCCTAGCAGTTTAACCGAGGAAGGGAGGGGCCTGTACTTTCTTAGGGGAAAATATTATTTAATCTCTAATTTTCTTTTAGAAAGAATTTTATACATTATTTCAAAATGTAATCACAAATTATGTAAAGAAACAGAAAAATGAGACCAAATTAGGAAGATTAAAAGAGTCAAGAATTGCAGATACAACAAAGAGCCAGATTTTGCAGTTAGCATAAAATAATTTTTAAATTATAGGTATAATTTTTAAATATAAAAGATTAGAGGAAAAGATTAATCAATGGGTTAGGAAGGAATTGGCAAACATTTTTTTTTTTCTGTAGATAGATAGTATATATTTTAGGCTTTGTAATTTTCTGTTGCATTTTTTTTTGCATCCCTTTAAAATGTAAATGCATTTGTTAGCATGCAAGCCATACAGATATAAGGCATGGGCCATAGTTTGCAGACTCCTGTGATATAAGATGAAGCATTTCATTATAACAATGGAAATTATGAAAAAAAGAAAAAACTACCAAGGGAAAACTCTGAAACTAAAATATACAAAATTTGAAATGGAGAATTAGTTAAATGGGCTTTACAGCACACTAAGCACAGCTGATAAAAAAGGGTTAGTTAAATTAAAAAGCACCTCACCACCCTCCATGGTCAGCTCCCTGTGTACACCCCTGTGAGTTGCAAGAGTGAGCCTTTACAGACAGCTAGTGCACATGTGCAGAAAGCTGGCCCAACTCTGCAACTGGGATAAATCACACACAGTAGAGCATTCAGCACTTCCATGAGCAAAGCAAATGGGAGGCTATGAGCACCCAGCCTGACTTTGTAGAATCAAAAGAAAGTGTACAACCTTAAGAATCTCCCCAAGAAGGAACAAGAAATGTGGACTGGGCATATACATAGAAAGCTTCAGAAACCCTAGCAGGGCTGACTACTGAAGATATTTCTCTCCAAAAGCCAGTCAGTAAAGCCTGGAGATGGTGACTTCTCCTTCAAATGCTCAAGACTTCAAGGAACATGAAAAATCAAGGACACATGACATCACCAAAGGAACACAATAATTTTCCAATAACTAAGACCAATGAAATGAAGGTCTTCAATTTCTCAATAAAGAATTCAAATAGTTGTTTTAAGGAAACTCAATAAGCTACAAGAAAACACAGAAGGACAATTCAAAGAAATCAGAAAAACAATACACAAGTAAAACAAAAAGTTTAACAGAGAGATAGAAATCATAAAAAAGAATCAAATAGAAACTCTAGAAATCACAATAAATGAAATGAAAAATGCAATTGAGAATATCAACAGAAGATGATTGGTGAAGTTGAAGACAGCTCATTTGAAATTATGCACTTGGTGAAGAACAAAGAAAAAAGAATGAAAAAGAGTGAAGAAAGCCTGTGTGAGCTAAAGGATACTGTTATAAGAAACAATCTACACTTTATTGGAATCCCAGAAGGAGAAGAGAGAGAGAAGGGGCAGAAAACTTATTTAAAGAAATAATGACTGAGAACATACCATTTTGAGGAGAGATTTGTATATCCAAATTCATGAAGCTAATAGGGTCACCCCAAAATTTCAACCCCAAAAGATCTCTAAGACAAATTAAAATAAAACTTTCTAAAATCAAAGACAATGAGAGAATTTTAAAAGATTAAAACCAGCAAGAGAAAATTTTATTAACATGTAAGGGAAACTCTATAAGGCTATCAGTTTGTGCAGCAGAAATCTTTCAGGCCATGAGAAAGTGGGGTGATATATTCAACTTGATGAAAGAAAAAAATAACCCTGCCAACCAAGAATATTTTACCCAGAAAAGTGGTCCTTTAGAAATGAATAAGAGACAAAGACTTTTCCAGACAAACAAAAGCTGAGGGAGTTCATCACTGCTAGACCTGCTTTACAAGAAATGCTAAAATGAATTTTTCAAACTGAAGTGAAAGGACACTAATTAACATTAGAATATATGAAAATATAAATCACATAAGTAAAGGTAAGTGTACAGTCAAATTCAGAATACTCCAATGCTGTAATATGGTGGTATATTAATCATTTAACTCTATTATAAAGGTTAAAGGACAAAATATTAGATTAACTATAGCTATAATAATTCTTTAAAGGATACAAAATAAAAATGATTAAAAAAATTGTGTGACATCAAAAACATAAAATGTGGAGGGAAGAATAAAAGGGAAAAGTTTTTGTATGCAATTGAAGTTGTTATCAGCTTAAAATAGACATATCTATAAGAGATTTTATATAAGCCTCATGGTAACCACAAAGCAAGACCCTACAATTCATATATAAAAAATAAAGAGAAGGGAATCAAAGCACACCACTACAGAAAGTCATCAATTCACAGACAGCAAGAGAAGAAGAAAGGAACAAAAGAACTAAAAATATTCAGAAAATAATTAATAAGATGGCATTAGTAAGTACTTACATACCAATGATTGCTTTAAATATAAGTGGATTAAATTATCCAACCAAAAGGAATAAAGTGGCTGAATTGATTGAAAAACAAGACCCAACTATATACTGCCTATAAGACATTCACTTCAGTTTTAAGGACACACATAGACTGAAATAGAAGAGATAGAAAAATATGCTGCATGCAAAAGGAAACCAAAAGGGAACAAGGGTAGCTATAGTTATGTCAGACAAAATAGACCTTAAGTAAAAAGCTTGAACAAAAGACAATAAAGGTCATGAAATAATGATATAGGGGTCAATTCATCATGAGGATATAACAATTGTAAATTTATATGCACCCTCCATTAGAGCACCTAAGTATATTAAACAAATACTAACAGAACTGAAGGAACAAATAGATAAAGTACTATAATAGTGGGGAATTTCAGCCTTACACTTTCAATAATGGATAGATGATTCAGACAGAAAATCAATAAGGAAAAATTGGACTTGAAATATACTTTAGACTAAATGGGCCAATCAGACATATACATAACATTCCACCCAAGAGCAGCAGAATATACATTCTTCTTAAGTGCACATAGAACATTCTTCAGGATAGATCATATGTTAGGTCATAAAATAAATCTTAGAAAATTTAAGAATAAAACTATATCAAGTATCTTTTCCAAATACAATGATATGAAACTGGAAATCAGTAACAAGAAAAAAAACTGGAAAATTTGCTTTGCACTGAAGCTAAATAACACTCTCCTGAACAACCAATTGGTCAAAGAAGAATCTAAAGTGAAATCATAAAATATCTTGAAACAAAAGAAAATGGAAACACAGCATACCAAAACTTATGTGATGCTTCAAATGTAGCATTGAGAAGCAAATTTATAGCAATAAACGTATATGTTAACAGAAATGAAACTTCAAATAGACGACCTGACTTTACAACTCAAGAAACTAGAAAAACAAAGAGCTCAAAGTTAAGAGAAAGAAGGCAATAACAAAGATCAGAAGAGAAACAAATGAAATGAAGAAGAAAAAACTGATCAAAAAAATGAGCAATACACATAACTTGTTTTTCAAAAAAGAAAACAAAATTGACAAACACTTGGCCACACACATGAAGAAAAAATAAAAAAGATTCAAAATCAAAAATAACAGGAGACATTAAAGCTGATACTACAGAGAGGAGAAGATGGCGGAAGAGTAAGACGTGGAGATCACCTTCCTCCCCACAGATACATCAGAAATACATCTACACGTGGAACTGCTCCTATAGAACACCAACTGAATGATGGCAGAAGACCTCAGACCTCCCAAAAGGCAAGAAACTCCCCACGTACCTGGATAGGGCAAAAGAAAACAGAAAAAACAGAGATAAAAGAATAGGGATGGGACCTGCACAAGTGGGAGGGAGCTGTGAAGGAGGAAATGTTTCCACACAATAGGAAGCCCCTTCACAGGCAGAGACTGCAGGTGGTGGAGGGGGGGAGCTCCGGGGCCACGGAGGAGAGCGCAGCAACAGGAGTGAGGAGGGCAAAGCGGAGAGATTCCCACACAGAGGAGCAGTGTCGACCAGCACTCACCAGCCCGAGAGGCTTGTCTGCTCACCCGCTGGGGCGGGTGGGGGCTGGGAGCTGAGGCTCGGGCTTCAGTCGGATCCCAGAGAGAGGACTCGGGTTGGCTGCGTGAACACAGCCTGAAGGGGGCTAGCATGCCACAGCTAGCCGGGAGGGAGTCCAGTAAAAGGTCTGGAGCTGCCGAAGAGGCAAGAGACATTTTATTCCCTCTTTGTTTCCTGGTGCGTGAGGAGAGGGGATTAAGAGCACTGCTTAAAGGAGCTCCAGAGACGGGCGTGAGCCACAGCTATCAGCACGGACCCCAGAGACGGGCATGAGACGCTAAGGCTGCTGCTGCCACCACCAAAAAGCCTGTGTGTGAGCACAGGTCACTATCCACATACCCCTCACGGGAGCCTGTGCAGCCCGCCACTGCCAGGGTCCCGTGATCCAGGGACAACTTCCTCGGGAGAATGCATGGCACACATCAGGCTGGTGCAATGTCACAACTGCCTCTGCTGCCGCAGGCTTGATCCACATCCGAACCCCTCCCTCCCCCCAGCCTGAGTGAGCCAGAGCCCCCAAATCAGCTGCTCCTTTAACCCCATCTTGTCTGAGTGAAGAACAGATGCCCTCAGGCAACCTACACGTAGAGGCGGGTCCAAATCCAAAGCTGAACCCTGGGAGCTGTAGGAACAAAGAAGAGAAAGGGAAATTACTGCCAGCACCCTCAGAAGCAGCCGATTAAATTTCCACAATCAACTTGATGTACCCTGCATCTGTGGAATACCTGAATAGACAAGGAATCATCCCAAATTCAGGAGGTGGAATTTGGGAGCAAGATATATTATTTTTTCCCCTTTTTCTTATTGTGTGAGTGTGTATGTGTATGCTTCTCTGTGAAAATTCGTCTGTACAGCTTTGCTTTCACCATTTGTCCTAGGGTTCTGTCCGTCAGTTTTTTGTTTGTTTGTTTTACTTTAAATTTTTTTTTCTTAATTATTATTTTTTATTTTAATAACTTTATTTTATTTTATCTTTATTTTATTTTATTTTATCCTTTTTCTTTATATTTTTTCTCCCTTTTATTCTGAGCCGTGTGGATGGAAGGCTCTTGGTGCTCCAGCCAGGCATCAGGGCTGTGCCTCTGAGGTGGGAGAGGCAACTTCAGGACACTGGTCCAAAAGAGACCTCCCAGCTCCACATAATACCAAATGGCAAAAATCTCCAGGGATCTCCATCTCAACACCAAGACCCAGCTTCATTCAATGACCAGCAAGCTACAATGCTGGACACCCTATGCCAAAGAACTAGCAAGACAGGAACACAACCCCATCCATTAGCAGAGAGGCTGCCTAAAATCATAATAAGGCTACAGACACCCCAAAACACACCACCAGACGTGGACCTGCCCACCAGAAGTACAAGATCCAGCCTCATCCACCAGACCACAGGTACTAATCCACTCCACCAGGAAGCCTACACAACCCACTGAACCAACTTTAGCCACTGGGGACAGACACCAAAAACAACACGAACTATGAATCTGCAGCCTGGGAAAATGAGACCCCAAACACAGTAAGATAAGCAAAATGAGAAGACAGAAAAACACACAGCAGATGAAGGAGCAAGGTAAAAACACACCAGAAATAACAAATGAAGAGGAAATATGCAGTCTACCTGAAACAGAATTCAGAATAATGATAGTAAAGATGATGCAAAATCTTGGAAATAGAATAGAGAAAATGCAAGAAAGATTTAACAAAGACCTAGAAGAACTAAAGAGGAACCAAGCAATGATGAACAACACAATAAATGAAATTAAAAATACTCTAGAAAGGATCAATAGCAGAATAACTGAGGCAAAAGAACGGATAAGTGACCTGGAAGACAAAATAGTGGAAATAACTACTGCAGAGCAGAATAAAGAAAAAAGAATGAAAAGAACTGAGGACAGTCTCAGAGACCTATGGGAAAATATTAAATGCACCAACCTTCGAATTATAGGGGTCCCAAAAGAAGAAGAGAAAAAGAAAGGGACTGAGAAAATATTTGAAGGGATTATAGATGAAAACTTCCCTAATATGGGAAAGGAAATAGTTATTCAAGTCCTGGAAGCACAGAGAGTCCCATACAGGATAAATCCAAGGAGAAACATGCCAAGACACATATTAATCAAACTATCAAAAATTAAATATAAAGAAAACATATTAAAAGCATCAAGGGAAAAACAACAAATAACACACAAGGGGATCCCCATAAGGTTAACAGCTGATATTTCAGCAGAAACTCTGCAAGCCAGAAGGGAGTGGCAGGACATATTTAAAGAGATGAAGGAGAAAAACCTTCAACCAAGATTACTCTACACAGCAAGGATCTCCTTCAGATTTGATGGAGAAATTAAAATCTTTACAGACAAGCAAAAGCTGAGAGAGTTCAACACCACCACACCAGCTTTATAACAAATGCTAAAGGAACTTCTCTAGGCAAGAAACACAAGAGAAGGAAAACACCTACAATAACAAACCCAAAACATTTAAGAAAATGGGAATAGGAACATACATATCGATAATTACCTTAAATGTAAATGGATTAAATGCTCCCACCAAAAGACACAGACTGGCTGAATGGATACAAAAACAAGGCCCATATATATGCTGTCTACAAGAGACCACTTCAGACCTAGGGACACAAGCAGACTGAAAGTGAGGGGATGGAAAAAGATATTCTATGCAAATGGAAATCAAAAGAAAGCTCGAGTAGGAATTCTCATATCAGACAAAATAGACTTTAAAATAAAGACTATTACAAGAGACAAAGAAGGACACTACATAATGATCAAGGGATTGATCCAAGAAGAAGATATAACAATTGTAAACATCTATGCACCCAACATAGGAGCACCTCATACATAAGGCAAATACTAACAGCCATAAAAGAGGAAATCGACAGTAACACAATCATAGTAGGGGACTTTAACACCCCACTTTCTCCAATGGACAGATCATCCCAAACGAAAATAAATAAGGAAACACAAGCTTTAAATGATACATTAAACAAGATGGACTTAATTGATATTTATAGGACATTCCACCCAAAAACAACAGAATACACATTTTTCTCAAGTGCGCATGGACCATGCTCCAGGATAGATCATATCTTGGGTCACAAATCAAGCCTTGGTAAATTTAAGAAAATTGAAATTGCATCAAGTATCTTTTCCGACCACAACGCTATGAGGCTAGATATCAATTACAGGAAAAGATCTGTAAAAAATACAAACACATGGAGGCTAAAGAATACACTACTTAATAACCAAGTGATCACTGAAGAAATCAAAGGGGAAATCAAAAAATACCTACAAACAAATGACAATGGAGACACGACAATCCAAAACCTATGGGATGCTGAAAAAGCAGTTCTAAGAGGGAAATTTATAGCAATACAATCCTACCTTAAGAAATAAGAAACATCTCAAATAAACAACCTAACCTTGCACCTAAAGCAATTAGAGAAAGAAGAACAAAAAAAAATTCAAAGCTATCAGAAGGAAAGAAATCATAAAGATCAGGTCAGAAATAAATAAAAAAGAAATAAAGGAAATGATAGCTAAGATCAATAAAACTAAAAGCTGGTTCTTTGAGAAGATAAACAAAATTGATAAACCATTAGCCAGACTCAACAAGAAAAAACGGAAGAAGACTCAAATCAATAGAAATAAAAATGAAAACGGAGAGGTAACAACTAACACTGCAGAAATACAAAGGATCATGAGAGATTACTACAAGCAACTCTATGCCAATAAAATGGATAACCTGGAGGAAATGGACAAATTCTTAGAAATGCACAACCTGCCGAGACTGAACCAGGAAGAAGTAGAAAATATGAACAGACCAATCACAAGCACTGAAATTGAAACTGTGATTAAAAATCTTCCAACAAACAAAAGCCCAGGACCAGATGGCTTCACAGGTGAATTCTATCAAATATTTAGAGACGAGCTAACACCTATCCTTCTCAAACTCTTCCAAAATATAGCAGAGGGAGGAACATTCCCAAACTGATTCTATGAGGCCACCATTACCCTGACACCAAAACCAGACAAAGATGTCACAAGGAAACAAAGCAACAAGCCAATATCACTGATGAAAATAGTTGCAAAATCCTCAACAACATACTAGCAAACACAATCCAACAGCACATTAAAAGTATCATACACCATGATGACGTGGGATTTATTCCAGGAATGCAAGGATGCTTCAATATACACAAATCAATCAACATGATACACCATATTAACAAATGGAAGGAGAAAAACCATATGATCATTTCAGTAGATACAGAGAAAGCTATCGACAAAATTCAACAACAATTTATTATAAAAGCCCTGCAGAAAGTAGGCATAGAGGGAACTTTCCTCAACATAATAAAGGCCATATATGACAATCCCACAGCCAACATTGTCCTCAATGGTGAAATACTGAAACCATTTCCACTAATATCAGGAACAGGACAAGGTTGCCCACTCTCACCACTATTATTCAACATAGTTTTGGAAGTTTTAGCCACAGCAATCAGAGAAGAAAAAGAAATAAAAAGAATCCAAATCAGAAAAGAAGAAGTAAAGTTGTCACTGTTTGCAGATGACATGATACTATACATAGAGAATCCTAAAGATGCTACCAGAAAACTACTAGAGCTAATCAATGAATTTGGTAAAGTAGCAAGATACAAAATTAATGCACAGAAATCTCTTTCATTCCTATAAACGAATGATGTAAAATCCTAAAGTGAAATTAAGAAAACACTCCCATTTACCATTGCAACAAAAAGAATAAAATTTCTAGGAATAAACCTACCTAAGGAGACAAAAGACCTGTATGCAGAAAATTATAAGACACTGATGAAAGAAATTAAAGATGATACAAATAGATGGAGAGATATACCATGTTCTTGGATTGGAAAAATCAACCTTGTGAAAATGACTCTACTACCCAAAGCAATCAACAGATTCAATGCAATCCCTATCAAACTACCAATGACATTTTTCACAGAACTAGAACAAAAAATTTCACAATTTGTATGGAAACACAAAAGACCCCGAATAGCCAAAGCAATCTTGAGAACAAAAAATGGAACTGGAAGAATCAGGCTCCCTGACTTCAGAGTATGCTACAAAACTACAGTAACCAAGAGAGTATGGTACTGGCACAAAAACAGAAATATAGATCAATGGAACAGGTTAGAAAGCCCAGAGATAAACCCACATACATATGGTCACCTTATCTTTGATAAAGGAGGCAAGCATATACAGTGGAGAAAAAACAGCCTCTTCAATAAGTGGTGCTGGGAAAACTGGACCGGTACATGTAAAAGTATGAAATTAGAACACTCCCTAACACCATACACAAAAATAAACTCAAAATGGATTAAACACCTAAATATAAGGTCAGACACTATCAAACTCTCAGAGGAAAACATAGGCAGAACACTCTATGACATAAATCACAGCAAGATCCTTTTTTACCCAGCTCCTAGAGAAATGGAAATAAAAACAAAAATAAACAAAGGGGACATAATGAAACTTAAAAGCTTTTGCACAGCAAAGGAAACCATAAACAAGACCAAAAGACAACCCTCAGAATGGGAGAAAATATTTGCAAATGAAGCAACTGACAAAGGATTAATGTCCAATATTTACAAGCAGCTCATGCAGCTCAAAAACAAAAGAACAAAAAATCCAATCCAAAAACGGGCAGAAGACCTAAATAGACATTTCTCCAAAGATGATATACAGATTGCCAACAAGCACATGAAAGAATGCTCAACATCACTAACCATTAGAGCAATGCAAGTGAAAACTACATTGAGGTATCACCTCACACTGGTCAGAATGGCCATCATCAGAAAATCTGCAAATAATAAATGCTGGAGAGGGTGTGGACAAAAGGGAACACTCCTTCACTCTTGGTGGGAATGTAAATTGATAAAGCCACTATGGAGAACAGTATGGAGGTTCCTTAAAAACTAAAAATAGAACTACCATACGAACCAGCAATCCCACTACTGGGCATATACCCTGAGAAAACCATAATTCAAAAAGAGTCATGTACCAGAATGTTCATTGCAGCTCTATTTACAATAGCCAGGACATGGAATCAACCTAAGTATCCATCATCAGATGAATGGATAAAGAAGATGTGGCACATATATACAATGGAATATTACTCAGCCATAAAAAGAAACAAAATGGAGTTATTTGTAGTCAGGTGGGTGGAGTTAGAGTCTGTCATACAGAGTGAAGTAAGTCAGAAAGAGAAAAACAAATACCGTATGCTAACACATATATATGGAATCTAAGGGAAAAAAAGAAATTTCATGAAGAACCTAGTGGTAAGACGGGAATAAAGTCACAGAACAGTAGAGAATGGACTTGAGGATATGGGGAGGGGGAACGGTAAGCTGTGACAAAGTGAGAGAGTGCATGGGCATATATACACTACCAAACGTAAAATAGATAGCTAGTGGGAAGCAACCGCATAGCACAGGGAGATCAGCTTGGTGCTTTGTGACCACCTAGAGTGGTGAGACAGGGAGGGTGGGAGGGAGAGAGATGCAAGAGGAAAGAGATATGGGAACATATGTATATGTATAACTGATTCACTTTGTTATAAAGCAGAAACTAACACACCATTGCAAAGCAATCATAGTCCAATAAAGATGTTTTTTAAAAAAACTGATACTACAGAAATACGTAGGAGCATAAGAGCTACTATGAACAATTATATGCCAACAAATTAGGTAACCTAGAAGAATGGATAAATTCCTGGAATCATATTACCTACCAAGTCTAAATCAAGAAAAGCTAGAAAATATAAATAGAGCAATAACAAGTAAGGAGATTGAATCTGTAATCAAAAACTTCCCAACACAGAAAAATCCAGGACCAGATGGCTCCATTGGTGAATTCAACCAATCATATAAAGGATAATTAATACCAATATTTCTCAAAAACTTGCAAAAATTTGAAGAGAAGGGAACACTTCCAAATTTATTTTACAAGGCCGCCTTACCCAGATACCAAAGCCAGATAAGGACACTACAAGAACAGAACTCTATAGATCAATATCCCTGATGCCTATAGAGGCAAAACTTCTCAAAAATTTTAGCGAACTGAATTCAACACATTACAAGGACTATACAACATGACCATTTGGAATTTATCCCTTGGATGCAAGGATGGTTCAACACACACAAATTCATAAGTGTGTACACCATATTAATAGAATGTTAGGTGAAATCATCTCAATAGATGCAGAAAAACATCTGAAAAAAAATTAAACATGCTTTCATGATTAAAATCTTAAAAATATTGGATATAGAAAGAACAGGCCTCAACATAATAAAGAACATATACAACAAATCTACAGCTAACATTATACTCAATGGTGATAGGTTGAAAGCTATGCCTCTAATATCAGGAACAAGTATGCTTATTCTCACCACTCCCATTCAACACAGAAAATCTTAACAAGAGCAATTAGGCAAGAAAAAGAAATAAAAGACATACAAAGTGGAGAGGAAAATGTAAAATTGTAACAGTTAACACATGATATGAAGATTTAGAAATATAGAATATAGAAATATAGAAAATTTTAACGTCTCCACCAAAAAACCTGTTAGAGCTAATAAACGAATTCAGTATAGTTGCAGGATATAAAATCAACATACAAAGAAAGTGGTTGCATTACATTTTTGTCTTTTTTTAACATCTTTATTGGAGTATGATTGCTTTACAATGGTGTGTTAATTTCTGCTTTATAACAAAGTGAATCAGTTATACATATACATATGTTCCCATATCTCTTCCCTCTTGCATCTCCCTCCCTACCACCCTCCCTATCCCACCCCTCTAGGTGGTCATAAAGCACTGGGCTGATCTCCCTGTGCTATGGAGCTGCTTCCCACTGGCTATCTACTTTATGTTTGGTAGTGTATATATGTCCATGCCACTCTCTCACTTTGTCCCAAATTACCCTTCCCCCTCCCCATGTCCTCAAGTCCATTCTCTAGTAGGTCTGTGTCTTTATTCCCATGTTGCCCCTAGGTTTTTCATGACCTTTTTTTTTTTTTTAGATTCCATATATATGTGTTAGCATACGATATTTGTTTTTCTCTTTCTGACTTACTTTACTCTGTATGACAGACTCTAACTCCACCCACCTCACTACAAATAACTCCATTTTGTTTCTTTTTATGGCTGAGTAATATTCCATTGTATATATGTGTCACATCTTCTTTATCCATTCATCTGATGATGGATACTTAGGTTGATTCCATGTCCTGGCTATTGTTAATAGAGCAGCAATGAACATTTTGGTACATGACTTTTTTGGAATTATGGTTTTCTCAGGGTCTATGCCCAGTAATGGGAATGCTGGGTCGTATGGTAGTTCTATTTTTAGTTTTTAAGGAACCTCCATACTGTTCTCCATAGTGCATTTATCAATTGACATTCCCACCAACAGTGCAAGAGGGTTCCCTTTGCTCCACAGCCTCTCCAGCATTTACTGCTTGTAGATATTTTGATGATGGACATTTTGACCTGTGTGAGATGATAACTCATTGAAGTCTTGATTTGCATTTCCCTAATAATTAATGATGTTGAGCATTCTTTCATGTGTTTGTTGGCAATCTGTATATCTTCTTTGGAGAAATGTCTATTTAGGTCTTTTGCCCATTTTTGGATTGGGTTTTTTGTTCTTTTGATATTGAGCTGCATGAGCTGCTTTTAAATATTGAACATTAATTCTTTGCCAGTTGCTTCATTTGCAAATATTTTCTCCCATTCTGAGGGTTGTCTTTTGGTCTTGTTTATGGTTTCCTTTGCTGTGCAAAAGCTTTTAAGTTTCATTAGGTCCCATTTGTTTATTTTTGTTTTTATTTCCATTTCTCTAGGACGTGGGTCAAAAAGGATTTTACTATGATTTATGTCATAGAGTGTTCTGCTTGTGTTTTCCTCTAAGAGTTTGATAGTGTCTGGCCTTACATTTAGGTCTTTAATCCATTTTGAGTTTATTTTTGTGTATGGTGTTAGGGAGTGTTCTAATTTCACTCTTTCACATGTAGCTTTCAAATTTTCCCAGCACCACTTATTGAAGAGGCTGTCTTCTCTCCACTGTATATTCTTGCCTCCTTTAACAAAGTTAAGGTGACCATATGTGTGTGGGTTTATCTCTGGGCTTTCTATCCTGTTCCATTGAACTATGTTTCTGTTTTTGTGCCAGTACCAAACTGTCTTGATTACTGTAGCTTTGTAGTATAGTCTGAAGTCAGGGAGCCTGATTCCTCCAGCTCCATTTTTCATTCTCAAGACTGCTTTGGCTCTTCGGGGTCTTTTGTGTTTCCATACAAATTGTGATATTTTTTGTTCTAGTTCTGTGAAAAATGCCAGTGGTAGTTTGATAGGGATTGCATTGAGTCTGTACATTGTTTTGGGTAGTAGAGTCATTTTCACAATGTTGATTCTTCCAATCCAGGAGCATGGTATATCTCTCCATCTATTGGTATCATCTTTAATTTCTTTCAGCAGTGTCTTATATTTTCTGCATACAGGTTTTTTGTCTCCTTAGGTAGGTTTATTACTAGAAATTTTATTCCTTTTGTTGCAATGGTAAATGGGAGTGTTTTCTTAATTTCACTTTCAGATTTTTCATCATTCGTTTATAGAAATGCAAGAGATTTCTGTGCATTAATTTTGTATCCTTTACTAAATTCATGTACTAGCTTTAGTAGTTTTCTGGTAACATCTTTAGGATTCTGTATGTATAGTATCATGTCATCTGCAAACAGTGACAGTTTTACCCCTTCTTTTCTGATTTGGATTATTTTTATTTCTTTTTCTTCTCTGATTGCTGGCTAAAACTTCCAAAACTATGTTGAATAAAAGTGGTGAGAGTGGGCAACCTTGTCTTGTTCCTGATCTTAGTGGAAATGATTTCAGTTTTTCACCATTGAGGACAATGTTGGCTGTGGGTTTGTCATATATGGCCTTTATTAGGTTGAGGAAAGTTCCCTCTATGCCTACATTCTGGAGGGTTTTTATCATAAATCGGTGTTGAATTTTGTCGGAAGCTTTTTCTGCATCTTTTGAGATGATTATATGGTTTTTCTCCTTCAATTTGTTAATATGGTGTATCACATTGATTGATTTGCATATATTGAAGAATCCTTGCATTGCTGGGATAAACCCCACTTGATCATGGTGCATGATCCTTTTACTATGCTGCTGGATTGTGTTTGTTAGTATTTTGTTGAGGATTTTTGCTTCTATGTTCATCAGTGATATTGGCCTGTAGTTTTCTTTCTTTGTGACATCTTTCTTTGGTTTTGGTATCAGGGTGATGGTGGTCTCGCAGAATTAGTTTAGGAGTGTTTCTCCCTCTGCTATATTTTGGAAGAGTTTGAGAAGGGTAGGTGATAGCTCTTCTCTACATGTTTAGTAGAATTTGCCTGTGAAGCCATCTAGTCTTGGGGTTTTGTTTGCTGGAAGATTTTTAATCACAGTTTCAATTTCAGTGCTTGTGAATGGTCTGTTTATATTTTCTATTTCTTCCTGGTTCAGTCTCGGAAGGTTGTGCATTTCTAAGAATTTGTCCATTTCTTCCAGGTTGTCCATTTTATTGACATAGAGTTTCTTGTAGTTATCTCTCAAGATCCTTTGTATTTCTGCAGTGTCAGTTGTTACTTCTCCTTTTTCATTTCTAACTGTGTTGATTTGAGTCTTCTCCCATTTTTTCTTGATGAGTCTGGCTAATGGTTTTTCAATTTTGTTTATCATCTCAAAGAACCAGCTTTTAGTTTTATTGATCTTTGTTATTATTTGCTTTATTTGTTTTTCGTTTTTTTTTTCTGATCAAATCTTTATGATTCCTTTCCTTCCACTAACTCTGTGATTTTTTTTTTGTTTTTCTTTCTCTAATTGCTTTAGGTGTAAGGTTAGTTTTTTTATGTGAGATGTTTCTTGTTTCTTAAGGTAGGATTATATTGCTATAAACTTCCTCTAGAACGCTGCTGTTGCATCCCATAGGTTTTGGGTCGTCGTGTTTTCATTGTCATTTGTTTCTAGGTAGTTTTTGATTTCCTCTTTTTTTTTAAATTAATTTATTTTTGGCTGTGTTGGGTCTTCGTTGCTGTGCGTGTGCTTTCGTTTTAGTTGTGGTGAGCAGGGGCCACTCTTCATTGCCATGCACGGGCCTCTAACTCTTGTTGACTCTCTCATCTAGGAGCACCGGTTCTAGATGTGTGGGTTCTAGAGCACAGGCTCAGTTGTTGTGGTACACGGGCCCAGCTGCTCTGCAGCATATGGGATCTTCCTGAACCAGGGCTCGAATCCATGTCCCCTGCATTAACAGGCTGACTCCCAACCACTGCGCCACCAGGGAAGCCCCTTGATTTCCTTTTTGATTTCTTCAGTGATCTCTCAGTTATTAAGTAGTGTATTGTTTAGCCTCAATGTGTTTGTATTTTTTACAGATTTTTTCCTGTAATTGATATGTAGTCTCATCACGTTGTGGTGGGAAAAGATACTTGATACGATTTCAATTTTCTGTAATTTACCTAGGCTTGATTTGTGACCCAAGGTATGATCTATCCTGGAGAATGTTCCATGAGCACTAGAGAAGAAAGTGTATTCTGTTGTTTTTGGATGGAATGTCCTATAAATATCAATTAAGTCCATCTAGTTTAATGTATCATTTAAAGCTTGTGTTTCCTTATTTATTTTCATTTTGGATGACATATCCGTTGGTGAAAGTGGGGTGTTAAATTCCCCTACTATGATTGTGTTACTGTCGATTTCCCCTTTGATGGATGTTACCCTTTTCCTTATGTATTGAAGTGCTCCTATGTTGGGTGCATAAGTATTTACAATTGTTACATCTTCTTCTTGGATTGATCCCTTTATCATTATGTAATATCCTTCCTTGTCTGTTGTAATAGTCTTTGTTTTAAAGTCTATTTTGTCTGATATGATAATTGCCTCTCCAGCTTTCTTTTGATTTCCATTTGCATGGAACATCTTTTTCCATCCCCTCACTTTCCATCTGTATGTGTCCCTAGGTCTGAAGTGGGCGTCTTTTAGAGAGCATATATACGGGTCTGGTTTTTGTATCTATTCAGCAAGCCTATGCCTTTTGGTGGGAACATTTAATCCATTTACATTTAAGGTAATTATCGATATGTATGTTCTTATTTCCATTTTCTTAATTGTTTTGGGTTTGTTATTGTAGGTCCTTTCCTTCTCTTGTATTTCCTGCCTAGAAGATTTCCTTCAGCATTTGTTGTAAAGCTGGATTTTGGTGTTGAATTCTCTTAGCTTTTGCTTGTCTGTAAAAGTATTAATTTCTCCGTGAAATCTGAATGAGGATCTTGCTGGGCAGAGAAATCTTGATTGTAGGTTTTTTTCCTTCATCACTTTAAATATGTCCTTCCACTCCCTTCTGGCTTGCAGAGTTTTGCTGGAAGGATCAGCTGTTAACCTTATGGTGTTCCCTTGTGTGTTATTTGTTGGTTTTCCCTTCCTGCTTTTAATATTTTTTTCTTTGTATTTAATTTTTGATAGTTTGATTAATATGTGTCTTGGCCTGTTTCTCCTTGGATTTATCCTGTATGGGACTCTGTGCTTCCTGGACTTGATTAAGAATTTCCTTTCCCATAATAGGGAAGTTTTCAACTATAATCTCTTCAAATATTTTCTCAGTCCCTTTCTTTTTCTCTTCTTCTTCTGGGACCCCTACAATTCGAATGCTGGTGTGTTTAATGTTGTCCCAGACGTCTCTGAGACTGTCCTCAATTCTTTTCATTCTTTTTTCTTTATTCTCCTCTGCAGTAGTTATTTCCTCTATTTTATCTTCCAGGGCACTTATCTGTTCTTCTGCCTCAGTTATTCTGCTATTGATCCCTTCTAGAGAATTTTAAATTTCATTTATTGTGTTGTTCATCACCGTTTATTTGCTCTTTAGTTCTTCTACGTCCTTGTTAAACGTTTCTTCTATTTTCTCCATTCTATTTCCAAGATTTTGCATCATCTTTACTATCATTATTCTGAATTCTTTCTCAGGTAGGCTGCCTCTTTCGTCTACTTTTGTTAGGTCTGGTGGGTTTTTGTCTTGCTCCTTCATCTGCTGTGTGTTTCTCTGTCTTCTCATTTTGCTTAACTTACTGTGTTTTGGGTCTCCATTTCGCAGGCTGCAGGTTCGTAGTTCCCATTGTTTTTGGTGTCTTCCCCCGGTGGGTAAGGTTGTTTCAGTGGGTTGTGCAGGCTTCCTAATAGAGGGGACTGGTGCCTGTGTTCTGGTGGATGGGGCTGGATCTTGTCTTTCTGGTGGGCAGGATCATGTCCCATGGTTTGTTTTGGGGTGTCTTTGAACTTATTTTGATTTTAGGCAGCCTCTCTACTAATGGGTGGGATTGTGTTCCTGTCATGCTAGTTTTTTGGCATGGGTTGTCCACCCCTGGAGCTTTCTGCTCGTTGAATGGAGCTGGCTCTTGGCCTTGAGATTGAGATCACTGGGTGATTTTCACCATTTGATATTAAGTGGAGCTGGAAGGTCTGTTGTGGACCAGTGTCCTGAACTTGGCTCTCCCACCTCCGAGGCACAGCCCTGATGCCTGGCTGTAGCATGAAAAGCTTGTCATCCACACGGCTCAGAATAAAAGGAAGAAAATAAAGAAAGAAAGTAGACAAAATAATGTAAAATAAAGTAAAGTAATAAAGGTATTGAAATAAAAAATAATAATTATTAAAAAAAATTTTTGAAAGTAGTAAAAAAAAGAAAGAAAGAAGAGTGCAACCAAACCATAAAAAGAAATCCACCAATGACAACTAGTGCTAAAACTATACCAAAAAAAAAAAAAAAAAAAAGCACGGAGAGGCAGTACCCTAGGACAAATGGTAAAAGCAAAGCTATACAGACAAAATCACACACAGAAGCATACACATGCATACTCACAAAAAGAGAAAAAGGGGAAATATATATATATATATATATATATATATATATATATATATATATCATTGCTCCCATAGCCCACCTCCTCAATTGGGGATGATTCGTTGTCCATTCAGGTACGCCACAGATGCAGGGTAAATGAAGTTTACTGTGGAGACTTAATCTGCTGCTCCTGAGGCTGCTGGGAGAGATTTCCCTTTGTCTTCTTTGTTCGCGCAGCTCCTGGGGTTCAGCTTTGGATTTGGCCCCGCCTCTGCGTGTAGGTTGCCTGAGGGCGTCTGTTCTTTGCTCAGACAGGACAGGGTTAAAGGAGAAGCTGATTTGGGGGCTGTGGCTCACTCAGGCCGCGGGGAGGGAGGGGTACGGAATGTGGGGTGAACCTGTGGCTGCAGAGGCCGGTGTGACATTGCACCAAGTGGAGGTGTGCCATGTGTTCTCCCGGTGAAGTTGTCCCTGGATCACGGGACCCTGGCAGTGGTGGCCTGCACAGGCTCCTGGGAGGGGAGGTTTGGATAGTGACCTGTGCTTGCACACAGGCTTCTTGGTGGCTGCAGCAGCAGCCTTAGCGTCTCATGCCCATCTCTTGGGTCCGCGCTGAAAGCCGCGGCTCATGCCCGACTCTGGAGCTCCTTTAAGTGGTGCTTTTAATCCCCTGTCTTTGTGCATCACAGAACAAAGAGGCAAGGAAAAGTCTTTTGCTTCTTTGGCAGCTCCAGACCTTTTCCTGGACTCCCTCCCAGCTAGCCGTGGCACACTAGCCCCCTTCAGGCTGTGTTCACGCAGCCAAACCCAGTCCTCTGCCTGGGATCTGACCTCCGAAGCCCGAAACTCAGCTCCCAGCCCTCACCCGTCCCGGCAGGTGAGCAGACAAGCCTCTCGGGCTTCTGAGTGCTGGCCGGCACCGACCGTCTGTGCGGGAATTTCTCTGCACCCCTGTTGCTGGGCTCTCCTCCGTGGCTCCAAAGCTTACCCCCTCCACCACCCGCAGTCTCCACCCTTGAAGGGGCTTCCTAGTGTGTGGAAACTTTTCCTCCTTCACAGCTCCCTCCCACTGGTGCAGGTCCCATCCCTATTCTTTCGTCTCTGTTTTTTCTTTTTTCTTTTGACCTACTCAGGTACGTGGGGAATTTCTTGCCTTTTGGGAGGTCTGAGGTCTTCTGCCAGCGTTCAGTAGGTGTTTTGTAGGAGTTGTTCCACATGTAGATGTATTTCTGATGTAGCTGTGAGGAGGAAGGTGATCTCCGTGTCTTACTCTTACGCCATCTTGAAGCTCCCTCCAGCAGTTACATTTCTATACAGTAACAACAAAATATCAAAAAATAAAACATTCCCGTTTAAAATAGCATCAAAAACAAATACTGAGGAATAAACGTAAGTGAGGTAAAAGTTGTTTATGTTGAAAACTATAAGACATTGATGTAGTAAACTGAAGAAGACACAAATAAATTGAAATATATTCTGTGGTCATGGATGGAAGAATTAATATTGTTAATATATCTATACTACCCAAAGCCATCTATAGATTCAATGCAATTACTATCAAAAGTCCAATGGCATTTTTCACAGAAGTAGAGAAAACAAACCTAAAATTTGTATGGAATAGAAGACCCTGAATAGCCAAAGCAATCTTAAGAAAGAAGAACAATGCTGGAGGCATCACACTTCCTGATTTCAAAATATATTATAAAGCAAGAATAATCAAATCAGCATAGTACTGACATAAAAGCTGGTATATAGACCAATGGAACAGAGCCAAGAGCCCAGAAATAAATGTATGCATATATGTTCAACTAATATTTGAAAAGGGAGCCACATATACTCAATGGAGAAAGGAAAGTCTCTTCACTAAGTTGTGTTGTGAAAACTTTCTGTCCTCTTTCAAAAGAATGAAATTGGACCCTTATCTTACACTGCTCACAAAAATTAACTCAAAATAAAGACTTAAAAGTGAGACCTGAAAACATAAATCTCCTAGTAGAAAATGCATGGGGAAAGCTTACTGACATTGGTTTTGGCAATGATTTCTTTTTTTGATATTACACTAAAAGAACAAGTATCAAAAGCAGAATTAAACAAGTAGGACTACATCAAACTAAAAAGATTTTGCACAGCAAAAGAAACAATCAATAATATGAAAAGGTAACCTATGGAATGGGAGAAAAATACTTGAAAACCATATCTGATATGGGGTTAAAATCCAAACTATATAAGGAACTCATGCAGCTCAATAACAAATAACCCTGTTAAAAAATGGGCAAAAAAATGGGCAAAGATTGAATAGATATTTTTCCAAAGAAGACATACAAATGGCCAACAGGTACAGATACCTGCAACAGTGCTCCACATTACTTATCATCAGGGATAGGCAAATAAAATTCACAATGAACTACCACGTCACATCTGTTAGAATGTTTATAATAAAAAACATAATAGATAACAAGTGTTATTGAGGATGTGGAGAAAAGGGAACCCTTATACACTGTTAGTGGGAATGTAAATGATACCATCACTATGGAAGACAGTATGGAGGTTCCTCAAAAAATTAAAAATAGAACTACCATATGGTCCAGCAATTCCAATCCTCAGTAAATATCTAGAAAAAATGAAAACACTAATTCAAAAAGATACATGTACCCCAAAGTTCATAGCAGCATTATTAACTGTAGATAAGACATGGAAGCAGCCCAAGTGCCCATCAAGAGACAAAAAGATAAAGAAGACGCGGTATATACATACAATGGAATATTGCTTAGCCATACAAAAGAATGAACTTCTGCCATTTGCAGAGGACCTGGATAATATTATGCTTATTGAAATAAGCCAGGCAGAGAAAGACAAACACTGCATTATGTCACTTTATGTGGAATCAAAAAATAATACAAATTAATATATATGCAAACAGAAGCAGACCTACAAATATAGAAAACAAAGTTGTGATTACCAAAGGGGAGAAAGAATGGGGGAGGGACAAATTAAGGGTATTGGATTAGTTGTCCTTAATCCAGAACTAAGATCATACTTAGTGGTGAAAAACTGAATGCTTTTCCCACTAAGATCTGGAACAAGATAAGATATTTTAATTTCATCACTTACATTTAACATTTTACTTGAATTCCTATTCAGAGTAATAAGGCAAGAAAAATAAATGCGTCTTTATTCACAGATATCATGAATGTCTATATAGAAAATGTGATGAAATCTACCAATAAAACCCATTAGAACTTGAGCTTAGTAAGATTTTAGGATACTAAGTTGGTATACAAAAACCAATTTTATCTTTATATACTACCAATTAACAGTTACAAATTGACATTTTCAAAAAATACCATTGATAATAGCCTTAAAAGATATGAAATGTGAGAAATAAATCTGACCAAAACATTCTGGATGTGAAGAGTAAAAACTTCCAAGGATTTCTGAGATAAATTAGACCAAAATAAATAGAGAAACATCCCATGTTCATAGGTCAGCAATCTCAGTGTTAAGATGACTGTCTTCCCTATATTGATCTGTAGATTTAATGCAGTCTCAATCAAAATCCAAGAAAATATTGGCCAAAAAGCTGGCAAGCTATTTCTAAAATGTGGAAATTCAAAGGCCCTAGAATAACTGTTAGTCTTTAAAACTGTTAGTGTTAGTTATTTTTCAAAGCAGTTTTGGTAGTCAAGGCAGTGTTTTTAGCATTAAGATAGATGAATAGATCAATGGAACAGAAGCCAGAGTCCAGAAATAGATCTTCACCTATATGGACAACTTAGCTTTTTAAGAAAAGACCTTATTTTTTAAGAGCAGTTTTAGTTCAAAGCAAAAATTGAGCATAAAATACAGAGTTTTCATATGCTCCCTGCCCCCACACATGTACAACCTCCCCCACTATCAACATCTCACACCACAGTGGTACATTAATTATAATCAGTGAACCTGTATTGACACATTATTATCACTCAAAGTCAATAGTTTACATTGGGCTTCACTCAGTGTTATATATCTTTATGGGTTTTGAAAAATGTCTAGTGACATGAATCCATCATTATAGTATCATGCAGAATATTTTCACACTACACTAAAAATCGTTGTGTTCCACCTATTCTTCCATTTCCCCTCTACTCTGGCAACCACTGAACTTTTTAAGGTCTCCATGGTTTTAATTTTTCCAGAATGTCATATAGTTTGGATCATACAGTATATAGCTCTTTTCAGGTTGACTTCTTTCACTTAGTAATATACATTTAAGATTTCTTCAATATTATTTATGGGTTAATAGCTCATTTTTTTCAGAATTGAATAATATTCCATTATCTGAATTACTGCAGTTTATCTATTCACCTACTGGAGGATATCTTGGTTGCCTCCAAATTTTGGCAATTTTTAATAAATATCCCTGTGCAGGTTTTTGTATGGGCATAAGTTTTCAATTAATTTGGATAAATATCAAGAAACATGATTGCTGGCTCACATGATAAGAATATATTGAGGTATTTTAAGAAACTGGAAAACTGTCTTCCAAAGTGTCTGAACCATTTTGCATTCTCACCAGCAATGAATGAGAGCTCCTGCTGGTTAACATCCTCACTAGCATTTGGTGTTGTCAGTGTTTTGGACTTGGACCATCCTAATGATGTGCAATGGTATCTCACTAGTGTTTAAATTTGTGATTCCCTAATGGCATATGATGTTGAGCATCTTTTCATATGTTTATTTGACATCTGTAGATCTTCTTTGGGTTAAATTTCTGTTCAGGACTTTTGCCCATTTTTATTATGACTTTTCATTTTCTTACTGTTGAGTTTTAAGAATGTTTTTATATTTTTATATAACAGTCTCTTATCAGATATTTTCTTTTACAAATATTTTCTTCCAGTGTGTAGCTTGTGTTCTCATGTTCTTGATGACAACTGATGGTTTACCAAGGTGTAAAGTCAATGAAGAAAGGATAGCCTTTCCAACAAATGTTGCTCTGACAATTAGATATCGAAATGCAAAAGAAAAAAAACCCGTTAATTTTAATTCATATATTGTACCATATACAAAATTAACTCAAATGGAGAATAGACCTAAATATAAGTCCTAAAACTATACTTCTAGATGAAAAAAAAAATCTTTGTGACCTTGGGTTAGACAAGGATTTCTCATTTACTACAAAAAAGCACTATCCAAATAAGAAACATTTGATAAATTGGACTTCATCAAAATTTAAAAGTTCAGTTTTCAGAAAACTGTAGAATGAAACGCCATGCCATAAACTATGAAAAAGATTTTCAAATCATATATCTGGTAAAGCACTGTATCTAGATATAAAAAGAACACTCAAAACTCAATAACAAGAAAAGAAACAATTAAATTTAAAATGGACAAAAGATTTAGACAGGCATGTCGTGAAATCTATAGAAAGATAGATTGATAGATGATAGATAGATAGATAGATAGATAGATATAGATAGATAGATAGATAGTAATTAAGGAAATTTAAAGATGCTCAATATCACTTTATTAGGGAAAGAAATTAAAACCACAATGTGATTCCACTACACATTTTTAAAATAGCTATGATTACAAAAACTGTCCATACAAAGATTTGGGAAGGATGTGGAGGATCTTGAGCTCTCATACACTCATGGTGGGTATGTAAAATGGTACAACCACTCTGGTAAATAGTTTGACAGTTTTTAAGAAAGTTATACAAACATCTACCATGTGACCCAGCCATTATAATACTAGACACCCAAGAGAGATGAAAGCATATGTCTTTTTAAAGACTTTTTGTGAATGTTTCATGGCAGCTTTTTTTTTTTATATTGGCAAATACTGAAAACAACTCAAGTATTCTTCAATAAGTGAATGAATAAGAAAATTATGGTATACCGATGTGATTCTCAACTTGAATATTAAAATAATTATTCTGTGGGAAATAAACCAGAAATAAAATAGTACATTTGATATGATTCCATTAATATAAAATTTAGCAAAATATGCACTGTTCTATAGTGACAAAAAGCAGATCATTGGTTGCCTGGGGATGGAAGGTGGATGAGGTAATAAATGTACAGCAGAAAGGAATTACAGAGGGACTTGACAAAATTCTAGTGTGTGATGGATATATTAACTATATTGATTTTGGTAATGTTTTCATGGGTTTATGTTAAAACTTATCAAAGTGCATGCTTTAAATATGTGTAGTTTTTCTATGTCCATTATAACTCAATAAAGCTGTTAAACTTAAAGAAAAATATTTTAAAATATTTCCTCAGTCTCACTCACCACACTTCAAGTGCTCAGCAGCCACATGTGGCTAGTGGCTACAATATTGGACAGCACAAATATAGAATATTTCCATCAGTGCAGAAAGTTATTTTGGAAAGCACTATTCTGGAGTAATTCCTAACATCGTTACACAGCAAGGTATAGCCAAAAATCCAATAGAGAATACAAAATCGAATAATAAGGAAATACATGATTAATAAAAAAGTAGAAAAGACAGAAAAAAAGATCAAGGATAAGATGGGAAAAATATAAATAAAATAGTTACATAGTAGACATAAACCCAAATGTACCAGTAATCACATGAAATTTAACTGGACTAAATTTTAAAAGAAGTGCAATTAAATTACAGAGATTATAAGACTGAATTAAGAAACAAGACACAACTGTACACTGTTTAAAAGAGACAAAATTTGTATATGAGAACAGATGTAGACTGAAATTTTCTTTAAATGGAAAAAGACACACCATGCTAATATCCTGAAGACAGCTTGTATGGCAGATTGATATCATATTAACTAGACATCAAAGCAAAGTGCATTACCAGAGAAAATAAGAATATTTAATAGCTATGAAATGGTCTGTGTACCAAAGACATTATTTTTCTTAAAATGTATTTACTTAATAACATATCTTCAAAATACATGAAGCAAAAATTGAAAGTGCCAAAAGAAGAAATAGACAAATCTACGATCGTGGTTGGAGGTTTTAACACTTTATTAAATGCATCACAACTTAGGACAAATTGACATTAAAAAAAAAACAGTATCCAAAATGGACAGAAGAAGAAATAGAAAAGCTTGATAGATCTATTTCAAATAATTTGAAATTTTAATTTTAAAAAAAGCTTCTCACAAAGAAAACTACATGCCCAGATAGCTTCACTAGTGTATTTTAATGAGCAATAAAGGAAGAAAGCACTCCATTCTTATACATATTCATTCAGAGAATAGAAAGAGGGAAGATTTCTCCACTTGTTTTATGAGGCCAGCATAACTCTGACACCAAAACTTGGCAAAGACATGACAAGAAAAGGGAATCATAGAACAATATCCCATATTAGCATAGATGCAAAAATGCTAAACAAAATATCAGCAAATTAACTCAGCTAACTATTAAAAGATGTGGCATCATGACTAAATGAGGTTTATTCTAGAAATGTAAGGCTGATTTAACATTGAAAAATAAATCAATAATTTACGACATAACACAATAGAAAATTCTTCTGATAATCTACAAGAGATGCAGAAAAAGCACTTGAGATAATGTGGCACACATTAATTATTGTAAAAATTCAAAGAAAATTATGTCTAGAACAAACTTTGTCAATTTTATAAATGGTATCTACAAAGAAAAATCTGTAGCTCTTATCATGCTTAATTATGAAATATTGAGCACCTTCCCCCTTAGTTCAGGAATACAATATGATACTGCTCTCACCACTTCTATTCATTTCAACTGTAAATCCTAGTCAATGTAAAAGGCAAGTAAAGAAATAAATGATAGATTGGAAAACAAGTAAAACTGTCATTTACAGATTACATGATAGTCTATAAGGAAAATTCAAATGAATTGAGAAATTACTAAAACTAATCATGTATTAAAATGTCAATTCTATTTCTGTATAGCAGCAACAAAAAAGTAGAACATAAAATTTAAAACAATAACACAAAACATACCTAAACATCAAACATGTAGGAACACATTCAATAAAATATGTTTAGATATCTCCATTGAACAGTGTATAACTTTTCTGGGAGATATTACATAAGATCCAAATAAATGGAGAGAATATACTAGGTTTTTGGATAAGAAAACTCCATATTATCAAGATGTCAATTTCCCCCCAATTCAAATCAATTCCAATAAAAATCTAATCAACTTTTTTTGTAAAAATTGACAAGCTGATTATAAAATTTATATGAAAATGTGGAAATGCAAAATTACTACTATAGTCAAGACAATATGGAAGAATAAGGATAAAGATGGAGGACTTACCCTATTAAATTTCAAGATTTTTGGAGAACAGTATGGAGGTTCCTTAAAAAACTAAAAATAGAACTACCATATGACCCAGCAATCCCACTACTGGGCATATACCCTGAGAAAACCATAATTCAAAAAGAGTCATGTACCAAAATGTTCATTGCAGCACTATTTACAATAGCCAGGACATGGAAGCAACCTAAGTGTCCATCATCAGATGAATGGATAAAGAAGATGTGGCACATATATACAATGCAATATTACTCAGCCATAAAAAGAATTGAAATTGAGTTATTTGTAGTGAGGTGGATGGACCTAGAGTCTGTCATACAGAGTGAAGTAAGTCAGAAAGAGAAAAACAAATACCATATGATAACACATATATATGGAATCTAAAAAAAAAAAAATGGTCATGAATAACCTAGGGGCAAGAGGGGAATAAAGACACAGACCTACTAGAGAATAGACTTGAGGATATGGGGAGGGGGAAGGGTAAGCTGGGACAAAGTGAGAGAGTGGCATGGGCATATATACATACACTACCAAACGTAAAATAGATAGCTAGTGAGAAGCAGCCGCATAGAACAGGGAGATCAGCTCAGCGCTTTGTGACCACCTAGAGGGGTGGGATTGGGAGGGTGGGAGGGAGGGAGATGCAAGAGGGAAGAGATATGGGAAAATATGTATATGTATAACTGATTCACTTTGTTATAAAGCAGAAACTAACACACCATTGTAAAGCAATTATACTCCAATAAAGATGTTAAAAATAAATAAATAAATAAATAAATTTCAAGATTTTATAAAATGTTGTAGCAATTAAGACAGTGTTGTATTTTCATTATTATAGTCTAATAGATCAATTAAATAGAAAAGAGTCCAAAATAAATACATTCACATATAGTCTCTTGATTTTAGACAAAAGGACCATGGTAATTCAACAGAGAATGTAGGTTTTTCAATAATTGGTGCTGGAGAAGCTGGGTATTCCTATGAATACTTTATAGTATACACAGAAATAATGTCAAATGGATCATAACCATAAATGTGGAAGCCAAAACAAGAAAAACTTTCCAGAAGAGAACATTATAGTATATATTGATGATCTTAGAAAAGGCATAGATTTCTTAAACAGTACACAAAAGGTACTAATCACAAGATTTTTTAAATGTTATGCTGGACTTCCTCAAAATTAAAAACTTTTCAAGAAAAGAAATCAAAAAGTGAAAAGGCAAGCCATAAATCATCGAGAAGATGATAGACTGATAGATAAGGATAATAGATTTTATATACACACACAGACATACATATATATTATGTATGT
The DNA here is from genome assembly GCF_949987535.1 of Balaenoptera acutorostrata. Taxonomy (NCBI): domain Eukaryota; kingdom Metazoa; phylum Chordata; class Mammalia; order Artiodactyla; family Balaenopteridae; genus Balaenoptera; species Balaenoptera acutorostrata. Next base: position 73,263,733 of record NC_080085.1, read on the forward strand.
GTATATATATGTATGGTAGGCAGAATAATGACCTCTCAAAAATGTCCGGGTCTCAATCCCCAAAACCTCTGAATATGTTTTATTACATGGCAAAGAAGAATTAAGGTTGCAGATAGAATTAAAATTGATAATTAGCTAACCTTAAAATGGAGAGATTATCCTGGATTATACAGATAGGCCAGTGTAATAACAAGGTCCTTAAAGTGGAATAAGACAGAAGGGGTTAGATCAAGGTAAAAAGAGAAGCACTCAACCTCCTATTTCTGGCTTTAAATGCAGAGGAAGGGGGAATGAGCCAAGAAATGTAGGCAGCTTCTAGAAGCTAAAAAAAGCCAAGGAAATTTATTTTCCCCTTGGCTTGAGAAAGGAATCCATACCTTCTGAGACCTGATTTTTGTCTAATGAGATCCATGTCATACTTCTGACCAACAAAACTGTAAGATAATATATTTGTATTTTTCTGGGTCACTATGTTTGAGGTAACTTGTTATAAAAGCTGTAGGAAATAAGGAGAAGGAAAGGAGAACAGATTTAATAAAAACATAAAATAGTGAGCTCAAAACAGAAAAATAGTACATACAATAATAAAAATAAAATATATGAAACCCAAGCCAACCTAATCAAGAAAAAAATGAGCAAGCATGAAAATGCAAAATTAGAAATAACAAAAGGAAAATTACCAAATAAACAGTAGAAGAGTTAAAATCACAGAAGACAACTTTGGAGAACAATGTGATACTGACTCATGAACAAACGAACAGCTAAAAAAAGGAAAAAAGTTCAGAAATAGATGCAAAATTTTTATCTATAATTTATTGTAGGAAAACATATAAATATTTAATACAATGGGGAATAACCTTTGTTTTTTTTACATTTCCAAGGTATCTCAGACAAATATTGCAAAATAAAATTAAAATAAATTATTGAGAAATTAATATTTTTAATTAAAGTATAGTTGATTTACAATGTTATATTGGTTTCAGGAGTACAGCATAGTGATTCAGTATTTTTATAGATTGTACTTCATTCAAAGTTATTACAAAATAATGGTCATAGTTCCCCATACTGTATGATATATCCATCTTGCTTATCTAATTTATATGCAGTATTTTGTATCTCTTAATCCCATACCACTCTCTTGCCCCACCCCCTTCCCTCTCCTCACTGGTAACCACTAGTTTGTTCTATATATCTGTGCCTCTGTTTCTACTTTGCAATATACATTTGTTTGTTTTACTTTTTAGATTCTACATATAAGTGGTATCATACAGTATTTGTCTTTCTCTATTTGACTTGTTTTACTAAGCATAATATTGTCTAGGTCCATCCACAGGGCTGCAAATGGCAGAATTTCATTCTTTTTAAAAATATTCCATTGTATGTATATAGCATTTATTCATTATTCATCTGCTGATGGAAACTTGGGTTGCTTCCAGATCTTGGTTATTGTAAATAGTACTGCTATGTACATTGGGGTGCATGCATCTTTTTGAATTAAGGTTTTCATTTTTTTCCAGATATATACCCAGGAGTGGAATTGCCACATCATATGGTAGTTCTATTTTTAGTTTTCTGAGGAAACTCCATAGTGTTTTCCATAGTGACTGCACTAACTTACATTCCCACCAGCAGTACACAAGAGATCCCTTTTCTCCACATCTTCGACAACATTGTTTATTTGTAGACTTTTTGATGATAGTCATTCTAACAAGTGTGAGGTGATAGCTCATTGTTACTTTGATTTGCATTTCTCTAATAACTAGCAATGTTCAGTGTCTTTTCATATGTCTGTGAGCCATCTGTATGACTTCTTTGAAAAATGTCTATTAGGCCTTCTGCCCATTTTTTGATTGTTTTTTTTTATACTGAGTTGCATGAGCTGTTTATATATTTTGGATATTAACTCCTTGTGGGTCATATCATTTGTAAATATTTTCTCCCATTTAGTAGTTTGTCTCTTGGTTTTGTCGATGGTTTCCTGTGCTGTGCAAAAGTTTAATTAGGCTCCATTTTTTTTATTTTTGCTTTTATTTCTTTTGCCTTAGGAGACAGATCCAAAAAATATTGCAACAATTTATGTCAGAGCATTATGCCTATGTTCTCATCTGAGTGTTTTACAGTTCCATTTAGGTCTTTAATCCATCTCTTGTTTTTTTTTTGTTGTTGTTGTTGGTTTTTTGTTTGTTTGCTTGTTTTTGTTTTTGTATGTGGTGTGAGGAAATGTTCTAATCTCATTGTTTTACATGTAGTGGTCTAGGTTTCCCAGGACCTCTTATTGAAGAGACTTTTCTCTATTACATTTTTTTGCTTTCTTTGTCATAGATTAATTGACCAGGTGTATGAGTTTATTTCTGGGCTCTCTATTCTATTCCATTGGTCTATGCGTCTGTTTTTTGTGCCAGAACAATGCTGTTTTGATTACTGCAACTTTGTAGTATATTCTGAAGTCAGGGAGCATGACACCTCCAACTTTGTTCTTTCTTCTTAAGATTGCTTTGGCAACTCAGGGTCAATAGCTAATAACCACAGTTCCACATAAATTTTAGGATTCCTTGTTCTAGTTCTGTAAAAAATGTCATGGATATTTTGATATGGATTGCATTAAATCTGTAGATTGCTTTGGGTAGTATGGCCATATTATATTAATTCTTCCAATCCATGAACATAGAATATCTTTCTATTTCTTTGTGTCATCCTCAGTTTCCTTCATCTGTGTTTCATAGTTTTCACAGTATATGTCTTTCACCTCCTTAGTTTATTCCTAGGTATTTTATTCTTTTTGATGCAATTTAAAATGGTATTTTTTTTTGCTTTCACTTTCTGATAGTTCATTATTAGTGTATAGAAAAGCAAGAGATTTCTGTATATTAATCTTGTATCCTGAAACTCTACTGAGTTTATTTATTAGTTCCAAAGGTTTTTTGGTGGAGACTTAAGAGTTTTCTATATGTAGTATCATGTCATCTGCAAATAGTGACAGTTTTACTTCTTCCCATCCAATTTGGATGCCTTTTATTTCTTTTTCTTATCTGATTTCTGTGTTGAGGAATTCCAATACTATGTTAAATGGAAGTGGTGAGAGTGGATATTGTTGTCTTGTTCCTGAATTTAGAGGAAATGCTTAGAACTTTTCACCACTGAGTATGATGTTATCTGTGGGCTTGTAAAAAAATGTCCTTTATTATGTTGGGATTGTTCCCTCTATACCAACTTTGTTGAGAGTTTTTGTCATGAATGGGTGTTGAATTTTCTCAATATGATTGTTATTGTAGTATTAGCCAGCACTGCTATCACATCACATAACTTTCCTTTTTGTAGTGGGAATAATTAAGATCTAGTATCATAGTAAGTTTGATGTTTATATTACAATATTATAGTCTATAATCACTATACTGTGCATTAGCTCCCCAAGACTTATTTATCTACTAGTTGGAAGTTTGTACCCTTAAACAACATTTTTTCTATTCCCCCACCCCCAAGTCCCTGATAATTACTATTTTATGAGTTCAGCTTTTTTTTTTTTTAGATTCCACGTATAAGTTGTATCACACGGTATTTGTCTTTCTATGTCTGACTTATTTCACTTTGCATAGTGTCCTCAAGGTCCATCCATATTGTTGCAAATGGCAGAATTTCCTTCTTTCTCATGGGTGAATAATATGATATCTATCTATCTATCTTACATCTTATTTATCCATTCATCCATTTAGGGACACTTAGGTTGTTTCCATATCTTGGCTATTGTGAATAATGCTGCAATAAACATGGGAATATCCCATATTCATTTCTTTGGGTATATATAAAGAAGTGAAATTTCTAGGTCATATGATAGTTCTACTTTTAATTTTTTGAGGAACCTCCATACTGCTTTCAATAGTGATACAACAATTTACAGTCCCACTAACAGTGCAGGAGGGTTCCTTTTTCTCCACATCCCCTCCAATACTTGTTATTTCCTGTCTTTTGACAGTAGCAATTCTGACAGGTGTGAGGTGATATTTCATTGTGGTTTGGATTTGATTTCCCTGTTGATTAGTGATGTTGAGCATTTTTTCATGTACCTGCTGGCCATTTGGATGTCTTCTTTAGAAAAATGTCTATTCTGATCTTCTGCTCAGTTTTAAATCAGATTTTTTAATTAGTTGTATGCATTCTTTATATATTTTAGATACTAACCTATTATCCAATATATGGCTTGCAAAACTTTTCTCCCATTCTGTAGGTTTCCTTTTCATTTTGTTGACTGTTTCTTTTGCTGTGCAGAAGCTCTCAAGTTTGATGTACTCCCACTTGTTGATTTGCTTTTGTTGCTTGTGCTTTTGGTATCATATCCAAAAATCATTGCTAAGATCAATATCAAGGAGATTTTCCCCATGTCTTCTTCTAGGAGTTTTATGGTACCACATCTTATGTTCAATTCTTTGATCTATTTCTTGTTAATTTTTGTAAGTGGTGTAAGATAGGGGTCCAGTTTATTTTTTCTGTATGTGATTTTGGCTCCTTTATTGAATATTAGTTGACTCTATGCAGTGGGTTTAAGTCTGGGCTCTTTATTCTGCTCAGTTCCTGTATGTGCCTATTTCTATGGCAGTACCATGTTGTTTTAATTACTGTAGCTTTGTAATATAGTTTGAAATCGGGAAGTGTGATGCCTCTGGCTTTGTTCTTCCTTCTTATGATTGCTTTGGCTATCCAGGGCCTTTTTTGGCTCCATACAAATTTTAGGATTGTTTTTTCTATTTCTGTGAAAAATACCATTGGAATTTTGATAGGGATTGCATTGAATCTATAGATGGCTTTGGATAGTATGGACATTTTAACAATGGTAATTCTTCTGATCCATAAATATGGAATGTCTTTCCATTTACTTGGTTTGTTTAGATTGCTTTCAACAAAGTCTAGTAGCTTTTGTTGTACAGATATTTCATTTCCTTGGTTAAATTTGTTCCTAGGTATTTTTTTGCTTTTTATGCTCTTGTGACTAGGATAGTTTTCTTTCTTTTTTCAGATGTTTCATTGTTAGTGTACAGAAATGCAACTGATTTCTCTACGTTGATCCTTATTTATTTATTTGGCCACATGGGTCTCATGCTCAAAAAAGAAGTTTGTATGAGAGTACAAATGTGAGGGTCTTCTGCAAATAGATGATAATAACTGACACCATGGGCATGAATATGATCACTCAGGGAGATGATATAGAGCAACACTGTGCGATAGAATGTTGGAAATCTTATATCCTGAATTTGTTGATTAGTATCAAGAGTTTTTTCATTGAATCTTTGGGAATTTCTCGATATAAAATCATATCATATCAATCAGTAAAATAATGATCATTTTACTTCTTTCTTTCCAATTTGGATGCATTTTATTTCTTTGTCTTGCCTAATATTTCTAGCTATACTTCCATTACTATACTAAATAAGAGTGGTGAGAATGGGCATCCTTGTCTTGTTCCTAATCTTAGAGGAAAAGCTTTCAATTTTTCACTCTTGAGTATAATGTTTGATGTGGGTTTGTCATCATTACATTGAGGTATGTTCCTTCTATAAACAATTTGTTGAAAGTTTTTATTATGAAAGTATGTTATATTTGGTCAAATGATAATTCTGCATCTATTGAGATGAACATGTGATTTTTATTTTTCATTCTATTGATGTGATGTACCACATTTATTGATTTCTATCCTTGTATCCCAGGGATAAATCCCACTTGGTCATAGTGTGTAATCTTTTTAATGTGTTCTTCAGTTCATTTGCTAATATTTTGTTGAGAATTTTTGCATCTTCATTCATCTGGGATATTGGTTTATAGTTTTCTTTCATTGTAGTGCTCTTACCTAGTTTTGGTATCAGGGTAATTCTGACCTTATAAAATGAGTTTGAAATGTTCCATTTTCTTCAGAATTTTGGAAGCATTTGAGAAGGATTGGCATGAATTCTTCTTTAAATGTTTGGTAGAATTCACCAGTGAAGCCATCTAATCCTTTAGTTTTCTGTTTGGAAGGTTTTTGATTACTTGTTCTTGGTCTATTTATATTTTCTATTTCTTCCTCATTTAGTCTTGGTAGGTAGTTTCTAGTAATTTATCCATTTATTCTAGGTTATCTAATTTGTTATCATATGATTTTTCATGGTAGTCTCTTATGATGCTACATATATCTATAGTATCGGTTGTAGTACTTCCTGTTTCATTTCTGATTTTATTTGAATCTTCTATCTTGTTCTTCATTATTCTAGCTAAAAGTTGGCCAAATTTGTTAATCTCTAAAAAACCTAGATCTTAGCTTCCTTGTTATATTCTGTTGATGTCCTTGTCACTATGTCATTCACTTCCACTCTGAACTTTATTATTTCCTTCCTTCTGCTAACTTTGGGCTTAATTTGTTCTTCTTTTCCTAGTTTATTGAGGTATAAATTTAGGTTGTTCACTTAAGATCTTTCTAATTTCTTAATATATGCATTTATCACTATAAACTTCCCTCTCAGAACTGTTTTTGAAGCATCCCATAGGTTTTAGTATGCTGAGTTTCCATTTTCATTTGCTTTGAGATTTTTTTAAATTTCCCTTTTGATTTCATCACTGCCCCTGCATGTAGCCTTTTGGATTCCCGAGCATATGTGGGAGTTTCAAAGGTCCTTATTTCACTCATGTATCTCCTTTACAACCTCTTCCTTATCAGGCTTTTGTCTCGTCTATTGCTTGTCCAAACTGTTGTCCCTTGACCCAGGCTGCTGTGGACCATTCTTGTGCCATTAAGTAATTTTAGAAAAAGCTGTCTGGGAAGCTGTCCAGCCATGGGAATGCTCCAAGTTGGACAAAGTAAAGGAAAGTTCTTGTAGCAGTCCATTAGGGAGCTACCAGACAGGTTGAAATCACAGCTACAATTGTTTGAGAATGAAACATATATTGCTCCCTCTCATACTAACAAGCTGCACCATGAATGAAGGCAGCCATCATCTGTCACCACTGATCTGGTGTGTGGAAGATGGTAGTTGGGAAATTTAAATGTCACAGCACTCTTTCATAGCAAAGCAACAGCTCTTTCTTCATCAAGCTTTTCCCTGTCTTTTGTAAGTTTTTTGATTCCAGTGTTCTGAAGAAGATGATTCTAACAGTTTTTGCCAACTCATTACTTACTGTGTAGAGGGATGCCATCCTGGAGTGCCTTTATTCCTCTCTTTTCAGTGATATCAGTTCTTTTGTGTACTTTTCAAAAGTAAGACATTTATTTATATATGTATGTATGTATTGAAATATAATTGATGTACAATATTATGTTAGTTTCAGGTGTACTACCTAGTGATTTGACATTTTCATACATTATGAAACAATCACCATGATAAGTCTAGTAACCATAGGTCCCCATACAAAGTTATTACAGTATTATTGATCATATTCCTTATGTTGTAGGTTACATCCCCATGGCTTATTTATTTTATAACTGGAGATTTGTACCTCTTAATCACTTTCAACTATTTCACCCCCTCCCACCACTCTCTTCTCTGGCAATTACCTTTTTGTTCTCTATATCTATGACTCTGTTTTTGTTTTGTTTAATTTGCTTGTTTGTTTTTAAGATTCCACACATAAATGAGATTATATGGTATTTGTCTTTCTCTGACTTATTGTACTTATCATAATACCCTCTAGGTCCATCCATGTTGTCACAAATTGAAAGATTTCATTTTTTATGGCTGAGTAATATTCTATTGGGTAGATATAGATATAGATATAAAAATATAGATATATCCCCCATTTTCTTTATCCATTTGTCTATTGATGGGCACATAGGTTGCTTGTATATCTTATCTATTGTAAATAATGCTGTAATGATCATTGGAATGCATATATCATTTCAAACTATGCTTTTGTTTTCTTTGGGTAAATACCCAGAAGTGAAATTGCTGGATCAAATGACAGTTCTATTTTTAATTTTTTGAGAAACCTCCATACTGTTTTTCTTAGTGGCTGCACCAAATTACAATCCCATCAACAGTGCACAAGGGTTTCCTTTTCCCACATGCTCTCCAACAGTTGTTATTTGTTCTCCTTTTTACGGTAGCCACTCTGACATTTGTGAGGTGATATCTCATTGTAGTTTTGTTTTGCATTTTCCCAATAATGAGTGATGATGAGCATTTATTTGTGTATTTGTTGGCCATCTATTTGTGTTATTTGGAAAAATGTCTATTCAGGTCCTCTGCAATTTTTTAATCTGGTTATTTTTTTCCATTTTAAGTTATATAAGTTCTTTATATTTTGTATAGTAATCCATTATCAGATATGCTGTTGGCAAATATCTTCTCCCATTTAGTAGGCTGCTTTTTCATTTTGTTGTAGGTTCCTTCACTGTGTCAAAGCTTTTTAGCTTGATGTAGTTCCATGTGTTTATTTTTGCTTTTGTTTCCCTTGCCTGAGGTGACATATTCAAAAGAATATTACTAAGACCAAGGTCAAAGATCATCCTGCTTATGTTTCCTTCTAGGAATTTTATGGTTTCAGGTCTTACATTTAAGTCTTTACTGTTTTGAGTTTATTTTTGTATATGGTGTAAAAAAGTAGCCTAGTTTGATTTTGTTGCATGTAGATGTCTGGTTTTCCCAACACTATTTATTGAAGAGGTTGTATATTTTTGTCTCCTTTGTCATAGAGTAACTGAAAATATGAGTGTGGGTTTGGTTCTAGCCTCTCTATTCTGTTCCATTTACCTATGTGTCTGTTTTTATGCCAGTCCAACACTGTTTTGATTACTGTAGCTTTGTAATATAGTTTGAAATCAGGGAGTGTGAGACATTTCAGTTTTGTTCTTTCTTTGGATATTTGGGGGTTTTTCGTATTTCTGTACAAATATTAGAGTTATTTGTTCTAGTTCTGTGGAAAATACCTTTGGTATTTTGGTGGGGAGTGCATTGAATCTGTAGGTTGCCTTGGGTAGTATGGTCATTTATACAATTATAATTCTTCCAATCCATGAGCATGGTATATTTTTTCCATTTGTTTGTGTCAACTTCAATTTCTTTTATCAATATCTTGTAGTTTTCAGAGTACAAGTCTTTTATCGCTTTGGTTAGATTTCTTCCTAAGTATTTTATTCTTTCTGATGCAACAGTAAATGTGATTGTTTTCTTTATTTCTCTTTCTGATGGTCTGTTATTAGTGTATAAAAATGCAACAGATTTCTGTATATTAATTTTGTATCCTGAAAATTTACCAAATTTGTTGATGGGTTCTAATAGTTTTTTGGTAGTATCTTTAGGATTTTCTATATATAGTGTCATGTCATCTGCAAATAATAACTGTTTTATGTCTTCATTTCCAATTTGGAATCTTTTATTTAATTTTCTTGTCTTGTTGCTGTGGCTAGGGCTTCCAATATTATGTTTTATAAAAGTAAGGGGAATGGGCATCCTTGTCTTGTTCCTGATCTTAGAGGAAATGCTTTCAGCTTTTCAATGTAGTATGGTGTTGGCTGTGGGTTTGTCATATATGGCCTTTATTATATTGAGATATATACCCTCTATACCCAGTTTGTTCAGAGTTTTTGTCATATCTGGACATTGAATTTTGTCAAAAGTTTTTCTGCATCTATTGAGATGGTCATATGATTTTTATTCTTCGATTTGTTAATGTGGTGTATTACACTGATTGATTTGCATACATTGACCATTCTTGCATCCCTGGGATAATTCCCACTCCATCCTGGTGTTTGATCCTTTTAATGTATTGCTGAATTTGATTTGCTAACATTTTGTAGAGGATTTCTACATCTAAGTTCATCAGTGATACTGACCTGTAATTTTCTTTTTTGTGGTGTCTTTGTCTGGTTTTTGTATCAAGGTAATGCCTGCCTCACAGAATGAGTTTGGATACATTCCTTCCTCTTCAATCTTCTGGAATAGTTTGTGAAGGATAGGTGTTGACTCTTCTTTAAATTTTTGGTAAAATTCGCCTGTGAAGCTGTCTGATCCTGGACTTTCGACTGTTGGGAGTTTTTTTTTTATGTTTTTAAAATTACTGATTCAATTTCATTACTGGTAATCTATCAGTTCATGTTTTCTATTTTTTCATGATTCAGTCTTTGGAGATTGCATATTTCTAGGAATTTATCCATATCGTCTGGATTGTCCATTTTATTTGCATATAATTGTTGTAGTAATTTCTTAGAATCCTTTGTATTTCTGTGGTATTGGTTGTAACATCTCCTCTTTCATTTTTGATTTTATTTATTTAGACCCTCTCTCTTTCTTGATGAGTCAGACTAAGGGCTCATTAATTTTGTTTACCTTTTCAAGGAACCAGCTCTGAGTCTTATTAATCTTTGCTATTGTTATTTTAGTCTCTATTTTATTTATTTCTGTTCTGCTCTTTATTATTTCTTTCCTTCTACTAACTTTGCATTTTGTTTGTTCTTCTATGTCTATTTCCTTTAGGTGTAAGGTTAGATTGTTTACTTGAGTTTTTTCTAGTGTCCTGAGGTAGGTTTATATTGCTAAGAACTTTTCTCTTAGAACTACTTTTGCTGTGCCCCTTAGATTTTTGATCATTGTGTTTCCATTTTCATTTGTCTTCAGACATTTTTTAATTTCCTTTTTGATTTTTTCCATGATCCATTGGTTGCTTAATAGCATGTTGTTTAGACTCCACGTGTTTGTGGTTTTTCCAGGATTTTTTTTTCTTGTAGTTGATTTCTAGTCTCATAAGTAGTGGTCATAAAAGATACTTGATATGATTTCTACCTTCTTAAATTTATTGAGACTTGTTTTATGGACTAGCATGTGACTTACCCTGGAGAATATTTCATATGCACTTGAAAAGAATGCGCATTCTGCTGCTTTTGGATGGAATGTACTATATATATTTGTTAATTACATGTGTTCTAATGTTTCATTTAAGGCCAGTGTTTTCTTTTTGATTTTCTATCTAGATAATGGATAATCTGTCAATTGATGTAATTGGGGTGTTAAAATTCCCCATTACTATTGTGTTAGTGTCAATTTCTCTTTTTATTTTATTAATATTTGCTATATGTATTTAGGTGCTCCTATGTAGGGTGCATATATATTTACAATTGTGTACCTTTTTGTTGGATTGGTCCCTTTATTATTATGTAATATTCTTCTTTGTCTCTCATTACATCTTTTTTTAAATCTATTTTGTGTGATATAAGTATTGCTACCCCAGCTTTCTTTTCATTTCCATTTGCATAGAATACATTTTTCTATCTCCTAACTTTCACTCTGTGTGTCTTTAGATCTGAAGTGAGTCTGTAGTAGGCAGCATATAGGTGGGCCTTGCTTTTTTATTCATTCAGCCACTCTATGTCTTTTGATTGGAGCAAATACCTTATTTACATTTAATTATTGGTAGGTATGTACTTGTTGCCATTTTCTTAATTGTTTGGGGGTTGTTTTGCAGTTTTTTTTTCTTTATTCTTCTTTTGCTCTCTTCCTTTGTGATTTGATGACTATCTTTAGTGTTATGTTTGGATTCCTTTTTCTTTGTGTATCTATTTTAGGTTTTTGATTTGTGGTTACCATGAGATTCATATCATATGTATATATGATTATCTTAAGTTGATGAACTCTTAAGTTTGAAAGCATTCTAACCACTCTAAATTTTTGCTCCCCACCATATTTAATGTTTCTAACTACATATTTTACACATTTTGTTTTGTGTATTCCTTAACTACTTATTGTCAATATAGTTGAATTTGCTACTTTTGTTTTTTAACCTTTCTACTAACTTTACAAGTGGTTGATCTACTGTCTTTACTGTATGTTTGCCTTTACCAGTGACATTTTTTTCTTTTCATAATTTTCGTATTCCTAGTTGTGCCCTGTTAGAGAAGTCCCTTTAACATTTCTTGTAAAACTGCTCCCTTTTGGGTTGCAGAGTCTCTGCTGAAAAGTCGGCTGTTAGTCTTATGGGAGTTCCCTTGTACATAACTGTTGGCTTTATCTTGCTGCTTTTAAGATTCTCTCTTTATCTTTCATATTTGCCATTGTAATTATAATGTGTCTTAGTGTGCAGCTCTTTGGGTTCATCTTGTTTAGTACTCTCTGTGGTTCCTGGACCTGGATGTCTGTTTCCTTACCCAGATAGGGGAGTTTTCAGCTATTATTTCTTCAAATAAGTTCTCTGCCTCTTTCTTTCTCTCTTCTCCTTTTAGGACTCTTATAATGTAATGTTAGTATGCTTGATGTTGACCCAAATGTCTCTTAAACTACCATTATTTAATTTTTTTTCTTTTTCTGTTCAGCTTGAATGATTTCCACTATTCTGTGTTTCAGTTGCTGATCTGTTCCTCTGTATCATCTAATCTACTGTTGATTCCTTCTAGTGTATTTTTAAATTTTGATTATTGTATTCTTCCTCTCTGTTTGGTTCTTCTTTACATTTCATTATGCTTTGTTGAAAGTCTCAGTGTGTTCACCTATTCTTTCCCTGAGTTTGGTGAGCATCTTATGATCATTACCTTGAGCACTTTATTTGGTTGGTTGGTCACCTTCACTTCATTTAGTTCTTTTTCTGAGGTTATGTTCTTGTTCCTTCATTTAGAACATATTTGTCTGTCTCCTCGCTTTGCCCAATTTTCTATGTTTATTCCTATGTGTTAGGTAGGTTGGTTATGTTTCCTAATCCTGGAGAAGTGGCCTTATGTAGGAGAAGTCCTACAGGGCCCAGCAGCATGCTCCCCTCTGGTCAGCAGAACTATATGTTTTGGAGGTGTCCCCTGTGTGGGCTGTGTCTGCCCTTCTGTTGTGGCAGGGCTGACTACTGTGGGCAAATTGGTAAGTTGGGCTGGCCCCTGGCCCATTTGGCTGCAAAGTTGTGGCTTTTGCAGTGGCTGCAGGCATGCTGGAGAGCATTGTAGCATCCCATGCAGTTGGTGAGCAGCCCAGTGTGGGCAGTGCAGGGCTTCTGCTAGCCCACTGGTTGATGGGCCAGGTTTCCACATAGCAGTTTTCTCAGCCCAGAGGGATTTGGTGCTGGTGCCAGCCTACTGGAGGGTGGGGCCATGTCTCTGCAATGCTGTCTTTGCAGCCTTAGGCTGGGGGCATGGGCTTGGTGCAGGCCTACTTGTGGGCAGGGCTAGGTCCCCAGGGCTAACAGGCTAGAGGCAGGATTCCAAAATGGTACTCTCTAGTGTTGGTATTATCCCAGTAGAAGGATCTTCCCAAAATTATTGCTGCCAGCATCTCTGTCACCTGGGGCAGTCCTAATTGCCACCTGAGTCTTCCAGAGGCTCTCCAACTTTAGCAAGCACATCTGACCAGGAACCTTTCAAACTACTGCCTCTGAGCTGGGACTGGGAGCAAGTGAGATTTTGCACATGCCCTTTAATTGCAGAGTCTCTGTTTCCTATAGCCATCAGCTCTCCCAAACATAAACCCCTCTCATTTTAAAAGCCAGACATTCTAGGGCCACATCTTCCCAGGGCAGGAACCCCAGGCTGGGGAGCTCAATATGGGGCCTGGACCTCTCACTCCTTGAGGAGAACTTCTGCAATTGTGATATTCCTCCCATTTGTGGGTTGGCAACCTGGGGGTGCAGGTCGTGATTATGCCCCTCCTACCCATCTTGTTATGATTCCTTCTTCATGTCTAGTTGTGGAAAATCTTTTATGCTAGTCTTCAGCTTGTTCTCATAGACAGTTGCTCAGTTGTAATAATAATGTAATGTAATGATAGCTGTAATTCAGGCGTGCCAGTGAGAGGAGTTGAATTCAGGGTATTCTTACTCTGCCATCTTGGCCACCTCCCAAAAGTAAGACATTTTAAAAGTTCATCAGTAACAACAACAACAACAACAACAAAAATCAAAACTCGACTATGCAAGTGTTATGATTTCTTTTTAATAAAAATATATGCTTGTTGACGTTTTATTAAGACATGTTGTAGAAAAATTTTGAGAATTATGGAAATTTGGGGAACGGAACAACATTCAGTAAAAGTATTGCTGTCTTTTTACTAACACTATCTTCAAGTTTAATATCTAACTCCATCCCTAAATGATGTTAAAGAAATTAGCAAACACCTCTTTTTTTCAGTTTTTCTCTTTTCTGCTTTGCCTAGACTGTTGACTTAGCATTTTCATCAACCCAAGTAAAATAGGGTTGTCTTCTTTCATGTGAACATCAAGTCTTTTTACAAAGTTAATGACATCCGTAGCAATTACCTAACACTCAAGCTATCTATTACTAATTATTATTAATGTAATTGTAGCTTTGCAAGAATCTGCATTAGTCATAATTTTGCTGTGCCTCTAGTTTGTTTTGCTAGCTATTTCATTAAATTATAGTTAAATAAATACCATTTCTAGTAACAACATATTTTTCAATAAGCTTTATTTTCACTCTATGAGAGAGTGTGCAGAAAATAGCTATTCAACTTCTTGAAACAATAGTATTGTAAAAATATATATAAATCAAAAATGCCTCAAATTTTCTCCTTATAATTGAACAATCATGACCTTCCTAACTTTCAGAAAATTAGGAGTTAATAGAATAATGCAAAATTGAACACTAGTCACTAAGAATATAAGGTTCACAAGGGGAAAAACTAGCCCAACAGTCTCAACAATATTATAGTCTCCCATCTTGGGAGGGTAGAAATGCTTTACATTTATTGTGTATCTCATTTAACTCTCACAACGACTTTAAAAGTTAGATATTATTATAATTGTTCTAGAGTTGAAGAAATTATGGCTTATAAATGTTGTACAACTTTCTCAAATCATATCACCAATATATGGTAGAACCAGATTCTCAAACACAGGCTGTTTGACTCAAAACCAGTGCTCTTTCTAACACACAATATTGAGTTCTCTAAATCACATAGAAACAGCTATTCTGCTCTGATAATGCCATTAAGACTCCACTTTGTTGTCATTTGTTCATTTTCATCCCCTCCTCTAAAGATCATAAAAAGAATAAAGGCTTTAGATTACCTGTGATAAGAGAGCTTTATATACTGTGCTGTAGCCACACCAAACTCTGCAGGTACAGAACACCATGTAAAAATAAATTGGTCATTATAGATGTTCTATTTTATCTTTTGCATATGAATATATTCATTTGCTTTTGGAAACCAGAGATACATCTTCAAGATTATTAAATGAGAGAAACTTTCTTGGGTATAATTTAAGTTCGCTGTCTCTGTGGAGCAGCCTGAGTACTGCTGTCTTATTTTTATCTCACTTTTAGTGTTGTACCTCATTCCTAATTACAAGATAAGATATTACCCAGTTTAGTAATACAGATTCTTATATATGATGTGTGCTTTTTCTAACAGTATTTTTCATTGAGTTTAAGAACTCTGTACACCTTCGATACCCATATACTTCCAATTTGTTTTCCAGATTGCTTATAACTGTTTTATATTCCACTATTATCTTGAATGTGAAAGAGTCTAATAGCCAAATTAAATCGCTTTTTAACATCTTTATTGGAGTATAATTGCTTTACATTGTTGTGTTAGTTTCTGCTGTAGAAAAAAGGGAATCAGCTATATGTATACATATATCCCCATATCCCCTCCCTCTTGCGTCTCCCTCCCACACTCCCAATCCCACCCCTCTAGGTGGTCTCAAAGCACTGAGCTGATCTCCCTGTGCTATGAGACTGCTTCCCACTAGCTATCTACTTTACAGTTGGTAGTGTATATATGTCAATGCCACTCTCTCACTTCCGCCCAGCTTATGCTTCCCCCTCCCCATGTCCTCAGGTCCATTCTCTACGTCTGCATCTTTATTCCTGTCCTGCCCCTAGGTTCTTCAGAACCATTTTTGATTTTTTTAGATTCCATATATATGTGTTAGCATATGGTATTTGTTTTCTGACTTACTTCACTCTGTATGACAGACTATAGGTCCATCCACCTCACTACAAAAAAATAATTTCGTTTCTTTTGATGGCTGAGTAATATTCCATTGTATAAAAGTGCCTCATCTTCTTTATCCATTCATCTGTCAATGGGCACTTAGGTTGCTTCCATGTCCTGGCTATTGTAAATAGAGCTGCAATGAATATTGTGGTACATGACTCTTTTTGAATTATGGTTTTCTCAGGGTATATGCCCAGTAGAGGGATTGCTGGGTCATATGGTAGTTCTATTTTTAGTTTTTGAAGGACCCTTCATACTATTCTCCATAGTGGCTGTATCAATTTACATACCCACCAACAGTGCAAAAGGGTTCCCTTTTCTCCACACCCTCTCCAGCATTTATTGTTTGTAGATTTTTTGATTATGGCCATTCTGACGGGTGTGAGGTGATACCTCATTGTAGTTTGATTTGTATTTCTCTAATGATTAGTGATGTTGAGCATACTTTCATGTGTTTGTTGGCAATCTGTATATTTTCTTTGGAGAAATGTCTATTTAGGTCTTTTGCCCATTTTTGGATTGAGTTGTTTGTTTTTTTCATATTGAGTTGCATGAGCTGCTTGTATATTTTGGAGATTAATCCTTTGTCAGTTGCTTAATTTGCAAATATTTTCTCCCATTCTGAGGGTTTTCTTTTTGTCTTGTTTATGATTTCTTTGCTGCGCAAAAGCTTTTAAGTTTCATTAGATCCCATTTCTTTATTTTTGTGTTTATTTTCATTTCTCTAAGAGGTGGGTCAAAAAGGATCTTGCTGTGATTTATGTCATAGAGGGCTCTGCTTATGTTTTCCTCTAAGAGTTTTATAGTGTCTGGACTTACATTTAGGTCTTTGATCCATTTTGAGTTTACTTTTGTGTATGGTGTTAGGGAGTGTTCTAATTTCATTCTTTTACATGTAGCTGTACAGTTTTTCCAGCACCACTTATTGAAGAGACTGTCTTTTCTCCATTGTATGTTCTTGCCTCCTTTATCAAACATAAGGTGACCATATGTGCGTGGGTTTATCTCCAGGCTTTCTATGCTGTTCCATTGATATATGTTTCTGTTTTTGTGCCAGTACCATACTGTCTTGTTTCCTGTAGCTTTGTAGTATAGTCTGAAGTCAGGGAGCCTGATTCCTCCAGCTCTGTTTTTCTTTCTCAAGATTGTTCTGGCTATTCAGGGTCTTTTGTGTTTCCATACAAATTGTGAAAATTTTTGTTCTAGTTCTGCGAAAAATGCCATTGGTAGTTTGATAGGGATTGCATTGAATCTGTAGATTGCTTTGGGTAGTAGAGTCATTTTCACAATGTTGATTCTTCCAATCCAAGAACGTGGTATACCTTTCCATCTGCTTGTATCATTTTTAATTACTTCATCAGTGTCTTATAGTTTTCTGCCTACAGGTCTTTTGTCTCCTTAGGTAGGTTTATTCCTAGGTATTTTATTCTTTTTGTTACAATGGTAAATGGGAGTGTTTCCTTAATTTCTCTTTCAGATATGTCATCATTAGTGTATAGGAATAAAAGAGATTTCTGTGCATTAATTGTTTCTTCTGCTACATTACCAAATTCATTGATTAGCTCCAGTAATTTTCTGGTAGCATTGTTAGGATTGTCTGTGTATAGTATCATGTCATCTGCAAACAGTGACAGTTTTGCTTCTTCTTTTCTGATTTGGATTCCTCTTATCTCTTTTTTGTCTCTGATTGCTGTGGCTAAAACTTCCAAAACTATGTTGAATAATAGTGGTGAGAGTGGGCAACCTTGTCCTGTTCCTGATCTTAGAAGAAATGGTTTCAATTTTTCATCATTGAGAATAATGTTGGCTGTGGCTTTGTCATATATGGCTTTTATTATGTGGCGGTAAGTTCCCTCTATGCCTACTTTCTGGAGAGTTTTTATCATAAATAGGTGTTGAATTTTGTTGAAAGCTTTTCTGCATTTATTGAGATTATCATATGATTTTTATCCTTCAATTTGTTAGTATGGTTTATCACATTGATTGAGTTGCATATATTGAAGAATCCTTGAATTCCTGGGAGGAAACCCACTTGATCATGGTGTATGATCCTTTTAATGGGCTGTTGGATTCTGTTGCTAGAATTTTGTTGAGGATTTTTGCATCTATGTTCATCAGTGATATAGGCCTGTAGTTTCCTTTTTTTGTGACATCTTTGTCTGGTTTTGGTATCAGGGTGATGGTGGCCTCATAGAATAAGTTTGGGAGTGTTCCTCCCTCTGTTATATTTTGGAAGAGTTTGAGAAGGATTAGTGTTAGCTCTTCTGTAAATGTTTGATAGAATTCGCCTGTGAAGCCATCTGGTTCTGGGCTTTTATCTGTTGGAAGATTTTTAATTACAGTTTCAATTTCAGTGCTTGTGTTTGGTCTGTTTATATTTTCTATTTCTTCCTAGTTCAGTCTTGGAAGGTTGTGCTTTTCTAAGAATTTGTCCATTTCTTCCAGGTTGTCCATTTTATTGACATATAGTTGCTTGTAGCAATCTGTCATGATCCTTTGTATTTCTGCAGTGTCAGTTTTTACTTCTCTTTTTCATTTCTAATTCTATTGATTTGAGTCTTCTCCCTTTTTTTCTTGATACGTCTGTCTAGTGGTTTATCAATTTTGTCTATCATGTCTCAGAGAACCAGCATTTAGTTTTATTAATCTTTGATATCATTTCCTTCATTTCTTTTTCATTTATTTCTGATCTGATCTATATGATTTCTTTCCTTCTGATAACTTTGGGGTTTTTTGTTCTTCTTTCTCTAATTGCTTTAGGTGTAAGTTTAGGTTGTTTATTTGAGATTTTTTTTTGTTTCTTGTGATAGGATTGTACTACTATTACCTTCCCTCTTAGAACTGCCTTTGCTGCATCCCTTAGGTTTTGGGTCTTCATGTTTTCATTGTCATTTTTTTCTAGGTATTTTTTGATTTCCTCTTTCATTTCTTCAGTGATCTCTTGGTTATTTAGTAGTGTGTTGTTTAACCTCCGTGTGTTTTTATTTTTTACAGTTTTTTTTTCCTGTAATTGATATGTAGTCTCATAGCGTTCTGGTTGTAAAAGATACTTGATATGATTTCAGTTTTCTTAAATTTACCAAGGCTTGATTTGTGACCCAAGATATGATCTATTCTGGGGAACGTTCCATGGGCACTTGAGAAGAAATTGTATTCTGCTGTTTTTGGATGGAATGATCTCTAAATATCAATTAAGTCCATCTCGTTTAAAATGTCATTTAAAGCTTGTGTTTCCTTATTTATTTTCATTTTGGTTGATGTCTCCATTGGTGAAAGTGAGGAGTTAAAATTCTCTACTATGATTGTGTTACTGTTGTTTTCCCATTTTATGGTTGTTAGTATTTGCCTTATGTATTGAAGGGCTTCTATGTTCGGTGCATAAATGTTTACAATTGTTATATCTTCTTCTTTGATTGATCCTTTGATAATTGTGTAGTGTCCTTCTTTGTCTCTTGTAATAGTCTTTATTTTAAAGTCTATTTTGTCTGATATGAGAATTGCTACTCCAGCTTTCTGATTTCCATTTGCATGGAATATCTTTTTCCATCTCCTCACTTTCACTCTGTATGTGTCCCTAGTTCTGAAGTGGTCTCTTGTAGACAGCACATATTAGGGTCTTGTTTTTGCATCCATTCACCAGTCTGTGTCTTTTGGTTCGAGCATTTAATCCATTTACATTTAAGGTAATTGTTGAGATGTATGCTCCTATTACCTTTTTCTTAATTGTTTTGTGTTTGTTATTGTAGGTCTTTTCCTTCTCTTGTGTTTCCTGCCTAGAGAAGTTCCTTTAGCATTTGTTGTAAAGCTGGTTTGGTGGTGCTGAATTCTCTTAGCTTTTGCTTGTCTGTAAAGGTTTTAATTTCTCCATCGAATCTGAATGAGATCCTTGCTGGGTAGAGTAATCTTGGTTTTAGTTTTTTCCCTTTCATCACTTTAAATATGTCCAGATACTCCCTTCTGGCTTGCAGAGTTTCTAATGAACGATCAGCTGTTAACCTTATGGTGATTCCCTTGTATGTTATTTGTTGCTTTTCCCTGCTGCTTTCAATATTTTTTCTTTGTACTTAATTTTTGATAGTTTCATTAATATGTGTCTTAGTATGTTTCCCCTTGGATTTATCCTGTATGGGACTCTCTGTGCTTCCTGGACTTGACTGATTATTTCCTTTCCCATATTAGGGTAATTTTCAACTATAATCTCTTCAAATATTTTCTTATTCCCTTTCTTTTTCTCTTCTTCTTCTGGGACCCCTATAATTCGAATGTTGTTGTGTTTTATGTTGTCCCAGAGGTCTCTGAGACTGTCCTCAATTCTTTTCATTCTTTTTTCTTTATTCTGATTTTTGGTAGTTATTTCCACTATTTTATCTTCTGGGTCGCTTATCCGTTCTTTTGCCTCAGTTATTCTGTTATTGATTCCTTCTAGAGAATTTTTAATTTCAGTTATTGTGTTGTTCATCATTGTTTGTTTTCTCTTATTTCTTCTAGGTCCTTGTTGAATGTTTCTCGTATTTTCTCCATTCTTTTTCCAAGATTTTGGATCATCTTTACTATCATTACTCTGAATTCTTTTTCAGATAGACTGCCTATTTCCTTTTCATTTGTTTCATCTGTTGGGTTTTTTTTCTTGCTGCTTCATCTTCTGCATATTTCTCTGTCTTCTCATTATGCTTAACTTACTGTTTTTGGGGTCTACTTTTTGCAGCCTGCAGGTTCATAGTTCCCGTTGTTATTGGTGTCTGCCCCTAATGGTTAACGTTGGTTCAGTGGCTTGTGTAGGCTTCCTGGTGGAGGGGACTGGTGATTGTGTTCTGGTGGATGAGGCTGGATCTTGTCTTTCTGGTGGGCAGGACCAAGTCCGGTGGTGTTTTTTGGGGTGTCTGTGAACTTATTATGATTTCAGACAGCCTCTCTGCTAATGGGTTAGGTTGTGTTCCTGTCTTGCTAGTTGTTTGTCATGTGGTGTCCAGCACTGTAGCTTGCTGGTCATTTAGTGGAGCTGGGTCTTAGCATTGAGACGGAGATCTCTGGAAGAGCTCTCACGAATTGATATTACATGGAGCTGGGAGGTCTCTGTTCATCCAGTGTCCTGAACTTGGCTCTCCCACCTCTGATCCTCAGGCCTGACATCCTGCCGGAGCACCAAGACCCTTTTGGGAAGTCTGAGGTCTTCTGCCAGCGTTCAGTAGGTGTTCTGTAGGAGTTGTTCCACTTGTAGATGTATTTTTGATGCATTTGTGGGGAGGAAGGTGATCTCCACGTCTTACTGCTCTGCCATCTTGCTATATCTTTTTTTGTTTTTGTCAGGCTATAAGCCTTTGTTACTAATTTGTATGAATGAATAAAATCTATAGTACATGTTATTGAAGGCCAGAGCCACTAAAGATACTAGTTACCACTGGCTTTCAATATTTGCTGGCACATGGCTTTGGATAGAAAATTTATAGTTTTGCTTCTAGTATTTAGTATTAAGCATGGAAATAGAGACCTCTAAGTCCACATTATTTTACATTATGCAAGCATCATTGAATGCTATTGTGGAACATAATGAATACATGTTTTTATAAGATATGAGCTCCTTTTCTTAGAAATAAATCAATGAGGGCTATACATTTTAAGTGTTTCATAGTAGGCCAAGTCATATATATGATACCCATTGAATACTTTTCAGAATGGACCTACTTAGAGCTGTCTCTTTTATAAATGCCTAAAGATTATGCATGTACAATTCAAAATTTATCTTAAGGATTCTAGATGGCCTTAATGGAAACTGGATGAGAAGACAAAGCTCCTTTTGCATAAAAATTAACTATCAATTTCTAAATGGAAACTACTACCCAGCCTTCTTAGACTCTTTGCCACGTATGATGCTGTGTTTAATGCCAAAACATGGGAGAAATGTTTTAGGACTTAAGGGAATTGTCGAGAGAGGTCTTCTGTTTTTAAAATGAAATCATGTTGATTTTTTATTTTATTTCTGCCTATTTACCTGGAAAACAAAGTTATTCCATAATAATATTAATGAACTTTTAGTTCAATTTTAAACCTAAGATACAGGTAAATGTCTAAATTTCCAGAATCATGTGCCAGTGAGTTCTTGATAGCAACATAAAATTGATCCTTGATAATACATTTAATATCAAGAAAATTTGCCATTTTGACCTATCAAGCCCAAGGAAAATTTTATCTCTAAACATGCAGATTGTATAAATTATAGGGATTATATTTCAGGAAAGAATAAATTACAAGTATTTCTAAAAGCAAAATGAAAAAATAAATACAGATCTGTAGTAATCAATCTGTGAAAGGCAAGTTTTATTTTGGCCACATGGTGCCAGTGAATTCCTGTTTAATGAGTTATCATCAAAAATTCAGCTCTCTGAGTCTGAGGAGTATAAAAATCTGAGATAAATGGCTATGTTTCATTTTTTATGTCTTAATAAGCTCAAGATGACACCTATTTGAGCAGAAAATGTAGGATCATGGCTTCCTTTTGAAATACCCAATAGTAATAACCTATGGAAGGAAATGGCATTTTTTCTTTTGTGTGTGTAATTTGTGTTGTGTTTGTAAAAGTCAAGTTTTACGTCTTTCTCATTATTCTTGCTCATATTTCACTCTTCTCTCTCTAGTAGTGTCCAGAATTCAACTTGTGAGATACCTGAGTGATGACGACAAGATTGTGAGATTCAAAGAGGTATCTCCAACTCTCAGTGACAAGCAAGACTCACAGCAAAAGTTAAAGGAAAAGCATAGCCCCAACATTTTTCCAGATCCAAACACTTTCATGGATAACAAGCATCACAGAAATGCCAGCCACAAAATTTCTGTGTGTAAGAGTCATTATACAGACTATAAATACCAACAGGGGTTTCAGAGTTCTGAGTCTCAAATGAATCTTATTCATCTCCTAAGTGCTGAGGATTACACCTCTCAAGTTTTAGCACCTATCTGCCACTCCGCATCCGTGAGCCCTTGGTGTGCTGTACGCCTTAAGACTCAAAGAAACAACACATACACTTTGGACACTGGAGCTCAAGTATGTTCCAAATGTTTTGTAGAAATCAATAATTCTTCTTTTCATAAGTGTCTTGTGAATTCTGATGATGATTCAGAACCCGACTGTCCTTTACATCTCCAAATTCCCTTGGATTCTAAATATTCTCTGAGCCCCAAATCTATTAGACACCACAAGACTTCTCGGAACAGCCCTTTAGCTCGATCCTTGGATCCTAAGCATCCTTTGGGCGTCCACTGCCCTCTACACTGGGAGGATTCTAAATATTCCTTGGGTTCAACTTCTTACTTACACTATGAAAGTTGCTCAGCTCTCCAAAATCTCATAGGCTCTACTGTTACTCATACCTTTCCCATGAATCCTCAAAATAACATCAGCCACCATAGTACCCCTGGCCCAGACAATGTCATCAACACCGGCAGCATTGCTGGTCTTGAAAGCAAGGGCAAGTTTAAACTTACTGCCAAATTTGAAAATGAGGTCAATCCTGACAATGAGACTAAACTTGTCAGTACCGGCAATCTCAAAGATAAGGCCAATGCCAAAGGCAAGCCTCTTCTCAAAGATGAGACAGACTCTGAAGATGAGAAAGATCCTGAAGATGAAACAGACCCTGAAGATGAAAACAACACCAAAGATAAGAAAGATCCCAAAGATAAGTCTGACCCTGATGACACTGATCCAAAAGATAACAATGCTGAAAATGATGCAGACACAAGGAATGGGTCTGATCCCAGTAGTGATGCTGACCCTACAAGTGGAGCTGATTCTAACAGTGATGGTAACTCTAACAATGGAACTGACTCCAGCAGTGAATCTGACTCTAACATTGATAATGCTACTAACAATGATGCTAACTCCAAATATAACACTGATTATGAGGAGGAGAAGCACACCAACAATTCAGAAAGTTTCTCTGGCTTAGACATTGATGATCAGGTCTGTACTGCTGACTCCAACAGTGGCACTAATCCCAACTACACCTCTAGTCTCCAAGATGGATCTGGCCTGGACTACACTTCTGGTTCCAGCAATGGTGCTGGCCTCAGCACTGGTTCAAGCAGTAACATTGGCCTCAACAATGGACCTGACCCCAACATCAATGGATCTGACCTCCAAAACAATGGCTCTGGACCCCAAAATATCAGACCAGGTCCCTTCAGCCCTGGACCCGGCAACAATGGCTCTGGCCCCGACATCACAGGCCTTGGCCCTAACAATAGCCCTGTCCCAAACAACAATAACCCTGGCCCCAACAATAATAGTCCTGGCTCCAATAATAATAACCATGGCCTTGAAAAAGACCCTGATTCTAACTATAATGCCAGGTTTAGTAATGCTACTAGTCACAATAGTGCTTTCAGTCCTAACAAGGATGCTGACTCCATCTATGAAACAAAACCCATCAGTGCTGCTGGCCACAACTATGCAGCTATTTTGAACTGTGACTCAAACCTTGGATGTGTCCCAGGATTTATCCATGCAGTAGGTTCTAACTTTGTAGTCAACTCCAACTATATTGCCAGAAATAGCTATGCTGCCAGTCCCAGCTCTACAGCTAGCACTGTCAATGTCACTGACACCAGCAACACCACTAGTTGTACTGCTGCTAGTAGCCCTACTTATACTCCTGGCACCAACTGTGCCTCAGACAATAACCATGACCCCAGATTTACTCATGTCATTGGCTCCAACTTTGTCATCAACACAAATTATGATGCCATAAATACTCATAATGTTCATAATTTGACTAGTACCAGCAATGCTAATAATCTCTCTGAGACTGAATTGGAAATCAGTTCCTCTATTCCTAACAGTGTTTATAGTAACTCCCCAATTTTTGTTGCTGACACCAACTATATTTCCACTCCTGAAAAGCTGACCACCTCTAAATTTTCTGATCCATCTAAGCTTGATAGAAATTATACAGTTTTTGCTGATCACAAATTTGGTGCCTGCTTCAAAGACTATACTGGCTCCATGGACTCTGCCAGCTTTAAGCATGCCACTGAATCCAAGGATGTCCTTGATGCCAGGGAATCTGGCTTTTTAAAAGATTTATCTGAGGTTCAGAATCCCATTGGTATCAAGGATCCTGCCAGTTTAAACTTTCACTCCAATTCAAATATTTCACTCCCTAGTTTTGATATTATAGTAGAAGCTGAACCACCAGATGTTGTGAAGTTTGCCATACCATCAGGTGCCGTGAATCCATTTTTTAAGGTAAGTTTACATAAATGCAGATTTTAATTTTTCTACATTTCCTACAATTCAGAGTGTTACCTTATGGAACAGGATTAAAAAATCCTGTTTTTATTTACTTGGATATTCAAACCATGGAAGAAAGGAGACAAGGTGTCCAGTATTACTTCTACTTTGACCCTCTACCCAGCAACATGGTTTTCCATTTGAAAGATCCAGCTGCTATACAGCTGGCAAATAGCAAAATTGCCTGCACTGTGACTGGCTCATTTACCACTTTATCAAGGGTGGCATAACTCATAAATGTACCATCTAAACCTAGTAATGTTTTACCTACTTCCTCTCACCTGTACATGGTCTGGCATTGTTTCTTTCCCTATATGTGCAGAGAGAGAATAAAGTTAAATGAACTTTAAATACCACAGACCAAGACATTTTAAAACAACTATCTCTCGAAAATCCCATTTTATGAAGAAGGTTGTCAGAACTAGCCATGATATTCTAATCTCCCACTTAAATAAATAAAATTTAAATTACTTTGGTGACATGATATTGGGGATCAAAGAACCCCAAACCTTTGCTACTTTTGACCTAAAACTCACTTTATCTTATTTCTCCTGAAAATAAGTAGAACTATATTTTAATGAGTCTTTATCAAATGTTTCTTCTAGCACTCTGAACTGCATACACAAAGATTGCAGTTTGATAAACTGTTTTTAGTAGCAGCAAGTAATATTGTTTTTGATGAAACTTAACCAATATGTTGTCATTGAGACATAATTAAATTGGTATGCGTTGAGTTTTAGCCCTTTTATACTTCATTAGACATGGCAAACAAATACACTTAATTTGAATTGTAGTGTCTGTGTACATAAATGTGAAACTTAATATAATTGTTTTCTACTCAAATGTGTAAGTGAATCTAATTGTGTATTTAAAATAAAGCATAAATTCTTATAACCAAAATGAAAGTACAAAATTAGTATCTCCTTAACACTTTTACTTTAATAGAGGACAATTTTGTGATCTTACCAAAAGACCACACCTCCCAGGAAATAGTTGTAATTGCCTAGTATGTGTTTATAGCTTCTCTTTAGGTAAACGTAAGGGTAATGTTGACCAATGATAAGTAATAAAAATAATATTGTTCAGACACAAGACTTAACATTAGAAAAAAGAGATGTTTTCCCCAGTTGTTTTTCACAAATGAACTTTTGCAGTAGTATGAAAGCATTTAAGTATGTTTTATTTTACCTTTGATGTTTAGTGAAAGGAAAACATGGTTATAATAAGTTTTAGCTTACTAGTTAAGGAATGCAGCTAACATTTTGCAGTTAAAATCATAGTATCTAAGAGCTATGTTTCTTAAGTTGGGTTATGTAAAACATGTTATGTTGGTTTGGGGTGAAAGCTATGCGTAAAATAGGGTACTCCCCCACCCTTAGAAAAATCAAAATTTTAAATGGAGGGTATTTGATTCCCCAAAAACATAATAATAAAAAGTAGTTCTTAGACTTTTAATAGACTATATCTTAATAGACTATCATATAAATACTATGCTCTGGGTACATACATTCCAACCTTTTGACTATGACTAGATAATGGAAATATGTGCAACCACTTTCTTTATTTTCACTGGAGATGAACAAACTTCACAATACATTCGTTAATAGCTTGAGAAACTATGTATTTTGCATGCCTTCACTAACAAAGCATTTTTCTGGAAGAATGGATGATTTTCTTCCCTTAGAGCTTTGGTATTTCCACATGTTCCTGGTTTATTATATCCTTGTCCATATTTCCATCACAAACAATTATAATGGAGATAACAGAGGTGATTTCCCCATTCAAACTATTTTAGAAGTGAGAGAAGCTCGCTTTAAAGGAATAAAATTTTTACCAACCGTAAGTGAACCAAACAACCAACTCAATATCGGAAGATATAGTCAAGCTATTCATACCATCTTCATTCATTCCTTCATTAGTCTTTTAATAATTAAATAGTGCAGAACGCCTTGAAAATATACAGACTAAGTGAAAAAACAGTTAGTGCCCTTTAAAGTGCTTGAAGCCTACTTTTCTTAACAGGACAGCAATTGGATGTTTGAGGGTAGAAACTATATGAAGAAAAATAAAATGGCATCTCACTGAGTTTCCAGAATGGTTAGAAACATTCTGGATATTTAGATCACATGTCACCAATATGTTAAAGTAGTTGGAAATATGTGTGTGTGGATTATTATTCTGGGTTGCACTTTTCAGAAATAACCAAAGTCGTAACTCCTGAAATTATCTTTCTTTTTGTAAAGGTTACCATTGGCTTCCATGGATAGTGGTGTTAGAATTATGTTACTCAGAGCCTACAGTCATTTAATAAGTTATCTAGATGTTATTTACAATTCTGAAGAAACAATTTGATTCCATATAAAAGAGATAAAATTAATAGTCTACCTTTCTTAAAGATAAACTGTGAAAATAGCTTTGATTTATAAATAAAATTTGCTCAAGGGTTTGATTTGCTTAAGTCCTTGACAGACCCTAATGTATTTGAGAAGAATTGCCTTAAGGTCATTCAAAGAAGTGGCTAATTTATGGTAGATTTTTTAAAGAACAAAAATTATTTAGTAGTGATGCTGAAGAAATATTTTCATATAGTACAATCTATTATAATGAGAGTTGTGTGAATGGAGTTATATAGGCCTTCCTAGCAACAGATGCCTGAATGTACGAATCAAATGTGTTATGCTTTTTGCACCAAAGTTCTCTTAAATTAGTACCTCTAGTAATTGCTTCAAAAATTAACCAACAAAAATGCTTTTGTTTATAAGTATCTTGAGTATTTGAGGAAGTCTTGGTTCAGGAGAGGCTAAATTTGCAGTATAATGTCTTCAAAAGGAAGATTGGCTGAAGTGACCAAAATTTTCCATACTTTCAATTCAAAATGGTCCACTTAGTTTATAATTTCCTTCCTATTTATATAGCCATGAGCATACATGAATAAGTTTAATTCTACTGCTTCATATTCATTGAAATAACTCTTATTTAAGCCACTCCTTTAAGCAGGTAAATATAATACCCACGTACTCCAAATAATCAAACCTTGCCTAATAGCTTCTTAATTAAATATATTTACATATCTTGCCTAAAAGCATCTTAATTAAATATATTTACATACAGATAAACTGTTTTTCCATTCCTAGCTTCTTAGGAATATGCTGTGTTTTGTTACAGTGGAAGACATGTTTTCTGGGGATTTTCAGTCTAAGATACAACAAAATCATCTCCTACCCAAAGATACTGGCAACTTAATCAAGGTCTGTTAATTGTTAAGTTACTTTAATGAGGCCATCTGTGCCCCAAACTTTTTCATAAAGTCACTCTTTTATATGTCAATTTGATTTATATATCAATTTGATAATATGTCTTCATAATACTAAAGTGCTTCCATGGTGTCCTATTGCTGGATTCCTTGTCAGGTACGATAGGGACCTGAAAGTGTTCAATTGTGATAGAGTGAACTGAGTTGGAATCTCCTTTTGGGATGAATTAATAAAAGATCTCAAGCTGAATATAACAAAATAATATTGATCAAATCAACAATGTTCCTTCTGCTAACAGTGTGACCTGTTGTTCTCTGAATAATTTGGGAGAAAACTATTTCTTATCTGCTAAAGATCAAGGTCTTGGATTGAATCCAGTCTCCTCCCTTTATCTATACCATGTGTAGTTTTCTGAGCCAACCCTAAACCTACAGTGACTTGGGTGAGCAATCCAAAGGAGAACCAGTTTCTTGAGCCCCAAGCTCAAAGTAAAGAGCACTTTGTTACTGCCCCTATTACAGAAAATCTTTGCCAATGACCTTCTTTCTGTAGGAATTTCAAAATCATATATTTTCCCTAAGGGCTCAAAGTTCTTTGGCCCAGACCTCTCAAATGTAGCAACAGGATCAATGATGCATCATATCTAGGCATATAGAGAAAACCAGACCAAATCAACTTGAGTCCAAATATTGGTAGAGATTAAATTGAGAGAACTTAAAGACAGTATGTCACTCAGCATCATAAATCTTAAATAATTGACTAAAGAGACATTTTATTCTCAAAAAGAAGATTTCACTAGAACTTTAAATTCCAGAAATGTTTGCTACAATGATACAAATGTGGATACGGTGCATTTGACAACTGCAGGATCTGTGTAATCTGCCATGTTTTCCAGGTTTGTAAAAACAGAGGCAGTTGTGTCTGAATTTATTCCATCTTCTACTTAGAGAGACAAGTAATAGACAACATTTTCCAAAGTTTTAAAGTCTAAGTTTGGATGCGTTGGATGTCAAAGACAATAAATGTGAAATGATTAAACAAGCAAAGTATGAAACCTCTCATGAGTCATGTCAACCAATTCCCTTCTAAAGATACCTGGATTAAGTGGAATGTTTATAGGATAAAGACTGTTGATCCAGTGTAGTAGAGTTCCTCAATAAAATGAAGAGTGGGGATAAGAAGGCAGTGTAAGAAAGTAGTATATTGGAGGTGAAAGCAAAGGAAATAATGTTATATGGAGAAAGAGGGATATTGTGGAATAATAAACATTGATCCTAGTAATCCTTACTTTGTTTTATCACATCACTGGATCCCAATATGTTCTGGCTAGTCTAAATTCATTTGTAAAAGAAATATTTTTTCTTTGTACTTTCTGACTTCCCCCTATCTCATCACACACAAACACAACTGCAGACTTTTAAAAGTTGCAAATACGAGAAATATAAGCATGCTATGTTAACAGACTCTCACTTATTCACTACTAGCTTCTCTTTTTCCCATTCTGAGGTCACTCTATCTCCCTAATCTTCTTGCTTCATTCAGAAATTAACCAAGCTATCAACTCTACTGCCTGGTTGCTGGCTCTGGAAGCTTGACCTCCTAATATATCCCCTATCACCTCCTTTTTATCCTCTCACAGAAAGCCTATACAAACACACACACACACACACACACACACACACCCCACAGATAACTTCCTCTGTTTTTGTGTTACTTTGGGAACCACAGCCACCTGAGTTTTTACAGTGATTTTAATAAGAAAATCATTTTTATTACAAACAACTGAATTATAAATGAATTTCTGAAATACAGCTTTTTATTTATAAGTTGGGAACAACCTATATTTGTTCACACTTGCTATTTTGGTAGTTCCTGAATAAAAATATGGCCAGTCAAGTAATAAGTGAAGTGGAAACAACAGAAGAAACCAGCACCAGCACTATTTTATTTCATCTCATAAATGCTATACTGCCAATGGACACTGGTCACAGCCAAGAAGCACATTTCATCCAACCTAACTACATATTGGTAGATAATGAGGCAAGCAAAGTTCTAGGCCCTCGAAAGACCATTTCTAGATAGCTTCAAAAGGTTCTGAATCTGAAAAAAATTGACTAAGATTTGTTAACTGGGAGAATTTTAAGCATAAGTTCAGAAAAATCCAATTCTAAATATGATTATTTTCACAGCTTTATACTACTCAAATATAGTTTATAAATAGAATATGATATGATATAACAAAAGACTGGAGAGACATCAATATTGAAATTGTAAAATACATAAAATTTAAGGTAAATCTTCAGGCAGCTATTTAATAACCAACATTTAGTAACACTAAGTATCTGAAATGCATTCTTGAGTTTTATATGTATTAGTTTATTTAATCCTCTTAACAACCCTATGAAGTTACATAATTTTCCCTATTATCCCTATTTTACAGATGAGGAAACTGAAGCATTATTTAGTGAAGTAACTTTTTATGATCACACAGCTACCACATGAAAAAGAATCAGAGCCTATAATTAAAAATTTAGAGTTAATTTTATATATTTATATTTTAATAATCTTTAATTAAAAGTATCAAATATAGTAAACATTGTGTTAACCTAATATTAGCAGACACCTAGGTTACAAATTGAGCATTACTGTGGTTCCATATTAGTATTTTAAGAGAGAGTATTATGCCTGTGATTGTAAGGTCATCATAGTAGTTTCTTGGGCATGGGTTTGAAGCTTTCAAGGGTCATGATACCCAATATTTCCTATTAAATAACCTACTTAAAGTAGTCTAAAGATAAAAATATATTTTTCCTTCATTACCACTTTTAACTCCCAAGTTTTTGTGTTTGTTCGTTTGTTTTTTATCCTATTGTTGCAGCTCAACCTCCAGACAGGTAGCAGAGAAAACCTTGGCCCTTGATTAATGAAACGAATACCTTGAGATGGAAAAGACAAAGGCACAGCCAAGAAGGTTTTGAGGATATGAGCAAATAACTTCAAAAATTGCAGAGTTCCATGAGCAGTGTTATTATATGTTCTTTCTCACATCCCCTTCCCATTACATTACCATGATTTATTGTCCATTGGGGCCAACAATGTTGCTTCAAAATATATTGTGACAGTTGCCCCATTCATCATTTTTGCTTCTGGCAGACTCTAGAATTAGGAAAATATCCTTTCTAGGAACCATATACAAATATTTTATATTGTTAATGACTCAAAAATGTAGTCAGATTTTTCAACCAGAAATTCTCTCCATCTTTTGTGTAAGTTTCCGTCTCCAGAAGAAGATGATCTTAACTTTTGACAATCTTATGACAGATGCTCTTAATATTGTAATGGCCACTCTAGATTTAATACCACCCATAATAAATCAATATTTTATTGTTAAAGTTGTTTATTATTGTTATTGTTTTATGAGTGTGGTAAACAAAATTAAAATAGTTGAGACTCAGCATCGTGCAGTGTTTGCTTAACTTGCTATTTATCCCATTCAACCTTGTTAACCTAGGAAAACTGATAATATATGTCCTTTACCAAGAAGTTTTTGAGATGGATTAATTGGATGCAATGAGGTTTTCTCTGGAGCTGCCAGAAAGCAACTCAGCAAATGGTATAAAGTTTTTATAGCTCATGGCAAAAAATATAGTGAAATAACTAAAAGAAAACTGCATTTTTTTCCTCTGCAGTTAGAGACATAAGCTAGGATGCCAGATGTACTTAAAAAAACAAACACCTCTTTGTGATTAACGATTATCAGATGCATTTTGAGGACTACAGGACACATAGGCAGTCGAGCCATGCTGACCTACCAAACCTTTTTATAAAATCTCCACAATTTATCACCACTCTCTCTGTATGCCTTATTTTTTATTACTTAAGTCCAACCAGCTGCTCCAGCTAGATGAATCTCCTCACTTTTCCCCTACATTTTCTTGCTTGTATATACAGGCCCCATATTCTTTTTGGTACATTCCCTCAATTCAAGACCTACCTCACCCATGAAGCCTCAGACTTCTATAAAAAATATCGATCCTTCCATTCCCAAGTTTCTGTTCTTAAGGTCAGCTGAGAAAGATCATAGTTCCTCAAAGATCAAAGATCATTTGGGGAACTACCCATAGTTTGTGTGAATTATAGTCCATGGCACAACTGGGGGCTGATGGGAAATGAGATTGGAAAAATAAGCGGGAACTTTGTCTGTCACAGTAGGAAATTTAGACTTCATCCCAGAGGTGATAGGTAACCCTTAAAGGATTTTAAGTATGGTGGCAATGTGATCTAATTTCACTTTAGAGAAATAATCTGATGGTGGTGTAGAGGATGGATTTAAGGAGGAGGAATAGGGAAGGGAGAATAAAGGACACCTGTGTGGTAGTCCAGACTAATTCAAAAGGGCTTGAAATAAAGCAGTAAGTAGTAAGAATGGATAAGAGAGGACACATTTGGGAGCTATTATAACAAAACAGCTGGAATTACTGGATTATTTGATGTAAGAGGAAGTTTATTGTGAAGTTTACTATAACTTCCAGCTTTCCAATGTGGGAAGATAGTGGTGCCATTAACCAAATTGGGAAATAGAGAAGAATGAGAAGGGGGCAGGAGGTTCGGGGTGATATAAGATTGTGTCAAATTAAGATAGAGATTCATGAGTAACATTTGGGTGATGATATCCAAAATTCATCTAAGATAAGCCCTGACCTTTAATATAGCCTAGATGTAGAAGGAATAAAAAACACACAATGTTAAGAATTCCTTGTATTTACATATAAGGTTAACAGTTGCATGAATCATTATCACAATATTTAATCTTAACAATTACCATTTAAAGTCATCGTCACATGTAGTAGTAGCCTCATTGTACATAAAAATATGGAAATAAAGGCTTAAAAATCAAATATATTGTTCAAAGCTATAGATATAATAATTGGAAGAACTTGGAACTGGAACACTTGTATGGCAGTGTTGGGTTCCAGAAAGTAACCCATGGCTCAGAGAAAATGCTTGTAACAGAAATTCTATTTCTTTGATTTCCAGAGCTCTGACGTGCTTCTTTATGTTAAGTTAAAAACAAAAAACCTCAAGAAGAAAGTAATAAATTATATTTTTACATAAAACAATTACTATGGGTATAATTAATCTTTACAGATTTCTGTGCTTTGTCTGAATAGTCATAAATTACCTAAAAAATAAATTTCCTTTTTTCTTCATTTTTTTATTGTGGTGAAATACACATAACATAAAACTTACCATATTAATCATTTTAAGTGTATAGATTAGTGGCATTAAATACATTCACAACCATCGCAACCATCTACCTCCATAACCCTTTTCATCTTGTAAAACTGAAACTCTTACCCATTAAACAATAACTCCCATTCCCCTCTTCCCTAGCCCCTGACACCCACCTTCTACTTTCTGTATTTATGTTTTTGACTACCTTAAGTACCTCATATAGTGGAATGATACAGTATTTGTCTTTTTGTGACTGACTTCTTTCACTTAGCATAATGTCCTCAAGGTTCATCCATGTTGCAGCATATGTCAGAATTTCCTCCCTTTCTAAGGCTGAATAATATTTCATTGTATGTATACACCACATTTTACTTATCCATTCATCACTTTAGTGAATAATAGTTCTATGAACATGGATCTACAAATATCTCTTTTAGATCCTGCTTTTATTTCTTTTGAGTATATATCCAGAAGCAGAATTGCTTCATTATATGGTAATTTCATTTTTAATTTTTTGAGGAACTGCTATATTGTTTTCCACAGCATCTGTACCATTTTACATTACCCCCAGTAGTGCACAAGGATTCCAATTTCTACACATTCTGGCCAACACTTGCTATATTCTGTTTGTTTGTTTGTTTGTTTGTTTTTGGTAGGTGCCTCCCTAATAAGTGTGAGGTATCTAATTATAGGGTTTTTTTTACATCTTTATTGGAGTATAATTGTTTTACAATGGTGTGTTAGTTTCTGCTTTATAACAAAGTGAATCAGTTATACATATACATATGTCCCCATATCTCTTCCCTCTTGCGTCTCCCTCCCTCCCTCTAATTGTAGTTTTGATTTGCATTTCCCTAATGATTAGTGATACTGAGCATCTTTTCATGCACTTATTGGCCATTTTTTAATCTTCTTTGGAGAAATGTCTATTTAAGTCCATTGCCCAGTTTTGAACCAAGTTATTTGACTTTTGTTGTTGTTGTTGAATATTAGGAGATCTCTACATATTCTGAATATTATTCTCTTATCAGATACATGTTTTGCAAATATTTTCTCCCATTCTGTTGGTTTTCTTTTTGCTATGTTGCTATTGCCTTTTGATGTACTTTTTAAAAAAAATTTCATGAGGTCCAATTTGTGTGTTTTTTTCTTTTGTTGCCTGTGCTTTTGGTGTCATATCCAAGAAATCACGGCCAAATCCAATTTTGTGAAGACTTTACCCAGTTTTTTTCTAAGAATTTTGTAGCTTTAGGTCTTACATTTAGGTCTTTGACCCATTTTGAATTAATTATTATATATGGTGTTAAGTAAGTGTCCAACTTCATTCTTTTGCATGTGGATATCTAATTTTCCCAGCACCATTGCTTGAAAAGACAGTCCTTTCACCATTAAACAGTCTTGGCATCTTAGTCAAAAATTATTTGACCATGTATGTGAGAATTTACTTTTGGACTCTCTATTCTTTTCATTGGTCTATATGTCTGTCTTTATGCCAGGACAGCACTGTTTTGATTGCTGTCACTTTAGTTAGTTTTGAAATCAGGAATTGTGAGTCCTCCAGCTTTGTTCTTTTTCAAGATAATTTTAACCATCTGGGGGCCCTTGATATTCTATGTGAATTTTAGGATGGGTTTTCTATTTCTGCAAATAACATCATTGGGATTTTGTAAAAGATTGCATTGAATCTGTACATTACTTTAAGTAGTGTTGACGTCTTCAATATTCAGTCTTCTAATCCATGAGCATGGGACGTGTTTCCACTTATTAATGTCTTCTTTAATCTTTTCAGCAATGTTTTGTAGCTTTCATTGTACAAGTCTTTAACCTCCTTGGTTGAGTTTATTCCTAAGTATTTTATTCTTTTACATGCTGTTGTAAATGGAATTGGTTTCTTAAATTCCTTTTAAATTTATTCATTGTTAGTGTATAGAAATGCAACAGATTTTTGTATGTTGACTTTATATCCTGCTACTTTGTTTATTAGTTCTAACAGGTTTTGTTTTAGTGTGGAATCATTAGAGTTTTCTATGTATAAGGTCATATCGTCTGCAAACTGAGATAATTTTACCTATTAATTTCCAATCTGGATGCCTTTCATTTCTTTTTCGTGTCTAATTTTCCTGTCTAGAATTTCCAGCACTGTGCTGAGTAGAAGTGATGATAGAGGACATCCTTGCTTTGTTTCTGATCTTATAAGAAAAAAATTCAGTCTTTCACCATTGAGTATGATGTTCACTGTGGGTTTTTCATACATGGCTTTTATTCTACTGAAGTAGTTTCCATATATTCCTAGTCTGTTGAGTGTTTTTATCATGAAAAGATGATAAATTTTGTCAAATGTTTTTTCAGGATCACTCGAGATGATCATGTGGTTTTTTTCTATCATTCTGTTAATGTGGTATATTATATTGATCAATTTCATATGTTGAAATATCCTCGAATTCTATAAACAAATCGTACTTGGTAATGCTGTATAATTTTTAATATGCTGCTGAATTGAGTTTCCTAGTATTTTGTGGAAGATTTTGCATCAATGTACATAAGGGATATTTATCTGTTGTTTTCTTTTCTTGTAGGGTTTTTTTTTTCTGGTTTTGGCATTAGGGTAATGTTAGCCTCATAGAATGAGTTAGGAAATGTTCCATACACTTCAATGTTTTGGAAATGTTTGAGAAGAATTGACATTAGTTTTCCTTAAAATTTGGTAGAATTCACAAGTGAAGCCATCAGGTCCATGGCTTTATTTTGTCACATTTTTGATTATTGATTCTACCCCCTTACTACTTATAGGTCTATTCAGATTTCCTAAGTCTTCATGATTTATTCTTTTTTTTTAACATCTTTATTGGAGCATAATGGCTTTACAATGTTTTGTTAGTTTCTGCTGTATAACAAAGTGAATCCGCGATATGTATATATATATCATCATAACTCCTAGCTCTTGTTTCTCCCTCACACACTCCCTATCCCACCCCTCTAGGTGGTCACAAAGCACCGAGCTGATCTCCCTGTGCTGCGTGGCTGCTTCCCACTAGCTATCTATTTTACATTTGGTAGTGTATATATGTCCATGCCACTCTCTCACTTCGTCCCAGCTTATACTTCACCTTCCCTGTGTCCTCAAGTCCATTCTCTACGTCTGCATCTTTATTCCTGTCCTGCCCCTAGGTTCCTCAGAACCTTTTTTTTTCTTTTTAGATTCCATATATATGTGTTAGCATACAGTATTAGTTTTCTCCTTCTGATATACTTCACTCTGTATGACAGACTCTAGGTCCATCCACCTCACTAAAAATAACTCAATTTTGTTTCTTTTTATGGCTGAGTAATATTCCATTCTATATATGTGCCACATCTTCTATATCTATTCATATGTTGATGGACACTTAGTTTGCTTTCATGTCCTGGCTATTGTAAATAAAAGTGCAATGAGCATTGTAGTACTTGACTCTTTTTGAACTATGGTTTTCTCAGGGTATATGCCCAGTAGTGGGATTGCTCGGTCATATGGTAGTTATATTTTTAGTTTCTTAAGGAACCTCCATACTGTTCTCCATAGTGACTGTATAAATGTACATTCCCACCAACAGTGCAAGAGGGTTCCCTTTTCTCCACACCCTCTCCAGCATTTATTGTTTGTAGAATTTTGATGATGGCCATTCTGATGGGTGTGAGGTGATACCTCATTATACTTTTGACTTGCATTTCTCTAATGATTAGTGATGTTGGGCATCCTTTCATGTGTTTTTTTTTTTTTATAGCTACTTTATTTATTTATTTTTTTGGCTGTGTTGGGTCTTCGGTTCGTGCGAGGGCTTTCTCCAGTTGCGGCAAGCAGGGGCCACTCTTCATCGTGGTGCGGGGACCGCTCTTCATCGCGGTGCGCGGGCCTTTCACTATCGCGGCCCCTCCCGTTGCGGGGCACAGGCTCCAGACGCGCAGGCTCAGTAGTTGTGGCTCACGGGCCCAGCTGCTCCGTGGCATGTGGGATCTTCCCAGACCAGGGCTCAAACCCGTGTCCCCTGCATTAGCAGGCAGATTCTCAACCACTGCGCCACCAGGGAAGCCCCTTTCATGTGTTTGTTGGCAATCTGTATATCTTCTTTGGAGAAATGTCATTTAAGATCTTCGGCCCATTTTTGGATTGGGTTCTTTGTTTTTCTGATATTGAGCTGCATGAGCTGCTTGTATATTCTGGAGATTAATCCTTGGTCAGTTGCTTCATTTGCAAATATTTCCCCCCATTCTGAGGATTGTCTTTTCATCTCATTTATGGTTTCCTTTGCTGTGCAAAAGCTTTTAAGTTTCATTAGGTCCCATTTGTTTATTTTTGTTTTTCTTTCCATTTCTCGAGGATGTGGGTCAAAAAGGATCTTGCTGTGCTTTATGTCACAGAGTGGTCTGCCTATGTCTTCCTCTAAGAGTTTTATACTGTTTGGCCTTACATTTAGGTCTTTAATCCATTTTGAGTTTATTTTTGTGTATGGTGTTAGGGAGTGTTCTAATTTCATTCAATTACATATAGCTGTCCAGTTTTCCCAGCACCACTTACTGAAGGGACTGTCTTTTCTCCATTGTATATTCTTGCCTCCTTCATCAAAAATAAAGTGATCTTATGTGTAAGGGTTTATATCTGGGCTTTCCATCCTGTTCCATTGACCTATATTTCTGTTTTTGTGCCAGTACCATAATATCTTGATTACTGTAGCTTTGTAGTATAGTCTGAAGTCCAGGAGCCTGATTCCCCCAGCTCCGTTATTCTTTCCCAAGATTGCTTTGGCTATTTGGGGTCTTTTGTGTTTCCATACAAATTGAGAAATTTTTTGTTCTATTTCTGTAAAAACTGCCATTGGTAGTTTGATAGGGATTGCATTGAATCTGTAGATTGCTTTAGGTAGTATAGTCATTTTCACAATGTTGATTCTTCCAATCCAAGAACATGGTATATCTCTCCATCTTTTTCTATCATCTTTAATTTCTTTCATCAGTGTCTTATAGTTTTCTGCATACAGGTCTTTTGGCACTTTAGGTAGTTTTATTCCTAAGTATTTTATTATTTTTGTTGCAATGGTAAATGGGACTGTTTCCTTAATTTCTCTTTCAGATATTTCATCATTAGTGTATAGGAATGCCAGATATTTCTGTGCATTAACTTTGAATCCTGATACTTAACCAAATTCATTGATTAGCTCTAGTAGTTTTCTGGTAGCATCTTTAGGATTCTCTATGTATAGTATCATGTCATCTGCAAACAGTGACATCTTTACTTCTCCTTTTCCGATTTGGAATCATTTTATTTTTTTTCTTCTCTGATTTCTGTGGCTAATACTTCCAAAACTATGTTGAATAATAGTGGTGAGAGTGGACAACCTTGTCTTGTTCCTGATCTTAGGGGAAATGGTATCAGGTTTTTCACCATTTTGAATGATGTTAGCTCTGGGTTTGTTATATATGGACTTTATTATGTTGAGGTAAGTTCCCTCTATGATTACATTCTGGAGGGTTTTTATCATAAATGGGTGTTGAATTTTGTCAAAAGCTTTCTCTGTATCTATTGAGATGATCATATGGTTTTTATCCTTCAAATTGTTAATATGGTTTATCACGTTGATTGATTTGTGTATATTGAAGAATGCCTGCATTCCTGGGATAAACCCCACTTGATCATGGTGTATGATCCTTTCAATGTGCTGTTGGATTCTGTTTGCTGGTATTTTGTTGAGGATTTTTCCATCTATGTTCATCAGTGATATTGGCCTGTAGTTTTCTTTATTTGTGACATCTTTGTCTTGTTTTGGTATCAGGGTGATTATGGCCTCGTAGAATGAGTTTGGGAGTGTTCTTCCCTCTGCTATATTTTGGTAGAATTTGAGAAAGGTAGGTGTTAGCTATTCTCTAAGTGTTTGATAGAATTCGCCTGTGAAGCCATCTGGTCCTGGGCTTTTGTTTGCTGGAAGATTTTTAATCACCATTTCAATTTCAGTGCTTGTGATTGGTCTGTTTATATTTTCTATTTCTTCCTGGTTCAGTTTCGGAAGGTTGTGCTTTTCTAAGAACTTGTCCATTTCTTTCAGGTTGTGCATGTTACTGGCATATTGTTTCTTGTAGTAATCTGTCATGATCCTTTGTATTTCTGCAGTGTCAGTTGTTACTTCTCCTTTTTCATTTCTAATTCTGTTGATCTGAGTCTCCTCCCTTTTTTTCTTGATGAGTCTGGTTAATGGTTTATCAATTTTATTTATCTTGTCAAAGAACCAGCTTTTAGATTTATTGATCTTTGCTATTGTTTCCTTCATTTCTTTTTCATTTATTTCTGATCTGAGCTTTATGACTTCTTTCCTTCTGCTAACTTTGGGTTTTTTTTGTTCTTCTTTCTCTAATTGCTTTAGGTGTAAAGTTAGGTTGTTTATTTGAGTTGTTTCTTGTTTCTTGAGGTAGGATTGTATTGCTATAAACTTCCCTCTTAGAACTTCTTTTGCTGCATGCCATAGGTGTTGCATCATTGTGTTTTGTGTCGTCATGTTTTCATTGTCATTTCTTTCTAGGTATTTTTTGATTTCCTCTTTGATTTCTTCAGTGACCCCTTCATTATTTAGTAGTGTATTGTTTAGCCTGCACGTGTTAGTATTTTTTACAGAATTTTTCCTGTAATTGATATCTAGTCTCATAGTGTTGTGGTCAGAAAAGATACTTGATATGATTTCAATTTTCTTAAATTTACCAAGGCATGATTTGTGACCCAGGATATGATCTATCCTGGAGAATGTTCCATGAGCACTTGAGAAGAAAGTATATTCTCTTGTTTTTGGATGGAGTGTCCTATAAATATCAATTAAGCTCATCTTGTCTAATGTATCATTTAAAGCTTGTTTTTCCTTATTTATTTTCATTTTGGATGATCTTCCCATTGGTGAAAGTGGGGTATTAAAGACCCCTACTATGATTTTGTTACTTTTGATTTCCCCTTTGATGGATGTTAGCATTTGCCTTATGTATTGAGGGGCTCCTATGTTAAGTACATAAATATTTACAATTGTTATGTCTTCTTTTTGGATTGATCCCTTGATCATTATGTAGTGTCCTTCTTTGTCTCTTTTAATAGCCTTTATATTAATTCTATTTTGTCTGATAAGAGAATTTCTACTCCAGCTT
Organism: Balaenoptera acutorostrata; assembly: GCF_949987535.1. Classification (NCBI taxonomy): domain Eukaryota; kingdom Metazoa; phylum Chordata; class Mammalia; order Artiodactyla; family Balaenopteridae; genus Balaenoptera; species Balaenoptera acutorostrata. Next base: position 73,304,544 of record NC_080085.1, read on the forward strand.
TCTTTTGATTTCCATTTGCATGGAATATCTTTTTCCATCCCCTCACTTTCAGTCTGTATGTGTCCCTAGGTCTGAAGTGGGTGTCTTGTAGACAGCATATATATGGGTTTTTTTGTGTGTCCATTCAGCCAGTCTATGTCTTTTGGTTGGAGCATTTAATCCATTTACATTTAACGTAGTTATCGATATGTATGTTCCTATTACCATTTTCTTAATTGTTTTGTGTTTGTTATTGTAGGTCTTTTCCTTCTCTTGTGTTTCCTGCCTAGAGAAGTTCATTTAGCATTTGTTGTAGAGCTGGTTTGGTGGTGCTGAATTCTCTTAGCTTTTGCTTGTCTGTAAAGGTTTTAATTTCTCTGTCAAATCTGAATGAGGTCCTTGCTTGATAGAGCAATCTTGGTTATAGGTTTTTCTCTTTCATCATTTGAAATATGTCCTGCCACTCCCTTCTGGCTTGCAGAGTTTCTGCTGAAAGATCAGCTGTTAACCTTATGGGGATTCTCTTGTATGTTATTTGTTGCTTTTCCCTTGCTGCTTTTAATATGTTTTCTTGGATTTAATTTTTGATAGTTTTATTAATATTTGTCTTGGCATGTTTCTCCTTGGGTTTATCCTGTATGGGGCTCTCTGCACTTCCTGGACTTTATTTCCTTTTCCATGTTAGGGAAGTTTTCAACTATAATCTCTTCAAATATTTTCTCAGTCCCTTTCTTTTTCTCCTCTTCTTCTGGGACCCCTATAATTCAAAAGTTGGTGCATTTAATGTTTTCACAGAGGTCTCTGAGACTGTCCTCAGTTCTTTTTATTCTTCTTATTCTTTTTTCTTTATTCTGCTCTGCAGTAGTTTTTTCCACTATTTTATGTTCCAGGTCACTTATCCGTTCTTCTCCCTCAGTTATTGTGCTATTTATTCCTTCTAGAGAATTTTTAATTTATTTATTCTGTTGTTCATCATTGTATATTTGCTCTTTCGTTCTTCAAGGTCCTTGTTATAAGTTTATTTTATTTTCTCCATTCTATTTCCAAGATTTTGGATCATCTTGACTATCATTACACTGAATTCTTTTTCAGGTAGACTGCCTATTTCCTCTTCATTTGTTTGGTCTGGTGGGTTTTTACCTTGCCCTTTCATCTTCTGTGTGTTTCTCTGTCTTCTCATTTTGCTTAACTTACTGTGTTTGGGGTCTCCTTTTTTTCAAAGGCTGCAGGTTCATAGTTCCCGTTGTTTTTGGTGTCTGCCTCCAGTGGCTCAGGTTGTCTCAGTGGGTTGTGTAGGCTTCCTGGTTTAGGGGACTGGTACCTGTGTTCTGGTGGATGAGGCTGGATCTTGTCTTTCTGTTGGGCAGGACCACCTCTGGTGGTGTGTTTTGGGGTGTCTGTGACTTTATTATGATTTTAGGCAGCCTCTCTGCTAATGGATGGGGCTGTGTTCCTCTCTTGCTATTTGTTTAGCATAGGGTGTCCAGCACTGTAGCTTGCTGGTCGTTGAGTGGATCTGGGTCTTAGCTTTGAGATGGAGATCTCTTGGAGCACTTTTGCAGTTTGATATTACGTGGGAAGTGTCTGGTTGACCAATGTCCTGAACTCTGCTCTCACACCTCAGGAGCACAGCTGTGACACCCGGCTGGATCACCAAGACCCTGTCAGTCACATGGCTCAGAAGAAAAGGGAGAAAATAAGAAAGACAGAAAGAAAAAAATAAAATAAAAGTTATTAAAATAAAAATAATTATTAAAAATAAGTAACAGGTAAAAGAAAAACAAAAGAAAGAAAGAAAGAAGAGAGCAGCCAATCCAAAAAACAAATCCACTAATGATAACAAGCACTAAAATCTGTACTAAAATAAAAAAACAAAAATGGACAGACAGAAAAATGGTAAAAGCAAAGTTATCCAGACAAAATCACACTAAGAAACCTACACATACACACTCACAAAAAGAGAAGGAAAAATATATATATATATATCTATATATATATATTTTAAAAAAGGAGGAGAGCAATCAAATCAATATACAAATCTACCAATGATAATAAAGTCTAAATGCTAAACTAAGATAGACGTCAAACCAGAAACAAATTTGATGCAGAAAGCAAACCCCAAGTCTACAGTTGCTCTCAAAATCCACCGCCTCAATTTTGAGATGATTCATTGTCTATTCAGCTATTCCAGAGATGCAGGGTACATCAAGTTGATTGTGGAGATTTTATCTGCTGCTCTTGAGGCTGCCTGGAGAAATTTCCCTTTCTCTTCTTTGGTCGCACAGCTCCTGGGGTTCAGCTTTGTATTTGGCCCCGCCTCTGCATGTAGGTTGCCTGAGGGTGTCTGTTCTTAGCTCAGACAGGTCGGGGTTAAAGGAGCAGCTGATTAAGGGGCTCTGGCTCACTCAGGCTTGGGGGAGGGAGGGGTACGGAATGCGGGGCGAACCTGTGGCTCCAGAGACTGGTATGACATTGTAACAGCCTGAGGCCTGCCGTGTGTTCTCCCAGGGAAGTTGTCCCTGGATCATGGGACACTGGCAGTGGCGGGCTGCACAGGCTCCTAGGAGGGGTGGTGTGGATAGTGATCTGTGCTTCCACACAGGCTTCTTGGTGGCTGCAGCAGCAGCCTTAACATTTCATGCCTGTCTCTGGTGTCCGCACTGTTTGCCACAGCTTGAGCCTGTCTCTGGAACTCATTTAGGCCATGATCTGAATCCCCTCTCCTCGTGCACCGTGAAACAGTGTTCTCTTGCCTCTTAGGCAGTTCCAGACTTTTTCCCAGACTCCCTCCCAGCTACCTGTTGTGCCTTAGCTCCCTCCAGGCTGTGTTTACATAGCCAACCCTAGTCCTCTCCCTGAGATCTGACCTCCGAAACCAGAGTCCCAGCTCCCAGTACCGACCCACCCTGGCGGGTGAGCAGACAAGCCTCTCAGGTTGGTGAGTGCTGGTCAACACTGATCCTGTGTGTGGGAATTTCTCCACTTTTCCCTCTGCACCCCTATTGCTGTGCTCTCCTCTGTGGCTCCAAAGCTTCTCCCCCACCACACCCGTCTCTGCCAGTGAAGGGACTTCCTAGTGTGTGGAAACTTGTCCTCTTTCACAGCTCCCTCCCAGAAGTGCAAGTTCCATCCCTATTCTTTTGTCTTTTTTTTGTTTTTGTTTTTTTTTCTTTTGCCCCACCCAGGTACCTGGGGAGTTTCTTGCCTTTTGGGAAGTCTGAGGTCTTCTGCCAGCATTCAGTAGGTGTTCTGTAGGAGTTGTTCCACATGTAGTTGTATTTCTGATGTATTTGTTGTGAGAAAGGTGATCTCCATGTCTTAATCCTCCACTATCTTGAATGTCTCTCTCATGATTTATTCTTGGTATGTATTGTGTTCCTAAGAATTTGTCTATTTCTTCTTGGTTATTCAGTTTGTTGGCATACAATTACTCATAGTACTCTCTTATGATTCTTTTTCCATGGAATCAGTGGTAATGTCCTCAGTTTTATTTCTGATTTTAGTAATTTGATTCTTCTCTCTTTTTTCTTAGTTAATCCAGTAAAAGGTTCTATCAATTTTGTTGATCTTCTCAAAGAACCAACTTTGATTTTATTGATTTTCTGCATTTTTGTATTCTCTATTTTTTTAATCTCTGCTCTAGTTTTTATCATTTCATTTCTTCTTCTAGCTTTTAGTTTAGTTTGTTCTTAATTTTCTAGTTCCCTAAGTTGTTGTAAACTTAGGTTTTCAATTTTAGATATTTCTCTTTTTTTAATGTAAGCATATTTATAGCTATAAATTCCTCCCTTAGCACTAATTTTGCTGCATTCCATAAGTTTTGTTATGTTGTGTTGTCGTTTTCTGTGTTCTCTAAGTATTTTAAAGTTTCCATCATGACATCTTCTTTGATCCATTGGTTGCTTAAAAGTGCGCTGTTTAATTTCCACAACTTTTTGAGTTTTCCAGTTTTACTTCTGCTACTCATTTCTAACTTCATCCCATTGTGGTCAGAGAAGATCCTTTGTATGATATCTACCTTTTAAAATCTATTGAGACTTAATTTGTGGCCTAACATGTGGTCTCTTCTAGGAAATGTTCCATATGCATTTGAGAAGAATGTGTATGCTGTTGTTGTGTAGAGTGTTCTGCATATGTCTGTTAGATCTAGTTGGTTTATTGTGTTGTTTAAGTCTATTTTCTTACTATCTTTTGTCTGGTTGTACTATCCATTATTGAGAGTGGGTTATTGAATATTCCAACTACAATTTCTATTTATCCCTTTCTTCCTGTCAGTTTTTACTTAAAATATCTTGATGGTCTGTTATTAGGTGTGTAAATGTTGATAATTGTTATATCTTCTTTCTGTGTTGAACCTTTTATTAATATGTAATGTCCTTCTTTGTCTCTTGTAAACTTTTATTTAAACTATTTTATCTGATATTAGTATAGCCATCCCTTTTCCCTTTGGTTACTATTTTCATGGAATACCTTTTTCTATCTTTACACCTTCAATCTATTTGTGTCTTTGGATCTAAAGTGGGTCTCTTGTAGACAGGATATAGTTGGAACAAGTCTTTTTTAATCCATTCTATCAATCTCTGTCTTTTGATTGCAGAGTTTGATCCATTTACATGCAAGGTAATTACTGATAATAAGGGACTTACTTCTGTCATTTTGCTATTCGTTTTCTATATTTGTTTTATAGCTGTTTTGTCCCTCACTTTCTACATTCTTGTATTCTTTTGTGTTTAGTTGATTTTTTGTATTGAAACATTTAAATTCCTTTCTCATCTCCTTTTGTATATATTCTATAGCTATTTTCTTTGTGGTTACTATGGCAATTACATCTAGTATCCTAAAGTTATAACACTTTTAATTTAAATTTATTCCAGCTTAACTTCAATAACATACCAACACTCTGCTCCTTTAATAATGCTATCTCCACCTCTTTCAGTTGTTGATGTCACAAAATTACATCTTTGTTCATTGTGTACCCTAAAACTTAAACTAATAATTTAAAAATGCATTTAGTCTCTTAAACTGTGTAGAAAACAAAATATGGAATTACAAATCAAAGTTACAATACTAGCTTTTTGCTTAAAAATTTTTTTTAAATATATTAGTCTCAAATTATGTAGAAAAAAAGTAGAGTTACAAAATATTGCTATAGTAATGCTAGCTTTTATAATTGCACATCTTTTTACCTTTATTGAGATCTTTACTTCTTCATACTACTTTAAGTTTGTGCCTAGTGCCTTTTCATTTCACCCTACAGGACTCCTATGAGCATTTCTTGCAGGGCAGGTTTACTGGTAACAAACTCCCTCAGCTTTTGTTTATCTGGGAATGTCTTAATTTTCCCCTCAATTTTGAAGAACAATTTTGCCAGCTATAGATTCTTGTTTGAAAGGTTTTTTTTTTCTTTTAACACTTTGAATATATCAGCTTACTGCCTTATGGCCTCCATAGTTTCTGATGAGAAATCTGTTGCTAGTCTTATTGAAGATCCTTTGTATGTGATGAGTCACTACTTTCTTATTTGTTTCATGATTCTCTTTTTGTCTTTACTTTTGAAATTTTGATTATAAGTGTCTCAATATGTGTATCTTTGAGTGCATCTTACTTGGAGTTCATTGAGGTTCTTGAATGTTTATATTCATCTCTTTCATCAAATTTGGGAATTTTTCAACCATTATTTCTTCAAATATTCTTTCTGTCCTTTTCTCTTGGGTTTTCTTCTCTTTCTGGGACTCCCACAATGTATATGTTGGTCCACTTGATGGTGTCCCACAGGTCCATTAAGCCCTGTTCACTTTTCTTTAATCTTTTACATTCTGATCCTCAGACTTGGTAATTTCCATTGTCATATCTTCAAGTTAGCTAGTTCTTTTTTTCCTCCTGCTCAGATATGCCTTTGTATCCCTACAGTGAAATTTTTATTTCAGTTACTGTATTTTTCAGCTAAGGTTTTTTGGTCACTTTTTATCTATCTCTTTATAGATATATCTATTTTGTTCATACATTGTTTTCTTGACTTTCTCCACATCTTCCTTCAGTTCTTTGAGTGTCTTTTCGATAGTTAAGGCCTTTGCCTAGTAGACCCGCCATCAAGTCTTTTGGGGAGACAGTTTCTGTTGATTTTTTTTTCCTTTGAATGAGTCATACTTTCCTGTTTCTTTGTATGCTTTGTGATTTTTTGTTGAAAAAATAGACATTTCAATATAATGATGTGTTAACTCTGGAAATCATATTCTCCAACTTACCCAGGGTTTGTTGTATTTTGCTATTGTTTTTGTTTATTATTTTTGTTTTGGTAATTGTTGTAGGCCATCTCTGTGTCAAAGATTAGCCTGAGGTATAAACTTAAGGATTATTTTTTGGTCTTTTATGAGCTTGTGCCTTTCCCTGGGCATGTGTAGTTACTTTCTAATTTTCCCCACATAGTTGATTTTGTGTGTCCTTAAAGCCTGGTTCCTAAAAGGGAGAAAAGAGAAAAATTAAAGGGGGGGGTGGGAAGGAAGGGCACCATCCCTTAAAATCCCCTGGAAGTCATTTTAGGCAGAAAGGGAGGGGCTTGCAACAATGAGAGAAGTTGTGACAACAGTGGTCACCATCTATCTGTCTGCACCTCTGTGATCAGAAGCAGCAATTAGAAATCAGATCATACATACTTAATACCTGGAGAACAGCATCTTTTTTGCCCACTTTGGCTTCCACAAGCTCTGTGCATGTTGTTCCAGGAAAGCATGCACTTCTGCTTGCCATGGTGCTGGGGGAGGATGGGTAGTTGCTACTGTGCTAAGAGCTAAAATTGACCAAAACTAACCACAATTTCCTGTACTTCCCGTGGGTGTTGCAAGAGCTCCAAAATAGCTACATCACACAAATTCTGCCAGTGCAACTGTTTTCTAGGTGGGGAGACAGATACCTGGTGCTTCCTACTCTGCCATCTTCCCAGAATCCTCCTCCAAAATAAAGTTCCTTTTAATGAATCTGTTTCAATAACAAATTTCTACACTGGATGTTTCCTGAAGTTTGTAGTAGCAAAGTACATGCAGAATATACAGACTTGTTTTAAAATACTCTCCATTGTTCAAAAAAAGTCTTAAAATTTACTTGACTTGGTCTTCCTGAAAATATTTTTTTCTTTGAAATGATCCAGGAAAGTTCTCAATATCCAAGAAAAAAAAACTATCTCACATGGCTCTAGTAAACAGTCTTTTTGTTATCTGACACCTAATATTTAAAGACCTTTTATTCAAATACTTAGATATAGTATTGGCTTGATGAAATCCAAAAAAAATTGATATAAATCTTTTACTCAACTTAACAGAAATTATATATTTAATATATGACTTTTTGCATCAGATACATTCTCTCCAATAGTCATCCACATTACTCCTACCCAAATTTAAAGGAGCATTACTCCAGGGTCTTCTACATCCATGGCAAAACCTAATACTTAAACTCCATTTGAAGAGAGTCAAGATGAACATCTTGAAACTGTTGGGGAAAATTACATCTTACACTTTGGAAACAAAGACATATATATTTTATTCCCAGTTGCATCACTTATTTGGGAAAATGTGTCTATATGAGCCTTAGATTACTTCTCAACAAAATTGGGATAAAAATGTTTACCTTATGGGGTTACCATAAGTAACGAGAGAATGTAAGTGGAGTGGCTACCCAAGTGCCTTGCATATAATAGGGCTTCAAATCATGTTGGTTTTACACAAATGCTAAACTCTATGTTATTAATTATAAGTCCAATAAGAGTTCACAAATGAGATCAGTATAAGCTGGGTAAAGAGATAAGCTTTAGTGTGAGTTTTAAGACAGTACAGTGAAAGAGCACTAGACTAGGCATAAAGCAATCTAACTTCTGGTACAGACTGCAGACTCTAAAACAAATTAAATGCAGGCCTTTGGGCAAGTAAATTCACTTATCTGAGTCTCAGTATGATGAAGGGGCTGGAATAAATAAACTTAAAGGAGGCTTACAGTTCTCATATTCTATGGTTCTATAGACATCTGCTTAGGGTGTGATTCAGCAGGTTTTTCTTTCCACAGAAAAGCAGGCAGTCTTGGCAAGGGCACAGGTAAGAGGTGGTGAGCACTGTAGGCATGGAGCAGTGAGGTGACAGATCTGACTATAACAGAGGAAATCATAGGAGAATGCTAGCTGATGAAATAATGCTGTTAGGGCACAGCCAAATTGTCTTTGACTATCAGGATGAGGAAATTGGTCTTGATCTAACAGAGAGCAGAAACTCAATGTAGATTTCTTGATTTGAGGACTATCTAACGAAAACAGTATCAAGGGAACATTATTCCAGGGGGATGAATTGAAGTGAAGAGAGATAATAGAAACATAGAGACAGTTGAGAAGCTGTTGTAATTTCAAAATCAAATTTTCGTTTAAAGAAAATAATTTAATAACCAACACATCAATTGACATTTAACATATTCTTGTAGTTGCAAAAAGCTGTAACTTATACAGTCTTGTGAAAGCTTTAAATAGCTCAGTTTTAAGAAGTTTTGTTGACAGTGCTTAGGAAAGCATAGAGCTTTTCATACGCCACACATTTTATTAATTGTATTAACTTTACATGTTTTGGACAATTTTCAGATGTGAAAACTACTTTTCTGTATGACTTCCTCAACAAATATTAAGTAAAAATTCAGATTAGTGACTATTAGATTAGAGGCCATAATGAAAAGTTTTTATTATTTCTTCAGAAGTGACTCACAGAATATAAGAATAAGCATGTGAATTACATATGTTGGATTGTTTAAAGATAAATCTAAATATAGCTATTTCAGAGCTGATATGCTTCTGTAATATTTTACTTGATGCTGATTGAGGTTATATTTTCTGTCCTTATACAAGATAGTAGAGTTTCTTTAGACAGCATAATTTGCGTTTCATATGTTTCAACTTATGTGAAAATATTAATTTGTTACTCTTTTAAAATGACACATTGAAAAATATTGTTGCTTATTCTAGGAAGCTTTGGAAATCTGAGGCTGAAGGAATCCCACTGCTATTAAAAAAAAAAAAAAAGCATGTGCCAAAATTCATTTTATGGGTAGTATCAGTAAACACTCACTCTTTGTGTTAAAATAAATAGATAAATACATAATATATGAGCTTGAGAAAAAAATGATTTAATCTTTCTGGAACCTACTTTCTTTATCTGTAAAATTAAGCTTTTCTAAATTACTGTTCAATATAATAGTCCACAATTTTAAAACACTATAATTCACCAAAAATAAGAATCCATCACGGGACCCTAATGTGTGTGGAAAAAGTAAGGCAGTATATCTCTTCTTATTCAAATGGAAATCCTGAGACATTTTACTTTTGTGAAAGAATTGTATGGGAATTTGAGGTGGGGTCAATGGAATACAAGACCCTGCAGATGAATCATCACATGGAAAAAATAACTAAAAACTACTGGAGACATGGTGAAGTCAACCATGTAGTTGAGAGAAATTCCTTCAGCATGGAAGAGAAAAATTGCAAAGACAGAGTAGGCTGGAAGAGGACATTAAAATCAGCATAGTCTTATTGTCAAAATTAGTAGTAAACTAAATATAAACTCTCATCAAAGCTGAACTACCCTTTATTTGTGTTCATTACCTACCATTTCATAATAAGGGACAACTATGCTCAGTCTGCGCCTAATGAATCCATTATAGTTTTCATAAAAATATTTTCTGAAAAGGGGTATATAAAAGAACAGAAGTCAAATATAAGGAAGAAATGGTACAAAAGGATGTAGATAAGGAAGATGATGCAGTGTTTACCAAAGAAAACATGAAGGGAAAGACCAACTGGCAAGCCTTTTACTCCTTCTTAAGAATTCACCAGCCCAAATGGCCAGAGGTTAATGCCTTCATATACCTATAAATTACTCCAAGCCTCTGAATGACACATTTTCATTTAGTTCCGGATGGGTTATGCTAAATTCTCTGTGTGGGAGGGTGGAAAGAAAGAGACAATATAGATTTTAGCAATTATTTACAAAATGAATTTGTGTGGAGATTCTTGCTGTGAGTGTATAAATCAAAGACCCTTTATACCTTCACCAAAAGAAATATCAACATTCTACTTTTGACAGCAGATAATATACTGTCCCTTATTTTTACTAGCTTTATCAGTTCAAGTTTCTTCAACATCTTCAAAATAATTCATCTACTGAAAAGGTATTTTTTTCCTACTCCAAATCATTTCAATAGTGTATTGATTTCTTTTCAGCACTTGGACATATTTTATCAGGAGAGAACTAAATCTGAGCGATCAACCTTACATTTTCCCATAAAAACTCACAGATCTGTTTGGAATATTCAAGATGAAAGAGATAAAAATTATTTTGTCTTGGGTCTATAAATTAGTAAACAAGTAAACAGTAGCAAAATTACCGGTGAAAACATTCAAAATCATCTAGGTTTCCGCATCAATCAACAGTGTTTATCTGAGTACTTGGTGTGCCTTCTTTGTGTTTAGGTCTGTGTCAAAGAAATGTTATTATGTAATGATTAAGAGCATGGGCTCTGAAAACAGAATGAGTTCAAAACCTGGTTCTACCTCATACTATCTGTATGACCTTAAGCAAGTTACTTTTTATCTATGTGACTCAGTTTTCTAATCTGCAAAGTGGGAATAATAATAACACCCACCTGTCGTATGTAATAAACATGGTAATACATGTAAGGAACTTAGAACAGTGTTTAGCACAGAATAAATATTCAATAAATGTTAGTTACCCTTCTATGTAAGGTGAAAAAAGAGGTAAAGCCGTGGTCCCCACCCAAAGGAATGTAGTCTACTTAAAGAAATATGTCATTCATGAATGAAACCATTAGAAGATACAGAATATATATTCAGTACTCTTATTTTGGTACAAATATTATTAGAGGCATCAGTAGTCAAGGATAAGGAAGATAAATGTGAACTGGACTTCTCTCTAGACCTCATGGAGGGAATGAATAACAGTCTTTGAAAGTCTGGAGAGGAATGGGGGATTATGATCTAGATGGGAAAATAGGATGGAAGGCAGAGTAGCAGGAATTAATATAGCTTGTATTAAACAGATTAGATTGCCTTAAAAAAGAAGATACCTGATGACGTCACCAATAACAATGGCAGAGATAAAGGTAAGATCAAATTATGGAGAACTTTAAATGCCAGTCTAAGGAATTCATGTTACTGTACCTTTTCACTTGAGGGATAGCTATATTTGGTGTTGTAGCTATTTGTGCATATGGTTTATTTTCCTTATTTGAGTGTAAGCTTCTGGATAGAAGGAACCATACTAATTTAATTTCTCTACCTCCCTTTTTCCCTCTTACCCTGATCCACCATACACGTATACACAGCATATTGTCTGGCACTATGTCAAGTAGTAGTTGTTGAATATGCATTGAATGTATAAATGAATCAGTTAATTGATGCACAGTTGACCCAGTGATCAATAGGGAGTCACTGGGTTTTGGTTTTTGGTTTTTGTTTTTATTAAGGCTATGGGTTGATGTAAGCACTGTTTTAGGAACATTTATCTCTTGTTATTTTACAGACTTGGTAGGAGAGAGTCTAAAGGCAGACAGACTAACTAGTAACTATATGTTTGCTATTTTTATATATGCCCAGAATTTCTAGTGCACGTATTTGCATGAGCAAATGTGCAACAGTGGAAAACAGCAATTTTGTTTGGTCTTTCATTGGGATGAAGAAGATAATGGTCTGTGTAGTATGGGATTTAAAACACTAATACTCCCTTTACTGATAAGTAATAAGTTAATTTGAAATCAGTCAAGGCTCCCTGAGGAGCTACTGAAAATGTTGTTGCGATGGAGATAACATAAAGAAGAGCCTTTCATTTAAAACACTGCCCAACTAGGTTGGTTGCCAAAAATTTGTTTCTTATATGACAACAGTGTAAAGATGACTTCTTCTCCACTAGGCTTGAAAAGATTCAAAGGTTTTTTTTTTTTCTCACTCAAGAAGCCACCAAGTTCAAGTCTCTTCTAAAATTGGTTAAATGTATTTTTTAATCCCTATTTCATGGATAAAGATACATAAAATAACTATGTGTTATCACCTCCCTCATCAAAACTTTCAGAATTTCCCTGAGTGTCCTTACTACCAAGGGGATAGTTAGGGAAAGAGAAAAACACAGAACATTCTAGCACTTACAGGAACAAACTGGGGTATTGGCTCTAAAAGTGTCTCAAATTTCACCATATGGATTATTTATTTCCTGACACATCTCTACAAAAGCCCTTCAACTGGGTAGTGTAACCAGCAGCTGGGATATAGGAGGCACCCCTCAAGTCATATCCACTGATTCTCAAAGAGGATTTAATGTGTTTACATCACCAGGAATCCACAGAACACTAAGCATGACCACACAGATCCAGGGTATCTAGGATACCCTAGAAAATGAAGTATAAAAAGATTTGAAACCTAATAACAGGCAACAAGTGTTGCATGGACATGGTCCCTGTCCTTTAGTGAAAACAAACAAAAGTGTAAGGGAAAAATATTGACACAATTCATAATGATAGAACAATACTAACACAAATACCTTATCATTTTGGGGATGCGAAAGAGCAAGAGGAGATCCATGTATAGATAACATAAGTCTAGAGAGCATGGTAAGCTTTCATCTGTTGATTTCCTAAAAATTTTAGTAGAAGCTATAGATGTGAAATTATCAAAGCTATTCAGATACCTATGTCACTAGTATCCTTCTCAGTGGTGAGGCTCAATAACATCTGCTTCAACAAATAATAGAAGCCAATTTGTATCACTTAATAGACATGATTGTCAACACGGGGAGCATGTCACATGGGAGGCTTATTTCAACTGCATACACTCTCCCCTAGATTCTAATCTATATCTCCCCTCTCCAGGAAGTACATAATGCTGCCTGCTCCCCTTACCCTCCAATAATTGCCCTAATGAGCCACTACTATATTACTGTTTGGAATGAGTCATCTCCATCTGATATATTGGGACAGAGGGAAACATGTTGAGAGCTACTACTTGATAGGAAAAGCTAATTAATAGAACCTTAATCCTAAATGTGTTTTGATTGAATTCTAAGTGGCCTGTCTCTACCAACATATATCTGTTTATATTCAATTGCTTGATCAGAATCTTGAGCTGTGAGAATGAGAATTTTTTAATGCCTGTTTTTGTTTTACAACATCTCTTTGCTTTTAAGCACAAACCTAAGATTCCTTAACAACATATTGGACATATTTTTGCTAATAGGAAAGTACTTTCTTGCCTCCAGCCCCATCCAATATTCCCATTGTAAAAGGAAAAAGTAAGTTTCCACTTATAGCCATTCATGATAACTATGTGTTAAGCACAGCACACTAAACTCAAGAGTTAATGCAAGGAAATGCAACTTCATTTATCATTAAAACAAGTGGGAAATACTAGAGATAAAAAAATGCGTGAGCTTCAAAATAAACAGGATATTTTCTCAGACATATTTTGGCCTCATGCAACAGATTCTAGGCCTCAATAATAAAGATATTAGAAAACTAACCATATCTAAAGGAAAAATAATATTGAAAAGTTATGTTTCATACTAGACTGCTAAAATAACAGAGAGATCTTTAGAGTATGAATACCATGAAAGAAACTTTCTTTATCTTGGTGAATAAGACAAGTGGTACATAAATATAATCCCCTGTATTTAAGGTTGAGCTCTTTACTATGTTAAATAAATGGACTACCATGTGAAGTTCTCTCCTAATCACCCTGCTTCTCAAAGTTTAAAATATCAAGAAGTATTTTTGTCTCTTTCTCTTAAAAATTCTGTTTGGCAAATATGGAAGTCAATCAAAATTTAGTGCCGCTAAATTGAAATTCATACGGATGACACTAAATAAAACCATCTTAACGCAAAAGATGGAAAGAATCAACTAGAATGTCCTAAAGCACTTTGTCTTAAAATTTTGGAGATGGGAAAAGCTACAATAGACAGTTTTATCTATTATCCCATAGCACTAATTTAGTTATTCATTAATAAAGCCAATTCTGACTTTGAATTACTATTCTCATTTGACCTCACTGTATCTTTCAAGCAATATAGCTTAAACCACTACAAAAATGCTAGCATGAGGATATAATGTTTTGAGAAACCAGATTGTGAGGCAAAACATAGAAAATGTGTTTACTGTTCATCACATAAAATTTCCTATGTTTAAACTATTTGCTAGGAATAAATGAGGAGTTTTACAAGCTGCCAGTATATTAAATAATTTTAATAGAAGATAAACTTGTGAAATACAGTACTAGAAGAAAATTAAAAAGGAAGGATGGGTTTCCACATGCTAGAATTTGAATTCATTGATTGCTACTTAAAGAATTTCCATGTAGTGCATAGAATTTTCTGAAGATCTCCATATTCTCTTTACTTGCATTTTTTAGTCCCTGCAAATGAATTTTTTTCTCATTATAGTAATTTTTAATGAATAGCAAACAGTTCCAATTGACATTATCTTCTAAGTCAGGAATCCTTCTCATTCTCCTACTCCTCCCCCCTTTTGGTTTAGTGTTTGCTGGCTTGAAGTTAGAAGCATCTATTCTTTGCCTATTCAAAAGTAGGGATGCATTCATAGAGCATGTTACCCATAACACTATGGATGTGGGGCATTTTTCACACTGGGGAAGGTTAAGCTTATTAACAATAAAGTATAGAGATTACTATTAATTTACAGGACTCTTAATACTAGGTGTCAATTAAGTACCATAACTCCCAGTAGCAGATTTTTTTTCTTAAGGAAGCTAAAAGGAGTGTGTCTGATAAAATGGGTATGGCGAGGTAAATTATTTCAATTCTATTATGCTGATTCCTGAATTCAGAGAAATTAGGAGTAAATATTCACAGCTAAACTGTAACCCTCATAGCTGCTGATAATAATGATAACCAATTAATTAAAATCACACTGGATTAACTTTATACTATGTGTCAGGTACTATATTTAGCACTTTGTATACATCTTATTTCAATTTTACATTATAAATAGAAATTGCTGCACTCAAATAAATGTTGCCTTAAGATTCATTTTTTTAAAATACCAACAGCTAAATACTCTAAGGAAATGAAAATATTACATTCTAATTTTTTATAGAATCTTGGAAAACTTCTCAAGAATGTTAAATTCTTTTCTTATTTGCTTTAAAATGTTTCTTCCTAGTTCCTGCCACAGGCTAAATGCTAATCATAAAATTGACCCTCAGATTAATATATAATGCAAGTCTTTAAAGCTCATATTTTCCAGATGTTTTTCCCTTCCCTGAGCCTCTGTCTATATGTTGGTGAACAAATACCATGTAAAGAAAATGTAATGAGGATATGAAAGGGGAAGATAGTATTGTCAAGACAGCAGACTTAAATTTACATATACACACATACCCCTACCTGATCAAAATGCTAGTTTCAAACTCATGTATTAAGGGAGTTAAAAATTACATTATAGACTGGTAATATGTTATATGTAAATCTCTATATTTTAATTAATTTATAAATTAATTCTATATATTAAAAATTTTAATCCTTATAACAAAAAATCGTTTTCATTATTATTCCCATTTTATAGATTCCATGACTGATGCTAAAAGAAGTTAAATGCCTTGCTAGTTATTAAGGCATGGAATCAGTTTCCAAATTGCAGCGATATATTTCTCTGTCTCTTGTACTTTGCTACTACATCAATCAGTGAATACACAGGTCTTATTTGTGCACTCACAGCAGCTTTGTCTGGAGGTTTGGTGTCAAAGGGGGATGTTCTACCTGTTTTGTGTATGTCCTCCAAGATACCAGCTGACACACTCACAAGTTTCTTCACAAAAAGTGGCAGAGTTCGCCAGGTGGAAGTGACCTGCCTTGTCTCTTGCTCTTTTTACCATGCATCTTGTCATGTATAAACTTTAATTCCTTTTTTGGTTCATGGTCATAGCTAATTATAATTATCACAGAACCAGGTCTTGAAATGAGAATGTTTCATCCAATATCATGTGGAATGTAAAACAGCTTGACTGAATGCAATTTTCAATTTTTCATTGTTGACCTTAATAAATTCAAAAAATCAGCAGATAAGAATAAAATTCATCTAGCATTTTATTGTGAATAAGTTATAAGACAAACAGCAATTAAGTAGATGGAGTGATAGTAAAATTCAATTGTTACCTTTAACAATTCCCATTCAGGATTTCTGGACTCCTACACTAAATATTTTGACTTGCATTCAAAAGATTTTTTTTTTTCTAGCATGCTAAAGGGTTCTGGTTGAAAGTGATTTTTTATTTCTTTTCTACAAAGAATATAAAGGAAGACTTTATAGTAAGGTCCTAATAAACCCAGAATTGTACTTGTTATTTAGGAATTTACTGGCTTAGTCTTATTGTTAATAATATAATAAGGTGATTTTTAAAATACTTTACAGTTTATAAAGTACCTTCATTTCATTTCAAATATTTTATTTAATCTTCACAATTATTCTGAAAATTGGCTAATATTATTTCACTAATAGCTAAGAGAATTGAGACTCAGAGGAATTTAATGACTTACCCAAATTTAGAGAGCTAGTAAATAGCAAATCTTTCAGCTCTACAGAAAGAGCACTCTAGGTGAGGCTTGTTCTTCACTATACCATGCTGTCTGTGCATCTTACTAAGTTTCCATATCTTATGTGAAACTTACAGGTCAAGAATCTGTTTCTAATAATGTTTTCAAACTGGTGGTCCTTATACTCTAATGTGCATAAGAATCTCTATGGAGTTTTCTAAAATTGCATATTCTCAATCCCTACTCCTGCTTCTCAAAAATTTTGACTCAGAGTTTGAGCCACAGATGCAGGTGACCCACAGTCCACAGTTTGATAAACACTAGCATGGAGAATATTATTGGTGAACCTCTTGGTCTAGTTTCAGTATTCCTCTCGCTGCTGTACTTTACTCCCTTGTTAAAGAAAACGCACCATGCCTTTGGGACAGCTACAAGAAAGCACATGCTCAATTTTGTTTTGTATTGTTTTGTTTCGTTTTCCAAAGACCATTTCATTTTTTACTGCTTATTATCAAGGCTGGGTAGAATAATTTGAAAATTGAAAGCCTCCACTATACCTGGAAACTAGAAAGTAATCTTATTTATGAGATTTTCCATTTTTGGCACACCCAAAAATGAACCAAGAGCATTCCATAAAGAGACATTGGCACTGGATATATTATGCAAATCTATCATTAGAAATATAAATTTGCTGAGAAATTGGCACACGAAATAAAAACTTCTCAGCTAGTTATGCCTTCTAAACTATCTGAGACAGTGACATGTAGGGAATACCTCTCATAATTTGTCACACGTGTAAAATTTTGACCTATGAATTTTTCATCCTTTCAGTAAGCATCTAAGTTTGCCAAAGGACATCAGTGCCATTTTTGCCATGGACCTGCACAATCTATTTAGACTAGATTTCTTTTTACTTTTCTTTTCTCTGTAGATATTCCTTACTCCATATGAGAAACAAAGGACTTTAATAGTATTATGAGAGTCATTTTAATGCAATAACTTTCAAATCTTTTTGGTACACCAATATTTCAGCATCTGCCATGTCATCACTAATGTTTTATTAGTCAACACTGTCTCCCTCACCACTCATTAGTTAGATTTGTGAAACTATTTTACATCACAGTTGCCCACTCAAGGTTTTGATCAGGTCCATTTTCTTAAAAGGTATTCATTCACAGAATTAGTTTGTGATCATTACTCTGAGACAACTCTTCAATGCAGTTTCTGTGTTGTTATTTAAGCATTGCTATATTCCTAGCTGACCACAGGTAGGGTTTAGTTATTTGAATATGTTAGTTGCTGACAGAATTTGAAAATATACCATTTACCTTTTTAAATATATTGCCTTACAGTTTATGTATAATGGCCTCCTATTATTCAAACTGTCCCTTAGGTTCATAAGAAAACAAACAGTTCTCATGAATAAGATTTAACGATAGTGTTTTCTCACAAACTTGATCTCCAAGAACAGGGATGCAGTATGTTGTAGTGTACAGAACAGTAGATTAAGAAGTGAGATGTATTTTAATCCTGTCTTGTTTCCCGACAAGCAGCATGACTTTAGAAAGATTGCACTTCAACTCTCTGGGCATCAGTTTCCTCCAAAACAGGGAAAGCGGGATACTTTTGAAAGTTCTTTCTAGGTTCCACAAAAATGCTTTCAAATGCAAAAAATGGAAGAGAGACCGCCACTTCAGATAGGTTAGTCAGGAAAGATCTCTTTGATGTGGTGACTTTTGAGACTGAAAGAACGTAAGGAGCAAATTATGGGCATATCTGGGACAAGCACATTCCTGACAGAACTAAAATTGTGTGAATTTATGATGACCTTCCAAAATTTTAGTCCATCCAATTAATAATAAATATATGTTATCAACATATACTTTCTGACTTGATATTCTATACCTTCTTACACATTTTGATTTAGACCCAGTGTAAGATGACATCCACTCTCTACTTTGAAATGTCACCTTCAAAAAATCCATAAATGAAAGCAAATATCATTACATGGTAATTACAAGACATGATTTGCTGGTTCAAAAGTGTATGTCTATATTAACTAGCAATTTCTTAAAGGAAAAAAAGGTGTATGGCAACATTATCAACACAGCATATTTAGGCAGTAGCCTATATCAAAAGATAGAGGAATGAACATTGTGGTACATGTCTCTTTTGGAATTATGGTTTTCTCAGGGTATATGCCCAGTAGCTGTATTGCTGGGTCACACGGTAGTTCTATTTTTAGTTTTTTAAGGAACCTCCATACTGTTCTCCATAGTGGTTGTATCAATTTACATTCCCACCAACAGTGCAAGAGAGTTCCCTTTTCACCACACCCTTTCCAGCATTGATTGTTTGTATATTTTTTGATGATGGCAATTCTGACTGGTGTGAGGTGATACCACATTGTAGTTTTGATTTGCATTTCTCTAATGATTAGTGATGTTGAGCATCCTTTCATGTGTTTGTTGGCAATCTGTATATCTTCTTTGGAGAAATTTCTGTTTAGGTCTTCTGCCCATTTTTGGATTGTGTTGTTTGTTTTTTTGATATTGAGCTGCTCGAGCTGTTTGTATATTTTGGAGATTAATCCCTTGTCAGCTGCTTCATTTGCAAATGTTTTCTCCTATTCTGAGGGTTTTCTCTTCGTCTTGTTTATGGTTTCCTTTGCTGTGTAAAAGCTTTTAAGTTTCATTAAGTCCGATTTGTTTATTTTTGTTTTTATTTTCATTACTCTAGGAGGTAGGTCAAAGAAGATCTTGCTGTGGTTTATGTCAAAGAGTGTTTTTCCTATGTTTTCCTCTAACAGTTTTATAGTGTCTGGTCTTACATTTAGGAATTAATCCATTTTGAGTTTATTTTTGTGTACGGTGTTAGGGAGTGTTCTAATTTCATTCTTTTACATGTAGCTGTCCAGTTTTCCCAGCACCACTTATTGAAGAGGCTGTCTTTTCTCCATTGTGTATTCTTGCCCCCTTTGTCAAAAATTAGGTGACTATATGTGCATGGGTTTATCTCTGGGCTTTCTATCCTGTACCATTGATCTATATTTCTGTTTTTGTACCAATACCATACTGTCTTGATTGATTTAGCTTTGTAGTATAGTTTGAAGTTGGGGAGCCTGATTCCTCCAGCTCCATTTTTCTTTCTCAAGATTGCTTTGGCTATTCGGGGTCTTTTGTGTTTCCATACGAATTGTAACATTTTTTGTTCTAATTCTGTGAAGAATGCCATTAGTAGTTTGATAGGGATTGCATTGAATCTGTAGATTGCTTTGGGTAGTACAGTCACTTTCACAATATTGATTCTTCCAATCCAAGAACATGGTATATTTCTCTATCTGTTTATGTCATCTTTGATTTCTTTCATCAGTGTTTTATAGTTTTCTGAGTACAAGTCTTTCACCTCTTTAGGTAGGTTTATCCCTAGGTATTTTATCCTTTTTGTTGCGATGGTAAATGGGATAGTTTCCTTAATTTATCTTTCTGATTTTTCGTTGTTAGTGTATTGGAATGCCAGATGAATGGATAAAGAAGATGTGGCACATATATACAATGGAATATTACTCAGCCTTAAAAAGAAATGAAATTGAGTTATTTGAAGTGAGGTGGATGGACCTAGAGTCTGTCATACAGAGTGAAGTAAGTCAGAAAGAGAAAAACAAATACCATATGCTAATGCATATATATGGAATTTAAAAAAATGGTACTGATGAACCTAGTAGCAGGGCAGGAATAAAGACATAGACATAGAGAATGGACTTGAGGACATGGGGATGAGGGGGAAGCTGGGACAAAGTGAGAGTAGCATTGACACATATTCACTACCAAATGTAAAATAGATAGCTAATGGGAAGCAGCGGCATAGCACAGGGATATCAGCTCAGTACTTTGCGACCACCTAGAGGGGTGGGATAGGGAGTGTGGGAGGGAGGCTCAAGAGGGAAGGGATATGGAGATATTTTTATGCACATGGCTGATTCACTTTGTTATACAACAGAAACTAACACAGTATTGTGAAGCAATTATACTCTAATAAAGATGTATTAAAAAAAGATAGAAGAGATGAAGTATGTATATCATTATCAGTCAATGAATGCCATAATCCCAAACATTTTGTTTTTGGCAGTAAAATTTCAGGGAAAAGAATATATAATAATCGTGCACTCATAAAACCAATGTTCTCTAATTTTCAATTTGTTCCTACATAAATGCCTATTTCATAGTGCATATGAACCAAAACTAGAGGGAAAGAAAATCAAGTAGTCTGATTCTTCATTTCTAGTTATTTAAATTTTTCGTTTGAAATCTCTGAACATCCCTTTGGCAGAGGATGACAACATTTTCTCTCTAGTCCTTACAAAGCCAAGGTAAATTGTCATTCACATAATATAGAATCAGTGTTTTCCACACAAAACTACTTTTAAAAAATATGAACAATTCTCTTTGACAGCCACATCTTTTCTTAGGCTAAAGGCATACATTTTATTAATAAAAAACTCTTGAGACTTTCCTTTAAAACAGGAATGGAAACAGAAAGTGTTAATTTAATCATATTTAAGGCTGCCATGGTGGTTATTGTGCTCATTGGCAATGTTGCTATAATAGCACAGAATATCTCTCACAGGAATTGTGTTCACATTTTCTTTTTAGAGACTGAAGAGTTAGTTGTTTCTCTTCATTGAAAACTATTATTGACACCACAGCAGAAACAATTAAGGAGAGTGATTATTTGTGCATATAGTGGAAAAACAAATCATTTTATATAAAAAATTTTATGTAGAAAATGTTCATATCATACAAAGATACACTGTCACTATGGATATTAACCAATCAAGATGGTACCAGACTCTAAGAAATGTATATTTACATATACTCATGTAGAAAAACCATGAGTGAAACTGTTGGTCTTAAACTCTGGCAAATATATATATATATACATTTCCAATGAGAAAAGTAGTTTTCTTTAACTATGTACATAGTGTGTTGTTTTAGTTTTATGATTGCTTACATCATGTGCAGCTCTAAAAGTTGCATGAATTTCAATTTAAGATAAACTGATCAAAAGTACAGGACTACTATGAACACATTTTTCATTACTTATGATGACCTAAGGTGTCATAGATTTTATGGAAATGTAGAGTAATAAAATATTTTAAAAGATAAAATCCAGACTAGGAACCTATTTTAAATAGCATAGTATTATCCACTTTTGCAACAAACTCATTTACAATGAGCACCTGTTTATAATAAGCAAACAATTATGCAAGCCCTAACTGATGCCCATGTATTTTTGTCACTGTTTAATATAATGAAATTCCAGTATGATTATTTCTCACTAATTCAGAGTCAAATAGTTAGTAATTTAAGATCATTCAGATGTGAATTGAACTGAATGTTATCTTGGCTTTATTCAAAAAGGGCAATTATTCTAAGTAAATTCATAGTTAAAAAAATTGCAAGGGGAATAACCTATTTGAAAGAAAACCTTGTATGTTTGAAACTGTCAGTTACAAACAATCTGATTTTAAAATCTAACTAAAATTCCTCCTTAAAAATTGAGTAAAGTAGTTCCCAAATGCCCTCTACATGACATTGCTTTATGTACATGGAAGAAAGATATAGAGAGGTATAGTAGAATAAGCACTGGACAGAGAGTAATAGATTTTAGTTTTTGTCATGGTATTGTCAGCAAGTCGCTGTGAAATCTTGGACAAGTGAATTTAGTTCACGGTTCCTTATTTTTCTTCATCTGTAAAATGAGGGGTTTGTAAAATGTGATATTTCAAGTCCCCTTCCAGCACTACATTTCTATGATCTAACAAATCTAATAAAGATACATTCATTGACCAAATTAAGCAATTTGGACCTTGCACTAATTCATAATAATGTCCTGTAATTATTCTGAAGTAATTAGAGTATAAGAATAATAATATCAACAAGGTTTTGGAGTTTAGCATAATGGCATTTAACTCTTCACCACAAACATGAGCATGGACCACCTCTTCCGCCCCCACTGTCAGCTGTTGCTGATGTTTCCTGGTCATCATGTCTCATGCTTTCAGGGCTGCATTATTCCTTAACATTAGAGCTAATGCTTTCCAATCTAACTGTTAGTAATGTGATAGCCTTGAAGAGTAATAAATAACTTCTAAGAATTTACACAATTGTCTTCCAGTATTCTGCAGGAAAAATTACTACTATATTGCCTTTGCTTAACAAGATTAGTAGTTCAATTTATGACTGAACTGACAAAATAGAACACATTAAAATATGAAACACTATGAATGTTAGTAAGTGAATAATAATAACACAATAGGGATAAGATTACTGTAATCTAACTCCAGTATAGTAGATAATGGGAAGCACTCAGTTCATGAAAAAATAAAATATTTAGTAATTTTGCCCTCTCTTATGTTTATTTTAACAACTCTCACTCCCTAGTTTGAATGGCCTATTTCAAACTTAGCAGGGATTAATAGATTCCATTATGAAATGTGACTTCAGGACTGGGAATTTCCATTAAAATCAGGTGTTTAGCCATTATGAAGCGTTGTGCAAACTTCCTTCATCATTTACCTTATTCATTTACCTTTTCAGTGAATGAGTGATTACATTTCCACATTTGTCGTAATTTTGAACTTATACTGTGAAAATGGACAATTTTGTACTTTTGTCCTAGTCATTTGTACCACACATTCTGTATCACTCCATTTTAAGACATGATATATTGTATCATGTGATTAAAATTCTAGCAACAAATCACAAGTGTAATATTGCTAATTGAGATCCATTAGTGAGTACTTCTTGATAAAGCATGTTACAAATGCTATTCATTTACAACTGACAGCCACTAGTCTGTGCTGACTGTGACTTTGATATTCTGATTGTGTGATTAGATTCCAGGAGCATTTTAATCTCAATATTTTCTGGTCTGCTGACTGTAGAAAATGGTGTTAAATATTTAGTTATTCTTGATAGGAACAGGCAAAATAGTTAAATATGCATATAGATGTGGAAATACTTATGTAGCTTTTATTTGGCAGTAATTTATAGGAATAAAAAGAGGTCCTAGAAATTCACAGCAACATTGTATGCAAAGAGTATGTAGATAAAAATCACCTCCAAAGAAATCAGTCTTAAAATAAACTTATCCACAATGCATTCCTTTCTAATACAAGTCAAAATGAGATATGCATCCTAACTCGGGATGACTGTTTTCACTTCTTGTTTTATCAAGCCAATCTAGAATAATGACTAAGAATATGAACCCTGGAGTAAGACTGGTAAGATTTGAATCCTGACTCCATCACTTAACAGCTTGTGACTTTAGGCAAATTACTTCACTATTCTGCCCTTATATTCCTTATGTAACATGAAGATAATAATAATATCTACTTCATAGGTGTACCGTGAGGATAACATGTGTAAAGGACTTAGAATAGTAACAGGTCATAGCAACTGCTCAATACATATTATATATTATCTAGCTTTTATTCTCCAGTTTTCTCTCTTTACCCCAACAAAACTGAGAGGAAAATATATCTACCCTTCCTATACTTAGGATATTATACAAGGTTGATCTTGGCAAAATCATGAATTAAATAATCACCTTTGAGGAATTTTTGCTTCCAACCACAATGGAGTAATTGGTACCAGACTATCCCTCCCACAATAAACAATTATAAAACTGGACAACACATTTGAAGCAACTGTTTTCAATCAGTGGCCAACAGGCAATACATGACGGTGATCCCTGAGAGAAGGGAAGCTTGCAGGGTGAACCCATATTGGCCCAGCTCTCTGCCTGGGGACAATTTCCTAACAGGATCACAGAGAGCTGGAGGTCACTAGTACACAATGGTCACAATGAGCTGAGATGTCAGAGATCAGAGGCTGAGGCAGCTAAAGTGTCTGAAATCTGTGGGGAGGAATATTGAATAAGAAGGGAACTGTGAAGAAAGAGAACCCCAGGTTCTGTTTGGGGAGTGTCCCATTTGTTTGTGGTTATGGCCTGGACTGTATATGTGCAGAATGAGACCACCTGAGGCTTGCCAGACTCAGCAGACAAAGATTTTAATCTAGGTGTTTTAAATAAGTTAAAGGAAAATATGTGAGAAGAGAGTGATTCTGAGGTAGAAGAAACATTTGAAAAAACAGACAAAGACTTCCCAAATTTGATGAAAAACACCAGCTTATGAAATCCAGGATGTTAAAGAAACACCAAGTAAGATAAGCACAAAGAAAGCAACATCTAGGCACATCATAGTCAAACTGATGACGATCATGTGACTCATGAAAAAATCCTCATGTGTTTTTTTCATAATAGCCATCTGGTGATGATACAATAAAAATCATAAGTCCATGATTGTAATGATCTCAAGTATATGAAGGCATATAAAGCAATCTATTATCACCACAGTTAGGCAGGTATTCTGTGAATTACTGTGTGACTAAGTAATAACTGTCAACTTTTCAAATCAGGCAGTTACAAAAGAATACTCATTTAAATAGCCCATTGGTTAAGTGACTAAATGTGACCTCTGCAGATAAAGACACCACATAAATGCCTGATGTTCAAGCAGTATATTTCAATTTTGTTTGCAAAGTGTGATATCCCTGCAGTGGAGATTTAAATTTACATTTAATAAGTGTATCTCTTTAAAATACCATTAAAAGGTAGCAGGGTTTATTCTTTGCCAGCATTCTTACTTGATCTTTTTAGCCATGGATACTTTTTCCCAACTGTTGCAAGAAAAAGAAAGAAGCAGAAGGACAAAAAGTCTCAAAAATTCCCTCTCCTTATTCTAAGTCTGGTGTTCAACACTCTTATTTTTCCTGTAGGCAATGAATACTGCCAGAACTTATAAAAATCACTGGATTTGCTGAATTCAAATATAAATATATGTAAATATAGAAGGATTAGATTATAGAAATCAGTAAGATGCCATTTAATTTAGGTCTAGTTTCTAAATGCTTCAAATAATAAATGTTAACTATTTTTTATCTAACACAGATAATTTTGTTTTGCCAAAATTCCTTGCTCTTTGATTGGATGTGATATGCAGGGAAACTATAACTGTAAATTATGATTGTTGCATTTGTTTTGTCTCATTCTATTCTCTTTCCTTTCCTTCTCTTCCCTTCCCTTTTTTTCCCCTTCCCCTCCTGCTCCTCCTCTTTTCTCTCTCTCTCCTCTTCCTCCCTCCCTCCCTCCCTCCCTCCACACATACTTTTTCTTTCTGAGTGCTTTGAAAGCACATTGCAGACATCACCCCTGCATATGAAGACATTTAGTATATATTTTCTAAAGTCTAGGACATTTTTCTACATAACCACAATACTATTATCACTCCCAAATGGATTTAACATTGATGAAATTTTCAAATGTATAGTCTATTTTCAACTTCTCACTTTTTCTCAAAAATTTCCTTCATACCTGTTTTTGTTTAAATCCAAGATCCAATCATGGAAACTTTGGTTGTCAGGTATCTTTAGTCTCCTTTAATACGGAACCATCTCTCTGACTTTGTCTTTGATGACATTGACCTTCTCAAATAATCCAGACCATTTGCCTTGTAAGATATCCCACAGTCTAGAATTATCTATTTGTTTCCTCATGATTTGATTTGATTCAGGCTAAACATTTTTTAGCAAGAAATCTATATAAGTGGTGCTGTGTATTTCCCACTGCATCACATCAGGAGGCATGCTGTGTCAATTTATTCTGTTATTGGTTTGATCACCTTGGTTAAGAGATGTCCACCAGAGCTCTCCATTTCAAAGATACATTTTCTTCTTTGTAATGAGTAAGTTGTCTGTGGGGTGATACTTCATGCTTATGTAAATATCCTATTTCACAACAGCCTTTCAATTCTTTAAGCATCCAATGATGATCTTTGTGGGAAAATTCAATACTGATTCAATATTACAATAGTCAATAGGTGAATATAACATTAGGAACTATAAAACATTGATTTTTCTAATTTATATTTTTAAACTTTTATTAGCTAACTAGCATTCTTCCATAAGAAAAATAATTTCTCTTTTTCCCTTCCTGTTTTTGAATATGACTGAAGACTCAGGGACTCTTATTTAATTAAATGTGTTTTAAAGTCAATTACCATCATTTTTTTATGTCCCAATTGTTACAAATTTGGCTAGTGAGTACCCCTTCAAGCTAGTTCCTATGTCCTTTTGCTGTGTCCCAGTAGTCTGTAAGCACTTCTTTGCTTTTTAATACAGAAAGATGTTTCAGAATCACTGTTTTTTTTCTGTCCCAACTTGGAATCAGACATTTCCCCAAAGAGCATTGGCTCCTTTTAGTGGAGAATATTTAGAAACCAACATATAGTCAATAAGTGTGCTCATTGCTACTGCAGTGTTATTGCTTGTAAGCTCCTTTCAGTAGACAAATCTGGAAAGCGTGTGTGTGTGTGTGTGTGTGTGTGTGTGTGTGTTAAATCATAGTTTCATACTAATAACTATATTTCAAATTTAATATCACAGAGTTCTTCCTCATTTCCCCCATTCTATATTTGTTTCTTCATTTACCAACTGTGAGACACCTGCTTCGTAAAATTATCAACATATTTACTCGTACAATACACACAAAATTGTGTAGCTTAAAACACACACAAAATAGTTACAGGATCATTATATCAATACCACTACTAAAAATAAAACAATTGAGAAAATTTCAATATTTGTTGTAGTTATTTTATCTTTAAAATATACATCCAACTAAGGGTGCATAGTTAGAGTGCAATAGTCAAAAGTTACTTCTATTATTTCTGTGTGGTTATTTTTTATAAATTTGATATACAACGAGGTTCATTTTTTTCTGTTTGTATTCAGTCTTAGGGCTTAATTTATTTTTAAAGGTTTAAGCTATGTGCTTGACCAAAATTCAAAATTATATAAAAGAGATTTACTCAGAGAAGTCTCAACTTCATCACTATCACCTCCATTTCATTACCATTTATCCACTGGAGGTATCCATTGTCATTCAAATTCTGGCTTTGCTTTCCTCAGTTTCTTTTTTTACAAATACAGGGAAATACACATATTCTTGTAAGAAACTGCATTTTGAAAAAAGTTTTTGTAAATATTTGAAAAATAGATTGTAACATAAGAGATTTCAGAATTCAAATTATTTAACTTGTGCCAGAGCAGTTACCAAAAGCCTACCAGCCATTTTCCGTTAAAAAAAAAAAAAAAAGATATGTTGTTTCTTTGTAGAAAGAACCATGATATATATGACCATATGCTATTTTTTTTGCTCATCAACTTATTTGAAATAAATTATGAAAATAATCTCCAAATGTATTGAAACAACTTAAAATGCAACCTTTTTATTTACTCAGAAACTTTCTTACTGTTCTTTACATATATCTAGTACCACGTTTCAGAACTTTAATATGCTAATACTTAATCTTTTGTTATTTTTTCTTTGTTTTCTACAGTCACTTGACAAGGACAGTGGTGCTTTGAGAGCTGAGGAGGTAACTTTGAGAGGAGCTATGCAGGGAAGAACTAAAAGGTCTTCTGATGGACCTGCCTGGGGATCAGCAAAGGGACCTCCCCAGGAAACTCCTAGGGGAACTGCTTGGAGACCTGAAGGAGGACTTCCTGTGAGACCTGTAGGGAGACATGCTGTGAGTTCTGCAAAAGGATGTGCTGAGAGACGTGCAAAGGAATATAATGTGATTCCTGCAAGTGACCATGCTGTGAGTCCTGCAGAAGGACTTGCTGAGAGATATGCAAAGGGACATACTGTGAGTCCAGTAGGAGGTCTTTCTGTGAAACCTGTAGGGGAACTTGCTGTGAGTCCTACAAGGGGCCATTCTGTGAGTCCTGCAAGAGGACATGCTGAAAAACATGCAAGGGGACATACCATGAGTCCTACAAGGGCACTTGTGAATCCTGCAAGGGAACTAATTGTGAGACCTGAAGTGGGACCTACTGCTAGTCCTGCAAGGAGACATGCCTTGAGTCGTGCAAGAGGCCATACTGTGAACCCTGTGGAAGGACATGCTGAGAGAAATACAAGAGGATACACCATGAGTCCTACTAGAAGACTTGCTGTAGGTCCTGTAAGAGGCCATGCTGTGAGTCCTGCAAGAAGACCTGCTGTGAATCCTGCAAGAGGATATGCTGAGAAACATGCTAGGGGATATTCTGTGAGCCTTACAAGAAGATATGCTGTGAGTCCTGCAAGAGGTTTTGCTGAGAGACAAGCAAGGCGACGTGTTGTGAGTCCTTCAAGGAGATATTCAGTGACTCCTGCACATGGACTGGCTCTGGGACCAGAAGGGAGATCTACTATGGATACTGCAAGCAGACCTACTATGAGACCTGCAGGGGAACTTGTTCTAGGAGCTGCAGTAGAACTTACTGTGAAACCAGCAGAAGGATATGCTGAGGAAATTTCTGGGAGATCTGCAGAGCCATCTACCAGGTAAGATATTTTTCATGTACCATTTCATATAACAGGCCCAATATGCATTATTTCTTTAAAATAAGATTGCATTTTCACATACAAATACTTGCCACTAAGTGTAAGTCAAAAGACATCATTTTGACATCATATTACAGGATTGAAAGAAAAGACTTATGTCTTGTGATTTTTACAGAATCCCCTCTTAGTAAAAAAAAAAAAAAAAGAACAGTTTAAAAAAAACTGCTTTACATTCAGCCCCGTATTTCCTCAATTTGGGGGGAAAATGAAGAGAAAAAAATACTATGTTAGAAATTTCTATAAACTGACCTAACTTTTGAGAAATGATAAAGCCATCTTCCAGAAAGAGAGTCATTATTTCAATCTATCTCCCCCCCAAAAAAACCAAATATGAAAAATATTTTTTTATTATTTATAATAATCAGGAGGCAACAAAGTTCATAGATAAAATGATAAAATTATAGAAGAGACTGTACAGACCATTCAAGTGACAATGTCAAGTTACCCTCTAGGCTATTTCCCACTTTGGCAGTATAAAAAAGTTTCAGGAGTCACCAAAAATATCAGAAGTCTTTAAAGTTTTCATTTCTTTTCCTCTATATAATGATATTCCATATATAGCAATTCACTAAATCATAAAGTAGTGTTTATTTGTATGGAAACACAAAAGACCCCAAATAGCCAAAGCAATCTTGAGAAAGAAAAATGGAGCTGGAGGAATCAGGCTCCCTGACTTCAGACTGTAATACAAAGATACAGTAATCAAGACAGTATGGTACTGGCACAAAAACAGAAATATAAATCAATGGAACAGGATAGAAAGCCCAGAGATAAACCCACACACCTATGGTCACCTAATCTATGAAAGAGGAGGCAAGAATATACAGTGGAGAAAAGACAGCCACTTCAATAAGTGGTGCTGGGAAAACTGGACAACTACATGTGAAACAATGAAATTAGAACACTCCCTAACGCCATACACAAAAATAAACTCAAAATGGATTAAAGACATAAATGTAAGACCAGACACGATATAGCTCTTTGAGGAAAGCATAGGCAGAACACTCTTTGATATAAATCGCAGCAAGATCTTTTTTGATCCACCTCCGAGAGTAATGAAAATAAAAACAAAAATAAACGAATGGGATCTAATTACACTTAAAAGCTTTTGCACAGCAAAGGAAACCATAAACAAAACAAAAATACAGGGGAGGAACAAAGATGGTGGAGTAGAAGGACGTGCTCTCACTCCCTCTTGCGAGAACACCAGAATCACAGCTAGCTGCTGGACAATCATAGACAGGAAGACACTGGAACTCACCAAAAAAGATACCCCACATCCAAAGACAAAGGAGAAGTCACAATGAGACGGTAGGAGGGGCACAATCACAGTAAAATCAAATCCCATAACTGATGGGTGGGTGATGCACAGACTGGAGAACACTTATACCACAGAAGTCCACCCACTGGAGTGAAGGTTCTGAGCCCCATGTCAGGCTTCCCAACCTGGGGGTCCGGCAACAGGAGGAGGAATTCCTAGAGAATCAAACTTTGAAGCCTAGTAGGAATTGATGGCAGGACTTTGACAGGACTGTGGGAAACAGAGACCCCACTCTTGGGGACACACACAAAGTAGTGTGCACATCTGGACCCAGGGGAAGGAGCAGTGACCCAAGGGGAGACTGAACCAGACGTACCTGCTGGTGCTGGAGGGTCTCCTACAGAGGTGGGATGTGGCTGTGGCTCACTGTGGGGATGGGGACGCTGGCAGCAGAGGTTCTGGGGGGTGCTCCTTGGCGTGAGCCTCCCAGAGTCTGTCATTGGCCCCAACAAGGAGCCCAGGTGAGTTCCAGTGTTGGGTTGCCTCAGGCCAAACAACCAACAGGGAGGGAACCCAGTCCCACCCATCAACAGTGAAGCAGATTAAAGTTTTACTGAGCTCTGCCCACCAAAGCAACAGTCAGCTCTACCCACCACCAGTCACTTCCATCAGGAAACTTACACAAACCTCTTAGATAGCCTCATCCACGACAGGGCAGACAGCAGAAGCAAGAAGAACTACAAGCCTGCAGCCTGTGGAAGGAAAACCACATTCACAGAGAGATAGACAAGAGGAAAAGGCAGAGAGCTATGTACCAGATGAAAGAACAAGATAAAACCCCAGGAAAACAACTAAATGAAGTGGAGATAGGCAACCTTCCAGAAAAAGAATTCAGAATAATGATAGTGAAGATGATCCAGGACTTCTGAAAAAGAATGGAGGCAAAGATCGAGAAGACGCAAGAAATATTTAACAAACACATAGAGGAATTAAAGAACAAACAAACAGAGAAGAACAATACAATAACTGAAATTAAAACTGCACTAGAAGGAATCAATAGCAGAATAACTGAGGCAGAAGAACGGATAAGTGACCTGGAAGACAGAATGGTGTAATTCACTGCTGTGGAACAAAATAAGGAAAAAAGAATGAAAAGAAATGAAGACAGCCTAAGTGACCTCTGGGACAACATTAAAGGCAACAACATTCGCATTATAGGGAACCCAGAAGGAGAAGAGAGAGAGAAAGGACCAGAGAAAATATTTGAAGAGGTTATAGTCGAGAAGTTCCATAACATGGGAAAGGAAATAGCCACCCAAGTCCAGGAAGCACAGCGAGTCCAATACAGGATAAACCTAAGGAGAAACACACCGAGACACATAATAATCAAATTGGCAAAAATGAAAGACAAAGAAAAATTATTGAAAGCAGCAAGGGAAAAATGGCAAATAACATAAAGGGAACTCCCATAAGGTTAACAGCTGATTTCTCAGCAGAAACTCTACAAGCCAGAAGGGAATGGCATGAAATATTTAAAGTGATGAAAGGGAAGAACCTACCACCAAGGTTACTCTACCCAGCAAGGATCTGATTCAGATTTGATGGAGAAATCAAAACCTTTACAGACAAGCAAAAGCTACGAGAATTCAGCACCACCAAACCAGCTCTACAACAAATGCTAAGGAACTTCTCTAAGTGGGAAACAGAAGAGAAGAAAATGACCTACAAAAATAAGCCCAAAACAATTAAGAAAATGGTAATTTGAACAACCATATTGATAATTACCTTAAACGTAAATGGATTAAACACTCCAACCAAAAGACACATGCTTGCTGAATGGATAGAGAAACAAGACCAATATATATGCTGTCTACAAGAGACCCACTTCAGACCTAGGGACACATACAGACTGAAAGTGAGGGGATGGAAAAAGATATTCCATGCAAATGGAAATCAAAAGAAAGCTGGAGTAGCTATACTCATATCAGATAAAATAGACTTTAAAATAAAGAATGTTACAAGAGACAAGGAAGGACACTACATAATGATCCAGGGATCAATCCAAGAAGAAGATATAACAACTGTAAATATCTATGCACCCAACATAGGAGCACCTCAATACATAAGGCAACTGCTAACAGCTATAAAAGAGGAAATCGACAGTAACACAATACTAGTGGGGGACTTGAACACCTCACTTACACCAATGGACAGATCATCCAAAATGAAAATAAATAAGGAAACAGAAGCTTTAAATGACACAAAAGACCAGATAGATTTAATTGATATATATAGGACATTCCATCCAAAAACAGCAGATTACACGTTCTTCTCAAATGCGCACGGAACACTCTCCAGGATAGATCACATCTTGGGTCACTAATCAAGCCTCAGTAAATTTAAGAAAATTGAAATCATATCAAGCATCTTTTCTGACCACAACGCTATGAGATTAGAAATGAATTACAGGGAAAAAAAAACGTAAAAAAGACAAACACATGGAGGCTAAACAATACATTACTAAGTAACCAAGAGATCAATGAAGAAATCAAAGAGGAAATAAAAAAATACCTAGAGACAAATGACAATGAAAACACGACGACCCAAAACCTATGAGATGCAGCAAAAGTGGTTCTAAAAGGGAAGTTTATAGCTATACAAGCCTACCTAAAGAAACAAGAAAAATCTCAAATAAACAATCTAACCTTACACCTAAAGAAACTAGAGAAAGAAGAACAAACAGAACCCAAAGTTAGCAGAAGAAAGAAATCATAAAGATCAGAGCAGAAATAAATGAAATAGAAACAAAGAAAACAATAGCAAAGATCAATAAAACTAAAAGTTGTTTCTTTGAGAAGATAAACAAAATTGATAAGCCATTAGCCAGACTCATCAAGAAAAAGAGGGAGAGGACTCAAATCAATAAAATCAGAAATGAAAAAGGAGAAGTTACAACAGACACTGCAGAAATACAAAGCATCCTAAGGGACCACTACAAGCAACTTTATGCCAATAAAATGGACAACCTGGAAGAAATGGGCAAATTCTTAGAAAGGTATAACCTTCCAAGACTGAACAAGGAAGAAACAGAAAATATGAACAGACCAATCACAAGTAATGAAATTGAAACTGTGATTAAAAATCTTCCAACAAACAAAAGTCCAGGACCGGATGGCTTCACAGGTGAATTCTATCAAACATTTAGAGAAGAGCTAACACCCATCCTTCTCAAACTCTTCCAAAAAATTGCAGAGGAAGGAACACTCCCAAACTCATTCTATGAGGCCACCATCACCCTGATACCAAAACCAGACAAAGACACTACAAAAAAAGAAAATTACAGACCAATATCACTGATGAATATAGATGCAAAAATCCTCAACAAAATACTAGCAAACAGAATCCAACAACACATTAAAAGGATCATACACCACGATCAAGTGGGATTTATCCCAGGGATGCAAGGATTCTTCAATATACGCAAATCAATCAATGTGATACACCATATTAACAAATTGAAGAATAAAAACCATATGATCATCTCAATAGATGCAGAAAAAGCTTTTGACAAAATTCAACACCCATTTCTGATAAAAACTCTCCAGAAAGTGGGCATAGAGGGAACCTACCTCAACATAATAAAGGACATATATGACAAACCCGCAGCAAACATCATTCTCAATGGTGAAAAACTGAAAGCATTTCCTCTAAGATCAGGAACGAGACAAGGATGTCCACTCTCACCACTATTATTCAACATAGTTCTGGAAGTCCTAGCCACGGCAATCAGAGAAGAAAAAGAAATAAAAGGAGTACAAATTGGAAAAGAAGAAGTAAAACTGTCACTGTTTGCGGATGACACGATACTATACATAGAGAATCCTAAAACTGCCACCAGAAAACTGCTAGAGCTAATTAATGAATATGGTAAAGTTGCAGGATACAAAATTAATGCACAGAAATCTCTTGCATTCCTATACACTAATGATGAAAAATCTGAAAGAGAAATTATGGAAACACTCCCATTTACCATTGCAACAAAAAGAATAAAATACCTAGGAATAAATCTACCTAGGGAGACAAAAGACCTGGATGCAGAAAACTATAAGACACTGATGACAGAAATTAAAGATGATACCAACAGATGGAGAGATATACCATGTTCTTGGATTGGAAGAATCAATATTGTGAAAATGAGTATACTACCCAAAGCAATCTACAGATTCAATGCAATCCCTATCAAATTACCAATGGCATTTTTTACGGAGTTAGAACAAATCATCTTAAAATTTGTAAGGAGACACAAAAGACCCCGAATAGCCAAAGCAGTCTTGAGGCAAAAAAATGGAGCTGGAGGAATCAGACTCCCTGAGTTCAGACTATACTACAAAGCTACAGTAATCAAGACAATATGGTACTGGCACAAAAACAGAAACATAGATCAATGGAACAAGATAGAAAGCCCAGAGATTAACCCACGCACCTATGGTCAACTAATCTATGACAAAGGAGGCAAAGATATACAATGGAGAAAAGACAGTCTCTTCAATAAGTGGTGCTGGGAAAACTGGACAGCTACATGTAAAAGAATGAAATTAGAATACTCCCTGACACCATACACAAAAATAAACTCAAAATGGATTAGAGACCTAAATATAAGACTGGACACTATAAAACTCCTAGAGGAAAACATAGGAAGAACACTCTTTGACATAAATCACAGCAAGATCTTTTTTGATCCACCTTCTAGAGTAATGGAAATAAAAACAAAAATAAACAAGTGGGACCTAATGAAGCTTCAAAGCTTTTGCACAGCAAAGGAAACCATAAACAAGACGAAAAGACAACCCTCAGAATGGGAGAAAATATTTGCAAATGAATCAACGGACAAAGGATTAATCTCCAAAATATATAAACAGCTCATTCAGCTCAATATCAAAGAAACAAACACCCCAATCCAAAAATGGGCAGAAGACCTAAATAGACATTTCTCCAAAGAAGACATACAGACGGCCACGAAGCACATGAAAAGATGCTCAACATCACTAATTATTAGAGAAATGCAAATCAAAACTACAATGAGGTATCACCTCACTCCTGTTAGAATGGGCATCATCAGAAAATCTACAAGCAACAAATGCTGGAGAGGGTGTGGAGAAAAGGGAACCCTCTTGCACTGTTGGTGGGAATGTAAATTGATACAGCCACTATGGAGAACAATATGGAGGTTCCTTAAAAAACTAAAAATAGAATTACCATATGACCCAGCAATCCCACTACTGGGCATATACCCAGAGAAAACCGTAATTCAGAAAGACACATGCACCCGAATGTTCATTGCAGCACTATTTACAATAGCCAGGTCATGGAAGCAACCTAAATGCCCATCGACAGACAAATGGATAAAGAAGTTGTGGTACATGTATACAATGGAATATTACTCAGCCATAAAAAGGAACGAAATTGAGTCATTTGTTGAGACGTGGATGGATCTAGAGACTGTCATACAGAGTGAAGTAAGTCAGAAAGAGAAAAACAAATATCGTATATTAATGCATGTATGTGGAACCTAGAAAAATGGTACAGATGAGCCAGTTTGCAGGGCAGAAGTTGAGACACAGATGTAGAGAATGGACATACGGACACCAAGGGGGGAAAACTGCGGTGAGGTGGGGATGGTGGTGTGCTGAATTGGGCGATTGGGATTGACATGTATACACTGATGTGTATAAAACTGATGCCTAATAAGAACCTGCAGTATAAAAAAACAAACAAAACAACTAATACTAAACTTTCATTGGGTTATTTGTATGGAAATATGTTAATATAAATGTTTCAGACATTACATGAAATTTCTAAAAATCTTATATTTGTATTTGTATGGAAATATGTATGGAAATATGTTAATATAAATGTTTCAGACATTACAGGAAATTTCTAAAAATCTTATATTTGTATTTGTATGGAAATATGTATGGAAATATGTTAATATAAATGTTTCAGACATTACATGAAATTTCTAAAAATCTTATATGTTCTGGTATAATGTTATAAGTAATAATCCTAGTTATTACTTTAAAATGTATATCTCAGAAATAACTAATTTCCTTTTCAACTGCATTATTATGAACTTTCATCAAATCTTTAACCGTGGTCATTTTTAAGTCTTTTGTCATTTACAGACAGTTCTGGGTGTACTCTGATGATTTTGCAAATATGTTCCTATAAAAGGGTTTCATCTTCAAGAAATTCATGGTAAAGACTCTGACAAGTACAGGTTTCTGGTAACTGACTGTACTGCTGAACTGAATGAATAAGCATATTCAGAACTCTAATGAAAAACTGATGAACTCATAAAAGTGCTAACAAAAGATCAAGATGAAAAAAAAATTAATTACATGGGACTGAGTGAACTGATGAGGATGAGTATAATTTTTGTGACTTTCTGTCTGAATTAAAACAAAAAAAATCCCACAAGGACTCAGAGGCAAAGAATATACAAATCAATTTTCACTGCAAAGTAAAGGAGCTGTTACAGTGGAGGATTACTGGACTGAATGTCAATATTATGACATAGTATGAGTGTGTTTCATGTTTGGTAATTGCATTCATTGTTGCTTTTGTTGTGGTCATCCATGTACAATGCTTGGTGTCAGTCTATTTATCTCTTGTAAAAATAAAATACAGTGTGTGTGTGTGATTAAAAAAAAAAAAGAAAAAAAAAAGAAATGCTTTTGCTGCACCCCATAGATTTTGGGTTGTTGTGTTTTCATTGTCATTTGTTTCTAGGTATTTTTTTATTTCCTCTTTGATTTCTGCAGTGATCTCTTGGTTATTAGTAGTGTATTGTTTAACCTCCATGTGTTTGTATTTTTTACAGATTTTTTCCTGTAATTGATATCTAGTCTCATAGCGCTGTGGTCAGAAAACATACTTGATAGGTTTTCAATTTTCTTAAATTTACCAAGGCTTGAGTTGTGGCCCAAGATATGATCTATCCTGGACAATGTTCCATGAGCACTTGAGAAGGGAGTGTATTCTGTTGTTTTTGGATGGAATGTCCTATAAATATCAGTTAAGTCCATCTTGTTTAATGTATCATTTAAAGCTTGTGTCTCCT
Organism: Balaenoptera acutorostrata; assembly: GCF_949987535.1. Lineage (NCBI taxonomy): Eukaryota > Metazoa > Chordata > Mammalia > Artiodactyla > Balaenopteridae > Balaenoptera > Balaenoptera acutorostrata. The sequence goes on from NC_080085.1 coordinate 73,342,000, forward strand.
TATTTATTTTCATTTTGGATGATCTGTCCATTGATGAAAGTGCGATGTTGAAGTCCCCTACTATGATCGTGTTACTGTTGATTTCCCCTTTTATGGCTGATAGTATTTGCTGTATGTATTGAGGTGCTCCTATGTTGGGTGCAAAAATATTTATAATTGCTATATCTTCTTCTTGGATTGATCCTTTGATCATTATGTAGTGTCTTTCTTTGTGTCTTGTAATAGTCTTTGTTTTAATGTCTATTTTGTCTGATATGAGAATTGCTACTCCAGCTTTCTTTTGATTTCCATTTGCATGGAATATATTTTTCCATCCCCTCACTTTCAGTCTGTATGTGTCCCTAGGTCTGAAGTGGGTCTCTTGTAGACAGCATATATACGGGTCTTGTTTTTGTATCCAATCAGCCAGTCTGTGTCTTTTGGTTGGGACATTTATTCCATTTACATTTAAGTTAATCATCAATATGTATGTTCCTATTCCCATTTTCTTAATTGTTTTGAGTTTATTATTGTAGGTCTTTCCCTTCTCTTGTGTTTCCTGCCTAGAGAATTTCCTTTAGCATTTGTTGTAAAGCTGGTTTGGTGATGCTGAATTCTCTTAGCTTTTGCTTGTCTGTAAAGGTTTCAATTTCTCCATTGAATCTGAATGAGATCCTTGCTGGGTAGAGTAATCTTGGTTGTAGGTTCTTCCGTTTCATCACTTTAAATATGTCCTGCCACTCCCTTCTGGCTTGCAGAGTTTCTGCTGAAAGATCAGCTCTTAACTTTATGGGGATTCTCTTTTATGTTATTTGTTGTTTTTCCCTTGCTGCTTTTAATATTTTTTCTTTGTATTTAATTTTTGATAGTTTGATTAATATGTGTCTTGGCGTGTTTCTCCTTGGTTTTATCCTGTATGGGACTCTCTGTGCTTCCTGGACTTGATTAACTATTTCCTTTCCCATATTAGGGAAGTTTTCAACTATAATCTTTTCAAATATTTTCTCAGTCCCTTTCTTTTTGTCTTCTTCTTCTCGGAACCCTATAGTTCGAATGTTGTTCCATTTAATGTTGTCCCAGAGGTCTCTGAGACTGTCCTTAATCTTTTCATTCTCTTTTTCTTTATTCTGCTCTGAAGTACTTATTTCCACTGTTTTATCTTCCAGGTCACTTACCCGTTCTTCTGCCTCAGTTATTCTGCTATTGATCCCTTCTAGAGATTTTAAAATTTCATTTACTGTGTTGTTCATCACTGTTTGTTTGCTCTTTAGTTCTTTCTAGGTCCTTGTTAAACTTTTCTTGTATTTTCTCCATTCTGTTTCCAAGATTTTGGATCACCTTTACTATCATTATTCTGAATTCTTTTTCAGGTAGACTGCCTATTTCCTCTTCATTTATTAGGTCTGGTAGGTTTTTGCCTTGTTCCTTCATCTGCTGTGTGTTTGTCTGTCTTCTCATTTTGTTTAACTTACTGTATTTGGTGTCTCCTTTTCACAGGCTGCAGGTTCGTATTTCCTGTTGTTTTTGGTGTCTGCCCCCAATGGCTAAGGTTGGTTCAATGGGTTGTGTAGGCTTCCTGGCAGAGGGAGCTTGTGTCTGTGTTCTGGTGGATGAGGCTGGATCTTGTCTTTCTGTTGGGCAGGTCCACGTCTGGTGGTGTGTTTTCGGGTGTCTGTGACCTTATTATGATTTTAGGCAGCCTCTCTGCTAATGGATGGGGTTTTGTTCCTTTCTTGCTATTTGTTTGGCATAGGGTGTCCAGCACTGTAGCTTGCTGGTCATTGAGTGGAGCTGGGTCTTGGCATTGAGATGGATATCTCTGGAACATTTTCACCATTTGATATTACGTGGAGCTGGGAGGTCTCTGGTGGACCAAGGTGCTGAACTCGGCTCTCCCACCTCAGAGGCACAGGCTTGATGCCCGGCCAGAGCACCAAGATGCTGTCATCCACACGGCTCAGAATAAAAGGGGAAAAAAAGAAAGAAAAAGATAAAATAAAATAAAGTTATTAAAGTAAAAATTATTACAAATTAAAAAAAAAATTAAAATGTAAGAAAGAAAGAAGAGAGCAACCAAACCAAAACACAAATCCACCAATGATAACAAGCGTTAAGAACTATACTAAAAAAAAAAAAAAGGACAGACAAAACCCGAGGACAGATGGTAAAAGCAAAGCTATAGAGACAAAATCACACACAGCAGCATACACATACACACTCACTAAAAGAGAAAAAGGAAAAATATATATAAATATCTTTGCTCCCAAAGTCCACCACTTCAATTTGGGATGCTTCATTTTCTATTCAGGTATTCCACAGATGCAGGGTACATCAAGCTGATTGTGGAGATTTAATCCACTGTTCCTGTGGCTGCTGGGAGAGATTTCCCTTTCTCTTCTTTGTTCACACATCTCCTGGGGTCCAGCTTTGGATTTGGCCCTGCCTTTGTGTGTAGGTTGCCTGAGGGCGTCTGCTCCCTGCTCAGACAGGAAGAGGTTAAAGTAGCAGCTGATTCGGGGGCTCTGACTCACTCAGGCCAGGGGGAGGGAGGGGTACAGAATGCGGGGCGAGCCTGTGGTGGCAGATGCCGGCGTGATGCTGCAACAGCCTGAGGCGCGTCGTGTGTTCTCCCGGGGAAGTTGTCCCAGGATCTCAGGTCGCTGGCCGTGGCAGGCTGCACAGGCTCCCAGGAGGGGAGGTGTGGTTAGTGACCTGTTCTTGCACACAGGCTTCTTGGTGGCTGCAGCAGCAGCCTTAGCGCCTCATGCCCAACTCTGGGATTCGCGCTGATAGCTGTGGCTCCCTCCCGTCTCTGGAGGTCATTTAGGTGGTCCTCTTAATCCCCTCTCCTTGCGCACCAGGAAACAAAGAGGCAAGAAAAAGTCTCTTTCCTCTTCGGCAGCTCCAGACCTTTTCCAGGACACACTCCCAGCTAGCTGTGGTGCACTAGCCCCCTTCAGGCTGTGTTCACGTGGCCAACCCCAGTCCTCTCCCTGGGATCCAACCTCCAACCTCCGAAGCCGGAGCCTCAGCTCCCAGCCCTCACCCGCCCCAGCGGGTGAGCAGACAAGCCTCTCGGGCTGGTGAGTGCTGGTCAGCACCGATCCTCCGTGCAGGAATCTCTCCACTTTGCCCTCTGCACCCCTGTTGCTGCTCTCTCCTCCATGGCTCCGAAGCTCCCCCCTCCACCACCCTCAGTCTCCCCCCGCGAAGGGGCTTCCTAGTGTGTGGAAACCTTTCCTCCTTCACAGCTCCCTTCCACTGGTGCAGGTCCCATCCCTATTCTTTTGTCTCGTTTTTTCTTTTTTCTTTTGCCCTACCCAGTTACGTGCAGAGTTTCTTGCCTTTTGGGAGGTCTGAGGTCTTCTGCCAGCGTTCACTAGGTGTTCTGTAGGGGTTGTTCCACATGTAGATGTATTTCTGTTGTATTTGTGGGGAGGAAGGTGATCTCCGTGTCTTAATCTTCCACCATCTTGAGCCCCCCATCTCTTTATGGTAAAAATTACTTTAGCTTCCTAGGCCCAGTTCCAAAGAGAAAGTTTAATCAGGAAGTGAGAAAATATAGAAACAAAGGAAAGCAGTCAAGTAAGAGAAAATAATAGTTTAGCCATAAAACCAAGTCAAGGACTTTTAGTTCCTCCTTAAGGGCTATAGATAATATCCTGAAGCATATCCTTGAGTTTTTTTGCACCTACTAAAACCCCTGCCAAGTGGAGGAAGTTAACTACATCTTGACCACCAGCATGTAGACCTCAGATCAGTTGGAACCAGAAGATTAATGAGCGATGTTCCCGAAACATTACCCTCTTATCTCATCATCAACCAATCAGAGAACCGTGCATGTGCTGATCATGCACTCTGTGACCCTCTCCCTCACACTGTCTTTAAAAACCCTTCCCTGTTTAGTTTTGTCCTTTTATTTTAATACTGGTAAATACTTGCATTCAAGCAGTGGAGGGAAGGCAGGGGTCTGGCTGCCTGCTGCATTCCTTTACTGCTGTGGGGCTTGCCCCTGGAGCAGACCCTCCTCTTTGCACCCCGTGAGTTTCTTTGCTTGTAGTATCTCAGATTTCACATGTTCCGTGTCATGCCATGTAACCCCCTTCAAGATACCGTTTGGAGGGTGGGGGAGATCTGCTTCCCACTGTGACTGGGCTGTGGGGTTCTGACTACCTTGCTTACAGTTTGATAAACTTGTTGTATTCAAAAACTTGAAATGTAGGATGCCATCAAGTGTCTGTTTATATTTTTGGAATATTTGTACTACTTACAATTAATGAATAAAAGTGAGTTTAAAAAACCCGTCCGTGAATGGGAAAAAAACCCAAAAACCAAAAAACAAAACCCTTCCCTGAAAGCCATCAGAATGTTCAGGTCTTTTGAGCATTAGCTACTCGTTCTCCTTGCTTGACACCTTGCAATAAATGCTGTACTGCTATACTTTCCTTCACCACAACCCCGTGTCTGTAGATTAGCTTTGCTGCACATTGGATGAGCAGACCCAACTTCAGTTTGGTAACAATTTTGCTTACCATGAAAGGACTCCTGCCCTGAGTGGGCATCTCGTTCATGGCACATTGGTCCCTGGCCAGTAACAGCTCTTGGATCCTGTCGGTAGCATCAGTGGAGGAAGTGTAGGAGTGGGGCGCATGTGGGTAAGTGGGAGACCAAGAGACCAGTTTTTCTTTTAACTTTTTATTTTATATTGGAGTATAGCCAATTAACAATGCTGTGATAGTTTCAGGTGCACAGCAATGCAGCTCAACCATACATATACGTGTATCCATTCTCCCCCAGACCCCCCTCCCATCCAGGCTGCCACATAACATTGAGCAGAGTTCCCTGTGCTATACAGTAGGTCTTTGTCAGTTATCCTTTTTAAATATAGCAGTGTGTACATGTTAATCCCAAACTCCCTAACTACCCCTTCCCTCCACCCTTACCCTTGGTAACCATAAGTTCATTCTCTAAGTCTGTGAGTCTGTTTCTGTTTTGTAAATATGTTCATTTCTATAATTTATTTTTAAATTCTGCATATAAGTGATATCATATGATATTTAAGAGACCAGTTTTAACTAAATGCTTTCTTTATTGATTTAGGGCTGAGAAAGCAAGAACAAGGGGGTGGTAGCTTTAGGATGAGAAAGCGAACAGTTCCGTCAACAAATGGGATAATTTTAAATTTTAAATGTGGAGTCTTTTAGAACTGACAATGGTGAGGAAAAATTGGTTGAAGATTACAAAGCTAGTTAGGTATCCATTTTATTCCGAAAAATGTGTGTCTTTAGGTGTTTTGTTTTTGACCAAGATTAATATTAACCCATATGTTCTTTTTTGAGGTCCAGGTTTAACTGGCCAAAAATTAAATGGATTAGGAATTGTTACAAAATAAAATGATATGTTTTGTTCCCAGCCTTCTCCACTTCTCATTCCTTCAATCCCTATCCTTGTTGTCAATCTCCCTCTCTCCCACACTCTGGATTGTAGACTTCTTCTCAGGACATACCTATTAGTACTCATTTGTCTTATGTTTTCTCAACAACTGTGTAAGGTCTAAGATTTTACCCAGCTTACAAGCCTACGTGTGAGACAATGGAGGCTGGCAGAATGACACAAGGACTTAGTCAGTGTCCATCAGACAGAATGAGCTTCACTGACATCAGTTCCCCTTGCCCCCCAAAACCCAAGGGGGGAGATGTGGATCAGACCAGAAGAGTGCTGCGTTTACAGTGGGTTTGTGTCACAGCTGAGCAACCCCAAGGTTAGGAACTCCCCAATCTTCGAAAGAGGAATTCTAGCAGATTTGACCAAACTTTGCCACAGGGAGAGACGTTGTCTTTATTAACCTGCTCAGGAAACAAATCTATCCTCTGCTCTGGAGGTTCCTCTATCTTCCAAAGTTTTTTGCTATACAAACGTTCTTGAAACAATAGTCCAGGACAAATGCTGTCACAAGATGTGTAGAAACACTGTGGAGAATTTTTCCCCAACAGTTTTAACTGCTTGGATCTAACTGGTTGTAAAGGTAAAAATTAATTTTATAAAAATACTTGTGTGTGTTGAAAAAATCCAATTTCTCCTTTAGAACATGTACTACATTCTGGAATGACTAATCAGTGTAATAAGCAGATTATTAGCATTATCATATTTTTAAACTTTTTATAATTTAATCAATTATATTATCTAATGTCAGTAAGGCTAAGGATGGTCATTTTTTTTTTTTTAAAAGAAGCTCAGTCCTTAACATTTCAAGAAGAGAAGACCAATAACAGATAGATAGGGGAAATGTATGCTTAGTTTCTTACTGCTTTTATGTATATATAAAATGATTTTTTTGAATGCTGACAATGCTACTGATGTTATGTTTTCAAGAAATGTCAGATTTTCTCATGCCTGGGACCTTGAAGAAAAAAACACAGAAAAACTTATTTCTACTTAAATACAGTAACTTAAAAATTACATTAATTTCTCACTTAACTTGAGAAATTCTTAGTTTCTAAATTAGACTTTTTTAAAAAATTTCTTTTGGAAAAGTAACAATTTTAGTATCTTAGCCATAATCTATTCTTTTAAGGGCAGATGGAGAGATTATAATTTTGTAAAGATATGAAAATGTCAGTTGCTTAAGACTTTAAATTCCTTATTAAAACAATCAAATAAATATATGAAAATCTTTTATTTCTGTGTCAAAGATAACTAACCCCTAAAACATAAAATATCACGTTTTCTGACACATTAAGGCAGTGCTGCCTAATACAACTTTCTGCAATGATGGAAATAATCTATATCTATACTATGCAATACAGTACCTAGTAGCCACTTATGGCTTTTGAACATTTGAAATTGAGAGGGGAGAGAGAATTCTGTTTTTACCTAGTTTTGACTGAAAACTTCCTTTATTGCATGGTTTGCTAACCAAACACCTTTGAATCTTTGTTTTTTTAGGTTTTTTTACACCACCCAGAGATTTTTACAAAATATTTACATTATGAAATGTGACTGCAAAAGTGAATAGAATTTCTGTCTATTTCACTAAAGATCATTGATTTAATAGAGAGCCATGCTAAGAATATATTTAATATTTGTAGGGGGTTGAAACATTGCCACTCAATGAATTCTAACAGAGAAATTCAGTATTATAGTCTGTTCCCAAGAAGCTAACAAAAATTTGTATTGCAAAGATTGTATATATAAGTCATCAGTAATAATAGGAAAAAGCTTCAGATTAAAATGGTCTCACAATATTATGATTTTTCATATAATAATCCAATACATAGTTACTAATTATGTTCCTTTATTATTTTGCTTCAAATATCATATTTTCAACATAAAAATTAAAACCACATAATAGTAAATATTTGGTGCTAAACAATAAAATCTAAGCAGAACTTTTTTAGGCAATCAAAACTGCCATTCTAGGATGGCAATATCATTTCTGGTTAGAATATTTAATATGTTTTTTTAATTCAAAATGTTCACTTTCATCTTCTGTGTCAACCCCCAGCCACCACTTCCTAAATTTAAGTGAAATCAATTATGAATCATTAAAATTTGTATTTGGATTACAGGAGGGAGAGGTGAATCTTGTTCTGTTACTATTTCCAGAAGCAAAATAACAGAGCTGATCTGGGGAAAAGAGTCTATCCTAGGCATCAAAAGACATAGGTTTTGCCTGGTAAAAATCACTAACAGGTACTTTCTAAATGAGAGTATCTAATATAAAATTGAGCACTTTTAGCTTGCAAAATGTTTGCCATGATTTTTAATAGTATGATTTACATATATTAGAATAAGGAAATTATGACTGAATCTTGCCTCTATAGGTGCCATCAGGGCAGTTCTATTTTGGCTTGAAAGCCAGTCTATAAACAAGGATGATTGACATGTATTTGTACTTAGCTTTCTAATGTTGGTAATATGAAAAGCTGATTAGAAAGTATCCAACAATCAATGATGCAGCTTTCTTTGATCTCGTGATTAAAGAAGGTTCTTACATAATTTATATTGACCTTATTTCATGATATCTACTTGTTTTAATTCTGGTTTGTACTATTACTCTATTATTAATTTAAAATTTCTCCCTAAAGAAAAGTATTGTGTCTATGGACCTCTTCAGCATTTGGTGTCAGAATATATCTCTTTGAATTTTAAGATATTTCTAATGACAGGTTGAAGCCATATATTGTAGTGGTGAAGACTGGATTCTGGAGCTAGACTGCCTGGATTAAGAGTACCACCAACTACTAGCTGTGTGAATTTGGGCATATTATTTACCCTCTCTGAACCTCATTTTTCTCATGTTAAATGGGAATAATAGTTCCTACCTCTTATGGTTGATGTGAGTATTAAATGAGAAAGTGCCTTACATATAGTCATTCAATAATCATTGGCTGTTCTTATTAAATGTTGCTTTTTTTCTCCTTGGTATTTTTTTCAGCTGGGTTGGACAAATGTTACTGTTAGCATATGGTTCCTCCTTTGGAGATGCAGCTGCTAATGAAGGTAAGAACTTCAAAGTCCCTTTGGTCTAAAGATTTGTGCAGTTCAAACGTTGTAAGACAACTATACTTCAATTTTTAAAATGCAGAAACATGATTTAAATATAAGTTCATCATTAACACATCTTTCCGTATATGGTATCATCTAAAGATTATCAGAAGTTTCACTATAATGCATTTAATAAATACAAAAGGATTACTTTTGAATATATGTTCAAGAATTACTGAATTGTGCAGAGAAGTAGAAATGAACTATATATTATGTAAACTTTTGGAGAGATCATTGATTTGTTAGATTAGGAAACAGGTATTTTATGGGTGAAATACCCTTTATCACTTGCTTCTTTACTCTTTCACGTCATAATTCAAACCACAATTTTCTGACCTATTCATCAGAGACTACACATTCTTAAATATAATGGATCATATATCTATATTCTCTTTTGTAATTCTGCACACATTACTTTTATTCTTCTAGATGACAAATTCCTGAAGGGTAAAAAGCAAGACCAGGTTAAACTAATTTATATAATCCCTAGGATTACTCAGTACCTCCTAAGAAATGATAAATTGCTTGATCACTTCCATTGATAGAAGAATTCATTTATCAAGTGATTTTGAGACCAAGGAAAGAAAGTTCTTATTATGTAAAACATTCTCAAGTATTCATTATTGTTACCAATAATAAAAAGAAATCTTGCATGTAAACTGACTTGGAAAATAAAGGAAAAAAGACAGTAAAGCAAAGGCTTACACAGAAATATTACATATAAATTTTACTTGCATATTCATCAAAAAGCAAGTATAAATGGGATACCAAATTCCACTATTTACTGATAAAGAGATAGCTGCAACTTTATTGCAGAGTTGGAATATGTTTCTGAGTATGAATAAATAAATATATAACAAAATTACTTAAAAAGAGCTATTCTGTATAGCTAATTATTTACTGAAATATTCCATCAACACACAGCATGCACAATAATATAGAGTGGCAAAGTGTCATATGTGCATGCTACACTAACCATTATTTCCATTGTTGACCTCAGTTTCAATTATTTTAAGATTGGTAGTTGATTGGATGCCTCAGAATGCAGAATATCTCTATATGGCTGTTTAGTGAAATCCTGGATGTAGCAGTAGCACTAGCCACATAACCAAACTTTCCAGACTAGCTAAAAATAGCAACCACTGTCATCACTGGGTATACTGCTATGTGCTAGAAGGAAAAGAAGAGTTAAAAGTGTTTCTCTTTTTATTTGTCATCTTCTCTTTATTCAACTACAGCATATATTTTAAACTATCACAAAGATGGCAATCTGCAAGTTATCCTTGAGTAGACTCTTCAAACTCAGAGTTCTCTCTTTTCTTACAGAATACAGATGCATAGGTGCTATCATTTATGCAAACTGTATTTTGGCCCTGACAAGAGATTTTCCGGTGATCCAGTGTAACACTTGCCACCATTCAACCACTGTAAGTACTGATTCGACGTTGGTCAGACATGGCCAAATGTAGAACACTCAAATTTTCAATTGTTTAAAACTGTATTTGTGTCTCGAAGCAGTTTCTTACTGAAACACCTTAGAGTGAAAATTTGAATACCATTTCCAGAAAATAGAATTGAAGAATCCATAGAGAAAAATAACAAAAGAGAGAGGACAATAATTTACCTTCCCCTTCATTTTGCTGCACTAGCTGGCATGATGAAGACTGGTATGTTAGGTGGATGTTTAACACATGTAGATTTTTCTTTCTTTGAACATTGAAAGAATAGTATTAGCATAAATTGGACTGAATGAATGTAACTTCAAGAAATAAAATTCTTATTCATATACTATATTAATTTGTAAAATTATCTTAGAATCTTATTTACAGCTTCAGGTAGGATTTTATTTATTCCCCTGAGATTTTTGAAGTTTATAAAATATAGAGTTTAATAAAAGCTGTAGTAAAATTCAAAATAGCCACTAAATTTTGTTAGCATTTGATTTTAAATGTTACTATTTTTCATATTTTTTCTCTAGCTTTCATGATATAATAATGCCTAATATAACCCAGAACCAAAGAAAGAGTGACTAAAGCAACAGCATCACATGCAAACTTCAGGCTAATATTTATCTATTTCATGCTGCATTATCAATGGGGAAATGAGATTAGGTCCTCAAAAAAACACTTTTCTAAATTTTTTACCTTTTACTATTAGATATTTTTAGGAGAAAAAAATGTCTATCTATTCAGTAGTCCTCCATTTTTACTCAATATGGGATAACAATATGAGAAGGCCCTTGCCTATTTGATTAGAACACTTTCCCACAGTATGTTCCAATCAAATGTTAATATGTGGTTCTATTTAAAATGTTACATATTAAAATATGTTTATGAACAACTAAGTTAAATACAATTTTAAAAGACTTCTCAGGAATGGAAAATGGTACAGCCACTTGAGGAAATAGTCTGGCAGTTCCTCAAATGTTTAAACATAGAGTTATAATATGACCTATTAATTCTACACTGAGGTATATACCCAAGAGAAATGAAAATTTATGTTTATCCAAGGACTCATACATGAATGCTTATAGCAGCACTATTCCTAAGATCCAAAGAGTGGAAACAACCCAAATTTCCATCAACTAATGTATGGATAAACAAAATGGAACATAGCCATACACTGGAATATTATTTGACCACAAAAAGTAATGAAGCACTAATACATGCAATAACATGAGTGAACTTTGAAAACACTATGCTAAGTAGAAGAAGCCAGACACAAAAGACGACATATTGCATGTTTCTATTTATGTGAAATGGACAGAGCAGGAAAATTCAGACAAAAAGTAGATTAATTGTTATCATACAGGTCAATCAATATCTTAAATATATTAAAAATGCATATTTATATACTATTTATTTATTTACCTTTTATTTTGTATGCCTTTATATAGGTTGGTTTTGTTTTTTGTGGGTTTTATTTTGGTTTTCTGTTTCTTTTTCTTCTTATTCTTCTTTTTAAATGGGGTTTCTTGTTGCTTACATCTGCAGTTTTTAGTTTCTGTCTTTGGCTATTAACTCATAGAGTAGACTTTCTAGGTGATTACAGGAAAAGGGGGGAGAGAGAAGGGGCCCGGTGGCCTGCCTCTAGGCAGTCATTTCTTGTTTCAGGTTTTCCCAGTCCACTTCCCAGGGATAGGGATTTGAATCCAGAGAGCTATAGCAAAGTTAGCCCCCTGTCTGAAGTATTAGTCCCTTTTCATTGTCTTTTTTAACAAAATCTTTTAGAATAGCTTTTATCTCTAGGAGGATGAAATTTCTTTCTTTTCTTCTCTCTTTTTTTACTTTTGTCTTCTGTCTGTCCCCCAATTTTTTATCTTTTAGGTGTTTACTAGATAAACTTCTGGTAGTCCTGAGTGGCCCTGTCCATAGATAAAAGCCTCCTTCTCTAAGGTGTCCTAATTGACCTCTGAGTGCTTGGATCCACTTCCAAGAGAGTAACAGTGGCCTCACCAGTATTTTTGAGTCTCTAGATTTTGAGCATAAGGCCCTAGGCATGCTAGTAAGCAGCAGTGCTCAATAAGGCATTTTATACATTGAATCATTTGCATAACCTCCTTGACAGTTTTAGGTGGGGCAGGGATAAAGTGTCCCTTCCCCTTTTCCTTTTTCTTTATGCGTATGCCACTTGTATCCAAGGGTGACAAGTATCCTTGTGCCCTACTGGTCAGAGGACAAATTGCAACAGCAGCAAGGCATGCAGCAACACAAGAGTTTATTTCCAGAATGACACCTTTTTGGGGTACCATGCCATGGTCCCTGAGGTGAATGTCCTCACACTGACTCTGTGTGTCCCTCACAACACACAAGCACCTCTGAAGAGCACTTTCCATCCACTCAACAGGTCAGGCTGAAACATATAGGAAAATAGCAACTAATTTGCTCTACTACTTGTCATTGTTGCCTGGTCGACTAATCAAGCCCAACCCACAGTACTTGGAGGGATGTTATACCTCAGAGGAGCCTTTCATAAGCTTAGCTAAACTATATAAAAGAGTTCCCTCTGGAGCACTGTCCAGGTATCTAGGCAATTGACTAAGCTCAGCCCAGAACTTGGGGATGACTCAGCTTTTGAATTCCAAATTTAGGTTGGAAACTCATGGCAACACCCAATAAATGGAACAGAAATCAGAGCCATAGCACAAGAACATGCCAGCAAGCAGAGTCACTGTCCCAGGCAGCCTGATAGAACCAGTCAGTAAGTCAAGAAGAGTCTAATGACATATCATTCCAGTCTGAGGCCAAACCACCCTGATCACTGTGCCAACTGTTTTAATACAGGTTTTATTATTTAGGTATGATAAGGCCAACAGATCAGGAGATGATTGCCATTGAAAAGATAGTTTGTTATACTTACAGATTCCAAGAGGAGGGGGCACCCTTGTAATGGGGGCTTCACTGTGGTTTCCACAGGAAGAAACAGGCAAGCCAGGGTACTCAGGTTTAGGATTGGCTAATTTGTATAATTTTAGCAGGCTCTGGGACCTAGGAGTTGTCCCTAGTTATATGATACCTGGACCTGGGGTGATTAAGGTAGGTAGATAGTGGCCCAGAGTGTGAGAGCCTGATAAAAGAGGTGGTTGAGTGTGGGTTCTAAATTGTTTGGTTTGTGTATGAAAGGCTTGTTTTTGGATGAGTTGTATACTATTTCTAGGAATTGACTAACCCTGTAAGGGGCAGTCCCTCCAGAGTCAGCAAGGCCCCAGATATCAAAGCATCAGAATACAGAAAATATGACATGGTTAATACAGTGAGTTATATATTAATAAAAAAACTTCTCAGCCTTTAATAGGCTCCTCTACATTATGAAGTTGTAAGACAGAATATATACTATTTTCTAAATTATTATTATCCATGGAACCCTCTGTGTGTGTGTGTGTGTGTGTGTGTGTGTGTGCGTGTGTGTGTGTGTGTGTGTGTGTGTGTGTGTTGGAGCCATTGATGAGACTAAGGTGCTAGGAAACACTTTGGGAAACACTAGACTAGAATAATGTATCCCTTGAAGGAAAAAATTCTTTAGGGGATTCCTTATATTTCTCAACAGATTTGGAGTAATCTGAGTATGTTTACCGTGTCTAGACTTACAGATCTAGGATAGTATGTGTCAAAAACAAGACAAGGGTATTAAATGTGTTAATGTAATGCAATGAACTGTATTTATTTCTGGATAGCAAAAAAAGTTCATAGTCTGATTTTTTTAAATTAATGGTTTAATCACATGGGCTTTTATTGTATTATGTAATGTTTTGAACTTGAATTTTCTTTCAGATTGTTTCTGCGAGTCCAACCTTCCAATACAGACGTGCTCAAGACGTTTCTGATGAGTTCATCTATTTTCGTCCTATTGATCCAGGAGTTCGGGAAGAGGCCAGAAGACAAAAACAACAGAAATCAACCATAGTCTCCCATCAACACACCAGAGAAGGTACCCATCAGAGGGACTTGGGGATTACAAATCAGGTGGTGATGGTGACCACCTCCCCCCCCCCCAGTAAATAAAGAGTTAGAGAGCATTGTCCTTATAAGACCAAAACATTCAGAGCTTCTTCCCCTAGAGAAAATGTCAGTTAAATCTCCAAGGGTACCAGAATCTCAACTTTTAGAAGTTACAGGAATTGCCAGTCCAGAGGAAAGGGGGAAAGGCACCACAATACTTGTTGCTGGTGTGCCTGGAAATGAGGAGCTAGATGATACAGAAATTCCAACTTTGAAATTCACTGGGCTTATACACCTGTAGGCTTTAATAAATAAATGTTCACCATTCTCAGAAAACAGTCGCCCAAGAAACCCAAGAAATCTGTGGCTGGAATCTTCAGAAAATGCAGAGTCCCCAGGAAGTGATGACCCGGAAGTAGCAAGAAGCATGTATCCTTTTAGAGAAAGACCCATCTTCCGGCATTCCTGGGAAGAGCTCTTAGAGGCACCACTGAACAGTGAAGGACTCTACATACTCCAAACTACTCCTACAGAAGAAAGAGAAATTGGCTACCTCCAGCTGCCACCAGAGGAGAATCGAACAACCACCTCACTCAGGGATCACCATCTCCATGCTTTGCAAGGACCTTTCCCATTGCTTTCCCAGCGTCCTAAGCTCCAGAGGCAGCGCAGCCACAGCTTGCCACGATACAGTGATGGCAGAAGCCATAAAGTAAATGCACCTGAGTTAACATTAAACCAAGAGGAGACATGCTTCTTCTTCCCAAGTGATCATAATTTGCTTACAAGAGGTAAGATTTTTGAATTTGCTGTGACTGCTTTTATAAATCACATATAATTTTCCAGACAAATAGATTTTCATCAGTGAATTTATTTTCAAACTCACCACCTGGAAATCTATTTCTTTCAATAAAACATTAGCTTATTCTAAAAAAAATGGATACCATCTTATAATTTAAGCCTTATATTTGGTGCTTACAGTCTGACATTAAGTTGTGTAAATTCAATCAGACACCAGTATTAACCATATGAAAGTAAACTCTTAAATATACAGACTGGTTATAACTCTAGAAATTTTTAAAAAATATTCTTTTCTAAAAACAACTTCCAGTTAGGTGGGTAATCTTCAGAGAATGACATTGTATCATGTTTTTTAACCAATAGAATAGAACATTTTACCCTGCACACCCATCACCCAGTAACTAAATAATAGGGGCTTAGATTAGAAAATTAATAGGATAATGGATCTGATCCTGCTGTTTAAAGAAGAAGAAGAAAAAAAAAGAAGAAAAAGAAGAAAGATGGGGAGGAGGAAGAGGAGGAGGAGAAGGATGAAGAGGAAGAAGTGGAGCAGCAGGAGAGAGGGAGGAGGAGGAGAAGGAGAATCTCTCCATTTCCTCCTGCATGTGTGCACCCTAGTGGCTAGAGAATATTAATTGACAAATGAATGATTAATATTATAGCCTGTGCCTGCTTAAAAGTAATATTAATAGAAGTATTTAGAATGTATTTTATGTGTATTTATAATGTATTTTAAAATCCTAGATTGATATTTACTATTAAATATAAGGTAACATTTTTGTTTTTATCATTACAGCTATTTTAACATATAAACAATGTTACTATAGATACCATATAGTATTAGGAATTTTTAATTTAACTCATGTTAGTAGCCTACCCGCATAATTTCCTGAAAATGGTGTCATCAGTTAGAAACCTCTCGTATAAGTAGCCCCATCAAACTATTGAAGGTAGTTCCAGTATCTGGAATCTAGCCTAAACTTTGTCTGGAAATCATAATCTGACCATTATATAATTTGTTTCTTTTTCTACACATATTTAGGGCTCTGAGAGATTCTTTATCAACAACTGAAATCCAAGTATAACCCAAAATCAGCTTGGATCACTTCATCTTAAAATTGGATCCATCTCAATCTCACATCCAATCCCCTCCTCAATATTCCTGCAAATTCTTATGTGCTTCCATCCTCATGGTTACCCCTCTCTGATTTCATGTTACCACTGAATTCTTAATCTCATTAATTTCTCGTACTGCAAAAGAAATAAAATTGAATACTAAATGTCTTTGTTCCTAAAAGCCTTTCAGCTACCCACCACTGTAATTTCTCATTGGCTAACATCCTTCTGTAGTCCACCTCCCATCACAATGTTACTTAGACTCTCTCTTCCTCTCCTTCCACTCCCTTTTATATTTTCCATTACCCCAGATTCCTGGTCATTGTGTGGGACTATTTAACCAGATTTTTATTTTTCTCTGTCCATCTTTTACACCCAAAACAGCTTATCAAGATATTTTGCTAAACAAAAGGTTACATGATATGATACTATTGCCGTGTAATTTTAAATTGTTAAAACAATTGGACTGAGATCAAATTTGGAATTATTAGTCTCTCATTCTTACTCATAGGATTTTTTTCTTGAAACGAAAGTCAGTCTTCGATCATTTAAAAACAACTTTTGATTTTCTGTTTTAGAAAACGCAAAGGAAAGTGACAGCATTGAAGCAGCTTGGCAAACGGCCATTTTGTCACCTTCTGGAGAACATCTTCCTATCGATTCAAGTTTTGAGAATTCTTCTGCAATGAGGGATAAAATTGGAATTCCTGGAGATAATACCAGACTTCCCAGGGGCAATGTTAGAGTTCCCAGGAATAATGTCATCATCCCCAAGGTTAATGTTGGAGTTCCCATGGGCAATGTTGGGGTTTCCATGGATAATGCTCGGATTCCCAGGAACAAGGGTGGAGTCCCTATGAGTAATATTGGGGCTTCCATGAATAATGTTAGGATCCCCATGGATAATACTACTGTTCCTTTGGATAATTCTGGAATTCGCAGGGGCAGAGGTGGTGTCCCCATTGGTAATTTTGCAGTTCCTAGAGGCAATGGTGGACTTCCCAGGAGAAGTAGTGTTGGAATTCCCATTGGTAATGTTGAAACTCTCAGGAATAATGTTGGAACTTCCAGACGTATTGTATCCTCTCCACTTGCTGAGCTCTCAGAGATAGGTGAACATAGATTATAAAAACTAACACCTTACAAAGTGGTTCTAATAGTTAAAGGAACACACCAAGACACTAAACATCAAAACAGAGCTGTATCAAATCTTACAATCCAAAATAATAAATGAAAAATCTAAATTCAGAATGTATAAATAATCTTATAAATACATTTATTATGGATGTCTTTTATCAGAAATTTTGGAATTAGATTGGAGTCTACTTACTAGTTTATTCTGAATGGCAACCCTCTATTAACCTGTGGAATAATATGGCTGGAGGGGATGAGTTGTGAAGAAGTAAAACACTTACTTCATCAAGCCTAGGTTTCTATTTAGTAAAAAGATACAGTGTCTTTATCACTAAACAAAATAACAACTAACCTCCAAATAATATTTTACATCTCATAGTTCCTAAAACTTCAGGTTTTCTTGGATATTTTGATGGACAAATGAAAGTGGTCTCATAGTTATCAAGTTACCTGGATGAGTCCAGCTTAATGTCCAAGAAGTTTATTGACTGAACATTAAGGAACCAGAAGATTTGGCAGAAGATTCTTGAATACAATGCATTTCTGATAGAACCTATGAAGAAAGCTCACTAACAAGAGTGCTTAAACATACATATTTATTTTTGTGACACATATTTGACAAAATTGTAAATATTTACTGGAAGCCTTAAAAATACAAGGAGACAAAACTGTAGAACTGTAAATAGTATACATGGTTGTGATGTAAATAATATGGGTAAGACAACACTAACAGCACCACAGGATGCCTAAAATATTGCATGCTAAAACAGTATTTTTTTTAGGAAATTAATTTTGCTTATTCTTCCCAACTACTAAATTAGTTTGGCATAAAAAATGCAAGACAGAAGTGAGAAATTAGTGAAATATTTTACTAAATTACTGAATAGGATGCCTTTCTCAGAAAAAAGAGGACCACTTTTAATTGTCCCTTACGATCAGTATAGTATTCAAGTCACACAACCATAGTTTTCTATAAAATTTGATTTTCAAAAACATTTATTCCATAACTCTCTTAAGATAAGGTGTATAAGGTAATGAGACTCACTCCATAAACTACATGGGGAAAATAATCTAATTACTTTATATTCATACATAATATAAATTTTGTCCAAAGTTTTAGGGCATATGGGCCACTACTCAATTTGTACATTTAAATTTTCAACTTTCCTGAATAATGATAGCTGTTGTTTTTACAAAACCAAGGGCAATTTAATTATGGGTACCACCTAACCCCTTATTGTGTACCTTACCACATAGTGGAAGGGGTGGTAATCTGTGGTCTGAGGGAAAACTCTTGCCTACTCACAAGTTCCATTTGGCCTTTGAGGAAGGAGGTAAAGAGGCTGGCTAGCCTCCCTCTTTCACTCTCTGCTGGTTCAGTGTGGTTACTGAACCAGGGCATAGGCCTCAGAAGAAAAGGAAAAGTAGTGAGATTTCTTTCTCCTACTTTTTACAGCCCACAAGCAGGGGTACCATTCAGGTTACTTGAGTAACCTGAATCTTGAATGGGGTGGCAAAACTACAGAAGTAATGGAAGAATACAAGCTGCCATACTTCAGTTACTGCCGACCCCTGGCTGAGAAAAAACCAAACTGACAGTTCACCTTGTTTAACCGGAAGTCTACTCTATATGCTCTCTTGTAACACTGATTTTGTGAAACAGAACTATTGCATTTCAGCCTTCAAAGGGAACCCACCTTGTGAGTGCAAAAAGAGTAAGGTGGAAACTGAGAGATGACTTACTGAGAACTAACATTTACCTAACAGCAAGTGAAAAGAAAGACAGCAAAAAGAAAAAAAAACCATTACACTCAACTATATATAGCACTGATACACAATTAAACATGGTCACTGAAACAAAACAAAACACCACCACACTACCATCAAGAACAACAAAAAATATACCTGCTATGTGAGTGTTATTCCTCATGCTTATGATTCATATAATTTTGGGTATTGTGTTTAGTGACTTAAAATTTAAATATAAAAATTATATGTTAATAGCCAGCAGCTTCTTCTTTGTAAAATTTTAAGAAATTGAATGAAACCAAGTTAGGTAAAGAGTCAAATTTGAAGACGGTCTAAGAAAATAATTATCAAATTGGTAGAGAAAGTTACTTATAGCATTGGTTTTATTCTGCTAAATATTATTAGTTCAAAACTGAGCAATGCAAAAGTTTCAGTGACACATTGTTATCTACATTCAAAGGTTGTGCCATGTCTTAGGGTTATACATATCAAGTAAGTTATCTAAAGTCACTCAGTAATCATCATAAGTTAACAAAAAGAGAGTAAAGAGTATGCAATATATTGAATAAGAAAACTTTGTCACAAATTTCACCAATTGAATTTGAGGTTTTTATGAAAAAAAGTTAAAATTACAAATCTAAATGCATACTGTTGAAGAAAGAAAATAAGTCATTTGTAACTCTCTCGCTCTTACCAAATAAAAGATAAATTAAATTTACATGTATACTTCTATATTTTAATATATCCCCTGTAAAATAAGAAGAAAATTACATGCTAAAATTGATGATGGCATAAAGTAGGGGAAAGAACTCTAAAATTTTCCTGCATATTGTTCTGTACAAGAAAGAACAGTTGATTAAAAAACAATAATATATAGTTAGCTTAACATCCCTAATTAGCCATATCATTTCCTTCCAAGGTTCTAGAAAAGTGTGAAGTGTGCTCCTCTCAGTATGAATAGCAGATTAATTTTTCTAACTTTACAGATTTTTTTAACATCCAATCCACTAGTTAGGGAATTATATCAAATTGATTTTCATTTTTAAGTTAAACTGAACAATGTACATTCAGACAAATCCAAGTGATTTTTAATTCACAAATTAGTTACCTAGAAATTCTGATTTGAAAAATAAAAAAGTTTTCCTTACCAAATAAAGTTTCATTTATCTCTGCTTAAGTTTTTAAAAATTAACCAAATGAAAACATGTTTTCAACAGTTAATAAAATGGAGCAAAGGGAAAATTTTCACAAAAACACTCCTCTAAGAACCAGCAAAAGTATGGTATTCAAATCACATAACTACCACCTTCATTTTAACCAGCATGGTGTTAGAAAAATATTTTCAAGGCATTTAATTAAATTCAAAATATTTTTGAAGTATTTTGAGTAGAGAAATCATTCATCCATAACCATAATTGGTACCTTGGACCATAGGGACTTCAACAGTTTATAAAATATCTTTTTTCATAAATCTTTGAAACGATCTATTATTAAAAGTTTTAATACCCTTAATCTCCTTTGTATGGGATAGTAACAATAAATTTAAAAATCACATAAAGTAAAATTATTCATTTTTATATTGATTTGAGCTTCTTCTGTTATTTAAAGTTGAAGTTTACCAGAAGTGAGACATAGTATATAAGACAATTACTACTGTCCAAGTAACAAGTCACTGTGACCACCTGGTGAAAAAAAATGAGCTGATAAATAAAATAACTTTTATATTAAGAACAACCTAAGAAAACTGAATTTTGACTAACAATGAAAAATGATCTTGAATTCTAAATTGAGGCCAAATTATGTCCATAATTAAATAGTAAAATGGAGAATTGAGGATTTATACATGTAGTGAAAATTTATTTCAGAAAACCACAGTAGCAAGAGCAATTATAATATTAAAACATACAACAATAGAAAAAAAATTAACCAAAAGAAAAACCAAACAAGGGTAATTGTTTTTGATGATTAATATAATAGTAAATTAATGTACAATGGTATCTCTAGTTAAAGATGAAGTAAATATAGGCAGTATGCATTATTTATTCTAAAATCCATTAACTAGTAAGAAAGTTTAATTAATTGCATGTGACATTTTCCATCTAATGATTATATATTAAGTGTGCTTTAGAAGTGAAAATTCAAAATATAGCAAAGTGCTTTTAATAGGTCATAGGGTATAAAGTACATGTGCCTTTTACATATCTCAAGACTAGAGAGCCTCACTGACGTGAGTGACAATCGAGTGGAAAGTGAAAGGAAGAAAGAAGAGAAAAATAAAAATTAGAATAAAACTGTAGCTTTTAAAGTAAATTATATTTTCTTAAAAATATTATTTTGAAGGTAATTTTGTTTGCTTTTTTTGCTCTTTTGAAAGTTATTTTCTTATTAATATGAACAAATAAGTCTTAAAATAATTCAATTTTATCATTTATATCTCTAAATGTTATACTATTCCCTGATTCCCGAATTTTCACTCCTTGTACATGTTCCTCATCCCAAACCTTATTCCAATCCATCCTTCACCTTGTCCCACCCCTCTCTTTACCTTATGCTTGACCTCTTCTCCATACCTTCCACACCTCATTCCCACTTCATCTCTCCCTTGTCCTTACCCAACCCTACCTCATTCTGGATATTTTTCCCGATCTCTTTCCTCACTTATTTTTCTCCTCCCATACCATTCCAAGTTCACACCCTGTCCCTGATCTCTACTCTATTATGTACTCCACCCCATTTCCTATCATCATTCTTTCCCTCAGCCTATTCCTGAGCCTCATCCCAACCCTAACCCCACCTCTGACCTCACCCATCCCAAGCATCACCCTATCATAGACCCTTCAACTCCACCCTAACACTAATCTTAAACTGTTCCTCAATCTTGACCTTCAGAGATAAGGACAGAATAAAGACTAATGTGAGCATCATGAATGAATTAAAGATGTTTATTTCATACCTTTATTGATTTATTAAATTAAAACCCCAAAGTTGGATTTTTTTCCAGATTATATCAAGATATCCCAAATTATGGCATCCATGATATCAAAGCAGCTAAGTCAAAATGATTTTGTTAAAATGTAGGGGCCTGAATACAATGTACCCCCTAAAGACATCCTTAATAGGGAAAATAGACTGGTTTATACCAGACTTTCAAAGATTATAAAACCATATAAACATCATTTCAAGCCCTTGTCTGTTTTATTTTTAAATTTTAATTTTTAAATGACTTTCAAAAGACTTGAAGGTTTTTTTTCCTTCTTTCATATATTATAAAATACCTTTCACTTAAACAAGTACTCATTTTAGGCTCTTTGGGTAAATAAACAGATATATTGTACCTCACCAATTTCTTAATCTTAGTTGTAAGTTAATGAAAAAAAAGATAAAATATGCACTTTGTGAATTTACCTAGAGCATATTTTTGCTATTAAAAAGTAATATTTTGAACGTTTATTTTTAAAGCTGATTCACCTCTAGTAACTTTCATTATCTTATGCAACTAGTATCCATCTAGAAACCAAGTTCTCTATTCTTATACATATGTTATAATAAAATTAAAAGATCATCTTCAAAATAAAATTCACTTTAAAAAGTGCAGTGACATTCAAGGCTATAGCTAATATAATACTAAACAGTGTTAGAAACATCATATTACCAATTTGTCCCACAGAGCCCAAGAACCTTGAAGATATTAAACTAATTTTGATAATTCCTCCAGAAGTGCATCGTCATTTGAAAATAAATACACATAAATTTGATAATTTTAAAGTTGCAGAATTATAATGTCCAAAGTTCATTCCTTAAACCTAACATTTCAGTACAGTATAATAAGAGTTAATGCTATTACATGTGAAGTACTTGGAGGGTTTCAAAAGTCTATGAAGAAGAAAAATGAACTAAAAAGCATAATTGATTTGGAAATACCCATTATTGTCAAAATTTGATAATAACCCCTTTACACATTACCCCTTCTCAAACCTATAAACCCATCAAGCTCTCAAACCGAGTGTTCAGTTTGTTGTGACTATGTCCAATATGTTCAAGTAAGTAACTCCATATTTCTCTTTTGCTACATTTATTACCAGTGATTAGAGAACAATCTCTTTTAACTTGGGGAAAAAAAATAACAGCTCAGCTCTAAGAAAATCAGTGAGAGCTGATGCAATGCTTATGATTTTAGCATTCATTACGAATTAAAATTTTCCACCTTTTGAAAATGAAGCATTTCACCTGGTTTTATTTTCAGAGAAAAGGAAGACAGTAAAGTACACTGGTATTGTGAAATATTTTACATTGATGCTGTATTACATTTTTCAAAATGTATATTGCCATTAATTGCTGGCCATTGTTGCGTGCTGTCTCATTTATTAAGTATCTACTGTGATATGTTCAAACAGTGTACCGTTCAAGGTGATATTTTAATGTATTTGTGATATGTGTATCTTGGACTATATTGTATCTTTAAATAAAGTGTGGTGTAGATTGATGTGATGCATTTATTTATTCGGGGGTTGAACTATCACAGCACTGGACTACAGAACTCCTGCTGCTCAGTCTATGAGATTATCCTAAGCTTGCGAAGCTCTCGACAGGTATTTTAATATCTTACTAACTTAAAATTTTAATAAAGACTATTACAAAAGGGTTATGACCATTTAAAAGTTAAACTACCAAATTAATCTTATTTCTGTAGCAAAATGCACCAAACATTCATTAGGACTATTTTCAAAAACAGACGAAACCAAAATTATTTCTACACCTGCTGATGCAGCTGCTGCTCTTATTCCATGACCTTTTGTCCAAGAGTAGTGCCAATGTGGACATTTTCATTTTTGGCTCTTTTTCTGTGGGCATGTATGTGTAGGTTTGTGTGTGCACACACACATGTGAATGACAGAGAGACAAAGGGATCTGGAGAGAAATGTATATACACTACTATTAGCACTTATGTTTAATCATTGACAGTTTTGACAATGCAATGTATTTTTTCTTAACCAACTTAAAAGTATTATTTTATATTTTGCTAGAAAATAATTTCTCCCAAATAATTCCTTCCAATATAACTTCATCTGCATTCATAATATAAACTTGTGGTTCTTAACCTTTGCCTTGCTAAGGTGGCAAGCCAGGGAATAGATATACCAAATGTTGACTTTTGTGTCCTAATCAATTACGAATTAAAATAGAAAGGACAGTTAACCTCCAGTGAAAATTTTGGTTGGTTCTATGTGTTCCAAGTGTTTCATTTGTACACAAAATCTCATCAAAATTAGAGATTTTTAGAAAGTGAACTCTTCTGTCAAACACAAACTCGATTAGAAATCTTATAAACTAGAACACTAGAAATGTTTGATGCTATAGAAATAGGAATCAATTAATTCCCCTCCTGTATCTTTAAAGCTAAATTTCAACTCCTGAATGATATATTGTTTGTCCTAAATTTTTAAATTTCGTATTTGTACCATGTTGAGACTTATACTCTAGGTTATGTAAGCTGTAAGTGTTCATTGTTTCTCTTCAAATAAATTGTGATACTGATTGTAATTGATGCCATTTTTTCCTATCATATATCTGCCAGATTACCTTGTTAATATTTTGTGTCTGATAAAACTTGCTGATGGTAAATGTCACTATGTTGTCCTCATTAGGCATATATTTTCCAATACATTACAATGATGTGTAAGGTGCATTGCAAAAATGATAAAAATTTTTATGTAACATATCAATTTGCAAAATATATATATATTTGGCACAGTAGTGAAAGGAACCTATTTCTTTCTGAATCCAAATTTGTCTTTTGCTTTACAAGCTTCATTTGTAAATTCACATTTCAATAAATGGTGTCATCTGCATTCAAATGTTGTTTTCTTTTTAAATTTCTTTTAGAAACCCTTTGCTTAGTGTTCAAACATCCCTACTTCAGGTATCCTTAATGCAAGCAAATAATAAGAGTTAACTCTTTGAGTGCTTGAAAGCTTAAGCAATAACCCCCCACCCAAAATAGTCCAGTCATTTAAAAAATTGTCAAGCAAGTTTGATGGCATTACTTTAAATCTTGAGGAATTGATTTTTCAATCTAGTTGTGTGTGACCAAGGCCTAATGACCTCAGGATTCCTGAGAAACACAAACTTCCATTACATCCCAGAATTCTGTCATGCATGGGTCTACAGCTATAACTTTGCTAAGTGCCTCTCTTCCCAGTTCATCAAACTCAAAATAATCTCATTGGTGCTCTCTGGGTGTAGATGGGCTGACTTCTTCTTTTGGGGCCTCCAAGAACTTCAGCAGTCCCACTATGGTTAATATACCTCTAGAAGAGCACTGTTTACCCCTTTTCATTAAACAGGTATTGTGCAAATATTTATATTTTTAATGAATATAAGTCAAAATATATGTATATATACTTACATATTATACACATTAAAGTTTATTCCAACTACATTATGTTGGTGAGACAAAAAATCATGAATAAGACCAAACCAAAATAGCTATTGTTCTTACCTAAGTTCCAACTTTAATCTGATGGTTTTGGTTGTCTTTATGATTTAAAAAGCTAAACATTTTATATGGAATAAAATTATTCCAACCAATGAATGAATGAACATCAGTATCCTGATGGCAATGTTCCATTGAGAAGGAGGGAGTTACTGCAGAAAACCTGAGAGAGCTATGGCATTCATTCATTTTCTTCAACATACAATTGAGCACCAACCATGGGGCATGTACTGT
Source organism: Balaenoptera acutorostrata (assembly GCF_949987535.1). Lineage (NCBI taxonomy): Eukaryota > Metazoa > Chordata > Mammalia > Artiodactyla > Balaenopteridae > Balaenoptera > Balaenoptera acutorostrata. Next base: position 73,367,491 of record NC_080085.1, read on the forward strand.
ACCAGGCAATAGTAGATATAATGGTGAGAAAAAGAAACCCATTCATACATGCCTAGAGCTTACAATCCAGTTGAAGAAACAGTGTAAACGATTAAGGTGGTCATGAAAGGGCACTCTGGTAGTAACTGGTAATCATTTTGCTCCATTTCTTATAACAAATAACTCTTAAAACTAACAAATAAATGAAGTATTCACATAGACAGAAAAAGGTCTGCTTAGGACTTTATGGTGTTATTACAGTGTAAAATAGTTTTGGACAAATATCGAGTGGTCTCTGTTACTACAAGAATCTGGAAGAATATTCTCTCTCTAAAATACAGCAAAGTCCTAAGGCATGGCATCCAATCATGATTTAATACAATCACAGCAAAGAAATCAAGTCACATTTGTTGCTTCTGTCTAACTCGTTGCTAAGACAATTTTCTTGATTGCAATGACTCTCAGATTTGATGTGCATCAAAATCTCCTAGAGAAATAGTTAAAAAGACAAATTCTGAAGCCAGACCCAGATACTAAATAAGAATTTCTAGGGATGGGGCACAAGAAATCTATATTTCTATTTTGAAACAATCACATACTTAGAAAAATAGTATAAGTACAGTAGAGAACATTTTTATTTCTGGAACATTAAAGAATAAGTTGCTGACCAGATGCATCACCACCCTTCAATAATTTAGTGTGTATTTCCTATAAACAAGGACATTCACCTATAATCACAATACATCCATCAAAATCAGGGAACTACTGGACCCTATTCAAGTTCCTCCAAATGTCTCAATAATGTTCCTTATGGCAGAGGATCCAGTTTAGAATCACATGTTGCATTTATATGCCAGGATACTTTAGTCTCCTTCAACCAGGATCAGTCCCTTAGTCTTTGTTTGAGTTTCAAGACCTTGACTCTTTTGAAAATTATAAGATTTTTTAAAATGTCTTTAAATGTGGGTTTATCTGATTTTTACTCATAATTAGATTCAGGTTATGCATCTCCAGCAGGTATATCAAGGATGTTGTGTACTTATCATTGCATCCTATCAAATGGCACACAAATTTGATTTGTCTCGTTTAAGTATTCTGTTCCTCATCAAAATTTTTTCCACTTATTTATTTATATAAGGATACATAGTTTCTGATTTTAATGAATGATTTATAATCCATTATTATCATTATTTAATTTTATGCACAAAATGTCCTTCATTTAGTCAGTGAGATCCCCTTAAAAGCTGACATCCTTTCAGCATGTTCCTATCATTCTTTTGTACTTCCTGGATCTCTGGCCTAAGTTGTTCCAGAATCATCCAGTACTTTTTCTGCCACAATCCTGGAATCAGCCATTTCTCCAAGGAACCCTCATTCTTTTTGGAGATTGGTATTTAGAGCCCAAAATCTAGGTGTTAAGTGAACTCATTAATATAAATGTGTGGCTGCTTTTAGTATACAGAACGAGGGAATAAATAATAGATAGATGACTGCTGATAGACAGATAGATCGATAGGTAGATAGATAGATAATAGATAATGATGCAAACATATTTACATCTATATTTATTTCTATGTCTATCAACATATATTGAAAACCATGAGCTCATACCAATACTTCCAATTCTAATCCAAAACCATTAGAATGCACAGTTTTCATTCTAATTTTCCCCCTTTCTGCATTTGCAATGTCCTTCTCTGACAGTGAGAAACCTGGCTTTAATTATACTTAATATACTTACTTACTTGATTAATAAGCAATATCCCATTTATACAGCCACACCCCTCCCCCTCGCAGATACTGTCTTCTCCCTGTTCCCACTCTGAGTCCCCATTCTGAGTCAAACATAGTCCTCTTTCACTCACATGGATGCCTTCCTCATCTTACTCAAGCTCTGACATCCTGTGCCAGGCCATCTCTCTGCAGAGATGCTTTTCTCACCTTGCTGAGGCTCCGAATACCCATGGCAGGCTTATTTTCCATGTGTACACCTTCCTCATCCTTCTTGGGCTGACACACCTCACCAGGCTGCCCTTTGGCAAGGATGTTTTTCTTACTCAGCTTGGTCTTACTCCTCTGCAAGGCCATTTTAATGCAGGGATGCCTTCTTTACTCTGATTTGGCTGTGATACTCCACAGCAGGCTACCCCTCTGTGAGGATGCCCTCCTTGCTCTGTTTGCATTCTGACTCCCCACACTGGGCCACCGCTCCTCCTATAGACATTCTCCTCATTATGCTTGGCCTATGACACCTTGCTGTGGATCATTAGTCCCCTACCTCTGACATCACGGATGCTTACCTTGCTCTGCCCACTCAGTGGCTTTAGGACTGAATTTTTCAGGAATAAATGGGAAGGAAGGAATGGGAAAGAAAGGTGTGTTAAATCTAGGTCCTCTGAGAACTGGATGCCAAGATATGGATAAACATACGATGGTTTTATTAAAGGAAATACTCATAAGAGAAAATGGGAAGGGAGCTAGGAAAGACTGGGAGAGCTATCAGGCCTTGAGTAAAAGAAAGAGGGAAAGAAAGTTGGGTGGAAGCATTCTGGACCACTTTACAGTCTAAGGAAGTTTCACCAGGACCATTTTGAAGCCCACAAGCCCAAATCATCCTTCAGAGAAGTCCTATGTCTCTCAAGAATGTGCCTACCTTAATTTATCTGCCATGTTCAGTCACGTGTCAAGAGCAGTTCATGGGAGGCATGGTCTCAGTTCAAATGTAACAGTGTATTTCAGAGTGCTGCAGCTGGGGCCCTTGGTCAACTATACTTCCTGTAGTAGTAGATCTAAAAGGGGCATATTTCGAGGCCTCCACAGAAGGAGAGTGAAGGATGGGAGAAAGGAGAGGGGACGTGCACTCAACAGAGCATCTGTAGATCACACCAAAAGACGTGTGGCCTCAGTAATGTCACTCTACTACTCAGTTTACTTATCTTAAGCACTTCCACAGTCCAGAGTTTCACATTAAGACATTTCAGGAAGAATTTCTTAGAGTTTATCTCCTCAAAAAAAACAGATATAAGCATTGCAAGAATTTTGGACTTATGAACTTCAATCTAACATATTCTATTCTTACATCTAACTATGCAGCCAGATGTCAACAGTGAGACTATTTCAAATACTGCTTGTCATTCTCATAGTCCATGATCTCCAGGTGATTCAATTTCCTGTACTCATTTCTACTCCAGTTTTGTCAGGATTCCACCCAGTTGTTATTTGTCACAATTCTACCATTCTAAGTAGTAAATAAAACCACCACTAATACACATTATATATATGATATTAGAGTAAAACCTTAACCACCTGGTCAAGTGGTTGTCCATTTAACCCAAATTAATTCAAAACCTGATCTCAGACAATGCTTCTCCAGGATTGGTGGAATATAAAGTGTACAGTTCAAAGTTCTACCTAATAGAAGAATATTCCTTCTTGATTACTGTTCAAGGCTACCTCTTGAAAAGCTGTAACACTGCAACAGTCCATTTCTGACAGGTGCCAGCATATCAGAAAGAGCCTTCTATAAACCAAGGAAGAATCTTTTTATCATTGGTCAGTTGGCTATAGGGAAGTCCTCATTAAGCTATAGATGTTATTTGAAAGAGAAGGCATAGCAACATAACAAGTTTATACACACTGGGATTAAGGTAAATCTATTTAATGTTGCTTACTTGTGTCTTTGAAGATTATGGGGGCTATCTTCAACAAACTATTTCAACCTAATGATCATCTATCGTTGAGCACATCAAACCTTGTGACTAAGCAAATGAGACTGTTCTGTGTATGACTAGCATCTCAAGACAAATGGTTCACTGGTTTTCCTCGACTATGTTTGGTCTCCATAATTGTCAAGTAGCAATCTGGAAGCTATATCTCAAAAGGGAAGTAGCTAAATACGCAAGGGTCATGCTCTTCCTCTAAAATCCCATGGGGCTCCACTGCATTTTGAGCTTTCCCCAACCTAAACCTTGGTTTTGTCTCAGGCTTCAATAGGCATTCAAGTACCATTATATCAGTAAAATTATGAGAATCAATGTATAGGGAAGCATGTGCCTCATCCTGGACTGGCTTGAGAGTTTTCAGACCCATGAAAAGGTAACAGTTTCTCCATTGCACATTAACTGAGTGGGAAAAGGCATGCATGTGAAGTTCATGCTGGCTCCCAAATCCAAAGACACCCATCAGGCGTTGTACCTTCTTCTTAGTGGTAGGGAGCTCAAGATTCTACAGTTTATCTTTCACTTTGCAGGGGAATCCCACATGCCTCATACCACAGCACTTTCCTAATAAAGAACCCCCTTACTGAGAGAGCAAATCATAATATTTTCTTCAGTATTTATTTCCCAGTAGTGCTTATCCATATTTAGCAATTTTCTAAATTCCAGTTAACCAGGACAAATGAACACAATAGCATCTTTATATGCACCATAAAAGTTGTACACCATAATAATTATGGTGCATAAGATGATGCCTTGGAGGAGAGTAAGATGATCACGTTTCTAGCAGACTAAGTCAATGTTTTGACAAAATAATTTGTGTAACATAGCAAAATAAATGATATATTCCTTGGATAGAATGGTAAAGATATAAACACTGTTGGGTGAAGGTGAATTGCTTCAGATAGTCACCTAGTAGATAGGAACAGAGAAAAAAGACATTATATAGATTAATATCTACATGTTAAATTAAGGAAGTTAATTTTTTTTGTTCAAAGAGGGAATCCAATCCAGAATAGAAAATATAACCAGAACTATCATTTTAAGTTCTTAGTAGTCAATGGCCATTGGTCTTTTGCAATGACTGAACTGAAAAAATGAATAGACGACGTCACACAAATCTTTGATAGTGACTGTAATATCTGGAATTCCCCTAGCAAGGTGGTACTATCATCTTTGATTTAGTCTTTTGATAGAAAAGTGGTGTGTCCCTGGTTTTGACTCAGTTTTTCCTATGATAACCCTTAATCAGTCAAATAACTCAAAAGAAGGTTCTACCAGCTACCAAAGATATTAGCTTCACTTACTCTTTCATGAACTGAGCTGATAAACACAGAATGAATTTGAGGACCCACTGAAATTAACATGAGGCAAAAATATCAAGTCTATTACCCTCTGGGGCAGCCATGAAAATGCACCACTCAGATCTTCAAGAGAGAACTTGCTGCTCAGCTGTAAGTAGTTAAGTTAGCAGAGAGCCTCCAACTGTTAGCACCTTCAGGATCCACTTCAGTTTTTGAGCTGAGGCCCTCCTCTTCTTAGTAACCCCAGATAGTGACTGAGCATGACAGAGGTACTAGGGCCTGGCCATTTCTGCCCAATGTGGAACTCCTCTAATAGGAAATCTTTGCTCCTTAACACCCCATTATGTTGGCTAACCCTTCATTACATCTGAAAAGGGCCTGAGATTCTGTGCTTCAATAGGCATTCAAGTACCATTAGATCAGTAAAATTATGAGAATCAATGGATAGGGAATCTTTATTCCTACCTCCACCCAATAGGCCTCTTACACTTTGAACTCCATTTCAGTATCTGCCTCCTAACCTATAGACCGTCATGACACTTGAAATCTTCAGGAATTAGTATTAGATCAGGGTCAGCCAAAAACATGATAATTCTATTTCCTCCAGTATTCAGTCACATGGATGGATATACTGGCTCAGGTTCCTTTGTGAAAGGCTATAAATAAAATCACAAATCATATTTGAGGCATTAGAAGACTTCTTTAGTATTTCTTGGCTTCCCTTTCATTCAAAGGTCTCCAGTTTGTTAAATGATCTTGTTCAGAAAATAATGTATGAGGAAAGATGTCCTGCTCTATATGTTTGAGTCAGCCTGAGCCTCTTTTATAGGCCTGGAATTTCTCTGGTGAAAGTATAACATTTGGGTCCTGATGGTCAATTTAATATATGGGGCAATATAGTCCTTAAGCCCAAAGAAAGATATATTAGACCACTCTTCTTAGATTGTTGCCCCATCTGGTTGAAAATTAAGTTTTTATAACTGGCAAATAGGCCCAACCACCTCTGGCTGTGCTGTTTCTCTTTTTGTTCCTGTGACTTCTAGAGCATTCCTGAATAGGACAGCACATATAAGAAAAGGCTTTTAATCTTAAAGGGGGTGGGGCTGGAAGCAGAGGTGAAAGATAACAAGAAATAAAAGTAAGATCCAGTACCACAAATAACCTTGCTTCTCACACCCAGAACCTCCCAGGCTCACCTCCCATTACCAGCCATAACACCATATCTAATTTTACAGCCTCTCTGAAGACATGCTGCTTGAAATCCCACTCTTTATAATATTTTCTTCATAGTTTTGGCTCACTAATGTTGTAAATGCATACAATACTTTCTGTAATGAGAGTTTAGTCAAGTTTGTATGGGAATGTAGAGTAGCAGGGATATCATCTCTTCAGCCATACCATCACAGTAGATCCCAGTCTTCCCAAGTATACAAGACCTTGTAAAAAATTAATAAACAGAAACCTCAATTAAATAGAGTCAGGAGACCAGAAGGGAGGGCTCTCATACCCTGCAATGATGGCAAGCCCAACCAAAAGAAGAAAGACTCCTCTTCTCTTCTGTCAAGGATTCAGCCAATGAAAATCCACAGACTCTTTGTTTACTATAGCCCTCCCAACTTCCTTCCACATCTATAAAAAGTGCTCTCCTTCTCTTAGAGTAAGGGGACTTGCATGTGGCTTACCATGGTGGCAAAACCTGAACTGCAATTCTCTGCTGATCCCGAATAAACCCATCTTTGCCAGAGAAATATCTAGCAGCCTATTTGTTTTATGTCAAAATTTTGGTGGCCTGTAAGGGGACCAGAGAAGATCCCCCATTGGCTCTCGTGAGCAAACAGCTGTGGTATCAACAATTGAACCCATTAAGCTTACCACTTTTCTCACCAACCATGGAGTTTGAAGGTATGTCTTTCTCCTGGATCCAGGCTCATACACTCTTTGTGTTTGAAACTCCAGACTCCATTCAGTACCTATTTTAAGGTTTTGTCTTTCTGGTTAAGGCCTTGTTCTGTATGCAAGTATTCATTTGGCACTTTGGTCTGATCTTGAGACCACACTGCTTCAACTGAAACTGACTAGCATTTGGCCCACTCCTATCAGAACAGGGGCTGTTTCTCCTGGAACTGTCTTGCCTTCACCCCATTATTTTGGGAACAAGTGTTGTTTTACTGAAACTGTGCTGGTTTTTCAGACTTTGGCCCATTCTTTTAGAATAAGAGCTGTTCTATGAATAGCTGTTGGCCTTGCTCCTCTGGGACCAAGCTGTTTCCTTATAACTGCCTGGTATTAGGCTTGCAGGCTGTTTTCATTTCAAGCTGTTTGAGCTGTAAACTGTTTAAGCTATTTAAAAATTTTTCTTTTACTCTACATGAAAACCTCTGAGAAATGGGATCAAAGTTACCTAAATATTTTGAGGGTAACCCCACCCCCACAGGGACTCTGGCTGATTTTATGTTTAAAAACTGTGGTTCTGGGGGGAGAGCTTCAAGATGGCAGAAGAGTAAGACACAGAGATCACCTTGCTCCCCACAGATACATCAGAAATACATCTACATGTGGAACTGCTCCTATAGAACACCTACTGAATGCTGGCAGAAGACCTCAGACCTCCCAAAAGGCAAGAAACTCCCCATGTACCTGGGTAGGGCAAAAGAAAAAAGAAAAAAACAGAGACAAAGAATAGGGACGGGACCTGCACCACTGGGAGGGACCTGTGAAGGAGGAAAGCTTTCCACACACTAGGAAGCCCCTTCATGGCCGGAGACTGCGGGTGGTGGAGGGGGGAAGCTTTGGAGCCATGGAGGAGAGTGCAGCAACAGGGGTGTGGAGGGCAAACTGGAGAGATTCCTGCACAGAGGATCAGTGCCGACCAGCACTCACCAGCCCGAGAGGCTTGTCTGCTCACCCACCGGGACAGGTGGTGGCTGTGAGCTGGGGGCCGGGCTTCGGTCAGATGTGAGGGAGAGGACTGGGGTTGGCTGCGTGAACATAGCCTGAAGGGGGCTAGTGCGCCACGGCTAGCCAGGAGGGAGTCTGGGGAAAGGTCTGGAACTGTCGAAGAGTCAAGAGACTTTTTCTTCCCTCTTTGTTTCGTGATGCGCGAGGAGAGGGGATTAAGAGCGCTGCTTAAAGGAACTCCAGAGACGGGCACAAGCCGTGGCTATCACCGCGGATGCCAGAGACAGGCATGAGACTCTAAGGCTGCTGCTGCAGCCACCAAAGAGCCTGTGAGCAAACACAGGTCACTATCCTCACCGCCCCTCCTGGGAGCCTGTGCAGCCTGCCACTGCCAGGGTCCCGTGATCCAAGGACAACTTCCCGGGGAGAATGCATGGTGCAACTCAGGCTGATGCAACGTCATGCTGGGCTCTGCAGCTGCAGGCTTGCCCCACATCCGTACCCCTCCTTTACCACGACCTCAGTGAGCCAGAGCCCCCGAATCAGCTGCTCCTTTAAACCCGTCCTGTCTGAGCGAGAACAGACGCCCTCAGGCAACCTACACGCAGAGGCGTGTCCAAATACAAAGCTGAACCCCAGGAGCTGTGTGACCAAAGAAGAGAAAGGAAAATTTCTCCCAGCAGCCTCAGGAGCAGAGGATTAAAGCTCCACAATCAACTTGATGTACCCTGCATCTGTGGAATACCTCAATAGACAAGGAATCATCCCAAATTGAGAAGGTGGACTTTGGGAGCAAAGATTTATTTTTTCCACTTTTTCTCTTTTTGTGAGAGTGTATGTGTATGCTTCTGTGTGAGATTTTGTCTGTATAGTTTTGCATTCACCATCTGTTCTAGGATTCTGTGTGTCTGTTTTTTTGTTTGTTTGTTTGTTTTTTCACTTTTTAAATTTTTTTCTTAATAATTATTTGTATTTTTATATTAATAACTTTGTTATTTATTTTATTTTATTTTACTTTATTTTATTTTATCCTTTCTTTCTTTCTTTCTTTCTATTTTTTCTCCCTTTATTCTGAGCCGTGTGGATGAAAGGCTCTTGGTGCTCCAGCCAGGAGTCTGGCTGTGCCTCTGAGGTGGAAGAGCCAAGTTCAGGACACTGGTCCACAAGAGACCTCCCAGCTCCACGTAATATCAAACGGCAAAAATCTCCCAGAGATCTCCATCTCAATGCCAAGACCCAGCTTCACTCAATGACCAGCAAGCTACAGTGCTGGACACCCTATGCCAAACAACTAGCAAGACAGGAACACAGCCCCATCCATTAGCAGAGAGGCTGCCTAAAATCATAATAAGGCCACAGACACCCCAAAACACACCACAAGACATGGGCTTGCCCCTCAGAAAGACAAAATCCAGCCTCATCCACCAGAACACAGGCACTAGTCCCCTCCACCAGGAAGCCGACACAACCCACTGAACCAACCTTAGCCACTGGGGACAGATACTAAAAACAACGGGAACTATGAACCTGCAGCCTGCAAAAAGAAGACCCCAAACACAGTAAGTTAAGAAAAATGAGAAGAAAGAAAAACTCACAGCAGATGAAGGAGCAAGGTAAAAACCCAACGGACCTAATAAATGAAGAGGAAATAGGCAGTCTCCCTGAAAAAGAATTCAGAATAATGATAGTAAAGATGATTCAAAATCTTGGAAATAGAATAGAGAAAATACAAGAAACATTTAACAAGGAACTAGAAGAACTAAAGATCAAACAAACAATGATGAACAACACAATATATGAAATTAAAAATTCTCTAGAAGGAATCAATAGCAGAATAACTGAGGCAGAAGAAAGGATAAGTGAGCTGGAAGATAAAATAGTGGAGATAACTACTGCAGAGGAGAATAAAGAAAAAAGAATGAAAAGAACTGAGAACAGTCTCAGAGACCTCTGGGACAACATTAAATGCACCAACATTCAAATTATAGGGGTCCCAGAAGAAGAAGAGTAAAAGAAAGGGACTGAGAAAATATTTGAAGAGATTATAGTTGAAAACTTCCCTAATATGGGAAAGGAAATAGTTAATCAAGTCCAGGAAGCACAGAGAGTCCCATACAGGATAAATCCAAGGAGAAACACGCCAAGGTACATATTAATCAAACTATCAAAAATTAAATACAAAGAAAACATATTAAAAGCAGCAAGGGAAAACAACAAATAACACACAAGGGAATCCCCATAAGGTTAAGAGCTGATCTTTCAGCAGAAACTCTGCAAGCCATAAGGGAGTGGCAGGACATATTTAAAGTGATGAAGGGGAAAAACCTACAACCAAGATTACTCTACCCAGCAAGGATCTCATTCAGATTTGATGGAGAAATTAAAACCTTTACAGACAAGCAAAAACTGAGAGAATTCAGCACCACCAAACCAGCTTTACAACAAATGCTAAAGTAACTTCTCTAGGCAAGAAACACAAGAGAAGGAAAAGACCTACAATAACAAACCCAAAACAATTAAGAAAAAAGGAATAGGAACATACATATCGATAATTACCTTAAATGTAAATGGATTAAATGCTCCCAGGAAAAGACACAGACTCGCTCAATGGATACAAAAGCAAGACCCATATATATGCTGTCTACAAGAGACCCACTTCAGACCTAGGGACACATACAGACTGAAAGTGAGGGGATGGAAAAAGATATTCCATGCAAATGGAAATCAAAAGAAAGCTGGAGTAGCAACTCTCATATCAGACAAAATAGACTTTAAAATAAAGACTATTACAAGAGACAGAGAAAGACACTACATAATGATCAAGGGATAGATCCAAGAAGAAGATATAACAATTGTAAGTATTTATGCACCCAATATAGCAGCACCTCAATGCATAAGGCAAATGCTAACAGCCATAAAAAGGGAAATCAACAGTAACACAATCATAGTAGGGGACTTTAACACCCCACTTTCACCAATGGACAGATCATCCAAAATGAAAATAAATAAGGAAACACAAGCTTTAAATGATACATTAAACAAGATGGACTTAATTGATATTTATAGAACTTTCCATCCAAAAACAATAGAATACATATTCTTCTAAAGTGCTCATGGAACATTCTCCAGGATAGATCATATCTTGGTTCACAAATAAAGCCTTGGTAAATTTACGAAAATTGAAATTGTATCAAGTATCTTTTCCAACCACAACACTATGATACTAGATATCAATTACAGGAAACGACCTGTAAAAGATACAAACACATGGAGGCCAAAGAATACACTGCTTAATAACCAAGTGATCACTTAAGAAATCAAAGAGGAAATCAAAAAATACATAGAAACAAATGACAATTGAGACCCGATGACACAAACCCTATGGGATGAAGCAAAAGCAGTTCTAAGAGGGAAGTTTATAGCAATACAATCCTACCTTAAGAAACAGGAAACATCTCAAATAAACAACCTAACCTTGCACCTAAAGCAATTAGAGAAAGAAGAACAGAAAAACCCCAAAGTTAGCAGAAGGGAAGAAATCATAAAGATCAGATCAGAAATAAATGAAAAAGAAATGAAGGAAATGATAGCAAAGATCAATAAAACTAAAAGCTGGTTCTTTGAGAAGATAAACAAAATTTATTAAACCATTAACCAGACTCATCAAGAGAAAAAGGGAGAAGACTCAAATCAATAGAATTAGAAATGAAAAAGAAGTAATAACTGACACTGCAGAAATACAAAGGATTATGAGAGATTACTACAAGCAACTCTATGCCAAAAAATGGACAACCTGGAAGAAATGGACAAATTCTTAGAAATGCACAACCTGCTGAGACTGAACCAAGAAGAAATAGAAAATATGAACAGACCAATCACAAACAATGAAATTGAAACTGTGATTAAAAATCTTCCAACAAACAAAAGTCCAGGACCAGATGGCTTCACAGGCGAATTCTATCAAACATTTAGACAAGAGCTAACACCTATCCTTCTCAAACACTTCCAAAATATTGCAGAGGGAGGAACACACCCAAACTCATTCTACGAGGCCACCGTCACCCTGATACCAAAATCAGACAAAGATGTCACAAGGAAAGAAAACTACAGGCCAATATCACTGATGAACATAGATGCAAAGCTCCTCCACAAAATACTGGCAAACAGAATCCAACAGCACATTAAAAGGATCATACACCATGATCAAGTGGGGTTTATTCCAGGAATGCAAGAATTCCTCAATATATGCAAAGCAATCAACGTGATACACCATATTAACAAACTGAAGGAGAAAAACCATATGATCATCTCAATAGACGCAGAGAAAGCTGTCAACAAAATTCAACACCCATTTATGATAAAAGCCCTGCAGAAAGTAGGCATAGAGGGAACTTTCCTCAACATAATAAAGGCCATATATGACAAACCCACAGCCAACATTGTCCTTAATGCTGAAAAACTGAAACTATTTCCACTAAGATCAGGAACAAGACAAGGTTGCCCACTCTCACCACTATTATTCAATATAGTTTTGGAAGTGTTAGCCACAGCAATCAGGGAAGAAAAAGAAATAAAAGGAATCCAAATCGGAAAAGAAGAAGTAAAGCTGTCACTGTTTGCAGATGCCATGATACTATACATAGAGAATCCGAAAGATGCTACCAGAAAACTCCTAGAGCTAATCAATGAATTTGGTAAAGTAGCAGGATACAAAATTAATGCACAGAAATCTCTTGCATTCCTATACACTAATGATGAAAAATCAGAAAGTGAAATTAAGAAAACACTCCCATTTACCATTGCATCAAAAAGAATAAAATATCTAGGGATAAACCTACCTAAGAAGACAAAAGACCTGTATGCCGAAAATTATAAGACACTGATGAAAGAAATTAAAGATGATACAAATAGATAGAGAGATATACCATGTTCTTGGATTGGAAGAATCAACATTGTGGAAATGACTATACTACCCAAAGCAATCTACAGATTGAACGCAATCCCTATCAAACTACCACTGGCATTTTTCACAGAACTAGAACAAAAAATTTCACAATTTGTATGGAAACACAAAAGACCCCAAATAGCCAAAGCAATCTTGAGAACGAAAACTGGAGCTGGAGGAATCAGGCTCCCTGACTTCAGACTACACTAGAAAGCTACAGTAATGAACACAGTATGGTACTGGCACAAAAACAGAAATATAGATCAATGTAACAGGATAGAAGGCTCAGAGATAAACCCCCGCACATATGGTCACCTCATCTTTGATAAAGGAGGCAAGCATATACAGTGGAGAAAAGACAGCCTCTTTAATAAGTGGTGCTGGGAAAACTGGACAGGTACATGTAAAAGTATGAAATTAGAACACTCCCTAACACCATACACAAAAATAAACTCAAAATGAATTAAAGACCTAAATGTAAGGCCAGACAGTATCAAACTCTCAGAGGAAAACATAGGCAGAACACTCTGTGACATAAATCACAGCAAGATCCTTTTTGACCCAGCTCCTAGAGAAATGGAAATAAAAACAAAAATGAACAAATGGGACCTAATGAAACTTAAAAGCTTTTACACAGCAAAGGAAACCATAAACAAGATTAAAAGACAATCCTCAGAATGGGAGAAAATATTTGCAAATAAAGCAACTGACAAAGGACTAATCTCCAAAATGTACAAACAGCTCATGCAGCTCAATATCAAAAAAACAAACAACCGAATCCAAAAATGGGCAGAAGACCTAAATAGACATTTCTCCAAAGAAGATATACAGATTGCCAACAAACACATGAAAGAATGCTCAACATCATTAATCATTAGAGAAATGCAAATCAAAACTACAGTGAGATATCATCTCACACTGGTCAGAATGGCCATCATCAAAAAGTGTAGAAATATTAAATGCTGGAGAGGGTGTGGAGAAAAGGGAACCCTCTTGCCCTGTTGGTGGGAATGTAAATTGATACAGCCACTATGGAGAACAGTATGGAGGTTCATTCAATAACTAAAAATAGAACTACTATATGACCCAGCAATCCCACTACTGGGCATATACCCTGAGAACACCATAATTCAAAAAGTGTCATGTACCACAATGTTCATTGCAGCTCTATTTACAGTAGCCAGGACATGGAAGCAACCGAAGTGTCCATCAACAGATGAATGGATAAAGAAGATGTGGCACATATATACAATGGAATATTACTCAGCCATAAAAAGAAACGAAATGGAGTTATTTGTAGTGAGGTGGATGGAGTTAGAGTCTGTCATAGAGAGTGAAGTAAGTCAGAAAGAGAAAAACAGATACCGTATGCTAACACATATATATGGAATCTAAGAAAAAAAAAAGTCCATGAAGAACCTAGGGGCAAGATGGGAATAAAGACACAGACATACTAGAGAATGGACTTGAGGACACGGGGAGGGGGAAGGGTAAGCTGGGATGAAGTGAGAGAGTGGCATGGACATATATACACTACCAAACGTAAAATAGCTAGTGGGAAGCAGCCGCATGGCACAGGGAGATCAGCTCGGTGCTTTGTGACCACCTAGAGGGGTGGGATAGGGAGGGTGGGAGGGCGGGAGATGCAAGAGGGAGGAGATATGGGGACATATGTATATGTGTAACTGATTCACTTTGTTATAAAGCAGAAACTAACACAGCATTGTAAAGCAATTATACTCCAATAAAGATGTTTTAAAAAAAAAGAATTAATTTAGAAAAAACAAAAACAAAAAACTGTGGTTCTTCCTCATGCACATTTCTAACTAAATGGACTGACCTGACCAAAGGCAATTTAGAATATCAGTGTCCATTATGGGGAACCTCTGAAATTCCCAAACTTAATTTTCTTAAAACTGAATTGGATTACAATAGCTCAAAAACTTCCAAACCTGAATGTTATGCCTATTTTGATGGGTATTTTGAGGTTTCCAAATGTTATCAAGAACCTAAAATTGCCTCTCTGCAAAATGAGATTTTAAGATTAACTGAGGCAAACAATTAATGAAAGGCAAAATGACTCCCAAAACCTCAGACTCTTCTTCCTTGGTTTCTTTGTCTCAGGTTCCACCTTCAACATTGTCTTGTCTTCTTCCTCAGCTCCTAATGGTCAGGCTCCACCTCTGGCACCATCTTCCTCCTCTCCTTCTATACACCCTACACCTCCTTTAAACCCTGAGTCCCCTCATACTAATTCTCTCATTGAACTTTCCTTTTTCTCTGAAACTCTCCCCACTCCCTTTTCTCTGAACTTACCAGAAACCGTCCCTTTAAAGTTAAGCCTTCTGAGGATCCAAGCACTAAGCCCTTAATTTCTTATATTCCCTGAGCCAAAGCTGAACTGCAAGCCATAATCAAAGACTTTCCCAAAATAACCAAAGATCCTCAAAGATTTGCTGAGCAATTTAATATAGTCATTTAAACTTATCAACCTTGTTTCTCTGACTTATATTAGCTAGTGCATATGCTTGTTAGTGAGGGCCAGGACAAACACTGGATGAAGACCACCAACTGGGAAATCTTGAAATGGCTGCAGGAGACAACCAGGATACCAGCCCACTAACTTACTATATGATTAGGTTCAGGCAATCACTGGGTAACTTTATTAAGCAATTCCTAGGGCTTTTCCAAGGCTTGTTGATTGGAAAAAAACATCAGACTTACACACAAAAATCTGATGAACCTGTTCATGACTATTACAATTGACTTCAGATAATTTTTAAGAAAATTCTGGTCTTCCTTCAAATGTTGATTCCACTCAGGTAGCTTTTAATTCTGCTTTATTAATGAGCTGAACTGAGGCCTTTCCCTTCCAGTAAAAAGACCAGGATGGAATGGGAAATTATGTCCACTCCAGATTTAGTTAATCTAGCAAACCAGCTCTCTCACACTCTAGATGAGTCATCTAAAAAAGACCAATAAGATTCTCAATCGTCAGCTCCATCAAAAAGATAAAAGAAAAAAATGATTTAAAAAATGATAAAAAAAAATCTTCAACTACAGCAGTTGAAGGCCCCTAAACAAAACCAAAATTCTCCTGGTTTCTGCTATTACTGCAAAGAGCCAAGACAATGGAACAGAAATAGTTACAAATTTAAGTGTCTTAGGCACTTTCACCCTTCTAACCAGCCTTTCCAACATCCTCCCAAATCTCAATGATGTAGCTATGAGGAACTACAAGGGTTCTTCCAAATGCTCCCTCTAATCAGATTGGAGAAGCATTTTGCCAGATGGGGATGAATCTTTTCCAGTCTTAATTGACACCAGAGCCACACTCTTGGTGCTCAACTCCACTACTATAAAGCAGCTCCTACCTCAAAATACTAAAATAGTTCAAATAGTGGGGATCCCTAATGAACCTCAAGAGATTCCTGTCTCTGAACCTATTCCCTTTTGTTTAGACTCTTTGAGAGACACACATTATTTTCTCCTTAGTTCCTTTTCCCCATCAATTTATTAGGCCAAGACTTCTTAAAGAAGTATCATGACAGAATTCCTTTCTCCCAAAAGGGGGAAATAATTCTAGAATTTAACAGTAGTCATTCAAAGTAACCAACCAGATGAATTAAAAGACCCTTTGACACCTTTTATTTGTTCTGTCTCTGACGGTACTAGAGCGGATTCTGGAAACACTGATCATTTGTCCCTGTTGAATCAGGTACCATTTTATTTATAGGCAAAATCTCCAACTGATGTTGGCAAAATTCACAGCACATATCCATCAAAATTCAAATATACCCGTCAAAATCTCTTCGCAGAATTAATCAATACCATGAAAGTAAAGAAGCTCTTCAAGGTAGAAAGTCCATACTAGAAGATTACAAGACTCAAGGCCTCATTATCCCTTGTATCAGTCCCTGTAATGCTCCTACTTTACTGATGAGAAAATATAAGGGTCAAGCATGGAAGTTTGTCTAGGACCTCTTAAAAATATATTGATATAACATTATCTCTCAACACCCTGTTGTTCCTAACCCTTGTATATTACTAACATCTATTCCCACCAGAAATATATTATTTATTGTAATTGATTTATGCAATGCATTCTTTAGTATTACAGTTGATGAAGCCAGTCAATACCTTTTTGCCTTCACTTCTGAAGAAAAACAATTCACCTGAACTGTAATGCCTCAGGGTTCTACTGAGAGTCCTTCTTATTTCTCACAAATCCTGAAAGCTGATCTGTATGATATAAAATTCCCTAGAGGTTCTACTTTGTTGCACTATATGGATGATTTGCTTCTTTGCTCTCTTTCTCAAGACTCCTCAGAAGAAGACAGCATCCATTTGCTAAAGATTTCAGCCTTAAAGGGACATAAGGTTGACCAAAAAAATTGCAGTTTTCCCAAACTGTTTTGATATTTAGGGCATTAGATATCAGAACAAGGGCTACGTATAATCCAGATAGACTTCATGATGTCCTAAGTTTCCCAAAACCCCAAACTAAATGTCAGCTGGGAGGTCTTCTTGGGCTAGTTGGTTATTGCTGTAATTGAATTTCAAATTTCTCTTTTATGACCAAACTCCTGTATGTTTTACTAAAGAATAACTTGCCCAACCCAAAAACTTTATGGGAAGAATCAGATGACATAGCTTTTAAGGCCTCAAAGGAGAGTTTGATGAACCTGCTTGCCCCTCAGCATCCCAGATCCCTTTTTCCCTTTTGTATATGAAAAGAAAGAAAATGCCCTTGGGGTATGCATCCAAAAACACGAGGACCACCATCAACCCCTAGGGTATTATAGCCAGCAACTGGACTCTGTGGAACAAGGATACCCCTCTTGCCTTAGAGCCATTATAGCCACTGCCATTTTTGGTTAAGGCCACTGAGAAAATCACTGGGATCCCCTTTAACCATTTGTGTACTTCATGCGGTAGAGGGTCTCCTGAATTATTATCACACTCAACACTTCTCAGCCAGCCACCTCACCTCCTATGATGTCCTTTTGTTAACTACCCCTCACATAACTCTTTTATGTTGTAATAACCTTAATCCTGCTACTCTTCTCCCCTCTGTCACCAATGGAGATCCTCACAACTGCTTAATATTGACAGATCACCTCCTGACTCCTCGTGATGATCTACAGGAAATTCCTCTGAGTAACACTCATGGTTCACTGATGGTTCATATTTAAAAGGTGATAACAGCAAATCTTGTGCTGCGTATGCTATTCCAACTTTGTTTGATGTTATTGAGGCAGCATCTCTGCCTACAACTGCTTCAGCCCAACATGCCAAATTATACACTCTTACATCAGCTTGCACTTTAGCCAAGAGCAAATCTGCCAGTATTTATACTAATAGTAGATATGCTTTCAGAGGGAATGTTGTAGAAACCATGTGACTTCCTTACTTCCAGCATAAATAAAATATTAAATAGCCCCTATGTTCAGGAATTATTGGATACAGTACTTTTACCCACCATTTAGCTATTCTTAAGATTCTGGGGCATTCTAAACTTCACTCTCTGGAAACTAACTGAAATAGCCTTGCTGACATTTCCACAAGGAATGCTGTCCTTAAAGTGACGAACAGCATCCAAACATCTGTCATGCTCCAAACCGACCATTTCTTGTAATAGTTCTTCCTATCACCAGTCCAGTTCTTCAGAGGCAACCACTTTTTAAATACTTTAGCTGTTTCTTCTAATAGTCATTACTTAACATTTTTCTTTAAATAAAATTCAAAAATTAATTTTAAATCATATGCTTATACTACTATTTAAAAACATTTTTAGATATTATCTATTGACTTCATGCTAAGATACATAAATATTTACTTCATACCACCACCACTAATGTCACCTCTACTCCTTTTTTTGTCATATCTGAGAAATCTTTGCCAAACCTAAGGTCACAAAATGTTTTCTCTCTTTTTCATCTGGAAGTTTATAGTTTTAGGATTTATATTTATGTCTATTCTCCATTTCAGTTAATTTTTGTATATGGTGCAAGAAATGAATTAAAGTTAAAATTCTTTCTTCCTTCCTTTTGTCTTTTTTTTTCTTTTTCTTTTTTTTTTTTTGTGCATCTGGATATCCCATCATTGTCCCAGCAACATTTGTTAACAAGGCTCTCCTTTTGCCACCCAACTGACTTTGTACCTTGGTAAAAAAAAATCATTAGTCAACAAGAGAATGAGAAGACATGCCACACACTGGCAGGAGATATTTGCAAAAGACACATCTGATAAAGGACTATTATCAAAAATATACAAATAATTTTTGAAAATCAATAAGAAAATGAACAACTTGATTTAAAAATGAGCAAAAAACCTGAACAGATGCCTCACCAAAGAAAATATACAGGTGACAAGTAGGTATATGAAAAGATGCTCAGCATCATGTGTCATTAGGGAACTGAAAATTAAAACAACAATGACATATCACTGCACACATATTAGAATGGCCAAAATTTGAAACATTGATAACACCAAATGCTGGGGATGATGTGGAGCAACAAGAACTCTCATTCACTAATGGTGAGAATACAAAATAATACAGCCACTCTAGAAGGCAGTTTGCCTCCAGCATGTTAGGAGTTAGTTGGACTGTACGTCTAGTCCCCCAACTTTTCTGGCTGCTACCCAAAGGGCTGGCTTCTAATCCACAAATCTCTGAGAGCTGATACTGTCCAGCATTAGCTAGGTCCCTGTGGATGACAGAGAGCCAAGCAACAGTTTAAAACAGCATGTGGTCTGAACAAGTGTGCAGACATCTGCAACAACTCCTCTTTCTGGCTCAGTGCACAGTGAATGGAAGATAAAATCCAGCTCCTATCTTCTCCTGGGGAGAGAAGGAATTGGACCAAACATCTAGTGCCCCAGCTTTTCTTGCTACTACTCAAAGGACTGGCTTCTATCTATCTCATCTGTCTCAGGGCTCTGATGGGACTTAGCATACTCTAGCCTCCTGGGGACCACTAAGAACAAAGATTGTGGTTTGGACGCATAGAGTTTTTGTATGCAAGTGAAGTTAATTTGTTATTAGTTTAAAAAACTGTTATAAATACATGATATTTTATGTAAGCCCCATGATAACCACCCAAAAAATACCTATAGAAGTTATACAAAAGAAGAAGAGAAAGGAATTAAAGCCTATCAATACAAAAAGAAAAGAAAAGGAAAGGAAAGAAACACAAAGAAAATAGCAAGAGAGAAAAAGAGGGACAAAAAAACCCCTATAACACAAAGAGAACACAGTTAACAAAATGACAATAGTAAATCATTCCCTATCAATAATTATTTAAATGCAAATGGATTAAATCCTCAATCAAAAAAAAAAAAAGATATTCAGTGGCTTAATGGATAAAAAATAAGATCCAACTTTATGCTGTCTACAGGAAACTCACTTTAGATTCAAGGACACACATAGACTGAAAGTGGAGGGGTAGGAAACATAGTCCACACAAATGGTAACAAGAAAACTGGGGTAGCTACACTTATATCAGACAAAATAGACTTTAGGTCAAAAATTGTCTCTATTATTTGTAGTGAGGTGGATGGACCCAGAGACTGTCATACAGAGTGAAGTAAGTCAGAAACAGAAAAACAAATACCATATGCTAACACATATATATGGAATCTCTAAAAAAAAATGCTTCTGAAGAACCTAGGGGCAGGAGAGGAATAAAGACGTAGACGTAGAGAATGGGCTTGAGGACACGAGGAGGGGGAAGGGTAAGCTGGGACGAAGTGAGAGAGTAACGTTGACATATATACACTATCAAATGTAAAATAGATAGCTAGTGGGAAGCAGCTGTATAGCACAGGGAGATCAGCTCGGTGCTTTGTGATCACCTAGAGGGGTGGGATAGGGAGGGTGGGAGGGAGACGCAAGAGGGAGGGGATATGGGGATATATGTATACATATAGCTGATTCACTCTGTTTTACAGCAGAAACTAACACAACAATGTAAAGCAATTATACTCCAATAAAGATGTTAAAAATAAAATAAAATAAAATATGCAACTGAATGTCCCACAAATATCTCATATTTGGCACATCCAAAACTGAACTCATCATCAACTCACATCCTCCTTTGCTCCACTATACAACTGTCCTTGGGCACATTTGATTGTAATAAACAGAAATTTACTCAAGGTTGATCACATTTCTTTTTTTCATCTCATGAAACCCAACTGTTGCAGGGCATAACAGTTATAGGATTTGGTTTTCTGCTTTAACGATGAGCTTCTCTTCTATCCTAGATTGAGGGACACTAATTGTACAAAGTGTGGAGTATTTATTCCTCTCTTCCAGTGAAGGAAAATTCTATTTCCAAGGACTTGGGAAAAGATGTAAAAAATTAAAAGTTAATGTGTTGTGAAGGACTGGGGACATCAGGCTCTTTCTCATGATCATCATACCCTATTATGGGGGAGACATTTTAGAATGAAGGCTTTTATGAATAAGATTCTAAAGAAAAAGTGAGTAGAAAGAGCAGGGCAAAAGACAGATAGAAGAGGCTCTGTGTCCTGAAGTTCATATGCCTGGCCATATCCTTGAGTCCCATAAACTGTAGTCTGGAAGGTGCTGCAGCTAGTGGGTTGCTATGAAGGGCACTGTGCAAGTGCCCAGAATCTCTTATTAAATGGAGAATTCATACCAGAACCATAGCTTGGAGATGACTCACCTGGTTAGGCCACTCAGCCTGAGTGGAAACCTTGCCATATTGTGCCTCAAGGTATTGCAATGAGACAGGCTGGGACCTGGGACCCTTTGCTGCAGTGCTTTCACCTAGACAAATATCTCCTCGAGCAACAGAATACAAAGAAACTGTAAGGGACTAAAAATAACTGCACACATGTGCAGTTGAGGCAAATTATGAGCAACAAGATACAAAAAGACCAAAATCCAACTGCCACTTCTGAGGTGTTGGGACAAAAGCAGGATACTTCACAAGATCCCTGCAGATAACACCACCAAAGGAGTGAGCAGACCACCTAAGCCACCTTTCTTGCCTAACCCACGAGTCTGCCCCCACCCTCACCCCATTTAAGGGACCAGCTTGCCCCCCCTCAGGGAGAGAGCAAGGGAACATGTTTCCTGTTCTTTTTTTTTTTTTTTTTAAAGATGTTTGTTCCTAAGGGTCTGTTTCTCTACCATCATGGTGTTTCTTTCTTTTTTTTTTTTTTTTAAGTTTAATTTTTATTTATTTATGTATTTACGGCTGTATTGGGTCTTCGTTTCTGTGCGAGGGCTTTCTCCAGTCGCGGCAAGCGGGGGCCACTCTTCATCGCGGTGCGCGGGCCTCTCACTATCGCGGCCTCTCTCGTTGCGGAGCACAGGCTCCAGACGCGCAGGCTCAGTAGTTGTGGCTCACGGGCCCAGTTGCTCCGCGGCATGTGGGATCTTCCCAGACCAGGGCTCGAACCCGTGTCCCCTGCATTGGCAGGCAGATTCTCAACCACTGCGCCACCAGGGAAGCCCTGTTTCCTGTTCTCACTCCCTCATGCAGCAGCATGAACCCCAATAAAGCCTTGCCTGAATTTTCTTGTCTGGCCTTTTATCAATTTATATTGATTAAAGAGTCCAGGAACCCTGGTCGGTAACAATACAAAATGAGCACAGGACTAGGGACTTCCTGCCACTTCCTACTACTCATAACGTCCAGGATTTAGGTTGCAGACTATGAGTGTGGTCTAAATATTTAAATATCATAATATTTTTTTCTTGAAAACTTGGAACTGAGTAGAAGGGACTGCTGTAATATTTGTCAGAATATCTCTCTCTTTCTATTGTCTTCCTGACGCTGAGGCTGAGTACCAGGGGCCATTGATCATTGCACTAGTGTTGTTTTCTTTGTATCCTTTTTTCCAAAAATGGGAAAATAAAAGGTAGACCAAAAAAAGCTATATATTTCTTCACTTATTTAGGTTAACAGATTATGAATAATTTTGTGCCAACATATTTGACAACTAAGATGAAATGAGATGTCAGTACTACTATAGCTCAACATATGAATCCCTAAAAATCAATGCACCATGAAATCATGTAATAAAAACTGAAGATCTTATGGGGAAAATGAGATTAGAGGTGCAGCACCCAAACACTTCATCAGTGACCCATTACAAAAATATAGGATCTTAATAAACATGGTAGCACACTTTTATGCATGTTAAACAGTTAAGAAATATATAAATACTACATATAATACATAGGAAAGTCAACTGAAGTTTGCTTATGGAAATGGATGTAGGAAGGGTTGCAGCTTGTGAGTCATTGTGAAGTAGTTTTAAGCAGGGTTATCAAAATTTGCAGTCTTTCACAGCCTTAAATCTTAGGTCATATTATTCTTTCTTTCAAATGTAGGCCTTTCAAGAGATGCATATATAATAGATAACTGTTTCATTAAAATTGAAAATGTAATCCAATGTAATCCTTCTTCTTCAATTATTATGTGTTTCATTGCTAGAAGTTCTTCTGCAAGTTTTAAATCTGCAATCACATCTTCACCCAAGGCTGAAAGCTTTGGAAATTGCAACAGTGTTTTAAATCACCAAACCATCATTGAAGGAGCCACTTGTGCAGGG
Source organism: Balaenoptera acutorostrata (assembly GCF_949987535.1). Lineage (NCBI taxonomy): Eukaryota > Metazoa > Chordata > Mammalia > Artiodactyla > Balaenopteridae > Balaenoptera > Balaenoptera acutorostrata. The sequence continues at coordinate 73,390,926 of NC_080085.1, forward strand.
CCTGACAATTTTCATTTAAGGCCTTTGTGTATAGATAGTGCCTTCTCATCAAATGTGAGAAAGGTTGTTCCTAATTTTTTTTACTGTCTAGTCTTCAATCCATAGATTCATCAATCTTTTCATTTCTTCTATTACTTTAGGTCTCATTACTGATTTTGTATTCCTTGAAGTTTTTCCAGACATAGATGTTTCCTTTATTTTCACTGTATTGTATCAGAAGGTCCAAAAATGCATATTTCTTTATACCTACTGCTCAGGAGATATCACATATTCTCACACTTCTTTCAAAATTCTTGGTTACTTCAAACTTCACCTCAATATTTAAAGCTTTCCTTTCTCATGCAGTGCTTGGTGTTTTGGGGCGAGAGTGCTTAGACACGTTTAGGATATTGTTTACTTACATAGAAAAATTCACAAATAAAAAATAGTAACAAAACACAATTTTGTAGGTAACACCTGAGTGAACCAAGGTATCTGGTAGATATTTGAGGAGTCTGTGTGTGTGTTTTGTGCATTCTTACACAGTCTGATTGAACTGGGTGCTGTTTTCTGCATTCACATCGTGTTTCTTATGGACGAAATAGTGCATGAGTGAACATGAAATTTATGTAATTTTCAAATTGTTTCCTAATATATCTACCATATTGGAACAAATTCACCTTTTTAAATAAGTGTTGTTGTAGAACTGACTGTGCACAACTCAGCAAAGCAGCCACAAGAAAGAATGGAAAATCTGAGAGCATGTTAAATAGTTTGGATTTATAATGAAAAACCTTATTACAAAGAAATCTCCAGGCCTGGATGGCTTCATTGGTGAAATCTTTTAGATATTTAGGGAAGTAATAATGCCAATCTTAAACAAACTTTTCCTGAAAATAAAGAGGAAACAATTCCCAATTTGTCTATGAAGCTAATAAAACACTGATACCAAAGTCTTAAAAGAAAATTACAAACCAATAACCATCATGGCCATAGATGTAAAAATCCTAATGAAAATATTAGCAAATGGAATTAAGCAATATATAAGAAGAATAATGTATTAGTCTGCTTAGGCTGCCATAGCCAAATACTATAGACTGGGTGGCCTAAACAACAGAAATATATTTTCTAAGCTCTGGAGGCTGGAAGTCCCAGATCCAGGTCCAGCAGGGTTGGTTTCTGGACACCACTGAAGGGATAAAAAGGCAAGCCACAGTGTGAGAGAAGATATTAACAACACATAAATCTGGCAAAGTGCTTGTATACAGTCTTCTGAAGGAACACCTACAAATAAATGAGAAAGATGGACAACAGAATAGAAAAAGTGGGCTAAAAACTCGAATAAGCACTTTATGAAAGATAACATCAAAATGGCCAATTGAAATATGAAATGGTGATCAATTTCATTAGACATCAGGGAAATGCAAATAATAACTTGAATGAGGGACTTCCCTGGTGGCACAGTGGTTAAGACTCCGTGCTTCCAGTGCAGGGGGCCCGGGTTTTGTTGCTTGTAATCAAAGAATGCTGACCAATACAGAAATTGGTATCAGGAATAAAGAGTAGTTCAGAGAGAAAGGTGTAGGGATTTTGAATACTCTTAGTCCTCCAGATCCTCCCAGATAGCCCCCTTAAAATGTCAGACTACCACTCTCTCCTGCTCAAAGCTCTAAATTTTTACATAAGTGACCTATCAAGGTTAGGTATAAATTCAACTGAAATAATTTTAGAAACCAAAAGAATCAGTCTTTGAGTTTAGCTTTTAAAAATCTCAGCTTTTTTTGACCGTGAGAAGTAAAGGGGCTTTCTTTAGTATGGCCATCAGAGGTCCCTGAGATTTATTATATGCCTAGGGGCAAATTTAAGAAGCTGCACATACTTTTCCTCTCACGTTAAATTAGTCAGTGCCATCAGACGTAGCCACTTCTGACACACTGGCCTTTTTTTATTGCTGTTCCTTCTGCGTGGAAGGTTCTTCCCTAAATTCCTTCAGGACTTTTCTCAAATGTCACTTTATCAGAAAGCCTTTCCCTAATCTATCTAAATCAATAAATTCCCACCCCATCCCCATACTGTTTTATTTTCCTTCATAGCATTTGGCACTTTGTAACATTTATTTGTTTCTCTTTTCCTCCTGGAATCACAAGCTCCGTGAGGGAAGGCATTACGTTATGTTCTGTACTTTGAACAAGTGCCTGGCACGTAGTAGGCGCTTAGTGACATACTCTTAGGCTGTATGAACTTGCCCAAGTATTGCAGAGGTAACATGTTCTTTTTGTGACTATACAGTTATTTATTAAGGCAGCCGGACTTGGATTTTAAGTCCTCAACTAGAAAAATCACATATGCCTGAAAAAACGAACATAATGAAAAGTTCTGCACCCAGCAAAGTAATTTTCAAATGGACTATGGAGAATATTCTGAAAGGTGTCATCAGGGATAGCGACAGTCAACCACAGGGTTGAACCGTTTTCCCCGGAGAAAGAGGGCCAACTTTTGCAGCTTCCTAGAGCGGCACTAGGAAGGCGGAGAAAGGGCGGAGCCGGCCGACGAGGGGCGGAACTGGGTGGGGCTACTTTGAACGGTGCCTAGTTGAGCTATTTTGTCCCTTTCCGCTCTCCGTGCGAAGACCTGGGCGGAGAGTGCTACAGCTATGGCGGCCGTTAGCGTAAGTAAAAAATACTTTGCTTAGTTTCTCTGGATGCTGGTAGCGCTCTGATAACTGTAGAAGGGATCCTCCCAACTTCAGAAGGGAGTCCCTCAGCAAGAGGCGAGGTGGAGATGGGGTTGCGAGAGAATTGGCAAGGTCAGGGAATCTTTAACGTTTGAAGCCTCAAGACACCTGCTTCTCCTCTTTAGAGTTTCCTCAGCCTGGGACAGTTCTCTCTCCTCAATCCCCTGCTGTTGACTGTTTATACAGCGGCAGGGTTAAAACTGGGAAACAGCTGGGCGAAAATGGCCCGCCAGGCGACGAGCAGCGAACAGACTTGGGTCTTGAGATGAAACAAAGAGAAAAGAATCCTGGGCATTTGCCTGGGTGCACAGGGCGGGGCCTCACGACCCTTTGAAGGACTTTGTTCAAACATTATTTCGGGTGAAATAGACCAGGATAGAGACGTCTCAAGTCTCTCTGCAGTGCCTGGGTTTCTATGCACTGTTGTTACTTTACGGGTTTGAATGACAAACCTAAGTTTCTTTTGAGTTCTGTAATGGGAAAAGGTGCCTTTACTTAGGAATCTGTGTACAGGAAGTGACACAAGTGGCTGCTAGCTGCAGTTCCCTAAGTAGGTTTCAGTAACAGTAGTCGACAAATATGAGTAGACAAATACCTATGGGTAGATATTTGTAACGGGTTTTAAGTGTAAAATGCACTGCTTGCAGGAGATACAAATATGAATAATTCAGGCTCAGTATCCGTCTTGATTCGCCATTCTCACTCCATTTTTGCTTTCAGAATTTATTTGAATTATCACAACACCCTTCTAACTGGACTCGCTGCCTCTAGCCTGGCTCTCATGGAATTAATTTCCCCCTGCACTGCCAGAGTACTAAAATGTAAATCTGATTATGCCCTTCCACTACTTAAAAATCTTTATTGGCACTCTGTCATCTGCCCTCTAGGGTCAGGTCAGACTCCTATGTCTGGAACAACCGACTCTGCTTTGGCTTTCCAGCTTCATTTCCTGTCTCTCAGAAACTCTCCTAATATCTGTACTCCAAGCCTTTTTCCCTGCTCTTTCTCTGGGCCTGAAGTGCCCTTTCCCATCCTCATCTAGTTAGTTCCTATTCATATTTCACTCATTCATTTATCAGGGATTTGTGTACTGCCTCCCCGTATGCTAAATACAAAAGGCCTTTTCCAAGATAGTGTCCCAGATCTCCCCAGTCTGATTTAAATAACTCCTCTTTGTGCTCGAGAGGATTCTGGGCATACTTTTACCATAGGACTTATCATACTGCAAATAGTAGACTACTTACTTGTGTATTCTATCCTCCTAAACTATAAGCTACTTGAGGATAGTAATTATAATATGTTAATTTTTGTATCCTTAGTACCTAGCACAGGTATGAGCTATATTAGGGACTCAGTAAATTCTACATGAATAAATAAGTACCAGGCAATGGACATAAAAGAGATTAAATTAAGTAGTTGAGATGTATCATATAACAAATGATTGTCATTCAGAGTAGAGGAAGTGCCTTGTCTCAGGAGAAGTACAAAGTGATCTGAGGGTTCAGAAGAGAGAGTTCACACCTGGTTGAAGAGAATAAAGAAAGACATCATGGAGGGAGTACAGAGAGAGAAGGAATGGTCAGTGGTTAAAAAGCAGACCTGAATAGTGTGTTGTCACTGAAGCCTAGAGAAGGAGCGAGTTGAACAGTCTTTTGATTTGGCTATTAATAAGTCACTGGTAGCTGCCATTTATTAAGTGCTTACTGCAAGGCCAGGCACCATGCTAAAATACTTTGCATATGTTATTTCACTTAATTCTCAAGATAACTTTATGTTGTAGATGTTAATGATCACCATTTTACAAATGGAAAACTAAGGTTTAGAAAATTCAATTAAATTGTCCAAAGTCACAATGCTAATAAGAGCTGAAGTGAGGTAAAGTGGTAGAGTGAGAACCTAGATTGTAAGGGGTTAGGGAAAGGATAAGGGGTGGGAAACTGGCATTCATTTAGCACCTACTTTGACCAGCTGCTTTACATGTATTATTTCAGTTTAATCTTCTTGATGACCCTAAGAAATGGGTAGTATCCCCATTTTACATATGAAAAAACTGAGGTTTAGAAAAAGCGCTTGCTTCGGGTTATCCAAGTGGAAGAACCATGTTCAAACACAGGTATATTTGGCTTCAGAGTCCCTGATATTTCCACTACTCCTTGCCTCCTCTGGAAGGGAAGTGTACATTACTCTTTAGAGAAATGTTGCAGCAAAAGGTAGGGAAGAAATCTTGAGATGGGGGTAGCAAATTCCGGGAAGGTTTCTTTTCATTTAAAAAAGTAGGAGACTATATGCCAATTAAATCTCAATAAAACTGGTGAAAAAAAAATGTCAGGAGACCTGAGCAGGTTTGGAGACAAGTGGAAATGTGCCAAGAACTGGTAAGAATTAATAATAGTGATCACAGCTATTATGCTATTGAACATTTACTGTGTTAGGCATTTTGCTAAGCACGTTATGTGAATTTTCGCATTTATGCTTCACAGTGGCCCTATATCTAGGTACTGTTATTACCAGCATTTTACAGGTAAAGACACTGAAGCTTAGAAAGGTTGAGTAACTTTCCCACAGTCACTCACTCAGTCAGAAGTGGTAGATCTGGATCTGAAATCGCTATGGTCTGAGTTCAGATCGTGAGGCTTAAGCTTGGGGAAGCATCTGTGAGGCCAAGGTACAAAAATGCTGATCTGTGTTAATTTTGAAGCCCCAGAGATTAATAACAAGGAATAAGGTAGAAAGGAGTCCTGAAAGTTGGTAGATAACTCTGAAAATAGTTTACGTACATTTTGAGAGATAAGAACTTTTTGAGCAGATGTGATGGTGGAACACTGATGTGGAATTAGCCTTGAGAACAAGTACTGTACTGATCTCTCCTCCTGACCTCTTGAATCAGAGAGAATGGCTGGAGGACTGGCCTTCATTTAAAAGGATTGGAAGGAATGTAGTGTCAAAAGCTAGATTTCATTAATGCCAGAGATTGAGTGAATTTGAGGAAAATTTTCATCCTGAAAGATATTTGTTTCTAATAGAATACTTAATATTGAAATATGGCTACCATGTATTGAGTATTTCCTATGTGTCAGACGCTGTATTATGCTGTTGATGCACATTATTTTATTTAATTCTCACAAAAAGTTTTCTGTGGTAGATAGCTTTATTGGCTTAAAGAACAGGAGTAAAGCAGTAAGGAAAACAAGGCTGAAATAGGAGGTTGTAGTCAGAGAAAAGCTTGTTGAGTTTATGATTTTAGCTATTAACAAGTTCTGGGAAATGGTAAATTCAGGGTGTACTCATGGAGTGGGTAACTGCAGTGGAGTGAATATGAAGGTCTAAAAAGGTGAGGTCAAAGAAGAGTGAGGTGAGGCTTTTGAGTGGTTCAGCCATATGGATGTTAAAGTCACTCAGAGTTATGGCAGGATTTAGAGTATAGAAGAAGACTATTAACCAGGATCCTAAATCTTCAATGCAATGAAGTGACCAGGAGGCAAGTGCTAAGGATGAATAGATGGGTTGTATGAGTCTCAGACGAGAATTACTTTTCTTTCCTTTATGAAAACTTTCTTCAGTTGAAGTATAGCATACATACAGTTAAGTACACAAATCATAAGCAGCTTGGTAAAGTTTCAAAAAATGATCATACTTGTTCACCCAGCAGCCAAATTAAAAAAAAAAAAATTACCAGCAGCCCCGAAGCCCTCCCCTTTGCTCCTTCTCCACCATAGATTAATTAGCCTAGTTTTAACTTTATGTAAATGGAATAAGGCAGTATTTACTCTATGTCTGGCTTCTTTCACCCAATATTGTTTTTGAAATTCAGCCATTACACATGTATGCTAGTTCATTCATTCTTATTGCTCTATGATATTCTAGAGGGTGAATATATCATGATTTATTTATCCATTCTACTGTTAATGGACATTTGAATTATTTTCAGTTTTAAGCTATTACAAATAATGCTCCCATCAACATTCTTGTATATGTCTTTTGGCGCACATAAGTGCACATTGCCGTTGAGTATATACCTAGGAGTGGGATCGCCAGGTCATAGGGCATGCAGCTTTGGTAGCTACTGCCAAATAGTTTTCCAAAGTGGTTGTACCAATTTACATTCCCATTCATGAGGGTTCCAGTTGTTCCACTTTCTAACTAACAAGAACAGAGATTTTTACCTAAGGCTGGGGAAGTAATGGCTTAGAAGCAGCATTGGCAATCAGAAGAAGACAAACTCTACCTCCTATACCTGAGACACTTTGAATAGCCTCCACTTGAGAGTTACATGGGAAGCAGTGACCTCAGGGGACAGTCATGTTTCATTTCAGGCAAGGAGAGAAGAGGGTAGACACAATGGAAGGGCTTTTGGAGTTTGGTCGAGTAGCAGGAACTTTGGTCAGTGAAGAGAAAATACAGATCGCTGTAGAAATTAGAATACAGGAGATGATACATGACTCTGGAATTGTGTTTTGGGGCTTGAGTCAAGGATGATGGGGATGGGAAGGAACATGGATGCCATAGACCTAAAGGTTTCAAAATCCTTGATAATACCAGCCTTCGTGTCAACTTTAGTCTTTGTCTCTTTCCTCTTTTGTTTCATGTGACTGATATCAGAAAGTAGTTGGAACCTAACAAAGTCAAGTTCATTCTTGGGAAGACGGTTGGTTATCTCCAGCAAAATCAGTTTTTCACTTTCCACTCAGCATTGTTGAGCATCTGTATTTTCAGTGCAACTTTGAAAGTATGCTTTGAAACCCTTAACCATACTTGGTATAGGTTCCAGGATGTTGCTTTATGCCATAGAGTGAAAATGATCTGTGCCTTGCCTCCTACCACACCTATATGACTGAGCTATTCCCTGTGATGCCATCCTCACAGGTGGCTGTTAGGTGTTCTGTGAACCTCATTTAATATGGAAATTAAAAATTGCTTGACATGGACCCTAAAATGTTTGCATAACAGGCGCATGTAAGTCAATATTTCCTGATCTTAGCTGTGCATTAGAATCATCTGGGCAGCTTAGAAAAGGTACTGTTGCCTGAGCCCCACCCCAGATGGGGCATTTTAATATTTTAAAAGCCCACCAGTGATTCTGATGTGTTGCTAGGTTTGAGAACCACTGATTTAGGGGAGAATTTGTGGCTTTTATACAGGTTAGAGAAGAAAGGGTATTAGGATTTTCAGGTTATGAAGAACAGAGGCAAGTTCAAGTCATCTTAAGTGGTAGTTTATTGGAAAGTTGCATAGGTTAGGAAGAAAGCCTAGGAAACTGTCTCATCAGCTAAACAAATCTCAAGAAGAACCGTTCAGGATACCATAGCAACTCTAGTAGTTACCATTCTCATTAATGGTTCTGCTTCTGCTAACTCTATGTGTTTCACATCCAGACTTCCCTAGAGAGAAGATCTGATCAGGTTGGCTAGTCACTAACCACTGCAAAATACCCTTTTTAGGCAGAAATTGCACATCGGGCCCCTTTGTAAGGCAGTCTCTTGTTGGCTGCCTTTGGCTCAGATACCAATCCCTGGTCCAGTCAGTTTTGGCCAGTGCATCAGTCCTGTAGTTAACAGCATAGTGACCTATGTTAGAAATCACAGAAGGGAGCAATATAGTTGTCAGATGCTCTAGGACTTCTTAGAAGGGGCAAGGCAATGGATGGATACTTTTGGGGTTCATGGTCTGGTACAATTTACTTTTGAATACTTTCCAGAAGTGATAAAGTTGTTGAAAATATGGTAGGATATATTTAGAGTTGTTATTAAAAGCTAACTTATTAAGATCTTGTAATTTAAATTGGGAAATTGGTTGCCCAAGGATAAAAAAAACACCGAGACAACCAGTAAGTAGCAATCTGTGGTGGATAATAAAATTTGCTTAGTATAATTTGAACATATTCAGGGAAAATGTAACCCATTTCTGTAATCTCTCCTGAGTTATATAGACTTGATGGATATTAATACTCTTAAGCTAAGGCATGAGTTGCATACTTAATGTAGATTTGGCCTGGCTGTTTTTGGATCTTTTCTCTCAGTCATTCTGAAACTTACTAGGGACTTCTCATATCACTAGGCTAACTGCTACTGCCATATCCCCTCCTCAGCCTGGCTCTATAGTTCACCTCATTCATTCATACATCCAAATTCCTACTTGATATCTTTAGGTGCATCAAATTCAACATGTGCAAAATTCCTTTATTTTTACCACATTTGATTTTTCTGCTGTATTCCATCATTTTAAAGAATCCTCTACATCCATACTGTTAACAAGTCTTGTGAATACTTTTTACTTTCATACATTCTTATTCTTTTATACATTCTTTCAAAAAAAATCTTAATGCCCATAATGTGCAGGAGATGGTGATAAACATTGGGGATACAAAGATCAAGATAGGAACAAGAGATATATAGAAGAGAAAACACTAAAACTAATAAGCACATGAAGAGATGCTCAAAATAATTAACAGATAACTACATATTAGAACAATGAGATAACATTTGATTAAGCTAGAGGAAAATAGAATGCTGGTTAAGTCCAAATGTTGTTAGGGATATTGGAATGTAAGCGCCCCCATGTACTGCTGGTGGGAGTATTGACTGGTACAGCCACTGTGGAGATCAATCTGATATTATTTAGTGAAATTAAGTATATACACATGTTCTATGGCATGGCAATTCTGTTCTTGAGTGTATATCACAAAGATATACAAGTTCATGAGGGCACTTATAGGAGGATATTCATCACAGTGTTTTTTTATGGTGATGGGGAGTTTGAGGCAATATAGGTGTCCAACACTGACAGGGATAGGTGAAATGTGGTGGATGTACATCATGTAGTACTATATAGCAGCTAGAAGAAATGGGTTATATGTACACATAGAAACACAGATGGATATAAAAGGCTATGTTTTATGAAAAAGGATAAGAAACAAAACAACTGTAATACACCATTTACTTTGTGAAAACAGAAAACATGAGATGTGTAACAAAATTAAAAATACATGTACACATTACTACAATATGCATTTTGTAAACATTCAAACAAAAAGATAATCATTAAATATATGAAAATAGCTACCTATGGTGGATGAATTAGAGTGAAATTTGGCGATTAAAGGAAATGAATGTATTAATCAATTTTAAAGGAGGGAGGGCAAAGAAGAACAAGACCAAAGTACTGTCCTCAAGGAATGGACTCTAGTGGGCGAAACTGATAAGTAAACACAAGTTGTATTCAAAATAAAAGATATCTAAAAGTTACTATGGGAGAAAAGAGGAAGAAGTAGTTTAAATGCCTACAGAACATAAGGCTGCTTCATAATATTTGTTCATTTTAGTTCATTCATTTAGTTCTTCAACAAGTATGTATTAAGCACCTACCATGGGTTAAGAACTGCTACTTGCCATGTGGTGGTAGATTGTATTTTTGATTTCAAATATTTGCTTTCTCTTCCTGTGAGAGGATTATACACCCCTGCCTAGATTTCTTATTCTTTCCCTCTACCTCAAGAATGACTAGTATTACTTTACTAGGTAAATAATTTTATAATTTGTTTTTGGCATATTTTGGTACTGATCAAAGTATGGTTAAAGCAAAATATTTACTCTACCTTAGTCTAATTGAAACACAAGTCCTTCTGTTTATCATGAAAGAGCCAGTAGAGTTAAACAGAACTTAATTTTGTAAGCAGAGAAAATACCGTTATATCCATTCACTCATCTGGACTAATGGAAGGAAAGGAACAGCATAAATAATTGAAAACCAATATCTGCACTTAACTTTGGGATGTATTTTTATACTTATATTTCTGCCTATAGCAAAAGCTGAAATTTTGGGCCCCTGTGACAAAATTCACAATAGAGCTCTTGTGACAAAAATTCACAGAGCCATGTAACTGGCAGGGACAATTCATCCTCCCATTGAATTGTCTTGGCACATTTGTCGAGAACTAATTGACCCTAAATGTATTTTTGGACTCTCAATTAACCCTATTCCATTGATCTATATTTCTGTCTTTATGCCAGTATTACACTGTCTTCATTGCTGTAGCTTTTTATTAAGTTTGAAATGGGAAAATGTGAGTGCTCTAACTTGGTCCTTTTTTTAGTATAATTTATGGTGAAATAATTTCAAATTTACAGAAAAGTTGCAAGAAGAGTACAAAGAACTCATCTCCTTAAATCAGATTCTACAGTTGTTAACTTTTGACGTTTTCTCCCTTTCTCCTCTATTATAATTATTCCTTTTCTGATCAATCTGAGAGCAAGTTGCAGACATGTTGCTATTTCACCCCTAAATATTTCACTGTATATTTCCTCAAAAAGAAGTATACTGTTCTATAACCTTTGTGCAAGCCTCCCAATCGGGATGTTAATACTGATACAACACTATCATCCAATCCACAGATGCCATTCAAATTTCACCCACTGCACAATGTCTCCTCTTCCTTTTTAGGCCAGGATCCAAATCTAGGATCATGCATTATGTTTCCTTATCATATCTCTTTGATCTGCTTTAATCTGGAATATTTCCATACTCTTTCCTATCTTTCATGAGTGACCTTGACAGTTTTTTTCTTCCAGTTTTATTGAGATATAATTGACATACAGCACTGCATAAGTTTAAGTTGTACAGAATGATTTGACTTACATCATGAAATGATTATCACAGTAAGTTTAGTGAACATCTATCATCTCATTTAGATACAAAATTAAAGAAATAGAAAAAAATTTTTTCCTTTGATGAGAATTCCAATTTTGATCTTTTTTCTCAAGATGTTTGACTTTTCTAGGTTCCTTGCATTTCCATATGAATATTAGAAACAGCTTGTCAATTTAAAAAAAGGGCATCTGGAATTTTGATAGTAACTGTCTTGAATCAGTAGATCACTTTGGGGAGTATTGCTATCTTGACAATGCTAAGTCTGAAAATCCATGAACTTGGGATGTCTTTCAGTTGATTTAGGTCTTTGATTTTTTTCAACAATATTTTGTGGTTTTCAGTCTAAAAGTCTTGCACTTATTTTGCAAGTCTTGCAAGACTTGCAAATTTAGGCTTGCATTAAATTTATTCCTATTTTATTCTTCTTAATGTTCTTGTTAATGAAATTGTTTTTTATAATTTCATTTTCAGATTATTCCTTACTGGCAAATAGGAATAAAATATATTTTGGTGTATTGATTTATTTCCTGTGTACCTTGCAACATTGCTGAATTCGTTTATTAGCTTGAATAGTTGAGTGCACACATGTACGTGTGTGTGAGTGAGTGTATTCCTTAGGATTTTCTACATACAAGATCATGTCATATGTAAATAGGGGTAGTTTTACTTCTTTTCTAAACTGCATGCCTTTTATTTCTTTTTATTGTCTAATTGCCCTGACTGGAACGTCCAGTACAATGTTGAATAGAAGTAGTGACAACAGACATTCTGTTCTTGTTCCTGATCATAGGGGGAAAGCTTTCAGCTATTCATCATGAAATATGTTAGCTGTGGGATTTTTTATAGACCCCCTTCACCAAGTTAAGGAAGTCCTTTTCTATTCCTAGTTTCTTGAGTGTTTTTTTTTTAAACATGGAAGAGTACTAGTATTTGTCAAATGCTTTTTCTATGTCTACTGATATGGACATGTACGTATTGTCCATTATTTTATTACTATGGTATATTACATTGATTAATTTTCGTATGTTGGACTAACCTTGCATTCTTGATATGTTAATATATCCCACTTGATCAAATGCTTAGTTATTTTTATATGTGTCTCTATTCAGTTTCTATTATTTCATTGAGGATTTTTAATCTATATCTATAAACAATATTGGTCTATAGTTTTCTTTTTTTTTAACATCTTTATTGGAGTATAATTGCTTTACAATGGTGTGTTAGTTTCTGCTTTATAACAAAGTGAATCGGTTATACATATACATATGTTCCCATATCTCGTCCATCTTGCATCTCCCTCCCTTCCACCCTCCCTATCCCACCCCTCTAGGTGGTCACAAAGCACAGAGCTGATCTCCCTGTGCTATGTGTTTGCTTCCCACTAGCTATCTATTTTACGTTTGGTAGTGTATATATGTCCATGACACTCTCTCACCCTGTCACATCTCACCCCTCCCCCTCCCCATATCCTCAAGTCCATTCTCTAGTAGGTCTGTGTCTTTATTCCCGTCTTGCCACTAGGTTCTTCATGGCCTTTTTTTTTTTTCCTTAGATTCCATATATATGTGTTAGCATACGGTATTTGTTTTTCTCTTTCTGACTTACTTCACTCTGTATGACAGACTCTAACTCCATCCACCTCATTACAAATACCTCCATTTCATTTCTTTTTATGGCTGAGTAATATTCCATTGTATATATGTGCCACATCTTCTTTATCCATTCATCCAATGATGGACACTTAGGTTGCTTCCATGTCCTGGATATTGTAAATAGAGCTGCAATGAACATTTTGGTACATGACTCTTTTTGATTTCCTCTACAAAGTAAGATTGTTTCTATTCTATTGGAACTAATGCCTGCTCTTTTGTTACATTTTGGTAGTCTGGGGAGACTGAATTTATAAAACAATGTGTGCAGCAAATCTAAAGAACTGTTGAGTCCAATTCTAATAAGAAAAAAAAAAAAGGACATAGGGAACTGGTTAAATAAAGTATGCTAACTCCATACAGTGAGAAATGATATAGCTATTAAAAAGTATAATGTAGATCTCTTTTATTGACATGGAAAATATCTACAATATATATTAATGTGTGTATATATATAATTTTAAAAATTCAACCAGTATACACCGGTAAGGCAACAAAATAGTAATTGTTTATGACCAGTGTCTGTTCTGTTTGGTAACTGCCCTATACTGTTTGTTTCATATTTTAAATATCGTCTTTCTGTATATGCATAGAATGTTCACCAAAAATCTAACTGTGGTCATCTCTGGGCAGGGGCAGGTTTGAGAGATTCTACTTTATTCTCCTTTAGACAAAGAAACATGCTAATTCATTTTGCCCACTTGCAGCAGAGTGTAGTAAAGTTAATCTCAAACCTCACAGTGTATCAGAACCACCAGACACTTTTAAAAACTACAAATGCTAAGGTCCCATTCCCAGAGATTTGTTTTACTTGGTCTTGGGTAGGGATATGAATATATTTTAATGGCTCTCTGGGTGAGTTTAATCTGTACTCAGGGTTGGGAATCAGCCAAGGTTAGGAACACAGGCTGGAGAGCTGGACTGCCTGGGTTTATATCCTGGCTGTGCCACTTATTCTTCCTGTGATAGTGAGCAAACTAATTAATCTCTTTGTGCTTTAGTTTTTGCACCTGTAAAAAAATGAGAATTTTAGTAACATCTAACTCTTAGGGTTGTTGTGGGATTACCACACACACACGCACGCACACACTTTTATAAAGTAGTACAAAGTATGCTTAATAGAGTTTGTTATTATTATTATGCCAATTTATTTTTTAAAACATTGCATTTATCATATCTCTCAGAAGTCATTCCATATTTCCCTACTGCATACTGGACTACATGAAAACTCCTCACCCTGGTATGTCAGCTTTCTCTCTCCTTTTACTTCACATACACTATATCTTAGTTAAATAGGAGCAGGGATTTCCAAACCCTTTCAGAACATTCCCACATGTAAAACAAAATGAGTGCTGCATGTCATCATGATGCTCAAATATGCTCAAATAAGCATCTGCCCTAAAGCAATAGGAGATAAGACTGATGACTCATCTGGGTTGTGAAATTATGTTAGAAGTGCCTGTAGACACAGGAGCCAGCATTTTCCCACCCAAACATCTACATGCTACCTATTCTGAGCATTGTTCCTGAGGTCTTTTCCTACCTCCAGGCATTGAGAAGGTCTCAGACTATGACAAGAGGATGATGGATGTGTCCGTGAAAATAATCAATAAACAATCAATAATAAGAATAGAAAAGAGTTTTATTTGAGCCAAACAGAACTAGCCTGGAATCCTGCTTCCTAGATTACTCTGAGAAACTGCTCCAGAGAAGCAGGGTTTTTAGCACAGTTTTATATCTTGTCAGAACAAAGAACATTAAACAAGTCAGAGACACATTTCTTCAATGTTTCAAAAAAACAGACCAGCACATACGCGTACAGCACAGCACGTACAGTATGGCCTTGGCAGCTAGGAAGGGAGTCTTATCATCAAAGGAGTACCAGCATTAGCATCCCAGAAGGAAGGGCATTTAATCTTTATTTTTAACGTGGACATTCTTTACTTCTGGTCAGTGTGCCCTTTTCTTTAATAGGCCACAAACAGGCATAAAATTCAAGTTAAATCATGCATAAGCCAGAAAGACTTCCCTATATCTCAGTATGTAAACATTTCTTTTATCGAATGGTTACATATAGGTTATGATCATAGGTCCTGGACAGTCACTTATAAGTGTGTCTATCCCAGATACAGCAACTATATGTCATCCGTATAGCCACTTCTTCCTATACCCATAGTAGCATCAATAATTGAACGTGGTTCTCTTTACCACTGAGCCTTTTTACCACAGTCCTCTGAACAGCTAGACCAAGCAAATCAGATATGGTACCAGAAAATATGGCAAACCATCCTTTGTCTTTTCACAATCTGCAGCTCATCTATCATTTTGGTAGCATCTTCTGCTTTGATTTCTTTAAAGTGAGATCCAGCTTAATTTTAAGGGGTTGGAAAAGTTTCTTCTCCCCTTAACAATCACATAGAAAGCCCTTTCATTTTCTAGAGACAACATAAAGCAATAGTACTTGCTTTTGGTTAAAAAATATGAGCTGTCAGCCAGCAACAGTTATACATTGTAAAATGCAGCACTCATGCCTTCTCTCTTCCATTTTCCTCTGTTGCATTCTGTATTCACATTGGCATGTGAGCTTGCATTCTGGCCAAAGGTGTTAGTTGATATGAGAAGGTTCATTTCTTTGAGAGGTTATTAGATAAAGAGCTAAAAGAAAGCACTACCAAGATAGCACTGGGAAGGTAAAAACACAAATCTGGCGCCTCTTTCCCATAAAGATTTCATCTGAATTTGGAAACAGTATGTTGGGAGCTCTCAGAAGCATCTTAGCCCTCTCCCTAGAATATTTTCAGGGAAAACAATTGAAATTCAGGGAAAAAATAACCTGAATATCTTTCTCAGGGTGGAATTGTGTTTTCACCTGCTTAGCACCAACTAAGTGATTGAAACAGGATTCAAGTCCTGTCTGGAGGCTCCGACATCCATTCTCTTTCCAGTATAAGACACAGCCTGCTGTTAGACACAACACTGCCTGCCCTGATATATCTCAAAATATTTTCAAGAATGTAAATACAGAAGGAAAATAAAAATAAAGCTAACATTTATTAAATGCCTACTAGAGGCAGGCTCTGTAGGAACTGCTTTACATAAAGCACTTTGTAAATAGCAAACCATTTTTGAAATTTTATTCATTATAGTAAAGGGTAAGTGAGATTTGTTTTTACCACCTGCGAGTACTTTCCCTTATCAGCACCCCAGTACTCCCTTTAGTACTTCTTTAGACTTCATTTCTCCAGTTATTCAGTGTCCTTCTTCTTTTCCCTTACTTTTTTTTTAACATCTTTATTGAAGTATAATTGCCTTACAATGGTGTGTTAGCTTCTGCTTTATAACAAAGTGAATCAGTTATACATATACAATATGTTCCCATATCTCTTCCCTCTTGCATCTCCCTCCCTCCCACCCTCCCCATCTCACCCCTCTAGGTGGTCACAAAGCACCGAGCTGATCTCCCTGTGCTATGCGGCTGCTTCCCACTAGCTATCTATTTTACATTTGGTAGTGTATATATGTCCATGCCACTCTCTCACATGGTCACATCTAACCCTTCCCCCTCCCCATATCCTCAAGTCCATTCTCTAGTAGGTCTGTGTCTTTATTCCCATCTTGCCACTAGGTTCTTCATGACCTTTTTTTTTTCCCCTTAGATTCCATATATATGTGTTAGCATACTGTATTTGTTTTTCTCTTTCTGACTTACTTCACTCTCTATGACAGACTCTAGGTCCATCCACCTCACTACAAATAACTCCATTTCGTTTCTTTTTATGGCTGAGTAATATTCCATTGTATATATGTACCACATCTTCTTTATCCACTCATCCGATGATGGACATTTAGGTTGCTTCCATGTCCTGGCTATTGTAAATAGAGCTGCAACGAACATTTTGGTACATGACTCTTTTTGAATTATGGTGTTCTCAGGGTATATGCCCAGTAGTGGGATTGCTGGGCCGTATGGTAGTTCTATTTTTAGTTTTTTAAGGAACCTCCATATGGTTCTCCATAGTGGCTTTATCAAATTACATTCCCACCAACAGTGCAAGAGTGTTCCCTTTTCTCCACACCCTCTCCAGCATTTATTATTTGTAGATTTTTTGATGATGGCCATTCTGACCAGTGTGAGATGATATCTCATTGTAGTTTTGATTTGCATTTCTCTAATGATTAATGATGTTGAGCATTCTTTCATGTGTTTGTTGGCAATCTGTATATCTTCTTTGGAGAAATGTCTATTTAGGTCTTCTGTCCATTTTTGGATTGGGTTGTTTGTTATTTTGTTATTGAGCTTCATGAGCTGCTTGTAAATCTTGGAGATTAATCCTTTGTCAGTTGCTTCATTTGCAAACATTTTCTCCCATTCTGAGGATTGTCTTTTGGTCCTGTTTATGGTTTCCTTTGCTGTGCAAAAGCTTTTAAGTTTCATTAGGTCCCATTTGTTTATTTTTGTTTTTATTTCCATTTCTCTAGGAGGTGGGTCAAAAAGGATCTTGCTGTGATTTATGTCATAGAGTGTTCTGCCTATGTTTTCCTCTAAGAGTTTGATAGTGTCTGGCCTTACATTTAGGTCTTTAATCCATTTTGAGTTTATTTTTGTGTATGGTGTTAGGGAGTGTTCTAATTTCATACTTTTACATGTACCTGTCCAGTTTTCCCAGCACCACTTATTGAAGAGGCTGTCTTTTCTCCACTGTATATGCTTGCCTCCTTTATCAAAGATAAGGTGACCATATGTGCGTGGGTTTATCTCTGGGCTTTCTATCCTGTTACATTGATCTATATTTCTGTTTTTGTGCCAGTACCATACTGTCTTGATTACTGTAGCTTTGTAATATAGTCTGTAGTCAGGGAGCCTGATTCCTCCAGCTCCATTTTTCGTTCTCAAGGTTGCTTTGGCTATTCGGGGTCTTTTGTGTTTCCATACAAATTGTGAAATTTTTTGTTCTAGTTCTGTGAAAAATGCCAGTGGTAGTTTGATAGGGATTGCGTTCAATCTGTAGATTGCTTTGGGTAGTAGAGTCATTTTCACAATGTTGATTCTTCCAATCCAAGAACATGATATACCTCTCCATCTATTTGTATCATCTTTAATTACTTTCATCAGTGTCTTATAATTTTCTGCATACAGGTCTTTTGTCTTCTTAGGTAGGTTTATTCCTAGATATTTTATTCTTTTTGTTGCAATGGTAAATGAGAGTGTTTTCTTAATTTCACTTTCAGACTTTTCGTCATTAGTATATAGGAATGCAAGAGATTTCTGTGCATTAATTTTTATCCTGCTACTTTACCAAATTCATTGATTAGCTCTAGTAGTTTTCTGGTACTGTGATTAAAAATCTTCCAACAAACAAAAGCCCAGGACCAGATGGCTTCACAGATGAATTCTATCAAACATTTAGAGAAGAGCTAACACCTATCCTTCTCAAACTCTTCCAAAATATTGTGGAGGGAGGAACACTCCCCAACTCATTCTACGAGGCCACCATCACCCTGATACCAAAACCATACAAAGATGCCACAAAGAAAGAAAACTACAGGCCAATATCACTGGTGAACATAGATGCAAAAATCCTCAACAAAATACTAGCAAACAGAATCCAACAGCACCTTAAAAGGATCATACACCATGATCAAGTGTGGTTTATTCCAGGAATGCAAGGATTCTTCAATATATGCAAATCAATCAACTTGATACACCATATTAACAAATTGAAGGAGAAAAACCATATGATCATCTCAATAGATGCAGAGAAAGCTTTCAACAAAATTCAAAACCCATTTATGATAAAAGCCCTGCAGAAAGTAGGCATAGAGGGAACTTTCCTCAACATAATAAAGACCATATATGACAAACCCACAGCCAATATCGTCCTCAATGGTGAAAAACTGAAACCATGTCCACTATGATCAGGAACAAGACAAGGTTGCCCACTCTCACCACTATTATTCAACATAGTTTTGGAAGTGTTAGCCACAGCAATCAGGGAAGAAAAAGAAATAAAAGGAATCCAAATCAGAAAAGAAGTAAAGCTGTCACTGTTTGCAGATGACATGATACTATACATAGAGAATCCTAAAGATGCTACCAGAAAACTACTGGAGCTAATCAATGAATTTGGTAAAGTAGCAGGATACAAAATTAATGTAGTTTTCTTATGACGACTTTGGTTTTGGTGCCAGGGCAGTACTAGCCTTATAGAATGAGAGGGGAAGTGTTGCCTCCTCTGCTATTTTTTGGAAAAGTTTTTGAAAGATTAGTGTTAATTCTTCTTTAAACTTTAGCTAGAATTTACCCATGAAGCAGTCTGTGCCTGGGCTTTCCTTATAGGAAGATTTTTGATTATTAATTAAGTCTCTTTACTGGTTACATATTCAGATTTTCCATTCTTCTTTCATCCTTTTGGTAATTTGTGTCTTTCTAGGAATTTGTTCATTTCTTCCAAGTTATCTAATTTGTTGCTGTATAGTTGTCCATAGTATTAACTTAAAATGTTTTTTATTTCTGTAAGGTCAGTATGTGATGCCCTCTCTTTCATTACTAATTTTCGTAATTTGAGCCTTTTCTTTCTATTTTTTCTTTGTTACCTTATCAAAAGGGTTGTCAATTTTGTTGATCATTTCAAAGAAATGACTTTTGGGTGTGTTGATTTTCTGGGTTGATTTTCTTTCCTCTATTTCACTTATTTCCACTCTAATCTTCACTCTTTCCTTCCTTGTGCTTGCTTTGGGGTTAAGTTTGCTTTTCTGTTTTCCTAAGGTAAATTATTAAATTACTGATTTGAGGTATTTTTTTTTTTTAGCATTTACAGCTATATATAAATTTCCCTTTCAGCCCTGCTTTCACTACACCATAAGTTTTGGTGTCTTTTGTTTTCATTTTGTTTCATTTCATTCAACTCAAAAGTATTTTCTAATTTTACTTGTGACTTTTTTTCTTTGGCCTATTGGTATTTAGGAGTATTTTGTTTTTTAATTATTTTTCACATACTTGTGCATTTTCCAGATCTTTTTATTGTTCATTTCTAATTTAATTTTTTGTGGTCAGAGACCATGCTTTGTTTGTACAATTTTAAATCTTTTGAGACCTGTCCTATGGCCTACTGTATGGTCTATCCTGAAGAATGTTCCATATGCACTTACTAAGAATGTATATTCTGCTGTTGTTGGGTGGAAGCGTGCTGTGGAAGTCTGTCAGGTCTACTTAGTTTATATTGTTGTTCAAATCTTCTATATTGCTGACTTTCTGCCTAGTTGAATTCATTATTAAAATGAGGTATTGAATTTTCTAACTATTATTATTACATTGTCTGTTTTTTCCCTCTGTTTTCTTTGTTCTTTGTTTTCTGTTTGTTCTGCTTTTCCTTTCTGTGTTTTCTGTCAGTTTTTGTTTCAGGTATTTTGTGGCTCTGTTGTTAGGTGCATATATGTTTATAATTGTTATATGTTTCTGATAGATTTACCCTCTTATCATTATAATATGTCTCTTTAACTCTAGTAACAATTTTTGTCTCAAAGTCAAATTATGGTGGCTGTTTTCCTGGTATATCTTTTTCCATGCTTTTACTTTTAACCTAAATATATATTTAAATCTAAAATGTGTTTCCTTTGGACAGGATTTTGTTTTTTTAATAAAATCTGACAATCTTTGTCTTTTGATTGAATTGTTTAACTCATTCAGATTTAATGTAATTATTAATGTGATTGGATTTATTTTTGCCATTTTGCTTTCATTTTCTATGCCTCATGTCTTTTTTGTTCTTCTCTTCCTTCTTTACTGCCTTTTCATGTATTCAGTGGATATTTTATGCTGTGCCAATCAGGTACTGTGAGTATCAGAACAGCTCTTTAGCAGCATAGAGATACGAGGGAATAGGGGACTGGAATTTTCACCAGCTGCTTTCCTGAATCCTCTCCATGGAGCAGGATATGGGGATGGGGAATCAGTGTGTATGGTATCTGCCAGTTTTCACCAATTGCCAAATCCACCTGGAATACCTCTTTTTAGCTCAGAGGAAGATGAGAGTTACCACTCTGCTGGAGAGCTTTCTAGAATAGCTCTTCTATAACACAGCACTGGTGGGGGGGGGAGGGTTACAGGCTCTAAGCTGAGTGCAACTGTCTCCCACTCTTCTTACCATGTTCTGTAGATTTTGTGGAAAGAAGCATCTCAATTTGTTGTAAGCCCTTTGATCCATATCCAGAGAATTTGCTAATTTGACTAGTTTAATAGATGTCTCTTTGAGGGAGAGGTTTCACCAAGCTCCTCACACTACATACAAGAACCAAATGCAGGTTTCCAGTTTGGGTCTGTTACAAATAAAGCTACTATGAAGAAGCATGTACACGATTTTGTGTGGATATAAATTTTCATTTCACTGGAATAAATGCCCAAAAGTGTGATTTCTGTGTTCTTTGGTAATTACGTTTAGTTTTTTGAAAAACGGGTTCTTGGTGGATTGACCCCTGTATTAGTTTCCTATTGCTGATGTAGCAAATTACCAGAGACTCAAATTTATTACCCTACAGTTCTGGGGGTCAGAAGTCCAAAATCAATTTCACTGTGCTAAAATCAAGGTGTTGGCAAGCCTGAATTCCTTCTGGAGGTTCTAGGGGGGAATCCATTTCCTTGCCTTTTCTAGTTTCTAGACACCACCTGCATTCCATGTCTCATGACCTCTTCTTCCATATTGAAACCCATCAATGGCTGCTCAAGTCTTTCACATGATGCATTACTTCAATACTCCTCTTCTGTAGTCAAAACTCCCTCAACATCCTTATAAGGGCAGTCATGATTACATCGGGACCACCCTGATAAGCTACCATAATCTCTTTATCTCAAAATCTATAACTTAATCACATCTGCAGAGTTCCTTTTACTATCTAAGGGAACATACTCACAACTTCTGGGCATTCAGACATCTAAATCTTTGCAGGAGGGTAGAGTATTATTCAGTCTATCACAGTCCTCTTATCGTTTTAAATGTCTCTGACACTGGTAATTTTCTTTGTCCTGAGTTGGTCTTTACCTGATATTAATATAGCCTGCTTTCTTTTGATTACTGTGTTTTCTTTTTCCTGCTTTTCTATGGGTTTTTTGTACTTGTTTTATAACTCCATTTTGATTTATCTGTAGTACTTTGGCTGTATCTCCTGTATAACTCTTTAGTGATTTTTCTAGGAATAGCTATTTTATTTGTAGTTATCCATAATTTTACTCTTTCCACTGTTATTTCTTCCCTCCTGATGTCCCAAGGTTCCTTCTTTTATCATTTTCTTTCTCTTTAGAGAACTTACTTTAACCATTCTTTTAGGGTTGGTCTGCTGGTGAAAAATTCTTTTAGTTTTCTTTCCTCTTCATTCCTAATGGAAATCTTGTCTGGATATAGAAGTACAGGTTAGCAGTCCATTTCTTTCATCACTTGAGAAATGTTGTGCCATTTCCTTCTGGACTCTGTGATTTCTGATGAGAAATCTGCTGTTATTCAAATCATTTTCCCCCTATAGTTTAGATGTTGTTTCTCTTTCACTGTTTTCAATAGTTTCTCTTTTTCTTTAGTTTTCAGGGGTTCAACTATGATGTGTCTTGGTATGAACTTCTTTGGGTTCTTTGAGTTCATCCATTGAGTTTTTATTTCAGTAATTGTATTGTTCAGTTCTAAATTACCCACTTGGTTTTTCTTTATATCTTGTATTTCTCTGCCAAGACTTTGTGTTTCTTTGCTGAGACTTTCTATTTTTTAATTTGCTTCAAATATGTTTATAATTGCTTGTTGAAGCATTTTTATGATGGTTGCTTTAAAATATTTGTTAGATAATTCTAACATCCTTGTCATCTTATTGTTTGTATTTGTCTATTGTCCTTTTAAACTCAAGTTGAGATTTTCCTGGTTCTTGTTATAATGAGTAGTTTTCAATTAATATCTGTATGTTTTGATATTATGATATAATCTTATTCAAAACTTCTGTTTCAGTTGGCTTCCTCTAACACTACTCTGGCAAAGGAAAGGGCAGTGCTGCTTTGTTACTACCAGGTGGAGGGTAGAAGTCAAGGTTCCCTGTTCAGTCTCTTGACACCCAAGGAGAGGAGGGCCCCTTTGCTATTCCTGGGCAAGAGTGGGAGTTTAGGTCTCCCATAGGCTTCTGCTCTTACAACCCTGGCTGGGAGAGGTAGGAGTACCTCATTAGTGCTCCCCACTAATGACCACTGTTGGGGCGGTGGGGGGGAGTGACCTTGTTACCATTTGATGATAATGAAAATCCTGACTCTCCACTAGGCCTTCTCAGATACCACCTTAGCAGGGAAGGGGAGGGCCTGCCTCATTAACATCAGGTGGTGATGGATATTCATGTTCCCTATATGGTCTCCACTAATATCTTGGGGGCAAGGGCTCATTACCACCTGGCAGAGATGAAAGTTCCACCTTCTTTAACACTACCTTGGTGGGATGGGGAGTGTTAGAATGCCTCATTTCAGCTGAGCCAGAGGGGAAGTGTAGGCTCTCCCCTCAGGCTTTGCTTGTGTGGGTGGGGTTATGGCCTCAGTTTTGTCTGTGGTGTTTGGCTATAGTAGAGTGGCTGTTGTATAAAAGTTTTGTGTCTTGCTAGGCCGCCCCTTTCCTGGTGTTTTGGCTAGAGAGAGCAGGCTTTTCTTGGGTCTTTGTCTTCACTGGTTGCCATTTCTGTGTTGCTAGCTTCTCCAGCACCCAGTCTAAGACATATGAGGCAAAAAGAAAATCCAGGGACCTCACTGCCATGTCATTCCTCAGGTCCTGTCGTCTCTAACTGGTCTGCCATCTTCTCTGCACCATCCAGAGTCTTCCTGTACTTATTTTCTATATAATATCCAGGGTTTTGAGCTGTACTCAGTGGACGGAATTGGAAAAAGTATATCTACTTCATCTTTCCATAAGTGGAAGTCCTCCATCATATACTTTTATCATCCTTTACTGGTGATATATTTGTCTGACTCCCACACTAGAGATTATACAATACTTGAGGACAAGAACAATGTCTTTGCATATTTATACCCCTCATGGCCTAAGAGGGCACCTGCCTGGAGCATAGTGTTTCTTCAGGAAGATTTGTTGACTGAGTTAAAACTTTGAATAACTTTTAGACTTCTTGCCCTTAAGAACAAAGTATCCTGGTTGGAGAAATATTAATTAAGTAATAGTTCATAATAGTACATGGTTAAATCCTAAATTATCCCAGGCCTTCATAGACTGGGCAGTTTATGTCCTTTGTAGGTAAAATTTTCCATCTCTTTGAAATACTTGAAAATGAGGATATGTTCCTTATCTCTGGCCCCTAAATAGAATAGATCAACTCCTTCTCTGTGTCCCCACTGTACACACTTCTGTTATACTGCTTAAAACCATGTATTGCATTTATTTTTGTGTTTTTCTCCCACGTTAAGCTGAGAGTTTCCTTAAAAACAGGGACCATGTCTTATTCATATTTGTATCTCAAGTCTCTCAGGCTCTTGAGATATAGTATATGGTAGACACTTGAATGGTTGTTGAATGAATGAATGAGTGCACTCTGTGACACCCATATAAGCAAATATAAGATTAAAATTTTTATGTTTAGGTATTTATATTTAAATATATTTAGAGGGAAATTTATCATAACTATAGATTTTAAAATAATTGATAAAAAGGGTAATGTTAACATGAGCTATACTTATGCATTTTTTTCAAAACTTCATTTGAAAAAAATTTCTTTAAAAAATGACTCTTCTAGTGATTTGAAGTTTTAACCTTTATTGATATTTTTGATAATATTTCTGCAGTCCAGAAGAAATATTTGAAGAAATAATGACAGAATTTTCCAAAAATAATGACATACATCAAATCACAGATCTAAGAATCAGAAAAAACCTCATGTAAAATAAATAGAACACATACACACACACACACACACACACACACACACACACACATCCCACTTCCCGGTACACATCACTTCCATACTTCTGAAAAAAAGAGAAAATCTAGCCAGAGAAGAAAGACGCATTACATAAAGAGTAAAAGAGATGAGAATTACAGTATATTTCTCAGAAAGTACATAAACTAAATAATATTTCTTAAGGAGAGTATTCTTTGTGATTGTGCCTGTGACTCAGAGTTGTTAAATTATACTTCTTACTTGCTTTTCTTTTGAACAATTGAGACTTCTCATCTTTAAAAGCAAAAATAACCCCCAACTCCAAAATCTGTACCTTATACTGGTAAAGGAAATATTTAATTGTGCCCTATACCAGATTTTATATCATGGTAATCACACTTCAGCTTCCTTATCAAATAGAGGTATGTAGTTACTTTTTTTAGGACTGTATCTTTAACATCATTCCATGGTGGGGTGTTTGATTTGTCCTGAACCTCTGTTATGAACTTGTATTTAGGAATTTCTTATTGCATTAAAGCCTGAATTATCTGAGGATTCTAGCTCTACAAAATGCTTCAAGTTCTATTTGACCGCTGAAATAGTACTGATTACACACCAAGTACAGTACAGATGTGCACAAATTCTATGACGTCATTTCTGCTCTAAAGGAGCTTACTGTTTTGTTGACGGAAGACATATCCACATGCAATGGATAATATAAGAGAGCATATATTTATTAAAACATGTAATATATATAAAAATCCTTAGCAATTCAAGAAGTAACCAACATATATTATGATAGTTTAAGGCCTCTCAGACCTTGAATGATAGCATTTAGTTTACTAAGAATGAAGCAGTTAGCTTGTCAGCAATGGCTTTGGGTTAACATTGTTATATGTTCTAGGAACTTAAGGCAGTTAGGCTGACTAAGTCAGAAAGGTTAATTTGGGTTTACTTATAGAAGATACAGTTGGATTAGAAATAGGAAAATGGTGAAGTGTTTGAATGCTAGGATAAGTTGGAATTTTATTTTGAAGTCAGCAAAAGCCATTGAAACAGATCCAAAATACTTTATGATTTTTTAAATTTAATGTAAAATATTACAGATGTACAAAGACGTATTAGTGAACACTGCAAATGCAGTTGAAGCCTCCTGTGTATCCTTCCAACTCTGATTGCATTCCCCTTGCTCCCTGAACTCCCCATAGCCACTCTCCTCACTTTTGTATTTAACATTGCTATGCCTGTTTTTAAGCGTTATATGAATTTTATTTTTGCTGCTTATGTTCTCCTGCATCTTGTTTTTATCAAAGCATTGTTTGTGATATTTACTCATGTTTGTATGTGTAGCTGTAGTTCATTCCTTTCCATTGTGCGTAGTATTCTGCTCTAAGAATATAACACATTTACTTCTCTATTAATGGATGTTGTGATGACTTCCCCCACACCTTTTTCTGTTACAGATAAGACCGTTATGAACAATCATATGCAAGTCTCCTTGGGCTCGTGTGAGAGTTTCCCTGCTATACCTGCTGTATGACTTTGGTCAAATCACTTAACCTGTCTAAACCTTATTCTGTAGCATTTTATACTAGGAAATATTAAAAGATAATATATGCTGTGCACAATGCTATGCCCGGGCTATAGCAAATGTCCAGTAATTTCTAGCTGCTGTTTTTATCAGTATTTAAAAGAATCTTTATATTCCCAGCACCTAGTATAATGCTACATTTCTTTTGACCTTCAGATCCCAATTTAAGTCACACGTCCTTCATGCCAGTGGACTGATAACCTGTTTCTCATGACAGTGAACATCAGTAGTCTCAAGCAAGTATAATAGGAATTTGTTGTGTTATATTATCAATTTTTATTAAAATGAGTATATATTTATAGCCTTGTTTCTTCTTAGACTTATTTTGATTTCTTTCAGACCCTTGATGGTTATTCATGATGTTTTTAATAACAGAAATCATCTTTAAAAGTATAAAATATAATCTGTTTATTTGGTTACCATACCATTTATATGTAATTTGAATGCAGAGATTGTTGCAGAGATTGTTTACTAAAAAGCTATCCTGTGAAACATGACTTAAGTTTCTTTTAAGAATAACCCAGATTTAAGGATTCCATTGGTAAAATTCTAGTAGAGTGGGAATGAGATTACCATTTTCATTGATCATCTATAAAAGCCTAACTGATAAGAGTGTAAATTAAGGCATACTAGAGTCTCGAACCTTCAAGGATTGAGATGCTAAAGGCTTTATAGTTTGTGGCTGTTTTACCCCTATAGCTTTTTCACAGGTTCTTTATTTTTGATCTCAGTATTTCAGTCCTTTGAAATAGACTGTTTGAAATGCTGACATGGAAGGCCCAAATTGTACAGATACATTTTCATAGTTTGATTATTTGTTCTTCAGTACCACTATCTTTTTCAAGAGTTTTATGAAAAAATACAGGCAAAGTTTTAAAATTCCCTATTTCAGCAAAGTATCTGCTTTTCATGTACCAGTATAATAAATAATGCTGTAGCTGATAGACTCTGTTCTCAGTAGATTTAATGATAGTTTATTCTCTTAAAGATGATTCACCCACTCATTTTCTGAAGAAAATAAGCACCATGATATATACAGACTTGTTAGTGACTCACTGGTGATTACTTTAAAACAAGGCATCCTTGTGTAAGAGTTTTATGTTGCTGTCGAGAAATATTAGCTGTTACGCGATAGCTACAAAATGAAGCATTAGCACCTTTTCTTGTTGCAGTTTTACTCAGAAAAAAAGATATGGTAATATCTCTGTTAAAGCAGAAGATGAGTTCAGTAGCACTTGCCATTGTCAGAAATTTATTACCCTTGGAAGTAGTACAAGGAGACACAGGAGTGCATTCCAGAAGTTAATAATGGGGAATTAAAATATGCTTTCATTGGCAGGAGTGGCTGGACCTGTGCTGCGTGACCCAAAGGAGTGGAACTAGGAGCCGTGAAAATTATATGGATATGTGTTTCAGTTCAGTCTATGGAGGAACTTGCTTAAAGAGCTGTAAAAAGATGGAATGATCTATTAGCGGAGTTTCCCATTACTAAAGGGGGTCATACATAAACTTGAGGGTCACTTGATAGTGTGTTACAGAAGGGTTTCTATCATCAGAGGAATGGTTGGACCAGAAGACCTTTAAGGTCCCTTTGCATTCTGAGACTAAAACTCTAGTACAAAGAAGGTAGTATGCCTGAAACTCAGCACTATATTTTGAAACCAGTCTCTCTTTTACCATTTTATGTTGGTTTCAATAATCATTAGTTTACTCAGGAGCAGTACTTGATCTTTCAGGCCAATTTTTGTTCTTCCCATCTTCTACCTAATATTTCAGAAGAGGCTAAACTTTATTCGTTGTATAGTTATGCCCCTGTGTTTGGTTTCCTCTGGAGTATTTGTAGTTTAGCTCGGTGGACAAAGGAAATCACCCAGAAATCACCCAGTAAGTCACAGTCTTCTCTCCCCTGCTGATAAGGCAAGCTATTAGCCCTTCAGATCTACCAAGCAAAGGAAAGGGAGAAAGAAGGATAAGTAGGAAATGGAGGTAAAATAAGTATTGAAAAATAATTGGAACAAATAGTCGCTGAAAAAAATAAAAGGGTGGGGGAAAGAGGTGAGGACAAGAAAGAGCAAAAAGTGGGAGCGATTGGAGATGGGTAAGCTACTTTTTCTTCTACCAGGGATGGAAGACTGTAACTTTCCTCTCTTCCCTACCCAAGTCTAGTGGTCTCAAATCAGAAACAGCCCTGTGGTGATGAGATTTTCCTTGTGAACAGCTCCTCAGGCACCAGCCCCACACTGAAAGGAATACTTCTTTTCATGCCTTTCCAACTCCCCCCATTTCTGAATCTTTTGACCTCCAAAAAATGAAGCCTTTTTAAAACTATATTTAAGCAATTATAGTATAAAGGAATATTTTTTCCTAAGGGATTCCTTAAGCAAGGTATTATTGACCATTCTAGCTAAAAATGTATCAATTTAGTTAGAAAGTATTATATTTTAAGGTATTTATTTGATTTAGTATAATAATCACCACATTAATTTGACCAAAAAGTTTTGTCATGGCACATTGAAAGTAGAATGTCGTTTCTAGTAAGAAATAATCACGCTTGCTCTGTTGTCCACTTAGATATAGTCTTCAGAAGTTTGAAATTTAGTCAAGAAATGTGTTATAAGAATACTACATTCCATTTATCTAGCACTAAACAGTTTATAAAATTTTCATGTATTATAGTGTTTGATTCTTGGAACATTCTTGTGAGAATTTTTAGTAAGAAGAGAAATATTCTCTATTGCATTTATACTTATATCAGGATAGGACGCATTTGTGATAAATTTTAGTTGTGGTGGGCCTGGATTTAATTGGGTCCCCAAATGCTTCAGAGAGTGTGGTGGAGCCTGTAAGCATATGCAAAATTTTGAGAATAACTACATTTTGGGGGACCATAATGCATAATTTTCATTGGATTCTCAAAAAATTAAGATCATTAAATCAGTCTTACAATTTCAGATCAGCTTTAGGACTTTTAGTTATCATTTGCCTTCACAAATACTTGGCACATAGGTAGTCAGTAAATGTTACATAGAAGAACTTGCTAGATTACCTATGTATACTGCCTTATTTAAACCTGTGAATGATTTTATTACTTTTTTTGAGATCCTTAGTCCTGCAAAGCCCTTTGAATACAAAGAGGCATAAGACTACTCACAAGGAACCTGCATTTTAGTAGAAAAATAGGCTATATATATTTCAGTGGGTAAATAATAATGTAACCTTATGTTTGTTTAATTCCAGGTTAGTGTTTCATACAAATAACTTTATGAACTCAGAGAGATGACTATGAGTGATCTAGTAGGACTTGAGCTAAACCTTCAAGGAAGGACAGAGTTTAGGCAGTGTATTCATTCAACAAATAGTTTTTGAGTACCTGCTACGTGCCAGGCACTGTTAGGTGCAGGAGAGGTGAAGACATTCTAGCAGGGAAAATGAAATGAGTGAAGGCACTGAGGAAGGAATGTACTTGACATGTTTCGGCCTAGGAAGATTAATTTGGCTAGAGCCAGAGAGCCTAACAGGACATTGGTCCATAAGACATTTGGTTTATAAGACATTTGGACAACACCAAAAGGTCCTTGAAATTTGGTCCTATCTAAAACGTCCATGAGCATATTTGGTCTGTGCCAAGTGGTTTTGGACAGGACCAAATATCAGGGACCTTTTGTCTTTTGGACGTTTTGCACAACACCAGATATCTGCTAACCCCAGAGGGTATATAGAGAAGGATAAACTAAGATGGTTTATTTGTTTGTTGAACCAGGAGAATAAAGCAGTATTTTAGAAAGATTCATTTCATTTCCTGTATAGTTTACTTAATCCTATTTTGAAATTTAGCAGCAACTGAATTCTAAATGGACAACATCTTGAAAATCAACTCTTACTGGAGTATTACTGTCTTCTCAAGTAAATAGAATGCTCTCAATATTCCTTTCCCACATCACCACAAGGTAGATATAGCCTAATTTCTTTGCTATAGATAGCACACATGTTTGTAAATATGTATCGTGAAAGGGAGCTGTTAGGTGTTTTTTAAAATTTAGTTACTGATTTTGACAATAAGTTAGTATTTGTCTGACCCTGATTACCATAAACTGACTAAAATTGAATTATGCCAATCTGTGTTACTGTTTCTGGAGGATTTTTTTAAAATGTTTACGTAACTGCTACATTCCCTGTTTTTATTTTTAATTTTCTACTTAAATTTTTATTTATCTAAGGTAAACTTTTGACACTTTCAAGTGTTACTCAGTAACAACTACATCACAGTTATTGAGTGTTCATAAATTCCAAAATAATTTTGTTCTTTCATACATCATAATTAAAGCACTAGGTGCTTGAAATGCTTTAACATTAATTAATGTTCTATAATTTAATAATACAGTAAAAACCATACCTATCCAAGCCACACTGAGGCGGGCAGTTATTTATTCTGTCTAATTTAAGACTGGCCTTTTAAGTGCTGGAACTTTAATTTTGATGAAGATCAGAGCTCAAGTGTACCATGTACTTCCCATCCATCTTAAACCTATTCATCATCATTCGGTATGTTCGTTGTTTAACTTTGCCAGTTTTAATATGCTATAGCTGTTATTCTTAATGAAGATACTATATAGATAGTGAATGGTATTGAATGCGGAAATAGCCTTAGGATATGCTATCTTGAAAACATTTCTGGTGTCATTTTCTTTTTTTTTTTTTAATTTTATAGCTACTTTATTTATTTATTTATTATTTATTTTTGGCTGTGTTGGGTCTTCGGTTCGTGCTAGGGCTTTCTCTAGTTGCGGCAAGCGGGGGCCACTCTTCATCGCGGTGCGGGGACCGCTCTTCATCGCGGTGCGCGGGCCTCTCACTATCGCGGCCCCTCCCGTTGCGGGGCACAGGCTCCAGACGCGCAGGCTCAGTAGTTGTGGCTCACGGGCCCAGCTGCTCCGTGGCATGCGGGATCCTCCCAGACCAGGGCTCGAACCCGTGTCCCCTGCATTAGCAGGCAGATTCTCAACCACTGCGCCACCAGGGAAGCCCCATTTTCTTTTTTTGAAATAAAATATATGCAACTTCTTAGCTTTGTGGGCAGTGTCACATGCTCAATAAACTGAAGGCAGCCTTTTTCCAAGTGTTTTTCTGCCCTCCAAAGGTCACTGGTGATACTTGTGTCCTTTTCCTTGTCTGCCCCATTGAAAATATTCTGTATGTTTCCTGCACCATTAACATAAGATACTTTCTGATGCATAGTAGTAGGCATTCAAAAAACATTATTTATCCCTTTCCTGTTACTAATGTATTAGAGTAGAAGTATTATTTTGTCAGCACATTCATCTTCAGATTATTCCACTTTTACAAATGCGCTATAGGTCACTACTTCCTCTTAGTATTCCTTGATATTTAATTTCCAAGAAAAGACCAGATCCTATGTACCATTTAAAATGACATTTTAAATATAAGCAACAGAACAGAGAGATGGAAGAACCTGGGTTTTTGATAAGTCACCAAATCAATCCTAAAGTTCTGTCTACTTCCAGACTTCCTATTACATGAGAGAATAATGTTTGTCATTGTTGAAGCCTGTTTAAGTTGGGGATTCCAAAACTTTAGCCAAAACCATCCTAAATCCCCAATATTGAATTTTTGTAAAGATTATAAAACTCAATGGATGTAAAGCACCTGGCACATAGTAAGTGCTCCTTAAACACAGAACACCCTGTCTTCAGGGATCGCTTATATTTTCAGGGACATTATATTAAGGCATAGAACAGGTACCACTACCAGGTTGTAGAGCTGTTGCATTTTTAACTTCATTGCTGATTCTCTTTCTTTCCCAACCATGGTGTGTGCCTCTGCTACTATCTTTTATTCTGCTTTTGTTCTTTCTTATCTCTTACATTTCTTGTTACTTCTTCCACTTTTTGGCTTTTGTATAATAAATCTAGCCTTTTGTAAACACAACTAGCCAATTGGAATACCCTTGCCTATAATACTCAGCTCTTTGGTTCTTTTCCCTTTTGTCGGTTACTGGATGTTCAGGGACAGCTTTTTGGCCACAAGAGTTTCTACAACATGAGGTCTTGTTTCTTTTCCCCCTACCCACGTTTTAGAACTCCTCTAGGTACCTAAAAGTTTTAGGTAGCAAAGGTCATACTGTACCTAATAATAAGCATGGTTTATGAAAGAGACAGATTTCTAAAAGCCGCAGGAAAATTAATCTTACTTTGGAGTCACACCATTTTTCTTAGTCAGCTCCAGCTGCTATAACAAAATACCCCAGACTGGCTGGTTTAAACAACAGGTATTTATTTCTCACAGTTCTGGAGGCTGGGAAGTCCAAGATCATGGTGCCAGCAGATTTGGTTGTTGATGAGGGCTCTCTTCCTGGGTTGCATACTGCCACCATCAAGCTGTGTGCTCTCATGACATCTTTGTGCATGCTGCAGGGGAGGTGGGGAGAGTTCTCATGTCTCTTCCTTTTCATATAAAGACACTAATCTCATTATGGGGGGGCTCCACCCTTGTGACTTCTTCTGAGCTTAATCACTTCCCAAAAGCCCCACCTCCTAATACCACCACATTAGGGGTTAGTACATCAACATAGGAAACTGGTGAGATACTACAAACATTCAATCCATAGTACCATGTATATTTTTACATCTTAACATTAGGTAAGTTTGATGTCATTGGGAAAAAAATATCTTTTCTTGCAGAATGTCTCCCCAGCACCCCGTTATTTCAGTTTGGGATTGCATTTGATCATTATGTGTCCACATAGTGTTGTTAGACTAGAAGTAATAAAACTGCTATTCAAATATTTTATAAATATTATTTTAGAAAAACACTGGGTGATAGTGGACAACTATCATAGAAAGCAGCCTTGTGGTTATAGTACAAGTAACAGGTTTCATAATTTTTCCCAGGTGGTACTTTTTTGGTTTTGTTTTTAGCAAAAATGTCAGTTCAGGGCTAAGGGGAAAATAAGCAATTTCATGATTTGACAGTTTTCATGTCAAATAAGCCAACAAATGTTTCTCTAATAGAGTTTGGGTTTATTTGTAGACTTTTGATGACCATTAATAAATTAAACCATGTTTGTATTTCATAAGCCTTGTGTTTCATACCATAACAAATTTCAGGTGAGAGACCTGTTTAAGGCACAAATCTGGCTTATTCCAAGAGTAAACCTATGGAATAATATATAATAATGTATAAACAGAGAGGTTATCCTCTTTTATTTTTTATTGAAGTATAGTTGATGTATAATATTATATAAATTACAGGTGAACAGTATAGTGATGCACAACTTTTAAAGGTCATGTCCCATTTATAGTTATAAAATGCTATATTCCCTGTGTTGTACAATATATCCTTGTAGCTTATTTTATACCTACTAGTTTGTACCTCTTAATCCCCTACCCCTGTATAGCCACTTCCCCTCCCTCTCCCCACTGGTAACCACTGGTTTGTTCTCTATATCCGTGAGTCTGCTTCTTTTTTGTTATATTCACTAGTTTGTTATATTTTTTAGATTCCACATGTAAGTGATATTTGTCTTTCTCTCTCTGACTTATTTCACTTAGCATAATGTCCTCCAAGTCTATCTATGTTGCTGCAAATGGCAAATTTTCATTCTTTTTTATGGCTGAGTAATATTCCATTGTGTGTGTGTGTGTGTGTGTGTGTGTGTGTATACATACCACATCTTCTTTATCCATCTATCTGTTAATGGACACTTAGGTTGCTCCCATATCTTGGCAATTGTAAATAATGATGCTGTATGAACATTGGGGTGCATGTATATTTTCAAATTAGTGTTTTTATTTTTTTCAGGTGTATACCCAGGAGTGGAATTGTTGGGTCATATGGTAATTCTATTTTTAGTTTTTTTGAGAAGGCTCTGTACTGATTTCCACAGTGGCTGCACCGCTTTACATTTCCACCAACAGTGTACAAGGGTTCCCTTTCAGAGAGGTTATCTTGGATATACTAACTATTATCCCCAGCTCTAAGTTTTAACACTTCAGGAAAGTGGTAATGATCTGTAGGCCAAATGAAAATCTAAAGAATGGATAAAGATGATATGATTACTTCATATTTTAAACCTTACATCTTACATTTGTCCAAGGATAGGTTACTTTGACCTGATGATTTGCTATCATTAATTTATACTAAAACATGTACTTGATACAAGGCTGGAGTAAAGTAGCTACAACACTGCTAAGATTTAGTCCTTGTCTTTAAGGAAAATGCCCTTGGAAGTAGTACAGGAGACACAGTATTATAGGTTTGTTTTCATGATTTTATGAGACTGTTTTCTGATTTATACATTTAGACCATCTTTTAGAACCATTCCTATAAAAGGATAAAATTTCTCATTTTCCTATTTTCCTTTTACTTTCTTGAAAATGTAATGCCATTATATTCTTCTACAGTGGTATAAACAGTGTCCAGTTCTTTCTTCTGCTGTTTTCAGGTTAGCATATATGCTCTGAATGGATGGATATAGAGTTAAAACTGGTATGTTTGAAAGCAAAAATCATATAAATCATTTTCTTTTCTTATTGAATAAATTTGACATGTAATGTTGTGTAAGTTTAAGGTGTACAGTGTGTTACTTTTATACATTTATATGTTATAATATGACTGCTATTATAATAGTATTTATCAAATTACATAATTACAGTACAATATTGTCTATATTGTGCATTAGATCTCTGTGGCTTATTTACTACTTATAAGTTTGTACCCTTAAACCCCATCAATCTTATTCCCCTCCCCCACTTCCCTTAGTAACCATCATTTTACTCTCTGGTTTTTACAGGTTTGACTTTTTTAGATTTCATATATAAGTGACATCATCCTGTACTTTTGCTTCTCTGACTTATCTGGCTTAGTAGAATGTGCTCAAAGTCCATCCATGTCGTTGCAAATGGTATGATATCCTCCTTTCTCATGGATGAATAATATTCCATTTTGTACATGTACCACGTCTTTTTTATCCATTCATCCATTGGTGGGTTTTTGGATTGTTTCCGTATCTTGGCTGTTGTGAATAATGCCGTGATAAACATAAGAGTGTATATATCTCATCAAAATTTTTTTTTATTAATTAATTATTTTTTTTTATTTTTGGCTGCATTGGGTCTTCGTTGTGGCATGCAGGATCTTCTTTGAGGCATGGGAGATCTTTGTTGT
Source organism: Balaenoptera acutorostrata (assembly GCF_949987535.1). Classification (NCBI taxonomy): domain Eukaryota; kingdom Metazoa; phylum Chordata; class Mammalia; order Artiodactyla; family Balaenopteridae; genus Balaenoptera; species Balaenoptera acutorostrata. Next base: position 73,426,600 of record NC_080085.1, read on the forward strand.
GGCGTGTGGGCTTCTCTCTAGTTGTGGCGTGCAGGTTTTCTCTCTCTAGTTGTGGAGCGTGGGCTCTGTAGTTTGCGGCACGTGGGCTGTCTAGTTGATGTCTGCGAGTTCAGTAGTTGTGGCGTGCGGGCTTAGTTGCCCTGTGGCATGTGAGATCTTAGTTCCCCGACCAGGGATCAAACCCGCGTCCCCTGCATTGGAGGGGAGATTCTTTACTACTGGACCACCAGGGAAGTGCCCTCATCAAAATCTTAATCTCTTCTTTTTGATAGAATCATAAGAAAATCCTAAAGGTTGGAGCTCTAAGGCAGTGCTGTCCAGTAAAACTTTCTTCAATGGTGAAAATGTTCTATTTCTATGCCGTCCAGTATGGTACCCACTGGAGTCACATGTATCTACTGAGGCCTTGAAATGTGGCTAAGGAAATGAAGTGGCCTTATTTTTCCAGCTCTCATACTGTGAACAAGTGTCCCTTTTGTGGTAAATAGTGCTAAGTGTTTTCACTTTTTTTTTTTTTTTGGAAAAACTGAATTTTTAATTTTTAAATTTTCATTAATTGAAACATAAATTTAAATAGCACATGTAGATATCGTCTACCTTACTGGATAGTGCAATTCTAAGGCCCTAAGAGATTATCTGCTCAAGGTCTTTCATTTTACAAATAAAGACGCTTTGGCCCAGAGAGATGACATGACTAACTAGAGATTACATAGTTGTTCAAGAACAGAGCTGGGACTAAATACAGGTGTCTTGATGGCCAAGTCAGTGGTATTACTAAATCACTTTGAAATTTTAAGTTGCTAATCAAATTGGAATTATTACTTTTATTCCATTTCTTGTGTTTAGTAATAATTACCCATTTTTCCTATCCTTTCTACTGCTTCCTCTCCTTCACACACACTTACATTATCTCCATTAAAAAAATGGTGTCTTTTTCAGCTTGGTGCTTTGTGACCACCTAGAGGGGTGGGATAGGGAGGGTGGGAGGGAGGGAGATGCAAGAGGGAAGAGATATGGGGACATATGTATATGTATAACTGATTCACTTTGTTATAAAGCAGAAACTAACACACCATTGTAAAGCAATTATACTCCAATAAAGATGTTAAGAAAAAAAAATGGTATCTTTAGGAAGAAGTTTTTGTTTTTTATTTTTTTTAGGAAGAAGTTTTAAAATTCATTTATTTAATTAAGTAGGAGGTAATTTTTAGTTGTGTATGTTTTTAAATGACTTTTAAATTCTTGAAATTCCCTCTGTGGTCTTCACATTTAAGATGTTCGATGTGAGTAGAAGTGTGATTCTGATTATATAATCTAGAGTATTATTTTAATATAAGGTAATTATTTGTTGGTGACTTTCCTTCTGGTTTTTAGAGAAACAAAATGGCAATATCTTATCTGTAGTAAATTATATACTTGGAAATTATCACTGAACTTTAGAATCATGCATTGTCAAAATTAGAAGGAAGTGTAGACATTTTGTAGTGCAGCTTCCTTTCACAAATGGGCAATCTGACACACAGTGAGGGGGAATTAACTTGTAAAAGGTGACATAGTGAATTATTAGCAGAGCGCAGACTAGAACACAGCTTTTACAATTCACAGCCTGGTGTTCTTTCCACTGTATCACTACTTCCTCTCAGATCTTCACACATAAACAACTCAAAAGGCACTACAGCATACAAAGTTCTGTTAAGCTGCTGATGGCTGTACTGAACTTTGATGACTAATCTCAACTTGTCACAACTCATTGGGTGCTGGAAATAGACTCACCAAGTTCTTGAGCCAAATATTTTAAAGCAGTTTACACTTGCAATATTGCAAGCACAATTGAATTTTCTTACAAATCTCAACTTGAAGGTCTATCTGGCTGTTTGTGTGGGGTACTTTGTTGCATAGCTATATTCCAATACACCATGGTGTCTTTTAATGTATTTCTCCATCTTCTATATTTCCTGTATCATGATAATATAAGATAATCAACTGATAAATCTTATTCTAATTCAGAACTACAGCATCTTGCTTTAACTTCATTAATCTTACATCTTTCTCCCACACTGAAAATCCCAATCTTTAAAATGCCAGCATATTTAAATGTCTCCTTGTATAACATACACAGAGCAGGTTCATAATAAAATACCAAAACTGCCACTAACAATATGATTATTAAGTTTTAAGGTTTGTTTGTTTGTTGATGTTCTCTTTGTCCTTTGGGTGTAGCCCAATTACTGGTTGTAAGTTCATTTTGAATTGTTCCTGTCTGTGTGATCATTGCCTCAACATTGTTTATTTCATTTTCCTCTTAGTTTTTAGGGCTTACCTTTCTAAATTTCAGTTTTGTTTTATACTTATCACAGGACTCTTGATTTAATAAAATAGCATTTACTACATGATAATATATCTCTAAAGCAGAATTAATGATTAGGACTGATTTTAGATTAGCCTATAATAATTATATGCTCCTTCTTACAAAATAAGTAACAAAAATTCTTATAGAAGAGAACTTTAAATTTCAATTCTGTTAGTAAAGAAGAGAAAACAGATATGTTTACACTCCCAGGTAAAGCTGGACCAGTTAATTCTCTGCCTTATTTTTCCAGCTCTCATACTGTGAACAAGTGTCCCTTTTGTGGTAAATAGTGCTAAGTGTTTTCACTTTTTTTTTTTTTTTTTGGAAATGCTGCTATTTGAAATGGCTCCATGCATAGTACAGAAGTGCTATCTAGTGTTCTTAAGTGCAAGAAAGCTGTGATACGCCTTAGGGAGAAAATATGTATGTTGGATAAACTTCATCGTGGCATGAGTTATAGTGCTGTTGGCTGTGAGTTCAATGTTACTGAATCAACAATATATAGTAAACAAGGTGTCTTTAAACAGAAACACATGTAAAACAAGGTTATGTATTGATCAGTTGATGAAAATGTAACCAGAGGTTCACAAGAAATTAACCCTGTGTTTTCCCTAGGAGTAGTGTTCATTATTCCCTAAATCAGTGTTCATGGCTACTTTATGGAATATAACTACTGCAAATAATGTGAATCAACTATATTTTGATTACAGAAGTACTTGGAAGGGTTGAGTCTCATGGGGGAGTTAACTGATGCTCATCTTCAGTCTTGCTATTTGTAAATCTCTATATGATAGAATTCTGTTCTAGGGCCTGTTTGTTATCTTTAATAGGAAGGTAATTGATTTTAAACAAGACACATAATTTTGAATTGACAAGTCATTATTTTGAAGTTACAAATAATTTTAACTCAAGGTCTTACCTTGTTAAAACTAGGATTGCCTCTGCCCAATTTTAATACTATTTAACTAACAGCCTATGAGCCTGTAAATTTTATAATACCCCCAAGCTCTGATGTTCTTTAAATACCTTATTTTATTTTCTAAATTAGGCATTAGCAACTGTTTTTTCTATAAAGGGGCAGATAGTAAATACGTTAGACTTGTAGGACACGAAAGGTCACATATTCTTCTTTGTTTTCTGTTTGTTTATTTTGTTTTTATAAATTTTTAAATATGTTAAAAAAAACATTTTTAGCTCAGAGTCCAGACCAGATTTATCCCAGATCTGTAGTTTACCAATCCATATTCTAATTTTTTCAGTGTGGTATATAATCAGCTGTCTCTCTGGGTAGTGATGCCTTTTTCATCAGTATAACCTGTGTTTTGAAAAGACCTGAGTGTGCCAATCTGCCTCTTTTCTTTTGATCAAAGTCTTGGCCTTTTTTGTTTAGAGGCAATAAGTATGCTATGTTTTTTATTGTTATTATGGCCCTCACTAGAGCCTGATTAACATCAAATACATGTGAGAAGAAAAATGGGGAGTAAGCACCACCACTTAACATCTTTATTCAGCAATCAGAAAGAATGGGGAGCTAGAATTAATTGCCCATTTACCAAGTGCAAGCCATTTTTATGTAATTCTTTAATCCTCAAGATAATCATAAAAAGGAAGGCATTCCCATTTCTTTTCAGATATATAACCTGAGACTCTTAAGATAGCGCTGTCCAGTAGAAATTTCTTCAGTGATGGAAATATTGTATATCTGTGCCCTACATTATGGCTGTTGAGCACTTGAAATGGGGCTAATGTGACTAAGGAACTAAATTTTAAATTTTATTTATTTTTAATAAATTTAAATTTAAATAACCATATGCATCTAGTAATTACCATATTGGGCAGCATAATTCTTAAGAGCTTAGGTAACTTGCCCAGATTTAGATAGTAAGTTCCACAACTTGAGTTCAAAACCAGGTCTGTGCATCTCCTAAGCTTATGTTTTTACCATTATGCCACACTGCCTTATTAATAAAAGTCAAGGTGGATGGACCCTGCCCTACAGAGTAGAAAATGTAGCAAAGATACTTAAGCATTTTTCAAGGTATACTGTATTAACTTTTTAGGCCACTAGTTCAATTAGTCAGTCCACACTCTGGAGCAATCGATCATAATTATTAAATAATACCTATGAATTTATTTTATAGTCTACATACTATTATTTTTCCATTATGTGAAATAAAATGACTATACTAAGAACATAGGGTATTGAAATTTTTTCAGATATTAGCATACTTCAAAAGTTCTATCTAGGGAGTAAGGTCTACTCTGGTATTTTTAAAATAGGTTTTAAATATTGTAAGAATTGACATGCTTCAAATAATCACTTCAGAGCTTTATTGAAAATTATTTTCAGGTACACGGGAGAACATCCGTTGCTGGCATCCATTTTAATATGTTTTTTATTGATGCCCGACATTAGATACTGAGTGGAAATCTTATTTCATTAGTGAATACCAACTGTGTGTAAGAAATCAGAAGTGATGCCTTTTGGAAGGCAGGCCTAGATAAATTGTTCTGTGATGCTGACATATGTACTAGAGGGAGGCTTGAAGGGGGAAAAACAGTGAACACAATTTCTTTTATTAGTGTTGAGTCTTTATTTTACCCTATATTTCTGGAGTCTCAATCTAAATCAGAATCATGCCTAGTTTAAACAGGAAATTGCTTAACTAGTGCTGTAGCTTCCCGTATTCTGCCCAGAAAATATTGAAAAATATGTCAGAAATGAAGTGCAATCACTATCACTGTTATCCGATAACATTTGGAATCCTTTGACCAGTGTTTCTTCCAGTTCTTGAACAATTCCACTTATGTGTAAGCCAGAGAGACCTCTTCCCTCTGGATGTCTTTGGTCAATTTCAGCAGGCCTCCTTCTGAGTCTAAAGAATCAAGCTCTTAAAATAGTCATTCCCTGCAAAGCTTTTCATTTGGCCTTATTGAATGAATAATCTTTAGGAATTATTCTGGTACCTGGATAAACACTGGAACACCTTGTTCTTAGAGCCAGTAATTTTCCTGCATTCTTAATTCAAATCAAGTTATATCTAAAACTAAGGTCACTTTTGGCTTTAGATCAAGCATGAAATAGGTAAAAAGGAATATGTTAGTTAGGGGCATAAGATTTGTAATGGTAGGAAGTTATTTTTATAAATAATGTAATTATAAAATTTATTTCAAGATACAACCTGAATCACCCAGTACTCCAGATCACCCTTATCCTTTACTTTCTCTATAGCATTTATCGATTGTAATATACCGTATAATATATGTATTGTGCTTATCTCCTGCCTCTTCTCCACTAGAACGTCAGCTCCATGAGAGCAAGGATCTTTGTTTTGTTCCCTGATGGGTCTGGCATATAGTAATTGCTCAATAAATATTTGTGGACTGAGTGAATATCATAATCTATATCTCACTTCATCCCTCAAAATTTATATTCACTTCTAACTGGTAATTATCATATTGCTATATTACATATGAAGTAGATAGTTAACAAATTGGTAAAAATAAGACTCTACCATCTACCATGAGAAAAGAATTTTACGAATTATATCCTAAAAATGTATGAATAATTTGGAGTGCTTGAGTTTTTAATAAATTTAAATGAAACCAATAGTGTTCCTCAGATGCCCCCCAAAATTTTTCAGGAAATAGAGGGTGGGAAGCTCTCAATTAAAAATACCTTTTTGTTATATCTTTCTCAGATGGGAAAGCTGACAACCATGCCAGCAGCTCTAATATGTGCATCTATAAGTGTGCATGCGGCCAAAGAAGAGGAGTCCAGAAAGCATCTAGTGAAACCAGAGCAGGTAACTTGCCTACAAAAGTTTGAATTTTGTATAACAGAAATATGATGTAAAAGCTGTGAGGTTGGTTTGATTGTTAGCTCTATTCATCAAAAACGTCTTTGAAGTATTTGTTAGGCACGTTTTTTAAGTTGTGAGAAATAGTTACAAGGTGTCTCAAAGTAAACACTATTATATTTAACCCAAACATCTAAAATCCTAACTCCAATGAAAAACAATTGGTGATTTTTCTTAACAAATAATAGATGAGTAGTACAGGGTTTTAGTTCTTCTAAGCAGTCTGACTTCTCTTTCTTAAAAAGTTTTTACAGGTACACCTGATATTTGGAAGCCTTAGTTTAAGAAATTCATTAAGATCTCAGTTTTGAAAGTAATCTTAGATGTTTTCTAGTTCAGTCTTCACTGTGGTACTGTAGTCCCCTCTACAGTAGGTACGCTAACTGACTGTTTTCTTCTACATGAATAAAACTCTGGATAAAGGAACCTAAGGCAGTCCATTCCATATTCTGGCAGCTCTCATTCAACTTAAGGTCCTTTCTTATGTCAAACACAAACCTGTCTCATAATTATAAGTTCTACCCATTGGCCCTGTATCTCTTGCATTGGTGCCATACAGAACAATTCTCATCTCTCTTCCACAAAACAACTCTTCAGATGTCAGTTACACTTTAAGTAGTTTTGCTTCCTGGATAAGTGTATTAGTAGTTTAACCATTCCTCATATATCATAGCTTTGAGTTCCTTCACTTTCATGATCATCCTCTGCCAAACATGTTCAGGATGGTTAGTGTTTTCTTCGGGTGTAAGTATTTTGACTACTGCAGGATAGAGTCAGACTCTGACTTCTCTTGTTCTAGATAATATATTTCTGTTAAAGCTGCCAAAGATCACATTTGTTTTTATATTTATTTTTGTTTTGAGTCATCACAATCAACCTTGCTTATAATCAGCCTTTGACCATGATATAGTGATTGTGCAGTTCTCTAAAATTCATTAAACTTTTTTACATGGGCCACTGGTAAGCTATGTCTTTTCTCAGTCTGTACTTAGGCATATAGACTTTTTGGACTTAGTTACAGGTACATTTATGTCTTTTTAACTTTTATCTTGTTGATCTAATCTATCATTCCAGCCTATTGGTATCTCATTGTAGTAACTGATTCTATTCACCGTTGTACTTTTCATCTTTTCTAGCCTCAAGTTATTCTTGAATTTACCTACATGCTTAGAAATATATACTCGAGTCAAACAGGCCTGAAACTGAATCCTGACCCCACCACTGACTAGTTGGATGGCATTGGACAGAATTCTTAACAGTGCCATAAATATTCTGTGTATGAATATACCATTTTCAAATGTACAATTTTCATAAATTTTTGGAAATTTAACATATTTCCAATTATTTTGCTAATGTAATCAATGCTTTGTCGAAACACCTTGTACATAAATCTTTATGTACATCTATAACTGTTTCCTTAGAATAAATTTCTAGAAATGGAATTGTAAGTCAGAAGGCATGAAAAATATCAATGTATTGCCAAACTGACATACATAAAGGTGGTATTTATTCATTTATTAAACAAAAAAATATTTCCTGAACTTTTCTTATATATGTTTGAGGCATATACGAAGCACTGGGTAAAGTTTTATTAATTTTCATTAGCAGTCTAGAATAGCTTCACTCTCTTATATACTTGCTGACTCTCAGTATTTTTTATTAGTCTTAGAGAGATGATGTTTTTAAGCCTACCTTGACACTCCTATCTTTGGAAAGCTCAAAATCTAGGTTGGATAATAAGTAACTAGCATTTGTCCCTAATAGCCGAATTTACATATTTCTGAATTTTAAAATAAATGTTTGCTCTTTACTATATTATGGAATAAACAGGATTTCTTGGTATTTATTGTATTCCCCAGTACATTTTAAATAGAATTCAATTGAATTACTTATTAAATAAACTTGCCAGCTGAGTGCTAGGGACTATTCACATAATCAGGATTCAGTCCTTGAGAAACTTAGAACTGCTGAAGGAATGAAAATGTGATTTGCATGAACTATTCCCAGGTACTTTTATTGTGTAAAGTGAGTTATGCCTTTGTTTAAATCTATTTACAATAAGTCTGTACTAAGCCAAAATGCTTTATGAATGAGGTGTTCTGGTTAATTGACTCTTCTGGTAAACTTGTGGCTAATGAGAAGATCCTTTTTCAGTTTAACTCTCTTGTTAAACATCTTTTTCAACTGTACCAATATACTCCTGCCTTATTAATTATGATGTTGTGAATGTAATTAAATCTCTCTTTATTTGAAAACTCTGCAGAGCTGTGGGGTGACCCTTTTCTTAAACCATAAAATTTGCAGTATTCAGACTAAAATAACTGGAGGTTGGGCTGTGTGTATACAGTCAGCCATAGACATTACCGGATGTTTCTTTTTAAAGTATTTCTATAATGTGAGTTTGACTTATTTTCTTGTCATTTGCTTGTTTTCGGCAAAAAATAACAGAGAAGAAATATTGATTTGAGAGTTCTAGTTACTTTCGTTCAATTTAATTTAAATGTTGTTTTATAGTTTACTAAATCTAATCTTAATTTCTAATTGAATACAAACAAGTTGTATTTATACAATACAATAAATGGCATTTAAGCCCAGGGCCTCCAATCCAGGATGAGAATATTCATTTAAAGTGTACAGCTTGATGTTTTGACATACGTATACATTGTGAAATGATCACCACACTCAAGCTAATTAACATATCTGTCACCTCATATAGTTACCATTTTTTTGTGTATGTGGTGAGAACACTTAAGATCCACCCTCTTAGCAAATTTTAAGTATACAATACAACATTATTAACCATAGTCACCATGATATACATTAGATCTCTGGAACTTACTCTTCTTGCATAACTGAAACTTTGTAGTCTTTGGCAAACACCTCCCCATTTTCCCCTCTACCTTACCCCACACCGGTAACCAGTATTCTTCTCTCTGCTTTTCAGTCTATTTTAGATTATACATATAAGTGAGATCATACAGTATTTCTCTTCTGAGTCTGCCTTATTTCACTTAGTATAATGTCCTCCAGGTTCAGCCATGTTGTCAAAAATGGGAGGATATCCTTTTTATTCCATTGTATGTATGTGTATGCATGTGTGTGTATACACACACATGCACACATATATGTATATACATTTTTAAACCATGAAATTTGCAGTATTCAGTATTAACACGCACACACACATATACACACATACATACACACACCATATTTTCTTTATCCATTCATCTGTTGATGGACATTTAGGTTGTTTCCATATCTTGGCTATTTGAATAATGCTGCAATGAACATGGGAGGTGCAAGTATCTCTTCAAGATCCAGATTTCATTTTCTTTGGATATATTCCCAGAAGTGGGATTACTGGATCATATGGTAGTTCTATTTTTGAGTTTTTGAGGAACCTCCATACTGTTTTCCATAATAGCTATACCAATTTACATTCCTACCAACAGTGTTTAAGGGTTCTCTTTTCTCCTTGCCAACACTTTCATCCTTGCCAACACTAATCTCTTGACTTTTTACCATCCAACAGTTGTGAGGTGATATATCATTGTGGTTTTGATTTGCACTTCCCTGATGATTAGTGATGCTGAGCACCTTTTCATATACCTGTTGGCCATTTTTATGTCTTCTTTTGAGAAATGTCTATTACTGTTCTTTGCCCATTTTTTAGTCAGTTATTTTTTTGCTGTTGAGTTGTATGAGTTCCTTATATGTTTTGGATGTTAACCCTTATCAGATAAATGGTTTGCAAATATTTTCTACCATTCTATAGGTTGCTTCTGTTAATTGTTTCCTTTGCTGTACAGAAGCTTTTTATGATGTTGTCCCCCTTGTTTATTTTTGCTTTTGTTGTCTGTGCTTTTGGGGTCATTGCTAAGACCAATGTCAAGAAGTTTTTACACTGTGCTTTCTTTTAGTAGTTTTACATTTCAGTTTTTACATTTAAGTCTTTAATCTATATTGAGTTGATATTTTATATGGTGTGAGATGCGAAATTAAGATCCAATTTCATTCTTCTGCATCTAGATACCCAGTTCTCCCAGCACCATTTATTGAAATGACTATCCTTTCCCTACTGTGTTCTTGGCACCCTTGTCAAAGATCAGTTGGCCATAAATGCATGGGTTTATTTCTCTGTAATCTGTTCTGTTACATTGGTCTATGTGTGTTTTTATGCCAATACAATACTGTTTGGATTACTGTAACTTTGTAATATATTTTGAAATCAGGATGTGTGATACCTCCAGCTTTGTTCTTGCTCAAGACTTGCTTTGGCTATTCAGGGTCTTTTTTGTTTCCATATAAAATTTAGGATTTTGCTTCTGTTTCTGTAAAGAATGCTATTGGGATTTTAATAGGAATTGCATTTAATGTGTAGATCACTTTGGGTAGAATGGACATTTTAACAATATTAATTCTTCCAATCCCTGAACATAGGGTGTCTTTACATTTTTGTGTCTTTAATTTCCTTCATTAGTTTTTTATAATTTTCAGTGCACAAGTCTTTCACCTCTGGTTGAGTTTATTCTCAACTGTTTCATTCTTTTTATTGCTATTGGAAATGGAATTGTTTTCTTAATTTTTTTCGGGTAGTTCATTGTTAGTGTATAGAAACACAACTGATTTTTTGTATGTTGATTTTATATCCTACACCTTTACTGAATTTGTTTATTAATTATAATAGTTTGTGGTTGTTGTTAGAGTTTTCTACATATATGATTGTGTCTTCTGCAGATATTTAACTTCTTCCTTTCTGATTTGAATTCCTTATATTTCTTTTTCTTGTCTAGTTGCTCTGGCTAGGACTTCCAATACTATGTTAAACGGAAGTTGCAGATGTGGACATCCTTGACTTGTACTGGATTTAGAGAATAAGTTTTCAGTTTTTCCCAACTGATTATGATGTTAGCTGTGGGCTTTTCATATATGATGTTTATTGAGTTAAGTTCCTTCTATACCGAGAGCTTTTTCTCATGAATGGATTTTGAATTTTGTAAAATGCTTTTTCTGTATCTATTGAGGTGATCACAAATGTGGTTTTCATCTTTTATTCTGTTAATGTGGTGTGTCACATTGATACACATATGGTGAATCATCCTTGCATCTGAGGGATACAGTCCACTTGTTCCTGTTGTAAAATCCTGTTAATATGCTGTTGAATTTAGTTTGCTATTATTACTTTATTGAGGATTTTTGCATCTGTGTTCGTTAGGGATATTGGCTTGTAGTTTTCTTTTCCTGTAGTGCCTTTGTCTGGCTTTAATATCAGAGTGATACCATCAAATGAATTTGGAAGTGTTCCCTCTTCTATTTTTTGGGAGAGTTAAAGAAGAATTGGTATTCTTTGAATGTCTAATTCACCCATGAAGCTATCTGACCTTGGGTTCTTCTTTGTTGAGGGGTTTTTGATTACTGATTCAATCTCCTTATTGGTTATTGGTCTGTTCAGGCTTTCTATTTCTTCGTGATTCAGTCTTGGTAAGTTGTTAGTTTCTAGGAATTTATCAATTTCTTCTAAGTTATCCAATTGTTGTCATATACTTATTCATAATAATCCTTTATTATCCTTTTTGTTTCTGAGGCATCCACTGTAATGTCTTATCTTTCCTTTCTAATTTTATTTATTTGAATCTACTCTTTTTTTATTAGTCTAGCTAAGAGTTTGTCAATTTTGTTTACCATTTCAATAAATACTTTTATCATAAACCGTTCAAGTGTGCTTGAATGCCCATATCTAAGAAGGAAAATACTTTAAAGCACTGGTTCTTAACCATTTTGACCCCTTTGAGAATCTGACGAAAACTTTGGATGCTCTTTCTAGAAAAGTACATATACAAAATTTTGCTTACAGTAGACCACAAATAACAAACCTGTTCTTTAAACTGTTAATCTAATTTATACTAGGGTATAAATGAAGAATCAGTAGGTTTTGACTAGGATAGAAGAGAGAACAAGAACACTTAATGACTCATAAAGTTTGGAATTGAGGAGCATGAAGAATAGAGAGGATGGGGACATAATGGACAACTGTTATCTACTTTAACATCCATGCATCCACATGCATTCTTCCTTGAGGAGTTGGGGAACTTCCTTACTTACTGTGTGCCTGCTTTTTATGCATGTAGTGCACCTTTAATACAAAATTGCACCTCTGACCTTCCTAACTACACATAGTTGCCAATGTGGTGAATTTAAATTTCAAGTATTAGTCTGGAAAGATAAGCACTTTAATCCTGGTACAGGTAGCAAAGGGTCATCTATCTAATGGTAAAAACAAGACTTTTGTGACCCATTACTGTTAAAGTTTTACCAAACCTACACTGTTTCATACTTGTTGCTGGTAGAAGATCAAATCTGAAGCTATTAATAATCTAGTTCCCTTGCTGTTGATTTGTAAACTTGATTCTCCCCAAATATGTCTTTACCAAACCTTATAGAAAGGTGCTATACCCTGAACATAAAGTAAAAAATAAGTATTTTTGAAGGAAATAAGTCTTTACCTCATTAAATTTTTCATAATTCTTTTATGTTTTATATTTGTTTTTATTAAATATGGATTAGAACCAAGAGACTGTTTAATCAGTTTATGAAAGGTATAAAAATAATAACATGATGAACAACCATATACCTACCTACCACCCAGTTTAAAGGAAAAACAAAATAAAATCCCCTGGTTCTCATCCCATTCCCTATCCATTCAGAGATAACCACTACCCTACCCTGAATTTTGATTATTGTTCCCTTTCTTAATTTTTTAACTTCACCTTATATGTCTGTATTACTAAACAATGTTTTTGGTTTTGTAAATTTTTGAGCTATATATTGATAGAAATATACCTGCATAATTTTCTACATTTTGCCTTTTTTGCTCTACAAATATTTTTTTATGCTCAAATTCCTGAAATCCATCGAGATTTTTCCATGTAGCTGTAATTTATATATTTTCCCCTAATTTATAGTATTTCATCCTGTGGATAGATCCCAGTTTAATTATCCATTCTACTGCTGACAGACATTTGAGGTGTTTCCAGATTTTTGCAATTAAAATGTTGCTGTGAACATTATTGTACATATCTCTAGGTACACAATTACAATCGTTTCTCTAAATATACCTAGGAGTGGAACCACGGAGTCATACAATATGTATGAATTTCAAATTTGCTATAGTATGCCAAATTGTTTTTCAAAGTATGTCTACCAATTTACATTCCCACAAGCAGTATATAGATGTTGAGGTTGCTCCACATTCTTGCCAACACTTGATATTGTCAAACTTTAATTTGCCAAACAGTTGTAGTTGAAATGCTATCTCATTGTGGTTTTCATTTGCATTTCCATGTTATTAATGAAGTTGAACATCATTTTATATATTAGTCACTCTAGTGGTTATGTATACATATAACATTGTACATTTAACTTGTATTTTTCTAATGACTAATTATGTTGAGCATCTTTTCATGTGTTTATTTGCCATTCTTCTTTGGTGAAGAGTCAGTTAAAATGTTTGGCCCATTTTTATTAGGTTGTTTGTTTTGTTATTATTGAGCTTTGAAAGTTTTTTATATATTCTGGATTTTCAGCCCTATATCAGGCATGTGTTTTGCAAATATTTTCTCCCAAACTGTGGCTTATGTCTTCCTTCTGTATTACTTTTTCATTGCTTCTGTAACAAACTACCATGAAATTAGTGATTTTAAACAGCAAAATTTTATTATAGTTTCTGTTAAGTTAGAATTCTAACACAGGTACACTGGGCTAAAGTCAAGATGTTGGCAGGGTTGCATTTCTTTCTGAAGGCTGTTGAGAAAATACATTTCCTTCATTTTATCAGCTTGTAGAGACTGGCCCACTTTCCTTCGTTTGTGGCCCAATTCCTCCATTTTCAAAGCCAGGAAAAGTAGTGTAAGTCATTCTCATGTCACATCACTCTGACCATGCTTCTATAGTCACATCTTCTCCTGGCATTACCATTCCACCTCCCTCTTCTACTTTTAATGTCTTATGATTACTTTGAACCCACCCAGATAATCCAGGAAAATCTTCCTATCTTAAGGTCACCTGATTAATGTTAATTACATATGCAACCTTAACTCCACTTTGCCATTGTAACATAACATATTCATGGCTTCCATAGATTAAGACATAAATGTCTTTGGGTGGGGAATCATTGTTCTGCACACATTACCTCCTTTTAAAAGTGTCTTTTGAGGAACAGAAAATTTTAATTTTATAAATTCCAATTTATCCATTTTTGAATTTATGGATTATTATTTTGCTGTCATGTCTAAGACATTTTTGCCTGATGAAAAGTCACAAGCATTTATTCATGTTTTAGTTGTTTTTCTTTTCTTACAATTAGTTGGGTTTTAGTATATTTAGAGTTGTGTGATCATTACTGCTAATTTTATTTTTTTTTAATTTTATTGGAGTATGGTTGATTTACCATGTTGTGTTACTTTCAAGTGTACAGCAAAGTGAATCAGTTATACAGATACATACATCCACTCTTTTTTAGATTCCTTTCCCATATAGGCCATTACAGACTATTGAGTAGAGTTCTCTGTGCTGTACAGTAGGTCCTTATTGGTTACCTATTTTATATATAGTAGTGTGTATATGTCAATCCCAATCTCCCAATTTATCCCTCCCCCACCCCTTGCCCGCTGGTAACCATAAAATTGTTTTCTACATCTGTAACTCTATTTCTGTTCTGTAGATAAGTTCATTTATACCTTTTTCTAGATTCCACATATAAGTGATATCATATGATACTTGTCTTTCTTTGTCTGACTTACTTCACTCAGTATGACAATCTCCAGGTCCATCCATGTTGTTGCAAATGGCATTATTTCGTTCTTTTTAATGGCTGACTAATATTCCATTGTATATATGCACCAAATCTTTATCCATTCCTCTGTTGATGGACATTTAGGTTGCTTCCATGTCCTGACTATTGTAAATAGTGCTGCAATGAACATTGGGGTGCAGGTATCATTTTGAATTATGTTTTTCTTCAGATATACACCCAGGAGTGAGGTCGCTAGATCATATGGTAGCTCTATTTTAGTTTTTTAAAGAATCTCCCTACTGTTCTCCAGAGTGGCTATACCAATTTACATTCCCACCAATAGTGTAGGATGGTTCCCTTTGCTCCACACCCTCTCCAGCATTTATTATTTGTAGGTTTCATGATGATGGCCATTATAACCACTGTGAGGTGATACCTCATTGTAGTTTTGATTTCCATTTCTCTAATAATTAGTGATGTTGAGCATCTTTTCATGTGCTTTTCCATATGTATGTCTTCTTTGGAAAAATATCGATTTATATCTTCCACCCATTTTTTGATTAGGGTGTTTGTCTTTTTGATATTGAGCTCCATGAACTGTTTGTATATTTTGGAGATTAATCCCTTGTTGGTTGCTTCGTTTGCAAATATTTTCTCCCATTCTGAGGGTTGTCTTTTTGTTTTGTTTATGGTTTCCTTTGCTATGCAAAAGCTTTTAAGTTTAATTAGGTCCCATTTGTTTACTTTTGTTTTTATTTTCATTACTCTAGGAGGTGGAACCAAAATGATACTGCTGTGGTTTATGTCAGAGTGTTCTGCCTATATTTTTGTCTAAGAGTTTTATAGTATCTAGCCTTACATTTAGGTCTTTAATACATTCTGAGTTTATTTTTGTGTATGGTGTTAGGGAGTGTTCTAATTTCATTTGTTTACATGTAGCTGTCCAGTCTTCCCAGCACCACTTATTGAAGAGACTGTCTTTCCTCCATTGTGTATTCTTGCCTCCTTTATCATAGATTAGGTGACGATAGGTGCGTGGGTTTATCTCGCAGCTTTCTATCCTGTTCCACTGATCTATACTTCTGTTTTTGTGCCAGTACCATATTGTCTTGATTACTGTAGCTTTGTAGTATAGTCTGATGTCAGGGAGCCTGATTCCTCCAGCTCCATTTTTCGTTCTCAAGATTGCTTTGGCTATTCGGGGTCTTTTGTGTTTCCATACAAATTGCAAAATTTTTTGTTCTAGTTCTGTGAAAAATGCCCTTGGTAATTTGATAAGGATTGCATTGAATCTGTAGATTGCTTTGGGTAGTATAGTCATTTCCCAATATTCATTCCTCCATTCCAGGAACATGGTCTATCTCTCCATCAGTTTGTGTCATCTTTTATTTCTTTCATCAGTATCTTATAGTTTTCTAAGTACAGGTCTTTTGCCTCCTTAGGTAGGTTTATTCCTAGGTATTTTATTTTTTCTGATGCAATGATAAATGGGATTGTTTCTTTAATTTCTCTTTCTGAACTTTCATTGTTAGTGTGTAGGAATGCAAGAGATTTCTGTATATTAATTTTGTATCCTGCAACTTTACCACATTCATCGATGAACTCTAGTAGTTTTCTGGTAGCATCTTTAGGGTTTTCTATGTATAAAATCCTATCATCTCCAGAGATAGTTTTACTTCTTCTTTTCCAATTCAGATTATTTTTGTTTCTTTTTTTTCTCTGATTGCCATGGCTAGGTCTTCCAAAACTATGTTGAATGAAAGCGAGAGTGGACATCCTGTCTTGTTCCTGATCTTAGAGGAAATGCTTTCAGTTTTTCACCATTGAGAATGATGTTTGCTGTGAGTTTGTCATGTATGGCCTTTATTATATTGAGGTAGGTTCCCTCTATGCCCACTTTCTGGAGAGTTTTTATCATAAATGGGTGTTAAATTTTGTCAAAAGCTTTTTCTGCATCTATTGAGTTGATCATATGTTTTTTCTTCTTCAATTTGTTAATAGGGTGCATCACGTTGATTGATTTGCGTGTGTTGAAGAATCCTTGCATCCCTGGGATAAATCTGACTTGATCATAGTGTATAATCTTTTTAATGTGTGGTTGGATTCGGTTTGGTAGTATTTTCTTGAGGATTTTTGCATCTATGTTCATCAGTGATATTGGCCTGTAATTTTCTTTTTTTGTGATACCGTTTTTGGTTTTGGTATCAGGGTGGTGGTGGCCTTGTAGAAGGAGCTTGGGTATGTTCCTTCCTCTAATTTTTTGGAAGAGTTTCAGAGGAGTAGGTGTTATGTCTTCTCTAGATGTTTGATAGAATTCACCTGTGAAGCTATCAGGTCCTGGACTTTTGTTTGTTGGAAGATACTTAATCACAGTTTCAGCTTCAGTACTTGTGATTGGTCTTTTCATATTTTCTATTTCTTCCTTGTTCAGTCTTGGAAGGCTGTACCTTTCTAAGAATTTGTCCATTTCTTCTAGGTTGTCCATTTTATTGGCATATAGTTGCTTGTAGTAGTCTCATGGTCCTTTGTATTTCTGTGCTGTCAGTTGTAACTTCTCCTTTTTCATTTCTAATTTTATTGATTTGAGTCCTCTCTCTTTTTTTCTTGATTAGTCTGGCTAAAGGTTTATCAATTTTGTTTACCTCTTCAAAGAACAAGCCTTTAGTTTCATTGATCTTTGTTTTCTTCATCTCTATTTCATTTATTTCTCCTCTGATCTTTATGATTTCTTTCCTTCTACTAACTTCAGGTTTTGTTTCTTCTCCTTTCTTTAGTTGCTTTAGGTGTAAGGACAGATTGTTTATTTGAGATTTTTGTTTATCTTGTTTCTTGAGATAAGATTGTATTGCTATAAACTCTCCTCTTAGAACTGCTTTTGCTGCATCCCATAGGTTTTGGGTCGTCATGTTTTCATTGTCATCTTTTTCTAGGTATTTTTTTAATTTCCTCTTTGATTTCTTCAGTCATCCATTGGTTATTTAGTAACATATTGTTTAGCCTCCATGTGTTTGTGTTTTTTACACTTTTTCCTGTAATTGATTTCTAATCTCATAGCGTTGTGGTCAGAAAAGATGCTTGATATGATTTCAGTTTTCTTAAATTTACCAAGGCTCGATTTGTGACCCATGATGTGATCTATCCTGGAGAACATTCCTGTGCACTTGGGAAGAAAGTGTATTCTGCTGCTTTTGGATGGAATGTCTTATAAATATCAGTTAAGTCTATCTGGTCTAATGTGTCATTTAAGGCTTGTGTTTCCTTATTTATTTTCTGTCTGGATGATCTGTCCATTCATGTAAGTGGGGTGCTAAAGTCCCCCACTATTATTGTTTTACTGTCGATTTCCCCTTTTATGGCTGTTAGCCTTTGCCCTATGTATTGAGGTGCTCCTATGTTGGGTGCATATATATTTACAATTGTTATATCTTCTTCTTGGATTGATCCCTTGATCATTATGTAGTGTCCTTCCTTGTCCCTTGTAATAGTCTTTATTTTAAAGTCTGTATTGTCTGATATGAGTATTGCTACCCTAGCTTTCTTTTGATTTCCATTTGCATGGAATATCTTTTTCCATCCCCTCACTTTTAGTCTGTATGTGTCCCTAGGTTTGAAGTGGGTGTCTTGTAGACAGCCTATATACGGGTCTTGTTTGTGTATCCATTCAGCCAGTCTGTGTCCTTTGGTTGAAGCTTTTAATCCATTTACATTTAAGGTAATTATCGATATGTATGTTCCTACTGCCATTTTTTAAATTGTTTTGGGTTTGTTTTTTTGGTCTTTTTTCTTCCCTTCCTCTTTTGTTCTCTTCTCTTGTGGTTTGATGACCATCTTTAGTGTTGTGTTTGGGTTACTTATCTTTTTTGTGTGTATATCTATTGTAGTTTTTTGATTTACATTTCCCATGAGGTTTTGATAAAGTAGCCTATATAGAGAAGGTTGTTTTAAGTTGGTGGTCTCTTAATTTCAAATACAATTCCCATTTCCTGCATTTGTATTCTCTTCTCACAGTTGCTCATTTTGATATCATATTTGTGTACAGATCATTTCCTGCTTTTACTGTATGTTTGCCTTTACCAGTGAGCTTTCCCGTTTGTAATTTCCCTGTTTCTAGTTGTGGCCTCTTTTTTTTTTACTCTGCCTAGAGAAGTTCCTTTTGCATTTTTGTATAGCTGGTTTGGTGGTGCTGAACTCTCTTAGCTTTTGCTCGTCTGTAAAGCTTTTGATTTCTCCTTCAAATCTGACCAAGAGCCTTGCTGGGTAGAGTATTCTTGGTTGTAGGTTTTTCCCTTTCATCACTTGAAATATATCCTGCCCCTCTCTTCTGGCCTACAGAGCTTCTGCTGAAAAATCAGCTGATAACCTTCTGGGGATTCCCTTGTGTGTTATTTTTTGCTTTTTCCTTGCTGCTTTTAATATTTTTTCTTTGTATTTAATTTTTGTTAGTTTGAATAATATGTGCCTCTTTATGGTACTCCTTGGGTTTATCCGGTATGGGACTCTGCGCTTCCTGGACTTGGGTGAGTATTTCCTTTCCCATGTTAGGGAAGTTTTTGACTAGAATCTCTTCAACTATTTTCTCTGGCCCTTTTTCTTCTTCTTCTTCTTCTGGGGCCCCTATAATTCGAACGTTGGTGCATTTAATGTTGTCCCAGAAGTCTCTGAGACTGTCCTCATTTCTTTTTGTTCTTTTTTCTTTATTGTGTTCTGCGGCAGTGATTTCCACCATTCTGCCTTACAGCGCCCTTTCCCTTCTTTTGCCTCAGTTATTCTGCTATTGATTCCTTCTAGTGTATTTTTCATTTCAGTAATTGTATTTTTCATTTCTGTTTGTTTGTTCTTTAGTTCTTCTAGGTCTTTCTTAAACATTTTTGTATCTTCTTAATCTGTGCCTTCATTCTTTTTCTGAGATCTTGGATCATATTTAGTATCATTACTCTGAATTCTTTTTTAGATAGATTGCCTATCACCTCTCCATTTAGTTGTTCCTGTAAGTTTTTATCTTGCTCCTTTATCTGCAACATATTTGTCGTCTCATTTTGTCAAACTTACTGTGTTTGTGGTCTCCTTTCTGCAGGCTGCAGGATTGTAGTTCCTGTTGCTTCTGGTGTCTGCCCCCTAGTGGGTGAGCTTGGTCCTGAGGTTTGTGCTCTTATCCCCTTGATACGTGATTTGACTGGTGGTATGGTGACCAGAGCCTGCCCTGGATATTGAGAGGGCCTCCCCTTTGTTCTGTGGTTGTCACTGCCCTGTCAGGGGCAGGGTCTGCTCCCTAATTGTTGGAGTAGATGTCTCCAGATCTTAGCTATGTTTCTCATCTGCGGTGCGAAGTGGGTGGGATTGGAGCACTCCCACTGGGAGAGAAGCCAATGTGTATTCCTTCTCTGGAGCTGTTCGCCTGTGAATGTGCTCTGTTGTGTCCCCTTTCGTCCATTGTGTGGGCTCACAAAGTACACTGTTGTTGGCACTGCTCTTGGTCCCACCTTAACTGTGGGTGTGCGAGCACTTGGCTGTAGTGACTCTCAAGCATTGTTTTCACCTGGTCACTCGCACAGATCCACTGAGGTCAGGTCCCAGGACTGCAGTAGTCGTGCACCTGGACCTGCTGTGGGAGCTATGGAGGCAGCTCAGACTCTGACCTGGCCCAATCCCCACGTGTACGTGCCCACAAAGCCCACAGCTGCTAAAGCCAGACCTGTCCCAGCTACAGGAGCACTTGTCCTTTTGGATGTTTCGCAGGCACTGAATTTAGGAAGCTGTCAGTGGAGGTGTAACTCCGTGGTTCACACAGTGCGAGGAGAGATTTCAGCTCTTCTTCCTTAGTCCCACGACCCCTGGGGCTCAGCTATGGTTTCAGCCCCACCTCTGCATGTGTTCCTCCCACTGGAGTCTGCTCCAGAGGTTGCTAGAGTACACGAGCCCATCAGGCAGGAAGGAGCCAAGGCAGCAATTGGGGTGAGCAGGCCACCCTGGTGGCAGGACGCTGGGGTAGCAATTGGAACACGCTAGCCCGTCAGGCAGTGACCGGGGCGAGCAGGTTGCCCAGGCAGGGAGGTGGGGGGGCAGGGAAGACAATTGCAGGGCCACATGTGCCGGCTCTGGCGGGAGCCCTCCCAAGTGCTCATGGAGGCATGGGCTGGCACTTGAGGAGAAAGGCTGCAATGGGGGCCCCACCCACTGCGCATCACTCAACACGGGCACATTGCTTCTGTGGTGGTCCTGGCTTCCTCCATGAGCATTCCTGATTGTGGAGCTCCTCACTCCTGTCCCCTCAGGCTGTCTCCTCACAGCCAGCCGCAGCCCCCTCCCCTGGTCTGCTCTCCAAATCCCATGTTCCAGCACGCAGCCCCTGTGTGCACCAGCAGACATCTGTCTCAGGCTGGGGAGTGCAGTGCTCTGGCACGGACCCTCTGTGTAGGTCTCACTGTCTTGCCTGCCACCAACCAGTTGCTGGGCTCCCTTCCAAGCTCCTGAAGCTCCCCTTCTGTCCCAGCTGATCTCCTCGCTCGTGAGGGGGCTTCCACAGACACGAGAACCTCTCCTCATCTTCAGCTCCCCACCAAGGGTGCAGGTCACAACCTGCTTCCTCTCCTCTTCCTTTTCCTTTCTTCTTTCTTTCGTCCTACCTGGTTACGTGGGATCTTTCTTCTCCTTTTATGTGTCCGAGGTCCTCTGCTAGTGTTCAGCAGGTGCTCTGTGAGAATTGTTCCATTTGTAGATGTATTCTTGATGTGTTTGTGGGTAGAGATGAACTTCACGTCCTCCTACTCTTCTGCCATCTTGGAAAGCCCATTACTGCTAATTTTAGAAAAAATTCATCACTACAAAAAGAAAGCCCCTCCAAGAGAAAAAGAAAAGAAAGAAAGAAAGAAAGAAAGCCTATACCCATTGTCATCACTTCGATTTCAGTCTCTCCTAAGCCCCTGATAACCACTAATCTGCTTTCTTTCTCTGTGGATATGCCTATGCTAGACATTGCATATAAGTAGAATCATATAATATGTGGCCTTTTGTGACTGACTTCTTTCAATTACCAAAATGTTTTCAAGTTTCATCCATGTTATAGAATGTATTTGTATGTCATTTCCTTTTATTGCTGAATAATAGTTCATTCTGTAAATACAGTAGGTGTTTATCTATGTATCAACTGATGGACATTAGGGTTATTTCCACTTTGGGGCTATTATGGCTGATACTTCTATGAACTTTGTTGTGTAAGTTTTGTGTCAACATATGTTTTCATTTCTCTTGGGTATAAACCTAGGAGTGGAACTTCTGGTCCATATGGCAACTGTATCTTTAACCTTTTGAGGAACTGCCAGGCTGTTTCCAAAACAACTACACCATTTACAGTCTCACCAGCAGTGTATGAAGGTTCCAGTTTCTCCACATCTTTACCAACCCTTGTTATTGTCTCTCTTTTCTGATTATAGCAATCCTAGTAGGTGTGAAATGATACTTCATTGGAGTTTTGATTTGCATTTCCCTAATAAGTAATGATATCAAGCATTTTTTCATGTGCTTACTGGTAATTTGTACATCTTTGGAGAAATGTCTATTCAAATTCTTTGTCATTTTTTAAATTGGGTAATTCGTCTTTTTATTGTTGAATTGCAAGTGTTCTTTATATACTCCAGATACAAGTTCTTTATGACATACATGATTTGTAAGTATTGTCCATGGGTTGTCCTTTTACTATATTGATGGTATCATTTGCAGCACAAGTTTTTAATTTTGATGAAGCCAATTTATTTTTATTTTTTTGCTTTTGTTGCTAGTGCTTCTGGTGTTGTATATAAGAAATCATCGCTTAACCCAAAGTCATGAAGATTTACCTTTATGTTTTCTTCTAAGAGTTGTATAATTTTAGCTCTTATATTTAGTTCTGAGATCCATTTTGAGTTAATATTTTGTATGTGGCATGAGGTAGGGGTCCAGCTTCTTTCTTTTGTATGTGAATATCCAGTTGTCCATGTACTGTTTGTTGAAAATACTATTCTTTCTCCATTGAATTTTCTTTGTTACCTTGTTGAAAATCAGTTGACCATAAATGCATGGGTTCATTTCTAGACTCAAAATTCTATTCCATTTATCTATATATCTATCCTTATAACAATACCATACTATTATTTTGTAAAAAGTTTTGAAATTGAGGAGTATGTGTCCTCCAATTTTGTTCTTCTTTTTCGAGATTGTTTTGGCTATTCTGTTTCCCTTTCACATATTTTAGCATCAAATTTTCATTTTATGGGGAAATAAAAGGCAAGCAGGATTTTCATAGTGCTTCCTTCAAATCCGTGGATCAATTTGGGAAATATTGCCATTCTAATAATATTTAGCCTTCTAATCCAAGAACATGGGATGTCTGTGATGTCTTTCCATTTATTTACATCTTCTCTCTTTCTTTCAACATTTTTGTAGTTTTCAGTGTACAAGTCTTACACTTCTTTGTTGAATGTATTCCTAAGTATTTTATTTTTCGATGCTATTTTAGATGGGATTGCTTTCTTAATTTCATTTTCAGATCACTTATTGCTAGTGTATAAAAATACAATTGATTTTTGTATATTGATCTTTTACCCTGCAACCTTACAGAATTTGTTTATTTGTTGTAGTAGGGGTTATGGGGGTTCCTTAGGATTTTCTATATACAAGGTCATGTCATCTGTGAATAGACATAGTTTTATTTATTCCTTTCCTATTTAGTGTCTTCTATTTCTTTTTCTTTTCTGAATGCACTGACTAGAACCTCCAGTAAAATGTTGAATAGAAGTGGTGAGAGTGGCATTTTGTATGTTTCTGATGTAAAGGAGAAAACATTCATTCTGTTACTAGTAAGTATGACTTAGCTGTGGGAGTTTTGTGTTAAGAGAACATATTCTGTATATTAGTCCTTTGAAATTTCCTAAGACTTTCAGTTCCTGAAATGGACCAGGGTGCAGTCAGTTTTTTATACATTTCCATTTGTGCTTGAAAATATTATGTATTTTGCAGTTGTTCAATGCACTGTGCTATATATGTCCGTGAGATCAAGCTTGTTGATTATATTTTTCTGTACCAGGAGTCAATAGAGTTTTTTCTTAAAAAGCCCTATAGTAAATATTTTAAACATATGCAACTCTGTCACATCATCTCAACTGCTGTTGTAGCACAAAAGCAGCCGTAGGCAATACGTTAATGAATGAGTATAGCTGGTGACCCAGTAAAACTTGATTTACATAAACTGGTGACAAGTCCATGGGCTATGGTTTGCCCACTTCTGCTCATTACTATTAGTTTTTATTTTTAATCTGCTTTTTGATCAACCATCATGGAGAATAAGTTAAACTTCCTCTATGATGGCGAATTTGTCTATTTCCCCTTGTTTCATGTATTTTGAGAATATATTAATAGATGCATACAAGTTTAAGAGTGTACTCTCCCTCATTATTTAAACTTTTTGTCTTAATATAGGCACTTGATCTCTAGTAATGATTTTTGTCTCAAAGTCTGTTTTGTCTAATATTAATATAGCTTATAGTAGCTTTCTTTTGGTGGCTATTTGCCTAATATGTGTTTTTTTATTCCTTTTTTTCCCCTAACCTTTCTAAATAGTTGTTTTAACAATGTCTCATAAACAACATGTTGGCTGTATTTTGTAAATGCAATCTCGTCATCTTTGGCTTTCAGCTAGATCATTTTATCCATTTGCATTTATTATAATTTTTGATGTCTTTGGAATCATTTCTACCAAGTTTTTGTGGTTTTTGTTTTTCTTACCTCTTCTGTTCTTTTATTTCCTTTCTTTGCTTTATTTTTTCTCTTTTTTTTTTCTATAACAGAGTTTGTTAATTCTGCCTTCTTTTTATTTTCTTTTATTGGTCACCCTAGAAATTTTAACCTGCATTTATTTCAAGTCTCATCAGTATATTTACCCTCTGTCCAAACCATATTAAGAACCGAGAACATTTTAATTTCTGACATCCCTTCCTAACTTATACTATATTGATACTCAGGGATGTAGTTCTATTTTTTAAACACATGCATAAAAATTATTATGTTATTTATTCAGTGTTTTAGTTTTACCCACATATTTACCACTTTCTTTGCTAATCATTCCTTCTTCCATCACAGACCTTCTCAATGGGAATATTTTTCTTCTGCCTTAAGTACATGTTTTAAAATTTCCCACTGAGGGTCATTTGGTTACACACTATCTTGGGTTTTGTCTGTCTGTGTCCTTACTTCTCCCCTCATTTTTGAAACAAAGATATTCTATTGAGTATATAATTCTCAGTTGAGTTACTTTTTTTAGCGCATTGAAGATATTATATTGTGCCTTCCAGTGTTGTTTTTGAGAAGTCAAAGTTTATCTAATTTTTATTCCTTTGAAGGTAATCTGTCTTTTCTCTCTGGCTTTTTTTTTTTTTAATATCCCCTCTTTGTCCTTGGTGTTATAGAGTTTTACTATGACTTGTCTAATTGTGGATTACTTTTTATTTATCCTGTTTGGGATATGTTAGATTTCTGAACCTGTCAAGTGTTCATAAGTTCTGGAAAAATCTTGACTATTCTCTTCAAATATTACTTCTGCCCCATCTTTCTCCTTTCCTCTGGAACTCTGATTAGACATATATTAATATTTCTCACTCTATTATACGTATCTCTTTCATATTTTTTTTCATTTCTTTGCATAAAAATTTCTTTAGGTCTACTAATTCACAAAATCTCTCAGCAACTGTAAACTGTATCCAATCTATCAAAACTTATCAATTGAGTTTTATTTGTTTTAATTTCCAGTTCTAGAAGTTCTCTTTCTCTTTATTTTCATTAGCTTTGGTAATTTTTGTAGTCTCTTGCTCTTAACTCAAATTTCCCCTTTTATTTCTCTAAAAATAAAAATATATGTATTTGATACCATATGTTCTAGTATATACATTTTTTGTGGCTCTGACTCTGCTCTTTGTTGTTTCTGCTAGCTCTTGTCCAGATGCTTCCTTGTGTTTTCTGATTTTGCTTCTTTGTGTTTTTTAATTTTTTGAAATTGTGGTCTCATATTTCTTGGGCCTTTATCTGTTGTAAATCTTTGAAGTCTGGGCAGCTTCCTCCAGAGAGGAGCTGTTCATTTGCTTCTGCCAAGCATCTGTGGGGGATACCAGCCTGGGAGCACCTTAAATGTATACTTAATTTGAGATTTCTTAGATTATCAAGATAGTTTTATGCTGCACATTATGAGTTCTCACTTGTGATTGCCAATTCTTAGGAAATATTTCTTTCCTCTCTACTCAGTGCCCAATCTTTGAGACAATCAGTTTTCCTAACAGTTCCTTGGAGTGAACTGTTTATTTCTAGTTCAACCTTAAATTGAGGATGCAGCACCTTGAGGTGCCAATTTTATAGGCTCTCCAGTAAGATTGCCCACCTCAAGCTCATTCTGGGTTTTGTTTCCTGATCCCATACTCCATGAACCATCTGGTTTTTTTTTGTTTTTTTTTTTTTTAAGAAAGGCATTTTTTTCTTTTTAAAGGTTGATAGAGTTTTTAGGTGGTTTTTTTTTTACAGCTTTTTTTTTTTAATTAATTAATTAATTAATCTATTTTTGGCTGTGTTGGGTCTTCGTTTCGTGCGAGGGCTTTCTCTAGTTGTGGCAAGCGGGGGCCACTCTTCATCGCGGTGCGCGGGCCTCTCACTGTCGCGGCCTCTCCCGTTGCGGAGCACAGGCTCCAGATGCGCAGGCTCAGTAGTTGTGGCTCACGGGCCCAGCCGCTCCGCGGCATGCGGGATCCTCCCAGACCAGGGCTCGAACCCGTGTCCCCTGCATTGGCAGGCAGATTCTCAACCACTGCGCCACCTGGGAAGCCCTGAGCCATCTGTTTTACAGCAAATGACATCAAGGTAAAAGCTGGTTTAGAATATATTTTATCAGCATTTTTAGTTGTTTTCAGTAGGAATGTTGATGAGGATTCTTATTCTGCCATACTGCTGGAAAAGGAAGTTCAGCTATTTTATATTTTTGACATGAATTTTTTTTCCTTCTAGCTCCCCATATATACTGCACCACCTCTCCAGTCTAAATATGTTGATGAGCAGCCTGGTCATTTACAAATGGGCTTTGCGTCCATTCGCACTACAACTGCTCGTTATATTGGCTGGTGCAAGGTAAGTGAATTCTGATAGTGGTTTCATATCAGAGGGTTCTCATTTTATTACATAACAGTTGTTCCAGTTATTCATTGATGTGTAACAAACTACCCCAAAACTTAGTGGTTTAAAACAGCAACTGTTCTATCTCATGATTTTGTGAGTCAGAAATTTAATCAGACTTCAGACAGCTGATTCTTCTGTTGCATGTGGTGTTGACAGAGGCCACCCAGTGGTATTCATCCGGTGAATGGGCTGATTAAGAGGGTCCAAGACAGCTTCATTCTCTTCGCTGGCACCTTGTCACAGATGGCTAGAAGGCTGGGCTCAGCTGGGAATGTTGACTGAAGCATCTACACCTGGCCTCAGGTAGTCAGATAACTTACATGGACAGTTCAGGGCTCCTAGAGAAAATGTTGCAAGAGGCCTTAGTCAGAATTTGCCAAGCTTCTTACCTGTCTTCAGGTGTCCAGGAAGGTTACTTCTACAGCATTCTGTTGTTAAATCAAGTCATTAAGGCCAACCCAGTTTTTATGGGAGGGGAATTAGATACCATCTCTCAATATGAGTAGCAGCAAAGAATTTGTGGCCATATTTAATCTACTCTACCACTACTGCATAGATTAAAGTAGTTCATCAAGCATTTATGTCACATGGCATGTACAAAACATTGCTTGACCTTTTATATGAAGTTCTGATATTACTTCTGCATTGTTACTTATTTGGCTGAGTAAAATATTCACTTGTTAGGTTTAGTTCATAAGACCATTTTGGCTATAGTCAGCTATTGGGCAAAATAGAATTCACCTTATTTTAATACTTAGCCTTCAATCAGCATTATCCAGCAGCAGAGGGGTGGAGTAAGCTAGTACAATACTGCTGTTTCATAATCATAGCATCAACATAGATGTGTGCTAACATCAACATCTCCAGTGTCAGTGTCATAATGATAATGGTGGTACCATTGTTTTCATCATTCTGACCTAATAACCACACAACATTTCCTCAAATCTAACCTATCCAATTGTGAACCCTTGTGCTTTTTTTGTTTCTAATCCATTCTTTTTAAAAAGAAAATTCTAACGGTCTTATGAAATACCAAATCTGTGAACTCTGGTCATTTCAGATATTTCAAACATCTGATGAATACATGGTGTTATTTTTTTTAAATTTGTGCCTGTCAAACAATTCTAATAGACTTTTATAATTCTAATAATACACTTTTAATAGTTTGACTAGTTGTACTACACACTATTAATAGTTTGGTCTCAGCAGGAAATAGCTTAACTAATTAGGGTCTGAGTCATGCCTCTGAGGCTGTATGTCAACAGCTGGATGATTCAGACTGAAGTCTCTTGACACCTAATTTTCCATAGTGTTCTCAAAGTTGTTTTCAGTGAGGTTAATTGTTCCTGTGAGATCTTTAAATTGCTATTGTTACTATCACCCAATTTAAGACTAAAAGGGCTTTTTACTCTGTTAATATGCTGAAATGAATAGATTGAAGAAGGGCGCTTCCAAATGCATTTCATCTTCAATGTAAACATTTCCTCTCTAATGTTCTCCTTAAAATGTAATCTATTCTTTAAAAATTACCTCCGGCTCAAATTACATTCTGCATTAAACTTAGAATCATGTAGGGCAAATTCAATTTCTATTCCTACTCCTTAGTGTTTCGAAATTTAGGTAGCAGTGACCTCCAGTGGTAAAAGTGAATTCCTAAACACATCTAAGGAAAATTTCTCCAAAGTTTTCTTCTTCAACAGTTACATTATTCCCAATCAACTGATCAGTAAGCATTATAACTTTGAGGTGAAATTTTCTCAAGAGACAGTCCCCAAGGAGAAGTAGCTCAGTGGCGGTTAGGGTCTGTGTTGGTTTGTACAGCTTTAAACCATGATGAACAGGATGAACTTCTGCATGTGATCATCATGAAAGTATCTGTCTGAGATAAAGTTACTAATACCAAGATATATCAATAGCAATAATTTAATTCTTTCCTATCTAATATAATCATTTCTACTGTCTTTGCTTTGAAAATCTCTTGTTGTTTTTATCCCATGGTTTCACAGCAGCTAGTTCAGAGATGGAGACCACATATTTAGACTGTGTTTTCTAGTTTTATCAGTAGAGTACAGCATGACTATGGGCAATTACTATGGGTAAATTATTCCATGCCTTCATTTTTCTTCTGATGTACTTGAGATAGTACATATCAAAAAATGTGCTTAACAATGTTTCTTGCATTAAAATAAATAGTTAGAAACAGGTAAAAAGAATCATTTGATTTAAAGCTTTAATCCCTTCAGTGGGCTAATATAATCTTGATTTGCAGATAATTTATGTTCCTGTTGAAAACAAGATGGACACTAGTCTGTGGAGGATGATTTCTATTCTAAGATAAATGTCTTATTTAGATTTATTTTTCTTATTCTAATGAACACTAAGAAAAAGGGAGAAGATGAAGCACTTTTCTTTAGGCTTTTTGTTGTTTTCTCCACAAATTGTTATGTTGTTGCTGCCACATCTTTATTAATCAGATGTTGCTTCTAAGCTGAAATATACCTCTCTTCATGCCTCTAAAAATTTCCATTCATTTTTCTACACTATCATAAAATAAGATGATAAATCTTTGTACTTCTGTAATAGCTTTTCTGTGAGCTGCTCTGATTATTTTATTGGCATTACTTTACCCATTTATATGAGGAATATAGCAAACAAGTATTATCCATGTTAAATAGAATGAAAAGCAAGAAGTGAAGAGAAGCTAAGCTCAACAAGTGTCCACATAGAGAATAAACAGGAAAACTAGATTTAGATTTTGGTGCAATTTCATATAATCTCAAAGATGTGGGCTATTTGACCTAATTATCAACATCTTCAAAAATGCAGATGTCCTTTTTTCCCCCTTTTTACTTAGGGTGTTTATGTCTTCGTGAAATATGGGATAATGGATACAGTACAATTTGGAAAAGGTAGGTTGAGTGAACTGTCTATAATTAGAAATGTTCTATTGTCTTTTTAACTTGCAAGGTTTAAATGTGAGAAAAATAAACTTGGTATGTTACCATTATCATGTTTTACCAACTCAGAAGATACTCTGTATAGCAGTTTATGATAATAATAACAAAGCAATAGTATCCATTATTTATTTAGCAATTATTATATGTTGAGGCATTATGATGAGCATCTAATTTTATTTTGTAGCAAATTTCTGGATGTTGGTATTATAATGACTCCCATTCTACAGATGAGGAAACTGGGGTTTAGAAGGGTTAAGTAGATTACCAAGGTGTAAGTGGCAACACCTGGACTCAAACTGGCTGTTTTAGGTACAAAACTCATATTGTATACTCATACAGCATAAATTAAACATATATCTCCATTGTTATTAATTAGTTTAAATAAGTACTATTTGCTGTTAAAATACGTAGTATTTTGCTATTGGTTGCTAGGAAACACGATATCAATTAGTCACCCTAGAATATTTGAGCTAATGTTGGAAAACAATTGTATTTGACTCGTTAGTTTGATAATGGTGTTTGGCATCAGGTATAGCTCCCTAATATTTTTTAGCCTAAGCCAGTTGTCAAAATAAATGTGTATTGGGGGACAGAAAGAACACCTAAAATTTTAAATGCCTCTGTGATGTTGATGACCTGTATGTATTATCATTATTTAATGTGTGTAAGAATTAATTCCAATTAATTCCAAATTATATTCCTCATCAACCTTGAGGAATATGATTAAATTCCATTAAATAAATAATTAATAATTAAATAAATAATTATGATAGAAGAGTGTGTTTTTTGGATTGCATGGAACCAGAAACCATTTAAATATATAAAAAGCCAAGAAATTTGGACCTCTGCTCCCTTTCCATCTATTTTTTGTCTAGACTCACTTCTCATTCTGATCATTGGTTTTAACCAAGAGCAACGGCTTCTCTGAGTTTACTGGGGAGTAGTGGCAAGCAGAGTGATAGCTGCATGTTTCCCTAGACTGTTATTCAAAGTTTCCTGCTAAAGTATCTATTTCAATTCTTACTAGATCCTACCAACGTTTGAACAGATAAGGCCAGAAGCATTTCCATTATAAGAATATAATACATACACAATGAGGAATTTGCTTTATAGTAATCCATCTTAATCCATATAATGCTAGTGTACACTCTAGCATTATATTTCATTAAAGTATAATAATCGCCTGTATTAAGAAAACAAATACCATTAAATCAGCTGTGGAAGGAAGATTTTATTTTGTAACAAGTAACTATTAACAACTGGCTTTTTAAGTTGCTGCTCAAATCATTATTTTGTGTAGTTCTTTTGAAGAATGTTTAAACCATCTGCTATTATCTTAGCAAATCTCTAACTTTTCTTCATCATACCTATATAGAATGCTCAA
The DNA here is from genome assembly GCF_949987535.1 of Balaenoptera acutorostrata. Taxonomy (NCBI): domain Eukaryota; kingdom Metazoa; phylum Chordata; class Mammalia; order Artiodactyla; family Balaenopteridae; genus Balaenoptera; species Balaenoptera acutorostrata. The sequence continues at coordinate 73,458,128 of NC_080085.1, forward strand.
TTATAGTAAGTTATTTATATTAATTTTTAAATGATTTCTTGAGATGCATATGTCTATTTGAAGAATCCACCTCGAGATTTTCTTCCGAAAATTGGAGTGATTACAGTTTCAGGATTGGCAGGCTTCATTTCAGCAAGAAAAGGTAGGGTTAAAAATATATATTCTCTCTTTTAATGCCATTATATTAATTTCTGAATTTATTTATATGAACAGTTTAAGTACAGTGTACAGTAAGTCCCCTACATATGAAACTTCAAGTTGCAAACTTTCAGAGATGCGAACGTGCATTCGCATGTCCAATCATGTAAGTTAGTTCACGTGTCTGGCGTTGCTAAGAAGCACCAAGTGATTACGATGGAAATAATAGTGAAAATAATTGAGAGAGTGGAGTGAGGCGAAAAGATGGTAGACGTCACTCGTTCTTATAACATGAATCATTCAACCATCAACAAGATTCTAAAGAACAAGAACAAGATCGTGGAACATGTGAAGTCTGCTGTGCCAGTGATGTGGACAATAATATCAAAGAAACGTGGAAAAGTGATGGAGGACATGGTGAAACTTCTCAGTGTGTGGATGCAGGATCAGCATCAGCGTTAAGTCCCACTCAGCTTAATGCTGGTTCAAGGGGAAGGTAACAGCCTTTATAAAGACTTGAAGAAGAAACACAGCAAAGAATCAGAGGGCCCATCTTTTAATGCCAGCCATGGCTGGCTTCATCGGTTCAAGGCTAGAGCCAACATTTACAACGTAAAAGTAAGTGGCGAGGCCGTGAGTGCAGATATGGTAGCTGCCTGGGAATTTCCTAAAATGCTTCGGGAAATTATTGATGAAGGCGTGTATTTACCCGAGCAGGTTTTTAATGTGGATGAGACAGGACTGTACTGGAAGAGGATGCCAGACCAAAGTTATATCAGCAAGGAAGAAAAGTTGATGCCAGGCTATAAAGCAGCAAAGGATAGGCTAACTCTGTTGTTTGGTGGCAGTGCCTCTGGCAGGATGAAGCTGAAGCCTCTCTTAGTTTATCATTCAGAGAACCCAAGAGCCCTTTAAAACAGCCAAGGGCTCTCTTCCTATTGTGTGGAAGAGTAACCCCAAAGCCTGGGTTACAGAGGCCATTTTCCAGGACTGCTTTTTCCACCACTTTATTCTGGAGGTAGGGAAATATTGCTTGGAGAAGGACGTCCCATTCAACATTCTTTTGCTGCTCGACAGTGCTCCAGGCCACCCTCCATTCATGGACGACTTTCATCCCAATGTCAAAGTAGTGCGTCTGCCACCGAATACTACATCGCTTATCCAACCTATGGACCAGGGAGTTATAGCGACTTTCAAGAAATATTATTTACGTCACACTTTTCGTCAGGAAGTAAAGGCAAGTGACGAATCAGGAACAACCTTGCGACAATTTGGGGAGGACTATAACATCTACAAGACCATAAAAAACATCGACTTTGCTTGGCGTGAGGTTACGGCCATCACCATGAATGGGGTTTGGAAGAACCTTTGCCCGCAGTTTGTTCACGATTTTCGTGGATTTGAGAAGGTGGATGAGGAGTCCAAAGAGGTCTTCAGCAACTTATTGACCCTCAGCGAGAAGCTGGAGCTAGATCTTCAAGAGGACGACATCATTGAACTCCTTTCTGTGCAACATGAGGAGCTTAGTAATGAAGACCTGATGGAATTGGAGGCCCAGAGAAAGGATGAAGAGAGACAAGAGGAAGAAGTAACTGAAGAACTGAAGAGATTCACGATGCAGGAAATGGCAAGGGGATTTTCTTAGTTTTTGAGGCACAGGACCCTAACGTAGAATGGTACACAAAGGTTGCAGCAGCCGTTCAGAATGCAATCCAGTGCTACAGTGTCATCTGTGACGAGAAAAAAAGAGCTACTACCCAGACATCACTGGATCGTTTCTTTTAGAGGGTAGATAGAAATGAATCCAGCAAGGAACCAGAACCTGTGCCATCAATGTCAGGCATGAGTGAAATTGCAGCTTGCCCTCCATCTCCTATTGCTGATGATCCTTCAGCTCTACATCTCCCATTTCCTCTCCCTCCTCCAGTCAGTGACTCTTCTTGCTTGTTCACTCGATGCCAGCCCCTGTATGCCAGCTGTTGTACTGTACTACTGTACTTTTCAAGGTACTGTAAGATTAAAATTTTAAAAAATTCTTTGTGTTTGTTTTTTATGTATTATTTGTGTGAAAAGTATTATAAACCTATTACAGTACAGTACTATATAGCTGATTGTGTTAGTTGGGTACTTAGGACTAACTTTGTTGGACTTACAAACAAATTGGACTTATGAACACGCTCTTGGAATGGAACTCGTTTGTATGTAGGGGACTTACTGTACCACTCTTCTGATTCAGGGAACATTTTCTATTAGTGTAGTGAACTGCTTACCAGTCAGGTTCCCAGATGCCAGCCAATGCCAGTCTTGTAAGCATGCCTTTCTAACAATGGCAGTCTTGGGCATATGTTAACTCTTTTCTGCACATCACTAAATAACTCTTTCATAAGCACATGGTGAATTTTGTATTTGCCCATCTTCCATCTCTGGGTATAGAAATCTCTCTCAGTAGGATTACTGCCTCCCCTCCTCACCTAAGCCCTTACTAAGCTGATGCAGTTCTCTGGTCAGTAGCCATTTGGGGCACCTTCCATTCATCCTCTGTCCCCAGTGTCAGTCATTGTCCCCAAATTAAATTACATGTTGTTGCAAGTCACAGCTCTGAACCAACCTGGAATCTGACATCAGATACATTATGGTTGGTTTGCCCAGCTTTAGTCCTTAAAGTAGCCTTAACCCAAGTACACCTAATAAGATACAAAACCTCTGAATTATAAGAACATTCCAGCATTCTAACTCTAGCCCATATATCTTATCCCAATAGACCTTCCCTATAGCTAGTATTAATCATAGCTTGTATCATGTTTTTTATTCTAACACTATATGCAACTTCTAATTGAATACATGTTATAAATTATTCATTAGGAAAGACATTGAAAATCAGGATCACCACATGTAACAATAAGAGAAAGAATTAAATTTTGAGTGAAACTGGCCAAAGCATATTACTCAGTTCTCAGTGAGAAACTCATAATCCACTTGTAAGAGAAAATGTTCCTTAGGTCATTCACAGTGACTCCAAGTGTCAAAGCTAGAATAATCTAACCCAGTATTTTTCAAATTACAGAGCTCAGTTTATAAGTAGGTAGTGAAATAAATATGGTGACTCTCAGGAAGCATTTTATTAAAAAATAAAATAGAGGACAATAGCGAATATCAGAGTGTTTTGTACTCAGTATGGATAAATATTGTGAAACTTCTGTTTCAGTGGAGTGTGTATGTGTGTGTGTGAAAGAGAGAAACAGACAGAGACAGAAACAGAGAGAGAGAGAGGTCATAATGTAAAATTTGTTCTTTAGTATGAGTCATGGTCAAAAATGTATGAAAGATGTTGGTTTAGTCTAATCCTATAATGCTACAGCTAGAGGTCCAGAGAAAGGAAATCATTCAATGATTTCACAGTACATATTACATAGCTAGTTAGTGTCTATGTCTAGAGTCCCTTTCTACTTATGGGAGTAGGGCTATTGAACCCAAATGAAATTTATTTTCTTGTAAACTGGCCTTTCATATCAAGTAAAGAGAGGATGAATGTAAGTCTTTTTAATATTGAAAATAATAGCAAAGACGTGGTGTGTGTGAGAAATATTCCATTGTATGTGTGTGTGTATATATATATATATATATATATATATATATATATATATGTATGTATGCAATGGAATATTACTCAGCCATAAAAAAGAATGAAATAATGCCATTTGCAGCAACATGGATGGACCTAGAGATTATCATACTAAGTGAAGTAAGTCAGACGGAGAAAGACAAATATCATATGATATCACTTATATGTGGAATCTAAAAAAAATATGTAAATGAACTTATTTACAAAACAGAAATAGACTTACAGACATAGAAAACAAACTTACGGTTACCAAAGGGGATGGCGGAGGTGGGGGTGTAGGGAGGTAAATTAGGAGTTTGGGATTAACAGATACATACTACTATATGTAAAATAAACAATAAGGACCTACTATATAACACAGAGAGCTATATTCAATATCTTGTAATAACCTATAATGGAAAAGAATCTGAAAGAGAATATATATAACTGAATCACTTTGCTGTACACCTGAAACTAACACAGCATTGTAAATTAACTATACTTCAATTTTAACACATTATTGACTGGGGGATTTTCGCAGAAACTGATGCCTGTGGCCATAATACATCTCTGGTCAAAAATGTGTTAAAATGGTTCAAAAAAGTATAGCAACTACAAAAAAAGTAAATAAAAAATAAAATAAGATGACACATCAAGGAAAAACTGACACCTTCCAAGTTTAGGAGCAGCACAATTAGGGGAATTTGGCTGAGTCAAGGAAACCTACATTAAGGGATGCTAGGTCAGTAAAATCAAGAACCAAACTACAGATACTAGAATAATAGTGAGCAAGACATATTTTAATATAGCTAGACCCTCTTTCCCAGTATCACAAAAACCTGTCAATATCTAAAGGAAAGCTACAGTAAAGGTTGAAGCAGCCTATCTACCCACCTCCCTCAATGCTCAGTCTGTTGTAGACATGACTGTAGAAGGCCTCCTTACTAATAGTTAAACCAGACAGAGAAATACATCTTGTTTTTACCTACCCTAAACTGTAAAGTTGCCTGCAAACATTGCCAGGTATTTTTCACCATAGTCTTTACTGATATACCAGATAGGGTGTCTCATTTTTAAATTAAGGGTTGTAAGAGCTGTTGCAGAAAATAAAAGTACTTACCCTAATTAGAAATCCCATCATCTAATTGTCCAGATCACATTTACAGTCCAGGGTACCCAGATAAGCATTTAAAATACATATTGTTTTCAACCAACAGTCTGTTGGAACTAAGCTATGGCTTAGAGTGGTGGGTTTCACACTATTCTGTAGAAACTAGGGTTCCATGGAAGTGTTTAGGGGTTGTATAGGGATAAGGGAAAAGCCGTGTAGGTAGGGCTTGATAATGAGCTTCACTCCCTCAGGCTAACCAGAGTAGCTTCAAGTCTACTTGAAGGTTTTATATATGAAGTTTTATATATGAAGTTCCAGGTGAGATTCTATTTGAAAGACTTTTTTAAAGGATTTTGCTATTTAAAAAAAAAAGTTTGAAAATGACTCAGATGCTTAGTTAAGGCACTTTTGGAAATGAATGAATTATTGCAAATTATTTGCAATTTTTTTAACTTTTTATTTTATATTGGAGTACAGTTGATTAACAATGTTGTGTTAGTTTTAGGTGTACAACAAAGTGTTTCAGTTTTACATATACATGTATCTATTATTTTTCAATTTCTTTTCTCAATTAGGTTGTTAACAGAATATTGAGCAGAGTTCCTTCTGCTATACAGTAAGTCCTTGTTGGTTATCCATTTTAAATACAGTGTTGATGTGTACAAGTCAATCCCAAGCTCCCTATCTCTCCCCACTACCCATCCCCGCCCGGTAACCATAAGTTTGTTCTCCAAGTCTGTGAGTCTGTTTCTGTTTTGTAAATAAGCTCACTTGTGTCATTTTTTTTTAGATTCTGCATATAAGCGACATCTAATGATATTTCTCCTTCTCTATTAAATTATTACTTTAGTATTCGAAATCAGTGACACGAAGGAGTTATGTCCCTTTTAAAATCCTTAGCTGATTAGTTAGTTGGATCCTTTAGCTATCTAAGGACTTAATCAAAAAAGGATCTCTGAAGAGTCCATTTCAGTTTAACATGGTGTCACAAACATGGTAGTTGATTAATTCTCTATATCATCATGCTTTATTAGATACTTGAAAAAAATGTGGTTACAACTCTGGGTTTCTTAGGACATGAAAAAATACCTAGTTTTTTAAAAGAAGAAAATCATCAACCCCCTTTGTGTAGGTAATTATCAATGTTAGATTGAGAATACTTTTCTTAAATTGGACATGACAACTAAGGGGTATTAATTGAACTGTAATACTTAAGGACATTTTACCTATCATCTTGATTGGTATTATTACCTAAAGAAAATTTAACATAGGGTGATGGCTTAAAGAGGAACAAAGAAAGCATGAAAGTTATAAAAGCATCAAGTCTCTGGTAGCATCTGTTTGGAGTTTAATAGTTTGTTTGAATGTCATAGGTTCTAGGTTTAAGAGAATTGCTTATCCACTGGGACTGGCCACTTTAGGAGCAACTGTTTGCTACCCTGTTCAATCATTAATAATTGCAAAGGTAAGTTCTTTTTAAGCGATAGCTTCATTTCAGTACTTGTTTAAACTCTCAGTGTGACAATGTTTAAATGTCATACAACACCTGCAACATTTAATTTTCAGAGAAATATAGTTGGTATTCTCTTATGTTGGCAAAATCACATTAACATCTCAGCATGGTAAATGCCATGGTTTATTACATGATTATCACAAATAAATAGGATGAATTTGTTTAAATGTAATTCAAGGAAGTAAATGCTTATTTGAGGTTTAAGTTCAGAGACAGTGAATTGGAATTTATGGGGAGAAATACTGCTCCATTGTTGAGCTGTGTAAAATTCAGTTTTTAATTAACAGAAAATTATACCTGCTGGCAGTTGTCAGTTCAGCAGATTAACATAATGCAAGAAATAACCAACTGATAGAAAACAGAGGCTTCTGAGGATTAAAAAAAATACATACACATATGCACACTCAATTTTGAAATCCATATTATAGTTGTTTTGTCATTTTCTTGTGAGTTTACCCTACAAATCCAAAGATTCTCCTAGTGATTTGAAGAGTTTGTGTCAGTATTTTTATTTTATTTTTAATACATATTTGGATTGAGAAGGAGAGCTTTGAGATATAGTTTTTTTCTTCCATTCCTTCTTCCTTTAATTACCAACATTTAACATTTCCCCCTCACACTTGAAGTATTGTGTGGTGTTACCAGGACTTTCTGTACTTGTATTCTCATTACCTCATCTCTTTGATTATTGATGTAGATAAAGCTGCCTATTTAGTATTTTGAGAATGTCAAGGATATAGTGCCCTATGTAGTTTCTAATATGATCAAGCTATAAAAGCTTACAGCAAAGGAAGAGAGCATTATTCATTAAATCTAGTTAAACTTGAGGTAATTGATGGATAAAATGATAAACTTATTTTTTTTAATATTTTCTAAGAATTTACATAGGAATTAGCCACTTAAGTTCATATAATGTTAGTACTAAAGGAAACCTTTGAGCTCATTACGTTCAACTTCCTCATTTTCTCATTTGCCAATTTGGAAACTGGCCCAGAGAAGTTTCTGTGACTGATTTCTCCAGGGTTCTATTCAGCTTCAGACATCTTGCTTCCCTGTCCATTTCTCTTCCCAGTGCATGATGCTGCCACTGATTGTTTTTGTTTGTTTAGAATAATGACTTTGTGGGGTTTGTTTTAAATTAATTAATTAATTTATATCTATTTTTGGCTGTGTTGTGTCTTCGTTTCTGTGCGAGGGCTTTCTCTAGTTGCGGCAAGCGGGGGCCACTCTTCATCACGGTGCGCGGGCCTCTCACTGTCATGGCCTCTCTTGTTGCGGGGCACAGGCTCCAGACGCGCAGGCTCAGTAGTTGTGGCTCACAGGCCCAGTTGCTCCGTGGCATGTGGGATCCTCCCAGACCAGGGCTTGAACCCGTGTGCCCTGCATTAGCAGGCAGATTCTCAACCAGTGTGCCACCAGGGAAGCCCTGTGGGTTTTTTTTTTTTAATAAAATTGGTACCTACTTATTCTTAAATAATTTAAGCATTACAAAAGAGTATAAGAAAAAAACCAACTAACCACCTGAAATTTTTCCATCCAGAAAAATAAGTGTTAAAATTTGATAGAATGTTATTCTAGACATTTCTTCATGCATACATAGACATAGAAAGATAGATGGATGAATAGATACAGTTTCGTAAGAACAGGATCATAGTATAGTATGCATCTTATTTTTAATTTTAAAAATAAAGTATGAAGTTTAATTTTACTTTAACAGAAGGAAAATAAAAACAAAAGAATTGCGGGACTTCAAATAAAAAGTTCTATGGTAAAAGATATTAATATGAGTTCCTAAAAGTTCTTCTGTAGTTAAATAATGATTGTTACTTAAATTCCTAGAGTTGAGACCTTTGCTTTTCTTTGACTGTCATATAACAGCATCACATGTAATATTTGGTGAATTCTAATATATATATATATATATATATATATAGAGAGAGAGAGAGAGAGAGAGAGAGAGAGAGAGAGAGAGAGAACACGGGTTCTTATCCTGAGATCCATGATAGACTTCAGAGAATCTGTGACTCCCCTGCCCAAAACTATATGAAAAATTGTAGGTATACAATAGATGCCTTCTAATTTGATATTGTCAGGACCAGTAGTTAGCAATTAATTGAAATTGTTAAAGCAAGAAGTTTTTTAAAAATCATAGATATGTACCTTAAATATTATATTTCAATTTAAAACATAAATGTATGTTCATTTTTCTGTCTTTTGAAGTAGGACTTTTCTATGAGTATGAGTCTCCTAGTTGAAGGTCCATAACATCTTTCTTATAATTATCCATATCTGTAATATGTCTTCTACTGTTTTCAGTTTAGAGGTTTCTTTAAAATCGAATGAACGCTTTTTTTTGGCCGGGGGGGCACACCCGCGCAGCACGCGGGATTTTAGTTCCACTCACCAGGGATCTAACCAGCACCCCCTGCAGTGGAAGGAAGGAGTCTTAACCACTGGACCACCAGGGAAGTCCCAAAAATCAAATGAACACTTAAAAACATTTTTTAAATAATATGAGTGCAGAATCCTGTTTAATTTATTTCTCCTAGCCTTTTACAGTTATCTTGAGCACCTCTAATTTGACAGTAGTTTTTTTTTTTTTAGTAATTCACTTTTGAGTCTTTACAAACCACTTAATTTTTGTAAACAGAACAATTCTCTTTACACTTACATTTCATCCTGTTATGTTACATTTAAACTATTTAATTATAGTAAAGCTGATTAGAGATCTGGAAACAAATACAACTTATTCTTGATAAGCATATAAATCACTTGTGAAAGACAGTAGTTGCGTATATTGTAGAGTACCTACTAATGATGAATATTCAGCATTCTATGACCATCATTTATTATACCTTCTTTTTAACATCTTTATTAGAGTATACCTGCTTTACAATGGTGTGTCAGTTTCTGCTCTACAACAAAGTGAATCAGTTACACATACACACATGTCCCCATATCTCTTCCCTCTTGCATCTCCCTCCCTCCCACCCTCCCCATCCCACCCCTCCAGGTGGTCACAAAGCACCGAGCTGATCTCCCTGTGCCATGTGGCTGCCCCCCTCTACCTATCTATTTTATATTTGGTAGTGTATATATGTCCATGCCACTCTCTCACTTTGTCCCAGCTTACCATTCCACTCCCTGTATCCTCAAGTCCATTCTCAAGTAGGTCTGCATCTGTATTCCCGTCTTGCCCGTAGGTTCTTCTGACCTTTTTTTTTTTCTTTCTTTTTTTAGATTCCATATATATGTGTTAACATACAGTATTTGTTTTTCTCTTCCTGACTTACTTCACTCTCTATGACAGTCTCTAGGTCCATCCACCTCACTACAAATAACTCAGTTTCGTTCCTTTTTATGGCTGAGTAATATTCTGTTATATATATGTGCCACATCTTCTTTATCCATTCATCCGATGTTGGACACTTAGGTTGCTTCCATGTCCTAGCTATTGTAAATAGAGCTGCAATGAACATTTTGGTACATGACTCTTTTACAATTATGGATTTCTCAGGATATATGCCCAGTAGTGGGATTGCTGGGTCGTATGGTAGTTCTATTTTTAGTTTTTTAAGGAACCTCCATACTGTTCTCCATAGTGGCTCTATCAATTTACATTCCCACCAACAGTGCAAGAGGATTCCCTTTTGTCCACACCCTCTCCAGCATTTACTGTTTGTAGATTTTTTGATGATGGCCATTCTGACCAGTGTGAGATGATATCTCATTGTACTTTTGATTTGTATTTATCTAATGATTAATGATGTTCAGCATTCTTTCATGTGTTTGTTGGCAACCTGTATATCTTCTTTGAAAAAATATCTATTTAGGTCTTCTGTCCATTTTTATATTGGGTTGTTTGTTTCTTAGATATTGAGCTGCATGAGTTGCTTGTATGTTTTGGAGATTAATCCTTTGTCAGTTGCTTCATTTGCAAATATTTTCTCCCATTCTGAGGGTTGTCTTTTGCTCTTGTTTATGGTTTCCTTTGCTGTGCAAAAGCTTTTAAGTTTCATTAGGTCCCATTTGTTTATTTTTGTTTTTATTTCCATTTCTCTAGGAGGTGGGTCAAAAAGGATCCTGCTGTAATTTATGTCATAGAGTGTTCTGCGTATGTTTTCCTCTAAGAGTTTGATAGTATCTGGCCTTACATTTAGGTCTTTAATCCATTTTGAGTTTATTTTTGTGTATGGTGGTAGGGAGTGTTCTAATTTCATTCTTTTACATGTAGCTGTCGAGTTTTCCCAGCACCACTTATTGAAGAGGCTGTATTTTCTCCACTGTATATTCTTGCCTCCTTTATCAAAGATAAGGTGACCATATATGTGTGGGTTTCTCTCTGGGCTTTCTATCCTGTTCCATTGATCTATATTTCTGTTTTTGTGCCAGTACCATACTGTCTTGATGACTGTAGCTTTGTAGTATAGTCTGAAGTCAGGGAGCCTGATCCTCCAGCTCCGTTTTTCTTTCTCAAGATTGCTTTGGCTATTCAGGGTCTTTTGTGTTTCCATACAAATTGTGAAATTTTTTGTTCTAGTTCTGTGAAAAATGCCAGTGATTGTTTTATAGGGATTGCATTGAATCTGTAGCTTGCTTTGGGTAGTATAGTCATTTTCACAACGTTGATTCTTCCAATCCAAGAACATGGTATATCTCTCCATCTATTTGTATCATCTTTAATTTCTTTCATCAGAGTCAAAATTTTCTGCATACAGGTCTTTTGTCTCCTTAGGTAGGTGTATTCCTAGATATTTTATTCTTTTTGTTGCCATGGTAAATGGGAGTGTTTTCTTAATTTCACTTTCAGATTTTTCATCATTAGTATATAGGAATGCAAGAGATTTCTGTGCATTAATTTTGTGTCCTGCTACTTTACCAAATTCATTTATTAGCTCTAGTAGTTTAGTGGTAGCATCTTTATGATTCTCTATGTATAGTATAATGTCACCTGCCAACAGTGACAGCTTTACTTCTTCTTTTCCGATTTGGATTCCTTTTATTTCTTCTTCTTCTCTGATTGCTGTGGCTAAAACTTGCAAAACTATGTTGAATAATAGTGGTGAGAGTAGGCAACCTTGTCTTGTTCCTGATCTTAGGGGAAATGCTTTCAGTATTTCACCATTGAGGACGATGTTGGCTGTGGGTTTGTCATATATGGCCTTTATTATGTTGAGGAAAGTTCCCTCTATGCCTACTTTCTGGAGGGTTTTTATCATAAATGGGTGTTGAATTTTCTCGAAAGCTTTCTCTGCATCTATTGAGATAATCATATGGTTTGTCTACTTCAGTTTATTGATATGGTGTATCACATTGATTGATTTGCATATACTGAAGAATCCTTGCAATCCTGGAATAAACCCCACTTGATCATGGTGTATGATCCTTTTAATGTGCTGTTGGATTCTGTTTGCTAGTATTTTGTTGAGGATTCTTGCATCTATGTTCATCAGTGATATTGGCCTGTAGTTTTCTTTATTTGTGACATCTTTGTCTGGTTTTGGTAACAGAGTGATGGTGGCCTCATAGAAAGAGTTTGGGAGTGTTCCTCCGTCTGCTATATTTTGGAAGAAATTGAGAAGGATAGGTGTTAGCGCTCCTCTAAATGTTTGATAGAATTCGCCTGTGAAGCTATCTGGTCCAGGGCTTTTGTTTGCTGGAAGATTTTTAATCACAGTTTCAATTTCAGTGCTTTTGATTGGTCTGTTCATATTTTCTATTCCTTCCTGGTTCAGTATCGGAAGGTTGTGCATTTCTAAGAATTTGTCCATTTCTTCCAGTTTGTCCATTTTATTGGCATAGAGTTGCTTGTAGTAATCTCTCATGATCCTTTGTATTTCTGCAGTGTCAATTGTTACTTCTCCTTTTTCATTTCTAATTCTATTGATTTGAATCTTCTCCCTTTTTTTCTTGATAAGTCTGGCTAATGGTTTATCAATTTTGTTTATCTTCTCAAAGAACCAGCTTTTAGTTTTATTGATCTTTGCTCTCATTTCCTTCATTTCTTTTTCATTTATTTCTGGTCTGATCTTTATGATTTCTTTCCTTCTGCTAACTTTGGGGTTTTTTGGTTCTTCTTTCTCTAATAGCTTTAGGTGTAAGGTTAGGCTGTTTATTTGAGATGTTTCTTGTTTTGTAAGGTAGGCTTGTATAGCTATAAACTTCCCTCTTAGAACTGCTTTTGCTGCATCCCATAGGTTTTGGGTCGTTGTGTTTTCATTGTCATTTTTTTCTAGGTATTTTTTGATTTCCTCTTTGATTTCTTCACTGATCTCTTGGTTATTAAATAGTGTGTTGTTTAGCCTCCATGTGTTTGTATTTCTTACAGATTGTTTCCTGTAATTGATATCTAGTCTCATAGTGTTGTGGTTGGAAAAGATACTTGATACGATTTCATTTTTTTAAATTTACCAAGGCTTGATTTGTGACCCAAGATATGATCTATCCTGGAGAATGTTCCTTGAGCACTTGGGAAGACTGTGTATTCTGTTGTTTTTGGATGGAATGTCCTATAAATATCAATTAAGTCCATCTTGTTTAATGTATCATTAAAGCTTGTGTTTCCTTATTTATTTTCATTTTGGATGATCTGTCCATTGGTTAAAGTGGGGTGTTAAAGTCCGCTACTATGACTGTGTTACTGCCGATTTCCCCTTTTATGGCTGTTAGTATTTGCCTTATGTATTGAGGTGCTCCTATGTTGGGTGCATAGATATTTACAGTTGTTATATCTTCTTCTTGGATTGATCCCTTGATAATTATGTAGTGTCCTTCTTTGTCTCTTGTGGTAGTCTTTGTTTTAAAGTCTGTTTTGTCTGTGAGAATTGCTACTCCAGCTTTCTTTTGATTTCCATTTGCATGGAATATCTTTTTCCATCCCCTCACTTTCAGTCTGTATGTGTCCCTAGGTCTGAAGTGGGTCTCTTGTAGACAGCATATATACGGTTCTTGTTTTTGTATCCATTCAGCCAGTCTATGTCTTTTGGTTGGAGCATTTAATCCATTTACATTTAAGGTAATTATTGATATGTATGTTCCTATTCCCATTTTCTTAATTGTTTTGGGTTTATTATTGTAGGTCTTTTCCTTCTCTTGTGTTTCCTGCCTAGAGAAGTTCCTTTAGCATTTGTTGTAAAGCTGGTTTGGTGGTGCTGAACTCTCTCAGCTTTTGCTTGTCTGTAAAGCTTTTAATTTTTCCATCAAATCTGAATGAGATCCTTGCTGGGTAGAGTAATCTTGGTTGTAGGTTTTTCTCCTTCATCACTTTAAATATGTCCTGCCACTCCCTTCTGGCTTGCAGAGTTTCTGCTGAAAGATCAGCTGTTAACCTTATGGGGGATTCCCTTATGTGTTACTTGTTGTTTTTCCCTTGCTGCTTTTAATATGTTTTCTTGATATTTAATTTTTGAGAGTTTGATTAATATGTGTCTTGGCATGTTTCTCCTTGGATTTATCCTGTATGGTACTCGCTGTGCTTCCTGGACTTGACTAACTATTTCCTTTCCCATATTAGGGAAGTTTTCAACTAAAATCTCTTCAAATATTTTCTCAGTCCCTTTCTTTTTCTCTTCTTCTTCTGGACCCCTATCATTCGAATGTTTGTGCATTTAATGTTGTCCCAGAGGTCTCTGATACTGTCCTCAATTCTTTTCCTTTTTTTTCTTTATTGTGCTCTGCAGTAGTTATTTCCACTATTTTATCTTCCAGGTCACTTATCCTTTCTTCTGCCTCAGTTATTCTTCTATTGATCCCTTCTAGAGAATTTTTAATTTCATTTATTGTGTTGTTCATCACATTTAGTTTGCGCTTTGGTTCTTCTAGGTCCTTGTTAAGTGTTTCTTCTATTTTCTCCATTCTATTTCCAAGGTTTTGGATCATCTTTACTATCATTATTCTGAATTCTTTTTCATGTAGACTGCCTATTTCCTCTTCATTTGTTTGGTCTGGTGGGTTTTTGCCTTCCTCCTTCATCTGCTGTGTGTTTCTCTGTCTTCTCATTTTGCTTAACTTTCTGTGGTTGGGGTCTCCTTTTTGCAGGCTGCAAGTTCATAGTTTCTTTTGTTTTTGGTGTCTGTACCCAGTGGCCAAGGTTGGTTCAGTGGGTTGTATAGGCTTCCTGGTGGAGGGGACTAGTGCCTGTGTTCTGGTGGATGAGGCTGGATCTTGTCCTTCTGGTGGGCAGGTCCACGTCTGGTCGTGTGTTTTGGGGTGTCTGTGGCCTTATTATGATTTTAGGCAGCGTCTCTGCTAATGGATGGGGTTGTGTTCCTGTCTTGCTAGTTGTTTGGTATAGGGTGTCCAGCACTGTAGCTTGCCGGTCTTTGAGCGAAGCTGGGTCTTGGCATTGAGATGGAGATCTCTGGGAGTTTTTCGCCATTTGATATTACGTGGAGCTGGGAGGTCTCTTGTGGACCAGTGTCCTGAACTTGGCTCTCCCACCTCAGTGGCACAGCCCTGACGCCTGGCTGGAGCACCAAGAGCCTGTCCTCCACACAGCTCAGAATAAAAGGGAGAAAAAATAGAAATAATGAAAGGAGAAGATAAAATAAAAGTAAGTAAAGTAAAATAAAATAAAGTTATTAAAGTAAAAATTAAAAAATAATTATTAACAAAAACAATTTTTTAAGGAAAAAAAATGGACAGACAGAACCCTAGGACAAATAGTGAAAGCAAAGCTATACAGACAAAATCACACACAGAAACATACACATACACACTCACAAAAAGAGAAAAGGGGAAAAAATATATATATTTCGTTGCTCCCAAAGTCCACCTCCTCAATTTGGGATGATTCTTTGTCTATTCAGGTATTCCAGACATTCAGGGTACATCAAGTTGGTTGTGGAGATTTAATCCGGTGCTCCTGAGGCTTCTGGGAGAGATTTCCCTTTCTCTTCTTTGTTCGCACAGCTCCTGGGGTTCAGCTTTGGATTTGGACACGCCTATGCGTGTAGGTCGCCTGAGGGCGTCTGTTCTTCGCTCAGACAGGACGGGGTTAAAGGAACAGCTGATTCGGGGGCTCTGGCTCACTCAGGGCGGTGGGAGGGAGGGGTATGGAGTGGGGGGTTAGCCTGCGGTGGCAGAGGCCAGCGTGACGTTGTACCAGCCTGAGGCACACCGTGTGTTCTCCCGGGGAAATTGTCCCTGGATCATGGGACCCTGGCAGTGGTGGTCTGCACAGGCTCCCGGGAGGGGCGGTGTGGATAGTGACCTGTTCTTGCACACAGGCTTCTTGGTGGCTGCAGCAGCAGCCTTAGCGCCTCATGCCCGACTCTGGGATTCGAGCTGATAGCTGTGGCTCCCTCCCGTCTCTGGAGGTCATTTAGGTGGTCCTCTTAATCCCCTCTCCTCATGCACCAGGAAACAAAGAGGCAAGAAAAAGTCTCTTTCCTCTTCGGCAGCTCCAGACTTCTTTCCGGACTCCCTCCCGGCTAGCTGTGGTGCACTAGCCCCCTTCAGGCTGTGTTCACGCAGCCAACCCCAGTCCTCTCCCTGGGATCCGACCTCCGAAGCCCAAGCCTCAGCTCCCAGCCCCCGCCCGCCCCGGTGGGTGAGCAGACAAGCCTCTCGGGCTGGTGAGTGCTGGTCGGCACCAATCCTCCGTGTGGGAGTCTCTCTGCTTTGCCCTCCGCACCCCTGTTGCTGCGCTCTCCTCCGTTGCTCCGAAGCTTACCCCCTCCCTCACCCGCAGTCTCCGCCCGCAAAGGGGCTTGTAGTATGTGGAAACCTTTCCTCCTTCACGGCTCCCTCCCACTGGTGCAGGTCCCGTCCCTATTCTTTGTGTCTGTTTTTTCTTTTTTCTTTTACCCTACCCAGGTACGTGGGGAGTTTCTTGCCTTTTGGGAGGTCTGAGGTCTTCTGCCAGCGTTCCATAGGTGTTCTGTAGGAGTTGTTCCACATGTGGATGTATTTCTGATGTATTTGTGGAGAGGAAGGTGATCTCCGCGTCTTACTCTTCTGCCATCTTGAAGCTCCTCCTATTATACATTTTTAAAACAGCTTTAGTTAATCAGACAATTCTCTTAAAAGAATGTCAGGTATATGTGTATTTTTCGGAAGGAAATGGCTCATACATTTCAAGAGATTGTCCAAGGGGGTCTATGATGTTAAAAAGGTTACAAAATGATAGTCCAGAAGGTTCTTTGAAAAATGAAAGTCACACCCCAGTTATTCACTATTTTGGAAATACACTTCAGAATGGAATTACTCTTTGCTTTTTATATTTTTTTCTTCATAATATTTTCATTATTAACTTATGTAAAGAGTAACAAAAAATCTTTATTTGAAAACTATAAAGTAGCTAGGAATAAACTTATTAAATAGTGTTTTAAAACATATTTTTTAAAAACTGTTAAACTTTACTGTAGGGCGTTTTTTTTTAATTCAATAAGTTTAGTGATATGTGTTGTTTTCTGGATGAAAGGACTCAATATTAGAATGTGGCAGATGTTCTCAAATTTATATATTTAATTCGGTTCTTACAAAATTCCTGGATTTGGAGGAAACGTGACATTCATTCAACCAGTATTTGTTGTCCATGTACCATGTATTGGGAACGATACTAAGCTATAGCATAGATAATAAAATATACCAAGAGAACAAAGAGAATGTCCAAAAACAAATATGTGGAGTATGTCTTCGTATACGTTGTGGAGGGAGGGGGAGGGTATGGTACAAGTGGCATTTCAGATCAATGTGTAAAGAAAAGATGGACTATTCAAGAAATGTGTTGGAATAATTGGCTTTTCGGAAAAATACTTAGACCTTTACTAAAAATCATGCAAAATAAATTGCAGGTGGAATAAAGATCTAATGATAAAATATAATGCTATAAAATGTTAGAAGAGAAAAGAGGAATTTTTGTGTAATCTTGAGATAGGAAAGGCTTTCTTAAGCAAAACACAATCCAGAAGCCATCAAAGAAAAAAAAATGAATATATTTTACTACATCAAAGTCATACATTTCTGTTGACCACAGTATACCATATACGAAGTTAATTGATAAATGAAAAACTGGAAGAACTATTTGCAACATATTAACAAAGGATTAAATAATATCCTTCCGTATATTAAAAGCTTCTATAAATCGATAGGAAAAGGATGAATGCCCTCTAAGAAAATAAAGTATATGAACAAGCAGTCCACAAAATAAGAAACATAAATGGCCTAATACATGAAAGATGCTTAACTTCATCAGCAATCAAATAAATGAAAATTTAAATAATCATTTAGATACTGGTTTTTAGCCTTTCCATTTGACAAAGATTTTTAAAAATCATAACACTTCTGCTGGTAAATGGGGTTGGAAAACATATATACTCTTGCTGGGAGTGTAAATTGCTACAGTATAGAGCTGACTTTCTAGAGGCAATGTGGTAGTATTATCAAAAATTAAAATGTATATAATCTTTAATCCAGATATTTCACATCTAGAAATTTTTCCAAGGAAATACCACAACGGTATATGTTCCCAGTTATTTGTGTAAGGGTGCTAATTACAGCAGGATTATAATTGCCAGGATAAAAAAGGAAGTATTCCATATGCCCATCAACAAGGGATTTGTTAAATGAATTGTGATGTATCCATATAGAATACTAGCTGTGCGGCTGTTAGAAGCAGATCTACTGGCATATAAACTGATATGGAAACATCTCTGTGACATATTGTTAAGCTTTTAAAAAATCACACCTCAAAATAATATGTATCGCGTGATTCCATTTGTGTTTAAAAAGGAAAAAAAGTGTATGTGTGGGCAGTTTATTTTAAATGTTAATTTAAAACATAATTGAGATTGTAGTTTATAATCTATTCTTTGTTCTCTTTTTTGCAATTCAGTGGTTCATCATGGATTTCTATCCATGTCAGTGCATATAGATCTACGTCATCCCTTTGGTAGATGTATAAGTATCAACATTCTGTTTGTTTTAAAATGCTATGTGTGTGCATATATAATGAACATAAGAGTAAAAATTCAAGAAGAATATCCATACAGTTGTTAACAAAGGTTACACTGAGAGGAGGAAGAGGACTTTCATTACTAGTGGATTGACTGATTTTTCTTAAGTATAGATATATACTTAGCAAAAATAATAAAAATATTTCTATTTAAGGAAGAAAAACAGTTTTTAAAAATTTATGTTTATAGAAAGTGTAAAACTAGAAAGCACCTCAAAACCTCTTTAAAGTTTGAAAAATCAATAGCTATTAACATTACTTTAACTATAAGAAAGAAAAGGGTGGGAAAAGAATAGAAAGGAGGAATCAGAGATTTTTTCCAAAGGAAAAGAGATATGAATGAAAATAATAGCAGCTTCAGGAATTCAGTCAGCATCCTAGCCTCTGCTTTAGTGTGTTTGTAGTTCATTGTTTATTTCACGTTTCTACCAAAAAAGTCTTATTCTCTAGAGAAATACATTAATTATTTTTCTTTATGATTGGAGAAAGCAACATAAAAATTTAAGCAAAAGCATTAACTTTGTAGCATCTTAAAATCTCATTTCCTCAGTCAGCTGTTTGTTATCTCAAACTGTCTTTCCCAAACTCCTGTTAAACAGACATAGTTTTAAATTCACGTTACAGTGTGAATGCAAACTATACATTTTTAAGACTTTATTATTTTTTTAGAGTACTTTTAGATTCACGACAAAATTAAGGAGAAAGTACAGAGATTTCTGGTACACCCCTGCACCCACACATGCATAGCCTCCTCTGTTATCAACATCCTCACCAGAGGGATACATTTTTTACAATTATGAGGCTGTACACTACCTACTGCACTAATGAGTCACCTAATTTTTTACCATTGATGAGCCTACACTGACACATTGTTATCACCCAAAGTCCACAGTTTACATTAGGATTCACTCTTGGTGTTGTACTAACTATATATATTTTAGCCTTTTACATGAGGCAAATAATTTTTCATATAAGATATAGAAAATGAGGCTTTGTGTTATCATGATCTAGAGATTTATCTTTATTATTGATTCTGACCTGAGTGTTCATATAAAATACCAGGTGTAAATTTTTTAGTATTTGTTATTTTAACTTTTAAAAGTGTATATTATTTGACTCACTTTTTGTTTTAATTAGGTAACTGGGAAAAAGGCATATGCTACAAGCCAGCAAATTTATGAAGCAGTTAAATCATTGTGGACAAAAAACAACAAAAAAGAGTCACTTCCTGAACCTAAAGAAAAAACTAAGGTAGAGTTTAAATGGACCAAAAAGGTAGATTTTGAGTTTTGTTTGGGTGGGTTTTAGCTTGTAATGAGAGTCCTAGACAGACGTCAAGGATGGATTGAAAAGAGATGAAGGACTATACTACCTTTGCATGCTATAATTTTTTAGGATATTTTATTCTTTTAGTAAAATAATTTACTTATGAAGGAAAAATCCTTTTTGGTAAACAGCTAGGAAGCTCTGATGAAATAGAAATACCTGCAAAAACAACTCACAACCTGAAACATGCAGTGCCTTTGTCAGCAGAACTCGGCTCTGAAACAAAGACCAAATCAGAATCCACCTCAGGTTTGTTTGGAATAATTCAATTTTGTTTTCATTCTTTTCTTAAATAATTTTATAGTATTATAATTAATAGTTTGAACTTATTTATGTGTTTTCCTCATAAGTGTTTTGTCTTTCTCATCTGTAGTCTGTGTATCTTTTTAGGTTATGAGGTACTCAGGTATGTGGAACTTTTTCTAATTGCCACATAGCTCATAACATAGTTCTTGGCATATGGGAGTAGAGAATAGCACTGGCTGGTTGGGTGAGTGAAGCATTTAATCAATTTATAGATGTGAGGTTTTTAATCAGGTGGAGGAAAATGTGTCTTTCTGGATTCTACCAGTTTACATGCTATAACGAGTCACATCTACATAGAAGAAATATCAGGTTTCCATTTCTTGTGCTATATACCCCTATCAGTCTTCTCTTCTACCATCAGTTTTATTTAGTTTAGATACTAGGAGAACTTTCAGCATCAAATAGTAAAAATAACACAAGTTATATAATACTGATATCTTTGCTAGTATTAGATTCAGGCAATTAATACTTTGTGGGACCAAATAGTGACAATTATACTTCCTAGGCAAATACTACCATGGTTTTACTGTGATCAAAAAGAAAGTAACAGAGTGTTTAATACCATTTCAGTAGTGTATTCACATAAACTCACCAGTCACTGGTTTATGTAGGTTTGTTTATCTGTACCAAGTAAATGGTACTATGCATTAAGTTGTCTTATTACAAAGGAAATAGGACCAACTCAGAGGTAGAGAATTAGGGAATAATGAAAATATCTCCCCTTTACTGAGCAACTACAGTGGTGCAAAGAGCTGTTAGTATGTTATGTTATTCAATTCTCTCCCAAAAAGCAAAACAAGAAAACTCTGGTATATATGTAATTATAATTGTTTTATGATAAAGAGACTGAGACTCAGGGAGCTTAAGTAACTTGCCCAAAATTATAGTTTATGAATAGAGTTGTGTTTATAGTCTAGATATTCCTGACACCAAAGTCCCAGCTCTTTCCATTGCATATAGATTATCTAATTCAAAGCCAGAGTTTAGTCTCTAATTTCAGCCTCCTCCTCTCTTACTTAATCTTTATAAAAGCTGTCACTGAGTAACAAACCTGATTTGAGTTTTACTATTCCCTGTCACGTCTCCTTTCTAATCAAGATAAGTTATACAGTTTTTAGACTGTCTCTGAGTAATCCCCAGTTGATCGTATTCCCACAGGCATATAATATATCTGGTCATTTCTCTACATGCCTGTCAACTCCAGAGATCTTTGTGGAGATGTTGCAACTTCACAATGGGACCAAACCATCCCCAGCCAATGTCTTTTCTTCACACATCTGGATTCTGGAACATTTTGCCTGCCTGTCATGGGTAATGTGGTATATGAAAAGCATTCTAAGGAGACATGTAGAGGAGAGAGATACCCAGTACTATTCATCCTTATCATATAGTATTCAGAGTTGATTATACTTGAGACCCTTGAGACTCACTATTTCCACATTTCACATGCAATCCCAAAGGTCCAAGACACAGAAAACAGTAGTGGTTATGAGTACAGGTTTTAGAATAGAACCTGGATCTGAATCCTAAATCCAACATTTACTAGTTTTATTGCCTGGGGCAAGTTATCTAATACCTCAAGCCTCGGTCTCCTCATCTGTAAAAGGAGGACAATAATAGTGTTTTTCTGACATGCTTGTTGTGAGGATTAAATGAGATATTGCATGTAAAGCAAAAAGTACAATGTCAAGCACATACTAAGTTCTCAGTAAGTGTTAGAAGATATCATTATCATTGGCCTAGAGTAATTAGCCATTTTGCCGATAAACAAATTTATTGTCACTGAGCACGCTTTGGGAGCACATTACTTAGCTAGGGAACCTAGCCATGGCCAACACTTCTCACCATACAGAATACATTGGGTGTACTGTCCAACTATATATCATGGCTCTGAATATGAGTTTGGTTGTTCTCTATCATCCATATACATTTATGCCAATAACTTATTTTGGGAATCACAAATTTGGAAATTTGGTGACATGGACCTCTTCAAAATCTGATGAGAGCAGAATGAAATCTCTCACAGTCTCACAAGATTAATGTCCTTCTCAGAGGTTGGCAAACTATGGACCCTGTGCCAAATCTGGCTCATGGACTATTTTTGTACATTCCACAAATGGTTCCTATGTGATTAAAATAGTTAAAAAATCAAAAGAAAAATATTTCATGACAAGTTAAAATTCTATGAAATTCAAATTCCAGTGTCCATAAATAAATAAAGTCTTATGGGAACACAGCCACACTCATTGTGTATTGTCTTGTCTGTGGCTGCTTTCACCCTAAAATGGCAGAGTTGAGTGGTTGTGATGGAGACCTTATGGTTTACAAAGTTGAAAATGTTTACTTTGGCCCTGTGCAAACAAAGTTTGCTGATTTCTGTTTTAGAGGGATGATGTGTGCCATACATACATGACTCATCTTCCCCTCTTGATATTTCCCAGATTATTTTATGGGTCATAACACTAAATAGTCAAACTCAAAACCCTGAAGGGCAAAACCAAATTTCCTACAGTCTTTTAGTGTGAGGGAGACAGAAACTCAGGCTGTCAATCAGAAGCTAGAGAGTATCATACCTGAGGAGGAGGGAGGAACCAGAGGTTGACTGACTCTTACTATAACTGCAGCTCAGCTCAGTGCCTGATTGGAGTGATATGTTAAGTACTTCACCCTTCCTAAAAGAGGAAAAGGGTCCCCCCTCTGGCCGATGATATCATCTGGAGCTTCTTCAGTTCTTTTTTACACAGTGTCCACCATACAAATAAAATACTAGTCATGCAAAGAGGCAGGAAGATGTGACTAACAAAAGAAAAAAAAAAAAACAGCAGACCCACAGGTGATCTAAATATTGAAGTTAGCAGAAAAGCACTTTAACTGTGACTAATATGTCAAATGGAAAACGTGATGAACAAAATGGATAGAAAGATGGAGAATTTCACAGAAAGTTGAAATCTATTAAAAAATCAAGTGGATATTCTAGATGTGAAAAATACAGTACTTGAAATTATGAACTCATTGGACGGGTTTAATAGCAGATTGTATACAAAAAAGAGGACAGAAATAATGAACTCAAATACAAGACAATAAAAAAAAATAGCCAAACTGAAGTATAGAGAGAAAAAAGAATGGAAAGAATAGAACAGCATGTGAAAGTACTTTGCAATGACTAATATCTTTCAGTGTTTCAGTTACTGAAAAGCTGAATACTGAATATCATCCCAATTTTATACAAAAGAAATAAAAACAGAATCTCTAACATTCGTAACTTCACTCAGCAATTTATTAGTGATCTGTCCTATTTTTTTTGTACCTAACTTGCTTAAAATATAAATGAGATAAGGCGTGAACTAAATTATCAGTGAACAGATAACACCTAATGGCTATTTGAGATAATAATTCATTGCTGTTTTATAACTTTAAATAACTTTATTCCTTTCCTGTTTGTATAACACCAGCTTTTTTTAAAGTCTACTAAAAAAAAACCTAAGCATAAATTGTTTTTTATTAGAGATTTAAAATATGATAAAGTACAAAGAAAATTATTACAATGATTAGGGGATTGAGATTCAAGAAGAGTTTTTATGATTGGTAATTCTTTGGGAGGACAGAGAGCCCTGGATCAAAAGGGATGAAGAAATTTCTAAGAGGAAAGATATAATCCTTAATTACTCAGAATAGCATGAGATGACCCTTTAAAAAAAAAAGGCAGAAATCAAATGACTAGGTTGAATGGTTCTAAACCAGAGGGATCCACATCACAATTTCTTGAGTTTTTGTTTTTGTTTTTTCTAAAATTCACTCTAACAAGAATTATAAAGTAGAATCTCCAGTGGTGAGGCCTCCAAGCAGGTGGATTGTAGGAAAAGCTCCACAGGGAATTCTCTATGTATATTCCTCTAGTTAATAATATCTGACATAAGCTATGGATAAACTAAAAATTTGAAGCCTTTCAACAAATTTTGAGAGGTGGAGCCCTAAAGGCAAAGGAGCCTTTCAAATTTAGGTGATCTGACCCTTTGACCAGATTTTGGACAAGAATATAAATTAAGGTAGTGAGTAGAAGTGTTAGAGAACTTAGTCAATTGGTGGACATTGTTAAGAAAGTTAGACACACTCAGACTTATATAAAATAATTATTTGTCAATACTTACTATAGTATGTCTGTTTGATAAAAAAAAAAAAAAACATTGATTAAACTATTTTGTAGTATACTTTTCACTTGTACTGACCAAAGGCTTCCACCAGGTGGCAGTAAAGATGCATTTGGGAAAGAAGCAGACAGAACCACTAAGCTTAACCTTTTCTGTGTGCTACAGACCCCTTCTCAGAATGTTTTAAATGCATAAACTAAAATACATAGTAATGTATGAGCTTCCTTAATTGTGTTAATCAACAGTATCTAACACCATATCTGATTAAGGCTATAATTTTGAAGTAGCAGTAAGTGTAAATATTTCAAGATATCTGCAACTGCAGTGTGATTATCTGTGATTTCTATTAGTGACAAAGTCTAAGGTACCGTCAATATTATTGTGGTTTGTTGCCTGCATTCATTATCGAAGAAAACGTTCATCTTCAGTCAAAGGTTAATGAAAATAAAGACAAAGTTCCCCCATTCAAGTTCGTAGATCACATGAATTCTATCCACAGACCTCCCTCCCCCAAAGGGATCCCAGGTTAAAAATCTGTCTGTGGAGAACTGTATTAATGTCATAGATAGTGATTATTTAAGATCTGGCTGTTTTTAAAATATACTTAGTGGTGAAATTACATATAGGTCTATCCCAGTTTATAAAGCAGAAACTGTTTCTGATAAGGTAGGTGTAAAATAAATAACTGTATGTAAATTTTTCCCCTTCATTTTCATCATAAAACTGGAAATTAAATTCCTCTATGGAAAAAAGGTGTGTCTCCCAAATGTTAAAAAAAAAATCATTTCAAAATAAATCAGAGTTTGAAAAACATTTAAAATAAAAACAAGTTTGTGAAAAAAATATTTTTAGTCTTATGTCACAAAGTAAATATAAAAATTGTTCTTACCTACTTACCATGCACAGGGTATTGTATGTACCACTTTGTGTGCATTATGTTGAATACTAAAAGTAAATAATTAACATTGTTACTGCTCTAAGCCACATTTTACAGAAGAGCCAGGGTTGTTGTGTTTATTTCAGATTTTTCTTGTTTCTTGAGGTAGGATTGTATTGTTATAAACTTCCCTCTTAGAACTGCTTTTGCTGCATCCCGTAAGTTTTGGGTCGTCATGTTTTCATTGTCATTTATTTCTAGGTAATTTTTGATTTCCTCTTTGATTTCTTCAGTGATCTCTTGATTGTTTAGTAGCATATTGTTTACCCTCCATTTGTATTTTTTACAGGTTTTTTTCCTGTAATTGATATCTAGTCTCATAGTGTTGTGGTCAGAAAAGATGCTTGATACAATTTCAATTTTCTTAAATTTACCAAGGCTTGATTTGTGACCAAAGATGTAATCTATCCTGGAGAATGTTCCATGTGCACTTGAGAAGAAAGTGTATTCTGTTGTTTTTGGATAGAATGTCCTATAAATATCAATTAAGTCCATCTGGTCTGTTGTGTCATTTAAAGCTTGTGTTTCCTTATTTATTTTTGGTTTGGATGATGTCTGTCCATTGGTATAAGTCGGGTGTTAAAGTTGCTTACTATTATTGTGTTACTGTTGATTTCCCCTTTTATGGCTGTTAGCATTTGCCTTATGTATTGAGGTGCTCCTATGTTGGGTGCATAGATATTTACAATTGTTATATCTTCTTTTTGGATTGATCCCTTGATCATTATGTAGTGTCCTTCTTTGTCTCTTGTAATAGTCTTTATTTTAAAGTCTATTTTGTTTGATATGAGAATTGCTACTCCAGCTTTCTTTTCATTTACCTTTGAATGGAATATTTTTTGCCATCCCCTCACTTTCAGTCTGTGTGTGTCCCTAAGTCTGAAGTGGGTCTCTTGTAGACAGCATATATATGGGCCTTGTTTTTGTATCCATTCAGCCAGTCTGTGTCTTTTGGTTGGAGCATTTAATCCATTTACATTTAAGATAGTTATTGATATGTGTGTTCCTATTACCATTTTCTTAATTGTTTTGGGCTTGTTTTTGTAGGTCTTTTCCTTCTCTTGTGTTTCCAGCCTAGAGAAGTTCCTTTAGCATTTGTTGTAAAGCTGGTTTGGTGGTGCTGAATTCTCTTTTGATTTCTCCGTCGAATCTGAATGAAATCCTTGCTGGGTAGAGTAATCTTGGTTGTAGGTTTTTCCCTTTCATCACTTTAAATATGTCCTGCCACTCCCTTCTAGCCTGTAGAGTTTCTGCTGAAAGATCAGCTGTTAACCTTATGGGGATTCCCTTGTATGTTTTTTGTTGCTTTTCCCTTGCTGCTTTTAATATTTTTTCTTTGTGTTTAATTTTTGCTAGTTTAATTAATATGTGTCTCGGTGTGTTTCTCCTTGGGTTTATCCTGTATGGGACTCTCTGTGCTCCCTGGACTTGATTGACTATTTCCTTTCCCATGTTGGGGAAGGTTTCAACTATAATCTCTTCAGATATTTTCTCAGACCTTTTCTTTTTTTCTTCTTCTTCTGGGACGCCTATAATTCAAATGTTGGTGTGCTTAATGTTGTCCCAAAGGTCTCTGAGACTGGCCTCCATTCTTTACATTCTTTTTTCTCTATTCTGCTCTGGGGCAGTTATTTCCACCATTCTATCTTCCAACTCACTTATCCGTTCTTCTGCCTCAGTTATTCTGCTATTGATTCCTTCTAGAGTATTTTTAATTACAGTTATTGTGTTGTTCATCACTGTTTGTTTGCTGTTTAGTTCTTCTAGGTCCTTGTTAAACGTTCTCGTCTTTATTCTATTTCCAAGATTTTGGATCATCTTTACTATCATTACTCTGAATTCTTTTTCAGGTAGTTTGCCTATTTCCTCTTCCTTTATTTGGTCTTGTGGGTTTTTATCTTGCTCTTTTGCCTGTAAGGTATTTCTCTGTCTTCTCATTTTGTCTAATTTACAGTATTTGAGGTCTCCTTTCACTAGGCTGCAGGGTTGTAGTTCCTCTTGCTTCTGTTCTCTGCCACTGGTAGTGGGGTTGGTTCAGTGTCTTGTGTAGGCTTCCTGATAGGAGGGACTGGTGCCTGCGTTCTGGTGGTGGAGCTGGGTCTTTTCCCTCTGATGAGCAGGGCCATGTCAGATGGTGTGTTTTGGGGTGTCTGTGAGCTTAGCATGACTTTAGGTAGTCTGTGTGCTGACAGGTGGGTTTGTGTTCCTATCTTGTTTGTGTTTGGTGTGAGGCATCCAGCACTGGGAGCCGCTGGCAGTTGGGTGGAGCCGGGTCTTAGATTCAGATAGAGGCCTCCGTGAGAGCTCTAGGTGATTAATCTTCCCTGTGGCTGGGAATTCTCTAGTGGTCCAGCATCCTCGGCTCGGTGCTCCCACTCCGGAGCCTCAGGCCTGACTTCCGGTCGACGGACCAAGACCCCACAAGTCACTCGTCCCAGCGATAAAGGGGATTAAAAAAAAAAACACTAACAAAACCCCAGACAAATGGTAAAGAGTAAAATCTAACAAACAGAAACAGAAACAAGGAAACACACAAACACACACACACACAAAAAAAAGAAACAAAAACAGAGCCAGATAAATCAAATAGCAAGAGACCAGATAAACCAAAGAACCCAAGAACAAAATCAGAGAATTAAGAAGAAAGCTGACAAAAACTCAAAACCAAAAAACAAAACCAAAGCAGAGTGCCAACTGAAGGATGAAGCAAAGAAACAAAACAAACTGACAAAAATGATATTTGAAAAAGAGAAAGGGGAAAGAAGACAGAACAACAGAAAAACAATGTAGAAACAGAAATAAAAAAAAAATAAAATAGAAAATATATTAAAGAAAAAAAAAGGGACAAACAAAACCCCGGAGAAATAGTAAAGGCAAAATCAAACAAACAAAAACAGAAACAAGGAAACACACACACGTAAAAGAAACAAAAACAGAGCCAAATACAACAAAAAGCAAGAGAACAACCAGACAAATAGAAGAACTCAAAAATGAAATCAAACAATTAGGATTAAAACTAACAAAAACACAAACCAAAGCAGTGTGCCAGCCAACTGAAGAATAAAGGAAGGAAACAGAATAAACCGATAAAAATGATTTTAAAAAATAATAATAATAAAATAAAATAAAAAGGGAAAAAACACAGGACAACAGAAAAGCAAAGTAGAAATGGAAATATATTAAAAAAAAGAAAAACACATTAAAGAAAAAGAGGAAAAGAAGGGAAAAGAACACAACAGAAAAGCAAAGTAAAAATAGAAATATATTAAAAAATATGTTATAAAACACAGAGATCCCAAAAGACTAAAAAAAAGAAACAACAACAAACAAAAACAGAAAAAGAAACCAAAAAAAAGCTAGAACCAACAACAGAAGGAATCAAAACATAATAAAATTAATAGTAATAATTATGTTTCCCTGGGGTCTCCACGGTAATTGTCCTTGCACACACTGTGAACCACAGCCCAAGAGGCTCTCCTCTGCCTCTGGACTGGTCTCTGGACCTGCTGTGGGCCCTGTGGGTACCACTCTGACTCTGATCTGGCCCAATTCCTATGTGCACTTGCCCCCAAATTCCACAGCTGCCAGAGCTAGACCATTTTCATTTGTGGGAACACTCACTGTGTACTCAGATATTCCATAGATGCAGGGTCTACCTAGCTGATTGCGGGGATTTAATCTGCAGCTTGTACAGCTAATGGAAAGATTTTCAGTCTTCTTCCTTAGTCACCCCATCCCTGAGTTTCAGCTTTGGTTTTATCCCCACCTCTACGTGTGGTCCACCCACAGATGTCTGGTCCTGAGGCTGCCTTGGAGCTCTTGGGTCATCCCTGGGAGGACCAGGCACAGAGGTGGTATGACTGCTTGGATTGCAGGAGCCCTGGCGGCACCAAATGTGCAGGGAAGCCAGCGGCTACAGGCAAAAGAGATATGGCCCTAGTGAGGGCCTTTTCTGGCACCCAGTGTAAGATGTATGAGGGCCAGCCCTCGCTGGGGTTTTTCTGGCACCTGGCAGCATGTGTGTGAGGGCCAGCCCTGAGAAGGCTTTTTTTTTATTACCCTGCAGCCAGTGCGTGAGGGCCAGCTCTAAGGGGGCTTTTTTTATTGCTCAGCAGCCAGTGCACAGGAGCCATCCCTGAGCAGGCTTTTTTTATTGTCATTGGCAGGCTTTGGCATGTTGGGAGAGAGAAGCTGCAATAGTGGCTCCTCCCCTTGCGTGTGACTCAGCAATAGCGCCCTGCTTCCATGGTAGTCTGGTCTTCCTCCATAGGCATTCCCTGCTGTGGATTTCCTCCCTCCTGTCTCCTCAGTCCATCTCTGCACAGCCAACAGCAGTTCTCGCTCTGGGCCTGTTCTCCAATCCCCACGCACCAACTCCCAGCCCCCTTGCACACCTGTGAACATATGTCCCAGTCTGGGGTACGTAGGGCCATGGTATGGACCATCTGTATTTCTTACTCTGTCCTGTCTGCCACAGATCGGCTGCGTCACCCTCTTCCAACAGCCTCAAATGCTTCCCTCTGTCCCAATTGATTTCCCCATCAGAGAGGGGGTTTCCCCAAATTCAGGAATCTCTCTGCTTCAGCTCCCCAACCCCGGGGTGCTGGTCCCATCCCGCCTCCTCTCTCCTCCTTCTCCCTTCTTTTTTCCGTCCTACCTAGTTATGCAGGGATCTTTATAGTCCTTTCCAATGTCCAAGGTCTTATGCTAGTTTTCAGCTGGTGTTCCATGAGAGTTGTTGCATCTGTAGATGTAGTCCTGCTGCACCCGTGGAGAGAGGTGAACTCCACGTACACCTACTCCACCACCATCTTGAATCTCCTCTCCTAATGTTCTTAACCTTAAAAAGTTGGAGTATCCAAAGGGCTCATTTCTTGGACCTCTTTTCTGATGTTCTGGAAGACCTCATATGGTCTCATAGTTTTAAATGCCATATATAGGCTAGGAACGTAAAATTTATAAACCAGCACAGGCTACTCCTGTGCTGAACTCTAGATTCACATTTCTAACTACTTACTCAATATTTGTATTCAAATGTCTAGTTAGCAATTCAAATATAGCACATCCAAAACTTAACACTTCATTTGCCTTCTCCCAAACATGGTTCTACACTTTCCCCTATCTCAGTAAATGTCAACTCCACTCTTCTAGTTTCTCAAGTTAAAGAGTCTCACTCACACAACATATTGAGTCCATTTAGGAAATCTTGTCTATTCTACCTTAAGAAGTTATCCAGAATCCAATACCTTTTCACCACCTCCACTGCTACTGCCCTAATAAAAGCCATCAGCATCTCCCTCCTGGGGTACTGCAATAGCTTCCTAACTGCTCTCCCTACTTCCATGTTTGTTTCCCTATACTCTCTTCTCCCCATAGCCAAGAGTAATCTTTTAAGAAACAACATCATGTCACTCTGCTCAAAACTGTCCAGAGACTTCTCATCTCTTAGAATAAGGAGAAAAACTTTGCCATGGCCCTATGTGGCCTGGCCTTCCATTGTTTTCTGATCATGCCTCCTACCACTCTCATTGTACCCACCATTAGCATATCTTGCCAACTCTGTTCTAGCCATATTGGCCATTTTATGGCTCCTCAGACATGCCTAAGTTCTATTACACTTGCTGCCTGCTCTTCCTGTAAGGCATTTCCCTCAGATATCTACAGGGCTCACACCTTCACTTCCTTCAGTTCTTTGCTCAAATATAGAAGTCTTTCCCTGGCCACCCTATTTAAAACTGCAAATCACCCAAGCACTCCATATGCCCCTCCTTCCTGATTTTTTTTTTTTTTTGCATAGCATTTACCACCTTCTGATATGTCATTTAGTTTATTGTCTCTCTCACCCAACTTGAATGTTACGTCCATGTTGGCAGACATTTTTATCTGTTTTGTTCACTGATGTGTGCCCCGTATCAACAAGAAATTTGTTAAATGAATGACTAATTTTTTTCATTTTAATACTTTATCAGGTACTACACAGTTTATGCCTGACCCCAAGCTCATGGATCACGGGCAGTCCCATCCAGAAGATGTAGATATGTACAGCACTAGAAGCTGAAATAGTCTGCATAGAGAACTACAAGATGTGTGAAGTTGCGAATAACAATGAAAAAAAACATGTAATGGGTAACTGTGATGCATGGAGTATAATGTAAGCCAAGTTTTTCCCTTACATCTTCTAATGTACAGTTAGACAAATCACATAAGTGATTAAAACTCAAATTGAATACAATCCGAACAATATTAAATGATCGATGAGGAGGCAGAGATAGAAGTATTAGGATGCATTTGTGATTTTTAAGGGTATTTATAAAAAAATAAAAATAAATATATGAACACTGATGAGACTAAAATCTGAAAAAATATGTATGCGTGTATATAATTATGTATACATATGCACATATATATTTGCTTTAGCTTTTAAGAATTAATGTCAGCTAAATTAGAATTGTGTGTGGAAGGATGTGTTCCCTCCCTCTCTGTTTTTCATTTCCCAGAGCTAGAATAAAATATCCATATTTTATGACACTTGGGCTTGGCTTTGTCTCTTTGTTTTATTAATGTTAACTCCTCTTAAATGTCCCAAAATACCTCTAACTATTTGAGAGGAACATATGCTACATGGGACCCCCAATGCTGCTTAGCATTCCTTCTACTGGTTCCTGGGTGGTTTCCTATTCTGTTCTCCAGGAGAGGCATTACAGACCTTTTATTCTCAAGCCTCCTATACCTGCCAAAGATGACTGTGTCTCCTATTACATAGAGAAAAAAATAAGTTATTAGACATAGTTTTTCCCAACTTCTTCCCATCTACCTTCAAGACTTACCTCCTTTCAACCATGCATCCCCCTTTTCTAAAGCTAATGCTTCTATTTATGTTCCTGATCTCCTCCTTTCCTATCTTTTCCAGTACCATATTCCATCCCGTTTAATCTTCAGTCTTTGGTTTCTCTTTTCATTCATTTCGTTTCCTCAATCTCTAAATAGCTTCAGATCTTCTTTATCCAAAGACAACAGTAGCAAAAACGTTTCCCCAATTCTGCCTCTTCCTATTGAGCTATCTTTTCTTTCTCTTTCCTATGATTTTCAGACTTCATAAAACAGTAATTAATGCCACTTTCTTACTTCCTCTCTTTCAATTCCTCTCTAACTTGTGACACCTTGGCCTCTATACCTACTTGAATATTCTGTAATGTTTGACTCTTGACCACTCCCTCCTGAAATTCAGTCCTCCCTTTGGTGTCATTCCTGCTCCTCTTGTTATTCTTCATTCTTCTCTTGCTCTGAATCCCTTAAATGCTGAGGCTCCTCAGGTTGCATTTCTAGTCTTTTCTCATTCTGTGCTCTCTCATTTCCATTCAACATACTTTACTGACTTCAGCCACCATTTATATGTCCTTATTATTTATATTTCCAGCTCCTGTATTTCTCCAGAAGTGTATACCTATCTTTCTAATTATTTGTTAGTCATATCCACCTTATATCCCATAGATATCCTCAATGTCAATAGACTTAAAACTAAATTGTCTCTACATCTCTCTCATTTCTGTGTTTCTCAAATCTTTTCTAACTTCTCTAATCCTTGCTCTCATTCAAGTCTTCTTCATCACTTTCCTGGATTATTACAGTAGCCTCTGGTTAATCTGCCTGCTATCAATCTTGCTTTTTGTCACTTAACAACGCATTCTGCTTATAAGTAACAGTAAACAAGTTAACTGTAGCTTAAATAAATGAGAGTCTATTTAAAGTCTGGGAATTGGTCAGTACAGGGTTGGTATAGTGGCTCATTGGTATCATCAAGGATCTAGACATTTTCTCTTTCCACTCTGCTCTTTAGCATGTTGACTTGTCACCTCATGATCACAAAATGGCTCCTATACCTCTGGGGAACACATACACATTCAGAGTAGGAAGAAGGGTTACAGAAACTGTACCAGATGCTTCTGACCCCCTTTTATCAGAGAAGTAAGTGCTTTCTCAAAACCCTTCTCAAAAGACTTATGTCTATATCTTGACCAGAATTTGTCATGTAAGCCACACTTAGCTCAAGGAAGATTGCAAATCACATTTTTGTCTATGGAGAGAAAGGCAAGGGGTAAGGGGTTTGGAATGGGTGTTGAGTTTAAGCTAACACACAGTATCTGCCACCCTGTTCTTCTAACCCATCTGTCATATTATTATGACATAGTTATCTTTCTAACAACTGTTATGGGTTAGACTTCTTCCTGAAGTCTTCAGTGGCTAATCATTGCCTACAGAATCAAATCAAGACCCCTTAGTATGACATACAAGGCCCTTCATATATGATCCCAACTAAACTTTAATCCTTCCTTCCCTCTCCCCACCCACCCTACTGCCAATGTATGTTATATTTTATCTATAACTTACCACTTGGTTCTTGAACATGCTTTGCTATTTTATGTCTCTTTTTCTCTGCCTATGTTGGTGTTTTCTCTTAGGATTTTTTCTTTCTCATCCTGCTTCATTCCGACTTCCTCCGCATCCTTCAAACCCATCCTTTCTCAGTTCTCCAAGGTACGATTTAGATGCTCTCTCCTGTACATTCCCTTACATTTGGTATTTATAGCTGTGATAGCCCATACAATTTATTATAAAACTAAAACTAGGTTAGTATTTTTTCACTTACAAGGCTCCTTGTGGGTATGACTGAATCATATTTGTGTAGCTTTTATGCCCATGAATACCTGGTATGTAGTAGAAGCTCACATGTTCTACCATGCTAGTTGTAACATAGAATTATAATTATTTTTGCACCTATCAAAAGGCTTACATTCTACTAGAAAGGATAGAAACATACACAAATACAGTGTTCTATGTAGTATCTTCCCTAAGATAGGTACTACAAAAGAACTATGGATGCTCAGAGATGGAATGTAGTTCTGAGATGAAGTTAAGGAGGTAGTGGTCCTTGATCTGCTCAAGGTGGGGAAGCAGTTCACTTGCTAGTTTTTTGTAGGTAAGCTTTTCAAAATTTAGCTTCAGTATTTTAAATAAATTTTTCTACCTCAGATCTGTTTATGATCAAATACACTGATATTTCATCAAATCCAAGAAAAAAGTGCTGCCAGGTCACCTTATCTTTGATAAAGGAGGCAAGAATATACAGTGGAGAAAAGACAGCCTCTTCAATAAGTGGTGCTGGGAAAACTGGACAGGTACATGTAAAAGTATGAAATTAGAACACTCCCTGACACCATACACAAAAATAAACTCAAAATGGATTAAAGATCTAAATCTTTTTTTTTCAGTTCAATAATTTTATATTCCCCAATCAAGTGACCAAATGAACCAACTAAACAAGAAATTGATCTAGAACAAATGCAATAAACCTCAGATATTCAGACTCCTTAAGTAATGTTAAGAATTACAGTCCTTTAACACCAATCTTTTAAATTTAATTAAACACTCAGATGGATATCACTTTATCTGTTTTCCTTGTTTTTATTCTTCATGTCATGTTCATTCCAACCTCTTTATGCTTAGAATCTCAAATTTAGAATTAAACAAGAAACTGCCTGCGAAAACACTTTGCCTGATTCTTGGCATAAAATAGGCATCCACTTGTGGAGAGTAGGGTAATTAGATCTGAATTTGACTTGTGTCTACATCCCAGCTCTGCCACTAAACTTATTGTGTGTCTTTGGGCACAACTATTCTCCCTTTCCAAGTGTTTCCCCAAATTGAGCATCAGTTTCCTTACATTTGAGTACCATTAGTTGCACATCCAAAATCTCATTGGTTTATGTATGTCTCTCCATTTGCATTATCCAAGTTTAGCCATACTACTATCCGTGAACCATTGTTAGGTCCCTGGCTGGTTTCTCTGACTTACTCTTTCCTTTGTTCATCCTATTCTACCCTCAACCTTCAGGTTAATTTTTTTTTGATTGTCATAACCTTTCTCACAAACCTTCAATGTTCTCATACTTAATTACAAAATAAATCTTAACAGTCTAGCCTAGCCTTCAAAAGTTTTTGTTTACAGACTGTCAATCTTACCTTCCCTCCTTGGCTCTACCTCTCATTGCATATTGCTTTCTGCTTTATTTATAGACATTCGTATGCATTTCTGAGATATACATTTTAAAGTAATAACTAGGATTATTACTTATAACATTATACCAGAACATATAAGATTTTTAGAAATTTCATGTAATGTCTGAAACATTTATATTAACATATTTCCATACAAATACAAATATAAGATTTTTAGAAATTTCATATAATGTCTGAAACATTTATATTAACATATTTCCATACATATTTCCATACAAATACAAATATAAGATTTTTAGAAATTTCATGTAATGTCTGAAACATTTATATCAACATATTTCCATACAAATAACCCAATGAAAGTTTAGTATTAGTTGTTTTGTTTGTTTTTTTATACTGCAGGTTCTTATCAGGCATCAATTTCATACACATCAGTGGATACATGTCAATCCCAATCGCCCAATTCAGCACACCACCATCCCCACCTCACCGCAGTTTTCCCCCCTTGGTGTCCATAAGTCCATTCTCTACATCTGTGTCTCAACCTCTGCCCCGCAAACTGGCTCATCTGCACCATTCTTCTAGGTTCCACATACATGCATTAACATACGACACCTGTTTTTCTCTTTCTGACTCACTTCACTCTGCACGACAGTCTCTAGATCCATCCACGTCTCAACAAATGACTCAATTTCGTTCCTTTTATGGCTGAGTAATACTCCATTGTATATATGTACCACAACTTCTTTATCCATTCATCCGTCGATGGGCATTTAGGTTGCTTCCATGACCTGGCCACCGTAAATAGTGCTGCAATGAACATCCGGGTGCACGCGTCCCCTTGAACTACGGTTTTCACTGGGTATATGCCCAGCAGTGGGATTGCTGGGTCATATGGTAATTCTATTTTTAGTTTTTTAAGGAACCTCCATATTGTTCTCCATAGTGGCTGTATCAATTTACATTCCCACCAACAGTGCAAGAGGTTTCCCTTTTCTCCACACCCTCTCCAGCATTTGTTGTTTGTAGATTTTCTGATGATGCCCATTCTAACAGGAGTGAGGTGATACCTCATTGTAGTTTTGATTTGCATTTCTCTAATAATTAGTGATGTTGAGCATCTTTTCATGTGCTTCATGGCCGTCTGTATGTCTTCTTTGGAGAAATGTCTATTTAGGTCTTCTGCCCATTTTTGGATTGGGGTGTTTGTTTCTGCTGACTGAGCTGTTTATATATTTTGGAGATTAATCCTTTGTCCGTTGATTCATTTGCAAATGTTTTCTCCCATTCTGAGGATTATCTTTTCGTCTTGTTTATGGTTT
Source organism: Balaenoptera acutorostrata (assembly GCF_949987535.1). Lineage (NCBI taxonomy): Eukaryota > Metazoa > Chordata > Mammalia > Artiodactyla > Balaenopteridae > Balaenoptera > Balaenoptera acutorostrata. The sequence continues at coordinate 73,494,503 of NC_080085.1, forward strand.
CCTTTGCTGTGCAAAAGCTTTTAAGTTTCATTAGGTCCCACTTGTTTATTTTTGTTTTTATTTCCATTACTCTAGGAGGTGGATCAAAAAAGATCTTGCTGTGATTTATGTCAAAGAGTGTTCTTCCTATGTTTTCCTCTAAGAGTTTTATAGTGTCCAGTCTTATATTTAGGTCTCTAATCCATTTTGAGTTTATTTTTGTGTATGGTGTCAGGGAGTATTCTAATTTCATTCTTTTACATGTAGCTGTCCAGTTTTCCCAGCACCACTTATTGAAGAGACTGTCTTTTCTCCAATGTATATCTTTGCCTCCTTTGTCATAGATTAGTTGACCATAGGTGCGTGGGTTAATCTCTGGGCTTTCTATCTTTTTCCATTGATCTATGTTTCTGTTTTTGTGCCAGTACCATATTGTCTTGATTACTGTAGCTTTGTAGTATAGTCTGAAGTCAGGGAGTCTGATTCCTCCAGCTCCATTTTTTTGCCTCAAGACTGCTTTGGCTATTCGGGGTCTTTTGTGTCTCCATACAAATTTTAAGATGATTTGTTCTAGCTCCGTAAAAAATGCCATTGGTAATTTGATAGGGATTGCATTGAATCTGTAGATTGCTTTGGGTAGTATACTCATTTTCACAATGTTGATTCTTCCATTCCAAGAACATGGTATATCTCTCCATCTGTTGGTATCATCTTTAATTTCTTTCATCAGTGTCTTATAGTTTTCTGCATACAGGTCTTTTGTCTCCCTAGGTAGGTTTATTCCTAGGTATTTTATTCTTTTTGTTGCAATGGTAAATGGGAGTGTTTCCATAATTTCTCTTTCAGATTTTTCATCATTAGTGTATAGGAATGCAAGAGATTTCTGTGCATTAATTTTGTATCCTGCAACTTTACCATATTCATTAATTAGCTCTAGCAGTTTTCTGGTGGCAGTTTTAGGATTCTCTATAGTATCATGTCATCCGCAAACAGTGACAGTTTTACTTCTTCTTTTCCAATTTGTATTCCTTTTATTTCTTTTTCTTCTCTGATTGCCGTGGCTCGGACTTCCAGAATTATGTTGAATAATAGTGGTGAGAGTGGACATCCTTGTCTCGTTCCTGATCTTAGAGGAAATGCTTTCAGTTTTTCACCATTGAGAATGATGTTTGCTGCGGGTTTGTCATATATGTCCTTTATTATGTTGAGGTAGGTTCCCTCTATGCCCACTTTCTGGAGAGTTTTTGTCAGAAATTGGTGTTGAATTTTGTCAAAAGCTTTTTCTGCATCTATTGAGATGATCGTATGGTTTTTATTCTTCAATTTGTTAATATGGTGTATCACATTGATTGATTTGCGTATATTGAAGAATCCTTGCATCCCTGGGATAAATCCCAGTTGATCGTGGTGTATGATGCTTTTAATGTGTTGTTGGATTCTGTTTGCTAGTATTTTGTTGAGGATTTTTGCATCTATATTCATCAGTGATATTGGTCTGTAATTTTCTTTTTTTGTAGTGTCTTTGTCTGGCTTTGGTGTCAGGGTGATGGTGGCCTCATAGAATGAGTTTGGGAGTGTTCCTTCCTCTGCAATTTTTTGGAAGAGTTTGAGAAGGATGGGTGTTAGCTCTGCTCTAAATGTTTGATAGAATTCACCTGTGAAGCCATCTGGTCCTGGACTTTTGTTTGTTGGAAGATTTTTAATCACAGTTTCAATTTCATTACTTGTGATTGGTCTGTTCATATTTTCTATTTCTACCTGGTTCAGTCTCGGCAGGTTGTGCATTTCTAAGAATTTGTCCATTTCTTCCAGGTTGTCCATTTTATTGGCATAAAGTTGCTTGTAGTAGTCTCTTAGGATGCTTTGTATTTCTGCGGTGTCTGTTGTAACTTCTCCTTTTTCATTTCTGATTTTATTGATTTGAGTCCTCTCCCTCTTTTTCTTGATGAGTCTGGCTAATGGCTTATCAATTTTGTTTATCTTCTCAAAGAAACAACTTTTAGTTTTATTGATCTTTGCTATTGTTTTCTTTGTTTCTATTTCATTTATTTCTGCTCTGATCTTTATGATTTCTTTCCTTCTGCTAACTTTGGGTTTCATTTGTTGTTCTTTCTCTAGTTTCTTTAGGTGTAAGGTTAGATTGTTTACTTGAGATTTTTCTTGTTTCTTTAGGTAGGCTTGTATAGCTATAAACTTCCCTCTTAGAACCGCTTTTGCTGCATCCCATAGGTTTTGGGTCGTCGTGTTTTCATTGTCATTTGTCTCTAGGTATTTTTTGATTTCCTCTTTGATTTCTTCAGTGATCTCTTGGTTATTTAGTAACGTATTGTTTAGCCTCCATGTGTTTGTCTTTTTTACGTTTTTTTCCCTGTAATTCATTTCTAATCTCATAGCGTTGTGGTCAGAAAAGATGCTTGATATGATTTCAATTTTCTTAAATTTACTGAGGCTTGATTAGTGACCCAAGATGTGATCTATCCTGGAGAATGTTCCGTGCGCACTTGAGAAGAACGTGTAATCTGCTGTTTTTGGATGGAATGTCCTATATATATCAATTAAATCTATCTGGTCTATTGTGTCATTTAAAGCTTCTGTTTCCTTATTTATTTTCATTTTGGATGATCTGTCCATTGGTGTAAGTGAGGTGTTAAAGTCCCCCACTATTATTGTGTTACTGTCGATTTCCTCTTTTATAGCTGTTAGCAGTTGCCTTATGTATTGAGGTGCTCCTATGTTGGGTGCATATATATTTATAATTGTTATATCTTCTTCTTGGGTTGATCCCTGGATCATTATGTAGTGTCCTTCCTTGTCTCTTGTAACATTCTTTATTTTAAAGTCTATTTTATCTGATATGAGTATAGCTACTCCAGCTTTCTTATGATTTCCATTTGCATGGAATATGTTTTTCCATCCTCTCACTTTCAGTCTGTATGTGTCCCTAGGTCTGAAGTGGGTCTGTTGTAGACAGCATATATATGGGTCTTGTTTTTGTATCCATTCAGCCAGTCTATGTCTTTTGGTTGGGGCATTTAATCCATTCACGTTTAAGGTAATTATCGATATGTATGTTCCTATGACCATTTTCTTAATTGTTTTGGGTTTGTTTTTGTAGGTCCTTTTCTTCTCTTGTGTTTCCCACTTAGAGAAGTTTCTTTAGCATTTGTTGTAGAGCTGGTTTGGTGGTGCTGAATTCTCTTAGCTTTTGCTTGTCTGTAAAGCTTTTGATTTCTCCATCAAATCTAAATGAGATCCTTGCCGGGTAGAGTAATCTTGGTTGTAGGTTCTTCCCTTTCATCACTTTAAGTATATCATGCCACTCCCTTCTGGCTTGCAGAGTTTCTGCTGAGAAATCAGCTGTTAACCTTATGGGAGTTCCCTTGTATGTTATTTGTCGTTTTTCCCTTGCTGCTTTCAATAATTTTTCTTTGTCTTTAATTTTTGCCACTTTGATTACTATGTGTCTCGGCGTGTTTCTCCTTGGGTTTATTCTGTATGGGACTCTCTGCGCTTCCTGGACTTGGGTGGCTATTTCCTTTCCCATGTTAGGGAAATTTTCGACTATAATCTCTTCAAATATTTTCTCTGGTCCTTTCTCTCTCTCTTCTCCTTCTGGGACCCCTATAATGCGAATGTTGTTGCATTTAATGTTGTCCCAGAGGTCTCTTAGGCTGTCTTCATTTCTTTTCATTCTTTTTTCTTTAGTCTGTTCTGCAGCAGTGAATTCCACCATTCTGTCTTCCAGGTCACTTATCCGTTCTTCTGCCTCAGTTATTCTGCTATTGATTCCTTCTAGTGTAGTTTTCATTTCAGTTATTGTATTGGTCATCTCTGTTTGTTTGTTCTTTAATTCTTCTAGGTCTTTGTTAATCATTTCTTGCATCTTCTCAATCTTTGCCTCCATTCTTATTCCGAGGTCCTGGATCATCTTCACTATCATTATTCTGAATTCTTTTTCTGGAAGGTTGCCTATCTGCACTTCATTTAGTTGTTTTTCTGGGGTTTTTTCTTGTTCCTTCATCTGGTACATAGCCCTCTGCCTTTTCTTCTTGTCTATCTTTCTGTAACTGTGGTTTTTGGTCCACAGGCCGCAAGATTGTAGTTTTTCTTGCTTCTGTTGTCTGCCCTCTGCTGGTTGAGGCTATCTAAGAGGCTTGATGGGAGGCTCTAGTGGTGGGTAGAGCTGACTGTTGCTGTGGCGGTCAGAGCTCAGTAAAACCTTAATCCACTTGACTGTTGATGGGTGGGGCTGGGTTCCCTCCCTGTTGCTGTGGCGGTCAGAGCTCAGTAAAACCTTAATCCACTTGACTGTTGATGGGTGGGGCTGGGTTCCCTCCCTGTTGGTTGTTTTGCCTGAGGCAACCCAACACTGGAGCCTACCCGTGCTCTTTGGTGGGGTTAATGGCAGACTCTGGGAGGGCTCACGCCAAGGAGAGCTTCCCAGAACCTCTGCTGCCAGTGTCCTTATCCCCACGGTGAAACAGAGCCACCACTCGCCTCTGCAGGAGACCCCCCAACACCAGCAGGTAGGTCTGGTTCAGTCTCCCCCAGGGTCACTGCTCCTTCCCCTGGGTCCCGATGCACACATTACTTTGTGTGTGCCCTCCAAGAGTGGGGTCTCTGTTTCCTCCAGTCCTGTCAAAGTCCTGCAATCAATTCCCACTAGGCTTCAAAGTCTGATTCTTTAGGAATTCCTCCTCCTGTTGCCGGACCCCCAGGTTGGGAAGCCTGACGTGGGGCTCAGAACCTTCCCTCCAGTGGGTGGACTTCTGTGGTATAAGTGTTCGCCAGTCTGTGAGTCACCCACCCAGCAGTTATGGGATTTGATTTTACTCTGATTGCGCCCCTCCTACCATCTCACTGTGGCTTCTCCTCTGTCCTTGGACGTGGGGTATCCTCCTTGGTGAAGTCCAGGGTCTTCCTGTCAATGATTGTCCAGCAGCCAGTTGTGATTCTGGTGCTCTCGCAAGAGGGAGTGCAAAGATCTAAATCTTAATTTAGATCTTAAGGCCAGACACTATCAAACTCTTAGAGGAAAACATAGGCAGGACACTCTATGACATAAATCACAGCAAGATCCCTTTTGACCCACCTCCTAGAGAAATGGAAATAAAAACAAAAATAAACAAATGGAACCTAATGAAACTTAAAAGCTTTTGCACAACAAAGGAAACCATAAACAAGACCAAAAGACAACCCTCAGAATCGGAGAAAATATTTGCAAATGAAGCAACTGACAAAGGATTAATCTCCAAAACATACAAGCAGCTCATGCAGCTCAATATCAAAAAAACAAACAACCCAACCCATACAGATTGCCAACAAACACATGAAAGAATGCTCAACATCATTAATCATTAGAGAAATGCAAATCAAAACTACAATGAGATATCATCTCACACCAGTCAGAATGACCATCATCAAAAAATCTAGAAACAATAAATGCTGGAGAGGGTATGGAGAAAACGGAACACTCTTGCACTGTTGGTGGGAATGTAAATTGATACAGCCACTATGGAGAACAGTATGGAGGTTCCTTAAAAAACTAAAAATAGAACTACCGTATGACCCAGCAATCCCACTACTGGGCATATACCCTGAGAAAACCATAATTCAAAAAGAGTCATGTACCACAATGTTCATTGCAGCTCTATTTACAATAGCCAGGACATGGAAGCAACCTAAGTGTCCATCATCGGATGAGTGGATAAAGAAGATGTGGCACGTATATACAGTGGAATATTAGCCATAAAAAGAAACGAAATGGAGTTATTTGTAGTGAGGTGGATGAACCTAGAGTCTGTCATAGAGAGTGAAGTAAGTCAGAAAGAGAAAACAAATACAGTATGCTAAAACATATATATGGAATCTAAGAAAAAAGCAAAAAGTTCATGAAGAACCTAGGGGCAAGATGGGAATAAAGACACAGACCTATTAGAGAATGGACTTGAGGATATGGGGAGGGGGAAGGGTAAGCTGTGACAAAGTGAGAGAGTGGCATGGACATACATACACTACCAAACGTAAAATAGATAGCTAGTGGGAAGCAGCCGCATAGCACAGGGAGATCAGCTCAGTGCTTTGTGACCACCTAAAGGGGTGGGATGGGGGGGTGGGAGGGAGGGAGATGCAAGAGGGAAGAGATATGAGAACATATGTACATGTATAACTGATTCACTTTGTTATAAAGCAGAAACTAACACACCATTGTAAAGCAATTATACCCCAATAAAGATGTTAAAAAAATAAAAAAGTGCCGCCAGTTGATGATAATACTTATCCCGATTTCAGGTGTGTTACAGTGTAAAAATATAAGCATTTGAAATATAATAAGATATGGTGGATAAAAAAATAAATACCCTAAAGCCAAGTGTAAGTTATTCTTGAATTATCTGCTATTTTGGATCATCAGCTCTGCTACTAGCCATTATTATATTAGTTTGGATAATGGAAAGTTGACTATATCTGTAAAATCTGTTTCAGAGTAAAAGATCTGCTGAAACGAGAGTTTGTTCACTTGTTGTATTGTACAACACTCAAAATCAAACTGCTGTTGGACTCAGGTGACATTTAAATGTTGGAGCCTGTATTGGGGCAATTTGTGATGAGTCATCTTTCACTCTTCCCCTGCCATGTCCATGAGTTCTTCTCTGTTAAACCTGAACAGATGCCTGCCCTCCTCGGAGGAAAGGTCTAAAGCCCCTCGATGAGTGTAGTAGTCAGTAGAAGCCTGGTTCCAAATGACGACCAGAAAGTGCATGCAGTTTCACTGGCTTCTGATGGCTATCTGTTTAAAAACAAATGGAGATTACTGTTACTTGAAAGTATAATCTTCATTAGCACATTTATTTTTTTTTTCAAACATCTTTATTGAAGTATAATTGCCTTACAATAGTGTGTTAGCATCTGCTTTATAACAAAGTGAATCTGTTATACATATACAATATGTTCCCATTTCTCTTCCCTCTTGCATCTCCCTCCCTCCCACCCTCCCCATCCCACCCCTCTAGGTGGTCACAAAGCACCGAGCTGATCTCCCTGTGCTATGCGGCTGCTTCCCACTAGCTATCTATTTTACATTTGGTAGTGTATATATGTCCATGACACTCTCTTACCCTGTCACATCTCACCCCACCCCCTCCCCATATCCTCAAGTCCATTCTCTAGTAGGTCTGTGTCTTTATTCCTGTCTTGCCACTAGGTTCTTCATGGCCTTTTTTTTTTTTCCCTTAGATTCCATATATATGTGTTAGCATACTGTATTTGTTTTTCTCTTTCTGACTTACTTCACTCTGTATGACAGACTCTAACTCCATCCACCTCATTACAAATACCTCCATTTCATTTCTTTTTATGGCTGAGTAATATTCCATTGTATATATGTGCCACATCTTCTTTATCCATTCATCTGTCGATGGACATTTAGGTTGCTTCCATGTCCTGGCTATTGTAAATAGAGCTGCAATGAACATTTTGGTACATGACTCTTTTTGACCTATGGTTTTCTCAGGGTATATGCCCAGTAGTGGGATTGCTGGGTCGTATGGTAGTTCTATTTGTAGTTTTTTAAGGAACCTCCATACTGTTCTCCATAGTGGCTGTATCAATTTACATTCCCACCAACAGTGCAAGAGTGTTCCCTTTCCTCCACACCCTCTCCAGCACTTATTGTTTCTAGATTTTTTGATGATGGCCATTCTGACCGGTGTGAGATGATATCTCATTGTAGTTTTGATTTGCATTTCTCTAATGATTAATGATGTTGAGCATTCTTTCATGTGTCTGTAGGCCATCTGTATATCTTCTTGGGAGAAATGTCTATTTAGATCTTCTGCCCATTTTTGGATTGGGTTGTTCGTTTTTTTGTTATTGAGCTGCATGAGCTGCTTGTAAATCTTGGAGATTAATCCTTTGTCAGTTGCTTCATTTGCAAATATTTTCTCCCATTCTGAGGGTTGTCTTTTGGTCTTGTTTATGGTTTCCTTTGCTGTAGCACATTTATTTTATTAAAGGTCTACTGTATGCAAGGCACTGTGTGTGTGTAAAATACTCCCCAAAAATAATACAATAGTTATCTCTTGGACTTCTCTAAATCTGTAAAAAGAAAAAAAGTCCCGTCAAGTTATAAAATACTTTCTTTAAAAGTCCAAAACACTTTTCCAAAGTCTACTCATTGGTTTTCTATAAATCTACTTCACTATTTTTATTCTTTATTCTATAGAAAAAGTTTACCTAAAATTCTCATGTGTATTTCCAAAATATAAAAGAATCTTTTTATACTGTTCTCATATTCATACGGTAGACCTATTTTATGGGTAAAATTGCCTTCTAATCTCCCTTTTGCTTACTTCTGCTTTGTAGCAAAAAGGTATATAATGTGGTTGTGGGTTATATAGAACACAACTCTTAATTAAACATAACTCAATTATGACCTGTATGAATATCTATTTTGAAGATCCAGTGTAATTAGAATAAAAAATTAAGCATATTTTGAGATTATGTTCAGATGTTAAGATAAATTATCTAAGTTATGCCATGTTAAATAATAACATTTGATGAAGAAAAGGATAGCATATAGAATAATAATACTAACTGTAATATATACGTGACTTAGCCTCTTCAGCATTTCAGCTCCAATACCTAGACCTTTTAAATAGATAATGCAAAATGAAAAAAACATAAGTTGAAAAACTCCATTTAACAAGTTATTTGCTTTACTTTAAACCCTGTATCTGGTTGTTATATATTCGTAATAGCTTGTGTCAAAATTCAACTCATGAATGTTTTTCATATCTCTTTTTCCTAATTGGCATGTGGTTCCAAAGTTAATGGAAAAGATTTTGGATTTACTTTAAAGATCAGTGAAGAGGAAATGTGTCCCTATCACTATCATCTTATCACAGAATATATTTCCTATTCATTTTAGACAAACCAACACAAAATGTAAAAGCACGTTTTTAAACATGAAAATATAGCTTTGATAACTTGGCTTATTCAAGCCTTGATGGGAACTAATAAATCTTTTTCTAATCAGTGATTGAGTCTTCACCATATGCAAGGATAACTAGGATAGTGATCAGGCTCATGAAATAGAAATGAGTTACATAAACTAGCTTAAACACATTTATACTAACTCTCCTTAAATTAAAATATACCATTTTAATTTTTAAAGTATAAGTAATACTATAAGTGTTACTTGACCTCGGTAAGCTTGTATGACATGGAGGTCCTCTAGGTAAAGTAACTTGCCAATCCAGGGGTCGTATGTAAAGTAGTACATGGCAAATCCAACAGTCACTTTGCCTAGGAAGAGGAAAGAGAGGGTATAAAGAGGTTAATGCTTTGAATCTTGTAATGTTCTTTCCTCCAAAATAACTATTAAAGTAATAAAAGCTTGCTGGACAAAATTTCAAGCAATACAGAAATGTAGAAGGTTTAAGTCCTTTATAATACAAACTTTAAGAGATAACCCATCTTTTAACAGTGTGGAGTATATTCTTCCTAAATTTTTTTTCTATGCATTTACAAACATAAGTGCATACCATACATTTTCTCTAAAAAACAAGACTCAATTTATGTACTTACGCTCTTCTCCTCTGCTTAATAGTAGTTATATGCTATCAAACTGTACTTTGTTTTCAGGATAGAGAAAATATACTCTAGATTAAATTGAAAAAGGAAGGTTTATTTTACCTGATGGTTTTTGATGATTGTGTACTTCTGCAATCAAGCAGTAGAAAAGGGGATTGCCCCCAAAGCCACCCCTGAGTACATCTGAAATATCAATTCACATAAAATATGTTAGAAAATTTACAGTAGAGAAAAGGAAGATGGTGGAGTTGGCAGCACCAGAATTCCTTTCTTCACCTATACAACAACTGTACTGGCATAAACTGCCTGAAGTGAATATTTTGGAACACTAGAGTTTATTTGAATACTTACAACTTCCAGAGGACAGCTTGGCTGGTAAACTGCAGTTAATTTTGGCAAAATTCAGCCATCAGCCCAGTGGTGGCTTCCAAGCACACACCCCCCACTCCATCATCTCCTACCTCATCTCATGGCAGACAACTGTAGGGACTGCTGAGACTCCTGAATTGCTGGAGTGGATTGCTACTCTCAATGCTGAGGTGAGGACTTGGAGACTGGCCGCCATTTTTCTAACATCCATCAACTAAAGCAGCTTCCAGGAGATTTAAAGGAGCCACACCAGTTTTGTTAGACATTCAAAAACAACCATGTATACAGGAGAATATAGAAAGCCACCATGCATGATCAGGGAAAGACACAGACTTAGAAAAGACTTTAAAATACCTTTAAACATTTAACTCAGATTGATCTCTGACACAGGCACCCTATAACAATAAAAAACCAGCCAATCCTGGAGAAGCAAGAGAATTTGATTTCAAGAGTTAACACATTATAAGATTAAAATGTCCAGTTTTCAACAACAAAAAATCACAGTGCATACAAAGAAACTGGAAAGTATAGCTCATTCAAAGGAACCAAGTAAATTAACAGAAAACATACCTGAGGAACCCCAGATGTCAGACTTACTAAACAATGACTTTAAAACAACTGTCTTAAAGGTGCTAAAAGAGCTAAAGGGTGACATGCACAAAGATAAAATATATTTTGTATAAACAAAATAGGAATATCAATAAATAGAAATTATAAAAAAAAGAATGCCCATTAAAAAACTCTGAAGTTGAAAAGTATAATAAATGAGAAGTGCACTCTAGGGGTTCAAAATCAGAATTTCTAAGCAAGCAGAAGAAAGAATGAGTTAACTTGAAGATAGGACAATTGAAATTATCAAGTCTGAGGGGAAAAAAAGATGAGGAAAAGCAAAGAGCCTAAGGTATCTGTGGAACACCATCAAATGGACCAAGATACAAATTATGGGACTCTCAGAAGAAGAGAGAGAAAGGAAAAAAGAATATTTGAATAACAACTGAAAACTTCCCAGATTTGATGCAAGACATCAATCTAGAAATCCAAGTTCAACAAACTCCAAGTGGTATAAACCCCAAAAAGTCAACACCAAGACACATAAACTGTTGAAAGACAAAGAGAAAATCTTGAAAGCAGCAAGGCAGAAGTAACTTGTCACATACAATGGATCTTCAGTAGGATTATCATCTGATTTCTCGTCAGAAACCTTGGAAGCCAAAAGGCAGTGGATTGATATACTCAAAGTACTGGGGACAGGGAAGGAGGGGAGAAGTGCAGAAACTTGTCAACCAAGAATTCTACATCCACCAAAACTGTCCTTCAAAAATGAAGGAGAAATTAAGATATCCCCAGACTCACCACCCCCCAAACAAAGAACCTGAGGAAGTTTGTTATCTCCCGACCTGCCCTGCATAAAATGCTAAAAGGAGTCCTTCAGGTTGAAATGGAAGGAAAATAGGTAGTAACTCAAAGCCATATGAAGAAATAAAGATAAAGGTTATGGTGCCTAGTTAAAGGTAAATACATGGGCAATTATAAAGAACTAGTGTTATTTTAAATTTGTTTGTAGTTCTTTTTATTTTCTACATGATTTAAAAGACAAGTGCATAAAATTAGTCATTAATGTGTGTTCTTGGGCACACAATGTATAAAGATGTAATCTGTGACATCAGTAACATAAAAGGGGAATTGACGTGTACAGGAGAAGAGTTTTTGTATGCTATTGAAATCAAGCTAGTATAAATTCAAATTTTATTGTTATAACTTTAAGATGTTAAATGTAATCCCCACAATAACAACAAAGAAAATGTCTATAGAATATACACATAAGGAAATGAGAACATTTTACTACAAAAATCAACTAAATACAAAAGAAGGTAGCAATGTTGGAAATGAAGGACAAAAAACTATATAGAAAACAAATAGGAAAATGTCAGAAGTCCCTCCTTATCAGTAATTACTTTAAATGTAATGGATTAAATGCTCTAATCAAAAGAGAGATTAGCAGAATGAACTTTTAAAAATGATCCAAGGGAGAGGAGCAAGATGGCGGAAGAGTAAGACACGGAGATCACCTTCTTTCCCACAGATACAGTAGAAACACATCTACACGTGGAACTGCTCCTACAGAACACCTACTGAACGCTGGCAGAAGACATCAGACCTCCCAAAAAGCAAGAAAATCCCCATGTACTTGGGTAGGGCAAAAGAAAAAAGAAGTAACAGAGACAAAAGAATTGGGACGGGACCTGCGCCAGTGAGAGGGAGCCGTGAAGGAGGAAAGGTTTCCACACACTAGGAAGCCCCTTCGTGGGCAGAGACTGCGGGTGGCAGAGGGGGGAAGCTTCAGAGCCACGGAGGAGAGCACAGCCACAGGGGTGTGGAGGGCAAAGCGGAGAGATTCCTGCATGGAGGATCGGTGCTGAGTAGCACTCACCAGCCCGAGAGGCTTGTCTGCTCAGCCGCCGGGGCGGGCGGGGCTGGGAGCTGAGGCTCGTGCTTCGGTGCTAGCCGGGAGGGAGTCTGAGAAAAAGTCTGCAGCTGCCGAAGAGTCAAGAGACATTTTCTTGCCTCTTTGTTTCGCAGTGCGCAAGGAGAGGGGATTCAGAGCGCCGCCTTAACGAACTCCAGAGACGGGCGCGAGCCGCGGCTATCAGCGCGGATCCCACAGCAACAGGGGCACAGAGGGAAAAACGGAGAGATTCCCACACAGAGGCTCGGCGCCAAGCAGCACTCACCAGCCCGAGAGGCTTGTCTGCTCACCCGCTGGGGCAAGCAGGGGCTGGGAGCCGAGGCTCGGGCTTCAGTCGGATCGCAGGGAGAGGACTGGGGCTGGTGGCGTGAAACAGCTTGAGGGGGGCTAGTGTGCCACAGCTACCCGGGAGGGAGCCCGAGAAAAAGTCTGCAGCCGCCAAAGAGGCAAGAGACTCTTTCTTGCCTCTTTGTTTCATGGCGCACAAGGAGAGGGGATTCAGAGCGCCGCCTAAATGAACTGCAGACACGGGCGTGAGCTGTTGTTATCAGCGCGGACCCCAGAGGTGGGCGCGAGCTGTGGCTATCAGCGTGGACCCCAGAGGCAGGTGCGAGCCGCGGCTAACAGCACGGAACCCAGAGACAGGCGCGAGCCGCAGTAATCAGCACTGACCCCAGAGACGGGCAGGAGACGCTAGGGTTGCTGCTACCACCACCAAGAAGCCTGTGTGCGAGCGCAGGTCACTCTCCACACCACCCCTCCTGGGAGCCGGTGCAGCTCGCCGCTGCCGGGCTCCCGTGGTCCAGGGACAACTTCCCCGGGAGAACGCACGGTGCGCCTCAGGCTGCTGCAACGTCATGCCGGCCTCTGCCACTGCAGGCTCGGCACACATCCGTACCCCTCCCTCCCCCCGGCCTGAGTGAGCCAGAGCCCCCGAAGCAGCTGCTCCTTTAACCCCATTCTGTCTGGGCGGGGAACGCACGTCCTCAGGTGACCTACATGCAGCGGCGGGTCCAAATCCAAAGCTGAACCCCGGGAGCTCTACGAACAAAGAAGAGAAAGGGAAATCTCTCCCAGCAGCCTCAGAAACAGTGGATTAAAGCTCCACAAACAACTTGATGTGCCTGCATCTGTTGAATACCTGAATAGACAACGAATCATCCCAAATTCAAGAGGTGGACTTTGAGAGCAGGATATATTAATTTTTCCCCTTTTCCTTTTTTTGTGAGTGGATATGTGTATGCTTCTGGGTGAGATTTTGTCTGTATAGCTTTGCTTTCACCATTAGTCCTAGGGTTAGGTCCGTCCGTTTTTTTGTTTTTTTTTTAACTTAAAATTTTTTTTTCCCTAATAAATGTTTTCTTAATAATTTTTTCCTTATTTTCTATTTTCAGAAATTTAAAAAAAATTTAATAATTTTTTTCATATTTTTTATTTTAAAAAATTAAAATTTTTTTCTTAATAAATTTTTTTCTTAATATTTTTTTCTTATTTTTATTATAAAAAATTAATAAATCTATCTTTAAAAATTAAAAAAAAATTTTTTCTGAATACATTTACTCTTAATACTTTTTTTTCTTATTTTTTATTATAATAGCTTTATTTTATTTTATTTTATCCTCTTTCTTTCTTTCATTCTATTTTTTTCTCCCTTATACTCTGAGCTGTGTGGATGAAAGGCTCTTGGTGCTCCACCCATGCATCAGGGCTGTGCCTCTGAGGTGGGAGAGCCAACTTCAGGACACTGGTCCACAAGAGACCTCCCAGCTCCACGTAATACCAAATGGTGAAAATCTCTCAGAGATCTCCATCTCAACATCAAGACCCAGCTTCACTCAACGACCAGCAAGCTACAGTGCTGGACACCCTATGCCAAACAACTAGCAAGACAGGAACACAGCCCCATCCATTAGCAGAGAGGCTGCCTAAAATCATAAGGCCACAGACACCCCAAAACACACCACCAGACGTGGACGTGCCCACCAGAAAGACAAGATCCAACCTCATCCACCAGAACACAGGCACTAGTCCCCTCCACCAGGACGCCTACACAACCCACTGAACCAACCTTAGCCACTGAGGACAGATACCAAAAACAATGGGAACTACGAACCTGCAGCCTGTGAAAAGGAGACCCCAAACACAGTAAGATAAGCAAAATGAGAAGACAAGAAAACACACAGCAGGTGAAGGAGCAGGGTCAAAAAACACCAGACCTAACAAATGAAGAGGAAATAGGCAATCTACCTGTAAAAGAATTCAGAATAATGATAGTAAAGATGATCCAAAATCTTGGAAATAGAATAGACAAAATACAAGAAACATTTAACAAGGATGTAGAAGAACTAAAGAGGAACCAAGCAAAGATGAAAAACACAATAAATGAAATTAAAAATACTCTAGACGAGATCAATAGCAGAATAACTGAGGCAGAAGAACGGATAAGTGACCTGGAAGATAAAATAGTGGAAATAACTACTGCAGAGCACAATAAAGAAAAAAGAATGAAAAGAACTGAGGTCAGTCTCAGAGACCTCTGGGACAACATTAAACGCACCAACATTCGAATTATAGGGGTCCCAGAAGAAGAAGAGAAAAAGAAAGGGACTGAGAAAATATTTGAAGAGATTATAGTTGAAAACTTCCCTAATATGGGAAAGGAAATAGTTAATCAAGTCCTGGAAGAACAGAGAGTCCCATACAGGATAAATCCAAGGAGAAACACGCCAAGACACATATTAATCAAACTATCAAAAATTAAATATAAAGAAAACATATTAAAAGCAGCAAGGGAAAAACAACAAATAACACACAAGGGAATCCCCATAAGGTTAACAGCTGACCTTTCAGCAGAAACTCTGCAAGCCAGAAGGGAGTGGCAGGATATACTTAAAGTGATGAAGGAGAAAAACCTACAACCAAGGTTACTCTAACCAGCAAGGATCTCATTCAGATGTGATGGAGAAATTAAAACCTTTACAGACAAGCAAAAGCTGACAGAGTTCAGCACCACCAAACCAGCTTTACCACAAATGCTAAAGGAACTTCTCTAGGCAAGAAACACAAGAGAAGGAAAACACCTACAAGAACAAACCCAAAACATTTAAGAAAATGGGAATAGGAACATACATATCAATAATTACCTTAAATGTAAATGGATTAAATGCCCCCACCAAAAGACACAGACTGGCTGAATGTATACAAAAACAAGGCCCATATATATGCAGTCTACAAGAGACCCACTTCAGACCTAGAGACACATACAGACTGAAAGTGAGGGGATGGAAAAAGATATTCCATGCAAGTGGAAATCAAAAGAAAGCTGGAGTAGCAATTCTCATATCGGACAAAATAGACTTTAAAATAAAGACTATTACAAGAGACAAAGAAGGACACTATATAATGATCAAGGGATCGATCCAAGAGGAAGGGATAACAATTGTAAATATTTATGCACCCAACATAGGAGCACCTCAATACATAAGGCAAATACTAACAGCCATAACAGGGGCAATCGACAGTAACACAATCATAGTAGGGGACTTTAACACCCCACTTTCACCAATGGACAGATCATCCAAAATGAAAATAAATAAGGAAACACAAGCTTTAAATGATACATTAAACAAGATGGACTTAATTGATATTTATAGGACATTCCACCCAAAAACAACAGAATACACATTTTTCTCAAGTGCTCATGGAACATTCTCCAGGATAGATCATATCTTGGGTCACAAATCAAGCCTTGGTAAATTTAAGAAAATTGAAATCGTATCAAGTATCTCTTCCGACCACAACGCTATGAGACTAGATATCAATTACAGGAAAAGATCTGTAAAAAATACAAACACACGTAGGCTACAGAATACACTACTTAATAACGAAGTGATCACTGAAGAAATCAAAGGGGAAATCAAAAAATACCTAGAAACAAAGGACAATGGAGATACGACGACCCAAAACCTATGGGACGCAGCAAAAGCAGTTTTAAGAGGGAAGTTTATAGCAATACAGTCGTACCTCAAGAAACAGGAAACATCTCGAATAAACAACCTAACCTTGCACCTAAAGCAATTAGAGAAAGAAGAACAAAAAACCCCCAAAGCCAGCAGAAGGAAAGAAATCATAAAGATCAGATCAGAAATAAATGAAAAAGAAATGAAGGAAACAATAGGAAAAATCAATGAAACTAAAAGCTGGTTCTTTGAGAAGATAAACAAAATTGACAAACCATTAGCCAGACTCATCAAGAGAAAAAGGGAGAAGACTCAAATCAATAAAATTAGAAATGAAAAAGGAGAAGTAACCACTGACACTGCAGAAATACAAACGATCGTGAGAGATTACTACAAGCAACTCTATGCCAATAAAATGGACCACTTGGAAGAAATGGACAGATTCTTAGAAATTCACAAACTGCCGAGACTGAACCAGGAAGAAATAGAAAATATGAACAGACCAATCACAAGCACTGAAATTGAAACTGTGATTAAAAATCTTCCAACAAACAGAAGCCCAGGACCAGATGGCTTCACTGGCGAATTCTATCACACATTTAGAGAGGAGCTAACACCTATCTTTCTCAAACTCTTCCAAAATATTGCAGAGGGAGGAACACTCCCCAACTCATTCTACGAGGCCACCATCACCCTGATACCAAAACCAGACAAAGATGTCACAAAGAAATAAAACTACAGGCCAATATCACTGATGAACATAGATGCAAAAATCCTCAACAAAATACTAGCAAACAGAATCCAACAGCATATTAAAAGGATTATACACCATGATCAAGGGGGGTTTATTCTAGGAATGCAAGGATTTTTCAATATATGCAAATCAATCAACGTGATACATCATATTAACAAACTGAAGGAGAAAAACCATATGATCATCTCAATAGATGCAGAGAAAGCTTTCAACAAAACTCAACACCCATTTATGATAAAAGCCCTGCAGAAAGTAGGCATAGAGGGAACTTTCCTCAACATAATAAAGGCCATATATGACAAACCCACAGCCAACATTGTCCTCAATGGTGAAAAACTGAAACCATTTCCACTAAGATCAGGAACAAGACAAGGTTGCCCACTCTCACCACTTTTATTCAACATAGTTTTGGAAGTGTTAGCCACAGCAATCAGAGAAGAAAAAGGAATAAAAGGAATCCAAATCGGAAAAGAAGAAGTAAAGCTGTCACTGTTTGCAGATGACATGATACTATATATAGAGAATCCTAAAACTGCCACCAGAAAACTACTAGAGCTAATCCATGAATTTGGTAAAGTAGCAAGATACAAAATTAATGCACAGAAATCTCTTGCATTCCTATATACTAATGATGAATAATCTGAAAGTGAAATTAAGAAAACACTCCCATTTACCATCGCAACAAAAATAATAAAATATCTAGGAATAAACCTACCTAAGGAGACAAAAGACCTGTATGCAGAAAATTATAGGACACTGATGAAAGAAATTAAAGATGATACAAATAGATGGAGAGATATACCATGTTCTTGGATTGGAAGAATCAACATTGTGAAAATGACTCTACTACCCAACGCAATCTACAGATTCAATGCAATCCCTAGCAAACTACCACAGGCATTTTTCACAGAACTAGAACAAAAAATTTCACAATTTGTATGGAGACACAAACGACCCCGAATAGCCAAAGCAATCTTGAGAACGAAAAATGGAGCTGGGGGAATCAGGCTCCCTGACTTCAGACTATATTACAAAGCTACAGTAATCAAAAGAGTTTGGTACTGGCACAAAAACAGAAATATAGATCAATGGAACAGGATAGAACGCCCAGAGATAAACCCACACACATATGGTCACCTTATCTTTGATAAAGGAGGCAAGCATATACAGTGGAGAAAAGACAGTCTCTTCAATAAGTGGTGCTGGGAAAATTGGACAGGTACATGTAAAAGTATGAAACTAGAACACTCCCTGACACCATACACAAAAATAAACTCAAAATGGATTAAAGACCTAAATGTAAGGCCAGACACTATCAAACTCTTAGAGGAAAACATAGGCAGAACACTCTATGACATAAATTGCAGCAAGATCCTTTTTGACCCAGCTCCTAGAAAAATGGAAATAAAAACACAAATAAACAAATGGGACCTAATGAAACTTAAAAGCTTTTGCACAGCAAAGGAAACCATAAACAAGACCAAAAGACAACCCTCAGAATGGGAGAAAATATTTGCAAATGAAGCAACTGACAAAGGATTAATCTCCAAGATTTGCAAGCAGCTCATGCAGCTCAATAACAAAAAAACAAACAACCCAATCCAAAAATGGGCAGAAGACCTATACAGACATTTCTCCAAAGAAGATATACAGATGGCCAACAGACACATCAAAGAATGCTCAACATCCTTAATCATTAGCGAAATGCAAATCAAAACTACAATGAGGTATCATCTCACACTGGTCAGAATGGCCATCATCAAAAAATCTAGAAACAATAAATGCTGGAGAGGGTGTGGAGAAAAGCGAACCCTCTTGCACTGTTGGTGGGAATGTAAATTGATACAGCCACTATGGAGAACAGTATGGAGGTTCCTTAAAAAACTAAAAATAGAAGTACCATACGACCCAGCAATCCTACTACTAGGCATATACCCTGAGAAAACCATAATTCAAAAAGAGTCATGTACCAAAATATTCATTGCAGCTCTATTTACAATAGCCAGGACATGGAAGCAACCAAAGTGTCCATCATCGGATGAATGGATAAAGAAGGTGTGGCACATATATACAATGGAATATTACTCAGCCATAAAAAGAAATGAAATGGAGGTATTTGTAATGAGGTGGATGGAGTTAGAGTCTGTCATACAGAGTGAAGTAAGTCAGAAAGAGAAAAACAAATACCGTATGCTAACACATATATATGGAATCTAAGGGGAAAAAAAAAGGACATGAAGAACCTAGTGGCAAGGTGGGAATAAAGACACAGACCTACTAAAGAATGGACTTGATGATATGGGGTGGGGGAGGGGTGAGATGTGACAGGGTGAGAGAGTGTCATGGACATATATACACTACCAAATGTAAAATAGATAGCTAGTGGGAAGCAGCCGCATAGCACAGGGAGATCAGCTCGGTGCTTTGTGACCACCTAGAAGGGTGGGATAGGGAGGGTGGGAGGGAGGGAGACGCAAGAGGGAAGAGATATGGGAACATATGTATATGTATAACTGATTCACTTTGTTTTAAAGCAGAAACTAACACACCATTGTAAAGCAATTATACTTCAATAAAGATGTTAAAAAAATTTTAAAAAAATGATCCAACTATATGCTGTCTGTAAGAGTCTTACTTTAGATTAAAAAGAAAAAACGCACAAGAAGGTTGATAGTGAAATGAATGAAAAAGACATTTCATGAAAATAGTAATCAGAAGAAAGCTGGGATGGCTGTACTAATATAAGACAAAATAGACTTTAAGTAAAAAACTCTTACTGCAGAGAAGGATATTGTATAGTGATAGAAGGTTCAATTTTCCAAGAAGATATAACATTTATAAACATTTATGCACCAAACATCAGAGCTCCAAAATATATGAAGCAAATATTGACAGAATTGAAGATAGAAAGAGACAGCTCTAAAATAATACTAGGAAACTTCATTACATCAATTTCAATAATGTACTGAACAAAGAGACCAATGATAAATATGTTAATAGATTATTTGAACAAAACTATAGATCAATTGGACCTAACAGAAATATACAGTGCATCCCACCCAACAACATAATACACATTTTTTCTTGAACTTTCTCTAGGATAGACCATATATTAGGCCAAAAAGCAAGTCTTAATACATTTTGAAAGATTGAAACCATACAAAGTACCTTTTCCAATCACAATGGATTGAAACTAGAAACTGATAGAAGGAAACTAGGAAATTCACAAATATGTGGAAATTAAACAATGCACTCAAACAACTTTGGCTCAAAGTAGAAATAACAAGAGAAATTATAAAACAGAGAGAAATGAGAATGAAAGCAATATATAAAACTTATGGGATGCAATGAAAGAAGTGCTCAGAAGGGAACTTATAGTTGTAAATTCCAACATTAAAAAAGGAAGGGAGGGAGGGAGGGAAAGAAAGAAAGGAAAGAAAAGGAAGAAATAAAGGAAAGAAAGAAAGAAAAAGAAAGGAAGGAAGGAAGGAAAGAAAAAAGGGAAGAAAGGGAAGGAAGGGAAGGAGGGAGGAAGAAAGATCAAGCCGTGACCTAACCTTACACATTTAATTAAAAACTAGAAAAAGGAGTAAGCTAAGCTGAAAGCTAGCAGAAAAAAAAGGCAAATAAATATCTCTTATTAATACAGATGCAAAAATACTCAACAAAATAGCAAATTGAACTCAACAGCATATTAAAAGGATCATTCACTATGACCGTGTGATTCATCCTAGGAACGAAAGGATGGTTCAACATAAGGAAATCAATCAAAGGGGAGAAAAAACACATGACCATCTCGGTGCAGAAAAGGCAATTGACAAAATCCAACACCCTTTTATGATGAAAGCCCTTAGAAAACTAGGGATAGAGGGAAATTCCTCAACATGATAATGGGTACCTATTTTTAAAAAAAGTTTACTTTAATGGTGAGTGACTGAAAGCATTCCCCCTAAGATTAGGAACAAGACAAGGATGCCCACTCTCACCACTGCTATTCAACATTGTACTGGAAGTTATAGCTAGAGCTGTTAGACAAGAAAAAGAAATAAAAGCCATCCAAATTAGAAAGGAAGAGGTAAAATTCTCTCTATTTGCAGATGACATGATCCTACTGATTGACAATCCCAAAGAATCCAAAAGAAAGCTATTAACACTAATAAATTAATTCATTAAAGTTTCAGGCTACAAGATCAACAAACAAAAATCAGTCTTATTTCTATACACCAGCAAAGAACAAACCAAAAAGTACATTTAAAAAGAAATTCCATTTACAATCGCCTCTAAAATAATTAAATACCTAGGAACGAATCTACACAAGGAGGTGAAACACTTGCATACTAAAAACTATAAAACATTGCTGAAAGAAGTTAAAGACCTAAATAAATTAAAAGATATCCCATGTTCATAGGTAAGACTTAACATTGTTAAGATGTCAATAGTACCCAAAGTGATCTAAAGATTCAATGTCGTCCCTATCAAAATTCTAACATCCTTTTTTACAAGAGTGGTAAAGCTGATCCTCAAATTCATTTAGAATTCCAAGTGTATAATTTTATACAGACTTTCCTTGACCTACAATAGGGTTACATCCTGATAAACCCATCATAAGGTGAAAATGTCATAAAAGTCAAAAATGCATTTAGTACACCTAACCTATCAAACATCATAGCTTAGCCTAACCTACCTTAAACCTGCTCAGAGCACTTGCATTAGCCTAGAGTTGGGCAAAATCATCTAACACAAAGCCTATTTTATAATAAAGTGTCAAATATCTCATGTAATTTATTGAATACTAAGTGAAAACAGAATGGTTGTATGGGTACAGAATGGTTGTAAGTGTATCAGTTATTTACCCTCATGATCACATGGCTGACTAGGAGCTGTGGCTCACTGCTGCTACCCAGCATCATAAGAGAGTATCCTATTGCATATAGCTAGCTCAGGAAAAGGACAAAATTCAAAATTTGAGGTACAGTTTCTACTGAATGTGTATTGCTTTATAAAGTCGAAAAATTGTTCAAAGTCGTACATAAGTCAGGGACTGTCTGTACACTTTAATCATCTCTTCTCTCAGTGTTCACATTTCCTGCCTAAAATGTTGCAATTCATCATAAAACACTAGCATTGGGTATTAATATTGCTGGCTCTCAAAATGTAGTAAATATCTTGAAAATAGTTTTAAGTCATTTTGCTTTTATCCATTTCATCCTATCAAGCTACTACTAACATTGGGCATTAAATTATATTGTATTTGACCAACTACACTTCTCATTTTACATTTCCAAAATTAGTTGAAATTTATTGCCACTGCAAAGATGTAAAAGCTCTTAACTATCAATTTCATACTTTAAAAATGAGGAAAATATAAAATAGTGGTGCACTGACAAAGCTATTAAACAATAGCTTTTTATACAAACTTTTGACCTGTATATCTAAATACTATTAATGACAACTTCTTTGTGTACCAAGGACAGCAGTGTCCACATATCTAGGTACAAGTAGTGCTTTGTGCATACATTATGCCATGCTTCTTTTTCTAGCTCTGAAAATACCATAAAACATCTTACCCTTTTCTGTTAACTTCATTGCATCTAGCATGTTTTCACAGGCAGCCAATTCCTGTCAAAGTAGAGAAAACTTTCAGTTTATGGTTTAGTAGAAAAATTTTTTTAATTATTAAAAAAAATTTTTTTTTATTTTTTGGCTGTACTGAGCTCCTTGTGGGATCTTAGTTCCCTGACCAGGGATTGAACATGGGCCACGGCAGTGAAAGTGCCAAGTCCTAACCAGTAGACCACCAGAGAATTCCTAGTAACAAATTCTAAAGATGATAAGCATGAAGCTTTTATTGAGCATTTATTAACATATGATGTCCTGGGTAGTATTAAAAGTGAGTCAGACTTAACTCCAGTCATCTAGAAACTTAAAATCCAAAACAGCATATGCAACAAGAGAATATATATAGAGAAGATTAACTATGTCAATACATCATTCCTGTGAAGGTCAACTGTCTAGGTAACTAGCCTTGAATACAACCAGAAATCAGGAAGTAAAGCCAAAAGTTTTTCTGAGCATTCAAGGTAGATATCACAAAGTCTATGTATTATAAAGCTCATAGACTTTACGGAGAAGTCTGTTGTGTTTGCTTGTGAGGTGTTCTTCCCAATTTAACTTTAGACTCTTGTTTATTTGGCTTTTTAAAATAATTCTACACATTCAAATCAATTCTTCATAGTTTGGATCTCAAGCTTGGAAGGGCAATCCCCACTTTGGGATTATAAAAATAGTCACTTTTGTTCCCTTCTTATTTTTTTTTAAATTTTTTCCAGTTTTATTAAGATATAACTGACATGTAACATTGTATTAGTCCAAGGTGGGCAACGTAATGATTTGATGTATGTATATATTGTGAAATGATTACCACGATAAGGTTAGTTAACATCAATGATCTCACATAGTTACAATTTATTTCTTGTGATGAGAACTTTTAAGATCTACTCTCTTAATAACTTCCAAATATACACTATGGTTTTGTTAACTATAGTCACCATACTGTACATGACATCCCCAGAGCTTATTTATCTTATACCTGGAAACCTTTACCTTTTAACTACCTTCACCCATTTCCCCCACCCCTACCTCTCCCCTCTAGCAAGCACCAATCTGTTTTAAATTCCTTATATTAATTTTATTAATTTAGTTTTGTTTGTGTGTGTGTATGTAAGAAGTAAGGTGGAATTTCACCTTTATCTTTTTCTCCCAGTTATCCCAACACTGTTTATTTAATAACCCATCTTTTATTAACTGACTTGAAGTGTCCATTTTATCATGTACTACATTCTCATATATACTGAACAGAATTTCTGGACTCTCCATTCTGTTCCAATGATCTATCTCTGCATCTATGGTAATAGATTACCATAGTATTTTAATTACTTACAGCTTTATAATATCTGATAGGGATCATCTCCCCTCATCACTCTTCTTTTTGGAATTTTTCTAGAAACAGTCACATGTTTAATCTTCCATGTGAAAATTTGGGGATTTTGACTGGAATTGCATTAAATTTATAATGGAAAAAATGTATAAAATATATAAGGAAGACAGCAAGGGCCAGATTATGTACAGCATTGCTAAGAAATTTGGATTTTATTCTCAGTACAACCAGAGCCCAATGGAATTTGAGCATCTTGACTGCTGTTTTGAGCACCTTCCCTAAGACACTGTATGCTCTTTGAGGGCAGGGGCTATAATTTAATAATCTGATATCCTTTATAGTACTTAGCACATGGCCTTCCCCTAGTATGCACTCAATGTTTGCATAAAGAACAAAAATCAGATATTAATAGTACACAGTCCTTCTTATGGATCACCAATGGTCCAAAAACCACAGTTTGAGAACCACCATAATAAAAGGCTTTAAATGGAAAGTCTGGTAAGCAAGAAGTTATAGCTGCCTAGCCATAAAGTGACTAGATCCCCAAATAATGCTGTGGTGTGGTGATTAAGAATAGGATAAAACAGATTCATACAAAGGATGGTTGGAAGAATTTTAGTGGCAGGACAGTAAGTAAAACCTGCAAAATACTCAGTTAAGGAATGAGTATTTATATATATGAGTTTTATATATATGTGTGTAATATATATATGTATATATATATATATATATATATATATATTACACATATATATGTAGATGGAAACAGTTTGTAGATGGCAAACTCTCGTAAATCCCTTGCAAAGCAAAGAGAGAATGCTTTGAAAACTTATCAATGAACAGGAGTTAGGGTGAATGGACATGTATGTATCAGAGAATAACATCCCAAAGCTAATTAATCATTATATTCATGTCTATGATACAGAGTAATTTAGCTTTTCTATTATTTTTCTACAGTGAACATTCATTAGAATTATTTCCAAGAAACATCTAGTGTATATTCAGGTACATGAGGCAAATTCAAAAGTAAATGTGGCTAGGAACTTCACAGATACAGGTTCACCGAACTCGGAGAATCTAGTGATATATTTTTCCCTTGGTGATAACAATGGGCACTGTTTGGAAAGATAAGGAAGGTAAGTTTTCTGGATAGAAAGATTCACTGTTGTTCAATAATAAATTTATTAATTGCCAACTGGGTGTCAGATACTAAGCTAAGAAAAAAAAACCTTTAAAATTATTTTCTACCTGGAAAAATGTGCTTCTAGAATAATTAACATGTTGGGCATAGTATTTTGATTGATGACCTAGTCATGTGGATTAATGCCAGTTAGAGAAATGATGTGGGAGCTTTTGGGGATAGAATAGAATGGAAGGCATGGGAAGATAGATAACCCAGTTCTTACAGATCTGTAACCAGGCCTAGCATCATTTCAACAGATAGATTTCAGTAGAAAACTTCTGGTATTTTATTTTGTCCATTAAAATACATGCTCTGATCAAAGGGAACAGAAACTTGGCCTAATTTAAATTATATACATATATATGTGGAAACAGTTCCATTACAAAACTCTTTTCCAAGTTTTCCTTACCTATAACCTGTGCCTTGTTCCAGCCACATATTTACTCCTTTAAAAAATCTAGGCTACTGCTTTTATATGGACTTTTATATGGAATTGTTTAGGTTGTGCATTACATACATGATTGCCTTGAGTGCCACAGAACTTCAGCACAGTAGCTGAAGTATGGCTAATAGTTTATCACCTTTACTGCACTGGGATGATTTCCAGGAAAATCATTTAAATGAATTTTAAATCAGAAATTTTTAACCCTGCTCCTTGGACTTCTGGGAGGCTATCTGTGGATGGGCTTCAGGAGTCAAAGAACAGTCTGAAATTATATGGAAAATTTGTTGTGGACAAATATTGTTTCCTGGGCAGTCAATCATTAGCTTCTACATGTAGGTGTGGTCTTCAAAGCAAGAGGCCCTACCCTAAAATCTTAGCCATTAATACCTGAAATTCTATCACTGACAGGTCATTCATTTGAGTTAAGCATTCCTTTTATCAAAGATCCTCTTTTAAAGTTAAAATTGAGGAGAAGTCAAGATGGCAGAATAGGAGGACATGAAATTCATTGCTCCTCACAAGTACATCAAGAATACATCTACAAATGGAACAGTTCTCATAGACCACCTGCTGAACATTAGCGGAAGACTTTGGACACCTAAAAGGACAAGAAAATCCCCTCACAACTGGGTAGGATGAAAGGAAGAAGAAAAAAAGGAAAAAGGAATCAAAACAGGGACCGGCAACCCTGGTGGGAAGCTGAAAGTGAGGGGAGGTCCCCACGCTCAGATAAACTCCCTCATGGTGGGGAAAGCAGCTAGGACAGAAAAGGACATTCAGGGGATCAAAGGAGAATGCAGTAGATGGTCTGTGGAAGGCAGGACAAAGTAAGAACTGCACGCATGGCCTACACAGCAGCTCTGCACATTCCAGCCTGAGTCATAAGTTACCTGTTGCGAAGGGGGGCTGTGTGTTGGAAAGTGAGGTTTGGAGCGTGGACCCAGGGAGGGGACAGCTGTTGGCTGTGAAAAGACAGCCTGAAGGGACAGAGTAAGGAGCTCCACAGCCAGGAAAGTCTGCAGAAAAAGCCCGGGACACCATAGAAGCAAGGCATCATTGCTGAGTGGCGTGCAAGGGGCGGAGCCACAATTACAACCCTTTTCCCACCTGCTGGCTTCTTCAGCCTCCACAGCCACTGGGAGAGTCACCCATCTGAGCAACCTTGCCCGCCCCTCAAGCCAAGGCCTCCTCCACCCGTGTAGGCTCTGGGGACCTGAGCGCTGCCCATCCCAAAGCCTCCTTGGGAATCAGCCCTGGGCACCCCTGCCTGAAATGGGAATCCACCAAAGCTGATGGGGGCTGAGTGCTAAAGCATGGGGTTAAGAAAGCAGATCCAGGGACAGGACCAATGTTGGCTGTGCATATATAACAAAGGGGATGGGAGTGAGGGGCTCCACAGGTTGAATGCCCCTAGAGGAAGCATGGTCTACCTAGGAAACAAGGCTCCATTGTTGAGTGGCATGCAAGGGGTCAGGGCCACCACTGCCTCCACATGCCAGCCCCTGCCTCAGCAGGCACTGGGAGGGATTCCCACAAGAGCGAGCACACCCCAGTCTGTTGCAACAGTCTATGCAGCCGCAGGCAATTCACACACACCCCAGTTGTGGCCGCTGTGCCCCTCCCCGGCCTAAGTGAGTAAGTGTGCCCCAATCAGCCGCTGCTTTCAATTCCTCTCACCAGGGAAAGAAACAGGCACCTGAGGGTGGTGCACACGCAGAGGTGGGGCTAAAACCAAAGCTGAGCACCAGGGGTGGTGTGACTAAGGAAGAGGAATGGAAATCTCTCCATGCAGCTGCACAAGCTGAGAATTAAATCCCCAAGATCAGCTTGGTAAACCCTGCATCTGTGGAGTATGTGGATGGACAAAAAGTGCTCTCACAACTGAGTCTGTTCTAGCTTTAGCAGCAGTGGACTTTGGGGGAAAGTACACACAGGAGTTGGGCCAGCCCAGAGTCTGAGCTGCCCCCACAGTGCCCACAGCAGGTCCAGAGACCTAAGTAGAGGTATTGGAGGGCCTCCTGGGGAGGCAGGGGTTGGCTCTGGCTCACTGTGGGAGTAAGAACACTGACAGCAGAGAGCCTAGGAAAATATTATTATTACTATTTCATTTTGTTCAGTTGTGGTTGTTTTTATTATTTATTATTATTTATTCTATAAAAAATTTTAATATATTTTTTGATTTTTCTATTTTTACTTTACTTTTTTGTGGTTTTGTGTTTATTTTTGGTTTTGTTCTTTGTTTTTTATATTTTTTTGATCATTTTTATGTATTTGTTTTGTGTTTGCTTTTTTTTTTTAGTTTGCTTTCTGTTTTTGTTTTCTTCTTCATTTTTTGTTCTTGTTCATTTAGTCCTTATTGACTATTCTCATTTTTTAATTCTTTTGTATGTTTGTTCTCTTGTTTTTTTTAATTTTCTTTTAATTTTTCTGTGTGTATGTAGTGTTGTTATTGCTGCTGTTTGTTTGCTGTTGTTTTTGCTATTTGTCTTGGGTTTTGTTTGTCTGTTGGTTTTCTTTTCTTTTCTTTCCTTTTTCTCTGGCCACACTGTGCAGCTTGCAGGCTCTTGGTTCCTTGGCCAGTGGCTGGGTCTGAGCCTCCAGAGTGGAGCGCCAAGTCCAGGACACTGGACTGCCAGAGAATTTCTGGCCCCAGGCAATATTACTCAGCATGCACACTCCTGGAGGAGTCCATGTCAACATCAAGACCCAACCCCACACAACTGCCTGCAGGCTCCAGCACAAGACACCTCATGCCAAACAACCAGCAAGACAGGAACACAGCCCCAGCCATCAGCAGACAGGCTGCCTAAAGTCGTACTAAGCTCACAGACACTCCAAAACACACCACTTGACACGGCCCTGCCCTTCAGAGGGAAAAGACTCAGCTCCACCCACCAGAGTGCAGGTACCAGTCCCTCACACCAGGAAGCCTACACAAGCCCCTGGAGCAACCTCACTCACCAGGGGGCAGACAACAGAAGCAAGAGGAACTATGACCCTACAGCCTGCAGAAGGAGACCATAAACACAACAGGTTAGACAAAATGAAACAACAGAGAAATATGTTGCAGACAAAGGAGCAAGGTAAATCCCACAAGGCCAAATAAACAAAGAGGAAATGGGCAATCTACCTGAAAAAGAATTCAGAATAATGACAGTAAAGATGTTCCAAGATCTCAGAAAGAGAATGGAGGCATGGATCGAGAAGACACAAGAAATGTTTAACAAGGACCTAGAAGAACTAAAGAACAAAATATGAGTGATGAACAACACAATAACTGAAATGAAAGATACACTAGAAGGAATCAACAGCAGAATAACTGAGGCAGAAGAACCAATAAGTAAGCTGGAAGAGAGAATGGTGGAAATAACTGCTGAGGAGCAGAATAAAGAAAAAAGAATGAAAGGTAATGAAGACAGTCTAAGAGACCTCTGGGACAACATTAAACAACCAACATTCGCATTATAGGGGTACCAGAGGGAGAAGAGAAAGAACCTGAGAAAGTACTTGAAGAGATAATAGCTGAAAACTTCCCTAACATGGGAAAGGAAACAGTCACCCAAATCCAGTAAGGGCAGAGAGTCCCAGGCAGGATAAACCTAAGGAGGAACACACCGAGACACATAGTAATCAAATTGACAAAAATTAAAGATAAAGAAAAAATATTGAAAGCAACAAGGGAATAGCAACAAATAATGTACAAAAGAACTCTAATATGGTCATCAGGTGATTTCTCAGCAGAAACTCTGCAGGCCAGAAGGGAGTGACATGATATATTCAAATTGACAAAAGGGAAAAACCTAAAACCAAGAATACTCTACCCAGCAACGTTCTCATTCAGATTTGAAGGAGAAATCAAAAGCTTTACAGACAAGCAAAAGCTAAGACAATTGAGCACCACCAATCCAGCTTTACAACAAATGCTAAAGGAACTTCTCTAGGCAGGAAACACAAGAGAAGGAAAAGACCTACAAGAAAAAACCCATGACAATTAAGAAAATGGTAATAGGAACATACATATCGATAATTACCTTAAATGTAAATGGATTAAAGGCTCCAACCAAAAGACACAGACTAGCTGAATGGATCCAAAAACAATACTCATATATATGCTGTCTCCAAGAGACCCACTTCAGACCTAGGGACACACACAGACTGAAAGTGAGGGGATGGAAAAAGATATTCCAAGCAAATGGGAATCAAAAGAAAGCTGGAGTAGCAATACTCATATCAGACAAAATAGACTTTAAAATAAAGACTATTACAAGAGACAAGGAAGGACACTACATAATGATCAAGTGATCAACCCAAGAGGAAGATAATTGTAAATATTTATGCAACCAACATAGGAGCACTTCAATACATAAAGCAAATGCTAGTAGCCATAAAACGGGAAACTGACAGTAACACAATAATAGTGGGAGACATTAACACCCCACTTACACCAATTAACAGATCACCCGGACAGAAAATAAAAAAGGAAACACAAGCTTTAAATGACACAATAGACCAAATAGATTTAATTGATATTTATAAGACATTCCACCCAAAAGTGGCAGAATACACTTTCTTCTCAAGTGCTCATGGAACATTCTCCAGGATAGATCACATCTTGGGTCAGCAATCAAACCTCTGTAAATTTAAGAAAATTGAAATCGTTTCAAGCATCTTTTCTGACCACAATGTTATGAGATTAGAAGTCAATTACAGGAAAAACAAAAACTGTAAAAAATACAAATACATGGAGGCTAAACAATACGCTACTAAATAACCAAGAGATCACTGAAGAAATCAAAGAGGAAATCAAAACATACCCAGAAAAAAAATGACAAAAACACACGATGGCTCAAAACCTATGGGATGCAACAAAAGCAGTTCTAAGCGGGAAGTTTATTGCAGTACAATCCTACCTCAAGAAACTAGAAAAATCTCAAATAAACAACTGAATATTACACCTAAAGCAACTAGAGAAAGGAGAACAAAAGAAAAACCCCGAAGTTAGTAGAAGGAAAGAAATCATAAAGATCACAGTAGAAATAAATGAAATAGAAATGAAGACAACAATAGCAAAGATCAATAAAACTAAAAGCTGGTTCTTTGAGAAGATAAAAAAAATTGATAAACCTTTAGCCAGACTCATCAAGAAAAAAAGGGAGAGGACTCAAATCAATAAAATTAGAGATGAAAAAGAAGAATTTACAACGGACACCACAGAAATACGAAGGATCATAAGAGACTACTACAAGAAACTATATGCCAATTAAATGGACAACCTGGAAGAAATGGACACATTCTTAGAAAAGTACAACCTTCCAAGACTGAACCAGGAAGGAACAGAAAATATGATGAACAGACTATTCACAAGTACTGAAATTGAAATTGTGATTAAATATCTTCCAGCAAACAAAAGTCCAGGACCAGATGGCTTCACAGGCAAATTCTATCAAACATTGAGAGAAGAGCTAACACTTATCCTTCTCAAACTCTTCCAAAATTTAACAGAGGGAGGAACACTCCCAAACTCATTCTACGAGGCCACCATCACCCTGATACCAAAACCAGACAAAGATGTCACAAAAAAAAAATTAGAGGCCAATATCACTGATGAACATAGACACAAAAATCCTCAACAAAATACTAGCAAACAGAATCCAATGACACATTAATGGGATCGTACACCTTGAACAAGTGGGGTTTATCCCAAGGATGCAAGGATTCTTCAATATATGCAAATCGATCAATGTGATATACCATATTAAAAAATTGAAGAATAAAAACCATATGATCATCTCATTAGATGCAGAAAAAGCTCTTGACAAAATTCAACACCCATTTATGATAAAAAAAAAAAAACTCTCCAGCAAGTGGGCATAGATGGAACCTAACTCAACATAATAAAGCCCATATATGGCAAACCCACAGCAAACATCATTCTCAATGGTGAAAAACTGAAAGAATTTCCTCTAAGATCAGGAACAAGACAAGGATATCCACTCTCACCACTGTTATTCAACACAGTTTAGGAAGCCCTAGCCACAGCAATCAGAGAAGAAAAAGAAATAAAATGAATCCAAATTGGAAAAGAAGAACTAAAACTGTCACTGTTTGCAGATGACATGATACTATACATAGAAAATTCTAAAGATGCTACCAGAAAACTACTAGAGCCAATCAATGAATGCAGTAAAGTCACAGGATGCAAAATTAATATACAGAAAACTCTTGCATTCCTATACACTAACAATGAAAGATTGGAAAGAGAAATTAAGGAAACATTCCCATTTACCATTGCAACAAAAAGAATAAAATACCTAGGGCTACCTAAGGAGGCAAAAGACCTGTACTCAGAAAATTATGATACTGATGAAAGAAATCAAAGATGACACAAACAGATGGAGAGATATACCATGTTCTTGGATTGGAAGAATCAATTTTGTGAAAATGATTATACTACCCAAAGCAATCTACAGAGTCAATGCAATCCCTATCAAATTACCAATGGCATTTTTCACAGAACTAGAACAAAAAATTTTACAATTTGTATGGAAACACAAAAGACCCCGAATAGCCAAAGCAATCTTGAGAACGAAAAATGGAGCTGGAGGAATCAGGCTCCCTGACTTCAGACTATACTACAAAGCTACAGGAATCAAGACACTATGGTACTGGCACAAAAACAGAAATATAGCTCAATGGAACAGGACAGAAAGCCCAGAGGTAAACCCACATACCTATGGTCACCTAATCTATGACAAAGAAGGCAAAAATATACAATGGAGAAAAGACAGACTCTTCAATAAGTGGTGCTGAGAAAACTGGACAGGTACATGTAAAAGAATGAAATTAGAACACTCCCTAACACCATACACAAAAATAAACTCAAAATGGATTAAAGGCCAGGCACTATAAAACTCTTTGAGGAAAACATAGGCAGTTTCGAGCCTCCACAGGTCTTACTCGGAAAGAATTCACACTTGGTTGCCTCATGCTTGATTGTCTCCTGCCTGTTTGGCTCATGCATGTTTGGCTTGTGCCTGATTGGCTTGGGCCTGGTTGACTTGTGCTGGATTGGCTCGGGCATGGTTGCCTCATGCCTGGCTGACTCATGATTGATTGGCTTGGGCCTGGTTGCCTCATGCCTTGTTGATTCGTGCTGGATTGGCTTGGGCATGGTTGCCTCATACCTGGTTCACTCATGCTAGATTGGCTCGGGTCTGGTTGCAGTTGACTCATGCCTGATTGACTCAGGCCTGGCTGACTTGTGCTTGATTGGGTCGTGCTTGATTGGCTCACGACTGTTTGCCTCATGCCTAGTTGACTCAGGCCTGCATGCATGTGCCAGGTTGCCTCATGCTTATTTGGCACAGGCCTAGTTGCCTCGTGCCTGGTTGACCCAGTTGGTTAGTGTCAGGTTGGCTTGTACTTGATTGGTTCATGTCCAATTGGTTCATACCAAGTAAGATCGTGCCTGGCTGGTTCATGTCTGGTAAGCTTGATTGATTCATACCCAGTTGATTAGTGTCTGGTTGGCTGAGGGCTATTTGGCTTAGAACTAGTTGGTGGATGATGGTTTGGCAGATGACTGGTTGGCCAATGGCTAAGTGCCTTCATGTAACAGGAGCCCTTAACTACAGTGCTGTGGTGGGAGGCTGTAGGATGTTTCTATTTTATCTCAACTTGATTCGTTCTTCGAGATACCCTTCTATCAAGATGAGAATGGGAAAAATAAAGGAGTGCTACCTAAAGAAGATTATTGATGCCTCCGATTTGCTGGAGTTGACCTCACCAGCTATCACAGCTGTAGGCTTGGCTGGGTTTCAGGTTGTCATCTGGCCTTTCCCTGCCAACAGGCTGGTAGTGAGGGGAAGAAGAAAATGACCCTGGGAGAGTATTACTGCCTCACCACCTTGCACCATCACTGCGTCACAGTGATGAAGTCACAATGCCTTTATTTACGTGTGTACGTGCTCCCCCACGTGGTGGGAAAGGGGCGAGGCAGGGGCCGCTACACCACTTTATTTCCTCCTCCCAAGAGCTTAAGAGGCTGAAGCAAAAAGCTGGGAGGAATCTCAGAGCATATGCTTGACACTCACCCTGAGAGTGTCCACTGTTTTAACCAACAAATGTAAGGATATTTGCCCTAACCCTTTCTGTTTTCCCCATGCCCCAGCCCTGAAATAATTCACTTCCTATTTCTGTTCTGACTTCCACTTATTACCTTTTCCCCACACCATAGAAAATAGAATGCTTAAAAGTGTTCTCCTATTGAGGTGCTCAAGTCCCTAATGAAGAAAATATTTCTTTACAAATAATGAAGAATAACTATGGCTACTATTTATTGAGTTATTTTATGACCTAGGTTCAGTGGGAGGCACTTTACATTTTGTCATTCAATTCCACAGCAACCCTATTATCCCCAATTCTAAGGAAACCGATTCAAAAGGTTTGGCAACCTAACCAAGACCTGAACAGTTGGCAAAGAGCCTGAATTCAGACCCACGTCTATCTGATTCCAATTCCACGGTTTTTACCATCACACTATCCTGCCCCTTACACACGCTATGCTTATTCTCCACCCCCCACATCTGTAAGATCAGGTATATTGTCCATTCACCCCATCTCCCCTTTCAGAATTCCTTCTCCCATCTTTTTTTTTAATAAATTTATTTATTTATTTGTTTGTTTTTTGTCTGTATTGGGTCTTCATTGTGGTGCGCGGGCTTCTCATTGTGGTGGCTTCTCTCGTCGCGGAGCACAGGCTCTAGGTGCGAGGGCCTCAGTAGTTGTGGCGCACGGGCTCAGCTGCTCCACGGCACGTGGAATCCTCCTGGCCCAGGGCTCGAACCCGTGTCCCCTGCATTGGCAGGCAGATTCCTAACCACTGCACCACTAAGGAAGCCCTCTCCCATCTTTTTATCTGTTGGCTCACTTCCTCAACAATGTATATTATATAACTGGTGCTAATATTGTTGTAGATGAAATGTCTTTTATTTTCTAAACATACCAGAAAACATTGGTTGAAGCTGTGAAGTCTCACACTTTGTGAAAAGGTCTTTAGGTATGCATAACTTATTTAATCATCAAAGCAACCCTGTGAGATATATACTCTTGTTCCCCATTTTCATCAATAAAGAAACTGGAACTTAGAAAGATTAATTTTCCAAATCTAATACATGCCAGATGGGGAGAGTCCAAGGCCCATCCCATAGATGGAAGTTTCGAATAGAACTAAAGAGTACATTCACCATTTTGCCTATACTAGCTATAAATGAAAACTAGAGACCCCACCTTCTTAGCATGACAGACAAATCAAGTCACATCGCAGAGCTATGCCAAACCTAACACAAATTAAATGTAGGTACATTCCTGATCTTGATTAACCTGTAATAACAATGAGAGCTAAAATTTTATGAATGCTTCCTGTGTTGTTAGGCATGGTTCTAAGGAACAATTTACTTATATTAGCTCACTTAATGCTCACAATAATCCAGTGAGGTAGATTATATTATTATGTTCATTTTTCAGGTAAAGGAACTGAGATTCAGAGAGGTTGGGTAACTTGATTTAAGTCACACAACTGAAACTCCAGACAAAATAAGGAAAACCCAGTTCTCATTTTGGCTTTTCTGAAATGCCAGAAAAGAGGTGAAGGAATTTTGCTGTTTGCTTTACAAAATCAAATCACTTTCATAACTTATTGTGGGGATGACTGACGTTGCTTTTTTGCTTTATAAGAGGAGGAGACATGTGTTAGGTTTCTGGCTGATGCCTTAAAGGGGTAAAATTTAAAAATTATAGTTTAGTGATCTAGAATTTTTAACAAGTTTCTTTTGTACTTTGGCTCATGAACTTTCCATCACTTGAAGGTGATTTGGGTGTTAGTTTGTTTTTAATTTTTAATGTTTTTTTTAACATTATACAATGGTGATTTTAAGGGGATGCACGAAAATGCATATTCTTGCTCACAGTTACTTATTAACACAACTTGTTCCATCTTAGAAACAGAATGAGACTGTCTCCATCAGCCATGCAAATTATCTCCACACTATAACTGGTATATTATCAGGGAAAAAATAGTTTTTTGCAATATTTAAACAAAAGCATCAATAATAAGTCTTTGCCACAAGGTGGAAATGTAATCCAGTTTAGGAACAAACAAACATTGCAATCTTGTTTATATTTAATAAAAGTGTACATATTATTTAAATTTCAGGTCTTTATCATTTCCAGATATTATCAGAAATTTTCTAAAATATAATTTTAGTCTTAACATACAGATCTTTTATTACAGATCTAGTCTAGGTGGTAAATTTTGTAAGCCAATACCTGCCAAATTCTAAGAATTCAAAATGTGTGTTCATGGTCTGCTCTACCAAAATGTTTTTAATTTAGTATGATGTATAAGCCACCTCCCATAGGTCTAAAAACATGGATATGTTTATGCACTTAAACTCTAATTACTACAATACATTAGACCCCCTTTTCTGAAGATGCTATGTAAAATCCAGCATTCGGAATTCTGACCCCAGCTTGGTTTCATCTAAATGAATATTCACAATTGAGAAAGACGTTTATATAATTTTCATCTATAGCAAGCAGACAAATTTGTTGGAATCTCCCTATACCTCAGAGCCCATCTTTTTCCTGTCCCTTTTAAGTTCACAAGCTTTTTATTTTTACCCCTGTAAAATGCAAACAAACAAAAAGAAAGAAAAAGAAAAGGCAGGAGGTGGGGAGCGGGGTGAGGAAGCACTTAAGGCAAGGAGAACAGAACTAACATATGGGGATATTTTCTGAAATGAAAACTTAAGACATTCATCAATGAACAGATTAATATTTTTATAATATTTGTTGTATTTTGTTTTATTAAGAATACATGCTCATTGTAAAACATTTGGAAAATATCTGTAAAAGACAGACAAAAAATTACCTCTAGATTTTGCACTGGTTAAAATTGAGCACATCCAAGAATATGAATTTTCTTCCTTTCCAGATATTATCAGCAAATTTCCAATTAAGGGAAAATCATGACTTTGCTTATGCTGTCTCTTTGCTTAGCTGAGGGTATAGATCAGGGGTGCATGGCTTTTTTGTTTAGAAAAGTTCCCCAACAGTAACCTTATGTGAAAGGCAAGTTGGGTCCAGCCAGAGCCTAGTCTGGGATGAGAATTGAAAATTAGATTTCTTTGCATATAAAAAGAAGAACTTGGATTTTTTTTTCCAGGGAGCAATCTGGAGAAAGAGGCTGGGTGTTTCAGGAACTAGGAAAAGAGAGATTAAATGGAAAGGAAGAATTCTTGGCTTGAGGAGCAGTACCTGGCCAAATGGTGGTAGGCTAAGGTCTAGGGCACAAGATAGCCAGTAAATGTTCTCTTTAAGGTATCAGTATTCAGTTTTAAATTGTTTCCTATTAGATGTTCTGTGGAAAAACACTTACCAGTAATTTAGTGAAAGTCACTAGACTAGCCTTGGTGGTTTGGGGCCATGAAAATGGAGAGATGAAGGCTGCATGCCTGACAGAGGTGCTGAAAGAAGACAGCAGCTGCAGGAGTTGAACCCAGGGACTGGGAAAACTGAAGCTTGGACTAATTCATGGACAGGTATCTAAGAAGGTTACCTTAGAGGAAGAGGGGTGGGTAGAGAGCATAGACCCTGCCGTTACCTGGGGTAGGAACTCAAGACATTTGGTTATTACAGGAATAAATGGCTCCAGAAGACTGGGAGACATTTGAGTTACCTAAGAAATGCATAAAATAGAAATTAAAAATCTCTCAGAGTCCTATCTGTACATAACCATTTTTTACATTTCAATGATTCAAAACTATCTTTTGTCTCTCTCTATATATTTCTCTCTCTCTCTCTCTCTCTCTCTATATATATATATGTATATATAATTTTTTAAATAAAATTGACATCATAGTAACTATCTTTCTTTACTTAACAATGTATTATTAGTCTTCCCCAGCTGCTATAGCATAACATATAACACTTTTTAAAATTTGCTATCATTCAACAAATCTTTATTAAACACCAACCATGTGCCAAATTGTTTGAGCCCTGCATTTATCAAGTTTCAGGTACTATGACACATGTTTTATATACATAATCCCATTTAATCCTCGCAGTGAGGTAGGCACAATGATCCCAGTTTCATAGAGAAGGAAATTGAGGCTTAGAGAAGTTAACCTGCCTGAGATCGCACAACTTGGAAATGGTTGAGTCAAGATTCAAACTCAGGACTAGTGTGACCTCCTGAGCCCACTGTTCTGAACCAGATGCAGTCACTTCACTCTTCATGTATATGCTTTCTTTTATTTAATCAACCTCATATTTGATGTGCATTTTAATTGTTTCCAGTTTTGTGGTATCAAACAACTTTCCAGTGAACATATTTGTGCAATAAATTTTTAAATAAATATCACTTTAAATATTCCGGAAAAACCCAGAAATTTTTTGGAAAAATAGCAGTAGATGAAGCCCAGACAAAAGCTCTACTTAAGATGCTTGAATACCTGGCATTTGATATATAGGACTCTTAGGCAAATGATCTTCCTCAGTATACAAGTTTCAGCAAATATCCAGGGAGTGTCAAGTTCGAACTTTCTTTTCAAGTTAAAAAAATTTTTTCTTAATTCTAACTCCTCAAATATCTTAAGGAGAATCAGAGGAAATTGGTGGAGTAAAGCTATCCTTAAAAAGAGTTTTTTGATACCATTAGTAGCAATTAATGATATTTAAAATTTCTGGGTTTTTCCATTTTATTTTAATAACAAAGAGTAAAATCAGGATAAATTTATGTTTACATTAAATGAATAAAAAAGTAAAAGGATCTTGTTATAACTTATAATGGAGTATAATCTGCAAAAATACTGCGTCACTATGCTGTACACTTGAATCTAATACAATATTGTAACTCAACTATACTTCAAGTTTTAAAAAGACTAAAAGGAAAAATCCAAGTAAACTGGTGCAGCCACTATGGAAAATAGTATGGTGTTTCCTTTAAAAACTAAAAATAGAGCTACCATATGATCCTGCAATCCTACTCCTGGGCATATATCAGGAAAAGACAAAAACTCTAATTAGAAAAGATACATGCACCCCAATGCTCATAGCCACATTATTTACAATAGCTAAGACATGGAAGCAACCTAAATGCCATCAACAAATGAATGGATAAAGAAGATATGGTATATATACACAATGGAATACTACTCAGCCATAAAAACAATGAAATAATACCATTTGCAGCAACATGGATGGAACAAGAGATGATCATACTAAGTGAAGTAAGTCAGACAAAGAAAAATATCATTTGATATCATTTATATGTGGAATCTTTACAAATGATACAAATGAACTTATTTACAAAACAGAAAGAGACTCACAGACATAGAAAACAAATTCATGGTTACCAAAGGGGAAAGCAGGAGAGGGATAATATAGGAGCTTGGGATTAACAGATACACACTACCATATATAAAATAAATAAACAACAAGGACATACTATACAGTACAGGGAACTATATTCAATATCTTGTAATAACCTATAATGGAAAAGAATCTGAAAAACTGTATATATATATATATGTATATATATATATATATATATATATATATATATAACTGAACCACTATACTTCAATGAAAAAAAGACTAAAAAGAAAAAAATTCAAGTACTAGAATAAAATAATTCAAGAAATATTTATGAAATTACTTATCCTTGCTTTAATTCTTATTAAGAAATTTAATGTAATTTAAATCCTGCTTTTTCCCCTTCAAAGACTCCTCCTTTTAAACTGCCTAGTAACCCAATTAAATATTATTATAATCTTACCTTTCTAGTCTCTTCAAATATCCCTGCTCCTGAACTAGTTCTCTGGGAAAGCTTCTCCCTCCAGAGTATGGTGGAGGCAGGGGACTGATACTGTAGCTATGGCCCCAAAGAAATTTTATTTTCTCTTCCCCTTAATTGTACCCACTAATCTTACTAACTTTTAGCCACTTAGTTATTATCTTTCTGAAATGTCCCCAGTTTAAAAGTAAATCCCAACTCTAAAACAGGAATAATGACAGTCTTTCTCCACCTCTAGTGTAGAAGTAATATTCTTGGAGAAAATGAAAGGTAAAATTAGAAGCTCTTAAGAAGAACATAATTATGGGGTGAAAGCAGACTAAAAAGGATAAGAAAGTTGATGAAATTGATAATTCAGTTTCCTTTGGAGTTATTAGGAAATATGCAAAATAGAAGGAAGCAAAGTTAAAGGAAGCACATTTCCAGAAACTGAGTTTATGTCAATGGTGTTTGATGAGAGAGTTCTGCTTCATTTGAACTTTGAAACTGAAAATCATAGCAGTAAACTATCTTCTGTAATATCCTGGGCTGTTATAGAAAAGGTTATTACCATGAATATTGTGCTTAGTTAATAAGTACTCAAAAGATGCTGGTGATTTTGCAACATATACTCTAAGACACACTCTTTTTCTTAATACAAGCCTATCTGTTACAAAAAATTTAGAGTTATCCATCACAGAGAGAGGTGAAAAAGAATAGGTCCTGCTTAAGTTGGCCCTGGGCCCTGTGCCATCATCACTAGTTTGGTGATGATATGCTCAACTTTGTAATGGCTTTCAGCTGGCTGGAATGTATAGAATTTTGGAAGATAAAGTCAGAATTCATAATACCCTCAAATAGGGAAATAGAGAGTACAAGAACATTGAACTTGACATCAACAAACCCCAAAACAAATCATAACGAACATAAAAAATCCTAGTTCAAGAATCAATTCTGTGTTTCTTAGCAACTTTGAGGCCTTAAGAAATTGAACTTCTATGAGCCATAGTTTTCTCATATGTAAAATGGAAATAATAATTCCTGCCCAAACTACCTCACAGATTTGTTGTGAGGGTCCACTCAAAAGAAAAAATGTATAAGAAAGTACAAATGTAAGGGATTATTTTTATATTTAGAGAGAAAATGATATATGTATAAATGGAAAAAAATAGATAGTTAATTGACCAAGGATATGACAGAAAATAATTGAATGGCCCTTGTTAGTCTTCTTGACCTCTTCCTCCTCCACACTTCCTCTAAATGTTAACAATCCCTGTGGTACCAACCTTGGTTATCACCTCAAGCTACCCTTTCCATGGGGGTTCTTACCCACCTACACACCTGTCATTTACCTACCCTCCTCAAACTGTATTCTTTAACCATATTGAACGTCTTTCATTTATTGAGTGTAGGCCCTCTCCCTCTCAGATTCAGGCAAGTCTCTCTTCTTATGCACTTACCCACTTCCCAAACCTCAACTTCCAATTGCCTAGTTAATTCTGACTCACTGTTCAAGTCTCAATTTAGACATACTGTTTGCAGAAGTCTTCCCTGACTCCCTTTAAACAAACTTGCCCCCCACTCACTCCCTATTGCACCCCTTCTTCCTCTATATGTCACAGAAAGAAAACACTCCCATTGGAACCACCTGGGAGCTTATTACAATGCAAATTTCTAGTATCCACCCTCCAGATTCAGTGGGTCTGGTGTAGGACCAGCCTGAAATTTAGCCAGAATCCCAAGTGATTCTGCTGTGCACTAAAGTTTAAGAAGCACATTCTCTCATACTATTCATCACCCTGCGTTAAAATAGTATATTTGTCTCTTCCCTCTAACCTGTAACGAGAGCAGGGACCACGTCTATCTTGCTCACGATTGTATTCCCAGTGCCAGACATATAGTAGGCACTCAATACATATTGGAGTAAATAAATAAATGAATGACTATATGAAAGAAAGAAAAGAAGGCGGAAGAACAGGTTTCCTAAAGTAGGAAGAACTATATGAACTTTGCATGGCCCTTTGAACCCTGTATCTCAATTATTACGAAGAAGATGTGCTCTAAGAACAAGCACACTAAATGCAAAACACTTACCAACATCTGGACTCACTGTTGTAATAACTGTAAATTATGAGTTTCATGACAGTTTTTTAATGGAAAGTGTAGATGATTTTTCAGAAACAAAAAAGGCATGTTCACAACACATCAAACTGTCAAATCTGGTTACTGCCCGAGAGTAAGATTGGGAGAGAAGGTAAGGGATTTGGGGTTTTACTTTATACACTTCTGTATTGTTTGACTTTTTTAAATTAGGAGCATATATTACCTTTTTATTGGAGTATAGTTGACTTGCAATATTGCATTAGTTTCAGGTGTACAGCAAAGTGATTCAGTTATACATATATATATATATATACATATTGTTTTTCATATTTTTTCCATTATAGGTTATTACAAAATAGTGAATACAGTTCCCTGTGCTATACAGTAAATCCTTGTTGTTTATCTGTTTTATATATAGTAGTACATATCTGTTAACCCCATACTCCTAATTTATCCCACATCCCCTTTGGTAACCATAAGTTTGTTTTCTATGTCTGTGAGTCTCTTTCTGTTTTGTAAATAAGTTCATTTGTATTTTTTAGATTCCACATATAAGCAATAGCATATAATATTTGTCTTTCTTTGTCTGATTTACTTCACTTAGTATGATAATCTCTAGGTCCATCCGTGTTGCTGCAAATGGCACTATTTCATTCCTTTTTATGGCTGAGTAATATTCTACTGTATACATGTACCACATCTTTATCCATTCATCTGTTGATGGAAACTTAGGTTGCTTCTATGTCTTGGCTATTGTAAATAGCACTGCTATGAATATTGGGTTGCATGTATCTTTTCAAATTATGTTTTTCTCTGAATATATGCCCACAAGTGGGATTGCTGGATCATATGGTAGCTCTATTTTTAGTTGTTTAAGGAACTTCCATACTGTTCTCCATAGTGGCTGCACCAATTTACATTCCCACCAACAGTGTAGGAGGGCTCCCTTTTCTCCACACATTCTACAGCATTTCTTATTTGTAGACATATTACCTTTTAAATTTAAAAAAATACCCAAAATAAAATATGTTTTTAAAAGTTCAGGGCTGTGCTACTGA
This sequence comes from Balaenoptera acutorostrata, assembly GCF_949987535.1. Lineage (NCBI taxonomy): Eukaryota > Metazoa > Chordata > Mammalia > Artiodactyla > Balaenopteridae > Balaenoptera > Balaenoptera acutorostrata. The sequence goes on from NC_080085.1 coordinate 73,537,182, forward strand.
TGCCATGATTTATCAATATGCTACTCTACAAAAATGTATTTGGATAGTTGTTTGTAATCCAACTTTCTCTGTGATATTTAGATATTTGGGAATGAAGTGAAAGTATTTAGCTTCAAATATTTGCCTTATTCCTTCCTTCTGTTTCTTTTAAATATGGCTTGCTAGTACATCCTTTACATCACTGAGTCAATAGAGAAGTCACACTAAACAGATACTGAAGCAATGTAGTAAAGGGCTTGGAGATGGGGGACCTGGGGAGATGTTGTTTAAGGGTAAAAACTTGCAACTAATAGGTAAATAAGTTCTGGAAATCTAATGCACAGCCTAGTGATTATAGACAACAAAACTGTATTATAAACTTTAAAGTTGCTAAGAGACTAGATCTTAACTGTTCTCAAAAAAAAAATGAAAGGATAATTATGTGACATGATAGAGGTGTTAGCTAACACTCCTGTAGTGATCATGTTGTGATATATAACTTACACAATGTTGTATGTCAATTATATCTCAATTTAAAATAAAAGAAGAAGCAACATGGTAGAGTGAGAGCACTAGCTTTGAAGTCAGAGGATCCTCAGTTTGAATCCTGACACTGCCAGTTAATAATGTTGTGATGTTAGAAAAATTGTTTAGTCTCTCTGACTTTCATCCTCTTATAAATGTGCTAATAGTATCTTCCTCACAAAACTGTTATAAAGAATAAATGTGAGTTATGTGAAAGTGTCTAGCATAGGACCAGGTGTTCAATAAATGCCAGCTTTCTTCTCCACTTTGTTCATTAAACAAATATGTACTGAGTACCTATGTGCCAGACATCACTTTATGCACTGGGAATACACTGGTGCACAAAGCCAGCGTGGTCCCTGGGGGACACAGACATTAAATTATATCTATCTGCCTAGAGAAAAAGGTGTGATACGTACTGTGAAGAAGAATCAAAGGGTGCTATGAGAGAGCAGCACAGGGTAACCCAATAATTTGTTGGGTTTTCTTTTAACGTGGAAAAGTAGGTATCTTCCTTGGGAAGAAACTGATTAGGAGTTGGCCAGGCAAAAATGAAGGCAAAAGCAAAAGAGCCCTGTATTGCTTTAATCTGAAGCATGATTTTTCTTCCTTCCATTTGAAGGTAGAAAAACAGGAAAGTTTTGTGTGTGTGTGTAGGGAGAGAAAAAAGAATGGAGAATTGCCCATTGGCTTATGTAAATGGTAGATAACATTTCTGAACTCTGCACACTTGAGAACTTATCTCAAAGTCAATCTGTAATGAGCCCGTAGGAATTTGCTTAACCAAATATCTACAGTAACATAACATGCAATGTACAGATTTCAGATGAAAAACCATATGTATGTATATATATATATATATATACCTTGTAGGAAAAAAAACCCCAAAACCGTGTTTGAATGCTCAAGTACTTTTCAAATCTTTTTACTAGCAAACTGTAAGTTTTCTTCGCAATGTATCAATGCCATGAAACTTGCAATACTAAAACTGTCCTTCCACATTCCAGTCAATTCCTTCTTGAATTATTCCATTGAAGACCTCACCAAATATGTGATCCATTGCTAAGCAATGCCTTAAATTTGTATGTGTGATTTTCTTCAAAAATTGTGAACTGCCTGCTCAAGGTTCTTAGTGAACTCTGAAGGGAAAGAATTGCTTGACCCATGATGTAGTTTAAGAGATTTAAGTATGCCCCACTCATTGTAATCCTGTGTTGCTCCTGGTCTTAAAAAATCTCTTCAGGGCCTAGCACAGAGCTAGGTACCTAATAAGTTGCCCAAGACTTGAGCAAACCTCCAGAGGCTGAAATATCCAATGATGACCTTTATTCCTCTCATTACAAATTTCACCCTGCTGATTATTTTAAGCTGATGTATACCATTATAGGAAATTATTCACCATAGTTAAAATGACTCATGAATCAAAGTTCAAAATTATTTTGAAACATTGGAAAACAGACTCAGGGAGTATTTTAATTTATCAACTCAACTTCCTCAAAGTCTGCCATTTTATAATTCTTTAGTGAGGTATTTTACCAAAAGGAGAAGATAAAATTAAATTAAAGAGCGAATTAATTTTTGTTACTAACTTGCTGATTCAGATTCCTATTTAGTTTATTGTGATTTATTGTGTGATTTAGAGCCAAAAGACTTGAATCCTAGTCCCAACTCTGCATCTTTACTAGTTATATAAATTTGAGAGGTTATTTAATCTCTTTAAGCCCTTCCTCCACCACACCTGCTTTCTCATCTATAAATTGGGGATAATATTTGCCTTACCTCAAAGATGGTTTTGAGGATCAAAGAGAATAATGCATCTGAAAGTACTTTTTAAACTTTAAAGCACTATACAAATGTAGGTTTTATTATTATTATTCATAGTATCAGGTCTGAAAACAGAAATGTTAATTCACATTAGCCCCTAATCTAAACTGTGTGATTTGATTGAAGGCATTAACTTCCCTGAACCTCATTCTCACCATTTGTAAAACAAAGCAGCTTACAGTTTTAACATTTTGTGATCTAATGATCTTAATTTCCTCCATATCCTGTTGGCAAATAACAGGAAAACTGATACTAAAAAACAAACAAACAAAAAAACTGAATTGTTACTGAATTTTTTCAACCCATGCCATAATGTAAGTTATTTTATATCATTGTCTTGCATTGCCATTTAGTAGTTACATAACTCTTTTGCATGAATAAATTATTTTAATTCCTCCTGTTTTCTATAATTATAAATGATGATGAAGCAAATACTGTATGTATATTACCTTATATGGAAAAGAGTAAATTAATCTCTTTGCATTACATAAAAATAAACTGAAAGAAATAGATATTTTAGGGAGCTTTTGAAGTAAATAAAATAAGCTTGTACCAGGAGCAAATATTTCTTCTGTGCTCAGAATTAAAACTCTAAAAGTATATGAACTCTAATGAATGAGTATTCTATTTCAGTAATAACAACATAAAAGTTATTTGAATATATATGTGTGTGTATATGTATACACACACACACAAACACACAAAGTTTTCTCCCAGTGGAAAACTTAAAGACAGAAGTCTTTAAGACATTAAATCAAAAAAGAGAAATGTTTGGCTCATAAGAAAGAGAAGAAATGAGTGAAGGAGAATGTAGAAATTTGGAGATTAGATTGAATAAAGGGGAAAAGCATTCATTCAGTTAAGCATTTATTCATAAAATTTTATTGATCATCTACTATATGTCAGACATATATTACATTAGGCTCTGAGGAGACAAAGATGAATAAGATAAATCTCTGCTCTCAAAGTTTTCAGTATTATTGGAGAGATAGATTGATGATAGGTAGATAGATAGATAGATAAAAAAGTCGGTGTAAGTGCTGTGCTAGAGATATGCAGAGGCTGCCAAAGGAGCAGACAAAAAGAACATCTGTTTCAAACTGAAGGGCCAAGTAAGGCTTTTTGGAGGAAGTGACATTCTGAGCTAAGTTACAGTTGAGAAATAGGGGTTATTCATATTAAAGGAGAGTGGGGTGTATTCCAGGTAGTAAAAGAAGCCTTTATGAAAATCTGGAGATAACAAAAAGCAAGGAGGATTCCAGAAATCTGCAACTTGTTCAATGCTTAGAGTGTGAGGGAAGGAGGAGTAGCAATACATGAAGTTGAAGAGGTCAGGGGGAGCCAGATCTTGAAAGAACTTGGCATGACTTTGCTAAGGAGTTTGGCTTTATCCAGAAGTGACTGAAAGCCATCGAAGGAACTTAAGCAAAACAGTGACAAGTTTTGTGTTTTAGAGATAAATCTAATGAAAAGAGGAAAGAGCCAAAACTAGTTGAGAGATTGTTACTTTAATCTAGATTTAAGAAAAAAAAGAGGTTCTGAAGTAAAGCTGTGGAGAAAGGGGGGAAAGGGACACATTCAAGAATTCTTTAGAAGGTAGAAGTGAGAAGACTTGGTGACTGACTACATGTGAGGATGGGGGAGATGGTAAGTCATAGGAAGATCCCTAGGTTTGGGGCTTTAGTGAGTAGATGGATAAGAGCACAGTTTAATGAAACATGACAAATAGGAAGGGAAAGGAGCAGGCAAGGAAGCAAAATTATGAGTTCAGTCATAATCAAATTTGAGGTATCTTTGAAATTTCCAAGCAAAGATATTCAGTTAGCAGTTCGACATCTGGGCTGGAGATAGATTTAGACCTACTTTCAAAGACATGGTATTCGAGGACACAATCACAGCGAGGTTACTCAATAAAGAGTATAGAAGGTGAGAAGATTAAAACCCCAATGATAGAGTCCTAAGGAGTACCAATGTATATAGACTAAATGGAAGAAGAGAAGCACCTGAAGAAGATTGAAAAGAATTGTCCATAAAGGTATGGGGAAAGTCAGAAAGATAGTGACATCACAGAGGCCAAGAGAGCAGAGAGTTTCCAGAAGGGAGTGGTCACCAGTGTCAGATGCTGTAAATGTTCTCAGGAGATAAAGATTGTAAAGTACCCACTGGATTTAGCAACAATTAAGTTGTATATAAACTTATTGAGTACAGTTTCGATTTCAGTAAAATGAAGGAAGTGGAATCAAACTGCAATAGGCTGAGGAATGGATAAGAAGTGAAGGAGTAGAAGCAATGAATGAGTGTTACTCTTCCAACTAGGTGTGCTATGAAGAAAGAAATAGTGATAACTGAAGGGGCAATGAGTTTGATGGAGGTCTCTCTCTCTCTCTCTTTCTCTATTGACATATTTTCTAGTTCAGATTCTTTCGCCAGCCATGTCCAGTCTAATAATAAGCCCATTAATCGTGTCCTTTATTTCTGTTACAGTGTTTTGCTTTGCAGCATTTCATTTGACACTGTCTTAGAGCATCCATTTTTCTGCTTACCTGACCCATCTATTCCTCCATGCTGTCCACTTTTTCCATTAGAAGCTTTAGCATATGAATCACGATAATTTTAAATTTCCAATTTGATAATTCTGAAATCTCTGCCATATCTGAATCTGGTTCTGATACTTGTTTTGGTTTGCTTTTCAGACTTTTTTTCCCCTGCTTTTAGGCATGTTTTATTAGCATGCTAATTTTTTTTTTTTTTTTTTGGAAAACTGGATATAATGTATGAGGTAGAAGGAGCTAATGTAGGTAGACCTTTACTGTGAGATATTATGTTTAGCTGGAGTTAGGCTATACTTACTGTTTGCTATAGTTGTGGTGTCAGTGGCTAAAATGTCCTCTAGTGTCCTTGTTTTTGCCTCCTATTGTCTTTGGATTTTCCTAGAGACTCCTTAAATAAAGTCTGTGACTTGCAGCTCTCTCAGTTGTAGTCCACTGTTATTATACTGCAAACCTGTTGATGTGGCAGTAAGGTATTGGGGAGGGGAAGCATTCTACAATCTTGTGATTAAATCCCATTTTGTTAGTGGGCCTGAGTCCTTGGGCTGTGACTTTCAGAAGTATTTCTTAGTTTTTTTTCACCTCTTGTATCTGAAAAAGGAAAACTATAGGGGGCTGGAGTTGCCTAAATGCCCTTCCCTTAAGTCAGATAAGGCTCTGGTAAAGTAGTTTCCCTTGAGGGCAGGCCTTTGTTACAGAGAAAAGAACTCTATGGACATTTCAAAGTGGTTATTTTCCTCTGGTCATATTTCAGTATGATTACTTTTCCCCTCCACCTGCCCAAAGTATGAGAAATTTTCCTCTGATCTTCACCATGAGAATCTGGTGGGGCTCCTGGAGTTAAAATTAATGAAAGTGTGCCCACCCCCTAGACTGGGCCCCAGGAGTTTTTTTAACTCTCCAGCTGGTGGATGTTCAGCCTCCAGCAATTTTTTTTTAATTTTTTTTTATTTTTATTTATTTATTTACTTATGGCTGTGTTGGGTCTTCGTTTCTGTGCGAGGGCTTCCTCCCGTTGCGGCAAGCGGGGGCCATTCTTCATCGCGGTGCGCGGGCCTCTCACTATCGCGGCCTCTCTTGTTGCGGAGCACAGGCTCCAGACGCGCAGGCTCAGTAATTGTGGCTCACGGGCCCAGTTGCTCCGTGGCATGTGGGATCTTCCCGGACCAGGACTCGAACCCGTGTCCCCTGCATTGGCAGGCAGATTCTCAACCGCTGCGCCACCAGGGAAGCCCCAGCCTCCAGCAATTCTTCAATTAGCATTTAAGTGTTTCTACCAGTTACTGGCTCCAGTGGCTTCTATTCCAGATAAGACAATCTGGACTTTTATTTTCTATGTTCACCTGTCACTCTAGTTTTGGGAGCAATGACTTGGCCTGTGACCTCAATTCTCTGATGGGTCTAAGAAAATCACTGATCTTCAGTTTGTTCAGCCTTTTCCTTGTTGTAAGGATGGGAGTGATGACTTACAAGCTCTTCACATATGGGAGCTGAAACCAGAAGGCCATGATAGCTTTCTACTGTCCCCCTGCTTCTACCCTTTACCCTTGAAGTATTTTCTCAGTAGCCAATGTGATGCTTTTAAAAACTTAAGTCATATAATTGTAACCAAGCAGGGCCCGATGGAGCCTTCTCAGAACAGTACCCCTCCATGTCCTCCACCTGCTTCTTGTCTATAGAAAAACTGTAGCCTCCTAAGCTTCCCCGAGTTCCAAAGAGTACATTTAATCAGAGAAGTGAGAAAATGCAGAAAGAAAGGAAAACAGTCAAGCAAGGCAAAATAATAATAGTTTAGCCATTAAACAAAGTCAAGGACATTTAGCTCCTCCTCAAGGGCTATAGATCAGTGGTCCCCAACCTTTTAGGCACCAGGAACCAGTTCCGTGGAAGACAGTTTTTCCACGGATGGGGATGGGGGATATGGTTCAGGCAGTAATGCGAGCAATGGGGAGAGATGGGGAGCAGGAGATGAAACTTTGCTCACTCACCCACTGCTCACCTCCTGCTGTGTGGTCTGGTTCCTAACAGGCCGTGGCCCGGGGGTTGGAGACCCCTACTATAGATAATATTCTGAGCCATGTCTTTTGAGCTGTTTTGCAGATACTGAAAGCCCCACCAGGTAGAAGAAGTTAACAGTATGCTGCCCCAGACCAGTTGGAACCAGAAGGTTGATGATGTTGACTCCTGATTACCTCACCACCAACCTATCAGAAGACTGTCCATGAGCCCATCACACAGCCCACAACCCCACTCCCTCACTCTGTCTTTATAAACCTTTCCCTGAAAGCCTTCAGAAAGTTCAGGTCTTTTAAGCACTAGCTGCCCTAGACTCCTTGCTTGGCACCGTGCAATAAATACTGCACTTTCCTTCACCACAACCCGATGTCAGTAGATTGGCTTTACTGCACGCAAGCAAGTGAACCCAAGTTTGGTTCGGTAACATGATGTCATCCTGTTCCCTTTGCACAGAGTGCCCTTCAGGTAGAAAACCACGTGACTCCTCCATTAATTCCTTTAAATCTCTGCTTAAATATCATCCTTGCCTTCATGAATCTTACCTTTTAATTGAGGGAGACAGAAATAATCTGCTAACAAAATGTATAGAATGTCAGATGGTTATAACTGTTATGAAAAAACATAAAACAAGGAAGGAAATTTGGAAGAGCTGGTGTTGTGGAGGTGATGCAAAATTAAATTAGGGTGGCCAGGGAAGGCCTCACTTAAGAGTTGACATTTAGCAGAAACTTGAAAGAATGAAAGAGTGAAACTTTTGGATATTTGGGGTTGGAGCATTCCAGGTTGAGGGAACAACAAGTACATAGTCCCAGAGAAGGAGAGTGCCTAACATTTTGGAATAACAGTAAGGAGGCCAGTGTAGTGGTTTAAAGCTCAGTAAACAAGGAAGCAATTAGAAAGATATATGGTTAGAGTATGTACAATCTTAGTCTATTGTAAGAATTTGAGGGGTTGGTTTAAGGGGAAAGATCAGAAGGGGCTTTTGGAAATAAGTTTGAGACACCTATTACACAACAAAGTGGAAATGTCAGGTAGGTTGTTGGATATTTGAGTCTGGAGCTTTGAGTGGTTTGGAGTAGAGATAGAAATGCAGGAGTCATTTGCCTGGGGTGAGATGATATCTCCTATGAAGTGAGATAGAAAAGAGAAAAGGTTTAGCTATAGACCTGGGTTAAGAAATTAACAAGCCAACAGAGACAACTCCGAAGGAATGGCCAGAAAACTAAGAAGAAAAGCAAAAGAGAAGGATGTCCTGGAACCCAAGTAAAGAAAGTTTTTCAAGAAATAAAGAGTAAGCAACTGTGTCAAATAGGTATGGTGGGGTGATCAAAATGAGACACTTATGAGAGTGACAGATAACAGTATTAATAATCATGTGGGTAGAACCGGCTAAAACCATGACTGTCCTGGGCAAACTGGAACACATGGTCACCAAAATAAGTCATGTAAGTTGAGAATTGAGAATTGGCCATTGTATTTAGCATCATGTTAATCATTGGTGAGTATGCTAGGAGCAGTTTTAGTGGAATAATGAGAAGAAAGTTTGACTGAAGTGGGTTCAAGACAAAGTGGAAGAAAAATTGGAGATAACAAGTCTAGACATCTCCTTTGAGGAGTTTTGCTGTTAATGGGAGTAAAGGAAAATACCTGGAGAAAGATGTAAGGTCAAGGGATTTTTGTTTGTTTTTGAGCTGCTTGGCATGAGAGCACGTTTATTGATGGGAGTGATCCAATGGAGAACCAAAAATTCTAATGCAGAAGAGAGAGGGAAGCATTGCTGAGCAGAGTCCTTAAGTAGGCAAGAGAAGTTGAGAACGAACGTATGAGTTGATAAGCAACGTTATCATTATTATTAAAAATGTTATTGTCACTCATTCCTTTCAGTACAAAAAAATCTTATTGTCTTAGAAAGGATAGAGATGAAGAAGGGGGACATTAACTACACCCATAGTAAATGAGATAAGTTAGCTGAAATATTCTCTTCCCACAACTTGTCTGCCGCTGTGTTTCTGAAGTCTCACCATATGGCAGGTCTTTCAGTGGTCCATGGTGAATTTGCTCCATATTGACTGGAAGTTTCAGGAGAGTAGACTTTGGTTTAATAGAAGGACTAATACTTCTGGCAGAGCTGGCTGCTTCCAGAAGGTCTGAGTTACCTGTCACCAGAATGTTTAAGCAGAGCACTTTAGGGACAATAGTAATCTATAAATTCTGAACCAAGAGAAGCTGAGATTCATCTCAAAGGCCAGTGTAATTTTGTGAAGGGAATTCTGGCAGAGGTTACATAGAGTTAGATTCTACTACTCTCTGTGGTTCATAACCCTTTGTATCTTATTTCTTACTAAACACTCAAATAAGGACTTGGTTCTCATGATAATAGAAATAAATTTTAAAATTCCCATTTTTCAAAGATGGGTATATATATTCTCAAAATATTGTACTAATACCATGAAATGCCTATTTTACTGCTATAAGTATTCTAAAACAAGGAGATTATTTTTCAAATGAGATATAATTATTGGAAACAAATAAATTATAGTAGGTCAACGTGGCCAGGTAGATAAAAGATTATTTGCATTAACAGGTGGCATGAATCACCCTGGAATTCTCATTCTCATGAAACTTCCATTTTATTGGTTTCCAGGAAGAAGAAGTGGAGAATAAAGTACAAAATGCATACATTCCAAGCAGGAAATAGTACATAAAATATATTTGCCAATAGGTAAGGGAAGTAGTAGAATTTGAGATACACAGTGGGTAGAAGGTTAACAACTTATCAAAATGACCTAAATGGAAAATATATGGTAGGGAATATTAGCAGAATGTGAAGTGACATCCTGGCAAATGTAGACCTGAGGGAGAGAGAAAGAGAGACAGAGGGAGAGAGAGAGAGAATGAATCTTAACGAAAGCCTGGTGTCCCAGCTGGATTACATCTGTGTCTGTTGCCCTGCCTAATACTTCCTTCCCTGTCTCCTCCTTATTTTCTCTTCCTGGCAACTCTCCTTACCTCTGTTTCACTCTTTCTGTCTTTTTCCACTTGCTTTTTTTTCTTACTTTTTCTTCATCTCTTCTCCTTGCCAATGATACTCAATGATATCCTCAGATTACTGTTTAGCAGTCCTGGTGGCTATAAGGTCAGAGATCTCTGATTTGCACAGGGTTGAAAACTGCATTCGTAGCAGTATATTTCATGCATAAGATGTGGGGGATTTTTTGGCAAATAATAAAACATGATGAAACCTAGTACAAAGATGAACAAATAGTTTTTACAAGTAACAAATGCCTGTGACTAAACACAAGCAGTATACAACTCACAAACAAGTCATGTATGTTCTATATATAGGAACTATAGATGTGAGGAACCAACAAGTGTACAACGAAAACGTTATCTAGTAATTTATGCAGGCTGGAGGAGAAAGTTCAAAATCCATGCTCACTTATCTCCTATATTAACCACTCACAGTCTCTGTTCGCTGATCTTCTCTCATAATTGCAGTAGTCTTTAAGTGCTGCTGTGAGGACTGTTTGTATTTCTGTCTTGCTCTCACGATGGTGGATTGCACGTTTATATTGACTCAAATTTTGTTCATCTCCTGCTGTTTTCTGACTGTACATTGTGCACAACGTAAGAAATTTTTTAATTGCTTTATTTCCATAGGTTGAAGATGTAAAGAATTCATTAGATATTAATCAGAGAAGGAATCAAGGCTGCAGTAGGTAGCCTAAGGGACTAGACAGAACTCTAAGCAAAGGTTCTATTGTTAAAAATTCACAAACCTGAAAGTATCTGGTTCTTTTAAAAGATGTTTATTCTTAGAAGGGATAAATAATTGTTTTATCTTGAAGCTGACATGTTTGTCTCTGATATCTAAGATAAGTATGAAAAATTCTATGGACTACCAACTAAAATGTTTACTTGAATCAATATTAGTGATTGTTTTAGGCTATTTATATTTAACACTTTGTTTCTTATAATATATAAGGTTATACTTTATTTTTCAGAAAAATTTCGCTCTGTTAACATGTCCAATACAAACAGGTACTTACTTGACATAATATAAACCATGTGAATCCCTATAAAAGGAAAGAGATATCCAAAGAAATAAATTATATAATCATATTGGTCTGTAAAACGGCCTAACTCTTTGCCGAGACCAGAAGTACAATTCTTTTTCAAAATATTGCCTGTTGAAATTTCTCCAAGCAGTACCATTTGACCCACTAATTCTGGTGAGGGATTTTTGCAATGTTAGTTGGTACTTAGATGGTCAGTGGTGCATTTTGGTCAACTGAAATGGTTTCCAGATTCAAAGAAACTGTTTTAAAGTACTGTATTTTTCTGATGTCACCCTTTCATTTATTTAAAAAAATATGTTTATGTAGCAAAATCAATGTGTCATATTTTACATTAGGAAAAAATATGCTCTCCAAAGGGCAAACAGTTTTCTTTTGGATTCTATAGGCCTGATCTTATTGGAGCTGTTTTCCCTTCTTGCCTGTCACCTCTAACCTTGGGACTCGGGCAATCTGAAATCTCATGCTTATAGAATCTCTTCTTTGTGTTTAGGCTGGTGGAGGGTCAAAATAGTTTTCCCTTTCTTGAAATTACAGTTTCTGTGCATGTTTATAGGTCCTGTGACTCCAGATAAATTTTCCTACTCACTGATTTTCAGACTGTAGAAAACCTTTTCTCAGTCCAGATTTCTGGAAGGGGTGCTGCAGCCATATCATTGACAGAATGACTCTCCAGGGTAACCTTAGAAATACCAGAAAATCATCAAGGACTGGGGCTGAGGTGTCTGCCACCCCCAGTGGCCTACTAGTAGGGTAACTAATCCACCTGTCTCAACCAGAACACTTTGAAAGTGAAGAGAGCAGTATTAATATTTATTCCAGGACAAAAGGCATAAACTGAAACTGCCCTTGCAAACCAAGATGTATGTTGGTGCTATCTTTGGATACATGTTTTGTCTTCCCTTAGCCAGAGATGATTCTCAAATTTAGTACAAAAGAACTTTATTTCAAATGTTAGATAGCCTTTGAGCTATAATGCTGTGTAGTGACTGTTTTTAAAGCCATGTTGTAAAAATCCATCAGGTACAAAATAACAGAATGAAATCACTTGTATTGTTCATCTTGATTTTTGGAGACTGGTACTTGAAAATATGATATTTGAACATTTTCAAAGTACAACAGAGTTATTTTCATTTTTATGTTTTAAGATTCTTTAACATATAGTTTTTCTAACATGTAGAACTTTTCACATGTGTATTAGCTAAGTTTGAAACATTTGTTCTATATTGTTGAGGGATTTTTGAATGTTGTTATTTACAGCCGATTGTACATCTGTGACTGACTTTGATGATTGTCCAGGGAATATAACACATTTCTGTCCAGAGAATAGTATTTGTGCATGCAAAGATGGAGAGCCTTTTTGCAAGTAAGTGGTTATATATGCTGTAAAAGCAAAGTACAATATACTGTAAGTAATAATGCACTTTGTTTTTGTTTGTTATATTCAACAATGCAACACTTCTTTTAAAATAATATTTTAATCAGAAATAACCCCTACACAAATAGCACAGTTATTGTAGATTCCCTAAAACAGTTTAATCTACTGTTCTAAAAACAATATAATAAAATTTAAAAGATTAACTGAGACAGTTTTATTAGTTTTAAGAGATTAGCATCATTCAAAACAGCTTTCCTCAGACAGACTTTTAATAGATTAGTTATATATATTCATGGATAAACTATTTTGCTGTTCTAAAGAAGAAGAACTTAAGGTGTGCCTCATGTTATGCAATAGCAATAATCCTGACATGTTATGTGTAAATAAAGTTTTTTTGTAAATCAAGAAATATTTTAAATGCACTGTGGTTCCCCCTCTTTGTTTCCAGGTTTGCTTTTTATAAAAGTGTGTATTCTTTGATATGAATTTAGGCAGACTTTCTACTTTGTTCTAATCAAAAAAATGAGAGTATTTGAGCAAAAAATAGAAGGAGACCTAGGAAAAAACATAACACAAGAATAAGAAAGCATTCATAAGTGAGAGAAAGAGAGGATAGGTGGGGATGGGGCAATAGTGAAAGGTTTTCCTGGGTCCCTGCCTCTTAAACTGATAGTAAGAAAACCAGGAGTAGGCAAAGGGACCTGAGGTTTGAGAGAATTTTGTGTCTGGAGAAATGTAACTAGTTTGCTCTGGATATACGGAATAACAGTATTTGCAGTTCTTCAAGTGCACTATTTTCTCTCTCACCTTTGGATGTTGACATATACTACAACTTCTCCCTATTACTGTTCATTCACCCTCCCTCCTCTCATCACAGCTCTTCTTCCCCTGGTGAATTCCTACTTAAACTTCAAGAGTAAGCTCCATCATATTTCTAACATAGCACTTAAACTACTCTACTGCAATTTCTGGGTTTCTTTCCTCTCAATTTTATTGTACTTTTTTAAAACATCTTTATTGGAGTATAATTGCTTTACATTGTTGTGTTAGTTTCTGCTGTATAACAAAGTGATTCAGCTATACATATACATATATCCCCATATCCCCTCCCTCTTGCGCCTCCCTCCCACCCTCCCTATCCCACCCCTCTAGGTCATCACAAAGCACCCAGCTGATCTCCCTGTGCTATGTGGCTGCTTCCCCCTAGCTATCTATTTAAAATTTGGTCATGTATATATGTCCATGCCACTCTCTCACTTTGTCCCAGCTTACCCTTCCCCCTTCCCGTGTCCTCAAGTCCATTCTCTACAACTGTGTCTTTATTCCTGTCCTGCCCCTAGGTTCATCAGAACCATTTTTTTTAGGATTCCATATATATGTGTTAGCATACGGTATTTGTTTTTCTCTTTCTGACTTACTTCACTCTGTATTACAGACTCTAGGTCCATCCACCTCTCTACAAATAACTCAATTTCGTTCCTTTTTATGGCTGAGTAATATTCCATTATATATATGTGCCACATCTTCTTTATCCATTCATCTGTCGATGGACACTTAGGTTGCTTCCATGTCCTGGCTATTGTAAATAGTGCTTCAATGAACATTGGGTTACATGACTCTTTTTTTTTTTTTTAATTTTATAGCTACTTTATTTATTTATTTATTTATTTTTGGCTGTGTTGGGTCTTCGGTTCGTGCGAGGGCTTTCTCTAGTTGCGGCAAGTGGGGGCCACTCTTCATCGCGGTGGGGGGACCGCTCTTCATCGCGGTGCGCAGGCCTTTCACTATCGCGGCCCCTCCTGTTGCGGGGCACAGGCTCCAGACGCGCAGGCTCAGTAGTTGTGGCTCACGGGCCCAGCTGCTCCGTGGCATGTGGGATCTTCCCAGACCAGGGCTCGAACCCGTGTCCCCTGCATTAGCAGGCAGATTCTCAACCACTGCGCCACCAGGGAAGCCCAGCACATGACTCTTTTTGAGTTATGGTTTTCTCAGCGTCTATGCCCAGTAGTGGGATTGCTGGGTCGTATGGTAGTTCTATTTGTAGTTTTTTAAGGAACATCCATACTGTTCTCCATAGTGGCTGTAGCAATTTACATTCCTACCAACAGTGTAAGAGGGTTCCCTTTTCTCCACACCCTCTCCAGCATTTATTGCTTGTAGATTTTTTGATGATGGTCATTCTGACCGGTGTGAGGTGAAACCTCATTGTGCTTTTGATTTGCATTTCTCTAATGATAAGTGATGTTGAGCATCCTTTCATGTGTTTGTTGGCAATCTGTATATCTTCTTTGGAGAAATGTCTATTTAGGTGTTCTGCCCATTTTTGGATTGGGTTTTTTGTTTTTTGATATTGAGCTGCATGAGCTGCTTGTATATTTTGGAGGTTAATCCTTTGTCAGTTGCTTCACTTGCAAATATTTTCTCCCATTCTGAGGGTTGTCTTTTGGTCTCGTTTATGGTTTCCTTTGCTGTGCAAAAGCTTTTAACTTTCATTAGGTCCCATTTTTTTATTTTTGTTTTTATTTCCATTTCTCTAGGAGGTGGGTCAAAAAGGATCTTGCTGTTATCCTTTTGTCATAGGGTGTTCTGCCTATGAATGTAGGGTATATGTTTCCTTTTTGAAAACACCACAAGAACAAAAATTTAGTTTTATTTATCTCCAGCATCTAGCACAATGCCTGTCATATAGAAGACGTTCTGCAAGGGTTTGTTGAATGAATCAGTCATTCAATAGTGCAAAATATTGGAAAAATATTGAAAAAGTTGAAAAGTGATTTTTAAAATCCATTGGATTTAGCATTTAGGAGTTGTTGGTTATAATCTTTGAGAATATTCCAAGACTGAGATGAGAATACAAACCAGATTGCAAAATTACATCCAAGGAGTGGGAAGTAAATGTAATACGGCAATGAAGAAACATATATAAGTCATCTGACAATTTTAATGTTATTTGTAAACTCTTAGTTGGAGGAATTCTGGAGGCATGTAATCAAAATTTTGGCTAAAAGCTAATTACCTTTTACCTATCTTCCTAATCCTTATTACAATCATGTACCTCATTTCTTTTACAAGTCTTTACAATTGTTAATTGCCACATCACATTGACATTATGCCTATTTTAAAGTTTTTCTCCACCAAGTTGATTCAAACAAATTGCTTCAACCTATTTTACTGGTAGATCTCAATGTGGAACATAACTGCTCTGGACTTGATGTGCCTGTGCATATATGTATCTGTCAGGGTCTTTGAATGTCTACCTAATGACAAGGGATCATTTTTATTACTAAATATATTAGCACCACACAGTTTGAGTCAGTTATTTTGACATTGTTAATCAGAGTTAGGCACTAACAAATTATAATTGAACATATCAAATTAAATGGTATGATCATTATTTTTAAGTTCTTAAAACATTTTAATGGCATTGCTGAAATTGTCAGGATATATATACCATCACCACCACCCACACCCCTCCAGGCAGATCTCTGTCACACACACACGTACATGCACAGATGTTCCAAATATTTCATTCAAATAATGAATGAACAAAAGCCAAATTTAAAATATGTTTAAAGATAGACAATTTAAGAAAATAGGCCAAACTAAGAACACATGCCTGATACACACTTTTTAAATTTTTCAGTCATGTTTTATTTAATAGAACTACATTTTACATTGATACAAATAGAATAAAGCTTATTTAAGATAATTTTAGATTTTTTGAAAATTCAATTAACTCTGACCCTCTATGTCCATCACTCATCAAAATGAGAATCAGTACCTCAGTACATTTAAACAGGATGCAAATCTTTTTTTGGTATTGCTGTTTTATTGAGGTATAATTGCTATACAAAAATTGCACACATTTAATGTTTACATCTGGATGAGTTTGAACATATGCATACACCAGTGATACCATCACCACAACCAAGGCACTAAACATATCCATCACTTCCAAAAATGTTCCTGTGTTCTTTTGTGGTATCTTTCCTTTCTTCCTTGCTTGCTTCCCCCCAACCGTGCCTTTTTTTTTTCTTTTTTTAATAAGAACACAACACGAGATCTATCCTCTTAAAATATTTTAACTCTTTCTTAAAAACATCTTGTAACTTCTCGCTCTGTGTATCCATTCTTTTCCTGAGTTCTTGGATCATCTTTACAATCATTACTCTGAACTCTTTCTTGGGTACATTGCCTATCTCCATGTCACTTAGTTGTTCTTCTGGGGTTTTATCTTGTTCCTTCATCTGGAACATATTCCTTTGCTGTCTCACTTTTTATAAATTCTATTTGTGTTTTTATGTATGTAGTAAGTTAGTTACGTTTCTTGACCTTGGAGAATTGGCCCTCTGTAGGGGATGTCCTATGTGTCGAAGCAGTACACTCTCCTCTTGTCACCCAAGGGTCAGGGACCAGCTGGTCCCAGGATAAGTTCTGACCCATGTTTGCAGACTCAGTTCCACAGGTTCTGATATGACAGTTTTCTTGCTTCTGGTGTCTGCCCCCTGGTGGGTGGATCTGGGTCTTGACCCTCTGGTGAGCAGGGCTGTGTCAAGGGAAGTGTCTAGAGGTAGTTGTGGGGTGAGGAAGTCTTTGGGCTGCCTCTCTGCTGACAAGCGGGGCTTTGTTCCCACCCTGTTGGTTGTTTGGCCTGAGGTGTCCCAGCTGGAGCCTACAAGCTGTTTGGTGGGGCCAGGTCTTGGTGCTAATGACTCGAACAAGGGTCTTGCTGTCAACCCCCAGCAAGAGTTCATATAGGTGAACAGTCACCAATATGTCCACCACTTCTTATGACCCCAGAGAGAGCCACCGCTACCCCTAACCTCCCCAGGAGACCCTCCAAGACCAGCAGGTAGGTCAAGCCAACCTGCTGGCTCCTATGAAGTCAGTGCTTTTGCCTGGGTCTCAGTGTGTGATAGACCTTGTGTGCACCCTCTAAGAGTGGAGTCTCTGTTTCCCCCAGTCCTGTGGAGCTCCTGCAATGAAACCCCGCTAACCTTCAAAGCTAAATGCTCTGGGGGCTCTTCCTCCTGATGCTGGACCCCTAAGCTGGGGAGCCTGATGTGGTGCTCAGAGCTCTCACTCCTGTGGAAGAACTTCTGCAATATCATTATTCTCCAGTTTGTGAGTCGCCCATCCAGGTTGTATGGGATTTGATTATATCCCAAGTGCACCCTTCCTACTATCTTGTTGTGGTTTCTTCTTTATGTCTTTGGATGTATTAACAGAATATCTTTTTTGGTAGGTTCCAATCTTTTTAATCGATGGTTGTTCAGCAATTAGTTGTGATTTTGGTGTGTTTGTGAGAGGAGGTGAGTTCAAGGTCTTTCTCCACCACCTTGTCTCCAATCCCCTATCCTCTTAATATATTTTAAATTGCACAATTCCGTATTGTAAACTATAGGTACTATGTTGTACAACAGACTCTAGAACTTACTCATCATGCACAACTGAAACTTCATACCCATTGAGAAATAATTCCCTATTTCCCCCTCCCCCCCCCCAGCCCCTGAAAACCACTATTCTATTCTCTGCTTCTATGAGTTTGAATATTTTCACTTGGAACAGTTAATGTATCTCTCAACCAATGTTCACATTTCTCACATACTTACTGGTTTCTGAGGAAAAAAATCTAAACTATATTTTAAGTGTATTTTTATATAACGGCTTTATTTTCCATTTATGATAGAAAAAAATTACATACCTCCCAGGATTGCTATGAGAATTAAGTAAGATAAAATACTTAAAATTCCTCGTAAAGTAACTGGTTCAGAAATGTGCTCCTGCAAAGTCAGTTCATTTCTTCTCCCTAGCCAATATGATGTTAAGCCCAATGGTCAATTCTCAGTCTTCATCTTACTTTACCCAACAGCAGCAATTAACACAGTTGATAACTCTCTCTTCCTTGAATTTTCACTTAGCTTCCAGGATATCCCTCTCTCCTGTTTTTATTTTTTTCTTCTGCTTCACTGCCCACTTCTGAATTACTGTTGCTAATCTCTTCTCTTGTCCCCACTTACTTAATGTTGGAGTGTCCGAGGACTTAGTCCTTCATCCTCTTCATCTGTACCTCCTCCCTTGGTGATGTCATCCAGTCTCATGTCTTTAAATACCATCCAACTAGGAAAATTCATACCTCTAGACTTAGAGGTATAACTGCCTACTCAACATTTCTACTTGGTTATCTAATACTCCTTTCAAAATCAGCAAGTACAAAATTGAACTCACCAACTCCCATCACCCCCACCCCAAAATATTCTTTCTACACAGTCTTTCCCATCTCAGTTGATGGCAACTCCATCCTTTCATTTGCTTAGGCCAAAAAACTTAAAGTCATCCTTCAGTCCTCTTTTTCTTGCACACTCTCCTTCTTGTCTATCAGGAAATCCTGTTGGTTCTACCTTTAAAAAGATAAGCAAAAATCAACCATCTTTTATCCTCACCCCCACTGTTATCATTCTGGTCTAAACTACTCTGGTCATCTCTTACCTAGATTACTGAATGGCTTTGTGACCTTTCTCCCTGTTTCTACCTTTGTCCCCTATAGTCTGTTTTTCAATACTGTAGAAAACAGAGTGATCCTTGTAAAACAACCTAGATCATGTCACTCCTCAAAATCCTGTAACTATTCCTCATTTCACTCAGTATAAAAGTTAAAGTCCTTACAATGACCTATAAGGACTTCTGTGATCTGGTCTCCTTCTTTCTTTGGCCTTATTTTCTACCCTACTCCATTACTCTGCTTCAGCCACACTGATTTTCCTGTGATCCTCAGACATGTAGGCACATTCCATCCTGCTTTAGAACCTTTGTACTTGCTGTTCCTGCTTCTTGGAATGCTCTTCTCCCCAAATAAACCTGTGTCTAACGCCCTCACCTCCTTCAGTCTTTCTTCAAATATTATCTTCTCAATAAGGCCTGCCCTTTACTAACCTATTATATCACTGCAACCTGTCCCACTATCCTGCCCCCCCCCAAATTGCTAATTCCCCTTACCCTGCTCTACTTTTTCTTTATTCCTTAGCACTTATCGCCTTTAAACATTCTAGATAATTTACTAATAATGCTTATTTTTGTTGTCTGTCTTCCTTTCCTACATTTTAAGCTGCTTGAGGACTTGGATCTTTGTTTTATTTACTGGTCTATCTTAAATGCCTGGCACAGTACTTGGTACATGGTAGGAACCCAATAAATGTTGTTGAATAAATGAATGAACTGTTACTGTTTTATATATAATTCCTTTTGCGATTCAATCCTAAACTAAACAAGAAATACACTCTTGAAAAAGTCTTTTTTTCTAGGAAGAAATCCGTGAGAGTTTATAAGACATATTTTTCAAGCATATTTTAACTTCCTTAAATGAATTACATTATATTACATATTAGAAGCCAAGTCCCATTGAGTAGATTACTACCTATTTGAAGCTGGTAGCTGCACTTTATTATAGAAGCCTAGACTATCAGAGCTATAAAAGATTATAGTAATCATCTAATCAATTCCTTCATGTCATCCATGACAGTACTCAATGTATTGGAACAATACAAACCAGGTTTAGTTTACTTAGGATCTGATATTTACTGTTCAACTGGGTAATCCTTTATCAATTCTACAGGAGATAATGAAGTAATCTCTAAAGACACTACATGAACTAACCTCACCATTAGTCACTCTAATTGAGGATGATGAGAAGTCACATTTTTCCTCTCCAAAAACCCATAGACATTTCTATGTGGGTGTGTGCTATGCCAGTTCAATCTAGGCACCAGAGAACCACACTCAGGTTATCTGGCAAAGTGTCAGGCTTTATAAAAACACAAGAAGTTTATATATGAGTCATTTATTTCTTTAAAATAGAGGAGGAAGATCTGGAGTCATGGGAAAGATGGAAACAGGCAGATTTTGCTGGCAGACAGTCTATTCTCACCTTCTCATGTTTCTTCTTGTATTTGCTGTTGAGTGGCATAGTCAGGCTGTTAACCTGCATTCATCACTGTAGGAGTTGGTGAAGGGAACACCCAGCTGCAGTTACAGAACTAGTAGATTAGGCCACTTCAAACTCTTTTCATAGTAGTCATAGAACTGAAGTAGCCAGAGTGAATAGAGGCATGAGCAATGGGCAAAATGTGGATAGTTTTAAAAGCAGTCTTGAGACAGCCATTCTGGGTGAGACTTTTTTTTATCACTTCTAACTAAGTACCACATCTTCATTAGCCAATGGTTGGGAAATCCTGACCACATTCTGCAGGCTAACTCAATGTGTTCAAACCTGTACATTTTAGCATGTTTGCTCAAATGGTAAAATAGGGCAATAGAAATCTCTTGAGGGCCTTAAAGGGAAACCTTATGGTTTAGTAACAATGAAAGATTGGATTCTTTCAGGGGAAACAATTTGTTTTTGTTTCTCTAATTTGTGAGCTTTTTCTATTTTTATTATCTCTATCAAGATGTCCAAATTTCAGAGGTCGGTGGGGAAATTATTGGTACATGGGGACCAAATGTGACCAGCTCTGGAATACTCTGGACCTGATTTTAGTAGCAGCATTGCCTGGAATAGGACTGGCTTTACTAGTTGGTGTAACAATCCAGACTATCCACTACTGTAAAAAGAAGTCAAAGAAGAATACAAATGATCACCGGTAAGAAATTTCTAAATACCTCTGAGAATGATGGGAAATCGCTTGTGAGATCAGTAAATGATTCAAGAAATAATGGATATCATTTATCATGCATACAGCTGATATATTCTCTTCCATATTCATCAACATTTAATTAAATTTGAACAAAAGTCAGGATAACTAAATACATTTTGTTCAGGATTTGGATACAACAAAAACTGGAAAGCCCCTTCCTCAGATAAAAACCAAGTGAGCCAAGTGTAATTCACTAAAGAATTGTTCTACTTCAGTGCCTTCCTTCCACCAAGGTGCTATTTGTATGCACCACACATACTGTCCTAAGAGTTGAGGCGGGGGAAGGGGGACAGCTGTACCAGTACCTCCTATTTACCCCAACCCCCAGCATCCAATAGGCTTGACTGTAATCTGACTCTGTCTTGGGCAAATCTCGTCACTTCACTGGGCTTCAATTTTCTCAGCTATAGAGATTGCTATAATCTGACCTACACATCTCACAGAGATGGTGAGATTGATACTGAAAACAACAATCATTTACAGACAGCTTATTATATGTATCAGGCTGAATTATAAATGTTTCATACCTATTGACTCATGTAATCCTCACAAGAACCCTATAAAGTACAGATGCGATTACTAAGGCACAGAGAGATCAAATAACTTGGCTGAGGTTACAGGGCTAAGTCTATACCCAGGCAATCTGACTCCCAGGTTTAAACTCTTAATCCCCATGCTACACTAATGGACTCTAATGAGATAAAACAGTGCCCTGAAAGCTGTAAAGCCCTGTTGCTTTCCTTTTGTTTCTTTGCTTAAAAGCAAATAGTACCCTTTATATTTTGCACTGCCTCTAAATGATAGAAATATGAAAGGTAAATACCAGTAGGGTAAAATCTCACCAATTTTATATCAGCTAATTCAAATTAGCATCTACTTTGAAGTATCATTCTCCAGTGACAAGATAATGTTACCCTCTATGCAGTATGAGGATAGTTTGAAATATTACTTTAAAATTGGAAGTGGCTTGTACTGTCAGCCTCACACTTCTAAGAATAGAATTAGGTTGGAAACCTCCTGAGATTTTAAAGAATCATTTTAATTAGAAATCATACCCATAAACAAGTCACCTTTTAATTATTCTCCATAGTTTTCCTACTCCAAAGCTTTCTAGAACACTGGATTTGTATTCCAACCCTCTCTCTTCTACTACTTGTCTATGACTTTGAGAGGATCACTTAGCCCCTGTTTCATCCTTTATAAATGAAGAGTTGGGTATACATATCCTACTTCTCCATAGTTGTGAGAATCAAATTAAATAATTAATGGATAATTGCATTGAGAAGCAAAAGCAAAACAAAAAGCTTGATTATAAATTAGAATAGTAGTAGTGTTTATAAGCATTTAGACTTATTTATAGGTTTTTTTGGGTAAAGAATTAATCTGCCTTATTTTTCTTCAGTTAAAATATAATTTAGTTTGAGCTCCTTTTTTTCCCTTCTGCCATTCCCTCAATTGTGAATTGACAGAGTGTTTCTATATATACTCTGGAAGATTCCTTAGTGTAGTGGAAAAAGTATGGGCATAGAGCAAGACAGACTGGGGTTCAAATCCCTGCCCTGTAAATCACTGACTGTGTGGCCTTGGGGAATTTCCTTAAAATTTCTCAGCCTCAGGTTTCTCATCTGTAAAATGGAGTTAATAATACTTATCTTGCAAGCCTTACTCAAGTAAGATAATGTAATTTTTGTGAAATAAAC
Organism: Balaenoptera acutorostrata; assembly: GCF_949987535.1. Classification (NCBI taxonomy): domain Eukaryota; kingdom Metazoa; phylum Chordata; class Mammalia; order Artiodactyla; family Balaenopteridae; genus Balaenoptera; species Balaenoptera acutorostrata. Next base: position 73,559,919 of record NC_080085.1, read on the forward strand.
TGACGTGTGAAATTTACTTTCAATTGCATCAAAAATATAATGGATTAATGGGTGAATAGAAGGATGGATAGATGGATAGATATATGCAAAAGCAAGCATAGTAAAGTGTTAACGATTAAATCGAGGTGGTAGATACATGGGCATTCACTATAAAATTCAATTTTGGTGTGTGTTTGAAAATTTTCCTAATAAAATGTTGGGAAAAATCAGATAATGTAAAGTAAAACACTTTGAGCATGGAAAATACTCAACAAATAGTAGCCAATATTATTGCATTCTCTCGGGTACATATAATAATGGAGCCTTAAGATGGGAACATTCATTCTGTGTTGTCAAAAATGAGTTTATTTTAAAAAGTGATTTATAACCAATTAAGCTACTTCTCTATCCTAACTATATATATATATTTTTTAATTTACTGTGCCAGAGAACAAAGGAGTTTATCAGGACTCCAACCTCAGCATAATTCTGCACATGTTTTTGATACTGCTATGAGACCTTCTCAACCTGATCAAGGCCAGGTAAACACTGAAATTCATTTGTAAGGTAAACTAAGTTTACAGAAGACACCAAAGAGAGAAATGCCTTAGAGAAACAAAAAAAAAACTTTGGGAGATTAAAGAAATAGTCAGAGACAACAAAATGAAGTGTGATCAGAAGATCAAATTGTACAAATATGGGATTGTTGATGACAAGTTATTTATCAGTAGAGTACAGGCCAGGCCTGGGGCAAATTACACTGGGAGTGCTCTCTCCTTTTCTCCAGCATTTGTTTCCAGGTAAAATCAAGTTAAAACATATATCAAAGGCAGCCTTGGGGAAAGTTAAAACACATATCAAAGGGGAAAAGGAAGCCACTAAAAGAGGGCTAGAAAGATATTGGTAACAGGACACGGATTAGAGCTATGTGGCTTTTTTTTTTTTTTTTGAACTAGCTGAAAATCTCTTCTTATCTAACAATATGTTCTCAGTACCACAGATCCTCTGAAACAGAAGACTTGTGTGGATCTCTTCAATTCAGTGTATCTTAGGAATAGCTCTGAAGTAAGAGGTCTGAGTGTCATATCCAACCACAAGTATCAGAAGCAGCAGCAATGCTTTTATTGTTTTAAATCAAACAAATCGCTAGTAAGACACTGCAGCATCATCTTTTAGTCCTAGAATGTGCCCAATTATGATCTCTATATTTTAAGGAAGACCTACTTTGAGACTAAAGAACAGAAGCCTCAGTATAATTCTACCTATATTCCTGATATGGTACCTTCTCAATAGTATCAAGGCCAGTTAAAATTAAAACTCATGAAAAGCTTAAGATAAAAAGTTGATAAACGGTGGATGAATGAATGATAGTGGTCATATATTTTTATTAGAAGTCAGAACAATTAAATATTGGGACTTAGAGAATGAAGGATAGGATTTATGTGTTTCTGAATATATCTGTGTCTATCTATCTATCTAAAGCATTTTTCAAAAACGAACTTTAAGGTACTCTGGATGAATATACTATGGTGAATAATGTTGATGTTATGAAAGGCTAACTCTAGGGCTGTCAAATTATTTTAGTTGTCTGTTGTTCTCTTGAAGTGACCAATTATTTTGTAGATGAATCCTATGAGTTAGAAAAGCAAGCAGGGAGGTGGTGTTTTTCCTCTTCTAAGTATTCACTTATTCTTAGCCTCTGTAGTTACTTTGGCTACCCACCTATTTTTCAAATCTCCTTCTCTCCTTTCATCATCCCTTTTTTACTTAATGCTATACAAGCTCTAATAGTGGATACAATTCAGGAGGAGAGCCAAGTACAATGCACATCGTTTAGGCTCTATTCAATAAATGTTACTCTCCCTTTTCCTGGTCTCAGTCTTCCTATGGCTAAATACCTGCTTTGTTCCTGTTACATCTATCTGAATACTTCCACTGTAGACACTTTCTCTTCATTGCTGTGAACATTTCCTAAATTTCCCTTTACTGGGGACGGCACAAGTGAACTGCCATGCCTGGTCTCAATCTACCATATTCTTCTCTTCTTGAGGGTTTCCCAGAATCTAGGGCATTAGGAAGTAGAAGTGGACTGCAGGTTAACAATTTAATAGAGGACTAGGAAACTTTCCAACTGAGTTAAACTTTTTAGAAGGGTGTCCAGATGCACTGTGCTCTGATTGTACATTTAAAATATTGACTTTGGCGTGTGATGACTTTTCAGAAGCTAAGGCCCAGGTCAGGTTTCCACAGAAGTGAATAATGCTTTTTCATGCAAATTCATCATTATTTTCTTTATTCAGCTAACTCACACGCAGAGAACCAGGAATTAATACGCAGAGCCTGAGTTCATTCTTGAATTGTCAACGTTAATCTTTTCTAATTGACTTAACAATTAGATTTGAGTGGATGGAGGTAAGACTACATATTTGCTACCTCTTCTTCACCTCCACCCACTTTTACTTTTAGCACAGAATAGCTTGTGGCTTTCAAAGCTGTTACAATCCTAGCATGAGCATATAATTAGAAGTCCCAATATATTCTGTGAATCTCTGGCAGGAAGGTGTGCTGCATAGTTCAGTCCTATGAGAATTCACCATTGCTATTGTTGTTTATTTTTAGTTGTTGTTCTGATCATAAATATATATTTTTAAGTTTATCTGCCTTTAAAACCAAGGTTACCTGGCATGATTCAGCCACATTCAGCCACAGGATATAACATGTTTTAGCTACTTTCACCTGGTGAAAATATACAGCAACTATGTCAAGAGAAAAAAAAAAAAACACCCCTACATTTGATAGAGACCCAGGTAACTGGCATAGTCCGAAGAGCAAAGAAATAAATACTGGTACGACTTAAAGAGCATATAATGAACCATATAGTGGAGGCAACAAATATTGAGATGTGCTCACTGAAAAGGAAGAATACTTTGACTAAAGATAAGATCTTCTAAATTTAGCATTATAATCACAAACTTACCAAATTGCTGGATTTATTGTGTTTTCAAATAGAATGAATTGAAAGCAGGAGGAGATAATGAGATAAGCTTTAAATTATCAATTTACCAAATCCAGGAGATTATTCTTCCTAGATAATAAATGAAAATAATATCCAATAATTAAAGTATTCTTTAATGATACCTGAGAATATTATATTATTTAAGTAATTTCTCACTAGAAGTTGTTAATATCATCTTCAAACAGTTAAACGTTATCAAGCACTCCACTACAGATGGCACTGTGCAAATTGTGATAATCTCCAGACCGTTGCTACATTTTCAGTCTGCATTATCTTTGGATATGTACATTATTCTACCTTATCAGTAAAAAATTAGTCACAGTTTTATGAATATTTGCATAGTTAAAACCTTATGTTGTGTCACTTATCCAATTCATGAAATTAATTTGTTCATGACAACCAGTTATGTAAAGTGAACTGGAAATCAGCAAGGTAGAAATAATATCTTTTACTGAGATTAGTTTTTTTCAACAGTCCAATATTCTGCTTAGGAAAATAATATTAATTGGTTAGAAACACTAAAGGAATCTTAGTAAGTGGAAGGGGAATATTATTTTGCAGCTTTTTTAACCTTTATTTTATTTTATTTTTTTACTTTTTATTTTTATACAATATTTAAAGGTTACTTTCCATTTACAGTTATTGCAAAATATTGGCTATATTCCTCGTATTGTACAATACATCCTTGAGCCTATCTGATACCCAATAGTTTGTACCTCCCACTCCCCTGCCCCTATATTGCCCTTCCCCCTCCCTCTCCCCCCACTGGTAACCACTAGTTGTATTCTCTATATCTGTGAGTCTGCTTCTTTTATGTTATATTCACTAGTTTGTTGTACTTTTTAGATTCCACATATAAGTGATATCATACAGTATTTATCTTTCTCTGATTTATTTCACTAAGCATAATACCCTCCAAGTGCATCCATGCTGCTGCAAATGGCAAAAATTCATTCTTTTTTATGTCTGAGTAGTATTCCATTGTATATCTATACCACATCTTCTTTATCCATTCATCTGTTGATGGACACTTCGGTTGTTTCCATGTTTTGGTTATTGTAAATAATGCTGCTATGAACATTGAGGTGTATGCACCTTTTTGAATTAGTGTTTCGAAGAAAAATATGTTTTGACTAAACTCCTAAGGTTCCTTAATCTTTGTTCCTATTTCTGTCATTTTATTTAAGATTATCATGCACCCAAATTTTCTGGAATTTTTAAAAATATGTTTTCAAAAACAATAAAATATCCACGCCACAGGGGAAAGTCACTGGATGAAATTCTCCATATTTACCAACAGATGGCAGTGACTAACCATTAAGTGTATCTTCCTAGGCCGTTCTGGTTTGCTGAGGAAGAGCCTCCTCTGTAAAAATTCAAAAGCAGAAAACCTGTAGTTAAGCACTCAGGGCCAAATCATTGAGAGGACTTACCATCAGTATCAAATTATGGCGATTCTGATAAAATCTTAACTGATTTGTGTCACACTAACAGCATTGTAAAGCAAGCATCAATCAAGTGGAAAATAGGAAAATAGAAAACTGTAATGCTGAAGGATCACAACTATCCTTTTTCTAAAGTATACATATATGATGGAAATACGTATGCCAAAATATTAACAATACTTTTCTTTAGGTGGGAAACTATAGGTTAATTTTCCTTAATATATAAAAGTTCTTCATAATCGTGAAGTAAATGATCAACAATTCAATAAAAGAATGGGCAAATTAGATGAACTGACAGTTCATTGAAAAGGAAATTCGAATGGCTCTTAAACATATAAAAATATGTTAACCTTCCTTCATTATTATGAGAGAAATGTGACTATAATTATACTGAAATACCATTTTTTGCCTATCATTTTAGTAAAGATCCAAAAGTTTGATAATATATTCTATTAGAAAGGCTCTGAGGAAAATGGCTGGTGGAAAGGCAGTTTGACAATTACAAATGCATATATCATTTGACCTAGCAATATCACTTGGGGGAGTGAATATCCTGAAGATATATCCCCATAAGTGCAGACTGATATGTTTATAAGATTTTTATTGCCGCATGGATTACAATAGGAAAGGATTGGAAACCACACAAATACCTATCAAGAGAGGCTAGTTAAATAATCTATAGTACATCCATACAATGGAACGCTATGGGACTTTACAAAAGAACAAGTGGGTTATCTCTGTACTGATATGAAAAGATCTCCAAGATAGGTATAGTGAAAAAAAAAAAGGTGGAAAAAAGTGTGTATGGTGTGTTTCCTTTTGTATAAGAAAGAGGAGGAAGTAAGAATATATATTCGTGTTGCTTATATTTATATAAAAAAACTTTGGATGAATACACAAGCAACTATAAAAATGATTACTGCTTAGGGGGTTGGGGGTGGAGACTGAATGGTTGGAGGTCAGGGGTGAGAAAAAGAAATTCATTGTTTAAATTATTACTCATTCAAAAATTTTCAGAGTACTTTGCTTTTAATAATGGAAAAAAATAAAACCTTAGTTATGTTAATTAGTTTCAGCTGTTAGTAATATTGTGCCATTATTATTTTCCTGATTTTGATAATGTACTATAGTTATATAAGATGTAAACATTAGAGGAGGCTGAGTCAAGGTAATACAGGAACTCACTGTGCAATTTTTGCAAATTGTAAGTCTAAAATCATTTCAAAATAAAAAGTTTTTTTAAAATAAACATTGGTTGAAAACCTCTTTGGTCCAAAGTGCTGCTGGAATGTGTGGGAAGACAGATGAACATCATTATGCCTGGTATCCAGGGATATGATAAAGATCCATGAAACAATGGACAAGTCTAGGTCAGGTTCCTTTGATATACCCTCTCTTTATTTTTTTTAATAAACTTATTTATTTTATTTATTTATTTTTGGCTGCACTGGGTCTTCGTTGCTGCACGCGGGCTTTCTCTAGTTGCGGTGAACAGGGGCTACTCTTCGTTGTGGTGCGCGGGCTTCTCATGGCAGTGGCTTCTCTTGCTGAGGAACACGGGCTCTAGGCGTGCAGGCTTTGGTAGTTGTGGCACCTGGGCACAGTAGTTGTGGCTTGCGGGCTATAGATCGCAGGCTCAGCAGTTGTGGCACACAGGCTTAGTTGTTCTGCAGCATGTGGGATCTTCCCAGACAGGGCTCGAACCCATGTCCCCTGCGTTGGCAGGCAGATTCTTAACCACTGCGCCACCAGGGAAACCATGCTATACCCTCTTGCAGTAAGATGTTTCTTCCTTAGTTACATATCTTATTTTGCAAATATATTCTGGTTTGGGTGATTTTTTTTAACAACTTTATTAGAGTATAATTGCTTTACAATGGTGTGTTAGTTTCTGCTTTATAACAAAGTGAATCAGTTATACATATACATATGTTCCCATATCTCTTACCTCTTGCATCTCCCTCCCTCCCACTCTCCCTATCCCACCCCTCTGGGTGGTCACAAACCACCGAGCTGATCTCCCTGTGCTATGTGGCTGCTTCCCACTAGCTATCTGTTTTATGTTTGGTAGTGTATATATGTCCATGCCACTCTCTCACTTTGTCACAGCTTACCCTTCCCCCTCCCCATATCCTCAAGTCCATCCTCTAGTAGGTCTGTGTCTTTATTCCCGTCTTACCCCTAGGTTCTTCATGACCTTTTTTTTTTTCTTCTTAGATTCCACATATATGTGTTAGCATACGGCATTTGTTTTTCTCTTTCTGACTTACTTCACTCTGTATGACAGACTCTAGGTGCATCCATCTCACTACAAATAACTCAATTTCATTTCCTTTTATGGCTGAGTAATATTCCATTGTATATATGTGCCACATCTTCTTTATCCATTCTTCTGTTGATGGACACTAAGGTTGCTTCCATGTCCTGGCTATTGTAAATAGAGCTCCAATGAACATTTTGGTACATGACTATTTTGAATTATGGTTTTCTCAGGGTACATGCCCAGTAGTGGGATTGCTGGGTCGTATGGTAGTTCTATCTGTAGTTTTTTAAGGAACTTCCATACTGTTCTCCATAGTGGCTGTATCAATTTACATTCCCACCAACAGTGCAAGAGGGTTCCCTTTTCTCCACACCCTCTTCAGCATTTATTGTTTCTAGATTTTTTGTTGATGACCATTCTGACTGGTGTGAGATGGTATCTCATTGTAGTTTTGATTTGCATTTCTCTAAGGATTAATGATGTTGAGCATTCTTTCATGTGTTTGTTGGCAATCTGTATATCTTCTTTGGAAATGTCTATTTAGGTCTTCTGCCTATTTTAGGATTGGGTTGTTTGTTTTTTTTGTTATTGAGCTGCATGAGTTGCTTGTAAATTTTGGAGATTAATCCTTTGTCAGTTGCTATATTTGCAAATATTTTCTCCCATTCTGAGGGCTGTCTTTTGGTCTTGTTTATGGTTTCCTTTGCTGTGCAAAAGCTTTTAAGTTTCATTAGATCCCATTTGTTTATTTTGTTTTTATTTCCATTTCTGTAGGAGGTGGGTCAAAAAGGATCTTGCTGTGATTTATGTCATAGAGTGTTCTGCCTGTGTTTTCCTCTAAGAGTTTGATAGTGTCTGGCCTTGCATTTAGATCTTTAATCCATTTTGAGTTTATTTTTGGGTATGGTGTTAGGGAGTCTTCCAATTTCATACTTTTACATGTACCTGTCCAGTTTTCCCAGCACCACTTATTGAAGAGGCTGTCTTTTCTCCACTGTACATTCCTGCCTCCTTTATCAAAGATAGGGTGACCATATGTGCCTGGGTTTATCTCTGGGCTTTCTATCCTGTTCCATTGATCTATATTTCTGTTTTTGTGCCAGTACCATACTGTCTTGATTACTGTAGCTTTGTAGTATAGTCTGAAGTCAGGGAGCCTGATTCCTCCAGCTCCATTTATCGTTCTCAAGATTGCTTTGGCTATTCGGGGTCTTTTGTGTTTCCATACAAATTGTGAAATTTTTTGTTCTAGTTCTGTGAAAAATGCCAGTGATTGTTTTATAGGGATTGTGTTGAATCTGTAGATGGCTTTGGGTAGTATAGACATTTTCACAACATTGATTCTTCCAATCCAAGAACATGGTATATCTCTCCATCTATTTGTATCATCTTTAATTTCTTTCATCAGAGTCATAATTTTCTGCATACAGGTCTTTTGTCTCCCTAGGTAGGTGTATTCCTAGATATTTTATTCTTTTTGTTGCCATGGTAAATAGGAGTGTTTTTTTTAATTTCACTTTCAGATTTTTCATCATTAGTGTATAGGAATGTCTGAGATTTCTGTGCATTAATTTTGTATCCTGCTACTTTACAAAATTCATTGATTAGCTCTAGTAGTTTTCTGGTAGCATCTTTAGGATTCTCTATGTATAGTATCATGTCATCTGCAAACTGTGACAGCTTTACTTCTTCTTTTCCGATTTGGAGTCCTTTTATTTATCTTTCTTCTCTGATTGCTGTGGCTAAAACTTCCAAAACTATGTTGAATAATAGTGGTGAGAGTGGGCAACCTTGTCTTGTTCCTGATCTTAGTGGAAATGGTTTGAGTTTTTCACCATTGAGGACGATGTTGGCTGAGGGTTTGTCATATATGGCCTTTATTATGTTGAGGAAAGTTCCCTCTATGCCTACTTTCTGCAGGGTTTTTATCATAAATAGGTGTTGAATTTTGTCGAAAGCTTTCTCTGCATCTATTGCGATGATCATATGGTTTTTCTCCTTCAATTTGTTAATATGGTGTATCACGTTGATTGATTTGCGTATATTGAAGAATCCTTGCATTCCTGGAATAAACCCCACTTGATCATGATGTATGATCCTTTTAATGTGCTGTTGGATTTTGTTTGCTAGTGTTTTGCTGAGGATATTTGCATCTATGGTCATCAGTGATACTGGCCTGTAGTTTTCTTTCTTTGTGACATCTTTGTCTGGTTTTGGTATCAGGGTGATGGTGGCCTCGTAGAATGAGTTGGGGAGTGTTCCTCCCTCTGCTATATTTTGGAAGAGTTTGAGAAGGATAGGTGTTAGCTCTTCCCTAAATGTTTAATAGAATTCGCCTGTGAAGCCATCTGGTGCTGGGCTTTTGTTTTTTGGAAGATTTTTAATCACAGTTTCAATTTAAGTGCTTGTGATTGGTCTGTTCATATTTTCTATTTCTTCCTGGTTCAGTCTCGTCAGGTTGTGCATTTCTAAGAATTTGTCCATTTCTTCCAGGTTGTCCATTTTAATGGCATATAGTTGCTTGTAGTAATCTCTCATGATCCCTTGTATTTCTGCAGTGTCAGTTGTTACTTCTCCTTTTTCATTTCTAATACTGTTGACTTGAGTCTTTTCCATTCTTTTCTTGATGAGTCTGGCTAATGGTTTATCAATTTTATTTATCTTCTCAAAGAACCAGCTTTTAGTTTTATTAATCTTTGCTATGGTTTCCTTCATTTCTTTTTCATTTATTTCTAATCCGATCTTTATGATTTCTTTCCTTCTGCTAACTTTGGGCTTTTTTTGTTCTTCTTTCTCTAATTGCTTTAGGTGCAAGGTTAGGTTGTTTATTTGAGATGTTTCCTGTTTCTTAAGGTAGGATTGTATTGCTATAAACTTCACTTTTAGAACTGCTTTAGCTGCATCCCATAGGTTTTGGGTCATCGTGTCTCCATTGTCATCTGTTTCTAGGAATTTTTTGATTTCCTCTTTGATTTCTTCAGTGATCACTTCGTTATTAAGTATTGTATTGTTTAGCCTCCATGTGTTTGTGTTTTTTACAGATTTTTTCCTGTAATTGATATCTAGTCTCATAGCATTGTGGTCGGAAAAGATACTTGATACAATTTCAATTTTCTTAAATTTATCAAGGCTTGATTTGTGACCCAAGATATGATCTATCCTGGAGAATGTTCCATGACCACTTGAGAAGAATGTGTATCCTGTTTTTTTAGCAGGGAATGTCCTATAAATATCAATTATGTCGATCTTGTTTAATGTATCATTTAAAGCTTGTGTCTCCTTATTTATTTTCATTTTGGATGATCTGTCCATTGGTTAAAGTGGGGTGTTAAAGTCCCCTACTATGCTTGTGTTACTGTCAATTTCCCCTTTTATGGCTGTTAGTATTTGCCTTATGTATTGAGGTGCTCCTATGTTGGGTGCATAGATATTTACAATTGTTATATCTTCTTCTTGGATCAATCCCTTGATCATTATGTAGTGTCCTTCTTTATCTCTTGTAATAGTCTTTATTTTAAAGTCTATTTTGTCTGATATGAGAATTGCTACTCCAGCTTTCTTTTGATTTCCATTTGCATGGAATATCTTTTTCCATTCCCTCACTTTCAGTCTGTATGTGTCCCTAGGTCTGAAGTGGGTCTCTTGTAGACAGCATATATACGGTTCTTCTTTTTGTATCCATTCAGCCAGTCTGTATCTTTTGTCTGGAGCACTTAATCCATTTACGTTTAGGCTAATTATTGATATGTATATTCTTATTGTCATTTTCTTAATTGTTTGGGGTTTGTTATTGTAGGTCTTTTCCTTCTCTTGTGTTTCTTGCCTAGAGAAGTTCCTTTAGCGTTTGTTGTAATGCTGGTTTGGTGGTGCTGAACTCTCTCAGCTTTTGCTTGTCTGTAAAAGTTTTAATTTCTCCATCAAATCTGAATGAGATCCTTCCTGGGTAGAGTAATCTTGGTTGTAGGTGTTTCTCCTTCATCACTTTAAGTATGTCCTGCCACTCCCTTCTGGCTTGCAGAGCTTCTGCTGAAAGATCAGCTGTTAACCTTATGGGGATTCCCTTGTGTGTTATTTGTTGTTTTTCCCTTGTGCTTTTAATATGTTTTCTTTGTATTTAATTTTTGAGAGTTTGATTAATATGTGTCTTGGCGTGTTTCTACTTGGATTTATCCTGTATGGGACTCTCTGTCTTCCTGGGCTTGATTAACTATTTCCTCTCCCATGTTAGGGAGGTTTTCAACTATAATCTCTTCAAATATTTTCTCAGTCCCTTTCTTTTTCTCTTCTTCTTCTGGGACCCCTATAATTCGAATGTTGTTGCATTTATTGTTGTCCCAGAGGTCTTTGAGACTGTCCTCATTTCTTTTCATTCTTTTTTCTTTATTCTGCTCTGCAGTAGTTATTTCCACTATTTTATCTTCCTGGTCACTTATCCGTTCTTCTGCCTCAGTTATTCTGCTATTTATCCCTTCTAGAGTATTTTTAATTTCGTTTATTGTGTTGTTCATCTTTGCTTGTTTCCTCTTTAATTCTTCTAGTGTCTTGTTAAATGTTTCTTGCATTTTCTCTATTCTATTTCCAAGATTTTGGATCATCTTTACTATCATTATTCTGAATTCTTTTTCAGGTAGACTGCCTATTTCCTCTTCATTTGTTAGGTCTGGTGGGTTTTTACCTTGCTCCTTCATCTGCTGTGAGTTTTTCTGTCTTCTCATTTTGCTTAATTTACTGTGTTTGGGCTCTCCTTTTCGCAGGCTGCAGGTTCGTAGTTCTCGTTGTTTTTGGTGTCTGTCCCCAGTGGCTAAGGTTTGTTAAGTGGGTTGTGTAGGTTTCCTGGTGGAGGGGACTAGTGTCTGTGTTCTGGTGGATGAGGCTTGATCTTGTCTTTCTGGTGGGAAGGTCCATGTCTGGTGGTGTGTTTTGGTGTGTCTGTGGCCTTATTATGATTTTAGGCAGCCTCTCTGCTAATGGATGGGGCTGTGTTCCTGTCTTGCTAGTTGTTTGGCATAGGGTGTCCAGCACTGTAGCTTGCTGGTCGTTGAGTGAAGCTGGGTCTTGGTGTTGAGATGGAGATCTCTGGGAGTTTTTTGCAATTTGATATTACGTGGAACTGGGAGGTCTCTTGTGGACCAGTGTCCTGAATTTGGCTCTCCCACCTCAAAGGCACAGCACTGACTCCTGGCTGGAGCACCAAGAGACTTTCATCCGCACGGCTCAGAATAAAAGGGAGAACAAATAGAAAGAAAGGAAGAAAGAAAGAAATAAATAAAGAAAGAAGGAGGATAAAATAAAATAAAATAAGATAAAATAAAATAAAGTTAGTAAAATAAAAAATAATTATTAAGAAAAAAAATTTTTTTAAGTAAAAAAAAAAAAAAAAAGGATGGACAGAACCCTAGGACAAATGGTGAAAGCAAAGCAATACAGACAAAGCTCACACAGAAGTATACACATACACACTCACAAAAAGAGGAAAGGGGGAAAAAATAATCTATCTTGCTCCCAAAGTCCACCTCCTCAATTTGGGATGATTCATTGTCTATTAAGGTATTCCACAGATGCAGGGTACATCAAGTTGATTTTGGAGATTTAATCTGCTGCTTCTGAGGCTGCTGGGAGAAATTTCCCTTTCTGTTCTTTGTTCGCACAGCTCCCGGGGTTCAGCTTTGGATTTGGACCCACCTCTGCGTGTAGGTCGCCTGAGGGCGTCTTTTCTTCACTCAGACAGGACAGGGTTAAAGGAGCAGCTGATTCGGGGGCTCTGGCTCACTCAGGCCCAGGGGGAAGGAAGGGTACGGATGCAGGGCAAGCCTTCATTGGCAGAGGCCGACGTGACGTTGCACCCGCCTTAGGCACGCCGTGCTTTCTCCCGTGGAAGTTGTCTCTGGATCACGGGACCCTGGCAGTGGCGGGCTGCACAAGCTCCCGGGAGGGGAGGTGTGGATAGTGACCTGTGCTTGCCCACAGGCTTCTTGGTGGCTGCAGCAGCAGCCTTAGCGTCTCATACCCGTCTCTGGAGCTCCTTTAAGCAGCGCTCTTAATCCCCTGTCCTCGCGCACCAGGAAACAACGAGGCAAGAAAAAGTCTCTTGTCTCTTTTGCAGCTCCAGACTTTTCCTGGACTCCCTCCCAGCTAGCCGTGGCGCACTAGCCCCCTTCAGGCTGTGTTCACACCGCCAACCCCAGTCCTCTCCCTGCGATCCGACCGAAGCCCGGGCCTCAGCTCCCAGCCCCCGCCCGCCCCGGCAGTTGAGCAGACAAGCCTCTTGCGCTGGTGAGTGCTGGTCGGCACTGCTCCTCTGTGCAGGAATGTCTCCGCTTTGCCCTCCGCACCCCTGTTGCTGCACTCTCCTCCATGGCTCTGAAGCTCCCCCTCCACCCCCCACAGTCTCTGCCCGTGCAGGGGCTTCCTAGTGTGTGGAAACCTTTCCTCCTTCGCAGCTCCCTCCCACTGGTGCAGGTCCCATCCCTATTCTTTTGTCTCTGTTTTTTCTTTTGCCCTACCCATGTACGTGGGGAGTTTCTTGCCTTTTGGGAGGTCTGAGGTCTTCTGCCAGCATTCAGTGGGTGTTCTATAGGAGCAGTTCCACGTGTAGATGTATTTCTGATGTATCTGTGGGGAGGAAGGTGATCTCCACGTCTTACTCTTCCTCCATCTTCTCAAATCTCCACCAATTATTTTTTTTTAATGTCTTCTTCTCCACTAGTAGCAGGAAAATGTATGTGCATATGGTACATGATAGGTATCTTAAAGCATGTGTAGGGAATGTAAGTGGAAGATAGATTATTTTTCTTTTGCCTAGTTCTGAAATTCAGAACCAAAACCAATGGTGGAGATTATGGGAGGCAAACTTCAATTCAATGTAATATATCTATTTTCTAATAGTTGGAGCAATCAAATAATTAAACAGATTGGCCCAGTGAGGGGTGCACTCCTCAAAACTGGAAATATTCCAAAAGAGTGTAGGATGAGACAGAAGTGATATCTTCAGGTGGAAGAGTAGACTAGATAACAGATAAGATTCTATGATAGTCACTGCTAAGATTCTGTATCCTTTCTGGCATATCATACTTTAAATTTGCTTCAGCTTCCTTCATATTTGAAGAATCAAAGGAGCTTTTGTTTATTGCTATCCTTCAACTCTGTGTTTTCAGTATGTTAAATGCCAAGGTTATTGTTTGAAGTCCATTTTCTAATAAGTAATATTTAGCTCACTGAAGCTTATCTGCTGAGTTCTACCCACTCACCCAGTCTTGCGAGATCTCCATGCAGATTATCCTTGTCAGCTTGGCAGTTCATTTTCAGGAAGGTCAGCATCAGATGTTAGTATGGAAGAAATTTTAGAGACCATCTATTCAATGACAGACACTTTAAAGCCCTTTGGTGTGGAAACTTGTAAAGTTTTTTGAAAGTTTAAATAAGTTATAACCATTTCAACCCCCTTACTCAAAATGCTCAAAAAACCCTAGTTGATTTTGTCGGTCATAATTTTCCTTTATAGAAATCATGATTGCTTCTACATAAAATGTTATGTTTTCTTAAGCATCTGACGATATTACTGTTAATCTTCCACCTCACCCACAATGTAAGAATAAGAATTATTGGTCTATAGTTCTCAGGATTCTTATGGATTGGAGTCAGCATAGTGGCCATTTATAACAAAATGTAACACTTCGTGGTCATCTATTCCACAATTTCAATTTTGAGTTTCTTCAAACTGTTCAAGAGATGCTCTCCAGCCCTTATGATTCTCCTACGCCTAGTATATTGACTAAGACTTGACAAGTGATTCTGAATAAATCTTTCTGCAATGACAAAACTGTTCTATAAATCTGTGCTGTCCAATGTGTCAGCCACTAGCCACATGTGGCTATAGTGGACTTGAAATTCGGCTAGTATGACTAAGGAGTGGGTTTATTTTATTTTAATTAATTTAAATTTAAATAACCAAATCTGGCTAGTGGCTACCATATTGGATAGAACAGGTATAGACCACCTTACACATTTAAAATAACTTTTCTCTGACACCTTTGATTCTTTTTACTCTACATTTTTTTAATGTATTTATTTGGCTGCGTTGGGTCTTAGTTGCAGTGAATGGGCTCTTTGTTGCAGCGTGCCGGCTTCTCTCTACTTATGGCATGTGGGCTCCAGAGCGCACGGGCTCAGTAGTTGTGGCACATGGGCTTAGTTGCCCTGTGGCATGTGGGATCTTAGTTCCCTGACCAGGGATCAAACTCGCATCCCCTGCATTGGAAGGCAGATTCTTAACGACTGGACCAGCAGGGAAGTCCCCTTTGATTTACTAAACACTTTCAGGAAAGCTTTATTCTTAATTTCCCTCAGTAAAAAACAATGAAAATAATTCATGTAGTGTCTTCTCTAATCTTATGGTTAATTCTAAGACTAGCTTTTTTGTCTGTTCTCTCATTTCCCTCTTTGGATTATGGTGTAAAAATATCTGAGTTTGAAATCATATGATCAGAGCCTGAGAAATAGCTCTGTGATCTTTTTACATATAGAATTTATACAATCTGAATCTGTTGAATCATGGTAATCAAGCAGTTCAAATGATTTTTTTTCCCAATCAACCATCCATTCAGTATCATTAAGACTTTACTGTGATTAAAGTACTCTGGGATATAAGTAAGGTAATGGAGTAGAGAAGAACTAACATTTATTGAACACTTCCCATACACAAGGCGTTTTTAAATCACAGAATATCTGTAACATAGGATATCTATTTTAATCCTCACGACTGCCCCTGCATAGTCATATTACCCCTATTTTTAATAACGAGGAAATCAACAATAAGATAGGTTAAGTGACTGTACATTTTTTCTGGGTTTTTTGGTACATTTAAAATGTGTAACTCTCAAAATAAAACAAGACTTCATTTTTTAAAAGTTTTAGACTTTTTAAATTTTCTGGAAATTTCTAACCCTTACTCTATAATTGTAAAGAGAAAACAGACTACCACAGAATTCTAATAGTTTCTAATTTGTTCATCTAAAAAATACTATGACTCTGTGAATGGACTCTGGTATGTTTTAAGCATATTCTACCATTTAATATCTCTTTGGAAATAATTTTTTACCTTTCTTGAATGTAAAAAATGTAGTATGTAAAAAGATATTTGGGGCAGATGTTAAAGATGGTGGAGGAGTAAGATGTGGAGATCACCTTCGTCCCCACAAATACATCAAAAATACATCTACATGTGAAACAACTCCTACAGAAAACCTACTGAACGTTGGCAAAAGACCTCAGACTTCCAAAAGGCAAGAAATTCCCCACGTACCTGGGTAGGGCAAAAGAAAAAAGAAAAAACAGAGACAAAAGAATAGGGACAGGACCTGCACCTCTGGGAGGGAGTTGTGAAGGAGGAAAAGCTTTCACACAATAGGAAGCCCCTTCACTGGTGAAGACGGTGGGGGGGGAAGCTTTGGGGCCACGGTGGAGAGCACAGCAACAGGGGTGTAGAGGGCAAAGTGGAGAGATTCCGGCACAGAGGATTGGTGCCGACCAGCTCTCATCAGCCTGAGAGGCTTGTCTGCTCACCCACCAGGGCAGGTGGTGGCTGGGAGCTGAGGCTTGGGCTTCAGAGGTCAGATCCCAGGCAGAGGACTGGGGGTGGCTGCGTGAGCACAGCCTGAAGGGGGCTAGTGCGCCACAGCTAGCCAGGAGGGAGTCTATGAAAAAGACTGGACCTGCCTAAGAGGCAAGAAACCATCGTTTTGGGGTGCACGAGGAGAGGAGATTCAGAGCACTGCCTAAATGAGCTCCAGAGATGGGCACGAGCTGCGGCTATCAGCACAGACACCAGAGATAGGCATGAGATGCTAAGGCTGCTGCTGCAGCCACCAAGAAGCCTGTGTGCAAGCACAGGTCACTATCCACACCTCCCCTCCAGGGAGGTTGTGCAGGCCGACACTCCCAGGGTCCCGTGATCCAGGGACAACTTCCCCAGGAGAACACACGGCATGCCTCAGGCTGTTGCAATGTCATGCTGTCCTTTGCTGCCACAGGCTTGCCCCACAACCATACCCCTCCCTCCCCCTGGCTTGAGTGACAGAGCCCCCTAATCAGCTGCTCCTTTAACCCTGTCCTGTCTAGGCAGGGAACAGACGCCCTCAGGTGACCTACATGCAGAGGCAGGGCCAAATCCAAAGCTGAACCCCAGGAGCTGTGTGAACAAAGAAGAGAAAGGGAAATTTCTCCCAGCAGCCTCAGGAGCAGCGGATTAAATCTCCACAATCAACTTGATGTACCCTGCATCTCTGGAATATCTGAATAGGCAATGAATCTTACCAAAATTGAGGCAGTGGATTTTGGGAGCAACTGTTGACTTGGGGTTTGCTTTCTGCATCTAATGTGTTTCTGGTTTTAATTTATCTTAGTTTAGTCTTTAGAGCTTATTATCACAGGTTGATTTGTTTATTGATTTGGTTGCTCTCTTCCTTTTTATATATATATATTTTTTTCCTTTTTCTCCTTTTATAAGTGTGTATGTCTATGCATCTTTCTGTGATTTTCTCTGTATAACTTTGCTTTTACCATTTGTCCTAGGGTTCTGTGTCTCCGTTTTTTTTTCTGTTTTTTTTACTATATTTTTTAGCACTTATTATCATTGGTGGATTTGATTTTTGGTTTGGTTGCTCTCTTTCATTCTTTTTCATTTTTATTACTGTTTTATTTTTTTATTTTTAATAATATTTTTATTTTTAAATTAATAACTTTACTTTATTTTTTTCTTTTTCTTTCTTTCTTTCTTCCTTTCTTTCTTTCTTCTTTCGTTCTTTCTTTCTTTCTTTCTCTCTTTCTTTCTTTCTTTCTTCTTCTCCCTTTTCTTCTGAGCTGTGGGGCTGACACAGTCTTGGTGTACCAGCCGGGGCTCAGGTCTGAGCCTCTGAGGTGAGAGAGCTGAGTTCAGGACCCTGGTCCACCAGAGACCTCCTGGACCCACATAATATCAAATGGCAAAAGCTCTTTCAGAGATCTCTATCTCGACTCTAGGACCCAGCTCCACTCAACAACCAGCAAGCTACAGTGCAGGACACCCTATGCCAAACAACTGGCAAGACAGGAACACAATCCCACCCATTAGTAGAGAGTCTGCTTAAAATAATAATAACTTCACAGACACCCCAAAACACACAACAGGATGCAGTCCTGCCAACCAGAAAGACAAGATCCAGCCTCATCCACCAGAACACAGGCACCAGTCTCCTCCACCAGGAAGCATACAAAACCCACTGAACCAACATTAGCCACAGGGGGCAGACACCAAAAACAACGGGAAACACGAACCTGCAGCCTGCAGAAAGGAGACCTAAAACACAGTAAGATAAGCAAAATGAGAAGACAGAGAAACACAAAGCAGATGAAGGAGCAAGGTAAAAACCACCAGACCAAACAAATGAAGAAGAAATAGGCAGTCTACCTGAAAAAGAATTCAGAGGAATGATAGTAAAGATGATCCAAAATCTTGGAAATAGAATGGAGAAAATACAAGAAACCTCTAACAAGGACCTACAAGAACGAAATGGCAAACAAACAATGATGAACAACACAATAAAGGAAATTAAAATTCTCTAAAAGGAATCAATAGCAGAATAACTGAGGCAGAAAAACGGGTAAGTGACCTGGAAGATAAAATAGTGGAAATAACTACCACAGCACAGAATAAAGAAAAAAGAATGAAAAGAATTGAGGACAGTCTCAGAGACCTCTGGGACAACATTAAACACACCAACATGTGAATTATAGGGTTCCCAAAAGAAGAAGAGAAAAAGAAAGAGACTGAGAAACTATTCGAAGAGATTATAGTTGAAAAGTTCCCTAATATGGGAAAGGAAATAGTCAATCAAGTCCAGGAAGCACAGAGAGTCCCATACAGGATAAATCCAAGGAAAAACATGCAAAGACACATATTAATCAAACTATCAAAAATTAAATACAAAGAAAATATACTAAAAGCAGGAAGGGAAAAGCAACAAATATCACACAAGGGAATCCCCATAAGGCTAACAGCTGATCTTTCAGCAGAAACTCTGCAGGCCAGAAGGGAGTGGCAGGACATACTTAAAGTGATGAAGGAGAAACACCTACAACCAAGATTACTCTACCCAGAAAGGATCTCATTCAGATTCGACTGGGAAATTAAAACCTTTACAGACAAGCAAAAGCTAAGAGAATTCAGCAGCACAAAACCATTATCACAACAAATGCTAAAAGAACCTCTCTAGTCAGGAAACACAAGAGAAGGAAAAGACCTACAATAACAAACCCAAAACAATTAACAAAATGATAATAGGAGCACACATATCGATAACTACCTTAAATGTAAATGGATTAAATGCTCCAACCAAAAGACATAGACTAGCTGAATGGATACAAAAACAAAACTTGTATACATGCTGTCTACAAGGGACACTCTTCAGACCTAAGAACACATACAGACTGAGAGTGAGGGGATGGAAAACGTTATTCCATGCAAATGGAAATGAAAAGAAAGCTGGAGTAGCAATTCTCGTATCAGATAAAATAGACTTTAAAATAAAGATTATTACAAGAGACAATGAAGGACACTACATAATGATCAAGGGATCGATCCAAGAAGAAGATATAACAATTGTAAATATTTATGCACCCAACATAGGAGCACCTCAATACATAAGGCAAATACTAACAGCCATAAAAGGGGAAATCGACAGTAACACAATCATAGTAGGGTATTTTAGCACCCCACTTTCACCAAAAGACAGATAATGCAAAATGAAAATAAATAAGGAAACACAAGCTTTAAATGATACATTAAACAAGATGGACTTAATTGATTTATAGAACATTCCATCCAAAAACAACAGAATACACTTTCTTCTCAAGTGCTCATGGAACATTCTCCAGGATAGATCATATCTTGGGCCACACATCAAGCCTTGGTAAATTTAAGAAAATTGAAATCATATCAAATGTCTTTTCCGACCACAACTCTATGAGACTAGATAGGAATTACAGGAAAAAATCTGTAAAAAACACAAAGACATGGAGGATAAACAATACACTACTAAATAACCAAGAGATCACTGAAGAAATCAAAGAGGAAATCAAGAAATACCTAGAAACAAATGACAATGAAAACACAATGACACAAAAGCTATGGGATGCAGCAAAAGCAGTTTTAAGAGGGAAGTTTATAGCAATACAGTCCTACCTCAAGAAACAAGAAACAACTCAAACAAACAACCTATCGTTACAACTAAAGCAATTAGAGAAAGAAGAACAAAAGACTCAAATGTTAGCAGAAAGTAAGAAATCATAAAAATTAGACCAGAAATAAATGAAAAATAAATGAAGGAAACAATAGCAAAGATCAATAAAACTAAAAGCTGGTTCTTTGAGAAGATAAACAAAATTGATAAACCATTAGCCAGACTCATCAAGAAAAGAATGGAAAAGACTCAAGTCAACAGTATTAGAAATGAAAAAGGAGAAGTAACAACTGACACTGCAGAAATACAAAGGATCGTGAGAGATTACTACAAGCAAATATATGCCAATAAAATAGACAACCTGGAAGAAATGGACAAATTCTTAAAAGCACAACCTTCTGAGACTAACCCAGGAAGAAATAGAAAATATAAACACACCAATCACAAGCACTGAAATTGAAACTGTGATTAAAAATCTTCCAACAAGCAAAAGCCCAGGACCAGATGGCTTCACAGGTGAATTCTATCAAACATTTAGAGAAGAGCTAACACCTACCCTTCTCAAACTCTTCCAAAATATATCAGAGGGTGGAACACTCCCTAACTCATTCTATGAGGCCACCATCACCCAGATACCAAAACCAGACAAAGATGTCACAAAGAAAGAAAACTACAGGCCAATATCACTGATGAACATAGATGCAAAAATCCTCAACAAAATACTAGCAAACAGAATCCAACAGCACATTTAAAGGATCATACACCATGATCAGGTGGGGTTTATCCCAGGAATGCAAGGATTCTTCAATATATGCAAATCAATCAACATGATACACCATATTAACAAATTGAAGGATAAAAACCATATGATCATCGCAATAGATGCAGAAAAAGCTTTTGACAAAATTCATCACATATTTATGATAAAAACCCACCAGAAAGTAGGCATAGAGGGAACTTACCTCAACATAATAAAGGCCACTTATGAGAACCCACAGCCAACATCATTCTCAACGGTGAAAAACTGAAATCATTTCCACTAAGATCAGGAACAATACAAGGTTGCCCACTCTCACCACTATTTTTCAACATAGTTTTGAAAGTTTTAGCCACAGCAATCAGAGATGAAAAGGAAATAAAAGGAATCCAAATCAGAAAAGAAGAAGTAAATCTGTCACTGTTCGCAGATGACATAATACAATACATAGAGCATATCAGAGATGCTTCCAGAAAACTACTAGAACTAATCAATGAATTTCGTAAAGTAGCAGGATACAAAATTAATGCATAGAAACCTCTTGCATTCCTATACACTAATGATGAAAAATCTGAAAGAGAAATTAAGGAAACACTCCCATTTACCATTGCAACAACAAAAAAATAAAATGCCTAGGAATAAACCTACCTAAGGAGACAAAAGACCTGTATGCTGAAAACTATAAGACACTGATGAAAGAAATTAAAGATGATACAAACAGATGGAGAGATATACCATGTCCTTGGATTGGATGAATCAGCACTGTGAAAATGACTATACTACCTTAAGCAATCTACAGATTCAATGCAACCATATCAAATTACCAATGGTATTTTTCACAGAACTAGAACAAAAAAATTCTCAATTTTTATGGTAACACAAAAGACCCCGAATAGCCAAAGCAATCTTGAGAAAGAACAACGGTGCTGGAGGCATCATGCTCCCTGACTTCAGACTATACTACAAAGCTACAGTCATCAAGACAGTATGGTACTGGCACAAGAACAGAAATATAGATCAATGGAACAGGATAGAAAACCCAGAGATAAACCCACACACATATGGTTACCTTATCTTTGATAAAGGAGGCAAGAATATACAGTGGAGGAAAGAAAGCCTCTTCAATAAGTGGTGCTGGTAAAACTGGACAGCTACATGGAAAAGAATGAAATTAAAACACTCCCTAGGGCTTCCCTGGTGGCGCAGTGGTTGAGAGTCTGCCTGCCAATGCAGGGGACAGGGGTTCGAGCCCTGGTCTGGGAGGATCCCACATGCCACGGAGCAACTGGGCCCGTAAGCCACAATTACTGAGCCTGCGCGTCTGGAGCCTGTGCTCTGCAACAAGAGAGGCCGCAATAGTGAGAGGCCCGTGCACTGCGATGAAGAGTGGCCCCCGCTTGACACAACTAGAGAAAGCCCTCGCACAGAAATGAAGACCTAAGACAGCCAAAAATAAAATAAATTAATTAAAAAATAATAATATTAAAAAAAAAACACTCCCTAACACCATACACAAAAATAAACTCAAACTGGATTAACGACATAAATGTAAGGCCAGACAGTATTAAACTCTTAGAGGAAAACATAGGCAGAACACTCTATGACATACATCATAGCAAGATCCTTTTTGACCCACCTCCTAGAGAAATGGAAATAAAAACAAAAATAAACAAATGGGACCTAATGAAACTTAAAAGCTTTTGCACAGCAAAGGAAACTGTAAATAAGATGAAAGACAACCCTCGGAATGGGAGAAAATATTTGCAAGTGCAGCAACTGACAAAGGATTAATCTCCAAAATACACAGGCAGCTCATACAGCTCAATATCAAAAAACAAACAACCCAATCCAAAAATGGGCAGAAGACCTAAATAGACATTTCTCCAAGGAAGATATACAGATTGCCAACAAACACATGAAAGGATTCTCAACACCCCTAATCATTAGAGAAATGCAAATCAAAACTACAATGAGATATCTCCTCACACTGATCAGAATGGCCATCATCAATAAATCTACAAACAATAAATGTCGGAAGGGGTGTAGAGCAAAGTTAGCTCTCTTGCACTGTTGGTGGGAATGTAAATTGGTACAGCCACTATGGAGAACAGTATGGAGGTTCCTTATAAAAACTAAAAATAGAACTACCATATTACCCAGCAATCCCACTTTTAGGCATATACCCTGAGAAAACCATAATTCAAAAAGAGTCATGTACCACAATGTTTATTGCAGCTCTATTTACAATAGCTAGGACATGGAAGCAACCTAAGTGTCCATCGACAGAAGAATGGATAAAGAAGATGTGGCACACATAAAAAGAAAGGAAATTAAGTTATTTGTAGTGAGGTGGATGGACCTAGAGTATGTCCTACAGATTTAAGTAAGTCAGAAGGAGAAACCAAATACTGTATGCTAACACATATATATGGAATCTAAAAAAAAAAAAAAAAAAAAACGTTCTGAAGAACCTAGGGGCAGGACAGAAATAAAGACACAGACGTAGAGAATGGACCTGAGGACACGGGGTGGGGGAAGGGTAAGCTGGGACGAAGTGAGAGAGTGGCATGGACTTATATATACTACCAAATGTATAATAGATAGCTAGTGAGAAGCAGCCACACAGCACAGGGAGATCAGATCAGTGCTTTGTGACCACCTAGAGTGGTGGGATATGGAGGGTGGGAGGGATATGCAAGATGGAGGCGATATGGTGATATATGTTTATGTATACCTGATTCACTTTGTTATACAGCAGCAACTAACACAATAATGTAAAACAATTATATTCCAATAATGATGCTAAAAAATAAGTAAGAAGGGCTTCCCTGGTGGCGCAGTGGTTGAGAATCTGCCTGCTAATGCAGGGAACACGGGTTCGAGCCCTGGTCTGGGAGGATCCCACATGCCGCGGAGCGGCTGGGCCCGTGAGCCACAATTACTGAGCCTGCGTGTCTGGAGCCTGTGCTCCGCAACGAGAGAGGCCGCGATAGTGAGAGGCCCGCGCACAGCGATGAAGAGTGGCCCCCACTTGCCACAACTAGTGAAAGCCCTCGCACAGAAACGAAGACCCAACATAGCCATAAAAAAAAAACTAAAAATAAATAAATAAATAAAAATTAAGGAGAAAAAAAAAAGTTTAAAAAAAAAAATAAGTAAGAAGATATTTGGCCATAACACACACGTGAAAATGCAAAGTAAATATGCTTTAATCCAGTGGGTATATGGTGCTCTCTTTTTCATACTTTCCATAAAATAATTAAATTTAAAATTTTCAGGCTGTTGTGGGTTTCAAGATAGTTTTACATGTCTATGAGTTGGGTGACATGTGGGGAAGTGGAAAGATTTAAGGAGACGTTTGGGAAGAGGGGTGTGTGTGTGTGTGTGTGTGTGTCTTTTATTGTAAGAATTAAAAATAGTTAAAATTATAAAAGGGAATATCTAAATGAAAATAATTGTTAATATAGATTAGCCACAGCCTTTTCATGCAGAGATAGGTTTCTCAATCGTGTTTGTACAAGCAAAATAGTATATTTCAAAATGGAGATATTATAAAATATTGGGAGGAAATATCTTCATTACTTTTCCACTTGGATTGCAAATTTCTTAATAAATAGGATGTGACAAAATTCATCTTGATATTCCTGTATGCTTATATGAGTGCTATGTACCACATGAATGCTCAATTAATTTTATTTAATGATGATGAAGAACAGATATTTAGTAAACAGTGCCACTTTTTACTTCTCACTTCTAGCTCTCATACATATTAAAGCAAAGCATTATTTATATCAATGTTTGCCAAATTGGTCACAATATTTTTGGATTTTTTATTTCAGTGTATAGAACAAATTGTTGATCATGCAGTTAATTAGCTCACACACGCAGCAATATAATTCAACCATTAGGCTGATCAAAATAACCATACCAAATTCTTTCAAGCTCCAGTGATTTTAGTCATATCGGCCAAACACAGAAACTGTGAAGCTTCATTTCTGTTAGCTTTGCTAAAATGTTCTATCTTTGAAAGTTTCTATCTCTGGTTCTATGGGCATGATATCTCAGAAAACTTGCGCTAAGGGGGTCCTTTTTGGAAGCAAACAAGATTTTGATGTGGCATTTTGTTGTATCAAAAGGTCTTCATCCAGGTTTAAGCATTGAAACTTGCTGAATTCTGAATATGTGTGGAACAGTTTTTGGCTTCCCCACAGTCCGAGGCTTAAATGTAATCACAGATTTCCTGATAGCTGCATAGCACCCAAAAAGGGAGCCACTTTGTGTAACTATTGTTTCAAAATCTCAGATAAAAGTTCTCTATGAAATTAATGCTAATAACCACTTGAATCATACATGGAGTTTTCAGACATCAGGCACAGCAAGATATCTGTAACATGAGACAATGAATGCTACTTGGCAAGATTTGATATTCAATTGGCATGTAGCGCTCTAATATGGATGTTGCACAGTTGGAGCCAGACAGCCACTAACTATACAGCATGGTCAGAATAGTTAATAGCGGTATTCAATAAGTGAATGCTCACAGAAAGTAACCTCTTATCTCTTTTTTAATCATTTCCTTGCTGATTTATTCCCATACCAACCTATTACTAAACTGAAAAGTATGATTGTCAAACTCTTTTTTAGAAATGTAAAAACTTAAAAATATGAGCATTTATGTATTCATGCTTAAAAATGTTCTTTTATTGAATTACAAATAAATATAATGTCCAGTTGCAGCCTTTACAGTTATTGCAGAATGGTCTTAATACAATTATTTTGGAACATATTTATTCTGAAATTATGGTTATAAAACAGCTACACTTGGCCAATAGTGTGCCTCTATTTGTCATCATGAGCTAAGGACAAAATAGTCTAGCCTGTAAGATAGATACATAAAATTAGAAATAGCAGAAATAAAATTTAGAAATAACAAAAATAAAGGACTTTTTCTCTCACCAGGAAAATTCTATTCTAATAACCAATGTCCATATCCAATAGTATCTGTCCTGTTTGAATAAGATATAGTCATCTGATATAAAAATAAATTTATAATAGTAATAATACTAAAAACTCATGATTATCTACAGATGGTTAATCCACACATGTTGGTGTCTAATCCAGCTGGATAAAGGTGATGGTCTTATTTTTCAAGGAACTCAATCCAGTTTGCATTATTCTCCTAATAAGCATGATATCTGGGTTAAGGCTAATCACTAGGAAAGGTGCTATAAGAGAACTATCAACATTAATGACAGACATCTTAGGTAATACCCACTAAAAGATATACTAGATGTTAGAACAAATACTCTGCTATTTAATAAAATTAATAATGAAATGGAACTTATTCAGTTAGCAGTTGTACTTTATTGTCTTATCACTAGACCCTGTCATTCGTTCAAAAGAGACACAAGTTCAAAATTCTACTATAAAATAATGAAGCCAGTTCTCATAAGCTAAAGAACAAATCTGAAGTTAATGATTTTAGTGCTTTTCTATGTATGGGAAGATGCAAGAATATAGGGTCACTGAAATTCTTCCTTAGATTTGCATCTTAACTATTGAGGGGCCCTGTATATCCAAAACACAGAATGCTTCCTGTTTTTCCATCCTGAATTCCCCTCAGGCCACACTGCAGTGGGTTGCAACTTAATCCTTGTAGAACTGGAAAGGCAGGCAACATTCTTTGTTTACCCTGTGTATTTATTTATTTATTTTTTATTTGCAATGTATATTTCTTTTATTGGGAGGTAAATAGTCACCTCATCTAATCTTTTTTTTTAACATCTTTATTGGAGTATAATTGCTTTACAATGTGTTGTGTTATTTTCTGCTGTATAACAAAGTGAATCAGCTATGTGTACACATATATCCCCATATCCCCTCCCTCTTGCATCTCCCTCCCACCCTCCCTATCCCAGCCCTCTAGGTGGTCACAAAGCACCGAGCTGATCGCCCCGTGTGATGCAGCTGCTTCCCACTAGCTATCTATTTTACATTTGGTAGTGTATATATGTCAATGCTAGTTCTTGCAGAGGTATGGCATCATGCTTATTTTTTCATTAATTTTATTTATTTTTGGCTGCGTTGGGTCTTCGTTGCTGTGCGTGGGCTTTTTCTAGTTGCGGCGAGCGGGGATTACTCTTTGTTGCGGTGCGCAGGCTTCTCATTGTGGTGGCTTCTCTTGTTGCAGAACACAGACTCTAGGCGATCAGGCTTCAGTAGTTGTGGTGTGCAGGCTCAGTAGTTGTGGTGCACGGGCTTAGTTGCTCCATGGCATGTAGCATCTTCCCGGACCAGGGACTGAACCTGTGTCCCCTGCATTGGCAGGTGGATTCTTAACCACTGTGCCACCAGGGAAGTCCCTGGCATTATAATACATTTAGCAAATTTCCATTATTGAAAAAAAGTTACATGAAGTCAGTGTTGTCCCTATAAAAAGGTAAGGCATATGGTCGCTCTATTAGGTGTAGTGCTAATGGAGGAAACTGTGAGTAACATGAGTCACACTGTCTCAGGATTGAAATTACAACCTTTGTAAAATGTATACCTTTGGCAAATGCGTTCACTCTTTCTGGTCTACAATACCTCAGGATACTGTTTTGTGATACTAAATAGAACCCAAAGAGGTGACTGCATTTTAATGTAGCTTCCAACACACTCACATAAATGTGTGTTTGTGTGTGCATGTATGTGTATGTGTTTCTTAGATCAAAAGTAAGAAAAATTTTACTCAAAACTTTAAAATACTTAATTTCATTAGACTTCAGTGCTTCTGGCTAGAGAGAATTTAAACACAGCCTAGGATGTTGCTAATTAACAAGAATTTTTAAAGGAGATTAAGGCTCTATTATGCTAGTTTCAAGGCCCATTTTAAAGACTGTATCATGTGTTAATATAGACTTGATCTTTTTTAAGTTGTACTCTCAATGAGTTGTTTTAACTCCATTTATACATACTTTATATATATATTTATGGATGTGTTTTGTTTTGTTTTTTTTTGTCATGGGTGTGAAACTTTTCTCTGAATTTCACAGGCCAGTCTAGCAAGTTAAAAACTCACTTCACAACTGATCCAAAAGAACTCTAGCAGGGCCTAGAGTCACTGTTTTTGGTGGACAGGATTATTATTTGAGGCAGAAGCAGGAAAAGAAACAGTTCCTTTCTGATTGTTGGAGTAATCTTAGAGTGGGGTTTAAAGAGTACTTTCCTCTTTCACTTTCTTCCATTTCTTTGACTCACTTTTTCCCTGGATAGGTGACCACTATTCACCAGATCTTAAATTCCCAATTCTTAATTATCTTTAGCCCTGATCAAGAGGTGAGACAAGTGGAAATGTGGATATATTAAATCTCTAAACAGAAAATTAATCAAATTTCCTTTCAGAATACTTTTCCTTCTACCAACTTTTGATTAAAGCTGATAATGGAAACCAAATTGATGAGTTTGAGTATCAAATTTTATTTTTTCATTCTTACTCACCTTAGGAGGGCACAAAGGTACCAACAGGCAGGCAGTAAGAAGGATAGAGAAATAAAAGATCCTAGATAATCAGTACACTAGTTCTGATTGAGAGCCTACTATGCCTTATTATTGTTCAGATTATTCCTCATCTGTGCTTGATGTTCTTTCAAGATAGGTATATTATGAGGCCATTAAAGTAGAAGGTCACAGCAAAGGGATTGCAGACTCCAAACAAGAAGGAACCAATGTTTCACTTTGGTTCTTAGCATAAAAATGCACTCAGTTGTGTTCATTAGATATCATTATTCATTTATCCATTGAACAAAAAAATTACCAAATGCCTACTATGTTCTTGGAACTGTTCTATACTCTGAGGATACAGTGGTATTTGAGATTAAGTCTTGTCCTCATTGATCTTACATTAGAGAAGGGAGAGGGGGCAGACAATAAACAAATAAGCAAGTAAAGAAATAAGATAATTTCAGATTGTGATAAATTCTATAAGTACAATAAACGGTGATATAATAGTGACTTGGAGTGGGGAAACGTTAGATGGGAAAGTTAGAGATGACTTTTTGAAAATGTGATATTTAAATTGAGACTGAAAGTTGTAAAAAACACTTCCATACAAAAAGTCAGGGAAAGAACTTTCTAAGCAGAAAGAATACAAAAACCCTAAGGGAAAAAACAGGCTTGATGTGCTCAAAAAAAGAAATTCAACATGGCTGAATTGCTGATGAGGTGAGCAGATTATACTGGGTTTTGTAGGATATGGTAAGGTATGTAGGATTTGATTTTGTTATTAGTTCAGTGGAAAGTCACACTGGAGGACTTTCTCCATGGGAATGATTCTGAATGCTGAAAACTTACTGACAGATTGTATATGGAGCATGAGGGAAAGAGAGGAACAAAGGATGACTTCAAGGATTTTGATTTGAGCAACTGGATGGATGAGGAATACTGGAGGAAAAGCAGAGTGTTTTTTAGATGGAAGAGGGGTCAAATTTTTTGGTTTTTTCATGGTTAGTTAGATATGTCTATTAGACTTCCAAGTGGAGGTCTTGAGTCGGCTGTTGGATATATGAATTTAGATCTCAGGGGACAAGTACAAACTAGAGATATAAATTTGATAGTCATCAGGATATGAGTGCTATTAAAGTCGTTACTGGACTTATAGACAGAGTATAAATATAGAGGAAAAGAGAAGTTGGTAACAAGCCCTCAGGTGTTCCAACATTTAGAGATCATGTAGCAAAGGAGAAGCTGGGCCAGGAAAAGGATCTGGGATAGATCATATAGAGCAATAGGAGAAAAACCAGGAGAGTGCAGTCTCAAGGAAGCAAAGAGAGAAAAGAAAGTATTTCAAGAATTAGGGAATGATCCACTATATTAAATGATCCTGAGAGATAAAGTCAGGTGAAGACTGAGAAATAACATTAGATTTGGTAAAATTAGATGGTTGGTAACCTTCACAAGAGCTGTTTCAGCAGAGTGGTGGGGACAGAAGCAAGACTGACGTGGACTGAAAAGTGAAAGAGAGGTGAGGAAATGGTTACAATGAGGGTGACAACCTTTTTTTGTGATGTTTTAATGTAAGAAGCAGAAAAATGAGGCGGCAGCAGGGAAATTATGTGGAGTTAAGAGAGTTTTGTGTAATGCAAATCTACATGTTAATAGGAATGATCCAGTTGAGAGGAAAAATATGTGACACTGTGGGATAGAATGCTAATAATTACATGAAAAAAAAAAAGCCATGGGAGGGCAAGAAGAGGGATCCTGAGAACATTTGGAAGAGTTGGTCTTTGATACAAGAAGAGACACTTTATCCATAATAGAGTATGTGGATACAGATTCAGGTCGGTTGGTAAATTTGCTGGTTGGAAAATGAAATAGTTCTCTTCTGACTGTTCCTATTTTCTTAGTGAAATAAAATGTGAGGTCATTAACTGGGAATAAATAACATAGAGGAGAAGTTGAAGATTTGTGGAGAGACGGAATGGTGAAATAGTTGTCTCAGAGAATAGGAAAATAAATTAGGAAATTGTAAGATTGCTAGGCAGTGCTGTTTGGCCCTTTGGAGATTTTTAATCATACATTTTAAAATCTGAAATTCATCTGAGAAGCTAAAATCCAACCCTCCATTGGCACAGTCTACTCCTGGTTCCAGGTATTGCTGCCCTAGAAAGAGCCTTGATCTGTAACAATTGGAAAAACTTCACTGGCATTGGAGAAGAGAATGAATAGGACAAGTACTTTGCCTCTGACTCTCAAAACATGGGGCACCTAGTCAGGCTGTCCCAGATAGATTAGATTGACCTGTGTGTCTTCCTACATACAAATTTTGCTCTTTGGAATGTCATCACAGAGTTCCAGAGATTTCTCTTGATTTCTTTAATTTTCCCAACCCTCAGATGATGTTTTGCTCTTTGATCATAGATTTAAATAGGAATCTGCTGACTTTTCTACATTTATCATATCCTAATTGTTCCCTCCACATGGCTTTTTCATTGTCCTTTGAAATTGTCAAGATGGACCATGGCTTAATGCTTTACTGAACACATCTGTCTCACACACTCACAGGGTCAACCTACTTGTGGGTGCTGAACAATGGAATTAATGATTGTGCCTATGTAATACCAAATAGGGTATTACAAGGTTTTCTGAAGTAAGATATAGAAGATAAATTTCTTTTGATGGAGAAAGTGGAAGCTGTATTGACTGTATTTCTGAAAAACAGGTGGAGGCTCAGCTTTTGGGTACAACAACAGTGATTTCAATGTAGGGTGATCAGGATAGCCCCACTTTCTATTGGCTGTTCCAATGTAAACATGAACAGTTACCCCTGTCACTTTCATAAGTGTTCTGGTTTGGGCAATAAATTATATAGTCATTCTATCTCAAGAGGCTGATACAGTCACTGACTGTGGAGAAAAATGTTTTCATAGCTAGCTGCTATTCTTTCTGAACCCCTATGGTCTCATAAGAGTAGGGTGTCACTATCAAACTCTTAGAGGAAAACATAGGCAGAACACTCTATGACATAAATCACAGCAAGATCCTTTTTGACCCACCTCCTAGAGAAATGGAAATAAAAACAAAAATAAACAAATGGGACCTAATGAAACTTAAAAGCTTTTGCACAGCAAAGGAAACCATAAACGAGGCCAAAAGACAACCCTTAGAATGGGAGAAAATATTTGCAAATGAAGCAACTGACAAAGGATTAATCTCCAAAATGTACAAGCAGCTCATTCAGCTCAATATCAAAAAAACAAACAACCCAATCCAAAAATGGGCAGAAGACCTAAATAGATATTACTCCAAAGAAGATATACAGATTGCCAACAAACACATGAAAGAATGCTCAACATCATTAATCATTAGAGAAATGCAAATCAAAACTACAATGAGATATCATCTCACACCGGTCAGAATGGCCATCATCAAAAAATCTAGAAACAATAAATGCTGGAGAGGGTGTGGAGAAAAGGGAACACTCTTGCACTGTTGTTGGGAATGAAAATTGATACAGCCACTATGGAGAACAGTATGGAGGTTCCTTAAAAAACTAAAAATAGAACTACCATGCGACCCAGCAATCCCACTACTGGGCATATACCCTGAGAAAACCATAATTCCAAAAGAGTCATGTACCAAAATGTTCATTGCAGCTCTATTTACAATAGCCGGGACATGGAAGCAACCTTAGTGTCCATCAACAGATGAATGGATAAAGAAGATGTGGCACATATATACAATGGAATTTTACTCAGCCATAAAAAGAAGCGAAATTGAGTTATTTGTAGTGAGATGGATGGACCTAGAGTCTGTCATACAGAGTGAAGTAAGTCAGAAAGAGAAAAACAAATACCGTATGCTAACACATATATATGGAGTCGAAGAAAAAAAAAAAAGGTCATGAAGAACCTAGGGGCAAGACAGGAATAAAGACACAGACCTACTAGAGAATGGACTTGAGGATATGGGGAGGGGGAAGGGTAAGCTGTGACAAAGTGATAGAGTGGCATGGACATATATACACTACCAAACATAAAACAGATAGCTAGTGGGAAGCAGCCACATAGCACAGGGAGATCAGCTCGGTGCTTTGTGACCACCTAGAGGGGTGGGATAGGGAGGGTGGGAGGGAGGGAGACGCAAGAGGGAAGAGGTATGGGAACATATGTATATGTATAACTGATTCAGTTTGTTATAAAGCAGAAACTAACACACCATTGTAAAGCAATTACACTCCAATAAAGATGTTAAAATAAAAAAGAGTAGGGTGCCACACTATGATCACATGACCATCACCACCACCCCTAGGACCTGATCTCAAAAAAAAAAAAAAAAGTCAGCATGTCAATCTGACCCTGCCTTCTATTCTGTAAGTTTATACCCCTTAGGTTCTGCCTGAAACACCTTTCTACATCTATCTAGCTGTATCAAGGCCCAGGTCTGGCTTAATGAGTTTAAATTAGGCCAAAAATAGACAAGTGAGAATTATGAAGCATCCCTCTATATAATAGCCGAGACTCACCTACTACTTCCTATGGGATCCTTCTCCCCAAATATATCCATACTGCTTCAGCTAGAAAATCTGGTTTGTGGCCCCCAAATCCAAATTTTAGATAGCTCTCTTTTCTTTGCATCAGATATGCTATTCTCTCTTGCCTGCTAGAGAAAAAGGCCTGGACCAATGAAATTAAGTCCATGGGAGGAAAGGTAGCCCCTTTAAGAACTGATGTACAGAATGTTCAGGAACCCGTGATTCTGTCTACTATGACATCGGGGAGCCAAGATAAGAGGGACTGGTTATAGACACAAGTGAAGCTTTCTTGCCAAGCTTCACTGAAACCACACTTTCAAGAGTCATGGTTTTCTTTTTTAGTTTTGTGGGTTTTAAAAAATTTTATTTTAAAGAAGATTGCAAAAACAAAGCAGAAAAGGAAAGTCCAAAGACAAAAGAAAGATATTTAAACAATGGAGGAAAAATATTGGGTCTGTCTCATTCTTCCTGTTTGTATCAGTTTTTTTTTTCCAGATGATACCTAACCTTTATCTCATCTCCAACATTATTATCAATCCAAGGTTCCTCACCACCCCCTCCTCCAGGGGTGGTTGTGGATGGACATGAACTGAAACTTAGGGATGAGTCATAGTATATATTTCACATCCAACTTAATCTTATTTTAATCAGAAAGTGCAATGGATTATTTTATAGTCTGCATCAAATTTCCCCATGTCAAAATATCTCTATCAAAGTACCTATGTAAAAATATCCTTGATTTCAATATGGCTCCATCAAAATGGCTATGTCACAATGTTATGTACCCACTCATAACCAGTATGGCTGTAAGAATAGGCTCTGTGTAGATCTGGTCTGGATCCACTTATATGCCTCATGTCTGTGTTTAAATGCCAATTTCTTATTTCAAAGTCCATATTGATACAATTTACTCTTTGCTTATATACTTACTCAAAGTATGGTCTTTAAGAACCAACTCTTTATCAATTGATTTGTATTAGTTTCCCTCCAAAACTCTGCTGTATGCTGTAACTGTTTAATGTTGCAGCTCTCTATATTCAGCTTCAGTATTCTCTGTCTAAGTTACTTTTTGTCAACTCTGTTTTGTCTGGGGATAAGCGTTTTTCACACTATGACAATAGGAAGGGGGATTTATATTTAATTATTTTGACTGGAAGCTGCACGTATTGCTTAGAGTACCAGCTGAAATGAATCTTCCATTTGCATTTCCCCTTCAGTAAGCCATTCTACATCATAGAGAGAAAGATAAATAAATATAAATAGATAATAGATAGAAATAGACAAAGACCTGCTAAGTTACCACTATAATATGTAAACATTTGCCTTTTAATAATACCTTTGCTTATTTGTCATTTTTTAGGAACAGGCCTGGAAATATCTTGACATTTAGATATTTAGCATGTGGTATCAATATGAGCCATTGTATTTCAAATTTCCTTAAAATCATGGCTAAACCTTTCCTCTCTCCCTTAAAAAAAAAAACAAAATCTATGTGCAGAATCCCTGGAGTTCATCCCTTCAGAGCATCCTTCCTAGAAGTCCTGTATCTCCACCACCACAACAGTTCTCTGGAAGAAATTACAAGTAAGCAATCCCTTAAAAGGAAAATTAAAGCTTGTAAATACTCAAAAAGAAAGAAAGCAGGATCTTATTTGGAAATAATTTTAGCAGAAAGTTTTATGTATTTATTTTTCAGTAGGAGGTGGGGTTGCAGAGAAGGAGAGGCATAGTCAGAGATAACAGTGTTTCTAACTATGAATATATACATAATTGTGTTTATGCCAGAAGATAACACATTTCCTGAGGAAAAAAAACACTGACCTAGATTAATCTGTAAGATTTTTTAAATTGTATTTCCTTCATTTCTCTAAGTATCATAATAATTTCTCAGACATTCTTAGACCATAGGAAATATTCCCTAACAAAAACCCTAGTATTAGTGAGGAATAGAATAAAAGCAGAATGATTTTCTTTGTTTTATGAAGATGCCATTATTTTAGTATATCTGCTATATCGATCTAATGTGCCTTCTGTATGCTTTCACTTATTTGCTTCCTAGAGAATATAGTGACAAGAATCTATGTGTGTTTGATATTTTTAAAATATCCTAAAATATTTCATGTTTGTTTTTTCATTTAAAATAGCATTATGACTCATGAGCCCAAAGAGGACAATCCTTACATCTATCCATCTTTTAATTGGAATGGCCCTCTGGGAACAGCTAGACCTGAAGCAAATTATGGGGACAAGTATTCTTCAGCCATGCACATGAAGCCACTTTTCGTATGTATCATGCATTTCCATTTCTATATATAGTTATCATCACTGTAGTTCTAGTAAAGGTAATATAATGAACGCTAAGACTTTGCTATAGCAAAATGATATGACAGAATCAGTTGAGATAAAGATATGGAAATCTTAGCTTATAAGACTCACTATCGCTACTATTTCATTTTGTAAAATGGGATTAGGAAATATGAGTCAAAGGTATAATACATATAATACTTCATATGTATTAATATACTATGTATGTAACTTAAATTTGCAATCTTTAGAAAGGAGATTTGAGATCAAAGGAAGACTGGTTAAATTCTATGAGACTGGTCTTATGATAATCATTAAATTATCATAATTTAAAAAGGCAACTGCTATTTTGTGTTTTAGTGTACTTAATACATTAAATAGTACATTGCTCGAGCTAATGCTGAATACTGGCTAATTGCTGATCTCTAATTACAAGACATATTAACAATTATCATGAAGTGCAAACTGTGTTTCTCTGTATGTGTTTAAAACCAGAAATCAGAAAAAAAAGTGAAATGGATTATCACCCGAAAGTTATCTTTATGAATGTTCTTGACAAATGCAATGAATTATAGAAAAATGAAACTAATTCACCAAAAACGAATACCTTATGTTTGTTGACATATTGAATTGTTGTGTTTTTTTGTGGGGAAGGGTCATTTTTAGTTGAGTGACCACTGACAAAATAACCTTCCCCAAAAAACCCACAGTGGGGAGAGTGATATCACCAAGATGGCAACATATGTCGTTCCTGACTTCACTCCCCCTCAGAAGAAGAACTAATATCTATTCAAGAACATGGCACTACTGAAAGAATTCTATAAATAAGGGTGAGACTAAAGCACCCCCTGCACCACAGAGACCAAAAGATACTGCTTCAGAAGGATAAGAGAAGCTGCTACACAATGACTGCATTGTCCCTCCCGTTGCCAGTGTAGCAACACACAGAGAGTTCTTCCCTGAGTCTCTGGTTCCTCCAGTGGGAAAGGAGAGGCCAGGGGGACAACCAACCTCCTAAGTTTCTTGGAGCCCCTACTCATGTGGGAGCCCCTACTCTGGTCTCGCTACATGGAGACTGCAGGGTAATCTGCAGGGCTCAACCACTGGGAATCTGACTGTTATGGAGAAGAGAGAAGGGGCTTGAAACAAAGATCTTGGCAGACCAAGTTCATACCTGCAGTGCCCAAGTAGTAATCCTAACTAATGGTTTTGCTCATATGCAGAACCAAGTCAGTGGTGCACTTTGACTAGGGAACCCATTAGGATACAGATCTGCCTGATTTGGGTACTCAAATGAGGAGTTTTTCTGGCCGTAGAGCCTGGACCAGGGAGTCTGAGGCAAGGAGCTGAGTTATAGATCCATCCACTGGGAAGAGTGTCTCCCAGCCCCATCTGATGAATAGCTAGTGAGAGCACCGGGGAGTTGTGTAGCCTAGCAACACTCCAGCTGAGAGACATACAGAGCTGATTGCCCCCAGAGTAAAGCCAGTACTGGGCATGGAGAGTTCTCTTGCTAAGCCCAGGCAGGGAGATTAACTCATAGCCAAGGCTGAGGGTAGCTCCCAACCCCTCCAGACCAGAAAGCCTGCTTGGAGAAAAATGGGAGTTGCCTGGAATGACCCTTCACTGTCCCACTCAAGCAAGTGACCTGAAACATAGCCCCACCCATTGTGGCTCCAGAGCTCCATCTGACCAGAAGAGCTGGCAAGAACCCCTAGAAGCTGTGTAACCAGCAATGCTCGAGCCAAGAGGCGGGCCTGCCCAGGCAAGGGAACTGAGACATATCCCCACTCACTGTGGACAGTATCTCTCAGCCCATCTGATCAGAAAGGCTGGCAAAAAACCTGGAAGCTGTGCAGCCTAGCAGCACTCAAGGCAAGAGGCAGGTAGGCAGAGCTGATAGTTTGCAGAGCAAAGCCAATGAACCTGTTCGGCCAGAAAACTTGGAGTGCAGGTTGGCTTGAGTTAAGACAACAAAGACCTTCACTGGCTTTATGTTGCTTCTCTCACTGCACCCAGGCAGGAAAATTAATTCATAGCCCTGCTCATTGATGAATACAGCCTCTAGTCTGCCTAACCAGGGAACCTAATCAGAGCACACAGGAAGCTGCATAGCCCATCCAACAGCCCAGATTAGAGTGACACTTGAACAGAGAGCACAAGCCATGTCTTTCCCCATTTGCAGAAAAAAACTGGTGGTCTCACCTGATCAGGAAATTCAGTGCACACTGTTGCCTGATCTGGGTTCCCAAACAATAAAGCCATACAGGTCCTTCCTACCCTACCAGGGAGTGAAGCTAATTCATAGCCCCATCTACTACTGAATATAGTACCCAGTCCCAACCATCTAGTAAGCCTGACCAGAGAATCCAGGAAAGTGCAGCACCATCTAACAGCCTTACTTGAGTAGGGAACCAAGCCAGCAGTCCTATCCAACTGTTCTCAGCCAGTGGCACACCTTCCCGTCCCCAACCTCAGAGCTTGAACAGTTGCCTCCCTCCACCCCCAGCATAACAGTAGGCCCCACTTGCCTAAGGATATTACCAACAAATATGCCTAGAGACCCAAACTGAGCTGACTGGTGAAGATCCGTCTCTGCCAAAGCAAACCTGTAAAGTCTGTAAGATGACCCCAATTACTCAAATGTGCAGATACCAATGTAAGGAATCAAGGATAACGAAAAACCAAGAAAATATGACACCAACAAAGGAAACTAATAAAGTTCCAAGAACCGACGCTAACAAAATGGAGATCTATGAACTGTCAGACAAAGAATTCAAAATAATTCTCTTAAGGAAATCTAGCAAAATACAAGAACACACACACAAACAACTAAATGAAATTAAGAAAACTGCTTTCATGGATGGAGGTCAGGCCCGCAGCCAGAGGGAGGTGTTGTTCAGTGGAGAGGCTGCTCCGTAGGAGGACACCTAGATATCAGAGAAGGCTAGAGCTGAAAAGTACCCTGCAGGTCATCTAGTCTAACCCTCTCATTTTACAGTGAGAAGCCTAAGGTTCTGGGAGGGACAGGGCTTGCCAGGATTTAGACACCTGATTATTGGCAGAGGAGGAAAATTCCAGGTTTCTTAAGTCTTGTTTGACCTTTTTCTACCATTAACTTTTTTGAGCTCAAGGCTCTCTTTGGGGAAGACAAGCAGCTTTGCCCATATTATATAGCATATATCCAAAGCATATGCACTGATATGTTTAAGTGTTGTGATTGTAAAAAGACCTTAATAAACCAGACTTAAGTGGACTGCTCAGCAGTTCTGAAAGAAATGGTTCTTGATTACTAAACAATACAATTGTGTAGCATCAGACCTCTTCATAGCTTCCTTAGGAACTGGGGATGAGCCCTGGAAGTAGACTCTTTAAAACTTAGGAAAGCACCTGATATTTCCCCAGGTTGTAAGACTATGTCTGCACTGGTTAATTGCCAGAGTGCCTGTTTGTGGCTCATTGGTTAAAAAGAATTTCAGATGAAGGGTTTCAGTCTGGGCGCTCTCCTGCCTGACTAATCCTGTCCTGATGAGTCACTGGGTCATGTGACAGCACTGCAGTGTAAGGAAGAAGGAAAAGACTTGATTCTATGGTTTGAGGAGATGTGCTTTTATAAAAAAAATTTTTTATTGAAATATAGTTGATTTAGAATACTGTGTTAGTTTCAGGTGTACAGCAAAGTGATTCAGTATATATACTCTTTTTAGATTCTTTTCCCTTATAGGTTATTACAAGATATTGAGTATAGTTCCCTGTGCTATACACTAGGTCCCTGTTGGTGATCTATTTTACAAACAATAGTGTGTATATTTTAATCCCAAACTCCTAATTTATCCCTCCTCTCCCAGATGTGCTTTTTATAATGGGAATTATTTGCATTAGAGAATGCCTTTTGGGAGTTTATGTGAGCTGAAGTAAATGTGCCAAGTAACTGACAGATGTTGCATTCTTATGACAATAAATTTATACCTAACAATTACAAATACTCTTTTATGAATTTCACTCATATGTTTTGCCCCTAGAAGGGGCAGCTTCTAGGAAAAGATTATAAGGGGCAGCTGTCACTTTTCCATATAATTATTCACTCAATCTCAATTCAGAGAGTATCAACTGAAACAATAACATAGTTTAAAGAGTACTCCATGATTAAGATTGTAAACCCTTAAGGAAGATGAGTATGATTTCTCAACATTCTGTGTGTGCTTAGCCAGTGACCAAAGAACTTCTCCAGTGGCTACACTCCATTGGAGAAATATTGTTTTTCAGTAATGATACAAGAGTGTCCCAGGCCACAAAAAATTTAGCAGTTCAGTTTTAGAATTTGAGCAGCAGCACAGAGTTAAAGAAAAAGTGATGAGCCAGACAGTTGATTTTAGAAAGTCATTGAAAAACAATGTTTGGATGCTTTTAAAATGAGAACAATGAAGAAATTGTTTT
The DNA here is from genome assembly GCF_949987535.1 of Balaenoptera acutorostrata. Classification (NCBI taxonomy): domain Eukaryota; kingdom Metazoa; phylum Chordata; class Mammalia; order Artiodactyla; family Balaenopteridae; genus Balaenoptera; species Balaenoptera acutorostrata. The sequence goes on from NC_080085.1 coordinate 73,599,344, forward strand.
AGGGCATACAAGACAGTATCAGGAGTCAATGGTCCACGAGTGATCTTAGTTCATGTTAAGTTTCCCAGATATGCTGAGATTGTGCACTTGACATTACCTGATGGCATGAAGCGGAGTGGGCAAGTTCTAGAAGTCAGTGGTTCCAAAGCAGTGGTTCAGGTATTTGAAGGGACTTCAGGTATAGATGCCAAGAAAACGTCCTGTGAGTTTACTGAGGATATTCTCCAAACACCAGTGTCTCAGGAGGTGCTTGGTGGGGTATTCAATGGATTAGAAAAACCAATCAACAGAGGTCCTGTTGTACTGGCTAAAGACTTCATTGACATCATGGGCCAGGCAATCAATCCTCAGTGTTGAATCTATTCAGAGGAGATGATTCAGACTGGTATTTTGCCCATAGATGGCATGAAAATTCCTGTCTTCTCTGCAGCTGGCTTACCACACAATTAGATTGCAGCTCTAATCTATTGCCAGCCTGGTTTGGTTAAAAAAAAAATCCAAAGATGTAGTGGACTACAATGAGAAAAATTTTGTGATTGTATTTGCTGCTATGGGTGTAAACATGGAAACTGCCAGGTTCTTCAAATCTGACTTTGAAGAAAACGGCTCAAGGGGCAATGCCTGCCTCTTTTTTAACTTGGCTAAAGACCCAACTATTGAGCAAATTATCACTCCTCACTTGGCTCTAACCACAGGTGAGTGGTGAATATCAGTATGAGAAACATGTATTGGTTACCCTAACAGACATGAGTTCTTATGCTGAAGTACTTTGAGAGGTTTCAGCAGCCAGGAAGGAGGTTCCTGGTCAACGAGGCTTCCCACATTATATATATACAGATTTACCCACAATATATTAATGTCCTGGTCGAGTGGAAGGTAGAAATGGCTCTATTACTCAAATTCCTATTCTCACCATGCATAACAATGATATCACTCACTGAATCCCTGACTTGACTGGATATATTACAGAGGGGCAGATCTACACAACAGACAGATTTCCCCACCTATTAATGTGCTGCCCTCATTATCACAGTTAATGAAGTCTACTATTGAAGAAGATATGACCAGAAATGATCATGCCAATGTATCTAACCAGCTGTATGCATGCTATGCTATTGGTAAGGATGCACAAGCCATGAAAGCTGTAGTTGGAGACGAAGCCCTTACCTCAGGTGATCTTCTTTACTTGGAATTTCTGCAGAAGTTTGATAGGAACTTTATTGCTCAGAGTCCTTGTGAAAATCGCACTGTCTATGAGACTGAGACTTTGAACATTGACTGGCAGCTGCTCCAAATCTTCTCCAAAGAAATGCTGAAGAGAATCCCTCAGAGCACCCTGAGCAAATTCTACCCTCAAGACTCTGCAAAGCATTAACTGCTACTTCATCACTGGCTTGATGCTTTTGTGAAATACTGGTTCTGTTTTCTTTATTCCTTTTGCACTCCCCCATCCCTACCTTTGTGTTGGAGTTTACTGTGTTACCCTGTAATTAAAAACAAGGAATAGGTAACAAAAAACTGAAATTAGAAAAACAATGCATGAACAAAATGACAAGTTCAGCAAAGAAATAGAAACCATCAGAACAACCCAATCAGAAATCCTAGAGTTGGAAAATATGAAAACTGAACTGAAGAATCCAATAGAGTTTCCAAAGCAGACTCGACCATGCAGAAGAAACAATCAGCAACCTGTAGGACTAGACATTTAAAATTATCCAGTCAGAGAAGCAAAAGAAAGAAGAATGCAAAAGAGTGAAGAAAGACTATGGGACTTATGGGACACAATGAAAAGAAACAATATTTGCATGATTGGAATTCCAGAAGGAGAAAAGAAAGAGAAAGGGACAGAAAGTATATTTATAGCAATAATGGCTGAAAACTTCCTGAACCTGGGGAGAGAAATTGACATCCAGATCCATGAAGCCCAAAGGACACCAAATAGGTTGAACCCAAGTAGGGCTACACTGAGACATTATTTAAATTGTCAAAAGTCAAAGGCAATGAAGAATTTTAAAAGCAGCAAGACTAAAGAGAGAAGTTACATAAAAGGGAACCCCCATGAGATTATCAGCAGATTTCTCAACAGAAACTTTTCAGGCCAGAAGAGAATGGGGTGACATTCAAAATATTGAAAGAAAGAACCTGTCAACCAAGAATTGTATACCCAGTGAAACTGTCCTTCAGAACTGAAGGAGGGATAATGACTTTCCTGAAAAAATAAAAAAGCTAAAGGAGTTTATTACCATGTGACCTACATTACAAGAAATGCTAAAAGGAGTTCTCTGAGTGGAGGTAAAAGCACATTAATTAACATCATAAAAACATTAAAAAGGTAGCAAAAACTCACTGTTAATGGTAAATATATACTCAAAGTTAGATTCTATAATATAGTAATGGTGGTGCATAATTCACTTACAACTCTAGTTTAAATGTTTAAGAAAATGAACATGGTAAAGATAACCATAACTACAATAATCTGTTATTAGTTACACAACATAATATATGTAAATTATAACAGCAGTAACATAAAATGTAAGAGGGAAGAGAAGGAAAAGTGTAAAGTTTAGGAATTTCATTGAAGTTAAGCTGTTATATATATTTTATGTAAGCCTCATGATAACCATAAGGGAAAAAATCTGCTGCAATTACACAAAAGAATAGGATAAAGACGTCAAAGCTTACTGATACCAAAAGCATCAAAACACAAAAAAAGAGAGCAGGATAAGAAACAAGAAACAATGGATCTACAAAACAACCAGAAAAAAATTAACAAATTGGTAATAGTAAGTCCTTATTTATCAATAATTACCTTAAACTGAAATGGATTAAATTCTCCAATCAAAAGACATAAAATGGCTGAATGGATTTAAAAAAAAAAACAAAACAAGATCCAACGATAGGTTGCCTATGAGAGACTTACTTTAGCCTTAGACAAATAGACTGAGAGTGAAGGGATAGAAAAAGACATTTCAAACAAATGGTAACCAAAAACAAAAGCAGAGGTAACTATTCTTATATGAGAAAAAAATGGACTTTAAACTAAAATTGGTAAAAAGAGACAAGGAAGGTCATAATATAATGATAAAGTAGTCAATCCATCAAGAAGATATAACAATTGCAAATATTTATGCACCCAACATTGGAGCACTTAAATATATAAAACAAACAATAACACATTAAAAGGAGAAATTGGGGCTTCCCTGGTGGCGCAGTGGTTGGGAGTCCGCCTGCCAATGCAGGGGACATGGGTTCGAGACCTGGTCCGGGAATATCCCACATGCCATGGAGAAAATAAGCCCGTGTGCCACAACTACTGAAGCCCACACACCTAGAGCCCGTGTTCCACAATGGGGGAGGCCACCGCAATGAGAAGCCTGCACACCACAATGAGTAGCCCCTGCTTGCCACAACTGGAGAGAGCCCGCGCACAGCAACGAAGACCCAACAGCCAAAAATAAATAAATAAAATAAATAAATTTATTTAAAAAAGGAGAAATAAACAGTAATAAAATAACATTTGGGGACTTTAATACCTTATTCTCAACAATTGATAGATCAGCCAGAGAATTAATAAAGAAACAGTGGATTTGGATTTGAACAATGTTATAGTCCAATTGATCTTACAGAACATTCTATCAAACAACATCAGAATATACATTCTTCTCAATTGCACATGGAACATTTTCTAGAATAGACCATACATTAGGCCACAAAACAAGTCTTAATGACTTGAAGAAGACTGAAATCATACCAACTACCTTTTCTGACCACAGTGGCATGAAACTAGAAATCAATAACAAGAGAAAATTGGAAAATTCACAAACACATAGAAATTAAACAACACTCTCCTGAACAACCACTGGATCAAAAAATACATTAAAAGAGAAATTAAAAAGTTTCTTGAGACAAACAAAAATGGAAACACAACATGTGAGAACTTATGGGATGCAGCAAAAGCAGTTGTAAGAGGAAACTTCATAGCAATAAATGACTACATTATGAAGTAAGAAAGATCCCAAATAAACAACCTAACTCTATGCCTTAAGTAATAGAAAAAGAAGAACTAACTGAGCTATTTACAATAGTATCAAAAACAGTAAACTACTTAGGAATAAACTTAACCAATGACGTGAAAGATCCAAGAATACTCAATGGAGAAAAGACAGTCTTTTCAATAAATGGTGCTGGGAAAATTGGACATTCACATGTAATAGAATGAAACTTGACCCCTCTCTTACATCATTTACAAAAATTAACTCAAAATGTGTTAAAAACTTAAATGTAAGACCTGAAACCATGAAAATTCTAAAAGAAAGCATAGGGACAAAGCTTCTTGACACAAGTCTCAGTAATTATTTTTTAGAAATTCACACCTAAAGCACAAACAAAAAAATAAAAAATAAACAAGTGGGATAACATAAAGCTAAAAAGTTTCTGTACAGCAAAAGAAACCATCAACAGAGTAAAAAGACAACCGACAGAATGGGGAAAATATTTGCAAACCATACATCTGATAAGGGGTTAATATCCAAAATATATAAAGAACTAATCCAACTCAACAGCAAAATAATAATAATAATTAAATTAAAAATGGTCAAAGGACCTGAATAGACATTTTTCCAAGGAAGATATATGAATGGCCAATGGTTACATGAAAATAATGCTCAACATCACTATTCATTAGGGAAAAGCAAATTAAAACCACAATAAGATATCACCTCACACCTGTTAGAATGACCATCATTAAAAAGACAAGTGATGGGCTTCCCTGGTGGCACAGTGGTTGAGAGTCTGCCTGCTGGTGCGGGGGACACGGGTTCGAGCCCTGGTCTGGGAGGATCCCACATGCCGCGGAGCGGCTGGGCCCATGAGCCACAATTACTGAGCATGCGCGTCTGGAGCCTGTGCTCCGCAACAGGAGAGGCCGCGGTAGTGAGAGGCCCGCGCACCGTGATGAAGAGTGGCCCCCGCTTGCCACAACTGGAGAAAGCCCTAGCACAGAAACGAAGACCCAACATAGCAATCAATCAATCAATCAATTAATCAATAAAAAAAAAAAATAAATAAATAAATAAATAAAATCTTTAAAAAAAAAAAAAAAGACAAGTGATAACAAATGCTGATGTGGATGTGGAGAAAAGGGAACCCTGGTGCACTGTTGGTGGGATTGTAAATTGGTACAAGATTTTTCAAAAACTTAAAAACAGAGCTACCATATGATCCAGCAATTTCATTTATGGGAATATATCCAAAGGAAATGAAAACATTAATTCAAAAAGATATCTGCACCCTCATGCCCATAGCAGCATTGTTTACAATGGCCAAGACATGGAAACAACCTAAACGTCCATTAATGGATGAATGGATGAAGAAGTTGTGGTATGTGTGTATATATATATATATATATATACCACACACAATGGAATATTTTTCAGCAAGATAAAAACGAGGAAATCCTACCATTTGCAACAACATGGATGGTCCTTGAAGTGGAATGTAAAACAAACAAATGAAAAACCACCAAACTCATAGAAAAAGAAATCAGATTTGTGGTTACCAGAAGTGGGGGTGGAGGGAGGGGAATTGGAGGAAGGTGGTCAAAAGGTATAAACTTCCAGTTATAAGATAAATAACTACAAGAGATGTAATGTACAACATGATAACTGTAGTTAACCCTGATGTATGATACATAGGAAAGTTGTTAAGAGAGTAGATCCTAAGAATTCTCATCACAAGGAAAAAAAATTTTTTCCCTCTTATTGTAGCTATATGAGATGATGGATGTTAACTAAACCTGTTGTAATTATTTCATGATATATGTAAATCAAACCATCGTGCTGTACCCCTTAATCTTATACAGTGATGCATGTTAATTATTTCTCATTAAAATTGGGGGAAAAAACACTGTGAATTGATGAGTGACCTCAGAGAGGTAAAGAAAGGGAATACAAATGTGGAGTTTTAGTGACGTACAAGAGAAAGACAAAATGCTGGATGTGTGATGGAATAAAAACTGACTTTTCACACATTAGATAAATGGTACCATCTATGTGGACCAGTGATTCTGGAAGATAGAACTGGGAAGAAACTGGGAATTTTTAAGTGACATATAAAATCAGAAAGAGAATGGTACTGAACTCATTGTGGGTCAATATACGTGGAAATCCAAGAGAAAATACAATCTAAATAATGAAAGAGGAAAGACTAATATTGAGAATATAGCAGGTAAACTGTCTGGGTTTGAATGCAGGTGACATCATGATCAGTTTTGATCTATGTATTAGTTCTCTGTTGCTGCATAACAAATTACCATAGACTCTGCAGTTTAAAATATTATACATTTATTATGTCACAATTTATGTGGGTCAGGAGTCTGGATATGGCTTTTCTGGGTGCTCTGCTCAGGGTTGCACCAAGCTGCAATCAAGGTGTCAGGCAGGCTGCATTCTCATCTGGAGTTTGGGTCCTCTTCCAAGTTCACATGGTTGTTGGTAGAATCCAGTTCCTTAGGAATCACTTAGGTGATTCCGCCCACCCTGCCCCATATCTTTCCTTGCTGGCTGTCAACTAGGGCATCACTGTTGGTCCGTAGAGGCTACCTACAGTTGCCACTTGGCCTTCTGACAGACTCTCTCACAACATTACAGCTTTCTTCAAGGCCAGCAGAAGAAGCTTCAGCTCCATTCTCCTAAGATGGAGTCATATAAGAAAATCTATTAAAGGGAATAACTATTCCATTGATATTTCCTATTATTTTCTCCATATTCTATTGGCTAAAAGCGAGTCACAGGTTCTGCTCACACTCAAGGGTAGGGGGTTACACAGGGGACATGACTCATTGGAGGGTCATTCTTTAGGGTGTGTCCAGATAAATAGCATGTTACCACTTAAAGTGGACTAAAATGGTACTAAAACAGCATTTTACTGGAAGACAAGGTGAACAGGAAAAAATAGTGACCCTTAAAGATTATAGAGTTATAGAAATCTTGGGACAGGTAGATTAATCTTTTAAAACTGAGTGAAGTTAACAGAGTAACATGACATTTTTCATTCATTCAACTAATTTTTTGCCCATTACATGCCAAACACTGTTGTGGTAGTTAAAGAATGATGAAAGAAAAGTTCCTGCTCCATGGAGCTGTAATATAGTGGGGGAAATATATTAAGCAAATAAACACATATAGAATTACTAATTGTGATAAGTGCTATGAGGAAATAGCTCAGAGGGTAGTGAGAGAAAATAACAAAGTTGGTGCAGTCACTTTCAATGCAGTGTGCATATCAGTTTTACCCTTAATTGCAGTCACTAAAAGAAAAGCAGTAATATACAAGAGTTGGACAAGAGAGTTAAAAGGGAAGAAGTGGGCCGTAGCTCCCTTTTGTGGTTACCTCAGTCAAAAAATAGTAGCAATTTCTAAGTAGGGGCAGGATTGGAAGTGGAGGAGGCAAGGTAAGAGAAAAAGTTGAAGTGAAATTGATATTGATAAGGGTAGAAGATAGTGCACCAAACAAGAAAACAATATGCCAAGAGCTCCTTACATAATACCTAGGGAAATTTTCATCTGAGTTTCTTTTAACAACTTCAACTTATCTTTTTCTCAAGAAATCTTTCATTGTACTATGATTTAAAGGACACAAGAGACCAAACTCAGCATTTTATTAAACCATGTTATTAAGATTGCTCTCATTACATATACCTGTAAGTCCCTGATAAGCAAACCTAAAGGCTTATTTTAAGACTTTACCTTACTTGACGTCTCTGTTGGCATTTGACACTCACTGCTTCCTGACTCTTCATTTGACTGCCAGGGTAACACTGCCCTGGTTGTCTGCATACTTCTCTGATTATTATTCCTCAAACTCCTTCTGAAACACTTCCAACTCTGTCCACAACTTAAATGGTGCTGTTTTTTCAGGGTTCCATCTTGTTCGTGAATTTCAAATCTAATTTCAACTCATAGAAGTTTCTCTAGATCTAGACCAGTGATTCTAGTAGTCTATAGGATATCTGTACATTTGTATTTCTAGCAGGCCCCTTAAAGACCTATGTCATTATCTCTTCACTCCACCCTGCTCCTCTTCTGTATTCTGTATTAAAGTGAATGGTGCCATCTACCCAATCATCTAAGACTGAAGTCTGTGAACACTAGGAGGCTCTTTTCTCTCCTTTACTGCTCTCTCTAAATCTAATCGTGCACAAAGTCATGTGTTGTTAATATTTTCCCTTAAATCTAGGGTGACCATCTCACCACAATTTGCTTGGGACAGTCTTGGTTTTAAAAGTGAAAGTCCCACATTCCAGGAACGCCCTCAGTTCTGGGAAAACTCAATCCCTCTGCCACGGACTAAATTCAGGTCTTCAGCATGTCCCTTCTAAATTATTACTAACTAATTCCTCTGCCACCTGTGTCTCTATTTCAGGCTTAACTGTCACACAGCTGCCAAAGTTATCATCTTAAAACCAAATATGATCTTATTGTTATCTAGCTTAAAAGACCATACTTGATCCTGATTACCAATAGGTCAAAGTCAAAATTCCTCAAGCAAGCATAATGTGAAGGATTTTAGCTCCCCTCATCTCTCCAGCTCTCTAGCTTCATCTCTGGCTGATCTTAGGTTTTCACTCTATGTTCCAGCCATACCACATGTATGGTTTCTCAAGTATATGGTTCCAAAGCATTTATGGTTCCATGCCTGGAAAACTCCTAGTCATCCTAATATGTACTTTGAATATCACATTCATGAAGCCTTTCCCAAATCTTTAAGCAGAGGTAGTTCTCTATCCTCTGCCCTCCCAGCAGCACTATTATTGCCTTCATTCTTATACTAAGATATTATGTTATAATTATTTATCTACCTGACTATTGGTATGTGTCTTCCACTTGATTTTTAATTCATCCAGATCAGGAACCCTCACTTATTCATTATTGTATCCTTAGTGCCAAGTACAATGCCTGCCACAGAGTGGTGGTCAACATATGTGTATATGTGCATATATGTGTGTTTATCTTTGAACCATTCTCTTACAGTTGAGGAAAGTGATCAGTGCAATGTTTTCCAATAAAAATAGAGAATTCTCAAAATAAAGGCCTTCATTCCTTTCTCAGATCGGTTTTAAAATGGTATTTTTAAATGCTCATGTACATGTTTCTGAGAGTCTTTGCAATAGAAAAGTGCATCTGTGAGTAGAGATTAATTGTCAAAAAGTAACATGTTATGCTGAGAAAATGAGGTTTTAGCATGAACCCCTATCATAAAACAATTTTATAGTGGTAACAAAAGTCTGGGTTACTATGACATAAACAATGTTGTTATAATAACATATGATGTGGAAACACTAGTAATGTTTAATATTTGTGAATAAGATCATACAACAAAAGAAAAGTGAGATACTTCATAAAAGCAACAAATTTAATTGTGCAGTTATATAGTACTAACATTCATCACTGCAAGATTAGAGTGTGGACTTTGGTACTGTAATTTCAGAAAAAAGAGGTATCTGTTTTTCTTCCATAAATTTGCTCCTGTAATGTTAGTTTCTTACTTTAGTACAGAGATTCTGGATTGGACAATATCTAAACTTGTCTAGGGAAACTGTACTATGAGTACAGTATTTAATGGTTATTTAAAAGCAGCCAACAATTCATTTGCTAAAAAAAATTCTGTGTGTGTGTTTTTTGAAATAACTAAAATGTATAATGGTGATTAAACAAATTTCTAAAATGATTCAGATATTATATGCACAATTTTCTAATACACAACATATCTAAACAAGAATAGAAATTTTATTAAATATCATTTAATTATGTTTGATATTTTTAACTTCCTTGCAGAGTTTGGCCACACCAGGAGTTCCAAAGTCAAGCTACACTCAAAGAGAGAGACAACAAATTGGATACCCAAGTTCTGAAGAGCCAAAAATCCCTTATAACATAGGACGTGTGCAGACAAAACCCAACTAATAAACGTTTCCGGCAGAAAAAAATCTGTATATATATATATAATATATATATAATTTCTATAATTTCTATATATATTATATATATAATATAATTTGATCATTTTCCAAGCATACTTGGAATATTTGTAGAAAACTATGGGTATGAGTTACCTATGCTATAAATTATACTTTACCTTTCTTTCTGTATTAGTGGCATCAATTCTTATCTCTTTATATTTTTAACTTTTCCTTTCCCCAACCCTTCCTTCTATGACCACAGAGCGAAACTTTCATTTCCAATATCCAACTTCTTTAACCAGCAGGGATGGCAAATACTTGTTATCTCCAAAATTCAGCATAACACTTGCTTACTGATTTATGACATGTATCTTTATGAAGTACTCAGTGAAATGCATAGAAGGTTGGTTGCAAATTGCTTATAGAGAATAATGAATACTTTTTAGTTACTGGATAAATCTATGGAATTGAACCAAAGCATCGGCATATAAATAATGAATTTTATTTGAAATGTGTGATTTGATTATAAATTAATTCCTTAAAATAAACTAAGAATTGCTAAATGGTTTCTGTAACTGAGTGGTGCTGTGGAATGATCCCAAGATCTGGGTTGCTCCTTCCCCTTTTCCTTTCTTCCCTTATTCCTACTTCTCTTCCTTCATCCCTCCTTTCTTTAAAAGGCACTTATTTCACACCAACTATGTGCCAAGCACTGGTTAGTTGCAAAGGTACGGATGAATCTGAGATAGTCCCTGGAGCTCAGACTGGTAGAAGAGACAGAAACAAAAACCACTTATTATCCAAGGTTATCAATACAATGATAAAAATGTATACAAGGAAGTAGGAGCTCAAAGAACAATTAACCAAACCTAGGGAGAAGCGTGATGATAATGGTGAAGGAAGAAGGCCATAAAAGAAGGTGATGCCTAAGCTGTCATAAAAAGTGAGTGGGAGATAGCTTTATGAAGTGAGTTTGGGAGAGAGTTTTTGAGACAGAAAGAAAGCAAAAAGTGGAGAAATGAAAAACAACATGGAGTATGCAGGGAACTTCAAGTACTGCTGGCGTGTAAAAGTGAGCAAGGGCGTAAGATAAAAGATGAGGCTGAGGAGGTAGCCAAAAACTAGGTCATGGAGGGTCTCATATGTCTTGTTAAGGAGTTTAGACTAAATTTTATTGGTTATGGGGATCCTTTGAAGGGTTTTAAATAATCATAATCAGATTTTATATTTAGATTGATCACTTTGATGGCTATATGGAGGATGGATTTAAAGGAGATGAGGGACTTCCCTGGTGCTCCAGTGGTTAAGACTCCATGTTCCCAATGCAGGGGGCCCAGGTTTGATCTCTGGTTAGGGAACTAGATCCCGCATGACGCAACTAAAGATCCTGCATGCCGCAACTAAGACCCGGCACAGCCAAATAAATAAATAAATGTTTTTTTAAAAATAAAGGAGACAAGATGAGAGGCAGAGAGACCAGTTAGAAGGTAGAGATGAAGAATCGTATCACTGTAGCAGTGAGAGTAAAAGATTGAGAAGAAAGGCAGATTGAAGCAAATTCTAAGAAGTAAACTGACAGGACATGAAGGCTCATGAGATGTCACAGATGGGAGGAAGAAGTTATTATGATTGAAAGGATGTTGGGACTATTCAATGAGGTAGGTTGTTAACAGATCAACAGGTCAATGAGCAGACTGGGTGAGGGGTAAGAGAACGAAAGAGCTGGGAGGATAGAGGCAGATTAATGTCACTGTAAACTTGGATATCTCAAAAGCATTGAAAACTCAATATTTCTGAAAGTGAGCTCATCTATCTAGTTGCTCATATTAGTTTCCTATGGCCACTGTAACAAATCACCAAGAACTTAGTTGGTTTATAACACTAATTTACTCTCTTACAATTCTGTAGGTCAAAGTCTGAACATGACTCTCACTGGGCTAAAATAAAGGTATGGACATGGCTGTATTGCTCCTGCTCTAGGGGAGAATCTATTCCCTTGCCTTTTCCAGCTTCTAAACTTCTCACATCTCTTTGCTTATGGTCCCCATCAAAGCCAGCAATGGTGGGTTGAGTCCTTCTCACATTGCATCACTCCAAATACCTCTTCTGCCTTCCTCTTCCACTTTTAAGAATTACATTGGATCCACCCAGATAAATCCAGGGTAATCTCCCTATCTTGACATTAGATGATTAGCAACCTTTGTTACATCTGCAACTTTAATTCCCCTTTACCATTTAAGGTAACATCCACAAGTTCTATGGATTATGACATGGACATCTTTGGGGGAAGGACATTATTCTGACTATTGTATCATTCAAGACTTTGATCACAATAAAGGTTTTGTTGGCAAGAGGAAAGGAGAAAATGGGTATTGGAATGGCATCCAGAAGTGTCTGCCACATTCCCCAAATATAATTCTAACCCATGCAGCACCGTTTTTCCCTCACAGAAAGGCAGATGGAGATGGGTTGATGGGGGAATTGGCTTAGCTGTTTCTCCAGCTAAATTGTTTTCCAACAACTGGAGAGAAGGGATTCATATGATTGTTCCAAAGTTGGGAAAGTTTTGCAAATTCCATGATCTCTAGTGTTGAATGTGGAAGCTGTTCAGAACCTGTGGATGCAGTGGGAGGAAGAGAATATAGAGGTCTTCTAGTCTAAGTTACAGTGAGGCTAGTTCTTCTTTAGAGTACCTAAAATCAATTTCTCCACTAAAACTAATATTATGGTATGAGAGCAATTGTGCCCCCCCGAATTTAAGATACATCACAAAGAAACTACAAAAGAAGAAAATTATAGTCCAATATCATGGATGAACATAGATGCAAAAATCTTCAACAAAATATTAGCAAACCAAATTCAACAATACATTAAAAGGATCACACACCATGATTAAGTGAGATTTATCCCAGGGATGCAAGGATGGTTCAATATCTGCAAATAAATCAGTGTGATACACCACATTAACAAATTGAAGAATAAAAATCATATGCTCTTCATGAAGAACCTAAGGGCAAGACGGAAATAAAGATGCAGACCTACTAGAGAATGGACTTGAGGATACGGGGAGGGGGAAGGGTAAACTGGGACAAAGTGAGAGAGTGGCATGGACATATATACACTACCAAACGTAAAATAGATAGCTAGTGGGAAGCAGCTGCATAGCACAGGGAGATCAGCTCGGTGCTTTATGACCACCTAGAGGGGTGGGATAGGGAGGGTGGGAGGGAGGGAGATGCAAGAGGGAAGAGATATGGGGACATATGTATATGTATAACTGATTTACTTTGTTATAAAGCAGAAACTAACACACCATTGTAAAGCAATTATACTCCAGTGAAGATGTTTAAAAAAAATCATATGATCATCTCAATAGATGCAGAAAAAAGCATCTCACAAAATTCAACATACATCTATGGTAAAAAAAAAAAAACTCTCAACAAAGTGGTTATAGGGGGCACATACCTCAATATAATAAAGGCCATATATGACAATCCCACAGCTAACATACTCAAGGGTAAAAAGCTGAAAGCATTTCCTCTAACATCAGGAACAGGGCAAGGATGCCCACTCTTGCCACTTTTATTCAACATTGCATTGGTAGTCCTAGCCGCAGCAACCAGACAAGAAAAAGAAATAAAAAGAATCCAAACTGGAAAGGAAGAAGGAAAACTGTCACTCTGCAGATGACATGATACCATATATAGAAAATCCTAAAAATACCACGAAAAAACTATTAGAACTAATGAATGAATTCAGTAAAGTTACAGGATACAAAATTAATGTAAAGAAATTTGTTGCATTTCTATACACTAACAATAAACTATCAGAAAGAGAAATTGATATTAGAGAAATTCAAATCAAAACTACAATGAAATACCACCTCACATCTGTCAGAATGCCTATCATCAAAAAGACAACAAATAACAAGTGTTGGCGAGGCTGTGGAGAAAGGGAACCCTCATGCGCTGTTGGTGAGATTGAAAATTAGTGCAGCCATTATGGAGAACAGTATGGAGTTTCCTCAAAAAAATAAAAATAGAACTGCCAAATGATCCAGAAATTTCACTTCTGGGTATTTATAACAATAAAACAAAAACAATAATTTGAAAAGACATATGAACTCAAATATTCATTACAGCATTATTTACAATAGCCAAGATATGGAATCAACCTAAGTATCCATTGATAGAAGAATGGATAAAGAAACGTGATATTGTATGTATGTATGTGTGTATATATATATACATATATATATGCACAATGGAATATTAATCAGCCAAATGTAAAATGAAATCTTGCCATTTGCAAAAACATGGTTGCATCTGGAGGGTATTATGCTAAGTGAGATAAGTCAGACAGAGAAAGACAAACACCCCATGATGCACTGAATATGTGGAATTTAAAAAACAAAACAAAGTGAAAATAGACTAATAGATACAGGGAACAAATGGGTAGTTGCCAGAAGGGTGGGGGATGGGGGGTAGGCAAAATAGATGAAGGAAATTAAGAGGTACAAACCTCCAGTCATATAATAAATAGGTCACATTATGCTGTAATATGCAGCATAAGTAATATTGTCAAAAACATTGTAAAAACTTTACATGGGGACAAATACAAAGACTTATCATGGTGATCATTTCATGATGTATGCAAACATGAAGTCATTATGTAATACACCTGAAATCAACATATTTTACTTCATTTATATTTCAATAAAAAATACAAATCTAATGTTACTTCTCTTCTTAAAGCTTTCAATATCGCTCCCTCTTCTCCCAAGCAGTGAAGTGAAGAACAGTATTCCTGTAGAGGAAGGACCTTTAGATGATAATAAACCAAGTAAAAAACAAAAATGAGAGAGGAGACCTTCAAGATGGCGGAATAGTAAGACGTGGAGATCACCTTCCTCCCCACAAATACATCAGAAATACATCTACATGTGGAACAACTCCTACAAAACACCTATTGAACGCTGGCAGAAGACCTCAGACTTCCCAAAAGGCAAGAAACTCCCCATGTACCTGGGTAGGGCAAGAGAAAAAGAGAAAAAACAGAGACAAAAGAATAGGAATGGCACCTGCACCTCTGGGAGGGAGCTGTGAAGGAGGAAAGGTTTCCACACACTAGGAAGCCCCTTCATTGGTGGAGACAGGGGTGGGGTGGGGGAAGGTTCAAAGCCAGGGAGGAGAGCGCAGCAACAGGGATGTAGAGGGCAAAGCAGAGAGATGCCTGCACAGAGGATCAGTGCTGACCAGCACTCACCAGCCAGAGAGGCTTGTGTGCTCACCCGCTGGGGCGGATGAGGGCTGGGAGCTGAGGCTCGGGCTTGGGAGGTAAGATCCCAGGGAGAGGACTGGGGTTGGCTGCATGAACACAGCCTGAAGGGGGCTAGTGAGCTACACTTAGCTGCGAGGGAGTCCAGGAAAAGACTGGACCTGCCTAAGAGGCAAGAGACCATTGTTTCAGGGTGCGTGAAGAGAGGCGATTCAGAGCACCACGTAAATGAGCTCCAGAGACGGGCGTGAGCCACAGCTATCAGCACGGACACCAGAGATGGGCATGAGACGCAAAGGCTGCTGATGCAACCACCAAGAATCCGGTGTGAAAGCACAGGTCACTCTCCACATCTGCCCTCCCAGGAGCCTGTGCAGCCCGCCACTGCCAGGGTCCTGTGATCCAGGAACAACTTCCACCGGAGACCACACAGCACCTCAGCCTGGTGCAATGTCACGCTGGCCTCTGCCGCCACAGGCTGTCCCCGCATTCCGTACCCCTCCTTCCACCAGGACTGAGTGAGCCAGAACCCCCTAATCAGCTGCTACTTTAACCCTGTCCTGTCTGAGCAAAGAACAGATGCCCTCAGGCGACCTACACACAGACGCTGGGCCAAATCCAAAGCTGAACCCTAGGAGCTGTGCGAACAAAGAAGACAAAGAGAAATCTCTCCCAGCAGCCTCAAGAGCAGCGGATTAAATCCCACAATCAACTTGATGTACCCTGCATCTCTGGAATACCTGAATAGACAATGAATCATCCCAAAATTGAGGGAGTGGACTTCGGGAGCAATGATAAATATATTTTTTTCCTTTTTCTCTTTCTGTGAGTGTGTATGTGTATGCTTCTTTTTGGCCTAGGGTTCTGTCTGTCATTTCTTTTATTTATTTATTTTTTTGGTATAGTTTTTAGCACATGTTATCATTGGTGGATTTGGTTTTTGGTTTGGTTGCTCTCTTCTTTCTTTCTTTTTTTTATTATTTTATAATTTTCTTTTAGCTTTAATTTTTTTTATTCTTTAATAACTTTATTTTCTTTCTTTCTTTCTTTCTTTCTTTCTTTCTTTCTTTCTTTCTTTCTTTCTTTTTTTCTCCCTTTTATTCTGAGCTGTGTGGCTGTCAATGTCTTGGTGCTCCACCCGGCTGTCAGGCCTGTGCCTCTGAGGTGGGAGAGCCGAGTTCAGGACACTGGACCACCAGAGACTTCCCGGCTCCATGTAATATCAAGCAGCAAAAGCTCTCCCAGAGATCTCTATCTCAACTGTAAGACCCAGCTCCACTCAACAACCAGCAAGCTACAGTGCTGGACATACTATGTCAAACAACTAGCAAAACAGGAAAACAACCCCACCCATTAGTAGAGAGGCTGCCTAAAATCATAAAAAGGTCACAGACACCTCAAAAGCACCACTGGACATAGTCCTGCCAACCAGAAAGACAAAATCCAGCCTCATCCACTAGAAAACAGGCACCAGTCCCTTCCACCAGGAAGCCTACACAACCCACTGAACCAACCTTAACCACTGGGGGCAGGCATCAAAAACAATGGGAACTACGAACCTGCAGCCTGTGAAAAGGGGACCCCAAACACAGTAGGTTAAGCAAAATGAGAAGACAGAGAAAAACACAGCAGATGAAGGAGCAAGGTAAAAACACACCAGACCAAACAAATGAAGAGGAAATAGGCAGTCTGCCTGAAAAAGAATTCAGAGTAATGATAGTAAAGATCCAAAATCTTGCAAATACAATGGAGAAAATACAAGAAACGTTTAACAAGGACCTAGAAGAACTAAAGAGCAAACAAACAATGATGCACAACACAATAAATGAAATTAAAAATTCTCTAGAAGGAATCAATAGCACAGTAACTGAGGCAGAAGAACGGATAAGTGACCTGGAAGATAAAAGAGTGGAAATAACTACTGCAGGGCAGAATAAAGAAAAAAGAATGAAAAGATTTGAGGACAGTCTCAGAGACCTCTGGGACAACATTAAACGCACCAACATGAGAATTATAAGGGTTCCAGAAGAAGAAGAGAAAAAGAAAGGGACTGAGAAAATATTTGAAGAGATTAGAGTTGAAAACTTCCCCAATATGGGAAAAAAAATAATCAATCAAGTCCAGGAAGCCCAGAGAGCCCCATAAAGGATACATCCACAGAGAAACACGCCAAGACACATATTAATCAAACTATCAAAAATTAAATACAAAGAAAAAATATTAAAAGCAGCAAGGGGAAAACAACAAATAACATACAAGGGAATCCCCATAAAGCTAACATCTGATCTTTCAGCAGAAATTCTGCAAGCCAGAAAGGAGTGGCAGGACATATTTAAAGTGATGAAAGGAGAAAACCTACAAACAAGATTACTCTACCCAGCAAGGATCTCATTCAGATTCGATGGAGAAATTAAAAGCTTTACAGAGAAGCAAAAGCTAAGAGAATTCAGCACCACCAAACCAGCTTTACAACAAATGCTAAAGGAACTTCTCTAGGCAGGAAACACAAGAGAAGGAAAAGACCTACAATAACAAACCGAAAACAATTAAGAAAATGGTAATAGGAACATACGTATTGATAATTACCTTAAATGTAAATGGACTAAATGCTCCAAACAAAAGACAGACGGGCTGAATGGATACAAAAACAAGACCCGTATATATGCTGTCTACAAGACACCCACTTCATACCTAGGGACACATACAGACTGAAAGTGAGGGGATGGAAAAAGATATTCCATGCAAAGGGAAAGCAAAAGAAAGCTGGTGTAGCAATTCCCATATCAGCCAAAATAGACTTTAAAACAAACACTAATACAAGAGACAACGAAGGACACTGCCTAATGATCAAGGGATCAATCCAAGAAGAAGATATAACAATTGTAAATATTTATGCACCCAACATAGGAGCACCTCAATACATAAGGCAAATACTAACAGCCATGAAATGGGAAATCTACAGTAACACTATCATAGTAGGGGACTTTAACACCCCACTTTCTCCAATAGACAGATCATCCAAAATGAAAATAAATAAGGAAACACAAGCTTTAAATGATACATTAAACAAGATCGACTTAATTGATGTTGATAGGACATTCCATCCAAAAACAACAGAATACACATTCTTCTCAAGTGCTCATGGAACATTCTCCAGGATAGATCATATCTTGGGTCACAAATCAAGCCTTGGTAAATTTAAGAAAATTGAAATCATATCAAGTATCTTTTCTGACCACAACACTATGGTACTAGGTATCCATTACAGGAAAAAATCTGTAAAAAATACAAACACATGGAGTCTAAACCATACACTACTAAATAACCAAGAGATCACTGAAGAAATCAAAGAGGAAATCAAGAAATACCTAGAAACAAATGACAATGAAAACACGACGACCCAAAACCTATGGGATGCTGCAAAAGCACTTCTAAGAGGGAAGTTTATAGCAATAAAATACTACCTCAAGAAACAAGAAACATCTGAAATAAACAACCTAACCTTATACATAAAGCAATTAGAGAAAGAAGAACAAACAAACCCCAAAGTTAGCAGAAGGAAAGAAATCATAAAGATCAGATCAGAAATAAAAGAAAAGGAAATGAAGGAAATGATAGAAACGATCAATAAAACTAAAAGGTGGTTCCTTGAGAAGATAAAAAAACTTGATAAAACATTAGCCAGACTCATCAAGAAAAAAAGGGAGGAGACTCAAATCAATAGGATTAGAAATGAAAAAAGAGAAGTAACAACTGACACTGCAGAAATACAAAGGATCATGAGACATTACTACAAGCAAATATATGCCAGTAAATTGGACAACCTGGAAGAAATGGACAAATTCTTAAGAAAGCACAACCTTCCAGGACTGAACCAGGAAGAAATAGAAAATTTAAACAGAACAATCACAGCACTGAAATTGAAACTGTGATGAAAAATCTTCCAACAAACAAAAGCTCAGGACCAGATGGCTTCACAGGCGAATTCTATCAAACATTTAGAGAAGAGCTAACACCTATCCTTCTCAAACTCTTCCAAAATATAGCAGAGGGAGGAACACTCCCAAACTCATTCTACGTGGCCACCATCACCCTGATACCAAAACCAGAAAAAGATGTCACAAAGAAAGAAAACTACAGGCCAATATCACTGATGAACATAGATCCAAAAATCCTCAACACAATACTAGCAAACAGAATCCAACAGCACCTTAAAAGGATCATATACCATGATCAAGTGGAGTTTATCCCAGGAATGCAAGGATTCTTCAATATATGCAAATCAATCAACGTGATACACCATATTAACAAATTGAAGGATAAAAACCATATGATCATCTTAATAGATGCAGAAAACGCTTTTGACAAAATTCAACACGTTTTATGATTAAAAAAACCCTCCAGAAAGTAGACATAGAGGGAACTTACTTCAAAATAATAAAGGCCACATTTGACAAACACACAGTCAACATCATTCTCTACTGAGAAAGACTGAAACCATTTTCACTAAGATCAGGAACAAGACAAGGTTGCCCACAATCACTACTATTATTCAACATAGTTTTGGAAGTTTTAGCCACACCAATGATAAAATAAATAAACAAAAGGAATCCAAGTTGGAAAAGAAGAAGTAAAACTGTCACTGTTTGCAGATGACATGATACTATACATAGAGAATCCTAAAGATTCTACCAGAAAACTACTAGAGCTAATCAATGAATTTGGTAAAGTAGCAGGATAAAAAATTAATGCACAGAAATCTCTTGCTTTTCTTTACACTAATGATGAAAAATCTGAAAGAGAAATTAAGGAAACACTCCCATTTACCATTGCAACAAACGGAATAAAATACCTAGGCATAAACCTACCTAAGGAGACAAAAACCTGTATGTAGAAAACTATAAGACACTGATGAAAGAAATTAAAGATGATACAAACAGATGGAGAGATATACCGTGTTCTTGGATTGGAAGAATCAATTTTGTGAAAATGACTCTACTACCCAAAGCAATCTACAGATTCAATGCAATCCTTATCAAACTATCAATGGCATTTTCCACAGAACTAGAACAAAAAAATTCACAATTTCTATGGAAACACAAAAGACCCCGAATAGCCAAAGCAATCTTGAGAAAGAAAAATGGAGCTGGAGGAATCAGGCTGCCAGGCTTCAGACTATATTACAAAGCTACAGTCATCAAGACAGTATGGTACTGGCACAAGAACAGAAATAAAGATCAGTGGAACAGAATAGAAAACCCAGAGATAAACCCACGCACATATGGTCACCTTATTTTTGGCAAAGGAGGCAAGAATATACAATGGAGAAAAGTCAGCCTTTTCAATAAGCGGTACTGGGAAAACTGGATGGCTACATGTAAAAGAATAAAATTAGAACCCTCCCTAACACCATAAACAAAAATGAACTCAAAATAGATTAAACGCCTAAGTGTAAGGCCAGACAGTATACAACTCTCAGAGG
Source organism: Balaenoptera acutorostrata (assembly GCF_949987535.1). Classification (NCBI taxonomy): domain Eukaryota; kingdom Metazoa; phylum Chordata; class Mammalia; order Artiodactyla; family Balaenopteridae; genus Balaenoptera; species Balaenoptera acutorostrata. Next base: position 73,620,061 of record NC_080085.1, read on the forward strand.
AAAACATAGGCAGAACACTATGACATATATCACATGGAAGATCCTTTTTGACCCACCTCCTAGAGAAATGGAAATAAAAACAAAAATAAACAAATGGGGCCTAATGATACTTAAAAGCTTTTGCACAGCAAAGGAAACCATAAACAAGATGAAAAGATAACCCTCAGAATGGGAGAAAATATTTGCAGGTGAAGCAACTGACAAAGGATTAATCTCCAAAATTTACAAGCAGCTCATTCAGCTCATTATCAAGAAAACAGAAAACCCAATCCAAAAATGGGCAAAAGACCTAAATGGACATTTCTCCAAAGAAGATATACAGATTGCCAACAAACACATGAAAGAATGCTCAACAGCACTAATCATTAGAGAAATGCAAGTCAAAACTACAATGAGGTATCACCTCACACCTATCAGAATGGCCATTATCAAAAAATCTACAAACAATACATGCTGGAAAGGGTGTGGAGAAAAGGGAACCCTCTTTCACTGTTGGTGGGAATGTAAATTGATACAGCCACTATGGAGAACAGTATGGAGTTTCCTTAAAAAACTAAAAATAGAACTGCCATACAACCTTGCACTCCCACTACTGGGCATACACCCTGAGAAAACCATAATTCCAAAAGAGTCATGTACCACAATGTTCACTGCAGCTCTATTTACAGTAGTCAAGACATGGAAGCAACTTAAGTGTCCATCGATGTATGAATGGATAAAGAAGATTTTGCACATATATACAATGGAATATTACTCAGCCATAAAAAGAAATGAAATTGAGTTATTTGTAGTGAGATGGATGGACATAGATGCTGTCATACAGAGTGAAGTAAGTTAGAAAGAGAAAAACAAATACCGTATGCTAACACATATATATGGAATCTAAAAACAAAAATTGCTTCTGAATAACCTAGGGACAGGACAGGAATAAAGATGCAGGCATAGAGAATGGACTTGAGGACACGGGGAGGGGGACGGGTAAGCTGGACGACGTGAGAGAGTGGCATGGACATATATACACTACCAAATGTAAAATAGATATCTAGTGGGAAGCAGCTGCATAGCACAGGGAGATCAGCTCCGTGCTTTGTGACCACCTAGAAGGGTGGGATAGGGAGGGTGGGAGGGACATGCAAGAGGGAGGAGATATGGAGATATATGTATAGGTGATTCACTTTGTTATAAAGCAGAAACGAACACACCATTGTAAAGCCATTATACTCCAATAAATATGTTTTTTAAAAAAGCCTTTAATATCTATCAATTACCCTAGAATAAAGCTTCAAATTCTTACCATAGTTTACAAGGCCCTCCAAGACTCTAAGACCTGTGGTCTCTGTCTCCCTTTCTCTCTTTCTTACCATCTATCTACCTACCTATCTATATATACATCTATGTCGATCAAGTGTGTGTTAGTGTTTAATATTTATAGAATACTTATTATGATGTAAGTGCAAAATGCTTTACATGCATTATCTTATGGAGTCCTCACAAAGTCCCTATGAGGTAGGTAATATTATTTTTCCCATTTTACAAATACAGAAATTAAGGCTTTAATTAGTTTAGTAATTTTCCCAAGGTCACACAATTAGTATCAGAGCTGGGATTCAAACATAACCAACCTGATTCCAAAGTCTGTACCAACTGAATTATATTCTTTCCAGTTTCTTCATACACCACGTTCCCTCTGGCTCTCTGCTCTGGTCTCACTGGACTTTCAGTTTCTTTTTGAGGGCCTTCAAACATGTAGTTTCCTCTACCTTGATAACCTAATCAGAAATAAGTCTCTGGCATTCAGTTGCTTCTTCTGTGGAAGATGTGGCCACAGCCTAACTTAGAGGCTGGCCCTGAAAGTGTTCCTGGGTGGTTGAATGTTTTGTATGATATGCCACATAAGTCCTGAATAGCAATAGGCTTCAGATTGTTGAAAGCCTTCTTTACTCAACCTGAAAGTCTTGTAGGAGCAGACCCTGTGTAGTAGTACTCCTTTAGGTGCTTAATACCACATAAGAGCAGATTCTACCTGGCTCCTATAGTTCTAAACAAAAACATATATTGGATGTTGAGCATTGGTCTCTTCATGATGAGGCGGGCATAAGAATATAGTCTGTGAAGTTGAGATTTTGTTTGTATGCACTGAAGAGTTGCCAAATTGTCAGAAGCTTCTATTATAAGTGCTAGAGACAGAGCAGGAAAGAACCCAGGATAGTCAAAGGCATGGTTTATATACTAGAGATAATATAGTATAGTGGTTAATAGCCTAGACAACACTGTAGTCAGCCTCTGTATTAAAATCCTAGCCTCTCCACTTATTAGTTATGGCACGTTGAGCAAGTGACTTATTTTCTATGCTCTTGGCACTTTAGGGAACAAATATCACGTTTCAGCTTTCAATATGTGCTTGATTATACCTTCCTTAGCTGACTTTTCCAAACTTTTTACACACACACGTATATAAAATTTACTCTTGCCAATTATGTCTATTCCCTTGGTGTATGCCACCTGGATTGCCTGATTTAACTACTTTAATTATGAAATTACAATCAGGTCTGTTTTGTTGACTCCTACATCTACCTCACAGTGACAAAAGCAATTTTTTAATTGCTTCCTGCCAGACACAAGGATGATTTTAGTTTGCCTTTCTGACACTGTCAAGAAACAACTATAAGTCCGTATATCCTTTGCTCCTCATGACTAAAAGACAGAGACAAAAAATAACACAGATAGCAGTGTAGGAAAGTAAGTACCCCTATGAATAGGTTCTCCTCAATTAGGAGAGAATATTTTTTTACCGAACTTTTAAGGAATAAAAGAGTCCACTTAACATTACTTTACTAACTAAAAGTCTCTAGCAAAGATTATCTTTAAGTTTATACACAATGGCTCTTGTTTTAGCTATCCTTGAAATGGCTACAATGTTATAGCCTCATATACAAAGTTATTCATGCTGCTTTCTGACGGAATATTCATCCCTTCTGGGATTTTTAACAGTTTCAGAGGAAATTTTTTATTTTTCCTCTACTGTTAAGCTTTTATTTTAATATTTGTTTTGAGCACATTGTATATTTAATTGTGATTGGTCTAGGTAGTACACATTCAAGGTCTGTGCCTTCATATCATGTGGTTGAGATACTGTCACAATAAAAATATTTTATCTTAGGAATTCTCCCATGTCCTTGCCCACAAAGTTTGTGTTATGACACTTGTAATTTAGAGACTTGGTAGGATTGAGTGAGTGCCTGGCTGGGTGTTTTATTAGACTGGAAGAGGAATAATATTTTGAGTAAGTCAGAAAAGCGAATTTCAAGGAGGGCATCTAAGACCAAGAGAAGCAGGCAGGTATGATAGGGCCAGAGAGAAAAAAAGAGGTCAAGATTTTAGTTTCCTCCCCTATAACATTAAGAAGTTAGACTAGATGGCCTCTCAGTTCCCTTAGAGCCATTAAGTTGCATCATCCAAATCCTGCAGGATGAACCAAGATATGTCCAGAAAGTGGATCAGATCTAGGAGGACAATTAGCAGAGATCAGTTTCCCAGGCTTACTGACTGGGAAACAAAAATCCTAGACTAAAAAATCAGGGCCACAAAAAGCTGCTTTCTAATTATGGATCTGAGTGATATGCACAGGGCATCAGCAACAAAAGACACACTTGATGCTGAGCCAAACACCTTTTCAGGAGGAACTTCCTACATGCCTCCTGCCCAGGGTCACTCAGAACAGTTTTCAACATAGGTGCAGACTTGAATCTATAGACACAAAATTAGGAGTGACTGTCTAAAATAACGGACTAGAGGAGCAGGGATAATTCTAGATAAAGGCCATCATAGCAAATATCTTTGTCAGGGATTAGGGATGAGTTCAAAAGGAAAATTCTTACTTAAAAATTATGTCCTGCAAAATTACTAGATTATATTTCTAGAAAGAAAATAATTTTCTTTCGTTTAGCAATAACATTCTATTGAAATATGTTACAAGGTGTTTTATATTTTCATGTTCCTAAAACAGAGCTGTATCCAATTTTGTAGTAGGCCATTATGAATAGATTTGAAAAGACTGGAGCTTTCAACATTAGTAATGAAATCAAAGCATGTTTCGTCTTTTCTAAAAGTTCTTGAAACTCTGAAGTCCTGATAAACTTACCAGGATTTCCTTTCTGTGTTAGGTAAGATAAAGGTCCAGTTATGGTCCCCAAATGAGAGTCAAAATGTGTGTTAGTCAGAAGCCTGCAATTCACAGAATTGTTTTCCTTTTAAGAAAGCTGGCATCTGGCAATAGCGTGTTTACTTTCCAAACACAGGACTGGAGAATATGTTAAGCTTTCTGATGGGAACCCCAAATTTTAACAGTTTAGTATCTGATTAGGTAAATCCATTTGAAATCAGCTGTAACACATGTATATTATGTTTTTGAATCACATGATTAAAATGAAGCATTATACTATATATTAAATTACTTTCTTGCCTAAGGCTCCTTGAAACAAAACTAATTCTCACTGGTGAACTCATTACTGATATTGAGGAACTCCCTTGGTAGATGTAGTATTTGTAGGATAGTATTTCAATGCCCAGAGCCTTAGCTGAACAGATAATCAGATATGTCACTACATTAACCTTAGGATATTTTCTCTGTCAGCATTCAAAACTAGGTATTTAGACTGAGAGTAAAAGAATATATTCTCAAGTATAGGAATGAAGAAGGCACTATACACTTTTATGTCTCTGGGAATAGAGGATAAATGCAGGCATGAATCATAGTTGGGAGTATACTGCCTAATGTTTTCAGATTACAAAATGAAAATGAAGCATTCTTTTTCTTTAATTTTTAATGGAGTATAGCTGCTTTACAATGTTGTGTTAGTTTCTACTGTACAGCAAAGTGAATCACCTATATGTATACATATATCCCCTCTTTTTTGGATTTCCTTCCCATTTAGGTCACCACAGATCACTGAGTAGAGTTCCCTGTGCTATACAGTAGGTTCACATTAGTTATCTATTTTGTATATGGTAGTGTGTATATGTCAATCACGATCTCCCAATTAATCCCACACTCCCTTCCCCCTTGGTATCCATACGTTTATTCTCTATATCTGTGTCCCTATTTCTTCTTTGCAAATAAGTTCATCTATAACATTTTTTTAGAATTCACATATATGCATTAATATACGATATTTGTTTTTCTCTTTCTGACTTATTTCACTCTGTATGACAGTCTCTAGGTCCATCCACATCTCTACAAATGACCCAATTTCGTTCCCTTTTATGGCTGAGTAATATTCCATGTATATATGTACCACATCTTCTTTATCCATTCCTCTGTTGATGGACATTTAGGTTGCTTCCATGTCCTGGCTATTGTAAATAGTGCTGCAGTGAATATGGGGGTGCATGTGTCTTTTTGAATTATGGTTTTCTCTGGGTATATGCCTAGGAATGGGGTTGCTGGGTCATATGGTAGTTCTATTTTTAGTTTTTTAAGGAAACTCTATACCGTTCTCCATAGTGGTAGTATCAATTTACATTCCCACCAACAGTGCAAGAGGGTTCCCTTTTCTCCACACCCTCTCCAGCCCTTATTGTTTGTAGATTTTTTGATGATGGCCATTCTGACCGGTGTGAGGTGATCCCTCATTGTAGTTTTGATTTGCATTTCTCTAATAATTAGTGATGTTGAGCAGCTTTTCATGTACCTCTTGGCTATCTGTATATCTTCTTTGCAGAAATGTCTATTTAGCTCTTCTGCCCATTTTTTGATGGGGTTTTTTATTCTTTTCATATTGAGCTGCATGAGCTGTTTGCATATTTTGGAGATTAATCCTTTGTCAGTTGCTTCTTTGCAAATATTTTCTCCCATACTGAGGGCTGTCTTTTCATCTTGTTTATGGTTTCCTTTGATGTGCAAAAGCTTTGAAGTTTCATTAGGTCCCATTTGTTTATTTTTGTTTGTATTTTCATTACTCTAGGAAGTGGGTCAATTTGTTAATTTCATTCTTTTACATGTAGCAGTCCAGTTTTCCGAGCACCACTTATTGAAGAGGCTGTCTTTTCTCCATTGTATATTCTTGCCTCCTTTATCAAAAATAAGGTGACCATATGTGTGTGGGTTATCTCTGGGCTTACTATCCTGTTCCATTGATCTATATTTCAGAAATATACTGTCTTGATGACTGTAGCTTTGTAGTATAGTCTGAAGTCAGAGAGCATGATTCCTCCAGCTCCGTTGTTCTTTCTCACGATTGCTTTGGCTATTCGGGGTCTTCTGTGTTTCCATACAAATTCTGAATTTTTTTGTTCTAGTTCTGTGGAAAATGCCATTGGTAGTTTGCTAGGGATTGCATTGAATCTGTAGATTGCTTTGGGTAGTTGAGTCATTTTCACAAAATTGATTCTTCCAATCCAAGAACATGGTATATCTCTCCATCTGTTTGTGTCATCTTTAATTTCTTTCATCAGTATCTTATAGTTTTCTGCATACAGGTCTTTTGTCTCCTTAGGTAGGTTTATTCCTAGGTATCTTATTCTTTATGTTGCAATGGTAAATGGGAGAGTTTCCTTAATTTCTCTTTCAGATTTTTCATCATTAGTGTATAGGAATGCAAGGGATTTCTGTGCATTAATTTTGTATCCTACTACTTTACCAAATTCATTGATTAGCTCTAGTAGTTTTCTGGTAGCATCTTTAGGATTCTCTATGTATAGTATCATGTCATCTGCAAACAGTGACAACTTTACTTCTTTTCTGATTTAGATTCGTGTCATTTCTTTTTGTTCTCTGAGTGCCGTGGTTAGGACTTCCAAAACTATGTTGAATAATAGTGGCGAGATTGGGCAACCTTGTCTTGTTCCGGATCTTAGAGGAAATGCTTTCAGTTTTTCACCACTGAGAATGATGTTTGCTGTGGGTGTATCATGTATGGTCTTTACTATATTGAGGTAGGTTCCCTCTAAGTCCTCTTTCTGGAGAGTTTTTTTAATCATAACTCGGTGTTGAAAATTGTCAAAAGGTTTTTCTGCATCTATTGAGAATATCATATGGTTTTTATCCTTCAATTTTTAGTATGGTGTATCACATTGATTGTTTGGTGTATGTTGAAGAATCCTTGCATCCCTGGGATAAATCCCACGTGATCATGGTGTAGGACCCTTTTGATGTGTTATTGGATTTGGTTTGCTAGTATTTTGTTGAGGATTTTTGCATCTATGTTCATCAGTGTTATTGGCCTGTAATTTTCTTTTTTGTGATATCTTTGTCTGATCTTTATGATTTCTTTCATTCCACTAACTTTGGGGGTTTTTTGTTCTCCTTTCTCTGGTTACTTTAGGTGTAAGGTTGGGTTGTTTATTTGAGATTTTTCTTGTTTCTTGAAGTATGATTTTATTGCTATAATCTTCCCTCTTAGAACTGCTTTTGCTGCATCCCATAGGTTTTGGGTCATCATGTTTTCATTGTGATTTGTTTCTAGGTATTTTTTGAATTCCCCTTTGATTTCTTCAGTGATCTCTTGGTTATTTAGTAACATATTGTGTAGCCTCCAAGTTTTGTGTCTTTTTACAGTTTTTTTTTCCTGTAATTGATTTCTAATTTCATAGTGTTGTGGTCAGAAAACGTGCTTCATACGATTTCAATTTTCTTAAATTTACCAAAGCTTGATTTGTGACCCAAGATGTGATCTATCCTGAAGAATGTTCTGTGTGCACTTGAGAATAAACTGTATTCTGCTACTTTTTGATGGAATGTCCTGTAAACATCAGTTAAGTCTATGTTGGCTAATGTGTCATTTAAGCCTTGTTTCCTTGCTAATTTCTTGTCTGGATGACCTGCCCATTGGTGTAAGTGGGGTATTAAGGTTCCCCTCTATTATTGTGTTACTGTAGATTTCCCCTTTTATGGCTGTTAGTATTTGCCTTATATATTGAGGTGCTCCTTTGTTGGGTGCATAAATATTTACAATTGTTATATCTTCTTCTTGGATTGGTCCCTTGAACATTATGTAGTGCCCTTCTTTGTCTCTTATAATAGTCTTTATTTTAAAGTCTACTTTCTCTGATATGAGAATTGCTACTCCTGTTTTCTTTTGATTTCCATTTGCATGGAATATCTTTTTCCATCCCCTCACTTTCAGTCTGTATGTGTCCTTAGGTCTGAAATGGGTCTCTTGTGGACAGCATATATACGGTTCTTGTTTTTGTATCCATTCAGCCAGTCTGTATCTTTTGTCTGGAGCACTTAATCCATTTACATTTAGGCTAATTATTGATATGTATGTTCTTATTGCCATTTTCTTAATTGCTGTGGGTTTGTTCTTGTAGGTCTTTTTCTTCTCCTGTGTTTCCTGTCTAGAGCAGTTCCTTTAGCATTTGTTGTAAAGCTGGATTGATGGTGCTGAATTTTCTTAGATTTTGCTTGCCTGGAAAGCTTTTGATTTTGCTCTCGAATCTGAATGAGATCCTTGCTGAGTAGAGTAATCTTGGTTGTAGGTTTTCCCCTTTCATCACTTTTAATATATCCTGCCCCTTCCTTCTGACCTGCAGAGATTGAGCTGAAAAATCAGCTGATAACCGTATGGGGATTCTCTTGTATGTTACTTGTTGCTTTTCCCTTTCTGCTTTTAATATTTTTTCTTTGTGTTTAATTTTTTTAGTTTGATTAATATGTGTCTTGGCATGTTTCTCCTTGGGTTTTTCTGGTATGGGACTCTCTGCCCTTCCTGGACTTGATTGACTATTATTTTCCCATGTTAGGGAAGTATTCTACTCTCATCTCTTGAAATATTTTCTCAGGCCCTTTCTCTTTCTCTTCTCCTTCTGGGACCCCTATAATTTGAATGTTGGTGCATTTGATATTGTCCCAGAGGTCTCTGAGACTGTCCTCATTTCTTTTCATTCTTTTTTCTTTATTCTGCTCCATGGCAGTTATTTCCACCATTCTATCTTCCAGGTGGCTTATCCGTTCTTCTGCCTCAGTTATTCTGCTTTTGATTCCTTCTAGTGTGTTTTTAATTTAGTCATTGTGTTGTTCATCACTGTTCATTTGTTCTTTAGTTCTTCTAGGTCCTTGTTAAACATTTCTTGTATTTTCTCAATCTGTGCCTCCATTCTATTTCAGAGATTTGGCATCATCTTTACTATAATTATTCTGAATTCTTTTTCAGGTAGATTGCCTATTTCCTTTTCATTTATTTGGTTTTGTGGGTTTTTACCTTGCTCCTTCATCTGCAACATACTTCTCTGTCTTCTAATTTTCTCTAACTTGCTGTGTTCAAGTTCTCCTTTCCACAGGCTGCAGGGTCATAACTCCTCTCGCTTCTGGTGTCTGCCCCCAGTGGGTGAGGTTGGTCCACTGGCTTGTGTAGGCTTCCTGGTGGGAGGGACTGTTGCCTGAACTCTGGTGGGTGAAACTGGATCTTGTCCCTCTGATGGGTAGGGTCATGTCTGGTGGTGTGTTTTGGGGTATCTGTGAGCTTGGTACGACTTTAGGCAGCCTGTCTGCTGATGGGTGGTTTTGTGCTCCTGTCTTGCTTGTTGTTTGTCATGAGGTGTCCAGTACTGGAGCTGCACGCAGTTGGGTGGAGCCAGGTCTTGGATTGGAGATGGAGACCTCTGGGAGAGCTCTCTCTGATTAATATTCCCTGGGGCCAGAAATTCTCTGGTGGTCCAGCATCCTGGACATTGCACCCCTACCCCAGAAGCTCAGGCTCAACCCCCAGCTGGGGAACCAAGACCCTGCAAGCCACACATCATGGCAATAAAGGGAAAAAAATTGGGGGGGAGAAAACAAACAGAGAAACAAAATTGAAGACAAATAGCAAAGACAGAAGCAAACAAACAGCAATTTAAAAAAAAGGCATACAAAACCCCAGACAAATGGTAAAAGCAAAACCAAACAAACAAAAGCAAGGAAACACACACAAACTACAAAAAAAGAAACAAAAACAAAGTAAACGAAAAACCAGAGAACAACCAGACAAACAAAAGAACCCCAAAACGAAATCAAACAATTAAAAACAAAACTAACAAAAACACAAAGGAAACAACAAAACTAAAGTGGAATGCAAACTGAAGAATAAAGCAAAGAAAACAAAACAAACACATAAAAACGATTTAATAAAAGATAAAAACAAAACCGAACAAAGAAAAGATAAAAGGAAAAAACAGAATGAAAAAGCAAAGTAAAAATAGAAATATAAAACAATAAAATATATTAAATTTTTTTAATTTAAAAGAGAAAAAAGAAAAAAACGAACAAACCAAAAAAAAACCCCAGAAAAACTAAATAAAAATAAAAATTAAAAATAAAAATAATTTAAGGAAACAAAACAATACCAACAGCTGAATGAATCAAAACATAATAAAAATAATCGTAATAATAGTATTTCCCTGGGGTCTCAGCTGTCACTGTCCTTGCCCCTGTTGTGAGCCACAGCCCACCTCTGCCTCCCCAGGAGGCCCTCCACTGCCTCTAGGTTGGTCTCTGGACCTGCTGTGGGCCCTGTGGGGACAGCTCAGACTCTGATCTGGCCCAACTCTTATGTGTGCTTGCCCCCAAAGTCCACAGCTGCCAGAGTTAGATTGGCTTCCTTTATGGGAACACTCTTCCATTCAGGTATTCCATAGATGCAGGGTCTATCAAGCAGATCGCGGGCATTTAATCTGTGGCTTGTGCAGCTGAGGGAAAGATTTTCGTTACTCTTCCTTAGTCACCCTGCCACTGGGGCTCAGCTGTGGTTTTAGCCCCACCTCTGCATGTGGGCCACCCACAGGAGTCTGCTCCCGAGCCTGCCCTAGAGCACTCAGGTCTGCCCCAGTGAGGACAGGTCACAGAGGTGGCATGGCTTCCTGGGTCACAGGACCCTCAGCTGTGACAGGTGCACGGGTAAGCCAGCGGCCACAGGCACAAGTGATCCAGCCCTAGTGGGAGTCTTTTCTAGTGCCTGGTGGCAGGTGTGCAAGGGCCAGCCCTGGTGGGGCCCTTTCCTAGTGCCTCGGGAGGCAGGGGACAGCACGTGTTGAGAGAGAGGCCGCAATGATGGCTCCACCCCCTGTGCATCACTCAACAGTGGCACCTTGCTTCCATGGCAGACCAGGTTTCCTCCACAAGCATTCCTTGTTGCAGATTTCCTCCCCCCGTCCCTTCAGTCTGTCTCCTTGCAGCCAACAGAAGTTCTCCCCCCAGGTTTGCTCTCCAATCCCCACACTACAGCTCTCAGCCCACAGTGGACATGCACACCAGTGGATACATGTCCCAGTCTGAGGCACACAGGGCCATGGCACGGACTGTCTATGTAGTTCTCACTCTGTCCCGTCTGCCACAGACAGGCCATTTCACCCTCCTCTGACAGCCTCAGATGTTTCCCTTCTGTCCCAACTGATTTCCCTGTTGGTGATGGGGTTTCCCTGAATGCGGGAACCTCTCCTCTGCTTCAGCTCCCCCCCAGGTCTGCAGGTCCCGTCCTGCTTCCTCTCCTCTTCCTTCTCCCTTCTTCCTTCCATCCTACCCTGTTATGCGGGGATCTTTATTGTCCTTTCCAGTGTCCAAGGTCTTCTGCTAGTGTTCAGCTGGTGTTCTGTGAGAATTGTTCCATCTGTAGATGTATTCTTGATGCATTTGTGGAGAGAGATGAACTCCATGCCTTCCTACTCCTCTGCCATCTTTAAAACCCAGAAGCATTCTTTATGGAAATGATAACACTGGAAGAGAGAGAGATATTGAGATTGGTGTATTATATACTAATGCGAGTGTTTTTCTTGCTTTCCTCTGTAGTTTTACCTCTCTGAGTAACACTAATGGCTAAAAGCTAATAAGTGCTTACTGTGTGCCAGCCACAGTGCTAAATGTTTTTATGTTATGTCACCACTTCACTAATGGGGAAACTTAAACATAGAAAATTTAAGTCACTTTTCCAATGTCATAGTGCTGAGTAGCTAAGGAAGGCTTTGAACTCAGAAGTAACTCTAATGTCAGTGCTCTTAACTGCTGTATTAGTTTCTTGTGGTTGCTATAACAAATTACCACAAATTGGGCAACTTAAAACAGTAGGCATTTATTCTCTCACAGATCTGGAATATAAAACCCTGAATTCAAAGTGTCAGCACTGTTGCTCTGCCACCAGAAGTTCTAGGGAAATATCCATTCCCTACCTCTTCCAGCTTCTGATGGCTTTGTTGGCTTGTGACCACATCATGCCAATCTCCGCCTCCATCTTCACATCACCTTCTCCTCTGTGTATGTCTCTGTCTCCTCTTCTGTCTCTTAACAGACAAGCAAGATCCTTAACTTAATCACATATTTTGACATTTAAGTAATGTTCACAGGTTCCAGGGGTTAGGGACATAGTTTTGGGGATGTCACCATTTAGCCCACTATAACTACTATGATACACGTTCTCCTATTCAGTTTCGTTTGTTCTCAAACATTGACTTTTTAGCAGGCATTTTTAATTTTATAACCAATATCCCCTTCATCTTTGCTAACAGAATCCCAGTTTTGTTTGGGTCATCTAAGTTTGTCCCTGTTTTTTCCAGCATCCCTTGCAGCTATTTCTGGCCAATGAAATTGAATGGGGAGTATGATGGGGATAGGGGTCTGGGAAAGTTTTTGCCTTCCTGATAAGAGGAGATGGACTTCCCTAGTCCTTCCACTACATCTAGCAATTCCACTCATGAGTATTTATCCAAGACAAAGGAAAACTTATGTTCACACAAAACCTATACATGAATAGAAGCTTTATTTGTAGTAGCCAAAACTGGGGAGGGGGGGGGAAGCCAAATGTCCTTCAACTGGTGAATGGATAAACCATAATACATCCATATGATGTACTACTGTTCAGCAATAAAAAGAATGAGCTATTGATACATGCAACAACCTGGATGAATTTCCAAAGAATTATGTGTGAAAAATGTAAATCCTAAAATTTTCCAAACTATACGATTCCATTTTTATAACATTTTTGAAATGACTACATTTTAGAAACAGAAAGCATGTTCATGGTTGTCAGGGGTTGGGTTGCAGGAGGTAGAATAGAGTTTGCTGTGGTTATAAAAGAGCAACAAGAGGGATCCTTGTGGTGAAGGAATTATTCTGTACCTTGACTGTGGTGGTGGATACAGGAACCTACACATATGATAACAGTGCATAGAACTAAATTCACACACACACACACACACACACGAATACAAATAAAACTGGGGAAATCTGAATAAGATTGATGAACTCTACTAATGTCAGTATCCTGGTTGCTATATTGTACTATAGTTTTGCAAGATGTTACCATTGGGGAAAACTGGGTAAAGGGTACATTGATTATTTATGTGTTATGTCTTACAACTACATGTGAATCTACACTATCTTAATAAAAAAGATAATGTCATGATGGTATATTTATAGAGTGTTAAGGAATACAACAGGAGGAAGTACTTAAATCTGCCTTGGATGTGGGGAAAAGGGAAGACTTTGTATTGAAATAGATGCCTAAACTGAGTCTTGAAAAATGAGTAGGAGCACTCCAGGTAGATGGAAAATGTATATAGGGGATACTCCAGGAAGAGAGACTAGAAGGCAAAGAAACCTGAGAGAGCATGCCAGACTGAGTGAGCTGTAAGTAAGTGAAGTATGGCTGAAGCATAAAAAGCATATGCATGAGATATCACTTTTCCTGAAATGTTCACCATTGGTAGTAGTCAAAAGGAATCCCTGGAATTCAACACTATGATACATAAGAATTGAAAGAGAACCCTAGCATTTCTTGTTCTCCAAGAGTTAGGAGAAAGACATACCTCCTTCCCTGGTCTCCACCTTTTCATTACATAAATGAAGAATTGGCCTCATATCTCTCTGTATTCCTTGCAGGATCCCCACCTCTCTCTCCCTCACCCCCAGCACTCACAGCCTCACAACCATTATCTGCTTTGAGATCATTAGAATCATCTCATTTCACCCTTTATCTCTGTTTACTTCAGTCGCCTAAAGAAGTCCAGAAATCCCAAATCCCTAATCTGCATACAACTGTGCAAATTCTCTTTTTGTCCTTTTCCCCCACCCCTCACACCCTCCTGAATTTCTTCTACGATGTCTACTGGAACTTACAATCCTTCACCAGAAAAATTCCCTATATCCTCAACCTCTTTTCTGAACATTCCTTTCACCTTCTTGATCTAGGAACTCTGGCTCTCCCATGAAGACATTGCTTCACCTGAAGTCCTATCAAGTGGCAGCTGTTTCCTTTCCTATACCCCTCAAATCAATGGTCCTAGAGGTGGGTTAAATGTTCTACTTACAACTCATTTACTCTCTCTCTCTTCCCTAAACACTCTTCAGCTTTGAATTTCAAGTCATTTATTCATTCACTTACTAATTCATATAATAACTTATTGAGCACCCTACTATATGCCAGGTATTATCCTAAGACCTGAGGATATAGTGATAAAAAATATAGAGAAAAATCCCTGCTCATATGGAGTTTATACTTTACTACCCTTCCTTATTGAGTTATACCACTCATCCCTTGAGGAGTTTAGCTTCTGGCCCACTAGCCATCATTATACTTAATGATGTCAATATCTATATTAATGAATTTTCCAATCCTTTGGCCTCTTTTTCCTTGATCTCCTCTCTTTTCCAGTGATCTTGTCCTTCACTCCACCTCAGCCACTTACTCCCGTAGTCTTTCCCTAGCCCTAGTCATTCATTACCCTCTTCATAACTCAATTTTTAGCCTTACATTATCTGATCAAAACCACCTATCCCTGTAGCACACTCTTTTTTTTTTAGCTCCTTGACTTCTTTAATTATTCAGCCATTATAGGATATGCACTCCTTTGACCCTATCAGCTTTTCACTGTTCCTCATCATTCTCATGCTCTCACTTCCCCCTATACCTAATTCAAATTCCATGGTTCATCATTATAATCATTCCCTTGCACATATCCTCAATATTCTTGTCTTTTTCTTGCTTGTACTCATCTTCCAAAACCCAGTCCTGGTTAAATCCAGCTCTTTACCTACTTTTACCTGCACCCATGCAGCTGCAGTTTGCTTGAGAAAAGCACACAACTACACTTACTGGTCTTATGTCAAATTCTTCATCATGAACCTCATCTGTGCTTTTAGTATTACCTGGAAATCATATTAAATTTCCTTAGTCCAATCTTGTTCCCACTCTCCTAGATGTCTATTTAATACCTTCTCCTCATCAAATCTCCAGTATCTCCTCTCTCTCCTCACTCTAGTTGATGACATTCCTTCCTATTTCACTGAGAAAATTGAATCAATCAAAATAAAACTTCCAACTGTATACTAGTGTAACCTTATCAGGAATGAGGGGAAGTTTCTTATTTTAGAAATATTCCAGCTAATTCCAGCAACCCCTAATGAATTCATAGATCTAAGCAAAAATCATCAATTGCTGCTAACAGCTTAACAAGAGAGACATCTGGACATTATATGCCTCCTGATGGTAGTATACAGTGCCATCTATGAAATATTCTTGCAAAAACTTGAACCCATATCTCATTAAGCCTCTAGAATGCAAATTACAGAGAACAGAAAAACATGTTAAAAGTCACCATGAGGACGCAAACAGAAAAATCTAGACTGTGGGAGATTCTGTAAGACAAATAATTCAGTTTTTCCACAAGCAAATTAAGGAAAATAGATGGAAAGAGAATCTATAGATTAAAAGGGACTTAAGACACACATTAGCCAATTACATTTCATGGACCTTGTTTGGATCCTATTTCAAGAAAACATTGCTAAAGGTCAAATGGGGTATTTTGACCACTGAATGGATACTTAATGCTACTAAGGAATTATCATTAATCTTTTAATTGTGGTAATGTGGTTAAATTTTTAAAAGAACTATTTTTTAGAGACATATAATCAAATATTTATGTTTCATAAATCATAAATATTTAAGGTTCTTATGGTACTTATTATGGAAACATTTATGGTAATAATATGCCATATGGGATTTCCTTCAAAGTAATCTGGGGAAAGGAAAGAGTAGGTGGGCCTACAGGAAAAGCAAGATAGGTGATGAAGAGATAATTGCTAAATCTGGGTGATGACAACAAGAGGTTCATTATCCCATTCTCTTTACTTCAGTATATGTTTGAACTTTTCCAAAATGAAGAATATTTTAAAAGAGAGATTTTCCACAAGCAATCAGAAGAGAACTTCCTGCTGACTTACCGGCAACAGTACACACATATCCTGCTTCCCTCTTGCCATTATCCACACCCCATGGTAAGGCAGACCACTTCATTTGTACACTATTCAAAGTGTACAAAGGACCCATCCCTCTCAGCTATTCAAAGATGCCATTCCAGTAATTCTCCTTTATTTCACCTGCATTATTAATTTCCCCTCCCTACTGGATCAGCCCCAATCAGCATATAAACATGCTATAATTTCTTACATTAAAGAAAAAAGTCCTCTTTAGGCACCCTGTATATCCCTCCAGCTATTGCCACATTTTTCTGCCCCATTTATAGTAAAACCTCTCAAAAGAGTTTTCTACATTCATAGTTTCCAACTCCTCCCATCCTATTCTCTCTGGAATCCATTCCAACCAGGCTTTTACTCCTACCACACCACTGGAACTTCTCTTGTGAAAGCCACTAATAATCCCAATGTTCTTAAATCCAGTGGTCAATTCTCAGTCCCCACCTTACTTGAACTCTCAGTAGCATTTGATGCAGTTTATCACTCCCTTCTCAAAACAGTTTCTTCACCTGGCAGCCAAAACAACATACTCTACTGGTTTTCTCCTTCCTTGCTCCTCTCTCCTTCTCAGTCTCCTTTGCTGGTTCATTCTCACTTTTCTGATTTCTAAACAATACACTTCTCTAGATTTCATTCCTTCTCTTTTGTATCTATACTCTTTCTTGATCATCTCTAAATTTTATATTTCTGTCTTGGACTTTTCCCCTAAAAAACATTTTTGAAATCCACACTACATTTGGATATTTAACAGGCATCACAAACTTAACCAGTCTACAACTGAACTCCCTAAAAGCATTCTTCCCTTCTATCCATGTCTCCACTTCACTTGGTAGCAACTCCATCCTTTCAGTTATTCAGGCTGAAAACTTTACAGTCATCCTTGACTTCTCTCTTTCTCTTAGCCCCATACCCAACCTATCAGTGAAACATATTAGGTTTACTTTAAAAATATATCTAGAATTTGACCATTTCTCACCACCCACTGCTACCACCATGGTCAAAGCCATCATTATCTCTCATCTGGATTGTTGTAATTCCTTCCTAAATGGTTTCCTGGCTTCATCCTTTGCATTGCTATAGTCTACTCTCAACACAGCAGCCAGGATGATAAACCATATGTTAAATCATGTCACTTCAACAGTCAAAACCCTCCGTTAGGTTCCCATTTCCTTCAGAGAAAAAGTCAAAGTTATAATGATAAAAGGCCCATGATCTGATCCATTTTTCTCTCTCTTACTCCAACCACACTGGCTTCCTAGTTATTCAGTGATACACTAGCCAAATCCCTGTCTCAGGACATTTATGTCTGCTGTTCCATCTACTTGGAATGTTTTTATCCCAGATAGCCACCTAGCTCAGTCCCTCATCTCTTTCAGGTGTTTGCATAAATAATATATTCTCAGTAAGGTTTCCCCTGAATATCCTATTTTAAATTGCAAACCATCCCCGAAACCATCATCCTTGTTCCCTGTTTCATCACTGCTTATCACACTACTCATTTTATTTACTCATTTGTTTACCTTTTGTCCCTCTCCCTCCACAATAGAATGAAAGCAATATGAAGTCGTGGCTTTTTGTCTTTTTTGATCACTGATGTACTCCCAGTACCTAGAACAGTGTCTGGCATACAGTAGGTACTCAATAAATATTTTTTTGAATTAGTCAATGAATGAATATAGAGAGTTATGATGGAGCTATATCACACTAACAGGGGTGACATACTCATTAAGTAAAATAGGCACCATGCCTAGGGCCCATGATACCTATAAAAGTCGTGAAAATGTTTTAACCTTATTTTAAAATCAGAAGAAAAAGAGGAATAATAATGAACATACAATAATGAATCCAGCCTGATTTATATTAGTCTTTATAACAATTCAGTCAAAAATGTAATTTTTAGTATATTCTTATGGAGGAAGGCAGAAGTGCCTAGGGCTCATGAAAGTCATGATGTGGTCTTGCACTAAGTTTTATAGGCCTGGTTAAGGAGTTGAACTTCATCTTGTAGAATAAATGGGAATCATTGAAAGATTTAAATAGGATAGCAGAGTGATTAGATTTGCATTTTTAAAAGATCTCTTTTATAGACATGAAAAGGATAAACTAAAGGAAGGGGGCAGACGTGTTAGGAAATTATTGCAGTAATCCAGGTGAGGGATGATGACAACCTGGAATACGGATGGAGAATATAAAAAATACTTGGAAAGTTGAATCAGTAGGATCTTTCAATGACTTCTCATTGTGAATAAAATAAAATACAATCTCATTACAGGGCCCTGAATGATCTGAGATCTGCATGCTTTCAACTTTATCTTGCATTGCTCTCCCCCTCACCTACCATGATCCAGCCACATTGGCCTTCTTTCAATTTCTTAAGTGCATAAAGATTTTTCTGGCCTCAAGGGCTTCACTTATGCAGTTCTCTCTGGATGTTGCTCTTTCTCCAACTCTTCTTCTGACTAAAATATTCTCAGACTTTAAGTCTCAGCCTAAATATCACTTTCTCAGAGAGGTTTTATTTACCTGAATTCTCACTCCTTTTCCTTCATAGCAGCTTTCACAATTTGTATGTATTTGCTTGTTAGTTTGTTTTGTTTACTATCTGTATCCCTCAACTAGAATGTAAGCTCCAAAAGGCAAAGACACACTAGATAAGGGCCTGGCACATATTAGGCACTCAAAGAATATGAATGAATGAATGAATGAATGACTTGATGACATTTGGTTTGTTTCCAGTTTTTGGCTATTTCGAATAATGCTGCTATAAATGTTCTTGGACATATTTTTGTTGTTATTGTTTTGCTTATGTATGCACTTTTGATGGGTATATACCTAGGAGGGGAATTGTTAGGTATCAGGGTATGCATATGTTCAGCTTTAGTAGACACTGCCAAAGTGTTTTCCAAAGTGGTGGTAACATTATGGAAAATAGTAATTCGGTGGTCACAAGTTGCCTAAGTTTTACCTGGTTTGAAGTGAGATGGATTCCTATATAGGAATTCAGGAAATAACAGGAGTATTTCAATGGTGTGCTAGAGCTGTATGTATTGACTCACTAAAGTCATTTTTAGTACATCTCTTTCAAGGCTGCATTCAATAATGTCACATTAGTAGTTTAAAATTACCCATGGTGGGAGTATTTACACCATGGAAATCGAGAAATACTATAATTCAAGGTTCCCATCTTCCCTCAGACTGTTTACCAGAATACCACTGGACTATTCTAAAGCACAAAGACAAAGTTTAAGCAAGTGTATGGCCACTAACAGATACTTAACCTTGAATAAATCATTTCAGATTCCCAGAGAATGTAGGGAAGGAACATATTCAAATTGTTCTGTTAGTAAAGATGATAACAAGATTAATAAAAACAGTAATATTTATTGAGCTTTTACTGTGTACCAAGCATTGGACTGCATTTATAAGGATTCTCTCTTTCAGTTCTCACATCAATTCTCACAACCCTATGAGGTAAAGTACTGTTTAAATCCGCAGTTTACAAATGAGGCACAGAGTTTTAAAATTTTGTCCTTAGTCTCTAACGTGGTAAGTGGTTCATATGAGTTCACTCCTTCTTTGGCTTAAATATTAGATCTTATAAGCATGTAAGCTCCATGAAGGCAGAGACTGTCTTGTTCATATCTCTATTGCCAGTGTCTAGAAGTGCCTGGTACTAAATCTTTATTGAATAAATAGGTGAATGAATGCGTGAATAACTGCTTGACTGAATGAATGACTAATACTAAGCATCTATGCCTCAGGTTGATAAAGCCTTAACTTAGTAATCCAAGAGTTGTCCTTATTCATTATATTTACTTTTTCTTATCTAATTCTCCCTTGAACCCATTCTAACTAGGCTTTTGTTCTCACCACTCTCCAAAAGATGTTTGGTCGAGATCACCAATAACTTTCATATTGCTCAATCCAATCATCAAATATTAGCTGTTATCATACTCAAAGTGTCTGTCAAGAGCATTTGATATTGATACAGTTGATCATTCCTTGCATTTTCGGCAAAATTTTTTAAAATTATTTTTGAATAAATTTCAAACAATTGAAAAGTTTACTTTCAAGATTCTGCTTCCAGGTGAGACGGAGTAAACACATGCTTCCCTTTATCTCCTACTGAATTAAAATATAAAACGTGGACAGACTGCACAGAAAGTTGTTTGAGAACTCTGAAAAGTAAACAACAACAGGAGGATCAGGGCAGAAAATCAGAAATCAAAGTACCAGTGAACCAGTGATTAAGTTTACCCTTTTTTACCCCCTCCAGTATTCCCTGGCCTGAAGTTGATATAACTGGAAACCCAAAAGTGAGAACTGGGAGTGCAGAGATAGAGAGCCATAAGAAATCCACTAGCTCTAGCTTGAGAGAGAAAAAGAGAATTCCTAAAGCTCAAAGAGAGTAAGGTAAAACACCATTTGTTTTTTTCTCTCTCTCATTTTCTTCATTCTTCATTGACCTAACCAAAACAAGTCTTTGTTAAAACAAAAATGTCAACATACTCCATAGTATATAAACAAGACCCAGAGTCTCAATGTATTACTCAAAATGTACAGGACACAAACCAAATTATTCAGCATATGAAGATCCATGAAAATCTCAATGTACCTGGGAAAAGACAATCAACATGTGCTAATGATGAGATGAAGAAGATGTTGGAATTATCTAACAAGGACTTGAAAGCATCTTTGACAAAAATGTTCAAATAAGCAATCATAATACTCCTGAATCAAATATTAAAATAAAGTATCATCAAAGAAATAGAAT
Organism: Balaenoptera acutorostrata; assembly: GCF_949987535.1. Lineage (NCBI taxonomy): Eukaryota > Metazoa > Chordata > Mammalia > Artiodactyla > Balaenopteridae > Balaenoptera > Balaenoptera acutorostrata. The sequence continues at coordinate 73,641,054 of NC_080085.1, forward strand.
ATACAAAGGAGAATCAAATGGAAATTTTAGAACTGAAGAATGCAATAACCAAAACAATTACAAACCCACGAAAAACTCAGTTTCTGGATTCAATAGCAGAATAGACATGACAGGGGAAGGAGTCAGTGAACTTGATGTTAGACCAGTAGAAATTATCCAGTCTTAACAACAAGAGAAAAAAGATTGAAAAGAATGAACAAAGCCTTAGGGACCTGTGGGACAACAACAAATTGTCTAAACTTTATATAATCAAAGTCTCAAAGGACTAGAAAAAGATGATAGCGTTGAAAGAGTATTCAAAGAAATAATGGCTGAAAATGTCCCAAAGAAGCTGAGTGGACCCCAAACAGGACAAACCCAAAGAAATCCAAGCCCAGTCACATTATAATCAAAGTGCTTAAAGCTAAACACAACTAACAATTGGAAACCAAATTTAAAAAAGAAACAGCAGTTCCCCCAAAATGAAATACTTAGGTGTATATCTAACAAAACATGTACAGAAGCTGAATTCTGAAAAATACAAAACGCTGATGAAATAACCCAAGAAGATCTAAAGAAACAAACATACTGTGTTATATGAATTAGAAGAATCGACAAAATAAAGATGTCTATTTTCCTCAGAGATCTACAGATTCACAAATATCAATCAAAATCTCAGCAGATTTTTTTATAGATATAGACACGGTGATATTAAAATAAAGGAGAATAGCTAATACCATTTTGAAAAAGAAAAAGTTGGAAAAATTACACTACCCAATTTTAGGACATACTAAAAAAGCTAAAGTAATCAGGTCAGTGTTGTGAAGGGATAGATATACACAGATCTTTGGAACCTAATAAATAGGACAGATATATATCTGCATAAATATGGCCATTTGATTTTTTACAAATGTGTAAAATCTCTTTGGAGAAAGGATAGACTTTTTAACAAATGTTGGAATCTTTACTCGTCGATATATGTAAAAATGAACCACAACTTAAATCTCACACTTTATGCAAAAACTAACCCAAAATAGATCATAGATATAAATGTAAGGCCCAAACAATAAAACTCCTGGGAAAACACATAGGAGAACATGTTTGTGAGCTGAAACTAGGAAAATAATTCTTAGAATTCACATCAAAGTGCAATCTATACAAGAAAAAGTTGAAAAATTGGACTTCATCAAATTTAAGAACTTTTGCTCTGCCAAAGACACTGAGAGAAAAAGAAAAGACCAGGTGGCAATGGATAGAAAGTATCTGCAAATCACAAATCTGATAAAGGACTTGTTTCCACAATATATATATTTAAAACTATGAAACTCAGCAATAAGGAAACAACCACATTAAAAGATGGGCAAAAAACTTGAAAAGACACTTCACCAAAGAGATTATGGCAAATGAGCATACAAAAGATGTTTAGCAATATTAGCTACCAGACAAATGCAAATTAACACCGCAATGAGATATCACTACACATCTAATAGACCAACTGAAATAAAAAATAGTGATAATACCAAATGCCGGCGAGGATGGGGAGAAACTGATTAGAGGGTCCAGGTGATGACAGCCTGAACTCCTTTATAAAGTTTTCCATCAGCCCTTCATCTAATGTTTCACCCACTGATGATTACTGCCTGGATCTGTTACTTCATTAAAGGTTGTAAAATGGTGAATTTCTATATTTATTTCTATGTTTATTCCATAGTTATTATATTTCTTGTGAAAAAAGAACTTTCCCTCATCAACCTAGAGTTATTTGGTTGTACTGAAATAGTGTGTATAGGAAAAGCAGAATAAAATACTGAGTTCTTTTCTTTTTATTGTTAATTGTCAGAGTAAGGAGTTGATGTTTTATTTATTTCAAATGGTATCCAGTGAGATTTTTCTTTGGTGGGCGTAGGGGGGCGATCTCTATTTCTCTTCCAGTATCCTTAATAAACTCATGATTTTTTTACATATTCAATGTGTTTCAATCACTTAGTAAGCACGAAGTTACTATTATTTTTTGATGCTCCTGTGTACTTTTTTTAAACAACTTTATTGGAGTATAATTGCTTTACAATGGTGTGTTAGTTTCTGCTGTATAACAAAGTGAATCAGCAATATGTATACATATATCCCCATATACCCTCCCTCTTGCACCTCCCTCCCACCCTCCCTATCCCACCCCTCTAGGTGGTCACAAAGCACAGAGCTGATCACCCTGTGCTATGTGGCTGCTTCCCACTAGCTATCTACTTTACATTTGGTAGTGTATATATGTCCATGCCACTCTCTCACTTCATCCCAGCTTACCCTTCCCCCTCCCCGTGTCCACAAGTCCATTCTCCTCCTCTGTGTCCTTATTCCTGTCCTGCCCCTAGGTTCTTCAGAATAATTTTTTTTTTTAGATTCCATATATATGTGTTAGCATAAGGCATTTGTTTTTCTCTTTCTGACTTACTTCACTCTGTATGACAGACTCTAGGTCCATCCACCTCACTACAAATAACTCAATTTCATTTCTTTTTAGGGCTGAGTAATATTCCATTGTATACATGTGCCACATCTTCTTTATCCATTCATCTGTCGATGGACACTTAGGTTGCTTCCATGTCCTGGCTATTGTAAATAGAGCTGCAATGAACATTGTGGTACATGACTCTTTTTTTTTTTTAATATATTTTTAAATCCCTTGCTTTATTTACTTATTTATTTATTTATTTATTATCATTTTTAAAAAAATTTTTAAATTTATTTATGTATTTATTTAATTTGGCTATGTTGGGTCTTCGTTTCTGTGTGAGGGCTTTCTCTAGTTGCAGCAAGCGGGGGCCACTCTTCATCACGGTGCGTGGGCCTCTCACTGTCGTGGCCTCTCTTGTTGCGGGGCACAGGCTCCAGACGCGCAGGCTCAGTAGTTGTGGCTCACGGGCTTAGTTGCTCCGCGGCATGTGGGATCCTCCCAGACCAGGGCTCGAACCTGTGTCCTCTGCATTGGCAGGCAGATTCTCAACCACTGCGTCACCAGGGAAGCCCCCACATGACTCTTTTTGAATTATGGTTTTCTCTGGGTATATGCCCAGTAGTGGGATGGCTGGGTCGTATGGTAGTTCTATTTTTAGTTTTTGAAGGAACCTCCGTACTGTTCTCCATAGTGGCTGTGTCAATTTACATTCCCACCAACAGAGCAAGAGGGTTCCCTTTTCTCCACACCCTCTCCAGCATTTATTGTTTGAAGAATTTTTTATGATGGCCATTCTGATTGGTGTAAGGTGAAAACTCATTGTAGTTTTGATTTGCATTTCTCAAATGATTAGTGACGTTGAGCATCCTTTCATGTGTTTGTTGGCAATCTGTATATCTTCATTGGAGAAATGTCTATTTAGGTCTTCTGCCCATTTTTGGATTGGGTTTTCTGTTTTCTTGATATTGAGCTGCATGAGCTGCTTGTAAATTTTGGAGATTAATCCTTGTCAGTTGCTTCATTTGCAAATATTTTCTCCCATTCTGAGGGTTGTCTTTTCGTCTTGTTTATGTTTTCCTCTGCTGTGCAAAAGCTTTTAAGTTTCAGTAGGTCCCATAAGTTTATTTTTGTTTTTATTTCCATTTCTCTAGGAGGTGGGTCAAAAAAGATCTTGCTGTGATGTATGTCATAGAGTGTTCTGCCTATGTTTTCCTCTAAGAGTTTTATAGTGTCTGGCCTTATGTTTAGGTCTTTAATCCATTTTGAGTTTATTTTTATATATGGTATTACTGAGTGTTCTAATTTCGTTCTCTTATATGTAGCTGTCCAGTTTTCCCAGCACCACTTATTGAAGAGGCTGTCTTATCTCCATTGTATATTCTTGCCCCCTTTATCAAAAAGAAGGTGACCATATGTGCGTGAGTTTATCTCTAGGCTTTCTATCCTGTTCCATTGATCTATATTTCTGTTTTTGTGCCAATACCATACTGTCTTGATGACTGTAGCTTTGTAGTATAATCTGAAGTTCAGGAGCCTGATTCCTCCAGCTCCATTTTTCTTAGTATTCCTTTGGCTATTCGGGGTCTTTTGTGTTTCCATACAAATTGTGAATTTTTTTGTTCTAGTTCTGTGGAAAATGCCATTGGTAGTTTGCTAGGGATTGCATTGAATCCATAGATTGCTTTGGGTAGTACAGTCATTTTCAAAATGTTGATTCTTCCAATCCAAGAGCATGGTATATCTCTCCATCTGTTTCTATTATCTTTAATTTCTTTCATCAGTGTCTTATAATTTTCTGCATACAGGTCTTTTGTCTCCTTAGATAGGTTTATTCATAGATATTTTATTCTTTTTCTTGCAATGGTAAATAGGAGTGTTTTCTTAATTTCACTTTCAGATATTTCATCATTATTGTATAGGAATGCAAGAGATTTCTGTGCATTAATTTTGTATCCTGCTACTTTACCAAATTCATTGATTAGCTCTAGTAGTTTTCTGGTAGCATCTTTAGGATTCTCTATGTATAGTATCATGTCATCTGCAAAGAGTGACAGCTTTACTTCTTCTTTTCTGATTTGGATTCCTTTTATTTCTTTTTCTTCTCTGATTGCTGTTGTGAAAACTTCCAAAACTATGTTGAATAATAGTGGTGAGAATGGACAACCTTGTCTTTCTCCTGATCTTAGGGGAAATCATTTCATTTTTTCACCATTGAGAATGATGTTGGCTGTGGGTTTGTCATATATGGTCTTTATTATGTTGAGGTAAGTTCCCTCTATGCCTACTTTCTGGACAGTTTTTATCAGAAATGGTGTTGAAGTTTGTCGAAAGTTTTTTCTACATCTATTTAGATGATCATATGGTTTTTATCCTTCTGTTTGTTAATATGGTGTATCACATTGATTGATTTGCGTATATTGAAGAATCCTTGCATTCCTGGGATAAACCCCACTTGATCATGGTGTATGATCCTTTTAGTGTGCTGCTGGATTCCTTTTGTTAGTATTTTGTTGAGGAGTTTTGCATCTGTGTTCCTCAGTGTTATTGGCCTGTAGTTTTCTTTCTTTGTGACATCTTTGTCTGGTTTTCGTATCAGAGTGATGGTGGCCTCATAGAATTAGTTTGGGAGTGTTCCTCCCTATGCTATACTTTGGAATAGTTTGAGAAGGATAGGTGTTAGCTCTTCTCTAAACGTTTAATAGAATTCGCCTGTGAAGCCCTCTGGTCCTGGGCTTTTGTTTGTTGGAAGGTTTTTAATCACAGTCCCAATTTCAGTGCTTGTGATTGGTGTGTTTATATTTTCTATTTCTTCCTGGTTAGTCTCAGAAGGTCGTGCATTTGTAAATATTTGTCCATTTCTTCCAGGTCGTCCATTTTATTGGCATAGAGTTGCTTGTAGTAATCTCTCATGATCCCTTGTATTTCTGAAGTGTCAGTTGTTACTTCTCCTTTTTCGTTTCTAACTCTACTGATTTAAGTCTTCTCCTTTTTTTTCTTGACGAGTCTGGCTAATGATTTATCAATTTTGTTTATCTCAGAGAACCAGCTTTTAGTTTTATTGATCTTTGCTATTGTTTCCTTCATTTCTTTTTCTTTTATTTCTGATCTGAATTTTTTTATTTCTTTCCTTCTGCTAACTTTGGGGATTTTTTGTTCTTTCTCAAGTTGCTTTAAGTGTAAGATTAGGTTGTTTATTTGAGATGCTTATTGTGTCTTGAGGTAGGATTTTATTGCTATAAACTTGCCTGTTAGAACTGCTTTTGCTGCATCCCATAGGTTTTGGGTTGTCGTGTTTTCATTGTCTTTTTTCTAGGTATTTTTTGATTTCCTCTTTCATTTCTTCAGTGATCTCTTGGTTATTTAGTAGTGTACAGTTTATCCTCCATGTATTTTTATTTTTTACAGATTTTTTTCCCTGTAATTGATATCTAGTCTCACAGCATTGTGGTTGGAAAAGATACTTGATGCGATTTCAATTTTCTTAAATTTACCAAGGCTTGATTTGTGACCCAAGATATGATCTATCCTGGAAAATGTGCCATGGGCACTTGAGAAGAAAGTGTATTCTGTTGTTTTTGTATGGAGTGTCTTATAAATATCAATTAAGTCCATCTTGTTGAATGTATCATTTAAATCTTGTGTGTCCTTATTTATTTTCATTTTGGATGATCTGTCCATTGGTGAAAGTAGGGTGTTAAATTTCTGTACTATGATTGTGTTATTGTCGATTTCCCCTATTACGGCTGTTAGCATTTGCCTTAAGTATTGAGGTGCTCCTATGTTGGGTTCATAAACATTTACAATTGTTATACCTTCGTCTTGTTGATCCCTTGATCAATTTGTAGTGTCCTTCTTGGCCTCTTTTAATAATCTTTATTTTAAAGTCTACTTTGTCTGATATGAGAATTGCTACTCCAGCTTTCTTTTGATTTCCATTTGCATGGAATATCTTTTTCCATCCCCTCACTTTCAGTCTGTATGTGTCCCTACGTCTGAAGTGGGTCTCTTGTAGACAGCATATATACAGGTCTTGTTTTTGTATCCATTCGGCCAGTCTATGTCTTTTGGTTGGAGCATTTAATCCATTTACATTTAAGGTAATTATCAATATGTATGTTCCTATTACCATTTTCTTAATTGTTTTGGGTTTGTTATTGTAGGTCTTTTCCTTCTCTTGTGTTTCCTGCCTAGAGAAGTTCCTTTAGCATTTCTTGTAACGCTGTTTTAGTGGTGCTGAATTCTCTTGGCTTTTGCTTCTCTGTAAAGGTTTTGATATCTCCATCGAATCTGAATGAGATTATTGCTGGGTAGAGTAATCTTGGTTGTAGATTCTTCCGTTTCATCACTTTAAATATTTCCTGCCACTCCCTTCTGGCTTGCAGAGTTTCTGATGAAAGATCAGCTGTTAACCTTATGGGGATTCCCTTGTATGTTTTTTGTTGTTCTTCCCTTGGTGCTTTTAATATTTTTTCTTTGTATTTAATTTTTGATAGTTTGATTAATATGTCTTGGCATGTTTCTCCTTGGATTTATCCTGTATGGGACTCTCTGTGCTTCCTGGACTTGACTATTTCCTTTCCCATATTAGGGAAGTTTTCAACTCTAATCTCTTCAAATATTTTCTCAGTCCCTTTCTTTCTCTCTTCTTCTGGGATCCCTGTAATTCTCATGTTGGTGCACTTAATGTTGTCCCAGAAGTCTCTGAGACCATCCTCAATTCTTTTCATTCTTTTTTCTTTATTCTGCTCTGTGGTGATTATTTCCACTATTTTATCTTCCAGGTCACTTACCCGTTCTTCTGCCTCAGTCATTGTGCTATTGATTCCTTCCAGAGAATTTTTAATTTCACTTATTGTGTTCTTCAACATTGTTTGTTTGCTCTTTAGTTCTCCTAGGTCCTTGTTAAACGTTTCTTGTATTTTCTCCATTTTATTTCCAAGATTTTTTATTATCTTTACTATCATTACTCTGAATTCTTTTTCAGGTAGACTGCCTATTTCCTCTTCATTTGTTTGGTCTGGTGGGTTTTTACCTTGCTCCTTCATCTGCTGTGTGTTTCTCTGTCTTCTCATTTTGCTTAACTTACTGTGTTTGGGGTCTCCTTTTTGCAGGCTGCAGGTTCATAGTTCCCTTTGTTTTTGGTGTCTGCCCCCAGTGGCTAAGGTTGGTTCAGTGGGTTATGTAGGCTTCCTGGTGGAGGGGACTAGTGCCTGAGTTCTGGGGGATGAGGTTGGATCTTGTCTTTCTGTTGGGCAGGACCTCATCCAGTGGTGTGTTTTGGGGTGTCTATGACCTTATTATGTTTTTAGGCAGCCTCTCTGCTAATGGGTGAGGTTGTGTTCCTGTCTTGCTAGTTGTTTGGCATAGGGAGTCCAGCACTGTAGCTTGCTGGTCACTGAGTGGAGCTGAGTCTTAGCGTTGAGATGGAGATCTCTGTGAAAGCTTTCACCATTTGATATTATGTGGAGCCAGGAGGTCTCTGGTGGACCAGTGTCCTGAACTCGGCTCTCCCACCTCAGAAGCAAAGGCCTGACACCCGGAAGGAGCACCAAGACTTTGTCAGCCACACGGCTGCTAGCATTGGAGGGTCTCCTGCAGAGGTGGGGTGTGGCTGTGGCTTACCATGGGGACAAGGACACTGGCAGCAGAATTTCTGGGATGTACTCCTTGGCATGAGCCCTCCCAGAGTCTGCCATCAGCCCCCTCTGACCTAGGTTTTTGTTTTATGGGATAAAATTTTCAACATGTAGTTAAAGCTGGTCTTCCTAAAGCTGGGCCTCCTTCAGCAGCAACTTTTTCCAGTCCCTCTTCCTCTTGTGTACTTTTGACATGATCCCACTGTCTTTGATGGTTGTTTTGCTCATTGACACAACAATATAACACAATTTCATCTTGCTTATTTCCTATCTCAAACCTGGAATTAGCTATTACCCCCAATAAGTCCTCATACTTTTTCTGTGGAATAGTATTTAGAGACCTTTTTGTGCATCATTTTGTATATTTTTATTATAGACTAAAGGAAAAATATTTGTAGTCAATGTTGACTTAAGCTAGTTTTATTATAATGTTACTTAAACATAAATAACAGTAGAGCTATGTATAAATAAATATCGTAGGCTTATGGTGCTTATACAATTAGAAAACCAAAACAATAAACAACAAAACTAATAAATTAACAGCATTAATGCTATGCATTATACTGTTTTGCTGAAAGTAAATTACATTTCATAACATGAATATGACTCCACAATAGCATATTGAGCATATCTTATCTTATTGTATACTGTGGGATGACTCACTTGCCCCACCACTTTATTCCAACTACCAAGAAATTGTACTATGTACAGCACACCTGGTATATGACCAGACCATACAATTTACAAAGTCTGACTCCTTCATTTCATATCAACCCAAAACAATTAAAGTGGTACTCTCTGGTGCTGATGTACTTGTAAATACAAAAACAAATGTGAGTGTTGATAATGTATGACAGTGTTCAGTTACAAAGCAGTCTTCTAGATGATTCTCAATATGCTTATGTTAATTTATTTTAGATTATTTCCTTGGGAGATGGCCAGGTGCCGGTTAAAGCAAGGAGTCTAAGAGTTTTCAGAGAACAGGTTGAAGTTAAAGGGAATGTATCTGATGACAAACTGTGACTTCGGAAGTACATGAGGAAGGAGAGACAGCAACATGTGGTTTATAAATGTACCATAGCAAAACACTATTAGTTAGCCAAGACTACCAAGGGAAGTAGAGGGAGTGAAGTGAGCAAGCTACAAAACAAAGCAAGCTACAAACTACAAAGAGTTTATAGCGCCTAATATTGGTCTTGGGGCTAATGTGAAACTGCAAAACGTTGAAGCATGACTATAAAAGCAACACTTACTATTTAAAATAATAGCACAAACAGCCATCCTTAACATAGTATTTAATTTACCCTTCAAATAAATATTGACCAAATATCTAAAAGATGTATGTTGGATCGTCTTCCACATGGTTGCCCAGCTGGGAGTCCTACAAGTCTCCTTCTCTCCTTGCCTGAATATCATCCTTGACTTCCAGTGGGAATTGACAGTAATGTTTAAGCAGGGGAATGAGATATCAGTTTTGTTTGTTTTGTTATGCAAAGTGATCTTTGTGGTGGTGTAGACTTTACACAGTAAAAGATATCAAGTGGAGTAAAGACAGACTTGTAGCCGAGAAATGAGTTAGGAGGCTATTGCACAGACCTATTTGCTGAGGGCCTCAACTGAAATGAAATTGGAGTCAGGAAGCTTGATTTGAGATATTTTTCTGATCTGGTGATTTTTGATTTCAGGATTTGATGGCAAATGGACCAGATGAACAAGTTAGGAAGGTGTTGCAGTAATCCAGATAAGAAGGGATGTGAACCCGAACAAGGTAATGATATTAGGAATGGAAAAAATTGGATGAATTCCACAGATATTAAGGAAGTAGAAGTCTCAGGACATTTTGATGGAAGAGATGTTTGGAGAAAGAGAGAAGAGCAAGGATGATCTTCAGGTTTTAAAAGTTATCTACCACAATGTACTGTTCACAAAGGTTTTTAATGTAAAAACCCCACATCTTTCTCAGATTTTTCCATGTCTCCTATTGGAATTGTCACTGGGAGAAGACCTTTCAAATAGTATTTGCCAGGGTATCCAATGTAGAAACACAGCACGGATGGGAATATACTCATAAAAATACCTTTCTTCATCTAGGAGGGAAAATAAAAGTGTAAACAAATAATACCTACAGGGGTCAGCAAACTACGGTGCACAGGCCAAATCTGGATGGCTGCCTGTATTTTTAATGGCCTGAGACTAAGAATGTTTTTTACATTTTTAAATAGTTTTTAAACATTCAAAGAAAAATAATTTTTCAAGACACTTTAAAATGACAAAATTCAAATGTCAGTGCCCATAAATAAAGTTCTACGGAGCACAGCCATGTTCATTTGTGTACATACTATTTATGGCTGCACTGGGGCTACAGCTGCAGATTGAATAGTTGTGACAGAGACCCTATAGCTCTCAAAGCCTAAAATATTTACTACTTGGCTCTGTACGTAGACAGTTTGCAGACTCCCGGTCTTCTATAAGCCAGATACTGTGCCAGGGCTTTCACACCGTGTCTCTTTTACTTTTCTCAAAACCTTTAGTGGTATATTAGGTTATAGAGACATGGAGAAATTATCTAGCTGATGGAGAAAAATAACGTTTTATTTGTAAAATATTCAAATTATTTAGGCAAAGGTAATGTTACTTTTTCTTTTCCTTTTTTTTAAAGGATCGTACCCTTTCCCTCCTTAAACTCTGCTATTCATTCCAAATGCTCATAGTACTAAAGCTAAATTTCCAGAACATAAGGCCCTTTGCAAATGCAACCTTTTAGTCACATCGCATCACTCTTTTCACCACTGAATTTCTCACTGTTCTCTCATTTTGTTCAGACACAAGCTGAAAGTGACACATTCAAGATATTTAATATTCACTTCATTTAGGTCCTTTGTCCACCTTTCCCTTCTATGCTTTTCTTCACTTGACTTTCTTCATCGAATTGTCTACCATTAGGAAATATAAAAGAAATGAAGGAGGGAAACTGCAAAACACACAAGGGTTTCATTTGGGGGAGGTAAACCTTTTATCACTCTGGTCAGCCTAATTGGTCAAATCCTCGAGGGTAGGGCCGATTTTTTTTAACGGTATCCAACATCTATGAGAGGTTCAGTGAGTGGCCATTCAGATATTAATTCTCCCCCTCCCCCTCTTCCTCTCCTTTGAGAAACCTGGAAAACAGAAAATCTTCCCACGGAAACTCCTCAGGGTCGCGCCAAGATCGAGGCTTGCGCACTGGGTCTCGGCCGGTGGCGCAGCCCCGGCTTGCAAGTCCGCGGGGTCTCCGGGCAGAAACCCAGCGCGGGCTTCTGGATCGACCGCGCGCGCGTGCGCGCTCCCCCCTCGGCCCCCTACCCTGCAGCAAGGGGAGCGTGACGTAATGCAACCTCAGCAAGTCAGCCGCGATATAAAGGAGGACTAGGCGGCGCGCCTCCCAGACGCAGAGTAGCTTGTGATTGGCTCGAGCTGCGGAACCTCGGAAACCCGAATGTGAGGAGCTTACGGATCCACAGCTGCCGCCCCCCGCAGAAATCCGGAGCGCGGTCAGAAGCCAACTGGCGGTGGCGGCTGCAGGTAAGGAGACTCCTGAGGAGAAAGTAGAGGGACTCGGATCCGCTGCGCTCAGTGTCGTTAGCGTGAGTTGAGGAGAGGCTCCCACCCAGCGTGTAGTGTAGGAAGACGGGAACAATGGAAGTGGCGTCTAGTCCCTAAGCGTTCCCTCCCCCTCGGGCAGACAGTGTTTCTCCTCAGCAGCAGCGGGCGGCTGGAGGAATTGAGAGAATTACTTCCCCCTCAGCCGATCCGTTCTTCCCCAAGGCCAGAGCCCCCGGGGGCGAGAGCCGTCGTGGAGGCCGTCGGTGGTTTAGGGTGACGGGAAAATGGCGGAAAACAAAACAGTGAAGTGAAGAATGCGGCGGCCCCCTGGCATTTTCTCTCGGCGACCCCCCCCCGCAATATTCCTCTCGGTTGCACTGCCCCTACCTCGCCCCCGCCCCCCGCCTGCCGCGGATGGTAACCTTGGAACGCGCGAGGGATGGCGGCGTTTGCGAGAAGGTGGCACTGAATCGGGCATTTTAGGGGCTAGGGAGCCGTCAGAGCCTGGGGTGGGGGTGGGGGGCCGTGTGCGGCAACTGTCGCCTCCGTTAAAACACCACCATTTTGGTTCCCAGCCACCGTCTCCCGTGTAGCGGGGCAGAGGTAGCAGGAGGAGGATGAGGGGTTGGGCAGCACGGCGTGGGTAGCAGCGGTGGCGACCGCTGCACCAAGTGCAGGAGGAGGGGAAAGGGTATTCTTGTCTCTTCGGTCTCTTGACTTTCCACTGCGAAGGTTCTCTTGTTTGGTTGAAGATCCAGGCAGATGGGTAATATATGGGAGGGCACATGTGTGCGTTCTGCTCAAAATGATTGAAACTTGGCATGATCATGGGAAAGGGAGACTTCTGCGGGAAGAGGGTTGCGTCCAAAGCTGCAATACTGCTACTTGCCAGGGCTCCTTTGTCTCCTATCTCTGCTAATACTACTTTCACATTCTCTTGCTCTGCCGCCTTAGGATTTCTCTCCTGTCCTTCACCCTATTTACATTATTGAGAAGCTAGGTCCTGAGTGAACTATGTTTAGAGGAGACGAGGAGACGAATGAGAGTAAAATGTGTGTGTGTGGGGGGGGGGTTGTCTTGTTTTGATTTTTGTTTTCTGATTTCTGCTCCCCACATATTTATGGAAAGATGTTTACTTGAAGAGTACTTGGTGGTTACCTCCATTCAATAAGGATGTGAGATACACTCTTGAGAAGACTGAGAAGCCTAGCTATCTATTGGCTGTTGAATCCTTAACACACTGCTGTTCTCATACCTCATTCATTATTGATCTTATTGAAACTTCCTATATGGGAAGAAGGTGCTCCAATTTATTTATTTGGTATTCTTACAGTGTGATACTTCCCGTAATAGTTGCACTGTGTGTTAAAATTTTTACACTTCATTGAGCACTAGTGCAGATTTTTCTCTATGAATTTGGCAAGGGTAATGCTTGCCCTTGGTTGGTTCTCTTTCACTTTCCAAAATAAGGTATTGCTAGTGATTATTAAAATATGCTTTAGGGAAGATGTTGGTTTAATCAGGTAGTCGAATTCTAAGTGAAATAACGTTGCTTATGTCGTTTTAGGTAGTTGTTTCTGTTGCAATCCCTTCTGTTGCTTTTTAGATTAGCAGTTTTGAGCATATGAACCCTTCCAATCTCACCCTGCACATTAAAGTGTAAAGAAAAATTCTTAAGTTGTGTAAGAGATTTGGTTTAAAATGTTTTAAAATATCTAATTGTGAATGTATTTTTACAATAGGTAAAAAGAACGTTTTTCCAAAGAAAGTAACGTAGTTCAGAAGGAAAAATAACAAAAAGAAAGTGCTGCAGATTTTATTTTACAATATGTAAGAAAATCAACAGTTTCTTCAGGATACTCATATTAAGGTGATTAACAAGTTACTTAATGTTTTATCTTTAATAATTAAACAAAATTAAGTGTTTAAAACATTTTAAAGACATCTGTAATTGTTCTATTAGTCATGTGATAAAGAAAGCAATTACTCTAATTAAATTTGAAATAGTACACTGTTTTAAATGTTAAGAATAAGTCCTTATGGCATTTTAATTTATCTCTCTCAAGCCCCGGGTAGTTTATTGTGAACTATCTTGGCCCCTCTTGACTTCATTTTGAAGGCAGAAAATAATGTGGTATTTGAAAAAAGATAGCGAAATATAGCTAAGAGTTTCTAAAAATTTGTAATTTTGCTCACACATGAAGTAATTTTGTTTGAATCATTTTAATATACAGAAAAGTAACCTACTGCTGTAGGATTTTGATATACATGACTCAAATGTTAATAAAGATTACTCTGTGAAACTTTCCTGCCTCTTTTACACCTATCAAATTTTAAGACAAGGGAAAAAATCTTAGTGATCTCTGGTACTTAAGGATAGATTAAGTTGTCTTACGTGGCAGCTTCCTAAAAGTTTCTAAAACTTAATGATGCAACCTCATCTTTTGTGTGATATAGCCCAATTTATTAAACATCCCTAACTAAAAATGAGGAAATGTTTTATAAAATTGACAGACTTTTTGGTTGATTTACTTAGAATCTTATGTTTGAAAGCGAAGTATACATGTAATTGTAAGGAATACGTTGAGTTACAGAACCTGACTTTAGGTTCCATACGATCTGGTGATCTTAAATATAGGATAAGTCATTTGAAATGAAATAGGTTGAGCCCTTGCTTTCAAAACTAGCATGAGGCTAGTGTGACTTTATTAATCATTAATGGAAAAAATTAGTCATACAATTACAAGTAAAAGATATTCTGAAAGAACCAATTTACTAAATGTTTGTATGTGATTGATCTTATCTCCACTATATTTAGGAAGCAGTCATGTTTCATGAGTCCTCAAAACTGAGACAAGAGAATGTAGTAGAATAAGGCCAGACGTCCTTACTGGCTCAAAGAACTCCAGGGAAACTGGGATAGAACATTTTACATTATAAGTAGAACCCCGGGAGCCAGAGGTGAAACACACGTTTATCTGCAGAACTACGCTGCAGAGCTGAGCTGGGTCTGGAAGAAATGGATGAGAGCCACTGGATGAAATTCACTAATACTAGACACCTGAGTCCTCTAGTAATGTATAAATATCCCAACTATTGTCTGTTGTCATCTTGTTCTCTTTTTTCTTCTTATTTAATAACCTGTATTTTAAGTGGAACCTCAGTGCTACAGTTTTGTTCTTTTGCTTGCTTCTATCACTTCCCTATGGCTCATCACCCTTACTGTGCTTATTCTCCATTATCTTTGGTTTACTTCCATTTGACCCTTCTTTTATTTATGGTTGTCACATAAAGCATCTAATCAAGGTTTTTGTTTGTTTGTTTTGTTTTCCTTTGTAATGAGATTTGCACACCTGGTTGAGAGGCACATTTTCAATTGCATTATTTTCTCAAAGCAACTGACTTTGGCCTAAATGTATTTAAACTATTTTTAAAACCATTTCTTTTACAGAGATTTGTGAATGAACTTTGCTAA
The DNA here is from genome assembly GCF_949987535.1 of Balaenoptera acutorostrata. Lineage (NCBI taxonomy): Eukaryota > Metazoa > Chordata > Mammalia > Artiodactyla > Balaenopteridae > Balaenoptera > Balaenoptera acutorostrata. Next base: position 73,656,178 of record NC_080085.1, read on the forward strand.
GTATGGATTCAGGTGGTGGAAGTCTTGGATTGCACACATCAGACTCTAGAATGGCACATACCATGATTATGCAGGATTTTGGTAAAGCATTTTCTTTGTTATATTTTTTCTTTCTTTTTTAAAAGTCAGAACATACTAAATATCAAAACTGTATTGGAGAAGGGAAGAAATTACAATGAAAAATTGTTCTTTTGCCAGGAAAATACATTTGTAGGGCTTATTTTCTTAAAGTAAAGCTATGTGTCAGTAGTCTAGATAAAATCATTCTTATAATTTTGTGGGAAGGTTGAGGTAAGGAAACTTGGAATATAGTGGTAATATGTCATTGGAAATGAAAAACTCAATTTGCATAAATACCTGCATCAGTTCTCATGTGTAGGAAATATTAAAATATAAAATACATTTTAAGTTGCATTGTTAATAAAGCTGGAAAAGGAAGTACTTCAGTCATTTCAAAGAAGTTAGATGCTTATATAGTGATAGAGGAATATCTTGCACTAGGTGATTAATTATATTCTGATGCCATATCCTCAGAAAGTTGTTACTAATAGCATTACCTTTTTCTTTTTTTTTGAAAAAAAAAATTCCCCACTTTTGTGGCCAAGTTTTTCAGTAGCCTCTTAACAGTAGTCATTTTGATGAAGATGATAAGACTCCCTTGACAGTCAACAAAGAAACTGAATTTGGACAGGTTCAGTCTGAATGATAGAAGAGAGAGGTATCTGAAGTGTAAGAGGCAAGGATAGGGTGGTAAGAATTAAAGAAAAGATCAGAGTGAGAGTAGAAAAGACAAATGGCAAATTGGGACAAAAAGTAAACAGAAACATGAGATACTGTAGAATTGTTAAAGATGAAATTAGGAATGGGGGATTACAACAAGTGATACTTTACTCAATTAAGAAAATGCTCCTACTGTTTTCAGATAATATGGTTGAATATGTTATGTTGTCTCCTGTTGTAAAGCCCACAGTAATGAGAGCCAGAAGAACTAGATTCTAGTCTTGGCAGTCCTATTAAATTATCTGTGTAAATGGGCAAATTACATATTTTACTTTTATGAAGGGTTTGGACTAGAAAACATTTATTGTCCTCCCCAGTTCTCTGATTCCTTGACATTTCTGTCTGATGGTAAAGGTGCAATGCATAGATTAAGATTTAATATGGTGGGAATCGAGATGACTGTGTAGTTGATGAAATAGAAAGGAATTATGGATTTATTCTGCTGAAAGAGTTAGAAGTGAGTTGTGTTGATTATGGATGACTTAGAAGTGATTTTATATGAAAAAAAATAAGAATAAACTCTAGAAGAAGGACAAAAGGCTGAAGCATAAGAGATTTCACAAAGAATTTTGTGAATTCTTTGCTAGAGATAGTTTTTCAAATTCTGGAACACTTGAAACTCAGTGTGATAAATTAAGTTTTGGTTGAAATTTCAACTTTAATTTTTTACCTTTTAAAAATAAGATATTTTTAAATGGAAGAAAGGCAGTATTTTCTCCATTTAATACAAAATATTACCTACCCTGTAGCATCTGGTAAAGTGCCAGAACCCCCCTCACTCCTGAAGAAGTTGCCCATTAGCAAGTAAAACTTGATTCATTTCAAAGAGTGAAAAAAATGTCTGATTGGTGCTGGTGAATATTTGCTTGGTGTTCCTCTTACCTTTCTTTCCACTGTTCCTCCTCAATGTCTTGAGGTTTAATTAATCCCTTATTATATCTAATACTAAGCTTTCCAAATTCAAAAATTGATTAGAAATTAGAAACATTCTCTTTAAATTTTTGCTAACATCAAAACTTAGATATCTGCAATGCCATAAATTAATTATACTTGTGAAACATAAGAGTTTAGCATACATAGGTAGAGCTAGCCAAGCAAACACACTGTGTGGTACAGGATCTCTAAATTCTGTAAGGTTTTTGGTTGGTATGAAATGGCTACTATATTAAGAATCTGAACTATTAATTTAATTCAGAAGTTTATTGGACCAGTTTCTTTTGAAGGATACTTCAGAGTTTAAATTTTACAGTAGTATGCTTTATGTAATAACTTGTGCGTGTCTCAGTATAATAGTTGCCCTTGGAATCTGTGCCATTGAATTTAATTGTTGTTTAAGATTTTATTGCTGAAAAAAGTCCATATTGCTTTGGGACTTAAGTAGCAAAAAACCTTAGATGGTGGCCCAAGACGGACCCAACAAATACCAAATTTTATGCTGTCTTTCTGGTGAAATTCCAGGTATTCACATTTAAATTAAATAACTTTAGTAAAAAGGGGAATGCTTGAAATAATGACTTGTTTCTTACTGTTATCTGGTTATCTAATTGATTTCACACTTTTTACAAGATCTTCATATCATTTATAATTTGCTACCTAGTGAGATAAATTTTAATGCCCTTTAATGCTGCTTACTAAATGCCTTAAATTTTAAACGAGTGACTCTATGGTAGGTCTTCTTATTCTTTCTCTTTCAAACTCTTCCTTTACTAGTCACTCACTTGATTAGCCCTATAAATTCCTTAAAAAATACTCTCTAGAATAAGTAAATTCTGTTCTCCTCATTTAGGCAAGTTAAAAAAAAAGCCAGTCTGGAGTAAAACAATTGAGTTCAGTTCCCAGGTTGAACCTTGGGCAAGGTTATTTATTTATTTATTTATTTATTTATTTTAACATCTTTATTGGAGTATAATTGCTTTACAGTGGTGTGTTAGTTTCTGCTTTATAACAAGGTGAATCAGTTATACATATACATATATCTCCATATTTCTTCCCTCTTTCGTCTCCCTCCCTCCCACCCTCCCTATCCCACCCCTCTAGGTGGTCACAAAGCACCGAGCTGATCTCCCTGTCTGTGCTATGCAGCTGCTTCCCACTAGCTATGTATTTTACATTTGGTAGTGTATATATGTCCATGCCACTCTCTCACTTTGTCCCAGCTTACCCTTCCCCCTCCCCGTGTCCTCAAGTCCATTCTCTAGTAGGTCTGCATCTTTATTCCCATCTGAGCAAGGGCATTTAACCTCTCTAAACCATAGTTTGTTCATATTTAAAATGGGGATAATAACACTCACCTTATTACACAGTTCTGAGGCTTAAATGAGATAATATATGTAAAAGTATTAGGTTGCTTGGTGCATAGTACTCAATAAATATAGCTAGAGTATAGCTAAAATAAGTGACTTTGTTTAGAAAGTCAGTGAAATCTAACAGATGAGTTGATAAGAGGAAAGAGCAAAATTTAATAAAAGACATCTTGGATCTTGGTCTGAGTAATCTGCCAATACCCTGTGAGGAACCCATCAATTCTTGGTCTAAGATCCTTAAATTATTTTGTTCAGGGCAAACAAGGATGTTTGGATTTTTTTGGTTTAGATCTGATTTATTTTGACCTGTAAGTTCCTGCTAGAGTAAAGACTAGATAAACTGAAAAACACTTATTCCTTCTTCTTAGAATCCTCCCAAACAGGTTAATCGGAACCCAAGCCAGCACTAGCATTATTCTATCCTTCCATCCTTCCCTAGTGTCTACTCTCAGGAACCAAACTACTCTCCAGCAATGTTCTAAAATAAATGGGATTTCCCATATTTTAAGTCTAACTTATGAAAAGATTTTATAAAATACTAATTTCATTGTTCATATACATAGAATTGCAATACTGTGAATTTTATAGGGTTAACATTTAATTTTTCCCTGCTAAAAACCACATTTCCAGTCTGGTTGAATACTAAATTTGAACCTCACCTTCTCCCTGTCTCCAAAAATGGCCAGTGGAGTAACAAGTGAATAGAAAGCACTTGTTCTATACATACTCCCTTTGTCTACCAGATTTTCAAGGTTGAGGCTGTGTCCTTTTGGGTAATATGGTGGTTTAGGTGAGAGTTTGAGAATAGTGAGAAGGCTACAGAAGGGTTGAAAGGAAGATAATCCTGAAAGGCAGCTTTTCCCTTCTCACCTTATTTTTTGATGTGTTAGGGTAATAGTAGTGTTTACTGGTCTCCATCCTAACTTGCTAACAAACTTCCATAATGAATTGGTTAATAACAGTGAACAGTGTATAACAAATGGTACTCTTTCAGGTATTACTGTATAGAAAGTGATCATTATGTAGAAAAGGCTTTGTACTGGATTATTTCATGTAGGTAATTTTGTTGTAACCTGGTCCACAAACTCTGTTAATTTGTTTACTATACCACCTCATAGAGAATGTAACAGAATTACTCATGAAGGAATTTTACACTCTTACAGTATTTACAAGGGGGGTAGGAGTTGGTTTTTACCGTGCTACTCAAGAAAAACGTTATTTAAAACTTTATTCCTGAAGATTTACTAATTTAGAATTTAATATAATTTAGAGTTTGTATGTATGTTTTTTAAATAAACCAAATCTTTGTCTAAAATGAGTTGTTTTTTTTCTCCTCAAATCAGATGTTAAAGGATGCTTTCCATTTTTGAATATAGTAATTCTTGTAAAATAAAGAAGTTCAGGGACTTTTATGTTTATAATACATATTTTCTAATGTATTAAGCTTGTCATATTTTATTAACTCAATTTAACGTATTAGCAACCTTTTATGTTTGTGTGTCCTTTTTATTTTAATTTTAATTTTTTGAAATGCTAGACTCACAGGAAGTAGAAAAAATAGTATATAGGGTCCTGTATACCCTTTACTCATCTTCCTCCAATGGTGACATCTTTATAATAACTGTAGTACAGTATCAAAAGCAGGAAATTAACATTGGTACATTACTGTTAATGGGACTACAGATCTCATTCAGTTTTCACCATTTGTGTGTGTGAGAGTGTATATAGTTCTATGCAGTTTTATTTCATATATAGATTTGTGTAGACACCACCACAATGAAGATACAGAATGGTTCCGTCACCATATATATGCTATGCCAAAATAGTCACACACACCCCCACCCTTGGCAACTGCTAATCTGTTCTCCATATCTATAGTTTTAGAATTTTGAGAATGTTATATAAATGATTCCATTTATACATTATACAGTACAGTAACCTTTGGTAATTGACTTTTTTCACACAGCATAATTTTCTAGCAGTTGATTCAGGTTGTTGAATGTATCAGTAGTTTGTCCCTTTTTTTATTGCTGAGTAGTATTCCATAGTAAGGATGTGCCAGAGTTGGCTTAATCAACCATTTACCTGCTAAAGGACATTTGAGTTGTTGTGTTTTTGTTTTTGTTTTTTGCTACTAGGAATAATAGCTACTATGCACTGTTATGGATATTTATGTACAGCTGTTTGTGTAAACATATTTTAATATCTATGGGAGAAATGCCACGGAGTACAATTGTTAGGTTGTATTGGTAAGCGCATGTTTTTTATAAGAAACTGGGCAAATTATTTTCCAGAGTGGCTGCTGCCATCACGTATGAGAGATCCAGTTTCTCTGCATCCTCACCAACCTGTGGTGTTATTTTTTATTTTAGTTACTCTAATTGGTGTGTAGTGATATCTCATTGTAGCTTTTTTTTTTTTTACTTGAAAATAAAGTACATTCTTTTTAAGTTCTTAATTTAGATTTTACTAACATCGTTTTCACCCATCTCCACCCCGATTCCTGGTTGGTGATGATTTTTATTACAGTTAAATTGTCAGTGGTTCTTTAAAATTATAGTTTGCCCAGGACTGTTTCATATTTAAAATCTATTTTATGTCATCTGATATATACATACAGTACTTTTAATTAATAAAATAACTTTACTTTTTTTGGATAATTGTTTGTATTGTAGTGGCTGGAATGGCTGGTACTGCGCATATCGATGGAGACCATATTGTTGTTTCAGTTCCTGAGGCTGTATTAGTTTCTGATGTTGTCACAGATGATGGGATAACTCTTGATCATGGCCTCGCAGCTGAAGTTGTCCATGGGCCTGATATCATCACCGAGACTGATGTAGTAACAGAAGGTGTAATTGTTCCTGAAGCCGTACTTGAGGCTGATGTTGCTATTGAAGAAGATTTAGAGGAAGATGATGGTGATCACATCTTGACGTCTGAGCTAATTACGGAAACTGTTAGAGTACCTGAGCAGGTTTTTGTGGCTGACCTTGTTACTGGTCCTGATGGACACTTAGAACATGTGGTCCAAGATTGTGTTTCAGGAGTTGACTCTCCCACAATGGTATCAGAGGAGGTTCTTGTAACTAATTCAGATACAGAAACTGTGATTCAAGCACCTGGCGGTGTTCCTGGTTCTACAGTTACTATTAAAACTGAAGATGATGATGATGATGATGATGATGATGATGATGATGATGTCAAGAGCACTTCTGAAGACTACTTAATGATATCTTGTAAGTGAAACTTAAAGTCCATAATTACTTGGTAGAAACTGATTTATGTATAACATGGACAGGTTTTCTGGGATGGGGATCTATTCAATAAAAGTCATGGGGGTGATCTTTTTGAAAAATAATTTTTTTTCAAAGCTGTGTTGAGATGCTTTTTTGAATTTGTTCATGTTTTTAATTTATGAAAATTTATACCCACAATGGAGTAAAATAATGCAATTTATTAATATCTTAGAACAAAAATACAGATTTGGAAGGTTCAAAGAAGAACATTAAGTGACAATATTTTAATGATAAATATATATATTTCAAAATGGGAAGTTTATTTCATGCAACCACTGCTTTCTTTTTAATATGACAGGTACTGGAGTTGTCAGTTCAGTTTTGCTTAGGAGTTTAAGCATAGCATGTTAAGAAATATGATTAGTTTTTTGAATTAAATACTTGAAAAGTAAATAATCAACTCAGATTGTGTTCTACAGTTCTGCCTGTGTTTGTTTTCTGTTGTCTATATATGTGTCTGTATAGTCTATGCAAAAATACTTTAAACATATTTATTTCAGACTGCTTTACGATGTCCTTAAGACATTCTATCTGAATGAGGAAGATAGAAATATCTTATTCTCATTTTAAGTGGTAAGTTTGCCTGAACAGCAACAATAATAAAAAATCTCATGATAAGTTATTGATGGAGCTTGAGGAAGAAGTGGGTCTATTCTTTATAAAATTTGAAGGCATTCCTTTATTAAAAAAATCCCTTTAAAACTTAAATAATTTTTTTATTTTAGAAAATAGAATATACAAAAATTAAATATTTTTTATATCATTCATTCTCTCGCCACCCAGATCCCTAACTTTTTATAATGGTTAGAATATTCAAATTGGGACTAGTTACTCTTTTTTTTTTATTTTTTTAATTTTTATATTTATGGCTGTGTTGGGTCTTCGTTTCTGTGCGAGGGCTTTCTCCATTTGCGGCAAGTGGGGGCCAGTCTTCATCGCGGTGCGCGGGCATCTCACTGTCGCGGCCTCTCTTGTTGCGGAGCACAGGCTCCAGACGCGCAGGCTCAGTAATTGTGGCTCACGGGCCTAGTTGCTTTGTGGCATGTGGGATCTTCCCAGACCAGGGCTCCAGCCCGTGTCCCCTGCATTGGCAGGCGGATTCTCAACCACTGCGCCACCAGGGAAGCCCCGGGACTAGTTACTCTTTTTAACCATTTTCATTATTTTATTTTATTTAGTTTTCCCTTTTTTTTCTTCATCGCTTAATCTTTAATTCATTTTTTTTACCTCTTGGTTTCTGTTGACCATTGAATCTTTCAGGAGTTAGAGAATAAATTGCCTTGAAATGTCTCAATGGTAATTTTAAAAGTCCTCTTTTTTTCCCAAGATATCTTCAAATTACTCAAGGGGTAAAATTGAGGACTTAAAACAGACTGTTATCTTATTCCTAAATCCCTAACTATTCCTGTAAGGAAATCTTATCAGCAGCTGAGTTTTTGTGGTAGGGAGTTTGTCTTCTCTCAGTCTCTGAGGTGCATCTGAGTTTTTTCCACTTTCAGACCAAATGTCACAATTTCTTTATCTTAGCAGTTGGTTAGGCTCTTCCACTTGTGCCAAGTAACTTGGAAATTAATATAGGATAACTGTATCTGTCTAAAGTTATCCCAGGTGTGCTTTTCTTTAAAAATACCTAACACCCTCAAAACATTTATGGGTGATGATTTTCTTTATGAAAAGCTTCACTGGAGAAAGGGGGTTCCTTTAAATAATGAACCAATATAATGCATTCAAATTATTTTTTTTACCTATAAAATCAGATTTTATTTCTTTCAGGAAAATAATTTTGTATAAAGCAAAATATATTGGTAGGGTCATTATGGGAGAGGTCATGAAACCTCACCAATTTCAGGGGTAAAAGAGAAAAGTTAACACCTTTGTATTTTTTTTAGTATAATAGCTTTATTGAGATATAATTCACATGCCATACAATTCACTCCTTAAAGGTGTGCAATTCAGTGGTTTTTCATATATTCACAGAATTGTATCACCATCACCATAATCAATTCTAGAATTTTTTCTTCCCCCGAAAAGAAACCCCCATACCCTTGAGCAATCACCCCTGCCACTCCACTCACCCCTCAGGCAACCACTAATCCAAATTCTTTCTCTATAGATTTGCCGGTTCTCAACAATTCATGTAAATGGAATCATATAATATATGGCCTTTTGTGTCTGGCTTCTTTCTCTTAGTATAATGCTTTCAAGGATCATCCATGTTGTAGCATGCATCAGTCCTTCATTCCTTTTTATTAATGAGTAATATTTCATTATATGGATATACAGTTTATTTATCAGTTCATCAGTCGATGGACATTTAGGTTGTTTCCACTTTTTGGCTGTTATGAATAATGCTGCTCTGAACATTCATGTACAAGTTTTTGTGCACATAGGTTTTCAGATGTCTTGGATATATACACCTGGGCGTGGAACACCTTTGTAATTTAAATATTACTAATTTTTGTTTGTTTCATCATTGCATAATACGGATCCATTACACATTGCCTCACCGCATCCCTGTGGTACATCAATATACAGTTGACCCTTGAACAACACAGGTTTGAACTGTGTGGGTCCACTAATACGCAGATATTTTTCAATAAATATATACTACAGTATTACATAATCTGAGGTTAATTGAGTCCGCAGATGCGGAACTATGGATACGGAGGGGCAACTGTAAAGGTATACATGGATTTTCGACTATGTGGAGAGTCAGCACCCCTAAGCCCTGCATTGTTCAAGGGTCAGCTATAGTCTATACTGATGTCATATTCACCATATAATTTTGGTAGATGTAACATGAAAGGGGTATAGTAAAAAGCCTACTTAGTTTTTAAAAGGAATATTATACTGTACATTTTGCTAAAATGAAATTTTAATCAAATTGTACCAATGGGCTATAGAAGAATATTGAACGATAGCAAACTTTGTAGGGTTGGCAAATAATGCACCTTACTGTTTTATTTTTTTTAATTTTTATTGGAGTATAGTTGCTTTACAATGTTGTGTTTGTTTCTGCTGTACAGTAGAGTGAATCAGTTATACGTATACCTATATCCCCTCTTTTTTAGATTTTCTTCCCATTTAGGTCACCACAGAGCACTGAGTAGAGTTCCCTGTGCTATACAGAAGGTTCTCATTAGCTAGCTATTTTATACATAGTGTATATATGTCAGTCCCAATCTCCCAATTCATCCCACCCCCCACAACTTACTGTTTTAATGTTATATTTAGCACCAGTAGAATTCTGCGTTGTATATAATATTACCCACTTATTACTGGCTGGGATGTCATGTGAGTTGGGAAACAACACCGTGGGACTTGAATGTTGTAAGCCTTATAACAAAAAGGTTAAGCTTGAATTTTGGGTATTTTGAGTACTGTCTGCGTAAAGAAGAGTCTTTCAGGATCTATTTCTAAAATCTGTTGATTGCCTGTTAAATCTTTGTTAACTTTGTACTTTCTATAACAAAGGATACAGAATAAATCTTGGTGAAGTTGATGGTTTATCTCTTAAAACTGTACAGTAACATATTTAATAACTATCATCGTCTGTGAACTTAAAATACAGAACAAGTTTAATTACTCAATACATTTCAAAATTGTTCATTCTGAGGAATCTAATTAAGTAGAAAATAATGGATACATTAAACTGTGGACCTCGAGGAAAGGTATAAATATAATCAGAATAGCACCAGTAATTTCAACACTTAAAGCAAAAATTATGGTACAAAACTTTTGAGAAATGACCAAACAAATGTCTATTTCATTTCATGAGTTTTAATTTTGTGAATTACAGTTTTAATTCAGTTTATCCCAGGAGGAACTGTGATTACTTTTAACCATTGAAGTGTAATAAAGTAGTATTTATCAGATGAGAGTACTTTTTTCATTAATTTACTGTTAGTGCAACCTAAGAAATTCATATTTTGGACACTTTTTGAGTGTTTTATATCCCATGTCTTTATTTCCAAGAATGAGAAAGTACTTTTTTTCTGAAGACTTAACTTGCCTCTTAATTTTTTTAATGATCTCATTGTTTTATTCAATGTATTTTAAAAGAGAGGCTGTTAAAAACCAGTAATATCAGATTCTTCCTCATCTTTTTTTCTTTCATTTTAATCTGTCCCATTGTGAAAAAAATATTTGCCAAAAAAATACTAACAGAATTAGGGTTTATGATGGAATGAAATTTTTTTTTCTGTTTATTTTGATCATTTAGGTACTCTCTTTCTTAGACAATAAACTATTTGAACTCTTAAATAGTGTGGAATCATTTATATTTAATCACAAAGTTAAAGTAGTTTTACATTGTAAGAAGAATTTCTGAAATGTGTTTTCACCATTTTGAAAGGCCAAAGGAATATTTTTGAATTTGCATGTATCAAATTTGAAACTGCGGTAGAGAAAATCTAGACTTTGACCCATTTAGATCTTACTGAAATTCATATTTTAAGAGTACTGAGTTAAAAGCTTTTTAATGTCACTTTATTCTGTTTTCAGTAGCTCTGGAATTGTTTAGATATAGTCAAGCCTTCATGATTTTGTTTCATATATGATACTATGATACATATAGTAGGGAGGAGCAGATTTTCAGTTTAGGTTACATTTCAGTTTTTATGGGGACAGGACAAGCATTGAAATAAAAAATGGTAGGCATATAATCTTTGGGGGAGTATATTGTTTAATATTTATGTCCAAAGAGCAAACTTTATGAATATAATGTATTCATTGCATAGTTTATGCACAGTATTCACTTGAAACTAAATGCTATTCTTAAAGAATCAAATTTTTAAGTATACTTAAAATGTAAGTAATTATTGTTGCTTTATTTTATATATGATTTGAAGCAAATCATATAATGGTAAACCTGGAAGTATACAAAATTTCTGATTTGAAGTTGCCTTTCGTTGACTCAACAGGAATTAAAAGTATTTACTAAGATTTTATTGTTATGATTTCTGAAAAGCCCTTTTTATTTTTTTATTTTTTATTTTTTTTTCTTTTATTTATTTAGAATTTTATTTTATTTATTTTATATACAGCAGCTTCTGGTTAGTTATCTATTTTATACATATTAGTGTATATATGTCAATCCCAATCTCCCAATTCATCCCCCCCCGACCCCCCACCCACTTTCTCCCCTTGGTGTCCATAAGTTTTTTCTCTACATCTGTGTCTCTATTTCTGCCCTGCAAACCGGCTCATCTGTACCATTTTTCTAGGTTCCACATATATGCGTTAATATGCGATATTTGTTTTTCTCTTTCTGACTTACTTCACTCTGTATGACAGTCTCTAGATCCATCCACGTCTCTACAAATGACCCAATTTCATTCCTTTTTATGGCTGAGTAATATTCCATTGTATGTATATACCACATCTTCTTTATCCATTCGTCTGTCGACGGGCATTTAGGTTGCTTCCATGACCTGGCTATTGTAAATAGTGCTGCAATGAACATAGGGGTGCATGTGTCTTTTTGAATTATGGTTTTCTCTGAGTTTATGCCCAGTAGTGGGATTGTGAAAAGCCCTTTTTATAAAATAATTCAGGTTTTCTGTTTTCTCTTTTTTTAAATACTAGATTTCATATGTTAATTGGTTATAGTATACTGCTATTTAATTTGGGAATTGTTTATGTCAGCTTATTTCATGAGTACTATATATTTTATGTTCTAATTTTTGTTATTAATTTTGGTGTTAGGATTTAGCTTAAAATGTTGAACGTAATGGAAGATTATTTAATCTTTTCCCAAACCACTTTAATTAAAGCTGTATGGTTAAGAGTATTTCATATACATAAATTGAAATCTGTGATTATGTCTTTTATATAATTATGATCATGTAGTATATCTGTCTTGTATACTTTTTTTCATGAAATATACCACTTTTAATGGTTGCATAATAGGTCATTAATTGAATATAGTGGGTAGGTGGTTAACACATTATTTCACATTGCACTAATACTTAACACCCACTAAATGTCAATGGTACTTTTTGACTGAAACAGTTTCCCGTTTATATTTTACAGTGGATGATGTTGGGGAAAAATTAGAGCATATGGGGAACACACCATTAAAAATCAGCAGTGATGGTTCACAAGAAGATGTTAAAGAAGATGGATTTGGTTCAGAAGTAATAAAAGTGTATATATTTAAAGCTGAGGCTGAAGATGACGTTGAAATAGGTACAAATAATAATTTTAATTTATTGCTATAATGGTTAGGAATTAGAACTTCTCTTTTCTGGAGACTAAGTTCTAATATTGTCTTCAAAGTGCAACTCTTATAAAAGGTTTCTTTGGGGATAGAATATTTAAAAATTATATATAAATATAAAGCAAGGATAGAGAACAAGTCATCTTAGATACTTTTAAACTTGAGTAGAAGATTCCAGGTGAAATTTCAAAACATATGAGTGGAGGGGATTTGGTTTAGAGTAGGAAATTATGAGTACTTAAGGGCAGGCTAGAGGAAGGGTGCTTTGGATTTTAATCCTAGTTCTTCCATTTAGCTGAGTGGCCTTTGGTGAATTACTTAACATTCTTCTGCCTCAGTTTCCTCATCCATAAAATGGCCATAATGGTAGTAACTACCTTATAATGCTATTGTGAGGATTAAATGGGTAAATACATGTAAAAGACTTAAATAGTGCTTGGCATATACAAGTGTAATGTAAGTGTTAACATTTGTTGTTATTTCTTAGTGATGACTGAAAATTTAAAGTGCAATTTATAAGAAAATTCTCTTGACACTTAGAAATTTATGTTGGAATATTTGAGGGGGAATATTTTTCTAAAGGAAAATATTTTTATGTATCCTTCTTATTAATTTAGGGAATTATTCCATGATACTTACTGATTTTGATACATGTTTTAACTTTTAAGGTGGAACGGAAATTGTCACAGAGAGTGAGTACACCAATGGGCATTCTGTAGGTGGAGTGCTTGACCAGAGCCGAATGCAGCGGGAGAAGATGGTTTACATGGCAGTTAAAGATTCTTCTCAAGAAGAAGATGATATCAGTAAGAAAAAAAGGCACTGTAGTGACTTATCAGTAGTCATCATGCATTCTTAAAAAAAAAAAGCAATCTCATATTCAAGCACTACATAGGAACAAAGTTCAATAAAATAAGTCTGACCCTTCGCTATAATTAATTTAAAGGAAAAGGGTCCTTTTGACTATCCGTGCATGCATGTATTGTTCAAATGAGCAAACATAAAATACTGTGTCTGAGATACTAGGGATACAGAGATCAGCAAAATATGGTTCCTGACTTTAGGAGAGCCCACAAATATGTAGGGAATTACTGGGAATCTACTTTGTATATGTTATTGAATATGTTGCATATATAATATCTCATTTAATTCTCATAATTCATCTCTGAGGTAGGTGGTATTATCCCTGTTTTATGGAAGGAGAAAGTGCTCAGGGAAGTTAAGCAGTTGCCCAAGGTCATTCCAGTATTAAACGAGGAAGATAGGATTTGAACTCATGTCTGCCTAACTCTGCTGTCAGTGATCTTTGTACATGGCAGTGAGCACTGTTGACCTCTCTCTGAATTTAGCAGTAGAAGGGCTAGCTGGTTGTTTTCCTTCTGCCACTGAGAGATTAGCTGAGTAAGTATTCTTCCATGTCAAGCCACCAGGATTTTTACTTATTATGCCATTGATGGTCTCCAAGTAGTTGCTGTTTAAAGTTTCTTGCGGCTGAGTACCACAGGGTGAAAAAAGCTCCTCACATTTCCTTTCCTGCCATGGTACACATTTCCTTATGAAGATGTTTTTCTTTCTTCCTACTTTCTCCTCACCTCAGTGTAGGAATGCAGCCCTTCCCTAAGGCTTTTTCTGTCTTCTTGCCATGCTGAGACAAAAACTACTTTGTTTTGCCCTAGAAGAGCAAGAGCCTCCACTTCAGTGCATTACCTTGACAATAGTTAGCTTTACCTATACTGCACTATGATCCCCACTCCTCAGATTTCCTCCCCTAGAAGTCATAGGGAGCTGAATTCCAATCCCAAACAAACATGAATAATATACCACAGCTGAAAATGTCAAAACAAATGAGTCTAGAGGATTTGGTTAGAGAAAAAAGGAATTAATTTCTATTTGGGCTCTAGATTCTTTCTTTTCTTTTTTACTCATTGGTCAGGAGACTGAAGGTTAGGTTAGCTGATGCCAGAATTCCATAGGGATGTGCAAAACTTAGACCAATGTTTCCTTCTGGTTAATTGAAAGAAGGGAAACCTAGGAGAAGAGGGATACTTTTTTCCCACATTTTTTCCACATTTTTCAGTAGTGAGTAGAGACTTCCCTAGTGGTCCAGTGGTTAAGACTCCATGCGTCCACTGCAGGGGGCGTGGGTTCGAGCCCTGGTTGAGGAAGTTCCACATGCCGCACCTCACGGCGCGGCCAAAAAAAGAAAAAAATATTTAGTAGAAAATCCCAGTATGTGAATCAAAGGAAAAGCGTAAATTCAAGCCAATTTTCTACGTTAAATCCAAATGGATTATTTCACATAAAATATGCTTACTGACCTTCTAGGTTTAAATTCTTTTACACTAATCTGATGTTTTTTTAAATGTCTCACTTAATGCTTTCGTCTTCAGTAGGGTCTCTGAAAATCCTGCCTGTTAATGGGTGTCCACATAGCCTTGAGCCGCCAGCATTTTATATTATAACCGTATATTATGGTTTTACTTAGTTTCATTTTTAATTCTTTTTCAATTACTAGTATTTTTGACAATTTTTCATTGCATGTACAGTACTGCATTTAATTTACATGTGGGATAGCATGGACCACTTTCTAGTACTGATTCTATGGGAAGTGCCTTCTGAGTTCTGAAGAACTATCAGGCAGAATTATGGAATACAACTCTTCTTATAAATTCCTAATGCCCAGTGGACTGTGAAATTAGTCAATATATTTCAGGCGCACGTTTTATATAATCTAAAAGTCATTTTCATAGGACTAGGTTTTAAGAGGAGGATAAGAACTTTGATAAATTACTGTCTCCTAGTGGCACCAGCCTGCGAAGTGCCTAATGTAATTTTTAAATTAACCAAATCGAAATCTTGAAAGTTGAAAGATAATCGTTTGGAAATTTTTACCCATTTATTAAATACTTGGGGTTATAAACAAGCAATTATTTCTAAAATTTAGGTTGCGCTGAAATAGCAGATGAAGTTTACATGGAAGTCATTGTAGGGGAAGAGGAAGGAACTTCTCTCCCTGAGACTCAGCTTGAGGACTCTGATGTTAATAAAACAATTGTCCCTGTTGTCTGGGCTGCGACATATGGTAGGACACTGGCATTTTTTCACCTGATAAGTACATAACATATCTATTTGATCAGCCTTTAGGTCATTAAATATGCTGTGCTAATGCCCCCCATGAGTTGGCTAATACTATAAAATGTTTTGCTGTGGACTGATTCATCTCTAGTTACTTACATAATTTTTGTACCACATATCTTGTGTTATTTACAATGAACCTTGCTTAATGCACTTTGTTTTTCAGAAGGATTTATTTTAAATCCTACATGTATAAGTGAGTGCCATAAAAAGTTTTATTTTTCTAAAATAGGAATATCCTTTGAAAATTGATCCTTCCCCTTTTGGAAAAACTTATTTTATGTTTTAACACCACAAATAATAAGATATTGGGGTTTTGAAAAGGAACAGAAATCCAGGTGTGCTCTTCTAGGAAGTACGTAATGAAAGGTAAATTTATCAAGTTATTTTTTCCCTTTCTATTTTATCTCATTCTTACTTAATTTACAAGATGGTCCAGGTATACTCTTTACTTTGAAAAATTTTGTTGTTCAAATGCATTAATGTATCTTAACTTGGTTTTTCCAAAGGTTCATTCATTCAACAGTCATTTATTGAGCATCTTCAATTTTGAGGGCATTCTGCAGAAATATCTACCCAGGTTTTATTTGAAAAGTAAGGTTGTCCTAGATGTTAGTAGTTCGAAGGATGCTGACAGCAGCCCTTATTTTCAGTGTGTGATATTATCTAATCCATGGGAGTGGAAGAACTCAACAACAACAAAAAAATGTTTAATCCAAGGAACGGTGATCAAAGTAAGATTTTGTAGATTAAGATGTGATCTACTAGTAATCATTACACTCAGTTTTTAATTGGTCTTTTTTTTTTAAGGAGATGAAAGAAGAGTTTCTCGAAGGTATGAAGATTGTCAGTCATCAGGTGAGAGAGCATTATATGTGAGATGTAAGTTAAGTAGCTGGTTTTGTGTACTGCTTGGTAGATACAGAGTTATTAGTTTGTGTGTACAGACCCATTTGTTAGACTCTTACTTGCCTGGTCATATCTAGTTAGTTAGAAGAGTTTACCTCTTTGGGAAATTGATTAATTTATATAGAGACATAGCGTGTGTTATTCTGTGAATGCAGTTCATTTTAGATTTACCTCGGGATTTCCCTGGTGGTCCAGTGGTTAAGACTCTGCCCTTCCACTGCAGGGGGCACGGGTTTGATCCTTGGTTGGGGAACTAAGATCCCATATGCCACGCGGCATGGCCAAAAAATAAAAATTAAAAATTAAAAAAATAGATTTACCTCAAGATACAAATATCAGGCCACTTACTACATGGGCCATAAAAAAGTTACTATGGAAAAAATTATAAAATAGGAATTATTCTGACATGGAAGTAAAAGTTGTCAATGATATCAACCACTTGTTAATGTCTTCCTTGGGATGGAACTATTTTTTTAATTTCTATGGCAACCAGTAGATTTATATAGCTGTTACATAAAGTTCATGTGTCAGTGTAAATTTTTTTTTTAGTTTTAATACACTTCATATAGTGTTATTTATTCCGTGGTTGATAGTTCTTTTTATTTTCTTACACAAGGAGACTTTTTCTTATGATAAAGTGTCTATTTTGTTTCTAGCTTTAGGAGGTATTTGACTCTCTAACTGTAGATTTCAGGGGAATTAATGAGAGGCATATATATCATAGCATTTAAGCTAAACAGTTTCTTAGGGCTACACTTTTAAACTGAATTGCATAACACAAGAGATTGTGAGAACTGAGATTTTATTAAGTACTTTATTCCATATACACTGATCCCACTGAAATTGCAGTAGATTGCCTGCCACATTTATCTTAACACTTAAAAAATCAATCTTAATACTTTTAACATTAAGTAAACTATTCTAAAGCATAAATACAAGAAATCTGTTGTTTGTCATGTATTACAGTTACCATGATTGTATTGGATAACTGACATGTGTAAATTTCTTTGCTAAATCTCTTTAATTTCATCAGCCTTCATCGATGAGAAATTGATCTGATATCAAGATTTTGTTTAGGGTCATAAAATTCAGTTTCTTATGTTTCATTCACCTTATCAGTTTGTTCCTTTAGGATGAATAAATTGGGATATTTTGAAGTTACTTTCACATGGTATCGTATTTAAAGTATTTGCATATACACATGTGTGTGTAAGAGTATAAAAGAGAGAGAAGGAGAAGATGGGTGTACTTTGTGAAATTTAGTACTGCAATGGCAACTGAATGCCATGTCTTCTCTAATTCATCTAACCAAAACCAAAAAAGTACAAATATATGTAGTTTAATGGTGTATCGATTTTTTTTTCCAGGAAATACTTTGGACTCAACATTAGAAAACAGAAGTAGTACAGCAGCACAATACCTTCAAATTTGTGATAGCATTAATACAAACAAAGTACTTAAACAAAAAGCTAAGAAGAGGAGAAGGGGAGAAACGAGGCAGTGGCAAACAGGTAAAATATTAATACATTACTCGATGAAGATTATAATTATTTGAAATGCAGTAGTATTTTTTGTAACCCAAGAATATGCCAGTTGTTTGTAGTGTAGTTAGTCCTACTCCCATGTACCTACTTGTGTTTGATCTAAATAGTTGGGTTTTTTAAAATGTTCTACTGGTACTTAATAAAACTGTGCTTGTTTGCTTTTTACCCAAATGACGTTTTTAAAGAGAATTTTCAGGTTGGTTTAACAATAAAGGGTGCCTATTTCTAGTTTACAAAGTGCATGTGATATAGCATTTTGGCAGGTGAATAGTCTATAGTAGAGTGCTGCTCATTACTTTTTAGTGAGCTACTTTATTATAAATTGCTTTCAATGTGCATTTTATCTTATGGGATTTTATTCTACTAGTATAGTTCTCACATTGTGAATGTCAGCTAATTTTGCCGCCTTTGTGGTAAAACTGTTTAAAACAGTCTGGCCACATTTCACAACTTCCCTGTTTTGTTTTGTTTTTGTTGTTTTTTTAAATCTAGCTGTTATAATAGGCCCTGATGGACAGCCCCTGACAGTATACCCTTGCCATATTTGCACAAAAAAGTTTAAATCCAGGGGATTCTTGAAAAGACACATGAAGAATCATCCTGATCATTTGATGAGAAAAAAATATCAGTGTACAGATTGTGACTTTACAACTAACAAGAAAGTGAGTTTCCATAACCACTTAGAAAGCCATAAGCTTATAAACAAAGTTGACAAAACCCATGAATTTACGGAATACACACGAAGATACAGAGAGGCTAGTCCATTGAGTTCAAATAAACTTATATTAAGAGACAAGGAGCCGAAGATGCACAAGTGCAAATACTGCGACTATGAAACTGCAGAACAAGGACTGTTAAACCGACATTTACTGGCTGTTCACAGCAAGAATTTTCCTCATGTTTGTGTTGAGTGTGGGAAGGGCTTTCGACATCCTTCTGAACTCAAGAAGCATATGAGAACCCATACTGGTGAGAAGCCATATCAATGTCAGTATTGTGTCTTCAGGTGTGCAGATCAATCAAATTTGAAAACTCACATTAAGTCTAAGCATGGTAACAATTTGCCATATAAATGTGAGCATTGTCCCCAAGCATTTGGTGATGAGAGGGAACTTCAACACCATCTGGATTTGTTTCAAGGACATAAGACACACCAGTGTCCTCATTGTGACCATAAGAGCACCAACTCAAGTGACCTTAAGCGGCACATCATATCTGTCCACACTAAGGATTTTCCTCACAAATGTGAGGTCTGTGATAAAGGTTTCCATCGTCCTTCTGAGCTCAAAAAGCATAGTGATATCCATAAGGGTAGGAAGATTCATCAGTGTAGGCACTGTGACTTTAAAACATCAGATCCATTTATTCTTAGTGGTCATATCCTTTCAGTTCATACTAAGGATCAGTCATTGAAGTGTAAAAGGTGCAAAAGAGGGTTCAGACAACAAAATGAGCTCAAAAAGCATATGAAGACTCACACTGGAAGGAAGATTTACCAATGTGAGTATTGTGAATACAGCACTACAGATGCATCTGGCTTTAAACGACATGTGATATCAATACATACAAAAGACTATCCACACAGGTGTGAATTCTGCAAGAAGGGATTCCGAAGACCATCAGAAAAAAATCAGCATATTATGAGGCACCACAAGGAGGCTCTTATGTAATAAGATCAATATAAAGAAAGAAGCTATTTAGAAAATATGACATGTTACATGGGAAGATAATTTCATGAACTGTTTCACCTGGTTACAAAGCTTGATATTAAATCATAAATTTACATTCTTTTTATTAAAGATCTTAAGATATTTGAATTGAGAGGGGATCTCATAGCCCTTTGAAATTAGTTAAAGAATTTAAGGAGCACCATAGAATGGTTGCAGAAAACCTTATTGTCTATTTAATAGTATTATAAGCATAATTCAGCTACAGAGGGGAAGAGCAAAGAAAACCACTTTATTTGGCTGATCATACTAGAGACAGATGTTTCTGAAAAGATCATATCTAATTAAGGAGTTTAGCAATGCTTTGCTATCGCAAGCAAGTGTCACTTTTATGCAGTTTTAGAAATGAAGTGGGGAAATAAAATGCAGTCATCCATTAGTCACTTAGTCATTGAGCCTTTATATGGTACCTGGAAATTGAATTCCAGAAATGGCAAGTTTTGTGTATTCATCAAAAGAAATTTCACTGGAAAACAGGTTAGATTAATTCAATACTATTTAAAAGAATTTCAGAGCTGCTAAGATTTTATCACAGGATAGGATGTTTAAAATATAGCATTCTGTACTGAAGTCTAAAGATTAAAGTTCCCCTTTTTCTGATGTTCAAGTTGATTGTTGTTCAGTGTGGCATACATGACAGAAGTATATTTGAGTCAAATGTGGCTTTCTAAAGTGGATGCAACAGTAATGTTGCAAAGTTAGCACTATATTTCTTAATGATCTAAAGATTAAATTGAGAGAACACAGTTTTCTTAAATATTATGTTTAGAGGTTTTTTTAGGACAGTCATAGCAAGTATGATTGTTCTAGTCTTACTTGCTCTAATGTTTAAAGGTGCAATTTTACGCCATTATTGAAAATTTTGATTTTTAAAATCTATATACCATATTATTAACATGCATTTTCAATATGAGGCAGTATTTATGCGGTATTTAACAAAACACTATGCTGCCAATAGAGCTTGGAGGTGGATATTCAGTTTACAGTGTATAAATTTAAAATATGCATCCCTTTAACAATGCTTTATGTTAGCATGCTGCAAATCAACATGGCGCTTAATATAAAAAGCAGGTTTAGGGAAACTTAATGAAAATCCTGTTCATAAATGTAATGCATATGATGTGTACTTTTAAGTTTTAGTTGCTTCATGTTTACACTCAGCTGTTAAACATAATTAAAATGTAATTTTACTTCATGCTATATTGTGGCTTTGTGTTTTAAATAATGTTCACCTTTCTGTTTTTGCACCAGATAAGAATCAGTTCCTTGAGAATAAATTTTTTATCTTTCTTAACTTCAGAATATTAAATTTGGAAATCTACAATTGTGTGTCATGTGATTGTAAATGATGTACACGCTGTAAAATAAGATTGTCACTGTTACGTGCGATGATTATTTCTAAATGTTACTCATTGAAATGAGCATACAATAAAAAGCATTTATTGCACTTCAGGGTTTTATGAGTTTATTTAAAGTTGTGTTGCAGTGTCCCTCATTAAAAGACTTCACTTAAAATTGCTCTTAGGCAATTTTGTCTGCAGTTTAGTGTCTTGTAGAATTTTGTGCATTAACAACATGAGCTAGGAATTTAAACAATTATGATGACTATGGCATGATTATTCCTCAAAATTTTGTTTTTGCTAAAACCGTGATGGAATGTTTTAAAGTTGCCCATCTTAAGACTTGAGACTTAGTATTACAGAGAAAACTAAAAATTCTTAACCTGCTTAAGTAACACAATCCTGAAAAATGAATCTAATTATATTCCCAATAGACCAATATACGTTCAAAAGGAAAAATATTAAATCAAGTATTTGGGAAAGATTTCTGCAAATGAGCGTAAAAATAACGTGCTGTATTCAAACTAGTCAGCATTCAGTAGAATCCATGTACCTGGATATAATATATAGCACTATTGCTAAGACTCTTTGTCAGTTGTGTTATTCTTTAGTGATCACTAAGAGAAAAAGAAAGAATCTATTAGCTATTACATGTTAGACCAGTGCTTTAAGCTTTAATTCTATAGAGTTCATCTAGGGATCTTGTTAAAATATATATTCTAATTCCGTAGGTGTAGGCCAGGGCCTACAATTCTGCATTTCTAGCAAGCCCCCAATGTGTTACCACCATAGAAATAGTAAGGTGTTAGACAAAGCCCCCAGTATAATTCCTGTACACTTTGCCAACTTTGCTTAAACAAATATCTATGGGTGAGTAGATAGAGGAGATCCATACTGAGGACTTGGCATTTGAGCTGAGACATGAGTGGCAGGAAAAAACCAGTCATGAAAATCTTGTGCAAGAGCAAGAGCATTCAAGGCAGAGAAACACACATGCAAATGCGAACAACCTGAGATGGTACCAGCTTTGGCTGGATCATGGTGAAGGGGGACTGATAAGGGATGAGACCTGTGAGAATTTGAAATGGGAAGTCATTGGAGGGTTTTAAGGAAAGGAGTGATATGATGTGATTTACGTTTTGAAGATCACTGTGGAAGCTGTGTGAGGAATGTATTGTACAGGGGCCAAAGGAAGCAGGCAGCCATGTGAAGAGGTTATTCCAGTTGTTCGTGGTTACAGTGGTGCTGGAGAAAAGCAAATGGATTTTCTTTCTTATAAATTGGGCCTAGAAAACAGCCAAGATAGAATACATAAGAATTCAGCCCATGTTACAAACAAAAGAAAAATAAAAGGCACTTTTCCAGGACAGTTCAGGGTCATTAGGGTCATTATGTGGAGATGGATTTGTCTGATTGTCACTTCTAAGTGGCCTATACCATGATGGAGAGGAAAATATTTAGAATTATTCAGGTAGACCTCTCCAATTCACGTCTCATACAGGACAACCACCAGTTTGAACCTTGGCCTTCCCTTAAAGATATGTATGATAGATGTAGTATGACAGATAACTTTTATTGTAAAAAATTTTCAACCACATACAATATAATGAACCCCCATATAGCCATTACCCAGCTTCAGCAATCATCACTTCATGGCCAATTTTGTTTCATTTTTACTCTTCCTCACTCCTACTTTCACCAACCTGCCTCTCATTGGTTTATTTTGATGACCCCTTCTCTCACTGACTTAATTTGAAGTAAATCCCAGACATATTTTTAAGAATTTTTGAAGGAAAACAGCACAGATTAAGAACTGGATTTAACATCTCATCTACAAGAGACCAATCCAAGATTACCAAGACTGCCTGGCTATCATGTATTATAATCATGTCATACAACAATTCCAGTCTTCCTTTGTAGACTCAAAAGCAGTATGTCTTATTTTGTCACTAAAGATTAATGGTTTTATAAGACAGATGTAGTTGTTTATTCCATTCTTTGTTTTTAAAAAATATATTTTATTTATCCTAGGATGGGCTTGAAATATGTTGTACTTTTTTATTGGACAAAAAAGTACTATGGAAATCCAGTAAATTCAGTAATGGTATGTGGTGGGAGAGAGAGACCTTGTAGGGAAGTCTTTTCATGGCTTATTATTTACTTTCGAGGGAATTATTTCTACATGTTATCTTTGTAGATTATAACAGGAAAGAAGTGAGAATGGCTTTTTGTTAAAGTGATCTAAATTGGGTGGTGACATGCAATTTTTTGAGCTTTATTTTTTTCCTTTTGTACTGTTTGTGTAAAGACAAAGTATTACAGTTAAAGCACCATTACAAAAATAGGAAGAATGCTTTATGGCATCTAGTTATGAACTTAGTGAATTACAGAACTTAGAAGACTAGGTTTGTAAGCAAAGAAATTCTCATTTAAAGCAGAAATCTGCATCAACCAGAGGTCCAACTATGTTAAACTGTTGTCTCTAGTAGTCCACATCAGGATTATTTTTATAGTGGTGCTTGTTAGCTCTAACATAAACATTCACATGATAATAACTTCCTGAAAAGAGTATACAGCTAAGCTAAAACTCCATTCCGCATGTTTCCTACTAGGACTTCCACAAAGACCATACAGATATATATATATTTTATTTACACACTTAAACAAATTACTTTGCATGTCATTGCACAGTCTCCATTTTATTCAACATCTAAAGCAAAATATGCTGGGAATAGAAATTAGATAAACAGGCATTCCTCATCTGACAATATCTTTACAATTTTCAGAGATAAGCTGTGCGAAACTTGTGAGAGGAAAAAAATCACTACTATTTCTATTGAACTTAATCAAAAATTGGAAAAGAAATACATTTAACTTTGTTAAGTATAATAAGCACCTTGTTATGACCCCCATTTCTCACTATGCATGGATCAAGTGAGCCAATGAAGTGCTGACTTCTTAACTATCCCAAATTTTGGACACTGTTATTTTTATTTAAGGGTATTTTAGGAAAATCACACTTGTTCTAATTTTCAGACAGTTATGGTGGCACTTTTCTATCAAGCTACTAAAAACTTCCATTTATATGCAATGGGTAGATAACATGGCATAATTACAGTTACACATATGAGTAGTTAGCAGAGGAGAAACTACCCTGTTGTTTCTACACCAAGGGAAAAAATGTAAGGACTACATAGCTCATAAAGAATATTAACATTTTCTACCACAAAATAACTAATAAGACTGGAATTGTATCAATCCACATTATAGAGCTTAACATTTAATATTTTTTAATATATTTTCTTTTTTTGGCCACACTGCACGGCATGCGGGATATTAGTTCCCCGACCAGGGATCAAACCCTTCCCCCCTGCAGTGGAAGGGCAGAGTCTTAACCACTGGACCGCCGGGATGTCCCCAAGCTTAACATTTTAGTCGAGGTATTAAGAAAATAAAATAAAGCTTTTAGCTTCATATCAAGACTTATTTGGATATTTATATAAGTATTAAAAGCATTTTTTCTCTTCATTTGTGGTTTGATTTCATGTAGTGCCTTATATGTTCCTATCTTAACAGTTTCTTAGTATAATGAATAATTATTAGAATATAATTATAAAGAATGACAGAATTCTATATAGTTACTTGCAGAGACATTTCAGTGCAAAATCTCATTCACATGTAAACCCAAATTTATTTGTTACCTTAATCTATACTTTGTCAAATGCAAACATTTTAATTTTTGCTAATTCTTAACTTTAACCAAAGGGTTTGACATTTTAAAATTTCATTCTTATCTACTAATGTATTTAGAAAATACTTTAGTTCACTTTTAGTAAGGTCATTAGAACCCAATTAATCAACCAACTTCTAAGTACATTAAATATTCTACTATAAAGTCTCTCCCAAGTAGAATACATATATCAAGTATTTGTTTTTGCTATTTTTATTCCCTAAGCTTTTACACAGTATTTCAATGTTGTTTTGTCTACTGCTATAAAAAAAGCCCACCTTCCTTCCACCCGCTACTACAATAATAGTGTTACAGGTTTTTAAGGAAGTGGGTGGGCTCATTTGGGGATGATATGCTTCAAAAGAACAGATTTGCCAAGCTACTGGTATGTACTTAGAACCATAATAGCATAATGTACAATTTAGTGGATTTAGGTATTTTAAAAAATATACTTCCCACTTCCCTGCTAAATGAAATTAATCATCACCTTTGATTTAGTTCTGTCTCCAAGAGGTATAAATAGCATGTAATAAATCACCTCTTTTAATCACAAGGTCTAATGTGAGAAAAGCAAATATATGCTGTATATTTTTAATTCAATAGTATTGCTTTTTGTTGTTGTTGTTAAAACACAGTATTTACTCTTGTAGCTAAATTGCACATCTAATATCATAGAAAAATCTTCTAATGGAATAACTTGTAAAATCTCTACCCCAACAAAGTTAATTCAGTGTCTAGGAAGCACCCTATTGAAAAATAGTGGATTAAGTCCTACAGTGCCTGTAATTGAGTTTTAAAAGCAGTGTGTTGTCCCTTGTAAAGCAATTATACTCCAATAAAGATGTTAAAAAAAAAGTGACGTGTTGCTATGCTGAATACAAAAATGTGATAGAAAGGATTCAGGCCTTATAAATGGTTGGAGAAACTCTCATCTGTATATCTAATTAATTCCATTAGATTTGCTGGGTAGTAGCATGGTTCAAAATATTGACTGACTTTAGTTATGGAAAAATAACAAAGTACTAATGAAGACAAAAAAAATTCCTTTGAGTTGGAGATTCATTCACGGCTAGAAAAGGAAAAAAAGTCAGTTTAGAATGGCTTATAATTAATTTAAAACATTGTAATTGTATGCACACAGTTGTAAAAATGATTTAAATTGATATGAATAATACCAAGGGAAATGTATGGCACTGTTTTGGCACTTTTTATATGTATATTCAATGAAACATGGGTTTGTCTGACTTTAGCCAAGGTATATGTTTCAAATGATTTTAAGCACAAGGGAGGGAGATGTGAGTAGATTTACTCCTTGGTGTTATAGTTAGAGGTTAAATATGTCCAAAAGTCTCTGTTAATAAATACAGATCTATCATCTGTGAATTTACTTAAATATATTTTGAATTTGCTATCAGTATCTAGTCCCTTCAGATATTGAGTTTGATGTTCATTGCTGTATGCTGTTAATGAAAGGAGAAGTAATGACTATTATTCTGTAGACCCTTTATTTGGTAGGTCTTCACATTGATGCCACCTCTGAGACACATGTGGTTAGTAGCAGCAATTGCTTCTCAGTATTAAATTTCAGAATCAAATAAACTTTGAGTGACAAATTTTAAATCCTATGCTGACTTTCTCTTGTTGCTCATCTGGTTCTTGGGCCACCAAGTACCCTTTATCAATTAATAATCAGTAATAAATTATTCTCAACTAATTAATGACCTAAGAAGCACAATATATTTCAAAGCTTAAATTTTTATTTTAGGGTTACTAAGTGTTGGTTGCTTTCACTGATAATGGATAATCATATATACAAGATTGATGGCTTGATTGTAGTCAGAGAAGTGCTTCAGAGCTAACAACTTTCTGAATTTTTTGGTTTATTCAAATATTTGAGCTTGTTCAACCAAAAGATAATTTTTTAAAGTGAGTTATTTAACAGATGTTTAATTTTATTAACTGCATCTGTAGTAATTTATTATACATCTGCAGTATTTTATTAATGATAAATCTACATTTAAAAATTTCCTCAAAAGGTTCTACAGAATAATTGATTGACATATATTTATCTATTGCTCATCATGATATACTTAAACATTTTAAGACTTTTATTGAAGTATAATAAACATAGGAAAAGTGCACATATAGGTGTACAACTAAATGAATTTTCCCAAACTGAACATGTTTATGCAACTATCACTCAGATCAAGAAACAGCATATTATTAGTACCCCAGTAGTCCTCCTTTTGTTTCCTTCCAATCAATACCCGACCTTGAGGATAACCAACCACTTCCTGACTTTAATAACCATAGATTAGTTTTACCTGCTTTCAGTACCTAAGAAGTTTTTAACATAACAAGACAAAGGCTGTCATTTTCATAGTGTTAAAAGTCAGATTCTACATCGTTTTAGAATGTCCTACAATGTGCAGGGCAGTCCCCCCACATCAAATTATCCAGCCCAAAATGTTAATAGTGCTGAGGTTGAGAAACTCTGCTAACACAACACAATGGCCTTAGGATTTTTTCTCCCTAATTATATACTCGAGAAATGCCCAAGTGAACTTACACAAGTCCATTTGTCTTCTGTTTTCTCAATCACAGTAGTCCGTGTGTCACTACCTGGTGGTATATATTCATAGTCATCATACAGGAGGCCTAGGATTGGATATTGTGACCTGTACCTATACAGAAAAAAAAGTTCGTTTACAAGCTGGACAAGAAAATAACTCATTACTTTTTAGTCACTCCTAGTTTGATCCTCCTTATTTAATTAATTTGGCTTTGAATGAGTTTTAACTCTTTCTAAAAAGAAAATCTCTTCTCAGTGGTACAAAGATTTACCACTGCTATTTTCAAGAGAGTAAGAGGGAAGTACTTTTGCTTCTGGCAATAATGGACCACTGGCTGCACAAGACAGTGATCCCAGAGAAGGGAAGCAAATGACATGAGCCCTACAAGTGCCTAGCTCACTGCCTGGAGTCAGAATTTGTGGAGCAGAATACCAGACAGGAGAGAGTTACATAGTTGGAGAGAGGTCACGGGATCTGTAGAGAGTTCCCCCACAAGTCTTGGGGTGAGCACTGATCAGTGTAGGCTTGTGAAAAAGCTACTGAGGCTGGGGAAAGAAGCACTGAAAAAGAGCAGTCTTCAAATTCCTGGAGTTCACATAGTAAAGGAAACTCCAGTCTGTGTTCCACTAACCAGAGTGGAAAGACCTCCTAATACTAGAAGGCATCAGGCAAATACTACAAAAGACTATTGCCTTAGAAGTGAGATAAACTACCAATGGCATTTTTCACAGAACTAAAACAAAATATTTCACAATTTGTATGGAAACACAAAAGACCCCGAATAACCAAAGGAA
Organism: Balaenoptera acutorostrata; assembly: GCF_949987535.1. NCBI lineage: Eukaryota > Metazoa > Chordata > Mammalia > Artiodactyla > Balaenopteridae > Balaenoptera > Balaenoptera acutorostrata. Next base: position 73,684,532 of record NC_080085.1, read on the forward strand.
TCTTGAGACAGAAAAATGGAGCTGGAGGAATCAGGCTCCCTGACTTCAGACTATACTACAAAGCTACAGTCATCAAGACAGTATGGTACTGGCACAAAAACAGAAATATAGATCAATGGAACAGAATAGAAAGCCCAGAGATGAACCCACACATATGTAGTCACCTTATCATTGATAAAGGAGGCAAGAATATACAATGGAGAAAAGACAACCTCTTCAATAAGTGGTGCTCGGAAAACTGGACAGCTACATGTAAAAGAATGAAATTAGAACACTCCCTAACACCACACACAAAAATAAGCCCAAAATGGATTAAAGACCTAAATGTAAGGCCAGACACTATAAAATTCTTAGAGGAAAACATAGGCAGAACACTCTATGACATACATCACAGCAAGATCCTTTTTGACCCACCACCTAGAGTAATGGAAATAAAAACAAAAATAAACAAATGGGACCTAATGAAACTTAAAATCTTTTGCACAACAAAGGAAAACATAAACAAGACGAAAAGACAGCCCTCAGAATGGGAGAAAATATTTGCTAATGAAGCAACTGACAAAGGATTAATCTCCAATATTTAAAAGCAGCTCATGCAGCTCAATATAAAAAAAAACAAACAACCCAATCCAAAAATGGGCAGAAGACCTAAATAGACATTTCTCCAAAGAAGATATACAGATTGCCAAAAACACATGAAAGGATGCTCAATGTCACTAATCATTTGAGAAATGCAAATCGAAACTACAATGAGGTATCACCTCACACCAGTCAGAATGGCCATCATCAAAAAATCTAGAAACAATAAATGCTGGAGAGGGTGTGGAGAAAAGGGAACCCTCTTGCACTGTTGGTGGGAATGTAAATTGATACAGCCACTATGAAGAAAAGTATGGAGGTTCCTTAAAAACTAAAAATAGAGCTACCATACGACCCAGCAATCCCACTACTGGGCATATACCCCAAGAAAACCATAATTCAGAAAGAGTCATGTATCACAATGTTCATTGCAGCTCTGTTTACAATAGTGAGGACATGGAAGCAGCCTAAGTGTCCATCAACAGATGAATGGATAAAGAAGATGTGGCACATATATACAATGGAATATTACTCATCCATAAAAAGAAACGAGATTGAGTTATTTGTAGTGAGATGGATGGACGTAGAGTCTGTCATACAGAGTGAAGTAAGTCAGAAAGAGGAAAACAAATACTGTATGCTAACAAATATATATGGAATCTAAAAAAAATTGTACTGAAGAACCTAGGAGCAGGACAGGAATAAAGATGCAGACGTAGAGAATGGACTTGAGGACACAGGGATGGGGAAGGGTCAGCTGGGACGAAGTGAGAGGGTGGCATGGACACATATACACTACCAAATGTAAAATAGATAGCTAGTGGGAAGCAGCCACACAGCACAGGGAGATCAGCTCGGTGCTTTGTATCCACCTAGAGGGGTGGGATAGGGAGGATGGGAAGGAGACGTAAGAGGGAGGAGATATAGAGATATATGTTTATGTATAGCTGATTCACTTTGTTATACAGCAGAAACTAACACACCATTGTAAAGCAATTATACTCCAATAAAGATGTTAAAAAAATAAAATGAAATAAGCTATAAGGATATATTGTACAAAGCAGGGAATATAGCCAATACTTTATAGTAACTAAAAATAGAATATAACCTTTAAAATTGTGAATCACTATGTAGTATACTTAAAACTTATTTAATACTGTAGATCAACTATACCTCAATAAAAAAATTTGGACTAAAAAAAAAAGTACATATAGATGAAAAAAATAGCAAAAAATCATGAAGGGGAAATGGAAGTATACTACCATAAAGTTTGTATGCTACATGTGATGAGGTATATTATTTGAAGAGACTGTGATAAGATAAAAAGGAATACTTTAAAACTTATAACAATCATAAAAAAGTAATATACCCAATAAGCCAATAAAATAGATAAAAACAATAATGAAAAATCTTTAAGAATATCACTAAAATTGATATAGTTCTAAGCAGACTAGTTAGCAAAGAAGGAGCACACAATTTACAGATATTAAGAAAGAGAAGCTATCACCTCACACATGTCTTAGAATGGCTATTAACAATAAGACAAGAAATTGCAAGTGTTGGCAAGATGTGGAGAAAAGGGAACCCTTGTGCACTGTGGGTGGGAATGCATACTGGTGCAGCCACTATGAAAAATAGTATGGAGGTTCCTTAAAAACTTAAAAATAGAACTAGCATATTACCCAGCAATGTCACTTCTGGGTATTTATCAAGAGGAAATGAAAACACTATAATATATCTACACCCTCATGTTCACTGTGGCATTATTTACAATAGTCAAGACATGGAATCAATGTAAGTGTGCATCAATGTTAGAATGGATAAATAAAATATTATATATATAATATATATATTTACACACACACTGGAATTTTTTTTAGTTTTTTAAAAATTGTATTTATTTTTAAAAAATACAGCAGGTTCTTGTTAGTTATCTATTTTATACATATTAGTGTATATATGTCAATTCCAATCTCCCAATTCATCCCACCACCACCCTGCGCCAAACTAGAATATTATTCATCCATAAATGAAGGAAATCCTACCATTTATGACAGCATGGACAGACCTTGAGGGCATTATGCAAAGTGAAATAAGTCAGAGAGAGAAAGACAAATACCATATTATCTCACTTATACATGGAATCTAAAACAAATGAACTCATAGATAAGAGAATATATTGGTGGTTGCCAGAGGTGGGGGGTGGGAGTGGGCAAAATGGGTGAAAGTGGTCAAAAAGTACAAACTTCCAGTTATAAAATAAATAAGTCCTGGGGATGTAATGAACAGTGTGGTGACTATAGTTAATAACACTGCATTGGATAATTGAAAGTTACTAAAAGATTAGATCTTAAAAAGTTCTCATCACAAGAAAAAAATTTGTAACTATGGATGGTGATGGGTGTTAACTAGACTTATTGTGGTGATCATTTAGCAGTATACATATAGTGAATCATTATTTTGTACATCCAAAACTAAAATAATGTTATAAGTTAATTATATCTCAATTTTTAAAATTTTAAAGGAGATCCTTTGTCTTGAAAACATAATAAAGGAGTATTATGACAATTTTATGCCAAAAAAACTTGATAACTTAGATGACATGCACCAATTCCTTGAGAGATACAAACTACAAAACAGAGCTGACAGAAGACCTCAAACTTCCGAAAAGACAAGAAAACCTCCACATAACCTGCTAAGACAAAAGGAAAAAAAAAAAAGGAATCAGGACAAGGAGGGAGCTGGGAAAGAAGAAAGGTTCCCGCACCTTGGAAAGTCTGCTCACCAGTGGAGAGATCGGACTGGATGAAGGGGGAGTTTTGGAGCCTAAGAGGGGAGAGCAGCAACCAGTTCGTGTAAGGCAAAATGGAGAGTAACCTGCACAGAGGGTTGGCACTGCCACCCTGCACTCCCCAACCTGAGACACTCCTCTGTTCGTGAGGGTGGGGGTTGGGTGCTGAAGCTCAGACTCCGAAGTTCAGTCCCAGAGGGAGGACCAGGGATAGGTGTGGAAGCAGCCTGAAGAGGTCAGGCAGTGGCAACTGAAGGTATACCGTGAAGAAGCCTTGGCCCACCAGAGAAGCAAGACACCATTATTGGGAGGTGCATGAGGAGAGGGATGGGACCACAAGCTTCTTTCCCTATGAGTGCTCCCAGTCAACAGGACACTGCCTAGAGGAGTTCTCAGGGTGGGTGTGAGTCACCACCTCCATCTTGGTCTCCATAGGCAGGCACTGGCCACCTCTTCCAGACCCACAGGCAGACACTGGAACCCATCTGACTGTGCCAGGAGTGCCCCGATAGCTCTCACTACAAGGAAGTCCACCAGTGGGTGCCGGGACCTGCCCCACTATCCAGGGAGCACACGTATAGCTCTCACTACAGGGAAATCTGACAGTGGGTACCTGGGCCTGCCCCACTGTCCCAGAAGGGGAAGGATAGCTCCCACCACTAGGAAATCCACCCAGAGTAGGGGCTGAAACCACCACTGAGAGCCAGGGGCTGTGTGACTAAGGAAGAAGAGCTGAAATCTCTCCTCGGAGCTGAACGAACTGTGGAGTTACACCTCTGTTGATGGTTTCCTAAATTCAGCACCTGTGAAACATCCAAAAGGACAAGAACTCCTGCAGCTCGGATGGATATGGCATTAGCAGCTGTGGGATTTGTGGACATGTACACACGGGAAACGCACCAGACCAGAGTCTGAGCAGCCTCCATAGCTCCCACGGCAGGTCCAGGTGAATGAGTACTGCAGTCCTAGGACCTGACCTCAGTGGATCTGTGCCAGTGAATGGGTGAAAATAATGCCTGAGAGTCACCAGGGCCAATTGCTGGCATACCCACAGTTAAGGTGGGACCAAGAGCAGTGCCAATAGCAGTGTACTTTGTGAGTCCACACAACGGATGAAAGAGGACACAACAGAGCACATTCACAGTGAACACCTCCAGAGGAGGAACACTCATTGGCTTCTCTCCCAGTGGGAGTCCTCCAATCCCACATACCTCACACCATACCACAGATCAGAATCACAGCCAAGAAAAAGATCCAGGGCACTCTACTCCAACAAATAGGGAGAAGACCCCGCCCCTGACAGGGCAGTAACAGCCACTGGGAGCAAAGGGGAGGTCCTCTCAATATCCAGGGCAGGCTCTGATCACCACAACACCAATCAAACACCTTACCAACGGGATAACAGCACAAGCCAATGGACCAACCTCACCCACCAGGCGGCAGACAACAGAAGCAAGAGGAAGTACAATCCTGCAGCCTGTGGAAAGGAGACCACAAACACAGTAAGTCTGACAAAATGAGATAACAAAGAAATATGTTGCAGGCAAAGGAGCAAGAAAAAAACCTACAAGAACAACTAGATGAAGAGGAGATAAGCAATCTGTCTAAAAAAGTATTCAGAACAATGATAGTAAAGATGATCCAAGATCTCAGAAAAAGAATGGAGGCATGGATTGAGAAGATACAAGAAAAGTTTAACAAACACCTAGAAGAACTAAAGAACAAACAGAGATGAACAACAGAGTAATGAAAATAAAAATACACTAGAGGGCTTCCCTGGTGGCGCAGTGGTTGAGAGTCTGCCTGCTAATGCAGGGGACACGGGTTCGAGCCCTGGTCTGGGAAGATCCCACATGCCGCGGAGCAGCTGGGCCCGTGAGCCACAATTGCTGAGCCTGCGCGTCTGGAGCCTGTGCCCCGCGACGGGAGGGGCCGCGATAGAGAAAGGCCCGCGCACCGCGATGAAGAGCGGTCCCCGCACCGCGATGAAGAGTGGCCCCCGCTTGCCGCAACTGGAGAAAGCCCTCGCACGAACCGAGGACCCAACACAGCCAAAAATAAATAAATAAATAAATAAATAAATAAGAAAATCCTTAAAAAAAAAAAAAAAAAAAAAAAAAAAAAACCCTTCCCTGAAACCCATCTGGAAGTTCAGGTCTTTTGAGCATTAGCCATCCATGCTAAAAAAAAAAAAAAAAAAAAAAAAAAAAAAAAAAAAAAAAAAAAAAAAAATACACTAGAGGCAGAGGACCTTTAAGAGGGCGGAGGAGTAAGACATGGAGAACACCTTCCTACCCACAAATACATCAAAAATACATCTACATGTGGTACAACTCCTACACAACACCTACTGAATGCTGGCAGGAGACCTCAGACTTCCCAAAAGGGTGTGCGAAGAAAGAGGATTCAGAGCACTGCCTAAATGAGCTTCAGAGACTGGTGCGAGCCGCGGCTATCAGTGCGTACATCAGAGACGGGCATGAAACGCTAACGCTGCTGCTGCAGCCACCAAGAATCCTGTGTGCAAGCACAGGTCACTATCTACACCACCCTTCCCAGGAGCCTGTGCAGCCCGCCACTGCCAGGGTCCTGTGATACAGGGACAACTTCCTCAAGAGAACACACAGAGCACCTCAGGCTGTTGCAACGTCACTACTGGCCTCTGCCGCCACAGGCTCACCCTGCATTCTGTACGCCTCCCACCCACCAGCCTGAGTGAGCCAGAGCCCCCTAATCAGCTGATCCTTTAACCCCCTCCTGCCTGGGAGAAGAACAGATGCCAGAGGGTGACCTACATTCAGAGGCGGGGCCAAATCCAAAGCTGAATCCCAGGAGCTGTGTGAACAAAGAAGAGAAAGGGAAACCCCACCCAGCAGCCTCAGGAGCAGCGGATTAAATCTCCACAATCAACTTGATGTACCCTGCATCTGTGGAACACCTGAATAGACAATGAATCATCCCAAAACTGAGGTAGTGGACTTTAGGAGCAACTATAGAATTGGGGTTTGCTTTCTGCATCTAATTTGTTTCTAGTATTATGTTTACCTTAGTTTAGTATTTAGAGCTTATTATCATTGGCAGATTTGTTTATTGATTTGGTTTCACTCTTCCTTGTATATATATATATATATATATATATATATATATATATATATATTTCCTTTTTCCATTTTTGTGAGTGTGTATGTATATGCTTCTTTGTGTGATTTTGTCCGTATAGGTTTGCTTTTACCATTAGTCCTAGGGTTCTGTCTGTCCAGTTTTTTTAGAATAGTTTCTAGCACTTCTTATCATTGGTGGATTAGTTTATTGGTTTACTTGCTGTCTTCCTTTTCTTTACTAATGACTTTATTTTATTATAATAATATTTTTTATTTTAATAACTTCATGTTTTTTTCTTTCTTTTTTCTTTTCTCACTTTTCTTCTGAGCTGTGTGGCTGACAGGGTCTTGGTTCTCTGGCCGGGTGTCAGGCCTGAGCTTCTGAGTTGGGAGAGCCGAGTTCAGGATATTGGTCCACGAGAGACCTAACAGCCACTCGTAATATCAATCAGCAAAAGTTCTCCCAGAGATCTCCATCTCAACGCTAAGACAAAGCTTCACTCAACGACCAGGAAGCTCCAGTGCTGGACACCCTATGCCAAACAACCAGCAAGACAGGAACACAACCCCACCCACTAGCAGAGAAGCTGCCTAAAATCATAATAAGTTCACACACACCCCGAAACACACCACTGGACATAGTCCTGCCCACCAGAAAGAAAAGATCTGCCCTCAGCCACTAGAACACAGGCACCAGTCCCCTCCACCAGGAAGCCTACACAACCCACTGAACCAACCTTACCCGCTGGGGGCAGACACCAAAAACAAAGGGAACTATGAACCTGCAGCCTGCAAAAAGGAGACCCCAAACACATTAGCTTAAGCAAAATGAGAAGACAGAGAAACACAAAGCAGATGAAGGAGCAAGGTAAAAACCCACCAGACCAAACAAATGAAGAGGAAATAGGCAATCTACCTGAAAAAGAATTCAGAGTAATGATAGTAAAGATGATCCAAAATCTTGCAAGTACAATGGAGAACATACAAGAAACGTTCAACAAGGACCTAGAAGAATGAAAGAGCAAACAAACAATGAAGAACAACACAATAAATGAAATTAAAAATTCTCTAGAAGGAATCAATAGCACAATAACTGAGGCAGAAGAATGGATAAGTGACCTGGAAGATAAAATAGTGGAAATAACTACCGCAGAGCAGAATAAAGAAAAAAGAATGAAAAGAATTGAGGACAGTCTCAGGGACCTCTGGGACAACATTAAATGCACCAACATTCGAATTATATGGGTCCCAGAAGAAGAAGAGAAAAAGAAAGGGACTGAGAAAATATTTGACGAGATTATAGTTGAAAACTTCCCTAATATGGGGAAGGAAATAGTCAATCAAGTCCAGGAAGCACAGAGAATCCCTACAGGATAAAACCAAGGAGAAACATGCTGACACATACTAATCAAACTATGAAAAATTAAATACAGAGAAAAAATATTGAAAGCAACAAGGGAAAAACAATAAATAACATACAAGGGAATCCCCATAAAGCTAACAGCTGATCTTTCAGCAGAAACTCTGCAAGCCAGAAGGGAGTGGCAGGAAATATTAAAAGTGATGAAACGGAAGAATCTACAACCAAGATTATTCTACCCAGCAAAGATCTCATTCAGATTCGAAAAAGAAATTAAAACCTTCAGAGACAAGCAAAAGCTAAAAGAATTCAGCACCACCAAACCAGCTTTACAACAAATGCTAAAGGAACTTTTCTAGGCAGGAAAAACAAGAGAAGGAAAAGACCTACAACAACAAACCCAAAACAATTAAGAAAATGGTAATAGGAACATACATATTGATAACTAACTTAAATGTAAATGGATTAAATGCTCCAACCAAAAGACATAGACTGGCTGAATGGATACAAAAACAAGACTCGTATATATGCTGTCTACAAGAGACCCACTTCAGACCTAGGGACACATACAGACCGAAAGTGAGGGGATGGAAAAAAGATATTCCGTGCAAATGAAAATCAAAAGAAAGCTGGAGTAGGAATTCTCATATCAGACATAATAGACTTTAAAATAAAGACTGTAACAAGAGACAAAGAAGGACGCTACATAATGATCAAGGGATCAATTCAGGAAGAAGATATAACAATTGTAAATGTTTATGCACCCAACATAGGAGCACCTCAATACTTAAGGCAAATGCTAACAGCCATAAGAGGGGAAATCGACAGTAACACAATAATAGTAGGAGACTTTAACACCCCACTTTCACCAATGGACCGATCATCCAAAATGAAAATAAATAAGGAAACACAAGCTTTAAATGATACATTAAACAAGATGGACTTAACTGATATTTATAGGACATTTTGTCCAAAAACAACAGAATACACTTTCTTGTCAAGTGATCATGGAACATTCTCCAGGATAGGCCATATCTTGGGTCACAAATCAAGCCTTGGTAAATTTAAGAAAATTGAAATCATATCAGATATCTTTTCTGACCACAACACTATGAGACTAGATGTCAATTACAGGAAAAAAATCTGTAAAAAATACCAATACATGGAGGCTAAACAATACACTACTAAATGAACAAGAGATCACTGAAGAAATCAAAGAGGAAATCAAAAAATACCTAGAAACAAATGACAATGAAAACACGATGACCCAAAACCTGTGGGATGCAGCAAAAGCAGTTCTAAGAGGGAAATTTGTAGCAATAAAATCCTAACTCAAGAAACAAGAAACGCCTCAAATAAACAACCTAACCTTACACCTAAAGCAATTAGAGAAAGAAGAACAAAAAACCCCCACAGTTAGCAGAAGGAAAGAAATCATAAAGATCAGATCAGAAATAAATGAAGAGGAAATGAAGGAAACGATAGCAAAGATCAATACAACTAAAAGCTGCTTGTATGAGATGATAAACAAAATTGATAAACCATTAGCTGGACTCATCATGAAAAAAAAGTAGAAGACTCAAATCAACAGAATTAGAAATAAAAAAGGAGAAGTAACAACTGACATTGCAGAAATACAAGGGATCATGAGAGATTACTACAAGCAACTGTATGCCAATAAAATGGACAACCTGGAAGAAATGGACAAATTCTTAGAAAAGCACAACCTTCGAAGATTGAACCAGGAGGAAACAGAAAATATAAACAGACCAATCACAAGCACTGAAATTGAAACTGTGATTAAAAATCTTCCAACAAACAAAAGCCAAGGACCAGATGGCTTCACAGGCGAATTCTATCAAACATTTAGAGAAGAGCTAAAACCTATCCTTCTCAAACTCTTCCAAAATATAGCAGAGCGAGGAACACTCCCAAACTCATTCTACGAGGCCACCATCACCCTGATACCAAAACCAGACAAAGATGCCACAAAGAAAGAAAACTACAGGCCAATATTAGTGATGAACATAGATGCAAAAATCCTCAACAAAATACTAGCAAACAGAATCCAACAGCACCTTAAAAGGATCATACACCATGATCAAGTGAGGTTTATCCCAGGAATGCAAGGATTCTTCAATATAGGCAAATCAATCAATGTGATACACCATATTAACAAACTGATGGATAAAAACCATATGATAATCTCAATAGATGCAGAGAAAGCTTTTGACAAAATTCAACACCCATTTATGAAAAAAAATTCTCCAGAAAGTAGGCATAGAGGGAACTTACCTCACCATAATAAAGGCCATATATGACAAACCCACAGGTGACATCATTCTCAATGGTGAAAAACAAACCATTTCCCCTAAGATCAGGAACAAGACAGGGTTTCCCACTCTCACCACTATTATTCAACATAGTTTTGGAAGTTTCAGCCACAGCAATCACAGAAGAAAAAAGAAATGAAAAGAATCCATTTCAGAAAAGAAGTAAAGCTGTCACTGTTTGCAGATGACATGATATATACATAGAATATCCTAAAGATTCTACCATTAAACTACTAAAGCTAATCAGTGAATTTGGTAAAGTTGCATGATACAAAATTAATACACAGAAATCTCTTGCATTCCCATACACTAACAACGAAAGATCAGAAAGAGAAATTAAGGAAACAATCCCATTTGCCATCACATCAAAAAGAATAAAATACCTAGGAATAAACCTATCAAAGGAGGCAAAAGACCTGTACTCAGAAAACTACAAGATGTCAATGAAAGAAATCAAAGACGACACAAACAGATGGAGAGATATACCATAGTCTTCGATTGGAAGAATCAATATTGAGAAAATGACTATACTACCCAAAGCAATCTACAGATTCAATGCAATCCTTATCAAATTACCAATGGCATTTTTCACAGAAGTAGAACAAAAAATTGCACAATTTGTATGGAAACACAAAAGACCATGAATAGCCACAGGAATCCTGAGACAGAAAAACGGAGCTGGAGGAATCAGGCTCCCTGACTTCAGACTATACTACAAAGCTACAGTCATCAAGACAGTATGGTACCGGCACAAAACAGAAATATAGATCAACGGAACAGGATAGAAAGCCCAGAGATAAACCCACACACCTATGGTCACGTAATCTATGACTAAAGAGGCAAGAATATACAATGGAGAAAAAACAGTCTCTTCAAAAAGTGGTGCTGGGAAAACTGGAGAACTACATGTAAAAGAATGAAGTTAGAACATTCCCTAACACCATACTCAAAAATAAACTCAAAATGGATTAAAGACCTAAATGTAAGGCCAGACACTATAAAACTCTTAGAATAAAACATAGGTAGAACACTCTTTGATATAAAGCACAGCAAACTCTTTTTTGATCCACCTCCTAGCACAGTGAAAGTGAAAATAAAAACAAAAAAAGACAAATGGGATCTAAGTAAACTTAAAAACTTTTGCACAATGAAGGAAGCCATAAACAAAAGAAAAAGACAATCCTCAGAGTGGGAGAAAATATTTCCAAATGAAGCAACCCACAAGAGATTAATCTCCAAACTATACAAACAGTTCATGAAGCTCAATATCAAAAAATCAAAAAAACCAATCAAAAAATGGGCTGAAAATCTAAATAGACTTTTCTCCAAAGAAGACATACAGGTGGACAAAAAGCACATGAAAAGATGCTTAACATTGCTAATTATTAGAAAAATGCAAATCAAAACTACAATGAGGTTTCACCTCACACCAGTCAAAATGGCCATCATCAAAAAATTTACAAACAATAAATGCTGGAGAGGGTATGGAGAAAGGGGAACCCTCCTACACTGTTGGTGGGAATGTCAATTGGTACAGCCACTATGCAGACCAGTATGGAGGTTCCTTAAAAAACTAAAAATAGAACTACCATATAACCAAGCAACCCAACTCCTGGGCATATTTCTGGAGAAAACCATAATTCAAAAAGATACATGCAGAACAGTGTTCACTGCAGCACTATTTACAGTAGCTGGGACATGGAAGCAACCTAAATGTTCATCAAAAGAGGAATGGATAAAGAAGATGCAGTACATATATACAATGGACTAGTGCATAAAATAACAAAATAATGCCATTTGTGGCAACATGGATGGACCTAGAGATTGTCATAGTGAGTAAAGTAAGTCAGACTCAGACAAATACCATATGATATCGCTTATGTGTGGAATCTAAAAAGAAGTGTACAAATGAACTTATTTAGAAAACAGAAGTAGAGTCACAGATGTAGAAAACAAACATGGTTGCCAGGGGATAAGCGGGGGAGGGATAAATTGGGAGGTTGGGATTGACATAAACACACTACTATATATAGAATAGATAACTAATAAGGACCTGCTGTATAGCACAGGGAAATCTATTCAGTACTCTGTACTTGCCTGTATGGGAAAAGAATCTAAACAAAGAGTGGATATATGTATATGTATAACTGATTAACTTTGCTGTACACCTGAATGTTAACACAACATTGTAAATCAACTATACTCCAATAAATTTTTTTGAAAAAGAAATTAAAGAGGATCTAAATTGAAAAGGATCCCATGCTTATTGACCAGAAGACAGTTTCACTTACATGGCAATAATACCTAAAGTGTCCTACATATTCAATGAATTTTCTGTAAAAATTCCAGTGGGATCTTAACAAGCTTAACCTAAATCTCATATGGAAAAGCAAAAGACCACGAAAGCTAAAGCTTTCTTGAAAAGAACAGTTTAAAAACTCACACTCCTGATTTCACAACTTAACTAAAATGCTATAATAATCAAGACAGTGTGGTACTAGCATAAAGACAGATAAATAGATTAATGGAGTAAAACTGAGAGTCTATATATTTGCCCTTACATTTATGGTAGTTTGATTGACAAGGATGCCAAGTCAAGTTAATGGGGGAAAGGATAGCATATTCCATAAATGAGTCTGGGACAACTGGATATCCCCATTCACAAGAATGAACTTGGATACCTAATTTACAACATATAAAAAATTAACTCAAATGGATCCTAAATCTAAATGTAATAGATAAAAATATAAAACTCTTTAGAAGACAATGTGGGTGTAAATATTAATGACCTTGTATTAGTCAATAGTTTCTTATATATGATACCAAAAGCACAAGTGAGTAAAGAAAAAATAGATGTATTGGACTTTCTCAAAATTAAAAACTTGTGTTGCAAGGACTCAGAGGCAAAGAATATACAAATCAATTTTCACTGCAAAGTAAAGGAGCTGTTACAGTGGAGGATTACTGGACTGAATGTCAATATTATGACATAGTATGAGTGTGTTTCATGTTTGGTAATTGCAATCATTGTTGCTTTTGTTGTGGTCATCCATGTACAATGCTTGGTGTCAGTCTATTTATCTCTTGTAAAAATAAAATACAGTGTGTGTGTGTGTGTGTGTGTGTGTGTGTGTAAAAAAAAAAAACCTGGGCTTCCCTGGTGGCGCAGTGGTTGAGAATCTGCCTGCTAATGCAGGGGACACGGGTTCGAGCCCTGGTCTGGGAAGATCCCACATGCCGCAGAGCGGCTGGGCCCGTGAGCCACAATTACTGAGCCTGCGTGTCTGGAGCCTGTGCTCCGCAACAAGAGAGGCCACGATAGTGAGAGGCCCGCGCACCATGATGAAGAGTGGCCCCCGCTTGCCACAACTAGAGAAAGCCCTAGCACAGAAACGAAGACCCAACATAGCAATCAATCAATCAATTAATCAATAAAAAATAAATCTTTAAAAAAAAAAAAAACTTGTGTTGCAAATGATACAATCAAGATAGTGAAAAGACAATCCATGGAATGGAAGAAAATGTTTGCAAATCATATCTCTGGTAAGGGACTTGTATCCAGAATATATAAATATCTCTTGCAATTCAACAATAAAATAGAAAATAATACAATTTAAAAATGAAGAAAGACTTTAGTCATTTCTTCAAGAAGATATACAAATGGCCAATAAGCACATGAAAAAATACTATGCAACACTAATTATTGGAGAACTACAAATCAAGAGTGCAATGAGATACCACTTCCCACCCCTTAGAATGCTACAACCCAAAAGATAGACAATAACAAATGTTTGGGAGGATAGAGAGAAATTGGAATCCTTTTACACCACTGGTGGGAATGTAAAATGGTGCAGCTGTTTTGGAAAAGTTTAGCAGTTCTTCAAAAAGTTAAACAGAGTTACCATGTGCTCAGCAATTCTACTCTTCTTTATATACTCAAAGAAATGAACACATATGTCCACACAGATTTGTACCCAGATATTTACAGTAGCATTTTTCAAAATTGAAAACAGCCCCTAAATGTCCATCAGTTGATGAATGGATAAATAAAAGGTTGTACATCCATAAAATGGACTATTATTTCGTAACAAAAATCAATGAAGTACTGACGCATGCTAAAACATGGATGAATATTGAAAACATGCAAAGTGAAAGAATTCAGTCACCAAAGACCACATTTTGATTATTCCATTTATATGAAATATCCAAAATAGACTTTTGCTGAAACTATTCATAAAGAGTCACTTTCTATTTGGTTTTGCTAACTTGTTGAGATGTAAGCTATGGTCATACTGCTAACATGAGGAGAGACCCTGCCTAAGAATGACGTCTATGCAGGAAAGAGCAGAGCCAAAAGATAAAGACAGATTTCTGAAGACATATTTTGATCACACAAATCCATCTGGACACCAAGAAATCCCAATTACGTGAATTAACTAATTCCCAGTTTAAGTTGGGTTTCTGGCATGTGCAACTGAAAGAGTCCTGACTAATATGGTTGGTTAAACAACTAATTATTTGCTTTTCACTTTCATTGTATTTACTGTATTGTAAATACAGTAAAAGTGTGCTCTTGAATTTTGTTGACCATAATAGCTATGTCTTTTTGTGAACATTCATTCTTCAGTAGAATTATTGGCCAGCAGAAAACACCAAACTCTGTCTAGGGGCGTATATATCAGTTAAACATGCTATAATTTGGATTATCATAACCAAAGTCATATCCAAATTTCATTAAAAATACATTACTTTCTAGTGGTAATAGTTGTCCTTCCACCGCTGGAGGGTTGGTTATGAGATGAATATATTTCTTGTCTCAACTTCGAGAGTTCCTTACAAATAAAAAACAATATAATCATTTGAAAACCATAGAAACATGAGGTAAGAAGTATGTTTGATCATTTAACAAGGTTACTAAGAATAATTACTTTTTTCCCTTCCTTTTTAGCCTTGAGGTAAGACTGTTCCAATCCCACTTGTTGAATTCCCTATAGTCTTGCTTCATGGTACCTAATCAGTTACATTATAAGTCTCTGCAGGAATCCACTAACTGGTTCTATACTTAAGGGATAACATGAGATAGAATGGGCATGATTCTCAAGATGAAGATGTGAAAACTTTTGTTCCAAAGATTTAAATGTGTAGCTATAACAGAAAAGTATGAAATTTCAATATGGAAGCAGATATTGTTTCCTAACAGAAAATCTATCACTGAACGTTACTACAAGTACCATTTGTTCAATAACAGCAATACAACATTAGCCACCATTTGGGTAGTTTCTTCCTTCAGTACCTATTTTATGACAGATCTTGGGCTACATGCTACTGACACAGAAAGGAATATAACACAGTCCCTTGCTGAAGCAGCTCACAGCCTTATTGGGAGTTTGACTGCAAATGAGGTAGAAAATCAATGTCTTAAAATTATTAAAGGCACAATAGCACATATGTTTTGCTTCAATTCTAGCTTTTATTTGAATTATTTCTCCTGAAATGTGAGTCTTCTACTTCTCATAGGCACTCACATTCTACTTCATGAATAAAGTAAGTCTTGGAAACATGTCTTTTTATCGTTTGTGGGAAGTATTTATCCAACGGGGCTGAGTTGTATGGTTCATCTCCACCTTGACCCCTTCTCTGTTACCTCTGATTGATGCTTTATAAGGGAATCCTTCTCTTCCAGCAAGCTTGTCAGTTCATGAATCTTGAGTTGGAAGTCACTGCAACTTCCTTCTCTTCTTGAAACATCTTTTTGGTACTGATTTAATTGAGTCTAAGGATTTAAAAAGAACTAAGAATTATTATAATTCTCATTTAACAAAATGGGTAACTGAGTTCCAAAGAGGTTAAGTGACATAAAGTCATACAGCTAGTTATGAAATGAAGAGCAAAATACCAATAGTTATAAACATTTAAAGAGCTTTATGAATGTAATATGTGAACTGAAATGCCAATTAGGAATTTCTTATTTTTTTTTAAGATTTATTGTTTATTTTTTTATTTTTTATTTTTGGCTGCGTTGGATCTTAGTTGCAGTACGTGGGATCTTCATTGAGGCTTCTATCTAATTGTGGCGTGCAGGTTTTCCCTTTTCTAGTTGTGGCACACAGGTTCCAGAGCACATGGGCTCTGTAGTTTGTGGCAATGCGGGCTCTCTAGTTGAGGTGCACGAGCTCAGTAGTTGTGGCGCATGGACTCTAGTTGCCCCATGGCATGTGGGATCTTAGTTCCCTGACCAGGGATCGAACCCGAGTCCCCTGCATTGTAAGGTGGATTCTTTATCACTGGACCACCAGGGAAGTCCAAGAAATTTCTCATTTTTAAAAGGTAACTTTACTATTTAGGCTTAGGCATTACTTAAGTAAAAGTCCTAGGCAACAAGAATTAAAATAAAGCTAAGAAAACAGGTACTTTATATTTCTTCAAATACTAATTAAGGAAAACTCAATAACAAATATTATATCATAATTTGCAGTTCACAACATATTCCTCCTTCATGACTCATCTCAGTCCTCACAGCAGCCCTCCAAGATAAGTATTATTATAATCTTTATTTACAAAACAGGTAAATGAGATCCAGAGACACAAAGGCACAACAGCTAGTAAGCAACATAGCTGCAACTCCATGACAAGTCTTCTGACTGCAAATCCTGTCCATTTCCCTCTTTACTGCATTATGTGTGCACAGATGGTTGTTTAGGTTAAAGTGTTATTAGTAACGTTCAGATGGAAAAGAAACCAGTGGAGGAAATCTGCAAGAAAAATCAGCAGACTTTTGAACAAATTCTATTTTGTTTCATTTTGATTTTTGGTAAAGACTATACATTATATTTAGAGAGAAAACACTGTGGTCAGTTTTTCTATTAAAATATTTGAGTTTATATAACTACAATTAGGAATCAGTAAATTAAGGGTTAGTCAGTTTGACCTAGAATGACAAAATAAGGCAATGTATATTTATTCTCACAAATATCACCTTAATTTTGATGCCAATTACAGGTATATAATTCAACAGTTTTTATCCATGTGCTTGACAAAACTCTTGCTAGCTATCATCCTTCAAAATCAAGTGAGGATATTTATGAAGTCAAATGTGGCTTCACTGGATAATCTTGAAAGTTGCTTGGCTGCATAGAGCAGGCTTTAGGCAAGATCATAAAGTGTTCCCCCATCACCAAAAATAAATAAATAAATAAATAGAAATTAAAAATCAACAACCCTGAACTTAAGGTCTTCTTTTGCTTTCCTAGAAAAGATGAAGCTAAATTACAAGACAATTTAACAATATTCCCTACATAGTGATATGTATTTAAACAAATGGTTCTATGGCATACTCCTAAAACTCTACCTTTGGTTGATTTTTCTTTGTAGCATTAAACTTGAGACTATCATTATCTTATTAGAAAGTTTGTGCTGAACTGTGTATTTATGCAGTGTAGGATCTACATACCCTTAGTTTGCAGATCTCTCTATCTTTCTCCATTCTTAAGTTTTTTACCATCTCCATGTAATGGTTGCCAATCTCATCCACTTTAGCCTGCAGCATCGGGCCTGTGCAAGTCTCTGAAAGCTACACAAGACAAAATAAATTTCTGTAGTTAGACTGTTATGAAGGAAATACATATTATATTACAAGACATTAATAGATGAAAACCACTTGATTAAACAAGACATTGAAATAATGAGAGTGATTTTTAGGAACTGCATTACACAGCTCAAATGGCAGTGAGTTAAGACCTAACTGCATGTGAGATCATCAGAAAGCAGTCTACATATTTTCTTGAGATGAAGTGGATATATATATATATATATATATATATATATATATATATATATATAGCCAATGCTAGGATTACAACCATATAACTAAGGCAATAACATATATTTAAAACAAAATTTGAATACCTGCACTCTAAGATTTTTATTCTCTTGCTCTAAGTTACGCTTACAGTATTCCAGTTCTTTTAGTTTATATTCTACGTCTGATAGTGTATGCCGAAGAGAAAGATTGTTTTCTTCCAATGCTTGGCATTTTGAGGTTGAGTCTTCAAGTCGTTGCTGTAAAGAAGACACAGTAAATAAGACAAATGGATTCTACTTTTGGAAAGAGTGCTTTTAGTTGATTAATTCAATGAAACAAAGCAAATATTGATATTTTTCCATGCCCAGTTTTCTTATATATTTAACCTTAAAAGGTAAGTTAAATCAGCTATGAAAGACATTACCCTCACTTGCCTATCTTGAGTGAGAAGGAATCAAGTTTAGATGAATGTTCAATGTACCAATCTAGCAATCTGACTCTTGCTGCTTTTTGACAATACCGTAACCTGCCTTCTAGTAGGCACCAAAATGACCATATGCCTGATTATGTGACAAATGAAAACCCAGCCAAAATTTGGGACTGTCATGGGAGTGAAATTTAGGAATGGACAGGCCTCAGAGACTCATTACTATTTCCTAAGAATCTTCTCTGCTCAGGTATATGGAGAAATCTTCTAGAGTTCATTCATTCAGTTATTCATTGCACAAACGTGTTAAGATCTACAAAAACATTTTATTGACACATTAGTAGATTAAATGAACGAGTGAACTTAGATTTTCAATATTTATACAATTTTTGTCACCCAACAAAACAGATAATTGTGGATTGTATATACTTTCTATCTAAAATACTTGGGCTTATCTATTTTTCTGAGAGGGCTTCTGTAATTGGAAATACCCAAAGCCACTCAATTCCCATATGAACAAATTGTTCTATCATATTTTAATTCTCTGGATTATATCTCATAACTCCAATGTGCTAGTAATTGTGCATATGAAAAACTATCAAATTTATTATCAAAGAAAATGTCAACTTACCTGCTGCTGGCGATTATTTGCTCTCACTGATGCTAAGAGTTCTTCATACTCTTTTATTTGAGTTTCTTTGAATGCCAAGTCTTTCTCAAATCTTATCTTGTCATTTTCCAGTGACTAGAAGCAAAATTATTTATGACTCAGAATTACAGAAACCTGTCAACAGTTATGTAATACAAAGACCTGTTTACATTGGAAGGTTTAAATAAGCACTTGTTTCATTTGTAGTTGTTTAATAAAACAGAATTCTTAAAAGTTAATCAAACTATGGGATACAAAGGATTGAAAATTTAAAAACCCGCATCGATGGACATTTTGATGAATTGACTAATTGTAAGTACAATGAAGCAGAACCTTTTGAATTATTTTAATGTTTTTCTTCAATCTACAAAGACCCTTGTTAATCCCAGCAGGTGGTGAATTTTCAAATTAAGAGCCTAAATGTGTTCATCAGAACCCAGAAACAAGAAAACCCACTCCAAAGTCCTCAAGGAGTTATTCATTGTATGGAACATATTCTGAATGTATCTAGCTGATGTCATGAAGAACACCAATTAGAATAGAAAATGTTAAGTTCTTGGAGAAAGAAGTTTTCAAGTATTCAAAGAAATTCAAAGTATGCTTTATTATTACAGAAAAGGGGAAATTCTGAATCAGAGTCAGATTATTCTAATTTTACAAACTACTCCCTGGCTTTAAGCATTAAATTACCTTAGCGGTAAACTAAGTAATAAGTGTGCACCCAACTTTCTTTCATTTTCACATTGGATAACTCTTAACTCCTCTCTCCCAACCCCAATTAACTGTTTCAAGAAAATAACTATATCTGGGTGAGCACAATGTTGTTGTGTTGTATTAAATTTTGAAAAGGTATACTGAATGCTTTGATTTCTATGTTATGAAGCTAGGAACTAGAAAAGATTTGGAAAGAAAAATCAAAATAAATGTTACTGTCAAGTCATTCTGAAGATGTCCAAGCTCCTCCCGTATGTTGCTGAATGTGGACAGCACTAGCCGGAGTGATTTATCAGACATACCCCTCATCTGGAGGAAGAAAATGATTGATGGTTTATTTTTACTAGCATTTAAAAATAGGCAGTATAAGTAATAATAATCTTATTTTTCTATTCCTACAAGCAAACTTATTAACAGTTTCATTTTTGATATGACAATATTAGAATAGTGATGCAAAGCATTTGGTCAATAACGTGCATTAGTAATCCAAGCAATATCCCTGAAGAGATCATAGCTATGCTATTAAAACAAGGGTCTCTTATTTTTTCCATGATAAATATCATCTTTCTCACGACAGAAATGTATCAGCAAATTCTCAAATTTACTTTTCTTCTCTATTTAAAGATTAGAAAAGATGAGATAGTCAACCTTCAAGTAATAAATTGCATCTCTCTAAGTGTGTTGCCAAATGCATGGATTTTGCCTGAGTTGAGAAGAATCTAATACAAATTAAGTTTAACCTTGAAGTATAGAAATATCTCAAATTTTAAAGAGGGAGAAAAAAAAACCCTTTAACTAGATTAAACTCATTTCTTCAAAGAAAAATGGTTTTAAAAACAGGCAACTTCTGTTTCTGAAAAGATGGAGCAGAAATACTTTTCTCTATTTTTCCTGCTAAGTCTAACTAAAAACCCTGCACTTTATGTATAAAACAAACATAAAAAGACTCTGAAAGTTAAAAAAAAAAGAATAAAGTCTGGTTGAGAACATTGGGAGCTAAGGAATCATACAGAAGTGATTTCCTGGGTTTTCTTTTTGCTTCATATATGAGTGGTATTGGGGAAACCAGTGGATACAGACAACAAAAGTCCCTAGAAAAGCCTGCTCTCTCTACCCAAAGTACCATGAAAAGGGCAGCCTAGGAAGGCAGATAGCATTTAGATAATAACCAGTCTACTCCAGCCAAACACCACAGAAAAAAATCTGCAACTTTATTCTATGCCCACCCAAACCATCAAAAGCCAAGAAGGGAACGTAGACTCTCTCTCTCAACCTCCCTGCTTGGGTGATGTCAGAGAATTCTTAGTGAAGTGTCAAGACTTTCATCATTGCCCAAGAGAAATGAGGCCACTCACCTTGCAGTGTCAGTAGAGGCCAACAAGGGAACAGTAACACAACACACCTCCCCATCCAAACCAGGGTATTTTCAGTGGGAGCCTAGTAGAGAACCACACTTCCTATACCTGCCAAGGAAGAATAAAGAGCTACTCCCCCAACCTGTGTCAACAGAGGCAGAGTGGGGAACCTGGACTTCCATCCCCACCTGGCAGTAACAGGTCATGCCCCTACTTTCCCTGTTGCTCAGTATCTGAGGAGGCCTGCTAAAACAGAAGATGTGAATAAGATCCAAAGTCAGAACATAATACCCAAAATGTCCAGGTTTCAATTTTAAAAAATCACTTATTCTAAGAACCAGGAAATCTCAACTTAAGAAAAAAGGGTTAATACATGCCAACATCAAGATATCAGAAAAGTTAGAATTATCTGACAAGGATTTTAAAGCAGCCATCTTAAAAATGTTTCAAAGTGACCTAAATGTCCATCAACAGAGGAATGGATAAAGATGTGGCACATATATACAATGGAATATTACTCAGCCATTAAAAGGAACAAAATAGTGCCATTTGCAGAGATGTGGATGGATCTAGAAACAGTCATACAGAGTGAAGTAAGTCAGAAAGAGAAAAACAAATATCACATAATATCACTTATATGTGGAATCTAGAAAAATGGCAGAGAAGAACTTATTTGCAAAGCAGAAATAGAGTCACAGATGTAGAGAACAAACTTATGGTTACCAAGAGGGGAAGGGAGGGGTGGGATGAACTGAGAGATTGGGACTGACATAAATACACTACTATGTGTAAAATAGATAACGAATGAGAACCTACTGTGTAGCACAGGGAACTCTACTCAGTGCTCTGTGGTGACCTAAATGGGAAGGAAATCTAAAAAAGAAGGGATATATGTGTATGTAAGACTGATTCACTTTGCTGTACAGCAAGAAACTAACACAACATTGTAAAGCAACAATACTCTAATAAAAATTAATTTAAAAAACACACCAAATTAAAAACAGTTTCAACAAGAAATTACAAAGATTTAAAACAAATAAAAAATAGAAAGTCTCAGCAACAAAACAGAAAATCTCAGAAAACAAACAGAATCTATAAAGAGTAACTAAATGAAAATTTTAGAACTGAAAACTCAATAACTAAAAAACAAAAACAAAAACCTCAGTGGATGGACTCAAAAGCAGAATGGAAAGCATAGAGCAAAGAATCAGTGAACTTGAAGACAGAACAATAGAAAATACTCAGTTCTGAACATCAGAGAAAAAATAGATTGGAAGAAAATTGAACAGAGCCTCAGTGTCCAATGGGAGTATGACATATATCTAACATTCATGTCATCAGAATCCTAGAAGGAAAAAAGAGAGAGGGGGGAGCTGGAAAAGTATATGAAGAAATAATAGCTGAAAACTTCCCCAAATTAGCAAAAAAAAAAAAAAAAAAAATAGACAGATTTAAGAAGTTGAGCAAACCCTAAAAAGGATAGACCCAAAGAAATCCATGCCTGGACATATAAGGCAAACTTCTTAAAACTGAAGATAAATTTAAAATCTTAAAAGCAGCAAGAGAAACCTTAACTATTGGGACTAGCAATTCAAATGACAACCGATTTCTCATGAAAAATCATAGAGGCCATAAGGAAGTGGCATACAGTTTTAAAGTGATGAAAGAAAAGAATTGTCAACTACAAATTCTGTATGCAATGAAAACAACCTTTAGGAATGAAGGGGGAATCACATTTTCAGAAGAAAAGAAAAAGAATTTTTCACTAGCAGACCTACCCTTAAAAAAATGGCTGAAGGAAGTTCTCTGAAGAAAAAGAAAAAAATAAAAGAAGGAATTTGGAATATCAAGAAGGAAGAAGTAACACAGTAAGCAAAACTATAGGTAAACACAGTGGGCTTTCCTTCTCCTTTTGCATTTTCTAAATTATATTTGAAGATTGAAGCAATATATATATATATATATATATATATATATATATATAAAACACTGTCTGATGTGGCTCTCAATACCTGTAGAGAAAATATTTTAAAAATTATAAATGTGGAGGTTAAAGAAAGATAAACGAAGCAAAATTTTCTGAAGTTCACTGAAACTGATAAAATGTTGACACCAATACACGGGGAAAAGTTATGGATATATAATGTAATACTTAGAGCAACCCCTAAAAAAGCTATACTACGAGATACACTCAAAAGCACTAGAGGTAAATCAAAATGAATTCTAAAACATATTCAAGTAATCCACATGAAAGCAAGACAAAGAAAACAGAGAAACAAAAAACAGAACAAACAGAAAACACAATGGCGGATCTAGCCCTAACATATCAATAATTACAACTTGGTCTAAATACACCAGTTAAAAGACAGATTGACAGAGTGATAAGAAAAAACATGACCTCACTATGTGTTTTCTATAAGAAATTCATTTCAAAGATAATGAAAATTAAAATATACATAATGAAATTTAAAAGTTGGGAAAAAAGATATACCATGCAAACATTAATCAGAAGAAAGGAGTGCTATTGATATTAGATAAAAATGACTTCAGAGCAAAGAAAATTACCAGGGACACAGAGGGACATTACATAATAAGAGTCAGTCCACCAAGAAGACATAGCAATCCTAAATGTTTGTGCACCAGACAACAGAGCTACAAACTGTATCAAACAAAAACTGATAGAACTGAAAGGAGAAATAGACAAACCCACAGATATAACTGAACACTTTTATACCCCTCTCTTGGCAACTGATCGTACTGCTTAGCAGAAAATGAGCAAGAATACATAATACAATAATTTAACAATACCATCAACCAAAGGATCTAATCAGCATTTATACAATACTTCATCCAACAACAGATGCACATTCCTTTCATATTCCCATGGAACATATACCAAAATAGACAATATCCTTGACTATAAAACTTAACCATTTCAAAAAAATTGATCTCATACAGAGTATATTTTCTGCCCACAGTGGAATCAAACTAGAAATGAATAACAGAAGGACAATAGGAAAATCTCTAAACACTTGGAAAGTAAACAATACACTTCTAAATAATCCACCAGTCAAAGCAGAAGTCTACAGGGAGATAAAAAATATATAAAAATGAAAGAAAATGAAAATACATATCATAACTTGTGGACACAACTAAAGCCATGCTGAGAGGATATTTACAGCACTAAATGCTTACATTAGAAAATAGAAAAGGTGTGAAATCAATAATCTAACTTTCTATATCAAGAAACTAGACAAAGAAGAGCAAAATAAACCAAAAGCAAGCAAAGGAAGGAAATAATACAGACGAGAAAAAAAATCAATGGAAGTGTAAACAGGAAAACAATAGAGATCAATAAAACTAAAATATAGTTCTTTGAAAAAAATCAATAAGATTGATAAACCTCCAACAAGACTGACAACAAAAAAGGAAAGAAGACACAAATCACTAGTGTCAGGAGTTAAATAGGGAAGAGTAATACAGACCCCACAGACATCAAAAGGATAATAAGGGAATACTGTGAATAATTATGCACATATAAATTTGACAATTTAGTTAAAATTGACTACTTTCTTGAAAAACACAGGTTACCACAATTCATCCAATATGAAACAGATCATTTGACTAGACCTGTAACTACTAAGGAATTGAATTTAGAATTTTTTTAAACTCTTGAAAAATATATATCCACGCCCAGATATTTTCACTGAAGGATTATACCAAATGTTTAAAGAAGAGTTAACACCATGTCTATACAATTTCTTCCAGAAAACAGAAAAGGAAGAGACATTTACTAATTCATTTCATGAAGCTAGATTATCCTGACACCAAAATCAAAGCAAATACAAGAAAACTACAGACTAATGTTTCTCAGGAACTTAGATGCAAACATTCTCAGAGTTTTTTGAGGAAATAGGCCTTGAATGCACTTTGGACATCCTGCCACCAGAAATAATACCAAGGATGTATCCAAGATTCAGGTTCTGCAGAGCATATGTGTTCCCCATACCACTGTCTCTTTATAATACAGACTGTGTGCCACTAAAAATATTTCATTTAAATTTCACAGATAAGATGTCAGGTCCAATATCTGGATGATCAACAAAGATTTGAGACCATATATCAAACTTAGAAATTTGCCTCAATAGACAAAACTAGATTATCTTTAGAATCCTTTCTTGCAAACACATGTACTGTTCATTTTAGCCTTATTTCTTTAGCACCTATCTTGATCCGTCTTGGTCTGTCTCTCCCTTCAGTGTAGGAGAATTTACTGTTGCAGTGGTCTCTAGCATTCCACAATTCAGGAAAATCAAGTCATTGGCCTTTCCATTTGCCAGGGGTAGGGTAGGGAGGTATAGAAAGTAGAATGGAGAAGAGGAGGGAAAATCCTATGTTAGAGTCAGGTTGTGCTACGGCAGTGAGGAGAGAATAAGGGCATTCCACAGCTCGGAATATTTCTGTAATGATTTCCTGAATGCTAGTCATTCAATACTAGTGTTTGATAGTCTGACCAAACTATAAAGCAACCCTTGTTTAATCAAAATGTAATCAACTCGAAAAGGAGAGGAGATGGCGGAAGAGTAAGACGCGGAGATCACCTTCCTTCTCACAGATACAGTAGAAATACATCTGCACGTGGAACTGCTCCTACAGAACACCCACTGAACGCTGGCAGAAAACGTCCGACCTCCAAAAAGGCAAGAAACTCCCCACGTACTTGGGTAGGGCAAAAGAAAAAAGAAATAACAGAGACAAAAGAATAGGGACGGGACCTGCACCAGTGGGAGGGAGCCGTGAAGGAGGAAAGGTTTCCACGCACTAGGAAGCCCCTTCGTGGGCAAAGACTGCGGGTGGCAGAGGGGGGAAGCTTCGGAGCCACGGAGGAGAGCACAGCCACAGGGGTGCGGAGGGCAAAGCGGAGAGACTCCCGCACAGAGGCTCAGCACCAAGCAGCACTCACCAGCCCGAGAGGCTTGTCTGCTCACCCGCTGGGGTGGGCGGGGCTGGGAACTAAGGCTCAGCTTTGGTCGGATTGCAAGGAGAGGACTGGGGTTGGCGGCGTGAACACAGCCTGAAGGGGTTAGCACACTACAGCTGGCTGGGAGGGAGTCCGGGAAAAAGTCTGCAGCTGCCGAAGAGGCAAGAGACTTTTTCTTGCCTCTTTGTTTCCTGGTGCGCGAGGAGAGGGGATTCAGAGCACCGCCTAAATGAGCTCCAGAGACGGGTGCGAGCCACGGCTATCAGCGCGAATCCCACAGCAACAGGGGTGCAGAGGAAAAAACGGAGAGATTCCCGCACAGAGGCTCGGCACCGAGCAGCACTCAACAGCCCGAGAGGCTTGTCTGCTCACCCGCCGGGGTGGGCGGGGCTGGGAGCTGAAGCTCGGGCTTCGCTCGGATCGAAGGGAGAGGACTGGGGTTGGCTGCATGAACACAGCCTGAAGGGGTTAGCGCACCACAGCTGGCTGGCAGGGAGTCCAGGAAAAAGTCTGCAGCTGCCAAAGAGGCAAGAGACTTTTTCTTGCCTCTTTGTTTTGCGGCGCGCAAGGAGAGGGGATTCAGAGCGCCACCTAAACGAACTCCAGAGACAGGCGCGAGCCGCGGCGATCAGCGCAGGCCCCAGAGACAGGCAGGAGATGCTGCTGCCGCCACCAAAAAGCCTGTGTGTGAGCACAGGTCACTCTCCACACCGCCCCTCCCGGGAGCTGGTGCAGCCCGCCACTGCCAGGGTCCCGTGATCCAGGGACAACTTTCCCAGGACAATGCACGGCATGCCTCAGGCTGGTGCAACGTCACACTGGCCTCTGCCACCGCAAGCTAGCCCCGCCTCCTCTGTAAACCTCCCTCCCACCGGCCTGAGTGAGCCAGAGCCCCCGAAGCAGCTGCTCCTTTAACCCCGTTCTGTCTGGGCGGGGAACAGACGCCCTCAGGAGACCTACACGCACAGGCAGGTCCAAATCCAAAGCTGAACCCTGGGAGCTGTGCGAACAAAGAAGAGAAAGGGAAATCTCTCCCAGCAGCCTCAGAAGCAGCTGATTAAAATTCCACAAACAACTTGATGTGCCTGCATCTGTTGAATACCTGAATAGACAACGAATCATCCCAAATTCAGGAGGTGGACTTAGGGACCAGGATATATTACTTTTTCCCCTATTCCTTTTTTTGTGAGTGTATATGTATATGATTTGGGTGAGATTTTGTCTGTATAGCTTTGCTTTATAATAGCTTTATTTTACTTCACTATATTATATCCTCTTTCTTTCTTTCTTTCTATTTTTTCTCCCTTTTACTCTGAGCCGTGTGGATGAAAGGCTCTTGGTGCTCCAGCCAGGCATCAGGGCTGTGCCTCTGAGGTGGGAGAGCCAACTTCAGGAAGCTGGTCCACAAGAGACATCCCAGCTCCACATAATACCAAGCGGTGAAAATCACTCAGAGAGCTCCATCTCAACATCAAGACCCAGCTTCACTCAACGACCAGCAAGCTACAGTGCTGGACACTCTATGCCAAACAACAAGCAAGACAGGAACACAGCCCCATCCATTAGCAAAGAGGCTACCTAAAATCATAATAAGGCCACAGACACCCCAAAATACACCACCAGACGTGGACGTGCCCACCAGAAAGACAAGATCCAGCCTCATCCACCAGAACTCAGGCACTAGTTCCCTCCACCAGGAAGCCTACACAACCCACTGAACCAACCTTAGCCACTGGGGACATACACGAAAAACAAAGGGAACTACGAACCTGCAGCCTGTGAAAAGGAGACCCCAAACACAGTAAGATAAGCAAAATGCGAAGACAGAAAAACACAGAGCAGATGAAGGAGCAGGGTCGAAACAAACCAGACCTAACAAATGAAGAGGAAATAAGTAGTCTACCTGAAAAAGAATTCAGAATAATGATAGTAAGGATGATCCAAAATCTTGGAAATAGAATAGACAAAATGCAAGAAACATTTAACAAGGACATAGAAGAACTAAAGAGGAACCAAGCAACGATGAAAAACACAATAAATGAAATTAAAAATACTCTAGATGGTATCAATAGCAGAATAACTGAGGCAGAAGAAAGGATAACTGACCTGGAAGATAAAATGGTGGAAATAACTACTGCAGAGCAGGATAAACAAAAAAGAATGAAAAGAACTGAGGACAGTCTCAGAGACCTCTGGGACAACATTAAACACACCAAGATTCGAATTATAGGGGTCCCAGAAGAAGAAGAGAAAAAGAAAGGGACTGAGAAAATATTTGAAGAGATTATAGTTGAAAACTTCCCTAATATGGGAAAGGAAATAGTTAATCAAGTCCTGGAAGCACAGAGTCCCATTCAGGATAAACCCAAGGAGAAACACGCCAAGACACATATTAATCAAACTGTCAAAAATTAAATATAAAGAAAACATATTAAAAGCAGCAAGGGAAAAACAACAAATAACACACAAGGGAATACCCATAAGGTTAACATCTGATCTTTCAGCAGAAACTCTGCAAGCCAGAAAGGAGTGGCAGGATATACTTAAAGTGATGAAGGAGAAAAACCTACAGCCAAGATTACTCTACCCAGCAAGGATCTCATTCAGATGTGATGGAGAAATTAAAACCTTACAGACAAGCAAAAGCTGAGAGAGTTCAGCACCATCAAACCAGCTTTACAACAAATGCTAAAGGAACTTCTCTAGGCAAGAAACACAAGAGAAGGAAAACACCTACAATAACAAAACCAAAACATTTAAGAAAATGGGAATAGGAACATACATATCGATAATTACCTTGAATGTAAATGGATTAAATGCTCCCACCAAAAGACACAGACTGGCTGAATGGATACAAAAACAAGACCCATATATATGCTGTCTACAAGAGACCCACTTCAGACATAGAGAAACATACAGACTGAAAGTGAGGGGATGGAAAAAGATATTCCATGCAAATGGAAATCAAAAGAAAGCTGGAGTAGCAATGCTCATATCAGACAAAATAGACTTTAAAATAAAGACTATTACAAGAGACAAAGAAGGACACTATATAATGATCAAGGGATCGATCCAAGAGGAAGGTATAACAATTGTAAATATTTATGCACCCAACATAGGAGCACCTCAATACATAAGGCAAATACTAACAGCCATAAAAGGGGAAATTGACAGCAACACAATCATAGTAGGGGATTTTAACATCCCACTTTCACCAATGGACAGATCATCCAAATTGAAAATAAATAAGGAAACACAAGCTTTAAATGACACATTAAACAAGATGGACTTAATTGATATTTATAGGACATTCCACCCAAAAACAACAGAATACACATTTTTCTCAAGTGCTCATGGAACATTCTCCAGGATAGATCATATCTTGGGTCAGAAATCAAGCCTTGGTAAATTTAAGAAAATTGAAATCGTATCAAGTATCTTTTCCGAGCACAACGCTATGAGGCTAGGTATCAATTACAGGAAAAGATCTGAAAAAATACAAACACTTGGAGGCTACACAACACACTACTTAATAACGAAGTGACCACTGAAGAAATCAAAGGGGAAATCAAAAAATACCTAGAAACAAATGACAATGGAGACATGACGACCCAAAACCTATGGGACGCAGCAAAAGCAGTGCTAAGAGGGAAGTTTATAGCAATACAAGCCTACCTCAAGAAACAGGAAACATCTCGAATAAACAACCTAACCTTGCACCTAAAGCAATTAGAGAAAGAAGAACAAAAAACCCCAAAGCTAGCAGAAGGAAAGAAATCATAAAGATCAGGTCAGATATAAATGAAAAAGAAATGAAGGAAAGAGTAGCAAAAATCAATGAAACTAAAAGCTGGTTCTTTGAGAAGATAAACAAAATTGATAAACCATTACCCAGACTCATCAAGAGAAAAAGGGAGAAGACTCAAATCAATAGAATTAGAAATGAAAAAGGAGAAGTAACCACGGACACTGCAGAAATACAAAAGATCATGAGAGATTACTACAAGCAACTCTATGCCAATAAAATGGACAACCTGGAAGAAATGGACAGATTCTTAGAAATGCACAACCTGCCGAGACTGAACCAGGAAGAAATAGAAAATATGAACAGACCAATCACAAGCACTGAAATTGAAACTGTGATTAAAAACCTTCCAACAAACAAAAGCCCAAGACCAGATGGCTTCACAGGTGAATTCTATCAAACATTTAGAGACGAGCTAACACCTATCCTTCTCAAACTCTTCCAAAATATTGCAGAGGGAGGAACACTCCCAAACTCATTCTACGAGGCCACCATCACCCTGATACCAAAACCAGACAAAGATGTTACAAAGAATGAAAACTACAGGCCAATATCACTGATGAACATAGATGCAAAAATCCTCAACAAAATAACTAGCAAACAGAATCCAACAACACATTAAAAGGATCATACACCATGATCAAGTGAGATTTATTCCAGAGATGCAAGGATTCTTCAACATATGAAAGTCAATCAATGTGATACACCGTATTAACAAATTGAAGAAGAAAAGCCATATGATCATCTCAATAGATGCAGAAAAAGTTTCAACAAAATTCAACACCCGTTTATGATAAAAACTCCATAGAAAGTGGGCATAGAGGGAACCTACCTCAACATAATAAAGGCCATATACGACAAACCCACAGCAAACTTCCTTCTCATTGGTGAAAAACTGAAAGCATTTCCTCTAAGATCAGGAACAAGACAAGGATGTCCACTCTTGCCACTATAATTCAACATAGTTTTGGAAGTCATAGCCACGGCAATCAGAGAAGAAAAAGAAATAAAAGGAATCCAAATTGGAAAAGAAGAAGTAAAGCTGTCACTGTTTGAAGATGACATGATACTATACATAGAGAATCCTAAACATGCCACCAGAAAACTACTAGAGCTAATCAATGAATTTGGTAAAGTAGCAGGATACAAAATTAATGCACAGAAATCTCTTGCATTTCTATACACTAATGATGAAAAATCTGAAAGTGAAATTAAGAAAACACTCCCGTTTACCATTGCAACAAAAAGAATAAAATATTTAGGAATAAACCTACCTAAGGAGACAAAAGACCTGTATGCAGAAAATTATAAGACACTGATGAAAGAAATTAAAGATGATACAAATAGATGGGGAGATATACCATGTTCTTGGATTGGAAGAATCAACATTGTGAAAATGACTCTACTACCCAAAGCAATCTACAGATTCAATGCAATCCCTATCAAACTACCACTGGCATTTTTCACAGAACTAGAACAAAAAATTTCACAATTTGTATGGAAACACAAAAGACCCCGAATAGCCAAAGCAATCTTGAGAACAAGAAATGGAGCTGGGGAATCAGGCTCCCTGACTTCAGACTATATTACAAAGCTACAGTAATCAAGACAGTTTGGTACTGGCACTAAAACAGAAATATAGATCAATGGAACAGGATAGAAAGCCCAGAGATAAACCCACGCACATATGGTCACCTTATCTTTGATAAAGGAGACAAGTATATACAGTGGAGAAAAGACAGTCTCTTCAATAAGTGGTGCTGGGAAAACTGGAGAGGTACATGTAAAAGTATGAAATTAGAACACTCCCTGACACCATGCACAAAAATAAACTCAAAATGGATTAAAGACCTAAGTGTAAGGCCAGACACTATCAAACTCTTAGAGGAAAACATAGGCAGAACACTCTATGACATACATCACAGCAAGATTCTTTTTTACCCAGCTCCTAGAGAAATGGAAATAAGAACACAAATAAACAAATGGGATCTAATGAAACTTAAAAGCTTTTGCACAGCAAAGGAAACCATAAACAAGACGAAAAGACAACCCTCAGAATGGGAGAAAATATTTGCAAATGAAGCAACTGACAAAGGATTAATCTCCAAGACTTACAAGCAGCTCATGCAGCTCAATAACAAAAAAACGAACAACCCAATCCAAAAATGGGCAGAAGACCTAAACAGACATTTCTCCAAAGAAGATATACAGACGGCCTACAGACACATGAAAGAATGCTCAACATCATTAATCATTAGAGAAATGCAAATCAAAACTACAATGAGATATCATCTCACACCGGTCAGAATGGCCATCATCAAAAAATCTACAAACAATAAATGCTGGAGAGGGTGTGGAGGAAAGGGAACACTCTTGCACTGTTGGTGGGAATGTAAATTTGTACAGCCACTATGGAGAACAGTATGGGGGATCCTTAAAAAACTAAAAAGAGAACTACCATATGACCCAGCAATCCTACTACTGGGCATATACCTTGAGAAAACCATAATTCCAAAAGAGTCATGTACCAAAATGTTAATTGCAGCTCTATTTACAATAGCCAGGACATGGAAGCAACCTAAGTGTCCATCATCGGATGAATGGATAAAGAAGATGTGACACATATATACAATGGAATATTACTCAGCCATAAAAAGAAATGAAATGGAGGTATTTGTAATGAGGTGGATGGAGTTAGAGTCTGTCATACAGAGTGAAGTAAGTCAGAAAGAGTAAAACAAATACAGTATGCTAACACATATGTATGGAATCTAAGGAAAAAAACCAAAAAGGTCATGAAGAACCTAGTGGTAAGATGGGAATAAAGACACAGACCTACTAGAGAATGGACTTGAGGATATAGGGAGGGGGAAGGGTAAGCTGTGACAAAGTGAGAGAGTGGCATGGACATATATACACTACCAAACGTAAAATAGATAGCTAGTGGGAAGCAGCCGCATAGCACAGGGAGATCAGCTCGGTGCTTTGTGACCACCTAGAGGGGTGGAATGGGGAGGGTGGGAGGGAGGGAGATGCAAGAGGTAAGAGATATGGGAACATATGTATATGTATAACTGATTCACTTTGTTATAAAGCAGAAACTAACACACCATTGTAAAGCAATTATACTTCAATAAAGATGTTAAAAAAAATGTAATCAACTCTTGTGAAATAGGAATTTTATTTGGGACTTTCTGTTCTTAATTAAAGTAAACATCCTAGGCTAGTGGTTTGTTAGTGTTGCCTTCACAGCCACTCTTGACCCCATCTCACCTGCAGAATATAGCGAATTTGCTGTTTTGTAAATTCTGACAATCCTTTAGGAATCAACGATTCAATGTCTTCTGACTGTGAGAAAAGAGAGGCTTATCCTTCAACAGATACATGTTAGTGTTTTAATCAGAGGTTCAGCAGACTTTTGTAGAGAGGGACATATTTTTACGGACATCAGAAGATTATTTCACTTTCTGGGTAATAGTTGCCACAAACTTTACTTCTAGCATTATCAGTTCTTACTTTTTAAAAAATTCATTATACTACATACACCATGGAAAGAACCTTGAATTTCCAGGAAGTTTAGGGGGAAGTTTGGGGCAATCAATCAGATGTCCCATTTCTATTTTTTAAAAAGAGCAACTTAAAAACAAAAGGGTGGTCACTTAAATCCCATTACCACTTTATTTCCATGTATTTTTTAACAACTGGAAGTTTAGTTGGGTGGTAGATATGACACTTTAAAGGCTGATTTTTTAAATAATGAAAATGTGTGGAAATAAAATAAAATTAAAGGTTTACTGAGAATTTACATAGAGCTGTGGTGACTTTTGAAAGATTATGATGTTGCCACAGCAACATTAAGAAGCTTCAACAAATTTTAAGTGAGAATCTGAATTGAAGTCAGTACTTTGTAAAAGCAATTTAAGGCTTACTGAATTATTGTAACAAATGCAGTATGTCAATACACTGGAAATAAAGGTGAAAATTAACACAAAAGAAGCCATTGTGATTGTTACTTTGAAATCAGTTCTTTCTCTATTTGATGACTTATTCCATTAAAAGTAACTATTACAAAAATGTATATACATAATATTTAGAATTCATACTTGAAAATATTTACTTCAAGTTGCTGGCTATTTGGCATGGGACATACAAGGTTTCAAAATACATTAAAACTAAATTTGCTATTTAATTAGTTAACATAGATTTCAGTTTTGTAAAACAGAGAGTATGTAGTCAATGAACTTTTAAATGTTCTCATAGGCAAAGGCAAGTTAAATTATAAGGTGAAAGCTGATAAAACATTTTTTGTGTGAATGATTATTACTTTTACAATTATCACCTTTAAAGCCATTACAAAGATATAAATGGTTATATCATTTTAAAGGCAAAAGGATCAATATTTCTTTCACTAACCTGTGTTTCCAGTCTAATAAAAATACCAAACTAAAAACAATATTATTAATGCAAGTATCAGAATCTCCTTTGTTATCAACTATATTTGATTTTCAACTCTTTTTGCACTTACCTCATCTGTAGACTCAAAGTCTTGTTTGCTGCAAGAATGACAATAAAAACAAACAGACAACCTTAGGAAAATATATACATTGACATATATAAATGTTAGTCTTCTAAATATTTTACCTTACTTTTTGATATATAATATATCCAAATGATATTTATAATCCTAATGAAAAACTTAAAGCTAACTAAAATGGCACTTGAGAAAAATAAAGTTAATTTTCCTGGAATTAGCTAATCTATTAAAAATTAACAACATCCAAATAACAAACCAATAGAATATGCAGAATTAGTACCATCATTAACACCAGTTTATTTGTGACTAGATGTAGAAGTACTCAGTTTGGCAAGAAATACTATCTGAGTGAACAAATAACAATAATAGTCATTTTCTATTTCCACCTCCTTTTTCTCCTTGTATTGCTCCCTTTCAATGCTTGATTGCAGCTTCTCCCTACAGTGTCTTTAAGTTATTCATACCCTTTTAGTCAAAACCAAAACTTGCAAGACTGAGTAATCTACACAAATCATTCAATCTACACTACAGTATGTATAGCAGTGACAAAGCTTAAAAGGATACTGGAATGTTTACATAGGGACATAGCCTTAAGCAGCATGACCAAAATTCTAGTGGGATAATAGAATTTCCAGCATCAAAATGAAGGTTTGTCCATGAGGGTTGGAAGGCCCTTTGTGAAGCCATGTTATGTAGGCAAATGCTGCAAGTGAATTGTTAGTGGTTATACCAGTCCGGCACTGGCTCCTTTGGGGAATGGTGAAAGCTGGGAAGGATACAGTTCTAGCGTTACCAGTGGCAACAGATAGGCCTTTATTTTTGCCTACTTGTTCCCTCTGCACTTCATGGAAAAATTGGGCCCAAAATGCATACGGTGAACATACTTCTCAAACAAACAAACAAAAAACTGGACACATGTTCTGACAGCAAGACAAAGTATTTTAAAGTAAGACTAAGGAAATCATAGATATATGACTGCCATATCGTCAAGTACAACAGAAAAGTATTTTAGAGATATAAGCTAGTACGTTAGCTCCTACATTTACCTTCTAAGTAAGTGCGTATGAGTAATATATTGCTTAGAGATAAGTGGGTCACTCACTGTGTGAAACCTCTTGCATGCATTTATAAAAATACACAAGCTAATGTGGAGAATGAGAACTGAAGATTTCATTTCCTGAGGCATGACTGCATATGTGCAATTGTCTGTATGTATGTATGTGGTATTTCCTGGGTTGCCCAAAATAGAAATTTTGGGGAGGCCCTAGCGAAAAGAAATGAAGTATCTTCTACTTTTTTAGTGCGTTACTAAAGTAACTGCATGCATATATTGGAAGCTAAAAGAAGTTAAAATATGACTCACAATGCAATTATAGTAGTCTTGCATTACTGTTAACTAGAATTATCACAGTATTAATAGACCTTTTATGTTTAAAATCCCAATTCCAATGCCAACCTAGTACACAAGTCCCTAGCCACTTACTTCTTTCTACAAATAAGAAAACAAGACAAAGAAACAAACAAGGAACAATCAACAGCACTTAATACTGGAATTTACAAATGTAACCAAAATGGTTTCATAAGACAACCTTTCTTAATTCTGACCCTCCAGTTTACTCATTGCTGAATTGCAATTTAGAAAGAGAAGAAAAGTGGAGACAAAGGGATGGAAGAGAGAGAGAGTGGAAACAAAGAGAGCAGAGGCGGGAGGCGGAAAGGCCAGTGTGGATTACATCTCCATTCAGTACAAGGTGATGGTGGCTAGAACTACAGTGGGCAGAAAAAAAAAAAAAAGAGTGGCACTCACTATGTCATCTCACCTCCTAGGAAGGAAGGAATGTAATAAGGAAAAAACAAAAGAAGAAATAAAGGAGGGGAGGAATGAAGAGAAAGAAACTGACAACCTTCTGATAAACAAGAACTCTTAAACACCAAAATTTTATGAGACCCTCTCCACACTGGAGTGTTTACTAATGTGGATACACCAGCTTTCTATTTTCTTTTTAGTATTTTTAGCTACTCTAGAAATTAAACTCAATGTTTTGCGGCGCTTAATTACACATTTAGGTCACCCTTATACATTTATCAAAGCCCTCAGTGACAGGAAGCTATTTCAAAACCCCAGATTACATCTCTACCTGGATGATCATTATAAAACAATTTAACTTCCCTTGCTCAATTACTTTGTCTACTTCTAATTAGTATGAGACTAATACATTTGGAATATATTTCTCATTCTATAAACCTTTATTGAGTAGCGACTTTGTCAAGGCCATGTGCTCTGAACTGTATTTGGGCAATCCAAACACAAATATTATCTTGTCCTGTACGTGACACAAACATAAGTGATCTAAGGCAAAATTTGAGCAATGTAAAATTGGTCTAAGTCCTCCAACCTTTTCAAATTTCATGATTCAAAAATTGATAATTTCTTTAATGTGTCTGCAATATGTTAAATAATTTAGAGACACATATCTAGTTTGAAAGGTTAAGTGATTTGCCTAAGGTAAAAATGTTCTCCCATTGGTTCTAGTCCCAGATTTGCCACTTTTGTGGCCTTAGGTCAGTGGTTCTCATACTTTAGCATGTATCAGAATCCTCCAGAGGGCTTGCTGCTTGGCCTTACCCCAGAGTTTTTGATTCTATAGGTCTGTTTCCAAGTTCTCACATGATGCTCATGCTGCTTGTAAGTACATGTCTTAAATAAATCATTTATTGCTTATAACAAATCTATGAAATAAGTATTATTATAATCCCTATTTTACAGATGAAGAAACTGAGGTACAGAGAGGTTAAACAGGTTGCCTGATATTACACATCTAGTATGTAACAAAAGCTGGGACATGAACCCAGGGTATGAATCCTGTATCTACAATCAATCAGTGTACTTAAGAATATATGTCTCTATATGCTCTTGATTTTACCATGTGATACTTTAACAGAAATATTCACAAGACATGATTAATGCACAGAAGAGGAACACATAGACAAAACAGTATCTAGGAAAAGCTTTGCAGAAAAGCTGAGTCATGGCTTATAGGTATAAGAGTACTCAGAATGTTTGAATCCATCTCAAGCACTTAGCAGCTATGTGATCTTAATAACTTGTTCTCTTTGGGTGTCCATTTGAAACTTTCTATGGTTACTGTGCAAATTAGATAATATTTAAAAAGCACTTAGCACAGTGTCTGGCACAATACTGGACACTCAATAGATAATAGAGTACTCAGAATGAGGGGAAAGATTTTAAGGTAGTGACATTATGCAAATAAATGAATGTGTGAAATAGTTGTTTGGATAAGGGGAGAGGATATTGATTAGTATAAAACACTGATGAAGGCCTAGCTGAAGATGGAAACCATGCGTTAATAATGACCCCAATTCAAATAAATGGCTGTGCTTTTCTCTAACTGTGCTCAACTGCATGGATGTAGCATAAAGAAGGCATTCATTCATTCATTCAACAAATATTTATTAAGCACCACACTAAATCAGTCACCACACTAGGCATCAAGGAAACCAGGGTAAATGAAACAGCCCTCAGTGGGTAGTGTCTGAATTCTAGAGGTAGTGGGCAGTGAGTATTGGATGGAGAAAAAAAAGAAAACAATAGATAAAGCAGAGAGCTAGACTAATCCAGAGTTGGGATTTTGCTAAGTGGCAGGGACAATATGATAAAGAGGCAAGGCAGTTGAGGGTGATGGTAAGAGAATGGTTGCAATCATGAATAAGAAAGCAAGACAAGTTGGGGAGGAGGGAGCTAATAAACAGAATTGTAATAAGCAGAGAGAAAAGAGAGAAGAGATTAAAGATCTCTGAGAAGTAGAAGAATCTAGTTGGTGAAATTTCTACTGACTTTCCTTTATCCTCCAGATTTTTCTGAGTTTATAGAGCTTTCCTAAATTTTGCCTGACAGATGACCACATATATGATGTGACTACATAGTAGAAGGCAACTTTTGGAGTATAGCTTATGAAATTCATTTCATGACATAATGCACTCTTATCTACACATGGACAGTTGATAAATTGTTTATGTTTATATATTTAAATATGTATTATATATTATTATATAATATTATTGTATAATATACATATTTACATTAACTTATAAATAGATATTTGTATAATTTATATTTCATACATTATATGTAATATATAATATTAAAATAATACATGACATTTATAATAATATATAACCCTAAATGTATATTAAACTCTGGTCTTCATATGTTGAGCACACATCAATGGAAGATAAACAGTAGTGTGTTGGCAATGGGATTGTATCTTATATCATCAGTGTAATATCTTAAAACAAGTCATAGTATGCCACGTATTTTTTGAGCTCCTTGCCTAAGTGGTTGCATTTGTCATCAAAGTACACTAGAAAAGAAGGTCCACATAATTCTTTACTGACCCCAAAATAGCTGGTAAGATATCTTCAATGATTTTCATTAAGTACATTAACTCTTAAAATGAGATATTTCCTCAGATCTGCTCATACAGTTGCCTGATTCGCCATTAAAAGTACTCAAGTTTTGCTGTAAACCTAAAATTGCTCTAAAAAATAAAGTCTATTAAAAAATATCAGGGTATTGTAAAATGTTTGAAAGCTACAACACCAAGGCAAATGATATATTTACAGTACCTTCCTCCAATTCTCTGCAAATGTTCTAATAAGCAGTGATATAGATTCGAATTTTTACGGCTTAGATCAGCAAGCAACTCTCCAAAATATTTGGGGTCCAATTTTTCAGGGCCATCATCCTGAATTATCACCTGAAGAAAATATCAATCACAATTATAAACAATATTAAGTTCACAGATATTTTGCTGTGAAATGAAAAAAGTGAAATAACCTATTAATACAAGTAACTCATCACAAAGTCATCACATAAATGAAGCCACTAAATTTTCTTTGTAGCTGATATATACATTTTTCAATATGGGAGGAATTTAAAGGAAAAGCAACATTGTAATGACATTTTCAGTTTCATTTCACTCAAGTCTAAGTGATCTAATGAATGCAAAACTTGAATAATTTACATAAAAATTCTTGAATATAGATGCTTAAATGAAAAGTAAAACAAGTAAAATCTCTGAATTGCTCATTATCAAAATCTCTGAATTGCTCATTATCATCACATGGCTTATTCATCTGTCAGTATCATTCCACTGATCCTCAGG
Source organism: Balaenoptera acutorostrata (assembly GCF_949987535.1). Lineage (NCBI taxonomy): Eukaryota > Metazoa > Chordata > Mammalia > Artiodactyla > Balaenopteridae > Balaenoptera > Balaenoptera acutorostrata. The sequence continues at coordinate 73,724,148 of NC_080085.1, forward strand.
TTATCTCATTGCTATAGCTAGCCAGGTAGATAACGCCTTCCTGCCTCACCTCTCTATGTGTGTCCCTTCCAAAACCATTAACTTTGCCAAGTAGAAAAGGGCATTTCTTTAGCCAAGGACATTCAAGTACTGAACTCCCTGTTAGAATCTGCACACAAGTAATTTGATACACTTAGTATTTTGCCTATTTTTCTCCCTTAGCCAATTATAATGCCCTCATAATGCTATGAAAACCATGGAGTTTTTTTTCCTTCCAGTTTAATTTGACAGAGTAATTTTACAGTTTCAAATTATCTTAAAGTATTTATTTCTTTTTTTACTTCTGCACAAATATTCTCCTGTCATTGCACTGTACACTAGTTAACATGTTGGGTATACAATTCTTTGCCCACATTAGTAATTTGTGCCATTACTAAAACTCTTGCTCTTGTGATTTCAATGTGGCACCCAAATAAAGAGTCACAGAGTCCAGGACGGGGAATGATTTGCATCAGCCTGGTGTCTGTGTTCATAGATAAAAAGAGGTGTTAAAAGTTACCAAAGGGAGGTGATTTTATTTTGAGAAATGATAACAATAACTAATATTTATTTAGCTCTTACTATGTGTCAGCCATTGTGCTACGAACTTGACATAAAGATTAAATGAGGTGGGCTTCCCTGGTGGCGCAGTGGTTGAGAATCTGCCTGCTAATGCAGGGGACACGGGTTCGAGCCCTGGTCTGGGAGGATCCCACATGCCACAGAGCAACTGGGCCCGTGAACCACAACTACTGAGCCTGCGCGTCTGGAGCCTGTGCTCCACAACAAGAGAGGCCGCAATAGTGAGGCCTGCACACCGCGATGAAGAGTGGCCCCCACTTGCCACAACTAGAGAAAGCTCTCGCACAGAAACGAAGACCCAACACAGCCAAAAATAAATAAATTAATTAATTAATTTAAAAAAAAAGATTAAATGAGGTAATGTTCTCTTGTAACCACTACACAATATTGCCTCCCAGAAGACCTCTTGTGTTTGTTTTCTCAGCAACTTAGGAATTACACTGCCCCTAACTGCATTATTTTGGAGGTTAGCTGGGCTAGGAGTTGAAACAGTCAAGAGTTTGATTTTCTTATTGTGAAACTATGCAAAATATGGCTGAAGTTCAGTTAATAAATTTTAATCAGTTAGAGAAAAGGTGAGAGTATTAAAATTGAAGAATGGGTTCTTTTGACCAAACAGCCATCAAGGTAGAATAGCAAGAAGCAAAATTTCACTCCTTTGTGTATATATTCCTCCTTAGTTGTATACAGTCCACAATTTACAGTAACATTTGAGTAACACAGTAAAAACCAAAACCCAGTTGGGTTCAAAAGTGTGGAGGGGAGAGGACAGACAGAAATCAGATTCTCTTCTGCTGTTAAGTCTTTGCCAGGACTACACTCAACAATAAAATGAAATTTCCTAACCATAAACTATGACGTGCCAGTTAGCAATATTTTCATTACTAAATCACAGGTCAGTAGATTTTAGTTTTATTGGAACTGTTTGTAGGTGTGATTTGACATTTCTTTTAGAGTTGGCTCAAAACCATGTTCTTGTTGACTTGAAAAAGCCAAGATAGGGAGCCTCCCAAGGAAACATGAATGTTTTCAGTCAGAATAATGGCAGCTCTAATGGATGGAGGTTTTCTCTCTGTGACAATATTGAGTTGATAAGATACCTGAAATAAAATTACCTCACATCAGCATTTCTGCCTGATGAATGATAGCTATCTTGAATGTCAATCTAAGATAATAGCTTTAGCTTTCACATATAAACAGGGCAGGAATACAAACTGTGCTGAAGAATAGTTGTTCCCAAATACACAAAATGTGATATTTCTCAAAAAATTACAAAAATTATTAAAGATTCTTTAGCATGCATCCATCAAATACCTTTAATCAGATCACTATTTGACCATAGTAATGGCTAAGCAGTCCAACTCCTTGTGTCTGATTGCTAGTAAAAGCCTCTGATTAGAATTACTGCCACAAACCCAAGGCAAGCAACAATGTTTAAGTGTGAAACCAGAGGCAAATCAGCAATCATTTTTCAGAAAATCTATAGAAAGGAAGTACCTTGTAAAGGAAAACCATGGGCTTCACCTCACTACTGCCTTGGAAGTTCTTGTCCTGTTTCCAGTCTGGAGTTTTGTTTCTTATTTGTGGTCTATGAGATTCCAGGAGTGGAATTTCTTTTGCTAGTATCTACATTATATAAACTTTGATATTCAAAGATGATACTTTTGACCAACCATATTTACAAAATTCAGTGGTAGTGATTACAGAGTCCTACCAATAGTAGACACACAATAGTTGCAGGTTTCACCTGAGCTATCTATATTTTCTTGCCTGGCCCCCTTCAAGCTTAGTGGCACACATTTTTGAGAATGCTCTTCAGGACTAGGGATAGCCTGTGATTAAGGCACAAATCACAATCTAGTAGTAATCTCATAGTAGAGGGTACTGGCTTAATTAAATTTATCCTCACTGGGTAACTGGCTTATGTATGCATTTTTCACCTATTTAGAATGGTTGCTTAGTGGATTCAAAAGTGCTTAAAATGCCATGTTATATAAAAGCAATTATACATAAATGCCTAACCCTCTAAAAGGTCATGGACATGTTAACTAATAAGGTCTTCTGTGCTTAGACCCTCCTGGGTAGTAACTTTTTGCTACATGACAACAGAAAACATCACTATTAAGGAAAGCTTACAACGTATAGATTATTATCCTGCAAACCTTATATGGTGACACTTGTAGATAAATAAGGTTACTGCTTCATTAATTTTGCTTTGATTTGGGACATTTAATAGCTGTCAGATAGATTGAAACCATAGTTAATCCAGTTGGCATTAATCCCTGTGAAATGAAATGCATTTTATGTACAACGTCATTTGGCTAACAAGGTAAAATAAAAACAATAATTGGTCTCTTCCTATTTTGTACCACAAGAAGAAATCCTAGGAGAAAAAGTATCAGAATTTTAGGTTCTGAAAATCCTCAGTGCTATTTTAATCTCCATAGATATTTTAGTAAAGAAATGTTGCATTATACAGTACAGTACAGAAGGTTTTCAATAAATGTTGTCACTGAATTGAATGTATTGTACAATAATTATAATTCTAAAATGAAGACTTGACTCATAACAACAGTCCTGTACTTGAAATAAAGACCTAATTTAACTTTCTGTGAGTAACTCTAGGCAGCAAAGTGTTGCAATGAAGAAAGAATGGAAATTGGAGCCAAAGATGGAGCTCCCACTTCCTAGTTGTGGCCTAAGTGTATGTACTGCTTAACCTCTCTGAACCTCAGGTTCCTCAACTGTAAAATGCAGGTAATTTAGTACTTATTTTATAAAGTTGCTGGAGGTATTACTTTGGAGGGGGGCAGGTAAATTATTAAACTGTCATGTAAAAACCGTCATACAAATAATGGTTTTATTTAACTGAACACATATGGACAATTGGCTATTTGAATAATGATAGAAGGAGTGGAAGATGGTTATAAATTTTCTACAAGGCTCTCAGTTACCGGGGAGTATAGACACTCTTTTTATACATTTCTTAATTCCAGCACATACCATAGTGTCTGAATATAGTAGATCCTCAGTAAACATTTGTTGCATGAGGAAGTTGTCATAAAGGATGCAATTTGGGCTAAATGTTAACTATAATAGATGGAAAAGCACTAGTTGGAAGAGGTGCTTTAACAAGGCAACTGAAGGGCTTCCCTGGTGCTGCAGTGGTTAGGAATCCGCTTGCCAATGCAGGAGACACAGGTTCGAGCCCTGGTCCGGGAAGATCCCACATGCCCTGGAACAACTAAGCCTGGGCGCCACAACTACTGAGCCTGTGTGCCACAACTACTGAAGCCCATGTGCCTAGAGCCTATGCTCCACAACAAGAGAAGCCACTGGAATGAGAAGCCTGCACTCGCAATGAAGAGTAGCCCCTGCTCACCGCAACTAGAGAAAAGCCCGTGTGCAGCAAGACCCAATGCAGCCAAAAATAAATAAATTAATTAGTTAATTAAAAAAAAAGCAGCTGAAATTGACTTTATCCAAAACCTAGTCAATGCTGTCCTTGCTCCCTTTTTGGTGTATATGTATAGATTTTGACATTTTATTATAAAATAAGATGATTCTTCCACTCCTAACAACTAAAAAAAAAAGTAGACGGTTTGGATTGTCATTTTATAATGAATCCAGGTGACTAATTTGTAACTGCTTAAATTATTCTCTCTGACTGGAAAATAAAATATATTTTCCTATAACACACGTGACTACTGAAAACTTATGAAGCTTTTTCTCATGAACAATGGGAATTTTGCCACTAATCATGTTTTTTCCCCCCTTGTGGTTTCCAGAAATCTCAGAGCCAAGTTTTTAGCCGATTTTTACTAATGACATGGAACTCTGTGGCCTGCATTTCTGTGTACTCTATTTTCCTTCTGGTGTTATTGCCCCATTATATTTACACTGCCCTTGACATTTCTTTTTCTGTTCTATTACATCTTATTTGTTCTTTTAAGACACTCTAAATACTGTTTGTAATGAAATAGGAGATATATCCCAATGAAATTAATTTTAAATGAATATGGGGCTTCCCTGGTGGCGCAGTGGTTGAGAATCTGCCTGCTAATGCGGGGGACACGGGTTCGAGCCCTGGTCTGGGAAGATCCCACATGCCACGGAGCAGCTCGGCCCGTGAGCCACAATTGCTGAGCCTGCGCGTCTGGAGCCTGTGCCCCGCGACGGGAGGGGCCGCGATAGAGAAAGGCCCGCGCACCGCGATGAAGAGCGGTCCCCGCACCGCGATGAAGAGTGGCCCCCGCTTGCCGCAACTGGAGAAAGCCCTCGCACGAACCGAAGACCCAACACAGCCAAAAATAAATAAATAAATAAATAAATAAATAAGAAAATCCTTTAAAAAAAAATAAATAAATAAATGAATATGTATTTTTTAATGCATAACTTCTTGGAAACATCTTTGTTGCTACTTTTTTCTCTTCTCCACCTCTCTGCCATTTCTCTATTCTGCCATTCCTTAGTATGTAATTTATTCAAGGAATGGAACCACTTCTTTATTATGTAAGCAAAGCCAGTGGAGGAACTCACTGCACATATGTAGTAGTTCTTTCAATGTATTGATAATTTATCTTACATTCTAACTTTTTTTCTTAACCCAAAGGCTAAAATCTATACCCCCAAGCCACATGCAGGATTTAAAAGGTCTCAGTGGCATGATGCTTTCATTCATTCAGCACACATTTATTGAGAACTTACTAAGTACTGCCTTATGGTACAGTTCTAAGTGCTACTGGGAAAAAAAAAAAAGACATAAGATACTGTTTCCTCCTCTCTCAAGGACCTTATGGTCTTTTAGAAGAGCTAAGATATGTATCTAAATAACTTTATATGATAGATTGCCCAGTTCATAAGAGCTATGAAGAGAAGCACAGATGAAATGGTAAAAGAGTGCTCTCTTGGGCTTCCCTGGTGGCGCAGTGGTTGAGAATCTGCCTGCTAATGCAGGGGACACGGGTTCGAGCCCTGGTCTGGGAAGATCCCACATGCCGCAGAGCGACTAGGCCCGTGAGCCATAATTACTGAGCCTGCGCGTCTGGAGCCTGTGCTCCGCAACAAGAGAGGCCGCGATAGTGAGAGGACCGCGCATCGCGATGAAGAGTGGCCCCCGCTTGCCACAACTAGAGAAAGCCCTCGCACAGAAACGAAGACCCAACACAGCCATAAATAAATAAATAAATAAAAATTAATTTAAAAAAAAATTAAAAAAAAAGAGTGCTCTCTTCTCTTCGGCAGCACATACACTAAAATTGGAACGATACACAGAAGATTAGCATGGGCCCTGCACAAGGATGACACACAAATTCGTGAAGTGTTCCATATTTCTATGGGAGGGATGTGAGCCCCGGAGCCTTCACCCCGTCCTGTGGTGTCTCCCCAGGTCTTCCACAAGCTGGCCTCCTACAAGGGCTGTTTGCTGTCTAGCCTCAGCACGATGCTGAAGACGTGGGTTAGACTGCAGCCCAGGGCAGAGACTCCTGAGAGCCCTTGTTGCTGAGAAAGCCAACTGCGAGATGCCTTGCTGGCTGCTTGGAGGAAAAAAACCCTGAACACCTGTGGCCGAGTACTGTGAGTGGCTCCCGCAGGCCATGCAGGTTGACCTCGAGAAAGCCTGGCAGCCCGCTCCTGACCGCCGACCCAGTGCCTGCCTGAGGGGCCAAGGACTGGCCTGCGGACCCAGGGGGCCTGGCAGTGGCCAGTGTCCGGCACAGTCACCCTGACCCCAGACCGCGCCCAGGAGGCAAGTCGAGCCCCTGGACACCGTCATTCATCATGGCTCGATTCTGGGCACAACGTGTTGCCTTCCCTGGGTAGTCCGACCCAGGGGTGACTTTTGTAACTATTTATTACAGGGTGGAAAATGGTTTTATCTCCCATGCTGGCCCCATTTTAAATGTGCTCTATATACTACATTAGTCCCTGTAGAGCAGCAGGGCTGCTGGGCAAAGGCAACCACGGGCCCTTCCTCTGCTCTCCATTCCCTGCGAGTGTGGTGCACCCTCCCCACAGCCAGGGAGGGCCCCCAAAGCTACTGCTGGCTCCTGTGGAGTGGGTGTCTCCTCCCCGGTGGTCAGCCCCCCACTGGCTACATTACTGTAATAAACCTTAGCTGTGACGACAACAACAACAACAAAAATGGTAAAAGAGTTATAGGAAGGAAACCCAACTTTCAGCTATATGAGAGTGGTTTTATGTAGGGAGATTCTTCAGACTATGACAACTGATTAGGTGTGAGGTGGCAAATGAGAGGGAAAGTAAAAAATAATGCTAAATTTTAAGTCTGGTGATTAGGGCACTGAAGATATCATTAATAGAAATAGAGGGCATAGAATGAAAAGCTGGTATATGGTCAGTTGGAGGTGACTGTGGGACAGCCAAGTAGAGACATCAACTATTCCATTAAAAATTATGGATTAAAGCTTCGGAGGGAAGTTTGGGGAGTTGTCCATGTAAAGGTGATCATGTAAAGGTCATAGAAGTCAAGCTTTTACACCATATAGTCAAGGGAGAAGGGGTAGAGAAAGGAGAAGGCCAAGGATGGGTCTTTGGGGAAGATCTGATGAAAGAAAGAAGAGCCTGAGAAGAATTAGAAGCAGCAGTACAGTATAATGGAAAGAAAGAATATCAAGAATACAATGGATCAACATTATCAACTATTCCATCTTATTCGAAATGGAATAAGATGAAAATGAAGCAAAAAAGGAAGTGGAATTTGCAACTTAGAGGTCAATAAAAGCAGTTTCAGGAGAATGTTGAAACTAGAATCTGGTTTTCAAAGTGTTAAGGAATGTGTGGGTAATGAGGAAATGGCAGCAGTGAGTATGCCTTCCTCCTTCAGGGATTTTGCAAGTGAAGGGAACAAAAATGATTAAGATCATAAGTCAGTACATTGGTAGGGTTGCTAATGGAGTCACCTTGAAGACAAGGTTAGATTATTAATTCTCAAAGATCAGAAGAATCAAAAGTTCACTGAAAGTACAGAGAAATTTTTCAATGAAGTAGGGTGTTGAAGGAGTTCACATAGTGAACGCAAATTGTGGTCCCTGGACCAAGTAGCATTAGGATAACGAGTGAACTTGGAAATGCAAACTATCAAGTCCCAGCAATCTCTATTTAAGCAGGTCAGCCAACTGATTCTGATACACAAAAAAATCTGAGTTCCACTGCCCATTCTTGGTAGAAGGCAAGGCTACCTGCAGAGAGTAAGAGAACAGCAATGGGACCTAGAGTATGAAGAGGGAAAAATAAAGATTATATGCTGAGGACCGGGGTGGCAAGTCAATCAGAATTAACTAAAAGGACTGTCTAGCAACAGAAGGAATCCAGCAAGACAGAGATAATCTGTACTAGACTAAATTGGCCTAGTTTGCAAACTTTCTCTAGCACACGAAGTCAAAATCTAGGTGCAGAGAAAGTGGATGGCAGTCTATCCAAAGTAAAGGATTAGCAAAGTGAGGACTAATCAGAGAAGGCAACAATTTTAAGGGTTTCTAGCAAGAGCATTGTTGAATCAGCTGACAGGGGACACCAGCCCGGTTTGGAACTGAGGGCTAGAGAGCTTGTTGAGGGCAAGGCTCAATGGGAATTAGAGAGTAGGAGATGAAGTAAGAAAGTGATGATAAGAGAAAGAGAGATTCAGAATTCCAGATGAAACAGTTTCAAGTGATGTGGAGGTTCAAGGAGTGACCAAAGTCTATGAGAGCTGAAGATGTAGTAGAAATGAAAAAATTAAGGGTGATGAAGAACCACGAGGACAGAGCATGAGAAAGATCTCTCATTTGAGTGAAGTTCTCATAGATGATTCCAGAGCAGGGGTCAGGGGAAAGTGGGGAGAAGATTGTAAGCCTGCCAGTGAAACTGTTGAAGGATGATGAGTGACTAGAAGGTCAGTAGTAGTGATAATATGAGCCAAGAGGAGAGGTGTATATGGATTGCAGGGTTTTAAAGAGAGGAAATGGTTGATCAACAAAAACCAGAACACTTGACTGTATAAAATTGTACTGAGAAAAGAATTAGCAATAGATACATAGAAAACCAAACAAATGAAAACATTTAGGGAATTATTAACACCAGCAAATAATAGTTGTACTAATAAAAGCAGCAAAATAGTACACAAATTGGTTCAGCAGTAAATAATACTTTCATAGCAATAATAATATAAACACTGAATAATGATTTAGCCTAAAATATGGAGATTTAACTATACTGAGATGATGAAAGGGATGTAAACAGGTAGGTGGGTGATTAATAGAACTAAATCCTTATGTACCAGAATTACCAACAGATAATATACAACATTGATAAATCAAAAAATAGCAGCATAAGTATATCCATATTATTTAGCTATATGGAAGTAAAGACAAGAAGAAAAAAAGCTAAGAGTTGAAAATTGTTGCCTCTAACTTCCGCCCTTTTGGCTCTCTGAGCAGCACCATGGCGGTCGGCAAGAACAAGTGCCTTACGAAAGGGGATAAAAAGGGAGCCAAGAAGAAAGTCATTGACCCATTTTCTAAGAAAGATTGGTATGATGTGAAAGCACCAGCTATGTTCAATATAAGAAATATTGGGAAAACACTAGTCACAAGAACTCAAGGAACCAAAATCGCATCTGATGGTCTCAAGGGTCGTGTTTTTGAAGTGAGCCTTGTTGATCTGCAGAATGATGAAGTTGCATTTAGAAAATTCAAGCTTATTACTGAGGATGTTCAGGGCAAAAACTGCCTGACTAACTTCCATGGCATGGATCTTACCCGTGACAAAATGTGCTCCATGGTCAAAAACTGGCAGACCATGACTGAAGCTCACGTTGATGTCAAGACTACCGATGGTTATTTGCTTCGTCTATTCTGTGTGGGTTTTACTAAAAAAATGCAACAATCAGATTCAGAAGACCTCTTATGCCCAGCACCAGCAGGTCTGCCAGATCTGCAAGAAGATGATGGAAATCATGACCCAAGAGGTGCAGACAAATGACTTGAAAGAGGTGGTCAATCAATGGATTCCAGACAGCACTGGAAAAGACATAGAAAAGCCCTGCCAATCTATTTATCCATTCCATGATGTCTTTGTTAGAAAAATAAAAATGCTGAAGAGCCCAAGTTTGAATTGGGAAAACTCATGGAGCTACATGGTGAAGGTAGTAGTTCTGGAGAAGCTGCTGGGGATGAGACAGGTGCTAAAGTTGAAAGAGCTAATGGATATGAGCCACCAGTCCAAGAATCTGTTTAAAAATCAGACTTTTAATGGTGACAAATAAAAGATCTTATTCGTGATAAAAAAAAAAAAAAAAAAAAAAACAGAAAATGGTTTCCTCTGGGCATCAGGCGTGCATGGAAAGGGTTGGGACAGGAACTTGCTGTTTGTTTTACGCCATTTAATAATATTTGACCTTTTAAGCTATCTATATGCATTACTTTGATTAAAAAAAATAAAAACTATTTTTAAAAGAGTAAATAAATAACAATTCTTGTTTGCCACAGAACAAGAGTTCAAAAGGGCACAAGAGCAGGAGGTAGCAGGAGACAGATAAGGGTGGTGTTGGAGAAAAAATGGGTCCAAAACAGATATCAATTAAATTTGGGGAAAGGATAGCAGGGAATAGTTTTGCACAAAAGACACTCATTTTCAATAATGGGGATGGAGAAGGCAATAAAGATGGAGAAGGACTGGAGTCACATGTGACTGAGTGAGGGAACAAGCAGAAATGCTGAGTTTATTAAGCTAAGCAGCCCAGAGTTTCCATCATTAGTGAATGACTTATGTTAAATAAACATTGTAACAAGCTTCCTGGATACTTGTCAGAAAAAGCACCTGACACTAAGATCTGTGCTGTCTTGATGTTGACAAAAATTAAATTTTCAAATGACAGAAGAAAGGCATCACAAGTTGGAGAATTTTCCATTGGCAATAGCACTATCCAAGTGAGCAGGACTCTTCCCTTGATATCTTCCCATGACTCAAAGTTTTCTTGGAAGCCTCAAGCCAAATGCAAGAGTTGTACATGCAATATATATAATTATTTGAGTCTTTTTTATAAACACCACCTGTATAACAACTTGTAAAACGAGTTCAGTTGAGTTTTTCCCTGTCACTAACATATGTGGAATTATCTGTTCCTTGCTAATGGCAGGAAAATGATCACAGCATGTTATTCTTAATGTCCTCAGGGAAAGAAATGTGATTGGTGCTGTTTCAAATTTGAAACCAAAATAATGATCTTTCTAAGGAGAACCATGGAAAACATACATAAATTAGTTTTATTAAAAATATTTTGAAGCCAGGTTTTTGTACATCTGATTTGCAAAAATATTTTAATGCCTTTTGCTTCTTGGAAAGCACTTTAAAGGTGATTTAGTTTCATTTAAAAATATCATTACAGGGACTTCCCTGGTGGTGCTGAGGTAAAAAAAATCCGCGTTACAATGCAGGGGACGTGGGTTCAATCCCTGGTCAGGGAACTAAGATCCCACATGCGGAGCAGCTAAAGCCTGCGCGCCACAGCTACTGAGCTCGCACGCTTCAACTAGAGAGCCCGCGTGCCGCAAACTATAGAACCCACGCGCCCTGGAGCCTGTGTGCCGCAACTAGAGAAGAGAAAACCCACACACCACAACTAGAGAGAAGCCCTCGTGCCACAACGAACGATCCCACATGCCTCAACTAAGACCCGACGCAGCCAAAAATAAATAAAGTAAGGAAATAAATAATAAATAAATCTTAAAAAGAATATCATTACAATGGAAACCAATTTTTTATTTTGATGCTTTGAAAGATTTGGGGACTGGGGTTAGGGGAGGAAAAGGCAGAGAATCAAACATTCATTTGTGTACCTAGTATGTGCTTGGCACTAAGCTGGATACTTTACATATTTTACCTCATTTAATCCATTGTAGATACACTGCACATTAAGTGTGATTCTCTCCCTCTTTTATAGATGGGGAAACTGAGGTGCAGTCCAGTTAAGTCGATTACCTCAGTCCAGTTAAAATCAATTACCTAGGATCATGCAACTCAGCAGAATCAGGTTTTATAAACTCAGATAATTGAATTGAAGGTCTGTGTTCTTTCTACCTTATTATACTACCTCTGAATTGCAATTTAACTCTAAACACAAACTAAAAATGGGTCATCCTTTAGTTTTAAAAAAGCCTAACTGACATCTGCTCTATTACTCTTCAGAGACTCTTCCACTCATGTGGAAGACACATGTAAACACCAAGGAGCCTAGGTGATACAACTCATTCTCTGCCCTGCTTTGTCCATGGGATCTGCACAATCAGGTTACCCCATCCTTACTCTGACCAGAAATGGATCCAATCCTGTGTAATCCACATAGGTGGAAATTACCAGCTCTAAGCTTCCCAGGGCACTATTCCATTTTCAGAAGCACTTCAACTTTATCCATATAAAATACTGAAAAACCAGAAGAAAAGTATCTATACAAAAAGCCTCCAGCCTTTAACAAAGCTAAGTCGGAATCTCAAACTGAAAGATGAATAATAAAATAGAAAGTAATATATTAGTTACCCACCTCTGCCCATTTTCTAAACAGACAATATCTAGTCTGGTCAAATATATTATTAGTTGCACTAAGCTAATGAAAGGGTATCATAGCATTACCATTGTCACTGTACAAGATTCTTAATCCTGTGATATTTTTCCCATCTCTGATAATTGTCCCTCACTCCATTCCTACTGTCATTATCCTAGTTTAAGTTTTACACTTTGACTACTGAAATATTTAGCTTTTAATAATCTCTCTGCAAATTCTTCTCTGTGGCATTTTTTCATGTTGTAGGCTTTATAGTTTATAAAGCATGTCAAACATATATTTTCATTTAGTCTTTACATCAACCCTGTGAGGTAGACATCACTACCAAAATTTATGGATGAGGATATTTCTGAGAGATTTAGTATTTATTAAGAACACATAGCTTGGAAAGGACATAGCTGTGACTGGAACCCAGGTCTTCCTACCCTGAAGCTAGTCCACTTTCTGTTATAGCATGAATATCTCCCCAGTGGCAGACTATTAATCCACTGTCCTATTCATGTTTACATTATTGACCAAGGACTCTTCACATTACTGACTCAACTTCCAGAGGGAACTCTCAATAAGCTCTGGAGTCAGGTTACCTATGTATGAATCCTGGCTCTACCACATGCTAGCTATACAAGCCTTCGCAAGTAACTTAACTTCTCTGAACCTCAGTTTCCTTCTCTTGAACAATAAAGGCAACAATGATACCTTCTTCATCTGATCATTGTGAGAAGAAAACTAATCAATATTTCAATCTACCTTGTGCAAAGCTTCTAGAATTAACCTCCTAAATCATACCTATCAATATTTTCCTACTCAATAACCTTCAATCATCCTCCATTGCCTGCCAAATAAAGTTCAAAATTTTAAACTTAATGTTCGGGAATTCCCTGGTGGTCCAGTGGTCAGGACTCTGTGCTTTCACTGACGAGGGCCTGGGTTCAATCCCTGGTCAGGGAGCTAAGATCCTGCAGTGGGAAGGACCTCATGATCTGGCCTTAAGGTATCATTTTAACCCTACACTCTAGTACTCTTCATCCCATGTCTTCCTTGCCATACAAACCAAACCACTATTCCTGAAACCCAAAGTGTACTTTCCCAAATATATGACTTTTTTCATGTGATTCCCTGTTCTTAGGATGTCCATACCACACATACCACAATACCACATTTGGAAATTCTGCTCACTCTTCAAAACCCAGGTCAATCTCTTCCTCCTCAACAAAGCTTTCCTAGATCTCCCAGCTGAAATTAATTTCTTCTCTCTTCTGTTCCCAAAGCACATTGCATGATCCTCTTTTATAACAGACAACACTTTGCTTTGTATAATGCTTTATGTGTTTGCCACTTTCCCCTATTAGACAATAAGCACCTAAGAGAAATGTGACAATACTTACCAACGTTTGTATTTTTCATAGTACCTGGCATGACGATTTAATGCTTACAAATAATAATTACTACTAAAAACTAGTAATTACCATTTAAGTACTTACCGTCAGCACTCAACAATGGTTAAGTGCTTAACATACAAGACATAATTTATTCTTACAATAACCCTGTAAGAAATGGATGATGAATCATTATTTTATGATGAAGAAACTGAAGTGTAGCGAAGTTAAGTATTAGATTGAACCGTATGAAGCTGTTGCTCTTTGATCAACCTTAACCTATAAAAATGACAATTTCAGGGCTTCCCTGGTGGCACAGTGGTTGAGAATCTGCCTGCCAATGCAGGGGACATGGGTTCAAGCCCTGGTCTGGGAAGATCCCACATGCCACGGAGCAACTAGGCCCGTGAGCCACAATTACTGAGCCTGCGCGTCTGGAGCCTGTGCTCCGCAACAAGAGAGGCCGCGATAGTGAGAGGCCCACGCACCGCGATGAAGAGTGGCCCCCACTTGACGCAACTAGAGAAAGCCCTCGCACAGAAACGAAGACCCAACACAGCCATAAATAAATAAATAAATAAATAAATAAATTTTAAAAAACACAAAAACACAAAACAATTAAGAAAATGGTCATAGGAACATACATATCGATAATTACCTTAAAAAAAAGACAATTTCAAATGATTTAACCTAATAAAATGTCTTTCTAATGGTTATTACTAATCCATTTAATTTAAGAAATTCAACACCATCTGGACCATGTTTTAGAGTAATTCTAAAGGCTAGTATTTCCATACATGATAATTTTCGGCTTTTTTAGATGGGAAAAACGTGGATATTAAATATTTTGTGGTTCTTTTTTTACCATATGGCCAAAGTGTATATTTCAAGTTTCAGTCCTTAGAAATAATCTCATTCATATTTAATATAAAACAATCATATTCTTATGTGGGTAGGCTCTCTCTTTATTTTTTCGTATTCTTTTTCTTTTGTCTTTCAGTAGTAGTTGCCTATGAGAGAGGTCAACTTGAGCAAGCTATTCTTTATTAGAAAAAATATGAAAAAATACGAACAGTGGCTTATTCCCCACAGTTCCAGTTATAATTGTTAGTTTTTCCAAAATACAAGACAATCTTTTATCCTTTAACACATGTATAACAGAGGTTTACAAGATTCGAAAGTATTCAGAACATAAATTAGTCACTGACGACTGCATCCCAAGATATTTCTTCTTAGCAACTAAGTTGTAGTTTCTATTTTGTTGATGTAACAAATAATAAAATGTACGCCTATTCTGACTTGAGTTAATATGCCATATTTTCAAAGAAAACATATAAAAAGTAATTACCAGCTTGTGAAATGTGACCATTACAATCATCTTAGACAATACCACTTCCAATTCATTATTCATTTAAATATCATACTTCATGAAAATATTTAATGTTGCACAACTGTTGGACCCATTTTAGAACTGAGGATCAGCTAGAAATTAGGTGTTCATTGATCAGTTCTTAACTCCCCTCATAGATTTAATGTATTAATAGACCTGAATTATTTTGTCTTCTGAGAAGAGATGGAAAATTTTGTTTTAAAAATGCCATAATACATGTACCCTGAGAAAACCATAATTCAAAAAGTCATGTACCACAAGTTAATTGCAGCACTATTTACAATAGCCAGGACATGGAAGCAACCTAAGTGTCCATCGACAGATGAATGGATAAAGAAGATGGGGCACATATATATAATGGAATATTAGCCATAAAAAGAAACAAAATTGAGTTATTTGCAGTGAGGTGGATGGACCTAGAGTCTGTCATACAGAGTGAAATTAAGTCAGAAAGAGAAAAACAAATACCATATGCTAACACATATGTATGGAATCTAAAAAAAAAATGGCTCTGATGAACCTATTGGCAGGACAGGAATAAAGACACAGACGTAGAGAATGGACTTGAGGACACGGGGAGGGGGAAGGGTAAGCTGGGACGAAGTGAGAGAGTAGCACTGACATATATACACTACCAAATGTAAAATAAATAACTAGTGGGAAGCAGCTGCATGGCACAGGGAGATCAGCTCGGTGCTTTGTGACCACCTAGAGGGGTGGGAAAAGGAGGGCGGGAGGGAGACTCAAGAGGGAGGGGGTATGGGGATATACGTATGCATATAGCTGATTCACTTTGTTATACAGCAGAAACTAACACTACACTGTAAAGCAATTATACTCCAATAAAGATGTTAAAAAATAAATATATAAAAATGCCATAATAAAACACGAATCTTCATGGTATAACACCTCAATATTTTCATGAAAATTTAATGTGGGTACCTATACAGTGGTGTGAGCAGGGTTTAAGAGATTATTTCAGTTTTACAAGGAATCAGCTCATTAATCTCACCTGCTCATGTGTATGGTTTGAGTCACTATGACACAGTTCAATTCCAGTGTTTGTAGAAATTGAATCACTTCCTGTGATGGTTTGGATTTGCTGGCTAGAATGGGATTGTTGACAGTGTAGAGAGTGGAAGATCTGGGGCTGTTGGACAATGTGATGATGTCACTGAACCTGAGGATAGCATTCCTAAAACACATACACATGCCAAAAACAGTCACTCAGAATAAAAATAACTAATAAAAGAAAAGCCAACTGAATCCACTTTAAAAAATTTAATGTGTTCTTTCACAAGATAATTCAAGCCCTAGGATTTATAGTTTTAATAAGTGATATATTATTTTTTCCAATTATTCCATTGGGAAAAATTGTATTGAACTCTATTTTTATTTGACCAGGTGGCTGTAACTATCCAAATACTTACCTAAGTTGACCAGAGAATTGCATGTTCTGATTAAATTAATATTACAGTTATACTTAACACTAAAACTATAATGAATATTAATATTAATTAATATTTATTTGATGATTCAACAGGCACTTCAGGATCTAATTACATAATAATAATACTGAAGATATTGATGGATATAAATTAGAAAATAATGTAATGTAGTGATTTTCAATGTCAGGAAGCATATTAGAAACACAGTGGGGGCAGGTGAAGTTCTTATGCTTGTGAAAATCAAGCATAAATTAAGAAAAGAAGATTGGAAAACAGTGACTGAGCCTTCAGATTCAGAAAACATGGATTCTAACTCTGATTCTACCACTTACTCTGTGATCTTGAGAAACTGTATATGCAACCTTTATCAGCTTCAGTTTCCTCTTGTGTAAAAGTGGAGATAGTATGTACCTCACTGGGTTGCTATGAGGGGTAAATTAACTAATGTTTGTTAAGTGCTTAGTACAAGGTGGGTGGGTAATTAACATTTATTATTATCATATTTTATCATTGTCATCATCATCATCAACTTAATCATCATCCACCCCGTTAATTCTGCAGGTGAAAAAAATATAACCATGAGGTCCAGAGAAGTAAGATGATTTACTTATAACGACACAAATAATTAATGGCAAAATTGGGACTGGAACTCATGATTTCTTGCTCAGAGTTCTGTCAGAACATTAAACTGAATTTGTACTGTCTTCAAAATATTTCGGAACTTGTTTTCAAACTAAATCTTTCCTATCTGCTTGCTTATTTACCATGGCTTTTTTCTGGTAAGTGTAGAGCACAGAATAAAAACAGATATCTGGTTATTTCAGTTCGGGGGATTTCAAGTATGCTTGAATTTTCTATATTATTTTGTTATTATTCTACTTTGAAAGCAGGCACCTGAAAGCCAGTTTTCGAAGAAAAAAATACTCTAGTTGAATCATAATGCTACATTCATGCACATACAATTAACTTTGAAAGTATAAATTCAATACTCTATTTTCTTTTGACTGTTGGAAAGGTGACCTATATTAATAAAGTAAGGCACTTCAAATTTTAAAAGTTTTATATGGAACAATTTTCAAGCTATATTAAATGAAGAAAGCAAGATGCATAAGAATGAATATAGTATGCTCCTTTTGTATAATATTTTTAATGTACATACATGTGTATTTAAAAATATATACAGGGGCTTCCCTGGTGGCGCAGTGGTTGAGAATCTGCCTGCTAATGCAGGGGACACGGGTTCGAGCCCTGGTCTGGGAAGATCCCACATGCCACGGAGCAGCTGGGCCCGTGAGCCACAATTGCTGAGCCTGCGCGTCTGGAGCCTGTGCCCCGCGACGGGAGGGGCCGCGATAGAGAAAGGCCCGCGCACCGCAATGAAGAGCGGTCCCCGCACCGCGATGAAGAGTGGCCCCCGCTTGCCGCAACTGGAGAAAGCCCTCGCACGAACCGAAGACCCAACACAGCCAAAAATAAATAAATAAATAAATAAATAAATAAGAAAATCCTTTAAAAAAAATATATACAGCTGCTTTTAAATGCATGCATAGAGCAAAAAACATTTTAAGAGTGACTGCCTCTGGGAGGAAGAACTGAGGGACAAGAGGATCAAGATAGAGAAGCTGTTTTTTCACTATATACAATTTTATTCTCTTTTCACACTCTTTTTGTACCTTTTTATACTTTTTATGCTTTGAAATTTTTTACCATGTATACAAATATCTTTTCATGTATACAAAAAAATTTTTGAAAGAAAACATATATATATAAAGAAACACATTTTACAAGTAGACACTGCCTTGGTAGACATATAGATAATAAAGGTCATAGAATCAGTTCATAGAATGATTTTCTCTAGGATCTTTTCAAATATGACCTACTTTACAAATATGCTAGCACTAAGTAAGAGCTCTACAGTTTAGAAGTCTGACTGTGTACTATCAGTAACTTTTGTACAAATTTTGGGGATGAATGTATCATCTGTTCTTTTATGTTACAAAATACCTTCATACACTAGATTAGGATAAAGTCAGAGTGATAGCCAGAGAAAGATTTCACCAGTGGGGAGCTTGTACACTACTGAAGTAGAATTCCTCCTGAAAAAAAAAATGTGTCCCTTAAAAAGCAGATTAGGAAAAACTTTGAAAGGACAATAAATAAAACAAAACCCATTTCTCAATCATCTTTCTTTATTAATGCATCAGTTGAATAGAATGCTGATAGTCTCTCCATCTGGGATGTCTTGTGGTTTTCCTGAGCCTATTTGGCATCTGAACCACTCATTGGTACCCCTAAAGTCTTAGCAGGTTTTCAGTTTCCATTCCTCACACCTGACTACTAAAATTATTGTTCCAAAGCAAGATATTCATACATTTCTCATACTTTTGAAGCATACCACAAGCTGAGTTTTTAATGTACAAAAGATCAAACATTTCTGATTTACCATATATCTTATCATTTTTGCTCAAGAAAAAAATACACAGAGTACAATTTATATGAATTGGATAATTATCTTGCAACTGACACCACTTTACCACCCTTCTACTATAAATACCTCTTTTTTTGGACAGGTCCCATCTCCTAAGAGCTAGTCCTATTTGGATTAGTCTCATATGACATTAAACAGGTTCATCCAGACTCTGGCTTTATCCAGCTCATCCCACCGTATTTCTGTCACTGAGGAAACTCAACTAGGTCAAAGCAGTTGTATGCATGGTTTCTTCTACCTTGGGTAGCCTCCCATGGCAGTTCCAAAACTCCCAAATCATTTAAGTCATTAATAAGAAAAGTGGACATGTAAAAGTAAATATTCTAGTTAACAGTAAGTAGCAGCAATGTTCTCTTAAAGGAATTCTTCTTTAATTGTTCCAGATGCATAGCAATAATAATGTACATGATATTCAATATTTTCTTCTAGGGCCAAGATTTAGAAAAGCTGTTTATTCTCTTTGAAACAAGAACTTGGAAGCAGCATGAAATGATGTGTCTCAAACATTCCTTCCTATTTAAAGTGTGTCAGACATTGTTTTGGCTGTCCAGTTAGATAAAGGACAGATGTTATAAACTGGTAGCTTGAGGAAATTGCCTTTTGAAGAACTAAAATATTTCGAGAAATTTTTCTGTTTGGTATCATAATGTCCAGAAATATTCTGCAGTTCTTTTGGAAAATATGTGCTTAATATGTACTATATTAAACCCTTCAGACTATATACAGTTTTCCAAGCAGACTAGAATCTTAAAGATTTGAATATTTATGATTCTGAGAGTTTACTCTTTTTCATTTTTATTGGGTATCAAATGAGTAATAATGTATTAGTTCCTATGAATTGGGTAACAACTGCCCATAAATGCTCATAAAAATAAGACATGTTCTCATGCCAAGAAAAATGAAAAAAAGAGAATTTAGTATATTTTAATGTTTCAGTTGTATATGAGAAAAATGATTTTGTGATCAAAATTCATTTGATAATATTTAACTGCCTGTTTTGGGTTGAATTGTGCCTCCCAAAAAAAGATTCATTGAAGTCCTAACTCCCAGTACTTCGGAAAGTGAACTTATTTGGAAACAGGGTCTTTACAGAGGTAATCAAGTTAAAATGAGGTCATTAGGATGGGTCCTAATCAAACATGACTGGTGTCCTCATAAAAAGAGGAAATTTGGACACAGAGACAAACATGCACAGAGGGAAGACCATGTGAAGACACAGAGGGAGGGTGCTATGTGACAATGGAGAATTAAAATTACGCATCTACAACCTGAGGAACACTTGAGGCCACCAGAAACTAGGAGATAGGCAGGGAAGTGTTCCTCCTATAGAGGCTCTAGAGGGGGCATGGCCCTTTCAACACAGCAATTTCATAGTCCTGGCCTCCAGAACTGTGAGACAATAAATTTCTGTTGTTTCAAGCCACCCAGATTGTGGTACTTTGTTACCACAGCCCTAAGAAACTAATACACTGTCGTAGTCCAAGAGATAAATCCCAGGATTTGTCTGGGCTTGTACCCACTGAGGAGATCAATGTGAAACCTCTGCTGGTTACAGTAACAACTCTGCTTAAAGGACGGAAGGGCAGGGGGAGAGAGGAGCTCTAGATGCCATGGAATTACCATCACCCTGCTGTAGTTTTGTACTCTGTACTTGGTCTCTCAATTAAGCTTAATGGAATTTCAAAAACTGACTTCAAGCTTTAGCTTTCTAGACCTTTTATAGTACACAGTATTTTACAGATCTGTTCATAGATAGTGTTCATTTAAAAATTCACTTCATATTAAATGAATTAAGAAAATTGCAATGTTTTAAATTATGATTTTTGTGAGCCTTGTTTAAAAGAAACATACAAAGCATTGAGATATCTATATTAAGTTCAGATTCTACCATTAATTTTCCCCGTGACTGGACATATCTTTATTTCAGTTTCCCTTTCAGTAAAATGGGAACAATAATACTTCAAATGAGGAAATGGAAGTGAAAGCGTTAAGGATGATACAAAGGGCTGTAGATATAATGAGGTATCGTTATGACATAGCGAGCTTGCCTGGCACTTGACAATTGAAGGCCATTTTAGCTCTATTAAAATATTCATAATTCAAAAGTATACACTTATAAAATAAGCCTTAAAACAAATTTCACTTACCTGATCCATATTTAGCTTCTCCACTTTTCTTATGGTTTTTTCGTAAATAACATTATTTCCTGGAAAGAAATGGCCTCCTCTTAGGAATGGCGACAGTGGTTCCTATAAAGACATTAAAGACTGTGTTTTGCTTTGAAAGTTACCTTTTCAGAGGAATCTGAACTTAAGCAAATATGCATTCTCCAATAAACTCTGAGGTAGTGGCAGACTTTAGAAGGAAAGTGGAATGACATCCCAATAAGGTTCTGAGAGATATAAGGATATAGTAATAAAAATAGTCCATTTTCTCAAACAGAACAAACTGTATCTCCCACTACATTTTATTAAGCCTAACAGTGTTTTGGGGAAATTGGAAAAGAGTGGGAAAGATTTTTTTTCTGTTCCTAAGGCAAGGTAAGTTTCCTCTGAGGTAGACAGGCATGAGGTCAACCTCATCTAAACTGGGTTCACTGGCAGGTTACTTTCTATGCCAAAGTATTATTAGAGAAATGCAAAATAAACATAATTCAGCACCACTGAGCCATAAAGTAGGTAGAACTGTATTAAAGATTTTTTTTCTTGGAACTCAATTTGGGTTCCCTTGAAGTGTACAATTCCTACTTGTGATTACAATCAAAGCTAAGGTTCTCAGTACAAAGTGTTTTGAATACTGAGAACAGAGTAGAGGCTTTAAGAGCCACTGTATCTCCATATAATCAACTAAATTGATGTAGGATTATCCAAGTGCTTAGAAGTTGTCACCAATGAAATAATGGGTGGTGACATGTCCAAGATCTGAAAGAAACCAGGAAGGGCTAATAAGAATCAGACCAGGAGTCCAAAATAAATGTACTATGTACTATATTCCTCTCCTTTCTTTTGGTTTTCATATGACTTTTCACTTGTATAGGGGGAGTCAGGGTTATTTTGTTACAAACCAAAAATTGCATTCATTTATTTTTGTAATGCAAGGGAACAGTAGAGAAGGGGATTGGCTAAATCTATTACCAGTTAATGTGCTTAGGACCATTTCAAAACCAACAAAATATGATAGCATTTTTGTAGTCTACTATTGTAAAAACTGTTAGAACAACTGGACTAAAACACTGGTTGTTGAGAAGGCAAGACACTCTTGAACCCAAAGTATACACTTCTTGTGTTCAAGTTTGGATAAAGGGTGCTTTAACTTAATGTTCCTGGGATACTTTGGTAAAACAAACATAAGTGATTCATTTTGACTAGCTGATGAATTACCAAATCTAAAGATGGATATATATTTAAAAATTCCCCTAGAAACTATTTTGTGTTTGTTTTTGTAAAAAAAGCCTCTTTGGTAATACATGTAACACATGTTTACATTCATGTAACACATGTTTAAGAGCTTACTATGCACAATATACTTTGCTAAGTATTATAAGGCATGAATCAAAGTTAGATTATTACTAGGAGCATTGACTATTGATCAGGGTTCAAACTATAGCCAGCAGCCTATATTTGTAATGTTCTCAAGCTAAGAATGGTATTTATATTTTTAAAGGATTGTAAGTAAAAAGAAGGAAGACCAAGACCTTATATTTCTAAAGGACTATAAGTAAAAAGAAAGAAGACCAAGACCCCATGTGGCCAACAAAGCCTAAAATATTTACTATATTGTCCTTTACAGGAAAAGTTTGCTAATCCCTAGTCTAGATGATATATGAACACAAATACCTATAATACAAGGGTGAAAGAGGCAAGGGCCAATAAAAAGTACAAAGAAATAACTTATGGGATGGAATTCAGAAGAAGAAAAACCGAGTTCCATTGGCAGTGCTTGGGTAGGTTACTTGGATCAGGTAGCATTTAAGAGAAGGTAAAGGTGGGCTTTGAATATAAGGAGGTGAAAGAAAATGGTATTTGAAGTGAAGGAAACAAAGTCAAGACACCAAGGTTGGAAAAGTGTAAAGTTATATGTAGGGGGCATGCTTGGCAGATGGAGCTTGGTTCTGCAAGCAGTGAGATGCCTTTGAATGCTTTTAAACGGGGCTGTGATTTGAACATAAGTCTACTTCAGAAGATTAATTGGGGAATGGAAAGAATACAGGTGAGGAGACCAGTTAGAAAATCATCCTAAATCATCAAGGACAGCACTTTTCAAAGAAGACTCCAAGATCTTGAACCTGAGGAATCTACTATATGGTAAATGGACTCAAAAACTAAAACAGTAAAAGTGGAGACACATGGAGTTTTCTGTGCTCCTGGTAAGAATCTAGGTCAGATTCATATTTTTATTCTTCATAACACTTAGCAAAGTATATAGTGCATAGTAATCCCTTAAACATGTATTAACTTATTGCAAATAACTAGCAAAAGAACTCTTTTACAGCACACAGTTGAAAACACGTCTGGAACTAAGTGGGGATTCCATGGCTATTGTTCTAGATTTCAGAATCATATGCTTAGAAGTTCTAGTTAAAATCATGCAATTGCTGAAAAGGCAAATGAAGATCAAAGACAGAACTACAAATCTTCAGACATATGAGAATCATAAGAGAAAAAATGTCATACAGTCAAGAGAAGAGAAATTTTTAAGAAGCAATAGGAAGGTGAGTGAAGGTATAAATGCTTCAGGGAGGTCAACAGGTGAGAATTACAAAGTAGATTGGGTTTGAACTACTACGAATCTATTGGGTTTGACTACTAAAATTAGTGGAAATAGGTATAATAGAAAAAAAATTCTGGGTTAATAAAACCTGTATTCAGTTCTGCCTCTATCACCTACATGCTGTGGAAACTTAGGTAAGTCATTTACCTTCTCTGAGGCTCAGTTCCTTTATCATAGGGATAGTAATGCAGGGTACTTTATATCAAGCAAAATATGTATGTTAAAGTACCTTTAATCTGTCATGTTAATGTATAAAAGGCATTGGTTTTGAATAATACATTAATATAATATTTAAAATCAGTACTGATTTTAAAATAGTTTATGAGAACCTTGTTAGAACTTTTCTAGGATATCGAGTTTAAAAATACACAAAAGTAAGCTTGTTGAGGGCAGGGACTTTATCCATCTTGAATACCCCATAGTGAATGAACAGATGATTGGATGAGAAGGGACGATATGAACTTTCATATACGGATATAAGCATCTTCTAATAGGGGAAAAAAATTTAACAAAAGCATGAAATTTTCTTCTCTATTAACTAAAATTCACTCTAAATGCTGAACCATTATTATTTTTTAAGAAGAAAAAGGACTTAGGTGCTAAGAGTATTGATTCTCCCTAAACTGTGTGTTGGACTTATTTTAAATGATCTACTGAAAGAAAAACTTCTAAATTTAGGGAACTATTATTTTCCCCAACTCTATAAGAAAGTAAAACCAAATATTAATATGAATAGATCACTCTGCATAAAACAGGTCAGCAAAATTAATCAAAAGTTTTAGATTTCTAACAAATGAGCTGCTAGACAGTTTCACTATTTGGTAGCTTATTTTATTTTTCTACCTGTACATTGGAATTGGTGCCAGACCCACCCTAAAAATTAACAGGTGTTTTCAAAGATGGCTGATCTTATAATTTAACTGTTACTTTTAGAACCTCTGGGAGTAGTTCTCACATCTAACAAAGTACATAATCCCCAGCATCAACTTTACTGTTCCCAGGCCATGAAACCTTGTTGGAGAACATTTTTTAAAAAACATTTGCTGGGCTTCCCTGGTGGCGCAGTGGTTGAGAATCTGCCTGCTAATGCAGGGGACACGGGTTCGAGCCCTGGTCTGGGAAGATCCCACATGCCGTGGAGCAACTAGGCCCGTGAGCCACAACTACTGAGCCTGCGCGTCTGGAGCCTGTGCTCCACAACAAGAGAGGCCACGATAGTGAGAGGCCTGCACACCACAATGAAGAGTGGCCCCCGCTTGCCACAACTAGAGGAAGCCCTCGCACAGAAACGAAGACCCAACACAGCCTAAATAAATAAATAAATAAATAAATAAATAAAGGTGCTAAAAAAAAAAAAGATTTGCTGATGTGGCTCAGTACGAATTCAAGTTATCCAACTTTAAGAAGCCCTCGGACATTCATGGTCATACTTGTATTCACCAAGTTCTCTATAACTACGGTTACAAATCTTTTTTTTTCCTGAAAGCCCCATGCTCATGTTCGTTCATTCACCTTCTACTTACTGAGAAAGCCAATATAATCTGTCCAATGAGATTCCTCCATTTTCCTCCCCACCTCAAAAATCTCTTCAGTTTCTGCTCCTTCCACTCATTATGGAATAACATACTCCTCTTTTATCTGGAAGTCACTTCTCTGTCTGTACCTGGAATCCTATCCACTCTTGACTCTTCCAGAATCATGTCCCCTTTCTTCCCTTTCTCTGCTGCATCTTAAATTTTCCTTACTACTAGTTACTTCCCTCTGTATATAAATCTCTCAGATCTCCAAGATTCTGTGCTACTATCCCATCTCTCCTCCTTTGACCAATATCCTTTTTAGGATAGTAATCCTCACTTATTTCCTCCACTTCTTGATCCAGTCACCCATTAACTTTTTGCATCTGGATTTTGCCTCCATATGTATACTACAACTGCTCTCTCAAACATCACCATTGCTTTCTTAATGGTCAAACTCTATTTTCAAACCTCATCCTCCTTGGCCCTTTGGCCCTTTGAGATGGTTGACTGCCCCCTTTCTCTATTTGCTTCAGTTAGTCTGTGTTCACATCCCTCTCTGACTGCTCCTCTACCTGTGAAAGTGGTTCCTTCCTTCTGTTCCTTTAGAGTAGGCATTTTAGGTTCTAACCTCAACCCCTTCCATTAACCCTGTGATCTCACTCATTCCCACAGCTACAAAGATAACTTTAAGAGGAATAACTCCTATGTCTCTATCACAAATGTGACCTCCCTCAAGTTACCTTTTAACTGCCTGTTGGGCATCTTCCCTGCCATGTGTCTCAAAGGCTACTGGTTCAAACAGATCTCACAGTCTCCCCCTTTCCCAAACCAGCTTCTCCTCTCCCCTACTTCTTACTCCTTTTAATTGGGCTACCATGTTCCCAGTATCTCAAACTGAAAAGCTTAAGTCATATTTGATTTTTCTTCTTTTAACCCCAAATCCAATACAGGTTATCAAAACTTGTCAAAATTACCCCCAGAATAACAGTCAGAAAAGATAGAGAGTGACACATTTAGTCAGAAGACCTAAGCAAGTCACAATTATTTAAGCTTTTGTTTCCACATTAGTAAAATGGTACCAATAATGATGTTCATTGTAATAATTCCTTAAATACCACAATAAATCCTTCTCTGATTTCCCAAACAAATGTGTTATCCCCAGCCTCTGAACTTCAGTAAGACTTCATCTGGATTTCTCTTATGGCATCTATCATACACCTCACTATATATTTTACATAGCTGTTTGTGGACATATCTTATTCCCCTTCCTGAGAGGAACTGTCAGCTCCTTTGGTTTGGGAACCATGTCTTATTTCCTTTTATTTTCCAATTTGAAGGCTGTAGAGTGCCCTTCCCAAAGTAGGAGCTCTGCAAGTGGAAAATCAGTGAAAATGATTAATATAATTTGGATTATATCTACTGATGGAATAAAAATATTTCCCCATTTCTGAGTCATGTTATATACCAGAATGCATAAATCCCTTGACTAAAATGACAATAAATGGAAAATAAGGAAGATCAGGAGCAACCAAAAATAAAAAGGCTGAACAGAGTTAGAAGGATATCATGAGAGAAGCGGATTGAGATCAGTTTAATTACAGGGAGAAGTAAAGATTAGACAAACTGGAAGGTGAAAGAGGATAAAGTTGCCATTTAGGAGCCTCAGCTTATTATAAATATTGTAATTTAGCCAGAATCTTCTACTGAGGGAATTTAAAAGAACAAACAAAAAGGCATATACTTAGATAAATAAAATGTATCTGGACAGGATTTTCAAGCTGCTCTGCAAAACCAGTTAGATTATTTTTGTTTACAAAGCATGGGGATTGAAATTTGTTTTATCCCTCAATACTGTAAAGAGTTAGAAGCTGAAAATGTTAAAGTTAAAATGATCATTTTTCTTTAACCCTCTGCTGCATCTTCTCCCTGAGAAACTATTTGCTTCTTTGCAGTTGAACACAACCATAATGAGGCAGGCTCAGTGTTACAAATATGTTATGTACTTGCATACATACTTCTGATTTCTCTGCTTTTGTGATTACACTCTAGCTGGCGAGGATGGGGAAGAGGAGTGGTATGTGGGTGGGTCTCTGGATCCTAATTCACCTACATCATCAATCGTCCTTAATTCACAAATGTTCCTCTCCCATATCTGCATTGTTCGATTTCAGTTCCAACTCTGCTGTTTTGTAACCGAATGGTTTGGGGCCAATTAAGAACTTCAGTTCCAAGAAGGTTGGAACCTTGTTTTGTTCACTGCTCTATCTCCAGTTCTTGGGGTAATTTTTGGTGCATAGTGGGCAATCGATAAAAATTCACTGAATAGGCAAGAGCTTCAGTGAAAATTCACTGATAGGTGGTAGTGGGTGGCTGGGCGCGGAGGGGCGTGGAGGAGCCGAGCCGGCCTGCGGCGGGCCTGGAGCCAAAGACGTGGCAGCGAAGCTGCCGGGTCCTTCATGGTGAAAGATTTGGGGACATTTCTCTCTCCTTTGTGTAGTTGATAGTTTGGGCAGTGAAGATATGGCGGACAGTGTCAAAACTTTTCTACAGGACCTTGCCAGGGGAATCAAAGACTCCATCTGGGGAATTTGCACCATCTCAAAGTTAGAAGGTCGAAGTCAACAGAAGAGAGAGGAGCAGTGTCGAAGAAGTGCAAGCAGTGTCCTGGCTCAGAGGAGAGCCCAGAGTATAGAGAGGAAGCAAGACAGTGAACCACATATTGTTAGTCGAATTTTTCAGTGCTGCACTTGGAATGGTGGGATATTCTGGTTGTCTCCTCTTGTTTTATTGAGTGTTTATTCCTGTGCTTCAGTCAGCAGTGGGCCAAATTATTGGTGAACCATCACTTCCTGGGGATGTTTGGTTGTGGCTAGAATTCTTCCTCACGTCAATTTTCAGTGCTCTTTGGGTGCTCCCCGTTTGTGCTTAGCAAAGTTGTGAATGCAATCGGGTTTCAGGATATAGCTGATCTGGCATTCGAGGTATCAGGGAGGAAAGCTCACCCATTCGCTACTTTCAACAAAATAATTGCTGACATGCTCTTCAACCTTTTGCTGCAGGCTCTTTTTCTCCTCCAAGGGATGTTTATGAGTCTCTTCCCGATCCATCTTGTTGGTCAGCTGGTTAGTCTCCTGCACATGTCTCTTATCTACTCACTATACTGCTTCAAATACCATTGGTTCAATAAAGGAATTGAAATTCACCAGCAGTTGTAAAATATAGAAAGAATTGGCCTTACTACATTGCATTTGGTTTGCCCTTGTCTTTCCTCACAGCAATGCGGTCCTCCTACATTGACAGTGGCTGCCTCCTTTCTATCCTATTTCCTTTATTCATTATCAGCGCCTTTTCCAATTTCACCTCTTCTCCTTGGTGGTTTTCT
The DNA here is from genome assembly GCF_949987535.1 of Balaenoptera acutorostrata. NCBI lineage: Eukaryota > Metazoa > Chordata > Mammalia > Artiodactyla > Balaenopteridae > Balaenoptera > Balaenoptera acutorostrata. The sequence continues at coordinate 73,752,679 of NC_080085.1, forward strand.
TAAGCAACAGACTCTTCCACAAGATGGTCTACCTGCAGTTGCACTGAGTAGCTCAACTTCTGCAGTAAAGTTCCCCTCACCTTACCCATGTCCTGCCAAACTGAAAGCTGCTGCAGGCCACTGAGTCACCTGCCTTCAAGAGGGGATGGGCGGGATTGGAGGGGCGCCATGGCAGCTCTTTTCCTTGTTCACCTCCCCCACCAGGGAAGGCAACACCAACTCTGCCAAGGGCCCTGTGCATATTCCCCTCTTTCTGAGAAATCGGGAATTTTTTATTTAACATCTTTATTGGAGTATAACTGCTTTACAGTGGTGTGTTATTTTCTGCTTTATAACAAAGTGAATCAGCTATACATATACATATATCCCCATATCGCTTCCCTCTTGTGTCTCCCTCCCTCCCACCCTCCCTATCCCACCCCTCTATGAGGTCACAAAGCACCGAGCTGATCTCCCTATGCTATGCAGTTGCTTCCCACTACCTATCTATTTTACATTTGGTAGTGTATATAAGTCCATGCCACTCTCTTTGTCCCAGCTTAATATTCCCCCTGCCCATGGCCTCAAGTCCATTCTCTAGTAGTGCTGAGTCTTTATTCCTGTCTTGCCCCTAGGTTCTTCATGACCATTTTTCTTTTCTTTTTTTTATTCCATATATATGTTAGCATACGGTATTTGTTTTTCTCTTTCTGACTTCACTCTGTATGACAGACTCTAGGTCCATCCACCTCACTAAAAATAACTCACTTTCGCTTTTTATGGCTGAGTAATATTCCATTGTATATATGGGCCATATCTTTATCCATTCATTTCTTGAAGGGCACTTAGGGTGTTTCCATGTCCTGGGTATTGTAAACAGAGCTGCAATGAACACTGTGGTAGATGACCCTTTTTGTATTATGGTTTCCTCAGGGTATATGCCCAGTAGTGGGATTGCTGGGTCGTATGGTAGTTCTATTTTTAGATTTTTAAGGAACCTCCATACTGTTCTCCATAGTGGCTGTATCAATTTACATTCCCATCAACAGTGCAAGAGGGTTCCCTTTTCTCCACACCCTCTCCAGCATTTATTGTTTCTACATTTTTTGATGATGGCCATTCTGACCAGTGTGAGATGATATCTCATTGTAGTTTTGATTTGCATTTCTCTAATGATTAATGATGTTGAGCATTCTTTCATGTGTTTGTTGGCAATCTGTATATCTTCCTTGAAGAAATGTCTACTTAGGTCTTCTGCCCATTTTTAGATTGGGTTGTTTGTTTTTTTTGATATTGAGCTGCTTGAGCCGCTTGTAAATTTTGGAAAGTAATGCTTTATCAGTTGCTTCATTTCCAAATATTTTCTCCCATTCTGACAGTTGCCTTTTCGTCTTGTTTGTGGTTTCCATTGCTGTGCAAAAGCTTTTAAGTTTCATTAGGTCCCATTTGTTTATTTTTGTTTTTATTTCCATTTCTCTAAGAGGTGGGTCAAAAAGGATCTTGCTGTGATTTATGTCAGTGTTCTGCCTATGTTTTCCTCTAATAGTTTTATAGTGTCTGGCCTTACATTTAGATCTTAAATCCATTTTGAGTTTATTTTTGTGTATGGTGTTAGGGGGTGTTCTAATTTCATACTTTCACATGTACCTGTCCAGTTTTCCCAGCACCACTTATTGAAGAGGCTGTCTTTTCTCCATTGTATATTCTTGCCTCCTTTATCAAAGGTAAGGTGACCATATGTGCGTGGGTTTATCTCTGGGCTTTCTATTCTGTTCCATTGATCTATATTCCTGTTTCTGTGCCAGTACCATACTGTCTTGATTACTGTAGCTTTGTAATATAGTCTGAAGTCAGGGAGCCTGATTCCCCCAGCTCCACTTTTCATTCTCAAGATTGCTTTGGCTATTCGGGGTCTCTTGTGTTTCCATACAAATTGTGAAATTTTTTCTTCTAGTTCTGTGAAAAATGCCAGTGGTAGTTTCATACGGATTGCATTAAATCTGTAGATTGCTTTGGGTAGTAGAGTCATTTTCACAATGTTGATACTTCCAATCCAAGAACATGGTATATCTCTCCATCTATTTGTATCATCTTTAATTTCTTTCATCAGTGTCATAATTTTCTGCATACAGGTCTTTTGCCTCCTTAGGTAGGTTTATTCCTAGATATTTTATTCTTTTTGTTGCAATGGTAAATGGGAGTGTTTTCTTAATTTCACTTTCAGATTTTTCATCATTAGTATATAGGTATGCAAGAGAATTCTGTGCATTAATTTTGTATCCTGCTACTTTACTAAATTCATTGATTAGCTCTAGTATTTTTCTGGTAGCATCTTTAGGATTCTCTATGTATAGTATCATGTCATCTGCAAACTGTTGACAGCTTTACTTCTTCTCTTCTGATTTGGATTCCTTTTATTTCTTTGTCTTCTCTGATTGCTGTGGCTAACACTTCCAAAACTATGTTGAATAATAGTGGTGAGAATGGGCAACCTTGTCTTGTTCCTGATCTTAGTGGAAATGGTTTCAGTTTTTCACCATTGAGGGTGATGTGGCCTATGGGTTTGTCATATATATGGCCTTTATTATGTTGAGGAAAGTTCACTCTATGCCTACTTTCTGAGGGGTTTTTATCATAAATGGGTGTTGAATTTTGTCAAAAGCCTTCTCTGCATCTACTGAGATGATCATATGGTTTTTCTCCTTCAATTTGTTAATATGCTGTATCACATTGATTGATTGGCATATATTAAAAATCCTTGCATTGCTGGGATAAACCCCACTTGATCATGGTGTATAATCCTTTTAATGTGCTGTTGGATTCTGTTTGCTAGTATTTTGTTGAGGATTTTTGCATCTATATTCCTCAGTGACATTGGCCTGTAGTTTCCTTTCTTTGTGACATCTTTGTCTGGTTTTGGTATCAGGGTGATGGTGGCCTCATAGAATGAGTTTGGGAGTGTTCCTCCCTCTGCTATATTTTGGAAGAGTTTGAGAAGGATAGGTGTTAACTCTTCTCTAAATATTTGATAGATCTCGCCTGTGAAGGCATCTGTTCTTGGGCTTTAGCTTATTGGAAGATTTTTCATCACAGCTTCAATTTCATAACTTGTGATTGCTCTGTTCATATTTTCTATTTCTTCCTGGTTCAGTCATGGAGGGTCATACCTTTCTAAGAATTTGTCCATTTCTTCCAGGTTGTCCATTTTATTGGCATAGAGTTGCTTGTAGTAATCTCTCATGATCCTTTGTATTTCTGCAATGTCAGTTGTTACTTCTCCTTTTTCATTTCTAATTCTACTGATTTGAGTTTTCTCCCTTTTTTTCCTGATGAGTCTGGCTAATGGTTTATCAATTTTGTTTATCTTCTCAAAGAACCAGCTGTTATGATTTCTTTCCTTCTGCTATATTTGGAGTTTTTTTCTTCTTCTTTCTGTAATTCTTTTAGGTGTAAGGTTAGGTTGTTTATTTGAGGTGTTTCTTGTTTCTTAAGGTAGGACTGTAATGCTAAAAACTTCCCTCTTATAAATGCATTTGCTACATCCCATAAGTTTTGGGTCGTCGTGTTTTCACTTTCATTTGTTTCTAGGTATTTTTTGATTTCCTGTTTGATTTATTCAGTGATCTCTTGGTTATTTAGTAGTGTATTGTTTAGCCTCCATGTGTTTGTACTTTTTACAGATTTTTTTCTGTAACTGATATCTAGTCTCATAGTGTTGTGGTCAGAAAACATACTTGATACGATTTCAATTTTCTTAAATTTATCAAGGCTAAATCTGTGACCCAAGATATGATCTATCCTGGAGATTGTTCCATAAGCACTTGAGAAAAATATGTATTCTGTTGTTTTTGGATGGAATATCCTATAAATATGAATTAAGCCCATCTTGTTTAATGTATCATTTAAAGCTTGTGTTTCCTTATTTATTTTCATTTTGGATGATCTGTCCATTGCTGAAAGTGGGGTGTTAAAATCCCCTACTATAATTGTGTTACTGTCGATTTCCCCTTTTACGTCTGTTAGTATTTGCCTTATATATTGAGGTGCTCCTATGTTGGGTACATAAATATTTACAATTGTTATATCTTCTTCTTGGATTGATCCCTTGATCATTATGTAGTGTCCTTCTTTCTGTCTTGTAATAGTCTTTGTTTTAAAGTCTATTTTGTCTGATATGAGAATTGCTACTCCAGCTTTCTTTTGATTTCCATTTGCTTGGAATATTTTTCTATCCCCTCACTTTCAGTCTGTATGCTTCCTAAGATCTGAAGTGGGTCTCTTGTACACAGCATATATACGGGTCTTGTTTTTGTATCCATTCAGCCAGTCTATGCCTTTTGGTTACAGCATTAAATCCATTTACAGTTAAGGTAATTATCGATATGTATGTTCCTAACCATTTTCTTAATTGTTTTGGGATTATTATTGTAGATCTTTTCTTTCTCTTGTGTTTCCTGCCTAGAGAAGTTCCTTTAGCATTTGTTGTAAAGCTTGTTTGGTGGTGCTGAATTCTCTTAGCTTTTGCTTGTCTTTAAAGGTTTTAATTTCTCCTGAAAATCTGAATGAAATCCTTGCTGGGTAGAGTAATCGTGGTTGTAGTTTTTTCCTTTTCATCACTTTAAATATGTCCTGCCACTCCCTTTGGGCTTGCAGTTTCTGCTGAAAGTTCAGCTGTTAACGTTATGGGGATTCCCTTGTATGTTATTTGTTGTTTTTCCCTTGCTACTTTTAATACTGTTTCTTTATATTTAGTTTTTGATAGTTTGATTAATATGTGTCTTGGCGTGTTTCTCCTTGAATTAATACTGCATGGGACTCTCGGTGATTCCTGGACTTGATTGACTATTTCCTTTCCCATATTAGGGAAGTTTTCAACTATAATCTCTTCAAATATTTTCTCAGTCCCTTTCTTTTTCTCTTCTTCTTCTGGGAACCCTATAATTCGAATGTTGGTGCATTTAATGTTGTCCCAGAGGTCTCAGAGAATGTACTCAATTCTTTTCATTCTTTTTTGTTTATTCTGCTCTGCAGTGTTTATTTCCACTCTTTTATCTTCCGGGTCACTTATCCCTGCTTCTGCCTCCGTCATTCTACTATTGATCCCTTCTAGAGAATTTTTTATTTCATTTATTGCATTGTTCATCATTGTTTGTTTGCTCTTTAGTTCTTCTTGGTTCTTGTTACACATTTCTTGTTTTTTCTCCATTCTATTTCCAAGATTTTGGATCATCTTTACTATCATTATTCTGAATTCTTTTTAAGGTAGACTGCCTATTTCCTCTTCTTTTGGTCTGGTTTGGTTTTGCCTTGCTTCGTCATCTGCTGTGTGTTTCTCTGTCTTCTCATTTTGCTTAACTTACTGTGTTTGGGGTCTCCTTTTCACAGGCTGCAGGTTCATAGTTCCCGTTGTTTTTGGTGTCTGCCATAAGTGGCTAAGGTTGGTTCAGTGGGTTGTGTAAGCTTCCTGGTGGAGGGGACTAGTGCCTGTGTTCTGGTGGATGAGGCTGGATCTTGTCTTTCTGGTGGGCAGGTCCACGTCTGGTGGTGCATTTTGGGGTCTTTGTGACATTATGTTTTTAGGCAGCCTCTCTGCTAATGGGAGAGGTTGTTTTCCTGCCTTACTAGTTGTTTGGCATAGGGTGTCCAGCACTGTAGCTTGCTGGTCATTGAGTGGAGTTGCGTGTTTATGTTGAGGTGGAGATCTCTGGGATATATTCGCTGTTTGATATTATGTGGAGCTGGATGGTCTCTGGTGGACCAGTGTCCTGAACTTGGCTCTCCCACCTCAGAGGCACAGCCCTGATGACTGGCCAGAGCACCAAGAGCCTGTTATGCACACGGCTCAGAATAAAAGGGAGAAAAAAAGAAAGAAAGAAAAAGATAAAATAAATAAAATAAAATAAATGAAATAAAATAAAGTTATTAAAATAAAAAATAATTATTAAAAAAAGTTTTAAATAAAAAGGAAAGAAGAGAGCAACCAAACCAAAAAACAGATCCACCAATGATAACAAGTGCTAAAAACTATACTAAAAAAAGGAAAAACAAAAACAGGCAGACAGAACCCTAAGACAAATGGTAAAAGCAAAGCTATACACACAACATCACACACAAAAGCATATATATAAACACTCACAAAAAGAGAAAAAGGGAAAAAAATATACATATCGTTGCTCCCAAAGTCCACCTCCTCAATTTGTGATGATTCGTAATCTATTCAGGTATTCCACAGATGCAGGGTACATCACATTGATTGTGCAGATTTAATTCACTGCTCCTGAGGCTGCTGGGAGAGTTTTCCCTTTCTCTTCTTTGTTTGCACAGCTCCTGGGGTTCAGCTTTGGATTTGGCTCTGCCTCTGCATGTAGGTCACCTGAGGGCGTCTATTCTTCGCTCAGACAGGATGGGGTTAAAGGAGCAGCTGATCTGGGGACTCTGGCTCACTCAGGCAGGGGGAGGGAGGGGTATGGGAATGCAGGGCGAGTGTGCGGTGGCAGAGGCCAGCGTGATATTGCAACTGCCTGAGGTGCACCGTGTGTTCTCCTGGGGAAGTTGTCCCTTGATCACGGGACCCTGGCAGTGGCAGGCTGCACAGGCTCCTGGGAGGGGAGGTGTGGGTAGTGACCTGTGCTTGCACACAGGTTTCTTGGTGGCAGCAGCAGCAGCCTTAGCGTCCCATGCCCATCTCTGGGATCCACGCTGATAGCCGTGGCTCGTGCCTGTCTCTGGAGGTCCTTTAAGCAGTGCTCTTAATCCCCTCTCCTTGTGCACCAGGAAACAAAGAGGCAAGAAAAATTCTCTTGCCTCTTTGGCAGCTCCAGACTTTTGCCAGACTCCCTCCTGGCTAGCTGTGGTGCACTAACCCCCTTCAGGCTGTGTTCACATAGCCAACCCCAGTCCTCTCCCTGGGATCTGACTTCCGAAGCTCAAGTCTCAGTTCCCAGCCCCCGCCCACCCCGGCGGGCGAGCAGACAAGCCTCTCGGGCTGGTGAGTCCTGGTCGGCACTGATCCTCTCTGCAGGGATCTCTCTGCTTTGCCCTCTGCACCCCTGTTGCTGCACTCTTCTCCGTGGCTCCAAAGCTCCCCCCCTCTGCCACCCACAGTCTCCACCTGCAAAGGGGCTTCCTAATGTGTGGAAACCTTTCCTCGTTCACATCTCCCTCCCAGAGGTGCAGGTCCCATCCCTATTGTTTTGTCTCTGTTTTTTCTTTTGCCCTACCCAGGTACGTGGGGAGTTTCTTGCCTTTTGGGAAGTCTGAGGTCTTGTGCCAGCGTTCAGCAGGTGTTCTGTAGGAGTTGTTTCACATGTAGATGTATTTCTGTTGTATTTGTGGGGTGGAAGGTTATCTCCACGTCCTACTCTTCTGCCATCTTCAGGAATCGGGATTTTTGTCTTCGGTGCAGATAAGGCAGAATCTTCCAGACATCAGTATGGATTTTAAACACCGGTGAGTCTGAAAGGACCACAGGTTTTTCTGCTCTTTTCTAGCATTTGCCAGCCCCCATGCCTGGACTGATTTGAATTTCTCCCTGTGCCATTTATCTTCCCACTTCCCCTTCCTGCCTTCCACCACCCTTGGATGAATGGGTTTTTGTAATTCTAGCTGTTGTATTTTGTGGACTTGTTATTTTTGTTTTTCTGTGAAGTACACATATTGGATGTGGGAGTAAAGGAGGCTCTGCTGCTCCTGGTCACTCCCTTTATAGCCATCACTGTCTTGTTTCTTGTAACTCAGGTTACATTTGTTCTTTTGCTCCACTACAAGGAAAATAAGCCTGAAGAGATGGAACAGGAGGAAAGACCTCACAGCTAGATCTGCTAGGTTTTGAGAAGTGATTTTCTTCCTTCCCCTTGAAGGGGAAAAAAGCCTTTTTCACTGGTACATTTAACGTGCCCCCAGCTATAGGGAGGTACCAATTTTGGACAAGTGCCATTACAACACAGAATGCTCAGAGAACCTGAACTTTTAAACTCTGGAGGTCTGAACTTTACTGTTGGCCACTGATGGGTCTGTCTGGTATTTCAAAGGATATTGGGTGCTGCAAATAGGAACTGAAAGGGTAAACTTATTAAACCCATTAAAACTGTGGGAAAAAAAATCACTGAATAAATGACAACTTCTCTGTGCTGCTGTTTTCTCACTTTTTTAGAACTAAATGAGATAAAATATGTAAATTGCCTAGCATGGAGTGTATATCCAATAAATATTAATTCTTCCATTTCCTCATTAACTAAAGAATAAGAATGCATCCAAAGTCACATAAGAATCACTTGCAAAGAAGGCTGGAATTCAAATGATTCGATATATAAAATCTCTCCATGGATATATCTTAGGCAAACACAACACTTCTCACATCATGAAAAAAAAGTGCTATCTAGAACTAATTCTTTGAGAGCCAGGGATGTCAAGTGTCATATGCATTCAAGTATGCATATTCCCCAGTTTATTTGTGAAAGGAAGAAAAAGAGTGAGAGGGAAAAGGGGAAAGCATAAAGTGATTGGCCAAGTTGTAGAAAGAGGTACAGTCTCATCTCCGAGGCCTTCCTCATGTCTCCCTTCCCCCCCACACATTTTTCAGATTTGTTGCTTAAACATTTGATTCTGCAAAAGGAGAAAGCAGCTGCTTTACTATAATCACATTCTCTCTTGATTTATACATAGATGTATGAAAACTCAAGGAAATGTCCAGAACAGTCACCCTCTCCAACACAGAGCCTGTAAGCTCATAGGTTCACACACGCACATGTGCACAACTAACAGCCTCTCTAGCTAAAGAAACATGAGACAATAATTTTTAAATGAATAAAGAAAGAAGAATGATGGGAGACAGATACAAGCAGAAGAATAGTATTAATATATACTTCCCACTCAACTAGACTAGTACCAAGTGTGTTACCCTAATTTAACCCTTTGTTTTCCACAGCTGAAGCAAATGATCAATTTTATTTTTGAGAGAGAGGAGAATTGTTTCCTGCAGTAGTAGAAAAATAAAATAAAGAGAAAAGCAAAGAATTGTGGTATTATTATTCGGGGCACACTGTTTCTATTTGTGAAACGTTTGTCCTTATAACCCCATAGAAGAACCTCCTGTTGCAGCAGCTAAAGTAAGGCCGTGTGTGTGTGTGTGTGTTGAGGAAGGTTTATTACTGTGGGAAATTTTTTTTTCTTTTCTCCTCAAAATGAGTCAGAGAATAATATCCTAGTTTGTATAATATAAGGTTAAATATCTTTGTAGAAAATATAATAATGTAATTTTCAAAAGACCTCATTTCTAGGCACAAAAGTTCATACACCGTAGGAAACAAAGGCATGGAGACACTTTTGAACTTTTGACTTTTCATTTTCTTCTTCCTAGCCCATATCTCAATGGTAAATCTAAATAGACTAAAGACTCCAACCGCCAATGCAACAGGTGATAGTTTTATATGAAGCCTGTGAAAGAACTTTGTCCCTTTTTTCTTTGGTTCAAAGTGCACAAAGGGTGGTGCTATAGAAGCAGAAAGACTTTATAACCCAAGAATTTCCATGCTACTTGGAACTGTTGCATCTCTGAGGCACATGGTTGTCTGGAGCTAAAGATGACTTTGTTAATATTAATGATCAGAAAGTAACTTTATAACTGGAAGAACTCCAACAATCTGATTTTAGGAATCTAGTAGCTGACTCACCCTTCTTGTTTAAGCTATCAACTTCTGAGGAATTACTAGGTTGGTACAAGAGTTTGCATGATATAGCTTACCTGTTCAGGATTTTGCACTACATATTGCCTAATAGTGGTCTGTGGATATGTAGTGACTTTCACTGTTGGAGAATGGAGTTCCTGTGAAGAAAAGATAAAAGCTGCATATAATCATAGTTATTTAGTGACCTTGGAGCCAGAATAATAGGGAGCAATTTTCAGAGTGAAATTTTAAAGACCATTTACATAAATGATGACATATGAATTTATGTTTTGGTTAATTTCAGTCTCAAAAACATACATGAAAGAGTGTGTTTATGGGCTCAGCACCATGCTAGGTATTTCTATTATACTCATTGCATAGTAATTCATCACACATTCCAAACTATGTTTGATGAGAGTTTCAAAATATTTGTTTCATTGTAAATGCCCCCACATGATTAGAAGAAAATATAGCTTAATATTTATTAATCAGATCTTCTGTTTGGAAAGGACATCCTATAATTTAAAAAATGAAAGGAGACGCAAAGAGAAAACTGTGTGTGTACACTTAAACATTTAAATCTTCAGTGTGGTGGCAGGCAAGAGCCATAAATAACGTTAAAAGGGAGACAAAACACCAGAACAAAGTCATTTGTAAATTTTTGATGGAAAAAGAATGGGTATCATTAATATAAAGAGAGTTTTTATACCTCGGTGAGAAAAAAAAAAATCTTCACATTAATAGAAAAATGAGCAAACGGTATGAAAGCAGAAAAGAAGAAAAGCAAATGATTAACAAACAACAAAAATTATTCAAACAAACTAAGAATCAAATAAACATAACAAAAGAATACCATATTTTAACTGGGAAAATGTTAAAATAATAATGCTGATGAGGGCACAGTAGGAGGAGCATTTTCCTGTGGAGAGGGGAAAGATTAAATAATCATTCATAAGCTGAAATATGTAGCCATCGAAATAATGATCTTGATAATACAAATTTACATTAAAAAGCTCATAATATTATATAAGATTAAGTGAGAATGAAGATATAAAACTGCATATATGGTATGATCTTAAATTTTTTATTTGAATGGAAGAAAACACAACAAAATGCTAAGAGTACTATCTCTGGGTAGGGAATGGGTCATGAGTGAATTTTATTTTTTCCTCTTTATGTTCTTCTGTATTTCCAAATTTTCTAGAATAAACATTTTTTGTCAGAAGTAAAATTTACAGCAAACTTAATTCTAGAGCCCTTTATTATGAAAAATAACAGTAAATGCAATTTTATGACTGGATTTGAGTGTAGTGAACAGCTGTGATTTAAGTAGACTTACTTTTCTGAGCTAATCCTATCTTGGTGGTCCATCCCGTGGGGCTCCACTTTTAACTCAGTTGTAGCCTTTATTCCACTGTCCCATGTTTTGTTAGGTGTGTGACCCATGTTAGTCTGAGTTCTTTGGGAGTAGTGATTGGTTCCAATTCATCTTTGTGCAATATTTGGTACATACTTGGCACTCAGCAAATGTTCGCTGAATAAATGCCTGACTCTAACTGATCTAGCTCTAGGCCAGGCCGAATTGGGACATGGTAGGCAAACTTTTCTTTGATAATCTTACTTGTTCTGCATAATATCACCTTTTCCTCACTGTACCCCAGGTCTAGAGACCAGCTTTTGTCCATTTGGCCCTTCACTATTCAAGTTCACATCGTGACACTTCAGTCTGGGCAGGCATGTTTTCTCAGAACAGTATCTTTCTCCCTCCTATCCTCCAAATCCTGCAGCCTTTATACTCCCCTCCTGTGTACTAACAAACTTAGGATGTCATATGGTTTATTTACTCAGAATTTACTTTTTAATATGTGGGACTAGCTCATTAAACACATATTTGTTAATATGGTATTTAATTATTATTACAGGTACCTTTGGAGATATGTGTACACTCAAAAATAATCTTAAAAGTGGGATTATTAGGTCACAAAGGTTAAGGGAACTTGACCTTGTGTGTCTTTCAAATCATGCACCTTGGAGAAGGGCTAGTTCTGACCCTGTAAGTTATTCTCTCTGGATATAAATGTACAGTATTATCATTCACAAAGTCACATCCTCAATCAATCCAAGATCTAGGTACTTCATTTCTGCTCAGATCAAGGACCCTTAAAATATACATAATCAGGGCTTCCCTGGTGGTGCAGTGGTTGAGAGTCTGCCTGCCAGTGCAGGGGACATGGGTTCGAGCCCTGGTCTGGGAGGATCCCACATGCCGCGGAGCGGCTGGGCCCGTGAGCCACAATTGCTGAGCCTGCGTGTCTGGAGCCTGTGCTCCGCAACAGGAGAGGCTGCGATGGTGAGAGGCCTGTGCACCATGATGAAGAGTGGCCCCCGCTTGCCACAACTAGAGAAAGCCCTTGCACAGAAACGAAGACCCAACACAGCCATAAATAAATAAAAATAAATAAATTAAAAAAAAATATATATATATATACATAATCAGTGGGAGATCCTTGGCAAAAAATAAACTGCACTCAAACAATAACAATCAGATTAAGTAGACAATGAAATTGAAAACCTCAATTCACAGCACTTGCTTCACATTCCTATAATGGGCTGAGCTGACTTTCATATGTAAGGCTCTCCTTTCCAGTTTTATGTTCCTGAATTTTTGTGAATGTGTAAAGCTTTATGAGGGCCTAAAGATCACTTAAACATACAAGCAAGGTTTACACAAAAAGAAAATAATCTAATCTAATCCATATCTTATTTTACCTGTTCAGTATTTGGGGTTATATGTAGAGTGCTTGGGGCACAAGTAGATATTTTCAGAGTTGGAGAATGAAGTTCCTGTTGATAGAAACAAAAGGGGGTTCAGAAACTATTACTGAGCAGTGTCATTTAAATGTCTTAGGCTAAGGTATTATTATTTCCTTTATTTTTATAATAACCCAATTTGTCAGAAATAAGAACGTTATTTAGTGCTTTCTTAGATGATGTCCATCTTTCCAAAGAGCACATTACCAATTCCTTTGTCAGCATTGCAAGTAATCTAATGAAAAATAATTTCTAGAATGCTTTCATAACAATACATACTGCTTGCACTTTTAGTTTGCATCCCTTTTTTTGCTTTTTTGAGAACTCGGCTGATGTATCCCCCAATGTTATTGTATGTCTGCAATTAACAAGATTTAAAATTTATCAAACAAAAACATTAAATGTAAAAAAATCTGAAACCAATATAGGAAACTACCTTTGAAAACTCAACTAAGACTACTGCTCTTAGATTACTTCAAGCTGATTTTTAATTCTGCTTCGTGTGATCTGCTTCTAGTTTAATTTCAAAGAGTAGGTTCTGATGTTAAAGAATGATCCATAAAGATGAGAGTGTGATTTTTGATAATGATTAGATAAAATGGTCACTCTATCGATTATGCTGGCATTCTTTACGTTTTTCCCAGATCAGCAAATTGCATAACTTCATCAGTGTGCAAAGAGTTGACAGCATTACTCAATTTCTTCATACATTACTATAATTTACAACCAATTGACACAACTCCAGGATATATTCCTAAAATGATAAAAATAGTGTTTTCTTCAGATCAAGGAGGTATTAAAAATCGGAATCACAGACTTACAAGGGAAACACTGACAGACTAATACCGAAGTATAGCTATAATGTAGGTGTGACATGCTGTTCTTAAAACAGGACTGTGCATTTACTCAGACTGCCAAATGTTCTGCACACTGTGGTTTTCCTTTTGGTTCAACTTGTAACATTTTCAATCTTCCTCCCTCTGTTACATCAACAGCAACACTGCAAGCTTAATGTTTCTAGGCAGACTTTGAATAGGTTCCCAGATTTCCTGCTGGTAGCTGAGGATAATTGCTCAGACAAATGCACAGAATTAAAGACTTTAGACCAAACAGGTACGTGTTCTTCAGTTTAGGAAAATGGCTACAAATACAACCAAGTGCAGGTGGATTTGGCCCACAGATCCAACAGGAATAAGTTCAGAAAGACAAAAAAGGTGCTTTTTAGTTATGCAATAGTGCATGAATACACTCTAACATAAAAATTTATAAAGTCAAAGATCTTACCTTAACCATCCTCCCTTCATTCAAATCTCTTACCCATATTTATACATATATGTATAAATAATAATATTTACTGCTTTTATTATTCTGCAATGTAAGCCTAACAATCTCATATTATAGATTAATGTCTTAATTCATTATTTTAAATTATAGTGTTCCATAATGTTTGTTTGATAGTTTACTTATCTATCTTTTTAAAATTGTTTCCAGGTTTCCACTATGCTGCAGAGCATACTTGTGCAATGTGAGTATTTCTCTAGAATCCCACAAAATGGAATTACTAGGACACAGAATATGTGCATTATTCATTTTAACACATACTGCCCAATTGATTTCTCAAATGGCTATGCCAATTCCACATCCATCAGCAAAGTGTAAAATTACTCATGTGTGAAAGATGCTTTTTTTTTTTTTTTTTTTTAAAGGATTTTCTTATTTATTTATTTATTTATTTATTTATTTTTGGCTGTGTTGGGTCTTCGGTTCGTGCGAGGGCTTTCTCCAGTTGCGGCAAGCGGGGGCCACTCTTCATCGCGGTGCGGGGACCGCTCTTCATCGCGGTGCGCGGGCCTTTCTCTATCGCGGCCCCTCCCGTCGCGGGGCACAGGCTCCAGACGCGCAGGCTCAGCAATTGTGGCTCACGGGCCCAGCTGCTCCGTGGCATGTGGGATCTTCCCAGACCAGGGCTCGAACCCGTGTCCCCTGCATTAGCAGGCAGATTCTCAACCACTGCGCCACCAGGGAAGCCCGTGAAAGATGCTTTTATGAAAACTTTTAGCCTTTTTAGGCTGTGGCTAGTAATACTAGGGTTATTTTGAGAATACAGTTAGTGCACACTGCCTGGTACCTTGTTCTATAGATAGTAGTTTTTTCCCCTTCCCTTTACCCTATTCAAATCTGATGGCATCAGCAAATTAAACAGAATGAAACTTAACTAGCTATGTGGAGTAGCTTTTAAGATGAAAGAGTACACTGAGAAGTTTTATAAACTTGCTGAAATTAACCCAAGTAAGAATACACACACATACACAAATATATATATATATGTGTGTGTGTATATGTATCTTACATCTTTAGGGCATATATTGATAGGCAGTTACTTTACTCAGATGCCAAGATAGCAGATATTCAAAAGGCAAATTGGTGTATTTGCACAAAGACAAGTCTAGTGCTAAAATGAAGAAATTATTCAATCTTCTTATATTTGGAAAGCTGGTACATTAATTCCACAAATTATGCTTTACTTAATTGTTCTGAGCCTTCATTATTAGAATTGATCTAGGCAAATGTGGCTTTTCCCATACAACCCTATGGAAACGAAGGACAAATGGAATGACTTCAAAAAGTAAAATATTAAGGTGATAGCTTAATACGGGTCAAAGAGATTAAGACATATGGCAGTGACCAGCATGAGTTTAAATTGCAGCAGTATTAGACTTATCATAAGGTGGAAAAAAACCTATCTGAATATAAGGTGTATTAATTTCAGAAAAACTTGCTAAAGAAAACCCTTTTCCCCTGAAAGTCTACGGAATTAGGTAAGTAGTGTGAGTAAAGGTCCAAAATGAACATTGTCTTGATGATGGAAGTTACTTTCAGTGGCATCTAGCTCTAGGCAGGATTGCAGCAAGTCATCCCACAAGTAGCTATTGCCTATTCTACAGGAAGTGATCAAAAATGTTTGTGAATGAATGAATGGATGAATGAAGAAGATGTCTTAGTTTTAAAGGCATCTCAGGAATAGAAATCTAAATCTCTCTCTTGATAACCTACATCAATGTTTAATTTTCAGTGTCTCTCATCTGTATAGAGCTTCCTTAAATTCTTCATGTTGAAATCATTAAATCTAATGAATAGTTACATCTTTTGTACTTATGCCCTCTATGCCATAGCCCCATGTTCCTTATAACAAAATAATTGAAGGCTGGGGAAGGGGTGGTGGTGACTATCATAATATAGTGGAAAGAGTCCTGTGCTTGAAGTCCAGAGACCTAGGTTCTACTTCTAGTTATACCACTATACCACCAGCCAGCTGGGATAATGAACAACTCATGCCATCTTCCTGAGCTTGTTTCCTCATGTGAGAAACGGGATGTGGGTATGTGTAAGTGTGGATTGGAGGATCTTTAAGCCCCATTCTATTTCCGACATTCTGTGAATATAAGAGGTCACTCCCAGCTTATTTTTCCATACAGACAAGACAATTTCAAATCCTTTAAACTTGTCAGTCTTGTATTCCTTTGATGAAGATGATAATGACAACTAACACCTATTAAGAGCTTTCTATGCCAAATATGTTACATAGATCATCTTATTTAACACTGAGAAAAACCGCCATCAGAAAGGTACTACTATAACCCCATTTTACATATGAGTAAAGTTAGACAAAGATAGGTTAAGTAGCTAGCTGAAGATCACACAGCTAATACTAAGGTGTTGGGATTCCAACTCAAGTAGCGTGATGCTACTTAATCACTAAATCCAGAACTCATGCCCTTAATCACTATACTTCCCCACACCTATAGCCTGCCTCATTATATTTTCTGTTTTTCAAGTTGTGGAACAAAATTCTCCTGTTAGATTTGACTAATTCTCACAATAAGAGGCTAGATATTCGACTCTTTTTATTATTTATTATCAAAAGTAACTTTTTGGTGCCTGAAAACAAGAAATCCACCCATAACTGACTGTGTGAGAGAATAGCCCTGATTAAATATTTTAAACTTCTACCAATTCAACAGGGTTTTTTTTTGAAGTAGACAGCATGATATATTTACAGAGTGTACATACAGAACTCTAAACTCAATAAAACATTGAATTTTTATTTAATTCTCATATCATTTAAGCCCTTTGATTTTGCAGGAAAGCCCTACTTTTTCTGATCAAATATTCAGCCTAGTATTGAGTCGTTTATTCCTGTGGCTCGTATTTGCTAAATCCATAAATATTGCCTGTTGGCAACATTCTTTAGGTAGAGTTTTGTTGAAAAATAATTTTGTTTATAATTAGTAGATTTAGGCTTAGTATGAAATCCAAGACTGTTTTTCCCATGATGACTAAAGTCATTTTCTACTTTGGGAAAGTTGTAGCAGCCCTCTTCCCTCTTCCTCCTCATCCCCACCTTTTTCCTTCTTCTCCTCCTCACCCTTCTCTTTCCCTTTTTCTCCTCCTCCTCCTCTTATAAAGTACACATGGCATTACCAATTTTAAGATCAGAATGGATTAAAATCAGTCTGCTTTTCTGGGATAATTTTACAACATCACTTGAGATAATTGTTCATACCTTGGTTTAACCTAAATCATAGTTGGGATACAGGAATCAGATATCAGAGACTATATGACATAAATAAGAGTCAAATGTATAGATCAGGAATATCCAGTATAGCATGGTGGTTACAAGCATAGACCTAGAACTAGACTGCTTAGATTTAAATCCCAGTTCTACCACAGACTAGCTGCATGAACTCGAGCAAGTTACATAGCACTTCTGTGCCTTGGTTACCTCATCAGTAAAAATGGGAATGATATTTGAACTTTACTTACTAAAGTTTAAAATTAATTCAGTAGCTTAAGGGACATAGGCAGTTCCAGAGAGGCTATGAAACTCAGATCATGTGCTAAAAGAAAGGAAGGTGCATTTTGATTGAGGGGGGTTATTTCATCTTTTTCCTCTTTTTAAATATTTACTCTTTCAAAAAGTAAGGTTCTGGGGAAATTATATAAAGGATAGATACAGTCAGCCCTCCGTATCCACAGGTTCTGCATCTGCAAATTCAACCAACGAAGGATTGAAAATATTTTAAAAAATCTGGAAAGTTTCAAAAAGCAAAACTTGAATTTGGTGCGCTCTGGCAACTATTTATATAGTGTTTACACTGTATTTACACATCTAAAGATGATTTAAAATACAGGGAAGGATATGCATAGGTTATATAAGATACTTGATCATCCGTGGGTTTTGGTACCTGGAGCAGGGGTCCAAGTACCAATCCTCCTCAGATAGCAAAGGATGACTATATGTGCATACATGCATAAAAATATGTCATTCAGCTCTTTTATAAAATTTTTATGAATTTAATTTTCCTTCTACTGAAATTGTCATTCTAAACTTATACTTTGAAAGTTTGTGGCTTCATTTTGTGTTTCATTCCTATGTGTCCGTTAAAGCTGATCATGTACTTTGGCAGCCCTTTGATTGCACATTTGCACCACCATGAATTTCTTTGAATTGTGATGATCTTAGAGATAGTTCTATACTTAAATGAATAGCTTGAATATATAGATCTGCAGTGTCCAGTAGAACTCTCTGCAGTGGTGGAATGCCCTGTATCTGTGCTGTACAGTACAGTAGTCACTAGCCACATGTGGCTGTTGAGCACTTAAAATGTGGCTATTGCAACTGAGGAACTGAATAATTAGTTTTATTGGATTTGAATTAATTTAAGTGTAAATGTAAATAAGCACATACTACCCTACTGGAAGTGTAGCTCTAGAGGAAGCATTAGGTAAGAGGCAGACTGCAAGCAAGCTTTAATGCTCAGCATCACTACATTTTAAAAAGGAAAAAGAAAAAGCCACACACTAAAAAAACTTCATTTCAAATATTGAGGTTCAAGTTCAAAGACTCTAAGAGCATGGGAACTTCCAAATTACTCTTTCTAAAGGATATTTATGCCAGTAAACATTATAAATACATTCCTGCTGCTCCAGTCTTTTGATCATATACCATGTTTTAGAAAATTGCTTTAATGCTTTTCCTCATTAGTCTTTCTTAGCTAGCAGAGCCCTAATAAGCCTTTCAAGCATATGTGTTTACCTAATCTTCCCAGTGTCAAAGGAACCCTTACCTTATAGTCTATTCATTTAGTTTATTACCGTAGTTTGTGCAGCTAATGGCTTTTGTTGGCTATATTTTTATAAATCAATAATACAAGCAGAAAGAATTATCCAGTGCTAAATCTGTGCTGGACACCTTCACATGTTATCTCAATACTCACTACAACTCTGAAGGAAGGTATGATTGTCCCCACTTTACAAATGAGGACACAAGGTCATGAGACGTCAAGTCATTTATTCTGGGTAATACAACATTAACACTTACTGTGTGTCAGGCACTGTGCTGTGTATTTTCCACCATATATTATTGCATTTGACTCTAATAACAATCCTATAACTTAGGTGTTATTATCGCCCCATTTTATAGATGAGGCAACTGAAGCATATAGCTAGCAAGTCCGTGAACCAGGAATTAAACCAAAGAAGTTTAAAACCTAAGCTTACACTATTAGCCACTACACTTGACTGTTTCATAGTTCAGTTCTCCCCAAGTCTACCTCATCACTGCACATTTATTATTTGTAGCTCTCCCTGGGACACTACACATAGATTCATTTGGATGGGTATTTTCTCCACACAATGTTCTCTGTGACTGATCTTTAGGCTCTACATAATATGAACATTTTCAGTCAATATCTATTGGCTTTCATTTTCCTATTGATAACTCTGATCAAAGAGTTCAAGACCTTGGTGCAATATGTAAAGGAGAGACAGCGAGACTGCTGGGAACGAGAATTAGGTAATAGAAAAGATTACATGCATAGTACAGGACTTTGTTCTTTAAATATTTGGAATCTTGTTGAAATAAACATGGCACTCTTTCATGTTGCCTAATTTGAATTTTAAAACTTTACTTAAAAACTAATACATAATATAATGTTCCAAGAAGGAAAACCATGGGAGCCTTGTATACGCTTCTGTCAGTTTTAATGGCTATGAGAATCACTGAAAGTAATAATAGTGACTTAGGAAAAGGCTAGGCTGAATAGTTTCAAAAGAGGCAGTATCTTTAAAAACCACCTGACATTTATGCTGACAGAATTTGCCAAGGCAAACGGCCATTTAAATAGGCCATTTAAATAAATTTTCGGAATAGTTTGGGAGATGTTTTGTTAGAACCTGTCAAAGACAGTAACATGGTTAAACACTTGCTTTAGGTTATTGTTGAGATGCTCTTCTGAACTTTGTACAGGAAGAAACATGTAAATTATAATGACCTTTGTTTATATGAAACAAACACTTCCTTAATTTAGGATAAAATCTGTGATCCTGTTCTCATGTAAAGAAAGCAATAGAATGTAATAGTAATAGAACTCCTTCCACTCATCCCTTCCCTCCAAGGAAAATCCCTCATTTAAGAGACCCATTCCTGGATTCTTTCTTCTTTTCTTGAAGGCAACTAGGAGAGAAAATAAAGTATACAGTCACTTTGCAGTGCATGCTTTTTGTCTTTAAAAACTGAAAGTACATACGTTCCATTGGAAGCCAAAAAAAGGATGGCTATTAAGATAGCTGCTGTTGTGAAGAAAAAGTTAGCTCAAATATACTTGTTTGGAAAGGTTTTCACTTTTAAATAGGGTTTAAGAGCATGGCAAACTTGCAGTTATTTTACCAAGAATTGTCAAGAAAAAAATTTGGATCACAACAGTTAAAGGAAAAGTTCACCTCCCTCCCCTTTGCACACACCACCTTCTCTCTCACACACACACACACACACACACACACACAATGATAGCTCGTGAGTGCCATTGACTCAAAACAGGCCAAGCAATTTATCAGACCTCCCTTAAACAAGAGACAATTGGCAAGGGCATTTTCACCCAGCAATTAGTTGCACTCAATTTCTATAGCTTCATTTAACTGTAAGCACAAAAGGGATGACCAAAGCTGAAAACTCGGGCCTCTTTATCCTATAACCTCATTGCTTTCTCAGGCAACCTACTTCCCTGAATAATCATTCACTTTAGTGACCACTCCTTTGAACAACAATTTTTCAAAGCAACACACCCATCCCCACAGAACAGGAAAATTTTCTGATAGTGTATAGAAATCCTGGCACAGTAAGGGAACTATCCACTATCTCTGTAACCAAAGAAAAAGGAAAAAAGTCATGTAAACAAAGAAAAGCCCAAGGTGGGTAATTATTGAGAGCAGAGGCCATTCATAAACTCACTCACATTCTCCCCTGGGCTGCTTTCTGGAGCTAAATTTGGTTGCAAGTTTCAAATTTTAAAAAATGGTAATCCATAAAACACAATCTCTAAGAGATCCCTTCTTGCACTAAAATGTTTTATTCAATAAAATATTGATGGCTAAAGCACAAAATTATATTTTAAAATGAAATATAAACATATAGGACACCTACAGACCAGGTCGTATATATCTGTCCTCAATACGGACTCTCCTTGGATAAGCAAATGGTATTTATCTACATAATCATGGTGCTTCTTACATAATAGGCACTTAATAAATATGTGTTCAATGAATGACTAGTATTAAAAATATTTTATTTTGATCAATTTCTCTCTCTCACAACAGAACTTCTCTGTATACGTGGAAAATATCTTGAACTTCGTAAAAAGCTAAAATTAATGGAAGAGAAATACATATGTCCAATGCGTATTAACATCAATGCTGTTCATTTGAGGCAGTGTTTCATTTTGAGTTAATGATGGTTGTTTAATGTTTAGGCCTTTTAAAAGGTTGAGCCATAAGGTTTTTGTTTTCTTTAGTTTTATGTAGTTTCTAGAATTCCATTTATTTACAAGACTATATTCAGTTCTAAAATGCACCTATGACCTTGATTACACCTGCTTTTGATTTTTCCTGTTCATATGGATAAACTTAGTAATTTTAATTCTACCATCAGTTTAGACAATTTCACTATACTTGGTTTCTATATTCAGTTTTCTCTGAGAAACACTCTATCAGTCAGACAAAATAATAACTGAGGGAATCATAAAATATATCTGATCAATTTTAGACAAGAAGCAAAGCAACATTATATCTGGAGAAATTTAAAATATGTTTATGTCTATAAACACTATTTTAGTGCACAACAAAGCAAAAAAGGAAAATCGTGGGCCAAAAAGCCAGAAATAGAAAATACTAAAGTGCTGCAAAAAGCATTTGGTTAAATCTAAAATGTCTACTACATAAGCGAAAATTAATATTCAGGAAGCGAAGCAGAGTGACATCAATTTCGGTCTCTCAAAGGGAACATATTTTACTACTGGCAATTATATATTTTTTTAATCTTAGGAATTCTTTTACTGTCATCCAAACACAAAAATGCTAAAAACAATTCAAGTAAAATTTTAATTGAATTCATGATAACCAACAATTGATTATAATACTTATCTTCCTAGCTGCCATGGTCACAAAATTTAGCATCAGAATAATTGCTATATACCAACTCAAAATGTCATTGAAACATGGCATATTAAGGAAAGAATTTTAAATCATAAAACAAAAAGTGTTTTAAGTAATGTGTACTGCTTGCTTGTGCTTGGCGTGGTATATAATAAAGCTGCCACCACATCTTACACATTTCGTTAACATGAAGGTAATTTCAGATCAATTTTAGGTCCTACTTTATACAATGCCATCCTGCCACTAAACAGGGAGAAAAGAAATAAAATAATAGAATAATAGTTTCCTAGTCACATTCTTTGTGGCAGCTATCTAAAAGCTTTCTTGCCAAATTATCTTTTAGTGGATTTATGAATGCCCTTTGATATCTAACTCAGTTTGAAATTTTATAGTCAAATTTTCTTTCTTATTTCACTAAGAGAATGAAGATTCTTATTTTTTTTCCTTTACCACATATCTAGAAGTTCACCTCCCTCTTCCTCACCCAGACCTTTTCTTTCTTTTCAATTATAAATCACTTCAGACTTCACAACACCCTCCATTCCAATCTCTTTTCCCTGTTTCTGCGGCCATACTTTCTGTCCCTAAGGCTCTTTATAAACTCCTTTGGGGAACTACATTTCAGGATGGAGCTAGTCTTGTGAGGATAACTTAGCAAATATCAGGTAGAAAGGTGAGTCTCGTAAAAAACTCAACCAGCTTGGTCCCAGCAATATTAAAAAGGAAAGTTGAACTATGGAGTATACAATAAAGTGTGACCCTAAAAGTTGTTCTGTGGTCAATGTTTATAATTTGCCAAATTTCAGCTTTTTAAATTTCTATCTATTTATTTTTCTTTTACTAGGAAGTTGATAAGAAAAGAGGTTAATGTATTTAAATAACTACGCCAGATAGGGTGATTTTAGCATTCGTATGATAATGGTAACTGTTGTTTCAACTTCCCCATTGTTTTGGGGCTACTCAGGAATATAGGTGACACCCACTTTGTTGTTCATTAACATCACTGAATACTGGAATGTACATTTGCATTATTATTATCACAAACTAGTAGTTTTGACCTTTTATTTTTCTTCCCTTTGACTTCAATGCAGGTGGAGTTTTTCTCAAATAGGAAATTACTGACAGTGAATACTGGGTTTTTCTTCATATTTTTCCCTCAAATTAAGCTAGGAGTGAAATAAAACAAGAGAATTGTGGCCTTTGTAGTTGTTGGGTTACCTATATCTTTAAAAACTTCTTTTTAAAATAGTTTCGGGCTTCCCAGGTGGCGCGGTGGTTGAGAGTCTGCCTGCCAATGCAGGGGACACGGGTTTGAGCCCTGGTCTGGGAGGATCCCACATGCCGCGGAGCGGCTGGGCCCGTGAGCCACAACTACTGAGCCTGCGCGTCTGGAGCCTGTGCTCTGCAACAAGAGAGGCCGCGATAGTGAGAGGCCCGCGCACTGCGATGAAGAGTGGCCCCTGCTTGCCACAACTAGAGAAAGCCCTCACACAGAAACGAAGACCCAGCATAGACAAAAATAAAGAAATAAATTAATAAAAAAAAACAATGATAAAAGTTTCTTTATATACTTTAGAAATGTTGCTTCATATCCTAATTAAAATTATTGTTTTGGGAAAAATAATCCATATTATTCCAGATCAGCATAACAATGCAACATAAGATATCAGCCCGATGGCTGCTTTTTGAGCTCTTCACAGTACTACTTGTATCTTGAAACATAATTTCAGTTTGGATGGAAGTTTCCAGAAAGCTTAAAGACATGCAAATTTAATATAAAGAGAGTCAAAGATGAAAACAGGCATAGAGCTGTTAATTTTATATTCTTACAGTGTTCTTTCATATTCACTGGCAAGATTATTAACACAGATACTGATTCTAAACTAACCCCTTTAAAAACAAATTTGTTTCATTTTAAAGGGTGTCTTAGACTTCCACCATTTTTAGCTTTCATGTAACAATTGCTTACATCTTGCCTTCCTCAATCTTATATTCACTCTTTCAATATTCCTTCTACTAATATTCATAAATTATCCACCTGGGGTTTCCGTGGTGATGCAGTGGTTAAGAATCCGCCTGCCAATGCAGGGGACACGGGTTCGATCCCTGGTCTGGGAAGATCCCACATGCCACGGAGCAACTAAGCCCGTGTGCCACAACTAGTGAAGCCAGCGAGCCACAACTACTGAAGCCAGAGAGCCACAACTACTGAAGCCCGCGCCTAGAGCCCGTGCTCTGCAAAAAGAGAAGCCACCACAATGAGAAGCCCGCGCACAGCAACAAAGACCCAATGCAGCCAAAAATAAATCAATAAATTAAAATGTATTAAAAAAATAAAAAAATAAAAAAATAAATTATCCACCTTGACTATACAAGAACCAATGCATCATTTTCAAAAGATGAAACACATATGACAATTCAAATAGACATTGTGCCTGTCACTTATCCTGGAGTAGCATACTATTTGCTAAACACAAATAATTGCTCGTCACTCCATACATGCCATTGTCCCTGCACCACCATATTTGATACAAAAAAACCTGTTTACTTTTGATATGAAGTGAATCAGTGGGAACCTATTTTATAAAAATGACTGTATTCAAGTTGAGGATTGCTTTGTGGTAGGAGCAAAAGAATACCTCAGGTCATATATTCCAATCTAATTCAACAAAAAATGAACCATCCTATGCTCTAGTTAGATTATGAAAATCACTGGAACTGATAAACAAATGGCTACGGGAACTAGTAAATGAAAGAACAGCCAAGAGATGGAATTTGGGTGACCATACATTGCATATATAGCTGCAATCCAAGAGATAATATCCTGTAGAACAGAGCCAGAGAAGCAGAAAGAAAAGAAATGAGGTTCAAAAGCAAATAAAGGCAACAAAGATTTCCCCTTTCTGGCATAGCTGTCTTTGTGGTACCTGGGAACGGTCGCTCCAAAGCAAGCTTTGGTAGGAGGAGGCAGTTTTGAGAGAGGAGCACACTTCCCGTGAGCCGATGGGGCCCAAGGCCTCAACCACTTTGTTCATGGGCCCACTGTAAGTCCTCACTCGCTCATACACTACATTTTTTTCTGGAGGCTGCTGGGCTTGGCTTGACTGATGGTAGCAGTGGTAATGCTGGGGCTGGCACTGCAGCCCTTCTGGGGATTGCTGAGTCCCACAGCTGCTGCTGCTGCTCATCTCACTCCAATAGTTTGAGCTCATCATCTTCTCAGTGGTCAGCAAGGTACTCCCCAGATGCTCTCCCTAAGGAACAAACAGAGAGAGATCATGAAAGAAAGGCGTAGGAAAGCAGGCAGGCAGGCACACGTTAGAAGCCTTTTATCAACCACCTTTGCCTATAGTGGTGCCAGCGAGAGATGGGAGTTACCTGAGCAACAGCTGAAGCAGGTCTGGCAGTTACAGAGGAGGCAGCAAAGTAGTTGAGTGCAAATGCAAAGTGGAACCACCCCTTAAGATTGCTCCAGGAAATAGTACTGCCACGCCCCTGAGGGGCGGAATCACTGGGTAGGTTTACCTGCCGGGAGAGGCCCTGCTTTGTTATGGAGATAGCTACTAGGCTGCCCAGTAGGCTACGGAAGTCTGGAAAGAGCAGGAATGTGGAATTTCAGGGCTAAAGCCAGAGCTTCCAAATCCACAGTCTTGGAAATTCACTTGAACTGTAAATAGGCAAACAAAGACATGCCCATGCCAAAACTTACTTCAGAAAAAAGGTCACAAACGTCACATGAAAGTGGCTTTCCCATGGTTTTTAAGCTTATCAAAGGTAATTACAAGCATGAGTATTATCATTCCAGAGTCCCAGACCAAAATAAGGGATATTAGCCTAAGGACACATTAGTTTTCACAGATAAATCTTCATTCTTTGCAAAACCCAGCTAGTAATTGCAGTTAAGGGAGATTGCTATGAGGTTTCCTTCTAGCAACACTCTCTAATTTGTGGACCTGTTTATCTTGCTCCAGGCCTCGTGTGGCTTTCTAATTTAAATTGAGGAAGATTTGTCTAAATGATTAAATTGCTGTCTGTACGTGGGAGATTTGGTCAAGAAAAATCTAACCATTCCAGAAACACTTTGCATTTTAGCACTTATACTTATCGTTTCACATTTTTACAAAGGAATGTACCCTGACTTGATTTGTGCCTTAGGAAACACTGAGTTTGATTGCCTTTTTAATATCTAGTTGTTAAGGGAGCTGCAAGTCCTGAGAGGTGCCTTACCTGATATAATGAGATTAAATATGCTCAGCACTTATATTTATCACTACTTGAAATTACAATCATAATGCCTACTTAACCACCAGATTTTTCCCTGCAAGATATTTCAGCACCACGGAACTCTAGAATACTCACTGAGGGTGTCTTCAGAAAAGGGACATCTTTCTAGTGTGTATATATACCATAGAACCCAGCACACCACCACCATTCTGGAGAGGAAGAGAATATCATCAAGCTGGTTAGCCAGGATTTTACCTGCTAAGTGAACAAAAGGTAGTGACTTACTGGTCATTCACTCTGACCACGCGAGAAGCTTTACATGGAATATCTGTCATCCTCACAAATTTATGAGGGTTTATAGGCGAGGAACTGAGGCAGAGACACAGAGAGGCTGAAAAACTTCCCAAAGTTAAACTACTAGTAAAAGATGAGTCTGGGATTTGAACATAGAGCCTATAGCTCTACTATATTATACTGCTAAGTAAAAATTTAAATTATGTTCTGTATCTGGACATTCAATACATCTTCTAAGTGGAAAACTAAAACACTTTTGAACCATTAGCACGTTACGTGACTTTAAAAAGAATCTTTGGATTTTTTTTAACATCTTTATTGGAGTATAATTGCTTTACAACGGTGTGTTAGTTTCTGCTTTATAACAAAGTGAATCAGTTATACATATACATATGTTCCCATATCTCTTCCCTCTTGCATCTCCCTCCCTCCCACCGTCCCTCTCCCACCCCTCTAGGTGGTCACAAAGCACCGAGCTGATCTCCCTGTGGAATCTTTGGATTTTTTTTTAAACATCTTTATTGAAGTATAATTGCTTTACAATGGTGTGTTAGTTTCTGCTTTATAACAAAGTGAATCAGTTATACATATACATATGTTCCCATATCTCTTCCCTCTTGCATCTCCCTCCCTCCCACCCTCCCCATCCCACCCCTCTAGGTGGTCACAAATCACTGAGCTGATCTCCCTGTGCTATGCAGCTGCTTCCCACTAGCTATCTATTTTACATTTGGTAGTGTATATATGTCCATGACACTCTCTCACCCTGTCACAGCTCACCCCTCCCCCTCCCCATATCCTCAAGTCCATTCTCTAGTAGGTCTGTGTCTTTATTCCCATCTTGCCACTAAGTTCTTCATGACCCTTTTTTTCCCTTAGATTCCATATATATGTGTTAGCATACTGTATTTGTTTTTCTCTTTCTGACTTACTTCACTCTGTATGACAGACTCTATGGAGGAGAGGTATGCAAAATGCTGAAAATCGACCTTAAAAACTCTTTAAAATAATTTATTGTATATGTACGTTTATATTTGTGTACTGTGTGCAGAGCTTTCAAATCTAATCCTTGTTCATTATAATGCTGTTCCTCAAGGATCAATGAAAATTTAATTAGGAACACATGACCTGCCAAACAGCCTGGTAAAATATCAGATCAATAACTTGTTAATATCACTAGCAGTATCATTTTGAATAAGCTTTATATGTGAATAGGGAATGGGTATTAAGTGGGATCATCCAGTCAGCTCTGATTGTTGAAATCTGAATTTAAAACACACACAAACACATACACACAGTGCTGTTAATATCTGCATCCAGTGCTATTAATATCTGTATCCTAGTAACTAAAGTAAGAGATTGAGATGAAGACTAAAAATTCCTTCATCCATACCTGCCCTTCACATTTCTTGGATATATGGCATTTTGAGGCAACCACCTTAATGCAGTTGGGCAAAGAGTAATGTGTGAAACTGACACCCTCTTTCAATTCCTGAGCCTCATCCATCACTTTTCCACATGCCTGGATATGAGGAAGAGAGAGCTTGAAGCTCAGGGATACTATATAAGAAATGAGATGAGACACTCTCTGGCAGACAAACCACATCTAAATATGAAACAGATGTTGACCACCCTTGCACACCTCAGAGAGACTTATCAATCATTCTCACCAAAGTCTGTGCTCCTTCTCTGAGAATGCATTTGTGCCTTCGTTGATCTGCTTCTCCAATTGTTGTATTTCTCCTTTATGCAGATAATGTTAATACTCACCTATTTTTTATTAATAAATGCATATAAATTATTTGACCATTTAATAATGGTAATTGCTCTGTTTTCTACTTGAAAAGCCAAGGGCTTGACACTCTGCATTCCTCAGGCTTCATGATTATGCTACACTTCTTACACTGGTGGATGAGACAGTAAGAGTTGATTTCTTATTCTCAGCTCCAGACTTGTTCAGAGAATCCTTAGTTATATTTCTGGCAGTTATTTTGTTTCACTCAGTAATATAGATATTTTATGTTTAGTACTGAAAAAACCTCATTTATGATGATGAATTTGATTTCCCCTTAGACGTGATATCCCTTTAGAAGCTAATTCAGTTCTAACAGACTTAAAAACCTTTAGTGTTTTTTATTATAAAAGTAATTTATTCTTTAAAAATTAAAATAACTGAAGACATGGAAAAAGTAGAAAATGAAACTTCCCATATTGATGGTAAGAACAAGAGATAGAGTAAGGATCAGGAATGTCTGCCATATACATTACTGGTAATAAAAATAACAACAACAGTGATTAGCATTTTGACTAAGCTGTTTTGAAGGCCATCTGAAGTCTTGACTTTACCTACCTCACAAAATTGTTATTAGGTTTAAATGAAAAAGTGCCTGCTAATTGTAATACACTATCCAGATACAAACATTTTAAAATATGTTATTAACAGATGGTGTTGTGTGATTTTTGTGAAATAGAAGGCTTTGAAAAGCAAAGCAAATATGAATGTCCCAAGAGGCTATAGGTCTGGTTTTTTAAAAGCTTAGCTACCTAAAACCATTAAGGTAAAATAGCTCAGTTATTTATCAAAATTGATATACAGAACTATCTTAGCATATTAAATAATAACACTAATTATAAATTTAACACCAAATGAATTTTATAAGCATCAGCAGTGGAGCTTTCATGTGTATAACTAATCCTGTACTCCACCTCTTGTTTTATGAGGCTGACTCTCAAATATATCTCTATCCCTGGCCCATTGCTTCAGGCTAATGGTGTAATGGCAAAAGATAGAGTTAAAAGCAAAGTTATTCAAATACTCTTACTTTTGATTTCTCTATGATCAGGGAGAAGTATGTTCATATAAAAAGGGTCGACAAACAATGGTCAGAGGGAGCTAAAGGCCAAGGTAGTGAGATGATTGTAGGAAAGCACCAATGTTTTACTAAATAGGTCCAAGTCACTTGATCCAACAGAACTCCATTCCAGCCTTCTGACAGAACTAAAAGTTGAGCTTGCTTAACTGCTGTTGGGTAAGTTTAGACTAGGCAATGTTTCAGAATATCAGGTATGAAAAATCATTGTCTTGATTTTTAAAAAACTGAATGGCGAAGTTTACATACTGAACAGTTTAGTCTGATATCAATTCAGGTCAAAAGTCTGTATCCGATTATCAAGTGTCTGATGATACACATACTTAGAATAGAGATAGTTGATCCCTGAAAGTCCTTTGGTATCCCCTATTATGGTTTCTGAATCTCTGTCCTTAAGTAAATTTTAAGTGTGGCATAATTTTGCTCAGAAATAACTAATTCCGATGTTCTAAGAGTCACACTAGAGAAAATCAGACCTCGATCCTGAACAGAGTAAATAACTCCTCTGTATGATATGAATGCAGCTGAACAGGCACCAAGCCTCTATGATTCTGGCAGATCCCCAGGGATGCCTGACCTTTCCTGTAAAAGAGATTATTTTAGAACAGCATTTCTCAAAGTGTGTCCTGAATAACACTAGTGTACAGCATGTTATACCTGGAAAAGTGTTTTATGACCAAATAAGTTTAAGAAACACTTGGTTAAATATATTGCGAGAAGTAGCTTTATTGACATAATTCTTATAGCCTTTCATAAGCTAATGGAGACTGTGATCTTCTAAATGGGTCAATGATGTGTAGACGTTTTCAAGTTTTGTTGGTGATGAAATATATTTTGTGTGGAAAAACTTTAGTGACTGGTGCTCTTCAGACTTTTTTCTTCTCTATGCTTTTTTCTTCCATATGTTTTAAACTAAGCTCATTAGGTGGGAATTCATAACTAGTTTATAATTCTGCCAATATTGTGAAAACATACCAAAGACCATTTGATCAGCCATATCATTATACCAGTGATACTTGAAGTGAGGTCCCTGAACCAGAAGCAGCAGCTTCACCTGGAAAATTTTCAGAAATGCAAATTCTTGGCCCCCACCCCAGATCTACTGAGTCAGAGACTCTAGCAACGGGACCCAGCAATCTGTTTAACAAGACCTTCTGGTGATTCTGATGCACAATAAAGTTTGAAAATCCCTGAATTATACCAGTATATTGGGGGCAGGCTTGGACAAAAGAGGAAGGCAGTAGTGCCAGAGAGATGAGACTTCCTGTGTATTGGGTAAGAAATTGTAAGCAGCTCAGGAGTGGGTGATTAAAAGTCTATGAGGAAGTAGAGGTGAGCTACAACCTTGGGTAAGAGTCTCTCTGTTCTATGTATATAAAGAAGTTAGAATGAGAATGAACTACAGTGTAGTACATTAATTATAGCTATCTAAGGTATTCTGATATTAAAAATAAAATATTTTCATTTTAATAAAAGAAGAATATTGAAGGTTATATAGTGTAGTGTCGATGAGCATAACTTTGCATTCAGACAGACCTGGATTTAGAATTTTGCTCTACCACATATTAGCTCTATGGCCTGGCAAATCATGTTACTTCTCTGAGCTTCTGTTATTCTCAATGAAATGGATAATAGCCCCTAACAAATGGCTTGCTGTGTAGATTAGATAAAATGCATGTAAAGTGTTTAGCATGGTGTCTGGTAACTAGTAGCTATACAATAAATGGGAGTTCTTAACATTATGCTCTAGATTTGGCTTGGGATAAAGAAAGAAAGGGCTTGCCATGGCTTTGCAGATAGAAATCTGCCTATAGTAGAAAGTATCATATGATACAGGTCTGACTTGAGAAAAGGGAAAACATCAGAAGTGGGGAAATACCAGATGACATAACCACAGAGAAAGCTCAGTCAACTTAACAAAAAGGAGAGATAGAATGAAGCTTGATTGTAAGGTTTTCATTTATAATTTTAAAAGCTTGGCTAGAATGGAAGAGCTTAGCTAGAAGGTAAAGTCCCGTGGTGTCTGTTCCAGGTATCTGTGTTGTAATGTAGAGAAACTATAAGGAGTAATTTTAATGTAATCAAATTACTTAAAAATATATGTACAAAAGTATCCAAAGCAAACATAAGAAGGGAAATAATAAGAACTGAAATCAATGAGACTGAGAACAGAAAAACAATGGAGAAAATCAATAAAACCAAAAGATGGTTCTTTGAAAAAAAAATCAATGAAATTGATAATCCTTTAACAAGATAAAGAAAAAAGAAAGTACAAATAACCAAAATCATGAATAAAAGAGGAGGTATCACTACTGACTCCACAGACATTAATAGGATAATAAAGTACCCTATGAACAACTCTATGCACATACATTTTCCAATTTAAATGAAATGGACCAATTCCTTGAAAACCACAAACTACCACAACTCAGACAAGATGAGATAGATAAACTGATTAACCCTATATCTATAAAAGAACTAGAATTCATCATAGTAAACCTTCCAAAAAGAAAAATGCTGAATTTCACCAAATATTTAGGGGAAAAATCAATACATTTTCTATACAATCTTGTCCAGAAAACAAAAGAGGAAGGAACACTTACTAATGCTGGTAAGTGTTTTGAGACCAGCATCAAAAGAGACAAAGACAATACAAGAAAAGAAAACTATAAAACAACAACCCTCATGAATATAAACTCAAAAATCCTCAACAAAATGTTAATTCAAATCCAACAATATATAAAAAGAATAATATATTATCAACAAGTAGAGTTTATCCCAGGAATGCAAGACTGATTCAACATTTGAAAATCAATCAATATAATTCACCAAATTAACAAACCAAAAAAGAAAAAAAAGTATATAATCATCTCAGTTGATGCAGATAAAGCAGTTGACAGGATCCTACATTCATGCTTGATGATAAATCTGATAAAGGATATCTAAAAAAAAACCTACAGCAAATATACTTAATGGTGAAAGCCTGAATGTTTTCCCCCTACAATCAGAAACCAGCAAGAACATCTGCTCTCACCACTCCTTGAAGTCATTGACAATGGAAAAAGGGAAAAAAAAATAAAAGAATTCCAAATTTGAAAGGAAAAGAATAAAACACCCCTATTAGCAAATGACATGATTGTCTATGTAGACAATCCCAAGGAATCTACAAAAAACCTCTTGGAATTAATGTAAGTAAGTTTGGGACATCTGCAGGTTGGTAAGATGAACATACAAAAATCAACAGTATTTCTATACACTACCAATGAACAAGTGGAAATTGAAATAAAAACAGACGATATCATTCACAATACCTCCCAGGGAAATATTAAAGTATATATCAAAAAATATATGAGCTGTATGCTGAAAACTACAGAACACTGATGAAAGATATCAAATAAAGCCTAAGTAAATGGAAAACACACCATGTTGATGGACTGGAAGATTCCAAATAGTTATAATGCCAATTCTTTCCAAATTCATCTTTAAATTTTTTTTTTAACATCTTTATTGGAGTATAATTTATTTACAATGGTGTGTTAGTTTCTGCTTTATAACAAAGTGAATCAGTTTTACATATACATATGTTCCCATATCTCTTCCCTCTTGCATCTCCCTCCCTCCCACTCTCCCTATCCAACCCCTCTAGGTGGTCACAAAGCACCGAGCTGATATCCCTGTGCTATGCAGCTGTTTCCCACTAGCTATCTATTTTACGTTTGGTAGTGTATATATGTCCATGCCACTCTATCACTTTGTCACAGCTTACCCTTCCCCCTCCCCATATCTTCAAGTCCATTCTCTAGTAGGTCTGTGTCTTTATTCCCACCTTATCCTTAGGTTCTTCATGACTTTTTTTTTTTTCTTAGATTCCAGACGTATGTGTTAGCATACGGTATTTGTTTTTCTCTTTCTGACTTACTTCACTCGGTATGACAGACTCTAGGTCCATCCACCTCACTACAAATAACTCAATTTTGTTTCTTTTTATGGCTGAGTAATATTCCATTGTATATATGTGCTGCACCTTCTTTATCCATTTATCTGTTGATGGACACTTAGGTTGCTTCCATGTCCTGGCTATTGTAAATAGAGCTGCAATGAACATTTTGGTACATGACTCTTTTTGAATTATGGTGTTCTCAGGGTATATGCCCAGTAGTGGGATTGCTGGCTCATATGGGAGTTCTATTTTTAGTTTTTTAAGGAATCGCCATACTGTTTTCCATAGTGGGTGTATCAATTTACATTCCCACGGACAATGCAAGAGTGTTCCCTTTTCTCCACACCCTCTGCAGCATTTATTGTTTGTAGATTTTTTGATGATGGCCATTCTCACCGGTGTGGGATGATATCTCATTGTCATTTTGATTTGCATTTCTCTAATGATTAATGATGTTGAGCATTCTTTCATGTGTTTGTTGGCAATCTGTATATCTTCTTTAGAGAAATGTCTATTTAGGTCTTTGGCCCATTTTTGGATTGGGTTGTTTGTTTTTTTGATATTGAGCTGCATGAGCTGCTTGTACATTTTGGAGATTAATCCTTTGTCAGTTGCTTCATTTGCAAATATTTTCTCCCATTCTGAGGGTTGTCTTTTCATCTTGTTTATGGTTTCCTTTGTTGTGCAAAAGCTTTTAAGTTTCATTAGGTCCCATTTGTTTATTTTTGTTTTTATTTCCATTTCTCTAGGAGGTGGGTCAAAAAGGATCTTGCTGTGATGTATGTCATAGAGTGTTCTGCCTATGTTTTC
Source organism: Balaenoptera acutorostrata (assembly GCF_949987535.1). Lineage (NCBI taxonomy): Eukaryota > Metazoa > Chordata > Mammalia > Artiodactyla > Balaenopteridae > Balaenoptera > Balaenoptera acutorostrata. The sequence continues at coordinate 73,786,761 of NC_080085.1, forward strand.
CTCTAAGAGTTTGATAGTGTCTGGCCTTACATTTAGGTCTTTAATCCAGTTTGAGTTTCTTTTTGTGTATGTTGTTAGGGAGTGTTCTAATTTCATACTTTTACATGTACCTGTCCAGTTTTCCCAGCACCACTTATTGAAGAGGCTGTCTTTTCTTCACTGTATATTCTTGCCTCCTTTATCAAAGATAAGGTGACCATATGTGCGTGGGTTTATCTCTGGGCTTTCTATCCTGTTCCATTGATCTATATTTCTGTTTTTGTGCCAGTGCCATACTTTCTTGATTACTGTAGCTTTGTAGTATAGTCTGAAGTCAGGGAGCCTGATTCCTCCAGCTCCATTTTTCATTCTTAAGATTGCTTTGGCTATTCAGGGTCTTTTGTGTTTCAATACAAATTGTGAAAATTTTTGTTCTAGTTCTGTGAAAAATGCCAGTGGTAGTTTGATAGGGATTGCATTCATCTATAAATTTAATGCAATCCCAGTAAAAACTCCAGCAAGATTCTTTGTATATATACACAAGTGGATTCTAAAACTTATATGGAAGGATAAAGGTACTAGAATAGCCATAGCCATACTAATTTTGAAAAAAAAAAAAAAAAGCAAAGTTGGAGGACACACACTACTCAATATTAAAATCTATTGTAAAGCTACAATAATCAAGACTATGTGGTATTGGAGGAAAGATAGATACACAGATTGATGAAATCAGAAGAGAGAGTCAAGATATAGACCCAAGATTGTAAAGACAATTCAATGGAGAAAGGCAAGTCCTTTCAACAAATGGTACTGGAACAACTGAATATACACATGCAAAAAAAAAAGATGAACCTAAACCTAAACCTTTCACTATATACAAAATTTAACCCATAATGAATCATAGACCTAAATCTATGAAACTACAAAACTACAGTTTATAGTTTATAAAAAAAAAACTGTAAACCTATAAAAACTCATAGAAGAATACATAGGAACAAATTTTCATACCCTTGGGTAAGCAAAGACTTCTTAATTATGACATCAAAAGCAAAATTTGTAAAAGAAAAACTCACTAAATTGGATTTCACCAAAATTAAATCCACTAAATTGGGTTTCACCAAAATTAAAAACTTTGCTATGCTAAGTACACCATAAATAGAATGAGAAGACAAGCCACAGTCTGGCAGACAATATTTGCAAATTGTGTATCTGATAAAAGACTTGTATCCAGAATACATTTTAAACACTCCCAAACCTCAACAATAAGAAAACAAACAACCCAATTACTAAAAATGGACAAAAGATTTTGACAAACAATTAACCAAAGAAGATAAATGGATGACAAATAAGCATGTGAAATATACTCAGCATCATGAGTCATCAGGGAAATTTAAATTAAAGCCATGAGATACCATTAAATACTTATTAGATTGGAAATAAATAGTAATAAAAACCTGACACGAGCAAGTGCTGACAAGGATGAGAAGCAATTGGAACACTCTACCATTGCTGGTGGAACTACAAAGTGGGTGCAGCCACTTTGAAAAAGAGTTTGGCAGTTTCTTACAAAGTTAAGTATAGACTTACCATGAGAATCATCAATCACACTTCCAGGTACTTATCCTAGAGAAGTTAAAACTTATGTTTACACAAAAGCCTACATGCAAATATTTATTACAGCTTTATTCATAATTGCCCCAAACTGGAAACAGCCCAGAGGCCCTTCAACTTTTGGACATCCATACAATGGAACACTACTCAGCAGTAAAAAGGAATGGATTTTATACATGTAATAACATGGATGAATCTTAAGTGCACTTTACTAAGTTAAAGAATGCAGACCCAGAAGGATACATATTATATTATTCCATTTATGAGTTTATGGAAAAGATAAATCTATAGGACAATGGATACCAGGGGTTAGTGCTGAGAAGAGGGTCTGAATACAAAGTGGGTAGCATGAGGGAATTCTTTGGGGTATTGGAATTGTTCTTTATTCTATCAGTGATGGTGATTTCAAGGATTCATGCATGCATTAAAATTCATAGAACAGTACACTAATAGAAAATTTAATTTTACTGTATGTCAACTAAAAATAATAGTAATGAACAATTTTTTTTTTTTAAATCCAGATAGCCATTAGCACTGGGATTATGACTTCCTGATGGGCAGGTCAGGCATACGTGGCCCAAAGGAAGCCTTCAGTCTCCTTGGTGAGTACTTTCTTGAAGGAGAGGGTTAGTATTAACTGTGAGGCCATGAATTACTAACAGGTTATATCCAAAGAAAACAGTTATCTATTATCAAGTAGGCATTCCTTACTCTGATCATAGGAAGAAGTCATCGGGAGGGCATTTCCCCTGGTTTTCTGTCCTCTCAGACCTTATTTCAAGACCCACCAAATGTGCATTTGTGTAGCTATATAAAAAGGTTGATATTTGTCAGTGTCATTCTTTGGGGGAAATTAATTACTTGTGAGTAGAGTAACCATGACTACCTTTCTATTTTCTTCTTCTCCCTCCTCCCTTTTAAAAGCAAAACCAAAATATTAAAATTGTCATATGCTTCTGTATAGGTAATTCTGCAACAGATTAGAAATGACTATAAATATACACACGAGTCAGAGGTGTTACAGTTCATTCATAGTGTACCCTGCTAATTTTTATGATTTAAACAATAAAAAGTATGGCAATTAGCCACTTTCATTTTCTGGCAATGTTAAATGAAGCAGATTATTTAGGATCTAAAATAAACAGGTTTATTTTATTATAAATCAAAGCCAAATGGACATTCCAAGTGGGCTAACAACTTTCTTTTTAGCATGGCATTTGCAACATCAAAATCTTCTATCTGCTTTATTTTTAGTTAAATTAGATAAAATTGAAGTGATTCCCTTAGAAAGGACATTTTTCTAAAGGAGCCATTTTCTCTAAAAGTCCAGATAGTAAATAATTTAGGATTTACAGGCCATAGAGTCTCTTACTCAACTACTCAACTTTGCCTTGCACTGCAAAAGCAGCCATAGATAACGTGCAAAGAAATGAAAGTGGCTGTGTTACAATAAGATTTTATTTACAAAAAAAATGTGTCAGCCATAGCTTGCCAACCCTTGCAATATAGGGGATGATAAGCTTTCTTTGATGTTGCTGCAACGGATAGAAAGGCTGAACAATGAAAATGGGTCTTTTCTCACACTGCTCAGAAAAACTAACTCCAAACGGGTCAAAGACTTAACATTAGACCTGATGTCATAAAACTCCTGGAAGAAAATGTAAGGAAGAAGCTCCTTGACATTGGTCCTTGCAATGATTTCTTGGATATGATGCCAAAAGCAGAAACAACAAAAGCAAAAATGAACCAGTAGGACTGCATCAAACTTAAAAGTGTCTGCACAGCACAAGAAGCAGTCAATAAAATAAAAAAGCAACCTACAGAATGGGAGAAAAATTTTGCAAACTGTATATCAAATAAGAGGTTAATATTCAAAAAAGAACTCACTCCACTCAATAACAGCAAACAGTCCAATTAAAAATGGGCAGTGAACTAAATAGACATTTTTCCAAATATGACATCCAAATGGCCAACAGATACATGAAAAGATTCTCAACATCACTAATCATCAGGGTAATGCAAATCAAAACCACAATGAGATATCACCTCATACTTGTTAGAATGGCCATCATCAAGAAGACAAGGAAGGGACTTCCCTGGTGGTCCAGTGGGTAGGACTCTGCACTTCCACTTGCAGGTTCGATCCCTGGTCGGGGACCTGCAAGCTGTGCAGCATGGCCAAAGAAACAAAAAAGAAAAAAGAAAAGAAAAATGGAGGGTCCTCAAAATTTTAAAAATGCATCTACCATATGATCCAGCAATTCCACTTCTGGGCAAAGATCAACCCAAATATCCAAGAATGCCTTGCTCTATTTGTAATATGGACAATTATGCAGTCATTAATATTATATCATAGAAACTCATTTAATTTAATGGATAATGTTCATAAAATAATAAATTAACAAATGGAAAAGTAGGTCATGTAAGATGTGATTTCATTTTGGTAAAGAAAAAAATATGCATATATAGAAAAAAGACTAGAAGGATACAACAAAATGCCATTTTGAAATAAGTATTTATAAGAATTTTTATTTGCTTTATGTTTTACTGTTTTCCATATTTCCTACAATGAATATACGTTTATTTTGTAATATGAAATATTATTTTAAAGCAACATTTATTTTTCTTTCCTAATTCTAGCAGTAATTCATGTCTACTGTAAAATATTTGGAAAACCTAGCAAGTTATAAAAAAGAAATAAAGCCTCTGCAATACCACCACCAGCAGGAGACTGTTTTGCACATTGTATATTATGATGGTTTCATCCACAGGTAATAGAAAACTTGACTCAATGTGGCATAAACAATAAGGATATTTATTATCTTAATAAGGATCCCAGAGGTAGGAAGAGATTCAGAGATGGTTGATTCAGCAGCTCAATGATATCATTATGTTGTTAATTCTGGAGGCGGGGGTGTCTCTCGAACCTGTTCTCCACAGTATTCTACAGTAATTTCCTCTTATGTTTATATGATACTTGCCAGTAGCAACCAGGGTTACAGCCTTCCTCATTCACATCCAGCAGCAGAAATAATATCTCTCTCACACAATCTGGAAGAACAAGTTGATTGGAAGCCCTTCAGTGGAACTGGACCAACTTGGGTCATATGCTCACTCCTCGATCTATTAGACTTACCTCTGGAAAAAGAAGTAAGGTCTGTTTTCCCTGAGGCATATGAACGGAAATGGGAAAGAATGGATACCTAAACAAGATTGAGATTATTTAGAAAAGAGGAAGGGGAGAATGGTTATTAGAGAATCAACAAACAATGTTTATTATGTATATATTACTTTTATAAAAATACATCACTTATGTATGTCAACATCTTTGTACATCTCACAGATCCTATAATCCTCTTTTGCAAAAATAAAAAGTAGTACTTGATAAATGTTTGATAATTTCTTGAAGACAAGTCTTTTATTCTACTTATGTATCTCCCTTGTTACCTAGCAGACTACTGGGAGCTAGAATAATAAAATCTGAGGGTTGGAAAGTAACCTAACTATCATCTTATTCTATGCTACCATGTTCAAGAGGTTCTCAAAAGTCTGTAGCAAATATCATTTTTTTTATGTGGACCATTTTTTTAAAGTCTGTATTGAATTTGTTACAATATTGCTTCCATTTTTTGTTTTTCTGTTTTTTTGGCCCTGAGGCATGTGGGATCTTAGCTCTCCAACCAGGGGTTGAACCTCCACCCCCTGCATTGGAAGGCAAAGTCTTAACCACTGGACCGCCAGGAAGTCCCTGCAGCAAATGTCACTGAATGATTTCTTGGTTGGTTATTTCATCTATTTACTATCTCCTTAATTGAGAAGCTAGTGACTAGCTTTCCAGATGTTCCCACATGATACGGCTGCATCTCCTTCCCAAACTCCCTCCCTCCTTTCTTTCTTCCTCTCTATTTTAACATTTACTTATTAAACTGTAAGAAAAATGCACATTTGGTTAGAAAATTCAAATGATACAGTAGGGTATAAAGTAAAAACTGAAATCCTCCTGATCTTCCCCCACTCACCCCCCCATAGGTAAATAATGTTAGCAGTTTTGTGTGTATTGTGTGTATTCTCCTAGAAATTTAGATAGATAGATAGATGATAGATAGATAGATAGATAGATAGATAGATAGATAATGTATGTATGTATACATATATATTTATATACATAGACACATATACAAATATTCTGAAATGCGCTTTCTTCTCCAAATAATTTATCATGGGCAATTTTTACATAAATATCATCTTGAAAATTCTCACTCATAAAAAGCTGCATAATATTCCAGTGTATGGAGGCATTATAAATCAATCTCCATACCTGTGAACATTTAGGACCCATGTGCTTTTTCTGTATTTCAAGCAATGTTGTAACATATTCCGAGTTATGGCCACATTTTCAAACTCTGTTATTATACTAAATCTATAACAAATAAAATTTTATGCGTGAAAATCCTTGAAAACTGAAGAAAATGAATCTGAGGGATGCTTATCAATAAAAACTATTAAGCCTAAAAATATTGATTGTATACTAAGTTACATAAACAAGATTTTGTTTAAAAACCAAAATATTAAATAATAAAAGCAGAACTATTTAGTTGGGTGGGACCATTTGAAACAGATATTACTGAGCAGAAAATGACCCAGTTACTAAAGGCAAAAGCTGCACAATCAAAAATTGCAACTATACAAAGTATTCAAATTTAATAGAAGCAGTAAACAGTGTGCAGTTGGATGATAAAAGCTAGGATAAATAATTATAGCAGTGTAATATAAATGTGGTAGGGGAAGAGATAAGAATACTGAGAAAAAAATCACGAACACTCCCAAGGAGAATAGATTGACCATGTTCTTGAACTTTTATAACAAGAGGTGATATTCATTAAATGATAATGTTCCCAGCATTGTCCCAATGTAAGTGTAATATTAGGTACAATCACACTACAAAGATATATTCTGTCATAAAAGCTACTTTTCAAAAACGATCACCACTACACATACGTATATACCATACATAACAGGAGATTGACTTGATCTAGATTGACAGGGAATTCCTTGAGGGTAGCAATGGTGTCTAATTACATTTCTATCACCAGGAATATGGCTGGAATTGGCTTCTTTTTCCTATAGATGAATGTGCTTCACCAAGAGCATATAGACTCACAAGATATAGGTAAATCGCAAGCATTCTTAAATGTCTGCCTCCGTTTTGCTCTAGACCTAATGGAGGAAGAAAGTGAGAATCCATAGCTGAGCTAATGATTATAGCCCTCACTACTACAGGTAGGATATGGGATATACCCTGTGGCAAAGAATGGTGTAGTCTTCCTGATAGCCTGAGAGTTTCCAAGGTAATTGAGACCTTTCATATGTAGTTGGAGGAGGAATAGAACCTTCACTAGTGATACAGTAATAGCCCCACTAGATTCATGACCATGATTGCTTTAGGCTGATCTATAGAGACAAACACTGGATCCTCACCTTTACAGGGTCACTAAGTGAAATGCTGATTTTCATGGACTTTTAATGAGGGTGGCCAGACAATTAGAGACTTGGCTGCCATAATAAAATTAGCCTACCAACATTTTAAATCACATAGCCAGAAGCCAAGTGCAAACTTCTATTTCAAACTTAGCATTGATATTTAAATTCAAACTTCTTTATTACAAACATGTTGCCTTAGTGAGCTTTATTATTTAAGGACTATAGCTTCAATTCATTTATGGAAGTATCTGATGATCAAATAAAGAAAATGACATTATGAAGTAACATTTACTTCAGGAGGTACAGTCCATGAAAGAATTTGTCTCAGGAATACCTTACTAAGACATAGTTTGAGAATGTTTATTACTTGTCTCATATCAAACCCTGAAACATAAGAGAGAGACTGGTAGAGACTCAATTTCCTTATCTAACTCCACTCTTAAAGGAAGTATTTAATTTGTGTCTCACAGGCCCAATAATTAGAGATAAGGCCAAGGGGAAAGGGAAGGAAATTAACATTATTTTAAGAACCTACTCTGTGTTGAACTAGACAAGTTTTTTAACCAGAAAAATATATCTCCTTGCTTTTGAATCCCTGTGAATCCTTGTCTGATGATCCTGCATGAATTCTTGTAATAACCTTAATAGGTCTCTCTACTTTTAAATTCATGTCTCCCACACCATCACTCTCCCCAACCATCCATTGTATCAGCACCATCTTTCTTTAGCTAGGCATCTGTTCAAAGCTCTTTAGAATCTCATCATTCTTCTGCGTAATCAAGTCTGAACTCCTTAGCTTTACTTTCAAATACCTGGTACTTTGCAATCAATCTTGATCTTTACTCACATATTCTCTCCCTGCTTCCAACTCCTCCCCACCCACCCACTGAACCTTCCAGCCCATGGATGCCTTATTATGGATGGCTATTGAATGTTATAAAGAAATCTCAACACTTATTTCTAACATAGGATAGTAATTAACTATCTCTTTTAAAGAGGTTATTTGCTGAATCAAACTTACAGTGTTCTTTTATTACATATTTTATAATAACATTGACATTTCATGTTTTATACTTTCAAGGAAAAAAATCTCCATTCTCCTTTCCAGTCCCATGACCTTAATACCATCTAATTGCTGATAGCCCTCAATTTTACATCAACAGCCTACTTCTCACATTTCCACTGCCTACGTGGCATCTCCACTTGGATATAATAGACATTTAAAACTGAACATAACCAAAACAAAACTTTTATTTCCCTATGAAAAACCCCATACCTGGTCCAGTCTCCTTCACCTCAGTAAATACTACTACCTTCCTTACAGTTGCTTGGGAAGGAATCTTTTCAGTCATTCATAATTTCACTCTTTCCTTCATAATCCACATATAAGCTGTCAGCAGGTCCTGTCAGAAATTTATTAAAATATATCTTGAATTCATTCACTTCTCTGTCTCTCCAACTGTATTATCCCTGTTCAAGTAACTATTATTTCTCCTCTGGACTACGACAAAAATCTCCTAACTTGTCTCCCCGTGTGTTATAAGCTGAATTGTGTCATTCCTACCCCAGATCTGTATGTTGAAATCCTAACACCCAGTACCTCAGAATGTGACTGTATTTGGAGGCAGAGCCTTTAGAGAGGTAATTAAGTTAAAAGGAGGTGATTAGGGTGAACCTTAATCCAATATGACCAGTATCCTTATGAGAATAGATCAGGGACTTCCCTGGTGGTACAGTGGTTAAGACTCCACACTTCCACTGCAGGGGGCATGGTTTTGAGCCCTGGTCCAGGAAGATCCCACATGCCGCAGAGCAACTAAGCCCGTGCGCCACAACTACTGAGCCTGCGCTCTAGAGCCCGTGAGCCACAACTACTGAGCCCGCATGCCACAACTACTGAACCTGCATGCTGAAACTACTGAAACCCATGCGCCTAGAGCTTATGCTCCGCAACAAGAGAAGACACCGCAATAAGAAGCCCGCGTGCTGCAATGAAGAGTAGCCCCCACTCGCCGCAACTAGAGAAAGCCCACGAACAGCAACAAAGACCCAACGCAGCCAAAAAAAGAAAAAAAGGAAAAAAAAAGAATAGATCAGGACACAGACATACACAGAGGGACGATCATGCGAAGACACAGGGAAAAGACAACCCATCTACAAGCCAAGGAAAGAAGCCTCAAAAGAAACCATCCCAGCTAGCACCTTGATCTCAGACTGTAAGCCTCCAGAATTATGAGAAAATAAATTTCTTTTGTTCAAACCACCCCAGTCTGTAGTACTTTGTTATGGCAGACCTAGCAAACTAACACATTTTATATTGGTTTTCTGTTGCTGCATAACAAATTACCACAACTTTAGCAGCTTAAAACAACACCCATTTATTAGCTCACAGTTCTGTAGGTCAGAAGTCTGGCATGACATGACTGTGTTCTGTGCTCAGAGTATCAAAAAGGCTGAAATTCACATGTCAGCTGGACTGAGTTCTAGTCTGGAGGCTCTGAAGAAAAATACACTTCTGAGTTGATTCTTGTTTTTGGCAGAATTCAGTAAGACTGAGGTCCCCATTTCCTTGCTGACTGTCAGCCAGGAACTGCTGTCAGGTCCTTGAGGCTACCTGCATTTCTTGCCATGTGGCTCCTTCATCTTCAGGCTAGCAATGCTACCAATCAGAGAAGACTCTGCTTTTAAAGGGCTTACCTGATGACATCATAGCCACTCAGGTAATCTCTGTATTTTAAGGTCAGCTGATTTGGGACCTTCATACATCTGCAAAACCCTTTCACAACATTACCTAGATTACAGTTTGAATAACTGAAAGAAGGTACGTCTTCCTCAGAGGCCCACAATCTTGGGGAGCCATATTATTAGAATTTTGCCTAGCACACCCTGCTTTTTCTCTTGTCCTCATATGATCCATTCAGCACATGATTCCTCTAAGATAGCTTTTAAAAACGTAAATCAGATATAACACCCTTGCTTGAAACACTCCAATAGTTTCCTATTGCACTGGGAATAAAATTGACCCCTTAACTATAGACTGGAAATAGCTTTTACTACTACTGTATCAACTCAGATAGAGTGCTTTGATCTGCAGCTGTGATAATAGCTTAACATTGAGACTGATGCTTTTTTAGAATCTTCCACTGTCACACTCTGATCCCAGAGATTGTATCACATTTTCATTTATAATTTCTATATTAGTGGCTCCTAAATGTACTTCTACAGCCCCAACCTCTCCTCTGATTTCTAGTCTCATATATTCAACTGCCAGCTTGACATGTCTATCTAGATGTCTGATAGGAATCTCAAATTAAAAACATTCAAAACAGAACATTTTTTTGTCTCCCTCCTCCCTCAATAAAAAAACCTATACTTCCCCATCTCTGTAAATGCTTCTATCTTCAATAAAATTGCTCAGGGTACAAACTTCAGTCATTCTTGATTCCTCTTTCCTTCACAGTCCATATATAATCCATCATCAAGTCTTATCAGTGATATATACAAAATATATACTGAATGCATCTACTTCCCTTTATCTCCACTTTCACTGCCCTGGTCCAAGTCACCATCTTCTCTTGTCTAGATTAGTGCACTATTACTTTAACTGGTTGCCCTGCTTCCACTCTTGCCCACTAAAACCCGCTCTCTGCATAATAGACAAATCCTAATTGTTTAAAAATTGTGAATTAGATCATTCATCTTCACTATAAATTATCCAGTGGCTTTCCATTGTACTGATAACAAAATCCAAACTGCTGACTATGGCTCCCCAAACCCTAAGTGGTCTGTCCCTCTACCTACTTCTCTAATGATCTAGCCACATTGGCCAGACTTGTTTTCATCTCAGGGTTTTTGCCTTTGCTGTTCTTTCAGCCTAGATCTTCTCATGCCTGCCTCCTTCCCATCACTAGGTCTCAGCTCAAGTGTCCCCTTGATCTCCATACGTAAAATACCCTCCCAAACCTACCCCCATTCTTATGCTAGTCACTCTCTATCACATTGCTCTGTTTCATTTCTTCAGTATTACTTACGTCTATCTGAAATGGTCTTATTTACCTATTTAGTGTCTTTCTCTTCCCACTAAACTTATAAGTTCCATGAGAAGAAGAATACTGGCTGTCTGGTTCGCTGCAGTATCCCCAGCACCTGGAATAGTGCATGACATGGAGTAGTCACTCAACAAATACTTATTGACTGAACAAACACATGAATGATCATCTGGATTTAAATGTACTCCCTCACGTTACCAAAACTTGGTTTTTTGGACCGTGTTCTTCCCTAAAGGCAGCTAGTCATTTTGCCCTGACTCTTTCTCTACTCTCCACCTTGGGCCAGTCTCAGTTCCCATCAGTCTTAACATCTTCCCTCCTTACCACTGAGAACTCCTAAAAGGCTTAGTGATCAGGGCTGAGACTTTTTATTGGCTTTTAACATTATGTAGGTTTTGTGTGTACAATATTATACTTTGACATCTGTATACACTACAGCGTGAACATCACCAAAGGTTTAGTTTCCATTTGTCACCATACAGCTGATCCCCTTTATTCATTTTGTCCCTACCCCCCTTCTCCTCTGGTAACCACTACTCTGTTCTCTGAATCTGTCTGTTTGTATGTGTTTAGTTTGGTTTGTTCATTTATTTTGTTTTCTTTTGTTTTGTTTTTATATCCAAAGAAGGCATACAGATGGTCAACAGGCACATGAAAAGATGTTAAACATGACTAATCATTAGGGAAATGTAAATCAAAACCACAGTGAGATATCAACTCACGCCTGTTAGAATGACTATTATCAAAAAAGGCAAGAGATAACAAGGGTTGAAAAAGATGTGGAGAAAAGGGAACCCTCATACACTGTTGGTGAGAATGTAAATTGGTGCAGCCACTATAGAAAAACAGTATGGAGATTACCCCCCAAAAAATTCAGAATAGAACTACCATATGATCCAGCTATTCCACTTCTGGGTATTAATCTGAAGAATACAAAAACACTAATTTGAAAAGGCATATGCACCCTTATGATCATTGCAGCATTATTTACAATAGCTAAGATATGAGAATTTTAATAGGTTTTTTGTGGGTTTTGGTAGATGGCTACAATTAACTCCAATCAATAATGCACTTTTGGGCTTCTCTGGTGGCACAGTGGTTGGGAATCTCCCTGCCAATGCAGGGGACACGGGTTAGAGCCCTGGCCCGGGAGGATCCCACATGCCGCAGAGCAACTAAGCCCATGCACAACAACTACTGAGCCTGCGCTCTAGAGCCCCTGAGCCACAACTACTGAGGCCGCATGCCACAACTACTGAAGCCCCCGCACCTAGAGCCCATGCTCTGCAACAAGAGAAGCCACTGCAATGAGCGCGCACACCACAACAAAGAGTAGCCCCCATTCACCGCAACTGGAGAAAGCCTGCGCACAGCTATGAAGACCCAATGCAGCCAAAAATAAATAAATTTATAAAAAAAATAATAATGCACTTTTTATCAGAACCATGCATAAGACAAGTATGGTGGAAGTCCCTGTTCTCAAACAGAAGATCCAATGTAAGGGCTGTTTTATTGTGATTAAAAAAAAAAAAAAAATATATATATATATATATATATATATATATATACACACACATAATTTTTCAGCCAAAATGGTTTTCTCTCTTAATAAAGGATTGACACCCAAGAAAGCCAGGGCTGTTATTGAAGAAAAATAGTAAGATTTTTATGATACTAGAACTAATGGTTTCTAACTATTAGAAGCAACTATATACACAACCTTCTCAAGAGAATCACTAGCAACCATGTTATTTGCCATATTTGTGCTTTCAGGAAGGGACAAAAACAACAGCTCTGTGTTTGGTTAAAGGTCATAAACGCTGTCAATTAAGAGCAATATATCTGGGGCTCCCACCTGCCCACAAGCATGGGTTTCCATTCAACTATCTGCATTTTAACAAATACACATCTCAATGGCTGGAAAAGCACTAAATTCTAGGTAGCACACCTAATCATGTGCTGAAATACAAACTTCTCATTTATAGTAGTGATACAGATGATTGATTACTTAATGAAACCATAGCAAATAGTGTACAGTGTTATACTGAAATATTGAAGCTGTTTCTCACCTAAAGATGGAACAGAATCAAATATTATTAGCAGGGAAGAATAATTAGGAAATTCATGACATTGATTGTAGTTTGTAGCTCTATTGTAAAAAAAAATAATCATCTGTTAGCTTAAGACTGTCCAGGGTTTGGGATGTTTTACAGCCTATCCAGGGCCACTGACAGAGAAATAAATATCAAGGCCATATAAGTAGCAAGTTAATCACCTGCTTATTTTTTAATATCATGCAGTAAAATTGAATTTTTTCTTTTGGTGTACAGTTCTATGAATTTTTTTTATTGAAGTATAATTGATTTACAGTATTACATTAGTTTCAGGTGTACAACAGAGTGAATCTATATTTTTATAGATTATACTCCATTTAAAGTTATTATAAAGTATTGGCTATATTCCCTGTGCTGTACAATATATCCTTGTAGCTTATTTGTTTTTTACATAGTAGTTTGTACCTTTTAATCCCCTACCCTTACGTTGCCCCTCCACCCCTCCCTCTCCCCACTGGTAACCACTAGTTTTTTCTCTATATCTGTGAGTCTGTTTATGTTTTGTTCTGTTTTGTTATATTCATTTGTCTCATTTTTTAGATTCCACATATAAGTGGTAACATATAACATGCATATATTTGTGTAACCACCACAACAATCAGTGTACAAAACTGTTCCATCACTCCCCAAAATTCCATTGTCACCTCTTTATAGTCACACCCGCTCCTAACTCCCATCCCTGGCAACCACTGATCTGTTTTCTGTTCCTACAGTTTGATCTCTAAACAATGTTATGTAAACAGAATCAAACAGCATGTAATCTTTTGAGACTGAATTCTTTTACTCATATAATATTCTCCAGATTTATCTAAGTTGTTCTTCCCTTTTTACTGTTGAGTATCATTTCATTGTATGAATGGACTATAGTTTGTATACCCATTTACCCATTGCAGTACATCCTGGTTGTTACCAGGTTTTGGCAATTATAAATAGAGCTGCTATAAATATTCTTGTATAGGTATTTGTGTGAACATAGCTTTCATTTCTCTAGAATAAATACCAAATAATGTTCAGATTTAGGTCTACCATTTAATTATTTATTTTCTGTTTGTACCATCCATCTTTCTCTCCTCTGTTTCCCATTTCCTGTCTTCTTTTGGATTATTTGAATATTTTTTAGTTTTCCATTTGGTTTTACCTATTGTATTTTAAGTATATCTCTTTACACAACTTTTTAAGTAGTTGCTTTAGGGATTACAATATATAGACTCACCTATTTCACAGTATATCTAGAATTAATATTTTACTATTTAAAATGGAATGTAGAAACCTTACCACCATACAAGTCCTTTATACTCCCCCTTTTCTGATGTTATTCTCATGTATATTACATCTACATACATTAGCAGCAGCATAAGATAATGCTATACATTTTGCTTTCAACAGTCAAACATATTTTAAAGAACTCAAGAGAAGAATTGTCTATTATATTTGCCCATAGTTTTACTCTTTCCCTTGCTCTTTCCTTCTTTCTGGTGTTCAAAGTTTCCTTTCCTTTCTGTTTCAAGAACTTCCTTTAGCCATGCTTTCAGAACATTTCTGCTGGCTATGAATTCCCTTAGTGTTCCTTCATTTGAGAATGTCTTTATTTCACCTTTATTTCTGAATAATATTTTAGTCAGATATAGAATACTGGGTTGGCAATTCTTTTCTTTATAGCCCTTGAAAAAAAAATGGCCACTTCTTTCTGGCCTCAATTGTTTCTGATGAGAAATCTGCAGTCATTTGAATCATTTTTCTCCTGTAGTTAATGTGTCATTTTTCTCTGGCTGCTCTCTAGTTCTCAGCAGTTTGATTATGATGTGCCTGGGCATAGATTTCTTTGGTTTTATCTTGTTTGGAGTTTGCTCAGTTTCTTGACTCTGTGTGTTAATATCTTTCATCAAACTTGGTAAGCAGTCAGCCATTATTTCTTCAACTATTTTCATCACCATATGGTTTCTTCTCCTTTTCTGGAACTCCAACGGCATGAACATTAGCTCCTCTTGTTGTTGTACAGGTCCCTGAGGCTCTATTAACTTTTTTCAATCTTCTTTCTTTCTGTTGCTCAGATTGGATAATTTCTATTGATCTATCTTCAAAATCACTAACTCTTTGTTATCTTCCTTCTACTATTGAGCCCTTCCAGTGACTTTTTATTTTGGTTGTAGCATTTTATGTTCTAAAATTTCCATTTGGCTTTTCTTTATGCTTTATGTTTCTTTGCTGATTCTTTCTGTTTATATTGGTTTAAGAATATTTATGATTTTGTGTCTGAACACCATAATAATAGCTGCTTTAAATACCTTGTCAGATAATTCAAAAATATGTGTTGCTTTGTCATTGGCATTTGTTAATTTTTTTTCCTCATATGAGTTGAGATTTTTGTGGTAATTCATATGCTGAGTAATTTTTTGTATTTGTATTGTAAGCAATACTTTATGTGACTTTGGTTCTTGTTTATATCCTATTGATAATATATATATTTTTGCTTCAGCAGGCACTTGATCTGGTTAAGTCAAGTGAATGGAGAAAAGACCCAGAGGATTTTCCAACAGTCTCTGAACGTTAGGGGTTCCCTTTTCTTCTTGAGCTAGAACTAGTAGGTTTCTCCTGGATCTCTTTATCTCTGTCTCTATCTCTCTGTTTCTCTCTCTCAGTACTCACTTCCATTTAAGGCATCATTGAATTCAGGCTACAGGATACCAGAGGAAAACAATGGTAAACTCACAATTGGTTCAGTGACATTTCAAATTCAAGTGTGCTTTCCTTTTCCTCCTGTTGATATTTACTTTTCAGAGACCTCAAATAGCTGCATCATGCATTATGTGCAAGTTCTATTGTTGCATCTATAAGAGAAAATGGTTGCTATGTGTTTACTCCATCTTACCTAGAACTGGATTCCTTGCCTGTTTTGTTTGTTTGTTTGCTTGTTTAAGGGACAAGCATGAAACATTGTGGTGTAATGACAATGTCCCATGTTTCAGAGTCAGACTACCTGTGCTTTGTCTTATCAGTTGGGTAATTTTTGTAAAGTAGCAACCACACTGTGTCTTGTTTCCTCAGCTGTAAAACTGAAATAACAAAAGTATCTGTCTCAATGCATTGTTGGGAGATTAAAGGAGATAAATGACAGAAGCAGAGGATACATTAAGAGGCATAGAGTAGACAGATTGAGAGACAGACAGAAACAGATGAAAAAAAGGCCAACAGAAAGAAATTGTAAGAAACAAGGGGGGACAGAAGCTACAGATATAAAACATTCCTTTTCCATCTTCTGCCAAACATGCACAAACACACACACACACACACACACACACACACACACACATAGTGCAATACAGTGTAGGTAAAGACACAAAGAGAATAAAGAGTGATATAAGAGAATAAGAAGAACAAAGAGAGACATGGGGTCAAGAATGAATATTTGTCTTGCACTCTTTTGAAATATAACAGCCTAAACATTTTACTAAATTGCTTAGCGACATGGGCATTTAAAAGGCTATTATTGCCTTTGGGTTAAGTGTTTTTCATCTTCATTTCATTTCTGAGGTAATTAAAGCCTCATGAACCTTCTGTGCTAGAATGTAAGCTCCACAAGGACATGAACTTTTTGTCTGTTTTGATCACTGATATATCTCAAGTACGTGGACTATTTCTTGGCACTTGCTTAGTTCTCTATAAAATGCTTATCAAATGCATGAATAATTCAGTTTATCTTAATTTAGAAATTTTTGCTATTGGCCTTTGATTGTTTAGTTTCTTGATGTTTATGGAGGAAATCTTTTTAAATGATTTATAATCTTTTGTACTTCATATAAAATTTGTTTTAGTGTATAGATTTTTAATAAAGAGTTTAAAGTTAGCATAGCAAATGTTTGAAAGATACTTAGGGATTTTAAATCTCACTTTGTTCTTTGAGTGTAACATAAACATTTAAAAAATGTATTTACATTATTAATTTGCATAGCAAAGCATTTGCTATGCTAACTTTAAACTCTTTATTAAAAATCTATACACTAAAACAAATTTTATATGAAGTCCTTTATAATCTGTAACTGAATATACTGGCTATAAAATTGCACATCATAAAACTGAATTTCTTTTTAAATGATTTATAATCTTTTTGTACCTTCAGATTCATGTCTCCAAATAGTCCAAAGAAGAGCTGATTTATTATCTGCTAAAAGAAAAATATGGACTGAGCTTCAATTATAGTTGCAAAATATAGCATGGCTTAATGTTTATGTGACTATGCAGATATACATTTCATTCATTGACAATATGAATCATTTAATATTCCTTCTACTCAAAACCACTCAAAGCTCTTAATGGTAGTTGGAACATTTAGCTTGTGAAATTTAATTTTACACCTACTGGTATGCTGCTTTGTACCATTGTTAATCAATTCTTTGAAAATATGCCAATCTTTTCTGCCCAAGCTAGTTTTTAAATTTCTTTACAAGATGGATCCAGTCACTGTTTTCTCTTGAGTCTTCCATAAGACCTCTTCCAAGGCTTGGTTCAAAGTAGTTTCTCAATTAAACATGTATTCATTGATCAATCCGGTCAACAAATATTTATTGAGGATCTTCAACTTTGCGCCAGTTATTTTTCTAGGTATTGCCTGCAAATTAGTGATTAGAGTCCTGTAAAAATGTGAATAATGCACTAATGGATTGTCTTAGTCTGATTAGAAACCAATTTATAGTTTCCCAAGTGGGATAGTTGGTTGTGCTCCCTGTAAATGAGAGGACCTTTACACAGAAAACACAGACTTACACTGTATTAGTGAAATAAAAGCAAATTCTAATTTCACCTAGCCCAAAAGTAAGTAAGGAATTCTAGTCTCTCACTACTCCAAGAAGGGTAGAACATATTCAGACAGCATAAAAGGAGGGTGGGCATCATTACAGGAGTCTTCAATTTGGCAGGGAATTTGGTCTGCTTTGTCAAGTTGGTCCAGTCAGGGGAAAAACAGCAATCCTCCCAGTGGGCCTCTGTAAATATATCTGAAAAACTTAGACTCGGGCCTCCAAAGAGAAAACAAGCCACAGGATCTTTTTTTTTTTTTTTTTTAAGGCTGAGTGTAGTCATAAGTTTTATATGGACTGTGCATGCAAAATTCTTTTAACAATCTTTTAAAATTATGTTGCTAAGAATCAATCATACTCCTATATTTAAAAAATAACCTTTGTACCTAAGTTCAGATCACCCTCTCATAATAAAGTAAATTCAGCCAGATTTTAAGGACGATGGTCTTCAACTACTTTAGGTGACAATATAATAACCAAAAGGAAAAGATAAAAGAGTAACAAATGAAAGAGGAACTCAGGTGTTAAAAAGGAATTATTCCAGGGACCAGTACCAATATTTGAATTAATTTATTATTGATCTTTCCTGCTATACACATTGATGACTATTGCTTCTTTAGCCATAATTATAGCATGTATCCTATTCTCACGCTTCCCAAATTATTCAAAGGACAGTACATTCTGCTAAGAGCTGACATAGAAATTCTTTTCCAGTAATTCAAATCTATATCCTAAGTTTTTTCGGCCTGTTTGGTTTATTATTTTTGGAACCACAGGAATAAAAGAATGCAGGAAGGAATTACCCAAATTACACAAAACTAACTTTTTCACCCACTAATAGATTAATTAATAACTTAGCAGATTAATCAACCTTCAATTTGAGATGTGGTCAAATCTTAAGTGAGTATTTTGATGTTTGCTACTTTAGCTGCCTTTCCAGAGTAGCAAGTTTGTTAACTACCAAAATCCCAGCCTACAACAATGTAGTGGTTATGATTTGGGGATCTATATTCAGACTTCATGGTTCAAAGTTCAGATTTAGAATCGCCTAATTGTATAATATTGCAAAAATTTCCGAAGCTTGCTAAGAACAAATTTTAAAAGTTCAGAACAATAACTGGTTCAAAGTAAACCCTCAGTGAATGCTAATCATTCTCCCTCATTTCCCACCCTCTTCTCCTGGCAAACTACTTCTCCTCTTTTAAGATCCACTTCAAATGTAATCTTTGTAAAGTTTTCCTCAGACCCCCAGGTATACTTGGTGTTCACATTGCCTTTTGTGAATGACTAAATTTTAGCAATTCCTGGGAATTCCCTGGCGGTCCAGCGATTAGGACTCTGAGCTTCCACTGCAGGGAGCATGCAGGGATCCCTGGTTGGGGAACTAAGATTCCTCAAGCCGTGTGGTGTGGCAAACAAACAAACGAATGAACAAAAACACAAACAAAAAACAAAACAAAAAACACCCCTAAAACTTTAGCAATTCTTATGATACTGCACTTGAATTATTCATTTGCATATCTGCTTTATCATTTGACTGTAAGCTTTTAGCAGCATGTCTGGATGAGTTAGTCATGCCTTTTCTGGACTTTCAGAACTAGCATATATTTCAGTTATCACTTATCACATTATATGGCAATTTGTTGTTTTTCTATCT
The DNA here is from genome assembly GCF_949987535.1 of Balaenoptera acutorostrata. Taxonomy (NCBI): domain Eukaryota; kingdom Metazoa; phylum Chordata; class Mammalia; order Artiodactyla; family Balaenopteridae; genus Balaenoptera; species Balaenoptera acutorostrata. The sequence continues at coordinate 73,806,445 of NC_080085.1, forward strand.
CTCTATCTCACTAGAATATGAGCTGTGTCTTCAGTTATCTGATCAGCACTTAGCACACAATAGATGCTTAATAAATCCCGGTTGAATACATGAATAAATGCTATGTAAGTAGCAAGTGGGGTGAGATGAGAGTGTAGTACTAGAGATGGTTCCAGGCATTTTATAAGCCATAAGAATTGCCATTTCAAGATCAATCAATTCTTTGACCCAGAAACCATGATTTAAGACAATGGTTCTCAATTCTAGCTGCATGTTACAATCACCGGGGGAACTTTTAGAAACTAATGATGACAAGAACTTACCCCCAAGCATTCTTATTTAGTCAGTGTAGGAAGAGAACAAATATTCATAACTTTTTAAAAAACAGTTTTATTGAGGTATAATTTACATACCATAAAATTCACTCATTTAAAGTGTACAATTTCAGTAGTTTTTAATAAATTTATGGAGTTGTGCAACTATCACCACAATCTAATTTTTGAATATTTCCATCAACCTACCCTCAAATCTCCCACCCATTTGCAGACACTTCCTATTCCTACCCCCAGCCAAGGCCAACACTAATCCACTGTGTCTATATAGATTTTCTTTTTATTGAGGTATAATTAACATATCACACAATTCATCCATTTAAAGTATACAATTAAGTAGTTTTAGTATATTCTTGGATTTGTGCAACCATCACCACTGTCCAATACCAGAACACTTCCATCACCCTGAAAAAGAAACCAATACCCATTGGAAGTCACTCACCATTGTCTTCCCATTCCCTGGAAACTATGAATCTATTTTCTATTTATATGGATTTGCCTATTCTGGACATTTCATATCAGTGGAATCTTACAAGCCTTTTGTGTCTGGCTTCTTTCACTTAGCATAATATTTTCAAGTTTCATCCATGTTTTAGCATGTATCAGCACTTCATACATTTTTCTGGTTGAATAATATTGCTTTGTATGAATATAAAACATTTGGTTTATCCATTCATCAGTTGATGAACAATTACTTGGGTTGTTACCACTTTTGGGCTATCATGAATAACGCTAGTATGAACTTTTGTGTATGCATTTTTGCATGAACATTTGTGTTTTTATTTTTCTTGAGTAGAGCCCTGGGAGTAAAATTACTGGGTTAAATGGTAATTCTATGTTTAATTTTTTGAGAAATCATCAAAATACCTTCCAAAGTGGCCATGCCATTTTACATTCCCTCCAGCAGTGTATGAGTGTTCCAATTTCTCAACATCCTTATCAACACTTGTCATTTTGTTTATTTTTTCTTATAGCCATTATAGTGAGTGTGAAGTGGTATTTCATTGTGTATTGATTTACAATTCCCTAGTGACTAATATTGTTGAGTATCCTTTCTTATAGCTTTTAAAGCTCCAGAAATCTGTGTTTTCTTCAACCAGAAGTCAAGAATCACTTACTTAGAAAACGCAGGTCCAAGATTTGAAGAAAAACACTGTGAGACACTGTGTCTCTGAACTGGAGTTTTTTTGGATAAACGTCAATGATCCTCATGTGTGACAATAACTGGATGGGCTGGGGTCAACAGATGCCTCCTCAGGCTAAGGACATATGTAGTGTGAAAGAATAAGGGTGACCTCTTAACTTATACCCTTTCAGAATGTTGACTTAATAATGAAGGTACTGACTTACTTTGAGGAAAATGAGAGTCAAGATATTGAAACTTGGTTTAGAAGTCTGGTGGGGGTAGCAGGTAAAGAATGATTGTAAGTGCAATAATGTGGGTGCCAGTGAGGGCCATGTGATGGTGATGACTTCTGGTACTATCATGGGAAACAGTGACAGATGTCTAGGGCAAGATGACCTGTAACTGACTCAAGGAGTAAATGAAATGAAAGAGCTATATCCAAGTTTTTAAATTAGACTAGAAACAGAAAGCATGATGTGCTTTTGCTTTGTGGTCCTGTAATTGAGCAGATGATGGGTAGGAGATGAAGGAGGAAGTTTTTTCTCCCATTTCAGTGTCATGATTGTTAAATAATATCCTGGCTATCCATCTAAATGAGGCATAAGGAACCGTGGAAAGGAATCGGTAGCCAGGAAAGGTGATTTCATAGGCTATTATAGAAACTTAAAATGACCAAGAAGCCAGAACAGGAACAGCAGACAGAGAGGTGAGAACCACTCATAAATGTGGGCACTCGTGATTTATGAATGCATGAAAAACACCACAGGGTCTCCCTGCAAGAGAGATACCAGAAATAAGACACTTAACAGGACTAGATTTTAGTTGATGATCAAGAGACTATTTTGTTACAAAAAGTCACCCTATTTTACTATCATGCTGATGCCACCTGAATAATGGTTATTCTATCCTATTGCAATTCGTTCAGTCAAGGCAGATAGGCTACCTTCTAGCCTATTAATCAGTAAGAGCTGTTTTCCTTCTCTTTGCTTCTTCCTCCTTCCCTCTCTATCTTCCTGGAAACGGCTTCCTCTTGAACATCTGAGGTAAATTTAAATTTGTCTTTTCCTGGTGGACTTTAGCTTCCTGGTGCCTATTAGGTAACTCCCAACCATAAACACCACTCCAGACCACCTGCCTCTCCAAATCTTGGCTTTGATTAAAATTTCTTCTAGTTTTCAACTGACCTTTTCTGGGCCATTCCCCCAAAGTGTTCTCTGCTACAATTTTAAAGAATCTATTGATAATATACTTCAGCTACATCATGAATTCAACTGGCTGTTGTGTGCTAGCTGGAGAATATAGTCACTATTTATGTCATTATTCCTGATGGGGGATTGCACTGTTAATTCTAAAAAGTGGCTAATAAGGTATTCTTTAGAACAATATTGTTCAAGGTTGAGATTTTCCAATATGGAAAATATAAGAGCTAACAATAAAATAAATCAGGTGTAAATCTTGCTGATGCCTATGTTTCCATCCAAGAAAATACACAATCAGAAACAACATTTTCAAATACAAAGGATAATCTTTTGGATAAAGATTTTTCCTTCTCTAGTTGATTTTAGCCCATAAGGATAAAAATCTACCTAGGTCGATCTACCCAGTATTTGAAGTAAGTAGATAAATTCTCGTGCGGATTTGGATAGATTTAATCATTCTTACCCTGTATTCATATTCTCTTGTCAGAAAATCATCCAAATATGTGAATTCAAGCAAAAGTTTAAATTCTTTCTTGCATTGTATCTTATGTTTGATTGTGATTCATTTTCTGAATTCTTTGTTGAAGCTTATATTATTTTGTAGCCAAAGAAATGCATCTCACTTTCAAGGAGACATATATTTAACTCATTAAGAGACTGAGAATTTGGGACTATCCAATAGATAGGGACAATGTTTCTCCTTACTACTAGAGAATTTAATAAATATGGAAGCAGGAGTCCATGAGGAAATTACTTAACAGAGGAGGAAAGAGGCCTCAGGTGACTTTGTCAATGTCATACAGCTAGCTAACAGCAGAGCTAGTGCTAAGAACTGTGACAACTTGACCCTTAGAGTTTTCTTCCACAACACATTGCCTCTGTGCCTCCATATTTGTGAGAGATAAACGTCTATCTAGGTGGTGCATTGCCAGGACTATGGTGAGAAATTCAGAAAACTCTCTCAAGTCTGAGCAGATAAAAAAGTATGAGTTTCATCGTGGACAAGTAAGAATAAATGAGTTTGCAAGAAAATTACACAAAGTCCAAAATATTGGTAAAGGATTAGGGACTCATTATGCAAATACAGACATTATTAAGAAATGTGTTAGTTGGGAACAACCTAAGCATCCATCAATGGAAGAATGCATAAAGAAAAGAAAATGTGGTATACACACACACACACACCACAATGGAATATAATTCAGCCATAAAAGGGGAGGAAGTTTTGCCATTTGTGACAACATAGATAAGCCTTGAGGGCATTATACTAAGTGAAATAAGTCAGACAGAGAAAGACAAATACTGTATGGTCTCACTTATACATGGAATCTAAAACAACAACAAAACCAAAACAAAACAAAAAAGCAATCTCATAGATACAGAGAACAGGATTGGCGGTTGCCAGAGGCAGGGGTTAGGGGTGAGCAAAATGAGTAAAGGGGGTCAAAAAGTACGAACTTTCAGTTATAAAATAAGTCATGGCATGTAATGTACAGTATGGTGACTACAGTTAATAATACTGTAGTGTATGTTTGAAAATTAAGAGAGTAGATCTTAAAAGTTCTCATTTAAGAAAAAAGTTTGTAACTACGTGTGGTGATGAATGTTAACTAGACATTGTGGTGATAATTTTGCAATATATACAAATATTGAATCATTATGTTGTACACCTGAAACTAATATAATGTTATGTGTCAATTACATCTCAACAAAAAAAATTAAGAATGGATTGTCTTAAAAACATAATAAATGTATTAGGAAAAAACTACAAAGCATTAACATTGTTTAATACAAAACCATAATGTATATAACTGGAACACTATGTCTTAGTTTAGTCACTATGTCAAGGAAAACAGAATAGAAATTTCTGGGAAAAGCTATAGGGTAGATAAGAAAATTATCTAAGGTATAGAGACTTCCATAAAAAATCTTTCCAGGATGGGAAAATACAGAGTGGGTGGAAATAAGACAAGTGTTTATTAAATTTTATGAGTTTATGGTTTAGGTGAACATATTCTATTAGAACTGGAAACTTGAAAGATGTAGTTTTAGGACGCTTATTTTTTTTTTACCAGAGATTTAACATGTTAAATGAATTATTTCTTGGCCACATATTCCCTGTCCTTGCTCCAGTCCCCTCAGGGGCTCCAGCACATGCATCGAGGACTTAAAAAGTAGGCAGCTTTAACGAGCCACCGTAGTAATGAAAAGTGTAACATGAGGTTCCAAAATACCATTTGTAGCCTCAGAGAGTAACAGATATTCCCCGAATTTCACACCCAACTTCCTCCCCAAGTTAGTACAACACATGATATGTGAGTATGGGTTTTATGGTGTGACACATCCATGGTTTAGCTAAAGTGGTTAGATTGATTGATTCCACAGATGTAATAGTGCTCAGCTTTTATGCTCTATCTTGTAGAAAATGTGAATTTCACACGGTCACAGAACAAATAGAAGCGTGATTTACATTAAGTACCTGATTTCAGGTATTTTTGATAAGTCCATTACATTTCCAAAAGTTACAAAATTTTTGTTCTGGGAAATGGGGGGGATGTGATGTGATGTATGGCCACCTCTCTTCCCTACACTTATGGTAAAAGCAGTAAGAGAATTATAAAGATCTTTACTCCTCTTCTATGTTCTTTTTTTAAAAATAAATTTATTTATTTTATTTTTGGCTGTTTTGGGTCTTCATTTCTGTGTGCGGGCTTTCTCTAGTTGTGGCGAGAGGGGGCTACTCTTCGTTGCAGTGTGCAGGCTTCTCATTATGGTCGTTTCTCTTGTTGTGGAGCATGGGCTCTAGGCACGTGGGCTTCAGTAGTTGTGGCACAAGGGCTCAGTAGTTGTGGTTCATGGGCTCTAGAACGCAGGCTCAGTAGTTGTGGTTCACAGGCTTAGTTGCTCCGTGGCATGTGAGACCTTCCTGGATCAGGGCTCAAACCTGTGTTCCCTGCACTGGCAGGTGGATTCTTAACCACTGGGCCACCAGGGAAGCCCCTCTTCTATGCTCTTGTTTCTCTCGGTGGTAATACAGGGAGGGGCTAATTAGGTGGCCTGGGTGGGGGGGGTTATTCTGTCTGGTAAGTGCCTTTAACTCTCCAGAGAGGAGAGGGGGGATCTAAGAAGAAAGAAAGCAAGGCTTTCTTGCTAGAGTTGTCCTTAAGCTCTAAAGGTTTCAGAAAGGACAGTAGAGGGAATTTTATTGACCAGCATTGTTAAGCAGAGCAGAAAAACAGACACAGTTTAAGACCAGGGTCCCTGTCCAGGAACAAATAGCACATTTGGCAGAGGTGGAACCAGTGAGGTATTTCTCAGGAGCCAACCAAAAGACATAGACTGGCTGAATGGATACAACAACAAGACCTGTATATATGCTGTCTACAAGAGACCCACTTCAGACCTAGGGACACATACAGACTGAAAGTGAGGGGATGGAAAAAGATATTCCATGCAAATGGAAATCAAAAGAAAGCTGGAGTAGCAATTCTCATATCAGACAAAATAGACTTTAAAATAAAGACTATTACAAGAGACAAAGAAGGACACTATATAATGATCAAGGGATCGATCCAAGAAGAAGGTATAACAATTGTAAATATTTATGCACCCAACATAGGAGCACCTCAATACATAAGGCAAATACTAACAGCCATAAAAGGGGAAATCGACAGTAACACAATCATAGTAGGGGATTTTAACACCCCACTTTCACCAATGGACAGATCATCCAAATTGAAAATAAATAAGGAAACACAAGCTTTAAATGACACATTAAACAAGATGGACTTAATTGATATTTTTAGGACATTTCATCCAAAAACAACAGAATACACTTTCTTCTCAAGTGCTCAGGGAACCTTCTCCAGGATAGACCATATCTTGGGTCACAAATCAAGCCTTGGTTAATTGAAGAAAATTGAAATTGTATCAAGTATCTCTTCCAACCACAACACTATGAGACCAGATATCGATTACAGGAAAAAAAAAACTGTAAAAAATACAAACACATGGAAGCTAAACAATATGCCACTAAATAACTAGGAGGTCACTTTAGAAATCAAAGAGAAAATCAAAAAATACCTAGAAACAAATGACAATGAAAACAGGATGACCCAAAACCTATGGGATGCAGCAAAAGCAGTTCTAAGAGGGAAGTTTATAGCGATACAATCCTACCTCAAGAAAAAAACCTCAAGTAAACAACCTAACCTTACACCTAAAGCAATTAGAATAAGAAGAACAGTAAAAAACCCCCAAAGTTAGCAGAAGGAAAGAAATCATAAAGATCAGATTAGAAATAAATGAAAAAGAAATGAAGGAAACAATAACAAAGATCAATAAAATGAAAAGCTGGTTCTTTGAGAAGATAAACAAAATTGATAAACCATTAGCCAGACTCATCAAGAAAAAAAGGCAGAAGACTCAAATCAGCAGAATTAGAAATGAAAAAGGAGAAGTAACAACTGACACTGCAGAAATAGAAATTATCATGAGAGATTACTAGGCGCCTGCCTTGAATGAGGGAATCAGACTTAGGGTAGCCACACTCCAGCAGCTTTAACCCACTTCCTCTCCCCAGTCCACCTAGTGCTCCTCAGCACCTTTTATAATACAGAGGAAGGGAAACTGAAGAATCATAAAGCTGGAGTAGAAACTCTTCCAGGCATCTTCCACGCCCATGCTTTCACAGGTAAAGGGGACCAGTTGTTATATTTTCCCCCTTAATTTCTAAAATAATACATGCTTATTGTAGAAAACTGGGAAAACACAGGAACGAAAAAAATAAATTAAACCATCCATAATCCCACTGCCTAAAGACAAATGTCATTCCAGTCTCCCTTCATGCATATGCATAGGGATTTAAAATCATATAGTAATCTGAACATGCTGTCTTGTTATTTGTTTTTTCAACTAGCAATAGTTCACAAATATTTTGATGCCAACACATATTATATTTCAAGTTTTTAATAGCCATGTAATAAAATTGTATCAGACTTTAGTCAACAAATCTCTTATTGCTAAACATTTACTTTGATATTATAAACAGATTTTATAAATATTCCTATAAAGAAGTCTTTGTGCCTTTCATAATTACATCCTTAGAATAAACTAACTGCAGTGGGTAAAATGGTATATATTATTTTGTTAAAGATTTTTGATTTGCCCTTTGGAAATACACAAAATTGCACATTTACCATTAGTGTATTGGTGTGCCCAACTCACTGTACCTTTCCCAAAGAAACACAGATTTTGTTCTTTGAGGAGAACATACAGATTTACTGAATTGGACACTACTCCATTAGACATTAATACTACTAATAATAGCTAACATTTGTTGAATGTGTTTTCTAAAAAGCATATCTTTTCCCCTAATTTTTAAAATCATCTTAAAGGAGAAGACAGTTTTCGAGAGAAGATGGCGGAAGAGTAAGACGCGGAGATCACCTTCCTTCCCACAGATACAGTAGAAATACATCTACACATGGAACTGCTCCTACAGAACACCCACCGAATGCTGGCAGAAAACGTCCGACCTCCAAAAAGGCAAGAAACTCCCCCCGTACTTGGGTAGGGCAAAAGAAAAAAGAAATAACAGAGACAAAAGAATAGGGATGGGACCTGCACCAGTGGGAGGGAGCCGTGAAGGAGGAAAGATTTCCACGCACTAGGAAGCCCCTTCGCGGGCAGAGACTGCAGGTGGCAGAGGGGGGAAGCTTCGGAGCCACGGAGGAGAGCGCAGCCACAGGGGTGCAGAGGGCAAAGCGGAGAGATTCCTGCATGGAGGATCGGTGCTGAGTAGCACTCACCAGCCTGCAAGGCTTGTCTGCTCAGCCGCCGGGGCGGGCGGGGCTGGGAGCTGAGGCTTGGGCTTCGGTCGGATCACAGGGAGAGGACTGGGGTTGGCGGCGTGAACACAGCCTGAAGGGGTTAGTGCACCACAGCTAGCCGGGAGGGAGTCCGGGAAAAAGTCTGCAGCTGCCGAAGAGGCAAGAGACTTTTTCTTCCCCCTTTGTTTCCTGGTGCGTGAGGAGAGGGGATTCAGAGCGCCGCCTAAACGAACTCCAGAGACGGGCGCGAGCCGCGGCTATCAGTGAGGACCCCACAGCAATAGGGGCGCAGAGAAAAAACCGGAGAGACTCCTGCACAGAGGCTCGGCGCCGAGCAGCGCTCACCAGCCCGAGAGGCTTGTCTGCTCACCCGCTGGGGTGGGCGGGGCTGGGAGCTGAGGCTCAGCTTTGGTCGGATTGCAAGGAGAGGAATGGGGTTGGCAGCGTGAACATAGCCTGAAGGGGTTGGCGCACCACAGCTGGCTGGGAGGGAGTCCGGGAAAAAGTCTGCAGCTGCCGAAGAGGCAAGAGACTTTATCTTGCCTCTTTGTTTCACGGCGCGCAAGGAGAGGGGATTCAGAGAGCTGCCTAAATGAACTCCAGAGAAGGGCGCGAGCCGCGGCGATCAGCGCGGACCCCAGAGACGGGCATGAGATGCTGGGGCTGCTGCTGCCGCCTCCAAAAAGCCTGTGTGTGAGCACAGGTCACTCTCCACACCGCCCCTCCCGGTAGCCTGTGCAGCCCGCCACTGCCAGGGTCCCGTGATCCGGGGACAACTTCCCTGGGAGAACGCACTGCCCGCCTCAGGCTGGTGCAACGTCACGCCGACCTCTGCCGCTGCAGGCTCGCCCTGACTCATCTGTACGCCTCCCTCCCCGTGGCCTGGGTGAGCCAGAGCCCCCGAAGCAGCTGCTCCTTTAACCCCGTCCTGTCTGGGCGGGGAATAGACGCCCTCAGGCAACCTACACGCAGAGGCGGGTCCAAATCCAAAGCTGAACCCCAGGAGCTGTGCGAAGAGAGAAGAGAAGGGGAAATCTCTCCCAGCAGCCTCAGAAGCAGCGGATTGAAACTCCACAAACAACTTGATGTGCCTGCATCTGCTGAATACCTGAATAGACAACGAATCATCCCAAATTCAGGAGGTGGACTTTGGGAGCAGGAGATATTAATTTTTCCCCTTTTCCTTTTTTTTGTGAGTATATATGTATATGCTTCTGGGTGAGATTTTGTCTGTATAGCTTTGCTTTATAATAGCTTTATTTTACTTCACTATATTATGGCCCCTTTCTTTCTTTCTATTTTTTCTCCCTTTTACTCTGAGCCATGTGGACGAAAGGCTCTTGGTGCTCCAGCCAGGCATCAAGGCCGTGGCTCTGAGGTGGGAGAGCCAACTTCAGGACACTGGTCCACAAGAGACCTCCAAGCTCCACGTAATAGCAAACGGCGAAAATCTCTCAGAGATCTCCATCTCAACATCAAGATCCAGCTTCACCCAACGACCAGCAAGCTACAGTGCTGGACACCCTATGCCAAACAACTAGCAAGACAGGAACACAGCCCCATCCATTAGCAGAGAGGCTGCCTAAAATCATAATAAGGCCACAGACACCCCAAAATACACCACCAGACGTGGACGTGCCCACCAGAAAGACAAGATCCAGCCTCATCCACTAGAACTCAGGCACTAGTTCCCTCCACCAGGAAGCCTACACAACCCACTGAACCAACCTTAGCCACTGGGGACAGATACCAAAAACAATGGGAACTACGAACCAGCAGCCTGTGAAAAGGAGACCCCAAACACAGTAAGATAAGCAAAATGAGATGACAGAAAAACACACAGCAGATGAAGGAGCAGGGTCAAAACACACCAGACTTAACAAATGAAGAGGAAATAGGTAGTCTACCTGAAAAAGAATTCAGAATAATGATAGTAAGGATGATCCAAAATCTTGGAAACAGAATAGACAAAATGCAAGAAACATTTAACAAGGACGTAGAAGAACTAAAGAGGAACCAAGCAATGATGAAAAACACAATAAATGAAACTAAAAATACCCTAGATGGGATCAATAGCAGAATAACTGAGGCAGAAGAAAGGATAAGTGACCTGGAAGATAAAATGGTGGAAATAACTACTGCAGAGCAGGATAAAGAAAAAAGAATGAAGAGAACTGAGGACAGTCTCAGAGACCTCGGGGACAACATTAAATGCACCAACATACAAATTATAGGGGTCCCAGAAGAAGAAGAGAAAAAGAAAGGGACTGAGAAAATATTTGAAGAGATTATAGTTGAAAACTTCCCTAATATGGGAAAGGAAATAGTTAATCAAGTCCTGGAAGCACAGAGAGTCCCATACAGGATAAACCCAAGGAGAAACACGCCAAGACACATATTAATCAAATTGTCAAAAATTAAATATAAGGAAAGCATATTAAAGGCAGCAAGGGAAAAACAACAAATAACACACAAAGGAATCCCCATAAGGTTAACATCTGATCTTTCAGCAGAAACTCTGCAAGCCAGAAGGGAGTGGCAGGATATACTTAAAGTGATGAAGGAGAAAAACCTACAACCAAGATTAGTCTACCCAGCAAGGATCTCATTCAGATGTGATGGAGAAATTAAAACCTTTACAGACAAGCAAAAGCTGAGAGAGTTCAGCACCATCAAACCAGCTTTACAACAAATGCTAAAGGAACTTCTCTAGGCAAGAAACACAAGAGAAGGAAAACACCTACAATAACAAACCCAAAACATTTAAGAAAATGGGAATAGGAACATACATATCGATAATTACCTTGAATGTAAATGGATTAAATGCTCCCACCAAAAGACGCAGACTGGCTGAATGGATACAAAAACAAGACCCATATATATGCTGTCTACAAGAGACCCACTTCAGACCTAGAGACACATACAGACTGAAAGTGAGGGGATGGAAAAAGATATTCCATGCAAATGGAAATCAAAAGAAAGCTGGAGTAGCAATTCTCATATCAGACAAAATAGACTTTAAAATAAAGACTATTACAAGAGACAAAGAAGGACACTATATAATGATCAAAGGATCGATCCAAAAGGAAGGTATAACAATTGTAAATATTTATGCACCCAACATAGGAGCACATCAATATATAAGGCAAATACTAACAGCCATAAAAGGGGAAATCGACAGCAACACAATCATAGTAGGGGACTTTAACACCCCACTTTCACCAATGGACCGATCATCCAAAATGAAAATAAATAAGGAAACACAAGCTTTAAATGATACATTAAACAAGATGGACTTCATTGATATTTATAGGACATTCCACCCAAAAACAACAGAATACACATTTTTCTCAAGTGCTCATGGAACATTCTCCAGGATAGATCATATCTTGGGTCACAAGTCAAGCCTTGGTAAATTTAAGAAAATTGAAATCGTATCCAGTATCTTTTCCGAGCACAACGCTATGAGACTAGATATCAATTACAGGAAAAGATCCGTAAAAAATACAAACACTTGGAGGCTACACAATACACTACTTAATAACGAAGTGATCACTGAAGAATTCAAAGGGGAAATCAAAAAATACCTAGAAACAAATGACAATGGAGACACGAGGACCCAAAACCTATGGGAGGCAGCAAAAGCAGTGCTAAGAGGGAAGTTTATAGCAATACAAGCCTACCTCAAGAAACAGGAAACATCTCGAATAAACAACCTAACCTTGCGCCTGAAGCAATTAGAGAAAGAAGAACAAAAAATCCCCAAAGCTAGCAGAAGGAAAGAAATCATAAAGATCAGATCAGAAATAAATGAAAAAGAAATGAAGGAAACAATAGCAAAAATCAATGAAACTAAAAGCTGGTTCTTTGAGAAGATAAACAAAATTGATAAACCATTAGCCAGACTCATCAAGAGAAAAAGGAAGAAGACTCAATTCAATAGAATTAGAAATGAAAAAGGAGAAGTAACCACGGACACTGCAGAAATACAAAAGATCATGAGAGATTACTACAAGCAACTCTATGCCAATAAAATGGACAACCTGGAAGAAATGGACAGATTCTTAGAAATGCACAACCTGCCGAGACTGAACCAGGAAGAAATAGAAAATATGAACAGACCAATCACAAGCACTGAAATTGAAACTGTGATTAAAAACCTTCCAACAAACAAAAGCCCAGGACCAGATGGCTTCACAGGTGAATTCTATCAAACATTTAGAGAAGAGCTAACACCTATCCTTCTCAAACTCTTCCAAAATACTGCAGAGAGAGGAACACTCCCAAACTCATTCTACGAGGCCACCATCACCCTGATACCAAAACCAGACAAAGATGTCACAAAGAAAGAAAACTACAGGCCAATATCACTGATGAACATAGATGCAAAAATCCTCAACTATATACTAGCAAACAGAATCCAACAGCACATTAAAAGGATCATACACCATGATCAAGTGGGGTTTATCCCAGGAATGCAAGGATTCTTCAATATACGCAAATCAATCAATGTGATACACCATATTAACAAATTGAAGGAGAAAAAGCATATGATCATCTCAATAGATGCAGAGAAAGCTTTCGACAAAATTCAACACCCATTTATGATAAAAGCCCTGCAGAAAGTAGGCATAGAGGGAACTTTCCTCAACATAATAAAGGTCATATATGACAAACCCACAGCCAACATCGTCCTCAATGGTGAAAAACTGAAACCATTTCCACTAAGATCAGGAACAAGACAAGGTTGCCCACTCTCACCACTATTATTGAACATAGTTTTGGAAGTGTTAGCCACAGCAATCAGAGAAGAAAAAGAAATAAAAGGAATCCAAATCAGAAAAGAAGAAGTAAAGCTGTCACTGTTTGCAGATGACATGATACTATACATAGAGAATCCTAAAGATGCTACCAGAAAACTACTAGAGCTAATCAATGAATTTGGTAAAGTAGCAGGATACAAAATTAATGCACAGAAATCTCTTGCATTTCTATACACTAATGATGAAAAATCTGAAAGTGAAATTAAGTAAACACTCCCGTTTACCATTGCAACAAAAAGAATAAAATATCTAGGAATAACCTACCTAAGGAGACAAAAGACCTGTAGGCAGAAAATTATAAGACACTGATGAAAGAAATTAAAGATGATACAAATAGATGGAGAGATATACCATGTTCTTGGATTGGAAGAATCAACATTGTGAAAATGACTCTACTACCCAAAGCAATCTACAGATTCAATGCAATCCCTGTCAAACTACCACTGGCATTTTTCACAGAAATAGAACAAAAAATTTCACAATTTGTATGGAAACACAAAAGACCTCGAATAGCCAAAGCAATCTTGAGAACGAAAAATGGAGCTGGGGGAATCAGGCTCCCTGACTTCAGACTATATTACAAAGCTACAGTAATCAAGACAGTTTGGTACTGGCACAAAAACAGAAATATAGATCAATGGAACAGGATAGAAAGCCCAGAGATAAACCCACGCACATATGGTCACCTTATCTTTGATAAAGGAGGCAAGCATATACAGTGGAGAAAAGACAGTCTCTTCAATAAGTGGTGCTGGGAAAACTGGACAGGTACATGTAAAAGTATGAAATTAGAACACTCCTTGACACCATGCACAAAAATAAACTCAAAATGGATTAAAGACCTAAGTGTAAGGCCAGACACTATCCAACTCTTAGAGGAAAACATAGGCAGAACACTCTATGACATAAATCACAGCAAGATTCTTTTTGACCCAGCTCTTAGAGAAATGGAAATAAAAACAAAAATAAACAAATGGGACCTAATGAAACTTAAAAGCTTTTGCACAGCAAAGGAAACCATAAACAAGACCAAAAGAGAACCCTCAGAGTGGGAGAAAATTTTTGCAAATGAAGCAACTGACAAAGGATTAATCTCCAAAATGTACAAGCAGCTCATGCAGCTCAATATCAAAAAAACAAACAACCCATTCCAAATACGGGCAGAAGACATAAATAGATATTTATCCAAAGAAGATATACAGATGGCCAACAAACACATGAAAGAATGCTCAACATCATTAATCATTAGAGAAATGCAAATCAAAACTACAGTGAAATATCATCTCACAGATATTTCTGATGGCCATCATCAGAAAACCTAGAAACAATAAATGCTGGAGAGGGTGTGTAGAAAAGGGAACACTCTTGCACTGTTGATGGGAATGCAAATTGATACAGCCTCTATGGAGAACAGTATGGAGGTTCCTTAAAAAACTAAAAATAGAACTCCCATATGACACAGCAATCCCACTACTGGACCTATACCTTGAGAAAACCGTAATTCAAAAAGAGTCACGTACCAAAATGTTCATTGATGCTCTATTTACAATAGCCAGGACATGGAAGCAACCTAAGTGTCCATCAACAGATGAATGGGTAAAGTAGATGTGGCACATATATACAATGGAATATTACTCAGCCATAAAAAGAAACGAAATTGAGTTATTTGTAGTGAGTTGGATGGACCTAGAGTCTGTCATACAGAGTGAAGTAAGTCAGAAAGAGAAAAACAAATACCGTATGCTAACACATATATATGGAATCTAAGAGAAAAATAAAAAGATCATGAAGAACCTAGGGGTAAGACGGGAATAAAGACACAGACTTACTAGAGCATGGACTTGAGGACATGGGGAGGGGGAAGGGTAAGCTGTGACAAAGTGAAAGGTTGGCATGGACATGTATACACTACCAAATGTAAAATAGATAGCTAGTGGGAAGCAGCCACATAGCACAGGGAGATCAGCTAGGTGGTTTGTGACCACCTAGAGGGGTGGGTAGGGAGGGTGGGAGGGAGGGAGACACAAGAGAGAAGAGATATGGGAACATATGTATATGTATAACTGATTCACTTTGTTATAAAGCAGAAACTAACACACCATTGTAAAGCAGTTATACTCTAATAAAGATGTTAAAAAAAAAAAAGAAATTATCTTTGACTCAGTTACTATTAAAGTTAATACCAAAGGTCATTCACAGTTATTTCTATATGTCTAGGTATTTTCTCATTTCTCTAAATTTTGAACTAAGACATAATATTTCCTCAATGTTCATAATAGCTCCTGGAACAGCTTACCAAATTATGAGAAACTGGCATATTCTCTTACTGGTTAAAAGATAAACACATAACCTGTGTAAGAGTTAGCAAATAAATCGTTTATTAAGGAACTAGGTGGGGCACTGTTCTTTAGGGTGAGTTCCTAAATTTAAGAACTGCCTTTGTCCTACCAAACACTGCGTTAAAATTTTTTTTCCAACTGAAATGTTTTACCACATTAAGGGAAATTTACTGACAAACTGTTAGTAATTAGCTGATGGTGTGCCACACCCAAGCATGTTCTCAGCCAATTTTTTCTAGGTTTGTGCAAACAGTCACACATCAGACATTTATCTCAGATAGGTACAATCATAATCATGTATTTTATGAAAGGTCATGCTGTCTCTTTTTTAAAAGATTATCTGACCTCAGAGCTCAGCAAAGAGGTCTTGTGGAAGTACAGCCTAAGATGGGAGAAGACAAATATGGATTAATAGTTAAATAGCGCAGTTAGTTCTCAAACATTCCTATTCATGGAAGAAAAATAATGTTGCAGATTCCAAAAAATAGATGATAATTAAAGCTTCTCTACATGAGTGTGAATAACTTAGGGTAAGACAATTTTGAGAAACTGTTAAGGAGGGTAAATCTCAGTCAATTGGATGTCAGGTCCTGTAACTGAGACCAAAAGATGATGGGGTCCCTGGAAGTCAGGGAAGAATTAGAAGTGTATGTATTTATGCATTTGTGTGTTAGAATGATTAAGACAGCATGATTTGGGTTTTCACTGGTGGTCTGGGGCCAAATGGACTAGAACTGCCTGCTATCTAGCTTTGGGACCACATTCTCATTATATATTTCTTCACACTCCAGGCATTCATCCTTAAGACACGCTCAATCCTACCACATTCTTGTTGATTGGGACTGTTTTGCAGATGAATTAAGAGCAAGATAAATAAAATCGTTTTCAGATACAAGACATTATTCATCCCTTTAGAATTTGGAAAAAAGAATTACAGGGAGAAGAAATACTAGTATTGCTGCTACGGAAATTGTATGGCCAAGAAGTCACTTCAGGTTTTCCCTCAATTTCTATAAAAATTTACCTTCATTATTCCCAAGTCCATCATTGTGATTTCTGAGATATCTAATAACTCAATTATTTTTGACTTTTAATTCATTAGAGTGTTGCTCCTTCCAGTGTCCATTCATCATCAACTGTAAGATCTTTGTCTCTATTATGTCTCATAGTTTTTTTTTGCTTGCTTTTGAGACTTCTTTTGTTATTTTATTGGATTTATTTCACACTGTCTTGGTGTCTCACTTTTTACTTTGGTGACTTCCCCCATTCCAATGTTTTCCTTTCTTATAAACATAGATTTTGATTTACAACGGTTCATAGAATCAAATTTGTTTAATGTGCTTATGTGATTAGATGACATTAGATTTATTCTCTCTTGATTGTAAATAAAAGTGAGAGAGGATGACACCATCTAAGTATTAAAAAAAATTCCTCTTATCTTGAGAACACTCTCATTTAGAATCCATTTTTGTTTAGATAATTGCCAACAACGTATATATTTGTCTTGCCCAGTGAAAAACAAGATAGGACAGGAAGAGAATTAGAAAGTCGATACCAAAAATCAGCCTATATCTTTGAAGTAACTAAAGAAGCGAAAAATGAGATATAGGAGACAATAGCAAGGTATCACTGAGCCCCCTTTTGTAGGTTTAACTCAACTCAGACAAATTAAATAGAAAAAAATTTACTGATTGGATTGCTGAACCACTCTTAGTAATCTTGAGCATATCGTGAAAATCTGTAGATGCCAAAAGCCTGGAGAGTTTGATTCTGGAAATTATTGACAACCAGATTTGACTTTGATCCTTAAAGAAGTCAAGAATATAATATTGTGGATGATTTATGAATACTTAGAAGACCTTTAGGAAACAGCAAAGGTCTGTTGGTAACAAGTCATACCAAATGAGTCTCTTTTCTTGAGTTTCTTTTCTTGATGGGGTGACAAGGTAGGTAGTAAAGGAAATGCCCCATATACAGTATATCTTATTCTCAACAGGTCATTTGACAAAGTGTCTCATAATGTCCTAGTAAATAAGATGATAAAAGGAAAGCTGGATTGAACAACTGAACTTCAACAGGGTTGATTTGTGTTATTCTGGAAAGACCTCTAAAATGTTGTGGTACAGAACGTTGTTCTCTTTGACATTTTTATTATTATTTGGATGAAGATGCAGAAGGCAAGTTTATCATGTATGTAAAAGTAACGAAGTTGGGAAGGATAGTAAACATTCTGAATGATAAATTCAATATTGTAAAAGATGTTGAATGTTTAGATCAAAATAGAACTTTATGAAAATGCTAGAAAAAATGCACCCCCATCCAGAAAAAAAGAGGAAGAAAAATGATATGAAACTGATAAAGTATAAATGTAAAGTTATAAATGTAAAGTTGTTATTGCAAAGTATAAAAGAAGAGGAAGAAAAATGATATGAAACTGATAAAGTATAAATGTAAAGTTATAAATGTAAAGTTGTTATTGTAAAGTATAAAAGAAGAGGAAGAAAAATGATATGAAACTGATAAAGTATAAATGTAAAGTTCTGTGTTTAGTTTAGAAAATCAGAGAACTGAGAGAAACTTGACAGCAATTCATGGGAAAAAAGATATAAAATTTTATTGATCACAAGCATCCTTTGAACCAACTAATACAACAAAATGAAACAAAACAAAAAAGTGAATAGAATTTTAAGTGGCACTAGTAAGAGCCTAGTGTCTAGATCTGTAAAATCGGGATAATAATAATAAATAATAATGATGATGATGATACCTTCCCCATAGGGCTCTTGCACTATGAGAAAATCCATGTAAAACGCTTGGCACTGGGTTAAGTATAAACATTCATACACTAGTTATTATTATTATTAACAAGAAATACGATAGTCCTACTTTACTTGTGTCAAATCACATGTGGAACAGTATGCCCATATGAAACCAATACGAGGACTGGAGAAAACTTGCAGTGGGGAAGATGAGATAATGATAGCCTTCCAAAATATTAAGAGCTAGTGAAGAAGAATTAAATTTACTTTTCATGACTCCAAGCATTACCAATAGGAGAAATAAATAGGTAGAAGGCACAAGGAGGTTCATTTTAGTTCTATAAGGACAAGCTTTCTAATAATCAGAGTTATTCAAAGTTGGAATGGATTACTCAGGTGGTGGTGAGTTTCTTGTCACTTGAAGTAGTCAGACAGATGCTGGATGACCACCTGGCAGTAAACTCTGTAGAAGGGATTCTTGCATGTGGTGTATTTATGCATTCATCCATTTATTAAGTCCATCATGAAACAAATAGTTAAGGAGCCCCTACAGTAGGTCAGTATTCTGATAAGTTCTAGCAGACATCTAAGGTTCTTTCCAAGGTAATGATTACATGATTTTGAAGAAACATGTTATCTTAAACTTTCACAGAGGAACACCTAAGCTCCATGTGGGGGCTACTTTTCTTAGAACGTATCTCTGTTCCCTACCCTCAACAGCCCCTAACGTCACTTACTGCAAGAGTAAATAACCCGGTCTCTTATTCCATTGTCTGCACTATAAACCAATGCCTCATGAATCACATCAAGTTGAAAGCTTTGCCATTTCAGCAGTGTGACTGTTTTTTCCAACTCAGCTGTGCCAGAAGGGCCATCCATAGTTTCCAATTCAAGTTTTGCTGCTCCTGTGTGATGTTTCATGTTGAAATGACATTTTCTTTTCAATGTAAACATTTTTAGAAACACGGTGAGGAGATTTCAGTGTAACAAATGTAGCAGAATAGCTATGCCTAGCCTGCTGGGTGAAATCCTTTTTTGAAACAATGTTAGAACAAAGAAATTCACTCTCTGTAAAAGGAGAGCTAGCTTAGAAATCATAAACAATATTCACACACTGTGTTCCAGATGAGGTAGTCTTCCTGCTGCTGTCAGCAATATTTGCTGCCAAATTCACTAACTGCTTTAGCCTGACCTTGAGTCGATAAACAATATAATCTTCCATGCCACATCTCACCAGCCTCTGCTAGTCAAGAAAAGCATGCTTCTTTCATAATTACATCACAAATGCAGCTTGCTGTACTAGAACAGCAAAGCACTTGAATTGAAAATCACTTGTCCAAGACTTCCTAGCCAACAAAGCAAAACAACCCCCCTCAAAGCCCCAAACACACAAGGGAAGAACACGGCACTGGGTGATCAGTAAGAGCAGTTTGAACACACACAAAATGCCTTAGGAGTAACAGGATAGCACAGAGGTGAGAAGACTGTGACAAAAATAGTCAGTGGAATGGAAGCATAAGAAACAGCTGCAGACTGTTCTTATAAGACTTATAAACAGTCTTATAAGACTAAGACTTCTTATTCCCAAGAGAGACTTGGAAGTAGTTTAAATGTTGGTGCATGTTCTTTTTTCAAAGGAGGCAAGTAAGAAATTAAACAAATTTTAATGTAAGTGTAAAACATTAAAATAAATAGAAAATATTGTGAACAGTTCACACCTTCTCTCCCCACCACACTCTCAGACCATTTTCTATGTAGCACACACATAAGTAGTAAAATGATGGCAATTGTCATTCTTCTCTACTTGCTTGGAATAAGTTGTTCCTTGCCCTGGTCGAGTGACTATTTGCAAGGCTATTCTAATACATTTTTAAAAACTGTGTATACATTTGTATCCACTCAGCAATACCTATAATGTCATCATTTCCAAAAGAGGCAGCAAAGTGAAAGGTTATCAATTTAGAAATATTAAAATAAGTCAACAAAGCAGAACTTTCTAGCATAAAACAAAATGAAACGGCTTAACACTGCCCCTTATTCTGTCCCTTGTATGAAGGACCAAATGATCCTATCATTCTGTTCCAGGAGGAATATTAGGATGATATAACGGAGTTGTCCTTGGTGGGAGGGTAGTATGACTGGAATAACTTTGCCTCCTGAGTGAACAGTAAACAAACAGAAGGGAGTATAATCAGTCACAGCTACATAGAGCTTCATGGCCAACAGAGAGGAGAAAAGTTAATGGTTAAAAGGTTATAAAATGCATATAACATGAAGATCAGCAATGTGTGTTCTTCCTCCACAGAGACTGTAGAAATAGAATATGAGTTTTGAAATGTTGGTTGATGAGGGTTTTTTAAAGGGCCTTGATTTAAAACATCAAATAATACGGTAATACTTAAAAATGGGTAAAATGCTTGAGCAAATAATTCACAAAAATACAAATAACTAGTGAATATCTGGGAAAAAATCATCCTCACTGGAAATCAAAGGTAAAAATTAAACCAAAAATAGGATATTGTTTTCCCCTGTCAACTAACCCAACATTGTCAGTATCACTATCATTATCTCAGCCATTCAGTCTTAAAAATGTTGGTGTCCCACTGACTCTTCTCTTTCCCTTACCTCCAATATCTAATCACCAAGTCCTTTAGACTCTTTGCAGTGCCTCATTATGTTTCATTCCCACTGTAAGCATGTTATTTAGAGCCTCAAAACTTCACTTCTTGACTATTGCAGTTGCTTATTAATTGGTCTTTCTACCTTTAAATCTATCCTATACAACACTTTCACGTCAATCTTTCTAAAACAACATTTTATATGGGACACTCCTCTACTCAAGGGGGAATGTTCCATGAACTAGTGGATAAAGTAAAAACCACTCCAGCATTTACAGCCAGTACTTATTTAGTGCTTACTATGGGTCAGACACACACACACACATAATTTCCCAACACTATGAGGTAAGCAGCATTATAATCCCCTTTTACTGGTGAGAAAGCTCAAGATAAGACAGTGAGAAAGTGGTAGAACTATGTCTTGAAGTTTCCACTCTTATCAGATATTTCTACTTCCAGTTCCCTGAACACAGCACATGCATCCCTGCCTTGGTGTCTTTGTTCATTCCATATTTTCTGTCAAAACGGTAATTTCTTCACTTTATTTAACAAAATCTGAGACCATGTTCAAGCTTTCTGTGACTGTTCCAGCCCAGACTACTTCTTATTTCTTCATAGTCCTCCTTCATTCATAGTCCCATAGTTCTTGTGCTTATCACCCATTTGGCACTTACTGCAGGGTACCTATGTTGTTATTTATTTGTATATCTGTTTTTTTATTCATTCTGTTACCTTAATTAGATTAGAGTCCACTTGAGGGCCAAAACCATGTCATATACCTTGTTTGACTTACCCTGTACCTAGCACAGTGCCTGAGAATAGTAAATGCTGAATAAATTTTTACTAATAATAGTAATTGATTTGTTTATTAATCAATATTTACTAAACATCAAATATATGTCATTCTAGGTTCTGAGGAAATAAAGATATAAAGATAATTAAAACGTTGTCTCCTCCCTGTCCCAGGGTCTCACAGACTGGAGGGAAGAAAGACTTGTAAATGAAATATTACAGTGATATGATGAGTGCTGTATGTATGAAGCACTATGGTAGTACAGGAGAAGTGTTAATCTCTGACTAGGGAGATCTCATAAGCTTTCATCTGGTTGTTACATTAAGTCCAGTCTTGAAACAGAAGTTCATCAGGTACACAAGAGATTTCTAGTAGGGAGAAACAGCATATACAAAAATGTTGGGGCAAAAAATCATTGTACACTTGAATTGCAAATAGTTGAGAGTGGTTGGAGAGTAGGGTGTGTAGATGGAGGTAGGAAGATGAACCTAGAAATGTAAGTAAGGGCCACAGCATCAAGGGCTTTATATGCTGGACAAAAGAAGTATGGTTTTTATTTTTTATTGAAACACTAAAATTTCTCCATTCAGTTTGGCAGCTGGAAGGCCCATTGTGACCCTAGCAAAAGAAATTTCAGTGGAGAACCCTAAGCCCAGCTTATTCTGGGCCCTTGGTTCTTCTGGAGGCTAATGTTAAGTGTCATTTTTCAAGTCTTAATTCCCTACAGAAAGCTAGTTGGCAATTTTCTTTATCAGTTATGGTAGCCACACCTGCAAATTTGGAATTTCCTAAAAGTTTCATACACCTTCACACCTACAGGTTTTACTCAAGCTTTTCCAGTACATTAGCTTCCACTTTCTGCCCCAGGGTCAGACCCTGCTCCTGCTTCTAGACTCAGCTTAGATTTGGTCTCCTCTGGGCAGCTTTCAATGACATAGACCTTGGTGGCCTGACACCATTCTGCATAGGAGGTTATTCATAATGAGCTCTCAATAAGCTTTTATTAAATTGAATTTACCAGAGCAAAAGCTTTGTTAAAGAAATAGAATATATCAATTAGTAAAAGATTCTTTAATGAAAACAGTGTTTACTCAATTTTAGTCATTTAATTATCACCTGTAGGATATCTGCCATCTTCACATACCACCTATGTTACCTACTTAATATTCATGAAAATTGACTCGCTTTATCCAAATTGCCAACAAATATATTAACAAGTGCTCAACAACACTAGTCATGAGAAATACAAACTAAGACCACATTGCACTCATGAATAGATCTACCAAAATGGCTAAAATGTCAAAGACATGGCATGAAGTATGGTGATAAGGAGCAACTGGAATTCTGGGACACTGATGGTGGAGACCACTTTGGGCAAATGCCTGCTTAGCTGAAGGCATGCATCTTTTGACTCACCAATTCTATTCTTAGAATTTATCCTACACAAATATAGGCATGTTCACCAAAAGAACCAATTGAGAGTATTCACAGAAGTACTATCTGTAATACACAAATATTAAAAAGAGCCCAAATGTCTTACCAACAGTAGAAATGCATAAGTGAGTTATGATGATACTTACATAATGGAATTTTATACAGCAATGGAAATGAACAAACTACAACTACTTGCAACAACATGATGGTTTTCATAAAAATAATGTTTAGAAAAGGAGACAGATACATAAAGGCACATGCTGTAGGATTCCATTTATATAAAGTTCAGATAGAAGCAAAACAATCTATGATATTAAAAGTGTGGGTAGGATAACTGCTGGGGAGTTATTACATTGATAGAGACATGAAGGGCTTTCTGGGATTCTGGTACTATTTTGTTTCCTGATCTGGGTTCTGGGTACCAGGATGTATTTACTTTGTGAAAATCTAATGATCTATGGTTTTTGCATCTTTTCTGAGTATACCATATACTCCAATAAAAAGTCTCCATCTGAAAAAAAAAAAAAAGAAATTTCAGTGGAGTTACAATGTGGAAGCCAAATCCAAGGAGGCTGAAGAGTGGACAGACAATGAGAGAGAAGCAGTGGTGAATTTAAAGTACTATTTCTACACAATGGCTATAGAGAAAGTAAGACATATGACAGAGAGAATAGAGGATGGGGGGGAATTCTCTGGGGAAACTTGAGGGAGGGGATATGTGATGGACTTTGGGTTCTAAAAAAATGGGAGAGGATAATATACAAAGCACAGGCAAAGGGATTATTTAGACTGGAACAGGAAGAGAGAACAGGAAGATGGAAAACAGGGGAAAATGGGTATGGATGTAGATAAGTCTATAAGTATGGAATGATTTACTTAGAGATTATAGCCTAATGGCTTATGAAGGAGGTGAGATATTTTGCTGAGACTGGAGACATGGGAGTTTGTAGGTGACTTGAAAGGAGGGATAGATAGAAGGAAGAGTCTTATGGATGGATGTCAGATAGTAGATGAGATGGTGGATGGTGCTGTCTGGGCTGAGGGATGAAGGAAGGAAAGATCAAAGGAGTCTGGTAACCTGATAGAAAAGCTATGGGGAGTTAAAAGACTAGAGATATTCATAAGGTGGAATATGAGTGTCGCAGAGGGAAGGAAAGGAGAGAACAGAAAGGTTAGAGGTTATTATACTCATAGAGTGGGATAATAAATTTTAAAATTTCAGGAGTCAAGCATTCCTAGGCAAAGATGAGTCCATGGTTTGATAAGCAGATGTGGCAGTAATAAGGAGAGCTGGGAAATAAAGAACTGTGAAATCTCAGTAGATGCTGGATAACCTTCAAAATATATCTCAAATCAGACCATTTCTCACCAATTTCACCACAACTACTTAGTCCAAGCTACCATCAGCACTAGCCTCTTAGTTGATCTCTTGGATTCCTCTTATGCCCACTCCCTATACCCCACTCTTTTCAGCTCCTCACACACTGGCCAGAGTACAAATTAGATGAGCTCATGCTCCCTCCCTCCTTTTCTCAAAGCCCAATATTCTACTGCCTTCCCATTACACTTACTTGCCTATAAGTCTTACATGATCTGACCCCCCACCTTTTCAACCTTACCACCTAGCACTTTTCCTGTCCTGGTTGTGCTTCAACTGCACTGGGCTCCTTGCTGTTCTAAGAGCACAGTATGCATGCCTTAGGGGCCTTAGGGCCTTTGGACTTGTTCCCTCTGCCTATAATACAACCTCACAACCATCTCTGCAGATCTCCGCATGACTCCTCCTCTTACTTCATTCAAGTTTATGCTAAAATCTCCCCACAGAGAAGGCTTTCCTTAACTATCCTACTTAAAATGATAAGCTTCTTTCTTTCTACCTCAATACCCTACATTAGTTTTCTCATAACATATCACTCACTGAGATATTTTATACGTATTTGCTTGTTCATTCCCCCTACTCCACCCTCCATCTGGAATTTATGCTTTTTGGGGGTAATGACCTTGTCTGTCTTGTCCCCTGTTTGTAACACTGAGAATAATTCCTGGCACAAAGTAGGACTCAAGACAAGCATTAGAATACTTGCTCAAGGCAGAGCTCTGTTCTAAGTGCTGGAGCTACCGAGATGAATAAGATGTGGTCCTTACTATAAGCAGCAGCAAGGAACCAAAAGGAGCACAGACTTGAGTACACTGCCTGGAGAGTGGCAGAAAATGAAGTAGATGTTAAGATAGCAACTAAAGACTAATCCATGGCTACTGATTTATAATGGTCATCAAGGAAACAGATTGGGGTGCCTGGTGTTATGCTAGTGTTTCCCAAGCCTTTAGTCTTTATTCCCACTGCTTCCCACCCTTCCCTCAAAGGAAAAAAAAAAAGAAAAAAAAAAAAACATGGTGCAGAGGAAGACATCCTTCCCAACCTTGATCTCTTGAAATTCATCTGTTACTCTCAGGCATCTATAAATCTGTAAATCGCAAAAGATTGCATATTTTCATTTCAACACACAAAAGCACTTTCTAGTATACTTTTGAAAATTAGGGTAAATTGGTATATAACATTATACAAGTTTCAGGTGTACACTACAGTATTATAATTCAACATCTGTATACACCACACAGTGATCACCAACCCCCCCAAAGGTCTAGTTACCTTCTATCATAATACAATTGACCCCTTTCACACATTTCACTCATCTTCCACCCCTTTTCCTTCTGGTAACCACCAATCTGTTCTCTGTATCTATGAGTTTATTTTTGTTTTGTTTTGCTTTGTTTACTCATTTTGGTTTTTTAGATTATTCACATATAAATGAAATCATATAGTATTTATCTTTCTCCATCTGACTTATTTCACTTAACATAACATCCTCAAATCCATCTACATTGTTGCAAATGGCAAGATTTCATTCTTTTTTATGACAGTGATATTCCATTGTGTATGTGTGTGTGTGTGTGTGTGTGTGTGTATATATATATACCAATCTTCTTTATCCATTCATTCATCAGTGGACACAGATTTTCCATATCTTGGTTATTATTGTAAATAATGCTACAATGAACATAGAGGTGCATATATCTTTTTGAATTAGTGTTTTTGTATTCTTCAGATAAATATCTAGAAGTAGAATAGCTGGGTCATATGGTAGTTCTATTCTTAATTTTTTGACGAACCTCCATACTGTTTTTTGTTTTTGTTTTCGTTTTTCTTTTAACATCTTTATTGGAGTATAATTGCTTTACAATGGTGTGTTAGTTTCTGCTTTATAACAAAGTGAATCAGTTATACATATACATATGTTCCCATATGTCTTCCCTCTTGCATCTCCCTCCCTCCCACCCTCCATACTGTTTTTCATAGTGGATGCACCTATTTACCTTCCCAAAAATGGTGCACAAAGGTTCCATTTCTCCACATCCTCTCCAACATTTGTTATTCCTTGTCTTTCTGATAATAGCCATTCTAACAGGTGTGAGGCGATATCTCATGGTTTTGGTTTGCATTTCCCTGATAATTAGTGATGTTAAATATCTTTTCATGTGCCTATTAGCCATCTGTATGTTTTCTTCAGAAAAATATCTATTCAGCTCCTCTGCCCAGTTTTTAATTGGATTGTTGTTTTTTTGCTGTTGAATTGTATGACTTCTTTATATATTTTGGATACTAACCCCTTTTCAGATATATGATTTGTAAATATTTTCTCCCACACAGTAGGTTGTGCTTTCATTTTGATGATGGTTTTCTTTGTTGTGCAGAAGCTTTTTAGTTTGATGTAGTCCCACTTTTTTATTTTTGCTTTTGTTTCCCTTGCCTTTAGAGTCAGATCCACAAAAACATCACTAAGACCAATGTCAGTGAGGTTACCACCTATGTTTTCTTCTAGGAATTTTATGGTTTCAGGTCTTACATTCAAGTCTTTAATCCATTTTGAGTTAATTTTTGTGTATGGTGTTAAGAGAGTGGTCAAATTTCATTCTTTTGCGTGTGGCTGTCCAATTTTCTCAACATCATTTATTGAAGAAACTGTTCTAGTATAATTTATTCTTATTTTTGTTGTGTGTGCTAGAGATATCTTTATGTATGTCCATACTTATCTGCACCATGGTGTGAGTGAGGGAGAATGGAGGTAAAGTTAAAGGAGAAAATTTGATTCCCATAGGAAACAGTTAAGTTGCAGCTGAAGCCACTTTTAAGCAAAACTGTGGAACAGTGCTTAATGTAAAGCATCCCCTATCTAATTGGTGTAGTTCCCAAACTCTTACTCAAGCCGCACTTCTCATTGGTTCCATGATCTCATGCACTTGACTAAATGAGTGACAGGCTTTATTGTTCGAGTTTCCTGGGTTAGCTTACTGTGAATCTGGATAATTGCAAGAAGACTACATGAGCTACCTGTTTTCTATTTTCCCTCTAACAAAGGTAGTGAAACCAGAATGGCAAGTACATTAAAAACAACCCAAACACTAAATGTACCACTCACTTCCTTTTTGTGATCTTAAACGTATGAAATGGCAAATATTTAAATTAAATCTACACAATACAATCTCAGTTATAAGGCCTTTATCAAGAAGAAGCAAATCATGCCTTTTCATTAATCTTACTTTCCCAGACCTTTCAGGAAACTCTACATTAGCCTCACCTTGTCTTCAAATAAATGTTCATTTTTTACCCCCTTGGTAAACATGTTAACTTATATTAATTTATAATCACCTGTACAAACCTTTATATTTGTAAACATTCCAAAGATTGTCCTGCAGACCTATGTTGTATGTTATGAATTCCATTGAGGTTTCCTGATTGGCAGTGCCTTTTATTATTATATTTTTAGTATGTACCTCATGGTTCTTAATCTAGAGTCTATCAAAAAGCGGTTGCTTAATATATATCCATCTCTGGCCTCACCCCTTGTCCCCAAGACTCATATATCCAACTACCTATGAAAACTCTGCTTGGAGGCAACTCAAACTTAGTATGGACAAATAGAACTTTCAATTCTCCCCATCTCAAACTGGCTCCTCCTCCAGTACTTCCTGAGTCAATAAATGTCACTACCATTTACTAAACTGCTAAAGTTAAAAAATCTAGGAGTCATTTTTGACACTTCTGTTTTTTTCACATCCTTAATCTAATCCAATCCATCAACAAGATGCGTCAGTTTTACCTTCAAAATTTATCCAAAATCAAGACACTTTTGACCATCTCCACTACTATATCCCTAGTCTAAGCCACTATCACCTCTTGCCTATACTTGCTTACATACTTTCAGTAGCCCTTCACGGGTCTCTTTGCTTCTACTCTTGACCCCCTACATTCTATCCACTACACAGAAATTAGATCAATCTTTTAAAAACACACACCATGTCATGCCACTCTCCTTCTTTAAATACTCTAATGGCTTCCATTGCACTGAGAATAAACTCCAAACTCGTCTACCATGGCTTACAAGACTTTACATTATTTAAGCTCTCTAACCTATTTCCCATCAGCCCCCGCCACTCAATCTTCTCCAACCCCCAAGGCATTCGTACTGTTCCAAGAACACAAAAACTCATTCTCTGATTTAAATCCTTTCTACTTGCTTTCCTTTATGTTGTGCAAACTCTCCCCTCAGACTTTTGCATGGCTTGATAACTTTCTTCTATCAGGTTTCTGCTCAATTATCACCTCTTCAGAAAGACCTTTCCTGACCACCCTTTTTGTTTCTTTGTTTTTACTTTTCCCCCTAGATTTATTGAGGTATGATTGACAAATTAAAATTGTGTATACTTTAGGTGTAAAATGTGATATTTTGGTATACACTGTGTATTCATGTATACACTGAAAAATGATTACCACAATCAACTTAATTAACATATCCATCACCTCACATAGTTATTTTTTTGGGATGTGAGAAAGTTTAAGATCTACTCTCTTAGCAAATTTTAAGTATACAATACAGTATTATTAAGGATAGTCAGCATGCTGTACATTAGCTCTCCAAACTTATTCATCCTGCATAATTGAAAGATCGTACTATGACTAACATTTCCCTCACCTCCAGCCCTTGGCAACCACCATTCAAATCTCTGGATTTATGAGTTTTAAACAGCCAATGGAAAGCAAGTTGCATACAGTTGCATGTTCACAGATGTTTCTCACTGGGTTTGTAAACTAATGTAGTGTTAGGTTCCACATTTATGTATCTTTTCAGCCTAGTGACTTCATTTTCTCTCTCACTAGAGAGAAATCTGGAGAGAGAGGGAGAGAGAGAGAGAGAGAGAGAGAGAGAGAGAGACTAAGAGAGACACAGAGACATGTTGACAGAGTGGGACAGTCAAAGAGACAACAAAAGTGATAGGAGAGAGAGATGGATTGGAAAGGTTCATGCAGACTTTACACAAAAACTCTCAAGAAAATGGATAAACTTCGTAATGTAAAGGCTACTGAGAGAGAAAAAATGAGGGGCATGGGGAAGATTCCTGAGGAGCAATTGGCTGTTTTATATTCCATTGCATCCGCCACACTGAGTCTTAGATATGAAGCAGAAACAACACATAATTTTTCACCAAAACTGCAGTAATATCAGAGTCACTTAATAGCTTTATAACCTTCAGTAACTTTACTTGGTCTTCTTAAGTTTTAGTTTCTTTATCTGTAAAATAAGGATATTCCCATCGACCTGGTATAGTAACATTTCTTAGTTCAATAATACTTGTTCAATAAATGGTAGCTGGTATCACCATCATTACCATCATCAACACGAAGTTACCTGGAATGCCCCCTAAACTGACCCCTATGACAGTTATCTTGTCCTTAAAACCACAATTCTTTTCCAACAAGGAGTAAAAACTAGATCGGATGAGTTATCCTGGGACAATCTCGTGTAGCACAACTGTCAAGTATTGTTCATTTGCGCCCTAAGAAATATTTTCTCCTTACATTTGTTAGATGTTGTAATTCATATTTGTGAGTGAGCAAGTGTTCATGTGTGTGTATGTGTGTGTGTGTGTTGGTTTTTTGAGCTATTTAATCAAGAGCCTCTAAAGGTCATCATT
Source organism: Balaenoptera acutorostrata (assembly GCF_949987535.1). Classification (NCBI taxonomy): domain Eukaryota; kingdom Metazoa; phylum Chordata; class Mammalia; order Artiodactyla; family Balaenopteridae; genus Balaenoptera; species Balaenoptera acutorostrata. The sequence goes on from NC_080085.1 coordinate 73,836,710, forward strand.
ATTACTGTATTTACTGAGGTGATGGTATTATTTTACTTTGCAGAGCAGTTGTCTGTTTTGCAGATTCATTTATTCAGAATATGGACCCTCCTTACTTCATAATTAAGCAACTAAGTGGGCTTTCAATTCCTGATATCCCATTATTTAACCTAGCCATTTATGTAAAGGGAAAAAAGAGAAAACTGGAAATAAAACCACAGAAAACAAATGAGGCAAATACTTGCAAATCATGGAATGTTAAGAGTCTAAAGGAAATATAATGATAATCTAAACCATCTAGTTATAGAGGAGAAAAATTGAAGTCTATATAAAATAAAGAGTAAATTTTAAAAATCAAACCAGGCTTCAAATCCAGGGTTTCTGATGTATAATATAATGATCTTCCTTCTACCTAGCATCCCTGCTTAAAGATATGAAACTCAGCAGTAACAAGAGTTCTGCAAAGGGACTATTCATTGAGAGCACTTAGGTCCACTTCAGGTTGCAGAACAAATGAGTAGAGGAGAACACCATGGGAAAACTGATGGGAAAATAAGAGTGGAGATGGGGTGCGTTCATACCCTGCATTGTTAGCAACTGGCTTCTTTAGTTTGAGGATAGGGTAGGAGCAGCAGCCTTACTGTATGATCGCTCCCAGAACTTAAGTTCTGGAGTGTAATTTGTAACATGAACAAATGAACTTCCAATGCAAATTAAAAAATTCTATCAACCTTGATTTTATTTTCTTAATTTTTATCACAGTTTCAGTTTTTGGTGTGTGTCGCCTGAAGTTGGAAAATATGTACCAAATATGGATTGAAAAGAATCTTCCCCTTTCATTCTCACTGGGCTAAAAAATAGTACTTTGTGTGTGAGCGTGTGTGTGTATGTATGTGTGTATAGCAGTAGTAGTAGAATTCGTAAACAAATTAGAATCCTTAACATAGTCTGAAGATAGCTTCTTTTGAGCTTAAATGATCATCTTAAAGATTTTATTTAGAGGTATTAAAACATAAAATTTTGCAGAAAACTCAGCTTTTGCTTGCTTGTTTGTTTTTCCTTCCTTTCCCACAGAATGAGTTCTGATGGTTTACTAGATGACTGATGAATTGCGATGATATCCAAGTTATGACTGCTTTGTAAGAAAAAAAGTAGAAAATGTGAGAGAAATTCTGTGGATGAGCTGGGGAGGGAACTGCCCTTTCAATGTATTATAGTTTTGCTAGTCATGGCATGATGGCATTATAGGGAGACAGTGGGTATGTAGAGGAATTTATGTTCACTTACTCTGAGACAAAATAGGTTTTTTTTCAGAAATTTATCTTTATATAACACAAGTCAGGCTTCACCCTATCACTTTTGTGGTTGAAGTGCAGACAGGGTGCCATGAAATAATTGGAGCTCTTAAATTCTTGATGGATCTCTAGTTTACTGTAAAAAGTAGGCTTTTTCCAAGCCACAGTTTTTAGTTATTTATAATTATGTTTATTGCTGTGGTAACATACCATACTGGCCTACATAAAATTGCTTTATTTGATGTAATTTGTCCCAAGTCCCTGTAATCCTAAAAAAGAATCACTTAAAAAGCAAACTATAGGGACTCCCATCATGGCGCAGTGGTTAAGAATCTGCCTGCCAATGCAGGGGACATGGGTTCGATCCCTGGTCCGAGAAAGTCCCACATGTCATTGAGCAACTAAGCCGGTGCGCCACAACTACTGAGCCTGTGCTCTAGAGGACACAAGCCAAAACTACTGAGCCCACACACCAGAACTATTGAAGCTCACGTGCCTAGAGCCCATTCTCTGCAGCAAGAGAAGCCACCACAATGAGAAGCCCAAGCACCGCAACGAACAGTAGTCCCAACAGGCTGCAATCAGTGAAAGTCTGCTCAGAGCAATGAAGACCCAATGCAGCCAAAAGTAAACAAATTAATTAATTAATTAATTTTTAAAAAAGTGACTACTTGAGAAGGTAAGCAAAATTGATAAACCATTAGCCAGACTCATCAAGAAAAAAAGGGAGAATACTCAAATCAACAGAATTAGAAACGAAAAGGGAGAAGGAACAACTGACACTGCAGAAATACAAAGGATCATGACAGATTACTACAAGCAACTAAATGCCAATAAAATGGACAACCTGGAAGAAACGGACAAATTCCTAGAAATGCACAACCTTCCGAGACTGAACCAGGAAGAAATAGAAAATATAAACAGAAAAATCACAAGCACTGAAATTGAAACTGTGGTCAAAAGTCTTCCAACAAACAAGAGCCAAGGACCAGAGGGCTTCACAGGCAAATTCTATCAAACATTTAGAGAAGAGTTAACATCTATTCTTCTCAAACTCTTACAAAATATAGCAGAGGGAGGAACACTCCCAAACTCATTCTATGAGGCCACCATCACCCTGACACCAAAACCAGACAAAGAAGTTACAAAAAAAAGAAAACTACAGGCCAATATCACTGAGGAACATATATGCAAAAATCCTCAACAAAATACTAGCAAACAGAATCCATCAGCACATTTAAAGTATCATACACCATGATCAAGTGGGGCTTATCCCAGGAATGCAAGGATTCTTCAATATATGGAAATCAAACAATGTGATACACCAGATTAACAAATTGAAGGATAAAAACCATATGATAATCTCAATAGATGCAGAAAAACCTCTTGAAAAAATTCCACTCCCATTTATGATAAAAACTCTCCAGAAAGTAGGCATAGAGGGAACTTACCTAAACATAATAAAGGCCACATATTACAAACGCACAGTCAACATCATTCTCAATGGTGAAAAACTGAAACCATTTCCAATAAGATCAGGAACAAGACAAGGTTGCCCACTCTCACCACTATTTTTCAACATAGTTTTGGAAGTTTTAGCCACAGCAATCAGAGACTAAAAAGAAATAAAAGGAATCCAAATCAGAAAAGAAGAAGTAAAGCTGTCACTGTTTGCAGATGACATGATACTATACATAGAGAATCCTGAAAACTCTACCAGAAATCTACTAGAGCTACTCAATGAACTTGGTAAAGTTGCAGGATGCAAAATTAATGCACAGAAATCTCTTGCATTCCTATACACTAATGATGAAAAATCTGAAAGTGAAATTAAGAAAACACTCCCATTTACCACTGCAACAAAAAGAATAAAATACCTAGGAATAAACCTACCTAGGGAGACAAAAGACCTGTATGAAGACAACTATAAGACACTGATGAAAGAAATTAAAGATGATACAAACAGATGGAGAGATACATCATGTTCTAGGATTGGAAGAATCAACATTGTGAAAATGACTATACTACCCAAAGCAATCTACAGATTCAGTGCAATCCCTATCAAACTACCACTGGCATTTTTCACAGAACTAGAACAAAAAATTTCACAATTTGTATGGAAACACAAAAGAACCCGAATTGCCAAAGCAATCTTGAGAAAGAAAAATGGAGCTGGAGGAATCAAGCTCCCTGACTTCACACTATACTACAAAGCTACAGTAATCAAGACAGTATGGTACTGGCACAAAAACAGAAATATAGATCAATAGAACAGGATAGAAAGCCCAGAGATAAACCCATACACATATGGTCACCTTACCTTTGATAAAGGAGGCGAGAATATATAATAGAGAAAAGACAGCCTCTGCAATAAGTAGTGCTGGGAAAACTGGACAGCTACATGTAAAAGAATGAGGTTAGAACACTCCCTAACACCATACACAAAAATAAACTCAGAATAGATTAAAGTCCTAAATGTAAGGCCAGACACTATAAAACTCTGAGAGGAAAACATAGGCTGAACCCTCTATGACATAATTCACAGCAAGATCCTTTTTGACCCATCTCCTAGAGAAATGGACATAAAAACAAAAATACACAAATGGAACCTAATGAAACAAAAGCTTTTGCACAGCAAAGGAAACCATAAAGAAAACAAAAAGACAACCCTCAGAATGGGAGAAAATATTTGCGAGTGAAGCAACCAATAAGGGATCAATTTCCAAAATATTCAAATATCTCATGCAGCTCAATATCAAAAAAAAAAAAAAAAACAACCCAATCCAAAAATGAGCAGAAGATCTAAACAGACATTTCTCCCAAGAAGACATACAGGTGGCCAAAAAGCAGATGGAAAGATGGGCAACATCACTAATTATTAGAGAAATGAAAATCAAAGCTACAATAAAGTATCAACTTACTCCAGTCAGAATGGCCATCACCAAAAATCTACAAACAATAAATGCTGGAGAGGGTGTGGAGAAAAGGGAACCATCCTACACTGTTGGTAGGAATTTAAATTGATACAGCCACTCTGGAGAACAGTATGGAGGTTCCTTAAAACACTAAAAATAGGGCTTCCCTAGTGGCGCAGTGGTTGAGAATCTGCCTGCCAATGGAGGGGACACAGGTTCGAGCCCTGGTCTGGGAAGATCCCACATGCCATGGAGCGACTAGGTCCGTGAGCCACAATTGCTCAGCCTGCACATCTGGAGCCTGTGCTCCGCAACAAGAGAGGCTGCGACAGTGAGAGGCCCGCGCACCTCGATGAAGAGTGGACCCCGCTTGCTGCAAGTAGAGAAAGCCCTCACACAGAAACAAAGACCCAACACAGCCATAAATAAATAAATAAATAAATAAATAATAAAAAAAAACCTCAGGAAAAAAACCCAAAACACTAAAAATAGAACTACCATATGATCCAGCAATTCCACTCCTGGGCATATATCCAGAGAAAACCATAATTTGAAAAGATACATGCACCCCAATGTTCATTGCAGCACTATTTACAACAGCCAGGACATGGAAGCAACCTAACTGCCCATCGACAGATGAATGGATAAAGAAGTTGTTGCACATACATACAATGGAATATTACTCACCCATAAAATGAAACGAAATTGAGTTATTTGTAGTGAGGTGGATGGACCTAGAGTCTGTCATATAGAGTGAAAAAACTCAGAAAGAGATAAACAAATACCGTATGCTAACACATATATATGGAATCTAAAAAAAAAAAATGGTTGTGAAGAACCTAGGGGCAGGACAGGAATAAAGACACAGAGGAGGAGAATGGACCTGAGGACATGGGGAGGGGGAAGGGTAAATTGGGACGAAGTGAGAGAGTGGCATGGACACATATACACTACCAAATGTAAAATAGATAGCTAGTGGGAAGCAGCCACATAGCACAGGGAGATCAGTTCGGTGCTTTGTGACCACCTAGAGTGGTGGGATAAGGAGGATGGGAGGGAGATGCAAGAGGGAAGAGATATGGGGATATATTTATATGTATAGCTGATTCACTTTGTTATACAGCAGAAACTAACACATCATTGTAAAGCAAGTATACTCTAATAAAAATTAATAACAAAAAAGAATGAAATAATGCCATTTCAGCAACATGGATGAACATAGAGATTGTCATACTCATTGAAGTAAGTCAGACAGAGAAAGACAAATATCATATGATATTGCCTCCAAGTGGAATCTTAAAAAAAGTCTACAAATGAACTTACCAAAAAACAGAAATAAAGTTATAGATATAAAAAACAAACTTATGGTAACCTGGGGGTAAGAGGGGGAGGGATAAATTGGAAGACTGAGATCGACACATACACACTACTGTATATAAAAGAGGTAACTAATAAGGACCTACTGTATAGCACAGGGAACTCTACTCAATACTCTGTAATGGCCTATATGGGAAAAGAATCTAAAAACGAGTGAGTATATGTATATGTTTCACTGATTCACTTTGCTGTACACCTGAAACTAACACAACATTTTAAATCAACTCCAATAAAAATTAAAAAAAAAATAACACATAAGCTATCTGAGGGAAGTTTTCCAAAAGGAAAAGAAAAGGTTATGAATTCTAACATAAAAGTTATACACATCATAATTCCGTCCAGTTTCACCTCAGCTTTACTGAACAACCAACCAATGGACCTCCACATGCAGAGCTTCCTGCCTAGACGTCATTAGGAAATGAGATGCAGTGGAGAAAACAAGGACATTAAGGGTGTGTCTGCATCATGCATTGTGAAATAATTAATTACTGCTGCTTCTGTGATCATGAGAATTCCAGGTGACTTCTTTTTTTTAAAATTTATTTATTTTTGGCTGTGTTGGGTCTTCATTTCTGTGCGAGGGCTTTCTCTAGTTGCGGCAAGCGGGGACCACTCTTCATCGAGGTGCGCGGGCCTCTCACTATTGTGGCCTCTTTTGCTGCGGAGCACAGGCTCCAGACGCGCAGGCTCAGTAGTTGTGGCTCACGGGCCTAGTTGCTCCGCGGCATGAGGGATCTTCCCAGACCAGGGCTCAAACTCGTGTCCCCTGCCTTAGCAGGCAGATTCTCAACCACTGTGCCACCAGGGAAGCCCCTTCCAGGTGACATTTCTGCCAGCCCATTAAAGCTCATACTGTGACATTAAAAATAGCTGAGCTATTACATCTTCTCCAATATAATTTTCCCCCATCTCTTTCCAAAACACCAAAAAGTGAACTACAAAAGGCCCTAATAGATTTTCACACAACTTTGGAGTCTCTAAGTCTCTAAGATGCTCCCTCACTCACCATGGGGTTCATATTGAAATATAAACTGGTCCAATTGCCAAAGATACTCCATGATGGTAATGCCTGAAAAATGTTGAGTGCAGGTAACAACTGGAAACATAGGGAATGTGTCACAATTTTAACACTTGAGTGTAAACCCAGATATAGGAGTCAGAAAGCATCAAACCAATTAATTCATCTGCTGCCTCATTTTCTGTGTTTAGTTGCTTAATTTCAGGGCTTAAATCTTGTATGATCTTACTTTGTTTTAGATGGAGTCTCTGTTTTGTAGATATAGAAAAAACTACTGATTGAACCTGTGCTAACTCTTTCAAAATTCTTTGCCCCCGAAAAGAGAAATGACAGAGATCACAGAAGATGATATGAAAAGATGCATTGAGTGCTTACCATATTCCAGGTTTCTGTGTTATGCATAACCTTGACACTCTATGTCTCATTTAATCTTCAAAACAATTATATAAGGTAGATAATGTAATTATCTGCATTTTACAGGTAAAGAAACCAAGGGTAAGCAAGATTAAATTGACTGTCCAAAGCCACACAGCTTTAAGTGGCAGAGCTAGAATTCAAACCAAGATCTATCTGAGACTTGGGACAATACACTGAAAAAGTAGATCTCATAAAAAAGAATAATTCAATTAAAATTAGTGCTTGTATATGGTGCTACTATAAATGAACCCCAAAGAGGTCGTCTTCATAGCATAATAGTCATACTAAGTTGTTAAATTATAGAGTAATGCAAAACCTAATCCAGACTACCCACTCAGATTTTAGGTATTGCTGGCAGTCATGGGCCAGCTCTTCAGAGCATGATATACTGAAGTTATATCTCACTTCAGAAACTTTCTTCCTCCTCTTTTAAGTACCCAACTTTGATTTTTATAGAGACTGCATTGTAACACTTTGCCTATTCTATATGTTCCCGTTCCCTTTTAAAATAAAATCTGTCTATGAAATGATTAAGGACCAAAACAATTCCTAAATTCTTACACTAAAGTGTCGAAATCAACAACAATGTGCATTAAAGTTAAGGCCCTATTGATACTTCTTTTTAAAGTGTTATTTAAAATAATCTGTTTATATTTCTGTTACCGATTCTAATGATTAACTTGAACTAAGTTCTCCTTTGATTTCCTTAGAATCACTAATATTTATCAGAAAACAATGACCATGTTTGTTAATTTGTATGCACAGCTTGCTTTGTAATTTTTAAATTTCTTACATATTTTATAGCAGAACACTTCTTATACTTAAGGTACAATGTAATATTTATGTTCATAAATGACTACCCAGCACAATAGATGTTAAAATGGTAATCTGTGTACAGAATATTGCTAACAATACTTTCCAGTCATCACTCTGTCTTTTATCTTGAACAGTATACATCCTAACTAATAAAAAAAGATAAAATTCTCTGAACAAAGTTTATCCAAGTATGAAGGGTTTTAGACCTGATTAATATAGTGACTCTGGGTCATCAATTGAAGGCTAAATTATCATTATCATCATCATTGCATAGGATGGTTCCAGGAAACTTCTTGAAGAATAGTGCTTAATCAGTGCAGACAAGTTCTTCAAACACCCTCTCAATGATGACATGAAGGATGCCATGAGTGGAGCCATAAGCAATCTGACGCAATGGCACAGACAAGCTAGGTTTCATTTTCTCTACCTACTGTGATACAAGACCTGAGTTGAATTTTGTCTTTTACAAAAAATTGTATCATGAAATCTCTATATTCTACTGCAGGCAATGCCATTGAAACCATTTTTATATTTTCATTTTCTTTTTTTAATTCTTATTTATTTATTTATTTAACATCTTTATTGGAGTATAATTGCTTTACAATGGTGTGTTAGTTTCTGCTGTATAACAAAGTGAATCAGCTATATGTATACATATATCCCCATATCCCCTCCCTCTTGCATCTACCTCCCACCCTCCCTATCCCACCCTCTAGGTGGTCACAAAGCAATGAGCTGATCTCCCTGTGCTATGTGGCTGCTTCCCACTAGCTATCTATTTTACATTTGGTAGTGTATATATGTCAATGCTACTCTTTCACTTTGTCCCACCTTACCCTTCCCTCTCCCCATGTCCTCAAGTCCATTCTCCTCCTCTGTGTCTTTATTCCTGTCCTGCCCCTAGGTTCTTCAGATCTTCGGATCTTCCCGGACCAGGGCTTGAACCCGTGTCACCTGCATTGGCAGGCGGATTCTTAAACACTGTGCCACGAGGGAAGCCCTGATTCTATCTTTTTAATAAGTCTTCAATTTATCAATTTCTTTTCATACTCACCTTAAATCAAATTGCCATTATTTCTTACATGAACTACTGCAACAATCTCTTAAAAGGTAGCCTTTCTTACAGTTTTGCTCCTCCCCAAATTCATTTTCCACAGAGTAGCTAAACGGAAACACTCAGTTAATAAACTCAAAAAGCATTTTACCATATAATAACCTATAGACCAGTTCATATTTATTCACCAAGTTTCAGCTTCATTTTCTTCTTTTACTTTGATTTTGGATAAGTACAATTTTCATGCTTACAGAAAATCCCATACTTCACTTATCCTGGTACTTATCACATTATATCATAATTATCGATTTACTATTCTGCATACCCCCATAGATTGTGAGCTCCTGGAAGGCAGGGGCCAGGTCTGTTTCATATACCTGTCACCTAGCCAGTACTTGACACATAGTAAGTACTTAATAATTATTTGCCCTGTGAATAAAAGAAGGAAGAAAGGGATGAAGAAAAGAAGGGAAGGAGGGAGGATGAAGGAAGGAAGGAAAAAAAGAGAAAGAAAGAAGGAAAGAAAGAAAGAAAGGAAGAAAGAAAGAAAGAAAGAAAGAAAGAAAGGAAGAAAGGAAGGAAGGAAGGAAGGAAGGAAGGAAGGAAGGAAGAAAGAAAGAAAGAAAGAAAGAAAGAAAGAAAGAAAGAAAGAAAGAAAGGGTTAAATCCATCCATCCAATTATTCTAGTTTTACTGGAGGCTGAGAGACAAAGTAGTGGAGTCTTTAAAAGGCATGGATGTTGTTCAGAGTGTGCACTTTATTGGAATCAATCAATTGAGGAAATGGGGGAATTGGCAATGCCTTCAAAAGAGGCTTTTGTTTTTTGTTTTTTAACATCTTTATTGGAGTATAATTGCTTTACAATGGTGTGTTAGTTTCTGCTTTATAACAAAGTGACTCACCTATACATATAGATATATATCCCCATATCTCTTCCATCTTGCGTCTCCCTGCCTCCCACCCTCCCTATCCCACCCCCCTAGGTGGTCACAAAGCACCGAGCTGATCTCCCTGTGCTATGTGGCTGCTTCCTACTAGCTATCTATTTTACATTTGGTAGTGTATATATGTCCATGCCACGCTCTCACTTTGTCCCAGCTTACCCTTTCCCCCCCCACCCCGTATCCTCAAGTCCATTCTCTAATAGGTCTGTGTCTTTATTCCCGTCTTGCCCCTAGGTTCTTCATGACCTTTTTTTGCTTTGTTTTGTTTTGTTTTTTAGATGCCATATATATGTGTCAGCATAAGATATTTCCTTTTCTCATTCTGATTAATTCACTCTGTATGACAGAGTCTAGGTTCATCCACCTCACTACAAATAACTCAATTTCGTTTCCTGTTATGGGTGACTAATATTCCATTGTACATATGTGCCACATCTACTTTACCCATTCATCTGTTGATGGACACTTAGGTTGCTTCCATGTCCTGGCTATTGTAAATAGAGCTGCAATGAACATTGTGATACATGACCCTTTTTGAATTATGGTTTCCTCAGGGTATATGCCCAGTAGTGAGGTTGCTGGGTCATATGGTAATTCTATTTTTAGTTTTTTAAGGAACCTCCATACTGTTAGCCATAGTGGCTTTATCAATTTACATTCCCACCAACAGTGCAAGAGTGTTCCCTTTTCTCCACACCCTCTCCAGCATTTATTGTTTCTAGATTTTTTGATGATGGCCATTCTGACCAGTGTGAGATGATATCTCATTGTAGATTTGATTTGCATTTCTCTAATGATTAATGATGTTGAGCATTCTTTCATGTGTTTGTTGGCAATCTGTATATCTTCTTTGGAGAAATGTCTATTTAGGTCTTCTGCCCATTTTTGGATTGGGTTGTTTCTTTGTTTGATACTGAGCTGCATGTGTTGCTTGTAAATTTTGAAGAATAATCCTTTGTCAGTTGCTTCATTTGCAAATATTTTCTCCCATTCTGAGGGTTGTCTTTTCATCTTCTTTATGGTTTCCTGTGCTATGCAAAAGCTTTTAAGTTTCATTAGGTCCCATTTGTTTATTTTTGTTTTTATTTCCATTCCTCTAGGAGGTGGGTCAAAAAGGATCGTGCTGTGATTTATGTCATAGAGTGTTCTGCCTATGCTTTCCTCTAAGAGTTTATACTTTCTGGCCTTACATTTAGGTCTTAATCCTTTTTGAGTTTATTTTTGTGTATGGTTTTAGGGAGTGTTCTAATTTCATACTTTTATATGCACCTGTCCAGTTTTCCGAGCACCACTTATGAAGAGACTGTTTTTTCTCCACTGTATATTCTTGCCCCCTTTATCAAAGATAAGGTGACCATATGTGCATGGGTTTATCTCTGGGCTTTCTATCCTGTCCTATTGATCTATATTTCTGTTTTTGTGCCAGTAGCATACTGTCTTGACTACAGTAGCTTTGTAGTATAGTCTGAAGTCAGGGGGCCTGATTCCTCCAGCTCCCTTTTTCATTCTCAAGATTGCTTTAGCTATTCGGGGTCTTTTGTGTTTCCATACAAATTGTGAAATTTTTTGTTCTAGTTCTGTGAAAAATGCCAGTGGTAGTTTGATAGGGATTGCATCGAATCTGTAGGTTTCTTTGGGTAATAGAGTCATTTTCACAAAGTTGATTCTTCCAATTCAAGAACATGGTATATCTCTCCATCTATTTGTATCATCTTTAATTTCTTTCATCAGTGTCCTATAATTTTCTGCATACAGGTCTTTTGTCTCCTTAGATAGGTTTATTCCTAGATATTTTATTCTTTTTGTTGCAGTGGTAAATGGGAGTGTTTTCTTAATTTCACTTTTAGATTTTTCATCAGTAGTGTATAGGAATGCAAGAGATTTCTGTGCATTAATTTTGTATCCTGCTACTTTATCAAATTCATTGATTAGCTCTAGTAGTTTTCTGGTAGCATCTTTAGGATTCTCTATGTATAGTATCATGTCATCTGCAAAGAGTGACAGCTTTACTTCTTCTTTTCTGATTTGGATTCCTTTTATTTATTTTTCTTATCTGAATGCTGTGGCTAAAACTTCCAAAGCTATGTTGAATAATAATGGTGAGTGTGGGCAACCTTGTCTTGTTCCTGATCTTAGTGGAAATGGTTTCAGTTTTTCACGTTTTAGGACGATGTTGGCTGAGGGTTTTTCATATATGGCCTTTATTATGTTGAGGTAAGTTGCCTCTATTCCTACATTCTGGAGGGTTTTTATCATAAATGGGTGTTGAATTTTGTTGAAAGCTTTCTCTGCATCTATTGAGAGGATCATATGCTTTTTCTCCTTCAATTTGTTAATATGGTGTATCATGTTGATTAATTTGCGTATATTGAAGAATCATTGCATTCCTGGAATAAACCCCACTTGATCATGGTGTATGATCCTTTTAATGTGCTGTTGGATTCTGTTTGCTAGTATTTTGTTGAGGAGGTTTGCATCTATGTTCCTCAGTGATATTGGCCTGTAGCTTTCTTTCTTTGTGACATCTTTGTCTGGTTTTGGTATCAGGGCGATGGTGGCCTCATAGAATGAGTTTTGGAGTGTTCCTCCCTCTGCTATATTTCAGAAGACTTTGAGAAGGATAGGTGTTAGCTCTTCTCTAAATGTTTGATAGAATTCTCCTGTGAAGCCATCTGGTCCTGGGCTTTTGTTTGTTGGAAGATTTTAATCACAGTTCCAATTTCAGTGCTTGTGATTGGTCTCTTCATATTTTCTATTTCTTCCTGGTTCAGTCTCGGCAGGTTGTGCATTTCTAAGAATTTGCCCATTTCTTCCAGGTTGTCCATTTTATTGTCATAGAGTTGCTTGTAGTAATCTCTCATGATCCTTTGTATTTCTGCAGTGTCAGTTGTTACTTCGCCTTTTTCATTTCTAATTCTGTTGATTTGAGTCTTCTCCCTTTTTTTCTTGATGAGTCTGGCTAATGGTTTATCAATTTTGTTTATCTTCTCAAAGAACCAGCTTTTAGTTTTATTGATCTTTGCTATCGTTTCCTTCATTTCTTTTTCATTTATTTCTGATCTGATCTTTATGATTTCTTTCCTTCTGCTAACTTTGGGCTTTTTATGTTCTTCTTTCTCTAATTGCTCTGGGTGTAATGTTAGGTTGTTTATTTGAGATGTTTCTTGTTTCTTAAGGTAGGATTGTATTGCTACAAACTTCGCTCTTCGAACTGCTTTTGCTGCATCCCATAGGTTTTGGGTCATCGTGTTTTCATTGTCATTTGTTTCTAGGTATTTTTTGATTTCCTCTTTGATTTCTTCAGTGATCTCTTGGTTATTAAGTAGTGTATTGTTTAGCCTCCATGTGTTTGTATTTTTTACAGATTTTTTTCCTGTAACTGATATCTAATCTCATAGCATTGTGGTCGGAAAAGATACTTGATATGATTTCAATTTTCTTAAATTTACCAAGGCTTGATTTGTGACCCAAGATATGATCTCTCCTGGAGAATGTTCCATGAACACTTAAGAAGAAAGTGTAATCTGCTGTTTTTGGGTGGAATGTCCTATAAATATCAATTAAGTCCATCTTGTTTAATGTATCATTTAAAGCTTGTGTTTCCTTATTTATTTTCATTTTGGATGATCTGTCCATTGGTTAAAGTTGGTTGTTAAACCTCCCTACTATGATCATGTTACTGTTGATTTCCCTATTATGGCTGTCAGCATTTGCCTTATGTATTGAGGTGCTCCTATGTTGGGTGCATAAATAATTACAATTGTTATATCTTCTTTTTGGACTGATCCCTTGATCATTATGTAGTGTCCTTCTTTGTCTCTTGTAAGAGTCTTTGTTTTAAAGTATGTTTTGTCTGATATGAGAATTGCTACTCCAGCTTTCTTTTGATTTCCATTTGCATGGAATATCTTTTTCCATCCCCTCTCTTTCAGTCTGTATGAGTCCCTAGGTCTGAAGTGAGTCTCTTGTAGACAGCGTATATACGGGTCTTGTTTTCATGTCCATTCAGCCAGTCTATGTCTTTTGGTTGGAGCATTTAATCCATTTACATTTAAGGTAATTATCTATATGTATGTTCCTATTTCAATTTTCTTAATTGTTTTGGGTTTGTAATTGTAGATCTTTTCCTTCTCTTGTGTTTCCTGCCTAGAGAAGTTCCTTTAGCATTTGTTGTAAAGCTGGTTTCGTGCTGCTGAATTCTCTTAGCTTTTGCTTGTCTTTAAAGGTTTTAATTTCTCCGTCAAATCAGAATGAGATACTTGCTGGGTAGAGTAATCTTGGTTGTAGGTTTTTCCCCTTCATCACTTTAAATATGTCCTGCCACTCCCTTCTGGCTTGCAGAGTTTCTGCTGAAGGATCAGCTGTTAACCTTATGGGGATTCCTTTGTATGTTATTTGTTGTTTTTCCCTTGCTGCTTTTAATATTTTTTCTTTGTATTTAATTTTTGATAGTATGATTAATATGTGTCATGGTGTGTTTCTACTTGGATTTATCCTGTATGGGACTCTCTGTGCTTCCTGGACTTGAATAACTGTTTCCTTTCCCATATTAGGGAAATTTTCAACTATAATCTCTTCAAATATTTTCTCAGTCCCTTTCTTTTTCTCTTCTTCTTCTGGCACCCGTATAATTTGTATGTTGGTGCATTTAATGTTGTCCCAGAGGTGTCTGAGACTGTCCTAAATTCTTTTCAATTTTTTTTTTCTTTATTCTGCTCTGCAGTATTTATTTCCACTATTTTATCTTCCAGGTCACTTATCCATTCTATGCCTCAGTTATTCTGCTACTGATCCATTCTAAAGAATTTTTAATTTAATTTATTGTGTTGTTCATCATTGTTTGTTTGCTCTTTTGTTCTTCTAGGTCCTTGTTAAAGGTTTCTTTTATTTTTTCCATTCTATTTCCAAGATTTTGGTTCATCTTTAGTATCATTGTTCTGAATTGTTTTTCAGGTACACTGCCTATTTCCTCTTCATTTATTTGGTCTGGTGGGTTTTTACCTTGCTCCTTCATCTGCTGTGTGTTTCTCTGTCTTCTCATTTTGCTTATCTTACTGTGTTTGGGGTCTCCTTTTCACAGGAGGCAGGTTCATAGTTCCTGTTTTTTTTTTTTTTTTTTGGTGTCTGCCCCCAGTGACTAAGGTTGGTTCAGTGGGTTGTGTAGGCTTCCTGGTGGAGGGGACTAGTGCCTGTGTTCTGGTGGATGAGGCTGGATCTTGTCTTTCTGGTGGGCATGTCCACGTCTGGTGGTGTGTTTTGGGGTGTCTGTGGCCTTATTATGATTTTAGGCAGCCTCTCTGCTAATGGTTGGGGCTGTGTTCCTGTCTTGCTCTTTGTTTGGCATAGGGTGTCCAGCACTGTAGCTTGCTGATCATTGAGTGGAGCTGGGTCTTGGCGTTGAGATGGAAATCTATGGGAGATTTTTGCCGTTTGATATTACGTGGAGCTGGGGGGTCTCTTGTGGACCAATGTCCTGAACTTTGCTCCCCCACCTCAGAGGCTCAGTCCTGACACCTGGCTGGAGCACCAAGAGCCTGTCATACACACAACTCAGAATAAAAGGGAGAAAAAAGATAAAGAAAGAAAGGAAGAAGATAAAATAAAATAAAATAAAGTTATTACAATAAAAAATAAAAAATAATTATTAAAAAAATTTAAAAAGTAATAAAAAATAAAGAAAGAAAGAAAGAATGCAGAGAGCAACCAAACCAAAAAACAGATCCACCATTGATAACAAGCACTAAAAACTATACTAAAAAACAAACAAACAAACAAAAAACGGACACACAGTACCCTAGGACAAATGGTAAATTTAAAGCTATACAAACAAAATCACACACAGAAGCATACACATACACGCTCACAAAAAGTGAAAAAGGGGGAAAAAACGTATATCGTTCTCCCAAAGTCCACCTCCTCAATTTGGGATGATTCATTGTCTATTCAGGTATTCCACAGATGCAGGGTACATCAAGTTAATTGTGGAGATTTAATCCGCTGCTCCTGAGGCTGCTGGGAGACATTTCCGTTTCTCTTCTTTGTTCGCACAGTTCCTGGGGTTCAGCTTTGGATTTGGCTTTGCCTCTGCATGTAGGTCGCCTGAGGGCGTCTGTTCTTCCCTCAGACAGGATGGGGTTAAAGAGCAGCTGATATGGGGGCTCTGGCTCACTCAAGCTGGGGGTAGGGAGGGGTACAGAATGCGGGGTAAGCCTGCAGCGGCAGAGCCCGGTATGACATTGCAACAGCCTGAGGCACGCTGTGTATTCTCCTGGGGAAGTAGTCCCTGGATCACGGGATGCTGGCAGTGGTGGGCTGCACAGCTCCCAGGAGGGAAGCTGTGGAGAGTGACCTGTGCTTGCACACAGGCTTCTTGGTGGCTGCAGCAGCAGCCTTAGCATCTCATGCCCGTCTCTGGGGTTCGCGCTGATAGCTGCGGCTTGTGCCCATCTGTGGAGCTCCTTTAAGCAGTGCTCTTAATCCCCTCTCCTTGTGCACCAGCAAACAAAGAGGCAAGAAAAAGTCTCTTGCCTCTTTGGCAACTCCAGACTTTTTCCCGGACTCCTTCCCTGCTAGCTGTGGTGCACTAGCCCCCTTCAGGGTGTGTTCACGCAGCCAACCCCAGTCCTGTCCCTGGGATCTGACCTCCGAAGCCGGAGACTCAGCTCCCAGCCCCCACCCGTCCCGACGGTGAGCAGACAAGCCTCTCGCGCTGGTGAGTGCTGGTCGGCTCCGACCCTCTGTGTGGGAATCTCTCCACTTTGCCCTCTGCACCCCTGTTGCTGCACTCTCCTCTGTGGCTCTAAAGCTTCCCCCCTCCGCCACCCGCAGTCTCTGTCCACGAAGGGGCTTCCAAGTGTGTGGAAACCTTTCCTCCTTCACAGATCCCTCCCACAGGTGCAGGTCCCATCCCTATTCTTTTGTTTCTGGTTTTTCTTTTTTCTTTTGCCCTACCCAGGTACGTGGGGAGTTTCTTGCCTTTTGGGAAGTCTGAGGTCTTCTGCCAGTGTTCAGTGGGTGTTCTGTAGGAGTTGTTCCACATGTAGATGTATTTCTGACATATTTGTGGGAAGGAAGGTGATCTCCACGTCTTACTCTTCTGCTCTCTTGAAGCTCCTCTCCAAAAGAGGCTTTTCATGATACATTTAAGAGTGGGATGAGACATGGGTAGGTATTCTGGAGAAAACATTTTTGACTGAGGACACAGGTTTTATTTATTGTTTTTGCTCTTGCTGTGTTTTGTTCTTAATTCCAAGTCAAGATAATAGCTGCTCTTTGTCTCCCTCCAGCAAGCGCTAGAGAGTCTTGGCTGGGTTCCTAACTTTCCTAATCCAGGGTGTCATTAAGTTGATTGGTTTTGAAGTCTATTGAATGATTCATGTGGGCTATGATGGCCTATATTTGTAGTTTGTTCTATCACTTTACATGGCTATTCTGTGATTGGCACTTCTTGTACTTTTACATTTATGCAAATTATATGTTTAAAGTATGTTTCCTAAGCAAGGACCCCTGATTTTTGTAGTAAACATGGTGAAAGATCACATCCTAGAACCTGACAAAGCCTATAATATGTCATGATATCCTTTAGGGGCAGGTCAGAGACAAAGTGGGGATGAGAGAGGAAGAGAATGATGGCTTAACTCTTTCATTTCCAGAAAGCAAATAAGACAGAGTTGCTTGTTTATCTTATTTAGGGAAAGGGAATTTAGAATTATGTAGCTTTGCTACATTAAGGATGGCTTTGTTTCTCTTCTTTTTGTTACTCCTGGCCACACCACATTCTTTGGAAGGAACATCTGAAAATAATCAACTTGGAGCCTCAAGTTGGCTTTGTGCTCCAACAAAATAAGCGTTGAAGTGAGGACTTCTTACAAAACCACATAGAAAGTATTCACCAGGTGCTAGAAAATGGCAGATTCTACCTGTCCATAAAAATAATTCAAGCAGAGAAGACCAATCAATATGAATAAATAAATTCAAAAATGAAGACAATAGGAACTTGGCATCTGGATTAGTCTGACAATACAGATTCCCTGCCTTTTTTTAACATCAAGAAACAAAACTAGAAAGTCTCTTTCTTAAATTTTTACTTGAAAAAATTTCCCATTCCTTTTCTGACTACAAATCTTGATTTATTTAAACACCATTTTCAAGCTCAAAAATACATAAACCGTAGAACAACATTCACAGTTAAAGTTTTGGTTCAACTGAAAAGCTCAACTATTTAACCAGCAAGTCTTTTGTCTTGCAAAATCTGTTTCAATTATTTTTTTCCAAAGTGCGGTTAATCTGACGGGAGGGACTGAGAAGAGGAAAGAATGTTTAATGAGGAAAGTGAAAGAGAAAGACAGAGACTGAGAGAGAGAGAGAGAGAGAGAGAGAGAGAGAGAGAGAGAGAGGGAGAGAGAGAGTGGAGAGAGGAGAGAGGAGAGAAAGTGAGTTAGTTTGGCAGGGAAGCTGGGTTTCCCTTCACTTTTTCATAGCAATACTTTCTACTTACTCCTTTTCATCAAAATCTGTCACCATTTAAAGCAACAATTACAAAGCTAGAAAGTTTCTTTTTATTTTAAATAACTGGTTTAGTTTTTTTCAACGTAACACAAATAATGTATGAACATATTCTTATTGTAGAAAATTTAAACACTACAGACGTATATGCTGTAAAAAATGGTAGGTCCATTAGACATGCCCACCCCATCCGAATCCACTCCCCAGTAGTAGCTATTGCTAACAGTTTGATGTTTATCTTTCCTATCCACTTTAGAAAACATTTTTAAATCTTAAAAAGTATTATACTTCCAAAAAGCAAGGACCATGTTTACGTGTCTTTTTATTTTTACCCAGAACTTCATACACTGCAATCCCATTGTAAAGCTTTTGGTTTCATTTTGCAGAGGAATTTTACATAAGACATGTTTATCTTAGTTTCTCAGGCAACGAAGTACCAAGAGGACCTCCACAGAAGGCTGTTTCAATTATTAAACCATTTCACTTGGACCCAAAAGAACAGTGGGCTATTATAGGCTTCAACATACATATTCTGAATTAAGTGGGCACAACACATATTTTTCATTGATACCAGAAATATATTTTCCTCAGTAAATCTACTCAGGCAGAGTGTAGAAGAGCAAATACCTAATGAGTTTAATCAATTCACTACTAATGTTGGTTCTCAAATTAAATGTTTTAAACCCTCAATTGCTGAGCTGTTGGTGTGAGGAATTTACAAAACCGCCTCAAGTCTCTTCTTTACTGTTATTGGATCGATAGGTTATATATTAATAATAGTGAATTTTCCTGAAGAGTCAATTAATAAACATGTATTTATTAGGCATGTGCTATATGCTTGTTCATGAGCTAAGCATTGCGGGGGATGCAAAGGGGTCAGTTATTCACATTCTCTTTGTCCTCAGTGAGTCTAGCTGGTAAGATAAAGCACAAATACATAAAAAAAGCTAAAAACAAACTGTGTGGTATTGAGTATCAATGCAAAATAGGTACCTGGAGATGGCCTTACAGAGGCAGTGGCACATGGGCTAAGGCTTAAAATTAGGTAGGTAGAACTTAATTAGCTTATTAGAAATGTTAAAAGCAAGGTTCCTGGAATCCAACTACCTGGATTGCACACCCTGGTTTCAAAACTTGCTGGTCATGTGATCTTGGAAAGGTACTTATTAATCTTTTTGCTTCAGTTACCTCATCAGTAAAATAAAGATGTTAATAATACTACTTACCTCATAAGATTGTGGTGAGTATAAATTGAGATAATACCTGTAAAACACTTAGTACTAGGTATATAGTACATAATTGATAACTCTTAGCTATTTCTATATAGATTATCACTGTGATGAAAGAAATACTGAATTACCCAATCTCTGTGTAGCATAGCATTATACAGTGACATTCTTTCATTCTTTTTAAAGCTCTCATTTAATATACTTATTAATTAATCTTAAATTGTACCTTTTACTTTTCACTCTGTACTCTTCTGTATAATTTGGAGTTTTTACATTCAGTTCTTTTTTATACAGCTTTATTAGGATATAATTTACATATCATACATTTGCTCATTTTAAATGTATGATTTAATGAGTTTTATTACATTTACAGAGTTGTGAAATCATCACCACAATCGAACTGTAGAACATTTCCATCACCCCTAAAAGAAACATCATACTCATTTGCTATAGCAAACTGTTATATTTCATGTGCATGTTTCGTTGTTTTTAATTTTTAAAAAATCAAGAGAGAAAAAATATAACAAAAGAGAAACTGATGGTAAACCTAGGAGTCAATTAATAAACTATGACTGCTTTTTTCCAAAACAATGCCACCACGCAAAATTATACTTTTAAAACTTGGCTCACTGTGTCAGATTACAATATTTCAGTAGTAAGTTTGCCTCCATTTCTAAAAAACACTTCTAGAGCTTAAAATTACCCCTTTATGTAGTTTAAAAATACACCCGGGGAAGTTGTTCTAAAATATTTTCAGTCAGTTGGCCCATTTAATGGGGCAAAAGAACCACCCACTCCATTTGCTCCTGCTTTTCTCCAGAAAACCTAACCAAATCTCCACAGAATTAGGAAAAGCCCTACTTTTGATGAGATGCAATGAGGTAATGTCTGCATTTTTATTAAAAACAGAAATTCTGAATGTATAACATAACTGAAGAATAGGAATTGTTATATTATTTTTATTAATGGCATAAGATAGCCTATGGGCCACTTGGAGGACCCATATGGACCATGAATTGCAAACCAAAGTTCTGTGTCAGAGTGATCTCAGAAGTGTGACATACTGGGAATGATCACATAGGCATAGAGTCAGGCAAACCTAGGCTTGAATTCTGAGCCACTCAGTAACTGCAAGACCTTAGGCAAATCACTTAACCTTTCTCAGCCTGTTTCCCTTTCTTAAAATAAAGGAGTAATACCTACCTTGTTGGGTTATTGTAAGCATTAAGTGAGAACATGCATGGAAAGAACATAGCATTTAGCAGAAAACAAATATTACTTTCTTTCCTCTGCCTCCTTTATTTTCTTCCCTCCTTCCTCCTTTATCCCTCTGTCTTTCTCTTCCTTGTTCCTTCCTTCTTTCCTTTCTTTTTTCTTTTGTCATGGCATTTGTTTTCTTTCTAATGGCTCTGAGGAAATTGTATAAAATGTCCCTTTTAAAAGATCAACACCCAGTGAATCCATTTCTGTACACAAAAAGTCACAAGAATGTGATCATAACATTCAAGCTGTCTCATTTCATATCCAAAACTTTTCTCATCATCTTCTGCCACTACCTTTTTTCCCCTTAAGTATAGCTGAGCTTTGATGATTCAAATCAAGTTTCATGTAAAAACAGGTTCTTAAAAGTTGTATCATTACATATATTCTTGGGTTTTCCAACCACTCCCTCTCAATTCCTGCTTATTTTATGTTAAATTATATTTTGATGATTGGTTTTTGGAAGGTGCCCTGTACAATGCATTATTTGCAGAAGTATACCTGATTTGATATTTGAATACTCGACAGTTCTCTGAGGTAAGAGTTGTGAACCTGGAAAATCTCTATTTTATATGCACGTGATGGCAGCAAAATGTTAATGGAAAAATCTTTGCTTAGGAGTTTCTCACACTTCACTGTGTTGTAGTAAATATGACTTAGCATGAACTCACACTGTTACTGGAACTGTGCCTACAGAAACTGCCCTGGTAATGTGTTTGCATGGCATATAATTCAGTACATGTTGTAACTTGTTCCTAACTATTATACATACCAGTTTGAACAATGTGCAATATCCAAGCATAAAATTAAGACCTGTGTTTTTCATTATGTCTGTTGAATTTCCCTGATTTTAAGAGTAGTGTGACCCTCAAATCATGAAACAATAAAAACCAACATAAAACATAAAAGTCAAAGGTGCCTGGGAAATACTAGATAAAATGAACAGGTGAGACTTGTTAGTTAATTTCACCACTACTTGGTTACCTGGGAAGTCAGATCCACTTCTAGTCAAGCCATAGCAAAGAGAGCGTTCTTATCAAAAAGTTAATGCCCTGCCCTGAGATATGAGCTCTGACACTTAGGAAGAGCCCTCACTTGTTCAGACCACTCTAACTTATTGAAGGGTAGCTATAGAGAACGAGCAGCACAAACTAACAACACCTCCTGGAAACTAAAGTTCCAGAATTGGAGGTAAGCACAGCTGAAATGTAAGGACCAAGTGGAGGGAGAAAGTAATAAACAGAGAGGTAGAAGGTAAGGGGAAAATCTTGAGGGCATTTGACCATTTGAAAGACTTGGATTTTTACTTTGAATGTTATGTCATTTGACAGTTGTGAGAAGGGGAATGACATGATCTGATTCCTGTTTTAAAGAAATTATTCTGGCTTGTTTGTTGAGAATACACTATAGTGGGGACAAGGGCAGAAGAAGAAAATCAGTTTGTAAGGTGTTGTGATATTACAGGCAAGAGATTATGGTAGCTTGGATCAGAAGAAGTGGTGACAATTTGTCATATTCTAGATATATTTTTAAAAGGATGGAGGGTAGTGGAATAATAAAGACCTTATATTACAAGCCCCTAAAAGCTCAATACCAATATAGTTAACAGGACTTATACCACCACAACTCATAATCACAATAAATGTTTATGGGAATTAGGAACATAAAGGCATATTTCTGTTTTGAAACCACTGTCCTATCAACTCTCCCACCCTCCCCTGATTAGTTTCTTAGATGATAATATACTCAAGCTGGTTTTACATGACTTCTCAGATCAATTGTACTATGGGTCAATCATTACTCAGCCAATTGGCTTACAATTAATCAGTTCTATCCTGTCTTAATGATCGAATAAGGCCTGATTTGAGTAATAATTTCATAGAATTTTCAAGCTCAAAGGTGCTTTGGAGATCATCTAGTTTAGAGATTCCCAACCTTTTTGAGTATAGAGACCCTTTTTAACATTGCAAAATGTGGTGGCTCTCCCAAGATAATGGTAGCACTTTTAGTAGCTGTTGATTGAGAAAATACATAATAACAAAAAGTTACAATGGATTCAATACCGGTTTTGAGTGAATGTGTATTTTATTAATCTCAACAGCATTTGCATACACATATTGCAATACCTGTTATTTATGTACCATACAAACTATGTTCAATGGACATATGAATTCATGTACTCCTCCCCCACTCCTACCTCAAAGAATCCTTGGTTCACAGGTTCAAATCACTAAAATTCAATTCTTACTTTCTACATTCCATGGCCAATTTTGCAGGTGGAAAAAATTACATTTAAATGGGCTGAGTGATT
This sequence comes from Balaenoptera acutorostrata, assembly GCF_949987535.1. NCBI lineage: Eukaryota > Metazoa > Chordata > Mammalia > Artiodactyla > Balaenopteridae > Balaenoptera > Balaenoptera acutorostrata. The sequence goes on from NC_080085.1 coordinate 73,859,831, forward strand.
TGAGGGTGTTAGTTAGCATCAGTACTGGGACAGGAGAGCAGAGCTGTAGGGAAAAGGACAAAGTTTTATACTTGCTAGGAGAACCTAACTTGAAGCACAGCTCTCAAGCTAGTCCCCTATTCTCTTCGAGCCTCAGTTTCTTTATCCATAAAGAAAAGACAAACCTTAGAGAATTGTGCTGAGCGTTAAAAGAGATAATGCACATGTCTTTTCATTGAAATGTGCTATACAATAGAAATATTTTACCATTACTAGAACCGGACTCCCAGTTGAGCCACTATGAATTATTTCTATCAGTTTTATAACAACACCTGGCCATGTCATTGTGATGATTCTGATGCTGAAATCAAATGAAACGCATGACATCAATTTGTTCAACACTAGATAACAGCTCAAACCACCATTCAAAATGAAGAAGACTGAATGAGTGGACATGATGTGGACATTATCTCAGTTAAGGACCAATATTTATATTTCCTTGTTTTCTCTGCTTTGCTGTGTCTGTTTCTGAATTCAAGAAGACTCAGTTGGATTCATTCCAGGGTCACAAGGATGGTTCAACATACGCAAATCAATCAATATGATGCACCACATCAACAAAAGAAGAGAGAAAAACTGCATGATCATCTCAATAGATGTAGAAAAACATTGGATAAAATTCAACATCCATTCATGATAAAAACTCTTAATCAAAGTGGGTATAGAGGGAACACAATTCAACATAACAAAAGCTATTTATGATAAACCCACAGCCAACATAATATTCAATGGTAAAAAGCTGAAAGCCTTCCTGCTAAAATCTGGAACAAGATAAGGATGCCCACTCTCACTACTTCTATCCAACACAGTATTGGAAGTCCTAGCCACAGCAACAAGACAAGAAAAAGACAAAAATGTATCCAAATTGGAAGGGAAGAGGTAAAATTGTCATTATATGCAGATGATATGATACTATATATAGAAAACCCTAAATAGTACACACAAAAACTCCTAGGACTGATAAATAAATTCAGCAAGGTAGCAGGATACAAGATTAACATACAGAAATCAGCTGCATTTCTTTACACTAACAATGAAATATCAGAAAAGGAAAGTAAAAAACAATACATTTTAAAATCACATCAAAAAATACTTAGGAATAAACCAGATCAAGGAGGTGAAAGACTTATATGCTGAGAACTATAGAACATTAATAAAGTAAGTTGAAGATGATTTGAAGAAATGGAAAGATAGTCCATGCTCTTGGATTGGAAGAATTAATATTGTTAAAATGACCATACTTTTCAAAGCAGTCTACAGATTAAATGTGATCCCTATCAAGTTACCCATGACATTTTTCACAGAACTAGAACAAATGTCTTAAAATTTATATGGAACCATAAAATACCCAGAATTGCCAAAGCAACCCTGAGGAAACAGAACAAAGCAGGAGGCATAACCCCCCCAGACTTCAGACAAAGCTACAGTAATCAAAACAGCATGGTACTGGCATAAAAATAGACATATGGATCAACGGAACAGAATAGAGAGCCCAGAAATAAACCCACACACCTGTAGTCAATTAATCTTCAACAAAGGAGGCAAGAATATACAATGGAGAAAAGACAGTCTCTTTGGCAAGTGGTGTTGGGAAAGCTGGACAGCCACATGTAAATCAATGAAGTTAGAACACACCCTCACACCACACACAAAAATAAACTCAAAATGGCTTAAAGACTTAAATATAAGACATGACACCATAAAACTCCTAGAAGAGAACATAGGCAAAACATTCTCTTACATAAATCATACCAATGTTCTCTTAGGTCAGTCTCCCAAGGCAACAGAAATAAAAGCAAAAATAAACAAATGGGACCTAATCAAACTTATAAGTTTTTACACAGCAGAGGAAACCATAAAAAAAAAAAACCAAAAAGACAACCTATGGAATGGGAGACAATATTTGCAAATGATGCAACTGACAAGGGCTTAATTTCCAAAACATGCAAACAGCTCATACAGCTCAATAGCAAAAAGAAACAAACAACCCAGTCAAACAATGAGCAGAAGACATAAACAGACATTTCTCCAAAGAAGACATACAGATGGCCAATAGGCACATGAAAAGATGTTCAACATCGCTAATTATTAGAGAAATGCAAATAAAAACTACACACTGCTCAGAATGGCCATCATTAAAAAGTCTACAAATAGGACTTCCCCGGTGGTCCAGTGGTTAAGACTCCATGCTTCCACTGCATGGGACACGGGTTCAATCCCTGGTCGGGGAACTAGGATCCCACAGGCCACGAGGCATGGCCAAAAAAAAATGTCTACAAATAACAAATGCTGGAGGGGTGTGGAGAAAAGGGAACCCTCCTACACTATTTGTGGGAATGTAAATTGTTGTAGCCACTATGGAGAACAGTATGGAGGTTCCTCAAAAAACTAAAAACAGTGATGCCATACGATCCAGCAATCCTACTCGTGGGCATATATCCAGAGAAAACTATAATTTGAAAAGGTACATGCACGCTTATGTTCATTGCAGCACTATTTACAATAGCCAAGGCATGGAAGCAACCTAAATGTTCATCAACAGATGAATATATATATATATATATATATATATATATATATATATATATATATATATATACACAATGGAATACTACTCAGCCATAAAAAGGAATGAAATAATGCCATTTGCAGCAACATGGATGGACCTAGAGATTATCATACTAACTGAATTAAGTCAAAAGGGGAAAGACAAATACCAAATGATATCACTTATATATGAAATATAAAATATGACACAAATGAACTTATCTATGAAACAGAAACAGACTCACAGACATAGAGAACAGACTTGTGATTGCCAAGGTTGGAGGGGTTAGGGGAGAGATGGATTCGGAGTTTGGGATTAGCAGATGCAAACTATTATACATAGAATGGATAAGCAACAAGTTCCTATGGTATAGCACAGGGAACTATATTCAATATCCTGTAATAAATCATAATGAAGAAGAATATGAAAAAGAATATATATATAACTGAATCGCTTTGTTGTACACCAGAAACTAACACAACACTGTAAATCAACTATACTTCAATAAAAATAAATTAAAAATAAAAAAGAAGACTCAATGGTGTTTCTCTCATAATCGAAATTCTTCTTCTTGGGTGTTTCTGATACTATTTCTGTTACAAAGTGGTCAATAAATTATATGGACTTTAGAATCAAAGATAGTGGTTAAATGGAACTTTCTGAAACTCAGTATTGGGGGCATATAAATTTAGGTTAGAAGAAACTTCGAGCTGGTTATTTGCCTGTGATGATCACGTGTTATGTCAGTAGCCATTGCTATTAGTTAGCATATATGAGCCAAATCACCTTTGCTTTTTTCTAAAGTGAATTTAAAACAATATTCCCATAATTAAGAGCAAATAATATGAAATCTAGACATTTTGTTTTAGTCATACTCTCAAATCAAGCATATCATGTTTTCCAGGCAATTACACTAGACTATGCAAACAGATTTTAAATATGTGGATATGAAATCTAATGACATCCTGGTAAGTGTGCATCTTGGAAATATATAAAGTGGGAAATAACGTCCAAATTGTGTTAAGTAAGTCCCTAGGTATGTGTACAGCCTGTGATGCACACACATATGAATGACTTTGTAACAGATGAATTAAGTCATTAGATGCCATCATACCATGCAAACGCTATTTCTCTAGACTATGGATAAGAAGTTTGAAGCTTGAGAGGGAGCAGGTGGGGAGCAGTTTGGAGAACATGGTGAGTGAGTACAGGGATGGACTTCCTAAAGAAGTTATATAACACAACTTTTTTGTTGCTCATAGTTTGACTGCTGGTGCAACTTCCTTCCTAGTCGAGGATGAGGACTATGCAGGTTCTTTTCAGATTTTAGCTAAATTGAAGGTTATTGAGTGTGAAGAACCAAATTCCTTGGAACATGTGTTCCTAAGAGACAGGAACCTTGCCTCAGACATGCCTCAACATTAACAAGCAATCAATCCTTTGATGTCCACCCCATATTTCTGACACAACTAGATATTTGAAAATGAGAAGAGTCTTTGGGTTACTGTGGAGAGAGAGAGATAGAGAGAATATTTATAGCAATTTCCCCTCAAAATTAATCACAACAACAATGGATAGTTCTAATGTGATGTGCTTTTTGATCTCTCTGTACTTCCTGATACTTATTGCAAAGTGTCCATACTATGGTATTGAAGATGTCATTGATAGAGTGTCATTTCTTTAGTTTAAAGTTTATTATCTTTAAAATAGAAATTCCCTGGGATGAGGTAGCATTCTAAATTGTCAATTGTCATTTACACTTTGGTATTTTAGGCACTGGAGCTTGGCGGGATATTGCTATCTAGAAGAAAAAATAAAAAGTTATCAAAGATAGAGGTCTTCCTTCACAACTTTACTCTGCAATTTGTTGCAATTTGGAATATTTCTTCTTCCCCTGCTGCCATAGACCTGTAATTAAATATCCATCTCATAAGGCTATCATGGGACTAAGTGAGATAATGCATGTAAAGCACCAAGCGCAGTGCTTGGCAAAGAGTAAATTCTCAGTAAACGTTAGCTATAAAAACCCCTTAGCCATTTACCGACCAATAGCAACTGGGAATCAGCGGACTGTGCCTAATGGAGCTGAGAGAAAGGGAAAAATAATATCCTATGCATTCATAGGGTATTTTCCCCAAAGACCTTTACAACACTTTCTGTTTAATTAGTGTGGCATCAACATGAGGTAAGTAAGAGGAATTTTACTTTTAAGCTACTAAAAGTAACTAGGCAATTTATTTAAGGTTACAGAATAAATCACTGGCAAAGTCTGAAGACCCTCAGGTCTTGTAACTCTTATTCCAATGTCCTGTTATCCATGCTAAATGGCTTCACTGAGGCCCAGATTCTGGAGGTATATGGACTTCTATATGGGGTCAATTTTATGAAAGTAAACCGGGCCTTATGATACAATCAGGCAAATGGTTTTATTCACTGAAAGTATAAAACTGAGAGCAGCAATAAAGAAAATGGTTTAACAGTCAAATCTAAGGAACAGAATTTTAAAAGGCAAAAATAAAAATAACACATTAACACTTTATCTAGAATTTGATGCAATCAAATGCTGAGGTGGGGGGTGCTGTGTAGGAAAGGAAAATGTGTGTCAGTGTTTGTTTACCTATGACTGTCAATAGAAATGAATTATTTTCTAGAAACAGTTATTTTATTTTTTCCAACATTTTTATGCTTAAACAATTTGTAGACTGATTTAGCAGAGTGGTCTCAGAAACATGATTTCCTATTTCCCACCCACAATTTTCTTTTTACCATTGACTAATTGGCCTATGATCACACTATAGTAATGTCAGGTGATCTCAGGATTGGAAAGGTCATGAAGACCAGCCGCAATGTGGAGATGGGGCTTTTCAGAACTATATGTTAACTTTGAAAAGTTTGTTCTCTCATTTTTAGTTCGAGGAACATACAGCATTAGAGTGGAAATTTTTAGTAATGCTTTCCAAAGGTCAACTGTTCTTAACAAAGCCTCTAGTGTTCAGGTATGGACCTTGCACAGACCAGCTGTTACTAGGGTTGGAATTATAGCATCAAATCAGGTAGTTGAGTAATGGTCCAAGACACATGCCAAGTACTATTTCTGCAAAAAGCGTATTTACTAAACAAAGGGTCACTCCTTGAACTAGAGTCCTTCCTACGCAAGGAAACCCAATAAATTATCAATATATTGGATCATATATTTTGCCATTTCTCCAAAGTACCTACACATTGAGATCTACTTTCATCTCAGTGTTTACCAACTGATGCATATCCCAAGCATATTCAAAATAAGTTATAAAGTGTTACATTTTTAAACTTCAGTTTATCAGTGTCATCTTTCTCTAACGCACCTTTTTTTGAGATAACAAAATTCTAGTCAAGAGTAGATAAAATGACTAAAGGATTTCTGTGTTTTATTTTTACCTACTCAGTGAATCAACAGCATCACTTAAAAATAAGTATATGGGTTATACATACAAAGAGATACTGTACATACATATATCTCAAAAGAGGAGGCACAAACTTCTGTTGCAAATCAAACACCAATCCTAGGTTTCTGCTATTTTCAACTGGATGTTACCCAGATGCTTAGATAAAGAAACTGTTTTGACAAAATGCTTAAAATCTGATATTTTGGTGAAAGGCTAGTTCAAGGGGAAAAAAACCCCTTTCAATTAGTGACATTATTTTCCATATGTCTATTGCATAGTCAGATCACTCTGCCACTACTTTCTGTTTTCAAGACGAGTTTAAGGCAACATCATAATAAAACAGTATTATTCCATCAAGTTCCAGCTTTCCAAATACAATAAAGCTATATATTATTTTATACTCCTCAAATTCAAAGTATGCATTGATTCATATGGAGGTTGGAATGAAATTTATTTATGAAGAAAGGATTTGCTTGGGAAAATAGAGGAACAAAATATAAATGTTCAGATTCATTTTGATGATTTTCAAGAAATCATCTGCTTACTTACAACTTAAAATACTTGCCTCTCCCTCACCTACTTCCGCAGCACTTTATAGTTATTTCAACCATCACTTTTATTTTGTTATCTTATGAACACTGTTCTCATAAATGTCTCCCTAGTAGATTATAAGCTCCTTGTCAACAGGGAATGACACCTTATTTTTTTTATTATTTTATATTTTTAGTTAAAATGTACTGTTTACAGTGTGCCAGGCATGGTTCTAAATGTTTTTACATTTATCATCTCATTCTTACTTTTCACAAAAATCTATCCAGTAGATATCATCAAGAGCTCTATTTTTGAGACAGGGAAATTGAAGCTTGAAAAAGTTAAATGAAGAGCTTGTTTAAAGCCTCAGCAGTCTGACACGAGTGCCTTAGCGGGCTTTGTAGCCACTCTTAATTGTTTGGGTCCCACTTGGGAGGCAAGGGTGAACCAGAAGAAAGGACTACCTATTAGATCTAAATAAGAGCCACCCAAGAGTACCATATGGGTCTTCTGTAGCCAGAAAGTAGCTTACCCCCATTTAACAGGTATTTAGTCATCTTAATTCACTTGCAAACCCCTCAGGTAGAGGTAACAGGAAGAGTAAGTCATTTGGGTGGTCAGACCAAGCCTTAGGATTAAAGTGCTTCAGAAGGCCAATAGAAACGCCAGGGGAGGGGGAAAGGATAGCTAACTACTTCCACTAGCCCCTGAATGTGGGAGATAATAGGGACAACTTTACCATAATTTCTAATCTCAAGCTTGCAAATAGACAGGTTTTCAACAAAGTAACTAGGAAGAGGTTCTCCAGTATCCAGTTTTATTTTTAAAATCTTATATTTTATAATGTATTTATATCTTGGAATGTGTGTTATCTTGAATTAGTTCATTTAGCTTAATTGAATGAATAAATGAGAACATTTTATAATTAGTACAAATATTTTATATGTAAATGAGTGCTTTTAAAATGCTTGAATATTTTGTGCTCTTAATTGGCATAATTAAGATTGCAAGGGGAGAAATTTTCTTTGTTAATTTCCTTAGTATATTTTTTCTCTTATACTGTAACTAAAGACCATTGTAAAAGATCATAGATTCTATTTTTGTGGTGTTTTCTCTTTATATTTCTTGTGCAATCTTGTCAAGTATCTGATTTAGCTTAGTTCACTAAATAAGACCAAATATTCAATTGTTCTACCTTATTTTTCCCATCCAGATGAATAAATCATTTTTAAAATGAAAATATTTTTCTGCTTTAGAAACTTTTAGCTTCACAGTAGATGAAGAGATTCATGTCTTGACTTTTACAATGTACAATTTCATTCTTTTCATGATAAAATGTCATTTAGGGAGAAGATAATATTTCTCTTTGATCATGATTCTTTACTCTTTTCACAATTTACAATGTAAATGAACATTTTTATATACATTTGTTTATTTTTAATTTATCATGAAAGCCCAGCATATTAGAAAGTGAACAGAAAATAAAGACTAGTTTCTACTTATCTCTACTTTATTCACATAAATGATTAAACAAGGAAGTGCTGGAAACCGACTGTTTAGGTTTAATTCTGAGCACCACTAGTTATGAGCTGTGTAACTTTGGACAAATTATTCTCTCGGTGCCTCAATTTCCTCAATAGACTGACAATAATAGTACCTAATCTCATAAAACTGATGTGAGAATTAGCCAAAGTATGCATGTAGAATAGTGCCTGACACACAGTAAGCACTTGATAAATGTTAGCTGTTATCATTTTACTCTGGTGGACATATGCACATTGTGGTGGTGGATAGACACTGGGAAAAATGAAAATAATTAGTAATAAACTTTGACCTCAGAACCAAAGGTCAGGTGATTGCTAAGTTTTTCAGTCCTTTTCTCCCCACCTTTTATTGGGAATCAAAACTTTGGTTATTGATTTAAAATTGAATTACTTAACCAAAGTGAAGTTTTCATAGTGGTTAATGGAGAGATATCTGAATTATACAGCTTAATTTTATTGTTTCCATTTTTAGTTTAAGAGAAATATTTTTTTCAGAGTAGACATTGCTGACCACAAGTCCACTATCACTCTCTCTCTTTAAGAAACTATCACTAGAAAGCACTTATCCCAGTAATTATATAATTGCGTTAGTGAGTTTTTTTGTAGCAAGGCTCTTCATAACTTTCCATAATTACATGTATCTATTATTATATAATCATCTTTTAGAAACAATATTGATAGAATATGGCCTTTGATATCTTTCACATAAGAAATGCAATGCATGAACTTATTCATAGCTACATGAATCTTGGCAAGTCACTTTACTTCTCTGGACCTCAGTTTCTCCATTTGTAAAATGTGGAAATTTAAACTAGACTAGACTCTATTTTTTCAATTTATAAACTTCTAAAATTTAATCTGTACATTGACTAATACATATTTGAGAGCCTAGTGCATGCAAAGCATTGGTCTGGCTGCTATAGATATATTTTTTCCACGATTTCCTGTCAATATTTTATTTACAACAGTGGGAATCAGGCTTTTTTAGAAAATCTCAGTTTAAAATCCATCATTAACATTTTATCAAAACATTTTCTGAGATTTAACCAAAAAACTCTACTCTTTCCCCCTCCCCACCAGGCATTCAACACAAGTTTAAATTTATACAAAGAGAAAAATTTACCAATTCCTATCAGACTACGTTATTTTCTGAGACCATGCTGTTCTTTTGAAATATTCTAGGGAGGATAATTGACCATTTTTCAAGTTGCGCTATTTTGTTCCTATTTTGAAGAACCAAACACTTCATTCTGTTTTCTATCGTTTACCAATTGTTGCCAAAGACTGAATTTTTTGTTTCTGCAGACACTTCGACCATCAATTTCTAATCGTTAATGACGCCCTCAAATCAGATAGCAGAAGGGCTAATTAGAGGGCACTGCTCCTCTGTTGCTTCATCAATTAACTGCTGGCTTACCCTTCCCCTACCCTCGCCAAACCCGTGCTTGTGAGAAAGATGAGGTGGAAGGAGAGAGGGAGGAAAGGAGAGAAGAGGGAGAAAGAGAAAGCTTATCATTCAAATCTCGGTGCCAAAGTGCTTGCAGTTTCTTCGTGTGTGTCTGTGTGTGTGCCTGTGTCTGTGTGTCTGTGTGTGTTTGTGTGTGTGTTCATAGTAGTACATAAATCTGAAGTGACACCAGCCTTTCCCTAGTGGTTGCTGGAGGAAGGGGTTAGACATGGTATTTAGTTAACAAATTAGGAATAGGTTTGCCTTCATACCCACATCTAGAATACCAAAGGATTTAAGTAAGCCAAAACTGTGTGGAAATTTTACATACCTAGAATTATATTGCAAAAAAGAAAAATGAATTATATTGCAATGCTGTATTTTATATAAACTGAATAAAGCAATGCCCCTTAAACTATCCTTTGCCTCACTACCCATTCTCAGAACAGATACACCTTCTGATGCTTTATAAAACATGGTGGTAAATAGAGCCCTATTCATTTGATGTTTCAAGAAAAATTAGAACAGTTCAAGCTCTCAAAAAAGGTAATAGATTGATCAGAGCCTATCAGATCCAGAAGGGACCTTAGAGATAATCTATTCCAATCTGTCATTTTATAGACGGAGACCAACAGAAATTCACCCAGCTGATTAGTGGCAATGCCAGGACTTTAACCCAGAATTCATGGCTCCCATTTAATGCTCTTCAGACCACAATTTGCTGTCTCATAGCTATTCAATTTTGAGATTTGAAGTTTCTCTCCAAAGTTATTTTCCTGGATTTTTTTCAATTCCCCTTCCTGTGTCCATCTTTATGAAAGCCACACAAAGAGTTATTTGACATTAACTCCTAAGTGCTCACTATGTCAATGGAGTTTTCAGATTTTAAATTAGATAATGTCAGTACAGTTTGACCGTGTAGGGGAATGTCTCTGTGTAACTATGGTAGAAGATGTTATTATAATAATTTGCGGAGAGGCAGCAACTTGATTACTTGTTCATGTTATTAAACTCTTCATCAAAGTTCTCATAATGAAAAAAATGCACTTGTCTGATTTATAGGTAAGACTGATTCCAACTAAATTCATTCTACTCTAACAACTCCTCCAAACAACCCCTCCAAAACACAAGCTGTATCTTTTTTTTTTCAAACTTGTCTCAGCTTTTAGCATTGTCTTAAAATTACTTGAGGAATGTAAAGGCCAAAATAACTGCACACACCCATAATATAAATGCAAAGTTATGAACTAAAATGTAAAATAACTCATATAAAAACTTGGGTCTCCTACTAAAGTGTCCTCACAATAACCACAGGCCCTTCCCAGATGGTCCCACTTTATGGCAAAAGGAATTCCATTGATAGCATCTAATTCCCTCCCTGGAGATTTCAAACAGTTTGGAACAAGATTTTCTAATGGTAAGTAAATGAAGTAGCTGGTGTTTTATTACTGCACAAGGAGGTGTTTTGTGAGAAGATGCTTGGAGGATAAAGGATTATCTTGTGACAATAGAGCCATTCATGCAGCTTTCACTCCAGGCACTCAGAGTTACAGAAACTCTGTGGCAGAAAGATTCAAGCTTTAGGGGTGAAATTACTCAGGCTAAGGCTGGGCCTCAAGCTGATGCTGACATTTAATGAATATCATTCATATAAAAATATAGTACATGCTTTTTATCAGGGAGATAGTAAATGGAACAATATTTTATTTTCCAATAAAAACATCTATAGATACTTCAATAGATACGTCCTATAGAATGACTCATATTTAAAGATTGAATGCATTTGTGTCAGATGCTTCCCCTGTTCTCTCTCATCTCTGCCTCTTCCCTAAAGCCATTCTGAAGGCCCTCGACAATCAACATGGCTGAAAATGTTAATGATTAGGTGACCTAGACAAGTGAGAGAGGCTATCTTATCAGTCACTTGAAAATTTGTTTGATGGAATACTAGACAATGGCATCAAGAACATTAAAAATGATCTGGTTAGTATCTTGTCTAATAAATCAGCTTCTCTGATTTAACCAACTTTTCTCACACTCCGGCTCTTGTTTATTCCACATAGTGAATTGGATTGGGGGACCCTGTGAAGGAATACATGTTCCATGAATGCTGGTTCCCTCTCTTGAAACACTTTATCTGTATTCTGTATTTACAGGCATCTTGAAACACTTTATCTGTATTCTGTATTTACAGGCATTTTGTTGCAATTGCATTTTCATCTCAAGGTTTAAAAAAATACAATACCCAACTGAGCTCTGTCACAAGAAGAAAAGAGTAGGAGGGCTTTTGCGTTAGTAGAGACTGAAAATATGTGGAGAACACCCAGGCAATAATGAATTCTAGGTTTCAAAATCATTTCTTACAGTCCTTTGTACACACTGCTTGCTCCCTGCATCTGAAACACCTAACTCATTTCATTACTCCTGGGTTTACATCTAAACTTAGATGTCCCTTCCTTTAAAATGCCTTTCCTGACCTCTCAAGACTAGGTTAAATTCTCCCCTTGCATGCATCAACAGCACCCCATAATTAAACCCATCATAACATTTACCACACTGCATTGTAACTGTTGAGTTTTTCTTACCAGGATGTTCTCAAAACCTAGAACAGGGAATCATACAGAGGTGGTTGATTCCAGAATATGTTGGCTGCATAAATGAACAGATGAATGACTGGATGGAGTGTGCCCAGACCTTTGAGAAGGCTTATCCCATTATCTTGTACTCTCTTTTTTCTCTCAGTAAAAATCAATGGATAATCATTTCAATAATGTGCTCCAATCCATTTTCATTTGCAAAACAACTTGGTGAAAAAAAACTTGTGAAGTGTTAACAATTTTTCAAATCATCTTGCTTGTTTCTGTGTAGTGTTTTCTGTACTCACCATGTCTTGTAGAATTAACCCAAACTCAGTGGTTTAGAAGATTTGGGTGTCAAAACTGGCTGCTTAGTTTAACTATGTAATGAAAAATATTTTGCAGAGGCTTAAGGGTGACATCTAAGTCTACTGTTGAAATCAGTTCTTCTACTTAATGGTAAAAATCTGAACAAGGAGGTGTTTTGTGAGAAGATGCTTGGAGGATAAAGGATTACCTTGTGACAATAGAGCCATTCATGCAGGTGGAGATAAAAAAGCATTTTATTTCTTACAGGCAAGCATATTTGAAGTAGTGCAACTGATGATAAAGATGAGATGTAATTTTAAGTGATCTGACTTTTGAATAAATCAATTACCTTTCTAATTATCATCTGTGCTGAGAAGGTGGATTTCTAGTAGTCTTTTTCAAAAATTTTTGATGACTCACGGATGTACTAGAGACTAGAGAATGCTGCAATTTGTAAATATGAGCAACGCAAGTGTGTACAAATTCAAAACCGGTTTAGTTGGGTGTGTCTGACATTCATGAAAACTTAGTTTTACTCACATACTGAGCAATGAAATTAAGATCTTTAGTCCAAATATCTTGTGGTGGGAACTGATACTGGGAATTGGGTTCTAGTAAAGTATCTTCATTGTAAATAAAAAGCTTTTTCTTTTACCAATAATAATTTAAATTTCACTATAAGAAGAAAACTGTGGATGTGACTTCTTATGAAATACCCCAGGATTTATAAAACCTTTACCTCATCATCTAATCCAAAAATAATATGCAAAATCCACTATAATATTTTAGAGAATTCATGATTTTCTACTTATGACACTGCTAAATCAGAACACCAAAGGGGAATTTGGTCAGGGGACTATAAATCAAATCATTAAGCTAAAATTTGTATTTTAACACCCAAATCCAATTGCACAGATTCAAAACCCTAATTTATAAATAATATGCAATATGTCACAGAAATAAAATAGCACAATGAGCCAAAATTTAAAAACTTTTAATACATAATATATTGGAATAGTCTAAAATTCTCCTGTAAGATTTAATTAGAGGCATTATATTGTTATAAGGAAATGTAAATCCTTTCAGAGAATTCAGAGGTCTTCATGAAGGAGATTAAAATAATGATTTCTAAAACCTTGTAATTTGTATTTAATTTTAGGCTTTATATGCCAAGAGAATAATATGTGGAGAAACCCCAGGAAACAGTGAATAAATGCACTAGTAAATTATATGTATACACACCTATATCTATATGTATCTATCTACCTATGGAGAGAGAGAGAGAAAGAGGGGAAGGGAGTCTTGAAGCAATACAGTTCTTTCAAATTTGACTGTTCCTGACATAATATATATATACATACACACTACAAAAGCATCTTGACATTTCTAATAAGCCAGACATGAAAAATGTAATGCTGTGGTCTTTATTCTTCAATACTAAGCAGGGCCGTGTTGACCCACAAAAATGTCAATCTTGTGATGAACCATTGTGAAGTGTTTTCATGTGTGGGGTTTCCTCATTTTTTTGGTGACATTCCTAGGGTCAGTTTAGGGTTCATAATAGGTGTTTTGTTCCCTGAATCAGCATCTGTATTTGGAATATTTCTAGTTTGACCTTGAGTAGAAGGGAATACTTTGGGCTTAATTAATTTATCTGTCTATGTAAATATCAGAAAAGCCTTGTGGATCATGGATGGCTTCATAGAAAAGGCTATAATATTTTACATTTCTCTTAATTGTCACTAATACTAAGCACCATCTAAAAGCAACTGACAGAAGCATTAGTATAAGTGACTATTGCTCAAAATCTGGTTGTTATCTGAAAAAAATTTTGCAGTCTAGAAACTTCCAGAATAGATCCCTCTGTTTCCTTCTGGTAGGCCAAATGAAACTTTTTGAAGAAATGAATAAACAGATAAATGAATGAGTAGAATGGAGGAAGAAACACTGGTTCCCTCAAGAGAGATGTATGTTGGGGCAGCTGTTAGATTTCTGTTGGGAGGTCTTGTCACATATTTCGTCTGAGTATTAAGAGTGCACAATAAATATCTATGAAGTTCAAGAGGACTATGAGATGAGTATAGAAATTAACATGAAATTCTACTTTAAAAAGTTCCACCCACCTGAGTATTTCCCCCAAGTAATACTTCAGGAACTGGTAGAAAGAGACCTGGTTTTTATGTGTGAAGCTATAAAATACCATGTAGATATTGCATGGCACAATAAAAGTAATTATCAGTAATAACAAAAACAATGCAATGGCAGAGCCAGCTCCACCTCAGTCGAAACCAACCCTAACCAGCTGGGGACATTCAAGAGAATGATCTTTGTTACAAAAGGTTTATTTCAGTGTTATTTCTACTGCTACATAATTCCTGCTATGACTAGGGGAACCTCCCAGTTCCTCTCAATTTTCGCTCTGGTAACAGCCAATTGCAATTCAGCTCCAAACTCCCTTGTTTTTGTTAATCCTTTATAATAGTAAATTTTTTAGGCATCAGGATAAAGGGATAGAAAGATTATTACCAATTAAAAGAAAAAATAAAGGCTGAAAAACTTAAGACATCCAATTCAAACATTGAAAAATATGTTTCTACAGTAGGATATTTGTTGTGTAACCTTTATATTCAGTCATAAGCATAGTAACTCACACCATATATATCCAGAAACTTAGATGTTGCAAAACTTCCAATGGTCTGTGTAGTATGAGAGCCCTAAAAATATTCCAGGCAGTATGGAAAAAACATTTCTAGAAGTTGGAAGGACACTCCTTTATAAAATCTTACTTGATTTTACCCTTACTCATTTGCTTAGGTGTTTAAAATTCACAGCTCTGGACTGAGGGGTATAGGTGGAAATCAATAGTTATATTCAGATAAGTCACAAATTCTTGCAGTGGTGTTTGTATTGCTGAGTACTCATAACCACTCCCACATATCATTACAAAAAAGATTTGTAATTGTTTGAGTGAGGAGTTAGTTTCATGTTTTCTGTGCTTACTATTTGGAACACTACAGCTTTGAGATTCAGATTCTCACTGAATGAAAGGATGGTTTTGAAGTTCTTTAGAATTGCTCTTAGGTTTTGGGAGATGACAGTGAAATAATTGGTGGATCTGGGGCAAAAGTTGATTCATTAAGAAAAATCCAATCAGTCAAATAGACATGTTAGTGCTTATTAACAAAACACATTGATCTATTGGCTAACTTTTAAAATGTCTCTTCTATACTTAAAACAGAGGCACAACTTCGTATTTCTAAATGCAATATAATTTTGCTGGTAAGATTCCAGGAACCCAGACTATAGATTCACTTTCATTTTTTCACTCACATTCATTTGTTCTTTACAAAAGTATTTTTTTTAGACTGATAAAACATAAGTATATTTAAAAGGCTTAATGTGTGCTTTCTGTCCATACAAAATATCTTGTTACACACACACAAATGTAAAGACAATCAAAATTGTATTCACCTGATTAAAAACAGCCAGTGTACATTACATTACATCCTGATCAATTAACCAGCCACATCAACGTTTACTTCCAGAACTTCTCTATTATCATAGACTAAAAAACGATAGAACAAAGGCCAATTCAAACATGCTGCAAAAATGAATTAATGTTATATTAGAAGGCCATAGTCACTTTGAAAGGTTCCTCTTCTCTTAAAACCAATTTCACTCACATTTACTTAAAAATGGCTGTCTGCTTAGCAGGTAACAGTAACAGAGGGTAATGACTTAAGACTCTTGGGGAGGAAATTGTGGTCCTGATTCATATTCCTTCTCCAGTTCTCAAACCAATTCTCAACAACGTCAGGGTGAGGCCACAGCCTGACAGTTCACGGAAGAGGGCTGATCTAGGATTCGCTGTGGGCCTGCAAATAAACCTTGTACAGGCTGTGAGTCTATCACGGCCTCACTTCTTCTCTCCCTCTTTTGTCCTCCAGGCGTCCCGCGAAGGTGAGCCTGAGGCTGTGCCGGGAGGACGGCGCCCAGGTGTGAGCAAGGCAGGCGCAATTAGCGTCTCCCGGCTCCGCGCCTCCACCCGGCGGCCCTCATTCCCCGCGCTCCTCCGGCGGCGGGCGGGCCGGCCGCCAAGGAAGACGTCAGAATGGGCGACACGTCACGACAGGCTGTCGTCAGGTCTCGAGAGGGAGGGGAGCCAGGCTCGCTCGGGCAGCACAGGCCCCCGTCAGGGTTCGGGGTGTGACGGGGAGAAACCCAGCTCTGGCTCGTCCAGGGAACCCAGGCCGCCTCAGCCAGCCCGTGGCGCCGGGTCCCCGACGCGGCCCAGCATCCCCGACCCTCGGCCGGGCCCGGGCCCTGGCGCCCCCGCGCCCCCGCCTCCTTTGGTCGCAGAGGCCGAGGCGTTACCTCGGGTCCGGTCGGGCAGCAGCCGATGACGCTTACCTCCTCTGCGCCCGAGACCCGGAGGCCTGGGACCCCGAGGCCCGAGGCCCGAGGCCCGCTGCCGCCGCCATCGCCTCAGCCGTGGGGCCCAAAGGCCTCGCCCCTCCCCTCCCCCCAAAGTATTTACTGACCGTCTACTGTATGCAAAGCCTGTGGTGAATGTTGTGATTCTCTATCCTCACAGTTTATATGCTAGTAGGGGAGGTAAAACTTGTTCAAACACAATCACAATACAGGCAGTATGAGATAACTGCCAGAAAATGGTAGTAACAAAGGCCACAAAGTGAGAGATGATTTTTGTCTAAATTCAGTCAGACAGGCTTTAGAGATGTTTGATTTAGGTCTTAAAGAGTGAACAGGATTTCAACAGAAGAAGAGGAAAGACCAAGACTTTCCTGAGGGAGGAATGGTATGAACAGAGTTACCAAGTTAGAAAAGTATTAGGAATGACCCATGAAAAGGTAAGTGGAGCAGTTTGGCTGGAGCATTGAGCATGTATGAGAGTAGAGACATGTCTGAAAAGTATGTTGGGGCTATATAAGAAAAGAACCTTTGTAGCGGACATTTATTGTATAGGGATGTCCAACATGTTTTACCTCTTTTAGAAATTCTGTGGCAGAATTAATTTTCCTCTAATATGGGTAGTCTTGATAGATATTTAAGTCAAAGTGTCCTACCCTTCCTAGCTAAGGAGTGGACATGTAAACCAAGCTAGGTCCATTTAATGTTCTCCTGGAGGCTGGGTTTTAAGCAGAGTAAAATAATGAGAGAAAAACAGTTGATTGGTTCGTCCATTTTCTTCTTCTACTTGAAATTCTGGATCTTTCCTAGTTTATGTTACTCCTAAGTCTGACCCTCTTCAGTTGGTCCTTCAATTCTGTGAGCTACCCTCTCTCTTTCCAATATGTATTTGATTTTTTCTTTCGTTTTTTTCTCCTCAGCGAATTTTGTTGCTTACACCAAAGAACCCGATAAAACCTTGAAGGCAAACCGGTTTGACACTGAGGGAAACCTTGAAGGCAAAGTTAAGGAGGGGGAATTATCTAACCAAACTGGCACATTGGAAACAGTATTCTGGAAACACTATGTTGGATGGTTTGGGAGAGAGACTGAGGTGAAGGATACCAGTTAGGAGGCTGTTTAAGTAGTTTTAAAACTAGCCACTGAGGACCTGGACTAAGGTGGTAGCAGTGATAATGAGAAGTAAGAGATATGTATGAGAGACATTATTAATAAGAAAGAACAGGTTTTGGATACTGATTTGACATTAGCTTTGCAGGAGACAGAAAAGTCAAAGATCACGCTGAGATTTCAAAACTGAAGGACAGTATGATGAATGAGAAGTATGTGAGAGACTAAGGAGAAACAACTAGAGAAATACAGTGAGAATCAGGGTGTTGCAATATCATGTGAACCAGTGGAGGAGAGATTGACAAGTTGTAGGGGATGATCAACAGTGTCAGAGGCTATGGAAGAAAAGGTTCTAGAAATAAGAAAAGTTCTCATCATTCTCAATTTAGCTGAAATCTCAGAAGAACAAGAAGAGTTTTCATTATTGACTGGGAGAAAAAGCCATTGGATGTAGCATTATTTGTGACCCTCCAGAGCAGTGGTTCTTAACCCTTTTTTGTTCCATGGATCCTTTGGCAGTCTGGTAAGGCCTAGAGATCCCTTCTCAGAGTAATGTATTTAAATGCATACAATAAAATATGTAGGCTTTTAAAAGAAGTCAATTATATAGAAATGTAGTTATCAAAATATTTTAAAATTTGGTGATATAGTAACATATGTCTAATTTATCAATGGACTGAATAACAAGACAATGCACTTAAAATACAGGCAATTTAAAATTAGGTTTTATTTTCGAAAAGACATATCAGTGTGAAGGTTGTTTCTTAGCTTGAATAAAAACACTAAATTTTGGAGTGGTCTTTGGCTCACTTCCTTCTGTGTGTTGATCAATTATCAATTATAGATAGGGAATATCAGAAGGTGACTTATATACTTGGCTCACCAATGTGAGAACATGTGACTTCAGTGTTTGGGGGCTGAATGACCAGTAGGAGCAGAATTGTCCAATAGTTGGCTATCTATGTGGACAAAGCATCTGTAGACAGGAAGACTGCAATCATGTACAATCTAATAGCTACCCTAATTCCAAAATAGTGATGAGTATAAATGGCATTTTAAGATATATTCAATGAGAGTTATGTGATATGAAAATATCTGTGGCTCATGTTGGTGACAGACTCACAGGTACTACTAATCCTACTGTGATTTTCTACCTATATTCATAATAGAGGCACATGTCAATTTTCAGTTAGAGGTTAGTGAAAATCAAAATTTAATTTTTTCTGACGCAAGTTCTGAGAACCCTGAATTCTTGTGGGTGAATATCATCTTAGGAGCCCCTACTTAGAATGCAGTTTCAGTTACAAGAAAGAAGTGGAAGTAAAATGAAGTGGGATGGTAGCCAAATTGCAAAACGGTAAGTGTAGATTATTGAGAAGTTTAATTATGGGACAGAAGAAGAGAAATAGAGCTCAAGGAAGTCAGCAGATCAAGACAAGAATGTATTTGTTTGCCTGTTTTAATTTGAGGGTAAGGAAACCAAAGCATGCATGTGGTTTAAGAGAAAGGAAGGGGTAGAAAAGATGAAACAAAAGATCACAGACAGAGAGAAGGCAATTGATGGAGCAAGGCTTCAGAGATGTTGAGATGAAATGCGATCAAGGGCATAAGTGAAAAAGCCTGGAAAGGATAAACACCACTTCCTCTGATATAAAGAATAGAACATGGTCTTCTGTAGATTTGGAAGAATGAAACATTTATTTCCCTGCAATTTCCTTTGCATAAAAGTTGTCTCAATTTATGAGATGTTTCCTAAGATCAGCTTTAGAAAAAGTTGTGTATAACTGATTATTTCATAGTATACTAGCACCTTAGAATATTATTTTTTCTATGACAATGACTTTTAAAAATCTCTACTACTTCACTATAAACAAAGATCATACTTTTCCTTAACCACACAATTATGATTCCCACAATACCCCAATACCGCAAGACTTCTCTTCTACCCAGGTCCTACTTACTTTCCAAGTAATGCATTCTCTCTTGTAGCTATTCTTTCCTCTTGATATCTTTCTGTTTCCCGTCTACATAAAAGTTTGCTCCAGTGAGCTTTCCTTGATTTCTAAGTGTTATTTTTCTATTTTTCTATTAATCCAGCCTCTTTGATTATTCTCTTAGATTAATTTTCAAACCACATAATAGAGTAACAACATAATCTATTAACATCTTGTACAATCCCTAAGGTAGATGTTTTTATAATGGGAATTGGCCATCTTGAAAAAGAATTGAAATCTTGGAAAACTTGGATTCAATTTGGCTTTTTCTGATGAGCCTTCTCTGGAAAATTACTGCGGTGCCTCTGCTCAATGGCCAGACATGAACTGGATTTACATCATTGATGATTAAATGTTTGAGGGGGGGAAATAGAACCTACTGTCTTGTCATTTGTTCCATTTGCCTATGTTTGATCTCACTGTGCAGCATGAGGAGTAGTTGCTGGAACATTATTATTGCTGGGATAGTCACTATTTATTAAAAATAAATACAATATTGATATTCCCTTACTAAACGGGTAGAATATATAGAGTTTTGTTTCCCTGAAATCTTTCTAAGAATTCCCATTGCTCTGATAATACACTTCAATTTTTTTATACCTAAGATACTGCCTAATAAGAGATAATCTGTTTAAGGAACTGGAATAAATGTTTTGTTGGATTTGTGTAATGTGTGTTATTATTTGAGCAGGCTGACTCCTAGAGGGCAGCAGTCTTGAATGACACATAGCACTTAAATATTTCAATAGTAGGTCAATTGACTCAGTAAAAGGGTTATTTTCCATTCTCTCAAAGTTTGTGATCATCCATCTGCTTCTCATTGTGTTTAGGGTCATCTTAACCCTTCAGAGACAATATTATCATCATCAACATATGTTTATTGCACCTGTACCTGGTGCAGATTACTGTATTAGGCAATGTGGGGTTACAGACGACAAATTAAGAATGGCCCTTGCTCTTGAATAACTTATAGCCCACAGAATCCTGAAATGACACGTGCCTTAGCCAGTTGGTTTTGGCCTCCCATTTCCCTCCCACGTTCTGGAACATCTCATTGCTGCCCTTCCTACTCCAGGCCAGAGCCAAGAATTCACATAAGTAAGAGGGTGTTATAAATGTTGATTTTGCAATCAACAAAATTTTCTGTCAAAGGCACCCACCATTACTTATTTTTTAGGTCTATGACCAACACATACTGGGCCAGCCCTGGCTTTTCTAGTAAAACTTATATCCTGGGCATCAACCAGGTATCAGTCACAATCATTACATTCTTCATTTATTACTTTAACTTCAAATTGAGAGGCCCAACCCAGTGTCAGTTTTAGTCCAATAAACAATGTGCTTAGGATTTACTGGCTTAAGTTTAACAAAGGATGAGGCATCATTTCATAATTAAAGTGGCATCTAAATGGTGACTTCAGTACATGAGAATGTTCCTTGTCATCTCCATCTGTGTTTAACTGTATGCCCATGTGTGCATAAGAACACCAAGACTAAAATGACATTTTGATTATGTTAATTTTTTGGTACCCTTTTGACTGAACTAGCTTAAAGTGATAAACTACATTAAAATGGCCCTTCTGTATATGCTCCCTTTAGATCAAAAAGAAGATAATATATTATTATTTCTCCCTTTCCCCCTCACTTATTAAATCCAATTCAACAGCAGTTGCACTAAAGGAATTGTGATATAGTTCTATTTAACACTGTTTGCTTTGTTTAAACTCAATTTTGTGTTCCATTAAGCAGAGACAGGACTGTATACTTCAGTGTTGTCATAGGATTTTATCATACTGGTTGATACAAATATTTTTTTCCATAGAGAACAGTTACTTACATGTAAATGGTTAATTTCTAAGAATGTATCCCATTTGAACTCAGTATGCCTACCTCTTCAAAGTCCTAGGCAGGTAAGATTTACCTTTCAGATTTGACACATATAAAACATATTATTCACCAAGGGGATTATTTTCTGATCTTAAACTATAGCTATTTTAAACTCCAGATTAGCTACTTTGATACACTAGTATCAATGTAAATGTTAAGAGTCCAGGCTCTTACTGCTTGAGGCACGGCAGGCCAATAAATCGAGAGACGAGTTGTTGGGGCAAGGAAAAGTGACTTTATTCAGAAAGCCAGCAGACCGAGAAGATGGTGGACTAGTGTCCCAAAGAAGCATTTTACCCGAGTTAGAACTCAGGCTTATTTTATATTAAAAAGGGAGGGGGTGTGGTTGGTTGCTGCAAACTTCTTGGTGCTGGAATACTTTGTTCTAGCAGCTGTCCACAGAGGCCCAGTCACAATGTTCCTATAAACCTCCAAGACAAATGTTATTCTCTGTTCTGCAACTTTTTATCTCTATATGAATGGAATAGTGTTATACCTTTAAAGGTCAGAGCCTTGAGAAAGGGCTATCCTATATATTTCAGGCTATAGGCAATATTCTTAACCTGTAGTGAAAGCAATCGAATACAAAAGTTAAAGAAAAATAAACAGATCCAATATGGAGTCAAATTTGTTCTTCCCTATTACATAAATTCCATTTATCCTGTATCCTACTAGTATCTGAGGTTCTTGTTTAAAACAGGAACATAAAAATCAATTTTCTTAAACCCTTTCAGGGTATTGTTTTCCACTAATAACAACCATAGATATCTATAAATGAGATAATAGATATAAAGCACCTAGCAAAGAAACTGGTACACAGTAGGTGCTCAAAAATATCCATCCCCTCCCTCCCATTCTTTAATGAAGGGCCATTGCCCCCTTTAAACCATGATTATCTATATACATACATTAAATTTAATACATGCATTTAAGGTGCTATATTAAATGGAATGACTTATCAAAATGAGTCCAAGTAAAAACATGTTTTTTTTTCTAAATCATTCTCTCCCTCCTCTTTTCAAATATATTTTCGTACTAATAATGTGATGATAGTATAGAATGGGAATGTGCTTCCTGGGTGACAGCCATATTAAAACAACAGCATGACATTTGGCTATTTTGCTCCTGCTTAAAATTCACAGGGCTAGGAATGTAAATTCTTACTATTGTTATTCTTAATATTTTAAGTCATTTTATATATTGAGGTCTTGAAATTTTCATAGTCATACCACCTAACAGTAATGGTATAGTGTCTGCTCTGAGCTCCATATGACAGCATTTAGGTTAATTCTTATTCCCTCTGCGTTATATTTCCAACGTGAGCTTTCAGAGAATAAACAGATAATAATCTGAAATAAATGAGGCTTTACTACTTTAAACACAATAGTCAGTTTTGCAAGTTAGAAAAAAATTAGAACCTTCAATTCTGATAGAATTCTCACATAAACTTTATACATTTTCTAGTAACAGGAGGAATTGTACACTTAATTCACTCCATTGCATATTACAATTCAGGGCAATTTCAAGAATTAGTCTGGAACTAGGGGTTTCAGGTAAAGCAGTTAGAGGAACACAAGACAAAAAAACCCCTGTATTCTAATTAAATCATTATGGTGGTTTCTGTAATGGTGAATTAAAATAAATTATATGCAACACCTCCAAATTCATGATGCTTTCCATATGGGCTCGGTGGATTATTTACAAAAGTGTCTTGAGAACAGAGATTTCATTTTGCAAATAGTCCAAAATGCTTAGGAAGAAAAGATGGCATTCTCCCAAGTTTTGTAAATTTGAATGTTTCACTTTGCCAGTGTAAAAAGTCTTAAGGTCCCAAGGGTACTGACAAATTATGTCCTAATGGCTCTATTTATTATGTGGAAAATGCTTTAGTGATTTTTCACAAATCAAGATAGACTATAGAATCTTGATTTTTTCGACTGTTTAAACTTGCTTGCTTAAAAAAACCCCAAATTCAGTGAAGCACTGGTTTTTGGCAGAGGATTAACTAGTTCATTTTAATAAACTTGTGTAAATGTATTCCTTCATTTTTTTTCCTCTCGAGTATAATATTTGTAGACAGGCAAGAATCAACTTATAATAGTTTCCATAAGTGTACCTTATTGAGATGTGGATGGGATTTTGACAGACTATGATCGTTTTAAAAGTTTAAATGTTTAAAACATGTTTAAAACTTTGTTTTTTAAAACTTCAGTAAATAGTTTTGACATGATTAACATTCTACTACTTCCATGGAGGCACGTTAGTTTAGTTCTCCCTAGAGGGGACAAAAACAGTTCAACATTTAAATGCTGAAAAACGCTGGAAGAAAATAATGAGCTATTTCATGTCTCTTCATCTCCCTCCTAGCCTAGACTAGCTCAAACTCCCCAGGACCATATGTGTTTAATTTTAGAAATGCATTGGGAAATCCAGTTTCCAAGAATGTGAATAAAAAAGAAATGGAAAGAATGAGATTACTTGTAACTTATGACTCCATTATAATATATCTCAGCCAAAAATATTTTCAGAAGCACAATCACCAAATCGTAATAGCCATTGCTATTATCATATTATCACACAAATTTAATGCATTATGAATCCCAAAGGAGTTTCTTTTTTTATGTGGTGTATTTCCATGGAAATTTCACAAGTTTTAAACTGGTTATTCCTGAGGATAACAATAAACGGAGTTACATTTTTGTTATCCATTTCACAAGAAAAAAAAGTAGCTTGATTATTTTTCAGTGGTCACACTAAACTGCAAATGCTTGTGACTCATACGTATTATTTCTTCTATTCAGAGCATGCTAATGATTTGAATGTACACTTTCCAACATGCCACAAAGGCCCTTTTGAGAGTTACCTTAGCAATATTCTAAGAGCTCTTTTCTGTATAAAAATACTCAGGAATTTACATTTAGATCCATATTTTATCTAAAAGTATTTTCATGACATTTTCAGGTTCAAAATGGCACTGAAGTCAGAGAAAAGAGATTTGATATACTACCTTTTTGTAGCCCAAGTAATAAATGTTGATGTTTTAACCAGTTAATTTAGTATTTTAACCTTAAGGCTTTTTAAAATCTTAAAACTTTGGACATTTGTTCAAGTTGTGACTCATCCAATTTTCCCCCCATTTTGTAGTGTTAATAAATTTAAGGGTAAAACTATTTTGTTAGAAAGTCATTAAGTCACTAGCACCACCTACTGTTAGTATTTGGAATTATTTTGAAATACTTAGTATTGTTTTTCTACAAGTATTTTTAAGAAAAAACCCAGTTGTACAATGATTGCAATAAATTTGGAATTTTAAATGATTGGAAGAGATTTGGAGTTTTTACTAAACATCATAGAAAAATTTAAATAAACGTGGAACTTAAGGGTGAGAGTCTGGGTGGGTCAAAAACTATAAGAAAACATTTATTTGGACGTAAATAAATCACTAATAAAAATGTAATTATCTCCAGGGATCCAAAGGGAAAGAAAAAATCATATTATCTAAAACCATGTGAATGAATGTAATTTTCTGAAATGGTTTTGAGATTCTGGGATTTCATGGGCCAGTAAAATCTATGCCCCTCCCCCCAAATTATAGTGACCAACCAAAGGCTGCCAGCTTTTAATTTTGCTTATTAAGATAATTACAATTATAATTCACTTTTATTGTAATCTCACATGCATGAAAATGACACAATTTTAGAATAAAAGACAGCCTATTAAATAATGTAATATGATTAGCATTATGAAAAACTCAGTATATTGTCCTTATTTTTCTCATTTTTCTGGACTGACACTGGTCAAATAACAAACTGTTATTTGGGAGGAACCATTACACAGTATCCCAGACAAGTATAAAATAATAAAATTGCAAGAAGAAAGGGTTAGGCTATGGTATTTTAGAGGCATTGTAAGGCAGCTTTCACCCTGTGGGGTTGGGAGGGAGTGATTAGTTTTCTTTCTTGATATTTCCCCCCTGTCACTTAGCTAGTTTGGCATCAAATGAGATCCAGAGTTACATAAAGAAAATAAATAGAAAGCCATCAACAAAGCGAAAAGATAACCTACTGAATGGGAGAAAACATTTGCAAATTGTATATCTGATAAGGGGTTAATCTCCAAAAAATATAAAGAATTCATACAACTCAATGGCAAAAAAACAAACAATCTGATTAAAAAATGGGCAGAGGGGGCTTCCCTGGTGGCGCAGTGGTTGAGAATCTGCCTGCCAATGCAGGGGACACGGGTTCGAGCCCTGGTCTGGGAAGATCCCACATGCCGCGGAGCGACTAGGCCCGTGAGCCACAATTGCTGAGCCTGCGTGTCTGGAGCCTGTGCTCCGCAACAAGAGAGGCAAATAGTGAAAGGCCCGTGCACCGTGATGAAGAGTGGCCCCCACTTGCCACAACTAGAGAAAGCCCTCGCACAGAAACGAAGACCCAACACAGCCATAAATAAATAAATAAAAATAAAATTAAAAAAAAAATGGGCAGAGGATCTAAATAGACATTTTTTCCAAAAAAGACATACAGATGGCCAACAGGTACATGAAAAGATGCTCAACATCACTAATCATCAGGGAAATGCAAATCAAAACCACAATGAGACAGGGTGAGAGAGTGGCATGGACATATATACACTACCAAATGTAAAATAGATAGCTAGTGGGAAGCAGCCGCATAGCACAGGGAGATCAGCTCGGTGCTTTGTGACCACCTAGAGGGGTGGGATAGGGAGGGTGGGAGGGAGGGAGATGCAAGAGGGAAGAGATATGGGAACATATGTATATGTATAACTGATTCATTTTGTTATAAAGCAGAAACTAACACACCATTGTAAAGCAATTATACTCCAATAAAGATGTTTAAAAAAAAACACAATGAGATATTACCTCACACCTGTTAAGGTGGCTATTATCAAACAGACAATAAATAACAAGTGTTGACAAGGATGTGGAACCCTCGTGCACTGTTGGTGGGAATGTAAATTGGTGCAGCCACTATGGAAAACTGTATGAATGTTTGAACTACCATTGATCCAGCAATTCCACTTCTAGGTATTTATCCAAAGGAAATGAAAACACTAATTTGAAGAAATATATTTATCCCCATATTCATTGCAGCATTATTTACAATAGCCAAGATATGAAAACAATGTGTGTCCATCAACGAATGAATGGATAAAGAAAATGTGAGATATACATATTATCCACCACCCCCCCCAAAAAAAAGAATGAAATCTTACTATTTGTGACAACATAGATGGATCTTGAGGACATTGTGCTAAGTGAAATAAGTCAGACAGGAAAAGACAAATACTTTGTGATCTCACATGTGGAATCTAAAACAAAAACAAAAACAAAAAAGCAAAAACAAACAAAAAAAAGCTCGTAGATACAGAAAACATATTGGTGATTGTCAGAAGCAGGGGGTGGGGTTAGCCAAATGAGTGAAGGGAGTCAAAAGGTACGAATTTCCAGTTATAAAATAAATAAGTCATGGGAATGTAGTGTACAACATGGTGACTGTAGTTAATAATACTGTATTGCACATTTGAAAGTTGCTAAGGGAATAGATCTTAAAAGTTCTCATCACGAGAAAAAATTTGTAACTATGTATGGTGACTGATGTTAACTAGATTTGTTGTGGTGATCATTTCACAATATATACTAATATTGAATCATAATGTTGTATACCTAAAACTAATATAATGTATACCAATTACACCTCAATTAAACAAGAGTGAAAGTATATTAATAAAGTGATTTATTGTAAAAATATTGAGTGTTCTAGCAGCAGTTAAAATATATATTCAATGATATAAAAATGTTCTGAACTAAACAAGTTCTTTGCTTTTTATTGACACAACTAAAATTTCTGTCAAAGGAAATGAGCATTTGCATGTGGTTCAATTGTGTGCCCTAACTGGATTTTCAGTAAATCTTTTGTCATCACAGTTATCATATTTTGATCAGGTTGTCTTATGTTATAAATTAAATCTGTGGTTCTTTTTAGTGGCCTAGAAAAATTCCATAGTATTCCAAAATATAATGTAGTGTTACATAGAGTTCTGATGAGACTCAAAGACTCCTTTAGTTCATCCATTTGCCTCTTGGCTACCTTGAAAAAGGATAGAATGTTCCCTGCCTAGAAGATGAGATTTAAAAGAATAAATGGGAGAGGAGATAAAAACATGTTTCTTTTCCCCTGTGAGCCAAGCAGTAAAAGAAGTTTTGGATTTTTTTTTTTTTTTTGCCAATAAAGACTTCTAATTAGCAAAACGTGTAAGAACTTGATTAGGGGATTGCTCATCTTAAATGAGCGTGAGATAAGTAAAATTGTGGTCAAAGAAAATGATAGTGGGACCATGTTATAGTTAGGCTGCTTGGTGTGACTTGAAAAATACTGACAAAATATTTCTCATCCCTTAACTCTCTCCCTTCCTAGTGACTTCTTGAGGTACCTAAAATTCAACCATTAGTAAATCATTCCTCTTAATTAATTAAAATGTCCAGAGAGTCCTCTTTTCAAATACTAGTTTTATATACTGCTCCTGAGTATCTGGTAACACGAAATAGTTTTGCCAGTTGTGAAGATATGACGTTCTAAATAGTAGGTTCTAATGCAGCATGTGGAGTTGGGGGGACTCGAAAAGGAGGAAACAACCAGAAAATGAGACGAGGAAGAAATACAATTACATTTATGACTACTTTAGAGTTTTGTCTAGGGATAGCTCTTGGTGCTAGGTAAACTTGTTAATGGATTATTTAAATTAGACAGAATGCTTGGGGCAGTGACTGGAAAAAACTAATTTTGTCTTCACATTGTTTTATCTTGTGTCAGGTCTTTGCCAATCTATTTGACGTGAAATTTGCTAATTAGAGGAAAAGCTTTTCTAGTTTATGTAAGTTAACAGTGATTTGAAAAGAAGGCCATTTAACATTATTGAAAATACTTTGCAACTGGCAGAGAAATCACTGCTTGGCTTTCAAAGTGCTTAGTAGACAATTTTGGATCCAAGCCATACACTACCTTTTCAGAGAATGCTTCAGGGCAGAACCAGGATCTGTAGGATTAGAAAGAGCAAATAGCTTTCATTGGGAAATCCAGAACGGCATCTGTCAGATCTGACTAGTGCTACAAGACACGAAATGTCAACTTTCATTCCAGCTGAGATAGCCTTCTCACCAGTGACTTTTAGAATACCACGTGGCTCTTAAGCAGAAGGCATTCATTTGAGTCTTTGGTGGCAAAAAAGGTCTTTCTTTCACATTTCCCTACTAACCTTCTCCTTCCACTCTTCACGATCTTCCATTTTGCACTTAAGTTTCTGAGGAGAGGCGATTTAAGAGGTGTAACTTTAGAGCAGTGATTCCTAAACATCTGGCTGTTTCAGAATCATCCAGGGAGTTTGTTTACCGTTTTAAAACCATTTTAAGTGCATAATTTAGTAGCATTAAATACATTCACATTGTTGTGAAAGCATCACCACAATTCATTTCCAGAGCTTTTCTCATCTCCCTAGACTGGAAACTCTGTACCCGTTAAACAATAACTCCACATTTCCTTCTCCTCCCAGCCCCTGGAAACCACCATTTTACTCTCTGTCTCTAAATTTGACTACTCTAAGTACTTCATGTAAGTGAAATCATACTTCATTTGTCCTTATGTAACTGGTTTATTTCATTTAGAATAATGTCTTTAAGATTCATCCATGATGTAGCATATGTCAGAATTTCCTACCTTCTCAAGGCTGAATAATATTCCCTTATATGTATATACAACATTTTGTTTATCCATGCAGCCATTAGTTGACATTTGCAGCTGTGCCTGCTGCTTCCTGTGGCTTTTCCTATCCTGAGACAATTTGAGTTAGGTTACACAGAGACCAATCTCTCAGGCAGCCCACAGACAGGTTAGAAAGTTTCAAAAGTTGGTCAACTCTGTACTCTCCAGTTCTGGGAAAGGGATTTGGAACCATTTCCAGGGAGGGAGTGGACAAACGCAAGTAAAAATGTTACAAAATTTCTTACCATTTTGAATGTGGCTTTTTCTTGATTGGACATTCACTTGGTTACTCTAAATCTTTGAATGATTTTTAGAGCTCCTATAAAGTTATTTTAGTCAGTATCTAGTTGTGTTTTTAAAAAATATTTCTATAGGAGAATGAGGGCCTGGAACTGCCTAGTCTCACATCTTGCTTATGTCACTCTAAACTCTAACTCAGGTAGTTTTTTTTAAGATGAGTATTCTGATTAAGAAGGACTGGGGTAAGACCTGGAAATATACATTTTCACAATTTCCTGCAGTTTCTGGTATATAGCCAGATTAGGACTCCTCTGTCTTGGAGTACAGACATTTATTAGAATAGTAGAGGCAGTACAAGGCCCAATGGCAGCCCTTGGCCTAACTGAGATTCGTGGCCACAGGTCCCAATCTGGGGACATTATGAAGAGGAGAGCATTTAAGCAAGTATGCACAGTATAATCCTTTTTAAAAATTAATTTTTAATGGAGTATAGTTGCTTTACAATGTTGTATTAGTTTCTTCTGTACAGCAAAGTGAATCAGTTATACATATACATATAGCCATTCTTTTTTACATTTCCTTCCCATTCCCATTTAGGTCACCACAGAGCACTGAGTAGAGTTCCATGTGCTATACAGTAGGATCTCATTAGTTATCTATTTTATATATTACAGATGTAGGAAACAAATTTATGGTTACCAAGAGGGGAATGAGGGTGGGATGAATTGGGAGATTGGGATTGACACAGTACACCCTTTTAAAATGTTCTCCCACAATTTGTGAGAGTCTCTTGGGTCTATATCCTCAATAGAAGAAACTGAATCTATGTATGATTCATAGGGCTATTTTTTGAAGACTATGTGTCAACTGAGTTGCTGCTCTGCCTCAGACTGATGTGTTGAAAAGCAGTTCTGAGAGGAAAAGCTTCTGTCTGGCAGTTTAAAACCAAACAAAAACACCCTAGTAAAGAACAAAATTCTAGCTGGAGGAGCTCTGGAGCAGTTGTGGTGATGTTAACGCTCTTAAAATACATTGGCCAGGAGAAACACAATTGGTAGAGGAGGTGGCAGCTGCCCCAGAACTCTGGAGAATAAGGGAATGGCAGTCCTAGTAGCATACAGTGGACCAACAATTGTGGGTCATAAGTCAGGCAGAAGCAATGGCTTTGGCTAAGCCAGCCCTTTTCTTCAGATGTGTTAAAACAGATCTTAATCTTTGCAGTTGCATGAGGGGCAGTGACTTCTGTGAAGGAATGGGTATTGGGATGAAACTCCCTTTATGCAGAACAGGGTTGATAGGCACTGCGTCCTTCCAGTGAGGCCTGGATTTTGTTACAAGAACAAGTAGGAATTGAACTGTATTTTAAAAGCAGGGAACATGTCTTGAGACAAAGGTGACAATGTTAAACATTATGAATGGGAACAACTCCTAACAAACATCCTCAAGATTAGCTTCGGTATTATTAGCTGATTACTCTCGTGTGTGTGTGTGTGTGTGTGTGTGTGTGTGTGTGTGTGTGTGTGTGTATGTGTGTGTTTAAAGATTATTCAGAATCTTTTCAGTGCTAAATATGCATTAGCAGCTGTGCATGTCATGTGCAAGCCCTCTTGTTGGTTGGTAACTTTGTTTGCCCTGCTCACTGCACAAAGTCATGGAAATGGAAATTGCTTACTATGGTAACCCTAATTCTATTAGGGTTAAGTCATTTGCATGAGAAGCATAAGACTGGAACATATCATGAAGTACCTGTGGCGTCTCTTTCTCTGGAGATTTTTTAAAGAAAGAAGAAATAATTGCTTTAGCTTTGTGGAATAATTCTGCTATAATCCTGGCTAGAGATAGAAAGGTGAACTAGACGCCCTCTCAAAGCTTTTTTAACCTTAAAGGCTTATTTGATGTGCTTGGCACAATTGCTCATATAGTCAATCGCATGGCTCTACATAAATTGGAAATCTATCTTTACTCCTCTGCAAGTACTGACCATTTTGCTCACCACAGAGTATTTTAGACCTTGAGAGAGGTCGGGATTAACCTCCCCAAACTACCATGTTGTGTGCAGTTCAGGCTTTGGCAACACTTGTTATGTATCTGGATCTGTGAGCAAGGTTTCTCTGCCATTTCCAACATTTGTGCAGAGATTTGCCAAAGCAATAACATATCATGAGGTAGGGACCCCCTTTGGCAGAAAGTCAAAAGTCACTTTATTACAATTTATTTTTTATTTATTTTTTATTTTTAATTGATGTATAGTTCATTTACAATATTATATTAGTTTCAGGTGTACATCATAGTGATTCAGTATTTTTATAGATTATACTACATTGTAAATTACTAGGAGATAATGGCTATAATTCCCTATGCTATACAATATAAACTTGTTGCTTATCTATTTTATAGATAGCAGTTTGTATCTCTTAATCCCATACCACTAATTTGTCCCTCCTCCCTTCCCTTTCCCCTTTGGTAACCAGAAGTTTGTTCTCTATATTTGTGAGTATGTTTCTGTTTTGCATATGTATGTGTATTCATTTGTATTATTTTTTAGATTACACATATAAGGGATATCACACAGTATTTGTTTTTTTCTGTCTGACTTATTTTGCTAAGCATAATATTCTCTAGGTCCATCCACATTGTGCAAATGACAATATTTCATTCTTATTTATGGCTGAGTAATATTCCATTGTATATATATATACCACATCTTTTTTTTTAAATTTAACATCTTTATTGGAGTATAATTGCTTTACAATGTTGTGTTAGTTTCTGCTGTATAATAAAGTGAATCAGCTATACGGATGACTGTATTAAGAAGATGTGGTATGCAGCTGCTTCCCAACTAGCAGCTGCATACCACATCTTAATACAGTCATCCACTGATGGGCACTTGGGTTGCTTTCATGTCTTCGCTATTGTATATAGTGAACATTATACTATTGCTATGTTCATAGTACATGAACATTGGGGTGCATGTATCTTTTTGAATTACTGTTTTAATTTTTTCCAGATATATACCCAGGAGTGGACTTGCTGGATCATATGGTAGTTCAATTTTTATATTTTTTTGAGGAATCTCCATACTGTTTTACACAATGACTGCACCAATTTACATTTCCACCAACAGTGTACAAGGGTTCTCTTTTCTCCACATCTTCTTCACATTTGTTATATGTAGGCTTTTGATGATAGCCACTCTGAGAGGTGTGAAGTGATATCTCACTTTTGAGGTTTTGATTTGCATTTCTCTAATCATTAGAGATGTTGAGTGCCTTTTTGTGTGCCTGTTAGCCATCTGCATGTCTTCTTTGGAAAAAAAAGTCTATTCAGGTCTTCTGCCCATGTTTTTGATTGGGTTGTTGGTTTTTATGATATTCAGTTGTATGAGCTCTTTGTATATTTTGGATATTAACCTCTTATTGGTCACATCTTTTGCAAATATTTTCTCCCATTCAGTAGGTTGTCTTTTCGTTTTGTTGATGGTTTCTTTGCTGTGCAAATGCTTTGAAGCTTAATTAGGTCCCATTTGTTTAATTTGCTTTTATTTCTTTTGCCTTAGGAGACATCTCCAAAAAGTATTTCCACTATTTATGCCAAAGAGGGTTCTGCATATATTCTCTTCTAGATGTTTTATGCTTTCAGGTCTTACATATAGGTCTTTAAACCATTTTTAGTTTATTTTTGTGTATGGTGGGAGGGAATGTTCTAATCTCATTGCTTGTGTAGCTGTCCAGTTTTTCCAGCACCACTTGTAGAAGAGACTGTCTTTTCTCCATTGTATATTCTTGCCTCCTTTGTCATAGATTAATTGACCATAAGTGTTTGAATTTATTTCTGGGCTCTCTATTCTGTTCCATTGATCTATGTGTCTGTTTTTGTGCCAGTACCATACTGTTTTGATTACTATAGCTTTGTAATATAGTCTGAAGTCTGGGAGGGTTATACCTCCAGCTTTGTTCTTTTTCCTCAGGATTGCTTTGGCAATTTGGGATCTTTTGTTGTTCCATATGAATTTTAGGATTATTTGTTCTAGTTACGTGAAAAATGTCATGGGAATTTTGAAAGGGATTGCATTAAATCTATAGATTGCTTTGAAGAGTATGGCCATTTTAACAATATTAATTCTTCCAATCAAAGAGCATGGGATATCTTTCCTTTTTTGTATCATCTTCAATTTCCTTCATCAGTGTTTTATAGTATTCAGAGTACAGGTCTTTCACCTCCTTGGTTAAGTTTATTACAAGGTATTTTTTAATGCAATTTTAAATAGGATTTTTTTTCACTTTCTTGTATTTCATTATTAGCATATAGAAATGCAATAGATTTCTGCATATTAATCTTATATCCTGCAACCTCGCTGAATTCATTTATTAGTTCTAATAGTTTTTGGATGGGGACTTTAGGGTTTTCTATATAAAAGTATCATGTCATCTGTGAATAGTGACAGCTTTACCTCTTCCCTTCTAATTATTTCTTTCTCTTGTCTGATTGATGTGGTTAGGAGTTCCAGTACTATGTTAAGTGGAAAGAGTGGGCATCCTTGTCTTGTTCCTGAATTTAGCAGGAAGGTTTTCAGGTTTTCACTGTTGAGTATGATATTGGCTGTGGGTTTGTCATAAATGGCCCTTATGTCAAGATATGTTCACTCTATACCCATTTTGATGAGAGTTTTTTTAACCATGGATGGATGTTGAATTTTGTCAAATGCTTTTTCTCCATCTATTGATTGTGTGATTTTTATCCTTCTTTTATATTAACATGGTGTATCACATTTACTGATTTGCAAATATTGAACCATCTTGTGATCCTGGAATAAATCCAACTTGATTGTGGTGTATGATCCTTTTTATATATTGTTGGGTTTGGTTTGCTATTATTTTGTTGAGGATTTTTGCATCTATATTCATCAAAGTTATTAGACTGTCATTTTCTTTTTTTAAATTGTCTTTGGTTTTTGTATCAGAGTGATGGTGGCCTCATAGTATGATTTTTGGAGGGTTCCCTCCTCTTAAATCTTTTGGAATAATTTGAGGATAGGTATTAGTTCTCCTTTATATGTTTGGTAGAATTCCCCTGTGAAGCCATCTGGTCCTGGACTTTGGTTTGCTGGGAGTTTTTTTTTTTTTTTATTACAAATTGAATTTCACTTATAGTGATCAGTCTATTTAAATTGTCTGTTTTTACTTGATTTAGACTTGGCAGGTTGTATGCTTCTAGAAATTTTTTAATTTCTTCTAGGTTGTCCAATTTGTTGGCCATACAACTGTTCATACTATTCTCTTATGATTTTTTGTGTCTCTGTGGTATTGTTATTTCTCCTCGTTCATCTTTTACTTTGTTTATTTGGGTCCTCTCTTCCTTTTGGTGAGCCCAGCTAAATTTTATTAATTTTGTTTTATCTTTTCAAAAAACCAGCCCTTATTTTCATTGATCATTTCTATTGTTTATTATTACTATTTTATTTATTTACTCTCTGATCTTTCTAATTTCCTTCTTTCTGTTGATTTCAGATTTTGTTTGTTTTTCTAATTATTTTAGTTGTTAGGGTAGGTTGTTCATTTGAGATTTTTCTGGTTTCTTGAGGAAGGTCTGTATCACTATAAACTTCTGTCTTAGAACTGTTTTTCTTCACCCCATAGATTTTGGGAAATTGTGGTTCCATTTTTATTTGTTTTGAGGTATTTTCTAGTTTCCTCTTTTTTTTTTTAAACATCTTTATTGAAGTATAATTGCTTTACAATGGTGTGTTAGTTTCTGCTTTATAACAAAGTGAATCAGTTATACATATACATATGTCCCCATATCTCTTCCCTCTTGCAACTCCCTCCCTCCCACCCTCCCTATCCCACTCCTCTAGGTGGTCACAAAGCACCGAGCTGATCTCCCTGTACTATGTGGCTGCTTCCCACTAGCTATCTGTTTTATATTTGGAAGTGTATATATGTCCATGACACTCTCTCACCCTTTCACATCTCACCCCTCCCCCTCCCCATATCCTCAAGTCCATTCTCTAGTAGGTCTGTGTCTTTATTCCCGTCTTGCCACTAGGTTCTTCATGACCATTTTTTTTCCTTAGAGTCCATATATATGTGTTAGCATACTGTATTTGTTTTACTCTTTCTGACTTACTTCACACTGTATGACACACTCTAACTCCATCCACCACATTACAAATACCTCCATTCCATTTCTTTTTATGGCTGAGTAATATTCCATTGTATATATGTGCCACACCTTCTTTATCCATTCATCCGATGATGGACACTGAGGTTGCTTCCATGTCCTGGCTATTGTAAATAGAGCTGCAATGAACATTTTGGTACATGACTCTTTTTGAACTATGGTTTTCTCAGGGTATATGCCCAGTAGTGGGAATGCTGGGTCGTAGGGTACTTCTATTTTTAGTTTTTTAAGGAACCTCCATACTGTTCTCCATAGTGGCTGTAACAATTTACATTCCCACCAACAGTGCAAGAGTGTTCCCTTTTCTCCACACCCTCTGCAGCATTTATTGTTTCTAGATTTTTTGATGATGGCCATTCTGACCGGTGTGAGATGATACCTCATTGTAGTTTTGATTTGCATTTCTCTAATGATTAATGATGTTGAGCATTCTTTCATGTGTCTGTTGGCAACCTGTATATCTTCTTTAGAGAAATGTCTATTTAGGTCTTCTGCCCATTTTTGGATTGGGTTGTTTGTTTTTTTGTTATTGAGCTGCATGAGCTGCTTGTAAATCTTGGAGATTAATCCTTTGTCAGTTGCTTCATTTGCAAATATTTTCTCCCATTCTGAGGGTTGTCTTTTGGCCTCGTTTATGGTTTCCTTTGCTGTGCAAAAGCTTTTAAGTTTCATTAGGTCCCATTTGTTTACTTGTGTTTTTATTTCCATTTCTCTAGGAGCTGGGTCAAAAAGGATCTTGCTGTGATTTATGTCATAGAGTGTCCTGCCTATGTTTTCCTCTAAGAGTTTGATAGTGTCTGGCCTTACACTTAGGTCTTTAATCCATTTTGAGTTTATTTTTGTGTATGGTGTTAGGGAGTGTTCCAATTTCATACTTTTACATGTACCTGTCCAGTTTTCCCAGCACCACTTATTGAAGAGGCTGTCTTTTCTCCACTCTATATGCTTGCCTCCTTTATCAAAGATAAGGTGACCATATGTGCGTGGGTTTATCTGGGCTTTCTATCCTGTCCTATTGATCTATATTTCTTTTTTTGTGCCAGTACCAAACTGTCTTGATTACTGTAGCTTTGTAATATAGCCTGAAGTCAGGGAGCCTGATTCCTCCAGCTCCCTTTTTCGTTCTCAAGATTGCTTTAGCTATTCGGGGTCTTTTGTGTTTCCATACAAATTGTGAAATTTTTTGTTCTAGTTCTGTGAAAAATGCCAGTGGTAGTTTGACAGGGATTGCATTGAATCTGTAGATTGCTTTGGGTAGTAGAGTCATTTTCACAATGTTGATTTTTCCAATCCAAGAACATGGTATATCTCTCCATCTATTTGTATCATCTTTAATTTCTTTCATCAGTGTCCTATAATTTTCTGCATACAGGTCTTTTGTCTCCTTAGGTAGGTTTTTTCCTAGATATTTTATTCTTTCTGTTGCAATGGTAAATGGGAGTGTTTTCTTAATTTCACTTTCAGATTTTTCATCATTAGTGTATAGGAATGCCAGAGATTTCTGTGCATTAATTTTGTATCCTGCTACTGTACCAAATTCATTGATTAGCTCTAGTAGTTTTCTGGTAGCATCTTTAGGATTCTCTATGTATAGTATCATGTCATCTGCAAACAGTGACAGCTTTACTTCTTCTTTTCCGATTTGGATTCCTTTTATTTCTTTTTCTTCTCTGATTGCTGTGGCTAAAACTTCCAAAACTATGTTGAACAAGAGTGGTGAGAGTGGGCAACCTTGTCTTGTTCCTGATCTTAGTGGAAATGGTTTCAGTTTTTCACCATTGAGGACAATGTTGGCTGTGGGTTTGTCATATATGGCCTTTATTATGTTGAGGAAAGTTCCATCTATGCCTACTTTCTGCAGGGCTTTTATCATAAATGGGTGTTGAATTTTGTCGAAAGCTTTCTCTGCATCTATTGAGATGATCATATGCTTTTTCTCCTTCAATTTGTAAATATGATGTATCACGTTGATTGATTTGCGTATATTGAAGAATCCTTGCATTCTTGCAATAAACCCCACTTGATCATGGTGTATAATCCTTTTAATATGTTGTTGGATTCTGTTTGCTAGTATTTTGTTGAGGATATTTGCATCTATTGTCATCAGTGATATTGCCCTGTAGTTTTCTTTCTTTGTGACATCTTTGTCTGGTTTTGGTATCAGGGTGATGGTGGCCTTGTAGAATGAGTTGGGGAGTGTTCCTCCCTCTGCAATATTTTGGAAGAATTTGAGAAAGATAGGTGTTAGCTCTTCTCTAAATGTTTGATAGAATTCTCCTGTGAAGCCATCTGGTACTGGGCTTTTGTTTGTTGGAAGATTTTTCATCACAGCTTCAATTTCAGTGCTTGTGATTGGTCTGTTCATATTTTCTATTTCTTCCTGTTTCTGTCTCGGCAGGTTGTGCATTTCTAAGAATCTGTCCATTTCTTCCAGGTTGTCCATTTTATTGGCATAGAGTTGCTTGTAGTCATCTCTCATGATCGTTTGTATTTCTGCAGTGTCAGTGGTTACTTCTCCGTTTTCATTTCTAATTCTATTGATTTGAGTCTTCTCCCTTTTTCTCTTCATGAGTCTGGCTAATGGTTTGTCAATTTTGTTTATCTTCTCAAAGGACCAGCTTTTAGTTTCATTGAGTTTTGCTATTGTTTCCTTCATTTCTTTTTCATTTATTTCTGATCTGATCTTTATGATTTCTTTCCTTCTGCTGGCTTTGGGGTTTTTTTGTTCTTCTTTCTCTAATTGCTTTAGGTGCAAGGTTAGGTTTTTTATTCGAGATGTTTCCTGTTTCTTGATGTAGGCTTGTATTGCTATAAACTTCCCTCTTAGAACTCCTTTTGCTGCATCCCATAGGTTTTGGGTCATCGTGTCTCCATTGTCATTTGTTTCTAGGTATTTTTTGATTTCCTCTTTGATTTCTTCAGTGATCACTTCGTTATTAAGTAGTGTATTGTGTAGCCTCCATGTGTTTGTATTTTTTACAGATCTTTTCCTGTAATTGATATCTACTCTCATAGCGTTGTGGTCGGAAAAGATACTTGATAAGATTTCAATTTTCTTAAATTTACCAAGGCTTGATTTGTGACCCAAGATATGATCTCTCCTGGAGAATGTTCCATGAGCACTTGAGAAAAATGTGTATTCTGTTGTTTTTGGGTGGAATGTCCTATAAATATCAATTAAGTCCATCATGTTTAATGTATCATTTAAAGCTTGTGTTTCCTTATTTATTTTCATTTTGGATGATCTGTCCATTGGTGAAATTGGGGTGCTAAAGTCCCCTACTATGATTGTGTTACTGTCGATTTCCCCTTTTATGGCTGTTAGTATTTGCCTTATGTATTGAGGTGCTCCTATGTTGGGTGCATAAATATTTACAATTGTTATACCTTCCTCTTGGATTGATCCCTTGATCATTATATAGTGTCCTTCTTTGTCTCTTGTAATAGTCCTTTTTTTAAAGTCTGTTTTGTCTGATATGAGCATTGCTACTCCAGCTTTCTTTTGATTTCCATTTGCATGGAATATCTTTTTCCATCCCCTCACTTTCAGTCTGTATGTGTCTCTAGGTCTGAAGTGGGTCTCTTGTAGACAGCATATATGTGGGTCTGGCTTTTGTATCCATTCAACCAGTCTGTGTCTTTTGGTGGGAGCATTTAATCCATTTACATTTAAGGTAATTATCGATATGTATGTTCCTATTCCCATTTTCTTAAATGTTTTGGTTTTGTTATTGTAGGTGTTTTCCTTCTCTTCTGTTTCCTCCCTAGAGAAGTTCCTTTAGCATTTGTTGTAAAGCTGATTTGGTGGTGCTGAACTCTCTCAGCTTTTGCTTGTCTGTAAAGGTTTTAATTTCTCCATCAAATCTGAATGAGATCCTTGCTGGGTAGAGTAACCTTGGTTGTAGGTTTTTCTCCTTCATCGCTTTAAGTATATCCTGCCACTCCCTTCTGGCTTGCAGAGTTTCTGCTGAAAGATCAGCTGTTAACCTTATGGGGATTCCCTTGTGTGTTATTTGTTGTTTTTCCCTTGCTGCTTTTAATATGTTTTCTTTATATTTAATTTTTGATAGTTTGATTAATATGTGTCTTGGCGTGTTTCTCCTTGGATTTATCCTGTATGGGACTCTCTGTGCTTCCAGGACTTGATTAACTATTTCCTTTCCATATTAGGGTAGTTGTCAACTATAATCTCTTCAAATATTTTCTCAGTCCCTTTCTTTTTCTCTTCTTCTTCTGGGACCCCTATAATTCGAATGTTGGTGCATTTAATGTTGTCCCAGAGGTCTCTGAGAGTGTCCTCAGTTCTTTTCATTCTTTTTTCTTTATTCTGCTCTGCAGTAGTTATTTCCACTATTTTACCTTCCAGGTCACTTATCCGTTCTTCTGCCTCAGTTATTCTGCTATTGATCCCGTCTAGAATATTTTTAATTTCATTTGTTGTGTTTTTCATCATTGCTTGGTTCCTCTTTAGTTCTTCTACGTCCTTGTTAAATGTTTCTTGCATTTTGTCTATTCTATTTCCAAGATTTTGGATCATCTTTACTATCATTATTCTGAATTCTTTTTCAGGTAGACTGCCTATTTCCTCTTCATTTGTTAGGTCTGGTGTGTTTTGACCCTGCTCCTTCACCTTTTGTGTGTTTTTTGTCTTCTCATTTTGCTTATCTTACTCTGCATGTAGGTCGCCTGAGGGCGTCTGTTCCCTGCCCAGACAGAACTGGGTTAAAGGAGCAGCTGCTTCAGTGGCTCTGGCTCTCTCAGGCCTGGGGGAGGGAGGGGTACGGATCTGGGGCGAGCCTGTGGCGGCAGAGGCCAGCGTGACGTTGCACCAGCCTGAGGCGCGCCGTGCGTTCTCCCGGGGAAGTTGTCCCCGGATCACGGGACCCTGGCAGTGGTGGGCTGCACAGACTTCCGGGAGGGGTGGTGTGGAGAGTGACCTGTGCTCGCACACAGGCTTCTTGGTGGTGGCAGTAGCAGCCTTAGTGTCTCATGCCCGTCTCTGGGGTCCGCGCTGATAGCCGTGGCTCGCGCCCATCTCTGGAGCTCGTTTAGGCAGCACTCTGAATCCCCTCTCCTTGCGCGCCACGAAACAAAGAGGCAAGAAAAAGTCTCTTGCCTCTTTGGCAGCTGCAGACTTTTTCCGGACTCCCTCCCGGTCAGCTGTGGTGCGCTAATCCTTTCAGGCTGTGTTCATGCTGCCAACCCCAGTCCTCTCCCTATGATCTGAAGGAAGCCCGAGCCTCAGCTCCCAGCCCCCGCCCGCCCCTGCGGGTGAGCAGACAAGCCTCTCGAGCTGGTGAGTGCTGCTCGGCGCCGAGCCTCTGTGCGGGAATCTCTCCACTTTTCCCTCACAGCCCTGTTGCTGTGGGATCTGCGCTGATAGCCGCGGCTCGTGCCCGTCTCTGGAGCTCGTTTAGGCGGCGCTCTGAGTCCCCTCTCCTTGCGCATCGTGAAACAAAGAGGCAAGAAAAAGTCTCTTGCCTCTTTGGCAG
This sequence comes from Balaenoptera acutorostrata, assembly GCF_949987535.1. NCBI lineage: Eukaryota > Metazoa > Chordata > Mammalia > Artiodactyla > Balaenopteridae > Balaenoptera > Balaenoptera acutorostrata. Next base: position 73,901,368 of record NC_080085.1, read on the forward strand.
CTGCAGACTTTTTCCGGACTCCCTCCCGGCTAGCTGTGGTGCGCTAACCCCTTCAGGCTGTGTTCCTTTCGCCAACCCCAGTCCTCTCCCTGCTATCTGACAGAAGCCCGAGCCTCAGCTCCCAGCCCCCGCCCGCCCTGGCGGGTGAGCAGACAAGCCTCTCGGGCTGGTGAGTGCTGGTTGGCACCAATCCTCTGTGCGGGAATCTCTCCACTTTGCCCTCCGCACCCCTGTGGCTGCGTTCTCCTCCGTGGCTCTGAAGCTCCCCCCTCCGCCCCCCGCAGTCTCCACCTGCGAAGGGGCTTCTTAGTGTGTGGAAACCTTTCCTCCTTCACAGCTCCCTCCCACTGGTGCAGGTCCCATCCCTATTCTTTTGTCTTGGTTATTTCTTTTTTCTTTTGCCCTACCCAAGTACGTGGGGATTTTCTTGCCTTTTGGGAGGTCTGATGTCTTCTGCCAGTGTTCAGTGGGTGTTCTGTAGGAGCAGTTCCACGTGTAGATGTATTTCTACTGTATCTGTGGGAAGGAAGGTGATCTCTGCATCTTACTCTTCCGCCATCTTGCCCAGACTCCCTAATTTCCTCTGTGATCTCATCATTGATCCATTGGCTTTTTAGTGGCACATTGTTTCATTTCCACATGTTTGTTCTTTTCCCAGTTTTCTTTCTGTAGTTGATTTCTAGTTTTATGTAGTTGTGGAGATAGAAATCTGGAGATAGAATAGCTAGAGCCTGCGCAGGGTGTGAAGTGAGACTTCCTCTCTGCTCAGTCACTGTCACAGCCCTGTCAGGGACAGGTTCTCATCCCAAGTTGCTGGAGTGGAAGCCCTGAGGGTCAGGCTTGAACTGGCTCTGTTCCCTTTATGTGTGTGTTTTTCCTTCCCCCCACCATGCACTGGACCTTTGTCCCAAAAAGTAGAGTGCTGAAGCAAGTGGGGCTTGTGTGCCTACAGAGGTCAAATGCTCTGCCTGTGCTTGCATCTACGGCTCCACTTAGACAGCCCACAATTGCATATCTTCCCCAGTCATGGCTGCCCCAGATCTAGTGCCACACTGTGATGTGGAATTTGCAGGGCTGGGTTGTTTGCTGGGCTTGGGCTAAGGAGTGCAGTGAAGCAGTCGTGGGAAACTTGGCAGCAGCTAGGGCAGACCTCTCCGCCCTGCCTGGGGGCAAGCCAGCACCCGTGCACTCCTCGTGAGTGGAGTCCAGGCTTCTTTAGCCTTTTTATTTTTTCTAGCAGTTCTTCAAGCCAACAAGGGAGTTTGTGTCCTCCGTGTAGGACCCCAGAACTGGAACAGCCAGTCTGTGGCTTGACCAGCTCACTTCCCAGGGCAAGAGTCTACCCATGTGATCTCCCTTTTCCTCTTAGTCCCCTCCCAGCAGCAGAGGCCCTGACTCAATTGTTTCTTCCCATCCTACCCAATTATGCGTGTATTTTTCTTACAGCCTTGGTTTTATAGGAGTCCTTCTGATAGTTTCCAGTTAGTTTTCCATGAAAGTTTTTCCACATGTAGCTGTAGTTTTGGTGTGTCTTTTGGAGGGAGGTGAGCTCCACATCCTCTTACTCCACCATCTTGATTTCCAAATCCAAAAGTCATTTTTTAAACTATAAGAACTGAAACATTTTCAACACCATCTTCCACCTCCACCTCTTCCCACCCCTAAACCAGTGTACCTTTGATTGTTAGGTGTTTGTGTCAGTTTAGCCAATGGTTACAAACAAAGCCTGGGCTGAACAGAGGAGGAAACAGGCTTTGAACAAAGAGTACTTTAGTAGAGCAAAAGCTGTGGTAGGTTAAACCCACCTTAAACCACTGTAGAACAACTAAGGAGCCCAAGGAGGAATGGGCTTGGGGGAGAGCATGGAATTAGAGTATCCCTATATACGTAAGGCAGGGTAGGTATGGCTTTCTTCAGACAATCAGATAAATGAGCAAATAAATGAATGAATAAGAAGTTTCAAAAGGTTCTTGACACATGATAATGCCTTTTCATTAATATACAACGCTACTGAATACAGTAGCTCCTTGCTTCACTCGTTTGCCTTACACAAAACAACAGGAGCAGACAAGAGCTCTTGCCTTACAAATCTCTCAGATGACGAGATGTAATTGTTGGTATAATTGAAGGGGATTATTCTGAACTAATCATTTTTTTTGGCAAAGTTGATGGCAAAATTCAAAATAGGTTTCTAAAGTTTGAAATGAAGTCACAGTGCTACTTAATTCCTACTGGGGATCCCACCCTGTAGAGGAACAACACCTAGTGTTGGAATTTAACTATTGTCCTTATTCACTTTATATTTTTTTAACTCTCTTCTTTTTCTTTACAATTTCTTGAAGATATATTCTTGCTTTCATTTTAGTGGGGGGAAGAAGAGAATGGATTTGGAAGTGCTTTGAGCTCTCAGGAAATGTGCTTAGTAAGAATGAAGCATTATTATATTTTTCATTACCTTATTTTTATATGTTAGACCATTTTGCTTGTGAATTGAATAAGTCTTGGAGGAAGACAGTTATCATTTAAGTATAGATCTCCTTCATATTTTTGATGTTATCAGAATTTATTTTATTTTTATCTTGGGGGTTTTCCCCAACTTTATTGAGGAATAATTGACAAATACAATTTTACATGTTTAAAATGTACAATAAGATGTTTTGATATACATATATATTGTGGAATGATTACCAAGATCAAGATTATTAACACATTCATCACCTCACATAGTTAACTTTTTCTTTTTTTTGGTGAGTACACTTAAGATCTACTTTCAGCAACTTTCAAGTATATGATACTGTACTATTATCTATAGACATCATGCTGTACGTTAGCTCCTCAGAATTTATTCCTCCTATAACTGAAAGTTTTTACCCTTTAACTTACACGTCTCCATGTCCCTCTCTCCGCAGTCCCAGCAACCACTACTACATTCTCTGTTTCTTTCTTGTTTGAAAATTAATTAATTAATTAATTTTTGGCTGCGTTAGGTCTTCGTTGCAGCACACGGGCTTTCTCTAGTTGTGGCGAGCGGAGGCTACTCTTCGTTGTGGTGCGGTGCGTAGGCTTCTCATTGTGGTGGCTTCTCTTGTTGCGGAGCATGGGCTCTAGGTGTGCAGGCTTCAGTAGTTGTGGCTCGTGGGCTCTAGAGCACAGGATCAGGAGTTGTGGCACATGGGCTTAGTTGCTCCGTGGCATGTGGGATCTTCCCGGACCAGGGATCAAACACGTGTCCCCTGCATTGGCAGACAGATTCTTAATGACTGCACCACCAGGGAAGTCCCTATTCTCTGTTTCTATGAAATCAACTTTGTGCCCAGATTCCACATATAGGTGACAGCACACTGTGTTTGTCTTTCTGTGTCTGCTTATTTCACTTAGCATAATGTCCTCCAGGTTCATCCATGTTGTTGCATATGGCAGGATTTCCATCTTTTTATGGCTACACAGTATTCCATTATAGTCATATATATATATATATATATATATATATATATATATACACACACACACACACACATCACACTTTCTTTCGCCATTCATCAGTTGATGGCCATTTAGATTGTTTCTGTATCTTTGTTACTGTGAATATTGCTGCAATGAACATTGGAATGCAGATATCTCTTTGAGATACTGATTTCATTTCCTTTGGATATATATCCAGAAGTGGGATTGCTGGATCATATGGTCATTCTATTTTTAATTTTTTAGGAACATTCATATTATTTTCCATAATGACTATACCAATTTACGTTCTCACCAACAGTATATAAGGGTTCTCTTTTCTCCACATTGTCACTAACATTTTTTATCTCTCTTGCCTTTTTGTTTTCGTTTTGGCCATGCCAGGCGGCTTGCAGGATCTCAGTTCCCTGACCAGGGATTGAACCTGGGCCCTCGGCAGTGAAAGTGCCAAATTGTAACCACTAGACCACCAGGGAACTTGTCTTTTGATAATAACTATTTGAACAGGTATGCAATGATATCTCAGTATGGTTTTGGTTTAGAGTTTCTAATGATTAGTGATGTTGAGTACCTTCTTATTTACCTATTGACCACTAGTATGTCTTCAGAAAAATATCTATTCAGGTCCTTGCCCATTTTTAATTAGATTATTTGCTTTTTTTTGCTATTGAGTTGTATGATTTCTTTATATATTTTTGATATTAACCACTTATTAGACACAGAGTTTGCAAATATTTTCTCTCATTTTGTAGGTTACATTTTCTATTTATTGATAGTTTCCTTTGCTGTGCAGAAGCTCTTTAGTTTGATTTAGTCCCACTTGTTTATTTTAGTTTTTGTTGCCCGTGTTTTTGGAGTTTTATTCAAGAAATCCTTGCCAAGACCAATATGAAGGAGCTTCTTCTCTATGTTTCCTTCTAGGAGTTTTATGGTTTCAGGTCTTACAGTTAAGTCTTTAATGCATTTTGAGTTGATTTTTGTGAGTGGTGTAAGTTAGGGGTTCAGTTGCATTCTTTTGTATGTGAATATCCAATTTTCCCAACAACATTTATTGAAGAGATTATCCTTTCCCCATTGCATGTTCTTGGTGCCTTTGTCAAATATTAATTGACCATATATGCATTGGTTTGTTTCTGGGCTCTATTCTTTTCCAGTGGTCTGTGTGCTTGTTTTTTAGCCTATATCATTCTGTTTTGATTACTATAGCTTTGTAATATAGTTTGCAATCAGGAAGTGTAATGCCTCCAGCTCTGTTCATCTTTCTTAAGATTGCTTTGGTTGTTTGAGATCTTTTGTGGTTCTATACAAATTTTAGGATAGTTTTTCTATTTCTGTGAAAATGCCACTGGAGTTTTGATAGGAATTGCATTGAATTTGTAGATTGCTTTGGATAGTAGGGATTTTAAAAATTAGTTCATTCTATCAAAAACGTAGGCTATCTTTCCATTTATTTGTGTCTTTTTCAAATTCTTTCATCAATCTGTTAACGTTTTTAGTGTACAGGTCTTTCACCTTCTTGTCTAAATTTATTTCTAATTATTTTATTGTTTTTGATGTTATTGCAAATGGGATTGCTTTCTTAATTCTATTTGAGATAGTCCATTGTTAGAGTATAGAAGCACACTGTTTTTTTTAACATCTTTATTGGAGTATAATTGCTTTACAATGGTGTGTTAGTTTCTGTTTTATAACAAAGTTAATCAGTTCGCCAACAAACACATGAAAGAATGCTCAACACCATTAATCATTAGAGAAATGCAAATCAAAACTACAATGAGATATCATCTCACACCAGTCAGAATGGCCATCATCAAAAAAGCTAGAAACAATAAATGCTGGAGAGGGTGTGGAGAAAAGGGAACCTCTTGCACTTTTTCTGGGAATGTAAATTGATACAGCCACTATGGAGAAAAGTATGGAGGTTCCTTAAAAAACTACAAATAGAACTACCATACGACCCAGCAATCCCACTGCTGGGGATATACTCTGAGAAAACCATAATTCAAAAAGAGTCATGTACCAAAATGTTCATTGCAGCTCTATTTACAATAGCCAGGACATGGAAGCAACCTAAGTGTCCATCTACAGATGAATGGATAAAGAAGATGTGGCACATATATACAATGGAGTATTACTCAGCCATAAAAGGAAATGAAATTGAAATATTTGTAGTGAGGTGGATGGAGTTAGAGTGTGTCATACAGAGTGAAGTAAGTCAGAAAGAGAAAAACAAATACAGTATGCTAACACATACATATGGAATCTAAGGGGAAAAAAAAGGTCATGAAGAACCTAGTGGCAAGACGGGAATAAAGACACAGACCTACTAGAGAATGGACTTGAGGATATGGGGAGGGGGTGGGGTAAGATGTGACAGGGTGAGAGAGTGGCATGGACATCTATACACTACCAAATGTAAAATAGATAGCTATTGGGAAACAGCCACATAGAACAGGGAGATCAGCTCGGTGATTTGTGACCACCTAGAGGGGTGGGTTAGGGAGGGTGGGAGGGAGGGAGATGCAAGAGGGAAGAGATATGGGAACATATGTATATGTATAACTGATTCACTTTGTTATAAAGCAGAAACTAACACACCATTGTAAAGCAATTATACTCCAATAAAGATGTTAAAAAAAAAGAAGATGTGGCACATATATACAATGGAATATTACTCAGCCATAAAAAGAAACGAAATTGAATTATTTGTAGTGAGTTGGATGGACCTAGAGTCTGTCATACAGAGTGAAGTAAGTCAGAAAGAGAAAAACAAATACCGTATGCTAACACATATATATGGAATCTAAGGAAAGGAAAAAAGTCATGAAGAACCTAGGGGTAAAGTGGGAATAAAGACACAGACCTACTAGAGAATGGACTTGAAGATATGGGGAAGGGGAAGGGTAAGCTGTGACAAAGTGAGAGAGTGGCATGGACATATATACACTACCAAACGTAAAATAGATAGCTTGTGGCAAGCAGCCATATAGCACAGGGAGATCAGCTCGGTGCTTTGTGACCACCTAGAGGGGTGGGATAGGGAGGGTGGGAGGGAGGGAGATGCAAGAGGGAAGAGATATGGGAACAGATGTATATGTATAACTGATTCACTTTTTTATAAAGCAGAAGCTAACACACCACTGTAAAGCAATTATACTCCAATAAAGATGTTTAAAAAACATCTACAAACAATAAATGCTGGAGAGGATGTGGAGAAAAGGGGACCCTCTTGCACTGTTTGTGGGAATGTAAATTGGTACAGCCACTATGGAGAACAGTATGGAGGTTCCTTAGAAAACTAAAAATAGAACTACCATATGACCCAGCAATCCCACTACTGGGCATATACCCTGAGAAAACCATAATTTAAAAAAATTCATGTACCACAATGTTCATTGCAGCTCTATTTACAATAGCCAGGACATGGAAGCAAACTAAGTGCCCATCAACAGATGAATGGATAAAGAAGATGTGGCACATATATACAATGGAATATTACTCAGCCATAAAGAGAAACGAAATTGAGTTATTTGTAGTGAGGTGGATGGACCTAGAGTCTGTCATTCAGAGTGAAGTAAGTCAGAAGGAGAAAAACAAATACTGTAAGCACACTGGTTTTTGTATGTTGAATTTGTATCCAGCAACTTTTCTGATTCATTCATTATTTTGGTAGAGTCTCACAATTTTCTATACATAAGATCATGTCATCTGCACACATTTATTACTATTATGGAATTGTTGTCTGTGTCTACCTGTAGATCTGTTAATAATTGTTTGATATATTTGAGTTCTTCTATATTGGATGTGTAAAATTTTACATTGTTATATCCTCTTGATCAATTGACCCATTTATCATTATATGATGATCTCTGTCTCGTGTTACAGCTTTGGAGGTAAAGTCTATTTTGTCTGATATAAGTATAGCCACCTCTGCTCTTCTTTGGTTTCCATTTTCATAGAATATCTTTTTCCAACCGTTTACTTTGAGTATGTGTGTGTCCTTAAAGCTTGTGTGAGTCTCTCCTAGGCAGCATATACTTGGGTCTTATTTTTCAGCTACTCTACATCATTTAACTGGAGAATTTAAACCACTTACATTTAGAGTAATTATTGACATTTTGTTAATTTCTCTCTTATTGTTTCGTAGTTCCTTTGTTTCTTTCTTCCTCTCTTGCTATCTTTCTTTTTGAATTGATGTGGGTTTATTTTTTGTTTGTTTGTTTGTTTTTTGGTAGTGATATGCTTTGATTCTTTTCTCATGATCATTTAGGTATATATTATGTTTTTGCTTTGTGATTACCTTAAGGCTTTCGTAATACATCTTATAATTTTAACAATCCTTTTAAAACAACCATTTAACTTAAATTGTATACAAAAGCTCTACACTTCTACTTGTTTCCCCTGATGTTTTATGTTATTGATGCCACAATTTACATCTTTTTATGTTGTGTATCTAATAACAAAATATTGGAGTTATAGTTATTTTTAACACTTTTGTCCTTAAATCTATATCATAGAGTTCCAAGTGATTTACACACCACCAATGCAGTATTGGATTATTTTGAATTTGACTATATGCTTACCTTTACCAGTGAATTTTATACTTTCATATATACTTTCATACTTTCATATGTTTCCATGTTACTAATAAGCATCCTTGTTTTTTTTCAACTTAAATAACTCACTTTAACATTTCTTGTAAGACAGATCTAAGGATGATAATTTTCCTAAGCTTTTGTTTGTCTGGGGAAGTCTTTTCCCTTACTTCATTTCTGAGGGACAACTTTGCTTCGTAAAGTATTCTGGGTTCATACTTTTTTTGTTTTTTTTTTTTCTTTGAGCACTTTGAATATATCATTCCATTCTCTCCTGCCCTACAAGGTTTCTGCTGAGAAATCTGCCTATAATCTTATTAGGACTGCCTTGTACATGATAAGTCTTTTTTCTCTTGCTGCTTTCAGAATTCTGCCTTTGGTTTTTGAGTTTGATTATACTGTATCTTGTTAAAGATCTTTTTGAGTTGAATCTGTTTGGGGATCTTTGAGCTTCTTGTACCTGGATGGTACAAGATTTCCCCAGATTTGAGAGCTTTTCAGCCATTATTTCTTTAAATAAGTTTTCTGTCCTTTTCTCTTCTCACTCTTCTCCTTCTGATACTCCCATAATGTGTTTCCTTTCAGTAGATAGTGTCCCATAATTCGTGCAGACTTTCTTCACTCTTATATTTTTATTTATTTTCTCCTCTTATTGGATAATATCAAGAGATCTGTCTTCAAATTTGCATATTCTTTCTTCTGCTTGGTTGACCCTATTATTGAAGCTATTTCATTTTCATTTTGTTCATTTTATTCTTCAGCTCCAGAATGTCTGTTTGGTTCATTTTTATGATTCCTATCACTTAGTTGAACTTCTCATTTTATTTTTGCATTGCTTTCCTGAGTTAATTGAGTTGTCTATGTTCTCTTGACTCTTGCTGAGCTTCTTTAAAATAATTATTTTGGATTATTTTTCAGTTAACTATCACATTTCCATTTCTTTGGGGTCAGTTTTGGAAATTATTGTCTCTAGTGGTGTTAATGTTTTCTTGCTTTTTCATGTTTCTAATGGCTTTACATTGATGTTTGTACATTTGAGGGAGCAGTCACCTCTTCCAGCCTTTTCAAATTGGCTTCAGTGGGCAAAGACTTTCACCTGAATGTGGCTGAAGGGCACTGACTGGGTTATGCACAGTCTCTAGTTCCTGGGGGGGGCACAGTGGCATGGTCTCTGTGCAATTCCATCACCTGAGGTCAACGTTGGCAAAGACTGCAGAGATCCTGAAGGTGGCAGTGGTGGTTAAGGCTATTGGGGTCCTCAGAGGCAAAGACTGCTGGGGTTCTCTTGTTCTTTTTTTGGCTTATGGGAGGAAGTTCTAGTTGCGGAGATCTCTCTTGGCACCAGATTTTGTGTGCTTGCACTCTGAGTGGCATCAGAACTGGGATCCTGGAATTAGGCACACATAGAACTACCACAGCCCCTGGGTCCTGGGGCACAGGTGTACTTGCTATGGCAACGGTAAATAGTTTTCTGAGGTGCAGGCATGTAGAGATGTCCCATAGAACTGGGTCTCAGCTCTCTGGGTCTTGAAACAGTGACTTGGTCCTGGGGGATGGGGATGCAGCAGTGGCAGAGACTCTAGGATGACAGGGTGCAGCAGTGGCTTGGGTCCAGGGGACAAGGTGCAGTAGCATCACACCCTGGGGAAGGTGGGTCAAAGTCAGACCCTGGCCCCAGGGAGATAGTTGTAGAATAGCAGCAGCTTGGTTCTGGTGTTGGCAGATCAAAGCTGTGACTTAGAATCCCAGGAGCAAGGCCCAGAGCTGCTATAGTGCATCCCAGTGATGGTAGGTCAAAGCCATGGTTTAGAACACATGGGTAAGTTGCAGAACAGCAGCAGCTGGGCCTGATGATGGACCATTAAAGCCACATGTTGGGAACACCCAGAGGATGGGGTGCAAAGCAGCAGCAGTGTGGATGGGGCCATAGTCCTGACTTACTACCTGGAGTCAGGGTGCAGAGCAGCAGCAGTGCAACTCTGATTATGGTGGGTCAAAGCCACAACTTAGGACCTGGAGGCAGAGTACAGAGCAGCAGCAGCTCTTGTCCTATAGATTCAAGGCACTACAGTGCCCTGATCCTGGAGGGCTGGGCACAGCAGTGATTGGGACACTTGGGAGCAGGTCCCACTGCAACAATGGCTCCAGCCCCAAGGAGGAGACACAACAGTGGGGACTCTAGGCAGCTCCATCAACTTGGTTTAGTATTGGTGAAGATGTTTGGAGTCCTTAGTAGCAAAAGCTTCAAACATCCATGGTGTGAGGCTTGTTGGGGTTCTCTTGCTCTTCTTTACCGATGGGGTGAAATCCTTCCAAGGGGGGGCCCTCCTGGTGCCAAACTTCTCTGGACTGGTGGCTGTGGTGACACAGGTAAAATGCTTCCTATGTTTTTCTATGTAGCCACCTTCAGTTTTTGAGCTCCTCAGAGTTTCTACTGATTCTTCATAGTAGTCCAGAGTTTCTAGGGCTATTTTGTCAGTTTTAATTTTATTTATTGTTTATATAGTTTTTTTGTGTGAGAAACAAGTGTTGTGACTTCCTAGCCCTCCATCTTGCAGATGTCATCTCCCTATTTTTATTTAAAATTTTGTTATATTTTAATTTTTTACCTTATTTTATTCTTTCTTATTTTATTTTATTTATCAAGTCACTTAACCTCTCTAAGGCACAATTCCTAACCAGGAAAATAAGAACAATTGTACTTACCCCAAAAGCATTACTTTAAAGATAAATCATGTAAATTAATACTATATCATGGAATTAAATATTTTTTTCTTATTTATATTTGGATATATTTAGAGACCTTATTATACAATTTGCAAACTGTTGTTTGTCCCTGTTAGGCAATTCTTCAAATATATTTGAATCAATTCTTTGCTTCTCTAATTGTACAGCAATATCCTCTGTATATGTTTCTTCAGCTGGAAAATGGGAATGATTTAATTAGACTGCCTCACAGGGCACAGTGAGATAGGCACCCCAAATTTATCCCTACAATTGTTAGAAATGAAGTCCAATGCTTCTTGCTCCCCCTCTGGTGCTCCCTTGGAATGGTAAGAAAGGCATAGAGTAAGGGCACAATGCCTAATCCAGAAAATAAGAACAATTGCACTTACCTCAAAAGCATTATTTTGAGGATTGTATGAAATAAAGCTTGTAAAGTGCTTGATACATGCTTAATCAATGTTAGTTATCATTATTCAAAGGTGCCACTCCATGCTGAAAAGCCCTTTCTTCTTCCTGAGATCAATGCCTCTCCTTTGCTTCAAAACTCTAGTCAAAACCTTTCATCTAGAGACAAGGAGAATAGCTCTCAAAGCAATTGGTACACCGACCTATCCTACTGAGCAAAGGAAGTGTCCATTTTTTAAAAAGTCCATGTGTAAGGAAATGAGGGTAGAGAGAATTTGTCCATTTCTTGGACCAAGATGGTAGAGGTCTTCAGTGAATATTTTTCAACTGACCAACTAAATATATTTTTTAAAGTGGGGAAAGGAGCCAAGGGTTTGACAAATGTGGTCCTTTGTGGAAAAGATATGCAAATCCTATAGAAAAACATTAATCAATTTCTTAGTAAAAGCTGGAGCCTGAAATGGGTAGTGGATTTGAGCAGTTAATTTATTTATGTAAAAATATTATTGCTATTACATTATTATATGTATAATCCATGCTCATTATTGAAAATATAGAAAACACACATAAGCAGGAAAAAATCCTCAATCATTATTTAAATAAGAGATTACCCTTCTCAAAAATTTGGTATATGGATTATCAGATGTTCTCAGGTGTGTATGTGTGTGTGTGCATGTGTGTATACGCTACATAAATGAATAAATAAATTTTTAACAAAAATAGGATATTATTCATTGTTCTTTGTGGTTTTTCACTTATATCTATCTTGAGTATCGTCCATGATAAAAGTTCTAAGCATCTTAAAAGCTTATTTTTATAAAGTTACTTTTTTCATGCAATGTTTCAGGCTGGAGGAATCCTTTAATAATGCCTGCTGGAAACTTCATTTTTGTGTCAGCTGCAATATCTGCAATCAGCCAATTTTGCTACTTAACTAGGGGGACACTACAGAACTGATTTTGGTCAAATGAGAAATCTAAGTATTGAGGAGGTATGAGCTTCCCAAGTGTAAGTGGTCTTCTTTCTGCTGCCCTCAGCAGTCCTGAAATATTTTTCAAAAGTAAGCATAAAAAAATAGAATTTGCTTCATCCCTTCAGGGGGTAATGACTCAGTTAAGAAACAACTCTCTCAGCAGTAGTTATGTTGGAGGTGCTCATAATAATTTTCTGTTCTGTTATAAAACTTCACTTAGAAATAGCTGGAAGGATTTCCACTTCCGTGGGAATGGGGATGGGGAGAAGGCAGAACCTTTGAAATGATAGAACTACTGAATGACACCCATGTAACTGTCAAAGAGGACATAGGCTCTTATGGAGGACTTACTAACTACCTATACTGACATTTCTTGGGATTCTGGGCCTGCTGGCTGTGATTCCCCAAGGCTTTGCTAGAGAAACATTCCCCAAATCCTGGACTGTCAGTCTTCATATGAGATACTGCATATGTCTTCCCATTCAAAAGAATTCTAGAGAAGACCTGAGGCTTCTGGAATCTGTTTTTAATGTCCACAATCTTAAGTTTGTGGAGCTTTCATGGCTGTTAAACTTCAAAGAGTCTAAATATGTATGATTGCTTCATATCATTTTTGAAGATGCTTCATGTTCTGCCAAATCAGAAAAAAAGTCCCTACTTCCCTGCGGTATGGTGCTGTGCTATTGAAAACAGAGAAAGCCTGAAGAACTCTCCAGTGGCAGGCCTTCATTTTGTGATTTGTGGGTGATTTTTAAATTTGAGGTTCCTAATTTCCATGCCAAAAAGAAAAGTATTCTTTTTCTTCTCTTAGTTTCCCTAAAATCTACAAAATGTTCACACTGCTCTTTTGAGGCCCCTGTACCTCACTATTTTTACATATAGTTTCCCTTTTTCTTCATGAACACTAGAGTGTTAGAGACTCCACAAAGGATTAAGCTGAATATTAGGCCATCTATAACTTATTGAAAAATTTCTCTTATTTCAACTCTTAGACACACCTACCTTTCCTCATCAGTAGTAAGAAAAGGAAGTGGAAAAATAAACCATCATTTTCTGGGTGGTTATTAAACATCAGACACTGTACTGGACAATTTGCATATGCTATCCAGATGTCAGCTGATATTATCCTGCGCTTTGAAATTTCCATAATTTTGGCACAAGTCCTCTAATATACATTGTGAGGTCTACTGCTCTCCCTGTAATTTCTGTGAATCCTCAGGGAATTATGGTCTCATAATCACATCTGTTTTTGAGTTCCTGCTTCCACTAATCTCTCTATTGCATAGTTTTTCTGTCTAACATCCAGCTAGTTATGGAACGCTGTTCCTATCCCTTGATTTCCTCCCAAATTGCTCATAGAAGCATTGTGTAGCAAAGAGCACACTTGACTTGCAATTTGGAATCAAAGAGAGATTTTCCACTGATGCAAAATGAGCAACTTGGAACTTAATTTTAGACATGCCTCTTTTTGCAAGTCTTTTGGCCATACTGCTATGAGGAATTTCTCACCAGTCATCATATTCCACAGGTTCCAGCATGCTTCCATATTGCTCAGCCCTCTCTCCCTCAAGGCTCCCCTTATATCTCCCTGCTACTCTGTTTGCCAAGCTCCTCCAGAGCCACTCTCCCCGAACTTAATTCTCTTATTTTGTTACATAAAACAATGGTTCTCTATCTATTTACTCATTGTATTAGTATGCTACTGCTGCCATAACAAAATACCACAGCTTGGATGGCTTAGACAAGAGAAACTTATTTTCTCACAGTTCTGGATGCTGGAAGTCCAAGATCAAGGTGCCAACAGGGTTGGTCTCCCTCCTTGGCTTGCAGATGTCACCTTTTCTTTGTGTCTTTACATGGTCTTTTCTCTGTGATCACATTCTCCTGGTATCTCTTCTTCCTCTTATAAGGACACTAGTCCTGTTGTATTAAGGCCCACCCTTATGACCTCATTTACCTTAGTTATCTCCTTAAACGCCCTGCCCCTAATACAGTCTCATTGGAAGTTAGAGCTTCAACATGAATTTTGTGGGACACAATTCAGTCCATAACACTCATCTTAAGACCTATCATTTTGGGCTTCCCTGGTGGCGCAGTGGTTGAGAGTCTGCCTGCTAATGCGGGGGGCGCGGGTTCGAGCCCTGGTCTGGGAGGATCCCGCGTGCCGCGGAGCAACTGGGCCCGTGAACCACAATTACTGAGCCTGCGCGTCTGGAGCCTGTGCTCCGCAACAAGAGAGGCCGTGATAGTGAGAGGCCCGCGCACCGCGATGAAGAGTGGCCCCCTCTTGCCGCAACTGGAGAGGGCCCTCGCGCAGAAACGAAGACCCAACATAGCAATCAATCAATCAATAAATAAATAAATCTTTAAAAAAAAAAAGACCTATCATTTTGTATCCAAAGACAAATTAACATAATATGAAAAACATAAGTCCACACATGCTGGGGGCTCACTCTTCAGAAGAACCTACAGATTAGTAGATGCTTTGAGATTTCATTCTCTCCATTCACCTCTCCTCTCCTCCTTCTCCTCCTCCCCCTCTCCCTCCTCTTCCTTATTCTCCTTCTTCTTCTTCTTCTTCCTCTTCCTCTTCCCCTTCCTCTCCTTCTCTTCTCCTTCTCTGTCTTCTCTCTCTCTTTCTCTCTCTCTCCCTCTCTCTCCCCAGCCTAGAAATGGATGATGTAGTAGACTAAATAATGGGCACCCCTAAATACCAGGTTCTAATCCCAGGAACTTGTGAATGTTACCTTACTTAGAAAAATATACTTTGCAGATGTGATTAACTTTATGATTTCAATATGGGGAAATTATCCTGGATTATCTAGGTGGGCCCTAAATGTAATTATATGTATCCTCATAAGAAGAAGACAGAATGAGATTTGACACACATAGAGGAAAAGGTGATATGAAGATGGAGCAGAGAGAGATTTGAAAATTGAAGTGATATGGCCACAAGCCAAAGAAAACCAGCAATTATCAAAAACTGAAAGAGGCAAGAGACTGATTCTACTCTAGAGCTTACAGGAGGTGTGAGGCCCTGCTGACACCTTGATTTTAGCCCACTGATACTGATTTTGTACTTCTGATCTCTAGAGCTGTGAGAGAATAAATGTATATTGTTTTAAGCCATCAAGTTTTTGGTCATTTGTTACAGCAGTCACAGGAAACTAATACAGATGGGAAGAGAATAAAGCCCAATTTTCTTATTGATGGAAATTTATGCCACCACCAACTCCACTCCCTGACCACGCACACCTTAGGAGGCAAGATAAACTATATTTAGGGTGGGGTTTAAATAATTTTTTCACCTTGATACACATACATTATTTTATTCATTTTTATAACAATCTTTTGAGGTAAGAATTATGATCCCTCTTTTATTGATAAGGAAATGAGACTTGGAGATTTTATGTAATTTGTCAGAAGGCACACCATTAATAAGTAGTAAAACTAGGATTTAAACTTAGAGGAAGAAAGTTCCAGGTATTAATGTGTAAGGATATATGAAGGTAGCACTATCAAGTAGAGACTGAAGTAGGAACTAAAGTTTAAAGGAAACTCGGCCCTTTATTTAATGGTTTGATTAGATGATTGTAGACATTGCCACTGATACAGAAGACAAAATAGTAGTCAATCTTCCAAACTGAAAACTTTCATCAGTTTATACATTATATAAAATATAAGCTTTAAGAATTACTTAGAAATTAGGTTCTCATGGAAACACGCACAGGAATGAAAGAATTTAATTCCACAACAGTGATTATGACACAGTCTTGGAACTCAAGCAGTGCATATTCTAGTGTAAGGTGGTGGGGTGTGGAATTAGCATAAGGATAACTTACTGTGATGCAATGTAGCTTATAGGATATAATGTTATAGTCCATATTATAGATTTGGATCACTCCTTTCTGTCCCTCAGGATTCATCTCTGGATATCTTCTGTGGATATAGGTAGGGGTAGAGGTAGGGTTAGAATTATAAGTATGTTCTCTCCTAATATATTCAATGTACATCATATCTGACACATTAAAATGAATCTTCTTCCCCCAAGCCACATATGCATTATATGACAAATTTAAATATTGTAAACATATTATATGTGAACTATTAATTTTGACTTTATTATACTAAGAGATCTCTGTCCTACTCCCTGCTCTGTAATTGACTGTGAAGGACACCAGGATCAAACTTCTACCCTCAAATCGCTCATTTTCTTCACAGACTACAGAAAAATATCAGGGACAATCCCATTTCACGTCATCATAAAAGGTGAAATGAGGGGTGGGATTCTTAAATGGGTTCTTGGAGGAAGTTGAATTTGAACTGAATCTCGAATAATAATGTGAACAAGTGAAGAAGGGGGAAGATATTTTCAAAGGGAATAGTCTGAGAAAAGGCATGTATATGAAGTATTGCTGGAAAAACATAATCTTCCCTGTGTTTAGAAATAGAAGAGAAGGATGGATTAGGGATGAACTCTGAAGAGGAATGTAGGTTTTAGTAAGTGTGACCAATTTAGAGGTCAGTTTAGCTTCATTTCCTTTTTGATAGTGTCACTAGACAGATAGATGATAGTAATGTTATAGATTTAAAAAGTCTGGATTTCAGCAAGATATTTGTTAAGGTCCTGGGATAACCTGATCTGGGTAACAGCATTACCCGGAGGTTAATAACTGGAAGACTTTTACCAACGAGTGGTGATTAATGGATCTATGTTAAACTTAGAGGGAAGTCTCTAGTAGTGTCACACTACTAAAAGACATGCAGATCGGATTTGTAGGTTATACAAGATGTGGAAATAAAGCTGAAATCCAGAATGAAAGAATCAGGATCCATAAAGCTCTCTACAGGTAAAAGTTTAATGAGATTAAGTAAAGCATGCTGTATTTTCCTTCATTCATAAATGTTTTCAAACATTTATCTTGTGTACCTACTATATATGAAGCATTAGAATAGGTGGTGGGGATACAAAGATAAAGAAGACATAATTCCTTAAGGAACTCAAAGTCTCACTGGAGGAGGCAGATATATCAATTTTGTCAGTACAGTGTGATAAATACTATGATAGAGGTAAGCACAGAGTGCTATGGGAAGACAGAGAAAGGGCATTTAAACAAGAAAAGTATTCAAGAGGATGTGATGTTTGAGTTGAATTGTAAAGAAGTTAACAAGAATCTGAAGAAACAAGGATAATATTTTAGGTAGAGTAAGCAAATGGCTTTGAAGCAGTAAGACATATTTCAGGAAGGTCTGAATATGTAAGGTCTGACTCTAAGTAATGTTACTGAAGAGTGATACAGAAATGGAATTGGACCTTGAGCTCACTGAAATTGAGATCAGGATGTATCTACTCGGTGTTACCAGCAACTAGCATAGATCTTGGCTTGGATGCAGAGCAGCCCATTAACGTGGAGCACATGTCTTTTTTTTTTTTTTTTTTTAATTGGAGTATACTTGTTTTACAGTGTTATGTTAGTTTCTACTGTACAGTGAATGTGTCTTCTCAATGTTGCCCTCTAATGGTTCTGGTTCTCAGCTAGGTAGTCTTACACAGACTTATTGGTCTCCTGCCCAGGTTACATCGTGAGGTTGGATAGTTGCAAAGGTCTTAGGGCTTGGTGACTCTAAAAAATGGGGCATTCTCCATTGTATCTGACAGTCTGGATTCCCTCTCTTTCCCTTCACGCTCAAGCTTCATGAAATGATAACTGTCTATACTCACAATCTTGACTCCTCTAACCTCTGTAACTAGCTGGTTGTGGTCATTTGTTTTTCCTCCATAGCAGTGTACATTGAACGACTCTTTTCTGCTGGCTCTCAAACCTTGAAGTCCAATGTCCCAATTCCACTAGAACCCTGCTCTGTTAGGGAAATGATAAATGATCTCAAATTAAGGCTTAAGTTGGATATTAGGTCTTTATATCCATGTTAGCAAGCATGTTTTATCAGGGACCAACACTGTTTCAACCCACAGGTCTCTTAGATCTGTGATCCCCAAATCTTGTCTCCTAGTTGGCTATTAGTGTATAACCTGACCTGTGTTCCAATAGTAGCATTGGGGCTCCTGATACTAGAATGCAACAAAAAGGATAGTAACATCTAAAGAGAACCAGAAAACTTGTATTTGACATAAGACATAATCACGGTCAGATTTCATATATACACCCATTATTATCAATATCTTTTCTTTCAATAGCAATTATGGGCAAACCTATATATGTCACTTCCCCCATCTCTGTAAGATTCAGCAACACCATTTCAATAAATCTGTCTACTCCCACTGGATATGATTAATCACAAGGTCATCTTGACCTTTCATAAAACCACAGAATGTGAGACCCTGTAATGAACTTGTAGATCACCTAGTTCCACTACTTTGTTTTACAGTATGTAGAAACTGAGGCCAGAAAGAGGAATTGGCTTGTACAGGGCTACACAGCTATTACAGCTATTACAATAAGACCTAGAATCACAGTCTCCTGACTGCAAGTCTTGATATTCTTCTACGTTGCCACACTGCTATGGATCATCATCTGAAAACAATTCCCAATGGGATGAATATTTAGCTTCCCATTTTCATTGGCTTTTCCCTCCTATGATCCTCTAAGGAAATTATCTAGCATATTATAGCTGTGTTAGGTTTGATAATATATAAAGTTACATTTGTCTCATTCAGCCGTATAGCCAGCTGAAATCGCTGTAGCAAAAAAAAAAAAAAAAAAGCTCAATCTTTATTGGCCATTTTCATTTGCAATGCTTCTGTTGATCCCACTGCCCTAGGATGAAGTCATGAATCACTCTAGAAAATCCGCATGCTTATTGCCCAGTGATTACTCAGTGTTATCTAAAAGAAGGGACACTGGGAAGATCAAAACCAACATGTAGATACTGATTTCTGATAGCAAGCCACTGACCAGCAAAATATTACTAAATAAATCAAAAAGTTGTTCAAGACCAGATACTTCCAGGAGATGGCAGTATAAGGCAGGTCTGGATTCAAAGGGAATTGAAAATTGTAGAAAGGGGGGGGAAGCAACTTTTCATTTCATAGGAGTGGTTTTAAGACGGGATCATGCCACCAACTAAAACCTGTATACAAACAACGGGCACTGATGTGACAAGTTCATGTAGGTCACCAGTGTGAGATTTACAGGCAATGGCCAGAGAGCATTTCAAAGAAAATGCCAAGATTAAATACACCCTGAAAACTTTTTTTCTAAATACTTCTAAGAAGTCAACACTGTGTGTGGTTAATAGTGAGATAATTTACATTTTCAAAGTAAGACTCTAATCATATCATGTGTGGGAAGACTTGCACAGAGTTTATGATATTTACTTTTTATTGATTGTCTGACATGTGTCAGGCACTATGTGCTGGTACTTATATACAAAAAATTATTGCAACTAACCTTCATCCTCTGAAGTAACTACCATTATCCAAATTTTATAGATTAGAACTTTATAGTTTAGAGAGTTTAATAGTTTGCCTAACAGAAAATATTTACACGTGAGATACAAAAATCCCATCTAACATTTTGTTATTTTTCTTTATAATTTTTGACCTCTTCCTTTGGTACTTTTTTTTTTTTTTTTAAGATTTTATTTTTTTATTGATTAATTGATTGATTGATTGATTGCTATGTTGGGTCTTCGTTTCTGTGCTAGGGCTTTCTCCAGTTGTGGCAAGCGGGGGCCACTCTTCATCGCGGTGCGCGGGCCTCTCACTATCGCGGCCTCTCTCGTTGCGGAGCACAGGCTCCAGACGCGCATGCTCAGTAATTGTGGCTCACGGGCCCAGCCGCTCCGCGGCATGTGGGATCTTCCCAGACCAGGGCTCGAACCCATGTCCCCTGCATTAGCAGGCAGATTCTCAACCACTGCGCCACCAGGGAAGCCCCTTCCTTTGGTACTTTCGTCCTTAATTCTTGATTACTTGAAAGTATGTTTACTTAAGAACGTGTAACAGAGACAGCATAGGTTTTTGCAGCATTGCCAAGAGAAAGATATCCTCTTCATTCTCAGATGAAAGGAAAAACAATTCTGAGCTACCCAACTTGCCAATTAACAATGGCATTTTTTTCCTGAGTTTCAATTATTTGTGGTTTACCTTTCTCTGACCTGGGCTCCTGGCTTTTCAAACTGATTGGAGATCTGATTGACAGATGTAAAAAAGCAAATGCAAACTACGTGTATAAATATACTGGGTTTGCTTTTTTTCAACACACAGTTGGTTGTAAATACAGTATTTTTCATATTAACCTGAGCCAAAAAATTTGCTCTATTTACTGAACTGAAGTCTGGGCTCCTCCTTACCTTCTGTAGATCCTGGTGAGAAGGATCACTGCATTCAACTGTTTTTGCATATAGAAAGCTGAACCTATATCTCTTTCATTTAATTTGCCTTTTATTTTCTTTTTCCTGCTTCTATCGTTTGAAGTGCAAAAGAAAATTATGTCAGGCCTTACCAGAAGTCCTTTGGCTGCCCAGAGACCTCAACGGGTAGCATTATTTTCTGAGAATTATCACAGTGTAAGGTCTGGCACTTAGCCTTTCAAGGGCAAATGTTCAATTCTGTCTGTATTCTAAAGCTGATTAGTCTCCAAAGAGCTGACTTACACTCACCAACTTCACTGAAGACTGGCATCTAAACCAGAGCATTAGCTCACTATTTTATAATGCTAGTTATAATTGTCAAAGGGATCATAATCACTCATTCTCTGACCAGCCCATTCTCTCTCAGTAGCTTAAGTGGGAAGTCAAAACATAATCAGAATCTTGCTTGTGGATCACAGATATAGAACAAGAGGAGTGAGCTGCATGATTTGACTAGTCAATAACATCAATCCCTGGCTCTTCTGCTTCCTAGTTATGGGTCTTTGGGTGACCTACTTAACTTCTCATTACCTCAATTCCCTCCACTGTAAAATGGGAATAACAATAATGTTTACGACTTCGTGGGATTGCTGTTAGGATTAAATTAATTAATAAATGCAAAGTGCTTAGAACAATATCTGGCACATATTAAATTCTCAAAAATGTTAGCTATTATTTTTATTATTTAATATGCCATTTGCACAACAGAAATACCCTGAATTCACTGGACCTCTCTTATTAGTCATTTATGGACTCCTTCTGGTGCATCTCTTTACCTTATCCACTTCCCTGGATTTAACTAGTATCTTTGTGTGAATGATGCCCAAATCTATATCTGCATCCCTGTTAGCTCTTCTGAGTTTCACACATATATTCAGTAGCCAACTGGGCACCATCAACTAGACTGGTGCTTCCCCAATTTTTTAATGGCATGGCACACATAGAAAATGGAAATAATTATAACACATTGGAGTTAATGCATGGGTAGTGCACAGCCTCAGGTTTGTAACCTGACCAGCTGGGGACTCTAGCTGCCCCTGGAAAAACCCAGCCATGCTGAGGGCTGAGGAGATCCATGGTCCCATATATTGTAACCCATTTGGGTCAGACAAAGTTCTGACCTAGATGTCTCACCAAGCACCTCACACTCGACTTGTCCTACATGAAGTGATTATCTCTTCCTTAAAGCCAGATTCTCTACCCATTATAACCTATCTATCCAGATATTAAAGGCAGAAACTGGAACATTTTCTAGATTTCTCCCTTTTCCCAACTTCTAATATTTAGTCATTAAATTCTGCTAATTTTTCTGGTCTCTGCCACTCTTCTCCATCCACCATGGCCCTGTTTAACTCCTGATCAGCACTGTTGTAATAGCTTCCTAAGCTATTGTCCTGCCCTGCTCCACCCTACCTTCCATCCTTCACAGATTGCCATGGTGATCTAAAACACAAATCTCACCTTATCATTCCTCTGCTTAAAATCCTTCAATGACTGCCCATGGTTCTAAAACTTTTCTTCTGAAGTGCCATGCAAGAAAGATGACCTCTCACAAAAACCCTGAAATTCAGGAAGGTTGGAGGGTGGTGACAAGGACTACAAGTTTGAAAATTCTTTGAAGTCTTGTATTTTATCCTAAACTTGTTCACTGGCAATTTTGAATTGTAAATGATAATATATGTTTATTTTAATATAGAAATATTGTTTCAAATTACATACCATCAAGTTAAAATTGATGCCTCATAAGTTTGTCCTCTGCTTTGGCATACTTGTTAACACATCTAGGAAAACCTCAGTGTGAGAAATTGGCAAAGGGTAAAGTCCAAGCTGGTCTCCGGGGCCTTCATGATCTGGCCTCTGCTTGTCTCCATCCTCCCTTTTTTTGCTCCAGTAGCACTGACTCAGGTGTACTTCTATGCCCACATCATGCTATTTCTGAACTCTCTGCCAAGAAACCCTCCATCTACTCCTATTCCCACCTCTTCTGTTCAATCACCTGAATTATTCTAACTCTACCTTTAAGATCCAGTGCATGTGTCTCATCTGTCATATCCTTCAAGACTCCTCCCCTGCATGTCCCAGGCTGGATTAGGTACTTTTCCTCTGTACTCCCCCAGTGCTGTGGGTTTATATTGGTCATAACATTTAACCCATTGATATTCTCTCTTTCTCTCTCTTTTAACTTTTTTGCACTCCCTACTAAAATATAAGCTCCTCAAGAACAGATTCTGTGCATAAATCACCTTCTAGGTGCTCAATAAAAATTTTAAAAATGTAACTGAATTATGAATAATTTAAACTTCCATTGTGGACCAATTCTCTCTTTGACGAATCCTTTCCTTAGATATGGTAAT
The DNA here is from genome assembly GCF_949987535.1 of Balaenoptera acutorostrata. Classification (NCBI taxonomy): domain Eukaryota; kingdom Metazoa; phylum Chordata; class Mammalia; order Artiodactyla; family Balaenopteridae; genus Balaenoptera; species Balaenoptera acutorostrata. Next base: position 73,924,257 of record NC_080085.1, read on the forward strand.
ATCATCACTTTATAACCAAGACTAACTTTAAGACACAGTCACATCTCTCTGCTCCATTAGGTATTTATTTCATACTGTACCTCTTGGGGAAAAAAACCTGAATTATTTGGAGACATTTTATGTAGTCTACAAATATCATCCCCTTTCTGTCATATACTGATTATTTTTAAAAAATCAAAACCACTTATTCGATGGTCTGGGAAGAAATAGAAAGAAAATAGAAATATCACAAACAACTAGGAGAAATACTAAATAAAGATGCATCAGACAATGGCAGAGGAGAAAAGTAAAACTAGAAATTTAGGATTATCAGACTAAAACTAGTTATATCAGTGAAGGGGCTCATTTCTTATATACTAGATATCTTGCATTGGTGATCTATCTTGTTTGAATATCATTTCAGAAAGAGATAAATGTCAAACTGTAAGGAGATTTCTATACAAACAATAGATTTTTGTAATGTATTTGTTCACGTGTTATTTTGTTAAGACTGAATTCGTCTAAGCTCCATATATAAATAAAGAATGATGATGGTGATGATATTTATACATTACAATATCTAGAGCTGTCTGTTTCTTTGTCATTTTAAACTTCTCTCCTATATTTCTGTTTTATCTCACCTTTTAGATGTTTGACATTTTTGTGCTATAGCACGGCTTAAAACCATAGGATCTCCAGTTTTTTATACCTTTGAAAACTAATATTACTCAAATGTAATTTATATAAATGTTACTTTGAAAACAAATCTTCATTGTGGTCTACAATGGAATATTAGTCTGCTAATTTTAGGCTATTTCAAGCTAGAATTTTATCCAGAGAGGCAGGATTTTTTTCCATTGGTAGTGGCGTGTTGCAGAATGCCATTAAATTTGTTCTCCTGCCCCAGTAGGCAATAATTGGCAGAAATGGTCCCAGCTCAGCAGTGCTCCTCAGTTTCCAAGGTATGTTACAAGCCACATTTTCAAAGCTGGCTGGGTAAGAAGATTGTTGGCACATTTTTTGCATTGTAAACGCAAATCTGTGCACCTTGTAATTAACATACTCCTGAAACAATAAATTATCTCTGAGATGTGAAAGTGGAAACATTAAGTAAATCAGAGTTATTTTTATTTGTGAAAGCATTTAGAGAGTATTTTGAGGGCCACATTTCAAAGAAAGGCCATGTAATTGCAAATACTTTTATTGTTTGCAAACCTAGTCCATACTTACCTTACTTCATTATATAGACCTGTTCATGTTTTCAAATGGCACAGATTAACATAACGCCTTTCCAAATTTCCTTAGAGAATGCATAATGAATATCCATGGCCATTCTGCAGGAACTCCAGACCATCATTTTCTCCCAAGATACTCTGAATTCTCTGTAAAGGATGAGGGGTGGGTGGGTGGTGTATCACATGCTCTACAAAGTAGAACTTTTGACCACTCAGTGGCAGCTGCTATTAGCTTCTATATTAAGAATATGTTCAGATGCAATTTACATAGCAAAACATTGGGGCTTAAGCAAACAATGGCTTATTTTTTCACATAAAAACAAATCTAGAGGTACGTCATTGCTGGTGTTGATTTAGTTGTTCAACAATGCCATCTGGACCCAAGGAAGTTCTATTTTTTTCTGACCTGCTCTTCTTAATATGTTGATTTTCTTTTTTTTTTTTTTTGGCTGTGTTGGGTCTTTGTTTCTGTGCGACGGCTTTCTCTAGTTGCGGCAAGTGGGGGCCACTCTTCATCGCGGTGCACGGGCCTCTCACTATCGTGGCCTCACTTGTTGCGGAGCACAGGCTCCAGACGTGCAGCCTCAGTAGTTGTGGCTCACGGGCCTAGTTGCTCCGCGGCATGTGGGATCTTCCCAGACCAGGGCTCAAACCCGTGTCCTCTGCATTAGCAGGCAGATTCTCAACCACTGCGCCACCAGGGAAGCCCACTATGTTGATTTTCATCTTCATGTCTGTTGTCCTACTGTCATAAGATGGCTGCTGAAGCTCCAGACATCATGTTTACATTGAAGGCAAAGAGAAGGAGGAAGAGTAAAGGGTCAGTGTCAGTAGACTTCTGCTTAATGTCGCACTAACAGAACCGAGACATATTGTTACTCTTATCTGCAAATGAGTATAGGAAATTGAGTTTTCGGCTTTCTAGCTTCTATAATGGGAAGCAGCAAGGGAGAGATGGATTGGGGGTAGCTAATTAATAAGATGTTTCCCTTTTTAGGCCTTCTGTGGTAATGTTTCTTGTAACCACCAATGACAGTGCTAATAGTTTCATCAAATAGATTGCTGCCCACTAATGTTTGCACTGAAAGTAGTTTCTTCACCCTGGGACTGAGGAGAAGTCCAAGTCACTGGTCCAGAGGATATTTAGAGTGACAGCCCATCATGGTCTTCTAAGCCAGCACTCCCTCTGATCTTACTTCAGTTCCTTGGGTCAACTTAGTATTTTTTTTTTAATTTTTATTTATTTATGGCTGTGTTGAGTCTTCGTTTCCGCGCGAGGGCTCTCTCCAGTTGTGGCAAGTGGGGGCCACTCCTCATCACGGTGTGCGGGCCTCTCACCATCGTGGCCTCTCCTGCTGCGGAGCACAGGCTCCAGACGCGCAGGCTCAGCAATTGTGGCTCACAGGCCCAGCTGCTCCGCGGCACGTGGGATCCTCCCAGACCAGGGCTCGAACCCGTGTTCCCTGCCTTGGCAGGCAGATTCCCAACCACTGCACCACCAGGGAAGCCCCGGTATTTTTTAATTGAAGTATAGTTGATTTACAAAATTGTGTTAGTTTCAGGTGTACAGCATAGTGATTCAGTATTTCTGCAGATTATATACTCCATTATAGGTTATTACAAGATAATGCATATAATTGCCTGTGCTAGAGTATATCCTTGTTGCTTATCTATTTTATATATAGTAGTTTGTATCTGTTAATCCTATACCCCTAATTTGTCCCTTCCCCCTTGTTGGCTGTGGGTTTGTCATAAATGACCTTTATTATATTGAGATATGTTCCCTCTCTTCCCTTGTTTCTTACCCTGCTTTCTTTTTTCATGTTTAGGTATCAGTATGCTCTGACTTCTTAATTATGCTCTTTTGTGTAATTCCTACAGGTTTTTCCCTTGTGGTTGCCATGACACTTATATAAAATATCTTAAAATTGTAACACTTTATTTTAAGCTGATAGCAACTTAACTTCAATGCCTAAGCTTTATACTTTTACTTCTCTACAATGTCACATTTTAGATTATTGTTGTTACAGTTTACATATGTTTTATATTGTGTAACTAGTAACAGATTATTGTAGTTATGGTTATTTTCACTATATTTTTTAACATTTAAACTGGAGTTGTAAGTGAATATTGCACCACTGTACCAAATGACAGAATCTAATTGTGACTATGTATTTACCATTACCGGTGAGCATTGCCCTACCTTTTTATGTTTTTATGATGTTAATTAGTGTCTTTTTACTTCCACTCAAAGAACTACTGTTAGCATTTCTTGTAAGGCAGATCTAGTGGTAATGAACTCCCTCAGCTTTTGTTTGTTTGGGAAAGTCTTTATCCTTCCTTCAGTTCTGATGGACAGCTTTGCTGGGTATAGTATTGTTGTCATTTTTCTTTTTTTTTTTTTTTGAATTTTTGAACTTTATTTTATTTATTTTCTTATACAGTAGATTCTTATTAGTTATCCATTTTATACATATTAGTGTATATATGTCAATCCCAATCTCCCAATTCATCACACCACCACGACCACCCACCACCACTTTCTCACCTTGGTGTCCATACGTTTGTTCTCTACATCTGTGTCTCAATTTCTGCCCTGCAAACTGGCTCATCAGTACCAGTTTTCTAGGTTGCACATATATGCATTAATATACGATATTTGTTTTTCTCTTTCTGACTTATTTCACTCTGTATGACAGTCTCTAGATCCATCCACGTCTCTACAAATGACCCAATTTCGTTCTTTTTTATGGCTGAGTAATATTCCATTGTATATATATACCATATCTTCTTTATCCATTCCTTTATTGATGGACATTTAGGTTGCTTCCATGACCTGGCTATTATAAATATTTCTGCAATAAACATTGGGGTGCATGTGTATTTTTGAATTATGGTTTTCTCTGGGTATATGCCCAGTAGTGGGATGGCTGGGTCATATGGTAATTCTATTTTTAGATTTTAAGGAACCTCCATACTGTTCTCCATAGTGGCTGTATCAATTTACATTCTGACCAACAGTGCAAGAGGGTTCCCTTTTCTCCACACTCTCTCCATCATTTGTTGTTTGTAGATTTTCTGATGATGTCCATTCTAACTGGTGTGAGGTGATACCTCATTGTAGTTTTGATTTGCATTTCTTTAATAATTAGTGATGTTGAGCAGTTTTCATGTGCTTCTTGGCCATTTGTATGTCTTCTTTGGAGAAACGTCTCTTTAGGTGTTCTGCCCATTTTTTGATTGGGTTGTTGGTTTTTTTAATATTGAGCTGCATGAGCTATTTATATATTTTGGAGATTAATCCTATGTCCATTGATTGGTTTGCAAATATTTTCTCCCATTCTGAGAGTTGTCTTTTCGTCTTGTTGGTAGTTTCCCTTGCTGTGCAAAAGCTTTGAAGTTTCATTAGGTCCCATTTGTTTATTTTTGTTTTTATTTCCATTTCTCTAGGAGGTGGATCAAATATCTTGTTGTGATTTATGTCAAAGAGTGTTCTTCCTATGTTTTCCTCTAAGAGTTTTATAGTGTCTGGTCTTACATTTAGGTCTCTAATCCATTTTGAGTTTATTTTTGTGTATGGTGTTAGGGAGTGTTCTAATTTCATTGTTTTACATGTAGCTGTCCAGTTTTCCCAGCACCACTTATTGAAGAGGCTGTCTTTTCTCCATTGTATATCCTTGCCTCCTTTGTCATAGATTGGTTGACCATAGGTGCGTGGGTTTATCTCTGGGCTTTCTATCCTGTTCCAATGATCTATATCTCTGTTTTTGGGCCAGTACCACATTGTCTTTGATTACTTGATTACTTTGTAGTATAGTCTGAAGTCAGGGAGTCTGATTCCTCCAGCTACGTATTTTTTCCCTCAAGACTGCTTTGGCTATTTGGGGTCTTTTGTGTCTCCATACAAATTTTAAGACTTTTTGTTCTAGTTCTGTAAAAAAATGCCCTTGGTAATTTCATAGGGATTGCATTGAATCTGTAGATTGTTTTGGGCAGTATAGTCATTTTCACAATATTGATTCTTCCAGTCAAAGAATATGGTATATCTCTCCATCTGTTGGTATCATCTTTAATTTCTTTCATCAGTGTCTTATAGTTTTCTGCATACAGGTCTTTTGTCTCCCTAGGTAGGTTTATTCCTAGGTATTTTATTCTTTTTGTTGCAGTGGTAAATGGGAATGTTTCCTTAATTTCTCTTTCAGATTTTTCATCATTAGTGTATAGGAATGCAAGGGATTTCTGTGCATTAATTTTGTATCCTGCTACTTTACCAAATTCATTGATTAGCTCTAGTAGTTTTCTGGTAGCATGTTTAGGATTCTCTATGTATAGTATCATGTCATCTTCAAACAGTGACAGTTTTACTTCTTCTTTTCCAACTTGTATTCCTTTTATTTCTTTTTCTTCTCTGATTGCCGTGGCTATGACTTCCAAAACTATGTTGAATAATAGTGGCAAGAGTGGACATCCTTGTCTTGTTCCTGATCTTAGAGGAAATGCTTTCAGTTTTTCACCAATGAGAAGGAAGTTTGCTGTGGGTTTGTCGTATATGGCTTTTATTATGTTGAGGTAGGTTCCCTCTATGCCCACTTTCTGGGGAGTTTTTATCATAAACGGGTGTTGAATTTTGTTGAAACTTTTTCTGCATCTATTGAGATGATCATATGACTTTTCTTCTTCAGTTTGTTAATACGGTGTATCACATTGATTGACTTTCATATGTTGAAGAATCCTTGCATCTCTGGAATAAATCTCACTTGATCATGGTGTATGATCCTTTTAATGTGTTGTTGGATTCTGTTTGCTAGTATTTTGTTGAGGATTTTTGCATCTATATTCATCAGTGATATTGGTCTGTAATTTTCTTTTTTTTTGTAGTATCTTTGTCTGGTTTTGGTATCAGGGTGATGGTGGTCTCATAGAATGAGTTTGGGAGTGTTCCTTCCTCCACAATTTTTTGGAAGAGTTTGAGAAGGATAGGTGTTGGCTCTTCTCTGAATGTTTGATAGAATTCACCCGTGAAGCCATCTGGTCCTGGACTGCTGTTTGTTGGAAGATTTTTAATCACAGTTTCAATTTCAGTGCTTGTGATTGGTCTGTTCATATTTTCTGTTTCTTCCTGCTTTAGTCTTGGAAGGTTATACCTTTCTAAGAATTTGTCCATTTCTTCCAGGTTGTCCATTTTATTGGCATAGAGTTGCTTGTAGTAGTCTCTTAGGATGCTTTGTATTTCTGTCGTGTCTATTGTAACTTCTCCTTTTTCATTTCTAATTTTATTGATTTGAATCCTCTCCCTCTTTTTCTTGATGAGTCTGGCTAATGGTTTATCAATTTTGTTTTCTTCTCAAAGAACCAGCTTTTAGTTTTATTGATCTTTGCTATTGTTTTCTTAGTTTCTATTTCATTTATTTCTGCTCTGTTCTTTATGATTTCTTTCCTTCTGCTAACTTTGTGGGGTTTTTTTGCTCCTCTTTCTCCAGTTCCTTTAGGTGTAACATTAGATTGTTTATTTGAGATTTTTCTTGTTTCTTGAGGTAGGATTGTATTGCTATAAACTTCCCTCGTAGAACTGCTTTAGCTGCCTCCCACAGGTTTTGGATCATTGTGTTTTCGTTGTCGTTTGTCTCTAGGTAATTTTTGATTTCCTTTTTGATTTCTTCAGTGATCTCTTGGCTATTTAGTAACATATTGTTTAGCCTCCATGTGTTTGTATTTTTTTACGATTTTTTCCCTGTAATTGATTTCTAATCTCATAACGTGGTGGTCAGAAAAGATGCTTGATATGATTTCAATTTCCTTAAATTTACTGAGGCTTGATTTGTGACCCAAGATGTGATCTATCCTAGAGAGTGTTCTGTGCGCACTTGAGAAGAAAGTGTAATCTGCTGTTTTTGTATGGAATGTCCTATAAATATCAAATCTATCTGCTCTATTGTGTCATTTAAAGCTTGTGTTTCCTTATTAAATTTCTGTTTGGATGATCTGTCCATTGGTGTAAGTGAGGTGTAAAAGTCCCCCACTATTATTGTGTTACTTTTGATTTCCTCTATTACAGCTGTTAGCAGTTGCCTTATGTATTGTGGTGCGCCTATGTTGGGTGCCTATATATTTATAATTGTTATATCTTCTTGGCTTGATCCCTTGATGATTATGTATTCTCCTTCCTTGTCTCTTGTAACATTCTTTATTTTAAAGTCTATTTTATCTGATACGAGTATTGCTACTCCAGCTTTCTTTTGAGTTCCATTTTCATGGAATATCTTTTTCCATCCCCTCACTTTCAGTCTGTATGTGTCCCTAGGTCTGAAGTGGGTCTCTTGTAGACAGCATATATATGGGTCTTGTTTTTGTATCCATTCAGCGAGCCTGTTTCTTTTAGTTGGAGTATTTAATCCATTCACATTTAAGGTAATTATAAATATGTATGTTCCTACTACCATTTTCTTAATTATAATGGGTTTGTTTTTGTATGTCCTTTTCTTCTCTTGTGTTTTCCACTTAGAGAAGTTCCTTTAGCATTTGTCATAGAGCTGGTCTGGTGGTGCTGAATTCTCTTCGCTTTTGCTTGTCTGTAAAGCTTTTGATTTCTCTGTCAAATCTGAATGAGATCCTTGCTGGGTAGAGTAATCTTGGTTGCAGTTTCTTCCCTTTCATCATTTTAAATATGTCATGTCACTCCCTTCTGGCTTGTAGAGTTTCTGCTGAGAAATCAGTTGTTAACTTTATGGGAGTTCCCTTGTATATTTTTTTTGGCATTTTTCCCTTGCTGCTTTCAATAATTTTTCTTTGTCTTTAATTTTTGCCAATTTGATTACTATGTGTCTCAGTGTGTTTCTCCTTGGGTTTATCCTGCCTGAGACTCTCTCCACTTCTTGGACATGGGTGGCTATTTCCTTTCTCATATTGGGGAAGTTTTCGACTATAATCTCTTCAAATATTTTCTCATGTCATTTCTCTCTCTCTTCTCCTTCTGGGACCCCTATAATGTGAATGTTGTTGTGTTTAATGTTGTCCCAGAGGTCTATTAGGCTGTCTTCATTTCTTTTCATTCTTTTTTCTTTATTATATTCCATGGCAGTGAATTCCACCATTCTGTCTCCCAGGTCACTTATCCGTTCTTCTGCCTCAGGTATTCTGCTATTGATTCCTTCTAGTGTAGTTTTCATTTCAGTTTTTGTATTGTTCATCTCTGTTTGTTTGTTCTTTAATTCTTCTAGGTCTTTGTTCTTTAATTCTTCTAGGTCTTTGATAATCATTTCTTGCATCTTCTTGATCTTTGCCCCCATTCTTTTTCCAAGGCCTGGATCATCTTCACTACCATTATTCTGAATTTTTTTTCTGGAAGGTTGCCTATCTCCACTTCATTTAGTTGTTTTTCTGGGATTTTATCTTGTTCCTTCATCTGGTACATAACCCTCTTCCTTTTCCTCTTGTCTCTCTTTCTGTGAATGTGGTTTTTGTTCCACAGGCTGCAGGATTGTAGTTCTTCTTGCTTCTGCTGTCTGTCCTCTGGTGCATGAGGCTATCTAAGAGGCTTGTGCAAGTTTCCTGATGGGAGGGACTGGTGGTGCGTAGAGCTGGTTGTTGCTCTGGTGGGCAGAGCTTAGTAAAACTTTAATCTGCTTGTCTGCTGATGGGTGGGGCTGAGTTCCCTCCCTGTTGGTTGTTTGGCCTGAGGTGACCCAACACTGGAGCCTACCTGGGCTCTTTGGTGGGGCTAATGGAAGACTCTGGGAGGGCTCACGCCAAGGAGTACTTCCCAGAACTTCTGCTGCCAGTGTCCTTGTCCCCACAGTGAGCCACAGCCACCCCCCGCCACTGGAGAGACCCTCCAACACCAGCAGGTAGGTCTGGTTCAGTCTCCTATGGTGTCACCGCTCCTTCCCCTGCGTCCCAATGTGCACACTACTTTGTGTGTGCCCTCCAAGAGTGGAGTCTCCATTTCCCTCAGTCCTGTCGAAGTCCTGCAATCAAATCCTGCTAGCCTTCAAAGTCTTGTTCTCTAGGAATTCTTCCTCCCTTTGCCGGACCCCCAGGTTGGGAAGCCTTACGTGGGGCTCAGAACCTTCACTCCAGTGGGTGGACTTCTGCGGTGTAACTGTTCTCCGGTTTGTGAGTCACCCACCCAGCAGTTATGGGATGTGATTTTATTGTGATTGCGCCCCTCCTACTGTCTCATTTTGGCTTCTCCATTGTCTTTCTTTGGACGTGGGATATCATTTATGGTGAGTTCCGGTGTCTTCCTGTCAATGATTGTTCAGCAGTTAGTTGTGATTCCTGTGCTCTTGCAAGAGGGAGTGAGAGAATGTCCTTCTACTCTGGTGTCTTCTCTCGTCATTTTTTTTTTTTTCTTTCAGTGTTCTGAATGTACCATCTCACTCTCTCCTGGTCTGAAATATTTGTATTGAAAAATCTGCTGATAATCTCATGGAGGTTCTCATATATGTAACTTCTCTCTCTTCTCTTGCTGCTTTTAAAATTCCTTCTTTCTCTTTGACTTTTGACAATTTAATTATCAATATAATGTCTCTCAATATAAGCCCTATTCAGGTTCAAACTATTTGGGGTCCTTTGGACCTCATGGATCTGGATGTGCTTTTCTCTTCCCATGTACGAGAAGTTTTCAGCCATTATTGCTTTAAATATACTTTCTGTCTCTTTCTCTTTCTCTTTCTCTTCTCCTTCTGGAATTCCCATAAGTCCTGTAGGCTTTCATCACTCTTTTTCATTCTTTTTTTCTTTTTGCTCCTCTGAGTGGATAATTTCTAATATGCTATCTTCCAAGAGAATGATTCTTTCTTCTGCATGGTCAAGTCTGCTTTTGAAATTTGCTACTGAATTCTTCAGTTCAGTTATTGTATTTTTCAACTCTAAGATTTCTGTTCGGATTTGTTGCAGTTGTTGTTGTTGTTAATGGTTTCTATAGCTTTGCCAAACTTCTCGTTTTGTTCTTGCATTGTTTTCCTAATTCTGTTTAGTTGTCTGTCTGAGTCTTCTTGTAGTTCATTAAACTTCCTTAAGAGGATTATTCTGAATTCTTTATCTGATAGTCCATAGATCTCCATTTCTTTACATTATTAGAGTTTTATTAGTTGCCTTTGGCTGTGTCATATTTACCTAGTTTTTCATTATCCTTTATTCCTTATGTTGGTATCTTCCCATTTGAGCAATTGGGCTCCTCTTCTGGATTTTACAGGTTTTGCTTTGGCAGAGACACATCATCACCCATCAGCTCAGTTTGGATTTCTGGGTGTGTCTGCTGATAATGGCGTTGGACAGGTGGGGCCTGATATTTATTTTCTATTTTGGGGTCAGACAACTCTTCAAGCTCTAAAGATGGGGATGGAGAGGTGTGCCACTGGCTGCGAACAGTTGGATAAGACTGCTGGCATGCTTCCCTAACCAAGTGAAGCTGTAGGATGGGCTCTGTAGTTGTCTGGATTCTCTTGGTCAGACTTCCTAGATGGATGGGGTATTACATTCAGCAGTAGATGGGATTATGAATTAGTTTTCCTGCTCTGGCCAGGCAGCAGAACAGGAATGAGGGCCTATACAGCTCATTGTTTGGGGACCCAAATAAGCAAGAGTGCACTGAATTCCCTGGTCAGGGGAAGCCACCGGTTTTGTTCTGCAGACAGGGAAAACCATAGGCTGTGCCCTTTTGTTCAAGTACCACTGTAGGTAGGACAGTTGGATGGGCTACACAGCTTCATGCATGCTCTGGCTGGGTTCCCTGGTCCAACAGTCTGGAGGCTGTATTCAGCAATGAGTGGGACTATGAATTAGGTTCCCTGCCTAAGTGCAGTGGGAGAAGCAACTCTGTGTTTGTAAAGCTTGGTAAGGCTCTTTTTTGGTTTTAACTCAAGCTGACCTATGCCCCAAGTTCCCTGGCCAAACAGGCCCACTGGATTTGCTCTGTAAACTATCAACTCTGCCTGCCCTTCTCCCAGCTCAACCACCACTGGGTCATACAGCTTTCAGGTGTTCTTGTCAACCCTTCTTGTCAGATGGGACCAAGAGACAAAGCAGGTGGGGCTGTTTCTCAGCTTCTTTGCCTGGGCAGTAAGGGAAGGGGGCTGCTCCAGGCAACTCTCAATTTCCCAAATAGAGTCTCTGGTTGGGAGGGGCTAGGAAGTACCCTCAGCCATGGCTATAAATTAATCCTCCTGCCTACTCATAGCAGGGGAACTCTACATGCCCAGTACTGGTTTTGCTCTGAGGGCAATCAGTTCTGCCTACCTGCTTGCCTCTCAGCTCGAGCTTTACTGAGCTGTACAGCTTCCAGGTATTTCCACTATCCCCTTGATCACATGTGGCTTGGAGTCACTCTCCATAGCAGATGTGGCTGTGACTCAGCTCCTTGGCTGCGTGTGGGCAAACCAGGCTCCAGGGCTGACAAAACTCCTTATTTAAGGATCTGAATCAGTCAGATCTGCACCCCACCAAGTTCCCTGGTGAGAGTGCACCACCAACTTGGTTCTGCAGATGAGCAAAGCCACCCACTGATTTGGATTACCACTTGGGCACTGCAGGTATGAAATTGGTCTGCAAAGATCTGTGCACTGGTTAGTGCAAGCCCGTCCCCCTTCTCCATCACCATCAGATTCCTAGTGTTTGAGCCCCACAGATTCCCTTGCAATCCTTATGAGGCAAGATCCGAGTAGGGACTCCACAAAGTGACCCACAATGCTCAGGGATGGGGTCTGGTTGTTCTCCCCTGGATTCTCTTTTCCCACCAGAGGAATCAGAGACTCAGGCGAGACCTCTCCATGTGGTGCTACACTGGCCTGGGGGAGAGGCAGTGCAGTAAATGTGTAGCCACTTCTTTTATCCTTCTAATGTCGTCTGTCTTGGTCTCTGGTGCACGGGGCCCTTCAGCCTCACCTCTGTGCTCTAGAATTCGCTCAATGGTGTCTTGTTCTTGAATCCTTGTTAGTTGTTCTTGAGAGGGGAAGCAAAGTCAGGAATGACCTATGCCACCATCTTGGTGACCTCACTCACCTTAAGTTAGTATGTCTTACTCTGTGAATTCATGTGGAGTCCAAATTATTTCTATTTTCGTGATCCATCATCTTTAGGATGCTCTCCTCCTCCACATAGTCCAAAATGACCCACCCTACATCTGTATTCCATCTAGTACCTGCTTGAAGGAGTAAAAAAGGAGGGCAAGTGATATCTTTTCTCTTTAAATGCATAACCTGAAATTTGTGTGCATTGCTTCTGGTCATATCTTATCAGTCAGAACAGAGTCACATGGCAATAACTAATTGGAAATAAAACTAGGAAATGTAGTTTTATTCTGGGTATTCATGTGTCCAGATAAAAAATTATAGGTTCTATTACTGTAGAAAAAGGGGAGAGTAGATATTGGGGGACTACCAGCAGTCCCTGCTAGACTAATTTCCAGCTATGGATGATGGCTGCCGTTCACTCTTACTTCTTAGGCACAGGGCTTCAGTGAAAAAGTTGCAAAACCATGACGATTATGTGCTTTGATCTCAGCTAGGCTTTTGCTGCTGATTACCAATCCCTTTAAATATCTTTAGTAACTCTCTTGTGGTCTTCTCCATTTTAAGAGTTCCAAGCTTTCTTCAAAGTACTCAACCCCACCCTAGCCTTCTTATTCTTTTATTGACTCTTTATTTTTTTAATTAAAGATTTCCAATATGAAAGTTCTCTCAACTTTCTTTCTATCCAACTTAAAAATTACTTTGCATCCCTCTGTTTTGTTCTGTCTTTAATAAAGTATACCTCCCTTTGCCAAAGCCACACCTCTACTCATGTCCTGATTTCATCCCTACCTGCATTCTCTACACTTTGTTCCATCAAGAAGTTACTGATTCTCAAATTTGATCTTCAATTTCTATTTCTCTTCTGCTTGCAAATGTTCTCAGGTTTCTCCCTATCTCAAAACACATTTCCTGGACCCAGTAATTCTTTCAAAGCACCATCACCCTCTTTTCTTTTCTTTTGTCAATTTTTGAAAACACATTTCTTGTAATCAATTTCCCTGAACACATTCTGTGTTTGTCATCTCCTTGCCCATCACCCCCACATTCACGTGTGGAAATCCTACTCATTCCTCAAAGCCCATCTCAAGTACTACCTTCCTTATCTCTGCAACTAAATACAAATTATTTCTCTTCTGACCTACTGTCCCTATGACCAAGACAGCTACTATCATTAAGAGTTTTCTATCTGGCAGGGGCTTCATTTTCATATTTAATTTCATCTTTACAACTATGCTGTGAGGCAACTATTATTCCCTCAATAAAATAAATTTTATTCATGCCACAAAAGTAAAACAATGTGTAAAATATAAGCAACCATAATCCATCACTTAGAGAAAAATCACTATAATATATTGCTGCTTGATTTTGTTTTTAGAAATACATTATGATTTATATCTTTTTAATTACAAAAATAATATATGATCATTGTAAAATGTATAAAAATATAAATATAAAAAATAACCACTATTCTTTCCCCAACTCCTCTCCATATGCACTCCACTGACATAACCAATGTCCTCAGTCTGGTATGTGCTTTTCCATACCTTTCTCTTACAAACATGGGATCATACTATACACATTACTCTTTAAAATTGCATTTTCACTTAATAAAATATCTTGTACATCCATCCAGGTCAAGATATAGAGATATAATGTATTCTTTTTACTAGAATCACAAAAATCTGTAGTTTGGATACACCACAATGTATTCCTCTATTGGGTGGTCATTCAGATCACTTCCAATTTTTGTACAATTAAAAGTCACGCTGCCTATAATATCCTGATATATGCATACTTATGTAGTGGTACTTTTTCCCTCTACTACCAATAACAAGTCAGTAATTTTTAGGTTGAGTTCCAATCAGAACCTGAATGTGACTTCCCTTGGGATTGAACTAAATAAGTTTTAAAATTCATATGGAAGAATGTCTGGGAATAACCAAAGTTTCCTTATCTGTTAACTGAGGATAATAAGGATAAATCATATTCTGACCTCATAGGAAAATTAAATATTATAATAATGCAATCACAGTTACTGATCACTTGCTTTCTGACTATAATATATGAAACAGCCCCTTCCTCTTAAGAGCTTTCAGGAAATTCATTTTATTTCTTACCTCATCTTGGTTCTTTGCCTGCTTTATCTTCATATCCTTGTCCACCCCGGACTAAAGTATAGCTATTTTAGAAGAATGATACTAGTAAGAAAATGAAAGTTTACAGAAGATTTTTACCTAAAAAGATAGTAGGGCTCTGAATGCAAGAAGAAATAGGATTAATTTATTTGGAATTGAGAGAAAAAGATATAGAAAACATTATATTCAATAAATTTCTGTTGAATTACATTAATTTGGAATAATAAACCTAGTCAAATGGCAAATTAAGTGCCTACATAATACACAATTGATCTAAATATTTTTTTAAAAAAATTATTGACATATGGTCACCATATGATCAACTTTTTTTGTATAATATGGCCTGAAAAAAATTTTCTGTATTTCTGAACTTATTCAAGTCCTGAAGAATCTCACTTCACAATAATATTGATATGGTATATTCTGTCTGGGTTGCATGAAATCATGTATTTTTTTACACCAAAAATGTGTCCAAATTAAAGATACAATTGATACATTTTTACAGAAGGCATACATGGCATAAAACGAAGCATTCTTCAATAACCTTTTCTTCCAGAGTAATAAAATACATAAATTTCCTCATGCATGTCATGACATGATTAAAGTTTCTACTTTGAAATCAAAAGAAGGATGAATCCACTAGAAATACCTACAGTTTCATGTATTTACACTAGAGGTTATTTGCGGTAGTCTTACTTAATAGCTATCTTGTAAAGTATGAGAGTTATCTCTTGATCTGTTCAAACTGATACACACATCTGAATATCAATTACAGTGATGGTTCCTAAGGAGACAGCCTTTCTAAAGCTAACTGTCAAATAAAGAATGAACCCTTTTACGCATTTTGGTATGGATTTAAATAGACATATAAAGTGTAGTTTCATGCTTGTGTGAGCTGTGGAATGAACATATGTCCCTGCCATTCTCTCGCTACTTAAAATAGTACCATGTCTTTTGAAAGGACACAGCACAGCAGTATATAAAATTGAAAATGAAATCCTTAACTTATCTTTTTTTAAGCTGGCTCTTAGTAGGCTACCCTGGGGAGTCTCAGAGATATGGATTCCTAATGCTGAAAATAGAGATGATTCATCCTGAGAAGCTTAACTCTCACTGGTATGTTATTTGTGTGCTGCCAAGTCATTCATTGAGGAAGCCAAAATGTTGCACTTTTCAGGATTACTCTCATTTTCAGGGCTGGAAATGGAGAGGCCTAATTTTTCTTGGTTAACATAGGATCTTTTTATTCCCTGCTACAATGACATAGTAAAGAAAAAATGAATTACTTTTGATCCCCTGGGGTGTGCCAACATTGAAGTTTATAAATCCTTGCCATCAAACTGCATGAGGCTAATGGGTACACTCTAAACCCTGGAGGTACTTATGCCAGTGTCTCTCCAGTCCACACTGCTAGAATCTAGAATGATTTCTAGGCCTCCAAACCTATCCAAAACCATTAGAACCCTGAACGATTTGAGACTTGGAGATCTACTCTAAGAAAGCCCTTTAGAAACCAGTCAGACGTCATGAATAAATGCCAAAATATCTGATCAAATTTTTTCCAGAGACTTGAAACCTCAGCACTCTCATCTTACAATGAACTACATGATCTTTATGATCCCTTCCAGTGTTAAAGACATCATAACTATATGACCTGACACTTATAATAACTATATTATTCTATAATAATTACATAACCCACTCAAAATTTCTAAACATAGGGATATCAAAACACAAGGCCTTCTTTGAGACAATTACTAAGCTTTCCAGGAGACTTTCTTCATCACATCATGCCGGCCTCTGCTAGAATTCTTCACCAGCCATAATGACAAACAGCCTAAATGAATATATTGATTTAATCATCAAAGCATACATATATATATGTACATATATATATAGACACTACAAATTAATTGAATCTTAGCAACTAAAAATAAAGCTCTGAACAATCATATCATCATCTGTATTTCTTACTTGAAAACAATCATCCTAAAAGGTTTAACCTCTCTCATCTACTTGACTAGATATAGAATTTCTAGACAGCTCTTTTTATATATTTCTCGGGCCTTTGAATTACAAAAGATTTGAAAAGGAAAGCCCTTACAGAGGAGAGAGATAAGATTTCTTTTTTTTTATTTTTTTTATTTTTTTAATGCTATTCTTGTCTGCTTACATTCTTTTTTTATGTATGTATGTATGTATGGCTGTGTTGAGTCTTCTTTTCTGTGTGAGGGCTTTCTCTAGTTGTGGCAAGTGGGGGCCACTCTTCATCACGGTGTGCGGGCCTCTCACTATCGTGGCCTCTCGTTGCTGAGCACAGGCTCCAGACGCACAGGCTCAGTAATTGTGGCTCACGGGCCGAGTTGCTCCGCGGCATGTGGAATCTTCCCAGACCAGGGCTTGAACCCGCGTCCCCTGCATTGGCAGGCAGATTCTCAACCACTGTGCCACCAGGGAAGCCCAAGATTTCTTATGTAAGTATAATATGTCTCCTTTAGTGTTTTTGATACTGAGGTGCAGAAAAGTCTTTAATTACCTTCATTAACAATATGTTGATGACACTGCACTAAACCTTGATTAAAAAACAGTGAACATAACACATTTGTTTGGAGATCATGTAGAAGTAATAACTTCTTTCATAATACATCCATTATAGTAGCATAAACCACTAGTGAATTATTATATTAGTTAATGGGAGCTTAAATAAATTAGAATTTATTTATTGTGGTATAATCTTGCCTATGAATCTGGAATAATTTTATGCCATAGTTGATTACTTCTATGGAGTAGAATATCATTGTCATTATGAAACAGATGTGTATATGACTGCCTTAATACCTTTGGTCAGCATTGTTCTTATTAAGGGGATTTGTGTAATATACTGTTTGGGAGCTAATCCTAAACACAAAAGAAAAGACAAGATCATTTAATGTACATAAGAAAATGTACACATAAATATACAGGTATTACTCTGGGTTTTTTTCTTCACCTTGTCACTATGTTAGTTTTCTATTGCTCCTGCAACAAATTGCCACAAACAATGACTTAAACCAAGACGACCTAATCATCTTACAGTTCTGTAGATCTGTCTGACATGGGTCTCAATGCTAAGATCAAGGTATTGGCAGGGTTGCCTTCCCATCTGGAAACTCTAGAAATGACTCCATGTCCTTGCCTTTTACAGCTTATAAAGGCCACTGCATTCCTACACTGGTGGCCCCTTCCTCTATCTTCTAAGTAAAAAAATAATAATTGAGCACTTCTCACATCCTTACATTACTCTGACCTCTCTCCTGCCACCCCCTTTGACTTTTAAGGACGTTTGTGATTACAATGGACCTGCCCAGATAGTCCAGAATAATCTCCCTATTTTAAAGTCAACTGGGGGGAGACCTTCAAGATGGTGGAGAAGTAAGCCATGGAGATCATCTTCCTCCCCACAAATACATCAGAAATACATCTACGTGTGGAACAACTCCGACAGAACACCTACTGAACGCTGGCAGAAGACCTCAGTCCTCCCAAAAGGCAAGAAACTCCCCACGTACATGGGTAGGGCAAAAGAAAAAAGAAAAAACAGAGACAAAAGAATAGGGACGGGACCTGCACCAGTGGGAGGGAGCTGTGAAGGAGGAAAGGTTTCCACACACTAGGAAACCCCTTCGTGGGTGGAGACTGTGGGTGGTGGACGGGGGAGCTTCAGAGCCATGGAGGAAAGCTCAGCAACGGAGGTGTAGAGGGCAAAGCGGAGAGATTCCTGCACAGAGGATCGGTGCTGACGAGCAGTCACAAGCCTGAGAGGATTGTTTGCTCACCCGCCGGGTGGGTGGGGGCTGGGAGCTGAGGATCTGGCTTTGGAGGTCAGATCCCAGGGAGAGGACTGGGGTTGGCTGCGTGAACACAGGCTGAAGGGGGCTAGTGAGCTACACTTAGCTAGGAGGGAGTCCAGGAAAAAGACTGGACCTGCCTAAGAGGCAAGAGACCATTGTTTCAGGGTGTGCGAAGAGAGGGGATTCAGAGCACCACCTAAACAAGCTCCAGAGATGGGCGTGAACCATGGCTATCAGCGCGGACACCAGAGATGGGCATGAGACGCAAAGGCTGCTGATGCAACCACCAAGAAGCAGGTGTGAAAGCACAGGCCACTCTCCACATCTCCCCTCCCAGGAGTCTGTGCAGCCCACCACTGCCAGGGTCCTGTGATCCAGGGACAACTTCCCCAGGAGAACACATGGCACCTCAGGCTGGTGCAATATCATGCTAGCCTCTGCCGCCACAGGCTGGCCCCGCATTCCGTACCCCTCCCTCCGCCAGGACTGAGTGAGCCAGAGCCCCCTAATCAGCTGCTACATTAACCCCGTCCTGTCTGAGTAAAGAACAGACGCCCTCAGGCGACCTATATGCAGACGCTGGGCCAAATCCAAAGCTGAAGCCTAGGAGCTGTGCAAACAAAGAAGAGAAAGGGAAATTTCTCCCAGCAGCCACAGGAGCAGCAGATTAAATCTCCACAATCAACTTGATGTACCCTGCATCTGTGGAATACCTGAATAGACAATGAATCATCCCAGATTGAGGGGGTGGACTTCAGGAGCAACTGTAGACTTAGGGTTTGCTTTCTGCAAATACTTGGCTTCTGGCTTTATGTTTATCATAGTTTAGAATTTAGAGTTTATTATCATTGGTAGATTTGTTTATTGATTTGGTTGCTCTCTTCCTTTTTTTTATATACAGACATATATATATATATTTTTTTCCTTTTACACTTTTTGGGAGTGTGTAAGTGTATGCTTTCTTGTGTGAGTTTGTCTGTATAGCTTTGCTTTTACCATTTGTCCTAGGGTTCTGTCTGTACTTTTTTTAAAATTAATTAATTAATTAATTAATTATTTTTGGCTGTGTTGGGTCTTCGCTTCTGTGCGAGGGCTTTCTCCAGTTGCGGCGAGCAGGGGCCACCCTTCATCGTGGTGCGCGGGCCTCTCTTGTTGCAGAGCACAGGCTCCAGATGCGCAGGCTCAGCAGCTGTGGCTCACGGGCCCAGTCGCTCCGCGGCATGTGGGATCCTCCCAGACCAGGGCTTGAACCCGTGTCCCCTGCATCGGCAGGCAGACTCCCAACCACTGCACCACCAAGGAAGCCCTGTACTTTTTTTTTAGTATAGTTTTTAGCACTTGTTATCATTGGCTTATTTGTTCTTTGGTTTGGTTGCTCTCTTCTTTTTTTTAATTACTTTTTAATATTTTTATTTTTAATAATTTAAAAAATATTTTTATTTTAATAACTTTATTTTATTTTATTTTTTCCTTTCGTTCTTTCTTTTTTTCTCCCTTTTCTTTTGAGTCATGTGGCTGAAAAGATCTTGGTGCTACGGCCGCGTGTCAGGGCTATGCCTCTGAGGTGGGAGAGCCGAGTACAGAACACTTGTCCACCAAAGACCTCCCACTTCCTTGTAATATCTAATGGCCAAAGCTCTCCCAGAGATCTCCATCTCAACACTAAGACCCAGCTCCAGTCAACGACCAGCAAGCTACAGTGATACATACCCTATGTCAAACAACTAGCAAGACAGGAAAACAACACCAACCATTAGCAGAGAGGCTGCTTAAAATAGTAATAAGGTCACAGACCCCCCAAAACACACCACCAGACATGGTGCTGTAACCAGAAAGACAAGATCCAGCCTCAACCACTAGAACACAGGTACCAGTTCCCTCCACCTGGAAGCCTACACAACACACTAAAACCAACTGTAGCCACTGGGGGCAGACACCAAAAAAAAAGGGAATTATGAACAAGCAGCCTGAGAACAGGAGACCCCAAACACAGTAACTTAAGCAAAATGAGAAGACAGAAAAACACAGAGCAGATGAAGGAGCAAGGCAAAAACAAATCAGACCAAACAAATGAAGATGAAATAGGCAGTCTACCTGAAAAAGAATTCAGAGTAAGCATAGTAAAGATAATCCAAAATCTTGGAAATACAATGGGAAAATACAAGAAACGTTTAACAAGGACCTAGAAGAACTAAAGAGCAAACAAACAATGATGAACAACACAATAAATGAAATTAATGACCACCTAGAGGGGTGGGATAGGGAGGGTGGGAGGGAGACACAAGAGGGAGGGGGTATGGGGATATAGGTATATGTATAGCTGATTCACTTTGTTATAAAGCGGAAACTAACACACCATTGTAAAGCAATTATACTACAATAAAGATGTTAAAAAAAAGAAAAAAATGTAAAAGGAGAAGTAACAATTGATACTACAGAAATACAAAGGATCATGAGAGATTACTACAAGCAACTCTATGCCAATAAAATGGACAACCTGGAAGATATGGACAAATTCTTAGAAATGCACAACCTCACGAAACTAAACCAGGAAGAAATAGAAAATATGAACAGAACAACCACAAGCACTGAAATTGAAACTGTGATTAAAAATCTTCCAACAAACAGAAGCCCAGGACCAGATGGATTCACAGGCGAATTCTATCAAACATTTAGAGAAGAGCTAACACCTATCCTTCTCAAACTCTTCCAAAATATAGCAGAGGGTGGAACACTCCCAAACTCATTCTATGAGCCCACCATCACCCTGATACCTAAACCAGACAAAGATATCAAAGAAAGAAAACTACAGGCCAATATCACTGATGATCATAGATGCAAAATCCTCAACAAAATATTAGCAAACAGAATCTAACAACACATTAAAAGGATCACACACCGTGATCAAGTGGGGTTTATTCCAGGAATGCAAGGATTCTTCAATATAGGCAAATCAACCAATGTGATACACCATATTAACAAATTGAAGGAGAAAACCCATATGATCATCTCAATCGATGCAGAAAAACTTTTGACAAAATTCAACACCCATTTATGATAAAAACCCGCCAGAAAGTAGGCATAGAGGGAACTTTCCTCAATATAATAAAGGCCATATATGAAAAACCCACAGCCAACATTGTCCTCAATGGTGAAACTGAAACCATTTCCACTAAGATCAGGAACAAGACAAGATTGCCCACTCTCACCACTATTATTCAACCTAGATTTGGAAGTGTTAGCCACAGCAATCAGAGAAGAAAAAGAAATAAAAGGAATCCAAATCAGAAAAGAAGAAGTAAAGCTGTCACTGTTTGCAGATGACATGATAGTACATAAAGAGAATCCTAAAGATGCTTCCAGAAAACTACTAGAGCTAATCAATGAATTTGATAAAGTAGCAGGATACAAAATTAATGCACAGAAATCTCTTACATTCCTATACACTAATGATGAAAAATCTGAAAGAGAAATTAAGGAAACACACCCATTTACCATTGCCACAAAGAGAATAAAAAACCTAGGAATAAACCGACCTAAGGAGACAAAAGACCTGTATGCAGAAAACTGTAAGACACTGATGAAAGATATTAAAAATGATACAAACAGATGGAGAGATATACCATGTTCTTGGATTTGAAAAATCAACCTTGTGAAAATGAGTATACTACCCAAAGCAATCTACAGATTCAATGCAATCCCTATCAAACTACCAATGACATTTTTCACAGAACTAGAACAAAAAATTTCACAATTTGTATGGAAACACAAAAGACCCCGAATAGCCAAAGCAATCTTGAGAACGAAAACTGGAGCTGGAGGAATCAGGCTCCCTGACTTCAGACTATACTACAAAGCTACAGTAATCAAGATAGTATGGTAGTGGCACAAAAACAGAAATATGGATCAATGGAACAGGATAGAAAGCCCAGAGATAAACCCACGCACATATGGTCACCTTATCTTTGATAAAGGGGGCAAGAATATACAGTGGAGAAAAGACAGCCTCTTCAATAAGTGGTGCTGGGAAATCTGGACAGCTACATGTAACAGAATGTAATCAGATCACTTCCTAACACCACACACAAAAATAAACTCAAAATGGATTAAAGACCTAAATGTAAGGCCAGACACTATAAAACTCTTAGAGGAAAACTTAGCCAGAACACTCCATGACATACATCAGAGCAAGATCCTTTTTGATCCACCTCTTAGAGAAATGGAAATAAAAACAAAAATAAACAACTGGAACCTAATGAAACTTAAAAGTTTTGCACAGCAAAGGAATCCATAAACAAGACAAAAAGACAACCCTCAGAATGGGAGAAAATATTTTCAAATGAAGCAACTGACAAAGATTAATCTCCAAGATTTACAAGCAGCTCATGCAGCTCAATATCAAAAAAACATACAACCCAATCTAAAGATGAGCAGAAGACCTAAATACACCTTTCTCCAAAGAAGATATACAGATTGCCAACAAACACATGAAATGATGCTCAACATCACTAATAATTAGAGAAATTCTAATCAAAACTACAATGAGGTATCACCTTACACTGGTCAAAATGGCGATCATCAAAAAATCTACAAACAATAAATGCTGGAGAGGGTGTGGAGAAAAGGGAACGTTCTTGCACTGTTGGTTGGAATGTAATTTGATACAGCCACTCTGGAGAATAGTATGGAGCTTCCTTGAAAGACTAAAAATAAAACTACCATAAGACCCAGCAATCCCACTGCTGGGCATATACCCTGAGAAAACCATAATTCAAAAAGAGTCATGTACCACAATGTTCATTGCAGCACTATTTACAATAGCCCGGACATGGAAACAACCTAAGTGTCCATCGACAAATGAATCGATAAACATGTTGCACATATATACAGTGGAATATTACTCAGCCATAAATAAAAGCGTAATTGAGTTATTTGTAGTGAGGTGGACGGACCTAGAGTCTGTCATACAGAGTGAAGTAAGTCAGAAAGAGAAAAACAAATACTGTATGCTAACACATATATATGGAATGTAGAAAAAAAAAAAGTTCTGAGGAACCTAAGGGCAGGACAGGAATAAAGATGCAGACATAGAGGATGAACTTGAGGAAACGGGAAGGGGGAAGTGTAAGCTGGGCCGAAGTGAGAGAGTGGCATGTATGTATATACACTACCAAATGTAAAATCAATAGGTAGTGGGAAGCAGCCACATAGTACAGGGAGATCAACTCAGTGCTTTGTGACCACCTTGAGGGATGGTATAGGGAGGTTGGGAGGGAGACTGAAGAGGGATGAGATATGGGGATATATGTATATGTATGTCTGATTCACTTTGTTATAAAGCAGAAACTATTACACCACTGTAGAGCAATTATACTCCAATAAAGATGTTAAAATTAAATAAATAAAGTCAACTGATTAGCAACCTTAATTCCATGTACAACCTTAATTCCTTTTTACCATGTAGCATAATATATTCACAGGTTTGGGGGATTAGGATGTAGGCATCTTTGAGAGCATCATCTACCTACAAGTCACTTTTCTTTGAAAGTTAATTTGCATTTTCTTTTTTGTTTTTAAATGTATTTTATTTATTTATTTTTGGCTGTGTTGGGTCTTTTTTTTGCACGTGGGCTTTCTCTAGTTGCGGTGAGCGGGGGCTAGTCTTCGTTGTGGTGCGGGTGCTTCTCATTGCAGTGGTTTCTTTTGTTGCAGAGCACAGGCTCTAGGTGTGCGGGCTTCAGTAGTTGTGGTACGTGGGCTCAGTAGTTGTGGCACGCGGGCTCTATAGCTCAGGCTCAGTAGTTGTGGCACATGGGCTTAGTTGCTCTGCAGCATGTGGGATCTTCCCAGGCCAGGGCTTAAACCCATGTCCCCTGCATTGGCAGGCGGATTCTTAACCACTCTGCCACCAGGGAAGTCCCTAATTTGCATTTTCAACATAAATTATACGCATAATAATTACTAAAGACTTATAATAAAAAAAAAAACTCCTGCCCACTCCTGCAGAACTCAAATTCTTAGTCTTTAGAGGCAAGAATTTTCTACTATTTTAGTTGTTTTTTGTGGGTTGTAACTTCATATTTCTAGATAATATACTACTTAAAGTTTTCACTTTGACAAATGTTGATTTCTGAATATGGTAGATGAAATTTAGCTCTCTTCCAACACACAGACACACACAAACACACTTATCTTGCCCTCATCTTCACAATATAGCTAGTTCATATTTCAAAAAAAAACAGTAGCCAGTGTTTACATTATTATGACTATGTAAGCATTATCTGTGGAGACAGGTAATGTACTATGATTATGTTTCCTATCTTTTATAATCCCCCTCTAGAGAAAGTAATTGTCCAATATTTTTTGTTGCTCTTAATCTGTGTATCTATTGTTAATTATTTCTTCATGATCTGTCAGGTCTGTTACATATTAATATAATTTTCCAAGTGGTCAAATACATTAGGCAATACACCACTTCCAGTTTTCCTGGGGAACCTCTCTTCTAGAGGTCGTTGTCCTCCTGCTCAATCTGGACTGGCTGCTCTCTATATTCCCTGCTTAGCCATCAACCCGGGACTTCTTTTTGGCATTATGTTAGAAATTCTTTTACTTTTTTGGTTATGTTAGATCCCATGTTTCCTGGGCCTCATGTCATCCTCTTTCCTGATGTTTTTCTTTTTCTAAAAGTGAGGTATAATTTATTTTACAATAAAATGCATATGTCTTAGATGTACAGTTTGATTAGTGTTGACAAATATACACACATATTTACTTACCTTTTAAATCAAGGTATAGAACATTTTGTTCACCCCCAGAATGTTCCTATATACCCTTTTCAAGTAAATTCCCTCCATGCCAGAGACAACTATTATTGTGATTTCTATCACTATAGATTTGTTTTGCTTGTTCTAGAACTCTATATAAATGGAGTCATATAATATTATGTGTGGCTTCTTTTGCTCAACATGTTTTGAGATTCATCCATGCCATCAGTCATCCTTTTTATTCTTAAGAAGTATTCCATTGTATGACTACAGAATATTTGTTTATCTATCCTCCTGTTGATGTATGTTTGGGCTGATTCCAGGCTGAGGCATTATAGATAAAACTGCCAAGAACAGTCTTGTACAAGTATTTTGTGGACAGGAGATTGACATTGATACAATATGGTTAACTAGGAACAGTACTCAAATTTCATTAGTTTTTACATACACTCATTTGTGTATGTGTGTATGTGTGTGTGTGTGTAGTTCTATGCAATTTTATCCCATGTATATATTTGTACAGCCAAAATCATAATCAGAACTTTTACATTGTGATTTTAATTTGTGCCTCTCTGCTAACTGATGATATTGAGAATATTTTCATATTCTTATTGGTCATTTAGAAATTTGTGAATTTTCTAAGTCTTTTACCCATTTTTAATTTATGGTGTTTTTTTCTTGTTGATTTGTATGAATATTTATTCTGATTTTGAATTCTTTATAAGATTTTATGTATTGCAAGTGTTTTCCTCCACTCACTGTTTGCCTCTTCAACTCTCATACGACTGTCTTTTAATTAACAGAAGTTCTTAATTTTAATGAAATCTAATTTCTTTTATGATTAATTTTATTTTTCAAGTTTAACAAGTTTTTGCCTGACTCAAGGGCATGACAACATTTCCCCATGGTTTCACCTAATTTTTTTTTTTTTTAGTTGTCACAGTTAGATCTATGATCCATTTTGAATTAATTATTTTTTCTGGTGTGAGATAGGATGTCAAGGCTCACTTTTTCCCTGTGGGTATGCAATTGATTCCTCAACATTTATTGAAAAGGTCATCCTTTATTCTGTTGAATTGCAGTAGAGATTTGTCATAAATCAGGACACTACATATGTGTAGATCTATTTTTGGAATCTCTTTTCTGTACAATTGGTTTATCTTTGCTTCAATATCACATTCTCTTAATTTTTAATATTTTATAATAAACATGTTCTTCTTCAAGATTTCTTGGCGATTATATATCCTCTGCAGTTCTATATAAGTTTTAGGATTAGCTTGTCAATTTCCTATTAAAAGTCCAACTTATAAATATAAATTGTTATATGTTAGCCTCATGGTAATCACAAAGCAAAAACCTATAGTAAATGTAAAAAATATAAGGAGAAAGGAATCTAAGCATACCACTATAGAAAGTCATCAAGCCACAAATGGAGAGACAAGAGAAGAAGAAAGGGACAGAGAAATTACACAACAGCCAGAAAACAATGAACAAAATGGCAATAAGTACATACCTATCAATAATTACTTTAAATGTAAAATGGAATAAATTCACCAACCTAAGGGTATACAGAGGCTGAATGGATGAACAAAACAAGATCCATCTATGTGTTGCTTACAAGAGACTCACTTCAGACATAAGAACACATACAGACTGTAAGTTAAGGGATGGAAAATTATATGCTCTCAAAATGGAAATCAAGAGAAATCTGAGGTAGTGATACTTATATCACACAAAATTACTTTAAAACAAAGAATGTAATAAAAGGCAAAGAAGGTCATTACAGAATGATAAAAGGGTTAAACCAATAAGAGGATATAACATTTGTAAATATTTATGCATGCAACATAGGATAACCTAAATATATAAAGCAAATATTAACAGACATAAAGAGAGCTATAAACATCAATACAGCAATAATAGAAGAC
This sequence comes from Balaenoptera acutorostrata, assembly GCF_949987535.1. Taxonomy (NCBI): domain Eukaryota; kingdom Metazoa; phylum Chordata; class Mammalia; order Artiodactyla; family Balaenopteridae; genus Balaenoptera; species Balaenoptera acutorostrata. The sequence continues at coordinate 73,951,140 of NC_080085.1, forward strand.
TTTAATACTCCACTTTTATCAATGGATAGATCATCCAGACAGAAAATCAATAAGGAAACATTGGCTTTAAATAGCATGTTAGACCAAATGAATTTAATAATTACACACAGAACAGTTGATCCAAAAGCAACAGAATACACATTCTTCTCAAGTGCACATAGAACCTTCTCTAGGATATATGTTAGGACACAAAACAAGTCTTAACAAATTTGAGCAGATTGAAATCCTATCAAGCATCATTTCCAATCACAATAGTATGAAACTAGAAATAAATTACACGAAGAAAACTGGAAAATTCATAAATATGTGGAGATTAAACAACATGGCACAACCAATAGGTCAATGAAAAACATCAAAAGAGAATTAAAAAATACCTAGAGACAAATAAAAATAGAAATACAACATAACAATACCTATGGGATGCAGCAAAAGCAGTTATAAGAAGGAAGTTCATAGTAGCAAATACCTCCATCAAGAAACATGAAAAGTATAAAATAACAACCTAACTTTACAACTCGAGGAATTAGAAAAAGAACAGACAAAATGCAAAATTAGTAGAAGGAAGGAAATAAAGATCACAGCAAAAATAAATAAAATAGAGACTAAAAAGACAATAGAAAAGACAATAAAGCCAAGACCTGGTTCTTTGAAAAGATAAACAAAATCAAGAACAATTTTGCTAGATTCATAAAGAAAAATAGAGTGAGAACTCAAATAAAATCAGAAATAAAAGACAAGTTACAAGTGATACCAAAGAAATCCAAAGGATCATAAGTGACAACTACAATTATATGCCAACAAATTGGGCAACACAGAGGAAATTAATAAATTCATATTAATGTACAATCTTTAATGATCAAATTATGAAAAAATAGAAAATGTGAACAGATCAATTACTAGTAACAGATTGAGTCAGTAATCAAAAACTTCCTAACAAACAAAAGTCTAAGACCAGACAGCTTCACTGGTGAATTCTACCAAACATTCACAGATTAATACCAGACAGCTTCACTGATGAATTCTACCAAACATTCACAGATTAATACCAATCACCAATCCTTCTCAAAATCTTCCAAAAACAAACAAACAAACAAACAAGAAACCAGAAGAGGAGGAAACACTTTCATACTCATTTTACAAGGCCAGCATTACTCTGATACCCAAACCAGACAAGGACACCACTAAAAAATGAAATTACAGGCCAATATCCCCAATGAACATAGATGCAAAAAACCTCAACAAACTATTAGTGACCAAATTCAACAGTACATTAAAATGATCATAAATGATGATGAAGTGGGATTTATCTCAGGTATGCAAGGATGGTTCAACATCCACAAATCAATAAACGTGCTACCCCACATGAGCAAAATGAAGGATTAAAAATCACATGATTATATCAATAGATGCAGAAAAAAGCATCTGATAAAATTCAGCATCCACTTATGTAAAAACTCTCAACAAAGTGGGTATAGAGAGAACATACCTCAAAATAATAAAGGCCATATACGACAAGTCCACAGCTAATACAATACTCAGTGGTGAAAAGGTGAAAGCTTTAACTCTAACATCAAGAAGAAGACAAGGATGCCCACTCTTGCCACTTTTATTCAACATAGTATTGGAAGTCCTAGCCAGAGCAATTAGGCAAGAAAAAAAAAAAGACATCCAAATTGGAAAGGAAGAAGTAAAACTGTCACTATTTACAGATGACATGTGTGAAAACCCTAAAGACTGAACCAAAAACACTGTTGGAATTAATAAATGAATTAAGGAACATAACATGATTCAAAATCAACATACAGAAATTTGTGGCATTTCTATACACTAATAAGAAACTATCAGAAAGAGAAATTAAGAAAACAATCCCACATCCAATTGCATCAAAAAGAATAAAATACCTAAGAAAAAATTTAACCAAAGAGGTGAAAGACCTGCACACAAAAAACTATAAGACATTGATGAAAGAAATTGAAGAAGACACAAATAAATGGAAAGATATTCTGTGCTCATAGTTTGGAAGGATTAATATTATTAATATGTCCTTACTACTCAAAGCAGTCTGCAGATTCAACACAATACTTATCAAGATTCTGACGGCATTTTTCACAGAAATAAAACAAACAATACTAAAATCTGTATGGAACCACAAAAGACCCAGAATACCTGAAACCATGTTGAGGAAGAAGGACAAAGCTGGATGCATCATGCTCCATGATTTCAAACTATATCACAAAGCTATAGTAATCAAGACAGTACGGTACTGGCATTAAAAAATGCACATACATCAATGGAACCGAATTAAGAGCCCAGAAATAAATACATGTACATATGGACAATTGATCTACAACAATGTAGCAAAGAACTTACAACAGAGAAAGGGGAGTCTCATTAATAAAGGTGCTGGGCAAACTGGGCAGCCACATGCAAAAGAAAAAAAAAATAGACTACTAACATACACCACACACAAAAATTTACTCAAAATGGAGTAAAGACTTGAATGTAAGACCTGAAACCCTAAAATTCCTAAAAGAAAATATAGGCAGTAACCTCACTGACATTGGTCTTAGCAATGTTTTTGTGGATCTGACTCCAAAGATAAGGGAAACAAAAGCAAAAATAAACAAATGGGACTACATCAAGCTAAAAAACTTCTGCACAGTGAAGAAAACCATCAGTAAAATGAAAAGGCAACCTAATGAATGGGAGAATGTATTTATAAATTGTATGTGTGATAAGGGATTGGTACCCAAAATATATAAAGAACACATAACTCAATAGGCAAAAAACAATCTGTTTTAAAAATTGGCAGAGGATCTGTATAGATATTTTTCAAAAGAACACTGACAAATTGACTTATTTCACTAGCATAATATACCCTAGGTCCAACTAAGTTGCTGCAAATGGCAGAATTTCATTCTTTTTTATGGCTGAGTAACATTCCCCTGTATATATATATCGCATCTTCTTCATCCATTCTCCTCTTGATGAACACTTGGAATTCTTCCATATTTTGGCTATTGTACATAGTGCTGCTGTGAACATTGGGGTGCAGGTATATTTTATTTATGAAAGTATAGTTGATTTACAATATTGTGTCAGTTTCAGGTGTACAGCGAAGTGATTCCATTATTTTTTTCAGATTATATTCCATTGTAGGTTATTACGAGATACTGAATCTAATTCCCTGTGCTATATAGCAAATCCTTGTTGCTTATCTATTTTATGTATAGTAGTTTGTATCTATTAATCCCATACTCCTAACTTATCCTCCCTCCCTTACTCTCCCCTTTGGTAACCATTAGTTTGTTTTCTATGTCTGTAAATCTGTTTCTGTTTTGCATGTATCTTTTCAAAATAATGTTTTCATTTTTTCCCCAGATATATACCCAGGAGTAGAATTGCTGGATCATATGGTAGTTCTATTTTTAGTTTTTTGAGAAACCTCCATATTGTTTTCCATAGTGACTGCACCAATTTACATTCCCAACAATGGTGCACAAATGTTCCATTTCTCCACATCCTCTCCAACACTGTTATATGTAGACACTTTGTTGACAGTCATTCTGACAGCAGTAAGGTGATACCTCGTTGTTGTTTTGATTTTCATTTCACTAATAATTAGGTTAAACAGTTACCTGTTATGGTCTCGAATTGGTGTTCTTATGTGGGAGCTTCCCTATGTAGACTGAATACGTCCAGTGCCGTTGGTGGGAGGGCTGGTTTTGATGTGGATACCAGTCACTTCTTTCCTCAAGGTGTGCTGTGAGTTATCACCTTAGTAGGGGGTGTGACTGGACATAGAATGGCTAGAGGTGGTGTCGGGTGTGAGGCAGGACTTCCTCTCTGTCCAGTGGCCCTTACTGCCTTGTTGGGGACAAGGTCCAATCCCAAGTTGCTGGAGCAGAAGCCCTGAGGGTTGGGCCTGAGCTGACTCTGTTCCCTTTAAGTGTAGTTTTTCCTCTCCCCACACTGGGACCCTTGCCCTAGAGGATGGGAGTGCCGAAGCAAGTGGGGTCTGTGTGCAGAGTTCCAATTTGCTGCCTGTGCAGGAGCCCATGGCTCCACTCTGATGCAGACTCAAATGCAAGTCCCCTTTGTCACTCACAGCCAAACACTGCCCCTAGCCTCTGCAGCACCCCACCTTGTTGTAGTATCACTCTTCAGGGCTGGTGGGGCCTGCATGGACTCTCGGCATGTATTAGGAGGTGAGCTGTGGTGGAGTGGTCACTATCTTTGATCTGAGCTTGCTTCTGGGTGATGCTTGAGTAATAGCCAACAGTGGCCATGCTGCCCGACCTGGGCTCCACTCTGGGACTGGATCACCTTTGCACCCCATGTTTGAGTCTTTTCCACGGTTGTGGCTGCCCCAGATCTAGTGCCATGCTGTGGCATGGAATGAGAGGGGCCAGAGTGTTCGCTCAGCTCAGGCTGGGGTGTGGCTATGTGGTGGTAGGAAAAGTGGCAGTCTCTAGTGCAGACCTCTCCCCACGCTGCCTCGGGGGCAAGTCTTGTTGTCTCTCACAGCTGATCATTCAATGCAGCCTCCACCATTCCTGCCCTGTTGTGGAACAAATCCTCAGGGCAGATGGGACCCACATGTGGTCTTTCTGAGTGTATTAAGAGGTGAGCTGTGGTGGAATAGCTGCTGTCAGATTTCTGGGGTGCTGCTTGAGTAAGTGCTAACAATGGCCATGGCCACCTCACCTAGGTTTCTGCTCCGGGACTGGGTTGCCAATGCATCCCACGGTTGTCTTTTCTCCAGTTGTGGCCACCTCAGATCCAGTGCCGCACTGTAGCATAGAGTGAGTGGGACCAGAGCATTTTTTAAAATTTTTTTAATTCAAATATAGTTGATTTACAGTGTTGTGTTAATTTCTGCTGTACAGCAAAGTGATTCAGTTATGCATATATATATACAATTCTTTTTCATATTCTTTTCCATTATGGTTTATCACAGGATATTGAATATAGTTCCCTGTGCTATACAGCAGGACATTATTGTTTATCTATTCTATATATAATAGTTTACATCTGTTAACCCCGAACCCCCAATTCAACCACCACACACACATACTTCCCCTATGGCAACCACAAGTCTATGAGTCTGCTTCTGTTTCGTAGATAAGTTCATTTGTGTCACATTTTAGATTCCACATATAAGTGATATCGTATGGTATTTGTCTTTCTTTTTCTGACTTACTTCACTTAGTAAGATAATCTCTAGGCCCATCCATGTTCCTGCAAATGGCATTACTTCCTTCTTTTTAATGGCTGAGTAAGATTCCATTGTTTATATGTACCACATCTTTATCTATTCATCTGTCAATGAACACTTAGTTTGATTCCATGTCTTGGCTATTGTGAATAGTGCTGCTGTGAACATAGGGGTGCATTTATCTTTTCAAATTATAGTTTTGTCTGGATATATGCCCAAGAGTGGGATTGCCAGATCATATGGCAACGCTACTTTTAGGTTTTTGAGGAAACTCCATTCTGTTTTCCTTAGTGGCTGCACCAATTTACATCCCCACAAACAGTGTAGGAGGGTTCCCTTTTCTCCCTCTTCAGCATTTGTTATTTGTAGACTTTTTAATGATGGGCATTTTGACTGGTGTGAGGTGGTACCTTGTTGTAGTTTTGATTTGCATTTCTCTAATAATTAGTGATGTTGAACATCTTTTCACGTGCCTATTGCCTATCTGTATGTCTTCTTTGAAGAAATGTCTATTTAGGTCTTCTGCCCATTTTTCGACTGGGTTGTTTGTTTTTTTGTTATTGAGTTGTATGAACCGTTTGTGTATTTTGGAAATTAAGCCCTTGTTGGTTGCATCATTTGCAAATATTTTCTCCCATTCCATAGGTTGTCTTTTTGTTTTGTTTATGGTTTCCTTTGCTGTACACAAGTTTGTAAGTTTGATTAGGTCCCATTTGTTTATTTTTGTTTTTATTTCTATTGCCTTGGGAGACTGACCTAAGAAAACATTGGTACGATTGATGTCAGAGAAAGTTTTGCCTATGTTCTCTTCTAGGAGCTTTATGGTGTCATGTCTTATATTTAAGTCTTTAAGCCATTTTGAGTTTATTTTTGTGTGTGGTGTGAGGGTGTGTTCTAACTTCATTGATTTACATGCAGTTGTCCAACTTTCCCAACACCACTTGCCAAAGAGACTGTCTTTTCTCCATTGTATGCTCTTGCATCCTTTGTTTATAGATTAATTGAACATAGTGTGTGGGTTTATTTTGGGACCAGAGCATTTGTTCATCTTGTGCTGGGGCACATGGCAAGGCTGTCACGGGAACCTGGCAGCCTCTAGGACAGCCCCTCTCTGCCCTGCCTCAGGGGCTAGCCAGCATGTATAATCCTTACAGTGAAGCCCAGGCTTCCCACAGCCCTTCTATTTGTCCCAGCAGACCTCCAACCAGGCAAGAGGGTTCTTCTCCTCCATGTTGGACCCCAGGATTGGGGTGCCCATTATTTGACTTGAACTGCTCACTCCACAGAGCAAGTATGTGCCCATGTAATCTCACTTTTAATCAGAGTCCTTTCCCAGGGTGAAGGTCCTGACCTGATTACATTTCTTTCCTTCCTGTATGATTACATGTGTATCTTTCTTACAACCTTGGTTGTATAGGAATCCTTCTGCCAGTTTCCAATTAGTTTTCAATGAGAATTATTCCACATGTAGATGTATTTTTGATGTGTTCATGCGGGAAGGTGAAATCCTTGTCTTCTTACTCTGCCATTTTGATCCCTCCTCCTCCTTTGATTTTTTAGATGACCCATTGATTATTCAAGAGCATGTTGTTTTATCTCCATGTTTTGTGTTTTTTTCCCATTTCATTCTTGTGATTGATTTGTAGCTTCATACCTTTGTGGTTGGAGAAGATGTTTGATATGATTTCAAGCTTCTTGATTTCTTCTACCTCATCCAATCTGCTGTTGAACCCTCTAGTGTATTTTTCAGTTCAGTTATAATTTCTGCTTGGCATTTTCTTATATTTTCTATCTCTTTTTGAAGTTCTTACTGTGTTTGTCCACTCTACTCCTGAGTTTGGTAAGCATTTTTGTGATCATTACTTTAAATTCTTTATCAGGTAGATTGCTTATCTTCACTTTGTTTAGTTCTTTTTCTGATGTTTTGTCTTGTTCTTTCATTTGGAACATATTTTTTTGTCTCCTCATTTTGCCTAATTCTCTGTTTCCATGTATTAGGTAAATCAGCTATCTCTCACAGTCTTAAAGGGGTGGCCTCACATAAGAGATGTCCTGTGGGGCTCAGAAGTGCAATCCCACCCAGCCACCAAAGCCAGCACTCAAGGGTGTCCCCTATGTGGACTGTTGTGATGGGGCTGTGACTGCTGCTGCGTGAGGCTATGGCACACTGTTGCTTGGGGTTGGCCACCAGAACAGCTGCACAGCCTGGCCATGATGGCTGTTGGGTTCTGGTGTGTGGCTGTGGGCTCTGGCTGTTGCAGCTGCTGAGCTCTGGTGGCTGGGGCTGGACCCCAAAGTAGCTGTGGGGCTTGGATGTCATTGCTGCTGGGTACTGTTGTGCAGGGTTTTTACCTGGCCAGCTGTGAGGCCCGGCCAAGGCACAGTTTAGATGAAGATTTTCAAAATGGCACCTACCAGTACAGGTATTAGCAAGGTTGCCTGAGATCACAAAAATGACTCCTGCAAGTGTCTCAGTCCCCAGGGAACATCACAACTGGTTTCTGCCTCTCTGGCAGACATTTCAAGATTAGTAAGTGTGTACCCTTCACCTATAGTCCATACACCTTTCAATCTGGTGTTTTGTGCTGGATTCGGGTCAAGTGAGTTTGTGTTCAAGCCCTTTAAGAGTGGTTTTCTGTTCCCTGTAGTTCTATAGTTTTCCCCATTGGCTTTCAAAGCCAGATGTTTTAGGGGCTCATCTCTCCAGTGCAAGGTCTAAGGTTTGGGGAGCCTGATGTATAGCTCAAATTCCTCAGTTTTCAGGGAAAACAATCATACCTTTGTGATTCTTCCCAATTGTGTATTGCCACAGCTGGGGTGTGGTTTTTCCTTGGCATGACTGTATCTCTGTTTCTCCTACATGTCTTGATGCTATCCTTTTTACACCTTGTGGTGGAGACTCTGTTCATCCTGTTTTCAGGCTCCTTTCAGAGGGAATTATTCCACATGTAGTTGGAGATTTTTGTGTGTGTGTGTCCATGGGAAAAGGTGAGTTCAGGATCTTCTTATGCTGACATTTTGAATCCTCCTGATTAGCACCTTTCATCAATCAGCTATTAATTTTATTAAGGGAATGCATCTTTTTTCCTCTAGCTACTTTTAAGATTTTTTTCTTTTTGTTACTTTTTTTTAAACATCTTTATTGGAGTATAATTGCTTTACAATGGTGTGTTTGTTAGTTTCTGCTTTATAACAAAGTGAATCAGTTATACATATACATATGTCCCCATATCTCTTCCCTCTTGTGTCTCCCTCCCTCCCACCCTCCCTATCCCACCCCTCTAGGTGGTCACAAAGCACCGAGCTGATCTCCCTGTGCTATGTGGCTTTTTCTCACTAGCTATCTATTTTACGTTTGGTAGTGTATATATGTCCATGCCACTCTCTCACTTTGTCCCAGCTTACCCTTCCCCCTCCCCATATCCTCAAGTCCATTCTCTAGTAGGTCTGTGTCTTTATTCCTGTCTTGCCCCTAAGTTCTTCATGACCTTTTTTTTTTCTTCGATTCCATATATATGTGTTAGCATACGGTATTTGTTTTTCTCTTTCTGACTTACTTCACTCTGTATGACAGTCTCTAGGTCCATCCACCTCACAACAAATAACTCAATTTCGTTTCTTTTTATGGCTGAGTAATATTCCATTGTATATATGTGCCACCGGTTTAACTATATTGTGCCTAGGTAACGTCTTTCTTTGGGGTTTTCTGAGTTCCTAGAAGCTGTTAGATAATGTGTTTCATGAGTTTTGGAAAGATTCTTGGCAATAATATCTTTAAATATTTTTTCTGTTACATTTTCTTTTATCCTCTCTTTCTTGTATATTAAAATTTGTGTGTCTCACTTTCGGTTCTGAAGAACCTAGGGGCAGGACAGGAATAAAGATGCAGACGTAGAGAATGGTCTTCTTTCATTCTTCTTTTCTTTCCATTTTTTATCTCTGTTTCAGTTTGGGTATTTTTTATTAGCTTGTCTTTATAGCTTACTAATCACTTTTTCTATTGTGTCCTGTCTGCTGTTAGTCCAGTCCAATGAATTCTTAATTTCAGATTTGTATTTTTCAGTTGTAGAATGTCAATTTGATTTTTCAAAAAGTATCATATAACCAGCACTTTTGTTTTGTTTTACTGAGATATAATTAGCAGATTATATTAGCTTCAGGCATACAACATAATGATTCAATATTTGTATATATTGCAAAATGGCCACCACAGTAAGTACATCCATCACCATACAAAGTTACAAATTGTTTTTCTTATTAGAACTTTTAAGATCTACTCTCTTAGTAACTTTCAAATATACAATACAGTGTTATTAACCATAGTCACCAAGCTGTACATTACATCCACATGACTATTTTATAGTTGAAAGTTTTTACATTTTACTCACTCTCCACCTCTGCCTCTGGCAACCACCAATTTCTTCTCTGTTCTCTGTATTCATGAGCTTGTTGTTGTTGTTGCTGCTTCAGATTAGACATATAAGTGAGATCAGATAGTATTTGTCTTTTCTCTGTCTGACATTTCATTTAGCATAATGCTCTCAAGGCCCCTCCAAGTTGTTGCAAATGGCAAGATTGCCTTTTTTTATGGCTGAATCATTCATATATATGAATCATATGTATATATTACATTTTCTTTATCAACTCATCCATCAGTGGATACTTAGTTTGCTTTCATATCTTGGCTATTATAAATAATGCCACAATGAACATGGGATTGCATATACCTTTTTGTTAGTATTTTAATTTTCTTTGGAGAAACCCAGAAGTGGAATTGCTGGATCATATGGTAGTTCTATTTTTAGTTTTTTGAGAAACCTCCATACTGTTTTCCATAGTGGTTGCACCAATTTGCATTCTTACCAACAGTGCACAAATATTGCCTTTTCTCCACATCCTCACCAGCATTTGTCATCTCTTGTCTTTTTGATAATAGCCATTCTATCAGGAGTGAGGTGACATCTCATTGTGGTTGTGTACCAGTTGGCCATTTGTATGTCTTCTTTAGAACATTATTTTTTAATAGATTCCAATTCTCTGATGAATTTTTCCATATTTTCATCCATTTTGTCCATCTTTTAATCTATTTTCTTAAGTCTGTTAATTATAAATTTTACAGTCCTCGTCAGCTAACTCCAACATTCAGATGATCTGTGATCATGTTATTGTTTATTTTTTCCCATGATTATAAGACAAATAATCCTGCCTCTGTCTACTAGTGTTTTATTGTATGTCAAACATTGTATATAAAATGATGATATCACTCATCAGAGGTGATTCTCTCTTTCCTTGGAAGATAGGGTAAGAAGCTAATTACATAAATAAAATAAGAAATTGATATAAGTTGGGTTTGTGCTATAGTTTTAGTAAGATTGAGTTCATCTCTGGTTTATTCCTGTTCCTTAGGAGTTCCCTTGTTTTTTGTTTTTTGTTTTTGGCAGCTTTTAGAAAATTTACTAACATTGATCGATCTACTCCTGAGGGTCAATCCCTGCTGGGACAACATTGTATCAGCCAGTATGCCACTGATATTAGGGGGAAACTCCAAAAGTTACAATTAAGAGAAAGTATAGTTCAGTGGTAGAGCATTTGACTGGAAAAGTTACAATTAGGCCCACAAACCCCTATGCCCCAACTCCTAGAGGTGGCCTTTGGGGGTATTTAATAATTGAGATCAAGAAGAAGAGGAAGGAGAACCCAATGTGAAAACAGGAAGGCCAGGGCTCATGCTAAACTGATGGCCATACCTGTCATCCATGCCTTGCCACCTCAGGGCAACCCAAGGGGACCAAGGAAGTTTAACCATCCATTTGGAGTTAAAATGGAGTTGCCTTTGTGTTTTGATTGAAAGTCTGTCAAGTCTCTGTCTCCTCAACCCAAAAAGAGTGACAGAAATTCTCTTTTGCCCATTGGAGGTTTTGAGTTTAGTTATTTAGTCTCCTGTATCATACAGCTTCAAAATCTGTCAGATATCTTGAAGGGGAGATTGGCTATGTGTTTGTAGTAAACAACTCCCAAACAGGACTTTATCTCTTAAGTATCAGGAGATATCAGGAACTTTTTCTCTGCCCATTTAGAAGCTTCAAGCCCATGCCCCAAGCCAACTAAATTTGCAGGGAACTCAGCAATTTCCTGAGGGGAAAACAAGCTTCCAGTTTCCAATTCACATGCCAATATTGCACAAGCACTATAAGATCTTCTAGTTTCTCTTTGTCCAATAAATTCCCTTTACCATGGCCAAGCTCAACCCTCATCCCACACCCAGAAGTGGCTGGTGATCATCAACTCTCTTAGGAAGAGCTCTTCCCTCTCTAGAATTTCTTATCCTTGCTGCTCACATTCCTCCTCCATGTCTTATTACTATGCAAATAATATTTTATTAAAATAAATGATTTACACAGAATCCCATCACTCCAATAGGTTACAATGTTCGTTCTTTCAGAGCACATTCCAGGCATTGTCAATATGTTAACATAGAATTCTGATTGTAATTATTTTAGCCTTTGAAAAAGTTTTATTTAAATAACTATGGCTCATATGACAAGGGTCCACTTTTTACTAAACTCACATCCTGTGCTCATTTCTTCACCTAAACCTATGGTGTTGCTACATCTCAGAATTCAAAGGAGACAGGATAAAAAAGAAAGGCTGATCCTGGTGTTTCAGTGGGTGGGGGCCCCAACCCCCAACCGTGGACTGGTACCAGTCTGCGGCCTGTTAGGAACCAGACTGCACAGCAGGAGGTGAGCGGTGGGCGAGCAAGCAAAGCTTCATCTGCTCCTCCCCATCATTCCCCATCACTCGCATTACTGCCTGAACCATCTCCCCCACACCTCAGTCCGTGGAAAATTTGTCTTCCACGAAACCAGTCCCTGGTGCCAAAAAGATTGGTGACTGCTGGAATATATCCTCTAGTGGGTTCCTAGAGAAGACACAATGAGAGATAGTTTTTTGAATCATTGAATGTCTGAAAATATCTTTTTAAAATACCTTCGTATTTGATTGAGTCCATTTATAAAATTCCAGGTTGAAAAACATTTTCATTCTGATTATTATTATTATAGTTATTGCTCTATTGTCTTCTTTCTTTCAGTTTTGCTACTGAAAACTCTGATACTAATTTGATTATAAATTTTTTGTATGCAGCTTATTTTGGGGGTAAGGTTAGTGGGCATAGAGGAGAAATTTTAGAATCATTACTGGGGTTTGGCTTTCATCAGCATCTGGGCCTGTTTGGGGTTAGACATCCTATTTCAAGCAAACAAGCCAGGCAGGAGTATGTGGCAGTTGATGTAGGAAGCTTTGGTAAAACACAATCATTCTATCTTCCAGGTCATTTCCATATACTATCTGCCTCAGTCTGGACTGAGAGTTCCTCTTTGATGCAAAAAGCACTTATAAATTTCTATCCTCTAAAATCTGTTGATGCTTGTTTTATGACTTAGTATATGATCTATCCTGAAGAATGTTTCATGTGCACTTGAAAAGAATGTGTATTCTGCTGCTCTTACATGTAATGTCCCATAGATATTTATTAAGTCCAGTGGGTCTATTGTGTCGCTTAAGACTACTGTTGCCTTACTGATTTTTCTGTCTGGATGATCTCTTCATTGATGTCAGTGGGGTGTGAAAGTCTCCTACTATTATTGTGTTATTGTCAGTTTCTCCCTTTATGTCTGTTAGTATTTGCTTTATATATTTAGGTGCTCCTGTATTGGGTGCATATATGTTATCAAGTTAATATCCCCTTCTTATATTGATCTCTTTATCATTATATTAAGTCCTTCTTTGTCTTTTGTTACAGCCTTTGTTTTAAAGTCTATTTTGTGTGATAGGAGTATTACTACTGCTACCTTATTTTTGTTTCAGTTTGTATGAAATATCTTTTTCCATCCCTTCACCCATGACATTTTGCACAGAACTAGAACAAGTAATCCTAAAATTTACGTAGAACTGCAGAAGACCTTGAATTGCAAAAGCAATCTTAAAAAAATGAAGAAAGCTGCAGTTATCATGCTCCCTGACTTCAGACTTTACTGCAAAGCTACAGTAATCAGAAGAGTATGGTACTGGCATAAAAACAGACACATAGATTAGTAGAGCAGAATAGAGAGCCTAGAAATAAACCCACACACTATGTTCGATTAATCTATAAACAAAGGATGCAAGAATATACACTGGAGAAAAGACAGTCTCTTCAACAAGTGGTGCTAGGAAAACTGGACAGCCACATGTAAAACAATGAGATTAGAATATTTCCTCATACCATATACAAGAATAAACTCAAAATGGTTTAAAGACCTAAATATAAGAACATAAACCATAAAAACTCCTGGAAGAGAACATGGGCAGGACCCTTTGACAAATCATAGCAATATTTTTGAGGATCAGTCTCCTAAGCCAAAAGAAACAAAAGCAAAAATAAACAAATGGGACCTAATTAAACTTTAAAGGTTTTGCACAGCAAAGGAAACCATCAACAAAACAAGAAGTCAACCTATGGAACGGGAGAAAATATTTGCAAATTATGTGACCAACAAGGGGTTAATATCCAAAATATACAAACAGCACATACAACTCAATATCAAAAAAAGAAACAACCTAATCAAAAAATGGGCAGAAGACCTGAATAGTCATTTTTTCCAAAGAAGCCATATAGATGGCTAACAGGCACATGAAAAGATGCTCAACATTGCTAATTACTACAGAAATGTAAATCAAAGCAACAATGAAATATCACCTCACTCCTGTCAGAATTGCTATCATCAAACAGTCTACAAATAACAAATGTTGGTGAGGATGTGGAGAAAGGGAACCCTTATTCACTGTTGGTGGGAATGTAAATTGGTGCAGCCACTGTGGAAAACAGTATGGAGGTTGCTAAAAAATCTAAAAATTAAACTAACATATGATCCAGAGATTTCATACTCCTGAGTATGTATATATGCAGAATTAAAACACTAATTCAAAAAATACATACACCCCAATGTTTATAGCAGCACTATTTGCAATAGCCAAGATATTGAAGCAACACAAGTGCCCATCAACAGACAAATGGATTAAGAAGATGTGGTATGTATGTACACACACACGCACACATACACATGATAGAATATTACTCAGCTATAAAAAAGAATGAAATTCTGCCATTTGCAGCAATGTGGATGGACCTAGATAATATTATGTTAAGTGAAATACGTCAGACAGAGAAAGACAAATACTTTATGATATCACTTATATGTGGAATCTAAAAAGTAACATAAGTGAATGTATATGCAAAACAGAAACAGACTCACAGATATAGAAAACAAACTTGTGTTTCCCAAAAGAGAAAGGGAAGGAGGGAACAAATTAGGAGTATGGGATTAACAGATACAAACTACTATGTATAAAATAGACAAGCAAGAAATATGTACTGTATAACATAGAGAATTAGAGCCATTATCTTGTAATAAGCAATAATGGAGTATAGTAGGCAAACATAGTGAATCACTATGTTGTAGACCTGAAACTAACATAATATTATAAATCAACGATACTGCAATAAAAAAGGAAAAGGACACACTAATAATACTGATGAAAAATCAATATACCAGAGTCAAAAATATGCCCTGGCTGTTAAGGTTCAAGAGTACTCTTTCAAATAAGTGAAACATGTCTATAGGTCAGGCTGCCCCCCTTAAAGCTATCTTTTGTCTGTTTAAATATAGATTAGGGCAGTGTTTCTCAAACTGTGTTACAGGAGTTCCTACATCAGAGTTATGAGATTATTTTGTAAAAGTTCAGATTCCTGGGCCATGTCCCAAATGTATTTATTCAGAATATCTTAATATTTTCATAGGAATCTGTATTTAACATGCCCTCCCAGGTGGTTCTTATGCACATTATGATCTGAGACCCACAAGCTTAGGGGAAAATGTTCCTTCTTTCTTTATGTGCGACCCTGACAAGGCTCTCATACCCTTTGAGGCTATTTCCTCACCTGAAAATTGAAAATAACATCTATATTGCATGGTTATACAAAGAACTAAGTGAGGTAAGTATTTAGGAAATTGCTAGCACATAATAGGTACTCAATCTACATTAATTTTTTTCTCCTTCCTGATCCACCTCAGCAATTTATTACATTGACTATTTCTTCCTAAACCCAATTCATTCCAACTCAAAAATCAAAATATGTTGTGAATACTTCAAGGCAACTAAAAATATTTCTGATGAAAAGTATCACCCCCTTTCTTCACTGCCCCCAAATCCAAGAGCATTGAAATTTCAAAAAGAAAAAAAAAAAAGTTAGGAGAAATATTTTCCACAAATATCCTGATACATTTTCCTGGGTCTTCAAATCTCTAAATAAATCAAACATGATACTTTTATGGACAAAGTAAATAATGCATACAATATTTCTAGGTTCCTGTACTGAGTGACTTCATTTATAAAGAATGCTATAAAATATACAAATTTATGTATATGTTCCTATGTTTCTCCCACTCTCCTGAAAAGCATTTATGGTTTTTATTTCAATATTTCTGGAAATTTTATATCTACATTAAGGCCTCATTTCAGAAAATATTAAGCACCCCATTTAGCCACTTGTTAGTTTTCACAGCAAACAATGGGTTATTCATTTAGCACTTCTGAATTGTAGATGTTTCCAGCAGTTAATTAGAGTAGGGAGGCCTGAGCCAAGGGAATTGGATTAGCTAATGAAGAGGTCTTTGTCTCCTCTGGTATTGATAATGGTCCTTGGAGTCTCCAAGAAAATTACTCAGTAGCACTGGTTAGATAGTAATGTTGGCAATTACCTACAGGGCTTTACATGCTCACCATCGAATGGTGGGGATGTTCAGCTGGGTGAGGTTAAGCAGTAACTGTAGAAGCAAAAGCACTCTATTCCATTGGCAATCCCTTGAGACTCTTAATGCCAGTCTCTAGCTAATGATAATGTTTTTGTAGAGCTCTGCTTTTTTAAAAAAATGGCTACAAGATTTATTTTTAAATGAGAAATAAGAAACAGAAGATAAACATCAAATCATCTCATAAATATAAAAACAAAGCCTTGGTTATATTTGGAAAGCTCTCATACTTGAAGCAAAGGAAAAAGCATTTTAAAATCTGTGTAAATAGGTGTGTTTTTATTTTATTTATTTATACACACACACAGACTATTGAATGAGTGGAAATTAATAAAAAATGTCAAAATATTAACAGTGGCCATTTCAGGTAATATCATTACAGAGAAGTATTTCATACTAGTAAAGAGTCAAGGTAAAAGAGCTGAAAATACCCCCTTTGAAGGGCAGCCCCTTTAGCTTATTTGATGGAACTCTAGCTCGTTCCTAAAAGAAGCTGAACTACCTAAACTTCTCCATACATAAGCCTATGAAAAGCTATCAAAACCCTCCCAAGATGGAGTCAGGAATGACTATTCCTGTGACCATGACACTAGAGTTGGAATTGTGGGGGGAGGAAGAGGTATAAAAAATTAGGAGGGAGAGAAATCAAAACGAAAGGGAATTCGCAGATATCCATATGCAGTGACTTTGAATGAACTGAAAGACAACCCCCAATATTAATGTTTTGTACCTTTCTCTGAACTGCAAGTCTATTTGATCTGCTAATGAGCAGGACTATCTTCTAGATGTCCCAAAACATAAGGAAAGGGTTATACTCATTTCAGTTATGGATAGAACCCACATACTCTCTCTTCACTGTGAGTCTATAACCTGAAACCTGGTAAATGAGTATCACTAATAGATTTTAGGACCAACAAGACCAAGAAAAAATTCACCTAATTAAAGTGCAAACAATGTCCAGTTCTTGCATTGATCATATGCTCATAGAATTTTTTGGTTTGGTTTGGTTTGTGCTATCAGAATTGGGTAACTAAACTGTACCAGCAATAATAGTACTATTTATTTTTGTCACTCATATGGCACTTCATCAGCAACAGAAAATGAATTACTCTTGACTGTCGTTAGGGGCCCTGGCTGAGCCTAAATGATAGTGTCTGGGCTCACTGATGCACTGATCATCTTTTTGCATGTGGAAAGAGCCTAGGAAAGGGAGGTCTGCTTGAAGGACTTGCTGAGTGGATGGAAGAGGAGAAGAACATGGAGGGGAATGCCTGACATTTATTCTCCAGCCTGGATTCATATACTATGTTTAAGCCCTAGAGAGAGTGGAGATCTAGCATCAAGGTGAAAGAAGTTTTTTGAGATAAAGGGCTTAAGCAGAGCTACCTCGGTGATTAAGCAATAATGTGCAACTCAAATTGTAGAGAGAGGAATATTCCCAATTCTGAGCAGAACATAGCATGGCCCTGATTCACTTAGGACTGAAGGAAGTGTAATGTTGTTTTAGCACCTTGAGGACTGCAGCTTCTGTCTGCTGTGTTCTACCAAGCATTTGCCTCAAATTTAGTAGGTCTAAGCCTGACATTACAAGTGAGGAAACAGGACTGAGGAGCCTGACACTAGATAGGGCTGGAGGAGCATAAAATGGAACAGAAGCTGAGGAGCCTGACCTATGACCACACTCTAGGAGGTGCCAGGCCCATTCACTGGAGAGAAAAGATCCACATGACTTTATCTTGGCCAGGCATTGACCTCTGCATTTCCAGAACACTGCCTATAATGGGACTAGAAATCCTCCGGGTGGTTGCTTTTATGAGGAAGAGTTTCTACGTGGCTTTCAGGACTCCATGCCTCCAATGGCAGATGGTTCATTAGAGCCCTACAAGGTCAAATGTACTTATGTTTCAGTAGCTGTACTCAATTCTGTTGCAATATTCTGATATACATTGGGATTCCTCAGAGAAGAAAACATTTAAATTAAATTAAATTAAATTAAAATACCCCCCAAATATCCTAAATTACAAAAGGAAAAGAAGAAATTACTAAGAGTAAAGAAAGAAATCATTGTCATAATGACACAAAATTTGTTCTGCTAAATCAAAGTCCTTAGACTAAAATTCAAAGCTTATTATAAGATTCCATAATAAATGAAAGGGAGCATAATTGATTTTATGTCTATAGTCCAAACCAGATATAATAAATTATCTACAATTCAATCTTCAGCTCTAATTGTCAATCTCACTAAATGACACACTATATATTTGCCATAGGACTCAACAATTTCAACTATAATAAGAGTTACTAAATTAGAGACCAGACTTTTGAAGGAGGGTATAATTATTCCAATGTTTTTTTTTCCTTTGGCAAGTCCCATTTGACCTATATTAAGATAAAGTAAAGTTGAATGGAGCCTGATTATGATTTATAATACTTCTTATCACAGTGTTACCTATAAAATTCCAATTCCAAACATTATTGAAAATACAAATTCTATTCGGTAGGCTGTTGAAAAATACTCTGTTATGATAGATTTGGCTAACATGTTCTATTCAGTGCCTCTTTTTAAATTTTTTTTAAAGATTTTTCTTTTCCTTTTTTAAAATTTTTATTATTTTTTTAACATCTTTATTGGAGTATAATTGCTTTACAATGGTGTGTTTGTTAGTTTCTGCTTTATAACAAAGTGAATCAGTTATACATATACATATGTCTCCATATCTCTTCCCTCTTGGATCTCCCTCCCTCCCACCCTCCCTATCCCACCCCTCTAGGTGGTCACAAAGCACCGAGCTGATCTCCCTGTGCTATGCAGCTGCTTCCCACTACCTATTTTAAGTTTGGTAGTGTATATATGTCCATGCCACTCTCTCACTTTGTCCCAGCTTACCCTTCCCCCTCCCCGTATCCTCAAGTCCATTCTCTAGTAGGTCTGTGTCTTTATTCCCATCTTGCAGTGCCTCCTTCAACAGCTTTCCAGCCTCAATTTCCATTCCTCTTCAAAGGAACACAGTACAGCCTTACTTGGTGCTCCATGATACCTGAAAGGTCCAGCCCTCACACATAGATGATGCATACAAGCCCTCAATCATATCCGGTTGCCTCCCAGAATCCAGGTATGAAATTTCATTAATAACATTCTATGTAGACATACAAATACTCATTAAAAAGCTTTGTAATAACATTTCTTGGGCTTAAATGGATTTTTGAGCTGGACATATTCCCATTTACAAATTTCATTACTTGTGTGTCTCCTCATTATAAATGGGGCCTGCCTCACCAACAAGCCCTAGAGGCTGTGCTATGCAACAAGCACTTCCTTTAATGTCACCAGGCCACTCTTTTCTAGATAAAGCCTTAGCCACACTTACTCATGCTTCCCGGAACCTCTGGACTATATCAGCTTTTAGACATACTTTAATAAAACAATTGCTAGCTGCATAGTAGGCCTTATTGGACATGAAGCTCATTGGTCCTAAACCAGTAACACTCTGGATGCAGTTGTCCATCATGCCTTGAGTCATGATGGCAGTGTCCCACCAGCTTGACACAGCCACAGAAACCTCCTGGCTAAAATAAAATGACATATTTAGGGTAAAGCCAGATCTGAGCCATCTGGCATTTTTGTTTGTGGGAGAAAATGATTTCTTCTTGTCTTCAGTGCCTTGACCAAGGCTATGATGCTAGAGGAGATCACCCTTCTCCTGGAGCCATCAGCCACTTGCAGGGGTGGGACATGTTGGGGAATAAGAAAAGGAGTTTGTAAATTTAAATATGGTAGAGTCACTATCACAAGTGATAGAGTCCACTGGAGACAGCTGTTTTCTATCCCTTCATGGGGACATCCCTGACCAAGTATGGAACCAAGGGTCAGCTCAATTAGCTGAACTACAAGCTATTGTTTTAGTACCAGAAAATGCTTTGGGTATCCATGGTCCTTGTCCACACCTTTTATTGACTCCTGAGCTGTGCTAATGGGTTAGTCTCCTAGAAAAACAGCATTATAAAATGTATTGTCTCTTCCTAATACACAGTGAAAAATGATTCATATTTCAAACTACCTTCTGACAAAATACAAAATGCTAGGCTCTTGAATAAAGGACTCAATAAAATTTCCACAGTTTCAGTCTTGTCCCATCCCATTAAAAATGAGGCTAGATTGAAAGCAAAGGTGAATACTATTAAACATGATCCTCTAATAATAAATTCTAAAGGGGTTTGAGCTTTATTTTTGATAACACATTAATTATATATTACCCATGAATAACAAAACTAAAATTAAAACTCCACCAGGATTAAAGTTTTACTATCCCTCTCTACCCCAAAGGCCACCCCCCAGCAATATAACTTGTACAATCTGCCAATTAGGTCTGGGCTCCTTTGGGGGTGTCAAGACCCCCTGCACCTCCATAGTGACTCTTCATAGAATAATATAAGTTCCTTAAAATTTTTTATTTAAATTGTGATAAAATGGAACATGAAATTTACCATCTTAACCATTTTAAGTGTATAGTTCAGTAGTGTTACGTATATTGTTATAAAACAAGTCTCCATACCTTTTTCACCTTGCAAAACTGAAACTCTACACACATTAAAAAAACACTTCCCCTTTCCCCCTCTCCCAGACCCTAGAAATCACCAGGGGCCTTCTGTTTATGTTCAATCTCTATGAATTTGACTACTTTATCCCATATAAGTGGAATCATACTGTATTTGTCTTTTTGTGACTAGATTATTTCACATAGCATAATGTTCTCAAGATTCATCCTTCTTGTATATGTGACAAGATTTCCTTCTTTTGTAAGGCTGAATCATATCCCATTGCATATATATATAATACATTTTCTTTATATATTCATCTGTCAGTAGACATTTGGGTTGCTTCCACCTCTTGGCTATTGTGAATAATGCTACAATGAACATGGGTATGCAAATATCTTGTTGAGATCCTGCTTTCAATTATTTTGGTTAAATACCCATACATGGGATTGCTGGATCGTATGGTAGTTCTAGTTTTAATTTTTTGAGGAATGTTTGTACTGTTTTCATAGCAGATGCACCATTTTATATACCATTAACAGTGCATGAGGGTTCCAATTTCTCCACATTCTTGCCAACACTTGTTATTTTCTGTTTGTTTGTTTGTCAGTCTTTGATAGTGGCTATCCTAATAAGGCAATATCTCACTGTGGTTTTGATTTGCATATCTCTAATGGTTAGTGATGTTGAACATCTTTTCATATGCTTGTTGTTGGCCATTTGTATATCTTCTTCATAGCCCATATTTTAATGAGGTTATTTTTGTTGTTGTTGAGTCGCATGAGTTCTTTTTATATTCTAGATATTAACCCCTTATCAGATATATGATTTGCAAATATATTCTCCCATTTCATAGTTTGCCTTTTCATTCTGTTGTTTCCTTTGATAAGCAGCTTTTAAGTTTGATGTAGTTCCATTTGTCTATTTTTTGTTGTTGCTGTTGCCTATGCTTTTGGTGTCATATCCAAGAAATCATTTCTAAATCCAATGTCATAAAGTTTTTCTCCTATGTTTTCTTGTAAGAGTTTTATACTTTTAGGCCTTATGTTTAGGTGTTTAAGCCATTTTGAGTTAATTTTTGCATATGATATAAGGTAAGTGTACAACTTCTTTCTTTCAGATGTAGATATCTAGTTTTCCCAACACCATTTGTTGGGAGCCCATTGTATATTGGCACCCTTGTGAAAGACCATTTGACCATATATATGAGGATTAATTTCTGGGCTCTTTATTTTGCTTCATTGGTATATATGTCTGATTTTATGCCAATATGACACTGTTTTGATTACTGTAGCTTTATAGTGAGTTTTGAAATCAAGAATTGTGAGTCCTCAAACTTTCTTCTTCAAGATTGTTTTGGCTGTCTGGAATCCTTTGAGATTCCATATGAATTGTAGAATTTTTTTCTATTTCTACAGAAAATGACATTGAGATTTAATAGGAATTGCATTGAATCTATAGATTGCTTTCAGTAGTATGAGGGTTAATTTTATTTGTCAACCTGACTGGGCCATAGGGTGCCCAGATATTTTGTCAAACATTATTCTGGGTATATTTGTGAGGGTATTTGTGGATGAAATTAATATTTTGAACTGTTTGAGTAGAGTAGGTTGCCCCTTCTAATATGGGTGAGACTCACCCAGTCAGTTGAAGACTTGAATAGAACAAAAAGGCTGAGAAAGGGGGAACTCCTCCTGCCTGACTCCCTTTGATCTGGGACAGCATTTTTTTTCCTGCCTTCAGACTAAAACTAAAATACTGGCTCTTGGGAAAGTGACCACGATGGTAGAGTAGGAAGATCCTGAACTCACCTCTTCCCACAAGCACACCAAAATTGCAACTATTTGCAGAGCAATTATCCATGACAGTGACCTGAAGACTAGAAGAAAAGATCTTCTTCAGCTAAAGATAAAGAAGGAACCACGATGAGACAAGTAGGAGAGGTGGAAACATAATATGGTCAAGACCAATACCCCTGGGTAGGCGACCCACAGTTGCAATTGCTGAGGTTCTCCTAAAGAGTGAGGAGTCTGAGCCTCACATCGAGCTCCCCAGCCTGGGGGTCCTGCACTGGGAAGACAAACCCCCAGATATTCGGCATTGAAGGCCAATGGGGCTTACTTTCAGGACAGACAGAGGGCTGTGGGAAAGAGACTCCACTCTTTTTTTTTAAATAGATCTTTATTGGAGTATAATTGCTTCACAATACTCTGTTAGTCTCTTGTACACCAAAATGAATCAGTCATATGCATACAAATGTCTCCATATCCCCTCCGTCTTGAGCCTCCCTCCCATTCTCCTTATCCCACCACTCCAGGTTATTGCAAAGCACCGAGCTGATCTCCCTGTGCTATGTTGCTACTTCCCACTAGCTAACTGTTTTACATTCGGTAGTGTATATATGTTGATGTTACTCTCACTTTGCCCAGCTTCCCCCTCCCACCCTGTGCCCTCAAGTCCATTCTCTATGTCTACATCTTTATTCCTGCCCTGCAACTACGTTCATCAAGACCTTTTTTTTTTTTAGGTTCCATATATATGTGTTATCATATGGTATTTGTTTTTCTCTTTCTGACTTACTTCACTCTGTATGACAGACTCCATCCACCTCACTACAAATAACTCAATTTCATTCCTTTTTATGGTTGAGTAATATTCCATTGCATATATGTGCCACATCGTCTTTATCCATTCCTCTGTTGATGGACATTTAGGTTGCTTCCATGTCCTGGCTATTGTAAATAATGCTGCAGTGAACATTTTGGTACATGACTCTTTTTGAATTATGGTTTTCTCAGGGTATATGCACAGTAGTAGGATTGCTGGGTCATATGGTAGTTCTATTTTTTGTTTTTTAAGGAACCTCCACACTGTTTTCCATAGTGTTTGCATCAATTTACATTCCCACCAACAGTGTAGGCGGGTTCCCTTTCACCACACCCTTGCCAGCATTTATTGTTTCTAGATTTTTTGGTAATAGCCATTCTGATTTGTGTGAGGTGATACCTCACTGTAATTTTGATTTGCATTTCTCTAATAATTAGTGATGTTGAGCATCTTTTCATGTGCCTCTTGACCATCTGTATGTCTTCTTTGGTGAAATGTCTATTTAGGTCTTCTGCCCATTTTTAATTGGATTGTTTGTTTTTCTGATATTGAGCTCCATGAGCTGTTTGTATATTTTCGAGACTAATCTTTTGTCTGTTGTTTCATTTGCAAATATTTTCTCCCATTCTGAGGGTTGTCTTTTTGTCTTGTTTATGGTTTCCTTTGCTATTCAAAAGCTTTTAAGTTTAATTAAGTCCCATTTGTTTATTTTTGCTTTTATTTCTGTTATTCTAGGAGGTGGGTCAAAAAGGATCTTCCTGTGGTTTATGTCAAAGAGTGTTTCTCTTATGTTTTCCTCTAAGAGTTTCATAGTGTCTGCTCTTACATTTAGGTCTTTAATCCATTTTGAGTTTATTTTTGTGTATGGTGTTAGGAAGTGTTCTAATTTCACTCTTTTACATGTAGCTGCCCAGTTTTCCCAGCACCATGTATTGAATAGGATATCTTTTCTGCATTGTATGTTCTTGCCTTCTTTGTCATAAACTAGGTGACCATATGTGCATGGGTTTATCTCTGGGCATTCTATCCTGTACCATTGATCTATATTTCTGTTTTTGTTCCAGTACCATACCATCTTGATTACTGTAGCTTTGTGGTACAGTTTGAAGTTGGGGAGCCTGATTCCACCAACTCCGTTTTTCTTTCTCAAGATTGCTTTGGTTTTTCGGGGTCTTTTGTGTTTCCATACGAATTGTAAAATTTTTTGTTCTAATTCTGTGAAGAATGCCATTGGTAGTTTGATAGGGATTACATTGAATCTGTAGATTGCTTTGGGTAGTGTAGTCATTTTCACAATGTTGATTCTTCCAATCCAAATATATTTCTCCATCTGTTATGTCATCTTTGATTTCTATCATCAGTGTTTTATAGCTTTCTGAGTGCAAGTCTTTCCCCTACTTAGGCAGGTTTATTCCTAGGTATTTTATTCTTTTTGTTGTGTTGGTAAATGGGATTTTTTCCTTAATTTCTCTTTTTGAGTTTTCATTGTTGGTGTATAGGAATGCCAGTGATTTCTGTGCATTAATTTTGTATCTTGCAACCTTACCAAATTCATTGATTAGTTCTACTAGTTGGTGAGAGTGGACATCCTTGTGTTATTCCTGATCTTAGTGGAAATGCTTTCATTTTTTCATCATTGAGAATGATGCTTGCTGTGGGTTTGTCCTATATGAGCTCTATTATGTTGAGGTAGGTTCCCTCTATGCCCATTTTCTGGAGAGTTTTTACCACAAATGGGTGTTGAATTTTGTCAAAAACTTTTTCTGCATCTATTGAGATGATCATGTGGTTTTTATTCGTTAATTTGTTAATTTGGTGTATCACATTGACTGATTTGCATATATTGAAGAATCCTTGCATCTCTGGGATAAATCCCACTTGATCGTAGTGTATGATCCATTTAATGTGTTGTTGCATTCTGTTTGCTACTATTTTGTTGAGGATTTTTGCATCTATGTTCATTAGTGATATTGGTCTATAATTTTCTTTCTTTGTGATATCTTTTTCTGGTTTTGGTATTTGGGTGATGGTAGCTTCATAGAATGAATTCGGGAGTGCTTCTCCCTCTGCAATATTTTGGAAGAGTTTGAGAAGGATAGGTGTTAGCTCTTCTCTCAACGTTTGATAGAATTCGCCTGTGAAGCCATCTGGTCCTGGACTTTTGTTTGTTGGAAGATTTTTAATTACAGTTTCAATTTCACTACTTGTGATAAGTCTGTTTATATTCTCTAATTCTTCCTGGTTCAGTCTTGAAAAATTGTACCTTTCCAAGAATTTGTCCATTTCTTTGTGGTTGTGCATTTTATTGACATATAGTTGTTTGCAGTAGTCTTTTAATGTCTGTATTTCTGCAGTGTCAGTTGTGATTTCTCCTTTTTCATTTCTTATTTTATTGATTTGCTTCCTCTCCCTTTTTTTCTTGATGAGTCTAGCTAAGTATTTATCAATTTTGTTTATCTTCTCAAAGAACCAAATTTTAGTTTTATTGATCTTTGCTATTGTTTTCTTCTTTTCTATTTCATTTATTTCTGCTCTGATCTTTATGATTTCTTTCCTTCTACTGACTTTGGCGTTTCTTTGTTCTTCTTTCTGTAGTTGTTTTAAGTAGAGGGTTAGATTGTTTATTTGAGATTTTTCTTGTTTCTTGAGGTGAGATTGAAATGCTATAAACTTCCCTCTTAGAACTGCTTTTGCTGCATCCCATAGGTTTTGCATTGTCATGTTTTCGTTTTCATTTGTTTCTATGTATTTTTTTAATTTCTTCTTTGATTTCTTCAGTGATCTCTTGGTTATTTAGTAGTGCACTGTTTAGCCTCCATGTATTTGTGTTTTTTACAGTTTTTTTCCTGTAATTGGTTTCCAGTCTCATAGTGCTGTGGTCAGAAAAGATGCTTGATATGATTTCAATTTTCTTAAATTTTCTGAGGCTTGATTTGTGGCCCAAGATGTGATCTATCCTGGAGAATATTCCATGTGCACTTGAGAAGAAAGTGTATTCTGCCACTTTTGGGTGGAATGTTCTACAAATATCAATTAAATCTATCTGGTCTATTGTGTCATTTAAAGCTTGTGTTTCCTTATGTATTTTCTGTTTGGGTGATCTGTCCTTTGGTGTAAGTGGGGTGTTAAAGTCCCCTACTATTATTGTGTTAATGTCGACTTCTCATTTCATGGTTGTTAGCATTTGCCTTATGCATTGAGGTGCTCTATGTTGGGTGCATAAACATTTATAATTGTTATATCTTCTTCTTGGATTGATCCCTTGATCATTATGTAGTGTCCCTCCTTATCTCTTGTAACAGTCTTTATTTTAACGTCTATTTTTTCTGATATGGATATTGCTACTCCAGCTTTCTTTGGATTTCCATTTGCATGGAATATCTTTTTCCATCCCTTCACTTTCAGCCTGTATGTGTCCCTAGCTCTGAAGTGAGTCTCTTGTAGATAGCATATATATAGGTCTTGTTTTTGTATCCATTCAGCCAGTCTGTGTCTTTTGGTTGAGGCATTTAATCCATTTACATTCAAGGTTATTATCAATATGTATGTTCCTATTACCATTTTCTTAATTGTTTTGAGTTCGTTTTTGTGGGTCTTTTTCTTCTCTTGTGTTTCCCACCTAGAGAAGTTTCTTTAGCATTTGTTGTAAAGCTGATTTGGTGGTGCTGAACTCTCTTAGCTTTTGCTTGTCCGAACAGGTTTTGATTTCTCTGTCAAATCTGAATGAGTTCACAGCTGGGTAATCTTGGTTGTAGGTTTTTGTCTTTCACCACTTTAAGGATATCCTACCACTCCCTTCTGGCCTGCAGAGTTTCTGCTGAAAAATCAGCTGAATACCTTATGGGGATTCCTTTGTATGTCATTTTTTGTTTTTCCCGTGCTGCTTTTAATGTTTTTTCTTTGAATTTAAGTTTTGTTACTTTGGTTAATATGTGTCTTTATGTGTTTTTCCTACGGTTTATCCTGTATGGAACTCTCTGTGCTTCCTGGACTTGGGTGAATATTTCCTTTCCCATATTTGGGAAGTTTTCGACTATAAACTCTTCAAATATTTTCTCAGACCCTTCTTTTTCTCTTCTTCTTCTCGGAAGCCTATAATTTGAATATTGGTGCATTTAGTGTTGTCCCAGAAGTCTCTGAGATTGTCTTCAATTCTTTTCATACTTTTTTCTTTATTCTGTTCCTCAGCCGTTATTTCCACCATTTTGTCTTCCAGTTCACTTATTCATTCTTCTGCCTCACTTATTCTATTATTGATTCCTTCTAATGTATTTTTCACTTCAGTTATTGTGTTGTTCACCTCTGTCTTTTTTTTTAACATCTTTATTGGAGTATAATTTATTTACAATGGTGTGTTAGTTTCTGCTTTACAACAAAGTGAATCAGTTATACATATACATATGTCCCCATATCTCTTCCCTCTTGCATCTCCCTCCCTATCACCCTCCTTATCCCACCACTCTAGGTGGTCAGAAAGCACCGAGCTGATCTCCCTTGCTATACGGCTGCTTCCCACTAGCTATCTATTTTACGTTTGGTAGTGTATATAAGTCCATGCCACTCTCTCACTTTGTCCCAGCGTACGCTTCCCCCTCCCCATATCCTCAAGTCCATTCTCTAGTAGGTTTGCATCCTTATTCCTGTCTTGCCCCTAGGTTCTTCATGACCACTTTTTTTTTTCAGATTCCATACATAGGTGTGAGCATACGATATTTGTTTTTCTCTTTCTGACTTACTTCACTCTGTATGACAGACTCTAGGTCTATCCACCTCACTACAAATAACTCAATTTCGTTTCTTTTTAAGGCTGAGTAATATTCCATTGTATACATGTGCCACACCTTCTTTATCCATTCATTTGTTGATGGACACTTGGGTCGCTTCCATGTCCTGGCAGTTGTAAATAGAGCTGCAATGAATATTGTGGTACATGACTCTTTTTGAATTATGGTTTTCTCAGAGTAAATGCTCAGTAGTGGGATTGCTGGGTCGTATGGTATTTCTATTTTCAGATTTTCAAGGAACGTCCATACTGTTCTCCATAGTGGCTGTATCAATTTACATTCCCACCAGCAGTGCAAGAGGGTTCCCTTTTCTCCACAGCCTCTCCAGCATTTATTGTTTGTAGATGTTATGCTGATGGCCATTCTGACCAGTGTGAGATGATATCTCATTGTAGTTTTGATTTGCATTACGATAATGATTAATGATGTTGACCATTCTTTCATGAGTCTGTTGGCAATCTGTATATCTTCTTTGGATAAATGTCTATTTAGGTCTTCTGC
This sequence comes from Balaenoptera acutorostrata, assembly GCF_949987535.1. NCBI lineage: Eukaryota > Metazoa > Chordata > Mammalia > Artiodactyla > Balaenopteridae > Balaenoptera > Balaenoptera acutorostrata. The sequence goes on from NC_080085.1 coordinate 73,979,639, forward strand.
CCATTTTTGGATTGGGTTGTTTGTTTTTTTGATATTGAGCTGCATGAGCTGCTTGTAACTTTTGGAGATTAATCCTTTGTCATTATCTTCATTTGCAAATATTTTATCCCATTCCGATGGTTGTCTTTTCATCTTGTTTACAGTTTCCTTTGCTGTGCAAAAGCTTTTAAGTTTCATTAGGTCCCACTTGATTTTTTTGTTTTTATTTCCATTTCTACAGGAGGTGGGACAAAAAGGATCATGCTGTGATTCATGTCATAGAGTGTTCTGCCTATGTTTTCCTCTAAGAGTTTGATGGGGTCTGGCCTTACACTTAGGTCTTTAATCCAGTTTGAGTTTATTTTTATGTATGGCGTTAGAGAGTGTTCTAATTTCATAATTTTACATGTACCTGTCCAGTTTTCCCAGCACCACTTATTGAAGAGACTGTCTTTTCTCCACTGTATATGCTTGCATCCTTTATCAAAGATAAGGTGACCATATGTGCGTGGGTTTATCTCTGGGCTTTCTATCCTGTTCCATTGATCTATATTTCTGTTTTTGTGCCAGTACCATACTGTCTTGATAGCTTTGTAGTATAGTCTGAAGCCAGGGAGCCTGATTCCTCCAGCTCCAGTTTCGTTCTCAAGATTGCTTTGGCTATTCGGGGTCTTTTGTGTTTCCATACAAATTGTGAAATTTTTTGTTCTAGTTCTGTGAAAAATGCCAGTGGTTGTTTGATAGGGATTGCCTTGAATCTATAGATTGCTTTGGGTAGTAGAGTCATTTTCACAATGTTGATTCTTCCAATCCAAGAACATGGTATATTTCTCCATCTATTTGTATCATCTTTAATTTCTTTCATCAGTGTCTTATAATTTTCTGCATACAGGTCTTTTGTCTCCTTAGGTAGGTTTATTCCTAGATATCTTATTCTTTTTGTTGCAATGGTAAATGCAATTGTTTTCTTAATTTCAGTTTCAGATTTTTCATCATTATTGTATAGGAATGCCAGAGATTTCTGTGCATTAATTTTGTATCCTGCTACTTTACCAAATTCATTGATTAGCTCTAGTATTTTTCTGGTAGCATCTTTAGGATTCTCTATGTATAGTATCATGTCATCTGCAAACAGTGACAGCTTTACCTCTTCTTTTCCGGTTTGGATTCCTTTTATTTCTTTTTCTTCCCTGATTGCTGTGACTAAAACTTCCAAAACTTTGTTGAATAAAGTGGTGAGAGTGGGCAACCTTGTATTGTTCCTGATCTTAGTGGAAATGGTTTCACTTTTTCACAATTGAGGACGATGTTGGCTGTAGGTTTGTCATATATGGCCTTTAATATGTTGAGGAAAGTTCCCTCTATGCCTACTTTCTGCCTGGCTTTTATCATAAATGGGTGTTGAATTTTGTCTAAAGCTTTTTCTGCATCTATTGAGATGATCATATGGTTCTTCTCCTTCAATTCGTTAATATGGTGTATCACGTTGATTGATTTGCGTATATTGAAGAATCCTTGCATTCCTGGAATAAACCCCACTTGATCGTGGTGTATGATCCTTTTAATGTGCTGTTGGATTCTGTTTGCTAGTGTTTTTTTGAGGATTTTTGCGTCCATGATCATCAGTGATATTGGCCTGTAGTTTTCTTTCTTTGTGACATCTTTGTCTGGTTTTGGTATCAGTGTGATGGTGGCCTCGTAGAATGAGTTGGGCAGTGTTCCTCCCTCTGCGATATTTTGGAAGAGTTTGAGAAGGATAGGTGTTAGCTCTTCTCTGAATGTTTGATAGAAATCGCCTGTGAAGCCATCTGGTCCTGGGCTATTGTTTGTTGGAAGATTTTTAATCACTGTTTCAATTTCATTGCTTGTGAATGGTCTCTTCATATTTTCTATTTCTTCCTGGTTCAGTCTCGGCAGGTTGTGCATTTCTAAGAATTTGTCCATTTCTTCCAGGTTGTCCATTTTATTGTCATAGAGTTGCTTGTAGTAATCTCTCATGATCGTTTGTATTTCTGCAGTGTCAGTTGTTACTTCTCCTTTTTCATTTCTATTCTATTGATTTGAGTCTTCTCCCTTTTTTTCTTGATGAGTCTGGTTAATGGTTTATCAATTTTTTTTATCTTCTCAAAGAAGCAGCTTTTAGTTTTATTGATCTTTGCTATCATTTCCTTCATTTCTTTGTCATTTAATTCTGATATGATCTTTAGGATTTCTTTCCTTCTGCGAACTTTGTTTTTTTTTTTTTTTTTTTTGTTCTTTCTCTAACTGCTTTAGCTGTAAGGTTAGGTTTTTTATTCGACATGTTTTTTGTTTTTTAAGGTCGGCTTATATTGTTATAAACTTCCCTCTTAGAACTGCTTTTGCTGCATCCCATAAGTTTTTGGTAATCGTTTTTACATTGTCATTTGTTTCTAGGTATTTTTTAATTTCCTCTTTGATTTCTTTAGTGATCTCTTGGTTATTAAGTAGTGTATTGTTTAGCCTCCATGTGTTTGCATTTTTCACAGGTTTTTTTTCCTGTAATTGATATCTAGTCTCAGAGCGTTGTGGTCGGAAAAGATACTTGATACGATTTCAATTTTCTTAAGTTTACCAAGGCTTGATTTGTGATGCAACATATGATCTATCCTGGAGAACGTTCCATGAGCACTCGAGAAGAATGTGTATTCTGTTGTTTTTTAATGGAATGTCCTATATATATCAATTAAGTCTATCTTGTTTAATGTATCATTTCAAGCTTGTGTTTCCTTATTTATTTCCTTTTTGATGATCTATCCATTGGTGAAAGTGGAGTGTTAAAGTCCCCTACTATGATTGTGTTACTGTCAATTTCCCCTTTTATGGCTGTTTGTATTTGCCTTATGTATTGAGGTGCTCCTATGTTGGGTGCATAAATATTTACAATTGTTATATATTCTTCTTGGCTTGATCCCTTGATCATTATGTAGTGTCCTTCTTTGTGTCTTGTAATAGTCTTTCTTTTAAAGTCCATTTTTTCTGATATGAGAATTGCTACTCCAGCTTTCTTTTGATTTCCATTTGCATGGAATATCTTTTTCCATCCCCTCACTTTCAGTCTGTATGTGTCCTTAGGTCTGAAGTGGGTCTCTTGTAGACAGCATATATACGGGTCTTGTTTTTGTATATATTCACCCAATCTATGTCTTTTGGTGGGAGCATTTAATCCATTTACATTGAAGGTAATTTTTGATATGTATGTCACTATTACCATTTTCTTAATTGTTTTGGGTTTATTATTGTTGGTCTTTTCCTTCTCTTGTGTTTCCTGCCTAGAGAAGTTCCTTTAGCCTTTGTTGTAAAGCTGGTTTTATGGTGTTGAATTCTCTTAGTTTTTGTTTGTCTGTAAACGTTTTAATTTCTCTGTCAAATCTAAATGAGATCCTTGCTGGGTAGAGTAATCTTGGTTGTAGATTTTTCTCCTTCATCACTTTAAATATGTCCTGCCACTCCCTTCTGGCTTGCAGAGTTTCTGCTGAAAGTTCAGCTGTTAACCTTATGGGGATTCCCTTCTGTGTTATTTGTTGTTTTTCCCTTGCTGCTTTTTTTTTTAATATTTATTTATTTATTTATTTATTTATGGCTGTGTTGGGTCTTCGTTTCTGTGCGAGGGCTTTCTCTAGTTGTGGCAAGCGGGGGCCACTCTTCATCGCGGTGCGCGGGCCTCTCACTATCGTGGCCTCTCTTGTTGCGGAGCACAGGCTCCAGATGCGCAGGCTCAGTAATTGTGGCTCACGGGCCTAGTTGCTCCGTGGCATGTGGGATCCTCCCAGACCAGGGCTCGAACCCGTGTTCCCTGCATTGGCAGGCGGATTCTCAACCACTTCGCCACCAGGGAAGCCCTCCCTTGCTGCTTTTAATATTTTTTCTTTGTATTTAATTTTTGATAGTTTGATTAATATGTGTCTTGGTGTGTTTCTCCTATGATTTATCCTGTATGGGACTCTCTGTGCTTCTTGGACTTGATTAACTATTTCTTTTCCCATATAAGGGAAGTTTTCAACTATAATCTCTTCAAATATTTTCTCAGTTCCTTTCTTTTTCTCTTCTTTTCTGGGACCCATATAATTCGAATGTTGTTGCATTTAATGTTGTCTCAGAGGTCTCTGAGACTGTCCTCAATTCTTTTCATTATTTTTTCTCTTTTCTGCTCTGCAGTAGTTATTTCCACTATTTTATCTTCCAGGTCACTTGTCTTTTCTTCTGCCTCAGGTATTCTGCTTTTGATCCCTTTGAGAAAATTTTTAATTTCATTTATTGTGTTGTTCATCACTGTTTGTTTGTTCTTTAGTTCTTCTAGGTCCTTGTTAAACGTTTCTTGTATTTTCTCCATTCTTTTTCCAAGATTTTGGATCATCTTTACTATCATTATTCTGAATTCTTTTTCAGGTAGACTGCCTATTTCCTCTTCATTTGTTAGGTCTGGTGGGTTTTTGCCTTGTTCCTTCATCTGCTGTGTGTTTCTCTGTCTTCTCATTTTGCTTAACTTACTGGGTTTAGGGTCTCTTTTTTGCAGGCTGCAGGTTCGTATTTCCCATTGTTTTGATGTCTTTTGCTAAGGTTGGTTCAGTGAGTTGTGTAGGCTTCCTGGTGGAAGGCACTAGTGCCTGTGTTCTGGTGGATGAGGTTGGATCTTGTCCTTCTGGTGGGCAGGTCCACGTCTGGTGGTGTGTTTGGGGGTGTCTGTGGCCTTATTATGGTTTTAGGCAGCCTCTGTGCTAATGGATGGGGTTGTGTTCCTGTGTTGCTAGTTTTTTGGCATAGTGTGTCCAGCACTGTGGCATGCTTGTCGTTGAGTGGAGCTGGGTCTTGGCGTTGAGATGGAGATCCCTGGGAGATTTTTGCAGTTTGATATTAAATGGATCTGGGAGGTCTCTTGTGGACCAGTGTCCTGCACTTGGCTCTCCCACTACAGTGGCACAACCCTGATGCCTGGCTGGAGCACCAAGAGCCTGTCCTCCACTCGGCTCAGAATAAAAGGGAGGAAAGAAAGAAAGAAAGATGAAGATAAAATAAAATAAATTAAAATAAAGTTATTAAAATAAAAAATAATTATTAAGAAAAAAAATTTTAACAAAAAAAACCAAAACAACAACAACAAAAATAAAAGCAGAGACAACCCTAGGACAAATGGTAAAAGCAAAGCTATACAGACAAAATCACACACAGAAGCATACACATACACACTCAGAAAAAGAGAAAAAGTTAAATATATATATATATATATATATATATATATATATATATATATATATATATCATTGCTTCCAAAATCCACCTCCTCAATTTGGGATAACTTTTGTCTCTTCAGGTATTCCACAGATAAAGGGTACATGAAGTTGATTGTGGACATTTAATCCACTGCTCCTGAGGCTGCTGGGAGAGATCTCCCTTTCTCTTTTTTGTTTGCACAGCTCCCAGGGTTCAGCTTTGGATTTGCACCCACCTCTTCGTGTAGGTCGCCTGAGGGCGTTTGGTCTTCGCTCAGACAGGACAGGGTTAAAGGAGCAGCTGATTCGGGGGCTCTGGCTCGCTCAGGCCAGGGGGAGGGAGGGGTATGGAGTGCGGGGTGAGCCTGCGGCAGCAGAGGCTGGCGTGACGTTACACCAGCCTGAGGCACGCCGTGCGTTCTCCCGGGGAAGTTGTCCCTGGATCACGAGACCCTGGCAGTGGCGGGCTGCACAGGCTCCTGGGAGGGGAGGTGTGGATAGTGACCTGTGCTTGCACACAGGCTTCTTTGTGGCGGCAGCAACAGCCTTAGCATTTCGTGCCTGTCTTTGTGCTCTGCGCTGGTAGCCACGGCTCACGCCTGTCTCTGGAGCTCTTTTAAATGGCACTCTTAATCCCCTCTCCTCGCGCACCAGGAAACAAAGAGGCAAGAAAAAGTCTCTTCGCTGTTCAGCAGCTCCAGACCTTTTCCCGGACTCCCTCCCAGCTAGCTGTGGTGCACTAGCCCCTTCAGGCTGTATTCATGCAGCCAACCCCAGTCCTCTCCCTGGGATCTGACCTCCGAAGTCCGAGCTTCAGCTCCCAGCCCCCACCTGTCCCGGCAGGTGAGCAGACAAGCCTCTCGGGCTGCTGAGTGCTGGTCCTCTGTGCGGGAATCTCTCCACTTTGCCCTCCGCACCCCTGTTGCTGCGCTCTCCTCCATGGCTCTGAAGCTTCCCTCCTCTGCCTTCTGCAGTCTCCGCCCATGAAGGGGCTTCCGAGTGTGTGGAAACCTTTCCTCCTTCACAGATCCCTCCCACATGTGCAGGTCCCATCCCTATTTTTTTGTTTCTGGTTTTTCTTTTTTCTTTTGCCCTACCCAGGTACATGGCAAGTTTCTTGCCTTTTGGGAGATCTGAGGTCTTCTGCCGGCGTTCAGTAGTTGTTCTGTAGGAGCTGTTCCACATGTAGATGTATTTCTGATGTATTTGTGGGGAGGAAGGTGATCTCCACATCTTACTCTTCCGCCATCTTGAAGCCTTCCCCCATCTGTTTTTTTTTTTCTTTAGTTCTTCTAGATCTTTGTTAAACATTTCTTGTATTTTCTCAATCTGTGCCTTCATACTATTTCCAAGATTCTGGATCATCTTTACTATCATTACTCTGAATTTTTTTTCAGGTAGATTGCCTATTTCTTCTTCATTTATTTGGTCTCATAGATTTTTCCTTGTTCCTTCATCTGTGACATAATGTTTTGCTCTCTCATTTTTTTTTTTTAATGAGTGGGATTGTGTTCCTGTCTTACAGGTTGTTTGGCCTGAGGCTTCCAACACTGGAGTTTGTATGCTATTGGGTAGAGCTGGGTCTTGGTGCTGAGATGAGGACCTCCATGAGACCTCACTCCAATGAATATTCCCTGGGGTCTGAGGTTCTCCGTTAATCCAGTGGTTTGGACTCTGACCTCCCATTGTAGGAGCTTCAGCCTGACCCCCACTTCATGAACCAAGATCTGCAAGCCACGTGGGGTGGAAAAAAAAAGAGAGAACAATAAGAAAGTAAAAAATAAAATTAGACTAGGAAACTAACAGATATGTTAGAAAGAATATAAAAATAAAAATATAGATGAATGAACAACTGGAAGGTACAACAGTACCACAATAGTAAAAATGAGGAGGAGGGAAAAGAAAAAAAATTGGGGAAAAGGACTTGGCTGTGGAGAGCAGGGCCTAAGCAAGGGCAAGATTTGGGCAGTGGGCAGGGCCTATTCTTAGGACCCATAAATCTGGAAAAGGTCCTGGGGGCTGTAGGGGGTGGTGCTTAGGCTCAATGGAACAGAAGGTGCCCAGGCGTGCCCCCTACCCCCGGTCTCAGGGGACGGGGGACCTCACCTGGGAGCCCAGCAGGCTTCCTGGGCTAGAGTGGGCGGGGAAAATGCCCTCTGCTCCTCTCCCGCTCCTCCTTCAGTCCAGTGGACCCCTCCTGTCTGCCTCTCCTGTTCTCCCCTCAGCCTCCATCCTATGCCCCCAGGACCAATGTGGCTGGCGGGTGAGGGGGGCCTTGGAGGGCAGGGGGCCGGCTTGGGAGCTCAGCAGGTTCCCCGGGCCCGAGTGGGAGGGGCAATCACCCTCTGCTCTTCTCCCACTCCTCCCAGAGGGCCTCTCCCGCCTGCCTCTCCTGATCTCCCTGGCCTCAGGGGTGCCGATCCAGTCTGGCCTCCACTTCTGCTCCCTTCTTAGTCCCCCATGTCTTACTGGTTCACTTGGGGGTTCCTCCCTTCTCCTTGGTTGTCAGCGTCCCCCACCAGTGGCTGGCAGGCACCTTAGTTGTGGGGAGATGCTAACCCAGCGTCTTCCCACACCGCCATCTTTCGAGACGCCACTCTTAAAGGGTGCACACAAAATCTCACACACTCTGATATCCAGGGCAGAAACAGTAATTTGAAAGGAGCCTGGATCAGACGCACTTGCTGATTTTGGAGAGCCTCCTGGAGAGGCAGGAAGCAATTGAAACTCACCCTGGTGACATAGATGCTGGCAACAGCCATTTGGGAGCTCATCCCACCACAAGGACACTGGTGCTGGCAAGCACAATTTTGGAATTCTCCCTCTAGCTTATTAGTGCCAGGACCCTGCCCCACCCACCAACCAATCAGCACCAGTCCTGGGACACCCAGGCCAGACAGCTAGCTGGGTGGGGACATGGCCCCACCCATAAGTAGGCCATCTGCTTTTTAACCCCTGAGGCCCCAGCCACCCTAGAACCTGGCCCCAACCCACCAGAGGGCCCAGGACTTGGCCCCACTCACCGATGGGAAAGCAGTAACCCCAGTACCTGGTTTCACCCACCAGGGGGTGGGCATCAGCTCCGGGATCACCTGTGCCCCAATCCTGCCCACTTGCACTTGTAGGCTAGCACCAACACAGGGACTCCCAAGGCCCTGCAACCAGAGACTCCGTGACACAACTCCACCTACCAGTGGGCTGGCAGTAGCCCCAAGAGTCCCTGGACCATGGCACTGTCTGCCAGCAGGCCTACACTAGTTCTGGAAACTCCAGGCCCCAAAGTCAGAGACACCCCAGGACCTGGCTCCACTCACCAGTGGGCTGGCACTACCCCTGGGACCCAGCCCAACCACCAGTGGACCCCACCATCAGCAGCCTGATACTAGCTCCAGACATCCCAGCCTTACAGCCAGCCATCCCTGGACACAGCTCCACCCAGAAATGGGCCAGCACTAGCCCCAGAACCCCCAGGGGCTAATTGACCAATGACATCATTGAAGTCCCTATCCCTACCTTTCCCTTTTGCCCAAGAACTGGGCAATATGATAAGAATGCCCACACTCCCTCTGGCTCTTGGTACTGACAGAATCTGGTTTTTCCACCCCGGCCCCACTCCTAACCACAGTAAAAACCCAAAGACATCAACTCCCCTCCTTACTCTTGTCACTCCACATTGAATCTGAGCCCTTCTCTTTGGGGGATCTTTTTGCTGTTTACTATGTGAATAATAACTTTATTTCCCATCTATAGGTTCCTATGTGTCATTCATCCTGACACACATAATTCTTGCATGTGGGCTGCCCAGAATCCAGCAGTGGATGCCAGGCACCCAAATATAATTGACAGAATCAGACTGCCTGTGTGGTGATAAGGGCTCCTTATAGTCTTCTAAGAGAGTGGACTCACATCTCTGATTCTTCAGAGCTGACCATCCTTAACGCAAAACAACCTTTCTCTAATATTGATCATGTCTCAAACTTAACATTTTTGTATAATTTTTATAGACTAATTACTTACGGATGAGGATGGGAAATAGTGAAATGAATGGAGGAAGAATTCTGTTCTGATACACCAAGAAGACCATCCTTTGAAACTCGTGGGAGACAGTCTGCTAGCCTTTCTTCCCAGAGGCGATATCCTCCTAATATCACCATGTAGTGTAGGGATCATGATCTATATTTATATGGGGACTTTCATAATGTTTTAGCCTTCTGTGAGTTTGGCAGGGGATGAACAGAGGGATTATCAGCTCAAGAGCCTTCCTCCTAGGGCGCAAGAGTGGGTGGGTATGAAATCTACATTTGTGAGTGACATTTATTCGCAGAGGAAGTGGTAATAGCTGAGCCGAGTTGATGACAATGAAGACTGAAAACATGAGTTGAGTGCTAGAGACACTGTAAAAGAATCTTCTTAAAGTGTGTACTGACTGAATTTGGGGTTTAAAGAAGGGTCAAAGATGACACAGAGGTGTTAAAGCTTACAAGCCCAGGAAGAAGTCAGAAGGATAATCAGGCTTTGTCTACAGGGAAAATGAATTCATTTTTGGACTTACTGAATGTGAAGTATCTAAGGAACATCCAAACAGAGATGCTCAGCAGGTAGTTGGAAATGCTGTACAGGGCCTGAAAGCACAATCTGTGGTTATGAAATGTCAGTCCACATGATAGGTGTCCATAATCTCACCATGAGGGACTTGCTTTCTACTATGCCAATTCTTAAAGCAGATCCTAGATAGGACATGGTTGCTTAATTAATGCTCCGAGGAAGAAAATGATGAGGGCGAATATTTACTCTCCTGAACAAAAAAGATTTATTCTCGAAATTAACATCGAACGTATTTCTCATGCAGAACTGCAGAGAACCAGCTACTACATTTCCATGATTATCTGGGGGCGCTGTAGTAAGTTAAATGCCACAATGTGATCTCCTAGCTAATGCTGAAATTATTTCTTAGGTTTGGTTTGCACAAGGTATAATTTCTTAGGTTTGAAGTTGTTTTGGGAAACATTGCTGTCTCTCATTGGTCAAAGGTAGTTGCTGGGACCAGGAGAAATAACACTATCAAATGTTGCAATTTTTTCCTATGAATTTCATCTTGCAGTGTTTTACACAAGTCCTGAACCAAAAAAAAGGGGGGGAGGAGAATTAATAATGAAAATATTCGCAGCCACATGGCAATAGTCTTTTGACTGAAGCACATTTGCTACTACATAGCTAAATTCATCCTTTGAAATTTTAATTTCCTGTGAATGACACTGCACTCCTCCCCAAGATTAGAGAGGGCTGGCTGTAGCCAGTGCACACGTCAGTGTGCATGCAACTTTCAAACCTCCCCTTTTTCATTGCTTTCTGAGTAGCCTGGCTATTCTCTTCCAAGACAGAGAAAAATGATTCCCTGGAAATGGAACTTCCTCATCTCTATGCGGCCAAGAGCTCATATTCATTTTCTCAGCCTCTCATAGCTTCAGAAAAGATAGTTATTGCTAGCATAGACTATTCCTGGAGCCAGAAATGCTATGGTTAGGGCACTTCATCAACCAAATCACAGTTGTTCTGCCTTCCCATAAGTGATATGCAGCCATCTTTACCTCCTATTAGATCGCTTCAGGAAAAAGAGTTTGCTATAACTAAATTGTTTCATACAATTTCATACAATTGTTTAGATTCTAAACAAGAATCTTTACTTGTCTAGAGCTTTGGCTTGTAACAAGTCTTTCTCTTCCAGTATGGTGATGCACAACACACCTGGAGCCCCAGCCAATACAACAAAACATCCAGGTTTTCATTTCTCTCTCTATGTAAGATTGCACCAAAAAAGATTTTTAAACATTGAAAATTACACTCTCTCACTTACTTTCGTCTTGTCTTTCCTCCTAAGGATTTAAATAAAACTCATCCCACACAATTTGGAGGAAACAGGAAACAGCTTAATGTAGCTTCTGTATTCTTGCATTATATGTTGGTGAATATATATGCTTAAATATATTCAGTAGGCATGCACACTCAAAACTTTACAGGTACTCAAACTTAAAAATGGAATAGATACTCTTTGTCTCTTTTGAGACACACAACCTTGCACCCACAAATTAGAGATGGTGTTAATTCAGGTCTATGTAATGTAGTAAGAAGAGTTCTCAATGGGGAATTTCCAAGTTAATGTCTCTTCCCACCCAGTGGGAGCAACTCTTTCTTACTGGAATGTCACTAAAATGTGAAAAGATGGGAGAGAAACAGATTGATAATATAATCACTAAATCCTGAGACCTTAACTTTCTCAAAACATGCAACACAACAACTACAGCAACAAAAAAAACTGTTTCTCAAAGATATTTGGAGAAATGCCTAATTCCAAGGCTAGGATAGGGTAGACACAAGATAAACCTGGAACATCTTGTTATACCAAAAATATAATAATGATATTTTTATTTTATTGGGAGTATGTCACAAGGATGCTTGAAAAGGCTTCCACTGGCCAAATCTGAGACAATATGAGCACCAAAATAATTAAGTAAACCATTAATAAAAATAAAAATTCATGAGTCTACACTGATAAAAATAGATAAATATATAAATTAAAATGGGATAAGGGCTCTTTCTTAAACTAGAATTCTGAGGGTTAGCTGGTAAATGTAAGAGGGACTACTACAGTTGAAAAGTCATTTTACATCAATCATAGTAAAGTTTGGATTATGCAAGAATCATCAATGGAGGCTGGATCTTGAGAGAAATTACGATGAGGAGTAGGATATTTGCATGATCTTAAAGTGACTCCTCACAGACCGCTTACTAGTTGCAAAGGAGAAAAAAAAAAAACCCAGTAATTATACCAGGGAGAAATCAGGCAACACCTTACTTAACTCGATGAGCAAAGGTCAAAGAAAGGCTGTGGAACCGTTCCAGATTAAAGAAGCCTAACAAGATATGACAACTATATGTGATACCACATGCTAGACTAGATCCTCAGTTGGAGGAGAGCAATGCTATAAAAGATACTTTTGGGTCAATTGACAACATTGGAATATGAAAGATACATTAGATAGAAGTATGCACTTATATTTTTAGAACCATGATGAATATAACTTACCCCTGAAGAGTTTTTAAAATATTGTGAAATTATCTATATGTATATCAATATCTATCTATTCTCTCTCTCTCTCTCTTTTTATTGAGAGAGAACACAAATACAAAGCAAAAGGGGTAAAATATTAACAATAGATACATCTGAGTAAAGAGTGTCCAGGTGTTCTTTGTTTTATTCTTTGCTTACCTTTAAGTATGAATTCCCAAATAAAAATGATTAAGAATTGGTTCCTAATACGAAAATCCAGTATGCAAATAGAATTTCCCCTTCCATCTTGATGGTTGGTTTGCCAATAAGGTATAGATGGTAGAGGCCAATCGAGTCTGTAGTGGCTTGGAACTGTGGCCTAAGGTTAAGTCCAAGATGACTTCATTCCCAAAGTTGCAAAGGCTTGGTAAGTTTCAGAAGGCCTTGGAAGGAGACTGGAGAAGACTAAAGAATGTGGATGGATTTTATAATATTGTTGGAAAACTCACTTATTGTTATTAGTGACAAGACATTGCTTAGAAATTGTTGTACTATATGACTTTTTTATTAACTTACATAAATTGTTTATATGTGTATGTATATGTATGTATACATACACAAATATGAATAGCTAATCATAAATGTGTTTGTAATGTCAGGTATATGCATCTGGTAGTGCCTGACAACCTAAAAAATGAAGTGTAAAACTGAAATTCCTGATAACGTCCTAGATGGAAGCAAAACTGAGAGAAAAATTTTGTAATTGCACGTTCAAATTGTGTTATTCTCTTCACAAAAATTAGCAATGATATGCTACTGTGTATTCATGTGGCATCTATTTCAGTTGCATGTGAAGCCCAGTAATTTTCACCTTTATGTTGAGGGGGCTACTCTTGCTGCTGCTAGTACTATTAATAGTAATAATAATAATCCACCAGTTGATGATTTTCAGGTGTGTAAAAAGTATACCCTCTTTTGTTTGCTACAACTCATTTTTATGACTCTGAGCTCTCCTTCTTATTAGCTAAATAAATAAATAAAATGAACCTAGTCGTTACCCAGCTCTTTCGATTTAAGTGTGGTCAGTTAAAGATTCTGTCCCTCCTCCTTATCCAATTTTCCTTGAGATATTATAAGTTCTAGAGGTGGTAGAACTTACATATCGTGTGGGGGAGAGTGTCTGGTTCTCTGTGGATGTCTCTGCAATGCTGGCTTACATTGAGAAGTTTAAGGGGTTAGTCCTCTTTAGTTTCTCTTGCTGGCAGGCCCTTTACTCTGCATCCTTCTCTTCCCAACTGTGAGGCTCCTTCAAGTTCAATGGCATCCTCTTGGGTCTCATGTATACCTTGTGTATATGTGTTGGATGGAAAGGACATATGAACTCTCAATTTCTCTGTCTCTGCTTGCTGGAGGAAAAAGGACTTTGTCCTGACAAAGTTGATTTGTATATTGAGACCTGCAAAATGGAGGCTACCCCAGTGGCCTGGCCCACATCACAAATATAAATCCTAGTCAGCCTACACTATGGGAAACACTTGTCAAGGAACATACACCAATCACAATCATCTAATTCAGTTTTAACTAGCTTACCCTAGATATTAGGACCTGCTAGCCTTATAAGGAAATCCCCAGCCCCATAGCCAATCATGCCCTGTTTCCAAGTTTCCTCGCCTGTTGTTCTGTAAAATTGCTCTTACCCCCAATCCATCAGGAACAGTGCTCCACTGTTTGTGAGGCACTGTACTCCTCCAATCCATGGACTGTTTTCCCTTGAATAAAGGATATCAAACTCGTTACTAAATTGTTTTGCTTTTGTCATTTGATAGTCTTTAGGCCCATCTACGTAGATACTTCACAATCACCATTACTTTAATGATCCAAAGCCACACTAGACCTGAGACCTCTCTACAAGACTTGCAGTCCCCCTGGGTTACATCTTGTGAAGAAATACACAAGTCTTCTCTGATCTGAGTCCTCTGCTCCTCTAAATGTATTTTGGTTTTCTTTTTACTCCACTACCTCCACTAACACCGCCAGCCAGGTTTCAACACAGAAGGGGAACATAGGGCAGATAACCTATTGTCCAGACGAAAGATTAACTTGTTAATCATTAATTTGTTAATCTCCTGTTATGGACTGAATGTTTGTGTCCCCACCCCCAATTCATCTGTTGAAGCCCTAACCCTTAATGTAATTTTATTTGGAGATAGGGCTTTTATGGAGACAGTTAAGATTAAATGAAGGCATGATGCTGAGGCCCTGATCCAATAGAATGATTATCCCTATAAGAAGAGATACCAGAGAGCTCACTCTCTCCCCTCCCTTGCAATTAGAGAAAAGACCATGTGAGAACAGCACAGCTGTCTACAAATCAGGAAGAGAGTCCTCACTAGAAATCAAACATTACTGGAAACTTCATTTTAGACTTTCCAGCTTCTAGAACTGTGAGAAAAGGAATTTCTATTGTTTAAGCCACACAGTCTGTGGTAATTTATTACAGCAGCCCAATTCTCTCTTTGCTCCTTGCCAGTTGGCTTTGGTTCATTTTGAGTGAGAAAGCTAGTTCTAACTTCATCATGTAGGCTTTCTTAATCTATGTTAATACTATATGCTAGTGTATCTCCAACTTGAGCATGCATAGGAATCACTTGGAGGGCTTCTTAAAACACAGTGCTGGGTCTCACCACAGTTTCTGATTCAGTAGGTCTGGGTTGGGGCCCAAGGTTTTGTACTTCTAACAAGCCCCCAGGTGATGCTGATACTGCTGGTCCAGGGACCACACTGTGAGAACCATAGCTATATAATTTAGTATAATATTGTATAAACACATACTTTAGAATAAACTTTTACAGCAGTCCTTTAGGCTGCAAAAGCCCTTAGGTTCTTGATTCAAAATCAGTCTTTTGAGACTAAAACAAACAAAATAAATCTCTTCCTTCTCAGAAAGCTTAGCTTTTGCAATTCAAAAGTGCCTTGACTTTCAAAGCTATTATCTCTTCTAAGAGTTAAAAAAAAAAATCTATTTAGAAACTGAGATGACTTTTTCTCTTCGGGTTCCTTTGTGTTCTCATTCTTTTAGGTGAAAAATGTCTCCAGATGCTTTGAAAACCAACAATTCAGTAGGTGGAGGGTCTCATGGAAGCAGAAAAATGCAAGAAAGCAAAATCTTAGTTATCTCAGAATTTGATCCTGCCACAAAAAAACCCCAAAAACTACCATTTATGTAATGCTTATGCCAGGCACTATACTGGTAATGACTTCTGTTTTCTTGTTTAATTCTCACAATGAACGTCTTCAAAATATGTGACATATTTGTTAATGTTGTTGTAGTTGTTGTTTCCACTTACAGTTGAGCAAAATGATGCTTAGAGAAGTTAAGGTACTTGCCCAAGTTTTCACAACTGGTAAGTGGCAGAGCTGAGATTCTAAGAGCTGTTTACAGCTCTTAACCACTGCTGTCCAGCTTCCATCCTTTCTAATATAACATTTTTAAAGCAAATTCATTATGACTTAAAAAGGAAAAAGCTACACTTATTCAAACTTACCATGTCTTTTTCTCCTGTCCGACACATTTAGAATGGATATTAGGAATAATGCCCCAGTCAGGAGATCTATTAGCCTCTTGTTAGAAGTGGTAACAACTTCATGCCTTTGGTCACTTAAAGTGGACCATATAGAGCACTGGACTATGTGTCACTTGAAAAAACTTCATATGAGTAGGGAATTGAAAGTTTTAAAATTTTTAATAGAATAGCTTGAAATCTGGTCCTCAGGGTTTTGAATCAAGTTGCTCATTTGTTTAGTCACTGCCCAGTATTTCTTCCAAGGGGAACAAATATTTGCTTCAGTCTGACCCATTATCCATGGGAGATTCACACTAGAAAATGTGGTTATCTGAACCCCACTCAGATGCCAATATTATGTAGCTGTGTATCTTTCTCATTCTCCTTGATGAACACTATGCAAACAACACAGCTATCTGGCAGTGGGGATAGAAACAGTGTAAAAATGAGATATGCGTGTGTAAATAAAATACTGATGAATGAAGCTCTGAGAGCTGAGATAAAAGTGAAGCAGAACAGAAAGGTAAATCATTCTGATACTTGTGTTAGTGCTGAAATTATGTTCCTCACTTTGTTTTTTTTTGTTTGTTTGTTTGCTTTTTTTTCTGCTGACAGCAGTGCAGGTGACAAAAAATACTTTCAGTTTTGCTGCCGACATAGTATTGAAGTATAAGAAGTTTCCATTTTGCTGCTAAGAAAGCAAACTGCCTTCAAAGGAAAGGGAAAGATACAATTATATTGACCTATTTATGGTATAATACATAGTTTATGCACGAACTAGGGTAAGGTGGTCTGGAAAACAACTGAATGGAAATGCAATTAGTGAAATGTGGGTAATGTGAACTTTATTCCATTCTTTTGTTGAATTTTCTCTCCTTTTACATTGATTTTGATCTCTACGTTGAGTGTAAAGATGGGAGAAGAAAATGCTTGAACCTCTGGTTACTAACCTTCTTTAATATGTAGAATAGCCAACAGTTAAAGTCAACTGAGTTTTTTTTTTAACCACATATAAAACACCATTAACTTCTCATAACTACACTATGAAATAGATACCATCATTGTCTCCATTTTTACATATGAAGACATGGGCATAGAGAAATTGAGTGACTTGCCTAAGGTCACACAGCCAGTAGTGGTGAAACTAGGATTCAAGGAGACCATTTGATTTCAGAGCCTGTGCTTTTTGTTAGTATCAATTTTCTCCCCAGCTTTACTGAGATATAATTGAAAAGTTTTAATTATATATATATAATGAGTACAACTTGATGATTTGATATATGAATACATTGTGAAATAACACCATGGTCAAGCTAATTAACATATCCATCACCTTACACAGTTACTATTTACTACTGTGTGTGTGCGTGATGAAAACCTTTGAGATCTGCCCTCTTGGAAAATTTCAAATATACAAAACAGTACTGTTAACTATAGTCACAATGTTGTACGTTAGATTTCTAGAATTTATTTATTTTGCATAACTGAAACGTTGAACCCCTTGACCAATATTTCCCTATTCCCTCCACCTCCCAGCCCCTGGCAACCACCATTCTATTCTCTGCTTCTATGAGTTGGACTATTTTAGATTCCACATATAAGAGATATTGCAATATTTGTCTTTCTGCATCTGGCTTATTTCATTAAGCATAGTGTCCCCCAGGTTCATCTATGTTGTCACAAATGTCAGCATTTTTTCTTTTTTAAGGCTGAACAATATTCCATTATATATATATATATATATATATATATATATATATATATATATATATATAATTTGTCTATCCATCCACTGATAGATAATTAGATTGTTTCCATATGCTGGCTATTATGAATAGTGCAGCAATAAAGAGAGGAGAACAGATATATCTTTGAGAGAACACTGATTTAGACAATCACCCATGGATGACAGAGCTTTTGTGGAAGTCAAGGAATCTAGCAGAGAAGTTAAAACACACCATAGGCATGAAAAAATCAGAGATAGGGTGCATTGGAGAGGGTAAGAGAAACAGTTAAACTATTTATATTACCTCTCCCCCAAGGCAATACAGCTCAGTGCCAAGAGAGCCATTCTCAGCCTATGATTTCTCCTGTAGGAAAATGTGAGAGCATGTGAATGGGTGCCTGGCTTCCCCAGCTGTATGGAGTCCTGTCAAAGAAGTCCATTCCTCTCATGCCCCATCCAAAATACTAAGTTATGGACTGCATGACTGGGGGTATTGAGTGGTTGGGAGAAGAGCAGTCAGGGTTCAGAATGCAACATTTCAAAGGGACACTGATTCTTACTGAACACATCATGGACTCCATTGGGAGTCCTCCCATGAGCGACTTAGGGATGCCTCACTTGTGGATCCTGCCAACTGGCCCATTGACACCACCAGAGTTACATGTGTCTCACCCACACACTTTACAACCATGGCAAGCTCCCTGTGCATGGTCCCACAGCAGTGAGAGTGAGCTTTTGTAGATGGGCAGTGAGTACATGCAGAAATTCAGCCCAAATCTGTGAGCCTGGGGGAGACCACAAACTTGAGCATTTAGCACCATCCTCAGTACAGCTAAAAGGAGGCTGTGAGCACTTCAGCTGGCTTTGCAGGATCGAAAGGACACATACAAGCTTAAGAATTCTGCTGTAAGAGGGAGCAAAGTGTGTGGAGCAAATGTATAAATAGAAAAGGTCTAAGAAAGCCCGAGAATCCCTAGCAGAGCTGAAAAAAGGTATTTCTCTCTTGAAGTCAGTCAGTAAAGACTGGAGGAGGTGACTGCTACTTCAAATGCAAAGACAGCAGGGCAAGAACTCAAGGAAGATTTAAAAAATCAAGTAAACATGATACCACCAAAAGAATACAATAATTTGCTATTAACCAAAACCAAGGATATAGAGATTTATGATTTACTCAATGAAAAAATTAAAATAGCTCTTCTAAGCAAGCTCAATGAGCTACAAGAAATAGAGAAAGGCAATTCAAAAAATCAGAATAACTATACGTGAAGAAAATAAGAAGTTTCAGAAAGAGATATAAATCATTAAACAAATGAAATTCTGGAGATAAAGAATACAATGAATGATATGAAAAATACAATAGCAAGCATCAACATTGAGAATGGATCAAGCTGAAGAAAGAATCTATGAAGTAGAAGACAGGATCTTTGAAATTACCCAGAAGAGAACAAAGAGAAAAGAATGAAAAAGAGTGAAGAAAGCCTATGTGAATTATGGGATATCATAAAAAGAAACAATCTTCAAATTAATTGATTCTCAGAAGGAGAAGAGAGAGAGGGTGAAGAAGGCAGAAAGTTTATTTAAAGAAATAATGTCTGAGAACTTCCCAAATCTGGGGAGCGATTTGGACATTCAAGTTCATGAAGGTAGCAAGTCATGCCAAAATTTTAATCCAAAATTATCTGACACATTCTATTAAAACTGCTTAAAATCAAAGATAAAGAGAGAATTTTAAAAGAAGAAAAAGAAAAAAAGATGAATCACATACAAGGGGACACTGATGAGACTATGAGCAGATTTCTCAACAGAAAACTTGTGGGCCAGGAGAAAGTGGGATGATATATTGAAAGTGCTGAAAGAAAAAAAAGTGTCAGCCAAGAATACTATACTGAGCAAAGTTGTCCATCAGAGAGGAAAGGCAAGATACTTTCCCAGACAAAGAAAAGCTGAGGGAGTTCACCTCACTTGACCTACATTGCAAAAAAGTTGAAAGGAATTATTCAAGTTGAAACAAAGGTTTTCTGTTTATTAACATGAAGACATATTAAAATATATAACACTGGTAAAAGTAAGTATATAGACATATCCAGGATACATTAATACTAGAATATAGTGGTGTGTTAACCACTTAATATGACTACAGAGGTTAAAGAACTGAAGCATTAAAAATTAACTATAGGCTTCCCTGGTGGTGCAGTGACTAAGAATCCGCCTGTCAATGCAGGGGACATGGGTTTGAGCCCTGGTCCGGGAAGATTCCACATGCCACAGAGCAACTTATCCCGTGTGCCACAACTACTGAAGCCCACGTGCCCCAGAGCCCATGCTCCGCAACAAGAGAAGCCACTGCAATGAGAAACTTGCACACCGCAACAAAGAGTAGAACCCACTCACTGCAAGTAAAAAAGCCTTTGTGCAACAATGAAGACCCAACACGCCAAAAGTAAATAAATTTTTAAAATTAACTATAGCCACAATAATTTGTTAATGAATATACAATATACAAAGAGGTATACTGAGATATCAAAAACATAAAAAGGAGAGGGAGCAAAATGGTAAAGATTTTATATGTGATAGAAGTAAAGTTGTAATCCATGTAAAATAGACTGTTATCCCGATAAGATGCTTTATGTAAGCCACATGGTAAACAAAGAGCAAAAACTTATGGTAGATACCCAAAAGATGAAGAGAAGAGAATTAAAGCATACCACTATGGAAAATCATCATTCACAGAGGAAGCCAGCAAGAGAGGAAGAAAAGACAAGGAAACAACAAAACAGCCAGAAAACAATTAATAAGACAGCATTAGTAACTCCTTTCCTATCAATAATTACTCCAAATGAGATAGATTAAATTCTCCAATCAAAAGGCACAGAATGACTAAATAGGTAAAAAACAAAAACAAAAAAAAACCAGGACCCAACTATATGCTGAATACAAGAGACTTCAGCATTAAGGACACATAAAAGCTCAAAGTGAAGAGATGGAAAAGATATTTCATGCAAATGGAAACCAAAAGAAAGCAGGAGTAGCTATAATTATACCAGACAAAATAAACTTTAAGCCAAAAATGGTAATAAGAGACAAAGAAGATCATTATATAATGATAAAGAGGTCAATTCATCAAGAGGATATGACAATTGTAAGTATATGTACCCCAAACAGTAGAGCAGCTAAGTATATTAAGCAAATACTAAGAGATTTGAAGGGAGAAATAGATAACAGTACAAGAATAATAGGAGACATCAATACCAACTTTCAACAATGAATAGATCATCCAGACAGAAAATCAGTTAGGGAACATTGGACTTGAATTATACTTTACCAAATGGATCTAACAGACATACACGGAATATTTGATCCAACAGCAGCAGAATACACATTCACCTCAAGTGCACACAGAGCATTATCCAGGACAGATCATATATTAGGTCACAAAACAAGTCTTAACAAATTGAAGAAGATTTAAATCATATCAAATATCTTTTCTAACCACAATGGTAGGAAACTAGAAATCAATAATAGGTGGAAAGCTAGTAAATTCACAAATATGTGGAAATTTAAGTACACACTCCTGAACAACCAGTGGGTCAAAGAAGTCAAAAAGCAAATAAAAATTATATTGAAACAAATGAAAATTAATAACACAACATATTAAAACTTATGGAATGCAGCAAAAGCAGTTCTAAGAGGGATGTTAATAGTGATGAATGCCTACATTAAAGAAAGAGAAAGGTCTCAAAAAAACAACATAACTTTACGCTTCAAGAAACTAGAAAAAAAAGAACAAACTAAACCCAAATTTAGCAGTAGAAAGTAACTAATGAAGATTAGAGCAGAACAAAATGAAATAGAGACCAGAAAGCATTAGAAAAGACAAATGAAACTAAAAGTTGATTGTTGAAAAGATCAATAAAATTGACAAACATTTAGCTAGGCTAATTAAGAAACAAAGAGAGAAGACTCAAGTAAATAAAATCAGAATGAAGAATGAGACATTACAACTGATACTCTGGAAACATAAAAGATCATAAGACACTTCTATGAACAATTATACACCAACAAATTGGATGACTTAGAAGACATGTACAAATCCCTAGAAACATACAACTTACCAAGAGTTAACCATGAAGAAATAGAAAATCTGAACAGATCAGTAACAAGTGAGGAGATGGAATCAGTTATCAAAACTCCCACCACAGAAAAGCCTAGGACAAGATGGTTTCACTGGTGAATTCTAACAAACATATAATGAAGAATTCTTTAATTAATGTCAATACTTCTTAAACTCTTCCACAAAATAAAAGAGGAGGGAGTACTCCCAAACTCATTTTACAAGGCAAGTATTACCCTGATACCAAAGCCATATAAGGACACTACAAGAAAAGAAAACAACAGGCCAATACCCCTGATGAATATAGAAGCAAAAATTCTCCACATAACACTAGCAAACTGAATTGAACAGGACAATAAAAGGAGCATAGGGCATGGCCAAGTGGGATTTATCTCTGAGATGCAAGGATGGTTCAGCATATGCAAATCAATAAATGTGTTATACCATATTAATAGAATGAAACAATCAAAAATATGATTACTTCAATAGATGGGGAAAAAGCATTTAACAAAATACAAAATCTTTTCATGATAAAAACTCTCAACAAATTGAATGTGGAAGGAACCTAACTCAATAAAATAAAGGCCATATATAACAAAGGCACAGATAGCATCATACTCAGTGGTCAAAAATAGAAAACTTTTCCTCTAAGATCAGGAACAAGACAAGGGTGCCCACTCTCACCACTCCTATTTAATAGTACTGGAACTCCTAGCCTGAAGTATCTTTTTAAAGTCTTGGTTGTTGTTTCAACAGCAAATATAAATTCTATTAATTTGTTTCTATTCAAAAAGCACGCACTATACTGGAGACTCTTAGAAAGCAGGAAAAACTAGGTGAAGATAAAATCATATTGAGAATAGTTTTTACTTGTTTTAATTCCCAAATTTATGATATAACGGAAAAACGTAGGTAGAGAAATATGTGAACAAAGTACACATATTTATCAGTGTTACTTAAATACTTATAGTAAGGTTAACTCTTCCCCTTGACTAAAAACACAAAACTATTTAAAAAGTCAGAAAGCAGGGGAAGGCAATTCAAGGAGCCTTTGTAACATAATTAAAGGGTAGTAATGAGACAAACATAATTTTTGTTTATAAATCTCTAGAGTGTAAGATACCCAATTTCTGTTTTGTTTTTGTTTTTTTTCAAAGGCATCCAAAGTTGACCAGAAATACAGAACTGGCAAGAATCAGATCACCTGAATGACTTCCTCCTCTTTAATTCCTTCCTCCAATTAAAGTTCCTTCCTCCCACTGGACAAAATGAAGTCATTCACCTCAAATATGTTTCTTAAGTTTTTTGGTTTATTTTGTTTCTTTTTTAATGAAGTATAGTTGATTTACAATATTATGTTAGGTTCAGGTGTACAGCATAGTGATTCAGTATTTTTTGCAGACTATACTCCATCATAACTTATTACAAGATAATGGCTCTAATTTCCTATGATATACAGTATATCCTTGTTGCTTATCTATTTTATACATAGTAGTTTTATCTGTTAATCCTATACCCCTAATTTGTCCCTCCCCCTTTCCTCTCCCCTTTGGTAACCACGAGTTTGTTTTCTATATCTGTGTGTCTGTTTCTGTTTTGTATATACATTCATTTGTATTATATTTTAGATTCCACATATAAGTGATATCGTACAGTATTTGTCTTTCTATGTCTGACTTATTTCACTAAGCATCATAATCTCTAGGTCCATGCACATTACTGCAAACGGCAGAATTTCAGAATTTTTTATGGCTGAGTATTATTCCATTATATATATCACATCTTCTTTATCTATTTGTTTGTTGACAAACACTTGGTTGAGTTGTATCCAATTTGGGTGAATAAAAATGTTTTCTGCATTTGGGGGGAAATTGGAACTTTCTTGGGGAAATTGGAATTATCCTTTCTTCTGGGAGGGGGATTCCTTTGTTGAATATTTTTAGTCAGACAGATGTAAGGCAAATGTCTTCTCATTTTTCTTGAGGAACCCTGGACTATGAAATGAAACCAAATCCAGACACTCAGATGGCTATTCTATTTAGTATTGTAAATTGGTTTTATTTTTAGGAGACTGTTCTCCTTGGAGAGTTTATATTTTATTTTCTAAATATATATTTAGCTAGGACTTCATATTTGAGTTATTTTTTTCCTTAGGAAGTGGGATATCTTTTTTCCCACTTATTTTTTTCCTTAGGAAGTGGGATATCTTTTTCCCCATTTATTTGCTAATAAGAAATCGAAATACCAGACCTGATCCTGGCATAAGGAGTGTGAAAGATCTATTTTTTTCACCTGATGTTGAAGAAAATTCTGTAAAGGCATTGGGCTGTTTGGTGTTGCACAGTCAGATCTAACCTGTCTGTATCTTGCACATAGTATTATTTAAGAATTGACTCTTTTTATAGATGTGCTTGGATCAAGAGGGGAGGACCATTGAAGAAAATGTATATTACCACTCTCAATCATCCTGTGGAAGGAGATGAGATAGACCTTGGACTGTAAAGACGACTCCATCCTTTGCTGTAGTTAGGGAAATTTGGGCTTCAAGACCTAGGAGAGAGGACTGGTCAAAAGGAACTCTTGTTAGTGAAAGGGCACATGACAGCTGACAAAGAGCTAGAAAACAGATGGCCGACTGCAGGCCTTCTGTGAAAGGGTTTATTGATATTTGACATTCAGTTTTATGTTTTCTTTTTCTATATAGTATTATCCTTCTGTTACCTCCAAGTTTCTAGTAACCTTTAGTTAAAGCTAAAGCCTTGTATTTGTTGGAAATTAAGGGATGGTCTACATTTGAGGTGAAAAAAATCAGCTTGAGCAGCATCTTAGTGAACAAGTGTTTATCAATAAATAAACCTGAAGCAGCCACCTGAAGCAATATATGATAAGTAACTATTGACAGATTTATGTGGTGAGAGCATCTGAAATCTACTCTCTTAGCAAATTTCCAGTATTCAATACAGTATTAACTATAATCATCATGCTGTACATTAAGTATCTAGATTTATTCAGCCTACATAAATGTAACTTTTGTTACCTTTGACCAACATCTTCCCATTTCCCCTACTTCTCTACCCTTGTTAGCTAGCTTCATTGTAGTAATTATTTCACTATGTATATCAAATAATTATATTGTACACCTTACATATATACAATTTTAATTTTTAAAAAAGATAAATATTTGGAATTTGTAGACAGAATCTCATAAAAGATGAAGAATTCTTGCATCTAAGAGTCTGATGTTTGCTAAAAGATATAGCAACATCCCAAAGTTGGAAAGTTTAGAGGCATTCTGCTAACATGTTATTTATTCAATGTATGACATGGACTTCTGTTCAAAACTTGAGGTGGGAAAATAAGTCAAACAGACATATCTTCTCCCTTTAACTCAGATTAAATTCACTTTTCATATACCCAAGAGTAATGTAGCTTACCTTTAACTCCTCTGGTAATGACCTATTTTAGCCACTGAAGGTTTTCAATAATGTTCTACTTTTGAAAAGTATATGCAGAGATGGGACTTCAAGAATGGTGGCATGAGAAGCTTGGGGAAAACTATATCCTGGAGAGATGTATCTTAAATCAGTCAAAATTAGTAAAGGCAATCATTTATAATCTCTGAAGAATGACCAAAGACTTACTACAAATTAAGGAGCACAAAATCAACAAAATCTATGGAACACTGCAGGAAGAGTTGGAGGCAGTGGCATTTGAGCTAGGGACTTCACCTGTCCCTCCACAGTTCTACCTTGTAGAAGAGCTATTTAAGAGAGCTTGGCAACAGAATAGAAATTCCTACCTCCCCCAGATTCCTGGGATGTAAGAGATATTCGGGGTAGTTGTCACAGCAGGTGAACAATAGGAGATTCCATTTTCCACAGCTCTGTGGTATAGAAGGTCAACATCCAGCAGGTGGTGGCATCCACACAGTGCCTATCCTCCCACCTTCAACTTCCAGCACGTAGGGAGGATCCCAGTGGGACACCTGGTGAAGAATGAGTCCCCCTTTCCCACATAGTTTTGTGTCATAAGAGAGCTGCTACAGTGGGCATGTCAGATGAGTGGCAGCTGCTATCTCCCCCAGACTTTTCAGAGTTAGTTCAACCAAGTCACTAAACAAATAAGCAAACAGCCAAGTCAACACCAACAACCCTTGTGGGAGGGATCAGTATACAGAATCAATACAATATATTATCTAAAAGGTTCAGTTTTCAACAAAAAATTATTAGATATGCAAAGAAGTAGGAAAGGTTCATCTAAACATACACAAAAGCACTCAATATTAGCTGCCTGGTTCCAGACTGAACCAGGAAGAAATAGAAGATATTAACAGACCAATTACCAGTACTGAAATTAAATCAGTAATTTAAAAATTCCCAGCAAACAAAAGTCTAGGACCAGATGGCTTCACAGGTGTATTGTACCAAACATTTAGAGAAGAGTTAATACTTATCTTTCTGAAATTATTCAAAAAATTGCAGAGGGAGGAACACTTCTATACTCATTCTATGAGACCACCATCACCCTGATATCAAAACCAGAAAAAGATATCACTGTCCAATATCACCGATGAACACAGATGCAAAAATCCTCAACAAAATACTAGCAAACTGAATCCAGCAATGCAGTAAAAGGATCATACACCATGATCAAGTGGGATTTATCCCAGGGATGCATAGATTTTTCAATATCTGCAAATGAATTAATGTGATACACCACATTAACAAATTGAAGAATAAAACCCATATGCTCATCTCAGTAGGTGCAGAAAAAGCTTTTGATAAAATCCATTTTATCAAAACATCCATTTATGATAAAAAAAACTCTCCAAAAAGTGGGCATAGAGGGGATACACCTCAACACAATAAAGGCCATATATGACAAACCCACAGCTAACATCATACTCAATGGTGAAAAACTGAAAGCATTTCCTCTCAGATCAAGAACAAGGCAAGGATGACCACTCTCACCACTTTTATTCAACATAGTTTTGGAAGTCCTAACCACAGCAATCAGAGAATAAAAAGAAATTTAAAAATCCAAATTGTAAAAGAAGAAGTAAAACTGTCACTGTTTGCAGAGGACATGATACTATACATAGAAAATCCTAAAGACACTACCAGAAAACTACTAGACCTCACCTACGAATTCAGTAAAGTTGCAGGATTCAAAATTAATATAGAGAAGTCTGTTGCATTTCTACAAAATAGGAGAAAGAGAAATTAAGGGAACAATTCCATTTACCATCACATCAAAAAAGAATAAAGGAACTAGGAAAAACCTACCTAAGGAGGCAAAAGACACTGATGAAAGAAATTGAAGATGACACAAACAGATGGAAAGATATGCCATGTTTTTGGATTGAAAGAATCAGTATTGTTACCATGACTGTACTACCCAAGGACACATATAGATTCAATGCAATCCCTATCAAATTACCAATGGCATTTTTCACAGAACTAGAACAAAAAATTTTTACATTTATATGGAAACACAAAAGACCCTGAATAACCAAAGCAATCTTGAGAAAGAAAAACGGTGCTGGAGGAATCAGGCTCCATGACTTCAGACTAAACTACAAAGCTACCGTAATCAAGACCATATGGTACTGGCACATAAATAGAAATACAGATCAACGGAACAGAATAGAGAGTCTAAAAATAAAGCCACGTGCTTATGGTCAATTAATCTACAACAGAGGAGGCAAGAATATACAATGGAGAAAAGACAATCTCTTCAACAAGTGGTGCTGGGAAAACTGGACAGCTACATGTAAAAGAATGAAATTAGAACATTCTCTAATACCATATACAAAAAATAAACCCAAAATGGATTAAAGACCTAAAGCTAAGACCAGAAACCATAAAACTCCTAGAGGAAAACATAGGTAGAACACTCTTTGACATAAGTTGCAGCAATATATTTTTTGGATCCATCTCCTAGAGTCATAGAAATAAAAACAAAAATAAACAAATGGGACATAATTAAACCTAAAAGCTATTACACAGAAAAGGAAACCATAAACAAAATAAAAAGACAACCTACAGAATGGGAGAAAATATTTGCCAATGATGTGACTGAAAAAGGATTATTTTAAAATACACAAACAGCTCATACGGTTCAATATCAAAAAAACAAACAACCCAACTGAAAAATGAGCATGACTTAGACATTTCTCCAAAGAAGACATATACATGGTCAACAGGCATATGAAAAGATGCTCAACATTACTAATTATTAGAGAAATGCAAATCAAAACCACAATGAGGTACCACCTCACCCCAGCCAGAATGGCCACCATCAGAAAATCTACAAACAATAATGCTGGAGAGGGTGTGGAGAAAAACTGACTCTCCTAAACTGTTGGTGGGAATGTAAATTGGTGCAGCCACTCTGGAGAATGGTATGGAAGTTTCTTTAAAAATCTAAAAATAGAATTACCATATAATCCTGCAACCCTATTCCTGGGCATATATCTGGAGAAAACCATAATTTGGAAAGATACACAAACCCCAATGTTCATAGCAGCACTATTCACAATAGCCAAGACATGGAAAAAACCTAAATGTCCACTGACATATGAATGGATAAAAAAGATGTGGTACATATATACAATGGAATACTACTCAGCCATAAAAAAGAATGAAATAATGCCATTTGCAGCAACATGGATGGACCTAGGGATTATCATGCTAAGTAAAGTAAGTCAGACAGAGAATAACAAATATCGCATGATATCACTTATATGTGGAATCTAAAAAAATGATACAAATGAACTTATTTGCAAAACAGAAATATACTCATAGATATAGAAAACAAACATGATTATCAAAGGGGAAGTGGGGGAGGGATAAATTAGGAGTTTGGGATTAACAGATACACACTACTATATATAAAATAGATAACCAACAAGGACCTACTGTGCAGCACAGGGAACTCTACTCAATATCCTGTGATAACTATAATGGAAAAGAATCTAAAAAAGAATATATATATATATATATATATATATATATATTCACAATAGCCAAGACATGGAAAAAACCTAATGTCCATATATATATATTCTTTTTCACTTTGCTGTGTACCTGAAACTAACACAACATTGTAAATCAAATATATTTCAATAAAAAATAAAAACAGTAGAAAAAAAGAGAAAGGAAACCAGGCTTAAATAATTAAAGGAAAGTATGATGACAATGATAGAGAATATCAGATAGAGAATATCATTTAAAAATTATAAAAAAGAATGAAATGGAAATTTGAAATTGACACATAAAATAATCAAAATGAAAAATTCACTAAAGGGCCTTGAGAGTAGACTTGAGCTGGCAAAAGAATCAGTGGACTTGAAGATAGATCAATAGAGATTATGAAATCTGAAGAACAGAGAGTAAAAGGAATGAAAAATGAACGGAGACACAGAGATTTGTGGGATACCATTAAGTACCTACATTTTTTAAAAGAAATAATGGTGGAAAACTTCTTAAATTGATGAAAACATTATTCTACATATCTTAAAACTTTTATGAACTGAAGTAGGATAAATTCAAGAAGATTTTCAACCAGAGACACAGTCATGAAATTTTTGAAAACAAAGACAAAGTAAAAATCTTGAAAAGAACAAGAGGAAAATGACTCATTTCACACAAGGGACCTCCAATAAGATTAACAGCTGACTCCTTAACAGAAACAATGGAGACCAGAAAGAGTAGGACATATTTAAAGTGCAAAGACACAAGACATATAGACAACATAAAGTAAAATGGTAGAAATGAATCCAACCATATCAATAATAACCTTAAATGTGGATGGATTAAGCATTCCAAATAAAAGGCATTGATTGTCAAGGATAAAAAAAACCAAGATCCTACTATATGTTGTCTACAGGAAACACACTGTATATTCAAAGACATAAATAGATTGAAAGCAAAAAGATAGAAAAGTATATACCACGAAAACAGCAACCATAAGAGAGCTGATGTGGCTATAATAATATCAAACCAAATAGATGTTAAAGCAACAGCTGTTACTATCATAAACATATGCATGTAATAATAGAGCTCCAAAATGCATGAAACAAAAACTGACAGAATTGAAGAGAGAAATGGATACATCAACAATAATACTTGGGACTCCAGCACACATTGTATTAGTTTCCTAAAGCTGCTGCAACAAAATACCACAAACCTGGTGTCTTAGAACAAAGAAAATGTATTCTCTCACAGTTTTAGAGACTAGAAATTAGAAATCAAGGTGTTGATAGGTTTGGTTCCTTCTGGAGGCTTTGAGAGAGAATCTCTTCCTTGCCTCTCTCCTCACTTCTGGTGATTGCCAGCAATCCTTGACATTCTTTGGCTTGTAGAAGCATCTGTCCAATTCTGCCTCCATCTTCACATGATCTTCTCTTCTGTGTGCCTGTGTCTCTTTGTCCAAATGTCTGTCTTATAAGGACATCAGTCATATTGGATTTAGAACCCACACTAATCCAGTATGATGTCATCTTAACTTGATTATATTTACAAAGATGTTATTTCCAAATAAAGTCATATTCACAGGTTTTGGATGGATACGAATTTTGGAGGAACAGTCTTCAACTCAGTACACCTTTTTTCAATAATGGATAGAAAAGCTAAGCAGAAGATCAACAAGGATATAGAAGACTTAAGCAACACTACTAACAAACTTGACCTAACATATTTATAGAACACTCCACCCAACAACAGCAGAATACACATCTTTTCTGAAGTACCTATGGAACATTCTCCAGGATAGACCATATTCTGGGCCATAAAATTTAAAAGTATTGAATTCAAAAGGTATGTTCTCTGACTACAAATAAATCAAATTAGAAATCAATAATAGATGGAAATTTGGGGAGTTGAAAAATAAGTGAAAAGTAACCAACAGACTCCTAAATAATCAATTGGTCAAGGAAGAAATCACAAGGTAAATTAGAAAATACTTTAGCATTAATGAAAACAAAATACAATATACTAAACCTATATGATACAGCTGAAGGAGAGCTTAGAGGAAAATATATGGCTGCAATTGCCTGAATGAAAGAAGAAATATCTCAAATCATCTTCCACTTTAGTAAACTATAAAAAGGAGAACTAAATCCAAAGCAAGCATAAGAAAGGAAGATATAAAGATTAGAGGGGAAATAAAAGAAATAGGAATTAGAAAAACAATAGATAAAAATCAACAAATGCAAAACTTGTTTTTTTAAAAGAGATCACAATTATTGATGAGCCAATAGCTAGACTGGCTAGGAAATAAAGAGAAGAATCAAATGACTAATATTAGGAATGAAAGGGAGGACACCACTATTGACCTTACAGAAATAAAGTGGTTTAAAAGGGAATATGTCAGCAATAAGAGAAGAATGTCCACTCTTGTCACTTCTATTCCACATTGTACTAGGCAAGAAAAAATATAGATTGGGAAGGAAAAAATAAAACTATCTCTTTTCACAGACTACGTTATCTTGTACATAGATAATCCTAAGTCATCCACTGAAAAATCTACAATACAATAATATTATAATAATATAACTAAGAACTAATTCAGAAAGTTTGCAGGATACAAGATCAATATACAAAAATCAATTGTATTTTCATATACTTGCAATAAACAGTCTAAAAATGAAATTAAGGAAACACACAATAACATCAAAAAGAGTAAGATACTTAGGAATACATTTAGCAAAAGAAGTACACAATTTGCACAATGAAAACTAGAAAGTATAGTCAAAAAAATTAAAGAGGATCTAAATAAATTGAACATATCCCATGTTCATGAGTCAATAGACTTAATATTTTTATGATCATACTCTCCAAATTCATTGACAAAGTCAGTGCAAACCCAATCAGAACCTAGCTGGCTTCTTTGTAGGAATTGGCAAGCTGATCTTAAAATTTATACAGATACTAAAGAATATGCTAGAATAGGCAAAGGAATCTTGTAAAAGATGAACAAAGTTGGAGGACTCATGCTTCCTGATTTCAAAACTTACTACAAAGAAACAATCACCAAGAAATTGTGGTATTGGAATAAGAATATACGTATAGACCAATGGAATATAAACAAGAGTCCAGAAATCAACCCACATATCAATTGTCAATTGATTTTCAACAAAGGTGTCAAGACTATACAATAGGGAAATAATATACGTTTCAAAGAATCATGCTAGGAAAAGTGAATATCCATGTGCAAAATACTTAAGTTGGACCCCTATGTCACTCCATAGGCAAACATAATAACTCAAAATAGATTATAAAACTAAATAGAAAAGTTAAAACTAAAACAACATTAGAAGAAAACATAGGAGTGCATCTTCATGACCTCAGGTTAAGCAAATGTTTCTTATACAGGACACCAAAAGCACAAGTTAATAAAGAAAAAATAGATTAATTGGACTTCATAAAAATTATAAATTTTTATACTGCAAATGATACTACTAAGAACACGAAAACAACGCACAGAATGGGAGAACATATTTATAAATAATATATCTGATATGGGACTTTTATCTGGAATATATAAAGAATTCTTACAACTCAGTAATAAAAAGATAACCCAATTTAAAAATGAACAAAGGTCTAAAAAGACATTTCTCCAAAGATACAAGGAAAACCAATCACAAATAAAAAGATGCTCAACATCATTAGTCACAAGGGAAATAAACATCACAATGAGATAACACTTTACATCAACTAGAAGACTTACAA
Source organism: Balaenoptera acutorostrata (assembly GCF_949987535.1). Classification (NCBI taxonomy): domain Eukaryota; kingdom Metazoa; phylum Chordata; class Mammalia; order Artiodactyla; family Balaenopteridae; genus Balaenoptera; species Balaenoptera acutorostrata. The sequence continues at coordinate 74,012,027 of NC_080085.1, forward strand.
TAATAGGTGTTAGAGAGGATGAGAAGAAACTGCAACACTCATACAATGCTGATGGGAATGTAAAATGGTACAGCTGCTTTGGAAAACAGTTTAGCAGTTACTCAAATGTTAAACATGGAGTTCACATATGACCGAGAAATTCCACACTTAGGTATATATCCAGGAGAAATAAAACACAAATCCACACACAGACTGGCATGTAAATGTTAATTGCAGTTCTTTTTATAATAGGCAAAAGGTGAAAAGAACCTAAATGCCCATCAACTAATGAATGGATAAACGAAATATGGTATGTCCATACAAAGGAATATTTTTCAGCCATAAAAACAAATGAAGCACTGATACATTCTACAAAAGGAACAAATGATGAAAACATCACACTAGATTAAACTAACCAGTCACAGAGGCCAGATATTATATGATACCATTCACTAAATATGTAGAATAGACAAATCTATAAGAGACTGTAATGGTTGTCAAGGACTTGGGGAGGGGAGGGGGAGTGACTGCTGATGGCTGTGAGGTTTTTGGAGCATGATGAAAAGTGTAAAATCAGTTGTGGTGATGGTTAGTTACACAACACTGTAGATACACTGAAAGTCATTGAATTGAGCACTTTACATGGGTGAATTTTATGGCATATGAATTATATCTCAATAAAGCTGTTAAGAAAAGAAGAAGTTATAACAAAAATGTATATGCAGGATGGACCTTCAAGATGGTAGAGGAGTGAGACATGAAGATTAACTTCTTCACCACAAACACATCAAAAATACACCTACATGTGGAACACCTCCTACAGAACACCTACTGCATGCTGGCAGAAGAACTCAGACTTCCCAAAAGACAAGAAACTCCCCACGTACCTGGGGTCTTGGTGCTCGGGCCAGTGGTTGGGCCTGAGCCTCTGATGAGGGAGAGTCGAGTTCAGGATACTGGACCACCAAAGACCTCCCGGCCCTACATAATATCAATCAGTGAGAGCTCTCCCAGAGATCTCCGTCTCAACACTAAGACCCAGATCCATGCAACGACCAGCAAGCTCCAGTGCTGGACACCCCATGCCAAACAACTAGCAAAAAAGGAACACAAACTTCACCCATTAACAGAGAGGCTGCCTAAAATCATAAGCTCACAGACACCCCAAAACACACCACCGGACACAGTCCTGCCCACCAGAAAGACAAGATCCAGCCATATCCACCAGAACACAGGTACCAGTCCCCTCCACCAGGAAGCCTACACAACCCACTGAACCAAACTTACCCACTGGGGGCAGACACCAAAAACAACAGGAACTATGAACATGCAGCCAGCAAAAAGGAGACCCCAAAAACAGTAAGTTAAGAAAATGAGAAGACAGAGAAATACACAGCAGATTAAGGAGCAATGTAAAAACCCACCAGACCAAACAAATGAAGAGGAAATAAGCAGTCTACCTGAAAAACAATTCAGAGTAATGAGAGTAAAGATAACCCAGAATCTTGGAAATGGAATAGAGGAAATACAAGAAACGTTTAATAAGGACCTAGAAGAACTAAAGAGCAAACAAACAGTGATGAACAACACAATAAATGACATTAAAATTCTCTAGAAGGAATCAATAGCAGAATAACTGAGGCAGAAGAACGGATAAGTGACCTGAAAGATAAAAGAGTGGAAACAAATACTGCAGAGAAGAATAAAGAAAAAAGAATGAAAAGAATTGAGGACAGTCTCAGAGACCTCTGGGACAATATTAAACACACCAACATTCGAATTATAGGGGTCCCAGAAGAAGAAGAGAAAAAGAAAGGGACTGAGAAAATATTTCAGAGATTATAGTTGAGAACTTCCTTAATATGGGAAAGGAAATAGTCAATCAAGTCCAGGAAGTGCAAAAGAGTCCCATACAGGATAAACCCAAGGAGAAACACACTAAGACACATATTAATCAAACTATCAAAAATTAAATACAAAGAAAAATATTGAAAGCAGCAAGGAAAAAGCAACAAATAATATACAAGGGAATCCCCGTAAGGTTAACAGCTGATCATTCATCAGAAGCTCTGCAAGACAGAAGACAGTGGCAGGACATACTTAAAGTGATGAAAGGGAAAAACTTACAACCAAGATTACTCTACCCAGCAAGGATCTCATTCAGATTCAACAGAGAAATTAAAACGTTTAAAAACAAGCAAAAGCTAAGAGAATTCAGCACCACCAAACCAGCTTTACAACAAATGCTAAAGGAACTTCTCTAAGCAGGAAACACAAAAGAAGGAAAAGACCTACAATAACAAACCCAAAAACAATTAAGAAAATGGTAATAGGAACATACATATCAATAATTACCTTAAATGCTAATGGATTAAATGCCCCAGGCAAAAGACACAGACTGGCTGAATGGATACCAAAAAAGACCCCTGTATATGCTGTCTACAAGAGACCATTTCAGACCTAGGGACACATACAGACTGAAAGTGAGAGGATGGAAAAAAGTATACCATGCAAAGGGAAATCAAAAGAAAGTTGGAGTAGCAATTCTCATATTAGACAAAATAGACTTTAAAATAAAGACTATTACAAGAGACAAAGAAGGACACTACATAATGATTAAGGGATCAATCCAAGAAGAAGATATAACAATAGTAAATATATATGCACTCAACATAGGAGCACCTCAATACATAAGACAAATTCTAACAGCTATAAAAGGGGAAATCGACAGTAATGCAATCATACTAGAGGACATTAAACCCCACTTTCACCAATGAACAGATCAACCAAAATGAAAATAAATAAGGAAACACAAGCTTCAAATGACACATTAAACAAGATGGACTTAATTGATATTTACAAGATATTCCATCAAAAAACAACAGAGTACACTTTCTTCTCAAGTGCTCATGGAACATTCTCCAGGACACATCATATCTTGGGTCACAAATCAAGCCTTGGTAAACTTAAGAAAACTGAAATCATATCAAGTATCTTTTCCAACCACAATGCTATGAGACTAGATATCAATTACAGGAAAAAAACTGTAAAAAATACAAACACATGGAGGCTAAACAATACGCTACTAAATAACCAAGAGATTACTGAAGAAATCAAAGAGGAAATCAAAAATTACCTAGAAACAAATGACAATGAAAACACGATGACACAAAACCTATGGGATGCAGCAAAAGCAGTTCTAAGAGGGAAGTTTATAGCAATACAATCCTACCTCAAGAAACAAGAAACATCACAAATAAACAACCTAACCTTACACCTAAAGCAATTAGAGAAAGAAGAACAAAGAAACCCCAAAGTTAGCAGAAGGAAAGAAATCATAAAAATCAAATCAGGAATAAATGAAAAAGAAATGAGGGAAATGATAGCAAAGATCAATAAAACTAAAAGCTGGTTCTTTTAGAATATGAACAAAATTGATAAACCATTAGCCAGACTCATCAAGAAAAAAAGGGAGAAGACTCATATCAATAGAATTAGAAATGAAAAAGGAGAAGTAACAATTGACATTGCAGAAATACAAAGGATCATGAGAGATTACTACAAGCAACTATATGCCAATAAAATGGACAACCTGGAAGAAATGGACAACTTCTTAGAAAGGCACAACCTTCTGACACTGAACCAGGAAGAAATAGAAAATATAAACAGACCAGTCACAAGCAGTGAAATTGAGACTGTGATTAAAAATCTTCCAACAAACAAAAGCCCAGGACCGGATGGTTTCACAGGCGAATTCTATCAAACATTTAGAGAAGAGCTAACACCTATCCTTCTCAAACTCTTCCAAAATATAGCAGAGGGAGGAACACGCCCAAACTCATTCCACGAGACCATCATCACCCTGATACCAAAACCAAAGATGTCACAAAGAAAGAAAACTACAGGCCAATATCACTGATGAACATAGATGCAAAAATCCTTAACAAAATACTAGCAAACAGAATCCAACAGCACATTAAAAGTATCGTACACCATGATCAAATGGAGTTTATCCCAGGAATGCAAGGATTCTTCAATATACGCAAAGCAATGTGATACACCATATTAAGAAACTGAAGGATAAAAACCATATGATCATCTCATTAGATGCAGAAAAAGCTTTTGATAAAATTCAACACCCATTTATGGTAAAAACTCTCCAGAATGTAGGCATAGAGTGTACGTACCTCAACATAATAAAGGTCATGTATGACAAACCCACAGCCAACATCGTCCTGAATGGTGAAAACCTGAAACCATTTGCACTAAGATCAGGAACAAGACAAGGTTGCCCACTCTCACCACTATTTTTCAACATAGTTTTGGAAGTTTTAGCCACAGCAATCAGAGAAGAAAAAGAAGTGAAAGGAATCCAAATCAGAAAAGTAAAAGCAAAACTGTCACTATTTGCACATGACATGATAGTATACATAGAGAATAGTAAAGACTCTACCAGAAAACTACTAGAGCTAATCAGTGAATTTGGTAAAGTAGCAGGATACAAAATTAATGCACAGAAATCTCTTGCATTCCTACACACTAATGACAAAAAATCTAAGAGAAATTAAGGAAACACTCCCATTTACCACTGCAACAAAATGAATAAAATACCTAGGAATAACCTACCTAAGGAGACAAAAGACCTGTATGCAGACAAGTATAAGACACTGATGAAAGACATTAAAGATGACACAAACAGATGGAGAGATAAACCATGTTCTTGGATTGGAAGAATCAACATTGTGAAAATGACTCTACTACCCAAAGCCATCTACAGATTCAGTGCAATCCCTATCAAACTACAAATGGCATTTTTCACAGAACTAGAACAAAAAATTTCACAATTTTTTTTTAAGAAAGGGAGACTTACTTGTTATCAAATGTGTAATAGGACATTTTTCCATCCTGCGAGCACTTGGGATGTGCATGTTACTTCGAGAGTAGGAGGAGTTTGTGCTCCCTGCCAGGAGCAAATCAGTCTTTCTGTTTTTTGTTTGTTTGTTTGTTTTTATTTATTCATGGCTGTGTTGGGTCTTCATTTCTGTGTGAAGGCTTTCTCTAGTTGTGGCAAGCAGGGGCCACTCTTCATCACGGTGCACAGGCCTCTCACTATCGTGGCCTCTTTTGTTGTGGAGCACAGGCTCCAGACGCGCAGGCTCAGTAGTTGTGGCTCACGGGCCTAGTTGCTCCATGGCATGTGGGATCTTCCCAGACCAGGGCTCGAACCCATGTCCCCTGCATTGGCAGGCAGATTCTCAACCACTGCACCACCAGGGAAGCCCAAAATTTCACAATTTGTATGGTAACACAAAAGACCCCGAATCGCCAAAGCAACCTTGAGAAAGAAAATCAGAGCTGGAGGAATCAGGCCCCTGACTTCAGACTATACTACAGAGCTACAGTAATCAAGACAGTATGGTACTGGCCCCAAAACAGAAATATAGATCAATGGAACAGGATAGAAAGCTCAGAAATAAGCCCACTCACCTACGGTCAACTAATGTATGACAAAGGAGGCAAGGATATACAATGGAGAAAAGACAGCCTCTTCAATAAGTGGTGCTGGGAAAACTGGACAGCTACATGTAAAAGAATGAAATTAGACCACTCCCTAGCACCATACACAAAAATAAACTCAAAATGGATTAAAGACCTAAATATAAGACCAGACACTATAAAACTCTTAGAGGAAAACATAGGCAGAACACTCTTTGACATAAATCACAGCAAGGTCCTTTTTGACCCACCTCCTAGAGAAATGGAAATAAAAACAAAAACAAACAAATGGGACCTAATGAAACTTAAAAGCTTTTGCACAGCAAAGGAAACCATAAACAAGACCAAAAGACAACACTCAGAATGGGAGAAAATATTTGCAAATGAAGCAACTGGCAAAGGATTAATCTCCAAAATATACAAGCAGTTTATGCAGCTCAATATCAAAAACAAAAAACAAAAAAAAACCCTAATATAAAAATGGGCAGAAGACCTAAATAGACATTTCTCCAAAGAGGATATACAGATTGCCAAAAAAACACATGAAAGGATGCTCAACATCACTAATCATTAGAGTATTGCAAATCAAAACTGCAATGAGGTATCCCCTCACACCGGTCAGAATGGCCATCATCAAATATCTACAAACAGTAAATGTTGGAGAGGGTGTGGAGAAAAGGGTACCCTCTTGCACTGTTGGTGGGAATGTAAAGTGATACAGCCACTATGGAGAACAGTATGGAGGTTCCTTAAAAAACTAAAAATAGACCCAGCGAAATGATAGCATTTTGGAAAATGCTTTATGTGAAGAGACTTTTCATGAGGGAGAGTCATTTATGGATCTGAAAGCATCAGCTGGACGATGATTGATGGTTGAAATGCTCTCCAGAGATGGAGGCGCTGGCAGATTGCATTGTTGTGCTCGCCACATAACCTGCTGGCACAGGTGTGTGAGCTCACTGGAGGCGAGCAATTGTGGCACCATCCCACCACAGTGCTGAAGCTGAAGAGCTCCAGCGAATGCAGCACTCCCCCAGTCCCTGGCTGGGGCTGGCAAGTATGAGCAGTCTTATCCCTCTCTCAGCCTAAAGCCAATTCACCACCCCCGTTCTCCTTGACTGGGGTTGGAGAGCAAGAGCAGTCTCAGCAGTCTCCCACTCCAGACCTAAAGCTGATGCACGTGCACAGACAAGGCACTCTCCTGCTGCATTGCTGAAGCCCAGAGGCACACACAGTCAAGTCATTTTCCTGCTGCCTTCCTGAAACAAGAGAACAAGCCTCATTCCTACCCTCTCCAGCTGCCTACCTAAAGACAGTGGGGGTATGCAGCCCACACAGAGGGTATCCCTTGATTGTCTGTCACTGGTGGCCAGGGGGCTATCATTCCAGAGCTCCACAGGACTGTAACAAATGAAAGTCAGTTCTTGGCAGGCCAACCCCAGCCCAACCAGGGTATTGCACAAACAGCAGACTGAAATACAGCCCCTGTCTTCTAGTGAAAAAGGCCTATTTACCTATCCGGGAGCTGCACCTTCGGGGACAGGCTTCAGGTTTCCCACACATTTAGAGGCTAAGGGGGCAAGCAAGGAGACACCATCCTTGCACACCCCCTTGGCCTCATTTCAGCTCAACAAAGCTCCCCAGAAATGGCTTTTACACTCATTCATAGCCCCAGTGTTTTGCAACTATCACCCAGGGGACACCTCCAGATCTCCTGGTCTGGAGGCCAACAGGGATACAATTGAGGCCCCACAGGGCTATATATATCTGTGTACTTTAAAAGCTGCTGCCTGAATATCTGGCATCCAATCAGCCTGAAACTAAGTGCTAAATGAGATTCCTCCTCTTGGAACACTGTTCTTGGCACATCCTCAACAACAGGGGCATATCAAGAATAAATCAGGCAGGCTTCAGAGTGACATCAGCATCATAGTGGCATGAGAGTCTCCCTTTGTTTCTCTCCTTCAATCTACAACCAGTAAAACATCTATAACTCAACAAAGGTGCCTCAGTCCAACACACCAGGGCACTGAAGAATTCCACTCATCTGTTCATCTAAAGGCAGGTGGACTGGAACACAAAGAGGAGACAGAACCAGGGGAACAGAGGAGGTGGTGCCAGCAATCCTGGACCCTCAGCCATGGTGGTTGAGCCCACAGCCCCAGAGAACCCTGTAGCATCAGGGGAGGTAGTGCACATGACTCTGGCTTCCTGGCTGTAGCAGAGCCTGTGGCCACAGGGGACCAAACAGCAGCAGGGTCTGCAATCTTGTCCCTCCAGCCACAGAGGTACTCATAACTCCGGCCAGCACCACCGCCACCACTGCCTGCCATAGTGGCACCTACGAACCTGACAACCCTGGTTGCAGAAGAGACACTGTGACCTGGCTCCTCCCCTGCTCCCTACTCTTGCAGCAGTAGAGCCGGGAGACTCCAGATGTGGTCCCACCATTCTGATGCCCCAAGCAGTGATGACAACAACACCAGCAACAGAAAGGCACCAACCCCAGAGGCACAAGCAGTGACATCAAGGGCATAAGGCAACACCTCTAATAGAGGAGGTGGAGGGTGGAAAGTGCCCATTCTCAAATAACCAGAGGCTGCTCAAGTAAGAGAATCCAAAACTTGTGCTATAGTGCCACCTACTGGAAAACAAAAGAAAAATCTCTAATTACGAATCTGTTCAATTGTTAGAATGAAATTAAAAAAAAAAAAAAAAGAAAAGAAAAAAAAGCTTTCCCTAAAGAAAGGTGTTTGCTACTTCAAATGCACTGGCAGACGAACAACCCATCAAGTACCATGAAAAACCATGGTAACGTGGTATCACAAAAAGAAAATGACAATTCTCCAGAAACCAAACTGAAAGCCACAGAATATTGTAATCTAAATGATAGAGAATTCAAAATAGCTGTTATGAAGAAGCTCAATAAACTACAAGAAAATTCAGAAATGCAGTTCAAAGAACTCAGGAATAAAAATAATGAACTGAAGGAATACTTTATCAAAGAGATTGAAACTCTAAAAAAAGAACCAAAGAGAAATTCTGGAGCTGAAGATCTCAACAAATGAGATGAAGAAGGCATTAGAAAGCATTGGAAATAGAGCAGACCAAATGGAAGAGAGAATTAGTGAGCTCAAAGATAGAAATCTAAACATGATACATGTAGAAGAGGAAAGAGGAATAAGATATCTTAAAAATGAGGAAATTCTATGAGAGCTATCTGACTCTTTTAGGAAGGACAACATTAGGGTAATTGGTATCATAGAAGGAGAAGAGAGGGAGAAGGGAGCAGAGAGCTTATTTAAAGAAATAGTAGCTGAACTATTTACAATAGCCAGGACACGGAACCAACCTAAATGTCCTTCAACAGAGGAATGGATAAGAAGGTGTGGTACATATATACAATGGAATATTACTCAGCCATAAAAAGGAGCGAAATTGGGTCATTTGTAAAGACGTGGATGGACCTAGGGATTGTCATACAGAGTGAAGTTAGTCAGAAAGAGAAAAACAAATGTCATATATTAACGCATATATGTGGAATCTAGAAAAATGGTATAGATGATCTTGCAAAGCAGAAATAGAGACACAGATGTAGAGAACAAACGTATAGATACCAAGGGAGAAAGGGAGGTGGGATAAACTGGGAGATTGGCATTGACATATATTCAATATTGATACTATGTTTAACATAGATAACTAATGAGAACCTACTGTATAGCACAGGGAACTCTACTCAATGCTCTGTGGTGACCTAAATGGGAAGGAATTCAGAAAAGAGGGGATATATGTATATGTATAACTTATTCACTTTGCTGTAGAGTAGAAACTAACACAATATTGTAAAGCAACTATACTCCAATAAAAAATTTTAAAAAAGAAATAATAGCTGAGAACTTCCCAAGCCTGGGGAAGAAACTGAATATACAAGTCCATGAAGCTAAGAAAACACCTAGTTACATCAATGCAAAAAGGCCTTCTGCAAGACACATATTAAAACATTGTCAAATGTCAATGACATACAGAGTGAAGTAAGTCAGAAAGAGAAAAACAAATACAGTATGCTAACACATATATATGGAACCTAAAAAAAAAAATGGTCTTGAAGAACCTAGGGGCAAGACGGGAATAAAGACTCAGACCGACTAGAGAATGGACTTGAGGATACAGGGAGGGGGAAGGGTAAGCTGGGAAAAAGTGAGAGAGTGGCATGGACATATATACACTACCAAATGTAAAGTAGATAGTTAGTGGGAAGCAGCCACATAGCACAGGGAGATCAGCTCGGTGCTTTGTGACCACCTAGAGGGGTGGGATAGGGAGGGAGATACAAGAGGGAAGAGATATGGGGATATATGTATATGTATAACTGATTCACTTTGTTATAAAGCAGAAACTAACACACCATTGTAAAGCAATTATACTCCAATAAAGATGTTAAAAAAAAGTCAATGACAAAGAAAGAATTTTAAAGGCAGCCAGGGAGAAAAATAATGGTAACCTACAAAGGAACCCCTACTAGGCTATTAACAGATTTCTCAGCAGAAATTCTATCCAGCAAAGTTATCATTCAGATATGAAAGACAAATAAAGGATTTTACAGACAAACAAAAGCTGAGGGAGTTCATCAAAACTAGAGCTACTTCACAGTAAATCTTGAAAGGAGCTCTTTTACCTGAATCAAAAGGCAAAAGTACACAAAACTTTGAGTAAGATTACAAATAGACAGAAATAGATAGAAAGAATCAGAAAATTGCAATTCTATATCAGAATACGTTCTTAAACAATTATAGCATAAAGGTTAAAGAGAAAAAAAGCAGTAAAAATAACTATAGCTACTTCAATCTGGTAAGAAACTCACAATCAAAGAAGAAAGGACTGAACTCGTATAGGAAATTAAGATAAGTCCTTTTCCTATCAACAGGAAAAGGACTATTTTATTTATGAGACATTTTATACAAACCTCATGGGAATCACATAACATAAATCTAAAGCAGAGACAAAAAACATAAAAAAAAGAGTAAACTGAGAAAAACATCATAGAAAACCACCAAACTAAAATGGCAGAAAGAAACGCAAGTAAAAAGGAATAATGAAGATATAGAACAAACAGAAAACAAAAGATAAAATGGCAGAACTAAGTCCTCATTTATCACCCTAAATGTAAATGGATTGAATTCACCAATTAAAAAACACAGAGAGGCTGGATGGATTAAAAAAACAGGACCTAACTATATGCTACCTCCAGGAAACTCATCTCAGCTCTAAAGACAAAACACTGGCTCAAAGTGATGGTTTAGAAAATGATACTCCAAGAAAATGGCAGCGAAAATAAAGTCGGTATAGCCATACTCATATCAGATGAAATAGATTTCAAACCAAAAAGGTAACAAGAGACAAAGATGGACATTATATAATGATAAAGGGGACAATTCATCGAGAAGACATTACAGTTATTAATACATATGCATCTAACATAGGAGCACAAACATACATAAAGCAATTAATAACAGACCTAAAGAGGGAAATCGAAAGCAACACAATAATAGTAGGAGATTTTAACACCCCAATTACATCAAAGGATAGATCATCTAGATAGAAAGTCAACAAGGAAACAGCAGCTTTCAATGTAACATTAAACTAGATGGACTTTGATAGGTTTATACAAAACATTCCATCCAAATGCAGCAGAATACACATTCTTCTCGAGTGCACATGGAACATTCTCAAGGATAGACCATCTGTTGGGACACAAAACAAGTCTCGAATTTAAGAAGACTGACATTATATGAAGTATCTCTTCTGATCACAATAGTATGAAACTAGAAATTAACTACAAGAAGAAAGGTAGAAAAAAATCACAAATATGTGGAAACTAAACAACATGCTCCTGAACAACGATTGGGTCAATGGAGAAATCAAGAGAGAAATTTAAAAATACCTGAAGACAAATAAAAATGAAGTATAACATACCAAAATCTATGGGTTGCAGCAAAAGTGATACTAAGAGGGAAGTGTATAGAAATACATGTCTACCTCAAGAAATAAGAAAAATCTCAAGTAAACAACCTAGCCTTACACCTAACAGAACTAGTAAAAGAAGAAAAAAGAGGCCCAAAGTCAGGAAAAGGAAAGAAATTATAATAAAGAACAGAGCAGAAGTAAGTGAAATAGAGAGTTAAAAGCAACAGAAAAGATCAATGAAAGTAAGAGCTGCTTCTTTGAAAGGATAAACAAAATTGTCAAACTTTTAGCTAGACTCAGAAAGAAAAGAGAGAAGTTGCTTATAGAAACAAAAGAGGAGAAATAACAATGGATACCATGGAAACACAAAGGATTATAAGAGAATATTATGAACAGTTATATGCCAACAAATTGGACAACCTAGAAAAACTGGAAAATTTTAGAATCATACAACCTTGCAAGACTGAATTATGAAGAAATAGAAAATCTGAATAGAACAATCACTAGCAAAGAGATTAGGATGGTTCAATATTCACAAATCAATCAATGTGATACACCACATTAACAAAATGAAAGATAAAAATCATATGATCACCTCAATAGACACAGAAAAAACATTTTACAAGATTCAATACTCATTTATGATAAAAAATACTCTCAACAAAATGAATATAGAAGGAACATGCCTCAACATAATAAAGGCCATATATGCCAAACCCACAGCTAACATATAAAATGGTGAAAAACTGAAAGCTATCCATCTAAGATCAGGAACAAAACAAGGATGACCACTCTTACCACTTTTATTCAACATAGGATTGGAAGTCTTAGCCAGAGCAATTAGGCAAGAAAAAGTAATAAAAGGAATCCAAATTGGAAAGAAAGAAGTAAAACTGTCACTATTTGCAGATGACATGATTTTATATAGGAAAAACTTTAAAGACTTCATCAAAAAACTATTAGAAAAATTTAAAAATACAGTAAAGCTTTAGGGTAAAAAATCAATATACAAAAATCTATTGCATTTCTATACACTAAAAACAAGCAAGCAGAAAGAGAAATTAAGAAAACAATCCAAAAATAAATCTTCTAAAAAAAGAAAAAAAGAAAACAATCCCATTTATAATCACAATAAAAAGAAAATAATACTTGGAAATAAATTTAACCAAGGAGGTGAAAGACTTGTACTCTGAAAACTCTATGACACTGATGAGAGAAATTGAAGAAGCACAAAGAAATGGAAAGATATTCTGTGCTCATTGATTGGAAGAATTAACATTGTTAAAATGTCCGTATTACCTAAAGGAATCTACAGATTCAATGCAGTCAATCCCTATCAAAATCCCAATGACATTTTTCAGAGAAATAGAACAGAGGATCCTAAAATTTATATTGAACCACAAAAGACCCTGAATAGCTAAAGCAATTCTGAGAAAAAGAACAAAGCTGGAGGTATCACGCTACCTGATTTCAAATTATATTACAAAGTTATAGTAATCAAAAAAGTATGGTATTGGCAGGAAAACAAACACACAGATCAGCAGAATAGAATAGAGAGCCCAGAAATAAAACCACACATATATGAACAATTAATTTATGACAAAGGAGCAATGAACATACAATGGAGAAAGGATAGTCTTTTCAATAAGTGATGTTGGGACAACTGGACAGCCACATGCAAAATGGCTGAAACTAGAGGACTATCTCACACCATATACAAAAATCAACTCAAAATAGATAAATACTTGAATGTAAGACCTGAAACCATAAAACTCCTAGAAGAAAACAAAGGCAGTATTCTCTTTGACATTGGTCTTGGCAGTATCTTCCTAGACTGTCTCTTCAAGCAAGAGGAACAAGAGCAAAAATAAACAAGAGGGATTACATCAAACTAAAAAGCTTCTGCACAGCAAAGGAAACCATCCACAAAATGAAAAGACAACCTACCATATGGGAGAAGATATTTGCAAATTATATGTCCAATATTGGTTAATATCCAAAGTACACAAAGAACTCATACAACTCAACATCAAAGAAATGAACAACTTGATTTAAAAATGGGCAGAGGACCTGAATAGACATTTTTTCCAAAGAAGATGTACAGATGGCCAACAGACACATGAAAAGATGCTCAACTTCACTATTCATCAAGGAAATGCAATTCAAAACCATAATGAGATATCATTTCACACATGTTAGAATGTCTATTCTCAAAAAGACAATAAATAACAAATTTTGGAGAGGATGTGGAGAAAAGGGAACCATAGTGCACTGTTGGTGAAACTGTAAGTTGGTGCAGCCATTATGGAAAACAGTATGGAGATTCCTCAAAAAATTAAGAATAGAATTACAACATGATCCAGCAATTCCACTTCTGGGTATTTATGCAAAGAAAACGAAAACACTAACTCCAAAGGTATGTGCACCCCTATGTTCATTGCATCATTATTTACAATAGCCATAATAACTATGTGAGATGATGACTGTGTTAATTAACTTCATTGTGGGAATCCTTTTGCAATTTATACATATATCATCACATTGTACACTTTAAATATACTACAAATTTATTTGTCATTTATACCTCAGTAAAGCTGAAAAAATGTATACAAGGATGGGCCCTGTTGTTTTGAGTAGGAAGAAGATATTATTGACTCTCTGTGAACGGGTTTGTATCTCAGCTATTTTTTTCGATTAGTGACGTTGTGCTTGAATAGAAGGATAAGTTTGTTATCACATTCATCATCCCATTGATCAGTAAGATCAATCCCATCTCCCTCAGACCTGTCTGCTCCCAAAGTTGCTTTCAGTCAAAGAGTATGATTTTTCCAGAGAGGATAACTATCAAAGGTATCAAAATAGCTGTGTTCCTGTGTTAGAACTTTCAAATAAGTCCACATGGTCCATATGGACAGGCTGGTATTTATCCATCTTTATCTCAATAGAAAGGCACTTAGGGAATGTGCAATCAATGAGAGGTCAAAATAAAACACAAGGGAGGACAAAAAATATGGTGTAAGGTGAATGAATTATCAGGGTGTCCTACAAAGGTCACCAAAGCCATCATGTATTGTATGAAAAACAGGAATGCTTTCAGTGATCTGGGGCGATATTGGAGGTCAACAGAGAGTATTTCCCTCTATTCTTAGCTGTGCTACACCCAGCCTCTCAGATGCTACTCAATGCCACTTTCCAGGATACGAGGTCCTTTGTTTGGAAAAATTCTGGAATTATAGACCTAACAGGAAAATGTTATTACAGCAGAACCAGAGGGAAAAAAGGCAACCATTGGCTTTTATGTTTTAATATAGACTTTTGAAACTCAGGGCAGGTACAAATAGTTTGAAATAAAAAGGTTTGAGGTTTTATAAGCCTAGAACTAAGGGCATAGGATTTTATGTCATACACAATAATTTCAGAAGACCGCAATGATAAGTTAGAGCCATTTTGTCCTATTTTAGAGGAGTTAAGGACTCCCTTGACTGGCAGAAGAGGCGATTCAGAGAGGGGAAGAAGGGAGTTAGAAACTGGTAGGTCTCTGAGAAGAAGCCCTCTGTCCTGAACCCTGGTCCAAGTCCCAAGGAATAGGGATAATAAGATGTCCACATAGGTTTGGGTGATTTAAGCCCCATGCTATTTTCCAAGAGAGAATTCCCTCAGGCATGACATGGGAGGCATAGAGCTGAACTAACTATCTAGCCCATCTTGGCACATATGAGATAATGGAGTGGCAGAGTTATCCTGCACCTAACACGGTACAGAAGCAGTAGAGTGGAAATGGCCTGTGATGTATTTTGTCAGAGAGGCCTGTAGAGAGTCTCACAGCCTGGTCTGTACCCTACTGTGACACAGAAGCAGAAAGCAAATCCTGGCACATTCCAAAGGGCTGCAGAGGTTACCTGAGGGAAAGCCAGACCTAAAGAGATGTTGTCATAAGAAGCAAGGGAAAGAGCAGCATGACCGGTGAGGATTGACAACCAAGGATGAGAGAAAATAATATACGTCTCAGTGGATGGAGCATAGATAGGTGATAATAATCCAAGCCATATTTCCTCCCACTCTGCCTCGGCCTGCCAAGATTTAGAAATGATTTTGGGTAAAGGGGTGGAAAAATGATGCCTGTATTGATACGTAACTTGTTGATTTTACTCAGTCCAGGTTTGCAAGGCCAGAAATTCAGTAGTAATTCTGCCTTGAAGATAACTAGGATCTTGGGGAATAGCTGATATTCCCCAAATTCACAAAAATACCCCAAATCTGAGATATAAAACAGAATACCAATTTAAGAATTTACTTTTAAAATATAACTGTTTCATGGGCTGGAATACTTAGATTCAGTCAGTGCATTCTCTTCTCTATTGGAAAGTTTACATGGGATGGTAATCGGATTATAATCAGATGGTGATTAAATAAACCTGGGGAGTGAGCTGGATGGTTTTCATGGCTACTGTCATCCAGCTGGGAAAGTAATGCACCCATCGTCACAGGAGGGGTCAGCCTGTTGAGCAAACATTGATGTCAGTTCGCCAGGACTTTTTCTCCCGCATTGTGCCTCTATAATAATCTTTCCCAATAATGCTATTTCAAAATTGACCACTCCCCTTCTATCATCAGAATCTTTAGGCTAGTCAATACCATTGATTAGGCTGCAATGTAGTACTCACTTCTACCTTTTGGCCTGAAAGACACTCCTTTTGTGATTTTTGCATATAACTGAGCTCATCCACTGTGTGTTGCCTTTATTAGTGTAATTTACAATTGTGAAGGGGACTCACTGATACTTCTAAGACCACTTGCATTGTAGTATGTATGGTAGTTTATACCTAAGAATATATACATTTAAAATATCTAACATATATTTCAACATATGTATAGACCTTAACATACTACATAGCTTTTGATTCAGGAGTCTTTCTCTAACAATTTATATAGAGGTAATAACAGGATGGATAGAAAGATTTACTTAAGAAGATGTTCAGCACAGAGTTGTCTTTGTTAATGAAAATATACTAAATGTACAACAATGAGAAGGTTAAATGATTTATGGTACTTTCATATAATGGAGTACTATATACCTTAAAAGTAATAATGTAATCCTATATTTATTGACATGAGAAAATGTTCAAAATTTTGCATTAAGTCAATAATTCAAGTTTAAATCAGAATATGAAGTTGGATCTTACTTTTATTAAAAGGTTTACATGTGAGTTGAAAAAACCCAGAAGGCTATGCATCAAAATGTAAATAGTGGTTATCTCTGGGTTTAGGATCATGTGTCTTTCTTATTTTTTGTCTTTCTGCTTTCTTGAAATTTATAGCTTTCAATAGTGAAAATTCAGTTCTTATGATACAATCAAAATTTTTAGAATACTCAGATGCATTAAAATTTATATTAATAAACAAAAACACTTTTAAAATTATTTTCACACAAGAGTCTTCAATTGCATGGTGCCACAAACCTTCAACTTTAATATTTCTTCCATTAATATCTCTAAACCTTCTCCTGAACATGCTTTCTCCATCAATTACATGAGCTAAGCCAGCTGAAATCAAAATGGGGAAGTGGATTTAGTTTAACCTCTAGCAACATTTTTCCTATGCCCTTTTCCTTCCCTTCAAGATTCCGAGGTCTTCTATTGTATTGTATTTCTTCTGTAAAAGAGAAGTATGATGATCATGATAATGTTGATGAATGCAATAATAATTACAATAACAATCAAAGCAAAATTACAATTAGTGCTGACAATGTATTAAGCACTTTAGCTACATAGTTGTTTTTGGACCCATACAATTCTTTCAGGTAGGTCTTATCATTGTTACTTTATAGTTGAAAAAACTGAGTTTCAAAACTTTACCCGAGGTACTACACAGATGGTAAGTAGCAGAAACACGATTCAAATCTAGTTTTGTGAGAAGCGAAATTCCATGATGATAAAATTTTTTCTATATTGCCTGTATTGAACTATCATGATTCAATAAAAAGCAGACATCCTAAGGCCTTTGCAAGGAGGTGACCCCTCCCCCAGATCACCTCACTACTTAGAGCTGCCTACATCTTTCTTTACTTCAATCACCATAGGAGAGCTAGGTTCCTAGGTCATCTCTCAACCATTTGCCTCTTGCCTCCATCCTGCTCTCTACATCTCCTAGTTTGTACCAGTCTTATACCACTTCCCAAACTGAATCCATTCACCGTATCTTCTGGCAACTCACAAGCTATCATTTAAATTTTTAAAGTAAAAATATTTTTGCCCTCAAAATTTTACTTCTTGCTTTTTATTGTGGTAAAATATACGTAACATAAAAGATACCATTTTAATCATTTTAATGGTATAATTCAGTGGCACTAAGTGCATTCATACTGTTGTATAACCATCACCATTATCTGTCTCCATAACTTTTTCATCTTCCCAACTAAAATTCTGTACCATTAAACAGTAAGTCCCCTTTCACCCTTCCCTAGCCCCTGTTAACCTGTAATCTACGTTGTGTCTGTGTGAATTTGATTATTCTAAATACCCCATATGACTGGACACATACAATATTTGACTGTGTTTAGCTTATTTCACCTATAATGTTTTCAAGATTTATCCTTATTATAACAGCTATAGGAATTTCCTTCCATTTTATATATATACCACACGTTGTTTATCCATTCATCTGTGACATACATTTTGGCTATTGTGACTAATGCTGCTATGAACTATGGTATACAAATGTCTTCTCTTTTTTGTTTTCAAATCTTTTGACTATATACCTAGAAGTGGAATTGCTGAATCGTATGCTAGTCCTAAATTTAACTTTTTTAAGGAAACCCTGTACTGTTTTCAACAATGGCTGAACCATTTTTACATTCCCCTAGCAATGCACAGTGTTCCAGCTTTTACACATCCTTAAAAACACTTATTATCTTCTGGCTTTTGTTTTTGTAGTAGTCATCCTAATGCATGTGAAGTGGTATCTCAATACGGTTTTGATTTGTATTTCTCTAATAATTAGTGATATTGAACATCTTTTCATGTGCTTATTGGCTATTTGTATATCTTCTTTAGAAAAATGTCTATTAAAGTATTCTATCCGTTTTTATTTATTTATGTATTTATTTTTAACTTTTTATTTTATATTGGATTATAGCCGATTAACAATGTTGTGATAGTTTCATGTGCACAGCAAAGCAACTCAGCCATACAAATACATTTATCCATTTTTAAATAGGTTATTTGATTTTTTGTTGTTGAGTTGTAGGCATTATTTATATATTTTGGACATTAATCCCTTATCAGATATAAGATTTGCAAATATTTTCTCCACTTCTGTGGGTTGCCCTCTCACTTTCTTGATAGTGTCCTTTGATGCACAAAAGTTTTAATTTTGATGAAGTCAATTTAATTTTTCTTTTGTTATCTGTGCTTTTTATATATTCAAGAAACAATTGCCAAATCCAATGTCATGAAGATTTTCCCCTATGTTTTCTTCTGAGTTTTATAGCAATAACGTTTAGGTGTTCCATCAATTTTGAGTTAATTTTTATATATGCTATAAGGTAAGTGCCCGAACTCATTCTTTTGCATTCAGATATCAGTTTTCCCAGAACAATTTGTTGAAAACATTATTCTTTCCTTTATTGAATGATATTGGCACCCTTGTTGAAAAGTATTTAAATATATACACAAAGGTTTAGTTTTTGATCTTTATTCTATTCCTTTTATCTATTTGTCTGTCGTTATGCCAGTACCATACTATTTTGATTAATGTAATTTTGTAATAAGTCCTGAAATCAGGAAGTGTGAGTCTTCCAACTTTGTTCTTCTTTTCCAAGATTGTTTTGGCTTCAAAGTCAAGAGTCCCTTGAAATTTCATACGAATTTTAGGATGTATTTTCCTATTTCTGAAAAAAAAAATACTGTTGGGATTTTGGTAGGGATTGCATTGAATCTCTGGATTGTTTTGGGTAGCATTGTCATCCTAACAATACTAAGTCTTCCGATCCATGAATACAAGATGTCTTTTCACTTATTTGTCTCTTCTTTATTTTCTTTTGGCAACATTTCATAGTTTTCAGTACACAAGTCTTTCACCTTTTATTAATCAGGGTTTTCCAGAGAAACAGAACCAACTGGATGTAGATGGATAGATAGACAGATGGATGGATAGATAGATAGATAGATTTAATATAAGAAATTGGCTCATGCAGTTATGGAGGATAGAGAGTCCAAAATCTGTAACATGGGTTGGCAAGGTGGAAATCCAGGAGTACCAGTAGTGTAGTTCCAGTCCCAAGGCCAGCAGGTGAAAGAGAGCCACGGATGCAGAAGTCTGAAGGCAGTCTAAGGGAAAATTATCTCATACTTAAGGAGGCTGTTTTTGTTTTTGTTTTTTTTAATTCAGACATTCAACTGATTGAATGGGGCCCACCCACATTATGGATGGCAATCTGCTTACTCAAAGTTTACCGATTTTAATGTTAATCTCATCCAAAAAAACAATCTCCAAGTTGACACATAAAATTAACCATCATACATTCCCTTGTTAAATATTATTCCTAAGTATTACATTCTTCTATTGGTATTGTAAATGGAATTATTTTCTAATTTCATTTTTGGATTATTCATTGTTAGCTCATAGAAATGCAACTGATTTTTGTTTGCTGATTTTGTATCCTGAAACTTTCCTGAATTCATTTCCTAGCTCTAACAGTTTTGTGTGTGTGTGTGTGTAATCTCTAGAGTTTGCCACTAATAACATATCATCTGTGAATGGAGATCATTTTACTTCTACCTTTCCAATTAATATGCTCTTTTCTTAATCTTGCCTAATTTCTCTGGCTAGATTTTCCAATACTACGTTGAATACAAGTGGCAGAAGCATGCATCCTTGTCTTGTTTATGATCATGTGGGAAAAGCTTTAAGTCTTTTGCCACAAGTATAATGTTAGTTGTGAGTCTTTTATATATGACCTTTATTATATTGAGGAAGTTATATTATTCCAGTCCTAATTTGTTGAATGTTTTTATCATGAAAGGATGTAGAATTTCATCAAGTCCTTTTTTGCATCAATTGAGATAATCACGTGTTTTTTTTTCCCTTCATTCTGTTAATGTGTTGTATTACATTGATTTTCATATGATGAGTCATGCTAGCATTACGGGAATAAATCTCACTTGATAATCATGTATAATCATATATATATATGTTGTATAACTTGATTTGCTAGTATTTTTGAGGATTTTTACATTGATATTCATAAGGGATATTGTTCTATAGCTTTCTTTTCTTGTAGTGTCTTGGTCTGGCTTTCGTAACAGGATAATACTGGTTTCATAGAATGAGTTGGGAAGTGTTCCCACTTCTTCAATATTTTGAAAGAGTTTGAGAACGATTGGTGTTAATTCTTTACATTTTTGGTAGAGTTCACTTCTGAAGCCATCTGGTCCAGGGCTTTCCTTAGTTAGGTGGTTTGCTGATTTTAATATCCTTACTATTTATAAGAAGTCTATTCAGATTTTTTGCTTATCATGATTCAGTTTTGGTAAGTTGTGTGTTTCTAGAATTTTGTCCATTTCATAAAGCTTATTCAATTCATTAGTGTACAATTGTTTTAGTATTCTCTTATAATCCTTTTTATTTCTGTAAAATTGATAGTTATATCCCCATTTTCATTTCTGATTTTAGTAATTTATTTCTCTCATTTTTTTCTTAATCAATCTAGCTAAAGGTTTGTCAATTTTGTTGATGTTTTTGAAGAAAAGTGTTCTATATATCTCGATTAGGTCCAATTGGTTTATGGTGTTCAAATCCTATACTTCCTTATTGATTTTTTGTTGTTGAATTTCTTTGATTTTTACATTCATATCTTTCATAAAATTTTGGAAGTTTTCAGCCATTATTTCCTCAAGTGATCTCTTTTCCTATTTCTCTCTCTTCTCCTTTTGAAACCATAATGCGTATGTTTGTCTGTTTAATGTTATCCCATTAGTCCCTTAGGCTCAGTTCACTTTCTTCATTATTTTCTGTTCTTCAGACTCTCAATTTTCAAATATGTTATCTTTGACTTTACTGATTCTTTCTTTTGCCTCCTCAAGTGTGGTGCTGAACCCCTTTAAGTAAAATTTTCAACTCCATTATTGTAGTTTTAGTTCCAGAATTTCTGTTTGGTTCCTTTTTATAATTACTATCTCTTTGATATCCTAATTTTGTTCATGTATCATTTTCCTGATTTCCTTTATTTTTCTCTATGTTTTCCTTTAGCTCTTTGAGCACATTTAAAACAGATTTCTAATGTCTGTATACTGCTTCTTCAGGGATGGTTTCTGATATTTTATTTTCTTTTTTTGAATGGACCATGTTTTCCTGTTTCTTTGTATGCCTTGTGATTTTTGTTGTTGTTGAAAATTGGACATTTGGAAAAAGTCACATCTCCCATTCTTTACAGCCAGGTTCTCTGCCAAGGCAATCCTTCACTAATTAGCTGGGTGTGGTATAAACCTTGCAATCAGCTTGACGTTAAAGCTTAAGTTCTTCTCAGTTCTTTTCTAAGTGTGCATCTGACCTGGGCTTGTGTGTGGCTTTTTTACTTCCCACATGTACATGGCTGCTTTTCAGTGTCTTAATCTCCCAAAGAGTCTCACCCAAGCTTCTCCTCAGGGCTTTACTTGTTCCATTGTAGGTCTCTACCCATATTCAATTACCTCAGTTGTCTGTGGGTCTGTAGTCCCCCTGTATCTATCCCAACAGTGCCTGCTGCTTCTCCAGCTTGAGATCCAAGTAAGATGAAATAGAGACCAATCCTTCATGCAGCCACAGGACTGGTTAGAAGTTTGTGTATAAGGTCTGAAATGCTCCCTTCAGACAAGAAATGGAATTTGGAACTGAGATGTCTCCTCCTCCAGACCAAGACTGTGCCATGCTGGGGGGGTGGGGAGGGACTGTGCAAAAATTCTACAAATTTTCCTACCATTTTGAGTGTGGCTTTTTCTTCAGTGGGTGTTCACTTGGTTGCTATTGCTCTTTGACTGTTTTCCAAGGCTTATATAAGTTTATTTTAGTTAGTCTCTTATTTTTTTTTAATGTTTCCATGAGAGAAAAATGGCTTAGAGCTTCCAAGTCTGCCATTTTACTGATGTTGCTCCTCCCAATATATTTTTAATTTCCTTTTTAAAAAATTCCTTTCCCTTTCTTTTTCTAACTGAAACCTAGATGTCCAATGAGGATACTACTTTCCCTGCAGTTCTTTCAAGTGGTGAAAGTTTTCAGTTTCACATCCTATATAACCTAGAGACTGGAATTGAAACAGACATCTTCTTTGCTCCATGTTGCTACTTCAGAACAATTTCTCCTCTCTATTCCTTCATATCCCAAGATCCTATGAAATGTATGCCAACTGCCATGCCATTTGCTACACTTTCTTGTTATTGTTAACTACTAAAATGTTGTTCACTTTGCCTCATTCATTTCAATCTTTAGCATCTGATCGTCTTACCCTCTCTCTATCATGAATACTGTTAGCAATACTTATGATTACAACATCTATTTAGATAACCGATACAAAACACTTGCTTTTCAATACCACTGTATTCTCAGCTTTGAAGATTTCTTCCTCTATTCCACTTCATCCTTTCATTACCATGGTTATACTCCGCTCATCACCAATCATTGCATTGCCTCCAAAATCTTGAATTCAAGCATCCTACTTTAACCCATTTATTCCTCTCTTTCTATCTTAATTACTCAAGTACATTTAGATCACTAATTCTTCAACCTCATCAAGTCCTCTTGTCTATGTACCTTACCATTCTTTCATTACCCATCACTCCCCATTTCTATTCATCCCTACTCACCCAGCTTACTTACATTCACTGCCATCTCTATAGTCTCTCCTTTGTAAACATTCTTAACTCCCATGTAGCACCTGGGTAAAATAGGAAATATCTCATTCAGACTACCCATAAATCATATACTGAGATTGCTCATACTGTATCAGAGCAACTGGTTTTATCTCAGACAATTAACGTTATTAATTAGGGCTTTTTATGTTGTCTTTTGTTGCCTTGAAGCTTGGTTTATAAAGATCACATATGAACTCATCTAAGATACAGGATTTTAAAAAAGGGAGGAAGCCTTAAATTTCCTTTTGGAGGAAGAGGAAAAGAAAGGGGCAGGAATGTCAAGGCAACATAGCAAATGATTTAGAAGCCTTTCTCCCCTAACAAAGCCTATTGGTGTAATGAGAGCGCAAAGGGACTTTAAAAAAAAAGAAAAAAAAAAAAAGAAAGAAAGAAGAAAAACCTTGCTCAGTTTTGTGAATGCATTTCTGTTATCTGCAAAAGTGGGGAAGTTTGGCTTCTGTTTCCTTTACTTTGATTCCTTCAGTTATTATTGCCTCATTATACAGTCATTTGTACAATGTTTTGGCAGACATTTACTGTTGCATAAATTAAAGTCATGGAATTTCGTTTTGCCTACAGGTCTTTATGAAAATACTAGCAACATTTTTATTTGAATGTCAAAGTTTGTCAACCATTAAACTGATTGATTTTTCATTATACAATTCAATAGAAGAGGCAATCTTCAGTCTGTATGCAACATTACTCTGAGAAAAAGACTCATTGTTGAAAAATCCTTCCTGCTTATACTTTAAAAATGATATTCCTTTCACAGGACAGCCTCATGTTTTAAAGCTATCTTTATACATGAATTGCTCCATTAATATGCTTGGTACAGGAATAGCATGGTAATTCACCTTACTGCAAAGAAAGAGCTTTTCTATTTTGTAGTAGCAACACTAGCCTTTTAATTGAATTTTACTTTAATTTCTCTCAGAAAGAGCCTATTGCTCATGCAATGTAGATTGCGACCCTCAAGAAAATGATCAAATTAACTGTCTTGGAAAGATAAGAACCTTTTTTGCAGGACAAACAGGTCTCAGCTGCTGTGTTGTATTTCTTACACAAATCCTTTAAAATGCATCATGAACTTCTTTTGTAGGCACACCTGTCATGGAAATAGTCTAGGCTAAATTGTAGGTTTATTTACCCTTTGGCTATGCCTCTAAAAATGTCAGCAAAGATGCCAATCCGTGCCAACTACTGTTGGAGCAGCTGTTGGTTGGTTAGGAATGGGAGAGCAACCTTTATATTGGCTTATTTATTTGGAAAAAACAATGAAAGATGTAAATTTCCACAGTCACATCCTTGCTTCATTAAGGCAGATGTGTGTTTGTTGTTTGTATGTCATATAATTCCAAAACAATACTAGAATGAAAACTGTACATTGTTTAAAAACCTCATCACAAATGTCAAAATGACAGAACTGTCCAGCAGTAGGAAGCTAAATGAGGTGGTAAAAAACTCCTTTCTCTAAATATTCGAGGTACATAACTTCTAAGAAGACAAAGAATCGGTCGATGAAGAACAAAAAATACCTCTATTGAAAAGGGAACACTGAAGGAAAAGTTAAGAGTTTAGCTTGTAGAATCAATATCATAAAGTGAGAAATCAGGAAGGGATGAAAGTGAGAATTGATGCTCATACCTTGCTAGGTTAGTAGCCTTGAACGTCTAAAAATGGTGGTGAAGAGAGTTCAGAGAAACATTGAATTACTTGTAGATCTTGAAAAATCTATCAAGCTAATAGACATGGTACACTTTCAGATATTGTAGGTTGAAGTTCAATGGCAAACTCTAGAGTTAAGATCATGTCACATGCACTGAAGGGAATTTTCTGAAATGACTGTGATAAAAAGTGGAAAGTCTGGGCTTAAGATGCTCTTGCATGCTTTCAAAGAACACTGGGCTTGCTTACAAATGACAAAGACACAGTTTGGATCATTAAAATAAGATCAACAGTCACACAATTAAGAATATGAAAAGAAGGATTGTGATAAAAATTACTATAATTTCAGTTATCTGTCATGTAGAATAAGCCAAATTGCAAAACGGTAAGTGGTATTTATTTTGAGTTATGGCCACCTCTCTGCTTCTTCAGGTTTACTCTGTGACAAATTGCTCCCAAGATCTATAATTAGACGCTAGTAAGTATTAATAATGATTTATTTAAGGGACTTCCCTAGAGGTCCAGTGGTTAAGACTTTGCTTTCCAGTGCAGGGGGTGCAGGGTTCGATCCCTGGTTGGAGAGCTAAGATCCCACAGGCCTCACAGCCAAAAAACCAAAAAAAAAACATAAAACAGAAGCAATATTGTAACAAATTCAATAAAAGATTTTATAAATGGTCCAAACCAAAAAAAAATCTTAAAAAAATAATAATTGTTTATTTAAAAAGAAAATATAATTTTAAAGTGTATTAAATGTATTTTAGGATAAAGATAAATACATATTTACCATATAGTAATTTTAAACTTAGTAAAGCAAGTAATGCACCTGTGAAAAATCAGTGGGAGGAGGAGACAAGACAGTGGAGTAGAAGGACTTGAGCTCACCTCCTTTCATGAAAACATCAAAATCACAACTAACTGCTGAACAACCATCAACAAAAGAAGTTTGGAACCTACCAAAAAAGATATTCTACATCAAAAGACAAAGAAAAAGCCACAACAAGACAGTAAGAAGGACACTTTCGTGATAAAATCAAATCCTATACCCACTGGGTGGGCGACCCCCAAACTGGAAAATAAATATATCACAGAGGTTTTCCCACAGAAGTGAGAGTACTGAGCCCCACATCAGGCTCCCCAGCCTGATGGTCTGGCATTGGGAGGAGCATCAGACCTTTTGGCTTTGAAGGCCAGTGGGACTTGAGTGCAGGAGCTCCACAGGACTGGTGGAAACAGAGACTCCACTCTTGGAGGGTGCACACCAGGTTTCATGTGTACTGGGACCCAGGGCAAAGCAAAGGCTTCATAGGAGCCTGGGCCAGACCTACCTGCAGATCTTAGAGGGTCTCCTGGGGAAGCAGGGATCAGATATGGCTCACTCTGGGGGCAAAGACACGGGTGGCAGAGACCCCAGGGAATATTCATTGGTGCAAGCGCTCCCAGAGGTCACCATTTTGGCACCAAGACTTGGCCCCACCCAACAGCCTGCAGGCTCCACTGCTGTGATGCCTCCGAAATGAAAAAGGAGAAGTAACAACTGACACTGCAGAAATACAAAGGATCATGAGACATTACTACAAGCAACTATATGCCAATAAAGTGGACAACCTAGAAGAAATGGACAAATTCTTAGAAAGGTACAATGTTCCAAGAATGAACCAGGAAGAAACAGAAAATATGAACAGACCAATCACAAGTACTGAAATTGAAACTGTGATTTAAAAACTTCCAACAAACAAAAGTTCAGCACCAGATGACCTCACAGGTGAATTCTATCAAACATTTAGAGAAGAGCTAACACCTATCCTTCTGAAACTGTTCCAAAAAACTGCAGAGGAAGGAACACTCCCAAAGTCATTCTATGAGGCCACCATCACCCTGATACCAAAACCAGACGAAGATATCACAAAAAAAGAAAATCACAGGCCAATACCACTGATGAACATAGATGCAAGAATCCTCAACAAAATACTAGCAAACTGAATCCAACAATACATTAAAAGGATCATACACCATGATCAAGTGGGATTTATCCCAGGGATGCAAGGATTCTTCAATATACACAAACCTATCAATGTGATACACCACATTAACAAACTGAAGAATAAAAATCGTATGATTATCTCATTAGATGCAGAAAAAGCTTTTGATAAAATTCAACACCCATTTATGATAAAAACTCTCCAGAAAGTGGGCATAGAGGGAACATACCTCAACATAATAAAGACAATATATGACAAACCCACAGCTAACATCATACTCAATGCTGAAAAGCTGAAAACATTTAATCTAAGATCAGGGACAAGACAAGGGTGCCCACTCTCATCACTTTTATTCAACATCATTTTGGAAGTCCTATCCATGGCAATCAGAGAAGAAAAAGAAATAAAGAGAATCTAAATTGGAAAAGAAGAAGCAAAACTGTCACTGCTTGCAGATGACATGATATTATACATAGAAAATCCTAAAGATGCTACTGTAAAACTACTAGAGCTCATCAATGAATTCAGTAAAGTTGCAGGATACAAAATTAATACACAGAAATCTCCTGCATTTCTATACATTAACAATGAGAGATCAGAAAGAGAAATTAAGGAAACAATCCCATCTACCATCGCATCAAAAAGAATAAAAGACCTAGGAAAAAACCTACCTGAGGAGGCAAAAGACCTGTACTCTGAAAACTATAAGATGCTGATGAAAGAAATTGAAGATGACACAAACAGATAGAATGATATACCATGTTCTTGGATTGGAAGAATCAATATTGTCAAAATGAATATACTACCCAAGGCAATCTACAGATTCAGTGCAATCCCTATCAAATTACCAATGGCATTTTTCACAGAACTAGAACAAAAAAATTTAGACTTTGTATGGAAACACAAAAGACCCCGAGTAGCCAAAGCAATCCTGAGAAAGCAAAATGGTGCTGGAGGAAGCAGGCTCCCTGTCTTCAGACTATACTACAAAGCTACAGTAATCAAAACAGTATGTTACTGGCACAAAAACAGAAATATAGATTAATGGAACAGGATACAATGTCCAGAAATAAATTCACAAACCTATGGTCAATTAATCTATGACAAAGGAGGCAAGAGTATACAATGGAGGAAAGACAGTCTCTTCAATAAATGGTGATGGGAGAACAGGACAGCTACATGTAAAAGAATGAAATTAGAATATTCTCTAACACCATACACAAAAATAAACGCAAAATGGATTAAAGACTTAAATGTAAGACCAGATACTGTAAAACTCTTAGAGGAAAACATAGGCAGAACACTCTGATATATATCACAGCAATATCTTTTTGGATTCACCTCCTAGAGTAATGAAAATAAAAACAAAAATAAATAAATGGGACCTAATTAAACTTAAAAGCTTTTGCACAGCAAAGGAAACCATAAACAAAATGAAAAGACAACCCACAGAATGGGAGAAAATATTTGCCAATGAAGCGACCAACAAGGGATTAATCTCCAAAATATAAAAACAGCTCACGCAGCTCAATAAAAAAAAAACCCAATCAAAAAATGAGCAGAAGATCTAAATAGACATTTCTCCAAAGAAGACATGTGGATGGCCAACAGGCATATGAAAAGATGATCAACGTCGCTAATTATTAGAGAAATGCAAATCAAAACTACAATGAGTTGTTACCTCACAAAGGTCGGAATGGCCATCATCAAAAAGTCTACAAACAATACATGCTGGAGAGGGTGTTGAGAAAAGGGAACCTTCCTACATTGTTGGTGGGAATGGAAATTGATGCAGCCACTATGGAGAACAATATGGAGGTTCTTTAAAAAACTAAAAATACAACTACCATATGATCCAGCAATCCCACTCCTGGGCATATATCTGGAGAAAACCATAATTTGAAAGGATACATGCACCCCAGTATTCATTGCAGCACTATTTACAATAGCCAAGACATGGAAGCAACCTAAATGTCAAACGACAGAGGAATTGATAAAGAAGATGTGGTACATGTATGCAATGGAATATTACTCAGCCATAAAAAGAATGAAATAATGCCATTTTCAGCAATATGGATGGACCTAGAGATTAGCATACTAAGTGAAGTAAGTCAGACAGAGAAAGAGAAACAGCGTATGATATCCCTTATATGTGGAATCTAAAAACATGATAAAGATGAACTTATTTATAAAACAGAAACAGACTCACAGACTTAGAGAAGGAACTTATGGTTACCAGAGGGGAAGGGTGGGGGGGAGGGATAGATTGGATGTTTGGAATTGACATGTACGCACTACTATATTTAAAATAGATAACCAACAAGGACCTACTGTATAGCACAGGGAACGCTGCTCAATATTCAGTAATAACCTAAATGGGAAAAGAATTTGAAAAAGAATAGATACATGTATATGAATAACTGAATCACTTTGCTGTCCACCTGAAACTAACACAACATTGTTAATCAACTATGCTCCAATATAAAATAAAATTTTTAAAAAGACAAATATATTTATCACTTATATGTGGAATCTAAAAAAATGATACCAATGAACTTATTTACAAAGCAGAAAGACACTCACAGACTTCAAAAACAAACTTATGGTTACCAAAGGGTAAATGTGCGGGGGAGGGATAAATTAGGGGTTTGGGATTAACATATAAACACTGCTATATATAAAGTGGATAATCAACAAGGACCTACTGTATAGCACAGGGAACTCTACTCAATATGCTGTAATAACCTACATGGGAAAAGAGTCTGAAAAAGGATGGATATATGTATATATAAAACTGAATCACTTTGCTATACACCTGAAACTAACACAACATTGTAAATCAACTATACTCCAATATAAAATAAAAAAGTTTATTCAGAAAAAAAGAATCAGTGGGACAAACAGGTCCCTTCTCCATTAAAGAAAAGACTATGAGAGCAACATAACAAATTACACAAAAGAGAGTATGACATCCAGGCAATGATGTATCAAACATGGACATAAATTGCTATAAGTATGGGTGACTGAATTTCCAAGTTCCTTTTTTGGGTAATATTCAGATTTATGGCATTCTGAATCATTTCCTATTAAGATAAGAAGAAACTTGTATTTTTCAGGAATATTAAGTACTTATCCAAAAATATAAAAGATATTCAAAATAATGTTTGTAAAAATAACATACAAAATGCATACTAGAATATTATTTACATTATCTACAAAGCTCAAACTAATTTGAAAAATTCATAGAAAAGTAGACATTTCAGACTTTTCCTAATAGAAAACTGTTCACAACAAAAATGGAATTGATTTGTTTGTACCCCAAATCTACCTCCTACCCTACCAGCCTCACCAATAAGCAGCTTGCTACATTGAAATTTCCATTACATTTTATGATTAAATATCATTACATTGTAAGATTATCACTAAATTTGCAGGAGAACGCAGAAAGAAATGTATAACATAAAATTTCTTCTTTAAAATATATCTGATAAAATCCAACAAAACTGCTTTGGGAAAAATCTACATACAGACATGTTGCACTCAGGTAAGAAGCAGTTTTGACATAGATGAGAAATAAAATATATTACAATTTTAGTTGAAATAAGATACTGATTTTGAGACCTAGTCAATTGACCTAAGATCTATGTTTTCATGAACTCTGATTACTAAAGATAATTATATTCTGATATGCAAGGAGTTGTTTTATAGAGGTGGCAACCTGGAAGCCCATGAGCTACCTCCAGCCCAGAGATGGGTTGTGTTTGGCCCAGACAGTGCTTTGTTTTTTTAAACTGAATTAGTTGCCAACAGTTAATCAGGAGATTTTGTATTAAAATTTAGATTTCTAACTACTCTTGCAAATTCAGAGGATTTATCAACTGTTGCCCTGCCTCTTTGCATGGGAAAAACTATATTGCCACAAGTGGCCGTCATTGAATAGATGATACTTAATTTAGAAAGAGTCTGTGCTCTCCAACTGTCCATAGTGCACACCAGACCCTCTTTATTCATTTAGGTCATCAGCCTGGCCCCTATAGGTTTTGTGACCTCTGTTTAAGAGAACCAGTTCTGGTTTGTTTGTAGCTTTACTGTATCTCACTGCCATAAAGATTACAGTTGGCTTTGAGTTAAATGCATTTTGATGTTTGAGTAACTCATTTTATTTTGCCAATACAATAAGTGGTGGCACATTATAACTCTGTGGGAGTGGCAATGGCAAGCTGGACATAAATTATGCACCCTAGCCATTTCCACACATTATCATGCGATAATAAATTGTCACTTTCTTTTGTGTAACACAACAATGCTATGAAATAGGCACTTGCTCCTATTTTCCAGTTGAAGAAACTGAGGCCACAGGTCAATTACATAACTTGCTAGTACATGGTGGATCTAGGATTCTAAGTCAGATCTGTCTGACTCCATGGTCCCCTGTGCTTAATCAATACATTATTATAAAGTAGTCTAGTGGGTTGCAGGGCACTATACAGTAGAGTCAGTTTCACTTTTATCCTATTCTTTGGCAACATGAGACTCCTAAAGTAGGAGGGGACTGTTATGTGGAATATAGACACATGACTGTTATGTCCTGCAAAATACAAATACATCAAGAAAAGTTTTGGAATTTAGTTAAAGGAATATTAGCAGAACCTGACTAGGCTCAAAATAAACAGGAAGCTGCTAACAATAAACTTTCCTTGGAAGCGGCCGATGTCTTTCTTGATAATTTTTTGTCATAGTAAAATTATTTTAATTATGATCTCAATATTCATAAAAGTATACATATTTATAAGATTTTTTGTCAGACCAGAAAAGGATCATTCCCACTTTCCTTTTCTCACACATGCAAGACTCCATAACTCCTTTAAAGTCTTCATAGAAACAAAGGCTTTTTATCTCAATTCAGATTAACATTATTAATATAATTGTACTGGGAAGTTAGATGGAAGGTAGATATTGGGATGGTACAAGTGAGCTTATAGCCTCATCTAGAATAAGAGAAAGTCAACAAAACGAAACACAATGTAGAGGTAAAAGCATATAATTTAAACCATGGAGGTAAATTCTAAAGAACTTAAAAGTATTGTGGCATCTGGGGAGCAAGAGTAGAAGTGGGAGGGGCCTATC
Organism: Balaenoptera acutorostrata; assembly: GCF_949987535.1. Taxonomy (NCBI): domain Eukaryota; kingdom Metazoa; phylum Chordata; class Mammalia; order Artiodactyla; family Balaenopteridae; genus Balaenoptera; species Balaenoptera acutorostrata. Next base: position 74,044,125 of record NC_080085.1, read on the forward strand.
TGGAAGCTCTTAATTTTCATTATAGCCTTTCCTATACTATTTGGTTATTTAACTTTGTGCTTGTGTTACTTATTAAAAATACTAAAATGTTCTCAGATGCAGAGGCAGAAATGACACTTCATCTTAGTTACTTCGAGAGAGATGAATAACCTTCAAAAATCAGTGTAAAAAATTTCAGCCTTGATATGCTGTTTAGTGACATTGTTTATTACATGTGTTTTAAAATAATTCTATATATTTCTGATAAACTTGTGGTAAACATGCTAGCAAAAGGGTGCTTCTGGCAAGGCCTGACATATTTTGAGCATTCTCAGCAGTGATGAGAGAAGGAAGCAGAATATGCTTGCAAAAGCAATAGTCTACAAAGATAATTTCCCAGGAACTAGGGGGATAAGCACTTATAGGATAGTTATAATAGTATTTGATAAGTGCTAGGAAATAAAAAGAGTAGTAATATAGTCACTTCAAATTACTCATGGGAACAGACAAAATATTACATGAATAAATAGAAATTTGGTAAATATATAAATAGATAAATAAGAAAACCAATAGAGAAATAAGTGTAATGCAATTGAGCAATTCCTAAAGATTATGCTTTAAAATACAGGTTGTACACCTAATAACATATTTTCCCTTTCTTTTATTCATTTTAAAAGGAGAAAGGCCTTAAATTTCAAAGCTAAAACTGGGAAAGTCTAAGAAGAATACATAGGGGAAAATATTCATGGCATTGGATTTGACAATGAGTTTCTTGACTATGACACCAAAAGCATGGGCAGAAAGAAAAAAATAAATTTGACTTCGTCAATATTGAACCACAAAATAGAAGAAAATGTTTGCAAATGATACACCTGATAAGGGATTAATACCCAGAACATAAAAACAAAAATCTTACACCTCAACAACAACAAACAAACAATTGAACTTAAAAATGGACAAAAGGCTTGAATAGACATATCTCCAAAGAAGATACACAAATGGCCAATAAGCACATGAAGAAATGCAAATCAAAACCACAGAGAGATAACACTTCAAACCCGCAAAGGACAGACGGTTTACGTCCCACCCCCACCCCCACCCCCCGAATTTCAAATTCATATGTTGAAATGTTAACTGCCAATGTGATGGTATTTGGAGGTGGGTCCTTTGGGAGGTGATTAGGTCATGAAGTGGAACACTCATAAATGGGATTAGTGTCCTTACAAAAGAGGCCTGCCTCTTTTTTAAAAGAGTTCTCTCACATTTCCACCAAGTGAGGTTACAGTGAAAAGACAGCCATCTATGAACGAGGAAGTGGGCTCTCACCAGACACTGAATGTGTAGGCGCCTTGATCTAGGACTTTCAACCCTTAGAACTATGAGAAATAAATTTCTGTTGTTATAAGCCACACAATTTATAGTACTTTATTTTTTCCAGCTTTATTGAGACATACTTGACATATAACATTAAGTTTAAGGTGTACAATGGGATGATGTAATACAAGCATATTTTGTGAAATGATTACCACAGTAGGGTTAGTTAACACTTTCATCACTTCATATAATTATCATTTTATTTTTTGTGGTGAGAACATTTAAGGTCTACTCTCTTAACAACTTACCAGTATATGATACAATCTCCTTAACTATAGTCACCATGCTGTACATCTGCGAAATTAATTATCTTATAACTGCAAGTTTGTACCCTTTGAATAACATCTCCCCATTTAATTTTTTGAGGAACTTCCACACTGTTTTCCATAGTGACTGCACCAATTTACATTACCCCCAAAAGTGCACAAGAATTCCTTTTTCTTCACATCCTGGCTAACACTTGTTATCTCTTTTTGATGATAGCCATTCTGACAGGTGTGAGGTGATATCTCATTGTGTTTTTTAAAATTATTTTTTGTTGGAGTATAGTTGATTTAAAATGTTCTGTTAGTTTCTGCTGTACAGAAAAGTGAATCAGTTATACTTATACATACATTCACTCTTTTTTAGATTCTATGCCCATATAGGTCATTACAGTGTATTGAGTAGGGTTCTCTGTGCTATACAGTAGATTCTTATTAGTTATCTATTTTATATATAGTAGTGTGCATATGTCAATCTCAATCTCCCAATTTATCCCTCACACCCCCCTTTCGTCCTTGATAACCATAAGTTTGTTTTCTACATCTGTGATTCTATTTATGTTTTGTAAATATGTTCATTTGTACCATTTTTTTAGATTCCACATATAAGCAATATCACATGATATTTGTCTCATTGTGTTTTTCTTGTTTTTAATAGATCTTTATTGGAGTATAATTGCTGCACAATACTGTGTTAGTTTCTGTTGTACAACAAAGTGAATCAGCCATATGCATACATATATCCCCATATCTCCCCGCTCTGGAGCCTCCCTCCCACCCTCCCTATACCACCCCTCTAGGTGGTCACAAAGCACCAGGCTGAGCTCCTTGTGCTATGCTGCTGCTTCCCACTAGCTATCTATTTTACATTTGGTAGTGTATATATGTTGATGCTACTCTCACTCCACCACAGCTTCCCCCTCCCCCACCGTGTCCTCAAGTCCATTCTCTATGTCTGCATTGTTGTTCCTGCCCTGCCACTAGGTTCATTAGTGCCATAACAAATACCATATGCTAACACATATATATGGAATCTAAAGAAAAAAAATGGAGAAAAGGCAGTCTCTTCAATAAATGGTGCTGGGAAAACTGGATAGCTACATGTAAAAGAATGAAATTAGAATATTCCTTAACACCATACACAAAAATAAACTCAAAATGGATTAAAGACCTAAATGTAAGACCGGACACTATAAAACTCTTAGAGGAAAACATAGGAAGAACACTCTTTGACATGAATCACAGCAAGATCTTTTTTGACCCATCTCCTAGAGTAATGGAAATAAAAACAAAAATAAACAAATGGGACCTAATGAAACGTAAAAGCTTTTGCACAGCAAAGGAAACTATAATCAAGACGAAAAGACAACCCTCAGAACGGGAGAAAACATTTGCAAATGAATCAACGGACAAAGGGTTAATCTCCAAAATATACAAACAGCTCATGCAGCTCAATATTAAAAAAAAAACAAACAACCCAATCCAAAAATGGGCAGAAGACCTAAACAGATATTTCTCCAAAGAAGACATACAGTTGGCCAAGAGGCACATGAAAAGCTGCTCAGCATCACTAATTATTAGAGAAATGCAAATCAAAACTACAATGAAGTATCACCTCACACTGGTTAGAATGGGCATCATCAGAAAATCTACAAACAACAAATGCTGGAGAGGGTGTGGAGAAAAGGGAACCCTCTTGCACTGTTGGTGGGAATGTAAATTGATAGAGCCACTATGGAGAGCAGTATGGAAGTTCCTTAAAAAACTAAAAATAGAATTACCATATGACCCAGCAATCCCACTATTGGGCATATACCCAGAGAAAACCATAATTCAAAAAGACGCATGCACCCCAATGTTCACTGCAGCACTATTTACAGTAGCTAGGTCATGGAAGCAACCTAAATGCCCATTGACAGATGAATGGATAAAGAAGATGTGGTACATATATACAATGGAATATTACTCAACCATAAAAAGGAACGAAATTGGGTCATTTGTAGAGACGTGGATGGACCTAGAAACTGTCATACATTATGAAGTAAGTCAGAAAGAGAAAAACAAATATCTTATATTAACACATATATGTGGAATCTAGAAAAATGATACAGATTAACTGGTTTGCTGGGCAGAAATAGAGACACAGATGTAGAGAACAAACATATGGACACCAAGGGGGGAAAGTAGAGGGGATGTTGGTGGGATGAATTGGGAGATTGGGATTGACATATATATACTAATATGTATAAAATAGATAACTAATAAGAAACTGCCGTATAAAAATAAATAAATAAATAAAAATTTTAAAACATGGTACTCATTGTGGTTTTGATTTTCATTTCCCTGATTAGTGATGTTGAGAACCTTTTCATGTACTTCTTGGCCATTTAGATGTCTTGTTTGGAAAAATGACCATTCAGGTCCTTTGCTCATTTTTAAATCAGATTGTATCTTTGCTATTGAGTTGTATGAGTTACCTTTATATTTTGGATATTAAGCCCTTATCAGACAGTTGGTTTGAAAATATTTTCTCCCATTCAACAGTTTGCCTTTTCATTTTGTTAATTGTTTCTTTTGCTGGGAAGAGCTTTTTAGTTTGATGTAGTCCCACCTGTTTATTTTTGCGTTTGTTGCTGGTGCTTTTGGTCAATAGCCAGAAAATCATTGTCAAGACCAATGTCAAAGAGTCTGTTTTCTTCTAGAAATTTTATGGTTTCAGGTCTCATGTTTACATCTTTATTCCATTTTGAGTTAACTTTTATGAGTGGTATAAAATAGAATTTCAGTTTCATTCTTTCACATGTGATTATCTAGTTTTCTTTTTGAAGAGACTTTTTCTTTTGAAGAGACTATCTTTTCCCCATTGAGTATTCTTGCCTTTTTTGCCAATATTAGATGATTGTATATGCGAGGATTTATTTCTGGGCACCCCATTATGTTCCATTAGTCTATGTGTCTGTTTTTATGCCAGCATCATACTGTTTTGATTGCTATAGCTTTCTAATATGGTTTGCAATCAGGAGGTGTGATGCCTCCAGCTTTGTTCTTCTTCTTCAAGTTTGCTTTGATTATCTGGGGTCATTTGTGATTCCATACATATTTTAGGATTTTTTCTATTTCTGTGAAAAATACCTTTGGAATTTTGATAGGTATTACATTGATGGCTCTGGGTAGTATAGATATTTTAACAACATTAACTGTTCTGACACATGAACATGGGATAATTTTCTATTTATTTTTGTCTTCTTCAATTTCTCTCATCAAAATATTATACTTTTCGCTGAACATATCTTTCACTTTCTTGGTTAAATTTATTCCTAAGTATTTTATTGGTTTTGTTGCTATTATAAATGGGATTGTTCTTTTTATTTCTTTTTCAGACATTTTGTTGTTAGTGTATAGAAATGCGACTGATTTCTGTATGTTAATTTTGAGTTCAGCAGTTTGAATTTGTTGATTAGTTCTAACAATTTTTTTAGTGGGAGCTTTATATATATTCATCTTCAGACAGAGCAATTTTACTTCTTACTTTCCAACTTTGACATCTTTTCTTTCTTTTTCATGACTAATTTCTCTGACTAGGACTTCCAGTACTATGTTGGATAGGAGTGGTTAAAGTTGGCACCCTTATCTTATTCCCAATTTTAGAAGAAAAACTTTCAACATATCACTGTGGAGTATGTTAACTATGGACTTGTTATATATAGCCTTTATAATTTTAAGGTACTTTCTTTCTATACCCACTTTGTTGACAGTTTTTATCATGAAAGAATGTTGTATTTTGCCAATTTCTCTTTCTGCATCTACTGAGATGATCATATGATTTTAATCTTTCATTATATTAATGTGGTGTATCACATTTATTGATTTGCATATGTTGCATCCTTGCATACCAAGGATAAATCTCAGTAACAATTGTGTATAATTACTTTAATGTGATTTGATTTGTTTGCTAATATTTGGTTGAGAATTTTTGCATCTTTATTCATCAAGCATGTAGTGTCCTTATCTGACTTTGGTATCATGGTAATGCTGGCCTTAAAAATGAATTTGGGAGTGTTCTCTCATCTTTGAATTTTGGAAGAGTTTAAGAGGAATTTGCACTAATTATTATTTAAATGTTTGGTAGAATTTACCAGTGAAACCATCTGGTCTAGGGCTTTACTTTGTTGGGTGGTTTTTGATTATTGATTCAATTTCCTTGCTCATTATTGGTCTGTTCAGATTTGCTATTTCTTTATGATTCAGCTTGGTAGATTATATATTTCTAGAATTTATCCATTTTTTCTAAGTTATCCAATTTATTGGCATATAATTGTTCATAGTAGTCTCTTATAATCCTTTTTATTTCTGTGCTATCTGTTGTAATGTCTCCTCGTTCATTTCTGATTTTATTTATTTGAGTGTTCTTTTTTTCCCTTAGTCTAGCTAAAAGGTTTTACAATGTTATTTATCTTTAGAAAAAAAAAACCCAGCTCTTAGTTTCACTGATCTTCTCTACAGTTTTTCTAGCCTCTATTTCATTTATTTATGCTTTGATATTTGTTGTTTCCTTTGTTCTGCTAACTTTGGGTTTTATTTGTCCTTTTTCTAGTTCCTTGAGTGGTAGAGTTAGGTTGTTTATTTGAGAGCTTTCTTTTTCTTCAATGTAGGTATTTCTTGCTATAAACTTCCCTCTGAGAACTGTTTTTGTTGTATCCCATAAGTTTTGGTATGTTGTGTTGCCATTTTCATTTGTTTCAAGATGTTTTTCAATTTCCCTTTTGATTTCTCCTTTGGCCCATTAGTTGTTCAAGATTGTGTTGTTTAATTTTCATATATTTGTGAATTTTCCAGTTTTTCTCCTATTATCAATTTCTAGTTTCATACCATTGTGGTCAGAAAGGTTTTTGGTATGATTTCAATCTTCCTAAATTTGTTAAGACTTGTTTTGTTACCTAATATATGATATATCTTGGAGAATGTTCCATGTGTACTTGAGAAGAATGTGTGTTCGGATGCTGGTGCATGGAAAGTTCTGTGTATGTCTGTTAAGTCCATTTGTTCTAAGTATAGCTCAACTCCAGTTTTTCCTAATTGATTTTCTGTCTTGATGATCTATCCATTGTTGAAAGTGAGGTATTGAAGTACCCTACTATTACTGCATTGTTGTCTATTTCTCCCTGTATATTTCTTAGTATTTCCTTAATATGTTTAGGTGCTGTTTTTGTGGGTGTATATATATTTACAATTGTTCTATCCTCTTGATGAATTGATTCTTTAATCATTATATAATGACCTTCTTTGTCACTTGTTACAGTTTTTGAGGTAAATCTATTGTGTCTTATGTAAGTATTGTTACCCTTTCTTTCTTTTGGTTTCCACTGCATGATATATATATATATTTCTATCACTTCACTTTGAGCCTATGTGTATCCTTAAAGCTGAAGTGAGCCTCTTATAGGCAGCATATAGTTAGGACTGGTTTTTCTATCCACTCAGCCACTCTATGCATTTTAATTGGAAGATTGAATCCATTTACATTTGCAGTAGTTATTGATAGGTGGGAAGTTACTAATGCCATTTTGTTAATTGTTTTCTGACTGTTTTGTTGTTCCCTTATTCTCTTCTTCCTCTCTTGCTGTCTTTTTTTTTTAATAAATTTATTTATTTATTTATTTATTTTTGGCTGCTTTGGTTCTTCATTGCTGTGCATGGCTTTCTCTAGTTGCGGCGAGCGGGGGCTATTCTTCGTTGGGGTGCTTGGGCTCCTCATTGCAGTGGCTTCTCTTGTTGCAGGGCTTGGGCTTTCAGAGCACGGGCTTCAGTAGTTGTGGCCTATGGGCTCTAGAGTGCAGGCTCAGTAGTTGTGGCACACGGGCTTAGTTGCTCCACGGCATGTGGGATCTTCCCGGACCAGGGCTCGAACCTGTGTCCCCTGCATTGGCAGGAGGATTCTTAACCACTACGCCATCAGGGAAGCCCTCTTGATGTCTTCTTTTGTGAATGTGTTTTTCATAATGGTAATCTTTGATTCCCTTCTCTTTATCTTTTGTGTATCTACTGTAGGTTTTTGCTTTGTGGTTACCATGAGGCTCACATAAAGCATCTTTTAGATATAACAGTCTAATTTTTCCTGATTACAACTTAATTTTGGGAATTCTGGTGGCCCCATGGTTAGGACTCCATGCTTCCACTGTAGGGGACCTGGGTTCGGTCTCTGGTTGGGGAACTAAGATCCTGTAAGTTGCGTGGCACGGCCGAGAAAAAAAAAAATTTCAGTTGCATACAAAAAATCTATCCTTCTCCTCCCCCCTTTTATGTTTCTGATGTTACAGTCTATACTTTTTGTATATTGTATCCATTAACTAATTATTGTAGCTATAGTTATTTTTAAATACTTCATGTCTTTGGAGTCAGTTACTGGAAATTTATTGTGTTTCTTTGGTGGTGTCATATTTTCTTGATTTTTCATGTTCTTTGAAGTCTTACCTTGCTATCTTCTCATTTGAAGTAGCAATCACCTCCTCCAGTCTTTAGTGACTGACTTCAAGAAATACCTTTCATCAGCTCTGCTAGGGATTCTCGGGCTTTCTCAGACCTTCTCTGGATAGGCCTTCTCCACACTCTTTGCTCCCCCTTGTGGCAGAATTATTAAGCTGTGTGCCTTCTCTTGATCCTGCAAAGCCAGGCCTCGCACTTACAGCCTCTCTTTTGCCCTCCCAAGGTTGGTGTTAAATGCTCAAGTTTGTGATCTCTCTCTGTCCCCCAGATTCGGGTCTGCTCTCTGCATGTGTAGTATTTGCCATCTATAACAACTCACTCTTACTTCCATCAAGAGTGCACACAGGGGTCTGGCCATGGGTTGCAGGGTGTGAGGGAGTGAGGCTCACAGGGTCTTGGGATTGCCTGTAGACCAGGTGGGGGGATTTGCGGTGATGTATCCCCAGTGGCTCTTGGGAGGCTCCCAGTGGAGTCTGTGATGTGGTTAGTAGGATCTGTATCCCTTTGATATGTTTCATTCAGAGCCCTGGCTTCTGTTCTCCCAGCTTTTCACTGCCCCCAAGTCATGCAGCTCATGACTCAGTACTCTGGAAGGGCAAGAGAGAGATGGGCCTCTTTGGCAACAGCCCACACAGCTGGAGTAGCCAGGTGCTCATTCCCATGCTCCTACTTACCCCTGTGGGAGAAATTACAAGCCAAGAAGGGCTGTCTTTCAGTGAGCTGTGCCACTTTGGGGAAGAGGTGATGCAAGTAAAGTCAAAATATTCCTTTTACCCTCTCCAATGTGTCAAAGTATCAAATCTTGGATTTTTTTTTTACTCCTGTGGTGTGTTAGAACTTCTCCACTGGACTCTTAGATTTTCACAAAGACTCTCTCATCTGTGGGTTATTGTCTAAATCAGTGTTCTCCAGAGGCTCCTAGACCATGGCTAAGAGGAGCTGGAGCTGGTTCGTGGACCACTTTAGGTCCACAACTGGCACCAAGGTCTGCATACCTATTACCTAATTCACGGGTAAGCAAGAATCCTTTCAGGCTCCTTGTGTATGGTACTAGATCCCACAGCTCCCTCAAAGGCACTTTTGTTCATGGGTGGATGCCAAATTTTGTTGTTGAGGGGGGATACTTGCAAGGGACATCTTGTCCAGCCATCTTGCCTATGTCACACCTATGGTATTTGGTTATAGCAGCCTGATTGGACTAAGACAATACCCATTTGGATAGGTATTATTTAAGAAAAAAGGAAAATAACCAGTGTTGATGAAGATGTGGGGAAATTAGAGCGCTTGTGCATTGCTGTTGAAAACGTAAAATTGTACAGCCACTGTGATAAACAGTTTTGTGTCTTCCAAAAAAGGTAAACATAGAATTACCATATGGCCCATCAATTCCACTTCTAGGTATAAATCCAAAGAATTGAAAGCAGAGACTCAGACACATGTACACCCATGTTCCTAGCAGCATTGTTCACAATAGACAAAAGGCTGAAACAACAAAATGTCCATCAACAGAAGAATGGATAAATAAAATGTGGTATATATATATATATATATATATATATATATATATATATATAATGAAATATTATTCAGCATTGAAATGGAAGGATGTTCTCACATATGGTACAACATGGATGAACATTTAAAACATTATGCTAAGTGAAACAAGCCAGACACAAAAAGACAATTATTTTATGATTCCACTTATAGGAGTTACATAGAATGGGCAAATTCATAGAGACATAAAGTAGAAGAGAGGTTATCAGAGGATGGGGGAAAGGAAGTGAGGACTTATTGTTTAATGGGTACAGAGTTTCAATAAGAGATGATGAAAAAGTTCTGGAAATGGATAGTAGTGATGGTTGTATAATATTGTGAATGTACTTAGTGCCACTGAATTATACACTAAAAATGGTTAAAATGGTATATATTGTATATATTTTTACCACGGTAAAAAAAGAAAAATTATAAAAAGGGAAAATAAATTATTTTTTAAATTATGTTTCTTCTTTTCTCTTTAGCAATCATTGATCTTTGGCCTTGATGCTATGTGGTACAAAAGCTAAAATATTTAAAATGCTGATTCTGGGAATTCCCTGGTGGTCCAGTGGTTAGGACTTTGTGCTTCCACTGCAGGGGCACGGGTTCGATCCCTGATTTGGGAACTAAGATCCCGCATGCTGCACAGTATGGTCAAAAAATAACAATAATAATAAAATGCTGATTCATAAGTGAATCTATTTCATTGTACCTTGGAATCTGTGGATATAGTTCCACTGCTGAGCTGAAAATGGAAAATGGAAGTATACTGTAAAAAAGCAAACAGATAACAATTCTGAAACTGCTGTAGATGTATACTGTGATTGAACAAATAAGTAAATGAATGATGAATAGTGAGAGTTAGGTTTCTCACTGTTGAAAAGGGGGTTTAAAAGCAAGCAAGGGTAGAAGCCTAGAGTGATCCATGTGTTACTGGATTAGAATTGGAAATCTTAGTATGAGCTCATGCTTTGCTTAATAGATACATATGGATGCATATAGACATATTTATAGATATGTATACATAACTGGGCTAGTATATACACATATATTTTCTTGCTCTGATAGCTGAGAGTGCCTAGAAGAAATGACACCCCAGTGAACACATTTAGTGTTCAGAAATTGATACCTAATATCATTCTTTGATAAAAAGAATCAGAGCTCTTTGAAAAAATGACTGATTCTTAGGCTGGAGTAGGGAATATACAAGATGAGCCTGGAGCATTTTTGTAATGCCATAAAATAAGGAAATGGTCAATACACACACACACACACACACACACACACTGTCACAATGATGAGAGGTATATCAAAGGGACAATGGGGCCAACTTAAAGAGTTCCCAACCGCCAAAGCTGGAAAAATATGAACAATAAAAGAAAGTAGTATTGGATTATAAACCCAAACTACAAAATAAATATCTATGACTCCTCACTGATATAAATAAATGATTGAATAAGTAAATAAGTGAAGAATAGACAAATCTCTTTTGTATAAAAATTCTAAATGACCTGTGTACTGCCTTCGAGGAGATGAAGCATAACTCTTCATTCCTTAAGGAGATTGTGACTTGCTTCCAAAAAGTAGAGTATTAAAAAAGGGAGAGGTGAGAAAGTAACTTTACAGTGGAGAAATCTGGCAAACACTACCTTGGCCAGATTATCAAGGTTAACATCATCACTAATAAGTGATAGATAAGCTTATATCTCTGATATGATGTGGTGAGAATGGCACTTCACCTCTGTGATCATCCACCCCAAAACCATAAACCCAGTCTAACCATGAGGAAAACATCAGACAAACACACCATGTTGTAAGGAGTCCCATACTAAAGCAGAGACCACATGTGCTTATTCAGTTCCAGTTAAGGTATTGGCTGACAGTCAGCATTAACCATCAGACATGAGAGTAAACAAGCCTTGCAATGATTCCAGTCTCCAGACTTCTAGTATTTCAGCTGAAGTTCTAGGAACTGTGGAGCAGAAACAAACCATCTCCTCTGTATGCTGTATGCACTGATACGTAGAATCCATGAGCATAATAAGCTGCACAAACTAAGTTTGGGGATAATTTGCTATGTAGTCATAGAAACCGAAACAATCATAAAATGGCATTTTTTCTAACAGCCTTATTGAGATATAATATTGGGTTGGCCAAGAAGTTCATTGGGTTTTTCAGTAAACCCGAACGAACTTTTTGGCCAACCCAATATACAGCATTAAAATTTGTCCCAATATTTTCTTTAAATTTTTAATAATTTTTACCTACAACACATTTAGATCTATGATACATTTAAAGTTATTTTTTTGTATGGTGTGAGGTAAAGGTAGAAGTTTAAAAAAATTTTTTTGGATGTGGATATCCAGAATCATTTGCTGAAAAAATTATCTTTTCCTCATTTAATTGCCTTTCAACCTTTGAAAAAAATCATTTGACCATGAAGTTAAGGGTTTATTTCTGGACTCTATTTTGTTCCATTAATCTCTATATTTATCGTTAGGCCAGTGCCACACTTCTTCATTACAGTAGGTTTATAGTAAGTTGAAGTTGGATAGCTTAAGCCCTCCAACTCTTTTTCTTTCCTAAATTGCTTGGCTATTCTGGGTCTTAGTACATTGTGTTCCCATATAAATTTTTGGATCAGGCCATCAGTTTCTTTAAAAAAAAAAAGTCTGCTGGGATTTTTGTAGGAATTGTGTTGAATATATAGATCAATGTGAGGAATTTAAGTCTTTAAGTTTTCTTTGCAGTATTTTGTAGTTTTCAGTGTATATAAGTCATATACTTCTTTTGTTAGTTATTTCTATTTTATTCTTTTTGATGTTATAAGGAATAAAAATGTATTTTTAATTTCATTTTCAGAATGTTCATTGTTTATGTATAGAAACACAATTGAATTTCATATCTTGTATCCTATGATCATTCTGTATATGCTTATTAATTCTAATGTTTTTGTAGACTACATATAAGATCATGCCATCTATAAACAGAGTTTTCATTTCTTTTCAAATTTAGATGCCTGTTACTTAATTTTCTGTCCTTATTGCTCTGGCTAGAACATCCAGTAAATATTGAATAGAAGTGGTGAGAACATACATCCTTGCCTTGTTCCTGATCTTAAGGGGGAAGCATTCAGTCTTTCATCATTAAGTATAATGCTAACCATAGGGTAAATTATTGTAGTTCCTCTGTATATGAGGAGTCATTTATCTCTTGCTCCTTTCAAGATTTTCAGTTTTTGGCTCTCAAAAGTTTGACTATGATGTGGCTACATGTGGATCCCTTTGCGTTTATCCTACTTGGGACTGAGCTTCATTGACCCTCCAATTAATGTTTTTCACCAAACTTTGATAGTTTTTGAGTATTATGTCTTCGAATATTTTTTCTTTTTTTAAAATTAATTTATTAATTTATTATTTATTTTTGGTTGCATTGGGTCTTTGTTGCTGTGCACGGGCTTTCTCTAGTTGAGGCGAGGGGGGGCCACTCTTCATTGTGGTGCGCGGGCTTCTCATTGTGGTGGCCTCTCTTGTTGCGCAGCACGGACTCCAGGCATGCGGGCTTCAGTAGTTGCGGCTCACGGGCTCCAGAGTGCAGGCTCAGCAGTTGTGGTGCACTGGCCTAGTTGCTCTGCAGCATGTGGGATCCTCCCAGACCAGGGCTCGAACCTGTGTCCCCTGCACTGGCAGGCGGACTCTCAACCACTGCGCCACCAGGGAAGTCCTCAAATATTTTTTTCTGCTCTTCTCTCTCTCCTCTTCTTAGATTCCTATTACGTGTAAGTTGGTATGTTTGAAGTTGTCCCACAGGTCACTAAGGTTCTGTTCATTTTTCTTCAATCTTTTTTTCTCTCTGTTTTTTAGACTGGATGACTCTTTTCTCTGCCATTTCAAATATAATGTTGAATATAGTAAATTTTTCATATCAATTATTCTAATTTCAACTGTACTTTATATTTGGTTCTTTCTAAAGTTTCTTTTTTATTTTTATTTTTTAAAATTTATTTATTTATTCATTTATTTAATTTTTGGCTGCATTGGATCTTCGCTGCTGCACGTGGGTTTTCTCCAGCTGCTGAGAGCAGGGGCTACTCCTCATTGTGGTGCACAGGCCTCTCACTGTGGCAGCCTCTCCACAACTAGGCACGCAGGCCTCAGCAGTCATGGCACACGGGCTTCGGCAGTTGTGGCTCACGGGCTCTACAGTGCAGGCTCAGCAGTTGTGGCGCATGGGTGCAGCCACTCCATGGCATGTGGGATCCTCCCAGACCAGGGCTGGAACTCACATCCCCTGAGTCGGCAGGTGGATTCTTAACCACTGCACCACCAGGGAAGCCCTAAAGTTTTTTTTAAAAAATTGAGATTGATCTTAAAAAAATAAACAAGAAACAAAAAAACAAACCTTTTTAACAATTGGTCATTCACTAAGTTACAAGTTACATTTTATTTTATTTATTTAATTATTTACTTATTTACTTTTTATTTATTTATTTATTTATTGGCCATGCCATGCGGCTTGTGGGATCTTAGTTCCCTGACCAGGGATCAAACCCATGCTCCTTGCAGTGGAAGCATGGAGTCCTAACCACTGGACCATCAGGGAATTCCCTAAGACTTGCTCTTTTTTGTATCTTTGTCATTATATTTTCCCTTAATTCATAAACAGTGCTGCCTTTAATTCTTTGAACATATTTATCAGCTGCTTTGAAGTCCTTGCCTGCTAAATCCAACACCTGTGCCCACTCAGGCAGTTCCTACTGACTACTTTTTTCCTGAGTTTGGGTCACTCTTTCCTGTTTCATGTCTTGTCATTTTAGTTTTGAAAACTGGACATTTTATATAATATATTGTAGGAGCTCTGGATTCTTGTTTTTCCCCTGAGGGTGTTACTCATTTTGTTTGTTTCATTTATTTGTAGCCTTCCTGGACTTAATCTGTGGAATCTGTCTCCCTCTACTTTCTACTTTCTGGTCTCTATGGCTCTGCTTTTTTTTTTTTTTTTTTTAATTCTGTTTTTCCTTTTGAGTTTGGCTTCCTAGGAGTCACATCTCTGTTTTCATATTTTAATGGTCAGTTAACAATTGGTTAGAAGTTGTACTCAAACAACTTGAGTCAGTAAGGCATCCACCCACTGCTGATGGATTTGCGTGTGGTTTTAAGTGTGTGTACAAATTCAGGCCATTTCCAATTACTCCCCAGCTATTAATTTTCACCAGGTCCTCTCAGCTCTCCCTCTGCATTCATTCAGCCTCCTGGAAAGCCATGGATAGTTCCTCTATGCCTCTCTCATAACCAGAATTTCCCTGTTAAATCTCAGCTTGTTGGCTAGTCTGCCACTGACTCCAACCAGGGCTTCCCCGAGAGGTTAGCATTGTTCCTGGCTTTCCTTGCTCATTTTCTACCGAATTTGCTACTTTTACTGACAATGCCATTGGACACAGGTTGTTTCTTTTTTTCTTTCTTTCAAGTCCATGTTTTATTTTTTATAATTGATTAATACCTTTTGATTCAATAATTCTACTTAAAGGTTGTATCTTGAGTTTACAAAAATGATCTTATACAGGAGTAGTTGTCACAACATATGCCAGTAAAAATAAATAATTGCTATCCCATTATCAACAGGGAATTATTTTAATCAATTACAGAGAACTATGACTTTGCTAAAAATGAGGATGTAGATTTGTTGTCATGGAAAGTTGTCTGTGATATGTGAACTGCAAAAAATTATATATATAAACAGAAAAAAATTATAAAACACTATGTTTAACACCCATTTTTGTTTTAAAATTTAAATGAAGTGGACATGTGTTTGACTAGTCATACACATATGCACAGAAAAATTTCTCGAAGTGTACAACAAAACACTTAACATTATTTTTCTCCTGATAGATGGTATTGGCATATTTAAAATGTTTTTTATCATTGTATATTATTTGTTTATTTTTAATTGTTGTGAATATATAACATAAAATTTACCATCTTATCCATTTTTAAGTGTTCACTTCAGTAGTGTTATGTATCTTCACATTGTTGTGCAACCAAATACAGAACTCTTTTCATCTTACAAAACTGAAACTACACCCATTAAACAACGGCTACCTATTCCTCCTTTCCCCCGATCCCCTGGCAACTACCATTCTATTTTCTGTTTCTATGAATGTGACTACTCTGCATACTTGGTATACGTGGAATTGAACATAGGTTTTTCGTCGTCTATTCTAAACCAAGTTAGCCCCTTCTACCAGTGAAGCCGTTGATTTTTCACTGCCAGCTCCACTGTGGTAGAACAAGCTCACCTACTGATATGGAGGTAGGATGGAAGCAGTCCCAGAAAAGAATACCATAGACTCTCATTGTTCGTACCTGAAATTCAGTTTTTCATGAATAAATGTTTCTTGATTGTTTTACTTGCTTCTGTTCAAGTGCCAGAGCTCCGAAATGGTGATTGGTTTTTTTAACAATATTGTTGAACCTTACAGTTGTTTTGTGGCAGAGGATTTTTGTTGTCTTCATCATTACATCATAGCCAGAAGCCCTCATGTTTCTTTTTAAAAATAACATGTGGTTTTGAATTTTCATTAGTTCTTATGGCTTCTACCTAATTAGTCTGGACTAGTATGAACTAATCTGAACTAGTAAGATACAGTTATTTAGTGCATCAAATAGTTGTTGAGCACCAACAATGGGCTTGACTAGGTTTACAGCCTTAATTACAAGCCCAAACACAATAACTTCTCCCAGTATTACAATTCAATGTGTCTTAATAAAATAGAGCCATGGTTCTGGACCTTTAGTGTGCATAAGAATCACCCAGGGGACCTGCTAAAAATATAGATTCCTGGCCAACAAGAATTTATTTGTAGATTCTGATTCAGCAGGTTTAGGGTAGAACCCAGGAAACTATATTTTTAACAAGATTCCCAAATAATTCTGGTGAAATTGGTCCAAGGACTGTACTGGATAAATACTAATTAAAAACGAAGGCTCTTATCTGAAGAAAAATGAGCATTTATTCTGCCTATACTTTTACATCCAGGTAACTGAGATTGAAGTATTTTACTTTGGTTTTTGTTACACTCATATCATATCATATGTGCCCTTATCACATCATCAGTTTGAGTGTATTGCTGGTAGTGTATTGTGTTATCTACAGTTTTGTCTGCTCAACATGACTTTCTCCTACCCCATTCCTCCTTTTTCTTTTTTGTTGGGATGACTCCTCTGACTGACCACAGGAGTGGTTGGCCAAAATGTTCCCTTTGCCAAAATGTTTAATTCAGGAATGGGCAAGTGATCTTAGCCAGTCACTGAGGGAAATTTCTAGAATTTTTGCTGGAACTTGAGTAAGAAATTCTATCTCTGCAATTAAGAGATATAAAGATGGTGGAAACCTATACTTGTTACTACCATGGGAGAAGATTTTCCAAAAGACAGCACACACACAGAGGAAATCAAAGAGGGAAAGTGAGAACCACCCTTTGAGTGTCTGGAAGCAAATATGCCTGAAGCTCTGGACTTTCGGTTTGTACAAAACAGTAGATTTCTCTCTTGTTTAGTTTGAGGGACTTCCCTGGTGGTGCTCCCAAGGCAGGGGACCCTGGTCAGGGAACTAGATCCTGCATGCCACAACTAAAAGAGCCTGCATGGTGCAACAAAGACCTGGCACAGCCAAATAAATAAATGAATATTTTTTTTTAAAAAAAAGAAAGCTACTTATAAAAAATATATAAAACTAGTTTGAGTTGAGTTATCCTTCACTTGAAACTGAAATTGTCAAAACAAACCTTGCCATTGAGTAGCATTTCTCCACTTATGCCATCAGTCCCCATCTTCTGGTCACACACAGACACACATACATAGCCATTCCCCCTTTGTCAGCAGTTCTGGGAATAGCTTCCATATTAAAAAGACATACCGATATTTTGTTTCTCAGATCTTAACACAGACTTATCAAGATATAATTTTAATTAAAAATAAGCACTACCAAGTAATGTCCATAGATGATATATGAAAGATTTTAACTCCCCAGTTTAGCTCAAACTCTACTCTTTTTTTTTAACATCTTTATTGGAGTATAATTGCTTTACAATGGTGTGTTGTTTCTGCTGTATAACAAAGTGAGTCAGCTATATATATATACATATATACCCATATCTCCTCCCTCTTGCGTCTCCCTCCCACCCTCCCTATCCCACCCCTCTAGGTGGTCACAAAGCACCGAACTGATCTACCTGTGCTATGTGGCTGCTTCCCACTAGCTATTTACAATTGGTAGTGTATATATGTCCATGCCACTCTCTCATTTCGTCCCAGCTTACCCTTCCCACTCCCTGTGTCCTCAAGTCCATTCTCTACATCTGCATCTTTGTTCCTGTCCTACCCCTAGGTTCTTCAGAACCATTTTTTTTTCTTTTTAGATTCCATATATATGTGTTAGCATACAGTATTTGCTTTTCTCTTTATGACTTACTTCACTCTGTATGACAGACTTTAGGTCCATCCACCTCACTACAAATAACTCAATTTCATTTATTTTTATGGCTGAGTAATATTCCATTGTATATATATGCCACATCTTCTTTATCCGTTCATCTGTTGATGGACACTTAGGTTGCTTCCATGTCCTGGCTATTGTAAATAGAGCTGCAATGAATATTGTGGTACACGACTCTTTTTGAATTATGGTTTTCTCAGGTTATATGCCCAATAGTGGGATTGCTGGGTCGTATGGTAGTTCTATTTTTAGTTTTTTAAGGAACCTCCATACTGTTCTCCATAGTGACTGTATCAATTTACATTCCCACCAACAGTGTAGGAGGGGTCTCTTTTCTCCACACCCTCTCCAACATTTACTGTTTGTAGATTTTTTGATGAAGGCCATTCTGACTGGTGTGAGGTGATACCTCATTGTAGTTTTGATTTGCATTTATCAAATAATTAGTGATTTTGAGCATCTTTTCATGTAGTTTTTGACCATCCATATCGCTTCTTTGGAGAAATGTCTATTTAGGCCTTCTGCCCATTTTTGGATTGGGTTGTTTGTTTTTTTGATAGTGAGCTGCATGAGCTTCATGTATATTTTGGACATTAATCCTTTGTCAGTTGCTCCATTTGCAAATATTTTCTCCCATTCTGAAGTCTGTCTTTTGGTCTTGTTTATGGTTTCCTTTGCTGTGCAAAAGCTTTTAAGTTTCATTAGGTCCCATTTGCTTATTTTTGTTTTTATTTCCATTTCTCCAGGAGGTGGGTCAAAAAGGATCTTGCTGTGATTTATGTCATAGAGTGTTCTGCCTATGTTTTCCTCTAAGAGTTTGATAGTGTCTGGCCTTACATTTAGGTCTTTAATCCATTTTGAGTTTATTTTTGTGTATGGTGTTAGGGAGTGTTCTAATTTCATTCTTTTACATGTAGCTGTCCAGTTTTCCCAGCACCACTTATTGAAGAGGCTATCTTTTCTCCATTGTATATTCTTGCCTCCTTTATCAAAACTAAGGTGACCATATGTGTGTGGGTTTATCTCTGGGCTTTCTATCCTGTTCCATTGATCTATATTTCTGTTTTTGTGCCAGTACCATACTGTCTTGATGACTGTAGCTTTGTAGTATTGTCTGAAGTCCAGGAGCCTGATTCCTCCAGCTCCATTTTTTTTTTCTCAAGATTGCTTTGGCTATTCGGGGTCTTCTGTGTTTCCATACAAATTGTGAAATATTTTCTTCTACAGTGCTATTGGTAATTTCATAGGGATTGCATTGAATGTGTAGATTGCTTTGGGTAGTATAGTCATTTTGAAAATATTGATTCTTCCAGTCCATGAACATGGTATATATTTCCATCTGTTTGTGCCATCTTTGAGTTCTTTCATCAGTATCTTACAATTTTCTGAATAGAGGTCTTTTGCCTCCGTAGGTAGGTTTATTCCTAGGTATTTTAGTCTTTTGATGTGATGGTAAATGGGATTCTTTCCTTGATTTCTCTTTCTGTTCTTTCATTGTTAGTGTATAGGAATGCAAGAGATATCTGTGCATTAATTTTGTATCCTGCAACTTTACCAAATTCATTGATTAGCTCTAGTAGTTTGCTGATGGCATCTTTAGGATTCTCTATGTATAGTATCATGTCATCAGCAGCTATACATTTATATATCCACGTGCCTTTCTCCATTTCCCTTGGTTCTCCCTCCCTTCTTATAGATCCAGTGGTCTATAAATAAGGACATTTATGTTTGTGAGCTTAAACCTTTTGCATGTTCCTAATAATAGAAAAATATATGAGACTCAATGGCATTCATTCTCATAATAATGTCAGTTCATTTCAAATATAAATGAATACTTTTTTTAAAACCTAAAATATGTATTTCATAGTCATAACTATTGTAGTGTAAGAATAACATAACTTTATTCATCACTTGGTCATAAACAGGAAAGCTCAAACTTTTATCAATCAAGAAT
This sequence comes from Balaenoptera acutorostrata, assembly GCF_949987535.1. Classification (NCBI taxonomy): domain Eukaryota; kingdom Metazoa; phylum Chordata; class Mammalia; order Artiodactyla; family Balaenopteridae; genus Balaenoptera; species Balaenoptera acutorostrata. Next base: position 74,064,207 of record NC_080085.1, read on the forward strand.
ATAATGACATTAGCATTTGGACCTAATTAAAGAATAAAGCAGTTTTCCCTCTGCTAGCAAATCATGTATAGAAATAAAACATATTTCAATAAAATGTCATTTTGTATTACACTTTAATTACTTCTGTTTTTATTAAACCCCAAACAAAACAAAGTTTCTGTGGGTCAATGAATGTAGCTTAAAAAATAAGGAAAGCATTAGTGATGGAAGTGGTATTTGTTCTGGGAAACATCTGCTGTTCTATCACTTATCATTACAGGTATATTTGATTTTACACACAGAAAATTGTTTGCACCTGTCCTCAGTATTTTTTTCCAACACATATTTACAGCATATCATTAACACTCACTGCTTCCTCTGCTAAACAACACTTCACACTCTTGAATCAGTGCTGCTATTCATGTCAGAAGAAGGTGATTTGGCCATTTATCACTGTTCTGGCAGCATTTAGGTACCTGGGCTCAGGTATTCTCTTCAGAAGGCATTAGAAATGATTGTTTGCACTGAGTTTTGTCAACCATGCTGTATAATTAAATCAGGCAGAAGAAATAGTTTGAGTTGCATAGTGAGATTATACACTGTCAAGGATACACAGGTACCACTGGTTGCATTCTATTACCGTATTATATCAGATTAAAGTTTAGAGCCTTTGGAAAATATGATCTTCATATGCTTGACACCACCAATTAAGCTTAATTAGTGTCATTTAGCTCACATTTAATTCTTTTGCTCACTTCCCAGTATCTTTTTAAGAATTGAACAGTGCCATATCTCTTGCATTAGGTAACAAGGGATGTGATCTGTCTCTCAATTCCTAGATATAATCCAGCCTCCTTAGCAAGCAACCTGGGCCTGATTGATCCAGTTTTACTGTTAGGGCCCAGTTTTCATGGGCAAGGTGGCCCACTGAAGATGAGACTCATTTAATTTTGTTGAAATATTAGACTAGGCATTCATTTATTTGATGGTGTAGTATACTCTGCACTACACTATGCTAGTGAAAACTGTACCCATAAACCTCTTTCTCAGCAGCCTACATTATTAGACTGGAAGATTCTAAATATGAAATATGTTACTTTCTCTTAATGGAGGTCAAATAAGAAAACTCTTCCACAGTGAGGTTATAGATAGCTATCATGGCATTTCTAATCTAAAGTTGATGGGTAAAAAAATCTACAGAAACTGAGCTACTAAAATTGTCCAGTATGTTGCGTTTAAATAAGTGAAAGAGATTTGCATCAAAATCAAGCATTTGACTACGGCTCTCTCTTTTTAGTTTAATCCACTGAACTACCACCAAATGAAAGGAACAATACCAGGGTGGTAGAGGAAAGGGGGCAGGGAGTGTGGGTACTCTGCATTTAGATTTATCTGTTGATTTTATAAAATTCAAATTATCTCCCCCAATCCAAAGTACCAGATTCACACATGTTTTAATTGTCCTGGCTTTGGAACCAGATTGCCTGAGTTCAAACTGTGGCTTTGTCACTTAGTTGTATTGATATCGGGCAAGTTATTTAATCTGTCTATGTCTCAGTTTCCTCATCTATAAAAATGGGGATAATAATAGTGTCTACTTCATTGATTTAAATTAATGTATATGAAGCATCTAAAAAAATGTTTGTTACAGTGTATTGCTATGTAAGTGTTAAGTAATAGCTAATTATTAGTCTTATTATTATAAAATCTAACTAATAAAAGTTAAACTTGGCTTTAAAAACACACATTTTTCATTCTAAACAGACGATTGCTTTGCTTGTTGTGTTTTTCCTATTGACCTCATTTATTTAATTGTTAGACATTTTCTCTGACCTTTGTCTTGCTATCACATTGAGATTGTCCAGAAATCAAAACCTCCATTTCAGCAGGCATATCATAGCTGTCTCTCAGCATGTTCAAATAGGATGAGAGCAGCATTTGTGACATACTGCCCTCAGCTCACTGAACCAATTCAACTTGGGTCCATGCTGAAAACTTCAATTGGAATTTGGAAGTACCTTCGCTGATGATCAATTTTAAGAGCTATCTTCTCCTGAAAGCCTACCAATCTAAACTATATGGCAGCTTCAGGAAGCAGAATAAGTAGACATTTCCTTGCTGGCAAAATGAGTGGGAGTTTGAATCCTGTATTTTTACAAATTACAAGTGTATACACAGTAATTTTTTTTTTTGCCACCATACCAATGTTGAGATAGTTCCTTATCTAAAAAGTAGATCTTTTTAGCTCTAAAATTCAATGATTTCCTGATTAAAATTTGTTATGTTAGGTGTTTCTATAACCAACCCCTATATAGCCTAAACTTTATTTCTACTCCTATTATTTTAATTTAGCAAAATTTTCTTTATTTTGTTATAAGCACTTACTCAATTTTGAACTTAAAATTCCCAATGTACAATTTTTTTAAATTAATACCAAGTGTGTTCTGTGCTTTAGAAAAAACAATGGAGAATTTTGACCTGCTTTAGGCAAAGAAAGAAGACAAAACCGAGAAACTCTCAAGGCTTTTTCTAGTAGCAGCAGTCTATTGCTCCTAAAGTAGCATCTTTTACTCTGTCATTTATTGAGATACTAATTTGGGTTTGTTCTCTCAGTTTGTAGACATTTTCTCTTCCTTATTCCAAGAAAGGACATCTACTCTGATTTTGAGTAGCTTGTTTCAGAGAGTGGAAATTTTTTTTAACATCTTTATTGGAGTATAATTGCTTTACAATGTTGTGTTACTTTCTGCTGTATAACAAAGTGAATCAGCTATACATATACATATATCCCCACATCCCTTCCCTCTTGTGCCTCCCTCCCACCCTCCCTATCCCACCCCTCTAGGTGGGCACAAAACACTGAGGTGATTTCCCTGTGCTATGCAGCTGCTTCCCACTAGCTATTTTACATTTGGTAGTGTATATATGTCAATGGAGAGTGGTAATTTTTAAATTATTTTGTGTTGCCACAGAAGAATTGTTGTAGGGCGCAAGATTTGGAGAAAACCTAGAACTGAAGTTTTGCTGAGAAGAATAGATATATTATTCTAAAACACACAAAACTAAAGACGTAAGAAAATATAATTCAGAAACACTGAGATGACAAAGACAGAGTATCTGTTCTCAGAGTTCATCAGTCTATTAGGCAGACAGTTCTGTCTGCAATGACAATGCTAAGCAATGTCATAGAAGTATAGCAAATATCCTTTAACCTGGACTGAGGCTGACAGGGAAGACTTTGAGGAGAGGTAATATCTAAGAAACAGCTTAATGTAGGAGATATCCAGGCAAAGAAAGACATTCAAGAAAGTAGGAGTGGCATGTGCAAATGCACAGGCAAGAGAGAGCATGGCACCTTCAATGAACTGCAAATAATTTGAATGATTAGAGCACAGACTGCAGAAGGGTAGGGGTAGAGATTAGAAAGACATTAAAGTATTTCAAGCAGAGGAATGATGTGATTATATTTGCATTTTGGAAAGGTTGTCCAGGTAGCACTGTGTTAAAAGGATTGTAGGGAACCAAAAGTGGAGGCAAGCAGACCAGTTCACTTAGAATAGTGCAGGGGGTCCAGGTGAGAGATGACGATGTATTGAACAAGAGCAGTGACAGTGGGATCTAAAAGAAGAGACATATTAAAGAGAAATTTAAGAAATAGAATCACAAGAATTTGGTGACAAACACAAAAGACCCCAAATAGCCAAAGCAATCTTGAGAAAAAAAAAGCAAAACAAAACTGGAACTATCACCCTCACAGACTTCAGACTACACTACAAAGCTACAGCAACCAAAACAATATGGTACTGGCACAGAAACAGATAAATAGACACCTAGATCAATGGAATCAAATAGAGATTCCATAAATAAACCCACTCTTATATGGTAAATTAATCTTCAACAAAGGAGGTGAGAATATACAATGGGGAAAAGACAGCCTCTTCAATAAATGACGTTGGGAAAACTGGATAGCTACATGCAAAACAATCAAACTGGACTACTTTCTTACACCATATAAAAAATAAACTCAAAATGGATTAAGACAAATATGAGACCTGAAACCATAAAACTTCTAGAAGAAAACATAGGCAGTACACTCTTTGACATCAGTCTTAGAAATATTTTTTTTTGGATAGGCCTCCTCAGGCAATGGAAACAAAAGCAAAAATAAACAAATGGGATTACATCAAATGAAAAGGTTTTTGCACAGTGAAGGAAACTGTCAACAAAATTAAAATGCAGATTACTGAATGGGAGAAGATATTTGAAAATGATATATCCAATAAAGGGTTAATATCCAAAATACACAAGGAACTCATACAACTCAACATCAGAAAAACAAATAACCCAATTAAAAAATGGGCAGAGTATCTGAATAGACATTTTTTCAAAGAAGACATACAGATGGCCGACAGACACATGAAAAGATGCTCATCACTATTCAACAGGAACATGCAAATTGAAACCACAATGAGATATCACCTCATGCCTGTCAGAATGGCTATTATCAAAAAGACTATAAAAAACAGTTGTTGGTGAGGATGTGGGGAAAACGGAACCCTTGTGCACTGTTGGTGGGAATGTAAATTAGTGCAGCCACTATGGAAAACAGTATGGAGGTTCCTCAAAAACTAAAAATAGAACTACCATATCATCCAGCAATTGCATCCCTGGGTATATAACTGGAAAAAACTGAAACACTAATTTGAAAAGATACATGTACCCCAATATTCATAGCAGCACTATTTACAATAGCCAAGACATGGAAGCAATCCAAATGCCCATCAACAGATGTTTGGATTAAGAAGATGTGGTATATATACACATGGACTATTACTCAGCCATAAAAAAAGAATGAAATAATGCCATTTGCAGCAACATGGATGGACCTAGAGAATATTATGCTTATTTAAATAAGTCAGATGGAGAAAGACAAATACTGTATGATATCACTTATATGTGGAATCTAAAAAATAATCCAAATGAATGTATATGCAAATCAGAAACACACTCACAGATATAGAAAACAAACTTGTGGTTAACAAAGAGGAAAGGGAAGAGGAGAGGGACAAATTTGGGTATTGGATTAACAGATACAAACTACTATATATAAAATAGATAGGCAACAAGGATATACTGTATAGCACAGAGAATTAGAGCCATTATCTTGAAATAAGCTAGAATGGAGTATGTGCAGAAAATACTGAATCACTATGCTGTACACCTGAAACTGACATAATATTGTAAATCAAATATACTTTAAGAAAAAAAGTGAAAAAAAGACCATAAATAACAATTGTTGGCGAGGATGTGGAGAAAAGGAACCCTCATGCACTTTTGGTGGGAATATAAATTGGTGCAGCCACTATAGAAAAAAGTATGGTGGTTCCTCAAAAAATTAAATATAGAACTACCATATGATCCAGCAATTCCACTTCTGGGTATTTATCTGAAGAGAATGCAAACACTAATTTGAAGATATATGCAACCCTACGTTCACTGCAGTATTATTTACAATAGCCAAGATAGGGAATCAACTTAAGTGTCCATGGATATGTGAATAGATAAAGAAGGTGTGGTGTATAAATATATATAATGGAATATTATTGAGCTATAAAAAAGAATAAAATCTTGCCATTTGCAACAACATGGATAGACCTACAGGGTATTATGCTAAGTGAAATAATTCAGACAAAGAAAGACAAATACCATATGATTTCACTTATATATGGAATCTAATAAACAAAACAAATAAACAAACAAAACAGAAATAGTCATAGATACAGTGAACAAACAGATGGTTGACAGAGGGAAGTGAGGGTGAGAGGAGGAGAGAAATAAGTGAGGGAGATTAAGAGGAACAAACCTCCAGTTACAAAATAAATGAGTCAGAGTATGAAATGTAGAGTATGGAGAATGTGATCAATAATAATGTAATATCTTTGATAACTAGAGGTATTGTGGTGATCATTTTGGAATATATAGAAATAATGAATCACTATGTTGTGCACCAGGAACTAACATAGTGTTATAGGTCAATTATACTTCTAAAACAAACAAACAAACTCATAGAAAAAGAGATCAGATTTGTGGTTACCAGAGGAAGAGGGGTGGGGGAGGGGGAATTGGATACAGGTAGTGAAAAGGTAAAAACTTCCAGTTATAAGATAAATAAGTACTAAGGATATAATGCACAACATCATAAATATAATTAACAGTGCTGTATATTATATATGAAAGTTGTTAAGAGAGTAAATCCCAAGAGTTCTCATCACAAGGAAAAATATTTTTTTCTTTCATTTTGTATCTATATGAGATGATGGATGTTCACTAAATTTACTGTGGTTATCATTTCATTATGTATATAGGTCAAATCATTATGCTGCATACAAATTTATACAGAAAACAAACAAAAACACTGTAAGACATCTTGGAATAAATAAAAGATAGGCAAGATCTTTGAATTAGTCAGGGTAATGCTAGGCTATGCCGTGGTGACACATAATCCCTGAAATCTCCATGTTGTAACACAACGCAGAGCTATTTCTTATAACTTATTTAGTTCTTATAACTTAATTACAGTTTTTCTGAGTCAGGTGGCCCTCTGGCACAGCTTTCTTTCAAGAGATGACTCAGCATTCCTGGAAGCTTCCAACTTGTGACAAGGCCATCTGTAACATGTGGTCTATTAGTGATGGAAAAGGGGGAAAAGGAATGGAGGAGGACAACTAGCTCTTAATTGCCCTATCATCCTAACCTATCTTCAAGGGAGGTTGGGAAATGTAGAGCTGAACATGGATATTTGGTGATCATTATCAGTCTCTGCCAACAAGTATAAGATTATTGAAAAGCATAAGGAAAAACTAAATAAATGGAATGATATACCATGTTCATGGATGGGAAGGTGGGATAAGATTGGATGAAATTCCAATCAAAATCATAACAAAGATTTATGTGTGTTTATGTATGGAACTTCACGAGTTGATTCCAAAATGTTTATGAAAAACCAAAGGGCCTAGAATAGCTAAGATAATTTTGAAGAAAAGAATGAGAGGGAGGGGCTGACTCTAATAGGTATCAAAACATGTTACAAAAAATTATAGGAATTAAAACAGTGTAGTATTATCATAGGAATAAACAAAAATATCAATGAAACTGAATAGAATCCAGAATAGGAATCTAATATTTGATAATGATAGTAGTTCAAATTAGTATGAAAGGGATGAACTAGTCAATAAACAGTGTTAGGGCAATTGGATATTCATATATAAAAAGTTATAATAGATTTTTATGTCACATAATTACCTTGACTAAATTTTAGGTAGGTGGATTAAAGAGCTAAAGGTTAAACAATACCGTAACAGTATTTGAACAACATATAGGGCTTATTTTCATAATATCAATTTGGGGAAGACTTTCCTAAACAAGATGCAAAGACCAGAAGCCATAAAGGAAAATACTGAGTGATTTGACTACATCGAAATTTAAATTTTCTATGTAACAAATCACCCCATAAACAATATTAAAACCCAGAATTGGGGGAAAATATTTACAACATATATAACAAAAAATTAGTATGCAGAATATAAAAAGAACTGCTAACAAATCATAATAGTGGCAAGGGCATGGATTGGTAAATCACAGAGGGGGTCATTCAAAATCACCAATAAACATGCTCAGATGCATAAGTAATCAGGGAAATGCAAAGTATAGCAATATGATGCCATGTTTTGGCCCATCAGATTGGCAGACAGTAAAAGAATAATAACTTCCAGTACGAATGAGAGTGTAAATTGATAGTCTTTTTGGAGTACCATTTGGCCGTTTCTATCAAAATTTTAAATGTACAGATTCTTTAACCCAGGAATTCAATCTTTAAGAATCTACTCGTCAGAAATATACATGTGAACAGAGATATGTGTATGAAATATTCATTGAATCATTGCTTGCAATAGCAATAAAACTGGAAACACCTAAATGTTCATTAATAATGACTGGTTAAATGAATTTCATACCATGGAACATTATGCAACAATTAAAAGGGGGAAGCAAATTTTTATGTATTGGTATTTTATGATGTCTAAGATATATTGTTTTGTAAAAAGCCAGTTACAGAACTATAACATGAGCCAATTTATGTTTAAAATTTTTTTTTGAATGATCGCGTACCCTATACTCAGTGTGTCTGTGTGTGTATGTGTGCATGCACAGAAAAATATCTGAAAGAACACAGCAAACAACAGTTTCACATCTGGTGAGAAGCGATATTAGAAGTGCTGATGAATGAATATGTCAAAAATGTAGAAAATTCAAAGAAGTATAAAGGGAAAAGATTATTCATATAATCACACAATTCAAAAATAACTAATGTCACCATTTTGTGTGCACTCTTCTAGAGTTCGCACAAACACACATATGCATGTAGACTTCCGTCTCTTTTTTACACAAAATAGGATCATGCTAGATATGTTGTTTCTGTAGCTTGCTTTTTTTTAATTAAAAAAAAATTTAAAGTATAGTTGATTTACAATGTTATGTTAGTTTCAGGTGTACAGCTGTAACTTGCTTTTTTTTTGTTTAACCATATATTGTGGACTTTTCCCCATGACATTAATTACCTATTTATTTACTTATAAAACATTTATAGGGCTTACTACATTTCAGACACTTTCCCAGATCCCTTGTTCATATATAGTCCATATTATTTTATGTTCTATTAAGACTTTATTTTCATTGCTGCAGAAGCATTAACTTTTGTGTGTGTAACATCAACATTGCTCATACAGAGCAATATCAAAACAGGTATTTTGATATTTGAAGAAGCAGAAGGGAAAGAGTGCCCGTCACTGTGATTGAACTGAGATATTTTTCAAAGAACTTTCTATGCAGAGGTTGAGGATTTTATAGAAAATACCTGCAAAATGTTCTTTTGGTCTGGACTGCATCATGAACAGAAAAACAAGTCAATGACTCTTGTTACAAAACTTTATTTAAATATATACCACGTTCTTGATATGCATCCAAGTAGATTTTCTTACCACAAATAGGATTGTTAGTCGAATATTTATTGTCTGTTCAAGTTATGGCACAAGTAGTGCTTTCTATGCCAGTTCCCTTTGATCAGACCTCCTATGCAGACAGCCGCTGCATCTGTTTGGATCTTCCTTGTCAAGTTCTAAGTCCCAATTGCCGCAGAGATTTACAATATTTCCATGAAGTTTCCATTTCAGCCTGTGATACACCAATCACTATTAGAATATGGGCAAAAAACCTGTAAATAAAGCTAGTGGTGGAATCCATAACAAATCTTTTCCAACAACAAAAGCTTGAATTTCACATGCCTCCTGAATTTCCTGTGTCTCATGACTAAATTTTAGGTATTCAGAAACAGTTTACTTGATAAATTATAACTTGGAGAGTATATTGTACTGTTTCTCTTGGGATTAAAACTGAATATTTACATTTAATTGTCTCTTTTAATGGAATTATAGATGTCACTTTTCATCTTGTAGGTTAAAATATATAAAACCACTAATAACCAGTAATGAGAGTGACTGTGGTCTGATTAATGGGGTACAACTAGAAAATATACGTTCAAGTTTACTAAAAATTCTCTAGCATATCTGCTGTTGCAGTCATGGTGAAGAGAACACTGACCTGACAATTAGGAAACCCCGGTCGTAATCCTGGCTCTGTCCTTAATCGTGTAACAGCAATGTTGCCTCTTATTGAGGGCTTTTTTATGTGTCAGGCACTTTGTTGAGGGCTTCACATGGATTTTCTCATATTCATTCTTACAAAAGTCCAATGCAATAGGTACCATCATCACTCCCATTGAACAAACAAGAAAATGGATAACTAGAGAGGAAGGAATAGTTTTCCAAGTGTTACAGTTAATAAGTGGAGGAACCAGGATTCAAAATCCAGGTCTCTCTGTACTCTAATGGATTCATGGTAACTATAATGAAAATAAACATTAGAAACATGAAAAATCCAAGTCTCTCTGATTCCAAACTCAATTCTTAAATAGTAAATTGTCCTGTTTTTCTAGCTTTTAAGGATTTTGGACAAGTTTCTTCCTCTCTCTTGGCCTCAGTTACAGAATGAGGAGATTGGACTAGAAGTAAATGATCTCTTATGATTTCCTCCAGCTCATTCATTTTAGCCATTGTTTCTTCTTTCTACTATATGGTCAAGCCTTATTCCCAAGTCTTTGGCCTTGTATATTGGAGATGTTCAGAAATCTTTTTTCTGAATAAATGTTTTGCAACTATTTCTTGTGGAGTTTTCTTTCCATATTCATATTTAATAAAAGAGTATAATTTCCCTTAGGGGTATAATACAGAAATAGAGCTGAAATGGGGGTGTGAGTGGACTGGATGGCTCGCCATTGTGATCTGCTATATCCTGCTGTCACTGGAAAAAAATTCACAACTTAAAAGTTGAGAATTATGTTTTATTCAGCAGACAAAACTGAGGACTTAAGTCCAGGACACAGCAACTCAGATAGCTCTTAGAGACTGCTCTGAAGAGGTAAGGTAAGGGAGGAGCCAGGATATATAGGAGTTTTTGCAATAAAGACCAGGTAGTCGGAACATCAGAAGATTACTCTAATTAGATGGAAAGATATACCATGTTCTTGGATTGGAAGAATCAATATTGTGAAAATGACTATACTACCCAAGGCAATCTACAGATTCAATGCAATCCCTATCAAATTACCAATGGCATTTTTCACAGAACTAGAACAAAAAGTTCTAAAATTTGTATGGAAACACAAAAGACCCTGAATAGCCAAAGCAGTCCTGAGAAAGAAAAACGGAGCTGGAGGAATCAGACTCCCTGACTTCAGACTATACTACAAAGCTACAGTCATCAAGACAGTATGGTACTGGCACAAAAACAGAAATATAGATCAATGGAACAGGATAGAAAGCCCAGAGATAAACCCACGCACATATGGTCACATTATTTTTGATAAAGGAGGCAAGAATATACAATGGAGAAAAGACAGCCTCTTCAGTAAGTGGTGCTGGGAAAACTGGACAGCTACATGTAAAAGAATGAAATTAGAACACTCCCTAACACCATACACAAAAATAAACTCAAAATGGATTAAAGACCTAAATGTAAGGCCAGACACTATCAAACTCTTAGAGGAAAACATAGGCAGAACACTCTGTTATAAATTGCAGCAGTATCTTTTTGGATCCACCTCCTAGAGTAATGAAAATAGAAACAAAAATAAATAAATGGGACCTAATTAAATTAAAAGCTTTTGCACAGCAAAGGAAACCATAACCAAAACGAAAAGACAATCCACAGAATGGGAGAAAATATTTGCAAACGAAGCAACAGACAAGGGATTAATCTCCAAAATATACAAACAGCTCATGCAGCTGAATAACAAAAAAAAATAAATAAATAAACAACCCAATCCAAAAATGGGCAGGAGGTCTAAATAGACATTTCTCCACAGAAGACATACAGACGGCCAAAAAGCACATGAAAAGATGGCAACGTCACTAATTATCAGAGAAATGCAAATCAAAACTACAATGAGGTATCACCTCACACTGGTCAGAATGGCCATCATCAAAAAAGTCTACAAACAATAAATAATGCTGGAGAGGGTGTGGAGAAAAGAGACCCCTCCTACACTGTTGGTGGGAATGGAAATTGGTACAATCACTGTGGAGGTTCCTTAAAAAACTAAAAATAGAATTACCATATGATCCAGCAATCCCACTCTTGGGCATATATCCAGAGAAAACCATAATCTGAAAGGATACATGCACCCCAGTGTTCACTGCAGCACGATTTACAATAGCCAAGATATGGAAGCAACCTAAATGCCCAACAACAGAGGAATGGATAAGGAAGATATGGTACATATATACAATGGAATATTATGCAGCCATAAAAAGAATGAAATAATGCCATTTGCAGCAACATGGATGGACCTAGAGATTATCATACTAAGTGAAGTAGGTTAGACAGAGAAAGACAAATATCATATGATATCACTCATATGTGGAATCTAATTTTAAAAAGTGATACAAATGAACTTATTTACAAAACAGAAACAGACTTACATATATTGAAAACAAACTTATGGTTACCAAAGGGGAAACCTGGGGGAGAGGGATAAATCAGGAACTTGGGATGAACATACACACACTACTGTATATAAGATAGATAAAAACAAGGACATACTGTATAGCACAGGGAACTCTACTCAATATTCTGTGATAACCTATATGAGAAAAGAATCTAAAAAAGAATAAATATATGTATATGTATAACTGAATCACTTTCCTGTACACCTGAAACTAACACAACATTGTAAATCAACTATACTCCAATAAAATTAAAAATTAAAAAAGATTACTGTTAATGAAAGAAAACCAGATATCTCAAGTTAAGGAATTTAGCACTTTTCTGTACATGGGAAGAGATACAAAAATCACAGCTCACTGAAATCATCCCTTTCATATGAACCTCAGCTATCTGGGGCCAGTATCCTGTGCTTTCTCATCCCAAGTCTCTTCAGGTTGCACTGTCAGGGGTGGATGCAGCAGTTGACTGCTTGATGCCGGGCATCCTGTTTCTATCCTGAATTCCCTCAGGGCTCACTCTTGGTGTGGTTGTAATGTGATGGCTTTATGGCTGCAACATCCTTTACTGATATGGCAGGCAACATTTTTTTTTCACTGATACAGCTAAGGTGTTCCTGCTGCTATACCTGCATACTACTGATGACCCAGAGAGTGAAGGAGACAAAAGAAGGGATGTGGTGGGGCCAGCAGAAGCCACCCCAATACCCTCTCAGGAGAGGCTACTTAGGATCTTATGGCCTGAGCCATAGCTTTAAGATCCCACTCCCAGCTCCACTTAGCTCCCTCAATTCTAAGTATATATTGAACACATGATATTTCACATTTCCAGGGGATATTATTCCCTTTTCCATTTGTGAGGTAGGCTTATACAGGCAGACTTCCCAGGTTTTACTGAAGAAGATCAACATTTGCTTATTTATAATGCCTGGACCACATTGTAGATGCCATGGTTTTACAACTTACTCTTAGACATCTTGGGGAAAAAACTATCCACCATAAAATCTTTTGTTCAAGAAGATTGTGGTCAAGTAGTATTAATGAAAAATATCAATCAAGTGTAAGGGTTTTTTTTTAACATTTTTATTGGAGTATAATTGCTTTACAATGGTGTGTTAGTTTCTGCTTTATAACAAAGTGAATCAGTTATACATATACATATATCCCCATATCTCTTCCCTCTTGCGTCTCCCTCCGTCCCACCCTCCCTATCCCACCCTTCTAGCTGGTCACAAAGCACCGAGCTGATCTCCCTGTCCTAAGGGGTATTTTTGAATGGCAATTTCACATGGATTTATTGCGGGCAATCTGATAGATGGGTTCTACTATTAGGAAGGAACTGTAGTCCCCAAATAATCTTCACTTTAAGTCAACACACTTTATGCCACACATGTATTCCTGCAAAGTTGGCCTCAAACCACACTTCTGTCAATCCATATCTTCTCCTTTACTTCCACAATCATTTTAGAATTGCTTTATTTTCAATTCAATCTTCATTTGGCAGTGGTTCTACCCTACCTCTCTCTGCCTAGAAGTTAATAGCTTATGCAGTGCTGATATATACCATCAGGGAACTCCTAGGAACTCCTACTTAAAAGCAGCCTGAATTCTTTGGTAAAGCAAAGAACTACTTTGTAATGGGCACAGTCACCCTCCAAAATGTTGTGCTTTATAAATCTAGATCTCCTTATAGAGTGTTCTCTTAAAACAGGATGTGTCTGAATATGGACTAGCATCTCAAATCTAGCAGTCAAAAATTATTTTCAGGGGCTTCCCTGGTGGCGCAGTGGTTGAGAATCTGCCTGCCAATGCAGGGGACACGGGTTCGAGCCCTGGTCTGGGAGGGTCCCACATGCCGCGGAGCAACTAGGCCCGTGAGCCACAATTGCTGAGCCTGCGCGTCTGGAGCCTGTTCTCCGCAACAAGAGAGGCCGAGATAGTGAGAGGCCCGCACACCGCGATGAAGAGTGGCCCCCACTTGCCGCAACTAGAGAAAGCCCTCGCACAGAAACGAAGACCCAACACAGCCATAAATGAATAAATTTAAAAAAAAATTATTTTCAGAAGATCTGAAAGACAAAATGATGTGCAAGATTCAGCTCATCTGTCCTTAAAATTATCAAATCCAGATTTAGAAAAGGAATGGCATTTTCCTGTAGGCAATTTTTTCCAGTCATAATAAAGATCAATAGAGAGCAGTTTTAAGTTCTGCACAAATCTTTTTGTTGCTATTGCTTAACCAAAGGAAACCACTTTCTGGTACATTGCCCATTTCTGACTTGAAAATTGTAAGCTCCTTAGGGTATAGAACTTAGCTTATATCTAATGCTTTGTAAACTTACCTATCTGTAAAACTTAAATGTTTACATATTATGCAAGTAGCTTCCATACCAAACAAAGGTGAATTTCTTCAAAACTTTAGACCATATTTGACCTTAAGAGTCTTATTCCAGGGTATTATTTTGAAAATATATTTCTAAGACAAATCCAAATCAAAAAGGACAATTTCACATCACGTGTACCAAAGGCACTAAGTTTAGGTACCCTACCTATAGTTGACTTCCATTGTAACAACAGTTGCTTTTTACAGCACATACTTGTTAGATGGGTATTGCCTCTCCCACGGTTTTTCTCAGAATAAATTGATAGTGGTTAGAAATCACCAAGATAATTCTCTGCCACAGTTCTTCTCAAGTGTAGATAATATTTGCTTTTTTCCTTGATTTACTCCCCCTTCTGTGTGGAAATTTGGACCTGAAAATTTTATGACATTTCCTAATCAGTAAAAGTCCAAATTTGCACAGTACACAAATTCATTCACAAACCTACATACATATTTACACAGATAGAGGTGGTTTGGAATGTTCTAATAATGAAATTTCCCAGACATGTTTATTTAAAATAAAAATTTAAAATTTTGTGTTTGCAAGTATCAGAATTCAACATGCATTTCTTTTTTTATTTAAATAAATGTATATATTTTATTTATTTATTTTTGGCTGTGTTGGGTCTTCGTTGTTGAGCGGGGGCTTTCTCTAGTTGCCGTGAGCGGAGGCTACTCTTCATTGCCGTGCATGGGCTTCTCATTGCAGTGGCTTCTCTTATTGCAGAGCATGGGCTCTAGGTGTGCGGGCTTCAGTAGTTGTGGCACGCAGGCTCAGTATTTGTGGCTCACGGGCTCTAGAGCGCAGGCTCAGTAGTTGTGGCACACGGATTTAGTTGCTCCGCCGCATGTGGGATCTTCCCACACCACAGATGGAACCCATGTCCCCTGCATTGGCAGGTGGATTCTTAACCACTGCGCCACCAGGGAAGCCCTAACATGCATTTCTGGAACATCTAAAGAAATCTGATAATGAGACAGGAATGTCTCAAACAAACCAAGGGCAGGAATGATACTGGGCCTCAGGAAGGACTTGATTGTGGAATTGGAAAGCTCTCAGAAACCAACTTTAGGTTCATCTGGCAGTTCTGTGTCTCATCACTGCTTCTTTCTTTGCAAACTGTCTTTGCTTTCCTAGCCACATGGTAGAAAATATGGCTGTCCATAGCTAAAGAGATTTTGTGTTATGGGTCAACCACTCAGAAAGTCAAACTCTTTATGAGTCCCAATTCCGAAGAGGGTCAGGAGCATGTCCCCACCCTACATAGAAACCACCGTGGCCAGAGGAGCAGGGTTATGCAGGAGATACATGGCCATGAGACAGGTGTTGTTAGGTGTTAGAGATGCAAGGATGAATAGCAGGGCACCTGCCCTCAAGTTTCTCACTATCTAGGAGACAGAAACAAAATCAGAAAACTTAGATTTCTATGAGATAAGGGCTTTATGAACAGTTTTTGGTGGGGGCGGTACAGAGGGAAAAGTAATTTTGCCACTTGGAGTTGCCAAAGTGTTAGCAGTTGAAGTAACATTAGAGCTGGGTTTAAAAGGCAGAAAAGAAGGGTCAGGGGAAAAGGGGTGTGGTGATAGCAGAGAGAGGCCAGGAAATTCCAGAAAAAGAAATGGCATATGCAAAGGGCCAAAGAGTTTGAAGATACTGAGAAGTTCGTCGTGTCTAAAGAATAGAGTGTGAGGTGGGGAGGGAGGTAGAATGATAGATGAAGCCAAAGAGGAACATGTTGGTTTTTGGAGTGTCTCGTTTCATATGCTATGCTGAAGAGTTCAGACTGTATTTAATATGGAAAGGATTTTAAGGAGAGAAATGACAAGGTCGGGGTCTTTATTTGTATTTATTTTTTAGGTGAAACTCTACCACCAGTAGGGCAGGCAGATACAGCTCATTACGATGAAAGAATATAATCTTACTAGTAGTAGATCACAAACATGTTTCAGTGCATACTGAATTAGGAAGAACAATCCAAACCTTTCTAACTGTGCGAACTTGGACAAGTTATTTTATCTCTGTGCTTTAGTTTCCTCATCAAGTTCCTCATCTGTAAAATGGAGAATGATAATAGTACCCACAGGTTGTCTTCAGGTTAAAAGTGTTAATAGAACACTGCCTAGTACATAGTAGGCACTACACGTGTTACCTGTCATTTCCTTTTCTACTCTCTCTCTCTGCCTTGACCTCAGGGTCCCAAGCTACATCTTTCCACATTTGGTGCAGGCTGGGAATAAATGCCCACTCAAGGGCTTCACTGTTGCTAACTTTGGCGTGTTATTATGCTAAGTGGGTCCCTTCTCATGATATGTAAGCATGAGAAGGAATCCATGTACTGGTTTCTGCCTCAATAGGTAATTGGAATAGAATGAGGAGCCTAGCGTCAGGAAAACTAATTATAGTAATTAATCTGAAAGATAATGAGAACAGAGGATTGTGGGAATAGAGAGAAGGCTGTGATCAGTAAGATATTCTGAGATAAAATCAATAAGATATTGTGCTCAACTGAATGAGGGAGCTGAGGAAGTGAGGACTGTAATTCTACTGTGTCAACTACTTTGGTTTTAAAAATCTGCCCACATTTCAATTGATTTATTTGTTCCATCAGTAGCTCTATTTAGATAAAAACAACTGGCATGATCTCCACTCACTAGTAGACTTTTTATTTATTTAAAAAACAATTTTAAGGACATGTGGCCTTTTGTTTTATTTTTTTATTTATTTTTATTTTTGGCTGCATTGGGTCCTCGTTGCTGCGTGCGGGCTTTCTCTAGTTGCGGTGAGCAGGGTCTACTCTTCATTGCGGTGTGTGGGCTTCGTTGCAGTGGCTTCTCTTGTTGTGGAGCACAGGCTCCAGGTTCGTGGGCTTCAGTAGTTGCAGCACGTGGGCTCAGTAGTTGCAGTGTGCAGGCTCTAGGGCACACGGGCTTCAGTAGTTGTGGTGTGCAGGCTTGGTATTTGTGGCTTGCAGGCTCTAGAGTACAGGCTCAGTAGTTGTGGTCCAAGAGTAGCCTTTTTTAAAAATTGAAGTATAGTTGATTTACAATAATATATCAGTTTCAGGTGTACTACATAGTGAGTCAATATTTTTATAGATTTTACTCTATTTAAAGTCATTACAAATTAATGGCTATATTTCCCTGTGCCACACAATATATCCTTGTTGCTTATCTATTTTAGATTGATACATAGTAGTTTGTATCTCCTATATCCCTATCTTGCCCCTCCCCCCATCCCTTTCCCCACTGGTGACCACTAGTTTGTTTTCTGTATCTGTGAGCCTGTTTCTCTTTCATTATATTGTTCACTTCTTTCTCTGGCTTATTTCACTGAGCATAATACCCTCTAGGTCCATCCATGTTGTTGCAACTGGCAGAACTTCGTTCTTTTTTTATGGCTGAGTAATATTTCATTGTGTATATATATACCACATCTTCTTTGTCCTTTCTTCTGTTGATGGACACTTAGGTTGCTTCCATGTCTTGGCTATTGTAAATAATGCTGCTATGAATACTCGGATCCATGCATCTTTTTGAATTAGTGTTTTCATTTTCTTTGGATATATACCCAGCAGTGGAATTGCTGGATCATATGGTAGTTCTATTTTTAGTTTCTTGAGGAACCTCCATACTGTTTTCCATAGTGGCTGCACCAATTTACAATCCTACTAACAATGTACTGGAGTTTGCTTTTCTCCACATGCTCACCAACATTTGTTATTTGTAGACCTTTTGATGATAGCCATACTGACTGGTGTGAGGTGACATCTTGTTGTTTTGATGTGCATTTCTCTGATGATTAGCAATGGTGAGCATTTTTTTCATATGCTTGTTGGCCATTTGTATATCCTCTTTGGAAAAATATCTATTCAGGTCTTCTGCCCTGCCCATTTTTAAATTGGGTTTCTTTTTGATACCGAGTTGTATGACCTGTTTATGTATTTTGGATATTAACCTCTTGTTGGTCATATTACTTGCAAATATTTTCTCCCATTCCGTGGGTTATCTTTTCACTTTGTCAATGGTTTCCTTTGATGTGCAGAAGCTTTCTCGTTTGATGTCTCATTTGTTTGTTTGCTTTTGTTTTTCTTGCCTGAGGAGACAGATCCAAAGAAATATTGCTAAGACTGATGTCAAAGAGTGTATTACCTATGTTGTCTTCTAAGAGTTTTATATTTTCAGGTCTTACATTTAAGTCCTTAATCCATTTTTAGTTTATTTTTGTATATGGTGTGAGAAAGCAGTCCAGTTTTCCCAGCATCATTTATCAGAGGCTCTCTTTTCCCCATTGTATATTCTTGCCTCCTTTGTTATAGATTAATTAACCATATAAATGTGGATTTACTTCTGGGCTCTCTGTTCTGTCCCATCGATCTATGTGTCTGTTTTTGTGCCAGTACCATGCTGTTTTGATTACAGTAGCTTTGTAATATAGTTTGAAATCAGGGAGGGTGATAACCTACAGCATTGTTCTTCTTTCTCAAGATTGTTTTGACTATTTGGGGGTCTTCTGTGTTTCCATACAAATTTTTGTATTATTTGTTCTGGTTCTGTGAAAAATGCTATTATTGGTGGTTTGAAAGGGATTGCACCTAGAGGGTATTATGCTAAGTGAAATAAGGCAGGCAGGAAATACAAATACTGTTTTAATTCACTTATATGTGGAATCTAAAAAACAAAACAAATGAACAAACAGAAATAGACTTATAGATAGAGGAAAAATAGGTGGCTGCCAGAGAGAAGGAGGAGTGTGGGGAGGATGAGTGAAATCAGTGAGGGAGATTAAGAGGTACAAATTTCCAGTTACAAAATAAATGAGTCATGGGGATGAGATGTACAGCATGGGGAATATAGTCAATATTTTAATAACTTTGTATCATGACAGATGGTAACTAGACTTATCGTGGTGATCATTTTGTAATGTATAGAAATATTGAATCATATGTTGTGTACCTGGAGCTAACATAGTGTTGAATGTCAATTATACTTTAATTAGAAAATAATAAAAATAAGTGAAAATAAGAGAAAAATGCTATGTTGATAACATGAAGAGTAATAGTATCTAATATATAGTAGAATGTGAATAGAAAACTATGAGCTATTATTTCACCTTTTCAAGCTCTACAAATCCTCTGCTGAATTAGTATAGTCTTGCGATTTTTTCCCACATGAAAAATTTGAATAGAACAATTCACTAATGTTTCTCGAGTAGAAAGTTGTCCATCTCTAAAGAATATTTCTTTTAGGGGTCAACTGTCTCATTGACGGGAAGAGGATTTACACATGCAAGTCCTATTAACATTAATAGGTGTTACCAGCATAAATCTCCCTGTAGTGATAGGTGAAAAGACCCTCCAGTCTACTAGGATTCAAGTTCTAATGATTACCTGTCAAATGGTCCTAAGAATCATCATCACCAGAAAGAGCAGACGTGGCAACTTGTATGGGAAGGGCATCTCATTGCAGCCCCACAGCTAAACTATGTTAATAGAAAGAAAAGTGGCCTTCAAAGTGTGACCTGGGATGTTGTGTTAAACCTCTTGCATTTTTAAAAAGCCATCATTAAAGAAACTCAAACATACCAAAACACTTGTTTAAGAAAAAAAAAAGTGTAAATACTCTTATGAACTCCAAGGTGCTTGAAGGATAATACAGCTACTTGTTTAAAAATTCAATTAACCTTATCTTTCTTAAACTTGATTCATTAATAATCTCACAGATAAATTGCCAGTTTTGAAATAATGATGTTATCTTTTGAATATGTCCTGTCTGGGAAGGTTTAAAAACGACTTGGAATTGACAGAAAATGTCACTCTTCTTTAATTATTTGATTCAAGAACAAATCATAGTTCAGTGAATGATTTCTGCATGAAAAGAACATCAGCAGTCTCTTATCTGCTGCAAGTAAGCTGTTGGGGACTCAACGACCACAAAGAAAAACACTTCATGTTCTCATTCACCAAGTAAATAAGAAAAACGTTTCAGATTCTCATACACTAAGTGAGATGCGAAAACAGTTTGCAGGTAATGTATTGTAAAGCCATATCCCATGCCTCAGAACACTGATTTCAAACAGAATGAGATCTGATGCTGGCATCTAGAACAGTTTGCTAAGTAAATCATACCCATGTATCATTTGATTGCCTTTTTCAGAGACCTGACACAGTTGGCAGATGCCTAGAAATAAAACCAAGTATACAGCTGGACAATTAACTAAGAATTTAAGTAATAGACTGGTATCAACAAATAAATCAGTTCCAAGACAATTTTTAATTTCTTGGCATATATACAAAATTTTAATATTAAAAAAATAGGATACCACGCCTGAAAGGCATTAAAAACAGACTTTATTTCCTCTGAAAACTTACTGTTACAGTGTGCAAATTATGAATAATCATATATTCATGCTTTTGGAAATGCATATAAGAAAATCAATCAAGAGTTGAGAGAGAAATTATCCAATACCAATAGCAGTAAATAACTTATTTGTAAGAAAACTGCTTTGAAGGATCACTACTATTTAGCAATCAAATTTCAACAAATTTTTTTTGAGGTTTTTAGGACTTTAGACAAAGGGCTGCCTTCTCCAGAACTACAGCTGTGACAGAAGTTAATCATTAGTGTGGCCATTATTTTACACAAAGGGCTGCCCATCTCAGAAACTACTATTCCAGAAGTTAACCATTAACATGACTATTTTCCTATGAGCAGCTAGATATCATAGAAGACAGAGAAATTATAACTCAGTTTTCCTATAGAAAAATATATGTTTGTAATATACATATCATATATATCTATCTTTTTCTGGGCAGGCATACCAACTAGACAAAAATACAGTAGCAACATAGGGTTAGTAACCCGTTTTCATGTTGATCACTAAACTGAATGGTATTATCATTTTTGGTTAATAAGAAGCATGCATAACAAACATTTTAAACACATGAATAAAAATTCTTTGATAATAGCTATTTTCAAAATTTAAAATTAGCTACTGAAATTTCTGCATCACATACAGCATCTATATTTTATTCATATGACTTCAGGCTTACGGTTTTACAACAAAACTAAAAGGTTTTCATTTAAAGCTATGAAAACAAGTATTTGCAGTAATTAAGATAGCTGAAAAGAATGCTCTTAGAATAATTTCTATTACATTCTGAGGCAACAGGAAATATCTAAAGTTCTCTAACAACAGGTTTTTAACAGTTGTCTATTATCTTACTCATCACTAATCATATTCAGGAGCTTTTAAACATTTCAACAGTATTTAATAAATAACCTGGAAGAGAAATTCCGATGCTGGCTAATGGATGAAATAGAGTACAGTATGGACTGGGCCATGAGACCACAGAATATCTCCTTCATTGTTCTACAGAGCTGTAGTAAAGCTATCAGTATTTTTCTAGTCATTCTGGGTGTACCTGATTGGCTGTTTACATAAGTGTGCATGCTGCATCAAGAGGCCTTAACTCTAA
Source organism: Balaenoptera acutorostrata (assembly GCF_949987535.1). Classification (NCBI taxonomy): domain Eukaryota; kingdom Metazoa; phylum Chordata; class Mammalia; order Artiodactyla; family Balaenopteridae; genus Balaenoptera; species Balaenoptera acutorostrata. The sequence continues at coordinate 74,086,157 of NC_080085.1, forward strand.
GACTATAACAAAGTACAATATCTTAATTGGTGCAGCTTACTGCAATTGTATTCAGACTCAATACTCTCATATAGTGGAAGCTTTTATATTGCTGGTACTGCGGGGCAGAGCCAATACCCGGTGCTTATAGGTATGTATTGTGCATTTAGCGCATGCCGCAGTTGGGTTTCAGGAAATATGATTTAAGATAGATCTGAATCCATATAACAAAGTAGGTTATAATGTGATTCTATTGTCCCTGATTTGTATAACATTATAAAAGGGGAAGAAAGGGATAGAGGGGATTAAAGATATAGGGGAGAGGCTATGCAATGGGGAGAAGGATTAGGAGTAGCCTGAGAGGCTGGGAAGATTTTCTTCTGGATTCAGCTATATCCGCAGGGGATTTAAAAGGTGAGGAAAGAGCTACATTCCTTGATTCTTTCCATTTCTCATGAGGCTGTGACCTGACAGAGCTGGCTTCCTTTAAGATCTTCTCTGAAATCTGGAGAGGTCAGAGCCCTGCTGCAGCTGAAGTATGTAAGAACTATGTGCTTTCTACTGTAGCCATGGCTCTCTGATCAGCAAGATAGGCCAGACTGCATGACAACACACTTTTAATGTATTTATTTATTGAAATAAGTTGTTGAGTCCAAACTATTGCTCAAAAAAGGTAAACCATTAGAGCTTGGCATTTGGAAAGATTTTAATATAGGCACTATCACTGTAACTAGATTTGCTGCCTATGTACAGCCCTTATATTTTTATGTTAAGTGCATATTAGGGTTTACCAATTGTCATATTCTATTTAGAGTCCTTGGTGGTTTCAGGTTTACCTACTAGAAGAGGAATATGAAGAGTTTATAGACTGTTTTCCTTATCAAGATTCAAAACCACAATTCCACATTACTATGTTTACTTTTCTATTAAACTATAAAATACTAATTAAGGAAATAGATTTTTATTTTAAAAGCTTAATGCAATAAGAACACTATGATCTATTGTGTTGGGGGAGGTGACAGCAAACAATTATTTGCTGCATGAGATCTTTGATATTCACCCTCAAGTCAATGAGAAAATTCTGAAACAACTTTTATTCCAGAAAAACCATTCTAAGGATGGCACTGCATTTATCTTCAAAATCATTCTCATACAGTAGACATATGGAGAAACTGAGGCCCAGAAGTTAAACAATTTGCTTAATATCATCGGTGGCATAGCTAGGACTAAATTAGGTCCATAGACAATTAGGCTAGTGCTCCAGATACTCGACTAGACAGAATTTCCAAATACCAATGAGCCTATTCAAATCTTTCCTTCCATTTCTTCAGTATTGAGTCTTCCTAGTGTGTTCAGGATTCACATACAAATATCACTACTAACATTTAAAAGAAAAAAAAACACTGAGTAATGAACTCATGACTTGTTTGTAAAAATGTCTACTTTAATATTAGCATTTTCAATACTCAAGATAGAAAACAAAGCAAACCTCTATTTCAAGCATAGGCTCCTGCCTGGATCATGACACTTTAGTTTTTATCAGCTATATTTACGTATGCTTTTATCATTTGTGTCACAATGCCCATACCCATAAAGAAAATATAACTCAAATAATCAAAGGAAATATGTAAGCAGATTTTGAAGATGTGGTTTTCAAACAAAGATCCAAAGTGGCAAGCAAAAGCTGTCCTAATACCATAGAATTATTAACAATGCATAGGATCACTTTCATAAACATAGCTATATTTCTAGGAATCAATCCATTTATAATTTTTATCTGCTAATTCCACAGGTTTGGTATCTTAAATCAGGCAAGTCAATGTGCTTTACAAGTGTTTTGTGGTCTTGGAATGTCCTTTTTAAGGAAAATTCCCTTTTGGATTTCTATCATCTGTTTCTCTTGGTAATTCTGCATGTCAACTGGCTGCTGCTTTGTAACATTTTTCAAACAGTTCTTCCATCAAGAGGACTCTGAGGCTAGGAGGATTTTCCAAAATGTGCTATTCAGTTTGGTGCATACTCGTTATTCAGAGGGCTCCTCTGGGTTTCTCAGATTTGCGCTTTCCCTGAGAGTCTCTGAGTTGGCCTCTGGTATAGCACTGGATTCTGAAGCCTCTGGTTGTAAACTGTCTCCATCAAGGATAATGTCTTCAGGATTTGGTGGGGGTGGACAGAAGTCTTCGTTGGGGCAGATTTGTTGGAAAAGTGCTTCAGCCTGGCCAGGGAAGAAAGGGCACAAGAGTTTTTGAACATTAACTTAAAATGTATGTGCCTTTCTGGAACTATCAAAAAAATGAAGTATCACCCTTAAAATTTTCTTTAAGTTATAGAACTTTACACAGCACACATGACCTTCTAAAAACTGCTTTCAGAACTCCATGACTTTTCTCCCTCTAATTTATACATTCATTCAGGCCCACCCTTCAAGTATATCAGTACTTGCTAAGACTCTTTATAAAGTGTTCAAATAGTTGAGATTTTAAGGTCATTCATTCTACATGTCAACAGAAATACAATTTCCCTTAATATCCTTTATATAATTTCCTAATAGAGCCTGTTTGTGATATTTGTACAGTCTAATTTAGCATATACTAAGTTTAACAAGTCATTGTTCAAATCAAGAAAATTCTTCACTGTTTGCTCAACGATTTGCTTTTCTAATTTTCCTCTCCCTGTGCTTTGAGGAATATAACACAGTGTCCAAGACAATGGACACTGAATAGATAACCATGCCCAAATGCTGGCTCTGCCACTTAGCAGCGATGTGATCTGGGGAATGCTTACTCAGCTTCTGAGCCTTACCCTCCTTGCCTATAGAATGGCAGAGAGTAAGCCTCTCTATTTGGAAACTGTAATCATTGTTATTAATAATAACATAAATTAAAATGTTGAGATTTAAGCTGAGCTTAGTCTGGCAGGGTAAGAGAATAATAAAGTAAATGTGATCTTAATTAACAACAAATACACACACATAAAAGAAAGTAAATGTGGCTGGTAGCACTGTTATTCTATTCTAAACATATTCCTACTATTATTTAGATGAATACAGTTCTTTGTTAGATAAGGGTCCCTGACAGGCTAGGGAGCTTGCACTCTAGCCTACTGGTAAAAGAACGTCATTAAAGGGTTTTAAACATATGCTTGTTTTGCTTTAAAGGTTACAATGTCTGTCTGTACCACTTCAACCCTTCTTCCCAAAGTACACGCAAGGTCATCCATTACGCCAGGAGTTGACAACTATGGCCCACATGCCAGATCCAGTCTGCTGCCTGTTTTCATAAATAAAGCTTTATTGGGACAGTTACTCTCATTCATTTATCTATGGTCTACGGCTGCTTTTGCACTGCAATGGTGGAGTTGAGTACTTGCAAAATACATTATATGGGCTGCAAAATCGAAATTATTTGCCATTTGGCCATCTATAGCTGGTAAACTCCTACATCAGGTGAATAAAACCAGTATCTTTGGGATAGGGTGAAGGGTTGGTTAAGCAGAAACTTTTGAGCTTTGATGTGGAGTTGAAAGAAGGGGCAGGGAGAGAAAAATAGCTTCTTTCCTTCTTAAGTATAGTTCAAACTTATGTTTTTAGACATGCCATTTTATTATGGATATTTTGAAATTAAATATTTGAGATGCCTGCTTTGCTTCCATCCTGGGGTCTTACCATATACATCTTTGCTGGAGACATTTAGTCCCTAGAAGCAGGATTGAGGTCAGACAGAGCCTCTACCTCACACTTTAGTTCCTCTAATGGTCATTGTGTCTGTTATCTCTACCTTGTCTGCCTATAGAAGTTCTCCTTCTCCTTTACTCTCTGCATGCAATCAATCAGCAAATCCTATCAATTTTATCTCTTAGTTCTTGACTCCACCTGTTCCTCCACTAGAGACATAGACCAGACATGCATCATCTTTCCCCTGGACAACTGCAACATCTCAGAACTGGACTGGTCACTTTGCCTCTAGGGTTCCCCTGTGTAATCCATCTTTATGTTGCCCTTAGAAGGGCCAGTGGAAAATGAAATTCTGTTTATGCCTTTTTTTGGCTTAAAACTCTTCTAACAGGATAAAAATCCAAGATACTTATTATGGCAAACAACACCCTTCAGGCCTATCTTCTCTGGTCTCATCGTCTTCTTCTTCATCCCATCTCTGCCTCTCAGGCTTTTTGCTACACTGTTACCTGTTTATTGGTACTTTCTTAAACATACCATGATGGTTACACCCTGGGCTGGTGCAAATGCTATCAATTTGATTGTCTATCACTTGGATGAAGAATTGCTACTCATCTTTTATATTCTTCCCTGTAAGGTTCTCTGACTCCTAGATACAACTCATGGCTCCTCTATATTACTTTTATACTTTCGATATCATTCTCTTATTGCATATACCGCACTGCAATGTCATTTGTTTACACATTTTTCTCCTTTACCAGACAGTGATTCACCCAGGAATAATGACTGGGTTTTAGTTAACTCTGAATCCTTAATGCCAGGCATGGAGTAGAATCTCTCTTTCTCTCTCTCTTTTTATATATTATATATATATATATATATATATATATATATATATAAATGGAAGAACTTTAGAAACCGTATATTATACAAATGTTGAATATAAATATTGTAACAATTATCATTATTACTATTATTATTACTGTTCCTCTTACTTCTACTCCAATTCCTCTGTATCTCACACCTTGTCTCCCTTTTGCCACCTCCCTGTAGGATAGATTTTCTCCTGAACTCCAGTCCCTGTGGCTGGATCCCACTCGACCTGTTTTTGTATATCCCTGTCATGAACAATGTGTGTCCTAAGACCGCCAACCAATTGCAGGTTGCTGTCCTGCTTTTATTTGTGTTCTACCTGCTTGTGGAAATCCTACCTTCAGCTCACTGCCATTGGCCCTCTCTGATGCCAATTTCCTACAGCCAGACTCCAGCCTTTCCCAAGTCTCTCCTCTTTCCAACTGCTGGAACCTTTTAGGGTCAACTGCCACTTTCTGGAAGGTCTGTCTAATGCTTCTTGGTGAACTTCATTTCATTTGCCAACTAAGCCCCAGTTCTAAGAGTTGTCACCAAGAGGTTGGTTCAGAGTACTTAATTGTCAACTTTTAATCTTCCTTGCTCTTTTAAAGCCAGAAGTTGGCTTAAAGGGTAAAGACTTTCATGTGGTTAAAATAATTAAAAAGGGCTAATTATATTGTGAATTAGTTTCCTTATATTGGGAAGTACAGAGAGGACACGTTGAGTTATTTAGGTATTCCTATGTTTCTTTAACATACATCTACACAAAACAAACAAATATTTTGTCAATCTAGCAGTTTAATGTATTTAGGATGTATCTGCATTAACGAGTTGAAAGTAGCATAGTATACTAGATGAGTGTACAAGCACTGGGGTCCAACAGACTTGAGGTTAAATCTTGGATAAAAAATTTACCAGCTATGTGATCTCTGGAAAAGTTATTTAGCCCCTTTGGGGCTTAGTTTCCTCATCTGTAAAATGGGGGGGATGTCACAGATACTTACCTCATAGGGTTGTTGTGAGAACCAAATACAATAATATATATGAGATGATTAGGACAATGCCTGGCATATAGAAAATGCTCAATGAATGGAAGCTTCAGAAGATATGACACCTAAAATTGCCCTCTCCCTCAATGGCTTGAGAAAGTGAATGCTACTGCACTATGTGAGCAACTTGACAGTTCCTACGACCTATAAAGCTGGTCTTCAACTTACAAATTATGTACCAAAAGTCATAAGCAAGTTGCTGATCTGTCCATATGAACAACATTCTACATGGTGGTTAGACTGCCAGCCCAGTCCACATCAGCAAATATAACCCATTTCATACCTTAAGTATAATACAGAGTACAGTACTATTTAACTATTCTTGTTCCCAAGGCAGTGGCAGCTCCTAGGCAATGGGGGCTCCTGAAGAAGGAGGGAGCTATCACTGGCTTGGGAGTACAGACAAGTAGGGACTATAGACCAGTCTGTTCATCAGTATCTGTGGGTAAATGAAACACTCCCTGTATTAAGAAAAGAAATATCTATGTCAGGTTCAGAAAAAAACTGGAGTAACATAAACTACAAAAACTAGCAAGTCACAGAAAGATTCACATAATAGGGAATATCTTGGTATGCTCCTGCACACAACTTTTAACTTGTAAGTAATAAACAGATCAGATTACTTTATATTTTTCATATGTCTTCAAATCATAAATAGCTTCATATGAACACAAGAGAGATAGGTCTATGTTATTCAACATCTATACACTTACAAATAAGAAGGGCAGATGCAAACTTGCCAACTAGCAAAATGAAGCATTTTATTTCAAAAAAAAAAAAAAGAGAAAGAAAGAAAAATGAAATCTGCAGGTACTTATATTTCCTACACAGGCAAAGCTTAGGTGATGTTCTGAGGGTTTTTAGAGACAATTTGGAAAACAGAGTCATCAGTTAGTGTTTGGGATGAACACAGCATGATACACTGGAATTAGAACACAGTTTATCTGAATAAACTGGCTATTTTTAAATGTTATTATTGATGTCCTTTAAGGTAGGCATTATAATATTTCTCCCAAAACTGATGTGAGGTTAAAAGCTGTATAACAAATATAAACCTACTTATAATTAATAGTATATAATAATTAGCACCCAAACTAGCATTATTACTGTTTTCTTCTGTGAAAACACTGTACTCAAGTCTATCTTCTTGGGAATCAATATCTCATGATAAAATTATCCTTTAATTATAATCTTTTAGCTTGCAGTTTAGATCACATTAGCACTTCTATATTAAGTCCTTATTTAAGGCCTTCCATTTTGGTTAAAAAAAAAACATTAAAGTTCACTCAGGAATAAAGTTACCTGGCTGATAACTTGCTGGTAATTTCTTCTTGGAAAAAAATGGACCATCAAAGCAAAACTGACTTGGCCATTTTAAGCCATAAATGTACATATTGAACCATCCTGAGTTGCTATTAAACTAACAGAATAAATGATGGATGAGAGATGTGACTTCCTATTTTTGTTTGTTATCACTGACTAAATATGATTATCCTGGATCACCACTAGACTCTGAAGATGAGAAACAAAGAATCTGGTAAAAAACTGTAAATGTATAGGTCATGGCCTTGCTGCTATGCCTAAAAATTAGATTAAAGGCTCAAAAAGGCCATCTGCTCCTATAAGATCCCTACCACTAGTGGGAATGAAACTTCCATCTGTGGTCTTAGAACAACGTTAAATTATCCATTTATTGATTCAATAAACAGATGCGCCAACTATATTGGTGAAAAGTTTAGACTTATACCTTAAAAAACAGTATTTTCTGCTCTTCTCTTCCTGTCAAGCACAGAAAAGTGTGTTTGTACATGCATATGAATTTTCAGCTTAGTAGACTCATAATTCACTTTTGGCATTTTGTGTCACCTGCCCCGTACCTATTCATAGCCCTGCCCAGGAGTGCTACTCCTCAGCATCTATTATAGTAGCTTTGGGACACCAGCTTGTGTCAAAACATGAAAGGAATCATGTTAATTGTGAAAAACTAAATGTTCTTTTCCATGGTTAAGAATATGCCTTAAAAATGTGCCATTTTAAAAATACATTTTGTATGCCTTACTAGTTACACTCCTTATGAAATGACTCAAGTTTACAGAGGAAAAAGTTTGTGTATTTCAAAATACAATGATAGGCCACCATTTAAATTAGAAGCAATGTTTCTTTAGAATACTGGCATTATAAATTCATTTTTCTGAATATGTATTTCTAACATCTTCTATCTTTATTCCCACAATGGAACTCATAACAATCTCTTGTAGTTCATCATTATATTCAAGAATGTGAAAATATTTGATATTAAAGTGGCTTTGTTGTTCACCGAGCAAAAGTTTAGGGGCAAATTGCAGAGATGGTATTAAATGAGAGAGATGCTTTTTTTAGTTTCTTTTCCCACCTCCTAGAGGAAAAAACAATTCACTTTCCCTACCACACCAACTTCCTAACATAAAACCAAGAAACACCAACAGCCTTACCTGTTTGACTGCATTATCATTTCCTAAAGCACAGTCTGGGCCAGAGCAGACATAAACGTTGGATGGTAAATCATTATAAGAGTTCCTGCTGACGTCTGAAGAATCTCTCATATTGAAGTAAAGAGCCCACAGAAGTCTTGGCTTTTCAACTTCTTCATTTTCTAAATGTAGACATAAATTTTACTTACATCTAAAGCACAACATGCCTCTCAATTACTACAACATGTAGCCAATTGCTAACAAAGCTACGACTATATATTGTAGTAAATCAGAGCTTTGTATGTAAACTATAGTAAATCTGTATCCACACTCTAATACATGTGTATATTTCAAGCAATGATGGCTTTTCAACCTAAGACAAGTTAGATTTTAAAAATTATTTTGATTATTAGTAAGTTACTTAGATTTAACTCCAACCATGTTCCCTTGGATTTCTCCTCTCATCACCAGTATGAAAGCGCTTATGATCACATTCATCTTTAAATTATGCCAATGAAGTGAGAAGTTAACATAAATTGATTTTCTTATGTTTCACATGGATAAACCAACTTAAAAAATTATAAAGTAAGTCAATACTATATACAGGATTATGAGATGACCAGAATAGAGAAATCTATAAAGACAGGAAGTAGGGGAATTCCCTGGCCGTCCAGTGGTTAGGACTCAGTGCTTTCACTGCCGAGGCCCAGGTTCAATCCTTGGTTGGGGAACTAAGATCCCACAAGCTGCGTGGCATGCCCGCCCCACCCCCCTCAAAAAAAGACAGGAAGTAGATTAGGGTTACCTAGGGCTGTGGGGGAATTGAGGGTAAGTGCAGGTTAATGGCTAATGGGTATGGGGTATGGGTTTCTTTTTGGAGTGATGGAAATATTCTAAAATTGACTGTGGTGATGTTTGAACAATACATTAAAAAACATTGGATTTTATACTTTAAATGGGTGAATTGTATGGTATGTGACGCTCAATAAAGCTGTTATTAAAAAATAGTATATACAGGATTAAAAATTGGATATCCTAACTCACTAACACTCTGTCCTACTAGATTACAAAAGTAATGCCAACCAACAAACAAATAACAAAAATATGATTATGAGACTGTAAGCTGTTTTCAGTGCACATTCTCTCATTTACAGCAAGCATCTATTATGTGTTAGGCATCAGGCTAGGAGCTGGGGATACAAAGATGAAGTAGACTTAGTCCTTATTCTCTTGCTCTTTCATGCTCCCTAATACAGAGCCTAGCACATAACAGATGCTCAATGAATAATTTCTGAACCAATTTTAATTCTGCTTTCAGGTATAATCAAAGCATGATGTGCTTATTAAAAGATCCAGCTCTCTTCATCTCAATACCTAAAGCCTAATCCTTGCTACCTTAATAATTATTTCTATGCCTCTCTTCTTTAGAAGTGTTATAATTACATTTTCTTTGGTTGAAAACAGAAAATATTGCTGTTAATGTATTTATTGACTACAGTGTTTTCTTAGCCTGGATCTGAAGAAAAATTCAAATTCTGTACAATGATAAAAAGGATGTGAATGACTATTACCCAAGACCATAAGGCACCTTGTGAATCATAAAGAAAATTCTAAAGGTACAATTATCTAGTTAATTAACTCTTATTGGTAGATTTATAATCAGTGTAGAAAAGTTAGCAAATTGCGTTCCTCAGTTAAAAAGAATGTCCCATTCCCCAATTCAGGACAAATAGGTTTTTTATTATACTTAATTTAAAATATCTCCACTACAACAATACCAAATATGTTCTTTTTCTAGTTCATCCTGAATAATCCATAATTATTAATATGATAGGATGAAGAAACTCTGGATGAAGTGATCCTTTAAGATGCCCCTTTCTAATGCTAAGATCTATGAGTCTAAGGTATCACTAACTTCATGTAAAGCACACAATAGGTGGCAAAACCTACTTACTGACAAAACAAAGGAACATAAGAGACTCATATTTCACAGCTAAAACCATATGGCTCTTAGTAAATTTATTGGTGAGTTTAGTTTCAGTAAATCTTATAGGAAGATAGTTAAACATACTGCCTATCACTTGTGAAACCAGACTCTAGGAGCATTGCAGAAAAGTGAGCTAAGGTCTGGAAGTCCTTTAATATTGCTCATTCCATTTCTAAGCATATACTAAGAGAGCTTATCTTATATTTTATGAAACTTCCAGCTCAGAGGAGGGCTTTCACTCAATAAAAGTTAGGGGAAGTGAATAATTCAATTATAGGAAAGAAATTTCATAGAGGTTGAAGTTTTGAAAAGAAACCGAGAGGAAGATGAAAAGTTGACATAGGCTGAAGATAAATGCTCTAGATACAAGGGAGTTATCAGGCTTTGACCTTAAAACCCTCAAAGAAACATGTAATTGCTTCATCTTTCTTTGAGGCCAGCTGGAAGGCAGAGAGATAGCTGGAAAAATAACATGCAATTGTGCAGTGCAAAATTGTCAGAAAATATTAAAGCTGTCGAGGTTTGGCTAGGAATACATCACTTGGCCAGAAACAGAATTGGTTTTCTGTAATAGCTCATTTCATTCAATTAGATTGTGCAAAGGACTAAACAAGTAATAGGTAATTTAGAATAAAATCTTGGGCGAATTAAACTGGGGCAAGTACAGAATAAAGTAGGCTGAAGAAAATCAACAGTGGCACACCAAATAAAAGCAACAAATAGTCTATAGCTGCATGCCATGTTTAGGGAGAGAGTGAACTATTTTAGCAACATAGCACAGTAGCACAAGACCAAGAGAGTAGGAGACTGCCACAGCTGTGACCTACACTGGACACAACAAATACAAAAAGGAATTAAGATAAGGCATTTTACTTCTCAGCTCAGTAAAAACACCCTCACCAGCCACCTATTTCAAAATAACACCTATAAGGGGAATTCCTGTTTTTAGGCAGTGCTTTTTTGAGATAGGAACTGAATGAGATAGAATGAGATAACGCCACATGCTGTGCCCAATGGAGTGAAAAAGAGAAAGAAGATGGTGCAGTGATGATATTACACTGCAGACATTTGAAGATATTGTACTAATGAAATTCTTGCTTCAATTTGTATGGAAAAATCTCAATTTCCTGGGTAAAATAAGAAACCACTTAGGAAAGTTCTACCCGTGCTTTGAAGGATATTATGGAATCTGGAAGAATTAATGCACATATGAATGGTGAGCAATCACCTCATTTTCTCACCTGCAGAATCAGGTTTATTAAGCATAAAGTATGTGAAATTTCCTTGGACTGTGAAGTAGGGAAGAGTTTAGAGATCTCTGATGTTCTTAAAGGAGCCTGGGAAGTAGGGCTCTTAGAAGTACTAGTACAACTGCTTCTTAAGACAGAGCATATGTCAAGAGCTCCAGCTGATATCTTAAACATGAACAAGTAAGAAAGAGAGGGAATAGAAGGAATACCTTCACAAGGCTATTGGATTCCTCAGATACAAAGGCAAAGAAGTAATGTGTTTGAGAAGAGAACATTATCTTTTAATACGATAAATATACTTCATTGCAAAGTGACTAGGCTGACTTTCACAAAAGCTCATGAAGCACAGCACTACACAGAACATAGAAGTCGAATAAAAAGAAAATAAGCTTAAATAATGTTATTCCTCTGGCACACATTTTAAAACAAAATATTTATAAAGCTTTAAAGCATAAAGTTTCATATCATTGTCAAATAATTAAAACATAATAGTAAAAGCCATCAATCTGTGAAAATAGGGGCTTTTGCTACAGAGAAGAATGTGCTTTAATGTATTAAAAGTTCATATTGCTCATAAAGTTCCTTCTTCCTCATTTAGGCAGGAAAATGAATTGAGTTCTCTTCTCCAGGTGACTTTGCCTCTTTGACCTGCCATGGCCCAGTGCTCACTTTATCTGGTGATTCATTTTCAATAACTCCAACAGTATTTGTTCTGACATTTTAATTAAAATATGACCACTACCTCATCCTGATGATAAAAAGGCCTATGTGTCAGTGAAAACTGGCTTTTCAGTGCCTCAGTGCACCTGAGGACCCCTCTGAGCACATAGTTCTTACTAAAGAATTTCACTCAGGTTCTAAACAATACATCATTTCAAAATGGGATCACATTAACCATTAAGATTAATGTTTAAAAATCTAAAATGGCTAGAGGATGCTAAGTAATGAATATGTAATTTCCCCATCTCGATTTTTAAAAAAAGAAAATGCATTTAAAAAGTGAAGAGCAATGATACAATATTCAAATTTAGTATATTATTTGGGACCACCACACAATGAAATTACAACCAAAAGTTATGAAAAAATTCAGAAATAAAGAAGGAATTCTGAGTTTTTATAAGCAAGGTAACTAAAGCCAAAGATAAAACTATGATTCCATTTTACATTTAGGAATATTATTGTGTACCGTAACTCTGCAATCAAAATTTTAACAATACATTTATATGAGACTTTCCAATGAAAAAAAAAAGTAAATATGAAACAAATTAAATTCCAAACTAAAGTGAAGTAAATTTTCAGATTGCAGAATTTGATTCAAGCAGCTCCCCCAAAATTAATTATATTGATATTAGCTCCTGAGAATGGAGCAGTTTGTTTTCCTATGTAAATGTAAATGCCCCTTTATGCACTATCTTGCAAAGAAAACAAACAAGACACACAGAAGATGAACTAAAAGGAAATACAGTAGGTAGGGGTAAATAAATGGTTGCCTGAACAAACATAACATCCAAAGAAAATGAAGATATATGAATTAATGAACTGGCCAGGATTCAAGTGGACATCCAAATCCTTAATGAAAATCACCGTCACTTCATATAAATGAATAAGATCCATCAGGCCATGTTTTGATCACCTACACATAGAATTCACTACAATTTGCTCCATTCACAGCTACAAGGGCTACCCTATGATGCGGGGAGAAAAGTTAAAAAATTCGTGGTTGAAAAGCATCTTTCCACCATGAGTAAGCAGCAAAGTGGCATATATGTTTTGAAAGCTAAATATTTATCACATCACTAGCATGCTATGCATGAAAAGACAATTATTGGTTAGGAAGGATTCCTATGTTTGCCAATTAATAGCTGAACCTTCTTTCAGTTGAACTAAGTTTTTTTTTTTTCTTTATAAATGAAGATAACTTTTTCTGATAAAGGAATATATGCTCTTCATACAACATCTATAAAATAAAGAAAATTAAAAGGGAAAAAAATTATACATAATCCCACCAAAATTGAGAGATTTCCTGACAGTCTTTTTTCTATGCATATGAGTATGTACACATATAAATGTATGTTTTTGCACTTAATTATATACATTGTGTGTGAGATGTAGCTTTTTCCCTTATCATTATAAATATTTCCCCATTTTTAGGAAGAGAATGTGCTTAGTCATCCTAGTAAAACATGTAAGCACTGGTGCTGAATACATCACCTTTCAATTCAGGTTGCAGAAACCTTCCTGAGATCTCTAAAGAGGAATAAAGTGGTCACGTTACCTTTCCATCATGAATCACTGATTATTGTTCTTACCTATCTCCTTTTCGGTATATGGAGTAAACAATTTCTGCACAACTGGTTCTAAATCTTCTCTTGCTGTTTTAGAAGATGTACAAGTCAAATGAACCAAATCTGTTTAAAAAAAAAATATTTTGAGTTCCTGCTTATCACAAATTTCACTGTGTACTCATATTCAAGGCACTAAGCTGGTGCCATGCGGAATAGAGCCAAGCATGTCATGGCTCCTGCCTTTAAGAACTTTATAATCTAGTGATGGGGGACATGTAAAAACCATAACAATATGCTATGTGTGTTAAAAAAAATAGTGAAAATATATGTTAACTAATAACCAAGAGGGAGCACACTAAGACTCAAGACTAAGTACCAGTTGATGGTTATGTAAAACCAGCAAGATAAAAAAGCTTAGGAAACCATTTATTCATAGAAAGAGCTTAAGCTATCCTTATAACATTCCCAGCGAGGGTGGATAAAGGATTGCTAAGCAAAATATTGTATAAAAAAGACTAAAAGTGGACTATTTTTTTTACCTAGAGAACACACAATATTCTTCAGACAGAAAAACCCATTTATACAAGCTTTACTGATAAGTTAAAAACAAATCATCTATTCATTTTAGGGTTCTGTAAGAAAGTTTTTAGGGAACACTGTTAGCTTAGTTTGAATCATACATATACTTAAAAGTCCATAATATGGCACAAGTCAAAACTTGTGTAATATTTTCAGGATTTCCAAATCACTTTGTTTTGCATTTACAGGTTCATGGGGCCCAGACCTCAGAGAATGTTTGGGTTAGAGAATATCATGTACAAAAAAGGTCCTTCACAGAAGTGAAATACTGTAGCCTAAGGCACTTAGAATTCCTAAAGGCCTACATACAAAGGGCAAAGGAAGGACAAAAGGTTCTACATACTGAAAGGAAGAACTAAGGGGATCCCTAAATGGGAGTAATTCTTGTGGTTTTGGAAAGAGTTTAGGGCAGAACAGAATTATGGCAGAAAGAATATATATTAGAGAAAAGTATAAGAACTGAGACATTCCTACTCCTAAAACACCAGTAGAGAAGTACATGCACTTCTTTTCTAAAAGTTTACTTTAGGCTAGTAGACTTTTTTAAACCCCAGGAACATGGTTCAAAGTTTATCATGGAAGCGCAACATCAGAATAGAATTCTCTTTATTAAAATTAATTCCACATTCTACTCTAAAATATATCTAAGCATAAAGGGACTCTTAATAACCATGTGAGCTAAAATCAAATTTTGTAGTATTTTTTTCCAGGTGCACCAAAGAAAGTGATATTCTAAGAAAGTTCCTGTCTTATGTATAGCCTAATAAAATATCTACCTTATTTAAGCAATGTTTTTATATGAATATAACAATGATTCCCATTGGTTCTGGGATATTGAAGGATATACAGTATTTCAAAAGGTATAATAACCTTTACAACAAAATTATTCCTAATGAACTTAAAATTTTCAAATGCAATATAACTTTGGTAGGGAGGGAGTTTAAAGTCCCTAGATAAATGCTGAATTAAACAGAGTATATAACTATAAAGGCAGAAATCTCTGATGTAACACTTGAGAGAAACTGCCCTGTCTCTATTGTCCCACAGTCTCACAAAATACCAACGTTCATGTCAAAGTTCTCAATTTTCCAGTTCTTTCCTATTCAATTAACGTACACTAGGGGGAAAAGCAGATGAACATGAATATAAATAAAACAGTATATTTTCAAAAATATCTTAACGGTAAACTACTAGTTCTATAAATCAAGATATATAAAAGAAATACACCAGAGTAACTATATCCTTATGTTTCCTAACAGTGTAACAGAGTTCATTCAGTTCATGGAATGCTAGCAAAAATTTCTAGTAATAAAGTCAGATTATCATCTTGTACTTAATAAGTTTTATTACAATTCTTAGAAGGAAAAATTAAAGACATCTATACCTTGAATTCTAATACCTTGATGCTGCTTAGATGCTACATTATTAATTCATTTACAAATTTAAGATACAAACAACTATTTTTTCTCCCTGCTTATTACCCGCTTTTCCTGTTATCTATGTCACTTCCTTGTATACGTTACTCTCAATTTATTGCTTCTTTTCAAATCAGAGGTTGATTGTATTATTTTTTTAAAATTCATATTATTTTCAAAATTGGTTTATTAATCTTCATACAGCTCATAAGTCTTTAGCAAGGGCAAGTTTTAGAGTCAGTTTTCCTCTTTGTCGAATATAACTTTTACTTTTCAATAGGTGTTTAATAAACATTTGTGGCTAAAGACAAATCGCTTCCCTGCCATGAGCAGACATTAAGTACTCACAGTCTTAGGAAGACATACATGTGCATACAAATATATGTATGCATACACATGCATAGGGAAAATTTTACTAGTTACTTATATGAAGTGTGGAAAAATTATCTGACTGACCATGGTAGAAGTAAGGAAAGCATAAGTGGATAATCCTCAAATTATTTAAATCTGCCTGAGAAATGCTCACAGACGCTTTAAGATATATCTTTAAAATTCTCAAAAGAATTTAAAAGATTATCTAGAATTTACTGTATGGTGAACTTGCATGTGTCAGACACTACCCTAAGCATGTCAGAAGTATTATTTCATTTTACCTGTGCAATAGCCAACTATTATCTTCATTTTACAGGTGAGAAAACAGAGGAACAGTGGAGTTAAGCAGATTTCTCAAAGTTATGTAATTACTAAAAGGAAGAGCTGGGGCTCAGAGCTGGAATTCAAGCCCACGTGGTCTGCCTCTAGGGTGCCTGCTCTTAGTCACTGAACAATGTTGTGTAACTGTAATAATCTCCCATAGAAGGTGCAGCTAGTCACTTAAGGCAGCAACATTCAAACTGGGAGGTGTATAAAGATACAAGAGGACTTTCCACAAGGTAAATAACTCTAAGGGAGTCACTGTCCAGGTGCTCAACGTCGCCTCCTGCAATTTTATTAAGCAATGCATTTCAAGAAATTTACTTTGTGTTTAATAATCCTTTATCAAAACTGTAATATATTTATGATAGTTTGATTACTTTTGCACAAATATAATTGGATTAATTACTGAATCCAGAAGGAATTTTTTTAAGCTTACTGTCTTCAGAAATTAAAAAAAAAATCTATTTCCATTTATTATTTGAAGTGGGTGATAGTGGGTATCAAATATCTCTGATACTTAAATTCCATTGAATACATTTAAAGGGGTGATGTTACCACTTTACCATTACATACCAACATTTATAATGTTAGAAACTACACTCTTGGTGATTATTTGAATCTTATGATGAAAAACTGTATATGTCAAATTATACGTGTTTGAGGGGTACATGAGCAAAAAGGTTTCAATACCTTAAGGTGTTAACGTAATTGCAAAACCATACCTATATAACATGTTGTCATATTTCTACCAAAATTTAACTCTGTGTAAAATGCTCCTTTCTATTCTGTGACCTTAACTCCTCTCCACGAAACTAACTTGCTCAGTAAATGCTAAAAATGACCACAAATTAGATCAGATGGGGCACCTGCTTTCCTAAAAGTATCACATTCATTAGTGCCAATTAACAACTATAACTAAGATTGTGGAAGATGCAATAGAACTGGAAACATTAGCCACTGGCATCATGTGAGATAATAACTGACTCAAAAAATGGTTTAAACCTTGACTCTATCTTTTATAAAGTATGCTCCTTTTACTTCATTTAGCAACTGCTTAAAGGCTTAATGGGCTAAAAGATGACAAAATGTGTTCTCTATCACAATTCTTCTCTTGGCAATATATTTAGCTTTGTATTGGCATTAAAGAAACTGCAAAATATCCTATTCAAATTTATAAGCTTTTGCACAGCAAAAGCTGTGCAAAACAAAACGAAAAGACAATCTACAGAATGGGAGAAAATATTTGCAAGTGATGTGACCAATAAGGGCTTAATTTCCAAAACATACAAAAAATTACACAGCCCAATATCAAGAAACAAACAACCCAATCAAAAAATGGGCAGACCTAAATAGACATTTCTCCAAAGAAGACATACATATGGCCAAAAGGCACATGACAAAATGCATAACATCATTAATTATTAGAGAAATGTGGGAGCACCTCAACATATAAGCCAAATGCTAACAGTCATAAAAGGGAAAATCGACAGTAACACAATAATAGTGGGGGGACTTTAACAACCCACTTACACCAATGGACAGATCATCCAGACAGAA
Organism: Balaenoptera acutorostrata; assembly: GCF_949987535.1. Classification (NCBI taxonomy): domain Eukaryota; kingdom Metazoa; phylum Chordata; class Mammalia; order Artiodactyla; family Balaenopteridae; genus Balaenoptera; species Balaenoptera acutorostrata. The sequence goes on from NC_080085.1 coordinate 74,103,929, forward strand.
TATCAATAAGGAAACACAGGTCTTAAGTGGCACATTAGACCAGATGGATTTAGTTGATATTTATAGAGCATTCCATCTGAAAGCAGCAGAATACATTTTTTTCTCAAGTGCACATGGAACAGTCTCCAGGAAGATCACATACTGGGCCACAAATCAAGCCTCAGTAAATTTAAGAAAACTGAAATCATACCAAGCATCTTCTCTGACCACAACACTGTGAGATTAGAAATAAACTACAGGAAAAAAAAACTGTAAAAACACAAACACGTGGAGACTAAACAATATATTACTAAACAACCAATGGTTCACCAAAGAAATCAAAGAGGAAATCAAAAAATACCTAGAAACAAATGACAACAAAAACACGACGATCCAAAACCTATGGGATGCAACAAAAGCAGTTCTAAGAGGCAAGTTTTCAGCAATACAATCTTACCTCAGGAAACAAGAAAAACTCAAATAAACACCTAACCTTACACCTTAAGCAACCAGAGAAAGAATAACAAACAAAACCCAAAGTTAGTAGAAGGAAAGCAATCATAAAGATCAGAGCTGAAATAAATGAAATAGAAACAAAGAAAACAACAGAAAAGATCAATGAAACTAAAAGCTGGTTCTTTGAGAAGATAGAATTGATAAAATTGATAAACCTTTAGCCAGACTCATCAAAATAAATAAATAAATAAACAGGAGATGACTCAAATCAATAAAATTAGAAATGAAAAAGGAGAAGTTACAACTGACACCACAGAAATACAAAAGATCATAAGAGACTACCACAATCAACTATATGCCAATAAAATGGACAACCTGGAAGAAATGGACAAATTCTTAGAAAGGTACAATGTTCCAAGACTGAACCAGGAAGAAACAGAAAATATGAACAGACCAATCACAAGTACTGAATTTAAAAACTTCCAACAGAGTCCAGGACCAGATGGCTTCACAGGGGAATTCCATTAAACATTTAGAGAAGAGTTAACACCTATTCTTCTCAAACTCTTCCAAAAAACTGCAGAGGAAGGAACACTCTCAAGCTCATTCTATGAGGCCACCATCACCCTGATACCAAAACCAGAGAAAGATACTATAAAAAAGGAAAATCACAGGCCAAAGTCACTGATGAACATAGATGCAAAAATCCTCAACAAAATACTAGAAAACAGAATCCAACAGCACATTAAAAGGATCATACACCATGGTCAAGTAGGGTTTATCCCAGGGATGCAAGGATTGTACAATATATGCAAAGCAATCAATGTGATACACCACATTAACAAACTGAAGAATAAAAACCATATGATCATCTCAATAGATGCAGAAAAAACTTTTGACAAAATTCAACACCCATTTATGATAAAAACTCTCCAGAAAGTGGGCAAAGAGGGAAATTACCTCAACCTAACAGAGGCCATATATGACAAACCCACAGCTAACATCATACTCAATGGTAAAAAGCTGAAAGCATTTCCTCTAAGATCAGGAACAAGACAAGGATGTCCTCTCTTGCCACTTTTATTCAACATAGTTCTGGAAGTCCTGGCCATGACAATCAGAGAAGAAAAAGAAAGAAAAGGAATCCAAATTGGAAAAGAAGTAAAACTGTCACTATTTGCAGATGACATGATCCTATACAGAGAAAATCCTAAAGATGCTACCAGAAAACTCCTAGAGCTCATCAATGAATTTGCTAGAGATGCAAGATACAGAAATCTCTTGCTATACACTAATAATGAAAGATCAGAAAGAGAGATTAAGGAAACAATCCCATTTACCATCACATCAAAAAGAATAAAATATCTAGGAATAAATCTACCTAAGGAGCCAAAAAAACTTGTACTCAGAAAACTATAAGATACTAATGAAAGAAATAAAAGATGACACAAACAGATAGAGAGATATACCATGTTCTTTGACTGGAAGAATCAATACTGTGAAAATGACTAGACAACCCAAAGGAATCTACATATTCGATGCAATCCCTATCAAATTATCAATGGCATTTTTTACAGAACTAGAACAAAAAATTTCAAACTTTGTATGGAAACACAGAAGACCGCAAATAGCCAAAGCAATCTTGAGAAAGAAAAATGGAGCTGGAGGAATCAGGCTCCCTGACTTCAGACTATTCTACAAAGCTACAGTAATCAAGACAGTATGGTACTGGCACAAAAACAGAAATATAGGAACAGGATACAACATCCAGAAATAAATCCATGCACCTATGTTCAATTAATCTATGACAAAGGAGGCAAGAATATACAATGGAGAAAAGACAGTCTCTTCAATAAGTGGTGCTGGGTAAACAGGACAGCTACATGTAAAAGAATGAAATTAGAACATTCTCTGACATTATACACAAAAATAAACTCAGTATGGATTAAAGACCTAAATGTAAGGCCGGATACTATAAAATTCATAGAGGAAAACCTAGGGAGAACACTCTTTTATATAAGTCGCAGCAATATCTTTTTGGATCCACCTCTTAGTGTAATGAAAATAAAAACAAAAATAAACAAATGGGACCTAATGAAACTTAAAAGCTTTTGCACAGCAAAGGAAACCATAAACAAAATGAATTGACAACCCGCAGAATGGGAGCAAATATTTGCAAACAAAGCAACCAACAAGGGATTAACTCCAAAATATACAAACAGCTCATGCAGCTCAATAACAAAAACAACAACAAAAACTGATCAAAAAATGGGTGGAAGATCTAGACATTTCTCCAAAGAAGACATACAGATGGCCAAGAAGCACATGAAAAGACGCTCAACACCGCTAATTATTAGACAAATGCAAATCAACACTACAATGAGGTATCACCTCACACTAGTCAGAATGGCCATCATCAAAAAATCTACAAACAATAAATGCTGCAGTGGGTGTGCAGAAAAGGGAGCCCTTCTACACTGTTGGTGGGAAAGCAAATTGGTACAGCCACTATGGAGAACAGTATGGAGGTTCCTTAAAAAACTAAAAATAGAGCTACCATATGATTCAGCAATCTCACTCCTGGGCATATACCCGAAGAAAACTGTAATTTGAAAGGATACATGCACCCCAATGTTCATTGCAGCACTATTTACAATAGCCAGGTCATGGAAGCAACCTAAATGTCCATCAACAGAGGAATGGATAAAGAAGATGTGGTATATATATAAAATTGAATATTACTCAGCTATAAAAAAGAGCAAAATAATGCCAGTTGCAACAACATGGATGGACCTAGAGATTGTCATACTGAGTGAAGTAAGTCAGACAGAGAAAGACAAATATCATATGATATCACTTATATGTGGAATCTTAAAAAAATGGTACAAATGAACTTATTTATAGAACTGAAATAGAGTCACAGATGTAGAAAACAATCTTATGGCTACTGGGGGGAAAGAGAAGGAGGGATAAACTGGGAGATTGGGATTGACATATACACACTACTATATATAAAATAGATAATTAGTAAGGACCTACTGTATAGCACAGGGAACTTTACTCAATACTCTGTAATGGCCTACATGGGAAAAGAATCTAAAAAAAGATTGGATATATGTATATTTATAACTGATTCACTTTGCTGTAAAGGAGAAAGTCACCCAACATTGTAAATCCACTATACTCCAAAAAAAAATTAGAGAAATGGAAATCAAAACTACAATGAGGTACCACCTCGCACCAGTCAGAATGACCATCATCGAAAAGTCTACAAATAATAAATGCTGGAGAGGGGATGGAGAAAAGAGAACCCTCCTACTCTGTTGGGAATATAAATTGGTACAACCACTGTGGAGAACAGTATGGAGGTTCCTTAAAAAACTAAAAATAGAACTACCATATGATCCAGCAATCCCACTGCTGGGCATATATCTGAAGAAAACTCTAATTTGAAAAGATACATGCACCCCAGTGTTCACAGCAGCACTATTTATAATAGCCAAGACATGGAAGCAACCTAAGTTTCCATCAACAGATGAATGGAAAAAGAAGATGTGGTATACATATACAATGGAATATTACTCAGCCATGAAAGAGAATGAAATAATGCCATTTGCAGCAACATGGATGGACTTGGAGATGATCATACTAAGTGAAGTAAGTCAGAAAGAGAAAGACAAATACCATATGATATCACTTATATGTGGAATCTAAAAAATGACACAAATGAATTTATTTACAAAACAGAAACAGACTCACAGACATGGAAAACAAACTTATAGTTACCAAAGAGGAAAGGTGGGGGAGGATAAATTAGGAGCTTGGAATCAACAGATAAACACTACTAAATATAAAACAGATAAACAACAACGCCCTACTTTATAGCACAGGGAACTATATTCAATATTTTGTAATAACCTATAATGGAAAAAAATCTGAGAAATAAGTTATATATATATGTGTGTGTATGTATATATATGTATATACATACACACACATATACATATATATAACTGCATCACTTTGCTGCACACCAGGAACTAACACAACATTGTAAACCAACTATACTTCAACTTAAAAAAAAGAAACTACAAAAGAAGTTTTAATTCATAGACCATAGCATAAGGGTAATAACTGAAAAACTTTGGTGAATGGAGTGCCAGTCACAATCAGCACCACTGAAACAAGAGCATCTGAAATTCAGAAGTCAGACATCACTCAACACAAACCAGAAATAACACACTTTCAGTTCTCTAAAACTGGGTTTGGAACACCCATTTCTCACACAAATGACTGCCTTCTTACAAGTTGTTGTTTCGAAGCACACGGAAAGTGGGATTTCTACTCAGAATTTGCACAACAATAATAATGTACACATTTAAAAGTGACAAAAGTGAGAAGTCTAATGTGCAGTAGCAGGGTGACACAGTAGAGGATGGCTATGCAGGTCTGGTATTACTTTGGTCTTTGTATCAATTTGGCCAAGTCAGTTTATCTCTCTGGCCTCAGTGTTCTCATGATTAAATGGAAGGAGTGGAATTAGTTCCAACTACAAGACTTCTTCTAGTTCTAAAGTTTTATGAATCTAACTTCATACTCATCAGCCATGATTCTTTCAATGATGACAGATGTTAACCCAAAAACTGATGACATTACAAATGTGAATGTAAAACCTAAATGAATGCTTGCTGAAAAAAAATAGGAACTCTATTTCTCAAGCTTCTGAGACTATCACACACAGCAGTCATACAAGTAAGCAAAATGGTTCCAAATGCATTTAAAGAAACTTTACGTATGGGCTAGTCAACAAGTGCATTTTGTTGGGCAACCTAACTAGGACTAAATAATTTACGTACATAGGGATCGATGTGGCTCATAACTTGTCTTTCATATAGGCATAAAGGCCAAATGTCATTTATGTAATATAGTCCAAGTAAGAATATGACTGTGTCAGTAAGATAGAAAAGGTCAGAAACACATTTTCTTTATGATACCAAGTGAGGAACTGAGTTTGATGACATATGGCACACAGTTTGGTTTCTGAATCCAACCATGAAAAACTCCAGAGTAACTCCAGAGTCAGTTTGCACTTTCTCAATAGAATTTAATGGAAAAAACAAAACAAAACAAAAAACAAACCCTTGAATGTCAACTTAAGATCACTAGGAAATATCAGTTTATTTGCAAGATCAAATCCGTGCTTCATGACAATACTAATAAAAGAGAAAAGAAAAAAGGCACCAATGATTGTGTTAAATCATTATCTAAACTCATTTTTATGAAAGGTATATAACATTTTCTTTAAAGAATCATAAAAGCAGAAAAGATTATATAAACCAGTACCTACATAAAATTCTTGATTATCCATTTATATATATACTTATGTGTATATATATACATATGTGTATATATTCACGCTATGTATTCATAAATATATATTCACACTATGTATTCATAAATATATAATCATATCACAGATAAATAACATCCTGTAACATCAAATCCCAGAATAAAGCAGCTGTTACTGACGGATCATGTACACAAAAATAGAGCTTTCAAGCTGCTTAGAATATGAAAAAGTACTGTAAAAGAATGAAACTGAATGTCAAATGGAAGGGCTACAGAGATGATGTTTTGCTCATTTACAAATTATTTTAGAAGAAGAAAATAAATTCCATATTAGATTCATTTAGGATATAAAAAAGGATGAGTTGAAAATAAAGATGTAAGGTATGTTTTGAAAGATGCACTATGTGTGTGAAAAATATAACTTGTTCACCTTTGGAAAACATAATAAATAAATTTCAAATATTTAAAAATCTTAAAACTTGAATCAAATTACCTGAAGGGAGGGGAAGTTAAATTGATTTACAGATTAAAAAAATGTAACATTACTACTTTAAAAAGATAAAATAACTAGGCTAACCTAGGGTTGCTTAGAAAACCCCTACATTAATGGATAACAATGATTTGCTATTAGTGTATCAAATACACTTAACCAATATTGACCTCTGTTTATATTGCAATTACAGTAAGACCTCATTTATTCAGAAGCATTTCATCCACAATCAAGAATCAGGAAGTGTGCCCAACCCCCCCGAAGAAAGGCTTCAGCACCCAAGGCAGATGTTACAATACCCATAGACTAACACAACCACTTTCTCAGGACTTGGTTAATATTACATCAATTTCAACAAGCTTGGCTATCTTGTTTTCTGGCCCTCTGCAGATTCCAAGTAGCAAATAAGGGGGAAGAGCAGTGTGTGGAAAGAGCGGCCAGAAAGAACATCCTGACAGTTGCATGAAAACAGCTGGAGGAAGACATATAAAATGTAGATGCAAGAAATGATAGAAGCATGACAGTCTAGGGTCATTTAGCATAGGAACAAATAGACCTAAACACCTCAATAGGCCTCAAGGGCATTGCTGGATTACAATGAAATATAATAAATAATGTTCACAATATCCCTAAATTATAAGAAAAAGGTTAACTATATATAAAATAGGTAACTAGTAAGGACCTACTGTATAGCACAGGGAACTCTACTCAGTACTCTGTAATGGCCTATATGGGAACAGAATCTAAAAAAGAGTGGATATATGTATATGTATAAGTGATTCACTTTGCTGTGCACCTGAAACTAACACAACATTGTAAATCAACTATACTCCAATAAAAATTAAATTTAAAAAAGTTAGGGACCAGAAAACAAAACAAACAAACAAAAAAAGGTTAAATTATGTTTCATATATTCAGTATACTATAGCAAAGGAAATGTGTGAAACATGCTAGGAAGGTAATTATTAAAAAACTTCAATCCTAATAAATTTCAATCCTGAAAGGATACATTTCGGCTATCTGAAGAATGCATTTGAGGAGACTACAGCACCCTAGGGGGTGCTAAAAAAATGATGCATTACTGACCAGTATTTACAAGCTAATTGATATTTCTAACTGGCTCTCAAACTTCTCCTATCTAACCTCAATTCCATTGTAATGAAAACTCATTTAACAAGTCACCTAAAATATTTTCATTTTGAACAAACGGTATTTCCAGTTTCCTTAGAAGGCATCTCTGCCAGGCATTTCTGGTCTGTACGCAGATCAGAAGTCTGCTTTTGGAGCAGGAAATTATTCTGAAATAAATGCGGATAATCACTGGCTCAGTTCACCAAAACATGTGTCCAAGAGTATTCATCCATGTTTTTGGAACACACCTCTATGGTTCCTACGATCTCTCTAACTCTGGTGATCAATTTTTAAGTAAAAACTAATATGTACTGAGCACTTATAAGTGCCATACACTGTTCACATGAATTTGATCCTGGTAACAATCCTGAGGTAGGTACTATCATCATCCCTATTTTATAGATAAGGAAGCTGAGGCACAGAGAGATTAAGTAATTTGCCTAAGGTCAATCCAACTAGTATGTAAAAGAGCTGGGATTTGAACCCAGACTGTTCTCAACTACCATACAATACTGTATCGTTAGAATGCATATTTCTTGTTAACTGAACTATACACTATCTCCATACTACCTGAAGGTAAACTTCAATTGTACACTTACGGTTTTACAAATTCTAAATCAAGCCAAATATAAGCCATGAAAATTTCTTAAATTAAGAAGACTAAAAGGTGAAAGTGAATTTAAGGCATTTTAATGTCTTAAGTACATTCTTGGCCACATACTTAAAGACTACGGTGCAGTGCAGTATTGACATAGCATTAGATGAAGAATTAAAAATTCTAAAATATGTGATTTGTAAAAAGAAAAATTAAAATTGTTTACAAATTGAAAATATTGAGAGAATTATATGTTCTAGCTTATTACACAATGTCTAAAACATTAATATAAGATTGTCTTCGACAAAGACTACAAAATGAATTTTATGTCTGCTTCACTGAATGCAACACAGCAATTGAAAAATATTTAATATAAAGTACCAGAGTATTGGTCAACCCTGAATTATACTGTAAAAGGTCACAAATTTCTACCCTGTTCTCAATGGGAAGAAAGTAAAAGCTGGTGCTGATTCAAGAATGAGCAAGTTTGAGCAGTAGATACTCAACAGAGGTAAAGATAAACTGAGTACCAGAATTAGTCATTGAGTACTTAGCATGTGCTCAGAAAGAATAACATAAAACCTTCATTAACTAAGAGCAGAGTACCTGTGACAAATTTAAATTCCTTTGTTTTCTCATATTTATTTAAGTGGAGAAAAACACCTTTGAAATCAATAACATCATTAAAAGGAAAATAAATCATTAGATATAGATTGCTATGGCTAATGAAGAATGGACTATACTAGAGTTAGGCTTCAATAAAACCCAAACCCAGTATTTAAAGTAAAAAAAGACTTAAGGACCTACTGTATAGCACAGGGAGCTATATTCAATATCTTGTAATAACCTATAATAGAAAAGAATCTGAAAAAGAATATATATATAGCTGAATCACTTTGCTGAACATCTGAAACACTGTAAATCAACTATACTTCAATTAAAAAAGACAAACTTTTACTAAACAATTCCTATTTTTTGTCTAGAAGCCATAATTTTGTCGTATGTCTTACAAACAAGCTAATTTGCTCATGAATAATGTATCTTTAAAATGCATTTCACTGTTAAACAACTGAACTATAAATCGCCAAACTTCACATCATTTTTTCTACACATTTCATTTTATTAACTTTGAGGAATGAATTCAAGTCACAAGCCTCAGTGGTATATATTTTGATTATGTTTGATTTACTCAGGTACAACTGCATTAGTTACAGTGGTTGCCAACATTTGTCTTCAAGTGATTCTTCCAAGAGGAAGAATGATGAGTTTAGATTATGATTTCAACATTACAGCCTCAATTTTTAGAACAAGTGAAGGCTTTTGGTTCCACTCAGCTGGCAATACTGATTATTATGTGCCTATCATTTATAAAATGGGACCAAAGTCTAGATGTATTTGTCTACTTAAGTAACAGTTTTAAGGGAAAATAAGCCACAGTAAAACCCACTTAATGACTAAAAAATATCAAATTTACACAACATTTAGAATTTATTCTAATACTATATTTTATTTTTTGATTTCTACAAAATGATGAGCACATGGATGATCATTAACAGCTCAACATCGTAATTAGTATAAATATGAGAAAACCACAACATAGCTAACCTAGATATATAAAAACAAGAACATTCAGACAGAATAGTAAAAAGTCTTCTCTCAAGAATCCTAATTGTGATAAATTCTTCTGAAGATACTTTTTTTTCCAAGTATGAGTAATGTCAAATTCTATAGTACTCCTCCCTCAAAAGGTGGGTTCTTACACCATAAATATTCAGCACTTTCACTTCTTGGTGCTTGACCTGGGAAATAATGAAAATTTTCTATGAAGAAACAATTATATAAATTTTAAAGACCTGTTCTATTGGGTTCAGGATATGCTTTATTCAAAAGGTTCAGGAAAAAAGACAAAACTCTTAAAAGATATTTAGAAGTAAAAGTAGAGAGAAGAGAATGACTATGTAACACTGTAAGCTAAGAAATTTGTCTATAATCAGGGAGCTTCAAAAGGAAAATAAAATGAGCTGGGAACAGGTTTGGATACATAAAATAAACACATGGCATAGTCTTTTTTTTTCTTTTTCCTGACTTAAAACAAAAAAAAAAAAATCAAGAGAAAAGGAAAGCGTGGTTTAAAGTCTTCTGTTATATTATCAGAGTAGTTCTGTTTCAGAAGAGAAAGTAATTACCAAGAGCAGAACAACTTGTGACTAGTTGTGACATGAATGACTCAATTAGGGCAGCAATCAGAAAATACACTTTTAAAGACTTTAACGTCCAAGTTACAAATTGCTCCTGAAAGTCTGTGAACAGGCCCAAAACATAAGAAAAGGAGGAGGAAAAAAAGAAGCCAAACTTTAATTAAGTAATAAAAGTGAGTGAATGGTGATGTCAGTTTCTATCTCAGTGTATTTCTTAAATCTCCTTAATATACCATATAAAGTATTAACTCTATTAAAACTATTAACTAGGACTTTTTAAATACATGCATGTTATTATAGGAAGAAAGCATACAAGATTTAAAAATGAACATGAACTTCTTTTTTTCTCTGGAACAAGGCAACCTATAAATAATAAATTCGAACTTACCTCTTTCAGTCAACCTTCCTGGAATAAGCTGCCTTACTATTGAGACTGAAAAACCAAAACCAGTCCATTTGTCTATACTGTTGGCTTTATATTTATAAATTGATTAAGCTATAGCAAAGATCTGTAAGATAATTTAATCACAGAAAAAAGAAGTGAGAAAGTTGGAGACAGCTTTAAAAGAAAAAGGATCTTAGCTATTTTGCTTAAAATACTGTCACATACATTATTAAAAACGTATACAGGACAGGTGGCTTTTTGCACACACATGCAAAATCTGACCATTGAGGGTGTTCGATTTGTATGGGATCTTTCTAAATTCTTTAGACTAACTCCCATCCCCAACTTCTAATGAAGAAACCAAGACACAAGAAAATAAGAAATTTGTTCAAGGGTAAATAACTAATTGGAAGTAGTAATTCTGTAGACTCTTGGGCCAATATTCTCTCCACTATACCAGTATGCTCCTTAAATTTCCTATAAAGTCAAGCTGGAAATTGATTCCCACAACATCAGGTACATGAACTAGAAAACAAATAATTAAAATAATTTTTCATTTCATGACATATTAAGACAGAGTGCTTTAAAATCCTTTGTTTTTCATTTGCTAGTGGGTAAAAAATTTCTAAGAAACTTTAGATTTTTAGCTTTAAAGTTAGAAAATGTCACTTTAGAAACAAGACTTTGCAGGTAGTTTTTTTGTTTTTGTTTTTTTTTTACTCATAGTACTAAGCATAATGTACATATTGGGCTGACCAAAAGGTTCATTTGGTTTTTTCCATAAGATGGCTCTAGTAGCACTTAGTTGTCTTTAACTTCATTCAAAACAGTTTTCTTAGATTGTATGTGAGAGCTGTCATATCAGTGTACATTTGCGAAAGACTTATCAAAATTGGTGAATTTTTGTGTAGCAATTTTAATATTGAACATGGAAGAAAAAAAGCAATATTCGGCATATTATGCTTTATTATTTCAAGAAAGGTAAAAATGCAACTGAAACGCACAAAAAGATTTGTGCAGTGTATGGAGAAGGTGCTGTGACTGATCCGAACATGTCAAAAGTGGTTTGCGAAGTTTTGTGCTGGAGATTTCTCGCTGGAAGATGCTCCACGGTCAGGTAGACCAGTTGAAGTTGATAGTGATCAAATCGAGACATTAATTGAGAACAATAAACGTTATACCATGTGGGAGATAGCCGACATACTCAAAATATCCACATCAAGTGTTGAAAATCATTTGCATCAGCTTGGTTATGTTAATCGCTTTGATGTTTGGGTTCCACAAGTTAAGGGAAAAAAACCTTCTTGACCGTATTTCCGCATGCGATTCTCTACTGAAACGTTCCGTTTTTAAAACAAATTGTGACAGGCGATGAAAAGTGGATACTGTACTATAATGCGGAAGGAAAGAGATTGTGGGGCAAGCTAAATGAACCACCACCAACCACACCAAAGGCCGGTCTTCATCCAAAGAAGGTGATGTTGTGTATATGGTGGGATTGGAAGGGAGTCCTCTATTCTGAGCTCCTTCCAGAAAACCAAACGATTAATTCCAACAAGTACTGCTCCCCATTACACCAACTGAAAGCAGCACTCGACAAAAAGCATCTGGAAATAGTAAACAGAAAATGCATAATCTTCCATCAGGATACCGCAAGACCACATGTTTTTTTGATGACCAGGCAAAAACTGTTACAGCTTGGCTAGGAAGTTCTGATTCATCCGCCGTATTCACCAGGCGTTGCACCTTCGGATTCCATTTATTTCGGTCTTCACAAAATTCTCTTAATGGAAAAAGTGTCAATTCCCCAGAAGACTGTAAAAGGCACCTGGAACAGTTCTTTGCTCAAAAAGATAAAAAGTTTTGGGAAGATGGAATTATGAAGTTGCCTGAAAAATGGCAGAAGGTAGTGGAACAAAAGGGTGAATACATTGTTCAATAAAGCTCTTGGTGAAAATGAAAAATGTGTCTTATTTTTACTTAAAAACCGAAGGTACTTTTTGGCCAACCCAATACTTAAGTTCTAGGAATAGAAATGGCAAGCCATGGTTCTGTTCCTCATATTGGATAAGAAATGTAAAGCTAATTATGCTACAACTACTCTGAGAAACAGTATAGCATGGTGGTTAAAAGTGTAAGCCCTAGAGTCAGACTGTCCGGGTTCAAATTCTGCTTCTCCCTCTTACTAAATCTGTGACCTTGGGTGAATCATTTACCTATTCTGTGCCTCAGTTTCCTTATCTGAATAATAGAAAAGACAATGGCACCTATCTCAGATTTGTTGTGAGGGATAAATTAAGTTAATCCATGTGAAGTACTTAGAACAGCGCCTGCATATATTAAGTACTTGATAAATGTTAATTATCATTATTATTAAATTGTAATAAATGTTAACTTAGAAAGAAGTTTGAGTTCTACCTAAATAGAGGAGCAAAAGCCTAAGTACATGAATGAGGCAGGGGAAGGTGATAATATTTGAACTAAGATTTGAAGGATGAACAGGCATTTAACTGGTCCGCAAGGCCAACCCTTACGAAGCTTATGACAGTCTCTGTGTGAAATGCAGGGGTGAGTAGACAAAAGTTTTCCTCACCACAAATTGTTTAATAGATACTGTCAAAGAATACACTTCATCCAAAGGCGGGGATCTCCTATATTTGGAAAGTGCAGAGATGTCCTACCACCATTTCTTACCACATAACATTGAACTCTGGAGAATTTAATAATATGAGGGAAGTTCCTTGACCTCTATAGTGATTCCATGAATAAATATAACTCTATTATATGAGAAAGCTACTAAGACAAATACATACATGTGAAATGCATTTTAGTGTTTCCCCCAAAGAATATATTGGAACTTTAACAATGTCAAAATTCCAAGCAAATGTCCCGGCGATGTTTAAAATAACTAAGATATTGCTTTTTTTAAAAAAATGTGAAGGTCACAGTACCACTTCATGCTACATATGACTACAGAACACAAAGATACATGCTTTGTCCTTCTCAATCATTAGAAAGACTTTCCTGAATGAGCTGACCTGAAGAAGAGGTTTGGGGATGGGAAAGTATACACACACATAAATAAATGAATTAAGCAGGAACAGAATCCAAATGCCAAAGAAGGAAGGAGCCACATGGGAAGGGCTAACTTAAGATGGGTCACTGATTAGTATGTTGTGAGGCAATTTGGAAAAGTGGTTTAAAATTTCAGGAAATTATGTATCAAAGTAGGAAGGTTTGGTAGTAATGAAGCATAAAGAAAAATGCTCAAATTTAATGACCACTTGAAACATTTTTATATTGTAGCAGCCTGGAAATAAACACCCCAAACTGTGGATTCAATTGTACATAATCAAAATTATAACAAACATCTGGTATAGTATGCCAAATTTTGGTTACACTATTATACATGTCTGTAATATGATCCTTTATCTTTGTGGTATAACCAGTTAAATCTGTTTTTAATTCATACTGTAGAGAAATCAGAAAATCAAGGTAAACAAATAAAAAAAACAACTAAAAGTTAGTTACTTGTCTTCCCACCATTTAGGGATAACCACTGTTATGACTATTTTGGCATATACTCTTTGGAATTTGTTTCCTATACAGTGATGTACCTATAAATACACATATGTGTCTGCATATGTATATATAAACCCACAAATAGGTTCATCCCTCACAATACAAAATTAGTTCAAAAAATTTACTCATGACAGAAAATTTATATAAGCAAACTTTATGTTATCATTATAGTTAACATGAAACCACAAAGTTTCTTATATACCATTTTTAAGGCTAGGATCATGTCCCATATTTTTCTTGAAGAATTCTTAGATCATTTTAGACCACAGTGGCCTCTCCTGCATTTAACACTCATTGCTTGTATCCTTAGTTTATGCTACCTTGCTTTGCTTACTGTGTTTCTGTTTTCATTTTTAGTTTATTTGTTGTTGCTTTTCTCTTCCCCAGTAAATTTAAAGCTTCCAGAGATTATGGATTATTTATCACTTTCCATCTTACTCCCAAGACCTAGGGTAATGCCCTCTACTTAACCTATGTTTTAAAAAATGCTTAATGAACCAAGAAACATACTTGTAACACCTAAGACCAAGGGTTGATACCCTTAACGTTTATTTTTTTATGGTGAAATAATCAGGTTTATGTTTTATGTTTTATTTAGTTTTTTACTTAATTTTTTTTTATTGGAGTATAGTTGATTTACAATGTTGTGCTAGTTTCTGCTATATAGCCAAGTGAGTCAGTTATACATACACATATATCCACTCTTTTTTAGATTCTATTCCCATATAGGTCATTATAGAGTATTGAATAGAGTTCCCTGTGCTATGCAGTAGGTTCTTATTAGTTATCTATTTTATATATAGTAGTGTGTATATGTCAATCCCAATCTCCCAATTTATCTCTTCCCCCCTCCTTTCCCCTTGGTAACCACAAGTTTGTTTTCTACATCTGTGACTCAACTTCTGTTTTGTAAATAGGCTCATTTGTACCATTTTTTTTTAGATTCCACATATAAGCGATATCATGTGACATCTGTCTTCCTCTGACTTACTTCACTCAGTATGACAATCTCTAGGTCCATCCATGTCACTGCGAATAACATTATTTCATTTTTTTATGGCTGAGTAATATTCCATTGTATATATGTACCACATCTTCTTTATCTATTCCTCTGTTGATGGACATTTAGGTTGCTTCCATGTCCTGGCTATTGTAAATAGTGCTGCAATAAACATTGAGGTGCATGTATCCTTTTGAATTATGGGTTTCTCTGGGTATATGGCCAGGAGTTGGATTGCTGGATCATATGGCAGCTCTATTTTTAGTTTTTTAAGGAATCTCCATACTGTTCTCCATAGTGGCTGTACCACTTTCTATTCCCACCAACAGTGTAGGAAGGTTCCTTTTTCTCCACACCCTCTGCAGCATTTATTGTTTGTAGATTTTTTGATGATGGCCATTCTAACCAGTGTGAGGTGATACCTCATTGTAGTGTTGATTTGCATTTCTCTAATAATTAGTGATGTTGAGCAGCCTTTCATGAATGTTTATTTTTAATTATTATTTTACCCTTAATGTTTATATTGTGCTTATAAGTTGATAAGAAAAGAATAATCAATAGACAAATGAAATGAATAAGGGATTCATAGAAAAAGTATAAATACCCAATAAACACTAAGAAAGGATGGTCAACTTCATGAATTATTAAATACACATTTAAACAAAATATTTTCTACTTTCAAACTGGCAATGGAGATTTGATAAGATAATACCCAGTGCTCTTGTTTGTTTAGAGAAACAGACATGTTTGCTTATAAACTACCATTGGATATGTAAGTTGATACAACTTTGGGAGAGGGGCAATTTGACATTATATATCAAAAGCCCTAAAAACTCCAGAAACTTTGGGACTTCCATTTCCAGAAAGATGGAGTAAAGGTACTCTTCTCTATTGCTCTTGCTAACTGCAGCTAAAAATCTTGGACATAATATATAAAACAAACATAAGAAAACCCCGAAGTACAGAGAAGAAAAGCAGACCAGCTAGGGACCTTGGGACCAAAGGGGGCCAACAAAATGGCAGAGTTCCCTGGGTTTTCTTTTGTTTTTTAAAATTAATTAATGAATTAATTAACTTTTGGCTGCGTTGGGTCTTCATTGCTGTGTGTGGGCTTTCCCTAGTTGCGGTGAGCAGGGGCTACTCTTCGGTGTGGTGTGTGGGCTTCTCATTGTGGTGGCTTCTCTTGTTGTGGAGCACAGACTCTAGGCGCGCGAGCTTCAGTAGTTGTGGCGCACAGGCTCAGTAGTTATGGCTCGCGGGCTATAGAGGGCAGGCTCAGTAGTTGTGGCGCATGGGCTTAGTTGCTCCACGGCATGTGGGGTCTTACTGAACCAGGGCTTGAACCTGTGTCCCCTGCATTAGCAGTCGGATTCTTAAACACTGTGCCACTGGGGAAGTCCCTCCCTGGGTTCTCTTTTTGCCTCATATATCTCAGACTGGTTACCAGAGAAACTGGCAAGCAAGAAACATCAATGGACTCAGACAAACAAAGCCCCAACAAAAGTCTACTCTCATTAGTCAGAAGACCAGGAAAGGGGCAACCTAGCAAGATAGAAAACTTTTAGACAATAGTTGTTCTACCCCAGTCAAAGACCACAGAAAAAAACCAAGGCCCCACCTCTACACTCACCATTAAAGGCTGAATGGGGAGTGTAGACTTCCACTCTTCACCAGGCTGTAATGAGGTGCCCCAACCTCCCTGGTAGGGTGGTGTCAAAGAAGGCCAAGTATGGAGCCAGGACTTTCATCCCCACAAGGAGAAACAGTCCCCATCCTCTACCATGTCAGCAGAGACCATGATGGGATCCTAGATTTTCACCCCTACCCAGCAGTAATGAGGACCGCTCCCCAGCCCCACTGTGGTGGTATCATAGGAGGCCAAATGGAGAGTGAAGTCTCTCACCATTGCCTGAGTAATGAGGCCACACCTTCTCCCCATGGTGTCATTGAGGCCATGTGGGGAGCAGTGTCGAGACACTGCTGCTCCTCCTAGCCAGGTTGGACTGAGTGGAGGCCTAGTGGAGAGCTGGCACTACAGTCACTCAGCAGTAATAAGGAAGTTCTCCAACCTCTGGGTGCCAGGAGAGGCCAAGTGGGGAACCAGGACTTCCACGTCCACCTGGCAGTAACAAGGGAGCACTCCCTTTCCCCACCAGAGCAGTGTCAGAGGAAGCCTAAGAATAAGATCTAAGTCCCATTATATAACAAAAATGCCTGGGTATCAATCCAAAATTACTCATTATACCAAGAACCAGGAAAACCTCAACTTGAATAAGAAAAGACAGTCAGCAGATGCCAACATGACACAGCTGCTGTACTTGTCTGAATATTTAATGTAGCAATCATAAAAGTGCATCAGGGACTTCCCTGGTGGTGCAGTGGTTAAGAATACGCCTGCCAATGCAGGGGACAAGGGTTTGATCCCTGGTCTGGGAAGATCCCACATGCCACGGAGCAACTAAGTCCGTGCACCACAACTACTGAGCCTGTGCTCTAGAGTCCATGAGCCACAACTAACTGAGCCCATGCGCCACAACTACTGAGCCCACACACCGCAACTACTGAAGCCCACGTGCCTAGAGCCCGTGCTCTGCAACAAGAGAAGCCACCGCAATGAGAAGCCCGCGCACTACAACAAAGAGTAGCCCCTGCTCACCGCAACTAGAGAAAGCTCGTGTGCAGCATTGAAGATCCAATGCAGCCAAAAAAAAAAAAAAAAAAAAAAAGCATCAATGACCAATTACAAACATACATGCTGGAAACAAATGAAACAAACTGTCTCAGCAAAGAAAGATAAATTGTTCATTTCTGTTTACAAAGCACAATATACATAATCATTATAATTTATAGATAGCTTAAGAAAAAAAAGCGTTCCTTAAATCCAGAAAAAAAGAACATTAAAATATTAACAGTACTCTAAAAAATAAAAAGTCACAACCATCCCTCATCAGTTCGTTCCATCTTAGTAATGAATTCTTGTTCTAATCAATCATGGGTTAGTCATCTCCTGATACCTGCTTCTTCACTAGAGTTCTGAAAATCCTGATGCATTCCACAAGTAACAAGTAGAAGATTTAAAGAAGAACCAAATGGAAAATTTTAAACCAAAAATGTAATAATTAAAATTTTAAAACATAATGGATGGGTCCAAGAGCAGAATGGAATGCACAGACGAAAGAATCAGTGAACTTAAAAGTAGAACTGTAGAAACATGACACAATATGAACAAAAGAGAGAAAATAGACTATATGAACATGAACAGAAATACATGTAGTTTGGGCTCTTCTTGCTCTTTGTACTATCTTTGTACTCTCTGTATCAATACTATCTTAGTATTGTTACACTTTGGCTATACTCCTTCATATAATTCACTGTGTCTAGCAGGGTACACTGCTGTCAATAGGTGTAATAAATATCTTTGAATTAAAAAAATGAACAGAGCCTCAGAGACATGTGGAACTATAGTGAAAGATCTAATAGACATGTTTCCTCCCAGAAGAAGGAGGAGAAAGAGGGTTGGCTGAAAAGTACTCAAAGAAATAAAGGATGAAAATTTCCCAAATTTGACAAAATATATAAGCCTGCAGATTCAAGAAGCTGCACAAATTCAAAATTTAATTCCAAAATTAATTAATTTTGGAATTAATTTAATTCCAAAATTAAAGACTAAGAAAAAAATCTTGAAAGCAGCCTTCAGAGAAAAACAAACAAACAAACACTAGCTGTAGGGGAAAAACAAACAACAGCAGATTTCTCATGAGAAACCATGAAGGCCAGAAGAAAGTATACCTTACCATGGAATACTACTCTGCAATAAACAGGAATGAACTATTGATACATGCAACAAGTTGGTTGATCCTTAACGAAATTACACCGAGTGAAAAAAGTCAATCTCAAAAGATTACATACTGTATGATTCCTTTTATATGACATTCTCAAAATGGCAAAATTATTGAGACGGAAAAAGGATTAGTTGTTGCCAGGGATTAGGTAACAGGTGTGGGGAAGGAGGGATTTGGCTGTGGCTATAAAAGGGCAACAACAGGGATCCTTGTGGTAATGTCATAAGAATCTACACATGTGATAAAACTGCATACACACATTGTACCAGTGTCACATTCCTGGTTTTGATATCGCACTATATTGGAAGAAACTGGATGAAGGATACATGGGACTTTTCTGTACTATCTTTGCAAATTCCTATAAATCTATAATTATTCCAAAATTTAAAAAAAATCCATACACTTTGACCCAATAATTCCACTAAAAAAAAATCTTACAAAAAATAATGGATGCTCACAAATATTTACTTATAAAGATGGCTGTTTGTTACAGGACTATCAAGTAAAAATTTTCAAAACAATCCAACATCATGGGATTAAATAAAAATGGCATATCAACAATCATTGAAAATTACATCATAGACATGCAAAAAGGTTTTTGTTGCAATATTAAGTCTTTTTAAAAAGCAGATTATAAAAGTGTATAAATTAGTATTGCATTTTTATGAAAATATACATGCATACACAAACAAAAAAAGACAAACATAATCAAGTATTTATCATTTCTAGGTAGAAAGATTATAGTAATTTTACTTTTCTTTTTTTACATCTTCCAAATTGTCAACAGTGAATATGTATTATTAGACTGGGAATACGAAATATTTCACATAGAAAAATAATCAATAAAAATAAATTTACAAAAATATTCACAAACATAAAATAAATGCAATTTAGAAAACTAAAAATGTGCAGTTTTATTTTATACTTAAGATGCTAACACAGATAAAAAGACACACACAAAAACTGGCTAAAGTAATAGGGGAAAAATAATATGGATAGCTGCCATGGTAAAGACTTACCTGTATCACTATAAAAGGAAAAAAACCTTCTCTGAGCTACTTTTTCAAATGGAAATTTAGGATTACAGCAATATTGGATAAGTTTTCTTCCCTCTCCCTGCTGGCATCAAGCTATCACTTCTCTTTGACCAAATTTTTGTCATTTTTTTTAAGTAATAGCACTACACTTGTAAACATAGTCAAGTGTTCCTTGACTAGGCCAAACCAGATTAGTCTTCTGCTTCTCATAATTCATGTAACAGTTTCAGTAAAACTTAATATAAGTTTATAGAATTTAAAAACATCCTAGCTAATGATACTGTTATGTTTTCCTCCTATGACTCTCTAGTGTCTAGTTTGTTGGTACCTCTCTTGTGGTATTTTAATAGTCTGCCTCTTACAGCTACTTCTGTGTTTGTCTTATCTGTCCCACTAGATTGTGAGTCCTCGAAGTTCAGGGCCTATGTTGTATTCATCTTTATCTATCCTGATATGCCTACCAGAGCACACAGTTAATATTGTCTTGTTCCATTAGATGTGCAGTAAGATTATGAATACTTCAAATCAGGAATGTCAGCCTCTGTTCCTTTATAAACCCCACAAGTACAGTTTAGGTCTAGGCATAGTGATGGCTAATGTATACATGCTGATTTCAACTTACTGAAACATCTTTAAGAAATATGTTGTAGGAGGCATGATACATGAGAGTGGTGAGACAGAAATTTTGATACACACAAATAAAAGAACAGATAGATTAATTAGTCCCTAACTTTAGTCTCATGAAAAAGAAATACATTGAAGATTTATACATGGTAGAAATTCAGTAACTAGATTAAGAATTCGAAGGAAAAGTAAATAGGAAAACTAGTAGTTTAGTTTAAGTTTAAGAAAATAAATTTTGTGAAAGTAAGTTTCCAATAAACTTAAAAAAATTAAAGAAAGAATCCTTGCAAAGGATCTTGGAACTAGACCTCTGTGAACTGGCTCTTTCAGTTTGTCCACTTAAAAGGAATAATAGGAGGACCTACAAGATGGCGGAGGAGTAAGACGTGGAGATCACCTTCCTCCTCACAAATACATCAAAAATACATCTACATGTGGAACAACTCATACAGAACACCTACTGAACACTGGCAGAAGACCTCAGATCTCCCAAAAGGCAAGAAACTCCCCACGTACCTGGGTAGGGCAAAAGAAAAAAGAAAAAACAGACACAAAAGAATAGGGACGGGACCTGCACCTCTGGGAGGGAGCTGTGAAGCAGGAAAACTTTCCACACACTAGGGAGCCCCTTTGCGGGTGGAGACTGAGGGTGGGCCGGGGGAAAGCTTCTGAGCCATGGAGGAGAGTCCAGCAACAGTGGTGCAGAGGGCAAAGCGGAGAGATTCCCGCAGAGAGGATCAGTGCCGACCAGCACTCACCAGCCTGAGAGGCTTGTCTGCTCACCCGCTGCGGCCGGTGGCGGGTGGGAGCTGAGGCTCGGGCTCAGGGAGAGGACTGGGGTTAGCTACATGAACACAGCCTAAAGGGGGCTAGTGCGCCACAGCTAGCCGGGAGGGAGTCTGGGAGAAACTCTGGACCTGCCTAAGAGGCAACAGACCATTGTTTCGGGGAGCGCGAGGAGAGGGGATTCCTTCCCTGTCTGCCCACAGAAGGCAGAGCACCACTTAAACGAGCTCCAGAGATGGGCGTGAGCTGCGGCTATCAGCTCGGACACCAGAGGCGGGCATGAAATGCTAACGCTGCTGCTGCAGCCACCAAGAAGCCTGTGTGCAAGCACAGGTCACTATCCACACACCGCCGCACCACCCCGTGAGCCTGTGCAGCCCACCACAGCCAGGGTCCCATGATCCAGGGACAATTTCCCCAGGAGAACACACGCCTCAGGCTGTTGCAATGTCACTCTGGCCTCTGCTGCTGAAGGCTCGCCCCGCATTCCAATTATAACTACCGTACCCCTCCCTCCCTCCGGCCTGAGTGAGCCAGAGGCCCCTAATCAGCCGATGCTTTAACTCCATCCTGTCTGGGTGGGAACAGAAGCCTGAGGGCAACCTACACACAGAGGAGAGGCTAACTCCAAAGCTGAACCCCAGGAGTTGTGTAAACAAAGAAGAGAAAGGGAAATTTCTCCTTGCAGCCTCAGGAGCAGCAGATTAAATCCCCACAATCAACTTGAGGTACCCGCATCTGTGGAATACCTGAATAGACAAGGAATCAACCCAAAATTGAGGTGGTGGACTTTGGGAGCAACTGTAGACTTGGGGTTTGCTGTCTGTGACTGATTTGTTTCTGAATTTTATGTTTATCTTAGTATAGTTTTTAGCACTTGTTATCATTGGTGGATTTGTTTATTGGTTTTGTTGCTCTCTCATTTTTTTTAAGTACATTTTTATTTTTATTACTTTATTTGTTTTTATTTTATTATTTTTTTTCCAATTTTTTTTCTTTCTCTTTTTGTCCCTTTTCTTCTGAGCTGTGTGGCTGACAGGGTCTTGGTGCTCCACCCAGGCGTCAGGGCTGTGCCTCTGAGGTGGGAGAGCCGAATTTAGGACACTGGACCACCAGAGACCTCCCGGCTCCATGTAATATTAATTGGCGAGAGCTATCCCAGAGATCTCCGTCTAAAAGCTAAGACCCAGCTCCACCCAATGGCCAGCAAGCTCCAGTGCTGGACACCTCATGCCAAACAACTGGCAAGACAGGAACACAACCCCACCCATGAACAGAGAGGCTGCCTAAAAGCATAATAAGTTCACAGACACCCCAAAACACACCGCCGATGCAGTCCTCCCCCCAAAAAAGACAAGATCCAGCTTCCTCCACCAGAACACAGGCACCTGTCCCCTCCACTAGGAAGCCTACAAAACCCACTGAACCAACCTTACCCACTGGGGGCAGACACCAAAAACAACGGGAACTACAAACCTGCAGACTACAAAAAAGAGACCCCAAACACAGTAAGTTAAGCAAAATGAGAAGACAGAGAAATACACAGCAGATGAAGGAGCAACGTAAAAACCCACCAGACCAAACAAATGAAGAGGAAAAAGACAGTCTACCTGAAAAAGAATTCAGAGTAATGTTAGTAAACATGATCCAAAATCTTGGAAAAAGAATGGAGAAAATACAAGGAACATTTAACAAGCACCTAGAAGAACTACAGAGCAAACAAAGAAGGATGAACAACACCATAAATGAAATTAAAAATTCTCTAGAAGGAATCAATAGCAGAATAACTGAGGCAGAAGACCTGATAAGTGACCTGGAAGATAAACTAGTGGAAAAAATTACCACAGAGCAGAATAAAGAAAAAAGAATGAAAAGAATTGAGGACAGTCTCAGAGACCTCTGGGACAACATTAAACGCACCAACATTCAAATTATAGGGGTCCCAGAAGAAGAAGAAGAGAAAAAGAAACAGACTGAGAAAATACTGGAAGAAATTATAGTTGAAAACTTTCCTAACATGGGAAAGGAAATAGTCAATCAAGTCCAGGAAGTGCAGAGAGTCCCATACAGGATAAATCCAAGGAGAAACATGCCAAGACACATATTAATCAAAATATCAAAAATTAAATACAAAAACATATTAAAAGCAGCAAGGGAAAAACAACAAATAACATACAAGGGAATACCCATAAGCTTAACAGCTGATCTTTCATCAGAAACTTTGGAAGCCAGAAGGGAGTGGCAGGACATATTTAAAGTGATGAAAGGGAAAAACCTACAACCAAGATTACTCTACCCAGCAAGGATCTCATTCAGATTCAATGGAGAAATCAAATCCTTTACAAACAAGCAAAAGCTAAGAGAATTCAGCACCACAAAACCAGCTCTACAACAAATGCTAAAGGAACTTCTCTAGGCAGGAAACACAAGAGAAGGAAAAGACCTACAAAAACAAACCCAAAACAATTAAGAAAATGGTAATAGGAACATACATATTGATAATTACCTTAAATGTAAATGGATTAAATGCTCCAACCAAAAGACATAGACTAGCTGAATGGATACAAAAACAAGACCCGTATGTAGGCTGTCTACAAGACACCCACTTCAGACCTAGGGACACATACAGACCGAAAGTGATGGGATGGGAAAAGATATTCCATGCAAATGGAAATGACAAGAAAGATGGAGTAGCAATTCTCATACCAGACAAAATAGACTTTAAAATAAAGACTATTACAAAAGACAAAGAGGATACTACGTAATGATCAAGGGATCAATCCAAGAAGATATAACAATTGGAAATATTTCTGCACCCAACATAGGAGCACCTCAAAACATAAGGCAAATGCTAACAGGCATAAAAGGGGAAATCAACAGTAACACAATACTACTAGGGGACTTTAACACCCCATTTTCACCAATGGACAGATCATCCAAATGAAAATAAATAAGGAAACACAAGCTTTAAATGACACATTAAACGCGATGGACACTATAAAACCCTTAGAGGAAAATATAGGCAGAACACTCTATGACATCATCACAACAAGATCCTTTTTGACCACCTCCTAGAGAAATGGAAATAAAAACAAAAATAAACAAATGGGACCTAGTGAAACTTAAAAGCTTTTCCACAGCAAAGGAAACCATAAACAAGACCAAAAGACAACCCTCAGAATGGGAGAAAATATTTTCAAACGAATTAACTGACAAAGGATTAATCTCCAAAATTTACAAGCAGCTCATGCAGCTCAATATCAAAAAAACAAACAACCCAATCACAAAATGGGCAGAAGACCTAAATAAACATTTCTCCAGACAAGATACATGGATTGCCTACAAACACGTGAAAGGATGCTCAACATCACTAATCATTAGAGAAATTCAAATCAAAACTATAATGAGGTATCACCTCACACTGGTCAGAATGGTCATCATCAAAAAACCTACAAACAATAAATGCTGGAGAGGGTGTGGAGAAAAGGGAACCCTCTTGCACTGTTAGTGGGAATGTAAATTGATACAGCCACTATGGAGAACAGTATGGAGGTTCCTTAAAAAACTAAAAATAGAACTACCATATGACCCAGCAATCCCACTACTGGGCATATACCCTGAGAAAACCATAATTCAAAAAAAGAGTCATGTATCACAATGTTCATTGCAGCACTATTTACAATAGCCAGGACATGGAAGCAACCTAAGTGTCCATCAACAGATGAATGGATAAAGAAAATGTGGCACATATATACAATGGAATATTATTCGGCCATAAAAAGAAATGATATTGAATCCTCTGTAGTGAGGTGGATAGACCTAGAGTCTGTCATACAGAGTGAAGTAAGTCAGAAAGAGAAAAACAAATACCATATGCTAACACATATACATGGAATCTAAAAAAAAAAAGGTTCTGATGAACTTAGAGGCCGGATAGGAATAAAGATGCAGAGAATGGACTTCAGGACATGGGGAGGGGGAAGGGTAAGCTGGGACAAAGTGAGAGAGTAGCATTAACATATATACACTACCAAATGTAAAACAGATAGCTAGTGGGAAGCAGCCACATAGCACAGGGAGATCAGCTGGGTGCTTTGTGACCACCTAGAGGGGTGGTATAGGGAGGGTGGGAGGGGACACAAGAGGGAGGGGATATGGGGATATATGTATACATATAGCTGATTCACTTTGATATACAGCAGAAACGAACACAACATTGTAAACAATTATACTCCAATAAAGATGTTGAAAGAAAGAACTGGAAAGTCACAGAAATCCTTTCACCGGAGAGGTTAACAATGGTGCCTGTGAAGATTTAGCCATAGAAATGTTTAGAGGCAAGGGGAAAGTATGAAATGACTTACTGTATGAACATACACTGTTTGAACAAATACTGTGAATTAAAAATATATATATATATATATGGCAAAACTCTATTAACACAACCCTGACAACGGTAACAATAGCTGTCCCCGTTTACTTCCTAAACAAACACAAAAGACAAAATACCAGACTCTGTTGTGCTTACATGTGCCTTTCATGCATGTCATTGTTGAGGAACATAACTCAATGACCCGAACAGCAAAAGCTCCTGGTTCTTCTGCTGGCACTGTCAAAATGGAAATCTAAAAAGCAGAAACAAAATATCAGACATAGCTGTTAGAGCTCATTTTCATTCTTCTATCATTGGAGTGCAATTAACTTCCAAACTGAGTGTCTTTTTTCAAACACTCATTGATGTTTGAAAAACACTGATCTGGAAGGATTGAATTTTAGAACACAGTTTGAAACATAAAGCATGCACATGTGTCCTAATGTCCAGTTTCTGCATTACTGATATATTTACATATGTTATATATTGCAGTCCTTTAATTTGTAGACAATAAATATTTCAAATATCTTTAATATTTATTAAATCCTTCACTTACTACATATTTTCAAAGGATATGATTAATTACTTCTGAGTTGTATGCACTTCACTGTTTGAAATCAGAGCACATTAAATTAATTTTGATTATTCATATTGGCTAAAAATAGCAGTTATAGAGCACTAAAAATTTAAAATGTTACAAATCGCAAAGAAATTGAAATAAGCAAAGTATATGTCAAAATATACCAAAGTACAGCTAAACATATACCAAAATGTTTCAAAATGAATGGCTTCAAAGTAATTTAAGGACTCCATTAATATGTAGTATGCTGCCCTAGGCACCACTCATATGCTATATGGCTTTATATTTAAAAGACTTTAAATAACTATCAGGTCAGTGTTTCTCTACAGAACCAAAAGCTTCAATATTAATTCTCAATTTAATCTTCAATCTGAGGAAACTATATCATTTTATATAGGAAACATTGCCAAAAAGTAAAGCCCCATTTGTACTTTTACCTGTGAGCATTATGCTTAGATTTTTGACTGGCAATGTCACATTGATAGCCTACCGAGGAAATGCCTACAAGTTCTGAAAATAGAAATTATTTTGATAATCATGACTATCTTACTATCATTACCTGTATATACATTTTGGGTTTTACAATGTCTCAAAAATTGTGTTCTCCATATTCCTCTTAACTCCTTTTGCTGCTGTCTATGATAAAAAGTGTTGTACTTTAGCATTAAAGAGAGAAGAACCACTAAAACATGGATTTAATGTTGTATGATAATTATCAAATGACTATGACTAAAAAAAATGTGTATAACTGGAAAGGTATCTTAAGGACTGTATCAACACGTAAGTACTTCTTTTGTTTCCTACAACTATCATCTATATTTTTTTTAAAAATTGAGATACAATCAGTGACCCCCTACCACAGTGCCTTCTGTCTGAACTCTGAGAATGTAACTGTCTTAAGTCTCAGAGAGATTATAACAGCCATCAAAAGATAATTCCTTCAACACTTTAATACCACTTCCATAAAATTTATCTAGACTGACACCTACTCTTTCCTCTAAGTCTCATCATTTTATTTGTGCTTCAAAAATTTAAAAAAGGGGAAAAAAACTCATACAGGAAACAAAAAAAGGCAGGCCAGGTGTACATTTTAGATTGATCTCTCTGAAGGCTATGTGGAGGATAGATTTATAGGAGACAAGATGAGAAGCAGCGTGACCAGTTAGAAGGAAGAGGTGCTGAGTTCCAAAACTGGAGCAGTGAGAATAAGGATCAAGAGGAAAAGCAGACTGGAGCAACTTTTAGGATGTACAGTTACAAGGACCTGGAGGCTCATGAGATGTCAGAGATAGGAGGAAGAAGTTGTTGTTGGAAGGATGTAAGTGCTTTCATGGAAGTAGGAAGCGATGGATGAGTAGTTTGGAGAGGGAAGACGGTGAGTTCAGCTCTGAGTATGTTCAGTTTGAGGAGTCCTTGGGACAGATGTCCAGTAGGAAATTTGGCCTGTGGGCCAAAAGTCCTGGGAGATATACAAGTGGAAGGCTGTCACCAACTTTTATGCAGAGTTGGAACCATGAGAGTACATGGAGTCAAGCAGCAAGTGTGCAAAGAATAACAGATATGGTGGGCTGAGCTGAGAACCCCGAGGAGGCCCAATATTTAAGAGGAGGATAGAGCCCACAGAGGAGGCAGAGAGGGAATAGCCAGAGAGTTATGAGGAAAACCAGGAGAACACAGTGTCATGGAAGCCAAAGGAGTAGAGAGTTTCAAGAGAAAGGGAATAATCAACACTGTCAAATATATCAGAAAAGACCTAGTAAACAAAACCCAAAAAACGCCCTGGTCTTGACTAGTACAAAGTTATTAATAAACTTACCAAGAGAAACTATGGTAGGAATGTGAGGGTAGAAGCCAGGTTGGTCTAGAAATGAATGAGAGGTAAAGAGCTGGAGGCAGCAAGTAGAGATACCATCTCAAAAATGTTGACAGGGGAGAGATTGGATACTAGCTACAGATGGGGGCAGACTCAAGGGAGCATTTTCTGTTTGTCTTATTATTTTAATTTTTGGAACAGAAAATGCTAATACATGTGTATAGGTTGAGGGGAAGGTGCCAATAGTGGGGAGAGGCTGAAAATGTAGGAGAGAGAGCAGGCATACAGGGTGGTGTGGGTGCATGTGTGTGTCAAGGGTGCTGGTGAAAGGGCTTGGCCTTGGACAAGGAGGGGAGCCCTCTCATTAGTCTCTGTGCTGGTGTACATAAGTGGTGGGTGGTCGGGCAGGAGGTCAAAGGGCACTGTGCTTAGTAGGTGTCCTTACTTTTCTCAGCAAAGTGATGGGGGAGAGTGAGAGGGCTAAAGGTGGGTAAAATAGTGAAAATTTGGACTAGGCTCTGAGGGGAGAGCGCACTGTCTGAGCCAGTGAGGAGCTAAATGGTGATGGGTACTGAGGGTCCTGTTGGATGAGGTTGGTGCCCCCAACACTGTGGTGGCACCAGTCTGTCTGGTTGTACTGTTTTCCCAATCAGCCCTTAGTGATCCAGGTGTAGATCCCAGCTTCATCCAGGGATGGGACTTTCCTCTGTGGGTGCAGAGGAAGAACATGGCTACACGGGAATTGAAGGTGTTGGAGAAAGAGCAGTTCAGAAGATCCACCATGTGGTCTCGGACACGGAAAAGGAAGAGGGCAGAAGGGAGCTGGTAATCCCGGAAGAAACAGAGGGAACAAGGAATTGTAGGTCTCTTTTAATAGGTCAATGAGTAGGCTGGGTGGGGGTAAGAGAATGAAAAAGCTGGAAGGATCAGAGCAGATTAATGCCACTGTAAACCCATGACCTCCAGACTCAATTGGACCCCTCAACACTGCCCAGCCATCTGACCACGAGAAAGGTCACTCTCCACGGTGATTATTTTACACCTTTCCATGAGCTTTGACCCATCCCCACACTCACACCCCCATTCTCAGGAGATAACCTCACCTTGTAATTTAAAAAGTAAATAAAACCCATCAGATGGGAACTCCCAAACCTACAAATTCTCCTGCATTCACCCTCTTATTTCAAAGTGTCTCACATCCCACCTAAGGGCAATGTTTTTTACCTGTTCTCTGAATCCCATCCTCTCCAGCCTTTATCTGGACCTTGCTGCATCAATTATCCTCCTTTCTCCTGGGAATCTTCAACTTCTCCCTCTCTACTGGCCCCTTCCCCATCAGTTGAAATATACTCTAATACAGGGGGCCCCAACACCCGGGCCACGGATGGGTACCGGTGTCTGTGGCCTGTTAGGAACCGGGCCACACAGCAGGAGGTGAGCAGCAGGCAAGCGAGTGAAGCTTCATCTGTATTTACAGCCATTCCCCATTGCTCCCGTTACCACATGAGCTCTGCCTCCTATCAAATCAGTGGTGGCATTAGATTCTCATAGGAGCGCGAACTTTATTGTGAACTGTGCATGCGAGGGATCTAGGTTGCGTGCTCCTTATGAGAATCTAATGCCTGATGATCTGAGGTGGAGCTGAGGTGGTGATGCTAGTGCTGGGGAGCAGCTGCAAATACAGATTATCATTAGTAGAGAGGTTTGACTGCACAGAGACCATAATAAATCAATTGCTTGCAGACTCATATCAAAACCCTATCAGTGAGTCGCCAGTGACAACAAGCTCAGGGCTCCCACTGATTCTGCATTATGGTGAGTTGTACAATTATTTCATTATATATTACAATGTAATAATAATAGAAATAAAGCGCACAATAGACATAATACGCTTGAATCATCCCGAAACCATCCCCCCCACCCCGGTCTGTGGAAAAACTGTCTTCCACGAAACTGGTCCCTGGTGCCAAGTGTTGGGGACCGCTGCTCTAATACTTTAAAGAAATGCCCTCTTCGCTTCCACATCCCTCTGCAGGAATCACTTCTTCCCTCCTACTCTTCCCAGCTTAGCTTCTTCAGAAGCATCTGTTTGCTCTCTTCACTTTTCTGCCTTTGTCACTCTTCGACCCATTCACAAAGCTTATGGTTTACCGGGAGCTACAGACAAGTAAACTGGCAACTACAGGACAGTGTGATGAGTGCTATGGTTTTACCACTTTTCGCTCACACCTGTCACACTGTACTGTCGTTGCTATTTATCTGTCTGTATCTGTATCCTCTAGACTGCAAGCTATGAGGGCACAGATGCTATCATGGTTAGCACTATCTCCTCAGAACCCAGCACACTGGCTGGCATGTTGAAGGCACTCATTGTCTGCTAAATGATTAAATGAAACAATTTGCACTCACTCGTAAAATTAACATATTTGCTTTATATAATACAAAGCTTCCAACTTAAGGAAATTTCGGAACCTAGTTTTAGCAGTAGCATATAGGATAGGTCTGACAGTCACACTTACTGAGTGAGCTGATTTTATTAGTCCTGTAAACTATGGTCAGAAGGAGAAGGGGACATACTTCTGGAATTTAAGTGTTCAAACTGAGGAAATACCACAGGTATAAAGACATTTCTATCGAATCAGGGGTTATGAGGAGGAAGGGGGTACCGAAATGAACCATGGTGATGAGGAAATGTCAGAACTGAAAACGTGTGCTGATATTCATTCACACCGGGCCCCTAATGGTGAGCTTACCACCACTGCTGTAGGATTGGTTACCATAAAGCCTTTTCCTCCAAGATTTTTAAATGCTTCTAAATGCTTTTCTTCTCATAGTAATATACTTTCAATTTCATAGAAATAGCTGTAAAAAAAACTACGATGATTTCAATATTCCTAGAATAAATCTGTTACGTAAGATGCAATTATTTGTTCCACTGAAAGGAAAACTTTAAGAAACCAAGATTATTACATAATTGCCATTATATATTTTTAAAATCCATTAAATGTATTAGTACATATTGGTTAATATATTTTATTTCACCGATATTAATTTACACATATTACCATGTAGATTAAGTTAGTAACATGTTATTAAAAAGTACAGGACTGGAATTACCTGTTGATCTGAATCTGTTTTTAGTACAGACTTATCCGTAATCAAGACTGCCCTGGAGATCTGCCTGTAATGCAGAAAACAGTTAATAAGTGACTCAGATTCCATGGATAAATTTCATTTATATAGCTATACAACCACCAGAAGGCATGTTTCAAAGAACTGTTATGATAAAAGTGTCACCTCCCCAAACCAAGTCAAGTTCTGCTTTAATCTTTTCTTGGCTCATGAAAGGAGGATGTGTGACCTGGAGACAGACCCCAGCTGATGCAAAGGAGTCAACATTAGGCTAGGCTCCTCCACAAAACCAGACCTTATAAGAGAACAGTGGTAACACACTGAATGTATCTTTGGTTTAGTATACATATGCATCTTACTTGAAGAACAGAGTCATACAGAAGTGTCAATGTAATCACACAGATGAATTTCCCTAAGTTTCACCTTCCCTAGCAGAGTGGCTGGAGGGGTGCCTTACCTGTATTGCACATGTGAGCATGTGTTCTCAGAAAAGTAACTGTCTTCCACAAGGAAATGCTTAGAGATTATTCTCTGACCAAACTGATCTATGATTGCTTTACATCTACGAAGAAGATAAGCACAGCAAAATAGTTCTCATTAATGATTACATAATTGAGAAAATGAACATAATCGGCTACCAATCTTGAATCTAAAACTAATGTCCTAAAAGACAAGATTTTAAAATTGCCTACAATTTCACATTTTTGACACAAAACTTCACTAAACTGCAGAATATACATTCTTGTTGCTATTTTGAAGTCTTTTAAACTATAAAATAAGTATAGACTAGAACTTATTTATTTTGAATGCTTAATAATAAGAATAAAGCTAGGACAAGTATTATTCTATAAGCTTTTCTAATGTTTAGGAACATAGAAGCTTTTTCTTTGTTTAGGAAACAGGCTTTTTTTTTTTCCTTAACAGATCTAAGAAGAGAGGGAGGAAAAGTTGATTAAATATCTTGTTATATCATTCACAGCCTATAAAAGTCACTAAAGGCTTTTTATTTTTCTGTTAAGTGTCACTTTCTCTTTTGTTCAATAATAGCTATCTTGTCACACGTGTGATAATGTTTTAAACCAAAAAAATGGGATGGAGCTTCTTTTAATATCTGTTTCCACTTTACTCCAAAGGATGATCATATAAAGATTTCTTTCAAGTGCTGTTTCCAAATAATGAAAACACTTATGCATGGACATTATCAGGTCTCTGTCATCTGATATGTGTTGGGAAAATGAATCATATAGAACCCTCCATTGACCTTCTTTCAATGTGTCTAGATAAAAGGATGAAAATTAGAATCCATCTCCTTACAGTGCCACAAGTTATAAATGTACTTTATAGGGCTCATTATCCAAACTAATGGACTAAGGGAAACATCCTTGAAATGGACTTACCAGCACTGACAAAGCCAGTATGCAATATTTCAGGAACTATATGCAAATGCCTGCATGTTTTCTATATCTTTTTATTATGGAAATAGCACAATTTACTTTTGTCAAAGCTTTCCTTTTGGGACTAGAATTATTTTATTAGAAATACACTTATGTGTTACTCCTCATAAAACGCAAGCAAATAATTTCAAACTTATGTCACATTTTAAATATACTGGTATAAATTAAAATATGTTACATCACTCTAAAAATAAGCCAAGTAAGAGCTATTTACTAGGCATAAAGGCATTAACAGTAAAATGACAAATACCCAAGGCCAATTGTGAGAGGAATTTAATGTGTATTTCCTAAAGGCAGATTATGATATGCTGATATTCTTGAATAAATGGCATGCCACTGTCATCAGGATAGACTATGATATCTCGTGATGTTAGATATACATATTTTAAATCAATTAACTACATATTAATGCACATGTTATATTACATTAATATTTATGTGATTTTCTTCCCCATCTCACCTCCAATCCACTTCCTTTCTCTTCCCCACTTATGTTTCTATGCATATCTCCTCACATTTCATTAAACTAGAGCTCTCACTTTATAAAATACTTAACTACATAGAAATAAGGTATTTATACCTATTTTCCAAAGTAAGTATTTAAAAACTGGAAGGCAAGTTACTCATTCAGTCTCCTGTTTTATTTATGTATTTATTTATTTAAATAAAAAATAATTTTTTGGGGGCTGTGCCGTGAGGCTTGTGGGATCTTAGTTTCCTGACCAGGGATTGAACCCGGGCCCTGGCAGTGAAAGTACCGAGCCCTAACCACTGGACCACCAGGGAATTCTCTCAGTCTCTTGTTTAAGACATTCATATATAATTTAAAACACAAGGTACTTTGGTGAGGGAAAAGAGAAATCTGTGGATCCATCATGAAGCACTGATCCCTATTTGTCCTGGAAACACTGACATGCCTTTTTCTTACCTTTAACTCAAAGACTATACAAAGTCAAGAGGGAATAATCTGGGCAGAAAAAAGAGGGTGTAAAAATCTTCTGTATCTTGATAGGGATTTGGGTTATACAGATTTATCATCTGTCAGCACTCAGGTAATGAGCACTTAAGATTTGGCCACTTTAGGGACTTCCTTGGTGATCCAGTGGCTAAGACACTCCCAATGCAGGGGGTCCAGGTTCAATCTCTGGTCAGAGAACTAGACCCTACCTGCATGCCACAACTAAAGAGCCCGCATGCAGCAATGAAGATCCTGCGTGCCACAACCAAGACCCAGCACAGCCTAAATAAATAAATAAATATTAAAAAAAAAAGATTTTTGCACTTTATCATATATAAATATTACATCAGAAGAAAAAGCTGCAAACAAATATTAAACTCTAGTTAATGATATGCATACTGAAGTGTTTAGGAGGAATTGTACTGATATCTGGAATTTACTGTGAAATGCCTAAAAAAGGTGAATAGATGAACAGAGGGATGAATATTTGGGTAGACATATGATTAAGCAAGCATATTAAAATGTTAACTGCAGAATCTAGGTGGTGGATATATAGGTGATCATCTTGAAATTCTTTCAACATTGGCATAGAGTTGAAAATTTTCACCATAAAATGTTGGAATCAAGTTGAGAGAGGGAGTGATGTTAGTACAAATCTTGGACTCCAGTCTAAGTCTTTGCAAAGGGCTCCCATTTAAATAAACCACACAACTAAACCTTGCCCTCAAGCTTGTGGAGAGCTCCTTGCTTGTAGGCTTCCAAACACTAATGGGGCTGCTTTGGTGGTAGTTACACCTTTGGTGACAGGCAGACATTGGTTTCAGAAATTATGGTATTAGAACTACTGAGGACCACTCAAGAGGGAAGGATGGGTGCATGGAGATTGGGGAGCTCAACTATGCAAGCACAATTTGCCAATAAATGTGCCTCTTTATGCTGAAGCTTCTGGATGAAACAGTGATTCTTAGAGGAGAAGGAGGAGAAGGAAGCAAATCAGAATCACACCTGGGGGACTTTTTCAAATTATAAGTACCCCTGGAGATTCTGATAAGCTCCCAAATCCCAGGGAAGAATCACCATGTAGTGTGCCACAGTACTGTTGTATCTTTACGCTGTGCTAGGTGGAGAAAAGTCAAGAGCTATTGCTACAGAAAAAAATATTGATTTCTGCAGAAGTTGAGGTGATGGTCAATATGCCTAGTCAGTCTGGTAGATGATAATACAACTTACCTGATAGTCTCATGCTAAAGTACTAAGGCTCTAGGCCTGAGCAAAGTTGTTCAAACCAAAATACATTTAAGTAAGTGATAAGATTTATTTTCCCCTCAGATACTTACTTACTGTCATATATTAGGCCTAATTGGGAGAACAACGAGTAAAGGAATATTGATTTGGTACCTAGACTTAGACTTTGTATTACAAAGATTAATATAAAAAATTATGACATTCAAGTAATGAAAAACAACAAAATGAAACAGCGCTGCCAGAGACATTAAAATACCCCCTTGTCCACCCCTCCCACATGAACCTGAGGAAGCCATTAAAGATTAACAACATTCTGGATTTAGTTGAGGGCCTTGCTGAGCCTCATAAATAGTAAATTGAGGAGGAACATGATAGGAATTTCCAGTTACACGGACACAATGACCAAGCTGATCATAAGAATCACTGAAGCCAGACAGAACATTTCTAGAGCTGAGCTTTCTAAATCAACAAATCACAACAGTTATTCAGTTCTTGGTTCAATGACATTAGGACATAAAGAGCAAAATGATGATAAGGAAGAAAACAATCAGCAAGATGAAAACTCTTTATCTGGAATTTGGCCCAGAAGATAAAAATAATATTAAAACAGGTATCCATTCTCTATAATCTTCAGAATTAATATCCCAAATGTTTTTATGATAAGGAATACATAAATCACATATGAAATCATGAAAAGGAAAATATATTAATTAAGGATATTAGAAGATTCCCAATAATTGAAGGAAACAAGATAATTCCCCCTACTCACTATGCCCTTCCATAGTTTCTCAAACACATTAGTTCAAATGCCACCTCTTCGATGAAACCATTCCAAAATGCTTATTACTCATTTTTCTTGGGTAAAAATCTACTCCAATAGTCTCAAACATGATTATAATTCCAAACCTATGGTTCTCTGTTGTAATCAATCCCAAGCTCTGTATCCATAGTTTTAACTGTCTATTACCTATTTTTTCTGGATAGGTAATAGACACTTAAATCATGGCTCCTCACCTGCTTCCCCACTTGGAATCTCAGTCTCAGTTAATGGCATGATCAGCAGTTATAGAGTTTCCCTAGCTCAAAATCTCTCTTCCCACATCTAATCTGCTACTCAAAACTAGCCTCTTTTCTCCATCTCCACTGACACTGCCCTAGACTCTTGGTAAGTCTAATAAGACAATGGACTGCTAACACATTGGTGGCTCATTTGTTTGACATAAGTGTGTGGCATAACAACCATGTGCCAAGCGCTATTCTAAGAGGTAAAAGCTTGGGGGGGAGGGGTAGAGTATCAGGGAATGCTCTTTGGAGGAAGTGATACATTAGCTGCTTTTAAAGCAGTTAAAACCAGTTAAAGCAAGTAAATAAGAAGAACATTTCAGTAGAAGGGCAGCATCTGCAGGGGTACAGAGGCAAGTAAGAGAAGTACAGGGAGGGAACCACAAGCAGTTCAGTGTTCCTGACAATAAAATGGAAGCAGAGAGAGAAGAGAGATGAACTGAGAGAGGGAGGCAAAGGTCAGACCCCAGAGTCTCATGTGCCATGTAAAAGGGTCTCAGACTTCATTCTGAAGTGATATAAAGTCACTGAAACTTTTTACATAGGGAGGGACAAAGCCAGATCTGCATACTGAACAGATCTCAGTGTGTAATTATCTCATTAATTTATTTGTTCTTTAATGTCCCCCAGTAGACTCTAAGCTCCATGAGAACAAAGACCATGATTGTCTTGTTCTGTGCTGTATCTCCAGTGCTTGGCACACAGATAACAACTGTGCATGGATGACTGAATAGATGGACGGATGATAGAAGGATTCCATGTACATGAATAGTGCAGAGACAGAAACAAAGATACAGAATCTCTGATTTAGCAGGTAAAGAATCTCTTTCCATCACAGTGCTTCTTCCAAATCACTTCCAATCACAGAACTTGTTAAAGTTCACTCATCTAGTAAGTGGGGAAGCCAGGGTACAGATCCAGGCCTACCTGACCTTAGAGCCTGTAATCTTTGTACACAAGGGCAAGATTCATGTTTTATTTATCTCTTTATCCCCATAGCAACTAGCATGTGGGTTGGTGGAGGTTAAATATCTAGAATATTACCACTATCATTTTGCAAATGGGGCATACTAAAACCAGAAATTCAGCGATTTTCCTACAATGACAAATGGTATTAAGAATAAGTCACCTCATGCTTGGTCTAACAGACTATTCATTACTAACTTCCAAGTACCTGGGAAAGGTAGAGTTATTCCTGACATCAGAAAAAAAGATATCTCCAAGAAATAGTAATAGCAGGAAATCTAGTAAGTGAGACAGCTGAAGTTCACAAGAACACTAGCTGAAGTAATTAGATTCAGACTACTGGTTACAGACATGTCTGGTCAAAGGTCATCCATACCCTACCCGAATATCAAATACTACACTGCTAAATGGCCAAATCTAATGTACAGGAGTTTTACATGGTCATCACTGCTGCAAAGAAAAAGAAAGCTGCTCAACAAGAGCATTCACTGTCTCCAGAAACAGTCAACAGAGGGGTTCAGTATTAGAATTTAATGAGAGGGTAGAGAAAAGAACTACTGATACCCATGTCCTCTAAAAATCAGTAAAGCAGAGTCAATGGATAATATAGCCAACAGAGCACAGTCAATGTGGATCTCAGGAGAGCAAATTAAACAAAAATGAAAAATAAGACAATACAAGTTTTTTTTTTATGCAAAAGAAATACTTTGAAGACCAGGTTCAAGATGGCGGAGTAGAAGGACGTGTTCTCACTCCTTCTTGAGAGAGCACC
The DNA here is from genome assembly GCF_949987535.1 of Balaenoptera acutorostrata. Lineage (NCBI taxonomy): Eukaryota > Metazoa > Chordata > Mammalia > Artiodactyla > Balaenopteridae > Balaenoptera > Balaenoptera acutorostrata. The sequence goes on from NC_080085.1 coordinate 74,141,737, forward strand.
AGAATCACAACTAACTGCTGAACAATCATCGACAGGAAGACACTGGAACTCACCATAAAAGATACCCCACATCCAAAGACAAAGGAGAAGCCACAATGAGATGGTAGAGGGGCACGATCACAATAAAATCAAATCCCATAACTGCTGGGTGGGTGACTCACAAAGTGGAGAACACTTATACCACAGAAGTCCACCCACTGGAGTGAAGGTTCTGAGTCCCACGTAAGGCTTCCCAACCTGGGGGTCCGGCAAAGGGAGGAGGAATTCCTAGAGAATCAGAATTTGAAGGCTAGCGGGATTTGATTGCAGGACTTTGACAGGACTGAGGGAAACAGAGACTCCACTCTTGGAGGGCACACACGAAGTAGTGTGTGCATCGGGACCCAGAGGAAGGAGCAGTGACCCCATAGGAGACTGAACTAGACCTATCTGCTAGTGTTGGAGGGTATCCTGCAGAGGCGGGGGGTGGCTGTGTCTCACTGAGAGGACAAAGACACTGGCAGCAGAAGTTCTGGGAAATACTTATTGGCGTGAGCCCTCCCAGACTCCACCATTAGCCCCACCAAAGAGCCCGGGTAGGCTCCAGTGTTGGGTCCTCTCAGGCCAAACAACCAACAGGGAGGGAACCCAGCCCCACCCATCAGCAGACAAGTGGATTAAAGTTTTACTGAGCTCTGCCCACCAGAGCAACACCCAGCTCTACCCACCACCAGTCCCTCCCATCAGGAAACTTGCACAAGCCTCTTAGACAGTCTCATCCACCAGAGGGCAGACAGCAGAAGCAAGAAGAACTACAATCCTGCAGCCTGTGGAACAAAAACCACATTCACAGAAAGATAGACAAGATGGAAAGGCAGAGGGCTATGTACCAGATGAAGGAACAAGATAAAACCCCAGAAAAACAACTAAATGAAGTGGAGAAAGGCAACCTTCCAGAAAAAGAATTCAGAATAATGATAGTGAAGATGATCCAGGACCTCGGAAAAAGAATGGAGGCAAAGATCGAGAAGATGCAAGAAATATTTAACAAAGACCTAGAAGAATTAAAGAACAAACAAACAGAGATGAACAATAGAATAACTGAAATGAAAAATACACTAGAAGGAATCAATAGCAGAATAACTGAGGCAGAAGAATGGATAAGTGACCTGGAAGACAGAATGGTGGAATTCATTGCTGTGGAACAGAATAAAGAAAAAAGAATGAAAAGAAATGAAGACAGTCTAAGAGACCTCTGGGACAACATTAAACACAACAACATTCGCATTACAGGAGTCCCAGAAGGAGAAGAGAGAGAGAAAGGACGAGAGAAAATATCTGAAGAGATTATAGTCGAAAACTTCCCTAACATGGGAAAAGAAATAGCCAGCAAAGTCCAGGAAGTGCAGAAACTTTCATACAGGATAAACCCAAGGAGAAACACACCGAGACACATAGTAATCAAAGTGGCAAAAATTAAAGACAAAGAAAAATTACTGAAAGCAGCAAGGGAAAAACGACAAATAACATACAAGGGAACTCCCTTAAGGTTAATAGCTGATTTTTCAGCAGAAACTCTACAAGCCAGAAGGGAGTGGCATGACATATTTAAAGTGATGAAAGAGAAGAACCTACAACCAATATCACTCTACCCGGCAACGATCTCATTCAGATTCGATGGAGAAATCAAAAGCTTTACAGACAAGCAAAAGTGAAGAGAATTCAGCACCACCAAACCAGCTCTACAACAAATGCTAAAGGAATTTCTCTAAGGGGGAAACACAACAGAAGAAAAGGACCTACAAAAACAAACCCAAAACAATTAAGGAAATGGTAATAGGAACATACATATCGATAATTACCTTAAATGCGAATGGATTAAATGTTACAACCAAAAGACACAGGCTCGCTGAATGGATACAAAAATAAGACCCATATATACGCTATCTACAAGTGACCCATTTCAGACCTAGGGACACATACAGACTGAAAGTGAGAGGATGGAAAAAGATTTTCCATGCAAATGGAAATCAAAAGAAAGCTGGAGTAGCAATACTCATATCAGATAAAATAGACTTCAAAATAAAGGATGTTACTAGAGACAAGGAAGGACACTACATAATGACCAAGGGATCAATCCAGGAAGAAGATATAACAATTATAAATATAAATGCACCCAACATAGGAGCACCTCAATACATAAGGCAAATGCTAACAGCTATAAAAGAGGAAATCGACAGTAACACAGTAATAGTGGGGGACTTTAACACCCCAATTACACCAATGGACATTATCCAAACAGAAATTTAATAAGGAAACAGAAGCTTTAAATGACACAATAGACCACACATATTTAATTGATATTTATAGGACATTCCATACAAAAACAGCAGATTACACTTTCTTCTCAAGTGCGCACGGAACATTCTCCAGGATAGATCACATCTTGGGTCACAAATCAAGCCTCAGTAAATTTAAGAAAATTGAAATCATATCAAGCTTCTTTTCTGACCACAATGCTATGAGATTAGAAATCAATTACAAGGAAAAAAAACATAAAAAACACAACACATGGAGGCTAAACAATACGTTACTAAATTACCGAGAGATCACTGAATCAAAGAGGAAATCAAAAAATACCTAGAGACAAATGACAATGAAAATACGATGATCCAAAACCTATGGGATGCAGCAAAAGCAGTTCTAAGAGGGAAGTTTATAGCAATACAAGCTTACCTCAAGAAACAAGAAAAATCTCAAGTAAGCAATCTAACCTTACACCTAAAGGAACTAGAGAAAGAAGAACAAACAAAACCCAAAGTTAGCAGAAGGAAAGAAATCATAAAGATCAGAGCAGAAATAAATGAAATAGAAACAAAGAAAACAATAGCAAAGATCAATAAAACTAAAAGCTGGTTCTTTGAGAAGATAAACAAAATTGATAAACCATTAGCCAGACTCATCAAGAAAAAGAGGGAGAGGACTCAAATCAATAAAATTAGAAATGAAAAAGGAGAAGTTACAACAGACACTGCACAAATACAAAGCATCCTAAGAGACTACTACAAGCAATTCTATGCTAATAAAATGGACAACCTGGAAGAAATGGCCAAATTCTTAGAAAGGTATAACCTTCCAAGACTGAACCAGGAAGAAAAAGAAAATATAAACAGACCAATCACGAGTAATGAAATTGAAACTGTGATTAAAAATCTTCCAACAAACAGAAGTCCAGGACCAGATGGCTTCACGGGTGAATTCTACCAAACATTTAGAGAAGAGCAAACACCCATCCTTCTCAAACTCTTCCAAAAAACTGCAGAGGAAGGAATACTCCCAAACTCATTCTATGGGGCCACCATCACCCTAATACCAAAACCAGACAAAGATACTACAAAAAAAAAAATACAGACTAATGCCACTGATGAATATAGATGCAAAAATCCACAACAAAATACTAGCAAACAAATCCAACAACACATTAAAAGGACCATACATCATGATCAAGTGGGATTTATCCCAGGGATTCAAGGATTCTTCAATATGCGCAAATCAATCAATGTGATACACTATATTAACAAACTGAAGTATAAAAACCATATGATCATCTCAATAGATGCAGAAAAAGCTTTTGACAAAATTCAACACCCATTTATGATAAAAACTCTCCAGAAAGCGGGCATAGAGGGAACCTACCTCAATGTAATAAAGGCCATATACGACAAACCCACAGCAAACATCATTCTCATTGGTGAAAAACTGAAAGCATTTCCTCTAAGATCAGGAACAAGACAAGGATGTCCACTCTTGCCACTATTATTCAACATAGTTTTGGAAGTCGTAGCCACAGCAATCAGAGAAGAAAAAGAAATAAAAGGAATCCAAATTGGAAAAGAAGAAGTAAAGCTGTCACTGTTTGCAGATGACAGGATACTATACATAGAGAATCCTAAAGATGCCACCAGAAAACTACTAGAGCTAATCAATGAATTTGGTAAAGTAGCAGGATAGAAAATTAATGCACAGAAATCCTTTGCATTCCTATACAATCATGATGAAAAATCTTAAAGAGAAATCAAGGAAACACTCCCATTTACCACTGCAACAAAAACAATAAAATACCTAGGAACAAACCTACCTAAGGAGACAAAAGACCTGTATGCAGAAAACTATAAGACACTGATGAAAGAAATTAAAGATAATACAAACAGATGGAGAGATATACCATGTTCTTGGATTGGAAGAATCAATATTGTGAAAATGAGTATACTACCCAAAGCAATCTACAGATTCAATGCAATCCCTATCAAATTCCCAATGGCATTTTTTACAGAACTAGAACAAAAAAATCTTAAAATTTGTATGGAGACACGAAAGACCCCGAATAGCCAAAGGCAGTCTTGAGGGAAAAAAATGGAGGCAGAGGAATCAGACTCCCTGACTTCACACTATACTACAAAGCTACAGTAATCAAGACAATATGGTACTGGCACAAAAACAGAAATATAGATCAATGGAACAGGATAGACAGTCCAGAGATAAACCCATGCAACTATGGTCAACTAATCTATGAGAAAGGAGGCAAGGATATACAATGGAGAAAAGACAGTCCCTTCAAAAATTGGTGCTGGGAAAACTGGACACCTACATGTAAAAGAATGAAATTAGAACACTCCCTAACACCATAAACAAAAATAAACTCAAAACCTAAATGTAAGACCAGACACTATAAAACTCTTAGAGGAATACATAGGAAGAATACTCTTTGACATAAATCATAGCAAGATCTCTTTTGATCCATCTCCTAAAGTAATGGAAATAAAAACAAAAATAAACAAATGGGACCTAATGAAACTTAAAAGCTTTTGCAAAGCAAACTACAAACAAGACGAAAAGACAACCCTCAGAATGGGAGAAAATATTTGCAAATGAATCAACGGACAAAGGATTCATCTCCAAAATATATAAACAGCTCATGCAGCTCAATATTAAAAAAACAAACAACCCAATCCAAAAATGGGCAGAAGACCTAAATAGACATTTCTCCAAAGAAGACATACAGATGGCCAAGAGGCACATGAAAAGCTGCTCAGCATCACTAATTATTAGAGAAATGCAAATCAAAACTACAATGAGATATATCACCTCACACCAGTTAGAATGGGCATCATCAGAAAATCTATAAACGACAAATGCTGGAGAGGGTGTGGAGAAAAGGGAACCTCTTGCACTGTTGGTGGGAATGTAAATTGATACAGCCACTATGGAGAACAGTATGGTGGTTCCTTAAAACCTAAAAATAGAATTACTGTATGACCCAGCAATCCCACTACTGGGCATATACCCAGAGAAAACCATAATTCGAAAAGACACATGCACCCCAATGTTCATTGCAGCACTATTTACAATAGCTAGGTCATGGAAGCAACTTAAATGCCCATCGACAGATGAATGGATAAAGAAGATGTGGTACATATATACAATGGAATAGTACTCAGCCATAAAAAGGGTCATTTGTAGAGACGTGGATGAATCTAGGGACTGTCATACAGAGTGAAGTAAGTCAGAAAGAGAAAAACAAATATTGTATATTAACGCATACATGTGGAACCTAGAAAAATGGTACAGATGAAGTGGTTTGCACGGCAGAAATTTAGACACAGATGTAGAGAACCAACGTACGGACACCAAGGGGGAAAAGCAGCGGGGGGTGGTGGTGGTGGTGGTGTGATGAATTGGGAGATTGGGATTGACATATATACACTAATGTTTATAAAATGGATAACTAAAAAGAACCTGCTGTATAAAAAAATAAATAAAATAACATTCAAAAATTAAAAAAATAATAAATAAACCTTGACCTTTGGGGAAAAAAATGAAAAATAAGATCTAGCTGAAAATAAGTATGCATTTAGTTACATATTCCATATTTCTCCTCTCAACATTGGTATGATACTTTGATGTGTAATCACCACGCTAAACTCAATGCTATGATCATTTATGCTTCTATCAGCTTTCCTCAGTGAAAGGTGAAAAGAAAAGCACAAAAAAGGCTATCAGATTTTAATCTTCGTTCATTCATTTAACACAAAGCTACTGCGTATAACGGGTGATAGGAACCTGCCTTGGTTCTGGAGATAAAGCAGTGAGACCCTGACCTTTCTTACGGGGAATTTACAATCATAAAAGGGGACCTGAGTTGGGGGGCTGGGTTCTGATCTAGTCTGTGGGATCAGGAAATAAACTTAGACCTTAGACCTGAAGCATGCTTAGCTCTTAACTACATCGAAGACTAAAGGGGATGTCAAGTGTTCCTTATAGGAAAATTGGGGGAAAAAAGGCAATCTAAAACCATAAGGAGATAAATACAAACGTCTGCAGATTCCTTGATTAATATGCCAATTACACTTAAAATAAACGATTATTTGAGTCAACCTGGATTGCTTAAAAAGAAATGTATGCTGGATATGCCCAAATATAAACTCAAGTTTTTCCCCTCAAAAAATTATCCCTCACTTTATATTCAAGTCCTAACAAAACATCTCCTATTACTGGTAGGTCTCTCAATTATTTGATTTTGAATGACAAAATAGTATTTGGGAAAGATACATTAGCCTGAGTCAACTTCAATCAATGTTAGCTTTAGATGTTTATAGAGACTCTTTGAGTTGATAGAATGGATATTTTAAAGAAGCAAAATTTCATAATTACTAGCAAAGATATGAATTTACAATTTTGAAGTACTGGTTGTCTCTTAAAAGAAACTTTTTAAAGATCCCATACACAATTTAGTATAGTGAGAATACTGTAGATATCGTGAATATTATAAATGCAGGTCAAATTTTTAACTGTCCCACTATTAAGGAATTAAATAGTTATGGCTCGGAATAAGTTTTCCAGTATGAGAATCATATGCAGAATACAAAATGGCTGTATCTTAACCACCCCAAGATGGACAAGAAAAAGATATTCACTGGAAAACTGAGGTTCTAGTAAAATAATAATAAACAGCATAAGTAGACATCTTGCTATTTCATTTACATTAATGAAAGTAGACACATACAAGTTGTTTGAACATTTTTTTCAATTTCTCACTGGGACTGAAGATAACCCAATATGTGAGAATGGACTACATTTGGGCATATAAAACATTTTAAAATAACTTACTTCTAAGTGTTAAGAAAAAACTAAGTACTTTCAGTAACTCAACTGAAGCATGTCATAGCTGGGAGGAGACTCGAAAACTACTGCAGAGTCCATCTAACTCATCTTGCAGATAAGGGAACTGGCCCAGAGAAAAGTGACTTGTGTCCACTGTCACTCATGGCAGTGACAGAGTTCCATGTCTTCTTTCACTCCAGGGTTACCTGACCATTGCATGCCTTCAGAGTCGTTAGAGAATAACTGTTATGTTTGAGGTCCTTCTACAAAGATGTAAAAGAAATGAATTAAGACCTAGAGTCCCCAGTCCATCATGGAACATAGTACCACTGGCTAAATCCTGAACTTTACCTTACAGATCAGTGTTTCTTAGTGTCATCTAAGGAGCACCTACATTATATTCATTTGGGGGTGTTCCTTAAAACTGCAAATTCCCTGGCTCCACTCTAAGCACATTATCCAATTTCACTCTCCCAGCGTGAGGCACAGAAATGTGTATTTTTTTTTTAACAAGTTTACCTAGTGATTCATAGGCACATTAAAATTTGAAAACTACCAAACTTTGGTCGTTAGACCCTTAGCCCTCAGCTATCTGTTGCAACTGAAATCTGCAGCAGACCACAAAGAAGAGTTCTTCTGTTCAGAGTTTGTAATAAAAACTAAGTCAAAGTTAAGGTAAATGTAGCCTTTAGTTCAACAGATGTTTTTACTGTACTAACATATCCTTTTTTTTTTTTTAAACAAACATGAGCCATGCAAATTCTTCATGTCACTAAAAGTAATGTGTAGGACTGGAATGAGGCCCCCAAAAGGTAAAAGAATCTAAGTAAATAAACACCAAACAAGCAATTCATTATCTGGCTTTCCATCATGGGTACATACTCATGCTTCAAAATGAATGCATAAGGAAAAATGACTCTAAGAGTCATAAAGACAGCTATTCCTTCATGAACCTCCACAGAGCCCTTCACGCATCAATATATGAGTATCTTGGGCCTTCAGGGTGGATTTTTTCACTGTAGATTATCATGCTTCATTTACGTAGTACCTTTCTGTTAAATTGCTAAAAGTAAATTATAAGCCTTTAAACCATGTGCCTATTTTATCTTATACTAGAGAATTACTTTTCTAAAGCAAATTCACTGTTTAACTATTACATATTCTAGTTGAATTTGTTCTCCACCATATCTTGAAATACTAGTTAGTGCATTATAACTGGCTTGTAAGAAGTTAACAGACATTTTATGCCACTTAGACTATACAGAATTACTGTAAAATGAAATAAAACAGCTTAAAATTTATATTTTTAAGCTTCCAGTTCAAGATATTAAGGTATTTTATGACCTGAAAAATACTATTTCTTTATATACCCCTAAAAACAGTCACACAAGAGATATAGTTCATTATATGCTTAAGAACATATAACAAAAAAGAAAAATACATAGCAAATTAAGTAGCTCCTAAAACTAGATCCAGTTGACCCGTTTAAATTTCAATGTAAAACCCAGATATCAAAGAATACTACTTATTTAGTGTAATTTAGACAACAGCATATGCTAGTAACTAAATAATAAATCCTAGAAAAATAGAGTTGAAATATAAAAATACACAGATAAACAGATTGTGCTCAGCTTTCTTTAAAAGCAGGTACATCCTTATTTCAATCCTAAACCAGCTGCAAACCTGATACGGTTGTAAAAGAATTTATCCTCAGATAACAGGGCAGCATAGTTTATGACAACAATCTACCTAAAAACTCATTAAAGTCTTTTCTCTTGGAGTGACATGCATTATCAGCAGAGATTAATCTGATGAGTCTTTAGGTGAGTTCCATTTTTAAAAATGCAATAACAGAGGGCTTTGTTGTCATCTGATGAAAATCAATTAGAGGAGGTAAGGCCATAAGGAAAACTAACATCACTCATCACCCACCCCCGGCAGCTGAAATGATTTGTCTTCCAAGCTTGGATGATCAGGAGCTATAGTCATATTGTAGGGAAATTAATTTAGTTTCTATATTCTGAACTCACTTTCCTTGTTCTGGAGGATGTAAACACAAATTACTTTTAATCAAGGTTGATATGCTATTAATACCAAGGAGGATCTTTGAAGAATCATTTTTTAAAAATCGACTTTAGCATTTTTCACTTGTGTTTGGGATGTAAATATAGGAAGGTAACTTATATCATCCTCACTTTCCAGATTCTTTGTCCACGACAAGGCACTGTACCAAATGACGAAGACAATAGATTCCACCAAACACTGCACACATCCTAGGAAGAGAATAGGAAAATGAGGATTAGAATTCTTGAGTTCAAAATTAGGGTAACATAATATTCTTTTAAATATCTAACATTTAATAAATTTAATTGGTCTTAGAGAAAAAAGATTCTGACAATTTATTACCTTTTCTATCATGGTATTAAGAATCTCTCAGAGGTAAGATTAGTAACATTTTAATGCAGCACAGGTAATAGTGCTAATAATACAACGTGGAAGCCTAGAATTGTGACCAAGCCAAAAGTGTCCCTAAGCTAAGCAAAGCTCAGCTACCCCCAACACCAAACCAGCTACTGATTGAGATACATAGGCTACAAATAGCCTCAAGAGGTGATGAATGAGACCCCCCAACAGAAGTGACCGCAAAGAAATGTTAAGGAAGAAACAAGCAGGGAAAGCTCTGGAGATTTACCATAAAAGTAAGCAAAAACTAAACCGGGAACTGAAAACCAGAGCAGTAAGCACAAGAGTTAATGCTACAGAAGCTCTAAGGAGTTTGCCTAACTCATGAATCTAAGGGCTGGGGTTTTAATGCCCGCCACGTAGGGAAAAGAGAGGCCTTAGGATCCAAACAAGGCAGGGAGTAGAGAATGAGATATTCTCTAACAACATCTGGATCCTTAAAAGGACTCAGTGAAAAGGTGATCGAGGTAGAAAATCCAATGACTACAAGAGAGAAAACACAAGAAATTGTTTTACCTAAAGCCCTGTGTGGAAGAAGATATATATACCTCTATATTTATAACCAGTGGTCTGCTCTCACACAGGTTGGGAATTTGAAATTACACTACTACATGATCCAAGAAACCCTTAACCAATAAAACATCATTAAAGTGGCTCTGGGTCAGTAGTACCCCCTGGAAACTTGGTGGAAGCAACTGCTAAAACTTTCTGGAGCAATATGACCTCAACCCAGGCCACATGAGATTGTCACAGAGTTCCCTTATGATGAGTTTATAATCTAAAATTACACAACAGATGAAGAAACACATCTTATCCTGAGTGAGAATTATTGGACACAATAAACAGCAGGATTAGATTCCCAAAACAGTTTACTCAGATAGTAGAGCTATCAGAGATTATAAAATGGGTATGCTTAAAAGGGATGAATTAAAAACATAAGAATGATGGAAAGTCCAGGAAGAAGACTGTGGTAGGATGAATAATGTCCCCATTACAGATGTTCACATCCTAATCCCTGGAACCTGTGGATATGTTCTCTTACACAGCAAGAGGGTCTCTAAAGATGTGATTAAATTAAGGATCTTGAGCTGGAGAGATTATCCTGGATTATCCCAGTGGGTGCGATGTCATCAGAAAAGTACTTTAAAAAAGGAAGCAGAAGGGTCAAAGTCAGTGAAGATTTTGAGGATGGAAACAGAGGTCAGAGTGATGCTACTGCTAGAAAGGGGTCACAAGCCAAGGAATGTAGGGGCCCTTTATAAGCTGGAAAAGACAAGAAACAAATTCTCTCCTAGAGCCCCAAGAAGGAAGATAGCCCTGCCTACCCATTTTAGGCTTCTGACCTCCAGGACTATAAGATAATAACTTGTGTGGTTTTAAGCTAATAAGCTTGTGGTGATTTGTTGTGGCAGCAATAGCAAACTAATATAAAGACCTATAAGTATATGAATATGATTATGACAGAGGTGGCATTATAGACCAATGGGGAAAGAATGGACCACTGAACAAGTGGTTTTGAGACAACTGTTTTACACCATATTCAGAATCAATCCTGGGTAGATGAAAGGTATAAATATAAAAGGCAAAGCTTCTAGAATATAGGAGGATATACATTTGAGCTCAGGGGAAATAAATATTTCTTGAATAAGATACAAAAAGCAAAATCATAGAGAAAATCTTGGAAAAAATGAAGTATTTTAAAATTATAAACATCTGGACAACAAAAGAAAATGAAAAGCCACAGACTAGGAAAGATATGTGCAAATATCTTACAAATTATTTAAAAATATGTTTGGATAATAATTTGGCCATGTCTAATAAAGTTGACGATGCATACGCCTACAGTGCAGCAATTGTATTAGGCATAAATCTTACAAAGACTCTCAGACACGTATACAAAAGAAGATGTGTATAAAAATATTTGTTGCTGCATTGTTTTTAGACAGCAAAACATAGTGGTTATGGGGAAGGATTCTGACTGCCTGAGTTTATACCTCAGCTATTCCACCTACTGACTGTGTGACCTTGAACAAGGTATTTAGCCTCTCTGTATCCTATTTTCTTCATCTGTAGAATGAGAATAATAGTATTTATATCACAGAGGATTCTTCTGGGAATTAAATTAGTTAATATTTGTAAAGAAGCTACACAGTGCCTGTCATACGGTATTACATAAAGCATTCATTAAATAAATAAATATAGGTACTACTTGATATACATCACATGCAACCCAAATGTCCATCAAGAGGAGAATGAACAAAAGAAAATGTGGTATATTCATATGTGTAATAAGCAATTTAACCTGGCCCACAAAGACGTCTGGCCTTTGTTCTTGGCTTCTGGGAGGTGAGCTCTAAGGCCTTGGAATGCCAAGCCTGAAAGAAGTGTCCTTGTTTGTGTGTGGCCCTTGGGTCACCAGACAGTCTAACAATATGACTTAGGGTGAGGGCTGGCCACACCAGAGAGTCTTAGGGTGGGGACTAGTCATGCCAGAAAGACCAAAGTGTGATTTAGGGTGGAGACTTTGGGAACTGTGGTATTTCAGTTATCCTCTGGTGGGGCTGGAGACTGAGATCAGCCCCATGGGCAAATCAGTCACACCTGAGTGATGGAGCTCCAATGAAAACTCTGGACACTGAAGCTCCTCTGTGCCTCCCTGGTTAGCCATCCTCTGTGCATACTGCTATACATCAATAAAAGGAGAATAACACGGGGAGAGGACAACTGAAAGCTCCACATTTGGAAACCCCCTGTACTCTATCCTACACACTTCTTCCCTTGACTGATCTCAAGCTATACCCATTCCCTGTAATAAAGCATAATGGTGAGTTAACAGCTTTTAGTGAGTCGTGGGAGTCCCTCTAGTGAACTATCAAAACTGAGGGTCGTTTTGGGAATCCCCCAAACTTGCAGTTTGTGTCAGAAGTGTGGGAGGTCTTGTGGGGACTACACCTTCTAACTGTACAGTTGGCTTAATCTCTCACATTGTACTACGGAATACTATAAGCAATTTAAATGAATGAACTACAGCCCCATCTATCACCAGGGATAAATGGCAAAAACATAAAAATTGAGCGATAATAGCAAGTTGAGGAAGAATATATCCAGAGTGATATCATTTATAAAAAGTTTTAAAACTTTATATGCAAAATAATACTATATATATATATATATATATATATATATATACACATACATACATACATACAGACACACGCAATATCATTTATGGACACATATACATGTAGTAAAAGTACACAAACATTTAAGGGAATTACGAACATGAAATTCAGGATAGTAGTTATCTCTGAGAAGGGAAAGAGTGAAAGTTACACTGAAGGTTTCAATTGCTCAGTTTCTTTAAAAAATATATTGAGAGCAAATATGGCAAAATGTTAAGATTTGGCAAAACTGTGAGTGGTTACATGGGTGGTCTTTATATTTATTCTCTGTACTTTCTGAAACATCCTTAAAATACTTCATAACCAGATTATAATGAAAAATATAAATGAGTGATACAGATAAGTGACTCTCTCTAAATATGGCATAATATTCTTATTGTATTTCTAAATTCAATCATTTTAGTAGCTATGACCAAGCTAATTAAGTTAGGTAATAATTCCTTCTGGTATAGAACAATGAGGAAATCAGGGTTTTTTTCCCATTGAAAAATTTAGACTAATACAAGAAATGGCACACTAGAGCAAGGAAGCAAAATTTCATGTGTTCAGAAACCCTTTAGACTGCAAATTGTACCCAGGACATGAGCTACAAGATATTCTCTTCTCCTTGCTAATCTTGTTCACCAGTCACATATCAAATTATGAAACAATATTTATTACCTGCGTTGGTACACCTGGTAATATTTGAGACATTGTACTCAGATTCTAAAGAGTGTTAGATGAGGTCATATTTCTGCTGGACTGTTTAGCTAAATTTCTCAAGTGATATTCTGCCTCCTGTTATTGGTGAGGGAATACTGATACAGTGAAATTGATGTGATCGAGACAAACAGCCCAACTTTCACCATCAGTTTCCTGATGATATTGAAGGAGATCATATGCACATAAAATGTTACTGGCCTACTAAAAATAAATAGGCTGAATTAGGTTAAGGCCACAATATGGACAAGCAAGTTAAAAGTGTGAACCACACAATTAGCATTCTCATTAGCCTGGAGATATCTTTTTCATGTGAATAGTAGCACCAGTGTTTCCAACTTCCTCGTAAGTAGCTACAGATGAGCTGTTACCAACTGACCTGTGGAGCTTTTCATTTCAGTCAGACTGGTGCATGTTTCCCTCTCTCCCTCTCTCCTCTCTCCCTCTCTCTCTGTCCCTCTCTCTCTCTCCCCACCTCCACACACACATCAATTCCCCCTCTGGGGAAAAACAATTTTAAGTATCTTCTCAGATTGCAAGAAAGGCAACGGGATCAAGTTCAGAATTAGTCAGAGATTGTATAAGGTTAAAAAATCATAAAACATTATGTCATAGACTATTACAAGTTTATCAAAAGCATGAGAAATCCACTTAACTAAAATGAAATGCAATTTTCTACAGAGACCTCCTTTCATTATATATTGCACTTGTTTATGAAACACACTGCTACTTTAGTATATAATATTATCAAGTATCTTTTTGTTTGAAAATTCATTTCTATGAAGTTTTTATGGTAAATGAGACCTCTGAAAAATACATTTAAATATAAAATGCAACAGAGGCATCTATATTTATTTTAGTAAGCCATGAAAAAATTACCAGGTTTTCAAAAACATGATTTATTAACAGTGGACATATACTATATGGAAGAAACATAAGAACGTAAAGATGTTAAGAACTGGTTTGTGAGGATGATGGTGAATATTACAGAGGAAGAAGTACAATAATGACACTGTCATGATAATCCAACAAATTTCCTCTTAATTTTAAATGAGAACATAGGAAGTATTTTGTGCTCTTGGAAAGATGACTTGATATCTGCTATAAGTGTCTGTAACTGCAAAAGCATACAGTTGTATGTATATGTGTTTTTCATACTGCTTCTCACTGGCTTTTCTTCCCCTACAGCAAGGTTTACCTGTTAGGGGAGATATGTGTTGCTCACAATGGTGGCATTTGTTCTTTCTCACTTCAGTATTTTCATCAATATACCTAGTGCCCAAGTGACAAAAACCAGTGTTTTGTAAAAAGTGCTGGGCAAAATGATGGGATTGATGAAAACTCCTCTGTGTGATATTCTTATGAAGCATTTTCACACTTAGTCTTTTTTAAAAATGTTTGTGGTTAGGGGAGAGCTACTTGGTGGCAATGAGCCACTGAGGAACTCTTTTATGAGTGGGTAAGAAGCACAACAGCAGGCAGTTCTTGAGAGCTGCATTCAAAACTCATTTACATGAGAAGCAGGGAATTACATGAGAAGTGAAGAAATAACTGTTGGCTACATAGTGGTCTTTGGAGCACGCAGTCAATAATAATGACAACAATACAAATAATCATCATGTCTAGCACTGAGTGCTCACTACATGCCAAAAGCTTTACATGTATTAACACATTGTATCCTACAAATCCATGAGGCAGAGTTTTAGAGATTTGGAAACTGAGGGAAAGAGAGGTCAAAGGACTTGCTTAAGGTCATTTAGTAAATGGTACTGCTGAATAAAAACTCAGGCGATCTGGCCCCAGTGGCTTCTCAGTTAACCATCATACAAACTGCTTCACTGTCAGTACCATCTTTTTTGGTGTTATGAAGGAAAGCAACACGGAGTCAGATAGTCAAAGTTACTCTTAAAGCTGTTCTAATTCCTGACGAGTTGTAAAGATTATTACAAAGTGTAAAATAACTCCTCAATTTCTACATTGTCTCCTAAAAAGTACATGTTTATTCTCTATCTGTAATGTTAAATGGATTATGTGTGACTTCATTTTAGTTAGAACATAAGTTCAGAGTAAGAATAACCATGGGAGTACTCATCTTTAGAGTACCTAGCAAATTATGAATACTTTGCAATTCACATTTTAATAAATGTGAGGAGGTAATAAGGTTCTACAAGACACGTTTTCTTCCAGTGCATTAAATGGCAGCCTAGAGATCCAAGGGTTAACATGCCTTTTGATGGACAATTAAGCTGCCAAAGATGGTGAACATCAATGACTAAGATGCCAGTCAGGTCCCAGATTTCCCAGTTCAAAGCAGCCATCCTGGGGCCTAACATAATGCCTGGCAAGACAGCTCTGTACATCTACCTTCTAGAGTGTACTATGGGGCTAAGAGGCAAGCAAGTATACGTTTTATGGGACTTAAAAAAAAACTACATACTAAATACAGTAGGTAATACTACCAAAAAAAAGTCACTACAGAAATACATTTGAAACACTTTATCAAATGCCATTAAAAACAAACCAAACAAAAAAGTCCATTATAAGAGAGTTCTGAGTGACCACTGATCATCATCACTGTGCTTTAGTGACACTTCAGCTTAACCTGTACTGATACAGCAGAAGTTCCATTCAACAGTAATTAGGCAAGTCTAAGTTTCATGAGAGACAGACAAGCTTCAGTGATTCCATCTATCTATACAAAGTTCAACTGCGGTTACTTATTTGTAACTATATTCAGACACATACATCTATAAGAGCACTACATTTAAAGTAACACATTGAGCTTTCCATCATGTTTAACCAGTGCCTGCTGGTCTGAAAAACCTGCGTGAGGAGGCTTACATGTAGGTATATGTGTTTATTTTTAAATATTTAAATACACACATACACACAGTGGGTCCCAAACATCTTAGTGCTGTTGACACACACATACTTTTAATATATATTACATAGAATATAGTATGTTTATGGGTTACATACTTACATTGCATATTTATACTACTACAGCATGTTAACTGGTTACATATTTATATTACTTAGCAGGGTGTTTACTTATACTACCATCCTTTTATCCCTTTTTTCCTACTTTCTTCCAGCAGGAAGTAGGGAGAAGGAGGGTGACTGTATAGTGGGTGTCAGAAATGAATGATGCATTTTTGCTGTAGTTGGTCTGTCTCCTGGGAATACAAAATTGGGCATCATGTAAGTCACAGCATCATCTCCCCCCTCCACTCAATATCTCCCCAACAACTGAAGCTAGTCATCCAACTCAGCATAGACTTCCTATTGGCCCAGAACTGAATGCTTTCTTGAGAGCAAGAGCTACACAATAGGGAATGATTCCTGCAGCCTCAGGAAATAGTTATGTTCATAACAATCCCAAGCTAGGCCTCATCCCTTGCTATAAGTTCTTAGGATTCATTACTATGAAGTTTTAGACTATGCAGCAAGACCATGAAAAAAGAAAGAAAAACAAAAAAACAAAAACACCTCAAATGAGTGCTCCATTACAACGTGGTCTCATTCACAGTGATCCAGTGTGACCAAAAAGGCACGCCCTACCTGATATTGGTCATGGTGATAGAACCCAAAGGAACTTGTTTGGCAAGCAGTGATCACCAAAACTAAAAGGTCACTAAAAGTCAAGTGTAAAATCTCAGTCATGATGTACAAATTGCACAGAGATCAAGAGATCACCTCTTAGAGGTGGTTGTGCAATCCACGTGGATGGTCAACCTCTGGAGTCAGGCTGCCTAGGTACCTATCTGGATTCCCCCACTTACTAGCTGTGTGACTATGCTTCAGTTCTCAAGACTATAAAATGGGGATAATAATAAAACCTACCACATAGGGTTGTTGCATGGATTAAATGAGCTAATGTCTGTGAAGTGCTTATTCTGTGCCCGATACACCATAAACATTCAATAAATTGTAGCTTTTGTTAGCTATCACCTTCTATAGCAAAGAGGACAATGATTAAAGACTGTACCACCCACGTGGGGTTTATAAGGCTAAACTGCCGTTACTATGAGAATCTGCCTCCAGGTGTTCAAGGCCTGTAGTTTCTTCTAATACAATTTAAGCAACTTAGGTACCTGGTCAAGTCAACTACCTTCCCCAGAGGAAACTGTGACAGTTGTAAGAGAACTGCTGATGCTGATGAGCACTGAGATTTACTTCTTCATTCCCAAATATTTATGAAACTAGGCCTACTATGCATCAGCTGTAGTTCTGGATATTAGGGATACAAAAGTCAACAACACAAACACTGTCCTTGCTGACACATAACTTATCTAGTGCACAAGAGAGACAAGAAATAAAGTAATAGTAGACAGTGATATGTGTTCTGAAACAGTAAAACAGGATAACGTGAGGGTGATACATGGGTCTGAACATTAGATAGGATAATCAGGGAGAGCCTCTTTGAGGAACTGATATTTGAGCTGAGACCTAGGTGACCAGAAAACATCAACTATGTGAAGATCTGGAGAAAGAATATACTAAGCAGAAGAAACAGCAAATTTGAAACTTGGAAGTGCAGAGTAGCTCGGTGTATTTGAGGAAGAAAGAGAGCACCAGCGGGGCTGGAATGTAGTGACTTAGGGAGAAATATCGTATGAAATGGGGTCACAGAGATAGCCAAGGTCTTGACCATGCAGGGCTTCAAAGGCCACAGCAAAGACTTTGAATTTTATTCTAAGAACAATGAGAAGCCACCAGAAGGTTTTGAGCAGGACGGTGACATAATCAGACTTGTATTTTTTTAAAAAAATGAGCCTGGCTGCTGTCTGGAGAATTGTCAAGGGGGCAAGAGTGGAAAAGGGGAGGCCAATTATGTCTGCAGTAGACCAGCAAGAGATGATGGCGGCCTGAAGCAGGGTCATGGCAACAGAGATGAAGTGGAGAGATTGGGGACATATTTGAGACATAAAGCTGACAAGAATTGCTGATGGACTAGATGTAGCAGGAAGATATCTTCCTGAAGACAAGTTTAAGGTAATGCACATATCCATGAGAGCAGTCTCCCCTCTGAAGTGTGTAACAATCAAATTCAACTGCTCAAGTCTGGTACAGTCTTCCCGTACAAGCAGCACTTTGAAGGGCTTCTGCAGAAACCCTCTTCCTCCCCCTGGGGTGTGGTTATTAGAGTCAGCTATTTGTTACAAACTCAACAATCACTAACTCCTGACCATTCATCAAAATTACTACTTAATACTAATTTCTACATAGGAGGGCACAATGAACGGATTAGTTTCTGTGCTTTCAACGAGTTACCATGGGCCTGGAAGGGCACAGCATTATTAATGATTCAAGAAATTATATGGTATAAGTATCTGAGTCAGTGGGTCTTTTGATGCCAATTTCATACTCACTGAAAAGGTTGTGGGCAGATGGATTGCCCTTTAGGCACTGCCGTCACTCTGGGAAGGCATTATCATCATGCTTAACTTAGAAAAAGCTGTCAAAAAGCAATACATAGCCTTCAGAAAACTCACTCCCAGAAACTGCCCCTATTTTATAGATCTTAGCCATATATCTAGCTTCCTCTGTTCTTGGTGACATTCTGTAGATGATATATTCTTTTTTTTTCCAGCTTTTCCAGCTGTCCTTAAATTTAACTTTCTATAGGAAAAGTCACAATAAACTATGTATTGGATGACAGAAACAGATCTGTATTTAATAACTGCACCAGGGGCTCAGAATAAATTAGCATAAATTATAGAGTACAAGTCATCATTCAATCTTTAAAAAATAAAGTCTTCCAAAAATACTGGGGGTCAATTTATACGCTTGGGTCACAACCTAGGTTCTGTATCTACAGTTCTTGTGTAAAATGGCTCCCTGGTTTGTAAAAGGGCCAGAATCACCATGCCAACTCAATGATTCTTCAATACAGCCTATCACAATGACACCCACAGAGCTTTTAATGAAAAAGCACTGGTGTTTCCTGACTACTCTTTAAACATATTATAAACTAAGCTCTTGATAAAACTGAATTTTTCAGTCTGAACACTCAGGCTAACAGCCTCATGTTTCTTATTTGCCACATGTCTGCTAAGGCAAATTCATTTAAAAATAGATCTTTCAAATTCAAAAGAAAGCCTTTTGTTCAAACTTTTGGGATGTAGCAAACAAGTCTACAGTAAATCAACTTATGTTCTCCATGAGATTTCTTTTGAAATCTCATCTCTTGTTTGAATAATCCTTATTCAAACCCTTGATCCATTTTCCTGCCTAGTCTTCAAAACTCAAATTGTACAAATAACACAGGTAAAAAGCCATCAATTTTGAATCAGGACAATAATACACTCTTTTATTTCTAATGCCCTTTATGATTATGTCAAGTATTATGTAAGTCTTTCTGAATGTAGACACAAGAATACCCAAAGCAAATATCTTCAGAGATCCCTACATAATGACTCCTGGATCCCTTTCATGAGTTGAAAAATATGTGCACAGCCATCTTCTCAGACATAATCTTTCATGCTATTTTCCTGCCTTCTCACATTGCCTTGTGAAACAGTCCTTCAGCTAATACTCTTCAGCTTAGTATTTTACTATCTACAAGCTCTCAGTGTCAACTATAAATTGGGAAGCAACTGGGAGAGCTACTATGCTGACTCTCCAATCATTTATACATTTTAACATTTATAAAAATGTTAAAAAAAAACCTAAACATTGATTCTTAGGAGAGTCTACTGTAAAAATCTCTGCATGCAAGTAAGAGCTCATTTAAACCACCCGTTTGTTTCTTCCTTCCTGTGTTTAAACTAGATCTCTATGCATGACTAAACATTATCCCCAACCCCATGGGGAGAGGACATTTTTTAAAGCAGTCTTTGGTATAAAATCTTATCAAAGGCTTTTTGAAAATCTAAATGTTCACTGGCTCCGCCTTGTTCACACCTTATTTACCCCTCTCAAAGAACCCTGTTAGATGCTGAGGTATAATTACCTCACAAAAACCATGTTCTTTCCTCCTGTGGGTTATATGTTCAATAACTTCACCCTTTAGCTATTTATTACAAAACTGACTCTCAAGTCGAATAGTTAGCCTTATTCCTCTGTGGTTCCTTGGGTTCCTTCTTTAAACTATGCACCCTCTACACCTTCTCTATAAACCAAAGCAATTGATTTCCTTCAACTGCCTCTCCCAACCTGAAGCCCTGCCCAAGCCTGTCACTTTTTAAACTGAGATGGTTCACACACAAAAGTGACCCAGGCCTCTGCGATCCCAGATCCTTTCATTTTTTTCCTTTGTTGGCAATTCATATAGTAAAATAAAACAAAGTAGAGTCACTTCTGTTGGACAAATCCTAGAAAAGGCCTGTAAACCTTCTCAGTTCAAAGGTTAATGGTACTGGCCTGGGACCTGAAGGTAGAGCTGTCAGCCATGATTCACCTCGGGCTGTGTTATGAGACTGAAAGTGCTCAAATTAGCCAACCAGTCACCTGCCCTGCACTAATTTGCAATGATGCAAAAGTATTAAGTCATGGACTTAGCCCTCTGTTAAGCATATGAGACAAATGACATTACTAAGTGCAATAACTAGAGAAAAACTGAAGATTATATTATGTGGTAGAGACTAAAAGCATTCTAAAAGGGAGTTCAGAGAAGGAAGAGGTCAACATGTTGGAGGAGGCAGAATTACAGAATGTCAGAAACAGAGAAAACCTTTACAACAGCTGTACCAATTCCCTGTTACAGAACATCAGAGAAGTTAAACTACTTGCCGAAAAGCACACAGCTTCTTGCAGCCAGAGGTACTGGAAGATCTGATGGCTGGGCCTGAATCAAGCCTTGGAAGAGGAACAGGGTAGGCTATTGGGGGTGGGGGCAGACTCTAAAAGGTGAGAAAATATAAGGAAATGTAGAAAGGTGAGAATGTATATAGATATCTGAATAACTGAATGGATGTACAAACTGGGGAATGACAAGAAGGAGTTGAAGGATCAAATGATTATGGAATGGGGTTAAAAGGTAGGTAGAAGCATTGGATCTCATGTGGCAGGCAACAGAATGCCACTGGAAGTGACATGTCATCTCAGTGAAGGTGGCAGATACTGGGAGCAGGAGGGCTGCTAAGGGTTACAGCAGGAACCCAGTTAAGTGATAAGTCCTGGATCATGGCAGAAGAGTGGAAACTGAGGAAAGCACAACTCTAAGAAATTGAGAAGAAATAACACAGTAATTAGGACAGAGTCAAAGGTTAACTCCAGAATTTCTAGGCTGTCAACTTGTGACAAGAAAAATATCGCTGGAATGCTTGTGGTTTCCTTAAGGGGTGCTCAATTTATATAGTAACTCAAAATCCAAGTCTAGACTTCAGAAATGGCATGCGTGTGGTATAAATACACTACCTACCACAGTTGCTAACTATGAGTTTGATGTAATGAAGAAGCATTTTAGAATGGCTATAATAATTTTCGAAAAAATCTCAATTTGGTGAAAAATATCATCCTCTTAAATGCACAAATAAAAATTGTCATTTATCTATAGCAAGGAGTTGCCAACTGGAAGTCTATAGGATAAATCCGCCTGTAGATAAGTTTTGTATGACATCACAGTTAAAAAAAAATTCCCTTGGCAAAAACAATCTGGATCTCTAGCTTCTTTGAATAAGAGAAAATCTGACAAAAATGGGTCTGCAATTGAGACTTAGGGTCGTATAGAAGCTGCTCCCTTTAGATGCATCCTGTGCTCAACAGTTCAGTGTGGTCTCTACCACTCCCACCATGTCCTTCCCAGCTTCACTTCCTTTCTATGACCTGATTGGTCCCTGGAGACATTTGTCATTGCAATCCCTATGCCTCAGTTGTTCACTAAGTTTTCTTTTGATATTTTTATTTACCTTGTCATGAATGTTCTATGTTAAACGACTATTATTCAGGATGTTGTTCATTACAATTTAAAATAAGGATCTTCGGGCTTCCCTGGTGGCGCAGTGGTTGAGAATCTGCCTGCCAATGCAGGGGACACGGGTTCGAGCCCTGGTCTGGGAAGATCCCACATGCCGCAGAGCAACTGGGCCCGTGAGCCACAACTACTGAGCCTGCGCGTCTGGAGTCTGTGCTCCGCAACAAGAGAGGCCATGACAGTGAGAGGCCCGCGCACCGCGATGAAGAGTGGCCCCCACTTGCCGCAACTAGAGAAAGCCCTCGTACAGAAACGAAGACCCAACACAGCCAAAAATAAATAAATAAATAAATAAAATAAGGATCTTCTAAAAGAAAAAGAAATCCATTAAAGACACAGCAAAATGCAAATGTTAAGAGAACTGGTAGAATTCTGATAGTGTTCATTCATTTTATTAGCTATAGAAGATACTGAAAAAGGGAAAGGTATTTGATGCTCTGAGGTGGCCACAATTTATTTTTCTGAAAACAAGTAGGGTGTTTCCATTTCAAATTGACTGTAACAAGTAATGGAGGCATCTTGGGAAAGCCTGTGAATTATCTCAGCTTCCCTTAGATTAAAAAAAATCTACCTATGAGATGAGAGGCAGTGTTAAATCAAAGGTTAAACCTTATTTTGAATTCCTCTTACTTAGAATGCTAACACATTTTATACTTCGGTTATTTACTATTTAATACAGAGATATTCTTCGTACTTTTCAGACATTAAAATTAACACAATGAAAATACAAATTTGAAAAATAAGCAATGGTCATTCATGTGAAATTCATATCTGGGTCTGCCTAATGACAGAGAATAAAGACAATTTTCCTCACTTGTGAACATGTCTTCCTCTGTCAAACTAAGAGGAAAAAAAGAAAAATGTCACTTTCAAAGATACAAAATAAAATAATTATACTGCACATTAATTAGAAAAAATGACAACTTGTTTTCTAAGTTCACAAAGTCTTGGATTTTTTTCAAATATAAATTTATTTTAATAGGCTCTGACAGATGTAATGCTTGACTGCACAAAGCTGTGGTTAGAGTTTAAGTATCATCAGCTATAAGTGGTGGAGATCTACCATTCCCGTACATGAAACTGTAAAAAATACAAAGCTCAGCAGCAAGAAATTTCCCACTTGTCCCACTGTAATTAAGTTAAAAAGAACATGCAAATCCAAGTAAATAAGTTCCTGAAGAATAAGAAGCACTGAGTCTAATGAGATATATTTTTTTCTGTTTCATATATTAAACTGCCACTTCAATTACTTGTTTATAACAAGCTCAAGTAAAATTCATAAAAGCGACATAATATCTATCCAATATATTATTCAGATAATTGTATATATTTGAAGCATAACCTAACTCTTTGATGCCATTAACCCCAAACAATAGACATTTAAACTGATAGAAGTCTAATTGAGTACTGCTTCCAACAGTGATTTAGATTTTACTGAAAGAGAGCACACCAACACTGTACTCACTTTCAACTTTGCCCTGGTGACATCAAATTGTATTACAGATAAATTAACAGTTGTGAAAATTTTTGGCTGGTAGCCCCTATCCTACATAGCCTTTAAAAATCCAATTTCAGTGCCTATCAAGGTAGGAATCAGCAGTGGTAATTTTTTTTAATACAGCTGCAAAACAATAGGACCCATTAATAGCTGAACTTTTGACAGCACTGTTCATGATGATTTATGAGTTTGTATATAATTTGATTATTCTATTAATTCTGCTGATTACTGCTTCAGCTAATAAAGTGAAGGTCACTTCCAAAATAAATCTTCATTACATTTCACAGAAAGTAACTGCCTCCAACTAGTTGTTTTCTCTAATTAAAAGCTAATGTAACAAGAAAGAAAATAGACTTCAGGGTTACTGCATCTGTTGCTACAAGAAAAATGTACTGTGTGGATATAACGTTCCCAGGACAAATCCAACAAAACAGAAAGTATCTCTTCATCTAATTCCTTTACTTTCAACATGGAAGAACTATTTTATACATATCCATTTGTACTAATTTTGAAATTACAAGAATAAAATCTGAACTGTATTAATGCTTGAGAATTTGAAAACAAAGAATCTTTGAAAATATTCTTCAAATTCATTAATGTAAAATGTAAGGCAATGTTTTCATTTCTAAAATTATAAATGTGGGATTCTATTCAATATATATGAAAAATGAACAGTAGGTCTTTGCCTTAACCAGAGTTTTTCCTAAAGGTGGCAAGAGACCTTCTCTGCCGCTTAAGATAAATACTGGGCACAAGGCCCTGACAGCTTTGGAGGGAGATCAGAGGAAAAATGGCAAGGGCCCACATTAATATATTATTCTTATTTAATCTATTTTTACACACAGAACATTCTGTGTCCTGGATGTAATGCTTCATTTTATTATTTTTTTTAAAGTTCTCTAGACCTTCAGCTGAGGTCCTATCATCAAAGCTGTTGAATCATACAACTACATCAAACCAATAAAGAAAATTAAACATGATGCATATTTTTCCACAGAAGTCAAAAAGTAATCCTCAAACAGGAAGTCATATTTCAAAAGATAGAAAGTTTGCATATAAGAAATTATTGGGACACAGAGGTGCTACAAAGAGCAGGTAGCAGTGATTTGTACGCTCACCTATGGCCTCAATTGGGGTACTGTCACAAAGTCCACTCTAACTTGCTCATTGTGTCCCAGTCATATTAACCTTTCTATAACTCAGGAGACCCCACTGTGACCTTTGACACAGTTCCCACTGCCTAGACTCTTTCCTCAAATCATCGAAAGCTGAAACGGTAGCATCTGTGGTGTCACTACACTCAAATGCCACCCCGAGTGGCCTTCCCTGACCATCACAGCATCTAATGGGGCACCTCCCTGCCCCGACCAACAGTCACTTCCTTCCATATCACCCTGTATTTTCTGCACAGCACATATAATTCTCTTAAATTTTGTCTACTGTCTTTCCATCCAACACTCTTCAACATCCCCACCCCACCAGAGACTTTCTGTTTCCAACAATGTATGTCTAGCATCTACAGAAGAGCTAGTATAAAGCATTCAATACATGCATTTATTAAATGAATTCTAATTTTTATTCTAAATTTGCATATGATAAAACAGAGAGCCCAAATTTATAGTCAACGCTCTCCTAACTTTTCATGTAAAAAAGTATTCGTTTTAGGTCTTTGGTAAAAAACTCAGTAACTGTGACCCAGTGAGTGAATGACTGAGTGGGTGTGTGTGAATGTGTGTGACAGTGTATGGGTGTTTAGACAAAACACATATGGCTACCAAAGAATGCACAAAAACTGCCAATGTATTGGTGGTAACAAACATAATGAACACTCTTACTAGGTTCCTCGTGATCAAGAGTACACATCTGCAAGACACGTTAGTGGCTCAATCTTTGGCCAGGGAAGATATCCGTTTCCAAGAGGACATATTCAGTGGAAAGGAAAAAAAATGAGATCAGAACCAGTTTAAGTCTCCAAGGTCTCAGAAACTTTTTGCATTTTACAGGTTTATTTTAAACTTTCTAATGTAGAAAAAGCTGATTTCAGTGAAACTTCAAGTTTCTAGTTTAATAATCATAATAACTAGTATTCTTTACTCTTGTAAAAAAGTAGTACATAAACATATAAAACACTGAACTGCTTTCTACACTATTCCTACATTCTGGGAAAAAAAATGCTTCGACTTTGATAATTTGACCTTGGAAATATACACTCTTCTTCCCAGTCCTCACTGGAACCTTGTGAAAACACTTAAAAAAAAAAAAGAGAGGGTGTGTGTAATCCTTTCCCATAACTTAATTTCCCCAGTATATGGACTCAAGTGTACCTCTTTTAACTCTAATGGGAAATTCAAGTTTTTATCAAGTTATTTACAGAAGGATCAGTTTTTTCCTTTGTCAATAAACAATGTAAATATTTAAAAAGGCAAAACGTGCTTACAACACTAGAAGCCATGGTAGGGAAAAAAAAAGCTTTAACATTCTCAGACTTAGACAACAACAACAAATTTGTTTATCCAATGATACTTACCATATTGAGCAATCTGGAGGACCTGTTTTAGTTTTCAAGCATTAGAGTAGTTTTGACACTATGCATAAATTAAGGCTGGGATACTAAGTGAATAACAGGATGGTCAAAGTAAAGAGGATAAATGTTATGAAGGCTATTTTAAAAACCAAAATGAAAAAAAAAAAAAAACCCCAAAATGATTCAAAGTAATTCTGATTAAAAAAATTATCTCATCAACTTAATTTTTACATTCTTCATACCTTCTATACTGTCTAAATTTCTTATCATAAGCATGGATATTCTGATAAGCAGAAAGAGAAAAGAATTATTTCCTTTTAGGAAAAAAATAAAGCTCAACTTGCTGCAAGGTATAACCAGGAAGTGCACAGTAGCACGTTAGGAAAGAAAACAGCAAAAGAGTAAACAGAATCCGAGGCTTACTGAATATATGCACTGCTGAAAATACATCTTTCAATTGGCTTTATGGAACTAAAAATACATAAAAATCTAGAACCACAGAGATAGTTCATATATCTTATATACTATAGTTCATATATCTTATATACTATTTTTTTTCTTCTGAACAAGACATCTAAAATTATGTTTTCCTTTATTCCTAGAACACAAGGAAACATACATATTGGCTGTTAATAAGCTACCTTCCATTTGGTAAGGTAAAAGTGATAAAAGCCATCACTCATAGGTGAATTCCAGATTTTGTATGAATTTTATGCTCAGTTTAATAACATAGTGGTTCTCGACCTTGGTATTCTGCAAGACAGTGTGCCTTAAGTTTGTGGGAGAAAAAAAAAAAAGGTGGCGTTACAGTGAGACATATGCAGAGACTAGAGCCTCTCAACTAGGCCAAAGCCTGAGTGGGTCAAACATGCAAATGGATGGATGCACCATGTATGCTGACAAAGAAAGGGGTTGAGAACTACTGGTTGTCTAAATATCCTATTCTTAACAAAACAAGAAAGCATCCTACATCACAGAGAACCTCAAAGCTGCCCAAGTACCTTTCACTATGCTTTTGTGCTTTGCTGTCTTTGGCATCCTTTTTGCTACCGTGCTTTTATTTCCCACAGACAAGTAGGGTGTTTTTCTCATACCATTTCAACATATTAACTACATGCTCCAAACTGACATTAAGGAATTAAACTCACTTAGGTTTGCAAACTTAGCTTTGTATCCCTAGAGAAAACATTCCTACTTATGGGGAGATTTTACCCATGGTTTGACATCTTCCAGGAGGAACAAAATGCACAGAAGCTCAAGTTTAATCTGCAAGGTTGACAGATTCATTTTCTTAATCTCACTAACTATATATCATATATGAGGGTATTTAAAAAACCTTTCTGAATGCAGTGATCTGGCCAATTTTATTAGTATTCTGTGACTAAGATCATTTCCATAAAGAATGGTTAACAGCAGAAACATTCAGTCTGCTCAACTGACTGAATATCAAGAGCATCAGTATGTTTATTGGGCCCTTAAAAATACCAGCTCCAAAGTTTACATTCCAAGGAAAATTCTTTTCTACCCCAGCCAGTATTCAGGAATAAAGCAATATCTTTTCTCATGTAAGTTTTGATAGTATTAGATCTCTAATCATTATATAACAAAAACTGTATTGGAGATAAGTAATAGTCTCATTATGGCCAGAATATTTAAGTTAAAATTTGAAAGAAGATGACCAAATGCTTCTGCTTTACACTTGATTTATCTGTACCATACAGACACTGCCTTAGTCTGCTGGTTTTAAAAGAGTCCATTTTAAGCATTAAAAGATTCATGTCCTAAACTGACATTCAATAGTGGTTTTTATTTCTACTTTAGAAGTACAAAGAAAACTAATGTTTGTTTTCAACTGATTTGTTTTTGAAAGAAGTACATCATAACATGCACTACCACAATGCAGGGAAAAGTCAGGTCTAACCTCACAAAAAAGGGACAAGCAAGAAAGCCAGTTCTAGACAGGGGAGGAGGTGTTGCACTAGATTTCAGACAGCAGTGGCTCTGATCCTGGTACATCCACCTCTATCCTAGGACCACTACAGGATGACAGTTAAGTGTTGATTTTGAAGACATCATGCAAGGTGGAAACACTTCAGTCAAAAATTTGGCTCTCAATTCATTAAGCATTTGGAACCACTCCACTATACCTAAGAACCCGAATTCACATCTGCACAACTTAAGAAACTTGGAAATTTTAAAATTTTGTATAACAAAGGCTCATGTAGTGCTTATCATGTGCCAAGTACTCTTCTAAGAGCTTTGCAAATATTCATTTCCTTAATCCTCATAACAGCCCTACATTGTTATTCCATTGTTATATAGGAGGAAACTGAAAACACAGGGTGGTTAACCAGTAGGTAAGTGCCAGAGCCAGGATTCAAACTCAGAAAGTCTGGCTTCAGAGTCTCTACTCTTAACTACTACACTATGCTACCTCTAGGAATATGATATGTTAAAACATAAAATTAGGATCAAAGTTAATTGCTCATTCAACAAATGTGCATAATTCAAAAGAGGTTATTTTAGAGTTAATTCCTTCTATTTTTAAATGCACCTGAAGAATATGGGTCTATGTATATGGGACCACAATTAAAGATTATAGATTCAAAAATGAGTATTTTCAAATTCAAATATAAAAGAGATTTACTTAAGAAAAATAGCCACACTGTGAACCCATTTTTCTTTTTTTTTTAACATATTTATTGGAGTATAATGGCTTTACAATGGTGTGTTAGTTTCTGCTTTATAACAAAATGAATCAGCTATACATATACATATATCCATTTTTCTTTTAAAAACTCCAGTTGGGTAAGCAAAAAGTTTGAAAAATATGGCTGTTTACAAATACATGTGCACGTGTATGAATTAACGTAGGGATACCAGTCTAAATGTAAGTTAAAAATTACAGGTGTATTATATTCAATGTATGTGAATTAAAAACTGTAGGAGTAATTAAAATAATTAGTTGAAACTAGTTTGGCTTCTTGAGTAGGCTAAATATACCTTCCTGTTTATGCTACTCATTTGTTTAGCAAACTGTTTACAGAGTATAAAGTAAAAACATTCAAATTGTTATGAATGTTAAACTGGTGAGATTGAAATTGGTGAAGTTTTGCCATATGGAAGTGGGGTGTTTTTTTGGCAAAACTTTTATTCTATTTCAATGTATCAGGCAAGTGAGAACCTATTGCCTAATTTGGGGAGAGGGGAGAAGATGAGGCATGAACAGATAGAAAAATAAGGAGGAGGAATGGTTAAAAGCTACATTAATTATTTCAGCCCCAAGAGAGCTCTCTTTTACAAATTATTTCTCTAGTACCTGAAATATAAAACAGTTTCTGTCCTGCAGTATTTAATTTCTTTCCATGGTAATTTCTAATTCCGTTTTCAAAATATTTAACTTATTAAGCACCTATTATGTGCCAGCCAAAGTTCCAAGCAGTTAACTATGTATGAGAAAAGTATACCAAATTCAATAGTAAAAAAAGAAAAATTATGGAGTACCCATTTACGTGCTAGGAACTACAGGAGACATAGAAATGACTTAATTTTATACAGCAAATATATCTATCAACAGACTCAAATTATTAGGTAATTTAATTACATAATTAAATTTTAAATCTAGTTTGTATAAACTGGTCTACAATATATAAATTAATGTTTCAGTAATTACAAAAACATTCATTCTAAATACCAAAACTGTGAAGTCATTCAATTTTTGTTATAATACCCTACATCATCAGTGTTGGACAATTTTCAACATACTTCCCCTAACATCATCACATTTAAGTCTCACAATAGCCCAGGTCAGGAGGTAGGATTAGATTTAATTACCCATAATACAGGTAAAACAACTGAGGCTCTGAGAATTTAAATGACATGTTCAAGTTCATGCAAATAATAACATGACAGAGCTAGAATCAGAACCCAATTCTAATACTGATACTTTTATAATACATGGAAAACTTTCTTTCTTGGAAATACAAGGTACTTTATAAAAAGATTCAGTTTTTGAGCACTCCTTACCAAAGTAGAATATAAACTGATGAATGATTGGAAATGAACAGCTTTGTTACAACTATAGATGATCATATTAATTAGATCAATCTGGAACAAAACCAAATTAAACAAGAGAAGAGCAGAGAACGCCTGGAAACCCAGCTATCTAACATAGCTGACAAATAAAGCCTTAGATCTTTGTAATCTGGCTGCCCTAAGGTTTTTTTTTTTTTTACTCTTTGAATTGACTTGAAAATAAACACACTTCACATATTATTTCTATTACAGTTGCATAATAATATATTGGCTCCAAAGAGATGGCTTAAGAATTGTTTTGAATGATACTTAAGTTAGTCTATGCAATCACACAGTGTTACCTTTCAATTTAATCAAACTAAAATTTCAGCTCTAAACATGGACTTAATTCAAATATCATTGGACTTAATTCGAATATCACTCTTGCCCTATATATAGTCAGCCACCTTTCACTCTAATACAAGTTATTAGAATTATTTTAAGACCTGGAATAGCACACATAGACCTGGTGTAGTTACCTGAGGAAAAAATGATTGGGTGAGTTTAATCTAGTATCTGAATTAGCACTGAAAGGGGAAGGGGACTATTAGTAAAGTAGAACCTGAAACTGTATAATTTGTGTAGCCAATATAATTCTAATATATTCATAAAAGTCACAATAAATGCTCCAGCACCACACACTTAAGTGTAATGTAAGTTTTAATAAGAGGTTATTCCCAAATTAAAAGACTTTTCCTGTCAAAACCTGAGGAATAATGCAGGAAAGGACACAAAAGCATTCCATTGTTTTATTAACGACAACACTCACTGATCTGTGAATAACCTGGAAAAAAATGAAGATTATTGAGTTACTTTACCTGTCTATCCATCCATCACCAGAGAACAGGTTTCAAAATGATGGATTATCTCACCACCCTGCAGTTTATCCCACACAATACTCTTTCCTCAAGGGAAAAACAAACAAGTGATCATACAAACATCATCACGCTTACCCCCTATACTTTATGTATCATCTCGATGCCAATATCAACTATTAACTAGAGGGAAAACTGTCTTGAAAATCATATACAAAAGACTCAAAAAATGAGGTATGTCACTGTGTTTATTTTACCCTCTAGGATTTTACAGTTTATAAAAAGCCTATTCAAAAAATAGTCCTCAAACTATTGGGAGACAAGCTTTTGGTTAACCTATTCTACAATGCTATTCTAATTTAATAAGGACAGTTCTCAATTGAAATAGTACATTCCAGTGGTTCCTAACCTTTTTGAGGGGTGATACACCCCTTGAGACACTGACAGAAACTAGGAACCTCCTAAAAAATGCAGCTATGCACATTACACACACAAAATTTGGAATGTGATTTCAGGGTATTTACCCCCAAACTCCTGAAACCCAGGTGGTTTATTCCAGGCATTGGAAGCCAGGTTAAGTACACCTGAATTTGAAGAACGCCTATTATTATACCGGCCTTCCACTGCTGTCTATTTTAAGCTGAGATATGTGTTTTTAAGATGATGGCTATAAGTTGGCTTATGCTATAATTGAAGATGGCCAAATTAAAAAAAATTAAGAGGATTGTAATTACATGTATTCTTTAAATGTGTGGATTGAAAGAAAGGAAAAGAAAACATACTAAAATATTTAGTGTGGTTATTGTTAACAGGTGATGGGATTTAACTATAATAATCAATAGTAATACTTCTGTTCCTGTTTTCCAAAATTTCTGTACATGAAATTATATTTCTTAAAAAAAATTTATTTATTTATTTATTTTGGTTGCACTGGGTCTTAGTTGTGGCACGTGGGATCTTTAGTTGCAGCACATGGGATCTTTAGTTGTGGCATGCATGTGGAATCTTTAGTTGTGGCATGCATGCGGGATCTTTAGTTGTGGCATGCAGGCGGGATCTAGTTCCCCAACCAGGGATCGAACCCGGGCCCCTTGCATTGGGAGCGCAGAGTCTTAGCCACTGGACCACCAGGGAAGTCCCTATATTTCTTATATAATAAAGACATAATTTTATTAAGCATGATGACACCAACAATAGGAAAATGATTAAATAAATTATGGCACATAGGTCCATATATCAGAGAACTGTTCAGCCCTTAACATTTTAAGTATGCATATACATACATGTTCATACATAGATATCTGTATAAGCATGGGAAATATGGGAAGATATGCAACTAACTTAACAATGGTTAACTCTAGGGGTGGAATTCTAGGGTGGGAAATAGGGCTTGCATTTATTTATAAAAGTGTCTGTGTGCTTTATTTTTTTTTCAGTATTTTCATTTTTTTCCCTACCTACTAAGATTATATGTTACCCCAAAATTTGCTTTTTAATGGCTATTTAACATCTCTTGACAGGTATACTTTGCTAAATGATCTACATGAATTATTCCATTGATTCAAGTGCCAAGAGATTTTAAACTGTTCTGTTCCTTAAAGAATTTTTACATAGTTCCAGATTATAGAACCAAAA
Source organism: Balaenoptera acutorostrata (assembly GCF_949987535.1). NCBI lineage: Eukaryota > Metazoa > Chordata > Mammalia > Artiodactyla > Balaenopteridae > Balaenoptera > Balaenoptera acutorostrata. The sequence continues at coordinate 74,174,684 of NC_080085.1, forward strand.
GTTGAGTAAGAAGATTGTAAGAAAGACCTGAAAGAACATTTTATTCTCCCTGCCTGTCAACATTTAACTAGAGTAGACTACACCAAATTAAATATCTACTGAGTTGGACTAAACCAGCATTTCTCAAACAGGGATTATTTTGCCCCGGGGGACATTTGGCAATGTCTGGAGATATTTTTGTCTGTCACAAGTAGGTAGGTGAAGGTAGTGGCATCTAGTGGGTAGAGGCCAGAGATGCTGCTAAATAAACATCCTAAAATGCACAGGACAGCTCTTCCAACATCACAACAAAGAATTATACTGCCAAAAATGTCAACAATACTTCAATTGAGAAACTCTAGCCTAAATCAAGAGCCTCTAGAACAATTATGTATCTCACAGAAATGGACCATGTTCAATGACAAGGCGGGGTCAGACCACTGATGGTTCTTGGCATAGAGTGGAGCCCAATCTTCTTGCTCTTTTCTAGAAATGGATGGGTTAACAGAGCAGTCTGAGATTCCTATAACTTCTTAAGTGTCATCTGTGTGCTTTGATTAAATTAATTTCATGTCATATCTATTTAGGCTCCTTCAAATCATTTCTGAGTACTGATGGCATTCATTCCTGCATTGCACATTCTGGAACCTGATGAAATATGTTTTCTTATTCTTTAATTGGTCCATGAGTGTGCATTTTATTTTCTTTCCTCAACTACAGTAAACACTATTGACACTGCCATCAAAGTCTGACTATGTCATATTCCTTTTCATATATATCCACTACACCTAGGAGAGTATAAAGCAGAGAACAGACGCTTAAAAAATAGCTGTTGAATTAAAATGGGAAGAAATTAAAATAATCAAACTTATAACAAATGACAGAGATGCTTCTTCACAAGTTTTCTGTCACTTTAACTAAATATTTTCCTTCTTGTTGATTAGAATTGGGCCCAGAGAGCAATTCCCCTGGCTGCTTCCTCTTCGTAGTGTTCCCTAAACAAGCAGCATCAACAACATCTGGAAACTTATTAGAATGCAAATTTCCAGGCCCCACTTCAGATCTACAAGTCAGAAACTCTGGGAATGGGACACAGTAATCTGTTAAATTCTGACGTAAGTGAAAGCTTGAGAAATACTGCTCTATGGGTCCTTTAACACCTAATTTTTGCAGCAATTCATAAATACCAACTATCCACTCATTTATCCATCAAATACTTAATGAATGACTAATAAATACCAGGTACTGCACTCAGGCAATTTTGTATAATTTCCTAACATCAGGGTTTTAAAAAAATTATCATTATGTTTTGTAGGCACAAGTCTATCCAGTTGATTACACTAGGGTCGGAAAACCTGCCACCTATTTTTGTAAATAAAGTTTTTTTGGAACACAGCCACGTCCATTCTTTTACATACTGTCTAAGACTGCAAATAGTTTCAACCAAAACCATATGGCTTGCAGAGCCTAAACTATTTACTATCTGATCCTTACAGAAAAAGTTTGTTGACCCACTGGATTAGAACACAAATCTAGCTCAGTCCCTAACTTGGTCTCATACTTGCCCTGGTAGCATTCTACAACAGCAGCAACAGCAGCAGTAATCATCATAATCATAGTAACAGTAAGAGTAATAACACCTAACACTTATGTAGTACTTACTAAGGCAAGCACTGTTTAAGCACTTTCTAGATATTAATTCACTTTAAGCCTCACAACCTATAAAGTAGATACTACTATTATTATCCCCATGGAAAAATTGAAGAAACTGGAACACAGAGAGGTTAAATAACTTGTGCAATGATACACAGCTAGTACATGGTGAAACCGGGATTTGACCCCATTGGTCTGGCTCGAAAATGTACACTCTGGTTCACTGCACTAAACTTACTTCTTCTCCTCCATACCACTAGAGCACAGATATCTGCTTGCATCTACCCAAAGAGGTGCCTGCAAATTACAGTTCCAATAGCAATATTTTCAAGTTTTCCCATCTCTCCCTGGTCTTTAGAGCCCAGAAGCACCTTTGCTATTCACTCTTTAGAACCTTTTCTTTTTATAAGCTGTTACGGATGATTATCTGAGTAAAAAAATAATGCTTTCTTTTATAGAAAATTCCTAACAATGGTTCTCAACCCTTATTAGGTCATGGATGCCTGTGAAAATCTGATGAAACTACAAATATTTTTATAAAGATATACATATAACCTGTTATATATAAGTTCCAAGGACCTATGGACCCTAGATTAAGAACCTTTGGTATATTTCAATGCAGTTCCATTCAGCTGCACTGCTGCAAAACAATAGTGTGTAGAGATCCACTATGAAAATATTTCTTAACCATATGATTTATATAATTGATGTTCAATTAATTAATCCGTTTCTTTTTAATTCACTCTGGCAATTTTTTAACATTTAATTTCAAATATTTAAGGCTTGATTCAATAATCAAGCTTTACATAAACACACACACACATACATTTGGATTGGTCAAATCTACCAACAATTAGACATAGGGCCAGATTCTGCACCTAGGTGTATCGTGGAGTTCTACTTATGACACTGTGGGAGGAAACCAATGGGATTTGGAGCATAATACAGATCAATGCTAACTAGTCCCCAAAACGTATAAAACATAACTGCTACTGGGCTCATCTGCATTACTGTTTATCAAATGCATACATACAAGTTATAGGGGTGGGGGGGAGATCGATTTGCTCATGGTCTGTTTCTCCTTTTACCTTTATCAATTAGGTAAATTTGGGAAGTTGACATAATTTCTTTATTCATCTAAACTGGTATTTCCTATTGGGCATAGAATCAGAACATGTTTCTAGAACACGGTAAGAATGGCCCTTATTCTCTCCTGCCTTTTTTGCGGGGGTGGTGGGTGGTGGTGGGGGAATGACTATGCATTGACCGTGAGAAAAGTAATCATAGCAAATTACAAGTTGTTAAACCACAAATATTTAAAAATCCCCCCAAATAACAATATTTTTATTAACTATCTCCTCTTAATTTTTTTCCAGAAAACATTGTTTAAAGAAACATTGTAGAAGAAGTGAGTTGTGTAGAATGCATACCAGGAAATCTGGTTTCTAGCCTCAGCCTCTCTTTACCTTAACTTTCCTCATTTGTAAAATTAGACAACCAGTCAAAACAATATAACAGCATTCTTCCAACTCTAAGTTTTTCTGTTATATCACTAGCAGAATAGTAGGGAGATTTTTACAAGAACAGAGATTAAGAAGAATGCTGTTGAGGGGGAAAAAATGTACCATTAAAGATTCTAGATCCATAATCTAGCCCACACTTGTTGGGGTGAAGGGGTAAGAACATTGGGGGCAGACAGTAAAAAGCCATCTCAATTTTGCTTTTTCTGACTTCACATGCAGTTGAAGCCATAAATAAACTCATAAAATTTTCCATCAGTATAATCTTTCATCAATTTTAAGGCTTCTCTTGGTTTTCAAATATGTTGATCCAGGTTAACAAACATCTCTTAGATTTCTGAAAATTCTCTGAATAAAAAAACTTGGTTATTACAGAACAAAATAAGCAGGTTACTTTGGTCTGAGAAATGTTTTATACTATGAGTTCTCCAAATGGAACAATACAACATTCAGTAAAGTGTATGTTTTGATCTTGGACTTTGGACTAAAGAAGTTATTTTTTTAAAGCAGAGGAAAAAAGACAAAATATAAAATACCTTATACTTTATATTAAAAAACAAATTCCATGGTTATGACAAAATCATAGTAGCATCTATGTGGCCCATTTGGGGCATCATTCTTTCTGCCATTACTGATTGAATGTATCAAATGGGAGATTCCCTTTCCTGTTGTTCCATGCTATTCCTATAATCTTGAGCAAGTTACTTATATGTTTTGGACTTTTGGTGTTCTTTCATTCTCTTTTTTAAAAAGCTCTAAGTTAATCAATGTGTGTTCCACAATTTCCTGAGGTAGATCGCGCATCTATTCAATTTTCCATATACAATACTCAGGAAAACGATATTTGAATGCGAATACCTGGTACAAAATATTCGGTGGTGATTTTACACACACACACACAATTTATATTACATGTTAAAAGTAAAACATACTCATTCTGTATGTTTTAACAATCCCACTACATTAAAGGAAAAAAAAGGAAATAAAATGTAGGCTGAAATCTGAAGAATGGAAGGCTGAATTACCTAGTAAACTATTAGTTAAATTCTCTCTCTTTACAAAAAACAAGTAACAATCTCCGGGCAGTCTAAGTCTATTTATAAAAAAAAGAAAAAAATGTAGAGTTTGTTTGCTCCCACAGGTACTGCTCCATTTCATAGGTTATGAAAACATGACACAGTATATGGAACCCATTCTGAACTAGAAAGTAGTTTTAAAGGCTACCATGTTACCAACCACACAGATAACAGAAACAAATTAGTTGGTTAGGGCTTAAAAAGGACTTCTGTTTGGAAGATACAGTGTGAGAGTTTAAAAACCTATATACTGCATACATATCCTGCCCAGTGTGCCAGAAAAAATATTAACCAACTAATATACAGTAGGGGAAATTCTATGGCTTGCTAGACTAGAAAAATATATAGGTTTCAATGACTTTCTTCCACTATGGCCCAATTTATGTATCTTGACATATCAATGGGTAGTAGGTAGTACAATAAATAAGCTTCATTTTCTTTGCTGAAAAAAACCCCTACCTATTTAAATTGATAAAAACCTCAAAGGGTGTCCATTCATGAAAGTTATCTCCAGTAGTTAAAATGTTATACTGTTTATGCAGAATTCATTTAGAATGCAAGGATATGACTTACAAAAGTCTTTGAATCCTTCACATAAATATGCATGCATGCCATTTATAACAGTAGCCTTGATGAGAACACACTGTAACTGGCTGTGAGAAATGCTTAAGAGGGTTATATTAAAACAGAATATAAAACGGTGGTTAGAAATCACAGAACAGGTGATACCTAATTCTGATAACCTGGTGATTAAAAAGTGTAGACTATGATGTATAGATGGTGGTAATGTTAGTACTTTAGGATATAAACAGAACAATATTTATATGAAATTATAAAGCATTATGCAGGGAATCAAATATAAAATTAAAAGTTAATATCCCTAGGCCAAGTAAATGCATTTTATTGTAATTTATAAACACACAGATTCATATATATAATATGTAGGAAGAACTCAGAGTTGCCTTAATTACCAAAGAACCACCCAAAAGCTTAATATACTACTTCAAACATAACAGTCTTTTGTTGTTGTCTTTAATATCTATCCATCTACACGTATACATATACATTTAATTATATCATTCCCTGAAATTTCAATTCACTTCAAATTGGAGAGAGCGAGATATAATTTTTATAACAAACATTAAATATGAACCACACACAAAATTCTGAGATAGGCTTGCAGAGGATAAAAAGATATAGAAGGCTGATAAAACCTCAGCCTTAAGAAGGTTACAATCATCTTTGGCGAAAAATATTTCCTTTGTCTAGAATTCAACACATAAGGGTGTCATTCAAATTTTTTATCAGTACAGGACAAACAAATGAAACTTTTAAATGTTGTTTCCCTTAAAAACAACAAATAAACATTAAATATATATTTACAAATATATGAATTAGGAAAGGAAATAAACGGATTTTGTGAAAAAATAAGAATGAGGTTAAATATTCCATTTTCATAAAGTGCTGGTAAGGAAGCCAGTGAGCTTCTGCTCACTCCCCAGTGACCTGTTCATTCTGTCCCTATTCCTTACCCTAAAGTTCTGTAAGAGTAAGTGGCAAGTGGGAACATGAGAGAAAGTAGTGTAGCTCCCTTTGAATTGGGCAAAGGCACAGGAAGAGGAAAAGAATGATTAAGAAACCCATAGAACTCCCCTATTAGTTTCAATTGATAGGAGGACCTCTGGTCCTGGGGAACATGACACTGCCCATTCATCCCTACGTTGACAATAGGTGGAGGAGGAAGAACTTGTCTGGAATTACACAGACCTATCTTTCAGAATTAAGTTACTTTCAAATTTATAACATTCTTACCACCATTCATAAAATCACATATTGGACTAGATACTGTGACGGGACCTCCTATTACTAACAAAATACTATTTTTTACATTAAACATAATTTTTATTGCACTGCTGAGAGTGAAGGAGATAAGAGAAATGTCCATAGGAAATCCACAACCCCAAACACACATATGCACAGTACAAACCCTGAGCTGAACTCAAAGCTTTGAGCAACAAACACTGAAATAATAAAAAAAAAAAAAAAAGTCGTGTTGCCTGTATCAGTGTGGGAGCTGTATCTGGGGTTCCTTTATTAAGCAAGGACCCCCTGAAGGGAGTTAGAATGGTCCCAAGTCTTAGTGCCTTCCGGCTGAAGGAAAACACAAATAATTCTTGAAGGAAAGCATTCTTAATTTGGGCCCCCAGATTTCCACAGATTAAAATCAATCAAATACAAATTCTCAGTCAAAAATAAGCATGGCACAAGGAAATAAATCATTAATATAAATCAACAGAAATAACACATGGCAGAATATAAAATATCTGTATATGAAAGAAATGACCAAGCAAAAGAGACTATCAAACAATGACAAGGAAGATTTGGGGGGAAAAAGCAGAACTTCTAAAAATGAAAGATAAAAATATTGGAGTAAAAAAAAAGGGTTAAATTGCAGATTAGTTACAGGTGAAGAGAATTAATAAACTGGAAAACAGACCTTTATTAGGTACCCAGAATGTAGCAGGAAGGAAAAGGAAATAGAAAATATGAAAGAGAGATTAAAAAACATGGAAGAGGGCTTCCCTGGTGGCGCAGTGGTTGAGAATCTGCCTGCCAATGCAGGGGACACGGGTTCGAGCCCTGGTCTGGGAAGATCCCACATGCCGCGGAGCAACTAGGCCCGTGAGCCACAACTACTGAGCCTGCGCGTCTGGAGCCTGCGCGTCTGGAGCCGGTGCTCCACAACAAGAGAGGCCGCGATAGTGAGAGGCCCACGCACCGCGATGAAGGGTGGCCCCCACTTGCCGCAACAAGAGAAAGCCCTCGCACAGAAACGAGGGCCCAATGCAGCCATAAATAAATAAATAAATAAATAATTAAAAAAAAAACATGGAAGAGAGAATGCTAAGTTCTAAAACATACCTATTTGTGGTTCCAAAAAGGTGAAAATAAGAGACAATGGATGAAAACAACATTTACAAGATACTGACTGATAATTTTCTAAAATAATAAATGACAATTCACAGATAGAGGAACTTGCAATGTAGTTGTTTGAACCATATGGAATTGTAGGTCAAAATGTTTTAATATTGTTAATTTCATATGGTTTGGCCTATACCAAGCTAGATAAATACAAAGGAACCAATACCTAAATTCACTGTAGTGAAAATGCAGAACACTGTAGACAAAATATCTTAAAAACAGCCTGAGAAAAAAGAGATATCACTTATAAAGAAATGACAATTAGGCTGACATCAAACATCTCAACAACAAAAATGGAACCCAAATGACAGTGGAATAAAATTTTAATGTACTGAGAGAAAAGAACTGCCAAAGTAGAAATGTTTACCTAACAAATATTCACTCAAGAAAAAAAGGTAAAAAAAAGTTATTTTCATATGCACACAAACTAGAAAGCATTAACTGCCCAGAGCATAAACTAGAGGAACTTTTAAAATTATATACTTCAGAAGGAAGGAATAGACTCCTGTTAACTGCACTTACACTACTTGGTAAGATAGAAATTGTCAGATGGAATTAAAAAATGTAATAATTTGCTATTTAGAGCTCTAAATATAGTTGAAAAATAAAGGGATGGAGAAAGATATAACAGGCAAATATTAAAAAGTTGGAGTAGCTCTTTGATATTAGACCAACTAGACTTTAAGAAAAAAAATGTATTACTAGGGATGGAGAAAGTCAGCAGACTATGCAAAACATTAAATTCTTCAGGAAGATTAAACAATTATAAATTTATATGATCTTTTTTTAAAATTAATTTATTTATTTTTAGCTGCGTTGGCTCTTCATTGCTGCACGCGGGCTTTCTCTAGTTGTGGCGAGCAGGGGCTACTCTTCATTGCAGTGTGCGGGCTTCTTATTGCGGTGGCTTCTCATTGCGGAGCACGGGCTCTAGAGCGCAGGCTCAGTATTTGTGGCACACGGGCTTAGTTGCTCCGCGGCACGTGGGATCTTCCCAGACCAGGGCTCAAACCCATGTCACCTGCATTGGCAGGCGGATTCTTAACCACTGAGACACGATGGTAGTCCTATATGATCTTAATAAATCGTCTCAAAATAAATATAAGGTAAAAATTGACAGAATTATAGGGAGAAACTGACAAATCAAAAATCATAATGGGAGATTTCAAAACACATCACTCTATTATTGACAGATCAAAGAAAAAACACTTCAATAAAAATAAAGTTTGAAAATGACAACTCGAAGCTTGACTTATCAGACTTCAAGAGCAATAATTAGAGAACCCTGTACCCAACAACTAGATAAACACATTCTTCTTGAGCACACATGGAAAAATTATAAAAATTGATGATATACTAAGTCATAAAGTTCAAAGAACTTTAGTTTAGTACCATAAAAACATATTTTCTAGACACAGTAGAATTAAATGAGATGGTAAGAGCAGAAGAATCAACCAGATTAGCTATTTTAAAATACATAACTCATGGGTCAATGAAGAAATCACAATGGAAATTAAGATAATTAGGATTAAAAGATAATGAAAATAATATATAATAATTGTGTAAGATTCAAAACAATAGTTAGAACTTTACCATATTAATGCTTATATTAGAAAATTAAAAAGGTGACTATTTAACTCATTAGGTTTCAGCCTAAGAATTTGCAAGGGCAGGGGAGGGGAGGGATGAGTTGAACAAAACCCAAAGAAAGCAAAATAAAGGATAATAAAGACCAGAAATTAATGAACTAGGACACAGAGAATCAAAAAACCCAAAAGTTGACTCTCTCAAAACATAATAAAGAGATTGAGAAACTTGGCCAAGGTTACATGGCTAATAAATAGAGGAGCCAGGATTTAAATCTAGGCAGTCTGTTTCCATAGTCCAGGTTCTTAACTACTATGCTCTACTACCCCCAAAAGTGCTAAGTATAAAAGAAAAGATTGCTATATTTGACTACATTAATCTTAATGACCTCCATGCATCATAAATACCATAAGGCAAGATATATGCAACACATTTAACTGAGAAAAGATCAGTATTCATAATATATAAAAACACCTTGAAATCAATAAGAAAAAGACAACAACCCAACAGACCAATGGGTAAAAGACATGAACAAGCATTTCCCAAAAGAGAAAACATGAATAGCCAATAATCATATGAGAAGATGCTCAACCTCGTTAGTAATCCAGGAAATATAAAATAAAAATACAATGTGATGATACTTTATGTGAATTAGACTGACAAAAATTAAAAAGTCTGATAACACCAAATGTTGGCAAAGATGTAGAGCTATGAGAATTCTTATATACTGCTGGGGGAGGTAAACTGGTACAACTCTCTGGAGAAACAACTGGGCACTATCTTGTGTGAACCTTCATATATCCCATGACTCAGTAATTCCACTCCTAGATATGTATACTAGAGAAAATCTTGAACTTGTATACTCTGAAACATACACAGGATGTTAATAACAACAAAAAACTGGAAAAACCCTGTGTTCATCAACAGAAAAATGGAATAATAACTTGTGGTATGTTCAAAATGGAATACTATGTAGCAATGAAAAATAAGTTTAACTATAACCACACACAACAAGGATGATGCTTTGAAACATAATACTGAGTGGAAAATGGAATTTACAGTATGATTCTATTTTATAAAGTTCAAAAACAGGCCAGACTGATTATATCATTTAGGTAAGCAGGTAGGCAGGCAAACAGATTATAAAAGAGTAGAACAACAAAGTATATGTTTGCATATACTAAATCTTGACTAAATCTCATGTTTGTCTTTCTATTTTTCATCTGTTATTCAAGTATCAGTTTAACAGAGATAAGAAAACCAATGCCTGTCTTACCTGCAGAAACACTGAGGGAGTTCTCCTTGGCCATATAAAGGAAACAAAAATGGAGTGTTGCCATACCGCCCAAGACAGTGAAGAAAGTTTTTGGTAGCTCTGAGACCATCTATAGTACTGCTGGCTGTCTCTGATGTCATTGCAATTGAATGTAGGACAAAATATTGGAGGTTGGGGGTCAATTTCTGAGTTTTTAAATATTCATAAAATGTAATTTCCTCATAGGCTATGAAAAGAAAGATGAAAATTTATCAATTAAAATCAAAACCAAACTTCCATTTAAAACCACTGCACAAAAATTAGATCAGGTCTGTTTAAAACACTTGGCAAAGGACACAGGTGGTAATATTATTACATTTTAGACAGAGACCATTGATTGTGGGGGGACAAAAAAAAAAAAACTAGAAACAATCTCACTATCCTAATTGGACTGATGATACAATTTTTAAGCTTTAAATGATGATTCTTTGTTTAGTATTTTATGGATTTAAAAAATTAGAAAATTATTAAATAATTCATTAATCATCACAACAGGTTTCCACAGTTGGCAATAATCTTACTTTATTATCATTAAAACTGCAGAATAATGCCAATAATTATACTTTGAAATATTAAATATGACAAATGGCAATTTTTTTGGTGAAAACGATAGAGTAATACTTGATTTTTTTGAATTGCTATTTCTTCCTAAAACTACGAACAATGAACTATGACTAAAACGTAATGAAAATAATTTCTGTATGGCTAGTGGAATCAGTCTTACTGCCTTATAATCACACCTCAAAACATAAGGATCTCCTAAATACTATTTCTTTAAGCCAAGAACAGAAAAAATGTAATTGGACTGTTAGTGGTAGACAAAAACTTTATAGAAATAATATAAACAAAAATTATAAAAATTTCCTAAGAGAATATAAGTTTATACTACTGTGGAGAACAATCTGGCAGTATCTAATGGACTTGAAGCTTTAAGAACAAGCGCTAGACTTTTAATATTCCATCTAATATAAAAACAAACTGCTGTATTTCTCATTGTAACTTTATAAGTGAATTGTCAGTATATTCCTATTTTGGATAACTCTTCCAGCTCAATGCACTTTAAGTGTAAAGCTCTGATATTAGAGTGGTGTATTCAACTTTCAACAAACTCTGAAGTAACTGGTCCCAGATCACACAGTGAGATGGGTCAAAGCCAAGATTAGAAACCATCCATGTCTTTGCCTAATCCAGGGGTTTCTCACCCCCATACTATCTAGCTTGTTTTTAATCAATCAAACTAAATAATTCAACATTCCAAGCAAAAGTGATCCTGGAAAAATGAAAAAACATACAGATTTTTTAATGACTGATAAAAAAATTAATGGATGGGCGTGCGGGAGAGTAACATATACGCACTGCTATATGTAAAATAGATAAACAACAAAGACCTACTGTATAGCACAGGGAAATATATTCAATATCTTGCAATAAACTATAACAGAAAAGAATATGAAAAAGAATATATATATATAATATAAATATAACTGAATCACTTTGCTGTACTCCTGAAACTAACATAACATTGTAAATTAACTATACTTCAATTTTAAAAAATGATTAAAAAATTAGGGCTTCCCTGGTGGCGCAGTGGTTGGGAGTCTGCCTGCTAATGCAGGGGACACGGGTTCGAGCCCTGGTCTGGGAAGATCCCACATGCCACGGAGCGGCTGGGCCCGTGAGCCACAACTACTGAGCCTGCGTGTCTGGAGCCTGTGCCCCGCAACAGGAGGGGCTGCGATAGTGAAAGGCCCGCGCACCGCGATGAAGAGCGGTCCCCGCACCGCAATGAAGAGTGGCCCCCACTTGCCGCAACTGGAGAAAGCCCTCGCACGAACCGAAGACCCAACACAGCCAAAAATAAATAAATAAATAAATAAATAAAGTAGCTATAAAATTAAAAAAAAAAGAGAGCCTAAAAGCCTCCAACATTAGGAATTTGAGGCTATCAATATAAGGGCAGGAAATCTCTGGTTCATGACCCTTAGGCTAATTTCATCCAGCTCTGGACACTTTAAAAAAAAAAAAAAAAAATTAATGGATAATGAAAAGGGAGTATCATCTATGAAGAACCAGTTGACAGCAGTGTTTAATTAACAAGAATAAAAATGAACACCCAGCACAGAATTGCTGTCATGATTAAAATGTTCTACAGCTGCACTGTAGCCATAGTAGCCACTAGCCACATGTGGCCACTGAGCACTTGAAGTGTGGCTAGTGAGACTGAGGAACAAATTTTGAATTTTATTTTATTTTAATTAATTTAAATTTAAATATCTACATTTTGCTAGAGGCTAACCTATTGGACAGTGCAAAGTAAAAATATTTTAAAAGCATAGCGAGTGGCTCACTAAATCAGAGCAAGCATATTAAAATAATAAGAAATCTCAAATAATGTAAGAAAACAAATTTAATGAAAAACAATACCTTTATATTCATCAGGATGTTCCTCATACTCCATACAAAATGTGAGAAACTTCATTAGCATTCGCTTTTCTACCATAGTAAGTTGTTTGCTATTAAAGACATCTGCTCTGGAGCAAGGAACCTGAAAAACATGATTTTAAAAGTTAAGAAACTGCTTCCTAGTGATACAAGTATTCCAAATGACATCTTCTTTCCCTTTAAGTATAACAATATTATTATTTCCTTTCTAATCAGGCTGTTTCATGTTACTTTCCATCAGTTCTTATGGCATCTCTGTTGACTTCAGAGCTAATTAACTTGTGAGCTCTCTTACTTAATCCTGCCAAGTTGCTCTTTATGCCATTAAAAGGTCACAAGCATGTCACCCTTAACTGGGAACAAATGACAGCTCAAATCTAGCAACGCTGTCTGAAATTAACACTTTCTCAACACCAACATCAAGCTGCAGAATAAATCATGAGAAAATTAACATTACACATTTTAATTGACAATCTCTTACTATTTACAGTTGTTAATCACCATGCAGGATTGGATTATGCTGCTTTACCAGGAAAATAACAATCTTATTTGCTTATCCTTCTCAAATAAAACACAGTAACTCAAAATCATACTCAGTTACAATACTTGCTCAGCACAGTACCTGTTCCACTCTTCCTTCTCGAAATGCAAGAATCCTGGTAATATTTTTGAACTCTGCATATCGACTAACATTAGATTTGATTAGAAGATCAATTAGCAATCCTCGAGAATACAACAGCTGTACAAAGAAAATATTTTAGAGAATGAAATAAAAGGTGAAATAGTGGGAAAACTGATAAACACTAAATAAAGATATATAATTTTGTTATATTTTAAATTATTTGTAAAAAGCATTATACCTATTAATATTATAACAAATAACACAATTTATTATAGGTTCACCACTGATTATCTGAAATTCAAAATTCAAAAAATTCTGGAATCCAAAGTTTTTTCATAACTGACCCAAACTGATACAAGACTCTTCCATCCACTTGTCCCACTTAATGTGAATATTCATACATCTCACTGCAGAAATATTAATGTTTAATTATAGAGTGACTCTTCAGACCCTGCTAAGAATGTTACATCATATATAAAATATCAGCCAGCATATATACTGTATTACTTTTTAAATATATTTTTTTTAATTCAAATAACAACACAACAGGCCCCAAGGGTTTTGGATAAAAGACTATAGCTGTACATAAGGCCAGGTGGTTATTAAGAAGAAACCAGCCTGCTGGACCTCCTCATAAACTAAAAAAGAAAAAGACTGGCTACGCATGTCCACCCAAAAAGTCAAATTATACGGTCTCTGTAATCCTAGCAGTCTAGATTTATATGATACGTCGTTCTCAAGAAGTGAGGATGATGGTTATTGCTAGAATGCATGTGAGACTGATTTAATCTTTCAATATATCTCATAACCAACTTCAGAGAGAGAAAAACAATTTCAACAGTATTATCTAGCATGTTTTGAATTTAACCAAATGGATAAATGCAACAGATTTCACTACTTCCTAAACTGAGATATCTTTATCTATAACTCGACAAATATTAAAAATGTAAATATTACATCTGAAATAAGGGGGGAAAAGAAAAAAAAACAGCTTAACTACAAAAAAAAGGAAATTTAAATAATCAATCAAAACCATTAGTTTGGGGGGGGGACCTTCAAGATGGCAGAGGAGTAAGACGTGGAGATCACCTTCCTCCCCACAAATACATCAGAAATACATCTACATGTGGAACAGCTCCTACAGAACACCTCTGAACGCTGGCAGAAGACCTCAGATCTCCCAAAAGGCAAGAAACTCCCCACGTACCTGGGTAGGGCAAAAGAAAAAAGAAAAAACAGACACAAAAGAATAGGGACGAGACCTGCACCTCTGGGAGGAAGCTGTGAAGGAGGAAAAGCTCCCACACACTAGGAAGCCCCTTCACTGGTGGAGATGGGGGGTGGGTGGGGGGGGAAGTTTCAGAGCCACAGAGGAGAGCGCAGCAACAGGGGTGCAGAGGGCAAAGCGGAGAGATTCCCACACAGAGGATCGGTGTCGACCAGCACTCACCAGCCTGAGAGGCTTTTCTGCTCACCTGCCAGGGCGGGTGGTGAGTGGGAGCTGAGGCTCGGGCTCAGGGAGAGGACTGGGGTTGGTTGCATGAACACAGCCTGAAGGGGGCTACTGTGCCACAGTTAGCCGGGAGGGAGTCCAGGAAAAACTCTGGACCTGCCTAAGAGGCAAGAGACCATTGTTTCGGGGAGCGCGAGGAGAGGGGTTTCCTTCCCTGTCTGCCCACAGAAAGCAGAACACCGCTTAAATGAGCTCCAGAGATGGGCATGAGCTGCAGCTACCAGCTCAGACACAAGAGATGAACACGAAATGCTAACACTACTGCTGCAGCCACCAAGAATCCTGTGTGCAAGCACAGGTCACTATCCACACGCCGCCATCCCCCCCACCCCAGCAAGCCTGTGCGGTCCGCCACTGCCAGGGTCCCATGATCCAGGGACAACCTCCCCGGGAGAACACACGGCACACCTCAGGCTGTTGCAACCTCACTCTGGCCTCTGCTGCAGCAGGCTCGTCCTGCATTCCAATTATAACTACCTTACCCCTCCCTCCCTCCTGCATGAGTGAGCCAGAGGTCCCTAATCAGCCAATGCTTTAACCATGTCCTGTCTGGGTGGGAAGAGAAGCCTGAGGGCAAACTACAGGAAGAGGTGAGGCCAAAACCAAAGGTGAACCACAGGAGCTGTACAAACAAAGAAGAGAAAGAGAATTTTCTCCTTGCAGACTCAGGAGCAGCAGATTAAATCCCCACAATCAACTTGAGGTACCCTGCATCTGTGGAATACCTGAATAGACAAGGAATCAACCCAAATCTGAGATGGTGGACTTTGGGAGAACTGCAGACTTGGGATTTGCTGTCTGCAATTGACTTGTTTCTGATTTTTATGTTTACCTTAGTATAGGTTTTAGTGCTTGCTATCATTCGTGGATTTGTTTATTGGTTTGGTTGCTCTCTTCTTTTTTCTTATTATTTTAAATATTTTTTTAAATTTTAATAATTCTTTTATTTTAATAATTTTATTTTATTAATTTTTTTCTTTCTTTTTTCCTCTCTTTTCTACTGAGCTGTGTGGCTGACAGGGTCTTGGTGCTCTGGCCTGGTGTCAGGTCTGAGCCTCTGAGGTGGGAGAGTCGAGTTCAGGACACTGGACTACCAGAAACCTCTAGGCTCCATGTAATATCAATCTGCAAGAGCTCTCCCAGAGATCTCCATCTCAATGCTAAGACCCAGCTCCACACAATGACCAGAAAGCTCCAGTGCTGGACACCACATGCCAAACAACTAGGCAGATATGAACACAACACCACGCATTAGCAGAGAGGCTGCCTAAAATCATACTAAGTTCAAAGACACCCCGAAACACACCACTGCATGCAGCCCTTCCCAGCAGAAAGACTAGATCCAGCCCCCACCCATCAGAACACAGGCACCAGTCTCCTCCACCAGGAAGCCTACACAAGCCACTGAACCAACCTTACCCACTGGGGGCAGACACCAAAAAAAACCAGGAACTACAAACCTGCAGCCTACAAAAAGGAGACCCGAAACACAGTAAGTTAAGCAATATGGAAAGACAGAGAAATATGCAGCAAATGAAGGAGCAAGGTAAAAACCCACCAGACCAAACAAATGAAGAGGAAATAGGCAGTCTACCTGAAAAAGAATTCAGAATAATGATAGTAAAGATGATCCAAAATCTTGGAAATAGAATGGAAAAAATACAAGAAATGTTTAACAAGGTACTAGAAGAACTAAAGAGCAAACGAACAATGATGAACAACACAATAAATGAAATTAAAACTTCTCTAGAAAGAATCAATAGCAGAATAACTGACAGAGAAAAACAGATAAGTTACCTGGAAGATAAACTAGTGGAAACAACTACCACAGAGCAGAATAAAGAAAAAAGAATGAAAAGAATTGAGGACAGTCTCAGAGACCTCTGGGACAACATTAAATGCACCAACATTAGATTATAGGGTTCTCAGAAGAAGAAGAGAAAAAGAAAGGGACTGAGAAAATATTTGAAGAGATTATAGTTGAAAACTTACCTAATATGGGAAAGGAAATAGTCAATCAAGTCCAGGAAGCACAGAGAGTCCCATACAGGATAAATCCAAGGAGAAATATGCCAAGACACATATTAATCAAACTATTAAAAATTAAATACAGGGCTTCCCTGGTGGTGCAGCGGTTGAGAGTCCACCTGCCAATGCAGGGGACACGGGTTCGAGCCCTGGTCTGGGAAGATCCCACATGCTGCGGAGCAACTGGGCCCATGAGCCACAGCTACTGAGCCTGCGCGTCTGGAGCCCATGCTCCGCAACAAGAGAGGCCGTGATAGTGAGAGGCCCGTGCACCACGATGAAGAGTGGCTCCCGCTCGCGGCAACTAAAGAAAGCCCTCACACAGAAACAAAGACCCAACACAGCCAAAAATAAATAAATAAAATTAAAAAATAAACATGGCAATAAACAATACGTAAGTAAGTAGTCAAGCACATCCAGGCCAATATTAAAAAAAAAAATTAAATACAAAGAAAACATATTAAAAGCAAAAAGGCAAAAGCAACAAATACCATACAAGGGAATCCCCATAAGGTTAACAGCTGATCTTTCAGCAGACACTCTGCAAGCCAGAAGGGAGTGGCAGGACATATTTAAAGTGATGAAAGGGAGAAACCTACAACCAAGATTACTCTACCCAGCAAAGATCTCATTCAGATTCAACAGAGAAATTAAAAGCTTTACAGACAAGCAAAAGCTAAGAGAATTCAGCACCACCAAACCAGCTGTACAACAAATGCTAAAGGAACTTCTCTAGGCAGGAAACACAAGAGAAGGCAAAGACCTACAAAAACAAACCCAAAACAATTAAGAAAATGGTAATAGGAACATACATATTGATAACTACCTTAAATGTAAATGGATTAAATGCTCCAAACAAAAGACACAGACTGGCTGAATGGATACAAAAACAAGACCCATATATATGCTGGCTACAAGAGACACACTTCAGACATAGGGACACATACAGGCTGAAAGTGAGGGGATGGAAAAATATATTCCATGCAAATGGAAATCAAAAGAAACCTGGAGTAGCAATTCTCATATCACACAAAATAGACTTTAAAATAAAGACTATTACAAGAGCCAAAGAAGGACACTACAGAATGATCAAGGGATCAATCCAAGAAGAAGATATAACAATTGTAAATATTTCTGCACCCAACATAGGAGCACCTCAATAAATAAGGCAAATGCTAACGGGCATAAAAGGGGAAATCAACAGTAACCCAAATAGTAGGGGACTTTGACATCCCACTTTCACCAATGGACAGATCAACCAAAATGAAAAATAAGGAAACGCAAGCTTTAAATGATACATTAGACAAGATGGACTTAATTTATATTTATAGAATATTCCATCAAAAAACAACAGAATACACCTTCTTCTCAAGTGCTCATGGAACATTCTCGAGGATAGATCATATCTTGGATCACATATGAACCCTTGATAAATTTAAGATAATTGAAATTGTATCAAGTATCCTTTGCGACGACAATCCTATGAGACTAGATATCAATTACAGGAAAAAACTTTGAAAAATACAAACACATGGAGGCTGAACAATACACTACTAAATAACCCAGAAATCACTGAAGAAATAAAAAAATACCTAGACACAAATGACAATGAAAACACGATGACCCAAAACCTATGGGAGGCAGCAAAAGCAGTTCTAAGAGGGAAGTTTATAGCAATACAATCCTACCTCAAGAAACAAGAAACATCTCAAATAAACAACCAAACCTTACACCTAAAGCAATTAGAGAAAGAAGAACAAAAAATCCCCAAAGTTAGCAGAAGGAAAGAAATCATAAAGATCAGATCAGAAATAAATGAAAAAGAAATGAAGGAAACAATAACAAAGATCAATAAAACTAAAAGCTGGTACTTTAAGAAGATAAACAAAATTGATAAACCAAAAGCCAGAGTCATCAAGAGCAAACATAGAAGACACAAATCAACAGAATTAGAAATGAAAAAGGAGAAGTAACAACTGACACTGCTGAAATACAAAGAATCATGAGGGATTACTACAAGCAACTATATGCCAATAAAATGGACAACCTGGAAGAAATGGACAAATTCTTAGAAAAGTACAACCTTCCGAGACTGAACCAGGAAGAAATAGAAAATATAAACAGACCAATCACAAGCACTGAAATTGAAACTGTGATTAAAAATCTTCCAACAAACCAAAGCCCAGGACGAGTTGGCTTCACAGGCGAATTCTATCAAACATTTACAGAAGAGCTAACACCTATCCTTCTCAAACTCTTCCAAAATATAGCAGAGGGAGGAACACTTCCAAACTCATTCTACAAGGCCATCATCACTCAGACAACAAAACCAGACAAAGATTTCACAATAAAAGAAAACTACAGACCAAAATCACTGATGAACATAGATGCAAAAATCCTCTACAAAACACTAGCACACAGAATCCAACAGCACATTAAAAGGATCATACACCATCATAAAGTGGGGTTTATCCCAAGAATGCAAGGATTCTTCAATATATGCAAATCAATCAACATGATACACCATATTAACAAATTGATGGAGAAAAACCATGATCATCTCAATAGATGCAGAAAAAGCTTTCAACAAAATTCAACACCGATTTATGATAAAAACTCTCCAGAAATTAGGCATAGAGGGAACTTACCTCAACACATTAAAGGCCATATATGACAAACTCACAGCCCACATCATCCTCAATGGTGAAAAATTGAAATCATTTCCACTAAGACCAGGAACAAGACAAGGTTGCCCGCTCTCACCACTATTATTCAACATAGTTTTGGAACTTTTAGCCACAGCAATCAGAGAAGAAAAAGAAAAAAAAGGAATCCAAATTGGAAAAGAAGAAGTAAAGCTGTCACTGTTTGTCAATGACATGATACTATACAAAGACAATCCTAAAGATGCTACCAGAAAACTACTAGAGCTAATCAATGAATTTGGTAAAGTAGCAGGATACAAAATTAATGCACAGAAATATCTTGCATTCCGATACACTAATGATAAAAAACGTGAAAGAGAAATTAAGAAAACACTCCCATTTACCATTGCAACAAAAGAATAAAATACCTAGAAAGAAACCTCCGCAAGGAGACAAAAGACCTTTATGGAGAAAACTATAAGACACTGATTAAAGAAATTAAAGATGATACAAACAGATGGAGAGATATACCATGTTCTTGGACTGGAAGAATCAACATTGTGAAAATGACTATACTACCCAAAGCAATCTACAGATTCAATGCAATCCCCATCAAACTACCAATGGCATTTTTCACAGAACTAGAACAAAAAATTCCACAATTTGTATGGAAACACAAAAGACCCCTAATAGCCAAAGCAATCTTGAGAAAGAAAAATGGAGCTGGAGGAATAGGCTCCTGGACTTCAGACTATACTACAAAGCTACAGTCATCAAGACAGTATGGTACTGGCAAAAACAGAAATATAAATCAATGGAACAGGATAGAAAGCCCAGAGATAATCCCACACACCTATGGTCAACTTACCTTTGATAAAGGAGGCAAGAATATATAATGGAGAAAAGATAGCCTCTGCAATAAGTGGTGCTGGGAAAACTGGAAAACTACATGTAAAAGAATGAAATTAGAACACTTCCTAACACCATACACAAAAATAAACTCAAAATGGATTACAGACCTAAATGTAAGGCCAGACAGTATAAAACTCTTAGAGGAAAACTTAGGCAGAACACTCTTTGACATTAATCACAGCAAGATCCTTTTTGACCTGCCTCCTAGAGAAATAGAAATAAAAACAAAAACAAACAAATGGGACCTAATGAAACTTAAAAGCTTTTGCACAGCAAAGGAAACCATAAACAAGACCAAAAGACAACCCTCAGAATGGGAGAAAATATTTGCAAACGAAGTAACTGACAAAGGATTAAACCCCAAAGTATATAAGCAGCTCATGCAGCTCAATATCAAAAAAACAAACAGCTCAATCCAAAAATGGGCAGAAGATCTAAATAGACAATTCTCCACAGAAGATATACAGATTGCCAACAAACACGTGAAGGGTGCTCAACATCACTGATCATTAGAGAAATGCTAATCAAAACTACAATGAGGTATCATCTCACACTGGTCAGAATGGCCATCATCAAAAAATCTACAAAGAATAAATGCTGGAGAGGGTGTGGAGAAAAGGGAACCCTCTTGCACTGTTGGTGGGAATGTAAATTGATACAGCCACTATGGAGAACAGTATGGAGGTTCCTTAAAAAACTAAAAATAGAACTACTATATGACCCAGCAATCCCACTACTGGGTATATACACTAAGAAAATCATAATGCAAAAAGACTCATGTACCACAATGTTCATTGCAGCACTATTTACGATAGCTAGGACATGGAAGCAACCTAAGTGTCCATCATCAGATGAATGGATAAAGAAGATGTGGCACATATATACAATGGAATATTACTCAGCCATAAAAAGAAAGAAATTGAGTTATTTGTAGTGAGGTGGATGGACCTAGAGTCTGTCCTACAGAGTGATGTAAGTCAGAAAGAGGAAAATAAATATTGTATGCTCACACATATATATGGAATGTAAAAAAAGAAAAAAAAGAAAAACAGTGGTTCTGATGAACCTAGGGGCAGGACAGGAATAAATATGCAGACATAGAAAATGGACTTGAGGACACAGGGAGGGGAAAGGGTAAGCTCGGACAAAGTGACAGAGTAGCAATGACATATATACACTACCAAATGTAAAATAGATAGCTAGTGGGAAGCAGCTACATAGCACAGGGAGATCAGCTCAGTGCTTTGTGACCACCTAGAGGGGTGGGATAGGGAGGGTGGGAGGGAGATACAAGAGGGAGGGTATATGCGGATATATGTATACATATAGCTGATTCACTTTGTTATACAGCAGAAACTAACACAACATTGTAAAGCAATTATACTCCAATAAAGATGTTAAAAAAAAAAAAAAACCTATACACAGTATAACCAGCCAAACAAAAACCAAACCAAACCAAAACAAAAAAAACATTATTCTGAGTATGCAAGAGGTTCAGTACAGACGTTCTGTAAATCAGTATCAGTTAGGTATATTTTTTTAAACTATTATATCAGTCTAACATTGTGCAGAAGAAACAAAATTGACACTGCTTTTTTTAAAAATCAATTACCCTGACTAAATATGGCATGTTACTTCATTACCTTCAGCCTAATACACTACACAACTGATATAGCTCATGCTTTTAAGAATATATTGCCAAGTATTAATTCTATAATTATAATAAAAAAGTTACTTCAAATACCTTATTTGTTTAAAAACACAAATACTCAAGATTCAATGATCCCTCAGTATCATAATAATTTCACAAATATTAATATATCAAACACAGAATGTATTTTAAGATCTAATAAACCTTAAGATTTAATGCCAGCTTTAAAAATAAAGCATTTAATATACCACTGAAGAGTGAAAACACATTTCAATAAAAACTACATAACCTTTTGTCTGAAGCTTAGAAATAATGAGTATGTACCATATTTAAACCTAAGCTTCTTTTCCATCATTATGTAAGTGACCTACCATAGCAATTTCACAGTGGTGAGAGGCTAAAGAATACTTCAGTTTGATTATAATAATGGCAACTAAATTAAATAATTAACAACTCTTGCTTTACTTGGCATGTTGGTTTCATAATTATTAAGGGTATGGACTTTCTTAGAAATGAGTTTTATTTGTAAGAACTTCATCTTTGATCATCTTCTCTATAAGTCTAAGCAGTATAGTACTATATTTTAGTTAACTAACCTACCCTGAGCTATAAGATTTCTTTTTAAAAGGCTGTATACAGGGATGAGTTTTGTAAACTGTAAAGCACCACAATACTTGCCAGTTTTATCATGATGACTCTGAAATGGAATGCATGTAGAAATGTCAAATAGTTTGGCGATATCAAATTGGACTTTAGGAAAGAGGTAGGGCTTCAGATAGATATTTGTCAATCACCCTACACTCAGATGTAATAACTGCAATTATTACAACAGATGGGCTTTCCCAGGAATAACTGATTGACCCAATATCATGGAATATACTGCTTTCCACACAGTAAGTACTCAATAAATGTTCATTAAATGACTGACTTTTTAAAAATGATAATAAACCTCTTGTATTGCTATGGTTATACATTCTTTAGCTACCCCTGCTTTTGTAGGATGAGTACAGTAAATCATTATTAGCTATTTTTTAAACATGTGAACCCATGAAAACTATGCAGGACAAAATACAACTGCCTTAACTCCTCTAGACGTGTTTGTTTTTAATTTACCCTAAGAGAACCACTATTATTAACTGTTCAAACTCGTGAAAATACCCAGAAATCTCCTTCAGAGTCTCCTCAAATATCTCAGCATCTAATTAAACTATCTCCCCCTGCACCACAACCAGCACGCATTTTCTTATACAAGTGAATCATTTCCTACAATAATTCCAAAAATTCTAACAGCACTTCTTCTACCATTCCCCTTTGCAAGATTTATACTATATTTCAGCTAACATAAAGGTTAGAGACTTTTATGAAGTAGTCTTGATTCTTAACCACCATTTATATCACCGTTTCTTTCAGTTAAGCATTCCAAATTCCAAGTAACTAATTCAAAATGAAAATTTCAGAACAAAACCTATTTGTTACTTGACTACTTCAGTGTTTTGGCTTGTTTATTGTTTTTTTGTTTTTTTAAATTCTTTCCTGCTCATGAGAATAGGAAGACTATTAGTGAGCTATGATTAAACTTCCACCCAGAAATTAATAGCCAAGGTAACATGTAAAGAATGCTAGATTTCAAAGGATGGCAGGATCAAAGTAGGTGGAATAGACAGTACAGAAATATGAGGTAGGACCAAGGCAGTAGCCAACTCAGACCAAGGCAGAATCAGGCACAGAGAGCTAGCTCAGAAAGAAACTATGAGTAGTAAAAAGATATTCATATTTTCAGGCATCAGGTTCAAAGAGATCAGCAGTATGAGGATGTGTGATTGGATCAGCAAAATGTGAGGAGAATTAGTCCCTCTCTTTATAACCTGGAACTTCAGGAGAGCACATTAAATAGAAAAGCCTAGGTTTGAGGCAAGTCTGATGTTATTTACCACCCTCTCCTACTTCTTTTCAATTTCTTGTTTGCCCTCAACTTACAGTATTTGGTCTCTGCTTCTTTCTACTTTCACCCAGCCCTATATTGTAACCCTTTAAGGCCATTACCTTTTATGTTACTGGTTTTCTATTCTTTTGCACTAAATTAGCCTTGTTTCCTATAAACCCAGTACAACACTATACCCTCCTAAGACTCAGGGACCTCTTCTGAAGTCATACTGACCTAACATCAGAGGTAAGGATAGAAAAATAACTGAGGTAAATAGCATTCTTCCCAACCTCCCTGCCCCCACTACTATTAAATTATCCTCCAAAGTGCTCACACCTGAACCGATAATTTTCAAAAATGCATTGTTTTTTTCAAAATGTTCATCATCATACAGATGTTAAAATAGTTACTATATAAATAAGGGCTAAACAAAAGTTCATTTAATAGATTGACTATAAATAACATGGATCTGTAATTAGGTTCATTAGACTTTTTTCTTGGTAGAATTCATAGTGCCCATGCAGTAGGAGAATATTAGGGTGGAATACGTATTCCAATACAGAAGTATCCTTGATATAGTACTGAGCATTCTTAATGTGTTTTAAACTATGTTCAAAGAATATTTTAATGGAACTATAAACTTCAGATACTATCTCTTTATAAAGTAAATGTCCTACATTTCAGAGAATAAAATTATTAAAATTGGGTTTATGGACCCGGATGCTATTTTCAATCAATTAAAATTTAGTATTGTTCTATGAAAAGATGGGTAAAACTGGTACTTACCTTTGATACCAAATCAATATTAAATCTCCTGCCTTCTTTAATAATTTGCGAGTAAGTAATCCTATTTTTCTTTGGTTGCTCTGCGGTGTTTTCGGCCATAGGCACATTTTCACTTGTTTCCTTTTCTGAAGTTGAGGGCACACAAGTTTTATCACAATGGTTTTCTTTCTCTCCTGTCGCTTCAAAATCATTCACTTCTAGGGCACTCTCTGGATCACTGCTTGGAGTTTGTTCTGTGGGTATTTCACAGCTTGCAGTACTTAATGACTGATCTTCTGTAGGCAGGCAGGCAGAATCTGCAGCTTCTGTGGAGTTCGCAGATGTCACAGAAGCGTGATTTTTCTGCAGTGCACCAGCTTCTTCGACATCTTCATGCAAATCCTGACTAATGAGAAATTATAATAATAATCCACACCAGGCTTTTGATAATTATACTTGGCTACCTTTTTGTATTATTTTAACTTTCAATGGCAATTTTAATTTCTTTACCTCATTTATCTTGGATGTTTTGCTTTATGGGACACACACATTAAACATTCATCTGTTAAGGTTTCAATACAGTACGAAACATACTTAAGATTTGAAAAGTATACATAAAGATTTCAGGGTTTAGCAGGCCATGCCATGTGTGTGTGTGTGTGTGTATTTTTTTTTTTTTTTGGTGAAAAGCAGATTCTTATCTTTTTATTTAATTTTTATTTTATAGTGGGGTATAGTTGATTTACAATATTGCATTAGTTTCAGGTGTACAGCAAAGTGATTCAGTTATACATATACATATATCCATTCTTTTTCAGATTTTTTTCCCATATAGATTATTACAGAATATTGAGTTCCCTGTGCTATACAGTAGGTCCTTGTGGATTACCTATTTTATATATAGTAGTGTGTATATGATAATCACATGTATATTTTTGAGAATTTAAGGCAGACAGGGGAATTGCATTTTACAAACAAATCAACACAGTGCTTACAAGTACATCCTTCAGAATAAACAGATCGAGGTTCAAAGCCTCACCCTAGGACTAGATAATTCTGTGAATGTAGACAAGTTGTTTATCCTCTCTGACCTAAATTATCCATCTATAACATAGGGATAATACCACCTACCTCACAAGGTTGTTTTGGAGATTAAATGAAGTATCACATGCAAAGAACCTGACACAGTGCCTGGCACACAGTAAATGCTCAACAGTGGTAATTACTGTTGAGCAAAGATTATTATTCAAAGATTATTATTGTGGTGTGACAGAGCTAGAAAAAAACTGCTGTGAAAGCGTAAGTTGGCTTATCACAATGTGGTATTGAACAGGATCTTTCTGAATTCTTTCCTGCTGTATTTTGTTTTATTGTTAGTGTCTATTACTTTACTGGAAGTGCCACTTCCAAAGTTACTACTAGAGTTAACATTCTCAGTCCATTATTGCCTTGATTGACACAACAGGCTTCCATTCGGTGTGCCTGCATCATGTGTCTCTCCATGATGTTTTATCCTCCACAGAACCTACGTTTTCACTGAGTTGCCCTACTGCTCAACACTAAAAATGCCTTGTACATGACAGGCTGTGGGAAGTGAACATCTAATTGACTGCTCAAGAACTAACAGCAGTTCTTTCTCATATCAAATCTCAACCCTACCCCGCAAAATCTTCCTCTTCCAGTCTCTAAACCAAATCACCTTCTTTATCAACTATCTTCTTTGTCTCATCTCTCCTACTTTCTGAAATGGCATCTCTAATTCCTAATTTATCAACCAAAATCTCCATGATTTGGCCCATGTTAATTGCTTCTTCTGGGCTATTCTTCACACTTCCTGTAATATCACAATTCCCCCATGCCCAAACATAATCACATACTTCACCAATCGACACATTTTAAGAAAAAGTTAAAATTTCACTTCCAAGAAGTCTTCCTTAACCCAACCACGCTCATCATTCTGTTACTCCATGCCCCATAGTACACACATGCAGTTTAGCTTGCATTTATTTATCAGTTCCTTTTTAATAGCCTTTTGGCTGTCCCATATACACTTTACCTTCAACTAGACTTTAATTTCCTTGAGGGAAGACCCTAACATCTTCTACTGAGTGCCCCTCACAACACTTACTGCACTGCTCTATAGACGTGGTATTTAATAAACACGTGATGAATAAATGGTTTATACATGCAAAAGATGGAAGTATAAATATATATTTATATAAAAATTTATAAATACATATTTATAAATATATATATTTAAATATGAAACAAACATTTGTATTATAGAAAACACAAAAAACTAGGCCAGGAAAAAACAATAAACTTTACATTCAAAAGTTTGGGGGAGTAGCTTCAAGATGGCAGAAGAGTAAGACGCGGAGATCACCTTCTTCCCCACAAATACATCAGAAATACATCTACATGTGGAACAACTCCTACAGAACACCTACTGAACGCTGGCAGAAGACCTCAGACCTCCCAAAAGGCAAGAAACTCCCCATGTTCATGGGTAGGGCAAAAGAAAAAAGAAGAAACAGAGACAAAAGAATAGGGACGGGACCTGCACCAGTGGGAGGGAGCTGTGAAGGAGGAAAGGTTTCCACACACTAGGAAGCCCCTCCGTGGGCGGAGACTGTGGGTGGTGCAGGGGGGAAGCTTCGGGGCCACGGAAGAGAGCGCAGCAACAGGGGTGCAGAGGGCAAAGCTGAGAGATGCCCGCACAGAGGATCAGTGCCGACCAGCACTCACCAGCCCAAAAGGCTTGTCTGCTCACCCACTGGGGCGGGCGGGGGCTGGGAGCTGAGGCTCGCGCTTCAGAGGTCGGAGGTCGGATCCCAGAGAGAGGACTGCGGCTGGCTGCGAGAACACAGCCTGAAGGGGGCTAGCATGCCACAGCTAGCTGGGTGGGAGTCCGGGAAAAAGTCTGGAGCTGCCGAAGAGGCAAGAGACTTTTTCTTGCCTCTTTGTTTCCTAGTGCACGAGGAGAGGGGATTAAGAGCGCCGCCTAAACGAGCTCCAGAGACAGGCGCGGGCCGCTGCTAACAGTGTGGATCCCAGAGATGGGCATGAGATGCGAAGGCTGCTGCTGCCGCCACCAAGAAGGCTGTGTGCACGCACAGGTCACTATCCACACCTGCCCTCCTGGGAGGCTGTGCAGCCTGCCACTGCCAGGGTCCCGTGATCCAGGGACAACTTCCCTGGGAGAACACACGACGCGCCTCAGGCTGGTGCAACGTCATGCTGTCCTCTGCCGCCGCAGGCTAGCCCCGCATCCGTACCCCTCCCTCCCCGCGGCCTGGGTGAGCCAGAGCCCCCGAAGCAGCTGCTCCTTTAACCTCGTCCTGTCTGAGCGAAGAACAGACGCCCTCAGGAGACCTACATGCAGGGGCGGGGCCAAATCAAAAGCTGAACCCTGGGAGCTGTGTGAACAAAGAAGAGAAAGGGAAATCTCTCCCAGCAGCCTCAGGAACAGCGGATTTATCTCCACAATCAACTTGATGTACCCTGCATCTGTGGAATACCTGAATAGACAACGAATCATCCCAAATTGAGGAGGTGGACTTTGGGAGCAATGATATATATATTTTTTCCCTTTTTCGCTTCTTTTGAGTGTGTATGTGTATGCTTCTGTGTGTGATCATTGTCTGTACAGCTTGGCTTTTACCATTTGTCCTAGAGTTCTGTCTGTTTTTTTTTTTTAGGTTAGTTTTTAGCACTTGTTATCATTGGTAGATTTGTTTTTTGGTTTGGTTGCTCTCTTCATTCTTTCTTTCCTTTTTTTATTACTTAAATTTTTTTTTAATATTTATTTTTTACCTTTTATTTTAACGACTTTATTATATTTTATTGTACTTTATTTTATTTTATTTTATCTTCTTCTTTCTTCTTTCTTTTTTTTTTCTCCCTTTTATTCTGAGCCGTGTGGATGACAGACTCTTGGTGCTCCAGCCAGGCGTCAGGGCTGTGCCTCTGAGGCGGGAGAGCCAACTTCAGGAAACTGGTCCACAAGAGACCTCCCAGCTCCATGTAATATCAAATGGAGAAAATCTCCCAGGGACCTCAATCTCAACGCCAAGCCAGCTCTACTCAACGACCAGCAAGCTCCAGTGCTGGACACCCTATGCCAAACAACTAGCAAGACAGGAACACAACCCCATCCATTAGTAGAGAGGCTGCCTAAAATCATAATAAGGCCACAGACACCCCAAAACACACCACCAGATGTGGACCTGCCCACCAGAAAGACAAGATCCAGCTTCCTCCACCAGAACACAGGCACTAGTCCCCTCCACCAGGAAGCCTACACAACCCATGGAACCAACCTTAGCCACTGGGGACAGACACTAAAAACAACGGGAACTATGAACCTGCAGCCTGTGAAAAGGAGACCCCCAAAAACAGTAAGTTAAGCAAAACGAGAAGACAGCAAAACACACAGCAGATGAAGGAGCAAGACAAAAACTCACCAGATCTAACAAATGAAGAGGAAACAGGCAGTCTACCTGAAAAAGAATTCAGAATAATAATAGTAAAGATGATCCAAAATCTTGGAAATAGAATGGAGAAAATACAAGAAAACTTTAACAAGGAACTAGAAGAACTAAATAGCAAACAAACAGTGATGAAAAACACAATAAAGGAAATTAAAAGTTCTCTAGAAGGGATCAATAGGAGAATAACTAGGGCAGAAGAACGGATAAGTGACCTGGAAGATAAAAGAGTGGAAATAACTACTGCAGAGCATAATAAAGAAAAATGAATGAAAAGAATGAGGACAGTCTCATAGACCTCTGGGACAACATTAAACGCACCAACATTCGAATTATAGGGGTCCCAGAAGAAGAAGACAAAAAGAAAGGGACTGAGAAAATATTTGAAGAGATTATAGTTGAAAACTTCCCTAATATGGAAAAGGAAATAGTTAATCACGTCCTGGAAGCACAGAGAGTCCCATACAGGATAAATCCAAGGAGAAACACACCAAGGTACATCTTACTCAAACTATCAAAAATTAAATACAAAGAAAAAATATTAAAAGCAGCAAGGGAAAAATAACACACAAGGGAATCCCCATAAGGTTAACAGCTGATCTTTCAGTAGAAACTCTGCAAGACAGAAGGGAGTGGCAGGACATATTTAAAGTGATAAAGGAGAAAAACCTAAACCAAGATTACTCTACCCAGCAAGGATCTCATTCAGATTTGACAGAGAAATTAAAACCTTTACAGACAAGCAAAAGCTAAGAGAATTCAACACCACCAAACCAGCTGTACAACAAATGCTAAAGGAACTTCTCTAGGCAGTAAACACAAGGCAAAGATCTACAAAAACAAACACAAAACAATTAAGAAAATGGTAATAGGAACATACATATTGATAATTACCTTAAATGTAAATGGATGAAATGCTCCAACCAAAACACACAGACTGGCAGAATGGATAGAAAAACAAGACCCGTATATATGCTGTCTACAAGAGACCCACTTCAGACCTAGGGACACATACAGACTGAAAGTGAGGGGATGGAAAAAGATATTCCATGCAAATGGAAATCAAAAGAAAGCTGGAGTAGCAATTCTCATATCAGACAAAGTAGACTTTAAAACAAAGACTATTACAAGAGACAAAGAAGGACACTATATAATGATCAAGGGTTCAATCCAAGAAGAAGATATAACAATTGTAAATATTTATGCACCCAACATAGGATCACCTCAATACATAAGGCAAATACTAACAGCCATAAAAGGGGAAATCAACAGTAACACAATCATAGTAGGGGACTTTAACACCCCACTTTCACCAATGGACAGATCATCCAAAATGAAAATAAATACGGAAACACAAGCTTTAAATGATACATTAAACAAGATGGACTTAACTGATATTTACAGGACATTCCATCCGAAAACAACAGAATACAGATTCTTCTCAAATGCTCATGGAACTTGAGAAATTTTTGGTTTGGAATGAGAATGGAACATTCTCCAGGATAGATCATATCTTGGGTCACAAATCAAGCCTTGGTAAATTTAAGAAAATTGAAATCGTATCAAGTATCTTTTCCTACCACAATGCTATGAGACTAGATATCAATTACAGGAAAAAAAACTGTAAAAAATACAAACACATGGAGGCTAAACAATACACTACTTAATAACCAAGCGTTCACTGAAGAATTCAAAGAGGAAATCAAAAAATACCTAAAAACAAATGACAATGAAAACACGAGGACCCAAAACTTATGGGATGCAGCAAAAGCAGCTCTAAGAGGGAAGTTTATAGCAATACAATCCTACCTTAAGAAATAAGAAACATCTCAAATAAACAAGCTAACCTTACACTTAAAGCAATTTGAGAAAGAAGAACAAAAAAACCCCCAAAGTTAGCAAAGGAAAGAAATCATAAAGATCAGTTCAGAAATAAAGGAAAATGAAATGAAGGAAAGGATAGGAAAGATTAATAAAACTAAAAGCTAGTCTTTTGAGAACATAAACAAAATTGATAAACCATTAGCCAGACTCATCAAGGAAAAAAGGGAGAAGACTCAAATCAATAGAATTAGAAATGAAAAAGGAGAAGTAACAACTGACACTGCTGAAATACAAAGGATCATGAGAGATTACTACAAGCAACTATATGCCAATAAAATAGACAACCTGGAAGAAATGGACAGATTCTTAGAAATGCACAAACTGCCGAGACTGAACCAGGAAGAAATAGAAACTATGAAGAAGACCAATCACAAGCACTGAAATTGAAAATGTGATTAAAAATCTTACAACAAACAGAAGCCTGGGACCAGATGGCTTCACAGGTGAATTCTATCAAACATTTAGAGAAGAGCTAACACCTATCCTTCTCAAACTCTTCCAAAATATAGCAGAGGGAGGAAGACTCCCAAACTCATTCTATGAGGCCACCATCACCCTGATACCAAAACCAGAAAGACGTCACAAAGAAAGGAAATTACAGGCCAATATCACTGATGAACACAAATGCAAAAATCCTCAACAAAACACTAGCAAACAGAATCCAACAGCACATTAAAAGGATCATACACCATGATCAAGTGGGGTTTATCCCAGGAATGCAAGGATTCTTCAATGTACGCAAATCAATCAATGTGATACACCATATTAACAAATTGAAGGAGAAAATCCATATGATCATCTCAATAGATGCAGAGAAAGCTTTCGACAAAATTCAACACCCATTTATGATAAAAACCCTCCTGAAAGTAGGCATAAAGGGAACTTTGCTCAACATAATAAAGGCCATATTTGACAAACCCACAGCCAACATTGTCCTCAATGGTGAAAAACTGAAACCATTTCCACTAAGACCAGGAACAAGACAAGGTTGCCCACTCTCACCACTATTATTCAACATAGTTTTGGAACTTTTAGCCACAGCAATCAGAGAAGAAAAAGAAAAAAAAAAGGAATCCAAATTGGAAAAGAAGAAGTAAAGCTGTCACTGTTTGCCGATGACATGATACTATACAAAGACAATCCTAAAGATGCTACCAGAAAACTACTAGAGCTAATCAATGAATTTGGTAAAGTAGCAGGATACAAAATTAATGCACAGAAATCCCTTGCATTCCTATAGACTAATGATGAAAAATCTGAAAGTGAAATTAAGAAAACACTCCCATTTACCATTGCACAAAAAGAATAAAATATCTAGGAATAAACCCACCTAAGGAGACAAAAGACCTGTATGCAGAAAATTATAAGACACTGATGAAAGAAATTAAAGATGATACAAATAGATGGAGAGATATACCATGTTCTTGAATTGGAAGAATCAACATTGTGAAAATAACTCTACTACCCAAAGCAATCTACAGATTCAATGCAATTCCTATCAAACTACCACTGGCATTTTTCACAGAACTAGAACAAAAAATTTCACAATTTGTATGGAAACACAAAAGACCCCAAATAACCAAAGCAATCTTGAGAAAGAAAAACGGAGCTGGAGAAATCAGGCTCCCAGACTTCAGACTATAATACAAAGCTACAGTAATCAAGACAGTATGGTATTGGCACGAAAACAGAAATATAGATCAATGGAACAGGGTAGAAAGCCCAGAGATAAACCTACACATCTGTGGTCACCTTATCTTTGATAAAGGAGGCAAGAATACACAGTGGAGAAAAGACAGCCTCTTCAATAAGTGGTGCTGGGAAAACTGGACAGCTACATGTAAAAGAATGAAATTAGAACACTTCCTAACACCATACACAAAAATAAACTCAAAGTGGATTAAAGACCTAAATGTAAGGCCAGACACTATCAAACTCTTAGAGGAAACATAGGCAGAACACTCTATGACATAAATCCCAGCAAGATCCTTTTTACCCACCTCCTAGAGAAATGGAAATAAAAACAAAAATAAATAAATGGGACCTAATGAAACTTAAAAGCTTTTGCACAGCAAAAGAAACCATAAACAAGTCGAAAAGAGAACCCTCAGAATGGGAGAAAATATTTGCAAATGAAGCAACTGACAAAGGATTAATCTCCAAAATTTACAAGCAGCTCATGCAGCTCAATATTAAAGAAACAAACAACCCAATCCAAAAATGGGCAGAAGACCTAAATAGACATTTCTCCAAAGAAGACATACAGATGGCCAAGAAGCACATGAAAAGCTGTTCAACATAACTAATTACTACAGAAATGCAAATCAAAACTACAGTGAGTTATCACCTCACACCAGTTAGAATGGGCATCATCAGAAAATCTACAAACACAAATGCTGGAGAGGGTGTGGAGAAAAGGGAACCCTCTTGCACTGTTGGTCGTAATGTAAATTGATACAACCATTATGGAGAACAGTATGGAGGTTCCTTAAAAAACTAAATATAGAATTACCATATGATCCAGCAATCCCACTACTGGGCATATACCCAGAGAAAACCATAATTCCAAAAGACACATGCACCCCAATGTTCATTGCAGCACTATTTACAATAGCCAGGTCATGGAAGCAACCTAAATGCCCATCGACAGACGAATGGATAAAGAAGATGTGGTACATATATACAATGGAATATTACTCAGCCATAAAAAGGAACGAAATTAAGCCGTTTGTTGAGACATGGATGGATCTAGAGACTGTCATACAGAATGAAGTAAGTCAGAAAGAGAAAAACAAATATTGTATATTAACGCATGTATGTGGAGCCTAAAAAAAATCTTACAGATGAACCGTTTTGCAGGGCAGAAGTTGAGACACAGATGTAGAGAACAAACGTATGGACACCAAGGGGGGAAAACCGCGGTGGGGTGGGGATGGTGGTGTGCTGAATTGGGTGATTGGGATTGACATATATACACTGATGTTTATGAAATTGATGACTAATAAGAACCTGCAGTATAAAAAAACAAACAAACAAAAACAACTAATACTAAACTTTCTTTGGGTTATTTGTATGGAAATATGTTAATATAAATGTTTCAGACATTACATGAAATTTCTAAAATTCTTATATGTTCTGGTATAATGTTATAAGTCATAATTCTTGTTATTACTTTAAAATGTATATCTCAGAAATAACTAAATTTCCTTGTCAATTGCATTATTATGAACTTTCATCAAATCTTTAACCGTGGTCATTTTTAAGTATTTTGTCATTTACAGACAGTTCTGGGTGTACTCTGATGCTTTTGCAAAAATGTTCCTATAAAAGGGTTTCATCTTCAAGGAATTCATGGAAAAGACTCTGACAAGTACAGGTTTCTGGTAACTGACTATAATGCTGAACTGAATGAATAAGCATTTTCAGAACTCTAATGGAAAACTGATGAATTCATAAAAGTGCTAACAAAATATCAAGATAAAAAAATAATTAATTACATGGGACTGAGTGAACTGATGAGGATGATTATAATTTTTGTGACTTTCTGTTTGAATTAAAAAACAAAAAATCCCACAAGGACTCAATGGCAAAAAATATACAAATCAATTTTCACTGCAAAGTAAAGGAGCTGTTCCAGTAGAGGATTACTGGACTGAATGTCAATATTATAACATAGTATGAGTGTGTTTCATGTTTGGTAGTTGCAATCATTGTTGCTTTTGTTGTGGTCATCCATTTACAATGCCTGGTGTCAGTTTATTTATCTCTTGTAAAAATAAAATACAGTGTGTGTGTGTGAAAAAAAGAAAACAACAAACAAACAACCCAATCCAAAAATGGGCTGAAGACCTATATAGACATTTCTCCAAAGAAGATATGCAGATTGCCAACAAACACATGAAAGAATGCTCAACATCATTAATCATTAGAGAAATGCAAATCAAAACTACAATGAGATATCATCTCACACCAGTCAGAATGGCCATCATCAAAAAATCTACAAACAATAATTGCTGGAGGGTGTGGAGAAAAGGGAACCCTCTTGCACTGTTGGTGGGAATGTAAATTGATACAGCCACTACGGAGAGCAGTATGGAGGTTCCTTAAAAAACTAAAAATAGAACTCCCATATGACACAGCAATCCCACTACTGGGCATATACCCTGAGAAAACCATAATTCAAAAAGAGTCATGAAAAAAAAAAAAAAAAGAGTCATGTACCAAAATGTTCATTGCAGCTCTATTTACAATAGCCAGGACATGGAAGCAACCTAAGTGTCCATCATCGGATGAATGGATAAAGAAGATGTGGCACATATATACAATGGAATATTACTCAGCCACAAAAAGAAACGAAATTGAGTTATTTGTAGTGAGGTGGATGGACCTAGAGTCTATCATACATAGTGAAGTAAGTCAGAAAGAGAAAAATAAATACCGTATGCTAACACATATATATGGAATCAAAAAAAAAAAAAAAAGGTCATGAAGAACCTAGGGGCAAGACGGGAATTAAGACACAGACCTACTAGAGAATGGACTTGAGGATACGGGGCGGGGGAAGGGTAAACTGGGACAAAGTGAGAGAGTGGCATGGACATACATACACTACCAAACGTAAAATAGCTAGCTAGTGGGAAGCAGCTGCATAGCACAGGGAGATCAGCTCGGTGCTTTGTGACCACCCAGAGGGGTGGGATAGGGAGGGTGGGAGGCAGGGAGACGCAAGAGGGAAGAGATATGGGGACATATGTATGTGTATAACTGATTCACTTTGTTATAAAACAGAAACTAACTCACCATTGTAAAGCAATTATACTCCAATAAAGAGTTTAGAAAAAAAAATTTAAAAATTTAAAAAAACAAAGTTTGTGGGCAGTGAACAAAAAGTGCCTCATTGAAATTAACACAATAAACACTACAATAAGAAAGGGTACAAGGAAAGAATAACTTATTTTAAATGTTAAGAAATAAAATACCATGGTTACTGTTATAATCTAGTAATTTCAATTAAATATAATGAAAAAAGGATGATATCATTAATATCAAAACAATTTTCAGATCTAGGAAAAGGTAGTGGGGAAATTCTAGTCCTGGATGTATTACTTAGCAGATATTAGGCAAGTCACTTAACTTTCAGATTCCCCATCTATGAAATGGGAGATCATTCATCTGCCTTAACTTTCATGAGGCTTTTGTAAGATAAATGAGCTAATATATATGAAGAGTATTTTTCATAAACTCCAAACGGTTAATCAAACATAAGATATTAATCAAACCTAAGATATTGCTAAATTTCCCACAGGTCAACAGGCAACTCAAAACATGTGTTCTTAGGTTTTTAATCA
This sequence comes from Balaenoptera acutorostrata, assembly GCF_949987535.1. Classification (NCBI taxonomy): domain Eukaryota; kingdom Metazoa; phylum Chordata; class Mammalia; order Artiodactyla; family Balaenopteridae; genus Balaenoptera; species Balaenoptera acutorostrata. Next base: position 74,211,020 of record NC_080085.1, read on the forward strand.
CATGTTGAAAGCTCTCTGGCCACATAACCACATAAGAGCACCACTGCCATTAAGCAACATTAAAAATGAAGAACAATAATAAGAAATGTGATTTGTATATTTTCTACAGAATTGTTCATGCTTTGTATTCACTTTCATTATTTTGAAAACCAGTAAACCAAAGTGTGTTGCATGAGGGATCTAAGGTGACAACTTTCAGCAAAAAGTTCCACGTCTAAAGATTAAACTAAGAAATGGCAGGATAATTAATGATACTTTACAGATAAGACAGAATATGGCAATTTCTCTTATTATAGAGCATGATGATGACACCATGGAAATTGAGCACAGCTACTATCTGGTCAGTGGCTCTCTATTATATTCTGAGAAAAGGAGCTTTCTAGAGTGAATGAAATGCATTAACCAGTACTGGACAATCTGGAAAATATAAGTCCAAATACTTAATTAAGGGTGTAAGTTTAAGGAAAGGAGTTATTCTTTGTGAATTTGTTCTACATGCATAAGCTATTAAGTTTTACTATTCTCAACATCATAATCTGGTGAAATTCCTAGCACTATGGAAAACACATGCAATAGAAACACTATAGTTTCCTTACTTTCCATTAACGACAACTAAAATATTTTTTGGAGTTCTGCCAACATTGAATTTAATACCTAACTAGAAGTTATAAAGACACCAGAAAACTCCCCAAATTCCACTTAATTCCTCAGCAAGCAAAATTCTGTTCATCAAAAAGGACTTATCGTCCCTCAAATTTAAAACTTTATACTGTGTTTAAAAAAAAAAAATTTCTTAAAAAAATAATTCAAACTTTGGAGAACACTTCAGAATAATAACTCAATTTTATTAATTTTAAAGTATTTGAAAAGTATAAAAACACATTTGCCATTTGTAAATGAATGTGGCTGAATTATAAGCTCTCAAGGGAACCTTTGAGTTCTAAAACACTACTATGATTTTAACATACAAAGGGGAAAAATCTTCATCATTAGTTCTTATAAAAATTTTCAATATGAAAATAAATTGACAGATGAAATCTAATGTCACTTATATTGCTTATTTGAATTTCAAAGGATATTTACAATACAGTGTAACAATATTTTTGAGATAATTTTACCTAATTGCAACTGCTGAATAACTGCTTAGTTGAATGCATTTTTTACCGTTTGCCACAATCTACATATAACTCTGAGAATTTAGGGGTATAAATTCTGATATTACCTAGTATTGCTTATCAATTAATGGTAGTAACAAGGGAATGCCTCAAAGTGAATATGTCTTATTAATGCCTTGTAACAGTCACCCTTTCAGATAAGTCAAATGAAAAACTGCCAACCAGCTGGTTAATTTATTCAGCACAGGTGTTCACTATTTATTTTTCAGTCATTTGCACCTTTTTTCCCCACAGTATAGCTGTTGCAGAAATTGTATTCTTTTACTTTGATGTATGCACTTTGTGCTAAGGCCATTCACTTTTGATTTGCACAGTACACGTTACACTGCTACCCAGCTGTTTATTCCTGCAAATAAATGTTTAATGGTTACTCATAAGAATCAGACTATCAAAAAGTTGTTGTTCCAGAAAACAGCAATATAAAAAAAAACACTGTAGTCGATTTTGAATTGCTGCAATATAATATATTGGTAGATATATTTCCTTATTTGTTACCAACTTAAAATGTTAACACATACAGTAGAATATAGCTGAAGTATCAACCTCTTGTCACATTTCTCCAAGAACAAAATAGCATAAGGTGGTGTACAGCAGGTACTATTGGTTGCCTACTCAACAACCATTATTGTCTTCCTCCCTGCCACAAGAGCTGCAATTTTGTTCCAATATCAGGCAGAAGGTACCCAGAACTAGGGGATGGATCATGACTGATTAAAACCAATTATGGTAACTTTACTGCCCTTTGTTAGTGACTGATTTAAGAGTGAGCAGGTTATCTAGTTTTAGCCATTGAGACAAGGGAGAATCTGCTGGGGGCTTTGGTAAAGACTCCCTAGTATAATAGTAACAAACAAACAAACAAAAGCATACACATGTTAGAAGAAAATCTCTCCCCCTTAATTTCTCGTTGAGATTTCTGCTGTGTGAAAACCTGTTCAGAATCGTGGCAACTATCTTGTAACTCTGGACAGGAAGCTAAGAGAAGTGCTGGGTACCTACCCCAACTCTGATGTGATTAAGATTCTCAATTAGTAAATTCTGCAACAGGACCAACCAACCCACCCACCTACCTACCCATCCACTTTTAGTTGGACACTGTGTCACTTATAGCCTAAAACAAACTTACTTGTACACAGTGGTAAATTATAGCTTCCTCTAAATTATAAAACTTATAAGTGATTTTTCATTTTTTTAAATTTTGTATTTCTTTCTTCTTATTGGTATTATTACGTTTTTGCTTAAGAGGCTCATGTTACTTATAAAATTTTTAAATTAAAGTTTTAGAATCTAAAGTAAATAAACAGAATTTTAGATGAGTATTACAATGTCTTTATTTTAGTATCAATCCACGAAAGAGCTGGTTCGTCTGTAAATCTAAGAAGTAAGTTTTCATCCTGTTTTAACATTATCACGCCAGAACAGGGGAAACAACGTTCAGTATTACGCAAAAAAAGAAAGGACAGAAAAAGTACAAGTTCTTGCCAATATTTTAGAAAGATAAATATCTCTTCTCACTAAAGAAACTATATGACATCATGCAATTAATAGGCAACCATCTTTTACCTAAGAACTGTTTGGGTTTGCGTGAATTAAGTGTGAATTAATGTACTGTGCCTTTTCATCTTCTGTTGGATATTTAAAACCAGAAATAGCAGCTGCTTTTATTCCCTCACCTAAACTACTGTATTCTGTGGCGTACAAACTACAGTCACGACAACTAAAGGTTACTGGATTCATCCCTTATCTTCCGAACGTTGGGAGTTAGGCACTTTAATTCCCCAATATAGATATAATTACTTTACAATTCTAAACACTATTCTAGTAAATTAAAGAAGTAAATGTACTTCTTTAGGTGCTAGTCTTCACAAAGGAAATACTTTATTCACTTGGTGGAATGGCTTCCTTGATGCGCATACATGTATTTATCTGATGCCTGAAATACAACATGACACAATGGAAACAGCACAAACTTTTGAGTTAGATAGATGTGGGCTCAAATCCTGGCCCTCCTATCTCTGGCTCTCCCTGGCCATAGCACAGATTAAATGAAACTGAATGAAATAAAATATGTAAGGAAGCAAGTTATAGCAGCTGCCACAAAGATAATATCCAATAAATGCTATAGGTCTTTTACTCTTCCCTTCTATAAGTCAACTGTATAATCACAAAATTTGTTTCAAAGAAAAATAATCTATGTATAGCAAAAGTATTTCTGGCCCAAACAAGAGATTATCTCACCTATTACAAGCAGCATTCAGGGTAACAAAGCACTGATAAAACAAAACAATCTGGGTAGTTCTTTATAGAATTTGTGATAACTGGACTTAAGTTATGAAAAGAGACTAATCCCTACAATTTCTATTTTAATATTTAGCCTAACTATGCAATAACCAAAAAATACTAACTTTAATGTTCAAAAGATCACTAAAACCTTTAGATTGAACACTTAAAATTTTTGAAAATAAGTAAAGTCAACAATCATAAAAAAAATAATGTGCTATCCTATATGTTTACATTAGAATATGTTGTTACTGACTTGCCATGTACTTTGAGGTATTTTCCAAGCAGTGGTGATGGGTTTGCACTGATCTACTTGCATCCTTGCCCTGTCCTCCTTGTAATCAAAGATTAAAAATCAAAAGGCTACTGGTTATGACTATAATATTGTTTGTGGCCAAGAGATAGACACTATTCTTCCTTGATGAAATATCAAGCGACGTCTGTGAGAATCAAACCATAGATTTTGGCCTAATAAACATCAACTCTATAAGCTAACTCTTCTGGTCTAAGATGGGAAGACAAGTCATAATATTTCAGCATTCATATCATTATAAAGCTATCTTTACATGATATTTTGGAAATTTACCAAAATATCAATATTTAAAACAATATTCTATATGCATAATTTACCAAGGATTGAGGTTTGACTTCTCTCTATATGCCTGATGCAACTAAATAAAATAAACTCTTGGCATGAATGACCATTAAAGTGTAAGGCTTCTGGTAATTTGTCATTTAGTCAGATTGTGGATTTGACTTGCATATGCTGAGAGAGTAGTGTACAAGATCAAGATAATTAGCAAGTGAGAGAACCTAAATGATTGCCCAGCATTAGCGTATAATTACAAAGTCCTCAGGAAGTGATAATAACTTCCTTTATGAAAAAAATGCTCATTAAGTGAGCCTAAGGATAAGTAGAAAATACAATTAACTTGCAGTATGTGGCTATGGACAGAAAACACATGACTCTCAATAGAAAATAGACTCTACAAAAAAAGTCAGTGGAAAGGAAGACGTAAAACTGTTCCTCTTTGCAGAAAACATGACTGCCTATGCAAAAATCCCAAGGAATCTACAAAAAAATTCCTAGAATAAGCACGTTCAGCAAGATTTCAGGATAAAAGATGAATGCATAAAAACCAATTATATTTCTAGATACGAATAATGAACAAGTGAAAACCAAAATTAAAAAGGCAATAATACCACTTACAATTGCACTTGCTCCAAAGAAAATTAAATACTTAGGTATACAATTAACAAAACATGTACAGAACTGGTATGCTGAAAATTACACAATCCTGTAGAAAGAAATCAAAGATGACCGCCCTAAATGGAGAGGCATACCTTGTCGATGGATTGGAAGACTCAAAATAATAAAGATGTCAATTCGCCCCAGGTTGATCTGTAACTTTAGTGCAATTCCTATCAAAATTCCAGCAATGTTTTCTAGACATGGACAGGCTTATTAAAACATTTATATGGAAAGGCACAAACTGTAGAAGAGCTAAAACAATCTTGGTAAAGAAGAATAAATTGGGGGAAATCATTCGAACTGATGTTAAGTCCAACTATATAGCTGCAGTAATCAAAACAGTGTGATACTGGTGTGGGAAAAGACATAGACATCAATGGAACAGAAAACAGAATCCAGAAATAGACCATCCAAGTACAGCCAGTTGATTTTTGACAAAGATGCAAAAGTAACTCAATGGAGGAAAAACAGCCTTTTCAACAAATAATACTGAAGCAACTGGATATCCTTAGGTTAAAAAAAATGAACATTGACCTAAACCTCACACCTTATACAAAAATTAATTCAAAGTGGATCATGGACTTAAATGTAAAACGTAAAACTACAAAACATTTTTTTTTTAATAGGAGAAAATCTTTTGGCTCTACAGCTAGGCCAGGAGTCAGAAGAAAAAATTGATAAATTGGTCCTCATCAAAATTTAAAACATTTGCTCTGCAAAATACCCTGTGTAAAGAGGATGAAAGACAAGCTACAGACTGGGGGAAAAACTTGCAAACCACATATCTAACAAGGGGCACATTTAGAATATATAAAGAACTCTTAAATCTCCACAGGAAAAAAAAATTCATCCAATTAAAAAATGAGCAAAAGACATGAACAGATATTTCACCAAAAAGGACACATGGGTGGCAAATAAGCACATGAAAAGATATTCAAAATCAGCCATCAGGGAAGTACAAATTAAAACCACAATGAGATATCACTACTGCACACCTATAAGACTGGCTAAACTAAAAAAGTTACACCACCAAATGATGGTGAGGATATGGAGAAACTGAATCACTCACACATGCTTGGTGGGAATGTAAAATGGTACAGCTTCTCTGGAAAAGTCAGTTTCTTCTAAAACTAAACATACATATGACCCAGGAATTGTACACTTGGGCATTTATCCCAGAGAAATAAAAATTTATGTTCACACAAAATCCTGTAAACCAACATTTATAGCATTCTTATTTGTAACAGACAAAATGGAAACAGCCCAGATGTTCTTCAGTGGATGAATGACTAAACAAACTGTGGTACATTGCTACCATGGAATACTACTCAGCAATAAAAAGGGACAAAATACTGATGCAAGCAACAACCTAGATGAATCTCTGGGTAACTATGCTGAGTGAAAAAAGCCAATGGCAAAAGGTTACATACTGTACAGTTCCATTTACATAATGTCCTCAAAAATGACAAAATTATAGAGTTGGGAAACAGATTAGTGGTTGCCAGGAGTTAGGACTTTGGGGAAGGAGATGAGGTGTGGTTATAAAATGGCAACAGGAGGGATCCCTGTGGTGATGGAACTGATCTATTCTTTGACTGTGGTGATGGTTACATGAACCCACATATGTGTTAAAACTGTACAGAATGAAACACAGACAGACAGACAGACACACACACACACACACTATATCCACAAAATGTAACAGTAACATCAATAACACATATGTAAACAAAGCAATAACAACAAAAAGCCAGGAACCTGCACCATATTTTTCATTACATATTCACAAAAGGGGATTCACAAGGAATTTTGTGATGTATCCCACAAGAATGTCGAGGATCTACTACATAGTGATATCCTTTCTTAGGGAGAAAATGAGGGAATTTTCTAAGAGAACCAAAACTAATCTCTTAAAATGATAAAATTTTTATTTTAATCAGTTTTGTTTTGTTTTGTTTTGTTTTTTTGGCTGCGTTGGGTCTTCGTTGCTGCACGCCGACTTTCTCTAGTTGCGGCCAGCGGGGGCTACTCTTTGATGCTGTGAGTGAGCTTCTTATTGCGGTGGCTTCTCTTTGTTGCTGAGCACAGGCTCTAGGCACATGGGCTTCAGTAGTTGTGGCACGTGGGCTCAGTAGTTGTGGCTCGAGGGCTCTAGAGCACGGGCTCAGTAGTTGTGGTGCATGGGCTTAGTTGCTCTGCGGCATGTGGGATCTTCCCAGACCAGGGCTCGAAACTGCGTCCCCTGCATTGGCAGGCGGATTCTTAACCACTGTGCCACCAGGGAAGCCCTCTAATCAGTTTTAATACTCATCTTTCTAAAGTGTATTTCAAATACCCCCCCCCCACCTTTTCATGTGGAGTAGAGAGAACATAATTAACTTTTGCCTGAAGATATCGGGATAGAATTATGATCATCAATTGTTATACTGTGCTATAATACAGTGATGTCTTTGCGGGATCCTGATTCGAAGCCATTTGCCCCTACACTAAATGGCCCAAAGCCTGCTCTCAGCTTGCTGATTCTGTCTACTTTTCCTCTGTTAGTCTATCAACTAACATGTAAAACAGCAGCATGTTGGAGCCCACAGGGATTTCTGAGATGACCTAGTCCAAGGGGACATCTTTTGCTCAGTATCACACAGTAAGTTGAATCATAAAGGCAGGAGTATAACCCTGGTCTCAGTGTGGTTCTCAGTGTGCCGGCCTCCAGCAGACACCCCTTTCCTATTTGCTGCTTTAAACTACTATAGTAGGAAAACCAGAAAATAGGGTTGTCAGAAATATGTATTCAACAAGGTTTTTGATTTAAGCCAGTGGGTCCTGGGTGATGAATTCTCATATAAAGTAAATCTTTGTGACAGGTATTCTGGCCCTAGCCCTTTTCATATAATGCCAAGTTTGTGGTCATGATCCAAAAGGTTAAGGATGCCATAGTCTGGCTGGGGCTAAGAAAGGTACTGTTATTCCTGTTTACTCATGTTTGTAGCACTTATTATAGACAAGTGGATTTTCTGTACATTCCCCCACTGGATGCTCTCAGGGCTCATCCTGCTTACTATGGCATTAATAACTAGCTACCCTTTCCAAGTAAATGAAGACATACAGAACATTATCCCAGTTCACCTCTTGTTCCACTCTCTAATGGGCAATGAAAATATATAGCAGAGTCCTACTTCTCTGTTTTAAAACAAACCTTCCACCACCAATCTTTCATCACTTTGAGAAGTTCCAAAAATGAAACTGAAGAGATCAGAAATAAAAAACGAGATGATTTCCTCTGCACTCAAAATCTGTCATTTCAGTCACTGGAAACCATAAACACTAATTGTCATGAAGCATAGAGAAATCACAGGCCTTGAAATAGCAATAGTACCTATCAAAGGGCCTGAGTGTGACTGTCACTATATTCTAGTCAAGTAGTATTCATAGACACACAAGAAAGTTACCAAATATTTATTCCTGGTTTCATTAAAGCATATGAATTTTCAGTTGAGATCACCTTCTGTTCTAGATCTGTCTACGCTGGGTCTAAACAATATCAGAGAGTTATACCTTTCCATACTGAATGCCATTTAGCATTATGCAAATTATAATCTGTATCTGACATTTCAAAGGCTGTCCTTTTGCAGAAAATCATAGAAAATTAACTATGTATTAATGGCAGAAAATGCTAGTCACCTGACAGATATGAATATAGGTTAAGAAATCAACCACAGGTTCCCCAACTTTTCAAGGGCTCAGGTCACGCTTACCACTGTGCCACAACAAGGATATGTATGATGACAGTACACATCCTGAAAAATTTCTAGTATCTTGGATTTTAAGTTTTAATTACTATTAAAGAGCTTAAGTCTGATTTCTAAATCCCTCAACTCCATAACTCCATAACAGTTGCACTGAACTATGTGATTGTTACCTTTCAGCCCATCAACCATGTCATCTGAAAAAATAAACTATTCCAATTGTTTTAAAACAATGAATTCTTTCACTCAGAAGGAGACACTGAAAACATTACTTCCCCCCCACTTCTCTCTTGATTTACAAAAATATGCCCCCAGATGTCATGGCCACTCAATTTGATTTTTTTAATTCAAAATTATAATTTTCCATTTTGCTACACTGAATGTTATCTAAGAGTTAGAAGAACACTGAATTAGGATTAAAAACCCTTGGGCTTTAATCTTGGACTCCACCACTATCTAGCTTAGGTATGGCCTTGACATTTATCAAGCCATGTGACCTTCAGCAAATTAAACTCTTTGAGCTCCACTAAGGACTCTGTGAAAAATCTAACTAATACTATTTGCTCTATCCTAGCACAGGACCATTGTAAGGATCAAATAAGATAATGTATTTAAAAGAGCTCTCGGGACTTCCCTGGAGGTCCAGTGGTTAAGACTCCGTGCTTCCACTGCAAGGGGTGTAGGTTCGATCCCTGGTCCGGGAACTAAGATCCCACATGCCACGCGGTGCGGTCAAAAAAAATTTTTTTTAAATATGAAGTAAAAATAAAAGAGCTCAGTAAGTTATAAGTCATTAATATATTATCTAAACAGAGAAAACTGAAAGTTTTATTTTTTTCTTCCAGTTTTATTGTGATATAATTGACATAACGGCACTGTATAAGTTTAAGGCATACAGCATAATGATTTGATTTACATACATCATGAAGTGATTATCACAATAAGTTTAGTGAACATTCATCATCTCATACAGATACAAAATTAAAGAAATAGAAAAAAATATTTTTCCTTGTGATGAGAACTCTTAGGATTGACTCTCTTAACAACATTCATATATAACACACAGCAGTGTTCATTATATTAATCATGTTGTACATTACATCCCTAGTACTTATTTATCTTATAACTGGAAGTTTGTAACTTTTGACTGCCTTCATCCAATCCTCCCCACACCCTGCCACCACCATCCCCATTCCCCCACCCCCGTCTCTGGTAACCACAAATCTGATCTCTTTTTCTATGAGTTTGTTGGTTTTTGAAGTTTAATTGCGACAACATTGATGGACCTAGAGGGTATTATGCTAAATGAAATAAGTCAGATAAAGACAAGTACTGCATGATATCACTTATATGTGGAATCTAAAAAATAATACAAATGAACAAACATAACAAAACTAATGTTACATTTTTAAAAATGCAAACCAGCATATCAAGTAGACTTGTAGCAACTAATGCCATATAAATTCTTACTGCTGGCTTCTTCTGAAGACATGAATAAGAAGTCATGAACATAGTTTATTGTAAATAAATACTTTTCATACCTGGCATAACAAAACACTTCCACATGTTGAATGGTTTTGTCCTTCCTGCTAAGAGCAATAGCTTCTTCATTTTCAAGGATCTTCTCTTGCCACGGTGGGCATTCATTTACAATATCACTGTTTTCCTAAACAATATACAGATAAGAAATTGTAATTAAATTGGGTACTCTGAACCTCTACTTTTCTGAGAAAATTTATACCTTTCTAAATTTACGCTTTTCCTCTCATCCCATCAAAATGCACATATTACTTATTAATAATAAAGTTTTTGCATTTTGTTGTTAAAACAGCAGGCCCCAAATTACTTCGTTCTGCTTACTTTCAGATTTTTGAAGGTTGGTCACTAGCCGTGTCAAATTTTGATTATATGTAAAAGTATTTTTGAAAAGTACTCAGCCCAATATAACTAAGGACTTTATAATAATCGACCTGAATATTTTATATTTAGAAATACAATAAAAACAAGAATGTATAACAAAGTATATAAACTCTCACTATGGATTGAAAGTGGCCCTTTAAGTTTTTCAATAATTCCTAATTATATTTTATGGAGAAAGTTATATGATACAATATTTGAATACAGGGGATTTTTGAAGATGTCAAGATATACCTTTTCCAAAGGTCAAGGATCAATTTTTAATCTGTTTAAAATTTTAATCCATTTGTTACACATCTCTCAGAGAGAAAAATTTTTTAATGTATTATATATACTCAACAAACTAGTAGTGAAATATAACTACAGTAGCCTTTGTTTCAAGTAAATTCACCTCAGAAAATTTCTAAAGTTACAGATTTCATAAAGTAGGACAATAATTTTTTTTAAAAGGCTGCGTTGTCCTGAATTTAATATTTTAAGCTGAAGAAAAGTAGTGGCAGATAGCTCTTATTATCAAGTGTAATTATTAGACAGCATTAAACATCCCAACATAAATAGAAGAGGAGGTGAAGTACAGGAACTTTGAACATATAGACAGGGGTTAGCAGCCTGAAAAAAGAACTATGGACCAGGGACAGAGAGTGAAGGGAAAAAGGAAATGGTGACAGAGTCAAGATGTTGGAGTAAAAGAAGCATTAAAATAAAAGAAACATCTACAAAAATATTTTGTTTTAATAAATCTAACCCATTACCAAAATTTATTTTTTTTAAATCCCTTCACTCACCAAAAATTTTCCATTCAGACAATTAGGGTATTTTTGTTGTTGTTGTTCTGAGAATCTAGACTAAATTTTTGCATGGAAGTACTGAATATGCCTCAACATGAGGTGATCCTCACACACACTTCCCAAGGATAAGGTTCAAAAAAGGGTTTCTGATCAACATAAAATATTTGAGGCATATTCATTTGAACAGTTAAATGAATCTATTTATAACATTTACTTTCTTGATTTATACATAGTTTGAGTTATTGCATGAAATGTTACTTTACAAATATTGCTTGTTTCTCCACACTCTCATTTCATACAATAATAAGATTCAAACTGAATCTTCAGTGTACCTTCAATGTCAATGTCTTTGTCATCACTATACTTTTTAAGTCATATATACCATTAAATCAATCAAGAAAACTAAAATGCTTAGCTTGGTACATGGTAAGTGCTTAGTTAAGTCTTAGCTGTATTATTCTTAGTTAACTGAATACAATTTTCTAGAGTCTATCATCCTCCTTTCCCAAATGTCTAAACCCTTTTGAGATACAGCAGTTTCTGATTCTATGTATGATGCTCTCAGTAGGAATTCCATTTCAAGCCACATGCACCATTTACATAAAATTAGGACAGTTTTTTTAATGTCTCATAAAAACTGGTAAACTGCATGACAATCAACTCCCCATGTTAAACGTACGCTGTAAATGATCTCTAAAAACTTCTTTACAATGATATCCAACAGTTGTAGTAGTGAGATCCTACCCTTAGGGAAAAAAAATTACTAAATTTATATTGTTTCTTTCCTTGCGTTTTGTTTTTACTGTCAGGTATGATTCTGTCAGGTGACTTCTATAAATATGCAAAACCACCAATGACTGAGATCATTTCAAATTAATGTATCTTCCCCAAACACTTAGGTTTTTTTCCAAAACATACTAACTGAAAGAACAACTAGTAATATGTGAGATTTTATAAGGACTGAAATATTTTTTCTGAAAGACTGTTTGGGAGAAAAAAAATCTTGCCTGATATTTGGGCGTACAGAGTAATTAGCAAATGGTACGAAACATATACGATTTATTCTTCAGCCAACGTTAGCTGTTTATACTTAAAAAGTGAAATCTACATTTTAGAGGTATTGGAAAAATATTAGCTGAAAAGGTGACTGCACAGTTTTTGTTAAATAAGTAAATAAGTTATCAATCCTATATTACAGATGAAACAGTGTCTTCTTCAATGCAGGGTTATTATGTGACACAAAATATAACCTAGTAGATTAAAAAATCAGATAAGAACTTTACCTGGTGTTCCTTTAGCCAGGACAACAGTCCTGAAAAGCTAAAACTGGCCCAGTTTCCTCCATAGTAGCTTCTTCTGTAACAATAAAAAATAAGAGTAAAGAAAAGGGTATATAAAAAAATCAAGTCACTGATCTTCATCCCATGTCATCTTCAACACTGCTACCCCAGAGTTCAAAAGCACATATAATAGGGATATTGAGATTAGAGGAGACAGTAGAACAAAATAAATAGAAGTGGGCCTTTCAGATCTCAAAGTCAACTTTTCATTGTATAAGGAGTTAAAAGATCGCTTTGGCCTCCTTAGAGCTTTCAGCACTGATCAAGTGCCACTGGATCATGTGATTGTGAACATCCTGATATGGTCACTGAGCAGTATATTTGTTTTAACATAAACAAATCTCACTCCTGGGTTAATAAAAATGGCTGGGAAGAAAATCTTGGTAGATCTCAAAGAAAGCCACTGGAAAAAACTGCTAAGTTTTCCACAAGCAGTAAATATCCACTGCTAGCACCACCACCAAATCCATCTCCCATGCCTAAATAAATAAATAAATTTTGTATATATACATATATAATTGGCTACTCGAGATCTACTGGAAGGCCCTGTGCCATTCTAAGCCTTCAGGGCCACAAATAAAAGTAGATCCTGGGACACAGTCATTCACATCAAGACTTCTGTGATAAGTATAACAACAACAATATTTCCACTGGTAATTGGGTAAACTATTCTTCACTCCACAGTCCTGTGAAGATCACTCCGTTTTAGAGAACCCAGAGGTCTCCTAGCTAGGATCAGGTAAACCTTGTAGACACTGGACTTCTGATTAACTTCTGTAAGTAGCAGACTTTTGGCAACCAGAACTCTCAGCACTACATACTGGGCTTCCCAAACCTTGCAAAGCTCATCAAGTTATACTGATTCTTTGTATGATGAGCCCCAAAGTACACTCAAACCCACCTACAATATCCACTCTAGTTCTGAGAGATTCTTGGTTTTGTTTACGTTTTTGCTTCTCTGTATCCTTCTCTAATGAAATAAAAATCTATAAAAGGTCTTTTTTAAACAAAAACTAAAACCTTTAAGATGATATCTAAAATTACTCATCCATAATGCTACTGGATATCCTCTAAAAATTCTGATAGATTTCTCCTCAATCAACTCTTGATTGGTCTCAAGAACAGTCAGTTTTTACGCTCAAATATTTTACCAAAAATCACTGCTTGCTCTAACAGAGAAAATGGTTAAACTGAACACCTGTGAAAGTAGGTCTATTAATACAGATGACTACTTTACTTATAATCTGATAGTTCTCTTGGGGATGATGCAAATTCCTACACTGTCCAGATCTCTAGAGAGCTTTAAAATTTAGGCAAAATTTCAGCTATACTAACAATTCTAGGTGTTGGAATCAAGGAAGCCTAGAAGCTATGATCCCTTGGATCAGAGACAACAGTGGGAGGAGAAGGTGGGCAATAGCCAGTATAGAGAAGAAGGAGGGAAAAGAGAGGGATGTTAGAGTTTTCCCCTGGCAAATTTATACTCTCCTCTCCCTTGCCTGAGAATAATACAGTTCTGCCATCCCTTCCCATCCTCTAAATATATCACTCAACAAAACTATAAAATATCCTGAGTGTTGAAAAAAATAACCCTGAAGCAGTGATAAAAAAACACTGTCTTTAAATTTTTTGTTGAGATATTTAGATTTCTTTTAAGCCACCATAAGGTCCTAAGTGAGAAGCTCTGACTACTGGGTGAAAGCTTCAAGACCTAAGTAAAATTTTTTAATGGCTACATCAATTTATAAGTAGTAAATATATATCAGAAATCTGACAATCAGGGTAGACAAAGGCTTCTCAGACAGGACACAGAAAGCAATAAAAACTATCGATAAATTAGAATTCATCAAAATGAAAAACTTTTCCACAAAATACGTCATTTTAAAAAATGAATGGGCTAGGCACAAAGTAGGAGAAATATTCACAAAACATATCTGACAAAGGACTGGTATCCAGGACATAAAGAACTCTTTCAACTTAAAAATAAGACAAATATGCAAATTTTAAAGTAGGCAAAGGGTTTGAACAGACATTTCACAAAGGAAGATAGATGTGGTTAATGAACATACGAAAAGGTGCTCAACATCATTAGTCATTGGGTAAATACACATTAAAAATGAACATGAGACACTGCTACACATACACCAGAATTGTTAAAATTAAAAAGACTTACAAGACCAGGTGTTGGTGTGGATGGCCAGAATGCTCACACATTTTGGTGGGATTAAAAAATGGTACAAATACTTTGGAAAACTGTCAGGCAGTTTCTTACAAAACTAAACATATACCAACCCTATGACCCAGTAATTCCATTCCTAGGTATTTACACACAAGGAAAGCATATGTTCACAAAAGAGCTGTACAAGTTTTTTCATAGCATCTTTATTCATCAATAGCTCCAAACTGGTAACAATTCAAATATCCATCAATAGGAGACTAGATAAATAAGCTGTGGTATATCCATATGATGGATACTATTCACTAATGAAAAGGAACAAACTACTGATACAAATATAACAACGTCAATGAATTTCAAAAAATGTTATGCTAAGTGAAAGAAGCTTTGCCCCAAAAGAGTGCATTCTCCATGATTCCTTTTATATGAAGCTCTGGAACAAGCTAAATTAATTGATCTGTGGTGAAAAACATCCTAAGAGTGGTTGCCTTTGAGGGTGGGAGTAAGGGCAGGAATTGACTTTGAAGGGGCGTGAGGGAACTTTCTGGAGCGATGGCAATGTTCTTTATCTTGATAAGGTTCTTAGTTACACAAGTGTATGCGTTTGCTAAAACTTATTAAATGGTACACTTAAGATCTGTGCATTTTCTTGCAATTTTATCTCAAAAAAAGAACCATAAATAACTAGTTAATGATATGCATGCTGAAGTGTTCCAGACTGAAGGTACTGGACATGTACAACTTACTCTGAAATGCATAAAACAGTAAGATGGAATGATAGATGGATAGAAAAATCAATAAATGGATAATTATATAATAAAGCAAATAC
This sequence comes from Balaenoptera acutorostrata, assembly GCF_949987535.1. Lineage (NCBI taxonomy): Eukaryota > Metazoa > Chordata > Mammalia > Artiodactyla > Balaenopteridae > Balaenoptera > Balaenoptera acutorostrata. Next base: position 74,226,520 of record NC_080085.1, read on the forward strand.
AGCAAAATGTTAGTGGTAGAATCTAGGTAGTGGAAACATAGCTGTTCACAGTGCAATTTTCTCAACTTTTCTGTGTATGTCTGAAAATTATCACAATAAAATTTTAGAAAAACAAAAGTAATCTAACATGAGTTTTCAAACACTGACCACAATGTGCCAATTTCCAAGATATTTTCTGCTATTATTAAAAGTCTTAAAAAGCTCTAAGAAGGGCCATCTTGCTGTTTCTTTCCATTATTAAATGACCTGAGGTCAGTTCATGGTCAAATTCTATTTTCCTCCCCTATACTTGGTCATATGGTTTTTGACAGAGCTAATTGGTTCTAGTATTTTTCCATGCAGCTCCTATTTTCAACTTTTCCTGTTGATGTGCTCTTAACATCAGCATCTGGTGATCTCATCCAATTATGTATGTAAAAGGTGAAACATGGTTTTCATTACTGTGGTCTTTCTGACAAAAGAGGGTAACATAATTATTAATAAACTCACTATAAAACCAAAGCAGATTTTGACTAAATTCATTTTGGTATTTGCATGGTTCTAAATATTGTTTACAATACCCTAAAGAGAAAGCCAAAGAATTTAGGTATCAAAATCATGACAAAAAGAAAAATAAAAAATCAATACAACATTGTAATATGCTCTCTAGAACATTATTGCAATAGAAATAGTAATAATTAAAGCCCACCAAATATTTTCTTAAATTTTATCTTTAAAGATACAGCTTCAGAATTCTGACATTCAAATTCAATTATAAAATACTATTTCTACAGTCTTTAAAACTGTTTCTGTAATGAATAACAAGGCTAAGTTACTGGTTTTGCTTTTAAAACCATAGATACAATTTATTTTAAGGACAAAGTGAGAACTTCCTGACTGAGGAAAAAGGGGAATGGAACATTTTCTGCCAATTTTGTGTCACATCTGTCTCTGTACATCAAGTAAAGGAAAAAGTAGTTTATGATGAAGGATGACGTTTATCTCTATTGCCAGGAACACTATTTTATATGATGAAAAAGACTTCCTTAAAACTAGAGTCTCTCTGTGAAACTAGAGAGTGAGTATTCACAGTATTTAAACAGCAAACATAAAACAATTATCTAAAGCCCTCTCAAGTTTCATGATGGAAAAGTGACCTATAATTTTCGGCTAGAACAGTAAAAATCACAAACGGACATTTTTATTTTCAAAGGCAGAAAAGCCCAATTATCACAATACTGAGGTACAGCTTTGCATTGTGTGAAATATTTACTTCACAATTGTAGAAAACATGGTTTTAATCTTTCTAAAGTTTCATAAAGCTTACTCAAAGTAAAGCTTACTCAAAGTACCAACTACGTTTTTCCAGACACACAAAGGAAATGAGTTACACAACTGTCTTCATTAACACCAACCAGTAAAACAGAAAAAATAGTATCAAAAGAGTAACAAGAGATTTCTCGTCGTTTACATAGTGTTTAATGTTAAAGCAACATCACTTTGCTTAATGTCTACTAACAGAAAAGAAATACATTACAGGTAGACATAAAGAAAGTTGAACTGTAAGAGAAGGCAGAGGATTAAACCTATTAATTAGAGCCTATTAATTAGATCCTAACAATTTTCTATTGTGCATCATAATTACAAATCAGTATTGAATATTTAGCAACAGCCATAGTTACATGATGCTAAACTACATCCTGTATTGGGAAATGGCTTCTGTAAACAAGGACAAGAACATTGACAAAAGATAGAGCTACTGACATTCAGGCACATTCATCTGGGAACCATTTTAATTATTAGGAAACTGAGGGTTGAAAATGTTTTCAGGAAGGTAGCAGATGGAGTCCAAACCTGCTCAACAGAAAAGAGAAGCAGCTTAGCTCAAACTCTAGATGCCCCTATTCTATATTCACTGCTCCTAAATTCCTTTTCCTAGATAGTAGTAATACCACCTTCCACTGACAGCATCTTTCATTTTCAAAATCGTTTTCACAACTATTTTCTCATGGATTCTTCCAACAATCTTGTGAGGCAGATAAGGGTGTTATTTTACAGATGAAGACACTGAGAACAGTCTATGTAGAGATTAAGTCAGTTCAGGGCCACACAGCTACAACTGGCAGGACTGCCACTGAAACTTAGCTTTCCAAACCCTAATCCTGTCCACTGCAACATAAACAATCCTAAACATCTAAGCTGGCTAGCAACATTTAGACCATAGGATATTATAATGGTCGCTGTGGTTTAATGAAGCCAAACACTTAGATATCAAATAGCACCTGGACCCAATTACTAAATTCACCTTTTCCAAACTGTATCCCATCAATAACATGGGCTGTTAACAGGTATTCCAAGAAAAAAGTTACAATGACAAAATAAATTTGGAACATGCTATGTTTAAAAGAGTAAAACCACCAGAAAATGGTTTATTTATGGTAGACCTTCTCAGCACCATTAAATATGTTAATGTCTGTTCTCTCCAAGAAGGAATAAATTCAGTTAACCAATGAGCATTTTTTTTTTTTTTGAAACAGCATTTGGCTCAACAACGTATTTTGAGAAATCCTGGCTTAATTCATGTTAAGGGGAAGAAGAAAAATAGGTACTATATATGTTGAGCTTGTCATTTTCCATTCACTATCTCATTTAATCTTCACAAGAATCCTGAGAGATAGGTGCTATAATTATCCCCATTTTAAAATTAGAAGGAAAAAGAAAAAAAAAAAAACAACCATGACGTTGAGTATCTTGTTTTAACTCACTCAGCTAGGAAATGGCAGAGCCTGCCCTTAATTAAGCCCAGGGCATATCAGGCTCCCAAGCCTATGCTCTTTCCACTATATAAAACACTGTCTGCTATAATCTACAAGATTGGAATATTGAAAATTATAAACATAGGCACATAATACAAATCTTGGAATCTGACTTACTATAAGTAAAGGCAGTGGGATCTATTGATATTTACAGACATTAGATGGGATGAAGTCTAATTTTTGTTTTGTTTCTCCAACTCATCTGGATAATGAAAATGGAATAATAACTTCATGACTACATCTATTCTAATGCCAAACCTGGCGGGACTATTCATTTCTAGGACCTAAAATACAATCAACTTTATTACGTAACTCATATTTAATGTGCACAAATATCTTTCTGTATATGATAGGAGTAGGAAAACAACAGTGTGGCATGTCTATTGTATCAGTTTGCCAGCTATACACCATGCACACTGAAAGAGGCTCTATTCTATTTAAATTTGGTTGTAGTATTACAAAGAACCATGACATGTTTCTGTCTTCCTTGTTGACAAATAACAGAACAGCTTAGGGAATATAATAGACTTACCCCCTACACAAATTCTCATTTACTAAAAGCTCCACATACCTGATACACAAGAAAGTCAAGCTCCTTTCACCATACCCTCATTCTAAGATCAAGGAAGGTCAGCCTCCTTGGTAGAGTATGCAGATGCAGTTCTAATGTTAGAGAGGAAGACCAAGCCCTTACTTGGTTTTTAGAGTCCTATAAAGCTATAGGAAGCTGCTTTGGCAATCAGATCAGTCTGCCAGAATGAAATGGCAGGCTGTGTTCCCAGTCATTAGGGCTGGAGAAGAGACCTTCCTATGTTTACAGTTATTAGTCATTCCACACTAGTCCACCCATTCAAATCCATTTTTAGACAATCAAGCCAGGTAGACGAGTGGGTAATGTACAAAGGCTGCCCTCAATTCTTGTCTTCCTCTATGATCTCATCTATTCCTACTGACTCAATCATCACTTCTCTACCAATGACTCACAAATTGTCATCTCCAATCTGGGCCCTCTGGGGAGAGCTCCAGACTCATAGCTATTGATATTTCTGTACTGAAAATACATATCATGAGTCATTAGCTTACTGGACATCTCCCTCCACTAAATATCCCAGGTTAATTTTAATCTCTACAGGTCCCAAAGGCAAATTTATTATCTGTCCCCCACCCAAAATTTGGTTTTCCTCTTGGTTTCCCCATTTCAATAAATACCAACACCATTCTCACAGCTGCCAATGCTAGAAAATCTTGAACTCACTCATCATCCCTTCCTCATTTGTCAATTCTAGTTAATTTCTCAAACCCCTTCTATCTTTGGATCCTTACCACTGCTGCCTTATTTCAGGCCCTCTCTCTTATCCCATTTTTTTCATTAGCCCCCTCAAAGGTTTCCCTGCCTCTAGTTTCTTCCCTTCCAACCCAACCTTCACATTACTGCCATTGTGATCAGGTCTTGGCAGACCACATTATGTCATTCCCTGGCATAAAGATGTTTAATGGCTTACTAATGCCTCTAGAGTAGAGTCCAAAATCCTTGGCATCGCTCTAAGAACCTTCAAAACTTACTGTCCAGCTTTATGTCTAGACATCACTCTTCTCTGCCATGCATCCAATGCATTAGCCACAACTACACAGTCAACACTGAGTCAAGTGCCTGCATGTCTCTCTGCTTTTATTAATGCTATATCCTGTACCCAAGGTTATTCCATCACAAAACGAATGGTGGAACTAGTCAAACCAGCCGGAACTACTCAAATCCAGTATCATTTTCTCTGTGAAGCCTTCAGCTCTCCAATATATAAATAAAACTGATCTTTGTGCGTCTAGAGCTCTGCACATACTTCTGTAAGAGCTGTCATACTGTCTTCTTTAATGTGAAAAAAGAAATTCACATTTATTTACAGGTATAACAATTCATGCATTGATAAAGAGGTAGTAATATGATTGCTTTACTGTAGCCCAGTATAACCGATATGATTGCTTCACGGTAGCCTAGCCTATACACTAATGAATGAATCATTATACAATTTTTATCTGTCATATTGTCTTGTAATTAGACTGCATGAGTGTTTCCTCTGACTAGACCAGGAGAAACTTAAGGGCAATAACAGCAGTTTGGTCATCTTGGAACCCTTAATGCGTGGTCATAATTGTTAACTAAGAGGAGTAAATGCATTGTTATTAATCAAGGCTTCAGGATCAGATGGACCTGGGTTCAAACCCCAGCTGTGCCTCTTACTAGCTGTGTGACCTCAGCCAATAACCTTACAGTTACTCTTTAAAAGCCTCAGTTTCTTTATCTTAAAAATAGGAATGAAAGCACCTAAAGCAGTGCCTAGCACATAGTAAGTTATCATCCTCACCCCCCCCATGCCAAGTGTAGACACAGGAGAACACGCCCACAGGAGTCTCCAGTGCCCTTTTCATTGGCAATTAGCGAGTCCAGTGCCAGCCAGGCATAGCTAGGTTCACTGACAACCCTGAGAAGGAAGAAGAGAGAGAGACAAGAATGGGGACTGCTGAGAGAACAACAGAACTGACAAGTCAAAGGATTGAAGATTGTTGACCCCCTCTCCCTTCTTCCCTATCCTCTACTTCATAGTCACAGCTCCTAAAATTTACCCTTGCTTTGCCATGGAAAGGCAAATCAAACTCCAGTTTCATTAATGGGGAAAAAAAGGGAAATTAGAGTGATAAGAAAAAGCTTTAAGCTTTATTGCTGTCGATCACTCTGCTTCCAGCTGTCAAGCTGATTAATAGTCTTCAAAGCTCCAAGGAGCTGGTAAGAACAGTTGCTATTTCAAAGTAAAAACAAAATGCACAAAACCCTCCTTTTCGAAGGAGAAGGAGGGTGAATGATAAAGAAATTGCTCAAGAGGAAGAAGGTGGGGGGGGGAAGGAGAGGTAGTGAAAAAATGCATACGTACATTCAATTATCTTTGCCTGTAGTTTTCTGGTCTGTGTGAAACCTATCCTCATTCAAACCCACTGAATAAAACAAGTCAAAGTTAGTAATATCTAGAGAGATGTTGATATATCATGATTTCTGCACAGAGCTATCTCAATCAATCTAGCCTCTGTTTGAGCTCTATAGGAAAAACATCCTCCTTACGCAAGAATTGTCATTTGCAAATGAAGCTCCTGTCATACAGATTTCAGTGACCTAAAGATAAAATGACATTTCTGTCTCAAAACCATAAAAATTCACAAATTGCTTCCAAGGATTTTTTTTCCCCACACTGCCCTCCAAAATAAAGACTGAACATATTCCCAGTGATTCCAAAGTAAAAGCCTTTTAGTGAACCTGATACATATGACTGTCAGACCTTGCTGGCCACACCTCAATTTTTTACATGTATCCCACTGGTCCCTCACAGGGACTCTTCAAGGTAGGTGGTACGCTACGCCAATTTTACAGTTGAAGAAAACAACATAAGTCACATAACTAATCAGTGACAGAGTAACAGCCTGAATTGGGTCTCTTGATCATCAAACCCAGGATTTGTTTGTCTTCCAACCCTACAGCTTATCTTAGTGAAAGAGCATAGGCTTTGCAGTCTAATGGACCTGGCTTTAAATCCTGGTTCGTCCCCTTAATAGAAATGTGACATTGGACAAGTTATTTCAGTTCTCTGAGTTTGTTTCCTCATCTGCAGAAGGAGAGAATTTATACTTCTTTTAGAGAAATATAATAAAAATTAAATAGCTTAATATTCGTAAAGTACCTAACACAGTACTGAGCAAATATTCAGTAAATGGTAGCTATTATTATTACATCACGTTGTTTGTAACAGCATACACCATCCTGAATACTAGATTACGTTAAGCAACTGAAAACTACTTTCACTCATAAATTAGTGCCACAGACCTCATGAAATGTCTTTAACATGGGGGAACAGAGAAAGGGAAAAGCTAGGGTAACACTTGCTTCTTTGATACATTTTTCTCATCCTTACAGGAGACAGAGTGAGGTTTTCTTTCTTTCATCTAGGTAATAGAAGGTAAAAATAAAAATTTTCTTCTAAGTGAGGTTACATTTCTTTTACTTCCCTATCCCTTTATGGTAGTCTTAAATCTAAAACCTTTCAAATATTTATCTTTGAGCTACCTTATTGACATATGTGCAAGTATTCCAGTATAAGAGAAACAGCCATGTTGTTTTATTTTTGCATTAAAAAAAACATAAACAGACCTGAATTTTCACAAACTAAAACCACTAAAAAGAAACTTCACAATAGGATTAGCTGTTGAATCAATACTGGTTCCTTTTTTTAGGAGCCAATAATCATTGAACCATCTGAACAGATTATTTTTGTTCTTTCACTGCAGAAGCAAGGCATCAGACCGAAATTTTTCACACAATTCCACATATTAATTTCCAGGGCAGAAAAAATCATAAAATTCATTTGACACACAACTGCAGATGCAATTTCTGAGGTGACTCAATGAGGTAGAGTTCTATTAAGCCACACAAAAAAATTCCTCTAATAAGAAGTCACTTTAACTCTTTCTATAAAAGGAAAATGATGCTAGTTCTCAAAGATTTTTATAGTCCCATATCCATGGTGAGAAGTCAATAAGAAGTTATTGTAACCACTCCCATTCAAGCCACCCTCCTACCACCAAATCTAAATAATGCCCCCATTACTCTCTTAGAGCACTACCCATTTTTCCTTCATAAGCACAATTTATAATATAAAATTTAAGCATGTTTAATGTCTATTTCCCCCTACTAGGGTCCAAGGTCATCATGAGGGCAGGAGTCATGATCTGTTTTGTTGTTCACCTCTCAATACTCGGGGACTAGCAATACCCATAATCTCATCTGGTTTTACAACTGGTTTCTAATAATAATGTATATATTTCTTGAGAAGTGACAATTTCTGGCAAATTTTAGTGTCTCCCACCTCAGTGCCAAAACATAAAGATGAAAAATGATATAGAGGAAAAGGGGATGTCAAAATAATGTCAAGTCAGTGGTGGAGAAACAGTGAACCCAGAAAGTGTCCTTTGAAATCATGGTCAGCCATAGCTCTACAACTCTCAAGAAACTTACTGGGATGAATTTTCCTAATACAATCCTATATGATCTCATCTAGTTTTGATCAACTATTTATCTGTGTAAAAAATTGTTTTTTCCACTATTAGTACCATAACATAATATTACTAAATAATATCCTTAAATGTGAAAAGAATGTGCAAACAGACACGATGATGAGACACTATTATGGCATATTTTCACCTCATCAATTCAATTCATTTTATCCTTTCACTCATGCATTCATCCATTCTCATAAAACTATCTTTAATTCCACCAGACAGAATACACCACACCAACAGTGGTCTCTCGGGAGTGGTATGTGGGCAGAATGACATGTATATTTTTATGTATATGTGCATGTAATATACAGACATATACATTGCTTAAATTTTTATGACAAACATATGTATATTTTTATGATTAAAGGCAAAAAGTTTTTTCAAACAAACAAAAACAGAAAACAAACCAGAGACAAAATAATTGTTTACTTCTCTTTATCACAATTCCTAAATAATTCTTAACTAGACACAGTTGCTAAATAGAAAACAAAAGTTTCGTTTGTCAGACCAAAGAGAAATCTAGCCCAGAAACTGATAGACATATAATGGTGACATCAGTTCCTAACCCCACAAGATAATACTATTTAGATTAATATCCTTCTTTGGTCAAACTATTAAAGTATAACAATGTTTTCAACTTTTAGAAATAATAATATGGTTATTACATAAGACTAAAACATCAATAGCTATATCTGTGACAGTCATTTGGGTTGACATCATAAATCCACTAAATACTTAACAGAATCGGATGTAAAGACTTCAAACACTGAATACTCGTTTTTAAAAAAGACTCTAAGAAATCATGAATTTGTATTAATTCAGTGAGGTAACATCATTTTCAATTTATTTAGTTTATTTTCTCTTTGTCTGAAGCAGTTGCAGTAGAAAGTAAAGACTTATAGGAAACAAAATAAAACTAAACAATGACATAGATGATTAGAAGAAAAGACTGATTGAGGATGTGCAGATGAACAATTATTGGTAGAAGTAGATTCTGTTCAAGTGTAAACTTTTGATCCTGTTGCACCTCCCTCCAGCAACTTCAAGATTAAAGTAAATGCCAAACTCTACATTCTGATTTGCTAATTGCTTTTCTAAATCACAGCACCTATTCTCGAACTTTCACATGTCAACAGCTCATTAATATCTACTGTAAATGTAGTTCTCTAAAAAGAACCACAGATTTTACATTTATTTAGACAGATAACTGGCACACAAAAACGGAGCTCCTTCAGTTACAATTTGGCAGAAGTTTAATTTAAAATCTGCCTGTGAAATTTATGACAACACAGCAATGAAATGACTATTTTAAATGAGATTAGCTGCTGTTGATAGTGATAATGCTTGGATAGTGCTTATAAATCAACAGAGGTTGTACTTAGGATTTTATAATGAGTCATTTCAGAACCATCAACTATCATCACTTAAATGGTATATAAATGTAAACAGTGTCAGGAGGTTAAAGTACTAAATTGATCTTCACAAAATCATGAATGTAATCCATACTCATAAAAAAAACTCAAAGTACATTTTTGCCTGCTGTTATTCCTATAGCTTTTGTCTCAGTTAATATTTAATGTTTTAATGTAAGAGAGACTTTAACCAAGATTAGAAAAACAATACCACTCAACAGTTCATCAGGATGAAATAATCAGTTCAGGTCACTATTCTGCTGGCTAACTACATAAATCTTCCTGCAAAAAAAGAGAATTTTACCTAATTCCTTATCATAACACTTAAGTTTATTGAGGCACAGGAGTTACACAATCTCATTAAAGTCACTGACTTTGTGAATTTTTAAATTAGAGAAAAAGAAAAAGATCATAAGGTGATTTTACAAATATACAAATGTGGTAAAAATTTGGGAACCTTTTTCCCAAAATATTAGAAATTTATAAATAAAAGCCATATGTATATGGATGTCCACATTTTGCTTATAACAGGAAACTGGAAACAGCCTCAAATACAGCAGTAGAGAATTGGTTAAATAAACTGCAGTGTGTTTGTATGAATAAAATAATATATAGCCCACTACCATTAATTGGAAAATCACATTTTTGGCAAGTTAAAATGTTGTTTAAGTATAACACACAAAAAAGTACATCTTCCCAGGAATGCAAGAATTTCTCAATATCCATAAATCAATCAATGCGATACACCACATTAACAAATTGAAGAATAAAAACCATATGACCATCTCAATAGATGCAGAAAAAAACTTTTGACAAAATTCAACATCCATGTATGATAAAAACTCTCCAGAAAGTGGGCATGCAGGGAACATACCTCCATGTAATAAAGGCTATATATGACAAACCCACAGCTAAAATCCATACTCAATGGTGAAAAGCTGAAAGCACTTCCTCTAAGATCAGGAACAAGGCAAGGATGCCTACTCTCACCAATCTTATTCAACATAGTATTGGAAGTCCTAGCCACAGTAATCAGACAAGAAAAAGAAATAAAAGGAGCCCAAATTGGAAAAGAAGTAAAACTGTCACTGTTTGCAGATGACATCATACTATACATAGATAATCCTAAAGACGCCACAAGAAAACTTCTAGAGCTCATCAATGAATTCGGTAAAGTTGCAGAATACAAAATTAATGAACAGAAATCTGTTGTATTTCTATACACTAACAATGAACTATCAGAAAGAGAAAGTAAAAAAACCACCCCATTTACCATCGCATCAAAAAGAATAAAATACCTAGGAATAAACCTACCTAAGGAGGTAAAAGACCCATACTCAGAAAACTATAAGATACTGATGAAAGAAATTGTAGAGGATACAAACAGATGGAAAGATATACTGTGTTCTTGGATTGAAAGAATTAAAATTGTTAAAATGACCATACTACCCAAGGAAATCTAAAGTTTCAATGCAATCTGTATCAGAATACCAATGGCATTTTCCACAGAACCTGAACAGATAATTCAAAAACTTTATGGAAACACAAAAGACCCCAAATAGCCAAAACAATCTTGAGTAAGAAGAACAGATCTAGAGGAATCATGCCCCTGACTTCAGACTATAATACAAAGCTACAGTAATCAAAACAGTCTGGTACTGGCACAAAAACAGACACATAGATTAATGGAACAGAATAGAGAGCCCAGAAATAAAGTCATGTACTTATAGTCAATTAATCTACAACAAAGGAAAGGCAGTCTCTTCAATAACTGGTGCTGGGAAAACCAGACAGTTACATGTAAAAGAATGAAATTAGAACATTCTCTAACACATGAAAAGATGCTCAACATCACTGATCATCAAGGAAATGCAAATCAAAACCACAATGAGATATCACCTCATACCTGTCAGTATGACTACCATCAAAAAGAACACAAATAACAAATGTTGGAGAGGATGTGGAGAAAAGGGAAGCCCAGTAGGAATGATACCTAGTATTCAGAACTTGGTTTCTAAATCCCATTCTCAAATACACGGAGAGAGGGCTCTTGGAAAAGTGGTTGATTCTAGGGCTAGAGCAGGGAAAACACAAGATGAGGCTGGAGCATCTTGCCGTGTCAGAAAGTAAGGAAGTGCTCAAACAAGGATTGGATATTTCACAAGGACACAGGAACCAACTGGAAGGAACTCACAATGACCAAAGCTGGAACAATTTGAACAACAAAATAAACAATGGTAGTATGAGATTATAACCCATAGTATAAAATAAATATCTATGAACCCACAGTGATACATATAATTTAATAAATAAATAAATGAGGAAGAAGAGACAGCTCTTATTTACAGAAGAATTGCAATAAATAAGTGAAGATGGGAAGAGGAAAATAGAAAATGACCATTAGGCAAACATTAGTGTACCTTGGGGGAGATAATTTGAGACTATTAACAACTAAATGCAAAGTGGGATCCTGGACCAGATCCTGAAACAGAAATATAACACTACTGAAAAAAATCAGTGAAATTCAAATTAGGTCTACAGTTTAGTAGTTAGTATTCCACCAATATTAATTTCTAAGTTTTGATAATGGTACTACAGCTACATAAGATGTTAGCATTAGGAGAAGCTGAATAAAGTATATACAGACCCTCTCTGTACTAATTTTTCAACTTTACCACAAATCTAAAATTTGTTCAGAAAATCTTAATATTTTAATGCATTTAATGCATTATAATGTTTATAAAATTTACACACCAGGCTCCACTGTTTATCCTTTGGCTTCATATGCCACCACCACCCCAAGCGCCAGAACACCACTACAGTTTGAGAAGCATGATTCTAATCTATTCAACAGTAGAACTTAATTGAGAAAAAAGCAAAAATACAAGGTAATGATTTTCTACTGTGTCTACAAATTAGAAATAGTTAGAATAATTCAACTAATTGTTTTTTAACAAATATATACAGGTACATCAACAACAAAGACAGTGTGGTATATTTCAAAGAATGTTGGAATAGGAATAAGATCTGAGTTTTTCCCCAGTCATCTGCTTGTTTGACTATGCGCAAACCTCAACTTTCTCATCAACAGATAACTCCCTTCCAAACTACCATGAATCTACCATCTGTAGATGAGGAAGGACCAATGTTGCACTGAGCATATATGAGGCAATTCTAAATTCCCATCACTAGAACAGTGGCTTGGCATATATAATATTTATCAAATATTTATTTAGGGACTGCTGTATTCCAGACCTCTCAGGCACTGGGGATATAAAGATGACTAAGACATGATCCCCAATCTCTAAGAGTCTAATAGAGCCAAGAGATCTATAAACAATAATAATACTGTGTGAAAATATTATAAGAACGTACAGAATACTTGCAAGTACAGGCAAATAGAAAAATTAATACTACTTGGATTATCAAGGAAGACATCACTAGAAAGTGGTATACTAGCTATGTCCTAAAGAAGGAGTACTCTACTCACATAGAATAGGGACCAGCGTGAAAAAAGGCATAAAGATGTGAGAGAATACAGTATACTTAGAGAGAGTACATGATGGGATACTGTTGAAGCAGGCCATAGGCGGAAGGGGAAATTTCTATGAGAATTTACAACTGCAAACTTGAACCACAGGTGATTATGGTGTTCTAATACATACTACTCATGTAAACCAAGAACCCTCAAGCCTAGAAATTAACATACAAATTGTTTTGAGCCAGTGTAGTAGATAATGGTTCCCCAAAGTTGTCGATGTCCTAATCCCCAGAAGCTGTGAATAAGTTATCTTATATGGCAAAACGGACTTTGCTAACATGCATAAATAAAGTATCCTGAGATGGGAGGAATATCCTACGGTATCCAGGTAGGCCCCAATGTAAACACAAGGCTCCTTATGAGGGAGGCAAGAGGTCAAGGGCAGAAAAACAAGGTGGCATGATAGAGGGTGAAGTGAGGCTCTTGAAGACGGAAGAAGGGGCCATGGGCCAAGGAATGCAGGTGGCCTCTAGAAGCTGAAAAAGATAAGGAAACAGATGGTCCCCTGAATCCTCCAAAAGGAATGTAGCACTGCCTGCCTACAACTTGATTTCAGACCCGTAAGATTCATTTCATACTTCTGACCTGCAGAACTGTAAAAGAATAAATTTGTGTTGTGTTAAGCTACTACATTTGTGGTAATTTGTTACAGCAGCAATAGGAAACTAATATGGTCAGTAATAGCACTGGCTAACCAGGCAAAAGTAAATGCAAAACCACTTAGTACGAACATACCCCCTCAAACAGGTCACACAGCATTCCCACAGATAAAGCCCCACTAAAGAAAAACTGGAAATTTTAGGGAAAGGAAATAAGAAAAAGTACTGACCCTGAAGATGGAGAGAAAATGACAAACAGCAGTATTAAACCTCAAAGAACTTCACATAAAATACTTCACACGTTTTAAAAAAAAATGAATTGAAACACAAAGAAAGAACACGATGGTTTTAAAAAATAACCCAACAGGACTTCTAGAAATGAAAGTCATTGAAGAAAATGATAGCTAGGATAAATAGAAAATTAGACTCATCTAAAGACAGAATTAATGAACTAGAGGTCTGCAAACATTTTCTATAAAGGGCCAGATAGTAAATTTTTAGGCTTTGCAGACCACACAGTTTTTGTTGCAGCTGCTTAACTCTTTGACTTTGTAGTGTGAAAGCAGCCATAGTCAATATGTAAACATGTATATCTATAAGTATATAATAAGCATGGTTGTGTTCCAATATGACTTTATTAAAAAAAAAAACAAGTGGCTGACCTGTGGGCCATAGTTGCTAACCCCAGAACAAGAAGATAAAGCTGAGGAAACTATTCAGAGTGCTGTATCAAAAGGTAAAAAGATGAAAAATATGAAAGTGACATTAAAAGGCATAAAGGATAGAATGAAAAGGTGCAATTTATAAGAGAATTTCCAAAAGAAAGAAGAGAGATGTTTGAAGAAACAGTTGAGGGTTTTCCCACCAACAAAAGGCATAAATCATCTGATTTCAAGAAACAAAACAATTTCTGAACAGTATAAATAGAAATAAAATCCACACCTTGACAGATAAGAGGAAGACTATATAATTATAAAGACAAACAGAAGAATATCAAAGCAATCAGAAAATTAAAAAGAGAATTCACCTACCAAAGGACATTTCTCAACAACGACAAACAACAGTATTGTTAGAGTAATTAACATTTACTAAGGGCTTACTATGTTTCAGGCACTGTTATAAATCCATTACATTGATTATTTTATTTAATCCAATAAACAATCTTATAAATTACTATTATAATGAACTTTATATCAAGAAACTGAGTTTCAGAAAGACTAAGTAACTTGTCAAAGGTTACACACCTAGTAAGTAAAGAAACCAGGACTTAAACCCAGGTATTCTAGCTTAAAAGCCCATACACAACTTCCCAGTTGGAGCCAAAGCATGGGAAGTTGGTTGAAATGTAAAAGGTACCATTGCTATGGAAAGTAGTAAGGCAGTTCCTCAAAAAATTAAAAATAGAATTACTATATCAATTCTGGGTATATATCCAAAAGAACTGAAAGCAGGATCTTGAAGATATATTTGCACATCCATGTTCATAGCAGCATTATTCACTATAGTCAAGAGGTGGAAGCGAGTCAAATGTTTATAAACAGATGAATGAATATAGTATATACATACAATGGAATATTATTCAACCTTAGAAAGAAAGGAAGGACATTCTGACACATGATACAAAATGGATGAGCCTTGAAGACATTATACTGACTGAAATAAGCCAATCACAAAAAGACAAATAACGTATGATTCCAATTATATGAGGTATCTAGAGAAGTAAAATTCATGGAGACAGAAAGTAGAATGGTAGTTGCCAGGGGCTGGGGGGAAGAGGAATGGAGAGTTATTGTTTAATGGGCATAGAGTTCAGGTTTGTAATATCAAAAGAGTCCTGGAGATCTGCTACACAACAATATGCATATACTTAACACTACTCAACTGTATACACTTAGAAATAGTTAAGATGGCAAATTTTATGTTATGTGTTCTTTTTACCACAATTTAAAAGTTATTTTAAAAAAAAAAGATATACTTCAATAGAGATGTTAAAAAAAAAAAAAGAAAGCATGGTAAGGTATGTCTGTGGAACAGAGACATACGGTACTATTGTAGATGTAAAGCAGAAATGAAAGGGCTAGGGAAGACTGAATCTAACTATGAAGAACCATAAGTGCTAAAATGAACAAAAATGAGAAAATATTTAAACCTGGCTCAGAGCAGGAAAACATTCTATAAATCAATACCTAGATGTATCTAAACTCTCAAAAGCTACCAAGTCTGAGGCTCTAAAATAGAAGAAAAAAGTTTTGTCACTTTGAAATACTATGTATTAAGGTATAAGTTCTTAACATTATCAAGTCTTTCTAATTGATTCATTGTTTATCAAAATTAGATTTAGCTTCTTATATTCCTAATCAAAATTTACTTTGTAATATCAGTAAACCCTATGTGATTTATAAAATATTCTTCATTGTGTGAAGATCTCAGGTTTTAGAATAAGAAAACACAAAATAAATTTGCATTTAAACTTAGACATGCACTAGCTGGGTAAAGTTAGAAAAATTACTTAACCTCTCTATGCCTCACATCCCACCCCCATTTGCTAAATTGGGATAACACCACCCTCCTCACTCAGCTGTGATGAAAGTTAAATTATATAACATGTGTAAAGAAACTGATATGGGAAGTAGCTTACAGTGTGAGCACAACAAATAACTTTGGGAAATTTAAGATTTTATTTTCAATTTTAGGTTAATTAACATTATCAGAAATAAATTTGAATTTTCATTCTTATTAAGCCTTTTTAAAGCACACTGGCCCAGTACCTCAGCTTTCAAGGCAGCAAATTTTTCAGCATGTGAATCCATATGTCAAAAAGACTGAAATAAGACATTAACACAGCAGTTACACATATGATAGTGAAAGAGAATTCCAAGAGCAGGACTTGAGAACAGAAACTAATTTAATTTAGAAATTTCATCCAATAACTGAGGAGTTAATATGCTTTGAAAATAAATTTAGAAAGGGTAAATGAACTAATACCACTTTTGGATTCCTACATATTTACAATGGGATAATATATGAGAAGGCACTGTGAACTATAACAAATCTTGTTATTCTTAGTATTCTGACATTCTGAAAAACTTGCAGTTACTATCAACAGAAAATATAAAGTCATTATTTCTTGTTTCCTTTCTACTCCTATTTAATGAACAATTAAAGGGCCAAAATACAACGGTCAAAAGCACTAAATAGATAGGCAAAAAGTTAAGGGTTTGTTTCAGGAGGAAGCAGGAAGCTTTATCTTAAACTTGAATTTTCCATTAACTTCCTTTTTATCATCACATTTAAGGGAAAAGGGGGAAAACAAAATTCTAGATATTCTAGATTTTTCTAACAGTTTAAATTTTGATGAATTTTAAGAAAACCACATACTCTTATCAGCCGATTTTTTCAACAATCAAATGCAAAGCCTAAAATACAACAGCATATACAGGTTTTACACACCCACACATGTATATAATTAAAGGGTCAGGTGTGAGGTTTCCAAGCCTCTTGGAGAATTATCATTTAAAAAAACAAAATCACTCATGTGAAAAATAAAATTATGGTGCATTTGGTTTATCCTCAAAGGAAACAGAACACTATTTCACAGAGTATAATAGTAAAACCTGTACATTATATATTTCACATGTTTTTGGTGAAAATTAAACAATTCCAATTATTTTCCTAACTTAAAAAGTTTATATAGGACGTATATATATACACACACACGTGTGTATATTTAAATTTTTATTTTGTATAGAGGTGTTTAGGAAGTATCAAATGCTACCATTGATAAACTTACGAATCAACATGCAGAACCCTCTGGCCACTTCTTGAACATGCAGCCGCAATGATGGATTCAGGCAAACCTATAAAAACATACACCTATATCATTTAGAATGTAGAAATATATATATATATATATAAAACACAAAAAATGTTCATGCCATCGCTGTATAGAAGAGTTTAACAAAAGAGGCTCATTCTTGTATTCAAAATTATAGTTTGTATTATTATGCTGTTGAATGATGTTTCTTAAACATATACTACTAATACAGAAAATTTTATCATGTGGAAGAGAGGTTTTTAAAAATCAAGTACTTAAATTATTTTTATCTGCCAATTACCATAAATGAGCAACTGTCAAAATATTGTTCATATAGCACTTTGTTATTTAGAAACTATGTTCACACACTAGCTCATCTGATTCTCCCAAAAGCACTGGGAGAGAAGGATCTGCATACACATTTTAGAGATGAAGAAGAAACTAGGGTGCAAATTGGTTAACTTGCTGCCCAATGCTTTAATTATTTCATATCAGTCCGATGAACAAAGCATGTTTTGAAAGTTTAGTGCTGCTACTGTTTCACTACAATGAGATACCCCGGTCCTCTTGGATTTTTACCTAGTAGAAAAGAAATAGCATTCTTTTGGCAAGGGTTTAAACTACACACTAAGCATCAAGGATTTCAAGAAATGAGAATAATTATCTTCTTTATGTAAAAAGCAATATGCATATGGAAGCAACTGATGTAGTCAATCTCTAGTTAAAACCACATTAAACAAAAGATCCAGCTGCATTCATGGAAGAACTAGAGTTTTCCAGTGGTGAACACTTTGTGGGTATAAACTGTTTGGTTCAAAAAAGAAGTTCTGACCAAATGTACTGAATATAGCCATTAAATATCAATTATTGGAAATAAGCCATCATAAAGTTGCAACCTTAACTTTGGATATAATACACAGGAAAAAAGTGAGTTTGTGGTGTAGGAGGAAATAGAAGGAAGAAAGGAAAATTCTAAATAGTTAAGCATACTTAGTTCTTCAAACGGTTAAAACTGTATTGTTCTAATGTCTTTTATCTTAAGACTATCTGAACTTTTTATATCTAAAAAATAACTTTCCTTATTAATGAAATGCAGTCACTATGGTACTGTAAAAGCTGCTAAGTGGCTGAAAAAGGGCAATAGCAAAGAAATATTCAGGAAGCAGAATTAGTAGTATGTTTAAGTGTGTAATAATGACAGCATTAATAATACACCACCAAACATCAGTACAGGGCTTTATGATTCACAATGCATTTTCATATACATCATCTCATTTATTCCTCATTATAACCCTGGGAAGCAGGCAGTATTATCCATGTGAAAAAAATGGGATGAGAAATGTTAAATAACTTTCCAAAGATCAAGTAATTCAGTAATTCGGCATCACAAATTCAAATTACCATGGTAAAGTCACTCTCTCCAACTTGGACAAGAGTCTGAGAATGAGGATGTACGGGCAGGATAGCAACATAATGAAATGGGCATGGTCCCAGTCAGACAGAGAGCTAAGTTTGAATCTTAGTTTTGCTGCTTAACTAGCTATGAGACCTCAGGCAAGTCACTTGACTTCTCTTAGCTTTTGTTTCTTCATCCATCAATGGGAATGCCACCATCTATCTCGTAGGGTTGTTCAGTTGTTAGCAGAGGGTACTTGCTCTATAAAGAATACCTACTTTTATTTTCTTCAGAAAGATATTTTAGAAGCACTACATTTTCACCTAAATACTACTCCAAACATACACCCATTTTTACCAGATGCCAACTCCAACGGCAAACAATAATAAAATTACCCTCCTCTATTTGGATCAAATTAGCTGTTACTTTGGATAGGCAAATAGGCATGTGGTTATTCCCACGGCTGTGATCAACACTGTCAGAAGTCATGTCTCTGCTGACAAAGCAAAGCCAAGGACAGATTTCAATACTGAACATGATTTAAGTTCAAATTACATAAAACCAAAATGATTATCATTTGTGTTTTCCCTTAATATTTCCATCCAGACATCCCCTCAAGTTCGTGAAACTGATAGGCTATTTCTGTGTTAAATGGCAAGGGCCTATTATTTTCATGCTTTTTTTTTTTTAACCGTGAATAAATTTTAGTAAATGTACAGTCATGCAACTACCACCACAATCACGTTTTAGAAAACTTCCATCACCACCAAATTTTCCTCAAGCCCCTTTGTAATTAATCCTCATCCCTACCTCATGCCCCAGGAAACCAGTTTTGCCTTTTCTAGAATTTCATGTAAATGGAATCATACAGAACAGTATATATAACTTTTTCTGGATTTTTTTACTTAATATGATACTTTTGAGATTCATCCATGTTGTTGTATCAGCACTCCATTCTTTCTAGTTGTTACTAATCCATTGTATATCATCATTTTCTTTTTTTATCTGTACATCAGTTGATGGGCATTTGGATTGTTTCCAGTTTGGGATTATCATGAAATAATGATACTATGAACATTCATGTATAAGTCTTCCAGTGGACATATGTTTTCATTTCTCTCAGATAAATACCCAAGAGTGGAATTGCTGGGTCATATGGTAAGTGTATTTTAACATTTTAAGAAACTTCATTTTTTGAAATGGCTATATAGTTTTGCATTCCCACCAGCACTGTATGAGATTTCCAGTTGCTCCACACTGTCACCAATTCTTCTTATTTTTAGTCTTTTAAATCTTACCAACTCTAGTGTGGGTATAGTGGCATCTCATTGTGGTTTTAAGTTGCATTTTGCTGAGAATCTTTTCATGTGCTTTTTGACCATCCATATAGTTTCCTTTGTGCAGTATCTATTCAAGTATTTTTCTCATTTCATTATTGGATTGCTTTCTTATAATTGAGTTGTAAGAGAATTTTATATTGTCTGGATACAAGTCCTTTTTCAAATATATGCCTTATAGGTATTTTCTCTTTATCAATGGCTTACCTTTTCATTTCTTGTGTTTTTGATAAGCTAATGTTTTAATCTTTATGAAGTCCAACTTACTATTCTTTCTTTTATGATTCATGCTTTTTGTATTCTATGTAAGAAACTTTTACTTGATTCAAAGTCACAAAGATTTTCTCCTAACTTCTTCTAGAAGATTTATGGTGCTAGCTCTTAGATTTAGGCCAATGATCTGGGGGTTTTTTTGTTTGTTTTATTGAGGTATAGTTGTTTTACAATGTTGTGTTAGTTTCTACTGCACAGCGAAGTGGAGTTCCCTGTGCTTTACAGCAGGTTCTCATTAGTTATTTATTTTATACATATTAGTGTATATAGGTCAATCCCAATCTCCCACTTCATCCTACCCCCACCCTTTCCCCCTTTGGTGTCCATATGCCAATGATCTGTTTTGACTTAAATTTTGTGTATGTTATGAGGAAAAGGTTTAGGTACCTCTCTTAATGTCGATATCCAATTATTCCAGCATGATTTATTGAAGACTATTTCCTACCTTGGTAACTTTATCAAAACTCAATTGACCATGTCAGTGTGGGTCTGTTTCTGGACTCTCAACTCTGTTGCATTAATCCACGTGTCTATCCTTATGCCACTACCACACTGTCTTGATTATTGTACATTTTACGGTTAAGTCCTAAAATCAGGTAGAATAAGTCCTCCAACTTCATTCTTTTTAAATATTGTCTTGGCCATTCTAGATCCTTTGAAGTGCTGCATTTTCAATACACTTTAATGTTATATAATGCTACACAGTTTTATAGACAAAGAAGCCACAGACACATAGAGGTTTGGACAATTTGTCTGACTTTACAAGGTTGGGTTTCCTGTCTCTTTGTGGCCACAACTCACTTTCCTACTGGAATGTCAGCTTCACAAGAGCAGGGACTGTGTATATTTTATTCACCACTGAATCCCCAGTAAAGCAGCGCTTGTGGTAGGTTTTCAACAAATATGTGTTGAACAGAAGATAACTTCATGCTTAGAATGATTAGAACGACAGACTAATAATACAGTTAATAATGTCTTCCTGGCCAGGATTTCATATTTCTTCCCACCCATTCAATAAACACCGAGTTCCTTGAACAGAAGAGGCACATAGTAGATTCTCTATAAATATCTGTTTAAGGAAAGAAAAGAAGAAAGACATACAATAATGGGAAAAGGGAAGAGAGAGAGAGGGATAGAACAGACTGTGATAGGTAGTGAGGGAAAAAAAAAGATAAAGGCAATGCCTAGCCTAAAAGAGCTCAGAGTCTAAAGAACAAGAATTTAAAGGGACTGAAATAATAAAGGTAATTAAAACTGTTAGAGGAACACAAAGGAAAGAAGCATTCCCTCTGTAGAGGGGAGTCATGGAATGCTCCAAGGAGCAGGGGACACTAACCAGCTGGGTCTTTCAGATCTGTAATAACACAACTGAAAAGTGTAGAAGAAAAAAGCTGAAGGAAAAGGGAAAGTGGAAGGGAATACTCTTGGCAAAGGGTGAAAGAAGAGAGTACCAAAAAGTGATGCCCAAAAGAGTGGCTGGAGCCAAACTGTGGAGTCTGAACTTGAACCTGTAAGCAACAGGGAGTCTAAGATTTTAGCCATAAGAACAAGATCTAATCAGTGTTTCAGAAAAATAACTCTAGGCACAGCACGAAGGATGAGTTTGCATAAAACTGGAGCTTTAGGTTTCACTTTTTTTTTTTAAATTCTTATTTACGAAAAGTTAACATAATTAAACTTTTTGGTCTTACTTATAATTTAGCAAAATAAGCAAAACAACTAACTGTTTGTTTTGTTTAAATTAATATTTGTAAGCTCAATTTTAATAGCTTTTAAACCCTTGACTAATTTCAAAATAAAGCCTTTTTTTAACACTGGGCACCATAAAAAGTGAACTACTTAGCTTCTGAATCATTACTCAAATTCACACAACATCCTTGTAAGGCATTTATATGGAACATATATAGGCTTATTACAATGAATTATACAGTCTCTCCCACAAGGGAAAGCCAGACATGAGTTAGAAACAAATAATCAGGGTTAAGTCACACAGCATTACACTGGAAACACACTGTAAAAAATTTGACTACAAATATACAAGTACAATGTTTACAACTGTAATATAGAGCTAATAATATATCTCATAGGGATATAGGGAGGAATAGGTTAAAAAATGATATAAAACACCTTACACAGTGTCTCCTAGCATGTCGCTGACATTCAATAAATATTGGTTCTCTTCCCTTCTCTTCCTACCCCTTCAGAAACAAATCTGAAGTTATCTGAAGTTATACTTAAGTTATTTGAAGGGAAAAAAACTACCATTTGTTTACTATTGACTTAAGTTATCCTCAAAGATCTAACAACTTAAAATAGTTTTTTGAAACGAAGTCCAATAGCCTTTTCTATATGTACACTATAGGGCTTTTCCCTATATGTATGCTATAGAAGTTCATCAAATATTCAATATCCTTTAAACATTTCATATCATTAAATATGATCATTAAATTCATTAGTGAGGCTGTTTCAAAGAACTCTGCCAAAGGATTATAGGAAAAATGTATAAATCTGATGCAAGATCATCAACTTTTACTGGCAAGTCATTTTTATCAAACACAGATAAATACTAGGTATTACACTAGCATTTCATAACAGCTTGTAACAGGGGAAACTGAGGTTTGTTACATTACGTCCTTCTCAGTTGAAGCTCTGTTATAAAGTTGGCAACTAGAAAAAATATATTAGAAGCTTATAGAATGTTATATGATCATATAACAAACACATAGTCCCAGCTCTATGATTTTCCAAAACCTGTCTAGATAAAATAAAGATGTTTCACTATCAAATAAAGCTAAGCTAAAATCAAGCCCAAAAAGGTATGAAATTAGTGTTTTTAAGAATCTTATCTAAAATATTTTATAGGAACGAAACCATTATTTATTCATTTTTCAAAATCCCCTTTTAATCCAAATCCTTAATGTTGAACCTCATCACTTACAACTACAATATTTAGGTTAGCACTCTATGATCTATTCTTAAAATTGTATTAGTATCTGGAATTGATTTTTCCTAACACTATACTTACATAAGATAAACATTAAATAAAGTACTTACACCACTCCCAGCATATCAAACAATAAATAATAGATTCCCCTGACAGGACTTTGATGACCTGGCAAAGCCTGAGTGCTTTCAGCCCAAATCATATGAAACCATAAATCACTCTTTACTTTATAGAACATTTCAAAATGGATTCCTGCTTTCTACCTTGAAAGTCATTTCATGTGTTATTTATAACTAGTGAAGATCAGAATGGAAAGAAAATTACATAGAACTAGAAAATTTACTGCGACTTTTTATAAAGAATAACTTCTTTTTTTTAGGAATAAAGTAGAATTACTGGCAAGGAAAAACTTGTGAGTATAAGAAGCTTTTAGAGAGCCACATCCTTTACTACTTAAACAACCCTATGTACAGACTTTCTGTACCATCGTAAACAAAGCATAAACAACATTAGGTACAGAACTGACTAGACTGAGCAATGCAAAGGTAAAACGACCCACTTAACTCATGTCACAGCCGCTCAAAAAAAGTGACATCACAAAATTAGACAGAAATTAAATTTCAACCCAGGTTTAAGTAGTTTTGTTCATTCCTATTAAATTATAAGTTAAAAAGTTTATATCTTATATTTACTTTTTAGTGGTTACCTTAAAAAGAAAAAAACTGCCAGTGAAGTAGCTTAGGGAAATTTCAAGAAGTATAGATAAAAATACTGTTTTTGGGCTTCCCTGGTGGCGCAGTGGTTGAGAGTCTGCCTGCTGATGCAGAGGACACGGGTTCGAGCCCTGGTCCGGGAGGATCCCACATGCCGCGGAGCGACTGGGCCCGTGAGCCACAATTACTGAGCCTGCGCGTCTGGAGCCTGTGCTCCGCAACAAGAGAGGCCGCGATAGTGAGAGGCCCGCGCACCACGATGAAGAGTGGCCCCCGCTTGCTGCAACTAGAGAAAGCCCTCGCACAGAAACGAAGACCCAACACGGCCATAAATAAATAAATAAATAATTCTTTAAAAAAAAATACTGTTTTTAAATTGACAATTATTGTAATTCACTTTGACCCACACGAAATATCAAACATACTAATAAATGTAGTAATTTAATATCTATGGGCTTCTTCCTCATGGGAGAAAATACTGTTAATATCTATGTAATTTTTAGAACTTTGGATAAATATACTATCCATTAAAATATTAACTCACAAAATTCATGTTAATTTTTAAAAATTCAATATACTGTGAACTTTTAGGAATGTCTAATAAGAACACTGTCTCAATACTAGGAAAATTGGATTCTTGTTTTCAGGTTTATACTAAATAGCTGAAAAGTCACTTAACCTCTCTGGAATTCAGCTTCCTTATAAATATGCTTACAGATAAAATGAAGAGCTTGAAATAAGTGACCCATAAGGTTTGCTGCAAGTTCTCAAAGGTGAATGTTAGTGATAGATCAACAACTTGGACTCTGTTCTTGTGCAAATGACTTGAACTTAAAAATAAAAACAGGATAAGATGGCATTAGCAGCAAAGTTGCTGAATCTCCCCCTGAGACCCCCATAAAAACAGACAGTGCAACCAGGATACTGAAACCAAACTCCCAGGGACAATATCTACAACAAAGCTAGATGACAAAATATCGTGATGAACTCCAAAATACAAGTGGGTCATTACAAACCTTCAATAGCTATAAGACCAACGTGATATCAGAGACTGTGCAAGAGGAAATGAAGGGAAGACAAAGAAATTTGTGACAGCGCTGAGAGCCAGAGAACCCCAAAACTGCTATCAGGCACTCACCGGAAGCTTGCAAGTTCATTGTGAAAATAGCAGCAGAAAGTGGGAGGGGACTTCACAGGCTCCAACCTGTGGATGAGTGCAAAGGAACCCCTGGGAGTGCTAGAGTGGTGAGGAAGTGGGAATGGAGTTGGGCCCTATGAACTTAGGAAAATGAAAAACTGTCCTTCTAGATAAATCCCTGCACAGAGGAGTAACTCTTGGGAATATAATCCAAATTCAGCAGAACAGGGAAAATAGGTGCAAAGGGTAGAGAAGGTCCATACAAAACTGGGGGAGGGTGACACAGCTATCAGATCTCAGATCTCAGGCTATTTTTTGGATTCTTTAGTGAAAATACAGGAGAGCTCTAGAGCAGTTAAGTTAGAAAAGCTATCCTGATACACACTCCCTATTAAAAACACAAGGAAAACTTTTTTCACTTAAAAATGAGCAAAACAAAAGGATCTTTATTGAATCCCATTCAATATACAGTAATATATGTATATACATAGAGAGAATAGAAGTGAAATAACAGCCTAACAGACAATGAAAGCATCCCAGAAAGACATGCTTGCAAATTAGATGAAAATTATAACCTAACTATGGTACTATAAGCTAAAAGAAATTAAGGAAATAATAGACGGTCTGAAAGAACAACATAAATCAGAATTAGAAAAACTTAAAAAGTGTGGTGATTAGATAATAGGAATATTTGAAAAAAGAATGAAATGACTCAAGAAGAAATGAAAGAAAAATCATTTCAGAAATAAAAACTAAGCTACAAGGAGTACTAGAGCAAAGAAATATAATGGATAAATGCCTTAGGAAGAACTGAAAATGCAAACAAGGGCATAAAGCTACTGTAGTTATGTTTAAAAAGGAGAGCCCTTGTCCTTCACATATATATTGAAATATTTACAGATGGAATGTTATAATATATGGGATTTGCATTAAAATAATCCAGGATTGGATCGTGAAATGAGAAGGTCGAGGGTACAGAAGAAAAGAGGCCATAAATTGATAACCGTTGAAACTGGGAGATTGGTACATGGGGAGTTATTTTATTCTATTTTTTATGTTTGAAACTGGCCATAATAAAAAGCTTAAAAAATAAAATTTAATACCAAATTTACAGAGCTAATGAAAGGCTGGGTCTACCAAATAAAATAATCCCTTGGAAAGCAGAGATTTAGTATTTTGTTTTTTATCTAAACCGAGAAAACTATATCAACTCAAATCTCTTAATGAAAGTTTTATTAAGTAATGTAAATATTTGCCAAAGACCTATTCCATGCCAGGAAATAAAATAAGCAGATTCCACTACAATTAATTTTTACTTAATTTTCTTAATACTAATATTTCTGTTGTATCAATTTAAGTGACCAAAATGATCTTTTCACAGCAAAGGATATCCCAGTTGAGCTCTCTTCAAACTTAATAACAAATAACATTTAACTTGTGATGAGGAAAATAAGGTTTCTTTAACAATATTTAACTTGTAATGAGGAAAATAAAGTTTCTTTGTTCAGAACATATTTTACTTATGTGTCACAGAAGAAAAATGACCTTTACTGTATTACTTATAAAGCTATGAGACTAAAATAGATGATGAGAGACTGTGCTCATTCCAAGAATGTTACAAAATCACACAACAAATAACCTTCCTTCCTTATATGAAATCCTATGATGAAATCCATTTTTTAAAAAGTAGAGAAAAAACCCTTATGAGCCTTATAAACTAAATTTGAAAGGGCCTATGAATTTGTTATTATATAACATTCCTTAAGGTAAAACACTTCAAATTAAGTTTTAAATGTAGTCTCATTATGTATCTAAGAGAAAACTGGCTACAGTATCATTGAGAAAACATTGAGGATAATTATTTTATCCTGCTTATTAAAAAGCTGAACAGTGATTACACTGAGTTTATTAAAATAAAACAAAGGATAAAATTTTATCTAATGAAAATTATAATGTTATTGCATTAAGAATTTCTTAAATGCCGTAACAAGAGGGATAAACCAAAAATCAATGTAAAAGGTTTATGAATCACTTGTCAGTGATTTTACACTTTAAAATGCATATTAAAAATATTTAAGGGCTTCCCTGGTGGCGCAGTGGTTGAGAATCTGCCTGCTAATGCAGGGGACACGGGTTCGAGCCCTGGTCTGGGAAGATCCCACATGCCGCGGAGCAGCTGGGCCCGTGAGCCACAACTACTGAGCCTGCGCGTCTGGAGCCTGTGCCCCGCAATGGGAGGGGCCGCGATAGTGAGAGGCCCGCGCACCGCGATGAAGAGCAGTCCCTGCACCGCGATGAAGAGTGGCCCCCACTTGCCGTAACTAGAGAAAGCCCTCGCACGAACTGAAGACCCAACACAGCCAAAAATAAAAAAGAAAGAAAGAAATAAAGTAGCTATAAAAAAAAAAAAAAAAAAAAATATTTAAAGAGCAGCAGGACAGTTACTTTTCTTTTTCATTTCCTCTCTTACACTGTAAATATGATACAATGCTAAAGAAAATATTTTAATCACCCATAACCCGACCCCTAACAATTTTTTTTTTTCATTTTTCCTTTACTTTCTATTCTTTGTCCACAGGTACACATAAGGCAGTAGAGGATGGGGAAACTGAAAACAGGGGTTAAGTACTTTACCCAAAGTCATATACCCAGTAAATGGCAAAGTTAATACTGGAACCTATCTAGTCTGGCTTCAGGACATCTAAATCTCTTTGTCCATCCCCATCAAGCAACCTTAGAATTAATTCAGTTTCCCAAACGACTTCAATCTTGGAAATGCGTACTCTAATTGGTAGATACCAGTAATACTAGAAAGGTATGTTCTCTTTTGTAAATTAAGAAATTGGCATTCAGTGGCAGCTATTAAATGTAGAAGGAATCAAAGACCTAGAAAAAAACATCATTTTGCAAGTCCTAATGAAAATACTTATTCATATAAGGACTACCTATTGATGTGAAAACAATGCTGTGAATAGTTGGTATCAAACTGAATGGTTTGCATAGTGCCAAAAGCAATATACAGATTATTTTCAATACACATGGGAAAAATAAATCCATACAATGGAGGCATCATATTGTCATCATCCTAATCCTGGGTCAACCTTAGCAACACTCATAGCGGATCAACCAGATATTTTGTCTTCTGGTATGATCCAACATGACATCCATATCACCAAAGATGTTCTAGCCAAAAACGTTAACCTTGAATCCACCAAGCCTTTAGATATAACTTTCAGTTTACAGGAAAAAGACAGTCTAGAGGAACAAGGTAAATGATACTACAATGAAGAAAGCAGCCAAATCTAAAAGGTAAGGATCACTGGCCTAGTCTCTCTGTGACATCTCAGTCGTCACTTCAAAAAACAAAAAAAAAACAAGCTAGAATAAAACAGACTTACAGGATATAACAACCAGAAGCAATGCATAATAATGAACTGGACACAAGTTTGTACCTATCAGCTGTAAAGGGTATTTTGGGGTGGGAGAATGTAGAAAGTTAAACATGGTCTGTGTGCTACATGGGATAAAACAGTACTGGAATGGAAAGAAAGGTGAGAATTATTGACTGAAAAAGTTGCAGAACGACGTGTACCTAACGATCTTATTTTGTCGTGAATGTGTGTTTATGACATTATACATTTCCTGAGGGAGGCAGGGGCCTTGAAAAGCTGAAAACCAAAGGGCAAATAAATACAATTATTTTGGTGAATATGCATAACCTACTGAAGTTGAAGATTTGCAAGCCTATAATACTATATAATAGCAGTGGTGTGAGAGTGTGTGTGTGTGTGTGTGTGTGTGTATGTGGGAGTATGCGGGGGAATTACAGCTATATGTATCTGTACAGATGAATCTCACAAGCATAACACTGACCAAGGAAAGCAAGTCACAGAAAGAATACATAGAGTAGAATTCCAAAAGTTAGACAAGGGTCAAAAACAGGAAAAACTAACAACATATGGTTTGGTGATATACACGTGATAAAAAACACTTTAAAAAAACAAGAGGACAATTAAAGCAGTTTACCATAATGGTTACAGCTGTGGGAAAGGAATGGGAGATGGATGGTGGTGCACCCAGGGAGCTCCTAAGGTACTGGTAATATTCTGGTAGTGTTCTTTTTCTTTAGGTGGGTCATACATACATGCCACTCACTTTGTTACTGTTCACTGAAAGAAAGAAATAAAAAATATGTATACATACACACACATATATTTCATTTGTATGTATGATATTTTGTAATAAAAAATATCCTAGGCCACACTGTAAAACTGCCTACTCCATCAGTCCACCAGACTCCTTTGAGACATCGGGGCTCTTTGATATACAACATTATTTCCAAACTTTACTATGATAAGCAGCTTTAAAATAGATGCTGTCAGCCTTGTAGCTTTTTACCTCTATTGAATGATTTTTCTCACAATAAATTCTCAGATCTGGAGTTACTGAGTCTAAGGGAATGAACATATTGACAATTCTTAGTACGAACTGTTACTTTGCCAAAGTGTTGTCCCAATTTATAATACCATCAGCATTTCAACTGAATACAACTTCATCAACAATTAGTTATTACTCCTTTAATTTAATGTTTTTAATTATCAGGTTATTTTGCATTTGACTATTAATCAGAAAAAAATATTTTCCCTGCAGTTTGTTGACTATTTGTAACCTCTCGTGTCTGTTTACACTCTCTGCCCATTTACCTGTAGAGATCTTGACATTTTTCATATAAATTTGAAGATATTATTTGTATGTAATTAGTCCTTTGTTATGAGTTGCAAATACTCCTAATCTGTTTTCCTTTTTCTTTTAGTTTGCTATTTTTCAGAGTAGATGCTATATTTTTTTATATATTCAAATATTGCCTTGTATTTCTTGAGATTTCAAAGAGGGAAAGTTATCATTTCTCTACAGATCAGATGACCTAGTCTATTCCCACTTTATAGTTCCGACTACACTCAAAGAGACACCCAGATTACTGGCAGAAAGTCCAAAAACTGATCATATAATAAAAAAAATAAAGGAAGTATTTCAATTCAGTGGAGAAAGAATACATCGATGGTGTTAGAATAACCAGCTAATGATTTAGAAGGTAAAAACCCTCATATTCTACAACAAAGTAAATTTCAGGTGAATTAAAATTTAAATGTAAAAAATAAAATATTAAAAAAGAAACTAAGAGTCAATATTTACTTAATCTTGGAGGGGAAGGCTTTCTATGCATATCTCCAAAGGCAGTAACCATAAAAGAAAAAAACATTTGATAGATTTCACTACATGAAAATTATAACGTTTCATACATGAGAAACCACCATAAAAAAGAAGGCAAATTTACAAAATACATGACAAAGATTTAAAGTCTTTAGTATATAAAGAATTATTACATGTTGAAAAAAAAATATGGCACAATAGAAACATGGGTAAGGGCAATTTACAAAAGAAACATAATTGACCAATATACCTATTAAATAGTCAACTTCACTTATGATCTGAAAATGTAAATGCAAACAAGGAAATATTTTTTTGGCTATGATGTTGACAGTAATTAAGAATAAGACATTCATAGACAATGTTGAAAGACTATGGGAAAATAAGCATTCTCATACTCCACTGGTGAGATTAGACTGGCAAACTTTCCTTAAGGCAATTCATCAATACAAATCAAAAGCTTTATGTAACCACCCTCTAAAATTCAATTTAACAGTTACAGTTCTAGGTATTTATCCTAAGGAAATAATTAAATACGTACAAAAGATTTAGGCACAATCGTGTTCATCACAGCCTTAGTTTATGAAAGTGAAAAACTGAAAACCTTAAATGTCCAACAAAAGTTGCTAATTTAAATAAATGGCAGGACATCTATAGAAAATAATATTTACTAAGCATCTACTTAATATGACATTTAATAAACTTTTGGAACTGACATAATCATAAAGATGAAGAACAGATTAGGGGTTGCCAGGATTTAGGGATGTAGGTAGGAGGGAGGTGTCCATGGCTATAAAAAGGTATCATGAGAGAGGATGATGAAACTGTTTTATATCTGGATGTGACACCAATCTTCACGTGATAAAACTGTACAGAACTAAACACACACAAGTACATGTAAAACTGGTGACATCTGAATAAGGCCACTGGGTAAGGTCAATTACCTGGTTATACCACATGTAGTTATGCAAGATCTTACTTACCACTAGGGGAAGCTGGGTGAACATATACAGGATCTTCCTATATTATTTCTTACAACTGCATGTGAGTCGAATTACCTCCAAATGAAAAGTTTTTAAAAAAGACACTGAGGAAGAAGATTTGATTAACATGGAATGATGTTCATAACATACTGTGAAGCGAAAAACAGAATAGCATACACACATCTATACACACGGGTCTGGAAGTATATTCGTAAAAGTGTTAGTTATTAATATTATTTGTTAATGACATGGCCCTTGGAGGGAAAAGATACCACATCTACTCTGTCAATTAAGATGCATCCATTGCAAGTGCTGACAATTGTTGACAATTATAGGAACCAAAAGAAGAGTCAATTAAAAAAAGAAAAGCTTCATAAACAGAACAATGAGTCTCATACTTGATCTTGAAAATTCAATTTAAAAGTGCATAAAACTAAAAAAAATTTGTTTAAAAAGACAAAATGGCAAACCCTCACACATGCACAAATAGCCTATAGCTCATTTTTAACAATGGTTTTATTTCTGTGGGAAATTACGTATCTTGTAATCAATGAATAATTCCTAGGGAAACAGATTATCACTTGAAATATGACTATATTTTCTGATCCCATTGCTAGCCATTACTTTAGTGGCTGATTCTGTTTTTTCAGTTTTAAGGGATAAACACAACCAAGTCATTCAGTTCACCTTCATCAAAAGGTTTGTGAGTTGACGACAGATGTCATGATGCTGTCAATAATGAGTTAACACCACAAGGCTTTGCTGGCATCAGGATTTTAATGTCAAAAATGATAACTCCCCAAAATGAAGCAACTGTCAACTGCTAAGCTAGAACACAATAATCTAATCTTGAGAGTATAAGGTATTTTTTCACATGGACGAATCCAACCAGCTCAATCTAATACCTAGCCAGAGCAACTCCAGTCTTAATAGTTTGACCTCGGTCAAACTTAACTAAGCCTTAGGTTCCACATTTGTAAAATGGAGATAACATAAGCATCTAACACAGACAAGGTTACTGTGAGAATCAGATGAGATAATGCATTTTAAGGGCTTAGCATTGGATTCAGCATAATAAATGCCAGAAATAATTTCATATATTTGTTTAACAGTGTGTTGTACATACTAAATTTAATTCTATGCCCTCTATTTGGCCTAGATAGCTCATGCCAAAGTAACATAGAAAACTAAGGATTAGAACACAACTCAGCATCTTCCTAATATGCCTGATATCTGTATGTAAAACCTTCTTTCTCTGTACTTTAGCTTGTGCAAACTTTTCCATAATTATTTTAAATGCATATACAGAAAAGCAGTTTAACAAATGTGCAAATTCACACAGATACATGATCCAAAACAGTTCAAAGCAATACAAAATGACTAAAACTGCCATTAACCAAAAGCCATTGTAACTCAACATCAACACTAGGCTGGACAAAAAAGATACGTATGAACACTACTCAGGAGAAAAAGTAGATGTTGGTACTTTTGTAAATGTGATATAAACCAAATCAGTCAAGCGGTATGACATTACCCACTTAAACTCTTGGTAAAATCTAATGAGATCAAACACTCATGTGAAGCACCACCCTGGTGAAAAGCTGCCCCTGGTCTCTTCACCTATTTTCAAACTATTTTTTAAATAGTCTCATTATGATAACATGATAGCTCTCATAATCATACTTGGAGAAATCAGTATCTGTGATAAATTACCATCTCTTTTTACACTGCCCTTTAATAAGATTACTAGAAAAGCAAAAAAGAATAAATCTTTCAAAGTATCCCTATTTTGTTGGTAACAACTAAATATCCCCAAAATGTTTCCAATCTCTCTAGCATATATACATAATATATACATGTGTATATATTGACATATATGTGTGTATATATATGTAGTCTTGTAATATACATATTAATATAAACTGGGAACTGATGATTTTTAGACTATTTTACTTTTTAAACCATTTACATACATAGCAGGCACAGCCTAACTTTTCAGTGGAAAGACTGTACTGAAACTGAATAGCAGATGATTTAGCATGAGTAACAGGTCAATTACATGGAATTATAATTGTTTCTGTGCATTGGGATTTTATGTGAAACATGAGAATGTGATGATGAGCAGCCGTGTTTGATTTTAATTGCTGTAGCTTGAGTTCTCCAAAACATCATGAGGATACTGGAGAAAATGAGAAAATGACGTGAGGCATGGGAGATGAAAATGATGCTGCGGAGAGAACTCTGGTAACAGATGCGGCTCTCTCTGAGGGATTGGCTCAAACTTATGATTTACAGTGAAGCGTAAGCCTCTCCAGAGAGTCTTCTCCAGAGTTATATAACTCCCCTTACTTTTCTAGGTATTGAGAGCAGAAAAGGCATACTTTTCCATCAATAAATGCCTGAAGAATTGCAAAGCATTTTTCAGAACAGCAAAACCTGTAAGCTCTCTTTAGCTCCTTCAGCATTCTTACACCGACAAGGAAGAGTTTCACACTATGCCTCAAACAAGATAAATCTATTCAAAACCTTCACACTATGCCTCAAACAAGACAAATCTGTTCAAAACAAATGACAAATAATGCAAGCTGGTGAACAAAACAGAGTAAAAGAAAAAAAAAAAAAAAGGAAAGAAAACCGTCAGTTAAGAAGTCTGATAGAAATAGTGGTAACAGACACACAAAGGTCTTTCCCACCAAACGGCCAATGGGAAGAGGAGGAAGATGACTCAGACACCTGAATCTTTCCCCTGCTCTCCATGAAAACTATGAGCCTTTCCTTGGAAGCATTCACCGTAACAGTAGTGGTGATAAAAGCACCTCAGTATGGCATTATGGGCTATAAAAATCAACTACGTTTTCTGAGCACTTACTAAGCATTTTACAGAATTATTCCACTGAATCCTCAACACAGCTCTGTGAGATTTATTCTCTTTTAGAGATGAGAAAATTGAAACTTAGACATTAAGGAACATATGTGAGGTGGCACAAGAGGCACAGATGATTCAAACACAGTCTGTCCCATTTCAGAGCCACCTTGTCAATCACTACACTATGCTCTCAAATGAGATACATACATGTCAAGGTAAATAAAACATATGGATGGTACAGCATTTGTAGAACCAAATGACCTTTGAAATATTACTTTCATTCCTACTCACTATGTTATTCAGTTAATCAATATTCTCTAAACTTTAAAACTTTTTGCCCCTAGCCACCCCCAAAATATATATGAATATATGTATGTGTGTGTGCTTCACACAGTGATACACACATGAAATATATGTTTCATGAAACTATACTCATCCTGGGACTTCCCTGGTGGTCCAGTGTTAAAGAATCCACCTTCCAATGCAGGGGATGTGGGTTCAATCCCTGGTCGGGGAACTAAGTGGGCAACTAAGCCCGCACAGTGCAACTACTGAGCCCACGCACCTCAACTAGAGAGAGAAAACCTGCACACCACAACTAGAGAGAAGCCCACACACCACAACAAAGAGCACGCATGCCACAACGAAGATCCTACGTGCCACAACTAAGACCCAACACAGCCAAAAATAAAAATAAATAAAATATTTTAAAAATGTTGCATCCAAAAAAAAAAAAAAACTAGGTTGATTAACCAAGATGGCGGAGTAGAAGGACGTGCTCTCACTCCCTCTTGCGAGAGCACCAGAATCACAACTGGCTGCTGGACAATCATCGACAGGAAGACACTGGACTTCACCAAGGAGGATACCCCACGTCCAAGGACAGAGGAGAAGCCACAGTGAGACGGTAGGAGGGGCGCAATCAGAGTAAAATCAAATCCCATAACTGTTGGGTGGGTGACTCACAGGCTGACGTGGGGTTCCGGCAACGGGAGGAGGAATTCATAGAGAATCAGACTTTGAAGCCTAGTGGGAATTGATTGCAGGACTTCGACAGGACTAGGGGAAACAGAGACCCCACTCTTGGAGGGTGCACACGGAATAGTGTGCGCATCAGGACCCGGGGGAAAGAGCAGTGACCCTGGGGGAGACTGAACCAGACCTACCTGCTAGTGTTGGAGGGTCTCCTGCAGAGGCGGGGGCTGGCTCTATTTCACTGTAGGGACAAGGACACTGGCAGCGGAGGTTCTGGGAAGTACTCCTTGGCGTGAGCCCTCCCAGAGTCTGCCATTAGCCCCACCAAAGAGCCCAGGTACGCTCCAGTGTTGGGTTGCCTCAGGCAAAACAACCAACAGGGAGGGAGCCCAGCCCCACCCATCAACAGTCAAGTGGATTAAAGTTTTGCGGAGCTCTGACCACCACAGCAAGTCAGCTCTACCCACCACCAGAGCCTCCCATCAAGCCTCTAAGATAGCCTCAACCACCACAGGGCAGATAGCAGAAGCAAGAAAAACTACAATCCTGCAGCCTGTGGAGCAAAAACCACAGTTACAGAAAGATAGACAAGATGAAAAGGCAGAGGGCTATATACCAGATGAAGGAACAAGAAAAAAAAAAACCCAGAAAAACAACTAAATGAAGTGGAGATAGGCAACCTTCCAGAAAAAGAATTCAGAATAATGATAGTGAAGATGATCCAGGACCTCGGAAAAAGAATGGAGGCAAAGATCGAGAAGATGCAAGAAATGTTTAACAAAGACCTAGAAGAATTAAAGAACAAACAAACAGAGATGACCAATACAATAACTGAAATGAAAACTACACTAGAAGGAATCAATAGCAGAATAACTGAGGCAGAAGAACGGATAAGTGACTGAAGTCTAAAAACAATTGTCAAACCTGCAGATGTTTTATCTGCACAACAATAACATTCTGACTCTTTGAACATCACTGAGTAACTAACCAATTTAAAAGAAAAAAAATAATTTTATCCAGCTCTGGCCAGCAGAACAAAAATAAACAAATGACCTGTAACCTTAAAAAAAAAAAAAAAAAACTACACTCATCCTTACTACATGTAATATATTCTAATACATATTCTATTCTACTTCTGTTTTTTTTTAATGCTGGAATTGATTTCATGACCCACAAATAGGTGGCATCTTGCAATTTAAAAAAAACAACTCTGCTCTAGACCACAGGTTCACGGATTTTAGGAAATACAGGCAGAGAAAGTATGGACATCCTCTGATATTAGAACCACACACAGGCATCCTGGGAGAGGATTAAATAAGATACATATATGAGAAATCACTTGGCAGAGAGTCTGGCATAAACAGGTATTTAGTAAAAATCAGTTTCCATGATACCTCCTACAACATTACTATCCCCCAACGTTTAGAGAAGCGAAGTTACTCCGCCACCATCATAAGCATTATAGTCAATGAGCTGCTGGCCAAAGTTAACCACCTTAAAGTTTCAATGCTCAGCTAACATCAAGAAATGGAGCTGTGTTACCTACATGACCTTTCCTGATGAAAGCGGCTTATCATTTCCAAGAAAATGCTTTTTTATGAACCACTTTGATAGAAAAATTTCTGAAGTATATCAAACAGTGACTTGACTTCTTAAGAGGACTATACAGAATTGTCTTTTCTCAAGGACCCAGGATCATAATTATGCACACACAATGGTAAATTTTAGAGCTGGTAGATGCCTACCGTAGAGGTCACCTAATTCAAGTCTCTCACTTTACAGATGAACAAATTGATGTCCCAAGATGTTATGCAATTTTCCCAAAGTTACCCAGTAGGAAGGTTAAGTGATTCCCATTATGCCATGCTGCCACATCGATTTTGGACTATGCTGAGCATGACCTAGCAAGGTAGTCAGGATTTAGAAGAAAATACCCCTTGTAATTGCCCCCATGTTTGTTATTTTTGTTACCTCACTTCTTTCCCCATAATCTTTAGCAATAAAACTCTTAAATCAAAAAAGGATCTATGTGTTTATGCTCTGCAGGAAAAATGTTAAGCTAGCCTACTCCACAGCCCATTTAGGGGAAGAATTCCAAAATATAATATGTGTGGTGTACTTTAGTAAGGAAAGGGATGCAGAATGAATCTCTATGTGGCCTTCAGAAAGCAAGAAGGATGCAATGAAAAGGCCACATTGGCTTAGAACAGCTCTGAGCATGTGACAGTCAGGAACCCCAAACAGCTCCTCAGAATAGGCAACACAGTAAATGTCACAAGGACAGGGACTAGGTTCTCAGTAAATGTGGGTTGAATATTCTAAAAAATGTGTAGTCTGTCACTACACTAAATGGTGCCAGGTCATTGTGCTGTCTGACGCAGGTTTGCATTTTAGGTGTTTGTCTCTCCCCTTTCCCATAAGGATATGAACTGTCACTTACGTCTAATGACACCCCCCCAAACACGGCTTTTGCAGAAGTTGATAACGTTTCCTATATCTTCTAATAAGATGCTTCTAATACACTCTGAGCATGCTAGAATTTTCTAAAATAAGAATGAATATGCTCTAAGTAAGAGAATGAGGGATTCCTCTACCTAAGAAGCATGCCGATATTATCCCATAACTCTTGTAACTTCCATCTTGTCTGCCCTTCTGTTGAGTGGATGGCTCTGTTGCGGGTTACAGATTACACAGGTTGCCAGATAAGTCACCTGCAGTGAGGTATTATGCTACTGGGACTATTTTTAACCTGCAACCGATGATACTTCTCTGTAACCCACAAAATTATCACTCAAATATCTTTTTAAATGGCAAAATGTCTTAAAAATGACAACCGTGCACCCAAACTGAAGGCCATTTTCTAGACACTTATTACTATATCCATTTTTTAAAATAATTGTCATGATTTTTTCATTAAAATTTTTTTTTAATTTTATATTGAACTCACTATATCCATTTTTGTCCTCTCCCTTGAGACTCCATTTGGCGCTCCTTCCTTATTCCATTTTCTTCTATATTTTCCATGGTTCAAGTACTTTATCTTATTCTTCTGCCTTTGGGTGTTCGAGTGATATTTCCTGTATTTTGTAATCAGGAGGAAATGGGCTTAACTAAGAAAATACATACAAAACTTTATTTTCCCATAATCTCTTCAAAACATGATCTTAAGGAAAATGTTGTGTTATGAAGAATGAAAAGAAATACAAATTAATCAAGGTCAAAGGGGTTTACAATATTATCCACAGATTATTTTACTTGATAAAGCAATTGTCTCTTGATGACATTTTAACTATAACTAAATCTGCTAAAAGAAAAACTGCATCTCATAGCCTATTTCTTCATGTTTCTGATACGTGCATGATTAATTCTGCTTTTGTTATTAAAACTGAATCTTTGAAACACTAATTTTTCCATGATTTACTCAAGCTAGTACATCTAGTAAGGCAAACACATCTTAAAGACCACTTTCAGCAAAGTATTTCAGAAGAGGAATATTCCAAACACATTAAAAATCACTCTTACTCAGTAATTATTGGAATTATTGGATTCATTTATTTGGGAAATGGCTTTTATCCAATTTTTCCACTTTGACTTACCTAAAAACAAAGCTTCATATCATAAATTTAAACAATGTGCTTGAAAAGTAAAAATGTGTTCACTAAGTGATATGAAAAACTTCTAACTCAAATAAGTTCTTCCCATACTTTGAGAAATAACATTACTCTCACGGAAATAAGTCTAAAATGAATCTTTTTCCAAATACACCAGATACCCCTGATGCAATTTTCTGGATCACTCACAGAATCTTCCTACCTCTATCATAACGGACTCTAACAGGATGGATGTAATCCATATTATGAACTGAACTAGAAGGCAAAATACGTCTTATATAAGAATTAACAGCACTTAATGATAAGAATTAGCACCCTTATCAATTAAAATTTGAATCAAGATAAGAAAAAGTATCTTAATGATTCAAAGTAATTTTTAAAACACCCTAAGTGCCAAGGTAACAACAACAAAAAAAGGCAGTAACATAGGACCCAAGTATGGTATAACAACTATTCTAAAGTGGATATTGTTCTAAGTTTTAGGATAGACTGGAGAGAATAGAGTCTGTTGACTCCTTCCAGCTCTCATCCAACATCTGTTCATAGCAGCTACAGCAAGGTTATCTGTAGCCATGCAGTTTTCAGGTTGAGAATAAACATGTCCTTGCTGTTTTGAAAACAATTACCCAGGTACAACTAGAATAAGATAATTTTTGGTTAGACAACACTGGAAAGGTTATCTAGTTTACCCTCCCTATGTTCAAAAACAAGGAAACTGAGGCTCAGAGAGATTAAGTTCCTAGCCCTAGCAACTCACACAGCTAGTTAATGGCCAAGCAAGGTCTAGAACCAAGTTTTCCCAATTATTTCTATTAATATGGGTTAACTCTGAGGGTCAGAACCACTGATTCTCCTTCTGGTATGGAATTGACCTTTGGAAATTTACCGGCTGTGTGATCTTGAGCAAACTGCAACCTTTCTAAGCCCTTTTGCCTCCTCTGTATAGTGTAAAGAATACGTACTCTAACAAGGTTGTTGTGAGGATTATATACGGCTTGTAAAGTGCTTAGCACGTCGATTAGCAAATAATAAGCATTCGAAAATAAGTAGTTATTATTTTTACTCCCGACCTGGAAACATGGCTGCTCCTACTGTTTAAGAAGACAATGAACTGAATTCATCAACACAATGGACAGGGTCTCAACCACCGGGGTTCCCCAGCCTACCACGTTCTGTAGAGAGGAGAAAACCCCACCCAACAAACTATTTCACCCCATCTAAAATCCACCCTTTACACTGTTAAGAAAAACAAAATACCAACTGCTGCCAAATGTTTTCTGCCACGTGTTGTACGTGTAATTTGTCAACTAGAAATTGCAGGGGGAGTTCTGGCACCACCCAAAACATGAAGAATAAATGACGGGAAAACAAGGGGAAGATAAGATCACACACCTGAACTGGACTCACAGACGCTTGTTCTCAGCTTATTTAGCTGTGGGTAGATAGGTGGGTGGTAGAAAGCAAAATGATTTCTTTCAGCACCATAAAGCAGGAATAATGGCCACCTCAACAAATTACAACCCCCCCTAGGCTTCTCAACAAAACATAAAAGAATCCATTTCATCGCCTTAGTAAATTAAAACGTACATGGGCAACAACTGAGCAACAAAATGTATCCGAGCTGCACTGCACCCTAGGGTTATATAAATATATGAAAAATTCCTATGAAATGGCGAGACAAAATGATGGGGAATATCACCTTGAAATTAACAAGGAGGAAATCATGTCATGCCAAAGGTGTCTCCATTGACAAAATCCCCACCCTCCGTTCTCATGACACTGCAAACCCACCTCCCTCTAAGGAAATTACAGGAATCACCCGCAGCAACCAACCTCAGCAATCGACATCGACCAGATCGACCCCTACTCAAATGGCGCTAAGCACCGCGGGTCCAAGCCCCTCCCTGCAGCTGCCAAGTCCCGCGCTGGCTCCAGACTACTTCGCTTCCTTTCCGTCCTCCCTCTCACGCTCGACCCCCAACATTTCTCGCCGACCCTCGCCACTGACAGAGAAGGTAGGAACGGGAAAGACTTCCTACACTTTGTCCAGTGAGTACCAGAGCCACACATACCCGTCCCTATTACGACCACATCAAACTCCGAAGGTAGATTATCCGCCATCTTGACAGGAAACGTGTCATGTGACTATTGCTTCTGGAAATGAAATCAATTTAGGCATTGCCGTGGTAGAAGGCGGAAGGGAAAACACTGCATTCTGGGTATTGTAGTTCCTGGGTGGCGGCTCCAGATAGGCGGCTACAGCCTTGTATTTGAAATGTTTCACGCGAATGTTAAAAGCTCGATTCATTTTCCAGGCTGAGTGCAGTAGCGCATTTAGCCTGGAGTTTTAGGATAAAAAAGAGTTGTAGATTTTTACTCTGATGGCTAGGATGAATGTGGGAAGACCTGGGAACCCCTTGACAATGATGAAGCAAGAATTGTTAGGAGACAAGGAGGGCGGAGTGAAATTGAAAGGGGATTGCTTTGTGAAGAAAGGAAATTTTCATTCCAGTCTGGAAACTGTTTGTTTCCCCCAGCATGTCTGTACTTTCGTTTTGGCCTGCGAGGCATAATTTTTCACACCAATACCTTCACACTCTATCCCTTATCTTTTTTTGTCTCTGTCTCCCCAATGAAAACCCACGAAAAATCTCGCCCTAGCTTCGCCAGAATGGAACCGTCACTGCATCTGTATTTGTTCTAGTTAGTCCGATCAGCCACCTTGGCCATATACATATGCAAAATTAGTCTTGCTTTACAGGAGGGAAAAAAGTTATGAAAACATAGTAGTTGCTTGATAGGCGTTTATTGATTCTGAATCTGGTTTTGTATATGTATACAAGGAGTTCATACAAGATTTTCCCAATAAGGTACCGCAGAAATGATCAAGGTAAAGTGTCCTTTATATTCAAGTGATTGTATTTGATGAAGAGGATTTAGATTGCCTGTGCCAAGCAGCTAATGTAGCTCTGATAAGTATATTCAAGGTCGGCCTCCTCCCACCCGTACCCCCAGCCCCGTTATTTAAAATGCTTTGGTGTCTGACAATTCCAAAGCAAAAAAGAGGTAGAGAATGCATGGGAGTGAGGGAGGGTAATTTTTTGATCCCAGAAATTCATTGTGTAGTTATTTTACCAGAGTTTCAAGATAATTCAGAGAGTGCAGTGGTGGACCTTCCCTTACACCACCTGACTGACCTCTGAGCTGTTTGTGGTTCCCCAGTCACACTGTTGTTCCTTCATCATGGAATGATCTTCCCGTTCTCTGGCTAACAATTATCCCCAAGGCTCAGAGTCATTTCCACCACCTCCTCCTTATATTTCCTCCCTATACTGGGTTATATTTCCCTACATTGTGCTACCTCTCTGTCATAACCTCCCATATTGCACTGAAAATTATTTGCATTTATGTTGGTTCCTATACTGGACATATATCCCCCAAAATACATACCCAGATATACAATACCCTAAATTATAAGCCCCTATATGATAGGGATTGTGCCTTACTTATCTTTTTACCCCCTGCATCTAACATAAGCCCGGTGTATAGTAGGAATTCAGTAAGTGTTTGCTGAACTAAGCTTGGCTCTGATTCCCCTAATACATGGTAAGTACTATAGATTCAGAAATTTCCTAACAAATATAATCACACTGTGAAGATACAACTCACTGACTCATTTAATTTTCCTTAAATACTCATTGAGTACCTACTATGTGCAAGGCACTGATTTAGATGCTGGGACTACAGCAATGAAAAAACAGACAAAAATGCCTGTCTTCATGAAGTTTACATCTAGTGAAGTAAAACAAAATAAACAAGTAATTACACTGTAGTGCTAATTTTCCACTATGTTTTTCCCCAAATTTAAAATCCCTTTCTTCCCCCTGAGGATAGAGAGCACAACCCTCAGAAAGATAAAAGTGCCAGCCTATACTTAGCTGCCCTTTCTTTAAAGTTATCACACCTTCTCTGGGCATAGAAAAGATTATTATATTCGAAAAATATAAAGCATCTGCATGGAGAAAACGCTCAAAATACCTTTTCCTCCCAATGTATTTTTGTTAACTTTTTGCAAGGCAAAAATGAATGTGGGAGTTGACAACATCAATAAAATAGCATAAAGCAAAGCAGCTTAATTGTTGTCTATTCTATTATACTAAGGACATCTATTTTTGAGAACTGAAATATTTTATTTGGATAAATCACAATACAATGAGATGATGGATACCTACAAATTGACTACCCTGTTAAATCACTGTGACATTGATTTTTTACTTAATGTTTTCCTGAATTGAAAAATCACAATTCCCTGAACATTTACCTTGTATTCAGAAGTTTATTCAAGTGTGGGATCTGATGTATCATATTTTTACAAACCAGTAATTTAATGGTCTCCTCCTATGCCTTTCCTTTGAGCTCCAAATCCATATATCCAACCCCTTACTCAATATCTTTTCTGAACATGTCCACTACTGAATTCCTGAATATTTCATCCCCAAACCTCTTCGTCCAGTGTTCCCCAGCTTAGAAATGGTACCACCTTCCAATCAGTTACTCAAGTCAAAAACTTAAGGATCATCCTTGATATATTACTCTCTTTCACCCTTAAACCAATCCATCAGCAACTCTTGCCAGATTTATCTCAAAGATATATTGTAAATATATCCACCTCTAAATCTGTTCTGCCCCCATAATCTCTTCCTAGACTGCAATAGATCCCAGCTGGCCACCTCATTCATGCTTGCTTCTCCCCAGTCCACTCCCCACACTGCCGGTAAACTTTTAAAAATTCAAATCTGATCATGTTCTCCTTTACCTAAAACGTTCATGATTTCCTATTGCTCTTAAAATCTACTCCAAGATTTTCAACGTGTTGTAAAAGGCCCTGCTGAACTCAACAGTCTCATCTCGTACCTCTCACTTTTCTCTAAGCTCCAGCCATATTGGCTGTCCTTCCTCTCCTCTGATATCCCATACTCCTTCCTACTTCAGGGCCTTCCCACATGCTCTTCCATGTGCCTGAGGTTAACTTTGATCCTTCTTCCCCCTTTCTTCTAGCTTAATCCTCATTTTGCTGTTCATTCGAAACAACACATAATCTGGCAAGTGCCTCAGTCTATCTTAGGATCTCACCCTATACTCCTCCTCTGTTGAACTTTTCATGACGGGAAATATCAAGTTCTTTATGCAATTACGTGTTTCATATCTGCCATCCTCTTAGAAGGTAAGTTCCACAAAGTCAAGGACTGTTCCTATATTGTTCATTATTATATTCCCAGTATATCATTCAGTGCATGGCAAAAAATAGACAGTCAAAAATATTCCTCTTATGAGTATATATCCAAAGCAAATAAAAACACTATCTTGAAGAGGTATCCATATTCATTGCAGCATTATTCACAGTAGCCAAGATATGGAAACAACTTAAGTGTTCATCAACGGATGAATGAAGAAAATGTGGCATATATATGTATACTAGATATAAATATTATTTAGCCTTAAAACAGAAGGAAATCACATGGATGAACCTGGAGAACATTATGCTAAGTGAAATAAGCCAGACACAGAAAGACAAATGTCGCGTGATCTCACTTATAAGTGGAATCGTAAAAAAAAAATTTTAAGTCAAACTCATAGTAGCAAAAAGTAGAATGGTGGTTACCAGAGGCTGGGGGTAGGAAAAAAGGGGAGCTATTGATCAAAGGGTACAAAATTTTAGTTATAAGATGAATAAGTTCTGGAAACTTAATATACAGCATGGTGGCTATAGTCAATAATAATGCATTGTATACATGAATTTAGCTATGATTGTAGATCCCAAGTGTTCTCACCACACACACACACACACAAAAGGTAACTATGGGAGGTAATGAATATGTTAATTAGTTTTATTATGGTAAGCATTTCACACTGTATACATATATCAAAACATCACGTTCTATACTAGTATACCTTAAATATATGGAATTTTTATTTGTCAAAAACAAATAAATTTTAATCTA
The DNA here is from genome assembly GCF_949987535.1 of Balaenoptera acutorostrata. Lineage (NCBI taxonomy): Eukaryota > Metazoa > Chordata > Mammalia > Artiodactyla > Balaenopteridae > Balaenoptera > Balaenoptera acutorostrata. The sequence goes on from NC_080085.1 coordinate 74,271,224, forward strand.
CTTAGTGAATGGATGAATAATATGGTGTAGGAATTCTTCAGGAAACAACACAAGAGTACAATTTTAAATGGGAATAAAATGAGTTGCTTGCCCAGTAAAATGTTTCATCAGCAGGTTTTGTGTTTATAATTGAACAGGTAATATGCACGTGGTTAATAAAAAAATAAATCAGCACAGAATGTCATACAAAGACATATTAATAAGTCTCCATACCCTCATGGCCCCCCTGTTGTCTTCCCCAGAAATAAACACTGTTATCAGTTTCTAGTGAATCCTGCTAAAGATTCTGTGTGTGTGTCTGTGTGTGTCTGTGTGTCTGTGTGTATATGAGGGGAGCGGTAATCCCTTTATTTCTTTTTTTGACACAGACAGTAACAAGCTGTAATCATTATTCCTTACTTTGCATCTTTATTTTTTCATTTAATACATATTTGGGAGATCCTGTATTCTCAGTACATATAGGGGTGCCTCATTTTTAATGGCTTCCTGTAATTCCATTATATGGATATGCCATGATTTATTTAATATTCCTTTATTGATGGATATTTAGTTTTTTTCTAGTCGTTTGCTACTATAAGTGGTGCTGCAATGAACAGCCTTTTCTTAGAGAGGCAATATAGGATAATGGTTATGAGTTCAGGTTTGAGTCCCTATTCCATCCAACTGAACAGTTTCAGGTAAATTATTTACTCTCTGAATCTCAGTTTCCTCATCTGTAAAATGATGACAATAATATTACTAATCCTCCAAGGTGGTTATGAGGGGTAAATAAATAAAGTGCTTAAAACTACATTTGACTGGTAGTAAGCACTCAATAAATGTTGTTCTTAATAGTAGTAACCTCATCAGTAGTAGTAGTCATTGTGAGCATGAGGGAGATAACAACTTTCACCAATCCGATTGGCAAAAATGAAAATATTTGATAATATGGTATTGGTAAATGCATGGGGAAGTGGGCACACTGATACGTTGCTAATAGAAGTCGAAATTGATATAATTTTTTGGATGGTGATTTGGCAATATCTGTCAAAATGTTAAATGTATATACTGGTGATTTAGCATTTTCTCATTTGGATTTTATCTTACTTGTGAACTTTTAAATTCTTATTTGTGATACTATAACACCATATTGATCATTTAAATATTTTTCTGATCCTTCAGTTTCAAATTCGTGTGATCAAAAAATAACTTTTTAAACAAATAACATTATAGTAACTTCTCTAAGTGACCATATTTATTTAGTGTAGAAAGGGAGGTATTATTCATGATTCCTATCTTTTGCTCACATCTGTTTAGTTTCTTCTCTGTAATTTTCTTGTGGTCTTAAAAAAAGCTTATTTTTATTCTTTTAGCTGTCATTTATATTTTTTGTGAAATGGTGATTATGAAACAAAATAGAAAAATAAATAACAGAAGTAGTTAATATATCTGAAAAAAATAACTTTTTATGTTAATAATTATTTTGACATGCAGTACCATAGCATAGATAATCTGTTCTCAAAAAATATATAAAATGTGTTCCCTCCAAGATGGCTTGGGAACTGAACATATACATATATATTTAAGAAAGGCTTATATAAATTCAAGAATCATAAGTTCTTGGTTAGGGAACTTTGTTCACTGAACTATCCCAGACATCTAGAAGAATGCTTGTAATTGAATAGGAGCTCAATAAATATTTCTTGAATGCTGAAGGTGTGGAGAGCTATAATACTGCCCTATGAAATCCCTTTCACTACCATGGTTAACCTCTTTCCCAAAGTGTGTTCTGGGGGGAGAAAGTAATTCCTCAGGATATTAATAGGGGTTTCATGATCAAATACATTTAGGGAGCAATTAAATTTAAATGGTTTCTTTACTGGAGAACTCTTCAAATCTTTTATAATAAATATACATGTGAATTATGAGGATTTCACAATAACTTTTAAGCCACAGAACACACTTTAGAAAACACTAGGTTGGAATTGGTCTGATCCAGAATGGCATTTCTTATGTTTTCATAGATGATGTTATTGTGCCCCGTCATCAGTAGGACATGCAAAAGAATTTCTAGGAGTAGTAATGAGCCAGACGAACCAGAACTATTATATACTCTTCCCAGATTTCAGTGTTATTAGTACAGTTTATGATCCAGCAGTCACATAATTTTATAAATACACACACACACACACACACACACACACAAATTGGATCCACTACAGTAGAATCTCATTCTTACCATATTGTAGAAAACCAAACTAACCAGACACTGATCTTCTACTATATAAACTAAAGCAAGAGTGTCATACAAACCATCAATACTCTGAGTTCTTTAAGAGAACTTCTTAGAAAATAGCTATGTCTGTATGAATGTATAGCTCTTAACACCCTCCCGAAAAAAACAAACAATAACAGTTCAGGAAGTAGATTATTAACATCTTACTACAAGTTCCAGACTTACAAAGGAAAGTTTTTAAAAACGAAGACCTAGTGTTAGAGCTTGCTTTGAATTAAAAATTGTCTGTCTAAGCCTGTTGTTGTAGTGGTAACAAAAATTCACAAGCACAAGTGCTCTGGACAATAAAACATAGCTAAAAGTGGAGAAAGTCCAGTCTACTGGAGAAAACAACCTGAAATTATGCAAAGTAGAACTTTTGTGAGCACACAAACTATCTCAGTTTTATGGTATACACAGATGAAGTCAACTTAGACTTTTCCATTTCAAATAAGTACAAATATTATTACATCCATTTTCTGCTGTATAAAATTCAGGTTCTTTGAGTTCATGTTCATTTCCATCTTTAAAAAATATTCAGTGTTAAAGATGTTTAGGGGCTTCCCTGGTGGCGCAGTGGTTGAGAATCTGCCTGCCAATGCAGGGGACACGGGTTCGAGCCCTGGTCTGGGAAGATCCCACATACCGCAGAGCAACTGGGCCCGTGAGCCACAATTGCTGAGCCTGCGCATCTGGAGCCTGTGCTCTGCAACAAGAGAGGCCGCGATAATGAGAGGCCCGCGCACCGCGATGAAGAGTGGCCCCCGCTTGCCACAACTAGAGAAAGCCCTCGCACAGAAATGAAGACCAACACAGACATAAATAAATAAATAATAAATTAAAAAAAAATTTTAAAGATGTTTAAATAAAAAAAAAATATTCAGTGTAATCACAGGAATCATTTCCACTATATCAGAAATATGTTTTAAGTGCTAGTTTTAGTAACAAGATGATTATTTGTAGTAACTATTGTATTTGTCAGTTTCTTCGAAACAGAAATTTTCAGAACACGTTTGCATTTTTTCATAGTCCTTACAAAACAAAACAAAACAAAACAAAACAATAAACTTAATAATTTTGTGGGAATTTCATGAACATTTACAAAAAGTCTTGCTGTTCTTCTTTTAGCTGTTTAATTGTAATGTCATAGTAACAGAAAGCAGCATACCCAATTCTGCAAGGATGAATAAGCACATTCAATAAGGAAGATTTAACAGAGTAAATCAAACACTGGATTAAACATTTTATGCATAACAGACCACAAAATGGGCATTCATTTTACCAATGGATCCTTGGCATTAGAAGCAAATAGAAGTGCATACCAACATAATTAAACTGAATATTCAGTGGCCTGATTGCAAAGTTTCCCTATATTTTATCGAACTAATATCCAGTTAATTAGAATTGTCTAAACATACTCAAGCACACACAATGAAAAGATTAAGTATAAACACTATTCATTTGCATTTCATCATTCAATAAAATAATTTGTTTTCTTCTGTTTTATTATCCCCAAAGTTTGAACGTAGCAAATTTTCTGTATGGTTGCACAAAGTAAAAAGTTTAGACAAACACATGGAAATCTGCAATATGGGATGGGATGGCTTCCCATTTAATTGTATTTGATTTTTCATTTTTGATAAGAAAAAAAATTCTTATTTAAAGAGATAATTAATCTCAAAGGGTGAGCTATTTCCCCCTAAATTTGCTGACACAACGTCACATCAGAATTTATAACATGAATATTCATAGTAAAATTTTAAAATATTCTATAATTTGTACCAGTAGTCTCTCCTATTATTTGTGTTTTATTAGTACAGTTTGTTTTTACTATAATACATTCATGTTTTTTCTCAATGCAAAAGCATTTTAAATTAGTCTTTTTCAGGAAATGGTTGAACAACCTAAGATTCTGATCCTCAAGGATAATGTTTTATTAAGTCTGTGTATGACTCAAACCATTAAGAATAGAAAGAATCATTTCATGTTTGGACTAATTTTGTGACAAGTTTGAATATGATGAGGTCATTTGTACCATATTTTGCCTTCTCTATAGGTATAGAATAGGAGTTTTGAGAGAATTATATGAAATACCTACTAAAAAGCAGGAATTGTCTCTGTATTTCTGTAGTACCAATGTCTACCATTGCCACTGTACCTCCTGGAAGCTACCCCTCCTACATCCTTCCAAAAGGCAGCAATCATGTTTTAAATACCACACGACTTCAAGCCTCTAACCATTGGAGGAAAAAGAATAAATCTAACCCAAGAGAATCCATGGCTTGCCAAGATTTATGCCTAGACTTGAGGCCTGTTTAAAAAGATAACCCGGGCCAACCAGATTCCCTGTTCAGGAAATTCTAAATAAATGGCATAGATAGAAGATACAGTATAAGAGAAGGTGAAAGAAGTATTGAGATTTGTCTTGATGTAAAGTGGGCTGGAGCAGCCATTGTGTAAGGCATCCATGTTGTATATGGCCATAATCAAGATAAATAGGCTACCTGAAGAAAAGCGGGTGTTCTTCAAGAGGAAGTCAACTGGTAGAGAGAAAGGAGAGTGGAGGAGACCTTCAAAGAGAAGTACAGTTGCCATGAGAGCAAGAGCAAGTCCCTGCCCTTGTGAGGAAAGAGTTGTGGTATCTGTCCCATGATGATTGACTGTGTTTTGTTCTTTTATCCTTCAGTTCCAGCAAACTCCAGTGTATCTTTACAATAACACCCCTTTTTCTTCAGGTAGCCTGGGTGAGTATTGCTACCAAAGAATTTTGTTTTTGTTTTTGTTTTTTTTTTTTTGGCTGTGTTGGGTCTTCGTTTCTGTGCGAGGGCTTTCTCTAGTTACGGCAAGCGGGGGCCACTCCTCATCGCAGTGCGCGGGCCTCTCATTATCGCGGCCTCTCTTGTTGCGGAGCAGAGGCTCCAGACGCACAGGCTCAGTAGCTGTGCCTCACGGGCCCAGTTGCTCCGCGGCATGCGGGATCCTCCCAGACCAGGGCTCGAACCCACGTCCCCTGCATCGGCAGGCGGACTCTCAACCACTGCGCCACCAGGGAAGCCCCTACCAAAGAGTTTTGATTAAAAGATTTTAAAACACCCATGTAGCCAAGGACAAATTAGCATATGTGCCCTATAAAATAAGAGACAATTACAGATGGTTCTCTGTAAACTATTTCTCCACCCAAAAATTACAGCTGAAAGAGGTTTTTATTATCACCATTCAAATATTATCACAATTCAAATTTAAATAGTGATCAAGAAATCATAGGATGAGAACAGATCTTAAGAGATAATCTGTCTATCTTTTGCCTTCAGCCCAGTTCATAGCCAAATTATTGCAGGTGGCTGGAAGAAGCTATTATATTTTGAATACCTCTGGAGATTTATATTTCATTATTTTTTGCCCATTTCTTCACTGTTAGGAAACAACCACTGCAATGCTGCTTTCTATAATTTTTAATATTAAGTTTGGAGTTCTAAGTGATGTATTAATAACTTATTAGCATATCATCATGAAATGATTGAATATAAAACAACTGATGCCAATTCAGCCTAGCATTCAAAACCCTCCATACAATGGTCCCAATATAAGCATGATATCAAGGAGTCTGTGAGAAATGTTATAGAACTATCAAAACATATGAAATCAGCTGCATTAATGGTGAAACCTCAGAGTCCTAATTGCCCTACTGCGGTATACAAATTACAGGTTTTCATCAAGACAGAAAATTGAAACTGTGGTAGCCAGCCTCCAAAATGGCCCCAATGGGTCCCACATCCTGGCAGTCATGCCCTTGTGCAGTTCTTTCCCACGTAAAACTGGCTGACCTGTGTACAAATAGGATTTTGTGGAAATGAAGGAGTGTGACTTCAGAGGACAGGTCATTTAAGACATTGCAGTATCAACCTTACTCTGTCTAGGATCACTTGCTCTGGGAAAATCTAGCTGTCAATTTATGAGGACATTCAAACAACTCTGTGGAGAGGTCAATGTGGCAATATCTTCTGTCCACAGGCAGCAAGGAACCAAGGCCTTCTGCTAGCAGCCATGTGAGTGAATGAGCGTTCTTAGAAGTGGATCTTCCATTCCCAGTTAAGCCTTCAGATGCCTACAACCTCAGCTGCCATCCTGACTGCAAACTCACAAGAGACCTCAAAACAGAGCTACTCAGCTAAGCTGATCCTGAATTCTTGATCCACAGAAACTGTGAAATAATAACTGTCTATTGTTTTAAGATACTAATTTCTAGGGTGATTTCTCATTTAGCAATATGTAGCTAGTAAAAGAAATAAAGCACTATAATCCACCTCAGGATGACATTTCAATCATGCTGTCTCATGGAGAGAACTGCCACTGCTACAGCCAAGAAATCTATGCCCCTACTTCATCCCAAATGTTTTAGTCAAGTCAAGCCCTAATCTAACCCTCCCAGCTTTATCTACCATTACTTCTCCACTACCTATACTGTATGGTCCAGCAAAACTGGTCAATTTCACTATTCCTTGAATATTTTTATGCCTCCATGTCTTCATTCAGATTGTTTTCTCTCACTGAAAAGCATTTGTTTTTCCTGTCTTTGCTGTGAAAGTCACATTCCCTTCAGAATTCCTCTCATTTGCCATCTGCTCCATGAAAGCTTTACTGATCTCCCAAACTGGGTGATACAGCTTCTTACTTTTAAACCCTGTATTATTCAGGACTATTTTAGCTGCAAGTGACAGAATCGCAACTCAAACTAGTTCAAGCAAAAAGGGAATTTATTGGCTCACAAAAGTGGGATAGCCAAAGGGTAGAGATGATTTAACCATGACTGGATCCTGAGGCTCAAACAATGTCATGAGCTCGTTCTCTCCCTCTCCTCTCTCTCTCTCTCTCTCTCTCTCTCTCTCTCTCTCTCTCTCCATATATAAAGGAAGACTCTGACTGTTCATGTCTCTCAGGGTCCCAGCAGGAATTGAGGGCACACTCAACCTGCATAATTTGTTCTCAGAGTTTGGGGAAACCTGCAAAGAATTTTGCAGCAATTACAACTGAGGAGAGATGTTATCCTCACTGGTCCAGAAGAGATAAAGGGTGGGAATAGTTACATGAGCCCAGAGAGGGTAGCTGTATGGAGAAGGCCACCTGGCATGTGCTGTGACTTCAGTAGAGGGATGCAGCCAATTCACAGCAAACTTGCAAAGAAAGAACCGCAGGAATAAATGTACTGGCTGGCCTCATTTTCCTCCCTCCCTTATTTTAATCTCTTGAGGCTCCTCATTGGCTGAACCCAAAAAGAAAACAGAGGACAAAGAAGTCCATTAATTTATTTCATGAAGGTCAGCCTTCCAGGGCTCAGAGCAGAATAGAAAAGTGTAGATAATATCAATAGCTCTGGAGAGAGGGAGGAAAAATATTTAGGACACCCTACCTTGGTCATGTGCCCATACATAGACCAATCACTGTGGCACAGGACAGGCTAGTCAGGTTGACCAGCTTGTGTCACATGATCACCCTGGGGGAAGGGGACTGAGGCGGGGGCAAAGTGGCACAATAATTAACAGAACCATCAGAACTGTAGATTGATACAAGGGTAGTACCCCAAATGATATTGGATAAAAATGTATGTCTAATGCAAACCCAGTTCTGCTTTAGAACTTTTTTGAGGGTATTTATTGATTTCAGTCTTAAGTTCTAACTTTTCTTATCCCACCAATCAGAGTAAAAGCACCTAGAGAAAACAACTTATGTGTTTTTTTTAAATCATCTTTGAGTCCCCTGCAGCCTCTATCACAATACCTGGAACATAACAATTCTTAAATAAAGTTAATGAATATTCAGTTGAAATATCTTTTGTTTATATATTTTGAGAACAGTTAATGGAAATATAAAGTAAAGCATTTATCTTCATTCTATTTTGAGAAGTTTCATATGTTCCAAGTTGGCTCAGAGATGTCTTTTTTAAATGCCTGGTAATGAATGATTTGTATGTTTTTGCTCTTACAAAAAGTTATACCAGAGCTTGCATTGTTGGCACAGATGCCCTTATCTAAGAGTGACATGAGGTTAGGATTTACAATCTGTCAGATTTTCTCAGCTGGAAATCCTGCCCCCAAGGTACATTTCCTGCACATACATGGATGCTTTGCTCCATATATTTATGGCCGTCTGTTTCTAGGCATTTAGGCCTACTAAAAAGTTGGTTTGACCTTTGCCATAGATCTTAAATAATGATGAAGTTGAGAGAGATTAAGTGTACTACATGCCATGTGTTATTTCTCCTAATAGAACTTTGAAATGTTTAAATTATCAATACATACACTTATGTGCAAAAAACTATTTGTTAGTGAAATGAAATAGTAATTAATATCTTTATTATCCTGGAGGTATACTTTTATTTTAATAAAATCACAGATCTGTGCAAATTTCATAGAAGTGGCATGATTTGACTTGCCAAAATGTAACATTGACAAAATTTTGCACATAATCTAATAAATATTCGTTTAAGATCACCAAAAGAGGGCATCAATATTTGAAACTAAAATTGTAAGTTTGTCTTTGCTTTTCCTTTGCAAACTTCCTGGCTCCATTAGGACCTAGTCTTAGAATAAGAAATAGTGTCATGGCAGTTGAGGTATGAGTAATGTGAGAAATGTTTGTGACCACAATCATACAGTTGTGAGAAGATGTGCAAACACAGATATAAAATGGTCCTAACTTTGGATTTGCTGTAATTAAAAGGGGAAAAAAGAAATACTTTAGTTTATAAATGCTATCAAAATTATTCTTTCTTATTTATCCTCAATTTCACACATCCACTTACTCCTTTATTATATTTTCTGTTGTGAGCCTTTTTATTCTAAGAAAACATCAAACAGCTTCTACAAAAAGATATTTTTAATGTGAATCATCAGTCTCAATTATATATTTCCTATGATACAAGCTCATAGGTGTTCTGAATTCTTGTTTAAAGGATCCAACCTATAGTAGGCCTTCAGCTTCTTCTTCAATATCTTTTTATTTTATTGTGTTTTTATATAGTTCTTTCTTTGCATCTGCCTCTCATTTTATCTTTCCCTAATCCCATGTGGCACATTTATTTTTCCTTCCATTCAATGAACATTTTAAAAGCACCTATTATTTTCAAAGATGACTAAGAGAGATGAGGGATCATGATGGAAAGGATGGACACACACACAGATGTTTTATATAATATCAGTCATAAGATGAGTATGATAAGAAAAGTATAAATAAAATAATATGAGCCTGAAGAATAAAGATCTATTCATTCTTTTTTAATTAATTAATTAATTAATTAATTAATTAATTAATTTGGCTGTGTTGGGTCTTTGTTGATGCACGCGGGCTTTCTCTAGTTGTGGCAAGTGGGGGCTACTCTTTGTTGTGGTGCACGGGCTTCTCATTGCAGTGGCTTCTCTTGCTGCAGAGCATGAACCCTAGACACATGGGCTTCAGTAGTTGTGGTGTGCAGGCTCAGCAGTTGTGGCTTGTGGGCTCTAGAGCGCAGGCTCAGTAGTTGTGGCGCACGGGCTTAGTTTTTCCACAGCATGTGGGATCTTCCCGTACCGGGGCTTGAACTCATGTCCCCTGCATTGGCAGGCATCTTCTTAACCACTGCACCACCAGGGAAGTCCCAAGATCTATTCATTCTACCAAGAAGGATGGGAGAAGGCATACAGGAGATGGTAGCATTAGGGTAGGCCTTAAGGAAAGAATAGAATTTAAACAAATGGAAATGAATGAAACAGGCATTATAAACAAGAGAGACAACATGATCTGAGATATGGAGGCAGCAAAGTGCATGAGCTTTGAGGAAGAGAATAGACTTATGTGGTTGTAGTATGGAACATGGGGAAGAATTGGTTAAAAATGAGATTTTAAAAGTAGTTACAGTGAGATCATGAGGGACTTTGAAGGACAGGCTAAGAATTGTGGACTTTATAGGTAACTGGAAGCACTGAGAACTTTTGGTACAAGCAAAGGTATAATTATATCTTTAGAAGAAAATTCTGCTTGTGGTATGAAGGATATAGTAGAAAACAGGAGATAGAAAGATCAGTTAGGAGGCTATTGCAACAACTGAGGAAAGGAAAATGAGTAATGAAACTAGGGCAGTGGCAGTGAGAATGGAATGAGAATGAATTTGGGAGACTGATCAGTAGAAACGACACACCAGTCAATATGTTGTGGAATGGATGTGAGGAGAAGTAAGAAGTCAAACTTGACCCTAGGTGATTGGAGAATGGCAATGAAACCAAAGAAGATTTTATCAAGGCTACCATGTTGCCCAGTTCTAGGAGGCACCACTGACATTGTGTTCTATATAAATGACATCCTCTGGAGTAGTGCAGCACACAGCCTGCACAGCTATAAGCAGGGGTCCTGGTTTCTGTTTCCCTCCTTTATTAAGAAAGTACCATTTACTGTTATTGACCAATAGAAATTTCAATGACATTGATTTCTGAGATGACAAGTAAGCCATATAGTAAAGCGGAAATAAAACAGTAAGATAATAAAATTTAGGGAACAGCAAGTGAGCAAGTTGAATAATAAACCATTGAAGTGACTAGGGATGTGTGTTTAAATGTTATTTATGCATCAGTTTACTATGCTGTTTCATTTGCATTGTTACAAAAAGCAGTTGTCTGGGACTAACAGTGGGCTTTCAAACTAGTGTTCTTAGGGTTTAGGACAAAGCAGAGTTTGTTTAACAGCTTTATTGAGAAATAGTTCATATACCATAGAATTCATTCATTTAAAGTGTACAATTCAATGGGTTTGTAGTTTATTCACATAGTTGTGCATCAACACGGTTTTAGAACATTTTCATCACCCCAAAAAGAAACTCCATACTCTTTAATTATCACCCCCTTTTACCTTTTGATACCCTCCCACTCCCTAACTCCTGGCAACCACTAATCTACTTTATATCTCTGTAAATTTTCCTGTTCTGGACATTTCATATGAATGGAATCATAAAATATGTGGTCTTTTGTGTCTGGCTTCTTTCACTTAGCATAATGTTTTCAAGGTTCACTCTTGTCATAGCATGTATCAGTACTTCATTCCTTTTTATGGCTGAATAACATTCCATTGTACAGATACACCACAGTTTGTTTATTCATTCATCAGTTGATGGACATTTGGGTTGTTTCTACCTTTTGGCTATTATGAGTAATGCTACTTTAGTAATGCTATAAATATCTGTGTACAAGTTTTTGAATGGACATTTGTTCTCATTTCTTTTAGGTATATACCTGGGAGTGGAATTGTTGAGTCACATGATAACTCCATGTTTAATGACTTGAGGAACTGTCAAGACTGTTTTCCAAAGTGACTGCACCATTTTACATTCTCACCTGCATTGTATCAGGGTTCTGATTTCTCCATATCTTTGCTAACACTTCTTATTATCTGACTTTTTAATGCTAGCCATCCTAGTAAATATGAAATAGCATCTCATTATGGTTTTTATTTGCATTTCCCTAATTGTTTGGAGCTAATAGCAGACCTTCAAACTAACATCCTCACATTTAGGATAAAGCAAAGGCTATTTTAAAATCTTGACATCAGTTTATTTAAGAAGATATATTTACATCATTTATTTGAGTATGTAAATGAGAAAGAATCAAAAATTGTTAAAATTAAAAGATACATTGAGTAGACCTACTAGGTACAACACATCAGCAGAGTATAAAAGATGAATAAGAAGTAGACATATCCTTCTTTGAGAAAAGAAACAAAAAGTGGCTTATAATACCAGACATTAGATGATAAGTGCCATTATACAGGAATAAACAAAATGCCATGGACATGCAAAGGAAGGAGTTCTTCCTTCTGCTCTGTGGGCTAGTAGAAGTCTTCAATGAGATTAAAGCATTAAAGTCAAGATATGTCTGAAGAACTAGGAAGAGGTCTGTCCTGCTGTAGCTAAACAAACTGTCTAACTTATTTCTTCACATAAAGATTATTTTAAGTAATAAAACATGTATTCTGGATATCTTTATAATTGTTAAGTGATATAGCCAGTTTCTTCCCTTGATGTAATTAATATATGAATTCTTACATTGTCCATTAAACATTTATGCTGATTAGGACATTGACAAATATAGTTTGAAGCAAGTTCCTTTATAACATGTGGGCTATAAGTAGAGTTTTAAATGGCAGAATAATGTGTAATTTTGAACAATGTATATTGAGTTTTAAAACTAAATGCAATGTGGAACTTCCCTGGCTATCCAGGGGTTAAGACTCCACGCCTCCACTGCAGGGCGTGCGGGTTCAGTACCTGGTGGGGGAACTAAGATCCTGCATGCCGCATGGCGAAACACAAACAAAAACAAAAACAAAAACACAAAAACTAAATCCAATGAGCTATAATAATAATATTGTAATTGCCATCATTTCTTATGGGGTTGCTGTTAGGTATTTTAAGTACATTATCTATAACCCTTTGGGGAACTTTACAAGGTAGATATCTTCATTTTCATTTTATAGATTAAATAGCTGAGGTTCAGAGAGGTACAAAGGCATTTGAGACATAATTCCTATATTGAACTCTTTCATGCATAACTAACTTTTCAAGCCAATTTATTGGCTTTACACCCCATCTGCACATTGTGACTATAATTTGGCCTCCCACAAACCTTGACACAAAACTTGACTCCTTCACTGGCTTTCACAAGAATTCCAATCATATTGAGCATATCATTCTTGTTTGTCTTTGTTTGCTTTTTTGTTTTGAGTTTTACTGAACATTTGTGGGAACACAGTAGGATCACTCTGCACGTTGCATAGAATTTAATGACAAAAATCCTTCTAAGTTTCTCTAGTTGCATCAACAATGTGTGTGCGTGTGTGTGGGTGTGTGTTTGTGCGAGCTTAGCAGGGAGGGGGCCAGTGATTCTTCCATTCCCTCCTTCCTTTTTACTTGCAGTCTTCCTCCTTACTGTCCAGTCTTTTTGACTTGGATCTTCTTTGATCCAAGATCTTTCTCCTGGACCTTTAAATCTTGCTCCTTTCTTCAGCAGCACTGAATTTTGAATTTTTCCTCAGCTCTTCCAAACTCATACAGCAGATATAAATTGCACTGTCCCAAAATTCAGATATGAAACTTCAGAACTTCTATTTTACTATAATTCAAATTAGCTCATGAATCCCATTTTCACAAATGGCAGAAAACTTAAAACTACCAATTCAATGTAACTCAGTCACCATATTTTTAAATATGGTCAGTGCAGGACTTGAATTTATCACTTCCTCCTCCTTTTATCTTCAAAACTGGTTCCATCAGCACTGTCTTGATCTCTTCTTGGGGTTCTGGAGCACATAGTTGCTTTACAGGCACCATGTTGAGGTATGCATGATGTATGCAGGCTGCCCTGAGTTCTATCTTCCTAAATACCTCCCACCACAATTGCTGATCTACTGCCAAGGTACATCCCTAGGAGACTTTTAGTTTTCAGTACACTACACCTTGAGAAGCTAGACAGTGGTCTCTGGTGGTCTGCTTACCACACTCCAAAAAACAAAAACATAGCAAAAGCCTCACTTAATGGCTGATGATATAAACTGCGTGTTCTCAGCTTTGGCTCCATATATAAGTTCTAGAATGCCAGGAACATTTTTCTTTATCAACTATACTTGGGTCTTATAAATCAAAATACTTTGGATTTTAAATTATTATGTCTGTTATAATTTTCAAACTCCAATCAGCAACTCAGTTGACATCTTTAAGACAGGTTCACACTGCAAGCATGGGCAGGGCATATTGTAAGCTATCTCTGTTGCCCAATTAGTGGGAAAGGATAATGGATACAAGGAACAGAGGCAGTGGAGATGAAGGATCTCAAAATATTAGCTCACGGTAGTTCGCATAGACACCCACAGGAGCTCAACAAATAAAGGTCCCTAAATTTACCACTATTCACACTCCCTAAAACGCAGTGGGAAATTAGAAAAAAATTAATAATCATTTCTGTTACACAATAATATAACATTAATATTGAGACGTAACTTTAATATTTACTTACTAGAGAAGAGGAAGAAAAAATGACATGTGGAAATGTATGTACACTTCATACATGTTCCAATGAAACTCTGTTTTTGTCAACTTTTGTGAACAAGGACATGAGAAGCATTAGTGTAAATTGGGTTGCCTACCCTGTTATTCTAGGACAGTAAGCTCCATGAGGGCAGATATGCTGTCTGTTTTGTTTACTGTTTTTATCCTTGGTGATTAGAATAAGGTCTGGAATATAATAGTAGAAGCTCAATAAATATTTGTTACATAAATGAATGCTGGAATTTGTTTGGCATGCACAGTGTTGACAATAAAAGAATAGTTGCCAATATTTAAAAATTGGAGTATTTCATTTAAAACTGCAGATTTTGAGGCTTTCTTGAAAATTCAAGGGATATGGCAATACTGGATCCGTATCCCCACAGGACAACTGAATTGAGTAGCATATTTGCTTTCCAACTCACCACAGTCCCCACTGATCCTTTGTCTCAAATAGCCCACCTCCTTCATTCATATTACCTGCCTTATCTGTGTAGATATTTAAGTTTGTGATCCTTTCTTAAAGTTATTAATTCATTTCACACATATACACATGCACATGCACACACACACTAAATAACTTTTGTTATGTTAAGATATCCACTACTTGACTGAATGAAACAAATAGCCCATGAGGAAATGTACATTTTATCCATTTTCTGATTAATTATTTTTGAAAATTTGAGGTATAAAACTTATTTCAAAAGAGTAAATATAAGCTTCTCATGTGAGGTTTTAAAAATCCACAGAAATGTTCTCCTTTATTTACCAATAGGACTTCTTAATCATTTGATTCCTTCCCAAATAGCTTAGCTTCTAAAGTCTTCAAGAAAAAGAACAGGATGTCCACTTGTCCCCACAACAATTTTCCTCGGAAGTGTTGTTTTTCACCCACCCCCAGTTTCTTTTGACTCCTAAATCTGTCAGCTTATTTGTTCAGCTTGTTCTGTGGAGGCAACTCACTTTGTTCTACATACTTTATTGAGTTTCCTTGAAGTTTTCTGGACTCTTCCGTCAGAACATTATGGTGCATTGAGTAGATATAAGTTCACAACTTACTACTCCTCACGGACTTCGTGATGATACATTTGTATCAGACAGAAAATCAAACTCAGACTGCCTCAAGTTTAAAGAATTGGTTGACTTGTATAACTGAATATCAAGGAGTGTGGCCCAAACAATGTCACTAGAACTCCACTTCATTTCTCAGCTTTACTTTCTGCTATATGTCACTCCTTTTTCAGACTGTGGTGGCCCTCCAGTGACTCTAGGCTCTCCTTTTCTAGTGACAAGATGGTTGCTGTAGCTTGATCCTCTTAGTTAAACACTGTCTTAATAGGGAAGATAACTTACTTTTCTTTCAATCAACCCAGTAAAAGTCTCACTAGCTCCAACTGGGCCATGTGCCCATCTCTGAACAAATCATTGTGGAAATATGAAGTTCTCAATGGCAAGGATCAAGTGACATAGGTGGCTTGCCTTAGAACTTGGGATGGACTCAGCTCCACCCTAAGCACATAAACTGATTAGAAGAGAAGATAGTACCTCTAAGGAAAATTATGGTACATTTTGTCACAAACCGAGTGCTGAATGATTCCTCAGGAACAAAAGTAATAGACGTCTACTATAGCATCTTAAGAGCAGGAAAATATATTGGGCTACATTTTCTATTTTTATTGATATTTTAAACTTGCATATAATTCAATTTCTTTAAGACCCTGTTAATTTCTTTCACATCTCAGAATTCAAGGCCTTTACTAATTTACATTACTGTTTGTAGTTTCTGGCAATTTAAAATATAACCTTTATTTTCTCTTTTTCTTAGTGCTTTATATTCATGTGTACATCCTGTTAGCATATATTCTATATTTCTGTGGTAGACCTGGACAGGATAGAGGAAGAAGCCCCTGGGAAGTGCCTTTCCTGGGAAGAAGTCCCAGGAGTTAATTCTTAGATAATATGACAACTAAGAAAGTTATCACTTGGGATACAGCTTCATTATATTGGGTTGGCCAAAAAGTTCATTCAGGTTTTTCCATAAGATGTTATGGAAAAACCTGAACGAACTTTTTGGCCAACCCAATATTTTAATCTCTCTACAGCTGCTTTAGAGCACAATTTTTAAACGTATATTTTGTTTTAGAGGCTCTCAAAACTAAAATCACCTTTTTATATGGTTTTTGAGAAAAGGTAGACAACAGAAAAAAAAAATACTGTCATGTTTGTCACTTAAGTTTTCTAGATATTTAAGCATAGAGCCAAGATCTGTGGAGTCTAAGATGAAAGCTACTCGGAAGCTACTGGAGAAAGAGCTGCAACTGGGCTAGGAAGACTAACATTACTGTCCTGGATATGAGTAACTGGTTCCATCTCACCTGGCATCTGTGTCTAATTCTCAAGGGTTCTATTTGTGGTTTAGTCCAAGACACTAGTAGTCCCTTAGAGAAGTGGATTAAGATTCACTGAAAGGGGCAGAAACTAAGTCAAAGTGACTGAAATTACATGTGGATGTAGGAGGAAAAGATTGCAGCTGGTTGAAAATGCAGGTGCCTGTGGAGCTTCCCTCAGGCGTACTGAATATTGGATTAGGGCAGGGGTTCGCCAACATGAGTATCAGAATCACCTGGAGCACTTAAAACAGATTCCTCCACTCATTCACCAAGTTCCTGATTGGATAGACAGGTCTGAGGTGGGGACTGAGAATTGGCCTGGGAATTTTGCAGCAAGTTCCTATGTAATAATGATGCTGCTGCTCTTGGGACTTCACTTAGAGAACTACTGGATTATGGCAACAAGACTAATTACAGACTCTCATCTTCTGGTGGAAATTGAGAGCTCCTGGTAAAATGCCAGGCTTGGTCAAGCACTGTTTTAGGAGGAGATGATATTAAACCTACAGTTTGAAGGTTTCAATATCTAAATCTTGATAGGGCAGAGTAAGTGGGAACTGACATCTCCTGGGCCATGGGGCACTGGAGCTGTCCACATCTCTTCCTAGCTTCAAGTTCAGGAATGTCAACTTGGTGGCTTGAAATCGACCTTGGTGGGAGATTTACACCACACATATTAAGCAGCACATCACTGCCTACAAGTGATATTGAGTGCTGATATATGATAAGGTTAGATACTCTACAGACCCTAAAACCCACAAATGCTGCTTTTAAGAACTTATATTGCAAATACAATTATAGCTATCCCATTAAAATTGTGAGGTATTATTCATTCAACAAGCATTTATTGAACAGTTGCCATGTGTCAAGAACGGTGACATATGATGGGGATACAGCAATGAACCAGAAAAACAAAGTCCTTACCTTCTTGGAGCTTACACAATTCTAGAGAAAAGAAATAATTGTAATGTGAGTGATTTAGCTTAAATAATTCTTTGTTCAATAACTGCTGAAAGTACATTAGCAACAAAGAGTATAAACTGTTTTTAAAACTCAAAATAATGAAGAAAGTTCCTAGTTGTTATCTTTACAAGCCCTGAAGCCCAGTGGAATATTGTAGTTATGAAAATTATTTATACCTTTTGACATTTACTACATATCCAATATGCTTATTGAAAGTGTAGATGTAATTACAGTCTATCTGGCTCTCTCCAATACCAAATGTGTTCAGATTTAGAAACATTGTGGGTACTTACTGCTTCTTAGGTAAATGTTCCCTCATTGCTGGATACAGAGTTCATTGCCTTCACACTCTGTGTATCATTTTTAAAAAGAAAAACTTGTGCCATCTGGGAGAAAACAGTTGAAGGAAAGAGACTTAAAGGTGCTTAAAATATTTACATTTTTGCCAAAAGGGTAAATAAATGTTAATTTCAAGAAGAAAGTGGTGGGTTTTTTTTAACATGGCTTGGTTTTGTCAATTATCCTGGTTTCTATTATACAGAGTGACAAATTTTAAAGAAGTAATTATTTAATGTGTGTTAGGTATAGTAGGGCAATTTCTGAAGTAGGTAATGGAGAAGAGGATAGGAGTGGGAATTTAAGAAAGACCTGACATGAACATAAATGTTGCTTCTGGGCTATACCCTAGGCACCCCTCTGTCTCCACTCCCTTGCCTGCTAGAACGTGCCAGGTTCCAACAAGGGTGTCGGAATGGGCAAGAGCCTGCACTTTTTGGTTCCTGGGTGAGTGAGGATATGAAAAAATAACACCTTTTTACTCTCATCTCACGGTCTCACTAATAATTTTTCAATTGCATAATTAACATGACTTCCTCTACAGTCTTATTATATTCTGAGGCTACTCAAAGTGAGGTCCTTTGACCAGTACCTGACCCCAAACTGTTACAGGCCTGGGATAAGTACAGAAATTGAGAGTTAACATTAACAAATGTTTATAGGAATTAACAGTAATTTAATGTATATTGAATATAATAATTAAAAACTGGGGCTTGTATTTTATGTCTTTTCATTTTTCTAGTAATCATTGTATTTTACAAGGTATCAGTCTGTAATTGCAAATTTCTTAGAAAGTTACTTCACAACAGATGGTTTGAGAAGCATTTGTCCAAGCAATTTTTAGGTCAATGTACAGTTATTACCTTTAAAAGTGTTGATAGGGTGCTACTTTGGGAGACAGATCTCAAGGGTGAGAAACCACTTTACCCTGCTCCTTCTCTAGCCATACTTCTCCTTTGAGACATTAGTGGGATGGTAAGAGGCCAGAGAAGATGAGAATGGTAATAGCTTACAAATACTTGTCCTTCTCATGCCATTCATTCCCCCCACATACTGAATGATGCCTTTGACCCACTGAATGCTCACAGCTAGAATGCTCTGCTATACCTACATACCTCTGCTCTGCTGGTTGTATACTTAGCAAGAGTCAGTTTATGAAAACTAAATCAAATATCTCAGACCGACTGAATAAAGTTTAGTTGCTTTAAAAAATGTTGAACTGTGGGGAAACTGCCACAGAGTGGGAAAAACCATAATCTGAAGAATTCTGCACTTAGACTTACTTACAAAGGCCTTTAAGGTTTTTCCTTATTTAAAAGAAATAAATTGAAATAGTAACTGACTGTATAGAACTTGAGTCAGCAGACGTGCTCTCAAAAAGCCTTGGCCTCTATGTCAAAAGATCGTCAAATATACATACGTTTATATTATTTACACTTCAACAAAATGTTTTAGATATGTCACATTTTTCACTAAGTTTTTTAATGAGCATAGTTGCTTTACAATGTTGTGTTAGTTTCTGCTGTACAGCAAAGTGAATCAGCAAGACATATACATATATCCCCTCTTTTGTGGATTTCCTTCCCATTTAGGTCAGCACAAAGTATGGAGTAGAGTTCCCTGTGCAATACAGTATGTTCTCATTAGTTATCTATTTTAGACATAGTATCAACAGTGTACATATGTCAATCCCAATCTCCCAATTTATCCCACCCCCCTTGCCCCCTTGGTATCCATATCTTTGTTCTCTACGTCTGTGTCTCTATTTCTGCTTTGCAAATAACATCATCTATACCATTTTCCTAGATTCCACATACACATGTTAATATACGATATTTGTTTTTCTCTTTCTGACTTACTTCACTCTGTATGACAGTCACTAGGTCTGTCCACATCTCTGCAAATGACCCAGTTTCATTCCTTTCTTTGGCTGAGTAATATTCCACTGTATATATGTACCACATCTTCTTTATCCATTCCTCTGTTGATGAACATTTAGGTTGCTTCCATACCCTGGCTATTGTAAATAGTGCTGCAATGAACATTGGGGTGCATGTGTCTTTTTGAATTATGGTTTTCTCTGGGTATATGCCCAGTAGTGGGATTGCTGGGTCATATGGTAATTCTATTTTTAGTTTTTTAAGGAACCTCCATAGTGTTCTCCACAGTGGCTGTATCAATTTACATTCCCACCAAAAGTGTAAGAGGGTTCCCTTTTCTCCACACCCTCTCCAGCCTTTGTTGTTTGTAGATTTTTTGATAATGGCCATTCTGACAGGTGTGAGGTGCTAAGATACCTCATTTAGTTTTGATTTGCATTTCTCTAATATTTAGTGATGTTGAGCATCTTTTCATGTGTTTGTTGGCCATCTGTATGTCTTTGGAGAAATGTCTATTTAGGGCTTCTGCCCATTTTTGGATTGGGTTGTTTGTTTTTTTGATATTGATCTGCATAAGCTGTTTGTATATTTTGGAGATTAATCCTTTGTCAATTGCTTCATTTGCAAATAATTTCTCCCATTCTGAGGGTTGTCTTTTCATCTTGTTTATAGTTTCCTTTGCTGTGCAAAAGCTTTTAAGTTCCAATAGGTACCATTTTTTTGTTGTTTTTATTTTCATTACTCTAGAGGTGGATCAAAAATGATCTTCAGCAATTTCTGTCAAAGAGTGTTGTGCCTATGTTTTCCTCTAAGAGTTTTATAGTATCTGGTCTTACATTTAGGCCTTTAATCCATTTTGAGCTTACTTTTCTGTATGGTGTTAGGGAGTGTTCTAATTTCATTCTTTTACATGTACCTGTCCAGTTTTCCTAGCACCACTTATTGAAGAGACTGTCTTTTCTCCACTGTATATTCTTGCCTACTTGTCATAGGTCAGGTGACTGTAGGTGTGTGGGTTTATTTCTGGGCATCCTATCCTGTTCCATTTATCTATATTTCTGTTTTTGTGCAAGTACCATACTCTCTTGATTACTGTAGCTTTGTAGTATAGTCTGAAGTCAGGGACCCTGATTCCTCCAGCTCTGTTTTTCTTTCTCAAGATTTCTTTGGCTATTTGGAGTCTTTTGTGTCTCCATACAAATTTTAAGATTTTCTTATTCTAATTCTGTGGAAAATGCCCTTGGTAATTTGATAAGGATTGCATTGAATCTGTAGATTGCTTTGGGTAGTATAGTCATTTTCGTGATATTGATTCTTCCAATCCAAGAACATGTATATGTCTCCATCTGTTTGTGTCGTGTTTGATTTCTTTCATCAGTATCTTATAGTTTTCTGAGTACAGGTCTTTTGCCTCCTTAGGTAGGTTTATTCCTAGGTATTTTATTCTTTTTGTTGCAATGGTAAATGGGATTGTTTCCTTAATTTCTCTTTCGGATTTTTTGTTGTTAGTGTATATGAATGCAAGAGATTTCTGCATATTAATTTTGTATCCTGCAACTTTACTAAATTCATTGATTAGCTCTAGTAGTTTTCTGGTGGCATCTTTAGGATTTTCTATGTATAGTATCATGTCATCTGCAAACAGTGACAGTTTTACTTGTTTTCCAATTTGGATTCCTTTTATTTCTTTTTCTTCTCTGATTGCCATGGCTAGAACTTCCAAAACTATGTTGAATAAAAAGTGGCAAAAGTGGGCATCCTTTTCTTCTTCCTGATCTTAGAGGAAATGCTTTCAGCTTTTCACCATTGAGTATGATGTTAGCTGTAGGTTTGTCATATATGGCCTTTATTATGTTGAGGTAGGTTCCCTCTATCTCCATTTCCTGGAGAGTTTTTATAATAAATGAGTGTTGAATTTTGTCAAAAGCTTTTTCTGCATCTATTGAGATGATCATATGGTTTTTATTCTTCAGTTTGTTAATGCGGTGTATCACATTGATTGATTTGCGTATATTGAAGAATCCTTGCATCCCTAGGATAAATCCCACTTGATCAGGGTGTATGATCCTTTTAATGTGTTGTTGGATTCGATTTGCAGGTATATTGTTGAGGATTTTGGCATCTATATTCATCAGTGATATTGGCCTGTAATTTTCTTTTTTGGGATATCTTTGTCTGGTTTTGGTATCAAGGTGATGGTGGCCTCATAGAATGAGTTTGGGAGTGTTCTTCCCTCTGCAATTTTTTGGAAGGGTTTGAGAAGTATAGGTGTTTGCTCTTATCTAAATGTTTGATAGAATTCGCCTGTGAAGCCATCTGGTCCTGGACTTTTGTTTGTTGGAAGATTTTTAATCACAGTTTCAATTTCATTACTTGTGGTTGGTCTGTTCATATTTTCTGTTTCTTCCCGGTTCAGTCTTGGAACGTTGTGCATTCCTAAGATTTTGTCCATTTCTTCCAGGTTGTCCATTTTATTGGCATATAGTTGCTTGCAGTAGTCTCTCATGATCCTTTGTATTTCTGCAGTGTCAGTTGTAACTTCTCCTTTTTCATTTCTAATTTTATTGATTTGAGTCCTCTCCCTTTTTTTCTTAATGGGTCTGGCTAAAGGCTTATCAATTTTGTTTATCTTCTCAAAGAACCAACTTTTAGTTTCAATGATCTTCGCTATCATTTTCTTCGTCTCTATGTCATTTATTTCTGCTCTTATCTTTATGATTTCTTTCCTTCTACCAACTTTGGGGTTTCTTTGTTATTCTTTCTCTAATTGCTTTAGGTGTAAGATTAGGTTGTTTATTTGAGATTTTTCTTGTTTCTTGAGGTAGGATTTTATTGCTGTAAACTTCTCTCTTAGAACTGTTTTTGCTGTATCCCATAGGTTTTGGATCATTGTGTTTCTGTTGTCATTTGTTTCTAGGTATTTTTTGATTTCCTCTTTGATTTCTTCAGTGATCTCTTGGTTATTTAGTAGCATATTGTTTAGCCTCCATGTGTTTCTGTTTTTTACAGGTTTTTTTTCCTGTAATTGATTTCTAATCTCATAGTGTTGTTGTTGGAAAAGATGCTTTGTACGATTTCAATTTTTCTTAAATTTACCAAGGCTTGATTTCTGACCCAAGATGTGATCTATCCTAGGGAATGTTCCGTGAGCACTTGAAAAGAAGGCATATTCTGCTGCTTTTGGATGGAATGCCCTATAAATATCAATTAAGTCTATGTGCTCTAATGTGTCATTTAAGGCTTGTGTTTCCTTATCAACTTTCTGTCTGGATGATCTGTCCATTGGTGTAAGTGGAGTGCTAACGTCCCTCACTATTATTGTGTTACTGTCAATTTCCCCTTTTATGTCTGTTAGCATTTGCCTTATGTATTGTGGTGTTCCTATACTGGGTACATAAATATTTACAATTGTTATATCTTCTTGGATTGATTCCTTGATCATTATGTAGTGTCCTTCCTTATCTCTTGTAACAGTCTTTATTTTAAAGTCTATTTTGTCTGATGTGAGAATTGCTACCCCAGCTTTCTTTTGATTTCATTTGCATGGAATATCTTTTTCCATCCCCTCACTTTCAGTCTGTATGTGTCCCTAGGTCTGAAGTGGGTCTCTTATAGACAGTATATATATGGGTTTTGTTTTTGTATCCATTCAGCCAGCCTGTGCATTTTGGTTGGAGCATTTAATCTGTTTACATTTTAAAGTAATTATATGTATGTTCCTATTACCATTTTCTTAATTGTTTTGAGTTTGTTTTCGTAGTTTTTTCTTCTCTCATGTTTCCCACCTAGAGAAGTACCTTTAGCATTTCTTGTAGAGCTGGTTTGGTGGTGCTGAATTCTCTTAGCTTTTGCTTGTCTGTAAACCTTTTGATTTCTCCTTCAAATCTGAATGAGAGCCTTGCTGGGTAGAGTATTCTTGGCTTTCGGTTTTTCCCTTTCATCATTTTGAATATATCATGCCAGTGGTCCATCATCCTGGACACAGCACTCCCACCCCAGAGGCCGAGGCCTGACTCCTGGCCAGGGAATTAATAGCCCACAAACCACGAGAAAAAAGAAAGGAAAGAAAGGGGGAAAAAAAGCAAAAGAAAGTAGATAAAAGCCAAGACAAATAGCAAAAACAAAAGCAAACAGCAACAACAACAACACAACACACACATACAATAAAAGAAGGAACAAAACAAATGGATACACCAAACTGAAGACAAAGAAAACAACAAAACCAAACTAGCAGAAACAAAGAAGCAGACAGAAAAGAAAAAAAAGAAAATACAGGAGAACAAACAAACAAAGGAACTCAAAAATGAGAACAATCAATAAGGACTAAACTACCAAAAACAAAAAATGCAAAATAAGGCAAAAGCAGAAAGCAAACTAAAAAAAAATGCAAAGAAAACATAAAACAAACACATAAAAAGATCAAAAAAATCAAAAAAATAAAGAAAAAAAGAAAGAACAAAACAAGAAAAAACACAAAACAACAAAAAATAAAGTAAAAATAGAAAAATAAAAAAGACATATTAAAAAAATAAAAATAATAAAAAAATAATAATGAAAACAACACCAACAACTGAGCAAAATGAAACAAACAAAAAGAATAGTAGTAATAAGAATATTTTCCTGGAGCCTCCTCTGTCAGTGTTCTTACTCCCTCAGTGAGCCATGGCCAACCCCCACCTCCCCAGGAGGCCCTCTAATACATCTAGGTAGGTCTCTGGACATGCTGTGGGCCCTCTGGGGGTGGCTCAGACTCTGATCTGGCCCACCTCCCACATGTACTTGCCCCCAAAGTCCACTGCTGCTAAAGCTAGACCAGTCTCAGTTGTGGGAACACTTGTTGTCTATTCAGATATTCCACAGACAAAAGATTTACCAAGTAGATCCTGGGGATTTAATCTGTGGCTTGTGTAGCTGCAAGGAGAGATTTCCGTTCCTCTTCCTTAGTTGCACCACTCCTGGGGCTCAGCTTTGGTTTTGGCCCCACCTCTGCATGTGCATCACCCTCAGACATCTGTTCCCCTCCCAGGCGAGAGGGAGCAAAAGCAGTGGCTGATTCAGGCACACTTGCTCACTTAGGCCAGGGAGGGTACGGTGGCCACAACTGGGGTGTGTGCGAATTGCCTGTGGCAGCGTAGACTGGCAGGCAGTTGCAACAGACTGGGGTGCACTGGTAAGAGTCCCTCCCAGTGCCTGCTGAGGCAGGGGCTGGCATGTGGGTGCCATGGCGGCCCTGTCCCTTGTGTGACACTCAACAATGGCGCCTTGTTTCCTAGGTATACCACGCTTCCTCTAGGGGCATTCCCAGCCACGGAGCCCCTCACTCCTGTCCCCTCTGTTGTATCCACACAGTCAACATCGGTCCTGTACCCAGATCTGCTCTCTTAACCCCATACTTTAGCACTCAGCCCCCATCAGCTTTGGTGGATTCCTGTTTCAGGCAGGGGTGCCCAGGGCTGATTCCCAAGGAGGCTTTGGGATGGGCGGCACTCAGGACCCCAGAGCCTACACGGGTGGAGGAGGCCTTGGCTTGAGGGGCAGGTGAGCCTGTTCAGATGGGTGCCCCTCCCAGTGCTGGTGGAGGCTGAAGAAGCCAGCAGGTGGGGAAAGGGGTTGTAATGGTGGCTCCGACACTTGCACGCCACTCACCAATGACGCCTTGCTTCTATGGTGTCCCGGGCTTTTTCTGCAAACTTTCCCAGCTGTGGTGCTCCTTACTCTTGTCCCTTCAGGCTATCTTTTCACAGCCAACAGCTGTCCGCTCCCTGGGTCCACGCCCCAAGCCCCACTTTCCAGCACCCAGCCCCCCCTCCGCAACAGGAGACACATGACTCAGGCTGGGTGCACAGGGGTGCAGCACAGACCATGCACGCAGTTCTTTGTCCTGCCTTCCACAGACCGTCTGCTGTATTCACCTTTGAGCCCCTGAACGTCACTTTCTGTCCTAGCTATTTTCCCCACCGTGAGGGGGTTTTCTGAGTGCAGGGACCTCTCTTCACCTTCAGCCTCCCACCAGGGTTGCTGGTCCCTTTTTTGATTCCTCTTTTCTTTTTTTCTTTCTTTCGTCCTACCCAGTTGTGAGGGGTTTTTTCTTGTCCTTTTGGGTGTGCGAAGTCTTCCACTGATGTTCAGCATGTGCTCTGTGAGAACTGTTCCATTTGTAGATGTATTCTTGATATACTTGTGAGGAGAGACGATTTCCCCATCCTCCTATTCTACCATCTTGACTCCTCTTTCATTAATTTTTTAATAGTAACCTCCAAAGTATGGTTCCCAGTTACATTGTTTAAGAGGGCATCTACAGTATGGACAAAGGTATAACAAGTGTTCATAGAATGGAGGGATTATTTTGTACTGGAATTTCAATGACATCATAGAATACTTGGAGAGACGTTGAAAGATGGGTAGTATCAATAAATATATTAGTTCAGGAAAAACTGCAGGAGAAAAGAGATAAAGACAGGAAGGCATGAGCATATTTCTGACGGGTACAGTGGGGCTGGGTCAAACTTGGATGAAGGTTCATACCAGTATCATAGACTATTATTGTAGATTAGCTAAAATAAATTCTATGACCTCAGAGCAGCCATTCTGGTTGAGGGTTCTCAGCTGTGCTCTGGGCACAGTTGCTTTCAAACATTTTGGGGGCAGCAACCCACAGTAAGTTTATATTGAAACTACATATATAGAAGAATTAAGGAGCATCATCAGGAAGAGAAGGGACCAGTAAGAGAGGAGCAAGAACAGCATAATGACAAGAGTCTGGAGGAATCCTTTAATTCTGATGTGAATAATGAGAGAAAACCAAACAAAGTCAATCTGGGTTTTGATGCCTCATCTAATGTTTAACAGTGTCTACAATTCCTTTAGAGTTTTCAAACCAAGCATACTACTTTTTTCTGAATATTAGAAAGAAACAACTCATGCCCATCATATTACTTAGGCGTATACGCATATTTGTGTTTTTGCAGAGAGAAATTGAGGTTGAAGAAAAAAATAGATTTTATGTAGCAACTCAGTGCACACATGATGTATTATGTGTACTAGAGTCTAAGTGCTCTGATATTTTTCTATTCAATTCGATTTCATTAAAAAATGCTGGCTGGTACCCACTAAACTGATTTCAGTACCCAGTAAGGGATGTGCCTCTCAGCTTGAAAAGTACCATCTAGGGAAGGGGTTCTCAATGGGAGGTGCTTTTTCCCCCCAGGGAACACTTGGCAATGTTTACAAATACTTTTTGTTCTTGCAATTGCAAGGGTTGGTGATGAGGTGGGGGTAGCTCCCAGTACCGGTGGAGGCTGGGAGAGAGCAAAAGCAGTGGCTGATTCAGGCACATTTGCTCACGCACAGGACAGTCTCTGCCCCTCCTCTCCCAACAAAAAATTATCTGGCTCCAATTGTCAATAGTCACAGGTTGAGAAACTTTGCTATAGAGAACCCATTACTGGTATGTGAGAATTTGCTCTAGAGATTTTTATTTTCCCTGAGCAACTAAGACTCTGGTGGTTCCTGTATTGCCATCCTGCAACTTCCAATGAGTACAGCTGGATGAGAATTCACTCTCCTCTTTTCTATTGCTAGGTGCCCTTAGCTCCCTTCCGTAGCACAATTATACAGAGACAAGAGGATTCACTCCTAAGATAGTTAAGATGTCGCTATCCAAATTCTAAACTTCATGAACTGACTGTAGAATGGTTAGATAGGTGCAGTTTATAGTCTTTCATTCCACATTGGTGTTCTATTTAGATGGTTTTGCACATGCCACTGTGCCTTTCCTGAGGCCATAACATTAAATACATTGACTCTGCTATAAATTTGTTGGATGTTGTAGAAACGTGAAGTTAACACTGGAGGGTAGAACATGGGAGAAGTGTTATAAAGAAAGGGCATAGTTTCTTACAGGAATTTGGAAAGTCAAAAATACAGTCAAAGAAAGGAATTTGTTCACAGTGCAGCATATGATGAAGTGCCAAAAGCCAGTGAGGACATAACTCCTGCCTATAGCCACATGAGTGAAGTTTAAAGTGGATCTTCTGAGGCTTGTCAGCAGTCCAGTGAGTGAACCTAGACGTACATCGTCCCCCAGAGAAGCTTTGAGATGGCTGCAGACACAACCAAATCTTGACTGCAGCCTTGTGAGAGCCCCAACAGAAAGTATTCTTAACCCACAGAAACTGGGAAATAGATGTTTGTTCTTTTAAACCAATACATTTTGAGTTTAATGTTTGTAAATTATATCTTTATATATCCATTTCCTTTATTTTTTTAAGTTTTGAAGCTTCTTTTGTATTATATATATATATATATATATATGTGTATTTTTAATTTATTTTATTTTTATTTTTGGCTGTATTGGGTCTTCGTTGCTGTGCATGGGCTTACTTTTTTTTTTTTTTTTTTTTTTTAGTTTCAGCGAGCAGGGGCTACTCTTTGTTGCTGTGCACGGGCTTCTCATTGTGGTGGCTTCTCTTGTTGTGGAGGACGGGCTCTAGGCACATGGGCTTCAGTAGTTGCGACACGTGGGCTTCAGTAGTTGCAGCACGCAGCTCAGTAGCTGTAGCGCACAGACTTGGTTGCTCTGCAGCATGTGGGATATTCCTGGACCAGGGCTCGAACCTGTCTCCCCTGCATTGGCAGGCGGATTCTTTTTTTTTTTTTTTTAGTAGTAGTTCACAGGTTTTATTCAACCCAGCCCTAATCATTCACCTCGTTCTTCTAGTTTCCTTCATCTGAGCCCACACTTTTTCGTTTTTCTTTTTTCCGTCCTCACTGTCATGTACATTATCTTCTCACTGTCTTTATTTTATTTATTTATTTATTTTAAAAACATCTTTATTGAAGTATAATTGCGTCACAATGGTGTGTTAGTTTCTGCTTTATAACAAAGTGAATCAGCTACACATATACACACGTTCCCATATCTCCTCCCTCCTGCATCTCCCTCCCTCCCACCCTCCCTATCCCACCCCCCCAGGTGGTCACAAAGCACTGAGCTGATCTCCCTGTGCTATGCGGCTGCTTCCCACTAGCTATCTATTTTACATTTGGTAGTGTATATATGTCCATGACACTCTCTCACCCTGTCACATCTCACCCCAACCCCTCCCCATATCCTCAAGTCCATTCCTTAGTAGGTCTGTGTCTTTATTCCCATCTTGCCACTAGGTCCTTCATGACCTTTTTTTTTCCCCTTAGATTCCATATATATGTGTTAGCATACTGTATTTGTTTTTCTCTTTCTGACTTACTTCACTCTGTATGACAGACTCTAACTCCATCCACCTCATTACAAATACCTCCATTTCATTTCTTTTTATGGCTGAGTAATATTCCATTGTATATATGTGCCACATCTTCTTTATCCATTCATCCGATGATGGACACTTAGGTTGCTTCCATGTCCTGGCTATTGTAAATAGAGCTGCAATGAACATTTTGGTACATGACTCTTTTTGAATTATGGTTTTCTCAGGGTATATGCCCAGTAGTGGGACTGCTGGGTCGTATGGTAGTTCTATTTTTAGCTTTTGAAGGAACCTCCATACTGTTCTCCATAGTGGCTGTATCAATTTACATTCCCACCAACAGTGCAAGAGGGTTCCCTTTTCTCCACACCCTCTCCAGCATTTATTGTTTGTAAATTTTTTGATGATGGCCATTCTGACCGGTGTGAGATGATACCTCATTGTAGTTTTGATTTGCATTTCTCTAATGATTAATGATGTTGAGCATTCTTTCATGTGTCTGTTGGCCATCTGTATATCTTCTTTGGAGAAATGTCTATTTAGGTCTTCTGCCCATTTTTGGATTGGGTTGTTTGTTTTTTTGTTATTGAGCTGCATGAGCTGCTTGTAAATCTTGGAGATTAATCCTTTGTCAGTTGCTTCATTTGTAAATATTTTCTCCCATTCTGAGGGTTGTCTTTTGGTCTTGTTTATGGTTTCCTTTGCTGTGCAAAAGCTTTTAAGTTTCATTAGGTCCCATTTGTTTATTTGTGTTTTTATTTCCATTTCTCTAGGAGGTGGGTCAAAAAGGATCTTGCTGTGATTTATGTCATAGAGTGTTCTTCCTATGTTTTCCTCTAAGAGTTTGATAGTGTCTGGCTTTACACTTAGGTCTTTAATCCATTTTGAGTTTATTTTTGTGTATGGTGTCAGGGAGTGTTCTAATTTCATACTTCTACATGTACCTATCCAAATTTCCCAGCACCACCTATTGAAGAAGCTGTCTTTTCTCCACTGTATATGCTTGCCTCCTTTATCAAAGATAAGGTGACCATATGTGCGTGGGTTTATCTCTGGGCTTTCTATCCTGTTCCATTGATCTATATTTCTGTTTTTGTGCCAGTACCAAACTGTCTTGATTACTGTAGCTTTGTAATATAGTCTGAAGTCAGGGAGCCTGATTCCTCCAGCTCCATTTTTCGTTCTCAAGATTGCTTTGGCTATTCGGGGTCTTTTGTGTCTCCATACAAATTGTGAAATTTTTTGTTCTAGTTCTGTGAAAAATGGGCAGGCGGATTCTTAACCACTCTGCCACCAGGGAAGTCCCTACATCCATTTACTTTCAACCTATGTCTTTTAATTGAAAGTATATCTCTTTTAGACAACAAATAGTTGGGTCTTATTTTCTTTTTATCCATTTTGACAATTTCTACCTTTTACTAGGTGTATTTAGTTCAGTAATTTTTTTTTTTTTTTTAAAGTTACCCTGCTCTTTCTTTTTATTTATTTATTTATTTATTTATTTATTTTTATTTTTGGCTGTGCTGGGTCTTCGGTTCGTACGAGGGCTTTCTCCAGTTGCGGCAAGTGGGGGCCACTCTTCATCGCGGTGCGGGGACCGCTCTTCATCGCGGTGCGCGGGCCTTTCACTATCGCGGCCCCTCCCGTTGCGGGGCACAGGCTCCAGACGCGCAGGCTCAGCAGCTGTGGCTCACGGGCCCAACTGCTCCGTGGCATGTGGGATCTTCCCAGACCAGGGCTCGAACCCGTGTCTCCTGCATTAGCAGGCAGATTCTCAACCACTGCGCCACCAGGGAAGCCCTCAGTAATTTTTTAATGTAATTATTGGCATGTGTTTGATTCTACCAATTGCTTTTGTTTTCCACTTGCATCCTCTGCCTTTCAACTCTTTTTCCCTCCTTTCTTGCCTTCTATTCAGTTATTTGAATTTTTTAGAATTAAATTAAATTTCTTGATGAATGTTTAGCTATAATTCTTTGCGTTTTATTTCTTTGTGATTTTATTAATCCTTAAATTCTGTAGTCCATTTATAGTTAATAATATCCTTTCTGCTATAGTTGTTATATGTACTATATTTAAATACATTCTAATGACTGCAAGACAATGTTATTTTTTCATTAAACAGTTATGTGATTTAAAAAGCAATTAAGAACAAAAGGGCAAAAACAAAGTCATTTTTGCATTTACCCAGATATTTGCCATTCCAGTGCTTTTTATTCTTTTCTAATGGTCTGAGTTTCCATCTGGTATTATTTTCCTTCAACCTGAAGAAATGCCTTTCCTTTCCTTTAGCATGTCTTGTCATGCATATACAATAGTGATGGAATTATCTTAGCTTTCTTTTTTTGAAAATGTCTGTATTTCCACTTCATTTTTGAGGAATATCTTTGTTGGATATACAGTAATGGATTAACAGTTTTCTTTATTTCAGCATTATTTTTTTCTCTCCATTCTTTTCTAGCCTCATTCCTTTCTGATGAAGCCAGGTGTTAATTGAACTATTGTTCCCCACTATCACCATCACCACCAATATTGTTTTACTCTTGCTGCTTTCAAGTCTGGCTCTTCATCTTTGGTATTCAGTAGTTTACCTGTGATGTTCCTTGGTATGAGCATTTTTTTGTTTATTATGCATGATGTTTGTTGAATATCGTGAATCTTCAAATTTCTGACTTTCATCAAATTTTGGAAATTTCAAGCTATTATTTCTTCAAATTTTTTTTCTACCCCATTCTGTTTCTCCTCATCTTCTGGTATTGCATTTTCAAACATGTCAAATCACTTGATATCACCTAATGGTTCCCTGACTCTTGGCCTATTATTTTTCAATCTTTTTGTTCTCTGTACTTCACATTAGATAATTTTAATCAATCTTCAAGTTCACTTACTCATTCCTCTGTCATTTCCATTTGGCTGTTAAGTCTATTCTGAACTTTTAATTTCAGAAAGTATATTTTTTCAGTTCTAGAATTTCCATTTACTTCTCTTTTATTGTTTCTCTTTCCTTGCTGAAATTTTTATTTATTCAAACCATATTTTTTTTACTTCATTGAAGATGGTTATTATGCCACTTTAAAATTGTTGTATATTAATTCCAATAACTGATTCATCTTGGGGTTAGATCCAATTGATTTTTTTTCTCTTTCCGATATGCTCCACTTTCTTGGTTCTTTATATGCATCATAATTTTCTACAATATCCTGGATATTTTGGATGTTAAATTGTGGAGATTTTGGATTCCCTTATTTTTCCCCATTGAGTGTTTGTTGTCTCCTTTGTTTTAGCAGGTGACTTTTTTTGTAGGTGGGGCTGGGCTGAACTTCAAACTTCAAACTCAGTTCAGATTGGATTTAGATGTGTCTATGTTCAGGAATTACCCGTGAGTTGTCAGCTTGCAATCTCTGGTCTACAGTTATATGGTTTAGCTGAGATGCTTTCAGTCTGTTCCATACATGCCCAATTCAGAGGTCAGTCAGAAATGTGGATGGACAGAGTATGGGGATCCACTCTTTGGTTCTTTCCCTTGCAGGATTCCTCCATTCTCATCAGCATTCCCAGTTTCCTGCATTTAATGTTCTTATTTCACAGGCCAGAGACAGGTTGTGTTTTGTTGTAGTTGTTGTTGTTTTTCTACATGAATCCCAGCCAGGTGTGGACTGCAATTAGCCTCAGGCTAAAAACTGCAGAGATAGGAATTTGTCTCCCTCCCCCCAAGTGAACTTGCCCTGCCAACCCAGCAAACACTTCTTTTCACTCTCCAGTACGTTCAGGTATTTGCTTTTTGTTTTATGCCCAGGTTTTATAGTTATTTTATGCAGTGGGGTGGGGGTGGAGAGTTGTCAGGGTGGGTCTTAATCTATCATACCTGGAAGTGGAACTCTATGTAGTTTTAATTTTTTTAATGAAACATTTCAGACAAAAACAGAAAACAGTACAGTGGATCTCCATATACCTATCACCAGACTTGGTCACTATCAAGATTTGCCTCACTTGTTTCATCTATCTCTTTTTTGCTTTTTCTCATCTTTCTTAGGTATTTAAGTCAAATCCTAGATGGCATTATTTTGCCTCTGTGTACTTCTGTATGCATCTGTAAAAATTGTAGATAATCTCTTACATAACCACAATGCCATTATCATGCCTAAAAAATTAACAATATTTTTTGGCATTATCTAATATCTAGTCCATAAACAAATGTTCCTGATTGTTTAAAAATGCATGTTCAATTTAGGATTCAAATAAGATCCACAAACTGCATTTGATTGATATGCCTGTTTGGTCTCTTTGAATCTAAAGCAGTATCTTCTTTCCACCTTCATTTTCCCTGCCATTGGCTTATTGGAGAAACCACATCGGTTGTTCATATGGAATATTCCACATTCTAGATTTGTCCGTCTCCTTCCTTGAGGTGTCATTTTACTTGTTCCTCTGTCCTTTATGTTTCTGTAAATGATAGTTAATTCTAGAGAGATCAACTTCTTGGCAAGAGTAGTTCACAGATGGTGCTGTGTACCTGACACCACAATGTCTGGACAGCCTAACAATTTTTATATTTTGCTCTAAACCAAAAGTCACAAATTAATGACAACACATGGCCAAATCTTGTACATTGACATATTTGAATTCAATTGTTAATTGCTATTTCTTGTTTTGCTTGCAGTGTTGTTTTTCCTCAAGTAATTCAAAGGAAAACAAGCAAAAAAAGCTGTAGCTGTATGTCATCAAAAGTGGGAAAATGGAAGACCATGATTGCTTCTTATTCCAAGATAATTCTTACACCAGAGAGCTTCGTTCATTTATATTCCCTGCCAGGCCCCTGTAAACATATGAGTCTGTGACTGCTGCTATATATATTCTCCAACCCATCATAGCAGGTACACCAAAACTCTGATCATGTGTTGAACCTACTCTCAGTAGTCAATTCACATTTACCCAAACCACATACAATTGTTTTTGGTGTACTGAAAACTCTGTGTCACTGTATAGTTGAACTCCAATTTGAAGCTTACATTTTCTGTACTTTTTAAGAAATGGGAAAATTAGGGAAATTAAAAGAAAATATAGCCCTCCTACAACCCTGAAAAATAAAATTATACACGACCAAAAAAAGTCCTTCATAATCCCCAAAGTTTTGAAACTGATTAAACTCCTTTTAGAATTTTACCACATATTTTTCACAAAATTAAGAGGGTTTAAGGTGGTTCATAAGCTAAAGCACTGATGTCTCTCATATGCAATATCTTAACTTAGACTCTTTAAAAAGAAACAATAAACAAAAGGCCATAAAGACATTATATGAAATGAGTTCTTACAAAATCAGATTTGTTGAAGAAGACACTTATTTTAAGCTCACAGGGATATAAATAAATATGAAACTTTAGTACCAACACATGCAAACCAGAATGTTGAAAAACATAAGTTACAGGTTAAGCAGCATGTTTCCCGTTCCTTCAGGGACAATATATTTATGTAGTGTCTAAATTGAGACAAAGGAAGTCAGAAAGAGGGGGGAATTACCGAAAGAGTGTGTTATAAGTATTCTCCTTGAGATGGTTTTTGAAAGTCTTTAAAAACTGGGTGTGTAAGTTAAAGCTGCTTTTAGCACTTCCTCGACAGCTCACCTTAGATTTTGCTAAACTTGGCAGCATGATAGGGGTCATATTTTCACACGGATGCACTCTTCCTGAACAGAATGTATTTGACAGAAACAAGTGTTTTTTTCATGCCAGGCATTTGTGTGTCTGCTTTCCATAACAAACAGCAAGACAAAGCTCACCATTCTGGACTCTCTCCCAATATTTCTATGGGAGAGAGCTATGAAATTTAGCTATGAAAACAAGATTTTTATTTCATGGTTTGGAGGCGTGCCCTTTAAAAGTTAACTCTTTAAGAGAACACAAAATTTTCCCTCAATAAACATTTTATCTTTTACGATTGGAATTTTTTTTCATTTCTTTAGATATCCCAAAGTCTATCCTCACATCACCTGAGTTGATAATGGAGATGTTCTCATAACTTAGCCTTTTTTTTTTCTCTCTCACAGAATTTAGCATTTTATTATAGTTCTTATCTGCATTATTTTCTGTTTCAGATACTAAGTCTGTTCTCCATAATCAGATTGGGGCAAGCATTTATTTTGTTTCTAGGTTTTTTTGACAGAGTCGGCAAGAGTACAAAGCTGCCAGAGTTTTGTCTGAAATGGACTGTTTTTCAAGATTTCAGCTGTTTTCATACTCTATCCTTTCATAATGAATAGAGTCTGTCCCCCAAAAGGACAAATTTTTATGGTAGGTTAGGATCTTAAGTAAAAAATAAATCTTGCCAGTCTATATCTAAAATATATGTTCAAATATACCACAAGCCTAACTCCAGCAGTTCCAAAGCCAGCATGCCATGCTGCCAGTATTCTGCCTTCCACAGAAGTCAAAGCATCCAGTGAAAACTTTGACACAAAGAATGACCTTTCAGCTCTTCGTCCTAAAGCAGGTTATTAGAAGGAGACTGGCAAGAAGACCTATTTTTAAATGGTCACATTCCTCCTAGGAAGAGAGAGAAATGTGATTTTTTTTATTTGTAAAAGAAAATGGATGAATTAAAATTGATATTTTAGCTGAATATAATTATGTCATCATAAACATCATCATCTTTGTGAGCCTTAGTGACTGAATTGGAATAGCATGTTAGAATATTTCACATAAAACACCTTAATTTTTACTGTCATGCTTTCCTTTTTAAAATTTGCTTTCTTTAGCTTCTGATGTGTTCAAAGATGCTATTATCATCTTTTTCAGTTCATAGGCCCACATTATTCACTGTTCAAATACAATATAAAACTAGAACAACTATTTTGTGCTGAAATCAATTTTGCCATTTTTCCGGGAGAAAAAAATATCAACTTTCTTATAGACAGAAAACTGATATACAGAGATATTGATTCCATACTTCATAGGAGTACTACTTGTACATGAAATGAGATGTTAGAAAACATTAATATATGTATCATTCTGTGTGACTTCACATCACTAAACTTATGAAAGTCTATTTAGAATAGTGGTGAGCTAGATACAAATCAGATGCAAAAGCATCATAAAAAACAATTTTATATCATTTCAATATGAGTTGAAATTTTTTTTTAGTCTTTCTCTTAGTGTTCAATATAGTCATTATACAGCAAGGATTACACTTTATGAACTGGGCCTTGTTAGCATTCGCAAATGTGTGTGATTGTGTGTGTAGCTTTCAAGTTTTAGTTTGAATACAAAACTGAACTTTGCTGCCCATGTGTAAAATCCCTGGATTTTCTAGGCTATTCCAGCCTGAAGAGAAAAGTTATATCATCAGAAGAGCAACAAAACTAAATTTTTCTGACACTTCTCCTATAACTATTGCAAGAGATCAGGAAGAAGAAGAAGGCATGGTGTATCTTAAATAGCAATGCCCTTCCTCTCTATTTTTGTCTAGCTAACTCCTGACCCCCATTTTGAGTTAGATGGCTTGCCTCTGTACATCCATAAAATCTTATGCCTAACTTTATCCACTTTTCACAGTGTTGATTATAGAAATGTAATAATTGATTTACATATTTGATGCCCTATGCCCTTTCCATCATCTCATTCCTCTTCTTTCTCTCCTCTTTTTCTCACTCCCAAATGACCACACGTACACAAGACTATGAGCTCCTCTCTGGTAGGGACTATGCTTTGTTGGGCTTTGCATTTCTAGCACTTAGAATAATGTCTGGCACATACAATGACCAAGCAATATTTATTGAATGAATGTGTATGAATAAATGAATGCTTAGGAACTAGTCATATCAGCTATCACCATTTTCTTTGTTTTCTCCAGCTTGCTAGCATAATGTATCCTGTTGCTGCAAATGCCCACTATATTAGTGATGCCCATAACAAAATACTACAGGCCAGTGGCTTAAACAACAGAAATTTATTTTTTCATAGTTCTGGAGGCTACAAGTCTGAGATCAATGTGTCATCAGGGTTGGCTCCTTCTGAGGGCCGTGGAGGAAGGATTTGTTCCAGGCTTCTCTCCTTGGCTTATAAATGGCCATCTTCTTCCTGTGTCTTCACATGTTTTCCCTTTGCATATGTCTGTGTCCAAATTTCCTCTTCTTATAAGGTATAAGGATAACACTCATGTTGGATTAAGGTCCACCCTAATGACATCATTTTAACTTAGTTACTTCTTTAAAGGCTGTTTCTCAAAATACAGTCACATTCTGAGTTTAATTTGGAGGAGCGCACAATTCAGCTCGTAACACCAAGGGTGCTAGTATTAACCATGTTGTTAAGCATGTATTTTCTGAGCACATATTTTGCGTCAGAAAATGTGCTAAGTGCTTTATATGCACATCTGTGACACGTTACCCCCGTGCCTACCACAGGCACCCATACCCACTGAAGCCCACCAATATTTTGTCCATTCTGTGGTTTAGTAGTTAACCCCTCTAGAGAAAGTACCCTTTACGTCCATTGGTGTGATACCCTCCTAAGGAAGGTACAGAGAAGCACTGCTCAGTACTATTAAAGACTTAAAGAAGTAGCTCTTTTCCTTTTTTTTTCTTTCATTGCACTCTCCATGTATGATA
Source organism: Balaenoptera acutorostrata (assembly GCF_949987535.1). NCBI lineage: Eukaryota > Metazoa > Chordata > Mammalia > Artiodactyla > Balaenopteridae > Balaenoptera > Balaenoptera acutorostrata. The sequence continues at coordinate 74,308,952 of NC_080085.1, forward strand.
CCTCAGCCATGAGTCCACAGAAGGTAAACCAGGGGACCATGCTGAATGAGAACCTTGGGGCTATACTCAGAATTGTACCTCCCCATCCATTCCCTCGTACTGTCTTTATGTGCTTTGATTCCCTCTTCTTTTAGTTTGAATTTTCCCCAGTACTTACATGTAATAGATCCGTGGGCAAACCACTTCCCTTATATCTCCAGATATGTCTGATTCCTAGAAAATACATAGCCTAAGTTCTCAATTGGAGATCCCAGCTAAACCTAGCTGCAAATTGAGTCTTCACTATGATTTCTAAAAAATTTTGACCTATGCAATTGTTTTTCCATTTTAAATATACTGTTAGAGGTGGTGAAGTGGTAACTTTCTTAAACCTGTAAGCATCAGTTTTTTGTTATGAAGACTGAGGAAGTTTGGGCAGAACTGGAAATTGAGGGAACTTGAGTGTTTTGCGGAAGAAAGAGACTGTAATGTAAAGAGAAGTAACCTTGTGAGTTCATGTAGTCCATCTTTTTGCAGCTAGATTATACAAATGCCTATATTATAGGCACTTAAGAGCATAATTAACTTCTGCATTTTTCCTTCTCATGAGAAAAAGTTTATACTCAGGTAGTGGAAAAAGAAAAGAGTTGATGCATGAGTGAAAAAAAACTCAATTCTCTTCTTTTAGTGGTGTTGAGAATAGCTACAACTGTAGTGGCTCCAAAGCTGAGCAAGTCCTGGTAGGTGAATATGTTCTACTTCAGCCTCTCTGTGGCTTGATAACAACAGCCTGCATTCAGGACCAAGGAATGGTTGACTTACTCAGTCCCTCACCATGTGAGTAGAGACAGAGTTGCCCAGAGACTTTATTCACCCAGCTAAATCCTTCCCTCTAAAGATGATTTTGGAAATCCAATTACTCTAGTGTTTAAAAAAAAATGAATCCTAAATATACCCTGTAAGCTTTCTTTACTTTAAAAACTTGAAATCAACAGAGAAAAAGGGAGTTCAAAGTTGTTTTCCATTCTACAAGGGCTCCACCACACGATTCAATTAGCACCTTTTTATTTATCACAGTTTTAAATTTAATTGACAACATGTTTCATAGTCCTTTAGTATTGTGATTACATTGCAGTACATTAATAATATCAAATCTTTTCAAGCTAGATTACCAAAATTGTGGTGACCTTTGCCAGGATTTGACAGAGATTGTTTCCCCATACTTCAATCCTTTCATCCTCTGTTTAGTTTACCAGAGCCTCTTATAATTGCTGTTCTTATAGTGTCAGGTAGAATTTCACATCTCTTTGCAGAATTAAACTTATTGAGTTGGTGTTTCATATGCCAGACCTATAAATTTTTTTCTTATCCTTGGGGATTGCTTATTCACATTAGTGGGAGCTGAGTAAACATATCAAGCAAACAGGAGCCATCCCTTCACTTGAGAACCAGGTAACAAGGGTACAATTATCAGTGCTAGTAATATTGCATCTCCAGTAGAATTTAAGGGATCACTTTTAATTACAGGTAGAGAACTAAACATAGCTGAACTATTTATAAAATTACAAATCCCTTCACAAACATTTTGGAAACTGACTTTTACAAGTTAGCATTATCATAAAAATGTATTTTTAAATGTATGCAGTTAAAATTTTTACCAACAATCACTGTGGAGACAAAAAAGGCCCTTAGTATGAATTCCTTAGGAGAAGGCAACACAGCACTTTTTCACCTGGAATTTTAATTTGCAGATCTAATATCCCTGTCTAAAGAAATGCAATTCAGTATAACTTGCACCAATATGTAACATGCCACTTAGGTGTCCCAAACAAGGTCAATCTCCATCTCAGTGACCCTTAAGTAGGCCTTAAGGAGTGACAGGATTTCTTTACAGTTCTAGGCTTTACACTGTTGGCACTTCTCATAGATTGAAAATGCTTCATTAGATCTTAAATTTTCCTAACAATATTATATGATATCTATAGGTAAGTCTTCACGTTTCCCAAGCAACAACAACAAAAAGGGGCTATTATTAAAGAGAAAATATTATTAAATTTTCTGTTTGGGATTGATTCCTTTTTTAATATAATATCTACTTCACAGTATTATTTTACCCCCAAATAATAAGCCAAACAAAATATATGGCAGGTATAGAGCATGATCTGGATATTTCACTGGTCAGTTCTTTTCCACACCATTATTGGGAACATCATCCTACTGGCCATAGAAGCAAATGACTAAAACTCAAGAAGGCTTATATTATACTCTCATGTATACTCAAAGGGTTTGATAGGAGGAAAAGTGACATGTAAAACCCTATGTAAATAAAATAATCCTATACTATTCCATGTAGATAGTTCTTTGAGACAAACAATTTATGTTAAAAAGCTTTGTACAGAGATCTATTTTTCCAAGTGTTTTCTGCTTGAATGGCTTTTGATGCTCCCACAAGGAAAGAATAGATGGCCCTTCCTTGTAAGTGTTTTATTGCTTCTGCTGTACTGAGAGTCTGCATTGAGAAACAGTTAAAACTGGTAAGAGTTAAATCTAAAAAGGGCTGCCAACCAGTGAGGTCCTACTTTGACCGTGTGATGAGTACATGAGGCAATTCAAAGAATCATCAGTCTTGAAATAAGGATGCTGTGGCTGCTTTCCTTCACCCCAATCTGATTTTTCTTAGGTTCAAAACAGGGGCATAGGTGTATATTTTATTATTGGTTTAATATACCAAGCTATAGAGCTGCAAATCCTTGTTTTTGTGGTGAACTGAATCTCTTTACATCGTTGTTCTTGAGATATTTACTTTTAACATTTTTTATGTTATCTAATAAGGTGTTGTTATAGATCCATTAAGTAGTCTAAACCTTGTTTTCACTTACCAACTTTTGTGATGAAACTACCTAAAATAAAAAAGAATCTTCAAATGCTTACAGGCAAATATGAAAAGTAATAAGTTTTCTTCCTAAAGTTTAAAGAAAATTAACAATCCACATTTGACTTGGAATTCAGCAAATTCACTTCTCTTAACAAATATAGAGAAAATAGTAATAGTCAAATTTCCAATTTGAAATGTGAAATTGATGACAAATATAGCAATTCCTCTGTTTCTATCCAAATGCTTATTTAAGGAATGTAGATTACTTTGGTTGAAAAGAGCCCTGAACACTGACCAACAATCCAAGGTATTTGTTATTTTTATGAGTTTTCTGATAGAATGGAAATTGCTGAGTTTGTAAGCTATGTTCTCATTCAAGTCGTTCCTACCCACGCTGAGAAGAGTGAAGGATAGGGCTCTGTGGCGCAATACAGAGACTTTACTGGTGGTTGATATTGATCCAGTAATTGGTATTTACCCAATTATCCAGCTAATATTTCTTTATTTTACCTATAAAAATGTAACTAGAAATGTGAAAGTTTTCTAATTCATTTGGTTCATGAAAATTCAGATAACTTATTCTTTTAAGTTTCCTTTTTCCACCACTTGGTAGTTTTCTGTGTATCCATCCAGAGCTTTACTGTGTAAATAAGGCATATATACATTTGTGTAAATTTGTGTTCCTTTCTTTTACACAAATAATAGCATACTATGTAAATGGTAGCAGACTATGAAACTGTTTTGTATGTTGCTTCTTTCACATAATACATCTTGGACATTATTCCAGTAAATCTAGATCTGCCACATTTTAAAAGGCTGCACTGTATTGTAATCGTATGGATGTATCATAATTTATTTAGTCAGTTCACAGTTGATAGACATTTAGGTTGTTTCCAATCTTTTCTCTTGCAAGCAATGTTCAGTAACTATCCTTGCTCATACTTCTTGGTGCACATTTACATTAATACCTATAGAAAACAATTCTAAGAGTAGAATTGTTGAATGAAAGAATACTGATTTGAATAGATTTTGTCAAAATGCTTTCCAACCAAAAATTTACGAGAATACCTGATTTCCTACACTTTAGCACTTCTGTTTTTGTGTGGCTCAATTAATTGTTAAAAGTTTTTTCTTGGGCTTCCCTGGTGGTGCAGTGGTTAAGAATCTGCCAGCCAATGCAAGGGACACACCTTCGAGCCCTGGTCCAGGAAGATCCCTTGTGCTGCGGAGCAACTAAGCCCGTGCACCACAACTACTGAGCCTGTGCTCTAGAGCCTGCGAGCCAAAACTACTGAAGCCCATGCGCCTAGAGCCCGTGCTCCACAACAAGAGAAGCCATCACAATAAGCCCACGCACCGCAAGGAAGAGTAGCCCCCGCTTGCTGTAACTAGAGAAAAGCCCGCACGCAGCAACGAAGACCCAATGCAGATAAAAATAAATAAATTAATTTTTTATTTTTCTTATACTGAGCTGCAATCTGTTTTTCTGTAATTTCCCCCATTAGTTCTACTATGGACCTCTGGAGTCACACATAACATATTCAGTCCCTCTCCCATGTAACAACCCTTTAAGAAGTTAAAGAGCATTATCCTGTCCTGCCCAAGTCTTTTTCCTCCAAATTTCACACTCTCTATAGACATCTGCTTGTGGGCTATCGTATTCATCCCTTGCCCTTCCTTTGTTCTGCCTGAATCACAAAGGGGTTACCTTGTGAGGTTGTTTTCCCCAGGTTCATATGTTGGCTGACTTCTGACTGTGTTCACCAATGAGAGATAATGGCAGGAGTTTGGAAGAAGGAAAGATCTAGTTAGTATTCTAGGTATCCATCTCAAGAAATTAGGAAAAGAACAGCACGTTAAACTCAATGAAAATAGATGGAAAATCATAAAAATAAAAGCAGAATTTAATTAAATAGAAAGGGGACATACAATAGAGTAAATCCAAAAGGTCAAAATTACTTCTTTGCAAAGACTAATAAAATTGATAAACTCCTTGCAAAACTGCTCAAGACAGGAAAAAAAAAAGATAAGACAAATCACCAATATCAGGGATGAAAAGAAGACTACTACTAAAGAGCCTACAGATATTAAAAAGATAGTTTATTTTAAACTTATGATGATAACTTTCAATTTTAGATAAAATAGAAAACTTCCTTGAAAAAAACGCAATTTACCAAAACACACAAGAAATAGGACATTTGAATAGTATTATATGTATTAAAGAAATTGAATTTGCAGTTAAAAACTCCCTCCTCCACACACACAAAACTCCAGCCCCAGATGACAGTAAATTTTTCAAAACATTTAAGGAAGAAACAGCACCAATGTCACACAAACTCTTTCAAAGAATAGAAAATGGGAGAATGTTTACCAATTCAGTCTATGTGATCAGAATAACACAAAAAAATCTGACAAGGATATTATAAGAAAGAAAAATTACAGGCCAATATCTCTGATGCACATAAATTAAAAAATTATTTTAAGATATTTTAAAATTGATTGCAGTGATATATAAAATGGATAATCATCATGGCCAAGTTAGGTTTATTCCAAGAGTTGAAAGGTAAAATGATATTCAAAAAAGTATTGAATTAATATATCAACATTTTGATAGCTCTAGTTTTAAGAGTACTGTCTCTTCCCATGATACATTTAACATTTTTTCCAAATACTTTAGTATAAGCTTATTGAATATTGACTCCATGCTAATAATAAAAATTAACTTTTTGTAATAAATGAACAAACCAAACAAACATGTAGATGAAGAGAACAAAATAGTGGTTACCAGAGGGGGAGGGTTTGGAGAGAGGGCAAAATGGGTAAAGGGGATCAATGGTATGGTGATGGATGAAAACTAAATTTTAGGTGGTGAGCATGTGGGGCATACAGAAGTAGAAAATAAAATAAACTTTTTGTAAAGAAAAAAATATTCAATTTATTATAATTTAATTATATTGATAAAAAGCAATTGAGGGGAAATGAGAAAAGAAGGAGAAATTAGAAGAAGCTTATGACAATCTCAGTGATGGATTACAGTTAAAATTCGACACCCATCTATGTTTAAAAAACCCACAAGCATTTAGTAAACCAGGAATAGAAAAACACTTCCTTAACTTCATAAGTAGTATATCAAACAAAATCTTACAGCAAAGATTATATTTAGTGGTGAAATATTGAAAGCCTTCTTCCTGAGGGTGGCAATAAGACAAGAATACCTGCTATTACCACTTATATTCAACATTGTACAGGAAGTCATAACCAATGCAATAAAGCAAGAAAAATAAAAGTTAAAAGAGTTGGAAATGAAAAAAATATGGGCATTATTATTTGCACATGATACTTCATGTATGGAGAAAATCCAAAAACATCTACACACATATGTTATAAATAGTAAGTGAATTTAAAAAGTTTTCTGGATACAGGGTCAATATAAAAAATCATTCAATATTAGAATTGAGAAAATATGCTATCTTTTATAACAGCATCAAATACTTAAGAACAAATCTAAAAAATATATGTGCATAAACCCTACACAGAAGGATCTAAAATATTATTGAGAAAAATTAAGGAAAACCAAAATTAATGGAGGGATATGCCATGTTCATGAATTGAAAGACTCAAAATTGTGAAGATGCCAATTAGTTGCAAACCTATATTTTGATCCCCATGAAAACCCCAACAAGTTTTGTATAGAAACCGACAGGTTGCTTCTCAAAATTATATTGGAAATGCAACAGCCCAAGAATAGTCAAGGAAAGCAACCTCAAAGAGGATTAATAAATGAAATTGTGAGATATCAAGACCTATCAATATACATTGACTCTTTGACTAGGATAGTATGATATTGGTGCATGCATAGGCAAAGAGAGGAATGGAATGAAATAGAGAATCCACACATATATGTTTCCATGATTTATGATAATGTTTAAGTGCACTGGGGAAAGAATGTTTTGCTTAAATAAATGTGTCATTTTGATATCCATGTAAAAAAAGACCCTTATATCACAACATAAAAAGAAATAAATTCTAAGAGGATTGAAAATATAAATATGTGTGAAAGGTAAAATTATAAAACTTGTAGAATATAACATGGGAAAATATCTTCATTACCAGTTGGAGTAAGCAAAGATTTCTGAAGCAGAACACAAAAAACACTACCATAAAGGAAAATATTAATAAGTTAGACTTCATCAAATTTAAGATGTCTGTTCTTCAAGAACTCTAAACGCTGCCATTTGGGGATCTGTTTACTTTACTGCTCAGTCAGCTAATATTGAAGCTTCCGGGTCTACAAGCTCTACCAATGGACACAAAGAACAGAGAAGAGAGGTTAACAAGCTTTTTGAGGAAGCTGAAATGACTGCGCAGGAATAATCTGGTGAGAAAGGATCTTATGAGCATGCTCTCTGCCATATGCTAAGTCAGTTACCACACCTCTATGCAATTTTTACATTTTCCCTTATCTCTTAGGACAGTAATTATACTTTTATTTTAACTTTTCTTCCATTCCTAGCCTTGTCTATATTTTCTCCAATTTCCCTTTCTCTGTTTTGGTCTCTGTCACAATAAAGGCTTTAAAAAATCCCATTAATATTATTTTACTAGGGTTTCAGGAGTGAAGAGTGGATAAATGTCTTTGTGTATTCTACCATTTTCAACCTACAGTCTCCAGGTGATTTTTCGGGTGCACTAAATCTGGAGAACACTAGGCTATATCCAACAATGTAATATTAACCAACCAGAGAGATTATAGAGCTGATTCTCTTTTTATGTCAAATATCTAAAAATTCCAGGATCTAAGTCTTGGGCACTGATTACTATTTGTATAGTATTTTGTTCTTGTTTCATAGCTGCAACAATTTCTCTCACCTGTCTGAGCATATTATTTATATATTTTACACTTTTATTCTGTTCCCAGCCTTGGCACTCTTTTTTTTCTCTCTCCATGTTTTCTCTGTTTAATTCGGTCTCTGTTTTTTATAGCAAGCGTCTTCCTTAAATATCTGATGATATTTGGCTTCCCGTTCTTGTTGAAAATGAGACACCACAAAGCTATAAAGCTATTTTCAGATGCGCCAGGACATAAAAAGTACCTTCCATGCAGTACTCAGAAAGTGACTGAGGATATGACCTACCAAAAAAAGGAGTAATTAGGAAATAAGAGGATTAAAGGAACAGGGGATTCAACACAGGATGATGGCAAAGGGAATTCCTAGAACAATAGACATGCAACCGACTCGGAGTGAAACTAACCTAAAACAGAGCAGGAAGGTAAAGAGCTCCAGGTGGGAAGTCTTCTGGGAAAATATGAACTGAGAAATTATCTGACGTGTTTGCTTATGTGGAAAAAAGTACTGAGACAGTGATGGGGTGTTTGGATAGAATTAGTAATAAGTACATAAAAATCTAAGCATATATGAGGCAATTATCAACATCTGGGGAAACAAGAAGTTGTTAGAGAAAAGAAATGTAATCACAATATACTTACTATTGGCTCAACTCTGAATGAGATGTATATGATCATACCAATGTAAACACTGAATACTGATTTTCCCCAAATTGTGATATAACTATACTGGGAGTGTGGGGGAAGAGAAGTATAAGGGTGGAAGTGGAAGGATCCTAAACCTAATCAACTGTAAGAGGAAGTCAAAGGGAAATATTTAAAATTGATTAATCAAGAAATAGCAATATAAGCATATTATTTAGGAATGTGGAGGTAAATGCCAGTAGAGATAACTAAAATATATGAAAGTTGTTTTCTTTGAGGAGGAAGTTTAAGGGTTTGGGAATAGATTGGCTGGGGAACTATTATTTACTGAGGGTCTTTTAGCATTGTTTGACTTTTAAAACTATATTCACTTTCTACTTTTAATAAATTAAACAGATTCACCTGAGCAGTTAATTAAAACGCAGATTCCTGGAGATATGGATTCATTTAGCACACAGGGATGAATCTGCATTTTAAGTAAACATCCCAATTCTGAGAAACACATCAGTGTAGCACGTTTTTGTTCTTGTTCCAAATATAACTTTTTTAAAAGGCACGTTTGGAGATTTTACATTGTTCTTCTAATTTTATAGTTGTTATCCCTTCCTTGGCTTCAACCTTCCTAATAGTATACAAATGTGTCATTTAAAAATATTTGTCCTTGAGTGTGTTTATTTTCCCATCTTTTGTATGCCTCCTTTTACAGTCTGAGCTTTTATAATCTGAGCTCATCTGAAAGCTCCCTATAAGGTAACATCATCTTTAGATTCACTCCCCTTTTCTTGTACTTGGGGATTATTTTTAGTTATATAGTGAGATTTTCATTTTTGAGAGCTTCCCACCCTCTTAATGCAGTTTCTCATTCCGGGAAGTACTCCTTGGCGTGAGCCCTCATGGAGTCCGCCATTAGCCCCACCAAGGAGGGGCTGCTGAGTCTCCTCAGGCCAAACAACCAACAGGGAGGGAACTCAGCTCCACCCATCAGAAGACAAGCAGATTAAGTTTTACTGAGCTCTGCCCACCAGAGCAACACCCAGCTCTACCCACCACCAATCCCTCCAAGCAGGAAGCTTGCACAAGTCTCTTAGATAGCCTCATCCACCAGAGGGCAGACAGCAGAAGCAAGAAGAACTACAATCCTGCAACCTGTGGAACGAAAACCACATTCACAGAAAGATAGACAAAATGAAAATGCAGAGGACTATGTACCAGATGAAGGAACAAGATGAAACCCCAGAAAAACAACTAAATGAAGTGGAGATAGGCAACCTTCCAGAAAAAGAATTCAGAATAATGATAGTGAAGATGATCCAGGACCTCGGAAAAAGAATGGAGGCAAAGATCGAGAAGATGCAAGAAATGTTTAACAAAGACCTAGAGGAATTAAAGAACAAACACCTAGAAGAAATAAAGAACAAAAAACAGAGATGAACAATACAATAACTGAAATGAAAAATACACTAGAAGGAATAAATAGCAGAATAACTGAGGCAGAAGAATGGATAAGTGATTTGGAAGACAGAATGGTACAATTCACTGCCACAGAACAGAATAAAGAAAAAAGAATGAAAAGAAATGAAGACAGCCTAAGAGACCTCTGGGACAACATTAAGTGCACCAACATTCTCATTATAGGTGTCCCAGAAAGAGAAGCCAGAGAGAAAGGACCTCAGAAAATATTTGAAGAGATAATAGTCGAAAAGTTCCCTAACATGGGAAAGGAAAGAGCCACCCAAGTCCAGGAAGTGCAGAGAGTCCCAGGAAGGATAAACCCAAGTAGAAACACACCAAGACACATAGTAATCAAATTGACAAAAATTAAAGACAAAGAAAAATTGTTAAAAGCAACAAGGGAAAAATGACAAATAACATACAAGGGAACTCCCATAAGGTTAACAGCTGATTTCAAGGCAGAAACTCTACAAGCCATAAGGGAGTGGCACGATATATTTAAAGTGATGAAAGGGAAAAACCTACAAACAAGATTACTCTACCCAGCAAGCATCTCATTCAGATTCAACGGAGAAATCAAAAGCTTTACAGACAAGCAAAAGCTAAGAGAATTCAGCACCACAAAACCAGCTCTACAGCAAATGCTAAAAGAACTTCTCTAAGTGGGAAACACAAGAGAAGAAAAGGACCTACAAAAACAAACCCAAACAATTAAGAAAATGGTAATAGGAAAATACATATCGATAATTACCTTAAATGTGAATGGATTAAATGCTCCAACCAAAAGACACAGGCTTGTTGAATGGATACAAAACAAGACCCATATACATGCTGTCTACAAGATACCCACTTCAGACCTAGGGACACATACAGTCTGAAAGTGAGGGGATGGAAAAAGATTTTCCATGCAAATGGAAATCAAAAGAAAGATGGAGTAGCAATACTCATATCAGATAAAATAGACTTTAAAATAAAGAATCTTATGAGAGACAAGGAAGGACAATACATAATGATCAAGGGATCAATCCAGGAAGAAGATAAAACAATTATAAATATATATACACCCAACATAGGAGCACCTCAATACATAAGGCAACTGCTAACAGCTATAAAAGAGGAAATCGACAGTAACACAATAATGGTGGTGGACTTTAACACCTCACTTATACCAATGGACAGATCATCCAGACAGAAAGTTAATAAGGAAACACAAGTATTAAATGATACAATAGACCAGATAGATTTAACTGATATTTATAAGACATTCCATCTGAAAACAGCAGATTACACTTTCTTCTTAAGTGCACACAGAACATTCTCCAGGATAGATCACATTTTGTGTCACAAATCAAGCCTCAGTAAATTTAAGAAAATTAAAATCATATCATGCATCTTTTCTGACCACAACACTATGAGATTAGAAATCAATTACAGGGAAAAAAACATAAAAAACATAAACACATGGAGGTTAAACAATACGTTACTAAATAACCAAGAGATCACTGAAGAAATCAAAGAGGAAATCAAAAAATACTAAGAGACAAATGACAAAAAAATCACAATGCTCCAAAACCTATGGGATGCAGCCAAAGAAGTTCTAAGAGGGAAGTTTATAGCAATACAATCCTACTTCAAGAAACAAGAAAAATCTCAAATAAACAATCTAACCTTACACCTAAAGGAACTAGAGAAAGAAGAACAAACAAAACCCAAAGCCAGCAGAAGGAAGGAAATCATATAGATGAGAGCAGAAATAAATGAAATACAAACAAAGAAAACAACAGCAAAGATCAATAAAACTAAAAGCTGGTTCTTTGAGAAGATAAACAAAATTGATAAGCCTTTAGCCAGACCCATCAAAAAAAAGAGGGAGAGGACACAAATAAATAAAATTAGAAATGAAAAAGGAGAAGTTACAACAGACACCGCAGAAATAAAAAGTATCATAAGAGAGAACTACAAGCAGCTCTATGCTTATAAAATGGACAACCTGGAAGAAATGGACAAAATCTTAAACAGGTATAAACTTCCAAGACTGAATCAGGAAGAAATAGAAAGTATGAACAGACCAATCACAAGTAATGAAATTGAAACTGTGATTTAAAATCTTCCAACAAACAAAAGTCCAGGACCAGATGGTTTCACAGGTGAATTCTATCAAATATTTAGAGAAGAGCTAACACCCATCCTTCTCAAACTCTTCCAAAAAATTGCAGAGGAAGAAACACTCCCAAACTCAATTCACAAGGCCACCATCACCCTGATACCAAAACCAGACAAAGATACTAAAAAACAAGAAAATTACAGACCAATAACACTGATGAATATAGAAACAAAAATCCTCAACAAAATGCTAGCAAACAGACTTCAACTACACATTAAAAGGATCATATACCATGATCAAGTGGGATTTATCCAAGGGATGCAAGGATTCTTCAATATATGCAAATCAATCAATATGATACACCATATTAACAAATTGAAGAATAAAAACCATACTATCATCTCAATAGATGCAGAAAAAGCTCTTGACAAAATTCAACACCATTTATGATAAAAACTTTCCAGAAACTGGGCATAGAGTGAATCTACCTCAACATAATAAAGGCCATATATGACAAACCTACAGCAAACATCATTCTCAATGGTGAAAAATTGAAAGCATTTCCTCTAAGATCAGGAACAAGACAAGGATGTCCACTCTCGCCACTGATATTCAACATAGTTTTGGAAGTCCTAGTCATGGCAATCAGAGAAGAAAAAGAAATAAAAGGAATCCAAATTGGAAAAGAAGAAGCAAAACTGTCACTGTTTGCAGATGACATGGTACTATACCTAGAAAATCCTAAAGATGCCACCAGAAAACTACTAGAGCTAATCAATGAATTTAGTAAAGTTGCAGGATACATAATTAATACACAGAAATCGCTTGCATTCTTATACACTAACAATGAAAAATCAGAGAGAGAAATTAAGGAAACAATCCCATTTACCATTGCAACAAAAAAGAATAAAATACCTAATAACATACCTACCTAAGGAGGCAAAGGACCTGTACTCAGAAAACTATAAGATACTGATGAAAGAAATCAAACACGACACAGACAGATGGAGAGATATAACATGTTCTTAGATTGGAAGAATCAATATCATGAAAATGACTATACTACCCAAAGCAATCTACAGATTCAATGCAATCCCTATCAAATTACCAAGGGCATTTTCCCCAGAATTAGAACAAAAAACCTTAAAATTTGTATGGAGACACAAAAGACTCTGAGTAGCCAAAGCAATCTTGAGTAAGAAAAACGGAACTGGAAGAATCAGACTCCCTGACTTCAGACTATACTACAAAGCTACAGTAATCAAGACAATATGGTACTGGCACATAAACAGAAATATAGATCAATGGAACAGGATAGATAGCCCAGAGATAAACCCACGCACCTACAGTCACCTAATCTATGACAAGTAGGCAAGTATATACAATGGAGAAAAGACAGCGTCTTCAATAAGTGGTGCTGGGAAAACTGGACAGCTACATGTAAAAGAATGAAATTAGAACACTCCCTAACACCATACACAAAAATAAACTCAAAATGGATTAAAGACCTAAGTGTAAGGCCAGACACTATCAAACTCTTAGAGGAAAGCATAGGCAGAACACTCTATGACATAAATCACAGCAAGATCCTTTTTGACCCACCTCCTAGAGAAATGGAAATAAAAACAAAAATAAGCAAATGGGACCTATTGAAACTTAAAAGCTTTTTCACAGCAAAGGAAACCATAAATAAAACAAAAAGACAACCCTCAGAATGGGAGAAAATATTTGCAAATGAATCAATGGACAAATGATTAATCTCCAAAATATATAAGCAGCTCATGCAGCTCAATATTAAAAAAACAAACAATCCAATTAAAAAATGGGCAGAAGACCTAAATAGACTTTGCTCCAAAGAAGACATACAGATGGCCAAGAAGCACATGAAAAGCTGCTCAACATCACTAATTATTAGAGAAATGCAAATCAAAACTACAATGAGGTATCACCTCACACCAGTTAGAATGGGCATCATCAGAAAATCTACAAACAACAAATGCTGGAGAGGGTGTGGAGAAAAGGGAACCCTCTTGCACTGTTGGTGGGAGTGTAAATTGATACAGCCACTATGGAGAACAATATGGAGTTTCCTTAAAAAAGCTAGGAATAGAATTACCATATGACCCAGCAATACCACTCCTGGGCATATGCTCAGTGAAAACCATAATTTAAAAAGACACATGCACCCCAATATTCATTGCAGCAGTATTTACAATAGCCAGGTCATGGAAGCAACCTAAATGCCCACTGACAGACGAATGGATAAAGAAGATGTGGTACATATATACAATGGAATATTACTCAGCCATAAGAAGGAAAGAAATTTGGTCATTTGTAGAGACATGTATGCACCTAGAGACTGTCATACAGAGTGAAGTAAGTCAGAAAGAGAAAAACAAATGTTGTATATCAATGCATATATGTGGAATCTAGAAAAATGATACAGATGAGCCAGTTTGCAAGGCAGAAATAGAGACAAAGTTGTAGAGAGCAAACATATGGACACCAAGGGGGGAAAGCAGAGGCAGGGTGATGGTGGTGGGATGCATTGGGAGATTGGGATTGACATATATACACTAAAATACACTAAAATGTATAAAATAGTTAACTAATAAGAACCTGCTCTATAAAATTAAATTTAAAAAATGTATAGCTCAAAAAAAATACAGTTTCTCTCTTGGGATCTCAGTCAATGAGTTCAGGTCAAAATTTTTTCTGAACTTAATTGCCTCAGGTTATGTAGACAATCAGAGTTGTCTGAGTTTAAATTTGTTGTCTTTGTGTTAAATTTAAGAATTACCTCTCTGTCTAATTCTTGCCTTATGATGCCACAGGATACAATAATATAGGGCCTTACTGCTTTTCCTGGCGCTACAACAAAGTCTCCTATTCCTGAGTTTACACATGGGAGGTTTTTCTCTGATGGATTACTGTAGCCTAACCCCTGACCTACATGCTGACTTTAAATAAGAAATGCTGAATGAATTCAAAACATGCATTTAATATACTTTATTACTTTTTAAAAATTTATTTATTTTATTTTTATTTATTATTTTTGGCTGTGTTGGGTCTTCGTTGCTGTGTGCGGGCTTTCTCTAGTTGCGGTGAGCAGGGGCTAGTCTTTGTTGCGGTGCGTGGGCTTCTCATTGCGGTGACTTCTCTTGTTTCAGAGCACGGGCTCTAAGCACACGGGCTTCAGTAGTTGTGGCTCACGGGCTCCAGAGCGCAGGCTCCGTAGTTGTGGCGCGTGTGCTTAGTTGCTCTGTGACACGTGAGATCTTCCCGGACCAGGGCTCGAACCCGTGTCCTCTGTATTGGCAGGCGGATTCTTAACCACTGTGCCACGAGGGAAGCCCAAAACATGCATTTTAAATGGGAAGCAAAATATTTAGCTCAGAACTGAAGAAACTAACATGAATATTTGGAGAAATAGATCTTTTATTTAATGTCCTTTAAATTTCTACTATAACATTCTGACTGATGATTTCTGGACACCAGATAATGTTTTTTTTAATCTATCTAACTAAAGCAAAATGTTGCTTCTAATGATTCCTCTTGCTATATTAAATATCTTACTTAGGAAATTTTACCCTTTTTTAAAATTTAAGATTCCCATAATACAGATGAAGCAATGACCACTTGAGGCATCAAGCTGGGAAAATGTACTTCTGATGTTTGAGGTATCTGTGCTTACTCAAATTAATCATTTTAATGCCCTATTAATTTTCACATTAATCATAAAAGATTTTGGATTTTCTTAATGTTTAAACCATTATATAATTCCTATCACGTTCTTTATTTGCATCCATTAAAACAGAGTTATGTAATATCCAGGATATAACACAGACACTCATAAACTGTTTCTCAACTTAGATTCCACTTCTGGGGTAAAATCATGAATATGAAAACAGAGAAAGATGACCAGGAACAAAGCCTATTTTATATTGCTTTGAATATTTTACATGATGCAAATAGATTGTCTTTTAAATACGGAAAATAAATTTTTATAATTCCCAAATAACAACATAATTGAATCATCATTGTATGTACTTAATTCAAAATCATTTAAAACATACTCCAACCATAGACCAAATATTCCAATTAATTAGTCAATGTCTATTTCTAAGGCATCAACTGATGCCTTAATCCTTACATTCCTAACATTAGGACTCAGTTATATCACTCTGACATTTCTTGAATACAATTCGATATTAAATTATGAAAGAGCTAAGCCTCAGAAATCTACTGTTACTTTTGTTTTCCTTTCTAGCCCAGATGGAGAAATGGTTATATCACACACATTTTAATGTGACCTCTATAACTTTTTACAAGACAGATTAATGAGATTTTGTTCCAGTGACTCTGTGAAATTAAAAGTGGTTGCTAACCTAGAGACCCAGAACCTACCCATTCATATTTAAGGGTTTTCCTTACTGGCAGAGACAAAAGAACTGGCCCAATCACCCCAGCAGTTCTTCAACTGATTGAAGTGATTAAATTGCCCATTTGGAGTGGTCAGCATCCATGGTAAATATTTTTATCCTGTTCCTTACGGAAAAGTGAACTAACTAAAAATATTATACATAGTTCTTTCTATTTTTAAAAAGTTAGGACAGATGGTTTTTAAATAAGCACTATTTGACACTAAATACTAGTTCTTTATAAAATGTGGACATTACCCGGAAGTTGCCATTTGTAGTCAATAGGGCTGCATTTGATCATTAAGAAGTCTGAACAGAAATCCTGCAGTACCTCTGTGTTTCCTAGTTTAAACAAGAGGTCACTTTCCAGATTGAGGTTACTGTGTGTGTGTGACCCTGAAAAACGATAGTAGGGCACTGTTTTTTAAAAAAAACTTTCTTACTCTTACACAGCTAGATTTTACAGATATATTTAGCACAACTTATTTAATACTCTATTTCTGAAAGAATTCTAAAATATTTTGACCAAATGTTAACACTTTTTTCCTTCAAGGCAATATTTATGTAGACATGAATGCAAGGAAATCATTTGTGACAACATCTCAGGAACCTGCACACACAGAAACTTCTCAAGATAAGAGCTGCATATGTAAGCACATTCTATAAAAATAGCAAATTATTATTATTGAAAACAATTGGTAAGTCAATAAAAAAGAAATATTATTTCAGCATAGAATTTCAATAAGTTTAAGATGCACAGGAACACATAATATGTATAGTTTACATTTTCATCACAAAGTAAAATGTTAACATTCTAGAAACCTGGAGGAAGTCCAATTTATTTGAAAACAAAAATAATTACCTTAATTTACAGTCAAACAATGCTGTGGCAGCTATAATGTAGACTGAAGAGTTCTTTCAGAGTCTTTCTATTGATTTTCTTGTTTACTTCCATTTTCTTTTACTTTTAAAAATTTTAGGCAATTTAGTTTTGAAAAATAAAAGGATTAAATACCCCTACTTGTCACTAGATGGCGGTAACTCCAGGATGGGTCTCTTGCAGTAAAGCAGTAAAATGGAAATTTTTGTTTGCTTGCACTAAAGATAAAGGTACACCACTAGTTACCTATGATTGAGATTTTAGTGGTAGTGGTAGAATGAGTGTGTGTTTGTGGGAGAAGGGAAGATGGAGGCATGTATGTGTGTGTGTATGTGTGAATGTTTTTGTGTTGAAGACATTGTCCATGGCTTACAAGAGAATTGAAACTCTGTTTTAGATTACTTTTTTGCATATATATGAACTTAAAACCAAATAAGGAATTAGAAAAAGATGAAAATTTCATATGATAAAATACAGAACATTTTCATTTTCATACATTACCCTTTTATGCAGACATTTAGTATTTATATTCCAAACAGAATGATTTACAAATCAATATTGATGATGATAGCAGGACACCATTTTTATATAAGAGCAGGTCACATCTTCTACTTGGCATTTTCTTCCTTTTCAGACATTTTGGACTCAGAATGCATAGTTTAGATAAGTTATTTGAATATGCATGTCTTATTGAGTTTTAAATGAATTTTTGAGACTCCTAGTGAGAAGTGATAACAATGGGAATTTATACCTTGTATGAAGAGCCCTCCCAGGACAATAGAGACAAGTGTGATTTGCTACAGTAAAGGCCTCATGGTGAGAAATTTTAGTGAGTAGCATGATGAAAATCAGTTCATGCTTAGAACAAAACTTTTCAGAAGTCAGTATCCAAATAGGATACAAACATCAGTTTACGTTAAAGGGTATTTGGTTCTTTCATCAACCATCAGTTATTGGTGAAAAATTTCCTTTTGGAGCACTCAAATTTCCTACTCCAGCCATAAAATTACACTGCGACCTGACATCCTGACCGTTGGAAACAGTTGCATAGAATGTGGAATGTGACATGTTCAAAGAAGAGAAGTGATCAGATTCCTTACTGGAGAAAATCAAAGGCTGATCAGCTCTCACAGAGCAAGGTGAAACCTGTTGAAGGTTCTGAAAGAAGAGAAAGAATTTTGGACAGAGCAGAGCTTTGTATTCTTTTAAGCAACTGTTTTTGCACAACGGCTGCTGTGTTTGCACCTGTCAGACTTCACTGTGAACTTGGAGAAAAGGGTTGATAATTCAACTAAAGTAACGTCCCTTTCATTTTTTTTATCATTGTGAAGTTTGAGTTTTGTAGATAATCTGAAGGGCTCACCCCTATATTTCATCACTCTCTCATACTCCTATCCTCCAGCCATGTTTACTATTATCTTCATGCCTCTACCTCACACATCTTGCCCCATCCTTGCACACACTTTCTTCACCTAGCTAACTTCAAGTGATCTTTCATGATGGCTCAAGGATCACCTCACCTGAGAAGCCTTCCCTGATTCCCCCTGTGTAAGGGTTGCCAGATTTAGCAAGTAAAGTTAAGGGAAACACAGCTAAATTTGAATTTCAAATCAGCGATGAACCATTTTTTGTGTAAGTATGTCCCAAATATTGCATCCTGTATTTTTACTTGCTAAATCTGGCAACCTTACCTTAGTTAAGAGATTTTTTTGTCATTTACAAAATGCAGTGTTTCATTGACCTTATCAAATAATTCCACATGAGAATTCCTTCATCATTTTTGGCTTCATATACTAACAAAGTACATGAGTCTGGCTTTTGTGAAAGGACTGATTACAAAATGTTACAAAGTGGACTTCAACACAAAATCCTCCATTCTTCCTTTTTGGACTGATTAAACTATGTTTATATCTTTACTCTGCAACATCTTAGTATGGCAGAGGAATAGCCTACCCTTGCTAATTGATAAGCTTTCAGTGTGATAGAGCAATGTAACAAAAGAAGAGTTCCTCAGTTTATTTCAACAGAAAGAAAGGGTTTATGCCCGAGTATTGTTACTCATAGTTGATAATGGATTAAAATATAGTTATTGTAAGAAGTATAAATACCTCTATTAGATCTTTGTGAAGATACCACCATAAATGTCAATCACTGAAAACATCTCTAGTAACTCCTTCTTTTACTTAATAAGGGATATCCCATCTTTAAAACATTAAAAACAGATGTCACTGCATTACTTCACTGCTGATGTATGTAATAGAAATGACACACTAATTAATTTAATGCAGTATAAATGTACTGATTATTTATCATGGCTGACAATAAAATTATGAAAACATTCAATTACAATCAGTGGTAATTCATTATTTATTGATTTTACATTATGCACACGTTAATACAATGCACTTAATTACGCAGAAGGGATCATTTTTCTGTTGATATACAGACATTTGAATTCATCAGTTTTATTTAAAAACAAAAAAAAATTAAGTATGAGTAATAAGAGTTGATCCAAACTGAAATAAGAATGTGCTTGAGATATTAATATCAAATCGAATTTGTCTCCTTTAAAGGGATGCCTAAGAAATACAAGCTTCTGAGCAAGATTTCATTAATTTTAATATGCTGCTCAATTATATATCTCTGAGATGGCCAATGATTTGTCACTTCCTAGAACTGCACAGCTTTCAGCACTTAAACACATACCCTGCACAATGCCTAATAGAATATCTTGTGTACAGTAGAAATGCAACAAATATTTGCTGTCTAAATGTTGATCTTGAAAAAAACGTAAGAAATTTTTATGATGGAAATGTGTTCTATAGGTTTTCGGAGAAGGTATTGTCACCTCTGCCTGTGGTAGTCAGGGAAGACTTTAAAACTGACCAAATACTTTGGAAGATAGATTTTCATAAGCTGAGCGAGATAATTTTAGGCAGAGTAACAGCATACACAAAGGCTTGAAGGCATGGAAGAGAAATGCAGGCTTTGAGGATATTGACTCTAACAGTTTGACTTGTAGGAGAGTAGTGAGAATAAAATGTGACGATTCACTTGGGCCAGGCTGGGGAGCAGGACAAGATAAGCAGGGTGTCTAGAAAAGGTGAGTTCATGGTGGAAACAAGTTCCATCACTTAGCGGTGCTACCCTAATAATTGTTCTTCTTCCATGCCATAGGCCCCAAGTAGTCCCTTGGCTTGGTATCTTGGCTCAACTTAATATTGTATATATAAATGAATTTTTAAAAGCGAATTATTTTATTTGGTGTGGGTCATTGGAGAGAGCAGGGGGCTTTTTTTTCTTACAGTGCAAGACAGTATTTCTCCTACTTTAAGGTTTCCATTAAACTGAGTTTGACTCAGTAATATTAGTAAAGCCAAAACTATAGTGAAACTGCTCCCAATACCATCACCTGAATTCCACACCACAAGCCATAGTTTTCTTTTTAGTTCTGACAGGAAATTATTTTCATAATCATTTTTCGAAACAGAAATGGGTGACTCTAATTGTAAGCAAAGGAGAAATCAGCGTTCTAGTTGGTGAAAGGGGGGAGGAGAATTATAGCCTCCATTTCCTACATTTTTCTCCGCTTGTTTTTGGGGATGTAACTCACTGAATTGTAAAGGTATACTGTTCGGGTTTCCATTATTTGAACAACTTTCTTTCTGGAAGCCTATTTCCTGTTAGTTTTTCCATATCTCTTATAACCTACATAAATTACTGTTCACAGAAACTTAGAACGTGTTTGCATTTATAGAAATTTCTAATGAAGAATATAGTGTATGTATTTCAGGGTCTCCTTGGCTTTCCTGTCCACTGTCAATGTTATCAGTTCTACTTCAGCAACGGCAAGTTAAGACATTAAACAATATTCCATGTACTACATTTAACTTGAAAATTAACTGAGAATTGAGTTCTTTTAGGGACCAGGCATATGTGTGGCTTTTTTGTTTTTACAAGTACATTTATGCACTTGATGAAGATGATTGCAATAATGGAAATGGATTGAGGAGAAGCAGGATTATAGGTAAAGTTCTCTGACAAGTATGTCTCCTCTCTCCTTTGCCTGCATCCTGGCAGTCTTAAGGTTGGGTTAAGTTGTCTGTGAGAAGAAATGGTGGAAATGGGAACTCAGGAACACTAATGTGTGAGTGGAGTTTCACAGGCAAAACTGATCATTCTGTTATGACTATGAAATCAGCAGAATTCTGGAATCCAGACAGCATGGAGGAGTACAGCACCAGCTAAGGCTTCCTGTTTATTTTTATGCATAGGGCCCATTAAAACTAAGTAGTTGAAGGATAAATGGACAAGATGAGGCCCAATCAACAGCCAGATGAAGGATATAAGTAGGTCTCTTTTTTATATAATGTGTTCCTGGAGAATATATATTTTTAAAATTCCTTACCATAAATGAAAATCAAGCAACAAGTGTACTTTATCCTGTATGCATGTGTAGTGCTACCATCATCTCTTCTGACATCATTGGAAATCACTGATAAGTGGTTAAAGTAGTCAAGAAGTGGAGCAGATAGGTCCTTCTCCAAATGTGAGGGCAAGGTTCCTCAAAATGTCTTTAATAGAGGTCATATTTGATAAACTTACAACTTTAGGCATCCAGATTTAGAAGCACTGACCCCATGAGCACACCCAGAAGCCCTTATAAATGGATTTTAAATGCATTAAACTGAGACTATGACTCTGGCACATTAAGAGATGGACTTACAAGGGCTTTTTTTCACATTATAAATGACCAATACAGAGGACTGCCCAATTAGTGTCATTTGTCATACTTTGCTCATAAGAAACTTCTCAGGATTTCCCTCTTTCTCCTCTCCGCACTTGAGGTTTCAAGGAGAGGCTTATCACCTTGTTTCACTTTAATGCTGGTTGTGTGCGCATTAGTAGATGGTAACAGTGCTCCTGGTTGTCTAATCTACCATTCAAATGCTCACAGCCTTTCAAGTGTTATGACTCAGTTTCTTTTTTCTCAAGCTGCAGATCTCAGAGAAGCATAGACCCCTGGAAGTTCTAGATGAAAAAAATCTTTTGGGGAATCCTTTAAAAATGACCCCATTTAGAATTAATTTGTTTCAACTCTTCTTCCTACCAAACATGCTCTCAGATCTTCTTGCCTGTATCTCGATTCCCTCCTTCTCAGATGCCTGAATATAATTCTAAGGCCTGGGTTGCTTTCCCTCTGCTTCTTGTATGTCCCCCTGATTACACTGCAGAAATGTATACTTTGTCTCCTACTCATTTCCCTTTTCCATTACTACTTGTCTGCATTCCCCTCTCCCTAACTTTTCTAATTCTTCCCAGTTTGGGGAGTCATAATTTGTATATACTGAAACTGAAATTTTGAAAAAATGTTTAAAGATAAATTATAATAGTTAACAGGAATAGCACTCTGTGACAATCACTATTCTAAGCACTTTAAATGTGCTGTATATATTAACTCTTGCGATCTCACAAAATTCTATGGGAAAGTACTATTATTATTGTTCTGATTTTACAGATCAGAGAACTGAGGCAAAGCAAGGTTAATTTGCCCGAGATTACCCAGTTTACTAAATTGTGGAGCCAGAATTTGGACCCAGGAAGTCTGGCTTGTAGATTCCGCTCCCTTATCACTAGGCTAGACTGCTTTCTCAGAGAGGAATAACTAAGATTTGGTCTGAAGGGATCTTATGGTTGTGGAGGGATTGCTGTATTGTAGAGTTCTAATTAGGCACCAAACAATGAATAAAATAGTGAACTGTAAAGTACCAACAAGTACAATTACTCCTACTATAATGGGATATCTTGAGTTTATGTTCATTTTCATAAAGTATTCCTCTTCATTGGTTGAATTTAAGGCAAGTTTTGGACATGTTGAACATTTCTCAATAGTTTGGAATGTGCAGATACATTTTTGTGCCATTTTCCCTCACCTCAGAACTTAGGGATTTCAAATGTAAACTCTGAAAGTTGTTTTATTAACATTTACAAAAAGCTTAAACCTGCAATTTATGGTCTGTGTCACCCTATGGAGAATGGCTTAAAATCCAAGATAAAAGCTTTATCTAATATTCAGATGGGGTATTATTTCTAATGTTACAACCCTTCTATTTCTTAAAATATTTTCCTATCTTGTTTATTAAAGATGCAACTTTATATTTAAAATATCTGAACTTAAAATTCTTTTAAAATTTAGTGTAGAGCAATATTTTTTTAAGAAATGAAAGTGTAAGCATAGTTCAGTGGTTAAGATTTGGGTTTCTAGGGACATATCTGAATATTATTTCCAGCTTAGCCACTTCATATCAGTGTGACCTTGGACAAGTTAATCATTTTAACCCACTGTCTCCTCATCTGAGAAATGGGGATAATAGAATCTACTTTTCATTGCTGTCTTGAAGATTAAATAAGATGACGTACAGAAAGTTTTTAGTACAATGCCTGCACAAAGTAAGCATTCAATAAGTTAGTTATATAAATAGCAGTACAGTAACTTTATTATCAATATTTTACATTTTTAAACAACTCACTCAACTATCAGATGGTGTGTATATATATTAACTAGTAATATATTATATTACTAGTTAATATAAGTAGCTAGAGCTGCTTATCGATATGAATTCAGCCAAAAATGCTTCAGTCATTTTTGTCTGAATTGTTCCAGCAAAACCTAGGGAAGGCCTTAGCTATGTTTTCAATAACACATCAGTTAGAGTTCTTGCTTTCTTTACTCATCTTTTGCAGGATAAAAATAACAACAACAAAAGGCAATAATTGCCTAGTATTCTGATGACTCTGGGAGTATAATGCCTCATGTTTATATTTGCCTCATGTCAAAGAAAGGTACCTATTTCTCTCCTACTCAAGATGAAGAGGGGTACAGTCTCTCTTTTTTTCTCAAGTCAGAGCTGGTTATTTTGCATACAGTAGTAAATTTACATTAGCTTTGTGTAGTTTTAACATCTCCCAGCAATGATTAGAAATTGTTATCATCCCAGCAATAATTAGAAATAGTTATCTCAGTGACTTACTTCCTCAGTTAAAATACCCTTACATAAAACAAAACATGTAGAATAAAAAAGTTAATAAGGTTTCAAACAGAGATTTAAATGTTTTATTACATAATTATGTAAATTAAATATATTTTATTATATTTATTATATTTTATAATATATTCATTGTAAATGTATAACAAATTTTTTAGGGTTCATAGAAGTAAACATAACAATGTAAATTTATCACATTTTAAAAAAAGCTTTTGTGAGGAAATTAATGCTTAGATAAGTAAAAATTGAAATAATTCTTAAGTAATCTGAGAAGCCAGCCATCACTAAAAAGATCCAGAAACTACTAATAAGCAAAATCGTCATTCTTTTAACAAAAAAACATATCTTTAATGCACACCAACCTCTTAGACTCTATTTCAAAATTGTTAATAACGAACATTTATATAACTTAACAGCTTATGAATGACTATCACATATCATTCATTTACTAAACACGTATGGGCACCTACAATGAGCCAGGCACTGTGGTTGGCACTTGAAATGGCATATTGGTTAGATACACGTGATCCCTAACCTGACTAACCTTATTCTAGGAGAGGACCTAATACAAAAGACTGTAATAAAAGGCAGCATGTTTTAACTGCGTTAAGAGAGGCACAACATGCTATGAGAGTTCAGAAGAGAGAGAGCCCATTTCTGGCTGGGAAAAAAAAACGAAGGAGTTCTTTGTGGAGGTGAATTGGAGTACAGTCTTAAAGGATGGTTAGTATTTGGATGGGTGGAGGTGAGGTGGCATGCAGCAACATATTCTATGTGGAAAGAATGACATAAGCATTAACACCAGGGTGGGAGGGTATAAGAGGTTTGAGAAGAGTGGAAAGTAATACCCATTTACCAGTGTACAGGCAACATGTCAAGAGTATTGGAGGAAAGGATGGAAGGTAACTCAAAGAAGAAGTTAAATGTCACTCTTAAAAGTTTGGAATTTATCTGGTGGCCAGAGAGCTAATAATGAAGATGTTTAAATAGCAGAGTGAAACTTTAGAAAAAATAACCTGGTATACTCGCTAGATTGCAGGAGGAAGCACCTGAAAGTAGAGAGATTGAGGTAATTGTTGTAATGGTACAAGCAACCAATGATGGAAAAAACTAAGGTGGCAACATTGAGAATGGGAAGGAATGGAAAAAGGTATTGCTGAAAGGGAAGTCACGAAACTTAGTGACTAATTGGATGAGGGTATAATGGATACAGAGAAATCAAAGGTTTCTTCCAAGTTTCTGTAACAGGTGACTAGCTGCATGGAGAAAGCATTAAGAAATATCAGAAGTGAAAAACAAAGAACAGATTTGAAGGGAGTAAGATAATTAATCAGTTTGGGGCATGCTGAGTTTGAGCTGACCATGGGACATCCAAGTGGAAATGTCCAATTTGCCAGGAGAGTTTTAAGAAAGCTGGAAATAAGATTTGGTGTGATCTGTAAAGTGGTGGTTGTTGAAGCTGTACAAAGTTGATGAAATCACCACAAGTAAGACTATAGACATTAAGGGATTTTAGCATTTCAGGGTCAAGAGCAAGGACATGAAAAGGAAAAGGAGAGTAAGAGGAGAAACAGATTATTGGAAAGCCATGAAAGCCAAGGGCTAGGTGTTCAAGACTGATGCCGGTAGTGTAAAAAGCTGCAGAATCTCAAAGGATGAGGATTTAGAAAATGACTTTGGATTTGGCATTAGGAGATCAGTTATTACCTCTGTGAAAATAGTTTCGGCCAAGTGGTGAGCAGAAATCAAATTGCAAAAGGTTAAGGCATGAAAGTTTGCTAAGGAAGAAGAGAAACAATTATAGATTTTCAAAAAGTGCGTGAAAGGTTGGTAACTCCAGGGCAAGTGGGTCTCAAAGTTTTGCAGGCATTGGAATCACCAGGGCTTGTTACAATGCGGGTTGCTGGGCCTCACTCCCAGAGTTTCACATTCAGTCGGTCTTGGGTCAAGCCTAACAATTTGCATTTCTCTCAAGTACTCAGGTAATGCCAGAGTGGTCCACAGACCACACTCTGAGAACCACCGGTTAGGGTTGAGGAAAGTTTTTGTCTGTCTGTCTAAAGGATTCCTAGCCTTGAACATTTTTAATAATAGTAAAAGGGAAAAAAAAAGATCAAGTAGAGAGGAAGAGATTGGAGATGCCAAAGAGAGTGATGGAGATAAATTTGGTAGACAGTGACTTGGAGCTAAGAGGAGTCATGAACATCAGTGAAGGGAGTAGAGAAGACTTTTTATTTTCTGAGGGATGAGGGAAGAAGTAGAAGATAAGAGGGAATATGGACAAAGCTTTTTAGGGGAAAAGGGAGGTGGAGGGAGCTCCTTTTGAATAACTTTGTGGTAAAATCATAGAGAAGTAGGAGGCAATAGCTGATGAGAGGGAGCGGGAGGGTGACTTGCAGAGTAGGGTTGGAGTTGCTGCTGCAGGGAATTTAACAGGGAGTCAACAAAATGAATAAAAGGATACTAAGTAGCAGTGGGCGTCCAGCTGAAGTTAGAATGGCTTGAATTTGAACAGTCAAAAGCCTAAGATTTAAAGGGGAACAATACATATGGAGACAGAGATGGACTTTAAAGTTGACACATCTCCTTCTCCCGTAGAACAGTGCAGTTAGGGGTATGATATGTTGAAAGTTGGCAAGTGTTTATACCTTCTGAGGTGCTTTGAGAGTTTCTTTTTATACTTCAGTTGGCAAATGTTCATTTTTTCTTTAAGCATCTGATTTTTAACTGTTACTCCTTCAGTTCTGGCCAGTTGTTTTCTCTCTCCAGTGGACCCCCTTCTCCATCTTTGCCTCCCTTGGAACTTATCTTTAAATTAATGTTGAACTGAATGAGAAAAAATAATTTATATTATAGAAGATCATTTTATAGCCAGTTTCCTAGGAAACCATATATTCCATTGAGTGGGGTATACCTGTAGGCATACATGCATATATGAATGCTTTCATTTCACATTTATTGCCTTGCCCAATCAACTTCCTTTTATTGTTTGTCTGAAAATGAATCTTAGAGGGCTTTTGAGAGGTTCTGATTAGAGGCCATATTAGAGGCTGCAACCTCAGTCATCTGAGGGTTTCAAATAATACCATTCATTACCTTGGGTTTTGCTTGAATGCGCATTCTAAAAACCACCCCCTTCAAATGGTTTTGGACATTTTGTAATCCTGCATAAGATTGCCAATATATTTATTTATTTTTAATGAAAATGGTACCTGCTTTCACTGACAATGTGGAACAAAGTAGAATGCTTTGCCTAAAGTCACAAATGAGCACCCTCCCCCTCCAAACTGAGCGTGAATTAGGAGTAAATGTAAATTGCTAATTAAATCACAGAAGATTATAGCATTTCAGTGTATGAGAGGCTACACTTAGGCCCCAAATCATTCCACTGGAATAGTGGCATCTAGAACTTCTTGTTCTGATGAGATATGATATCTGTTTGCATTAATTTTGTTCTTATTTGCTGGAGTGCCTGGAATGCACACACCTTGAGTATTTACGTAGTTTTAGTTTAGTGCCTCTCTCCATAAAGAGTCATCTCCCAAGGGTACTCTGTTTACTGCCGCCTTTATGATTTTATATTGCTTCATGCAGTTCCAACTTACAGGGTGTTGATGTGCAAGGCTTCCTTGGGCCTTGTAGAAACCCAGACTTATTTAGAAATCTGTTTGGTTTATGGAAGACATTAAAGTCAGAAAGGGATAAAAACAAACTCTCCATGTGGAATTTGTCTCAATCTCAAAGCCTAGATAATAATAAGAGAAGAAATAGCATAATAGAAATAAAGTAATCAAAATATCAAGAAAACCCAAGGAGAAAACACCTGGTCTATTAGATCTAAATGACTAAATCTTTAAATTACAAGTATCCCTTATGAAAATTACCAAGTTTATTTTCTACAAGGCTGCAAATGGGAGGGAATTCAAATAATGAAGCCAATGGTCTTTTGTGTATTTCAAGCTTCCAAGGGACTTTAACCCTTCAATGATCAATTTTAGTCTCTAGTATTTCTACTAGAAATTGAACCTTAATCTCTGGTAATAATTAAAATATTACTACATATCTGATAGATCACATTAAATATATGACATATCTAGTTTGAGCCTTTTCAAAAGTTGTTTTCAATAACAAAAAGTAACTTTTTGTTATTGAAAACAACTTCTGTTTTTCAATATTACAAACAGTAATTGCAGCCTGAATGTTCTACCTTTCCTTTTTATATATCAGAATTTCTTAAATTTGAAACATTGAAACATCTGTGCAACATCCCATTCCTGAAAACTCCAAACCACTCTGCGTGCGAATAAAAAGGATTTGATAATGTGAGTGTAGCGATACACAGGGAGCACAGCTTGGCCTTAGGATTTTTAACGCAGTTAGAGAAATTTCTAAAAACAAAAAACACCCAAAACCCTTCCCTTTTAAAGTCAAACTTATTCATCTCGAAATTTCAATCACACACAGTTATCAAAGTTGAGTTATTTCAGCATACAGCTTAATAGACATTTCTGTCAAAACACTTGTTGAACACAATTTGGGATTTATCTTTAAAAAAACCTGGTAAATACCAACATTTCTATTAGTGCTTTCCTATTCTTTTCTGAAAATCTCTACTTTTCAGAATAATCTGATAATCTTTCTGATAATCTTTCTCAATTGTCCTTTTTTGTTCCTTCTTATTTTCTTTCCACAACAGTAGCAAACTAGCAAGAACAATTCAATGCCTTTTGTGGCTGCACCCATTACAGTCTATTATGTTAGAGTCGCTTTTCACCATTATTCCAAAAGCAACTATCATCATAACTTCTTAGCATTTTGACTCCATACAATTAAAAATTGAAACTTTAAAGTGACTCAAAGGATAGTTCTTACTACTTGGTTGATGAAATGATAAAAGGAGAAAAGATGTTGAAGGGAGAGGCTGAAAAATCCAATTTAGGACATTTATGTCTTACTAAGGGAGGGAAAAAAAAAAGCCCACTTATTCCTACTCTTTGATACTGCTAAGTACAAGGAGATCTGAGTAAAATTCAGTAAGTTCCTAAAATTATTTACATTCTGTAAGAGTATTGGAGACGTTGTCTTAGCTGTATCATTGATAACGTTTTGTAAGGAAGCAAAAGCATGGATTTCACTTTCTGAATAACAGCCTCTAGAGGAGAGGAGCACAGGAAAGGAAATACCTTGATTTCAAAGAATTGAAAGGTCGACAAGGAGTCTTCACACAACTTTGCTAGTGATCTAACCACCATGTGATGTGTGGAAAAGACCATGCCTTTTCCCTGGAACATACCTTGCCTAGACATTTTGCTTATTATGGGCTCTTACAGTGCGTTTGAGGGCACTTGACAAGTGGGGAAGGAGGAATCTTGAGCTACACTTCAGGACGTGGAGCTCTAATCACTGAACCATCCAAGCCCACAGACGAGGGAAGAAAATGCAATATTAAAGAGCACAAACCCTGGCTCTTCTCTTATATTCTGTAATGACTGTCTTGAGACATAAAGGAACTTTTCTTATCAATTTTAGCCGAGGATGGGACAGGGCAATCCTGAAACTAAGGGATGGCGACACAGAAAGCCGAGTCTGTTCCAGGATAGTGGCGGAAGTTCCGTAAAAAGAGGCGTCCGTCCGCCACCCAAAAACCAAGTCTCTGCCTGTTTCCAAAGTGTTCACAGGCTCGCTGTGCCTGCTGATTGTCAGTGCATAGGAGCGGGTTAGCAACCCGCGACTGTGATTTGAGTGCGATATTGGACGCTGGTTCCTCTGTGCACTGGATGTGGGAGAACTTACACCAAGCGCGCTAGATGGGCTGGAGAAAGGCTGACTGTTTACTTCTGAACTTACTGGACTCATCTTCTTGGAAGCTGGGCGAAGCCATTTCTTAGCTCCCGCAGAGTTTGGGAGCAATGTGCAAATGTAATTGGAGCTGCCACCTCTCTTTCCTCGACTGAACCCGGGTGCGGGGTGGCAACAGATTGGGGCGAGGCAGAGTCTGGAATCCCCCTTTGTGTTCCCACCTCGACACTCTTGGGGCGCGGAGGGGAGGAGTTCGTATCCTAGGCCACTTTGAGAGCTCTGCGTAATAATTGGACGTTCTCTCGTCAGACTGCTAGGCATGAAGCAGAGGCACCACACCGCCCCCTTCTCGGGCTCCATCCCCATTCACCCGCTGGCCCTGAACTGCCTCAGGTAGTCGGGAGGCAGGCCAGGAGTCTCCACCTCCTCGTGGGCGGCAGCCATTCGGCGCGCTCGGAAGCCGAGGGGTTGGGACCCATTGGCTGGGGGGCGCTGCCAGTCTCGGGAGGGGGTGTGGTGGGGGTGGGGTTTCGGGCCGCCACTGGTCTGGGCCGCTTATGGTTTGCTGGGTGGTGGGTGAGCGTGAGCCTAGCTACTGTAGAATTGCAAACAGTTCGGAGCAAGCGAAAGCGCGCCAGAGAGAGAGCGAGAGAGTGAGGGAGAGAGTAGGAGGAGACCTAGAAGAGACAGGGTAAGAAAGCGAAGGCCTGAAGACCAACGATTTGAGACTGAATGACCATGGCCGTCTCCGCACCTCAGGTGATCTCTGCAACTTCCAGCGGCACGGGCGTCGCGGGGGGCTTATTTCGGGCCGAACCCCTGTACTCGACCCCTGGAGAGCCTCCTCGTCTCACCCCCAATATGATCAACAGTTTCATGGCTAATAACCACAGCGGCAGCGCGGGGGGTGGCGGGGTCGGTAGTGCCAGCGGAGGCAGCGGCAACACCAACACCAACGAGTGCAGGATGGTCGACATGCATGGGGTGAAGGTAGCTTCGTTCCTGATGGATGGCCAGGAACTGATCTGCCTGCCTCAAGTCTTTGATCTCTTTCTCAAGCACCTGGTGGGAGGGTTGCATACGGTGTACACCAAGCTGAAGAGACTGGACATATCTCCGGTGGTGTGTACTGTCGAGCAGGTCCGGATCCTCCGCGGGCTGGGGGCCATCCAGCCCGGGGTCAACCGCTGCAAACTCATCACCAGGAAAGACTTTGAAACTTTGTTCACCGATTGCACCAATGCCAGGTGAGATACTCGTTTCTTGGCTCGCTCTTCCCCCTTTGCCCTCTTTTGCATGTCTCATTCTCATCCAACTTTGTAGAGAGTGAGTCTTAACTAGCTTGCTCTACTCTTCACGGTGTAAGACGGTGGGGAAAGAGGACTGGAAGGACTCATTAACTGCCTGTCCCTTCTAGTCTGAGCTCAGTGGCAGGGCTTGGGTCTAAGAAAATCCCGCACAAACTTCAGTTTGCGGTCCTGTACTGAAAGTTTCCAGCCTTTCTCCCATACCTTGCATGGCTTTCTGGCTGCTTGTGGTTATTTGTTAATTTCTCTATTTGGTTTTCTTTCCTGCTCTTTTGTGGCCGTACGGGTCGGATAGGTTTTTCTCCTGAACACGGACACCAAGGGCTTTCTGGAGGAGTGGGCTGGCTGAGCTGTAAACTGGGCTCCTAAGCTGGCAATCCAGAACACAGCATTTGGGGGATGCAGAGGGTCGGAAGTCTAGAATCCATCCCAGAGGGTGATTCGTTCCCCATCCTGTGTGTTTGTTGTGAGAGTGCGTTGGTGTGTGGTGGCGGTGATGGTGATGGTGTGTGTGTGTCTGGGTGTGTGTGTGAGAGAGAGAGAGACAGAGAGAGAGAGAGAGAGAGAGAGCGTGAGGACAAGTGCTCACGCCTGCTGCGCAAAGCTTCCCCGTACACGATACAGGAAAGTCGATGGAGCCTTTTTTTTTTTTTTTTTTTTTTAAAGAACGATGACAGATGTCACTTTCCTGGGATCGTCCCTTTGGGTCATCTGCAGAGGGCAATGTGGGGCATGAACGCTGGGGCTGGGACCGGGTTGGGGATCGGAGTAAAAGTTGGCAGGTTTTCCAGAGAGGATGCTTTCAGCTCTTCCCCCCAGGCAAACAGTTGGAAGATCCCATTCCCCCAAAGAGAGGATTCCATAAATGATGATGGCCAGCTTCTCTGGTTGTAAGTGTACCTCCTTCATATCACAGCTTAGAAATACATTATAGAACAAATATCCATTTGCATATGTCCATAAGCAAATTTTATTCAATGTTTCTGAGTTTTTTAAAAAAAGAAAACTATATTCAAAGATTATTTGATTTTTTTAAAGACCTGTAAATTAGTCTTCTTAGTATTTATTCCATCTGCAGTCTGTTAATATCTGTTAGGAAAGTACACATTTGGCAGATGTGATTAGCATACAAACCAAACCACCATCACCAGGCTAAAAGGGGCAAAGGGTTTTGTTGTAAAATAGCACTGCTGTTGATCATTTTGCAGAAAACTTCTGCAGAGGTAGACTTTCTTACAGTACAACTTTAGATCATAAGATCTCTGGGTTTATGAACCAAAACTAACTCAGTTGTCACATCTGTTGTAAAATCCAAATTACTATGTATAGTTGAAGTATACTGGCAACTTGTAGACAAACTGTTGCTGACTGCTACAATCAGATAATGGTACAGAACTTACAAGGGAACCTTTTGTTTTTCTTTTTTTCCCTTTGAGCAGTGTTCTCCTGTGTTCTAGCAATTAAACAGAAACATGTTCATATGAGAACTCCTACCTGATTCATATCTGGGGCTTAAAAACCTGGTTTATTAGATCACATTTTCTTAAGGAAGATGGATGGTCTTAAAACACAAAGGATAACTGCTCCCTCAATAAAATAAGCAAATATAGGTTTTAAGAGTAGAAAGGAAATTTTATTTTGACCACAAAGCACCCTACGAATACACAAACTCAGAGGGTTACCAGGGACTTCAGATGAGGGCCATCTAGTGTATTTGTTGTCATTTGAAAAGATTTAAACAATCGCAGACCTGAAAGCCTATCTTCTCTCCTCCTCCTCCTCCTCCCTATCTTCTTTTTCTCCTCCTTCTCCTCCTTTCTCCCTTCCCTCTTCTCTCTCTTACAAATGCCCACTCTTAAAGAGGGACAATGATTACACATAGGAAATTCTACCTTCTTTAATAATTAATTTACACACCCTTGAGCAAAATCTATGACTTTCATTAAAAAAAAAGATTAGTATTTTAATGTGATTTTGATGCTTTCCTCTGTAAATAAAAACTTTAATTTTTATTAGAGCTACTTACTGAAGGAAAAAATGATAAATTTCTCTGTATCCAGAGGCAAGTGTTCTTATACTATTTTTGGACCCTGTTATATGATGTGTTTTTAGGTTATTATTTTTATTCAGTTAAGTTTTATTTAATCCTTATCACAGCATTTACAATGCCAACTTTTTTTGGAGTTTAGATTGCTTTTGTGTATGTGCACGTATAAAGGTGATAGAGAAATATTAAAAATGTAAGAAGAAATATATTTGAGATATGATGCATGTGCTTCCTATGGCATTTTTTTCTTTATGAGTATTTTATTTATTACATGCATTTTCTATAATTGTGTTACAAGTGTTGCAATATATAATTGTAAAAATTTATGAAATATATTCTATGAATTCAATCTATAAATAAAGATGAGGAAAACTACTAGAAGCATATATATTGCAGTTTCTAGGTAGTAAACAAACCCTCATAATTTCTGGAAAAAACCTAATTAACATTACCAAATTTTGTTGCAAAATGCCCTCATCATCACATAGTTAAAAAACTACAACATATGATAATGCTTGTAATGAATGCCTTATGACTTGAGGTAACATTATTTACAGATATGTGTGCTTTAAATCATTCCCAACATCTGAATGATTTTATAAAATTGTGAAATTAGTATTTAAGTAAACATTATTTCTATGACTTTTCTATTCAGTGAAAAGAAAGGTGAGGGATGTAAATAGGAATGAGGCCCAAGAGAGACAAAATAAGGTAGATGAGACACAGAGCCAGTAAGAGAAAAGAGATGTAGGATGTGAGCAGAATGATGCCATGAGAGGGAGTGAAAGATGGATCAGAAGAGCTTATAGAGATGCCCAAAGAAGATGAGCGATGTACCAGTGGAGACTTGGCTAAAGAGGATTGTCTTTCAGGACTCATGACTTCCTAGCACTTTAAGCTAAAAGGGGGAAAAGTGCAAGGAAAAAGTCTGAGTGGAAATTCCTACATACTATTCTTATTTGAGAAAAGAGATTCATCTTCATCTCCTGATGGATAAATTTCCATAGTGTATTGTAGAATGGAAGGCCTATTTGTAATGGTGTCATTGGCAATTTTCTTTTCCTACATAACAAACATTTCTCCCCCTCTCTGTCAGATAACTGCGGAAGAGTATAAGTCCTGATTTAGGGTATTTTAATTTGGAATGCTTCCTACACTATTCCAGAACACACAAAATAGACCATTTTCAAATTGGTCATTTTCAAAGACCTTAAGGTGTTGCCACGAAGTGGCACTTTGATTTAGCTCAGGGCACGTTTTTATTAATGCACACTGAAGAAAAATGAATGAGTAAAATAGATATATGATTGTTTCTTTGACAGTACTGAAAGCCACAAAAAGAACTCAGTCAGTGCCTTACATTAACTACTTTTATTAGCTAATTATCAAAATATTCAAAGTTGTCTTCCCAGAAAAGAAGTTGGAAAATAATACCTGCCTCAGCTACTAGAGAATAGAAAGACTAAAACTCTTGACTATTCATTGTTCTATTAAATAAGTCAAGCTTTACATCACTGCAATTGCAGAGGGCTATATAAGTATTTTTCCTTGATGCCTTTAGCTTTAGAAATTAATTGTAAAGAAAATTATTTTGAGGGTTATTAAGAAATGATAAAAAGACCCAAACCAAATAGGAAAAATTGTTACCTTGTTTCAGATCTTTGTTTTTGCAGATAAAGCACCGTGATTATTTTTTCTACTTCTTGTCCAAGAGAACTTGGAGTTTTAATATCAGAGAGTGCAGGCAGGTCAGAAAGCAAATGTCTAAAAATCTCACTCTTATGCAATGGATTTTCCTTACTAAATTCTTCAAAGTTTAATGTGGCAGTAAAATATAAAATTAAAAATTGGTATTCAGTAAATGTGAAAAATCAGCCAATACATTTTAGTGTTATCTCTCTTTATCTACCTATCTATATAAAAGTTACATTGTCAGATTTCATGATCAGCATTTAATTTCATTTGAGGACCAACTGATTAAATGTTATTCAGTCATTTACATATAGTTAAATGGATGCTTAAAGAAACAAGAATGTATGATTAAGAAAACATTTTAATGCATTTAGAGACATGATTCAACATATATTCAAATTATTAGAGTTCATTTTTTTAAGTAAAAATTTAAATGGTCCAGTTGTGGTTTATTGTTATTTTGACTGTGTGAACAGAACATAAATGGGCTTCCATGTTAGAATAACTCTTTGTGACTTATACTGACTTTTACAACAATTTAAAACTACTGCTTTCAAGTACTAGAACTATGATTATTTTAAGCATTCAATGAGTTTGGCTTTGTATTCACACTTGATGAATATAGTTCATAATCCATAAAGAATAACAATTTACTTTGAAAATTGATGTTTTCATTCATAGTAAAGTTAAGCAAAATCAAATTTTTGAAGAACTTGTATCACTTTCCTGGGCTAATATTTTGTATGACTTACATTTTCGGAAACGATAAAAGGTTCTAGAAATTAATCTGGGCAGTAAATGCAGACATTTTAATTCATGGGATAACGAGGGGATAGTCATATCTGTTAAAAGTAGTCACATAGTCTTTTATTAGAGAATGATGTCAAGATTATAATTAAAGCAATCTAGTCATGTGCCAGTGCACAGAACTTCCACGTGTACATTCATTTTAAATGCACACTTCTGTATAACCAACAATATTTGTATTTAATCTAATACTTTAGCTAGATTTCATATTTGTCCCAAACACTCATTATTAGGTGAGGGATATTATATTAAAGAAATGATGCATGGTATGATAGAGAATATCTTTGGATATTTATATATGATATTAACCTCAGTGTATAGTACATGAATGCCAATAAATAATTAGGAAGTGATGGTCTTCAGACATTGATGTTTTAGCTGGTTTCATACAGGAAATCCCAAATAACTGTATAAAAAAAAATATCAAGTCTGAATTGTTTGCTGCTTTCTTAAGCAACCTTATTTTGTCTTAATGAAATCTCTAGATGTTTTAAAAGTGCTTCCAGCTGGCAAATGTAATTGTGAGAAATCCTAATCATAATATATTATATTTCAGTTGGCAATCTATATCTCCAGTGGCACTTTATCTGGTGCATTTCAAGAAACAAATGATTTAGATATATCCACTCTATACATCTCAAATATACATTAAAACTGCCCTAATTGACTAAAACTGAAAAGATCATGTTTTCAGAGAAAGGACATCAAACCTTTCCCCAAAAGGAAAACAATTAGGTATTAATGATATTCTTGTTGCATATTCAAAAGGTCTTTGGTAGCATTTTTTTCCTCCTTTTCTTCTCTTTCACCATCTCAACCTGCAAAACTCTTCACTGTCACTTCAGATCACACAATTCTAAAAAGATAAAACAACATTTAAACACATTTGCTTTGGAAGGGAAATCGAGCATTTGCACCCAATAAGCCTGATTGTGGAACTGCATGTAAATTGTGTTTTGATTTATCTCTTTTACACTTTTTTCCATTTGAATTGATCTTGCATTAATTTCACCAAGCGGCTCTGTGAGGCTGCAGATGTTGCCCTGTGTTTAATAAATCAATGAGACAGATCTGAATGAATCACTTCAGATGGATTCTCTGCTCGGTTTGATGTCTAGATGTTATTCTTAGCTTGTTATCATGACAGATGCATTAATGTTCCCATACACTGCCAGCAATGTCAAAGAGATTGAAGCTTTTAAAGTGGCTGCATCCTTTTTTCCATTTTCTGCTAGAACAACTAAATTTATTTTATTTTATTTAGGAATCAGAGAAAAATAACAAACCAATCATAAGTTTCTTCATGGGAAAGATTCTTAATTTTCATGCTATGTTAACTCTTCCAAAATGGTGGAAATCAGTATCTTAAAAGCTAAATATAGTGTAGCTGCTTAATAGTGCCTCCACATTAATATGTAATCATGGTAGGAAAAATGAGAATAAGTAATATATGATTGGGACACATTGAAAGTGTCACTATAAATAGAATAATGCTGTATCCAAATTGATTACAGAAGGGTGTTAGTTTTTAAATCCTTACTAATAAGCTTCTTGTTGGCTTAATGCAGCTGCAATATACTCTTACCAAGGGATTTAGAACTCCTTCAGGATTTAATATTTCTTCTTAGTAAGAAGGAGACAGCCTGTGCATTGTGTATTTATCATTTCCTCACTTTGCAGTGCTGAAAATCTTAGAAAAGTTTATTTCATTTTAGTATGCCTCAGCTATTTATATTTTGGGTAATTATTTGTAAATTACAAATCATTCAATAACAGTAAGTGCTACTTTTATAATTTAATTTCTTAGACTATAGAAAAACATATGAACTCCAAAAGGAACTTCTATAACTCTAGTGAAATTTATTACCTACCTGCATTAAATATCATCACTATCATACTTTGTTTCATTTCATCCATGGCATCATTGGCTTGGTTTTTGGAGAGAAACAATTCTGTTAATTGTTGTGAAGTATTTTGAGTTTAATGTTGTCAGTGTTATAACTTTTCAGTTAATCTCTGATGTTTGAAAATACAGATTTTAAAAAAGATATTCAGTTTTTCTCTTGTTTAACTTTCTGGAGAATATATATTTTTAAAAATCAGCTTTCAGAGGTAGTTCCTCTTTGCAGGCCTTTACAGTATTCTTTCATCATAATTTTACTGTTAGCTTTATTAGAATAGGAAAACAGGAAACATTGTTAACTCATACCGTTGAGGTCTCAAATTCTTCAGGACATTTTTATCTCCAGTGTTAGGCTAATCTTGGAAGCTTAAGATTCATGCTATGATCTACAGTATAGTTTAAAAAGAAGTTTATAATGAAGTTCAGTAAGTTATGGACGAGAGTTAACTTTTTTTTTTCAAATTTTGCTTAAAGCATGGGAATGTCTTCATGGTGAGATCTTGCCACATCCTTCTTTAAAGATAAATTTATATATTAGAATTGGTGAAATTATTCTACTGAGAATGTGATTATAAGATATAATATATATTGTTTTGTGCAAAATTGGATATAATATAGCTAAAGAGCAAACTGATATATTTATTGCTACCTGTAATGATATCCCTAAAATAAAACTGAATTTTTTACATAAAACAAAACCTTGGATTTGTAATAATAATTTCTGAGGAGTTATCTTTAACTTCAGTAATATTCACTGTAAAACTTTAGTAAGCCTGATATTGTACACATATTAGGCACCTAATTCACATTTGTTAAATGAATACAATCATGGACACACACACACATTTATTCCTCTCATCAGCATTCTTTGCACAAATTGCTGTGCTTTAAAAAAGCTGAGAAGTAGTTATGTAAAGTATACAATTATAAAAAGACACTAATCCTAAAATTTTAATTCCATTATAAAACCATTTGTAATCATGCCATAAAATTTTCACAAATATACATATAAAGCTATCAAAATCTATTATATGAAATTAGAATGTTTAAGTGAAATGTATCTTTAAAGAAAGTGTGACTTCTTGATTTTTTTTTTTAGTGAAAACCCATAGGAGATGTTCTAATATTATTAATAGGCAAAAATTAATAAATAAAACAAGCCTACTACCATAAAATGATTCTCAACTATTTAGATTTATACTACTTGATGTCAGCACTAAACCAGGCAGTTGACTTGATCTTTTTTCAAACAGTGAATGCACGTTTATGAAAAATGAGTTAGTAAGAAGAGGGTTCTTCTCCCTTCTATCTACAGTTTCTGAATAGAAAGAGAAATACTTAAGTATAATGATTTACTTTTTTCTTGGATAATCTCAAGACACATCCAATTGCAATACAAATTTGCATGAAGTATCCCCCCCCCATTTAAAGGAATAGCTTAGTTCTTTCCAGTGTAATTAATTTTGAAGAGTAACATTTCCTTTCATCTAGGACCCCTGAGGTTGAAACTATTCATACACATGTACTATTTTGACCCATTACAATTATTTAGTTTATTAGAGCAAATAGTGGTGAAAACTTTGTAATTATACTACTGGAAAAGTATATAGTACAGGAAAGTTTAAAAAATAATGAACCACAGTATTTTTATTGCTCTATAACCTTTTTTTTTTTAAAACAAGTTAATAGTGTATAATGTAGTGTTTATGTTAAGGTATAAAACATTCAGTTGCGATTGTGTCCAATGATCTTATCAGGCTGCTGGCAACTGCTAGCTGCTAACAGCATTTAGGCTACATTTAGTCTATCTGCTATTTATGTGATGGGTTAAAAAGAAAAAAGTAATATTGATCTGTCTCTGGATTAAAGTTTGAAATGGGCAACAGCCTGAACACAAAAGGCTTTTTTTTAAAGATTTCTCAGCTTGCCATTGATCTCCTAGTTTTTATTGCATTCATTATTTATTAAAAGAATTTGCAAGCTAAACATAATGTTAAGCTAGTTTGCACACAGGGACCGCACTTAGGAAATTGAATGGAAATTGCATTAGAGATGAACATCTGTGCTATTTTTCCACTCATGTGTTTATGGGTTTGTATAAAAGGTGTATTGGATTAACAGTTATAACCATTATAGCTTACAGCAATATGTTAGATTCTGAGCTTTTAGTTATTTTGGAAGAAGTCTGTCTCTCAATTGTTTTGCCTAAGAAGTATAGTAATATCATCAGAAACAATATTTGGATAAATTTATTTTATTATTATATTTGTTAATGCATTATCTACATTATGTATCAGTTGTGAGACTCCCTGCTTTATTGAAATAAAAACATTTTTTAAAATGCATACTTAATTATCATGTAAGACTATACTATCTCTTAATGGATTTTGGTAGTAGGATACATAGGTGCTATTTACACAGTACCTATTTTAAGAAAGTTGAGTTTAATGCCATATTAAAGCACACCAAATTCACAGAAATGATATAAAAATTTTAATGTGACCATCCATAAAATGTTATTATATATATATATGTTAGGCCTTGATCCTTCTGAAAGGATAATAAACATTCAGGCACTGAAGACTTGCTCTATATAATACTACAGACAATAGGGTGAGATGCTTTATGATATGGTTTCCCCTCTTGAATTCAATCCAAGCAAGTTTAATTATAAAAACTCAAGAGGAGCTCACCTGAAATAATTCTCTGGAGGACATAAGTTAGACCCTAGTGAATATCTTCGTTGCGATATTGTCTTTAATCTGTAAACTTTTGGAAAATTCATTCTATCCACTTAATTATTAGAATTTAAATAAAACAAAAACTTCTTCACAATAATTTTGATCTCTCATGATTAGATCTGTCATAATTGTGTGTGTGTGTATGTGTGCATGCGTGTGTGTATAGAGTATATTCTGTGGTGCCAGGCAGTGTTTGTTCTAGGTGAAGAGAGTGAACAAAGCAGTCTCTTCTCTCATGGAGCTTACATTCTAGAATCATGCTGTCTTTAGCTTTTATATTTTATATTTTATATATTTTATATTTTATATCCCCCCTTTTATATTTGTTAAATTGTGAAATCTTTGAGGTTACAAATTTTTGCCTTATCCAGTGTTGAATAATTCTTAAATTTTCTTTCTCATATCTGCCTCATATGTTATATCAGTAAACACTAGATTTTTTTTTTAGTCTTTAGAATTATACCAGAAAGGTCCAACTAAAAATAGTCAGTTATTGATATATAAAATATTTTAGTTTTATGAATGTAGGGAATTACTTAGGTTATAAATAAAATATACATCACGAGCAGCTTGGAATAAAACAGGTATTTCCACTTAAGAATGGCTGTAGTTAATTGACTTTAATATCTTTTCTCTGACATATATTTGTTGCAAGGGATATGAGTCCTTAAAAATTGATAAAATTAGTCATTCTATGAGACATATGCTTTTGTAGTAGAATGTGCAACTATGGATTAGAAAAACATGTGTTTTTTTCCCCCATGTAAAAAAGCTTGCTTTCATTTATGTTAGAGTTTTAAATAGATCCTCAAGCTTGATATGCTTTGGTTATAGTCCTATACAATATTATGTGCCAAAAATTAAAATGCAGCTGAGAAAAAGTTATTTGTTTTTATTTGTTCAGAATACATTGACCCTTACATGTATTACATTTAAACATAAATAACTCTGGAAAATAAGATTACTTGCAAACATGTATAATTAAATGTTTAATGTTAATGTTAAATTTGCTGCCTTGAAAATAGAATATGATCTGCTAAACTTCTAAATGTATTTTGTAAAAAAGTTTATGAGTACTATCTAGGTTTTTATTTGAGGAAGACAAAAGGGGAATTCATTCATACAAAGAAATTTACTGCGTAGTACATTTTATGCATTGAACACAAATTTTTGGTCTCATTTTATAAGCCAGTTAGAACACACACACACACACACACACACACGTGTATCGTGTGTGTATACGTATATATAATATGTATATATTGTATATTTCCCATTCACCCCATTTGTCACTTCATTTCAACAAATATTAAATAAGTTCCTGCTATTAGTCTGTACAAGGCTACTTTTCAAGGGGAGAGTAGTGATCTTAAGAACTATCCAAATTCTTTTTTGTCTCATCTCCATATTACCTAGGTAGAGTTTTATTGTTACATGGTTAACTCTCAGCCAACCTACATTAATGCAAGGAAGAGTAAAATCATGGAAAATTAAAATAACATTAATTAGGCTTTGCAGTACATTAGAAAATGTTTATGGTACCTTTACCTGTCTAAATATATTTTGCTTACTTCATTCTACTATTAAATTGTATTTACATTTTATAAATATGCACTGGTGGGAAGGAGAGATAGCCAAGAAACATGCTAAGGTTGAACTAAATCTGAAATTAAATGCTTCGTGTAGAAAACATCTGAAGTGAACAAAGCATAAGCAGACATAGAGCTTATTTGTCATAGCTAACAGCTGTGTACTGGATCATGTTAGTTAGCGCTTAACTAAATTAGTATATTTTGCTTGAATTTACTCTTATGTTGTCTATGGAAAGACTTATCCACTTAATGGATACAGTACTCATTATAGCTATTAGCAGATCAAAACCTGGCAAACTGCATGAGTCCAGTTGTTGACTTTAACATGCTTTCCTGTGCTTAGGACCCCTAAATAACCATCTTCCATAAGTTAAATAAACATTCGTTCACATCAGAGGAATCATGGCTTTTGGGTTAAAACACATTGATAATTATAGCACTAAATCAGATTTTTGTTGTGTTTATGATTGGGATACTTAACCGATATTCCACTTGCAGTTTAAAAAATGGAACATTATAGTCTTGATGCTGATCATGTCCTGCAAGAGTGGGCATTTTGACGATGGGCACATGTTGAACATTGTGGTCTCTGAAGAGGGTAGTAACTGCTCCAGAGCTTAACTGATGCAAGTACATTTGGCATAGCTGCTTTCTTGCACTTCCAGTTGTTTTGGATTGGTCCTCGTCATACTAGAAGACTGACAGGTTTTTGCTATTTTAGGGGCATGTTCTTTTTCATCAGGTTGTATGATGTTTACATAATCCCCATTCTGCCAGTCTAAAGCTTTTCTTATTCTTTGCAGTTTAGTCCCATTGAATGACTGCTCTTCTGTGTATTGTTTTGGTTTTTTCCCCCCCAGGGACTCTCAGTTTTTAAATGTAAATACAACTCAAGAAATTCCACTTTTTAGATCTTTTTCTGTATTAGTGGGAAAAATGTAAAAGTGCCCATCAAAGAAGGGGAAGTGGAGCTCAATAATTTAAAGTTTTCTGTCCAATTAGGAAGGCTCTTGATTTTAAAGAGAGGAGGACTCTAATTTGGTTCATGTTAGCATTGATGTAGCTCCATTTGTGCATGGACAACGGAATGAAGCTAAATAAGGGTGAAGAAAACTTGATGAGAAAATATTTCTCATGGAAATATTGAATGGACCAGGAACTAGATGATAGATTAGAGGAAGGCAGCATAATGTGGACTGATGAAGTACTTTCCATAGCGCTGTTGAATGATCTCTTTTAATTGCATTCATTTTATTTCAGTAGTTAGTTTAAGCAGATTCATGAGCAGGAACAGAAAGGATAAAAAATATTAGCTATAAGTAAAGATAAAAACACTAAAGGCAAAATGTTATTCCATTTGCGGTGAGATGGTAGCATTTGAAACCATAATAGAACATTTGCATATGTGTTGTCACTAAAATAATATTCCTTTACTACACTTGTAAATGTTACATTAATTTCTAAAATATTTTATGCAGTGTCCATTTATACTTCTTCTGTAAGTTGCCTTACTATTACTGGTCTGTTAGCCTGATTCTAGCTTGCCGTAGCACATTTTTGAAACACGTGTTGAGTATGAGTGTTTTAAAAAGGGTTACATTTTTGCCTTTGGGTATGTGTGTGAAGTTTTTATTGTATTCAATAGTAACTAAGTTTGCATTTTAGGGAGTAATTTGAACCACTGCATTCAAGATTGTTTAATGAACATTAAAATTTGAATTAAAGAACATCAAAGTGGCATTTTTGTCATTTTTGTATTTAATAAGTACAGTAAAGTTTAAATATTTCCTTCATGCCTTCTGCCTGAAAATATGTCTGGAAGTTTAAAATTACTAGCTAGGTGTAATAGTAAAAAACTTTACATGTATATACTGGTTTATAGTTTATATAGTACTTTCATATACATTAGCTCATTTAATCTAATCCTTAGTCTATTTTTGTAATTTTGTTGTGAAATTTCTAAATTTTTTGTAAACAGATGGCTGATCACTTTACAACTTGATACTTCTGGGGGTCACTTAATCTCATATAGACTTTTTTCACTCAATGC
The DNA here is from genome assembly GCF_949987535.1 of Balaenoptera acutorostrata. NCBI lineage: Eukaryota > Metazoa > Chordata > Mammalia > Artiodactyla > Balaenopteridae > Balaenoptera > Balaenoptera acutorostrata. The sequence continues at coordinate 74,353,138 of NC_080085.1, forward strand.
TAAATCAGCATCATCCATAGTTATATGAAACTTACAATGCTTATAGGGGAAGAGTAGTAGGAACAAGATCACAGTGGTAATGTTGGGGGGTCATATAGGGCCTCTTAGGACATTTTGAGGACTTTGAATGAAATGGGGAGTCACTGCAGAGTTTTGAGCAAAGCTATCACATGACTTGACCTAGGTTTCTAAAGGATCACTCTGGCTGCTAGGTTGAGAACAGGCTTCAAGTGGGGCAAGGTTAGGAGCAGTTAGGATGCTACTGCAGTGAATAAGGAGAGAGATGGTGGTGGTTTAGACCATTGTGGTAGAGTAGAGATAGTAAGAATTGGTCAGATTCTGGGTGAGTTTTGAAAATAAAACCCATAGAACTTCCTGATGGACTAGATACTGAGTATGAGAGAAAGAAAAGAGTCACAGAAAACTCCAAGATTTTGGTCTGAGCAACTGGAAGGATGAATTTTCCATCATTTTTGAAGGGGAAGGCTGTAGGTGGAGCAGGTTTGGGGAGAAAGTTCAGGAGTTCAGTGTTATACGTGTTAGTTTTTAGATACATTTTAGCCTTTTCAGCAAACATGTAGTCATTGGATGTAAGTCTGGTGTTTGGAAGAAATACCTGAACAGGAAATATAAATTTTGGACAGGAGTGACTGTAAATAGAAAAAAGGAGAGTTTCAAGGACTGAGTTCTGGGTCTCGCCAACATAAAGAGAACAGGGAAAAGAGGAGGAATCAACAAAAGACTGAGAAGGAGCATGCAAGGAGGTAGGAGGAAAACCAAGAGAGAATGGTGTCCCGAAAGCTAAGCACAGAGAATGTATCAAAAAGGAGGCAGTGATCAACCATATCAAATGCTGCTAATAAGCCAAAAACCATGAGGACTGAACATTGGCCATTGGATATGGCAATTGCAGTCATTGGTGAGCTTTATGAGAGTAGTTTTGGCAGAATAATAAGAATGAAAAGTCTGAGTGACATGTTTAAGAAAGATTATTAAGAGGAGATGAATTAGAGAGAGTATAGACAACTCTTTCCAGGGATTTGCTGCAAAGAGAGCAAACAACTGGAGGTGGGAAAGAGTAGCTTGAGAGTAGGGGGGAAATGGATCAAGAGGTTATAGCATGTGCTATTAGGAATAATCCAGTATAAATTTAGAAAATGATGTTGTATGAAAGAGAGGAGTATTGCTGAAGTGATATTCTTGAATAGGAGATAGCAGATAGGATCTAGTGCACAAGCAGAGGCATTGGCTTTAGGTAGGAGCAAGGTTAGTGCATTTCCATTAACAGATGGTGGAGATTCTGGTTGCACTGGTATTGGGACTCCATGGGAGTCCTCTTCTGATTGTTTCAATTTGCTCAGTGAAGTGGGAAACAAGTCATTAGTTAAGAATGAGGATTGGAAGGGAGGTTTTGGAGATTTGAGGAGAAAGAGAAAATGTAAAATAGCCATCTTTATGAGTAGGAGAGTAAACTACTTAAAGTTTAGTATGATTGCCAGGCAACGTTAAATGCCCATTGAGGTTTTTGGTCATAAATTCAAAATGGTCACTATGGCTGTGTGTTTTAATTCCACCATGTAAAGCTGCATCAGCCTGATGCAAAGAATGCAAATAATTGGATTTAATAAGAACTGTGGTTTTGCTAAGTCATATGAGTATAGCAAAGCCAGAGGGTGCAAGAGAGTTGAGGGTTCATGCAAAAAGTGATTATAATGAATGACAACACACTTTAAACTGGTAAGGAAAAAAGAGGATTTCAAGGAAGTGAGAGACAGTGAAAGGATGGTGGTATCAATGAATTGGAGGTTCCAAGAAGAGGTCAAAGGATTTTTGGAGTTGGAGTACTAGAAGGAGTGAACCAGAAAGAAGGGGTGGTAGTCAGAGGGTAGGATGCCTGAAATTAAGAATATGGAGGAGTTGAAGTTATTGCTAATCTCAATGTTTAGGGTATGGCCATGGGCATGAGTGGCAGAAGTAAAGAGAACAAGATCTTTGGAGGAGAGGAGGTAAAAAACCGGAAAGGCTAGAGTGTTGGTCATTTCATCTATGTGTACATTGTTCATTGAAATTCCTAAGGATTAAGAGAGGAGTCTTGATGAGTTTCAAATTTTGTAGTACATATAGTAATGCTATTAGAGTGTGCTTTGTTAAAAAAACTAACTTAATTTCTAAAATTTTAAAATTGAAGTTATCGGAATTAAGAACTCAGGGAGATCAACTTGACAAATGTATTCTTTAAAAATAATCCACATTAAGTATATTATGAAGATTTGAATATTTACTTAATAATCCCTGTTTTACCATGGGCATGCTGTGCTTCAGTTCAGCCGTTTTGAAGAATATGAAGAAAAATAACATTTTCTAAATAACTGAAATCATGTTTGGTTTATTTCATGTGTAACTAACATTATTTTACAATAGATGAGGTACTTCATTTTATTATGAACTGATTTTATACCAGAAGCATTATTGGTCCCAGGATGTGTGTTTGTTGATCTTATTAGTACGTCATATACTCATGAAGAGTACATTAGGCTCCTACTTTCATTTCAACACATTGGTAGTTTATAAACAGAGTACAAAGCTGCTAGGCACAGTCCAGAACTAGGAAATAGTCATGGTTCTTTACTTATAGATGGTTCATAATGTATTCAAAGTGGCATGAACCCAATCAATATATATACTTAACACCTGCTGTTCTGATTCATGTATTATTAACCTCACATGGAATCTACTTAAACAGCTCCTGCTGTAGTCACTACTTCTCCTCACTACTCTATGATTCCTTTTGGAATTTCTGTGACCTTGGAGATTTGATGATGAAGAAATAGTTAAGCTTTAAATCAGGTTCTCATGTGAAATCATAGCAGAGAAAAGCTAAGAAGTTGGTGAGCTCAGTCTTAATTCCTTGCTAATTACCTAGGAAACAAAGTTTCTCTGGTGGGGCATGCCCAGCCATTCACCTGGCACATTAATAGAGTGGTTGGGAAGAAGGGTTTGGTCAGCATTTGCAAACTAATAGATTGTGTCACAGATTCTGAGTGAGTTTTAATTTCTGCAGCTGGAGAAGAGCAAGGGAAGCCAGATGTAGTAACATCTGCTATTAAGACTATTGTTTAAGGAAAAAAAGGCAGATCCATTGTTAAAATTTGATTTTTAGCTCTGTTGGGTTGATTAAAAAAAATCTCGTTTCCCTTCTTTATATAGCACTGAAAAGAGACATGTGCGTACACTAGACACTGGGTTATCTTAATCAGGATAGGCTGTGCAAAGTGTTGTGGAAAAACTATTTTAGGCACTAGGACCCTAATATCTACTCCACAAAAGCCAAGTAAAGGAACAAGTGATTACTCATCCTGCCCAGTATTTCAAATTTGATGAGCTTAGAACTGCAAATGAATATTTTATGCAAGCATGAATCATTGGCGGGTTTGTTCTAACTGAATGGAAGTGAACTAAAGTAATGTAAACTGCTTAAGAAAACTGAAATCAGAAAATGTTAAGGCTGAGATTCCTTTCCAGGAAGAATTGCAGTATAGAACTACTCAAGGTCTTGTTGAAAACAACCATCTTTAAAGATCTAGCTGAAGACTTACCTCCCTCTATGAGGACTTCTTTTATCTCCTGCAGTGATCTCTTGCTTCTCTGAACTTTGATCTGCAGATAGCCTTTCTTCTCCTTCCCCTTTCCCCTCCCCTTCTCCACCTCCTCCTCCTTCTCATTTTATAAATTGTTTTAAGCTGTATATGTTTTCTCCCTCCCCAAACTACCTTCCAAATTCCTCAACTTCAAGCACAGTCTGATGTGTTGTTTTATCATTCATAGCGCCTAATATAGTACATGGATGTAAGTACTCAAAATGTTTTCAGTTTGTTGCTTTGACAGTGTAACTATGATTTATTATAATTAAATGCATTTAACTTAGGGAAATGTTCATATTTTAAGGAAATTTTTTGTTATACCTAAGGGGTGTATTTTTCTGACTCTGATTGACAGCTCTTCTTGAACAATGAAAGCCTAGGGAATTACTATTCTGTCTCAGATAGCCACATTTGTTCTAACACTTTCTAGATGTGTGACCATCTAAGCCTCAGTTTCTTCATCTAAAAATGGGGATACTATTAGTCACATAACTTATGGGCTGGTTAAGTAGATTAATTGAGATCATGTACATAAAGTGCTTAGCACATAAGAAGAGCTCAGTAAATGTTAGCTCTTCTTAGTGAAAGTGGTATCACAGTACTCTGTGTGAGCACACACATACATTCAGAACACAAGAAAAAGAGCAAATCTCAGAAAAAAATGAACCAGTTTTCAGAAATTTTTGCTACTAGAACTAAATTAACTGGTTGACTGTGAGTGACACTATATGCACTTCATTTTCCAGGAAATTCCTGTCTGTTAACTTTCTAGGCTGATATGGCAGCTGGTAGGCCATTTATTACTAGTTCTATTTTGGTGGAAAATTCATCCTTGTGTGTCATTTAGAGTTTGTGACACATGTACCCTCCCAAGGCTTAATGAGTTGTCTGCAGATGGGCTGTTATTTATTACAGTCATGTAGAATAAAATTGATTGTCTTCTAAAATTAATTTTTCATTTGCCTCCAGCCTTGCTTTAATAGAGGACACACAGTTGCCTGTTTGCAGAAATACTGTTTAATCACATTAATATCTCAGCCCCCCAGGCTGAAGAAGATAATTGTACAAACGAACAGCAAAATCTGTATCTTTAACTTCTTTTTATGATTAAATTATGCAAATGACTTATCTCCTGCCCTTCCAAGCACTAATCATCTAATTAGGAATGATGTGTTAAAGGGATGGTTTTGAATCAGGAGAGGGATGAATGCAGAAAGCAGAAAATGGGAGCTGACAATGAAACCACTGAAGGCACAGTAATGTGTACTAGATGAATCTACGTATATGGTACAAAAAGAAATGGGAAGGCTCATACATACTATCCATAGACCTGACATGTGTCATCTTTTGGCAGGAAATATAGTTCCTTACCTCTGATGACATCTTTTTTGGGATTAACTTCAAATTCCTAGTAAGGCAAGTGTTAAGTTTCCTGCGCTCTTGAAAACTCAAGAGATCTAGGGGTTTTATTATCTTATCCAATGAAGGTGTTGGCTTGCTTTTTGAGTCCATGGAGGATAATCTGCAGTCAAGGAATGGGACTGTATATTGATTATGAATACACACGAGGTTTTCAGATTACTGCTTTAACAAAAGCAGTTCCCCTTTCCCTGAAAAATTAAAGTCAGGACATGCAAACCCAGAAAAAATATAGTCCTCCTATTAGGGAACTTAGATTTAAATTCCAAGCATTATTCCAGGTATGTATTTGCAAGATCTTACCTTCTCAGTTTTGTGCTTCTGCTTCCAGACATTGATTGTGAAGAGATTTTAGCACAATTGTCCTATTAGCTGTGGCCATAATTATTCTGTACAATATAGAGATCGTTTCTTTATCAATGATAAATACTTATTATGTTAATTAATAACTATAATGATAATAAATATTATTAATGTTCCTTAGCAACCATGTCAAATTTTATACATTGACATAGTACTTATAATGTAAAGCAAAGCATAGTAAATCAGACCATAGCAATAAAATTACTGTGGGTATTTTAGAGCCTCCTAAAATTCTTTCTTATAGGTACATTTGTGAGAGTCAGAAATCATAATGTTTCTGTCCTTTTAATATAGTCTTTAATTGATTTGAATGTTGTGCTGGTTATTACAGTGAACTCCAGGGTATTTTCTTCATATAATGTAAACCATTTCCCAACATATTTGAGAACAGAATCTCAAGGAATATATACAAAATAGAACACAAAATTTTTTTGTTTTTTTGTACCAGATTTGTACCAAATAAATATTCTCAAGTTCTTGAAAGTCATGAAAGTGCTATCATTCTGTTACTATTTCTCATTGAGCTTATTCTCCTGCATGTGCTGGTTCAGTTCACCGAGAAGACCCAGTGATCACCAGCAGCTGCTGTTTATTGGTGTGTGGCAGATCCTTATTATATTGATGCCAACTGGATATAGGCATTTATTTAACATCTTTTCATGTTAAGAGTAGGCATCAAACTATAGTTTATCTGCTTTTATTGAGGAAAAATGTTTAAGCTGTTTATTCGGACAGTTGAAGCCAATGAGTCTGACTTACTGGACTTTCCAAGGTTGACATTTTTGAACTTTGTTGTTGAGATTTGACATGCATTCCTGTAGAGGACAGCCATTTATATTTAGATTTCTACAGTGAAGAGACCACTGCCTCCAGGATTGCACTGAATTCAGAAGGGTTAAGTTAGCCTATGGAAGTGAATAGTGAGTCGTTTATAACTTATTTCATTGCCAACCCATGAAGCTTTTTCTCTCTTTTCCCTTTGGAAACTAACATGATTATTACATTTCTCACCCCCCCCCACCAAAGTCGTGCATTACCATATCATATGATAAAAAACAATGAACTGAATATGTCCCTATTAATACATTCTTTTTTGAGATTGAGTTAATCCTTAGTCACCACTGTGGTTTTCCAATGAGTCTAAATAAGTTTAACAGGACTTCCCTGGTGGCACAGTGGTTAAGAATGCGCCTGCTAATGCAGGGGACACGGGTTCGATCCCTGGTCCGGGAAGATCCCACGTGCCACGGAGCAACTAAGCCCATGGGCCACAACTACTGAGCCTGTGCTCTAGAGCCTGCGAGCCACAACTACTGAGCCCGTGTGCCACAACTACTGAAGCGTGTGTGCCTAGAGCCCGTGCTCTGCAACAAGAGAAGCCACCGCAATGAGAAGCCCGCGCACCGCAACAAAGAGTAGCCCCCACTCACCACAACTAGAGAAAGCCTGCGCACAGCTACGAAAACCCAACGCAGCCAAAAAAATAAATAAATAAATAAATTTATTTAAAAAATAAGTTTAACAGACATTCCTTTGGTTTTAAAGGTGCCAAAGAAGAATGGTTTGAATATCTGGGAATAGTAGTAATCGATTTTATAATCCCTGGCTTCTAGTAAGTTTTCCACAACATGTCATTTGTATACGATGATAGAACAGTGATATTCAAACTCATTTTTATTATTTTATTATAGTAAAATAAGTATTTCTATGATTTATCATTTAATTCTTTACATAAAAGATTAACAGGAGATCTGCTTTAGTTGACTGAGAAACTCAGTCACAACATCAAGTGCTACCCGTATCTCCTGGGCTCTTAAAACACCTTTACAGAATCCTTGGGTTATGAGAAGCAGATTTTAAAACATAGTTTGGAGCAATTAAGTGCTTTCTAAGTATTATCAAGAAAATTAGAAAACAGTTTGAATCTAAAACTCCACTATTTTTTCTTCATTTAAGGCCTAGATGCATAAAACAAGCTGACTATCCACCAAATGGGAGATTAGGTACCCTCTACAGGAAGCTTATCTTCTCTGAGAATTGAAAAAACACTCAGAGAAGATTATCATCTACTGTTACATTATAGTCAGAATTAAGAGATCACTTTCTTAAAATTCCAAACTACAAGCAGTTGGGCTTGTAATATGCCTCAGGAGGACTCAGAGGAATAGGAAGTATGGGAGATTAATGTGCTACCGTTTTATTTGTCCTTCTCTTCAATGATTGGGAAGGTGAGTGATCTTTGGAAAACCTGAGCTTGCCATCCATTTATGGTGACTTGGTATATGTCAAACCTTAGTAAATCATCTGGTGGCGAAGAATATATGCCTCTGGTGAACCCTACCTGTAAGAGGCAACCTTCTTTATTCCCTAAGAATATAGGAAAGCAACATCAATAGTTTTTCTCAGTGTTCCTCTCATTCATGTGACTATTTCTTTTCTCTAATCCTTTATACCGTGTAGTGGTAGGGAATCTTAATGAGATGGGACAGGGCCTAACCCCAGGCTGTAGTTTCTAGGTAATTAGTTTAAGAGACTGAAGCAGAGGAAGAACATGTCTTTTAGTTTGCTAAAGGGCCTGATTCCTTACCCAGTGCATACTTAACCTTCTGGCATGCCTGGTTCTCTAGAATCTTGCCCTTGGTTGATACCAGTTTTGTGGTAGTGTTTAATTTCTGTATTTTTTGTAGGAGCTCTTGAAGTTCACTCATTTTCACAGTTCTAATAAACCATTCAGAATGATATTTATTCAATGTAGAGCATTATATAGCCTTCTTTCATACATATTCTATATAGAGAGGTTATTAAATAAATTTTGAATAACTTTCTAATGCCCCATAGCATTAGTTTCAAAACCTGACTTATTAAATGGCATTCATTACCATGTATCTGTACCCAAACAGACATGGCTGCTGCACTGTAATTAAATGAAAATTTGTAGATTGAAGTTCCTAGAAAAAAATCAGTCTGCAATCCTTTTATAGGGTTTGAAGTTATAATAATAATTTCCATTTATTGAGCATCATCTGTGAGGCAGACACGGTGCTTGGGACTTTCCATTCGTTACCCAATTTAATCCTCACAACCACCGTACGAGTTTGCTATTGCTAGTCTATTTTTACAGTTGAGAAAGCTGAAGCTAAGGGAAATTAGATAAAAGAGCTAGTCAATGGAGAGCCAGGAATTCTCTGACAGCAAACCTATGCTCTTTTTGACTATTCTATTCTGTACTAACTAAAATAATACATTAATTAAACATCTGTAAATTGGGGCGCCAACTGGATCAGACTTGAGGAAAGGATATTTGAAATAAGGACAGAAAATTGAAATGATCTACATTTGGTTGCTTAGAATATAGAACACATCTTGGTCACTGATATATACTAGTGCAGTTTTGAGGGGTAGTAGTGTTGGCAAATGCTAGTTTTCTTCAGATATATTCCCATCAAGCTCTGATTATGAATGGAATAGAGATTGTCATCTTTATAATGAATATCTGTTTATTTTGACAAGTCAGTTATTCATTGAACTTATCAGTAAACATTCCAAATAATGAAAACTATATTTCAGGGGGAAATAGAGTCATTGAACCTACAATTGTTCTGTTTCTCTTGTCTACTGCCTTTAAATGATAAAATGGTGTTTTGAAGACAGGTAGTAACAATCCTCTAAAAAATAATTCAGGCAGTTGAATGTTAAGTAGGATGTTTATAGGGAGCTATAAACTGGAAAAAGTCTTACATCTCTACTGCACAGGATTTAATTATGCAATTTGCTGTGACTTCAAGGAGAATGAGAGACCACGTTCCATTCAACATTACAAAGGAAGCACATTGGGGAAAGGAATAGTGAGAATCCATACAAATTGGGGTCCACACCCCAGGCAGGGGTATAGAATAAGTCAATTAACATTTTCCTAATAATAGTGGTGATCTAAATTGTAGGGCATATATGGACTTCCTTTTTCATACATACATTTTCATGACACTCTGTGAAGTTAGTACTATCTCATTTTGCGAATGGAGGCACCAAGTCTCATAAGGATTGTGTCCTATCAAAGCCAAACTGGCAATGGTGGAAAAAAAATGGCAGTGTACTTAATTTGAGTCCTCTAGTCATCAGACAATGTTTTCTGTAATGTCATTTTCATTGCTATATAACTCAATTTACGTAGGGATATTGGAAAAGCTTATTAACAGTAGTTAATGAAGTATTACGGTTACATAGGATGACAATAAAATTTAATGAGAGGTATTTAATTATAACAGAGTGAGATGTCTGGCTGGATATTGTGAAAACATGGTCAGAGGTGTCAACTACCTCGAGATTATAATTGATGCTATCAGAGGAAAATTTCTCCTAAATTTCTGGCATGGCATAAACCACTATAAGAGTGTATAGAAAAAGGTTTACTAATGGTCTCTCTTTCAAATCTTACCATATAAGGGAGAAACTGCAAGATATTTTAGTTGATATATACTTCCTATTCAGTAGTAACTAATGAAGTAACTTGTCATTTGACTTAGATGGTTTTTGGGAAAACAACAAAACTTTTCCAATTTGAGACCAGGAGGGTACTAGTATGTATCTAAGTCTGAGATTCCACTATGAGAAAGAAGGAAACTCTAGGACATGGAACGTCAGAAGGGTTAGAGTAGAGAGGAAATACATACCAAGGAGATGGGATAAAATAAATAATAATGGGTTTCCAAGATTGATTTATTGTCATATACTTCTAAAATGGTTTGCAAATAACTACTGACCTGTCTTCGGGCAACTATTAATAAGGAAATGCTATGTCAGTAGGGAAGGAGGTTGTTTTATTGGTTAGATAGTCTGTTTAACTCCAAAGAAAGGGAGCTTATAAAATTTTATGTGGTCTGGAACATTTTAGGTATTTTTATCTGTACAACTGATAAAACGAAAGGGGTACTCAATAGTAATTCCTGACCAGCCAATGTCTGCTGATAGTGTAATTAGCATGAATTGTTAAGTCCATTTTCTCTGGTCTTTATTTTCTTTTTTCTCTTCCACTGTTTAAATGCTGTAAATCAAGAACTAAGGGAAGATAGGGAGGATAGTGATTAAAACTCAGGGCAAATCAGTAGTTGGGAAGAGTTGTGTTGACCTTTACTCCCAACCTTCAGTCTGGTTATAGGTAAGGAGATATTCTTTGATGGTGCCTACAATAGAGTATTTCTGTGGCTGCAACACTGATCTTACCAGATAAGGTACTTGACATCAGTTTCTGTCTTTTTAATATAAACCTTGTGGTTGGCTGAATAATGGCTCCCCAAAGTTTTCCACATCCTAATCCCCAGAACCTGTGACTATTACCTTACATGGCAAAAGGGTTTTGCTGATGTGATTAAGGTTAAGGACCCTAAAATAAGGAAAGTATCCTGGATTTTCTGAGTGAACCTGATATAATCAAAAGGGCCCTTATAAAACTTAAGTAGGAGTATCAGTCAGTAGCAGGAGATGTGATGATGGAAACAAGAGGTTGGAGTGATGTGAGGAAGGAGCCATGAGCCAAAGAATGCAGGTAGTGTCTAGAGGTCGAAAAAGGCTGGAAAATGGATTCTCCTCTGAAGGAAACAGGCATGCTGATACCTTGAGTTTAGACTTCTGCCCTCCAGAACTATAAAAAAATGCATTTGTGCTGTTTTAAATCACTAAGTTTGTGATAATTTATTACAGCAGCAGTAGGAAACTAATATATACCTTAAACTCAGTTGTCTCTTCCCATAATATCTATTACGTGACTGAGTACATGGTAGACAGTAAATATTTTTTGCTTGGCTATATTACCAGAAAAGCTAGTAAAAGATTAACTAGAAGTGACTTTGAGAATCTTTATATAATCAGTGGGCAGTTGTTGAAAAGATTTGGAAAATCTTCAACATTTTTGTAAAATGCTGGAATTTGTCCCAGAGAGATTAAGGGTTAAGGTAGCTAAATTCTATCCAAAATACTATAGGTCTCCATATTCATACAAATATTTAGAAAGTATAGGAAGTTAGTTGTCATTAGATATTTTGACTGTGTTATCATTTAGCTCTGGCAGAAATGTCTGAATGCAATGGACCATCCACATTGCTACTTTTATTGCTGGAATTAAAACCGAATTATATTAAATAGGAAGAATGATAACAGGGTGTTTGGGGGGCTTTGGTTGCATTCACCTTCATAAACCATTGTCAGTGAGCAAATGTAATTTATTCAATTGCTTATTAAGACTTCATCATATTGATAGGTTCAAATAATGGACAAGAGCACATCACAGATAGGCACGTTTAAAATAACAATAGCCTGTATGGCTCTGTAACAGCCTCAGAATGAGTTATATAAAATACTGCACTTTTCAGTTTAGTCTGAAGGCCCTTAAGTAGGGTGTATTAGTCATTAAGTAAAGTAACTAAACCAAAAGAATATAGGTAAGACTTTTCTTAGGTCATGGTACCAAAATTCTAAGTAAAAATGTTACTATGTAGGTTATAGCTGAATTAAAAATACACAAAATATTAAAATAAAAATATTTCATATTCATATTTTAATGTCTCACTGGCAGTGAAACATCATAAAAATGAAATTTATAATTTTCCTATTGTCAGATGGTCACTGTTTCTACTTTTTCTATCTTGTTAATAGTGTTACCTAATCCCCTAGACTTTCAATCTCATAATAGTTAAAAAATAAACTTCCTTTGTTTTTCACATCCAAACTGCCAAATCCTGCTGCTTCTTTCTTCTCAATATTTCTGAGACCATCTCCTCTCTGGACTCCTATGCAGGTCTCTACATTTCATTCTTTTCATCATACCATAAACCCTATACTAACTCCTCTTTTTTCATTCTCTGCATATTTGACCAATTTCATTACTCATTACTCTCCATCATGGAGGCTTTTCTGCAGACATTTTACTGTGCTTCAATTTCCCTTACTCAAGATGCATTCATTTCTGGAAAGCTCACTGTACTCTTTTACGCTAATACCTGTCTCTTACCCTTTTGAAAACTACTTCAAAACTTCTGTTTTAAAACAATCTCTTATTTTTTTTTTAATTTTTTAAAATTTTTATTTATTTATTTATGGCTGTGTTGGATCCTCATCTCTGTGTGAGGGCTTTCTCCAGCTGCGGTAAGCGGGGGCCACTCCTCATCGCGGTGCGCGGGCCCCTCACTATTGCAGCCTCTCCCGTTGCGGAGCACAGGCTCCAGACGCGCAGGCTCAGCAATTGTGGCTCACGGGCCCATTTGCTCCGCGGCATGTGGATCTTCCCGGACCAGGGCTCGAACCCGTGTCCCCTGCACCGGCAGGCAGACTCCCAACCACTGTGCCACCAGGGAAGCCCCTAAAACAATCTCTTTTAATTAGTCTTACTCAACTTTGATTCCTCTTTATTCTTACTGTAGTTTCTAACACCTACTGATTCCATTACTTGTGTTTTGTAGGTGAGGCAGTGCTAGCCCATACTCACGATGGCACTCTTATTGCTCACCTTACCTCTATCAATGTCCCAGACGTGTGTAGTATCTGTTGAGTGTTCTTGAATGCAGTTTCAGATTTATACACAGTCAAGTTTCATAGAAAAATGGCCAAAAATATTACTCCATATTCTCACTATTATGAATAGTGTTGAAGTAAACAATTGTTTAAAAAAGAATCCAAAAAACCCTAGTTAAAGAAAAGAGCACTTTGTGTATCTGATTGCTGCTTTCTAGGTTGTTATCACCTTGAAATCAATAAGAAGCCTTGTGTGTTTTGATTTTTCCACAAAACAGTGGCTCACAAATAGGAGGTGCTCAATAAGTATTGAGTTTAATCAAAACATTATAATGAATATTTTATTAATGATTAAATGATGCAACTGCTTTTGGTTTTTACTATTCAGTCTGTTTGCAACCAGCTTGACTTTACCAGTGAGAAATACTGCCCAAATCACGATATAGTGAAAATTCAGTATTTTGTATAAAGTAAGTGTGTGTGTTTGTGTGTGTTATATACCCTAGTAAAGGGCCTGTCACATAGTGAATGCTAGGTTAATGGTAATTGATAAGAGTAGTATTTGTAAAAGATCCAGTCTTCCTTTATGGGATGTGAAATAGAGATTTGGTGGATTGTTGCTATAAGTTGTTGTCTTGGTTAACTCCATGTAAACATCTAAAATAAATTTAACAAGTAGGGTTCATTAATATATTTAGCCCTAGGACACAGATGGTGGATTCCAAAGATGTGAATGATCTGCTCCTTTTTCCTACCTTCAAGGAATCCCATTGGATAAACAACATCTGCACACATGAAACAACAAAAGAATATAATTATCAAAACATGCAATATAGACTCCTTAGGTTCTGTAGAAGTTTAGAAAAGGATCATGATGTTTTCAGTTCTTTAAAAAATGTAAGTCTGCTTTTCATTTATTTTGGGATGGTGTGGAGAATCACAACCTCCTTATCCTTACACGTTTAAACTATTCACTGCAAGAATTTGGCTTATCTTTTTTATGCAGTATAGTGCCCTCTGGTGAATGTTCAGTCCAGTGTAAGGATTCTATTTCACTGACTTTTTTTTTTGTAAAATCAGTTATTCTATGCAACATTATTGGAAAATAAATTCTATTTGCTCATCAGTTTCCACAAAGTAAGGACATGTTGAATAAGAGAAAGACAATATTCTGATTTATAATTAAAAATTTAAAATGATTGTGACTTAAGCCCACATAAATTTCTTTTACTCAGTACAACAAAAATTTGCCTGCCTCTTTTTTCCATTACCCTCCTATGTGAGAAGTAAATTCAACTCCCTGCATTTATTGACAGTGTTGCCAGTTGCTACTTTTGCATTTCTAAAGATAAAGAGGTTGTACTAATACTGATCGTTCAATAAAATGCAACAACGTCCAGGAAGTTATTATTCTACAGGGGAAAGCATTTGACCTGCAGGCTCAAATATCACAGATCAAAATTGGGTTGTGTTATTTTTCCCCTTATTTAAGCCATGAATTCTGTTAACCCTTTCTTTAGAACATGCTTGCTTAAGGAAGTAGAATCTATGTTTTTATGGATGTAACTAGAGGCTATCTGGTGTTTAAAGTGGCTTGTAACAATATAACAAGTCAGGGAGAATAGATGTTTTAGACAGATATATTTTAAGAATTTCAATATAGATTTTTATGACCTCAGCCCAATTCTTGACTTTTTTCAAGGAGTAAACCAAAGGTCACCAAAACAAACAAGGTGAATATCTTAAAAGAACAGTAATCATCCTTACCAATTATTTTGTCTAGGTACTAAGAACTCCTTTAGACAGTTTATTTACTAAGAGGTATGTGCGGTTAGTCACAAGATAACTAACTGCAGGTTCCATCTACCATTTGTGAATAACTCTATTGTTTTCTTTAGAGACCTTTATATGACATTAGTATTTCAAAGATCTTCATATCATTTTGTTTTTTTAAGTGAACATAGGTTGAAGAAAATATACTGTAAATTCTGCTAATTATTCATAAGTCAACTTCGCTGTTCACATCATTGTGATGTGATCTTCTTGCCCCACTAGTAACCTTTATGTATATCACTTGAAACTGACAGACTGATGGAATTGTTTAGAATTCTGCCCCAATTCAGCTAATTTGACTGAGGGAGACTAATTAGCACTGAGTTGATTTTTTGTAAAAATATCAAAGCCATGGAGAACTTGGTTAAAGTGAAACCCATCTTATGTTGGGGATAGTGCATCTTGGGAAAAACCCTGCATATTCTTCATGAAGAAACTTATAAACTCATTAAAATGTAGTCTCCCTCCAAGATATAACTAAGTAGAAATATTTGACAAATATTATTTTATGCACTTAAAGTTATTTATTTCAGTTGGTTGTTCATCCTAAAATACTTGTGGTTTCTTAAACTACTCTTCAAGGGAGCAACTATTAAATATTTAACATGAAAAATTTTATAGAATGAAGATGAAAAATTATGGGTTAATAAATAATATATGTAAGTTATTTAGTAGTAATTAGTTTTCCTAGATTAAAGTATATTTTATTTGGGTATATTGAGAGTAATTCTACCATGATCTCTATTAAATTCAATCTAAATTCATACAACTTGGGCAAGTGCTTGCTATGATTTTACCTTTTCAGACTAGAAGCATACTTACTCTAAGTGACTGAGGTTCTAGTCTGTCCCTCTCGCATTTTTTTTCAGTTTTATTGAGGAATAACTGACAAATAAAATTGTATATATTTAAAGTGTACAATATGATGAGTTGATATATGTATACATTGTGAAATGATTACTATAATCAAGTTAATAACATCCATCATCTCATAGTTAACTTTTTTTTTGATTCCACGTGTGAGTGATACCATACAGCATTTATCTTTTTCTGATTTATTTAACTTAGCATAATGCCCTCCATTTTCATCCCCATGTTGTCACAAATGACAGAATTACCTTCTTTTTAAAGGCTGAATAATATTCCAGTGTGTGTGTGTGTGTGTGTGTGTGTGTATGTGCATGTGTTTGTGTGTGTGTTTGTATCAATATAGTCATAGTTTCTTTATCCATTTATCTGTTGGTGGACACTTAGGTAGGTTCCATACCTTGGCAATTGTGAATAATGCTGCAATGAAAATGGGATTGCAGGTATCTCTGGGAGCTCCAGATTTCATTTCCTTCAAATACATACTGAGAAGTGGGGTTGCTGGATCGTGTGCTAGTTCTATTTTTAATTTTTTGAGGATCCTCCACACTGTATTGCACAGTGGCTGCACCAGTTTACATTCCCACCAACAGTGTATGAGGACCTGAATAGACATTTTTCCAAAGAAGACATACAAATGGCCAATATGTACATGAAAAAGTGCTCGACATAACTAATCATCAGGAAAATGCAAATCAAAGCCACAATGAGATATCACTTCACACGTCCTATTATCAAAAGGACAAGAAATAACAAATGTTGGTGAGGATTCAGAGAAACAGGAGCCCTTGTCCTTCTCTAACTTACTGTGTGATGTAGGACAAGTCACGTATTCTTCTTCAGCTCTGTTTATTTGTAAAAGAGGGATAATAACCACCTTACTTACTTCTATGAGTGATTGGAAAAAATTGAATAAAAACTGTGAATGTAGGTTTGCAAAGCATCAATATACATTTTTATATTTGTTTTATCCTTCCCTTCACTAAATTATAAGCTATTTGAAGACAGAAACTGCATTGTATTATCTCATCCTAATTTTCATTTAGTAGGTACCTACTATGTCTAGGCTCTGTTCTGTCTACTTGGAACAAAAAGATTAATAAAATACAGTCCCTATGCTGGAAGAGCATATGCTTTATTTTATGGAGGGAAGGAGGATGGGATAAGAGATTTTGAGGACTTGGCAGTGGCAGTGGCGATGGAGAATGGATTTGTTTGAGAGCCATCTCTGAAGTAACATTTGACAGGATTTGCGGACTGAATGAAAAAGTCGAGAGAGCCTTTTTTGGTCTTGTGACTCAGAGCCATGCACCGTGCCTTGTACATAGTAAGGAGTCATTAATTTGTTGTCTAACAGGATTGATTACGGTTTGTTGAGTAATTGAAAAAATGCATAAATGAATAAATGCCAGCTTGTATGTATAATGTTCCATCTAAACAAGGCATTGTGGAAATTTCAAAGACAGCTAAGATCTGGTTCTTTACCTTCAAAAATTTGTAATGGAGTTGTAAGCTCTTACCTGCTGCCTACTCCAAATCAATAGCTTTCATGCTTTACAAAGTGCTTTTATATTTATTCTTTCACTGAATCTTCATAAAACTCTATGAAAAACAGACTTTTCCCTCATTTTATAGGGAGGGAAAAAAAAACTTACCTAGGTTCTACTGCTAATAAATGATAGAAGGACGAGTGCAATCTGTCCTGTGTGTGTTGAAAGCCAAACTCTGACCAATCCCTTGCTAGGAATCTGTCACTGATGAACCACACCCACTTTATCATTTTGTTCAGTCAGCATAACATATGAATTTGCACTCCTTGGTATATACATTCAATTTTTTCTTAAGTTATTTTCACTGGGACATGTTCCAAAAGGAAGAAACTAGGTTTACTTGTTTTTCAAATCCTCTCCTAGTTAGTGTTCTGTCGGCACATGCTGAAGAATGCATGTCACTGAGAATCTTTGGCACCAGATGATGGTTGGGTCTGAGTCTGTTTAGTACTTTCCCTTCTTGCATTACCTGTCTCAATGAACAGTGTTGGTAAGGTACATACTGCATTTGTAAAATGTAGACTGATTTGCACATGTCTTCTGAAAAATAAAAATAAAAAAAATGCCTTCCACTTATCAGGAAGGCATCATGATATAATAGAAAGACACCAGAAGCTAGACGAGAGTCAGAAGGCTGAGTTCGAGTCATGGTTCCAGAACTTATAAACATGTAGCCATGGCAAAGTCATTTAGTCTCGCTAACTCTCTTTACTCATTTGTAAAATGGGAATAATAATAACCATCCTGTTTGCCTCATTGAATATAAAGTGTCTTGTTTTCCTCACAGTTTACTATCAGAGAGTCTGTCCTTGGACCTACCCCTGTAGCAGTTTTCTAAACTAGAGCAATGCCACACACTAAATGGACTTCAGTGGCCTGAAAGGTTAATGCTCTTTCATAACATGGGATGTTTTTTCCCATATTTTAGGAGGGAAAACTAGGTGCAATATTGGGTAAGCCCCTTATAATCTTTATTGTAATTCACTTTAAAACTGATAATGTCACTTGATAACATTATAAACCAGTGATTCTCAAAGTTTGGAGAGCATCACAGTCTGCAGTGGACCTTGTACATTTTCAGGTGACACCAAAAGATTCAGTGGTTTGGTGTGGGAGAATCACTGTTACAAACCCTGTTTTAACCATGAAGTGGTCAAGGAAAAAGGAAGTAAGGTAAAATGATTTAGTCAAATGTAAAGATTAGTCAGATACATGTTCCCAGTTTGGGGTCTATTATTTTATGCTCCAGGCCACACTTCTGTCTTCTATTGTCAAGAAGGGGAGAAGTAGATTGGGTGGCATTCCCCTATGTCCTAGAACACAGATCCATTGTTTTCTGGTTCCGTAGATTCTACAATCCAATCAGTCTGTGTAATTTTGCATCATATTGCTTTGCACTAGTGCCAGGATCTTTTTAGTGGATGTAGTCCATGCACAAGCTATCAAATTTTTATTAACAAATCTGATGTGGCTGCAGATTTGACTAGGCATATGCGAAAATATGCTGCCATTAAAAATAAATTTTTAGGATTTTGTTACCAATTATGACTCTGGTAGAAGACCATAATGAATCTGGAAACCTTAGGCCAACAGCAAACATCTGTATTTTAAAATAAAACTATATTTTTGTGGACCTGTAAAATGATTGAGAAAGAATATGATTTGGTTTTGCTAAGGTAAAGAGCCAGGTAATGGATATCGGAGCTGAAGCTTTGAATTAAAACATTTGTAATACATCGGGCCCATAATAATCTCCTTATACACCCTAAAATGGAAGAAAAATACCTATTTATGTCATAAAATAAGTAGCTTTGAGGTAAAATTTCGACCTAAACATTTCCTATACCATAATACTTATATCAGCTCTATTTTATTCTATTCTATTTTAGTTTTGAATAATTTTCATTTTCATTACTTGATAGAAACCCCGTAACTTGCTATATTTGATTTGGGTTAATGAAAAAAATGCAAACAGAAAAACAGAATTCATTATAGCAAGTTAAGCATTTCATCCTGCCCTCCACAGTACTTTTCCAGTATGGTAATGATATTTTGCTATTCAAAATTCATATAGTTCATAATTAGAAAAGACTACAGTTCCTAATACAAGGTCCGAATATAACACCATTTCTTGATCACAAATAATAACTTTTTTGAAATTTACAGCACCTCAGTGGGGTTTTGGGATTGGGGTTACTTTTCTTTGTCCATCTGTAGATTGATATTTACAAAACTATTGGGCAGACAGTATGTTTGTAGAGGACTTTGAACTCCTAGCAGGAAAAACATTATAAAATGTAGCTTTTTATTATCATCGCACAGCCATTATAACTGGTACAATTGGTTGTGTTGAGCACTGAAGATCAGGGTTCATGGATTACATTGTTAGTTTTGTCATAAACTTCCTATTTGATGTGAACATCCAACTTCACCCCTTTTGTTCCTGAATTTGCCTTCTGTAAAATGTGGATAATAATATTTAACTACATCATACAGGATGTTATGAAGCTTAACTTTCCTTTTTCAAGATTCTCAAATATAAAGGACCATAACAGTTATTAGCACACTTTATTCTGAGTGGCTGGCATCTTTGTGGACAGTCTTAGCATAGCATGTATAAATAAATTATAGAGATAAAATCTTCTCCTTCTCTCTAGTATGTAGTTACAGAATTTTTCATGTATCTTTCTCCTATATTCCCTCCTCCCACTCATGGACTTGATGGCGGGATCTTGTATTCTTCTGACTTAAGTTGAAATATTATTCATTTCACTCATTATATAAATATTTATTGAACACCTACTGTGTGCCGGGAATTGGGTTTAGTGCTAGAAGTTCAAAAATGGTACTTCCCTGTCTCTGCTTTTAGAAGGCTTAGAAGTATAGATCACAAGTTTCTTCAGCTGAGTTCTGCTGTTCTTCAGGTACATGCAAGAAAGCAGCGAGCTGACAGGGCCCAACAAAGCATGCCAGTTTAAGTTATTAATGATCATGTCTATTATTTCACAGGAGAGAAGCTTGAGGTCCTGGCTCTTAGTTTCCATCATTCATCTATTACCTAGCTGTGTGACCTTGGGCACAGTAGCGTAGCTCCTTCGCATCTCAGTTTTCTCATCTGTAATCTTTAAGACCTCATTTAGTTCTGAGTTTCTGTGAGTTTCTGTGTCCTGCTATAGGTAAGACAGCAGTTCTTAAAGGCAAGGGAGTTTGTTTCTTTTGATTAGCCTTATTAGGCAATTAAGATTGTAGAAGAATGTCTGAGATGAAAGGTCCCCTATCAACCCTTGAATAAATAACACCTTTCATTGTGTGTGTAAAGGGAAATGATGAGCTTGGTGATCCTATCTAGCCCACCATAGACACAAATTAAAACAAACTCTCAAACTGAGTTTGTTGTCTTCTTGGATTACATTTCCTTAATTTAGAGGACCAACCAAAATTGGACTTTATTTGAGGCTGTTGCTGTGTGCAGTGTTAAGTGAAGGCAGAAATGAAACATTTTATTTTTCAAACAGAGGGCTTTATGTGATTTACTCTTTGTTGTAGGCAGATTTATCTTGCTCAGAATATACTTTTGTTTGTACTCCTTGGAGTCCAAGAAAACATATGCATAATTTCCATTTCAGTGCAGATAACACAGGCTTTCTAAAAGTTTCAACTTAGAATCTGTATTTTTCTTTCCCTGCTTGACGTGGTTGGCAGGAAGGTTATGGGGGAGGGGTAAGCCTTCTACCACTTGTGTATCATGGCCCAGCAGCTCAACTCTTTGCTTTAGGCAATTATTTCAAAATCGAATATATTCAAACTTTGGCCTCTGAGAGCAGTCGAATCAGTACACCAGAACAATAGAGTGGTAAATATAGAATTGTCATTAAAGAAAAATACTATATTCTGTCATTTTAAATCAATGTTCAGAAGGTGATCTCAGCATTCACAACCTACTATGTGCTCTAGCTTTGTGCTGGTGAAGAAAAGAAAGGAATAGAAAAGAAATTGACAGTTTCTTTCAAATATTATTGTGGCATAAAGAAATAAGTTTAATATATGCCAAGAGTGAGCTCCACTGACATTGTGCATTAATTTAATGTGAATCTCTTTGAGCACTGCATAATTGCTGCCAAGAAAGTTAGTGCAGCTCAGTGAAGAATGGTTTGTGCAGAGCCACCCCAGATTTGTCTGGCTGACTAAAGTAACACAAGAGTTACAATTTCTAGTTTTATTTTTTCTTCACAGTATTGGTTCATTTGTGAAGATTAAAAAAGGGGCTCTCTAAAAATGTCCATTTTGTTCAAAAGCATGATTACTATCTATATGCTCCTTGAATTGCTATTATATCATGTTCATATGATATACATTTTAATACAAAAGCTGTTTTGTATTAAAATGCATGAACATTTGCATTTAGGATGTGTATAATTTTTCTGTGTGATTATATCCTTTTAAGAATAAATAATTTAAAAACCACTTTTAATCTTGTGATAGTTTAATTTTTAAAAAATCCTCCAAAGCAAAGGAATGAATTAGTCATAGCTTTATTGTTGTTAGTCTATGGACTTTGGCTCTGCAAACCTCTGTTCAAGATTCCTTTGATAGATAATTAAATAAGGAAAATTTAAAAAGATAGACAAGAAACACTGACATCAGCTCCAAAGTTTTTTGCTGACTTTATTTAACAAAGCTCTAAATGGCTACTAGTCTTCCACCTGCAATCAAGTGTAATAAACCTTCACAGCAGAAGTCAAATTCTAGGGGAAAAAAAGTTGGAAGCTCACACTTACACCATAAAACCTTGTTTATTGCAACCATCAGTCTTCTAAGATATGCTCCACAATGGGATTTGGTAAAGCCATTACAAGGTGTCGTATGAGTTCCATTTGCCTACAGTAAATAGAATGTCAGAAGTGTCAGGGGGAAATAAATATCGGGCTGGTTAAAAGGGAGCAGAGATGGCTCAAAGCATCATTGAGAGGATTGATTTATCTGGCGTGCTGTAATGACTGCAGATGTGGATCTGTTATTCTAGATGAGCAATGAATTTGATGAGCTGATAACACAGGGCCAGAGAGGCCTGGTTTTAATTACTGATGAGGAATTTATTTGTGAAGCACTGTGATTTACTGAGGGTTTGTTCTGTTATTGGCAGGTGACCTTGGGGCTTTTCTTTCCTGATGAATCCCAAAAAAGGAGGTTTTAAAAGAAATAATCAAACAAAATGTATTTTATCTGTACTGAGAACACAATGAAGTCATTTGAGATACATTGTTGGGGTGGAAACTACATTTTTTCTACACATAAAAAGTTTGCAGTTCTGATTATTTGCTGCTTATAAATTACTGCTGATTTTTACTCAAGTATATTTTTGTATTTTTCCTTTTAAGTAAGCCTTATTTCTGTGAATAGATGTTGGCATTTATTAGTGTGCCTCTGTCATTAGTATAAACTGTTGAGGCAGATTTGGATGGAACCCTGGGATGTGTAGCATAGCTGCTTCATTAAATGATGGCTAATTTGTGTAATTTGAGTTGGGAGTCAGAGGGGAGTTTATGGCTCTGACATAGTTCTCTTGGTGGCCAGCAGTTTCTTGTTCTTATGAATGATGCAGAATATTAAAATTAAAGAAAGGAAGGTCAAAACCACAAAGATCATTTGTATTCATTGTATTAACTCCCCTCCTTAAAGTTATAGAATTTGCCTTAAGTTAACTAAATGACAAATTTTGGATATTTGTTGTGCTATTTCTATGCCTTTTATCTTGGTAAAGTGGAGTTTGGTATGGAAATTCTATATATTAAAAGATTAAAATGTAGCACCTTTAGACTTTCATCTAAAGTATACATTCAAAACTATGAGCTCCAAAGCATCACATACCTATTTTACTTTATTTCAACTAGCAGTTTACAGAAGTGATTCTGTGGCAAACAGAGTAATTTCTGTTGTTGCAGTTGTTTGTAAGAAACATTGACCCTGTCCAGTTTACAGATAGTTAATTGTTTACAAGCTATTTAAAAAATCACTAAAGCAGGAAAACATCTGGACCTCAAAGTTCCCTAGAAGAGACCTGACTTGCATTGAATGGTATTTATGTGTATAAATGTGCTACTAGTTTGTTTGGGAGAAAGTCAAGGATCAAGTCAGTTGAGAGGTAGTCACCTAATTTTCTGTGGCAAACTTTATATCTTATTGTATTTCTTTCTTATTTTGCTTTTATTTCTGAAGAGCTAACAGGCAGTGGCACTGCAATTTCTTTCTGAGGATTGTAATGTTTTCTGCAAAAATTATTATATAATCTAGAATGTTGAAAATCTTTACATATATAAATAAGCTGAGGTTTGTACGTCTGCATTTGCATGCATGTATAGATCAACAAATAACTAAGCTATTTTATTTATAGTGGATTTCATTAACTAATATCCTGAATATTTTGTATGGGAAAATTTTATGGTTAAAGACAAATGTGAATATTTTAGAATGGATTTATAACTTAAATAGCACCCCAAATTGTGTTACTATAATGTATACCTAATGTATGTATTCCTGAAACTATGATTTTTTTGATTTATCAAACCTTCTTGACTTGAATTTTTTTTCAATTGGAGTTAATCATACTAGAAAACTACGGTAATCAAAGCAGCATGGCACAAAAAACAAACACACAGATCAATGGAACAGAATAGAGAATCCAGAAATAAATACATGCCCCTATGGTCAGTTAATCTATGAAAAAGGAGGCAAGAATATACAATGGAGAAAAGACAGTCTCTTCAATAAGTGGTGCTGAGAAAACTGGACAGCTACATGTAAAAGAATGAAATCAGAACACTCCCTAACACCATACACAAAAATAAACTCAAAATGGATTAAAGACCTAAATGTAAGGCCAGACACTATAAAACTCTTAGAGGAAAACATAGGCAGAACACTCTTTGGCATACATTGTAGCAATATTTTTTTTGGATCTGTCTCCTAAGGCAAAAGAAATAAAAGCAAACATAAACAAATGGGACCTAACTAAACTTACACATCCTCTTTAAAGTCTTCAGTGCAGTCTCCTGACAGCATTCCATTAGTCTCTATGGCCAAACTCCAAAAAAAAAAAGAAAGTAAATATCATAAAGTCCATTTACTGTGGTGAGACTGAGAAACCAAAATTAAATACTTTTGAAAAGTTGATCCAGTAAAGGAATGAACATAATTAAGAGGCTACTGATAGACAAAGGAATAAAGGTGGAGTAGGCACTTGCTTATGAATTGTGTCTACAATGTGATATTTAATAAACATCAGAATTTCTGTATCTAAACTAATTATTTAGATATAAACATTTCCCACTAATACTGCTCCTGCTCATAACATTTTTGAGTCACCGTTTTTGGAATTATATTCTAATCATGTATTTCATTTTTCTTAGTCATTGGTATCAGCCCTTTAGTATGATTTAGCTTTCATTATAACATCATAAATCTACATATTAGTGAAAAACTGGAAAACTCAAGTAATCTTTTTCTAAGTCTCATTTTACTTGTTTTTTCTGCAGCCTTTGAGAAGTTTGGAATTCTTTCTTCCTTGCCTTCTGTGACAATATAATTTTCTGGTTTTCTTTGGACTCTTTGATCACTCTTCATCATTTGCTGGTCCCATTGCACCCCCATACCTAATGAATAACAAAATTCTGTCCCAAGCTCTCTGTTCTTCTACCTCTACATTCACTGCCTTGGAGAGTCCGTGACTTTAACTGTCGCCTCTTCAAAAATGATCCTCAAACTCCAGAAACAATAGCTTCTCTCTTCTGTCTTAAAATTCTAGCTGCCTTCTGTCATGTCCTACTTCACATATCCCAAACTGAACTTAGAATTTTTATCTCTAAATCAGCCCTCATAATTTCCTATATTTATTGGTTGTATATATAATAATTGTATATATTTTCATAGTTGTGTATATAATCTCTATGACTTCATTTGACAAGCTTATGATTCCCACTCACACTTTCCTGACTTTTGACACATCTCCCCCCCACCCCCTTTCCTCTCCTTCCCTACTTTCCATTTCCAGCCAACCGTAACATAAAATAACTATAATGTTGAAATAGCTTCCTGGCTTTTTCAGTCTCTTCATTTTTCTGGCTTATCCTTCATTTTCCTTCTAGAATAATGATTTTAAAAATTGTACGGCATGCTGTTATTTTCCTTAAGAATCTTTAGTGAATTTTTTAGTGACGTTTTAATTGCCTTTAGTATTAAATTTGAACTCCCAAGCTAAGTATTCAGTCCTTTCCATTAATTGATTACCACCTACCTATAAAAACTTATCTGGCCTTCAGAGTGTTCATTCTAACAGCTTCAATGATCAGTCATGGGCTTGTGGCTCACAAATTAATACCTTAAGTTTGATGTTGTAGAAGAATGATGAAACTGGTGAATCAACTCACTTGGCTTTGCCTCTAGCCAAGTAAGTATGAGTAAGTCAGAGATCTCTACAGTGCATGCAGAAGACACTCAAAAAATGTTGATAGAATTAAAATGCTGTCTTAAAGTAAAGTTTTCAGGACTTCCCTGGCGGCCCAGTGGTTAAGACTACATGCTTCCACTGCAGGGGGCACAGGTTCGATCCCTGGTTGGGGAACTAAGATCCCGCATGCTGCGTGGTGTGGCCAAAAAAAATAATATAATAACATAACATAAAATAAAGTGTTTTCTCTCTGTATGATTATTTAAAAATAGTTATCTTTATTTCCATGGATGAACATCTATATCGCAATTATAATGAAATCCAGAGAGCTTTCTGCATTAGTTCTAGACCTTCCTTTGTTTTTATTCAGTTTATTATTATTATTATTGTTATTATTTAGCCTCGGCTGGCATTGGTCTAGGACTAGGTTAAAGAACAGATCTTGTTTTTGTTTTGTTTTTTTAAAAAAATCTTTATTGGAGTATAATTGCTTTACAATGGTGTGTTAGTTTCTGCTTTATAACAAAGTGAATCAGCTACACATATACATATGTTGGGTGGGCCAAAAAGTGCCTTCGTTTTTTAAGTAAAAATAAAAGACACATTTTTCATTTTCACCAAGAACTTTATTGAACAACGTATTCACCCTTTTGTTCCACTACCTTCTGCCATTTTTCAGGCAACTTCACAATTCCACCTTCCCAAAACTTATCTTTTTGAGCAAAGAACTGTTCCAGGTGCCTTTTACAGACTTCCAGGGAATTGACACTTTTTCCATTAAGAGAATTTTGTGAAGACCGAAATGAGTGGAAATCCGAAAGTGCAATGTGTGGTGAATACGGTGGATAAATCAAAACTTCCCAGCCAAGCTGTAACAGTTTTTGCCTGGTCATCAAAGAAACATGCAGTCTTGCAGTATCCTGATGGAAGATTATGCATTTTCTGTTGACTAATTCTGGATGCTTTTTGTCGAGTGCCGCTTTCAGTTGGTCTAACTGGGAGCAGTACTTGTTGGAATTAATCGTTTGGTTTTCTGGAAGGAGCTCATAATAGAGGACTCCCTTCCAATCCCACCATATACACAACATCACCTTCTCTGGATGAAGACCGGCCTTTGGTGTGGTTGGTGGTGGTTCATTTCACTTGCCCCATGATCTCTTCTGTTCCACGTTGTTGTACAGTATCCACTTTTCATCACCTGTCACAATTTGTTTTAAAAACGGAACGTTTTCATTACGTTTCAGTAGAGAATCGAATGCGGAAATGTGGTCAAGAAGGGTTTCTCGCTTAACTTATGTGGAACCCAAATGTCAAAGTGATTCATGTAACCGAGATGGTGCAAATGAGTTTCAACGCTTGATTGGTATATTTTGAATATGTCAGCTATCTCCCACGTGGTATAATGTTGATTGTTCTCAATTATTGTTTCGATTTGATCACTATCAACTTTAACTGGTCTACCAGACAGCGGAACATCGTCCAGCGAGAAATCTCCAGCACGAAACCTCGCAAACTACTTTTGACACGTTTGATCAGTCACAGTACCTTCTCCATACACTGCAGAAATCTCTTTTGTGTTTCGGTTGCATTATAACCTTTCTTGAAATAATAAAGCATAATGTGCCGAAAATGTTGTTTTTTTCTTCCATCTTCAATATTAAAATGGCTACACAGAAATTCACCGATTTTGATGTCTTTTTTAAAATGCAGGTTGATATGACAGCTGTCACATACAATCTAACAAAATTGTTTCGAACGAAGTTAAAGACAACTAAGTGCT
This sequence comes from Balaenoptera acutorostrata, assembly GCF_949987535.1. Lineage (NCBI taxonomy): Eukaryota > Metazoa > Chordata > Mammalia > Artiodactyla > Balaenopteridae > Balaenoptera > Balaenoptera acutorostrata. The sequence goes on from NC_080085.1 coordinate 74,380,537, forward strand.
ACTAGAGCCATCTTACGGAAAAAAAACAAATGAACCTTTTGACCCACCCAATAAATTTTTCTTCATGCAAGCTACACACAGTATACTACTCTTCCTCATCCTTATACACAAACATTTTTATTTGTATTTATTTATTTTTTTTTACTAAGTGGAAAAAAGTTAACTCTTAAAATATTCCTTAGTTTCTTTAACGTCTCAGCAGAATTGGGCATTTGATGGCTTCTGGGCATTCTTATTTTGGCTTCTCTGGAATAATATTCTTGATTTCTTCCCTACCTGCTTGATCTCTTTTTAGAGACCCTTTTAAAAAACCTTGATGTGTACATGGCATATGTTTGGAAATAGATCTTTATTTATTCTAATTTTCTTTGAGGCACCATTTCTCTTACAATGGCATAGTAGGATTTATTGAATTTAGAAAATTTTATGGGATTTTATTTCCTGTCTGTATAAGATTCAAAATAATGAAAATTAGCAGCTTTCATAGTTTTCAGAGTCTTTGGGTTCACAGTGAAGGAACTTGTGGTTGAACTGAATAGTCTTGCATCTCTTTAGCTGTTTAGAATGGAGAGAATTACACAGTCATTAAGCATTTGCATCATGTAAATATAAAGCGAGAGAAACCTAAACTTCTTGTGTTGAAAGCAAAATTTATTTATTCAAGTAATTAACATTCTAAAACACAAGGTTGACATTAAATTATGAGAAAAGCATTTGTGATGTCAGTATATGGCATAAGGTTTAGAGAGTGAGATAATTTCCTTTCTCTTTCCCCTCTCTGTCTCATTCTTGGTTATAGTCCTTCCCAGTGTCCCCAAAATTATATTAACTATTTCCTTCTTATGCAAGATATGTCTTTTCCCGCCTTTTTTTTTTTTCTCTACACTTTTTGGGAAATAAGCTACCCTTTGGAAGGCACATAGTTGACAAATTGGATCACATCTCTAGAATACCTGGATCTAAGGAAAACATAGAGTTCAACCTCAAGAATTCTACCATTTGAGAATTCTTGATAATATATACCCAGAATGGACTGAAGTTTCTTAGATATTCTTTTTGGGAAGAGTTTGCTAAGCAAAACAGTAATGATAAGGTTGAATATGTATTATTTTAAAAACTATGCAAGACAACTTTCAAGTGTTTTAGTCATATCTAGGCATATACAAGCAATGGATGTACTATCCTATGATGCAGAATATAAATAGACTTCTATAAAATCTAGGTTCTGCTTGAATAGATAGTGGATGCATGTGTTAAGAAAAATTACAAAAGGCTATGGTGTAAAAAGGAAGTCTTCCTTCAATCACCCCCTGTCTGCCACTCACCTAGTTCCCTTTGACTGGGTTTACATTTATTGGAGGTTGTGGCACTTCAGTTCTGAGCACCTGCCCCTTGCAAATTAGCTGAATAGCCTGAGAAGAGGTTGGTGAGGATGCAGGCACAAGGGCTAGGTTCTTGTGTTCTTGATAGCAGGTGAGGGAAGTTCTCCTGTTTGAAGTAACTTGACAAGAGTAAGGATAGATCATTACCCAAACTTCTATAAAAAAGAAGTCAGGTTAACATATGTTAGACTCAGAAGTTTTTATTATGACAAATGTGAATGAGCCATATCTGAGTATTAAAGCAGTACTTCTTGGCAACTTTGTTAGCAGTTCTCAGATATGACTGTATGGATCTACATTCTATAAATACAAAATTTTCACTATATTCAATGACTATTTCCTCCTTTCCTGAATGAGCAAATCTGTGTATATTTATAAAATGATAAACTAAATATATTAATAACTAATCCAACAATATGATGCTTCTGTGTACATTATAACATCCACCTTTAAATATATCATTGATCTCAATTTTATTTTTTAATTATTATTTATTTTTTTTTTATTTTTGGCTGTGTTGGGTCTTCATTTCTGTGCGAGGGCTTTCTCTAGTTGCGGCGAGCGGGGACCACTCTTCATCGCGGTGCACGGGCCTCTCACTATCGCGGCCTCCCTTGTCGCGGAGCACAAGCTCCAGACACGCAGGCTCAGTAGTTGTGGCTCACAGGCTTAGTTGCTCCGTGGCATGTGGGATCTTCCCAGACCAGGGCTCGAACCCGTGTCTCCTGCATTGGCAGGCAGATTCTCAACCACTGCGCCACCAGGGAAGCCCCTGATCTCAAATTTGATACAACATTTGATTGAGCATGTATGAACAGGTTGTGGCCACCAAATATTGTCAGGGAGATATCATGCCTTTAGGAAATATAATTATAAACAAAAGATTCATACTTTTGGAGATAAATGTTTTTCTGGATACCTGTTTGGTAGTTTTTATTTGTGACAGGGAGATTGGATTGAATGCGGAATTCAACAAATACTGCTCCAGTGACTTTTCAAGAGGGGTTTGGAAAATTAATATAGTTGTAAAGAGAGGGAGATAGCAAAAGTGAACAGCAATAGTTATAAACATTGAAAAATAAAGGGACTGTAATAACTATACAGGCACTTCTTTATTCAATATGGTATTGAAATACATTTTACCTTTGAATAATGCAATAATAAAAGAAGTATTAAAGGGAATATAAAGAATGGGAAAGGTAAGAATGAAATAAACATAGTAACTAAAATGCCATGTTATCTATTATACACATCCTATTTGAAAAAAAATAGGTTTATTTACAAACCACTCTGCCCCATTTTGTTCTTCTACTCTTAACTAATAACAAAACAATTATGCATCAGAACTTCTATTCATGAAATTTAAAAATGCCCTTTTAGATAATGTGTAAGCTGTAAATTCATTATTAATAATAAAACTACAGAAAATGTCACTTATCACATTTAAATATTTACAATGGAAACTTGAGACAGTGAAAAGTATTGAAAGAATAAAAGAACAATTTATTTGAATAATATACTAGTATTTCAGGGAAAATACTAATGCACATGCAAAATGCATAAAATATTAGTTAAGTCAGTAATCAAATCTGGCAGTTAAACATGGGCCTGGATTTGAGAATGATAGATAATATCAAAACCACAAAAATAGAAATAATGTGAGTCTTACTAAATATAAAACTGCTTTAAAAAATACTAGTGGTTTAGAAAAAGAAATAAATAATTTAATATTGATAACATTATAGAAGAAATCAGTAGATGAAGAAGGAAAGATCATGTAGAAAGCGAAAGAAACAAAATGGTTAGAAATTGTAAACAGAGTGAATACAGGTAACAAATATGTCATGAAAACTCTCAGGTTGCACATATCCAAAGGTGAACAGATCCAGTGTTTTTCCAACTATGGTTCTTGGAATTCCAATATCATGCAGAGTCGCCTCAGGGGCTATGGAGCAGGATGGGGTCTGATAGTTGTAAAGGGGCATTAATTAGAGTAGTTCTGTTACATGTTGGGCTTCCAGGTAGGACTGCTTAGATAAAGGATATAGTGGTGTATCTCCTCAATCTCTTTGTCTTTCTGTCTCTGTCTCTCTTCTTGCTCTGGGTGACTGCCCAGCTAATATGAGAAAAAGGCATGAATATCATGCTGTATATTACAGCTAGGATAGTGTGTAAATCAAACAATCTAGGAAGAACATATGAATTTATTCTGCCTCAAAAACATTTCAATCTTCAAAATTAGATCTTAGTTTGTGATAATTTTATAGAAAAAAGTTTATTAATAAATATTTATCTTGTTATACTAACGATTTACATTGTCTTTAAAGATTATTATGTAAATGGTTTCCTCAAAATAGCTGTTAAATTACTGTCAATTTTTCCTCAATTGTTGAAAAATATTTTCCATTTATTGATTTTTCTAAAATTGGTCATTAGCAGAAAACTTTGTTAGTGAGAGTTAGTGAAAGTCTGCTTTTTTGGTTAATTTTTAAGTAAATGTTATCAGCACTATCACATTTATTGCATGGTTAATACTTTCTGATCACCCTTTGTGCTAAAGTTTGATGGTTGATGGTAAAACTGGAGTATATAATTACATGAATTCTAAGAAAGAATAAAGGACAATTCTTTGGATCACAGTTTATTTGTGAAACTTTAAAGTTCATGAGGGCTTATGCCATCTTTCCCCTTTGACTCTTTTTGTGATTTCCCATTAGGATCTGCACGTTGTATAAATTGTGAGATTTGAGTAAGGACAATTATTTTTATATTATTTGTATTCCATATAACTTAAAAAATTCAATTTTACTTAAAAATCTATTTAAAAGGAAATACTTCCCCAGTCCCACAAAACTTGAAATCTTATCTCTGGGTTGTAATTACTGGAAATGTGATAAAAGGATATTTAAAGAAATACATAACTGGTTGATCTGCTCTCATTTCTTCTTTGATATCCTGAAAGAACTTGGGAAAATAGTTTGAATGTCCTTCAAATACACATTGATAGAAATAAGATTTATGATCCATTTTTATATTTTAGTAAATTTTAGTAAAAACTGGCACTATGATGAACTACTTAATGTCACTTTTCTAATGTAACATCTGTACAAACTCAGAATGTAAGTTGATGAATTTAGATTGTAATGTTTGGGTTTACGCAATATTTTCGATCGGGGACACTTCATATGAAATAGATTTCCCTCAACAATTTCTGAGAAGAGGGTTTATGATCCCTAGGGAACTTTCCATGGAATCATTTTTTATATCATGTTGTTTAGTACAAAAGAGCTTGTAACCAAACTACTTTTAAATAAAAATATTTGGTAAGTTGAAACATGAATAGTGAAAATGGTTATCTGTTTTAACACAACATTAATTCTTATATAATGGAATTTGTGGACCAAGTTAGGACATAGAATGTCATTACATTAAAGTAAAAAGTTAAATGAGAACACAGCACTGTTATGAGTTCTAGTTCTTTTTCCTTGAAGGAAACTTAATTTATGATCCCTACCATTTAATAGTTGGTGCATTTATAGTCATATTTTAAACAAGTATTTATTAACATAAATAACAAACTGGAGCAATACTTAGATCTGTAAAGTCAGATGTATTTGTCTACCTAAGCTGCCATAAAAAATATACCACAGATTGGATGGCATAAGCAACAGAAATTTATTTTCTCACAGTTCTGGAGGCTGGACATTCAAGATCAAGATGTCAGCAAGTTTGGTTTCTCTTGAGGCCTCTCTCCTTGGCTTGCAGATGTTTGCTTTCTTCCCTCTGTCCTCTCATGGCTTTTCCTCTGTGTATGCACAAATGCTAAAGAGAGAAATCTCTGATGTCTCTTCCTTTTTTTATATAGACACCAGTCATATTGGATTGGAAGTCCACCCTTATGACTCATTTAACCTTATTACCTCTGTAAGGGCCCTATATCCAAATACAGTCACATTGGGGGTTATGGCTTCAACATACAAATTTTAGGGGGCACAATTCAGTCCATAACATCAGGTAAACCTCCTAAGATACAGTTTGCTTTAAGTGAAAATAATGCATTTAATTGGATTAACATATAAGAATAGGAATCTCTCAATCCTCTCAAATATTAGCAGGATGAGTTGGGTCTCTAGAAATGATTGCTTCAGATTGTGACAGGCTGGAGTATTGGGTCAGTTCTAGATGATGAACTGTGGTGCATAAAGGGATCTACACATGGTCTATTCAGAATACCATTCTGGAAGTACAGGATGGGCTGTGTCTAGCTTAATAGCAGCTCATGAACAAATGGCCTAAGAGCCAACAGTGCAAGAAGGGGATCAAGGTAGGTATCAGTTGGTAATGAGTAGATTCCTTTGGGAATTGGATACAAAACAATCATATGGCAACTAGAGGACGAGAGTTCTGGGGCATGGGGTCAGTTATTGGATGGGAGGGTTTAGGCAGTCAGGGATAAGAGAAAGATACTGGAACTGGTACTGAGAAGGAGAAGCTGACAGTAAAGTGGTAGTTGAAGAGTCCCAAAAGGCAGACTTAATTTCATGATTTTACCGAAGGGTGCTAAAAAGAAGTCTAAGGAAGAGAATGCAGCACTAGGGAGTGGGACACAAAACAGACTACTTAACCACGAGAGTTGGATCAAGGAAAATGGCCACCAACCAGGAGAGCATTGGAAGGGAGAGAAAAGTCTGAGGAAATGGCATGAAAGAAAGAAGGGAAATTACAACGGTCCTATGTGAAGGGAGTCCAATTTTTTATTAGGCCAAAGTTGAAGATGACCAAAAAAGAAGAAAATACTTTAAATTGTACAATAAAAAAGGGATATGTGTAGGGACAGGGAGAAAAGTTTAATGTCTAGGAAAGAGGGTACAAACTTTGTGTTATGATGCAATGTGAACCTGCCTCAAAAATTACACTGCCAAATAGCTACAACTCCTGCTTACAAAGTGGAGTATTCCACAAAAAAGCATATTATTGAATGGTTATATCATAACTCATGGATGAATTAATAACTCATTGCTTTGTAAACAATAAGAACTTAATAAATAATACCTAGCTGATATTCAGTCACTGGCCTTTGTGCTATAGCTGTTTATCCTATCCATAGGAAGGGACTGAAGTATAATCACATTGTTGAACTTCATATTTTTTATGTATAATGTAATGTCCTTAATAGAGAACTTTGCTTCCTTTTACATCAAACCTCAAAAAGATGTTTTCTTTCTTACCTCTAGATTTTGGTTTCTGTTGGTGCCTTTTTTTTTAAATTAATTAATTAATTAATTAATTTATGGCTGTGTTGGGTCTTCGTTTCTGTGCGAGGGCTTTCTCTAGTTGCGGCGAGTGGGGGCCACTCTTCATCGCGGTGCGCGGGCCTCTCACTATCGCGGCCTCTCTTGTTGTGGAGCACAGGCTCCAGACACGCAGGCTCAGCAATTGTGGCTCACGGGCCTAGTCGCTCCGCGCCATGTGGGTTCTTCCCAGACCAGGGCTCGAACCCGTGTCCCCTGCATTGGCAGGCAGATTCTCAACCACTGCGCCACCAGGGAATCCCTCTGTTGGTGCCTTTTAAAATTTTAGCCTGATACCCTTTTTGTTAAATCTCCTACGTTAGCATGATGTCCCAGCAATGAAGAATTCCCCTTCCTGAGCTCAAGTATACTCTGAATTTTGATGCCGATAATTAACCTTACATAGTTATGTATATTATGTAAGTAAATGTGTATTATTTTTATGTGTATGTACAATAAAGGGCATCTTCTTTCTCTCCTCATTTATTTGGTGCTAGATAAAACAAAACCCTTTTTCTTGTACTGGAAAATAGAATTGGAGATGTCTTCATAATGAGGAGCTTACCATCAGCTCATAGATCATCCTGACAACTTCTGTTTTCAAGGGAAGGTCCAAACAGAAAGGGACATCACAGTTTGTATCCCTGCCAAAGGGAAAGATAGACCTGAGCTTTAAGGAGAAATAGCCTTTTGCTGTTCATCTGGTTGTTGGGGTTGTAGTTATTTATCTTCTGTTGTGCACGCATTCTAACGCATTGAGTGCTGGACTGATGTTCCCATTTCCAGATGATGACCATCTTTTGAGAAGTAGGGCCTTGGTGTATCGCTGTGTAGCTTGTATGTCTTAGTAACATGGAAAGGTGTTTCATCATTTATCAAAGAGGGTTCTCTTTGAAATTCTAGTTTCATAGCTTTCTCCATCATTCTCTTCTCTATGTTTGGAATGTTGTTTCTGTTTTGTCTTGGGGTATTGATCTGGTATTTGCCCTTTCCCGTAAGAAGGAAAACTGTCATTTAGAAATAATGTGAGTTTCTAAGTTTGTTGGGTTTTTTTTCACTTAGGAACTGAAAATGGGCTGAAGTATGCACATTTATCTAATTTATCTAGAGATGAGTTCAACTTTAAGAAGTTATTTAAGAACTCGTGCATTTTTGTGTGAAGTTTTGGTTATCTGTTTTAAAAAACAAAAATCTTGTTAAGTACCATGGGAACGTATTTGATTCTTGTGTCTGTATTTGCTAGTGTGCTCACTATCTCTCGCTTGAGAAACATATTCCACACATATCTGGTGGTGAACACTGACGCATGTGTATTCTGTAACTTATTAATCACAAACCAGCACTTTCCACACTAACTTGTACAAATACTAGTAGATGACCCAAGTTACCCAGAACTTTCAGAATAAGTTTAATAACTATCCTTATTTTCTATTTGAAATGGATGTTAATAACTTAAAAAGTGAGGTGACATCACAAGGCTTTTTCTAAAATTAGGTTTTTTCTTAACATTTTATTGGGAGGCAAAATTTGCAAATATAATTAATAAAACATTTATAAGAGGAAAGGGTTTTCTCAAATGCTGAGTACAACTGGATTTTCTTTTCAACTAATTCAGCATTCTGTTACTCATACTCCTGAAATAATGATTTAATATGCAACCATTTTATACAATTTAAGAATAAGAAAATGCATGGACTTCAAGAAAACCTAAAGAGTTCCCCTGTTATTGGCATCACAAATAATATGCTTTACTCAGCAAAGCTGCTTTGTTGTTTCTAATACAACCCCCAGCTCCACCACCACCCCCATACTTGGAGAGTTTAGTTCCTGCATGTGGCAGGAGCCTTCATTGAGGTTCTGAATGATCAGTTAGAGCTGACAGTACTGACAGGGAATGGAGATGTTCTTTGTTAACAAAGTCAGAGATGCTCTTCACTTCCTAGTGAGCTCTGGCCTTAATATTTCTCTAATAAAATTATGAATTTTGCATGCCCTCTCTTGAAAATCTACGAACACTCTAAAATGAGAGCTAATTTGTATTTCCAAATATGCTAATCACCTGCATCCAGAAGTGTAGGGAACATATATATATATATCATTCTGTATATAAGTTTCAACAAATAATTTTATTGCGATTTTGTTTCAATTCAATATTGCAAAATATTCATCCTCACCAATTACCATGTTAGGAGGCTAGTGTTCTTTTAAAAAATTCTTTAACTAGCTGATTTTCATGACTCTGGCAACTAGTGGCTTGGGATGTTTTTATTTCAGATTCAGACTGGGAATTATCTAGTTTTAGAATTTACCAAAGAGATTTCCCCCCTGTTATTTCTTTTCTTGCATAAAGGTGGTCTTGGTTTACAAAATGTGACACAGATTTTTCTCAGTGGATATTATTTTGAAGTTTTTGAATATGGATCTGAAATTTGTCTACCCTTTGCTTCACAAGGTTTCTCCTTTGAAAAAAAAGTCTGTAGCTACAAAGTAGCCTATTTGTCCCAAAACTTATGAAAAGGAGAGGGAGGGAATGTTGGGACCCATCTTGATAACAACAATCATCCTTTGTAAGGTTTCATTCCAGGCTAATGGCTGGTGAAATTGTTCTGGGTAGTTAAAATGAAATGAAATGAATTAAAGAACATGAAGGAGAGCGAGCAGAATGGTTTATTGCTCTTCTTTGAAGGCACAATAGCTATACTCTGTCTCTTTTTGTTACTCATATCTGTGTGGCGGATATTTAAAGCCAGGGTTTTGAATACCATTATGGCTAAATAAGGGCTATAAATCCAGAGCTATGGTGCAAAATTCTATGGCTAGCAGGTACTAAAACAGGATGCCAAAGACTCCAGTCCCCAAGTTGTTTTAACTGATGAATATTCATAGTTGAAGAAAGGAGCAAGCACAGTTCTTTCCCCTCTTTGAGAAACATCATACTAGAAGTGGCAGAACTAATGCCTGATTTAAAAAAATACACAAATTGAATATGGACATAAGAAAGCAAAGCACTGTCCAAGTCAGAGTTGTTATTTCTTTTGGAACTGTTCAAAAGTTTTCCTGAGAACCCTATAAAGAGGAATGTAGTTTTGAATGTATGAAACAGTCAAGTGGTAGGTTATTTAGTATAATTCAATTAAAAAATTAATCAGCTAGGTGACTTGGATTTTGGAATGAACAAAAATTGGTCTGGAAGCTTACAGCTATCAATGCAAAGGTTTCATGAATTGGTATAATGCAGCTTAAAAAGCACTTGGTTTTATGGTGTTGTTACACAGCTGAAAAAATGAAGTGTCATATCAGGTTGGGGGTCACATTTGTCTAAGAAAAACTAACAGGAGAATTTCTTTTGTCAACATAGGAGATGAGCTGTATGATAAGGGCAAATTATACTCTCTGATCTACCCTTCTGTTACAGAAGTGACTAGGGATTAAAGCCTCAGTCTGGAGTTGCATTGCTTTTATACATTTTTCATGTAAGGCAATTTTTGCAAAAAAATGCTGGCAAAAAGAGTTCCAAATTTCTTTACAAATCACAAGTCTGTTTGGGATTCTCAGTTTTATTTCTTTCTTTAGTTTTCTGACAAATGAATTTAGAAGGAAAGAAAAGCCAAGTATTCCAAGTCAAGAAGTTGTGTGTATACATACTATGTGTTTCTAATATGTCTGTATTCATCATAAGTTGTATGTGAAAAACAATTCTCTTATTTTTACTTCAAATAATGGAATATACATTATAGTGTCAATATAATTTGTCATTGGCAAATTACACTAATTTCTCATTAAAATATACTTTTAATGTTAACTGGATACAAATTTCGTCATGAAAATATAAAGAGATCTTTTTTTTGAGAATTTTTGCCCTTGTCATTTGGATATAGAGATAAGTTTAGTCAGTCATTTAGTCTGACAGAAAAAAATATTCTACCTACTCTTCCAAATGTGGAGATCACTATTGTTTTAAATATATGTCACTATTAAAATAATTTAATAGTTGAAATTATTTGACATTTAAAATAATGGTTTACATTTATTGAGCATGTACTATGTGCCCAACAGCAATATAATTTCAAGCTCAATCATATGAAATGGATCTCATTGATGAATGAAGTAGGATTATATTCAATATGTTTTTAACATTATGATACCTGTGCTTGCCTTTTTCTTTAATACCACAGATTAGTTGGGTACAAAAAAAGTGCTACATTGGTTTATAAGGACTTAGCTTCCTACTTCTATAAAGAGAGCTTTTCCCCTATATCCTTTGGTGTGTTTATTCAACATCTTTGCTTGGTTTTCTTTATCTCACCAGCCATCATATGTAATTACTTCATTTTTTATCATCCCTGTTTGTATTAAGCATTCTTTTAGCCATACTGTCTGGGATAGGCTTCAAAGAATACTCATTCTGCCAAAAATATTTACCCCTTATGAACTAACTTGGTTCCTGAAATTCTCAATACTAGTCATGTAGGTCCCCCCACCCCGCCAAGATCTTGGCATTAATGCCTCTGTTAAAATGCTGTTCGGTTCTTCATGGTAGGCCTGGATGTGGTATGCAACCCTGGGCATGTTGGCCCTGGATGACCAGTAGAGGGCAGGCCAATTGGGAGAAATCATGTTGATGATCTTGAAAGACGCTAAAGACAAATCTGCCTCAATTCATTTGCTTACTCATTACCACCAGCCAAGAATGGTGTAATGAGTTGGAATTCTTAACTCTTTGGAGGTACCAAGGATGCAACTTCTCTGAACCATCCAGTTAGACCAGTTTCCAGGTTGGGACTTGAAAGCCCAGGTTCTGGCAAGAATAAATTCTATGTGCTCTAGGGTGGGAGATAGTAGTAAGGATAAACCTAGGGAAATAAAGGAAAGTGGGTTGTGCCTCTGGGAGAACTTCTTTTTTTTTTTTTTTTTTTTAATGGGATTTATTTATTTATTTATTTATTTATTTATGGCTGTGTTGGGTCTTCGTTTCTGTGCAAGGGCTTTCTCTAGTTGCGGCAAGCGGGGGCCACTCTTCATCGCGGTGCACGGGCCTCTCACTATCGCGGCCTCTCTTGTTGTGGAGCACAGGCTCCAGATGCGCAGGCTCAGTAATTGTGGCTCACGGGCCTAGTTGCTCCGCGGCATGTGGGATCTTCCCAGACCAGGGCTCCAACCCGTGTCCCCCTGCATCGGCAGGCAGTTTCTCAACCACTGCGCCACCGGGGAAGCCCTGGGAGAACTTCTTAAGGTAAGCTAGAGGAGGACTCTGTAGAGGAAATTCTTTATAGGAAAATGGATAGTGAGCAGTTTTTCAGTGTAGGTGTTTGTAATTCAAGATAGATAAACATCTCTCTGTATTTGATTCACTTGGGAATATATTTTTCAGGGAGATGAACTTAGAGGACATAAACTTTGGATGAGGAAGATTTTTTTAAATGGTACAAATTATATCATTTGAAGCCTGTGGACACTGACATTTGCATATAGAATGAGTGGTGACCTGGTCAAGAAGACTGAGTATAATTTAATGTGTTTTGAGAAATTTCAAGCTGGTCCACGACAATTGGACTGGCTTCTCTGATTCCAGCTATTATTATTTTGCAACATGAACTCTGCCTACAAATTAATCTTACGTACTCAACATTTCCTGAACACATACAGTGCTCTACCAAATTTTTACTTTGGCTACCCCCCTTTTTAAAATAGATTTTATTTTTTAGAACAGTTTTATATTTATAGAAAAAATGAGAAAATAGTACAGAGAGTTATCATATACCCTATACCTCATACACCCCGTACCTCATTTCCCCTGTTGTACATTAGTATGGTACATCTGTTACAAATAATGAACCAATATTTACACCTTATTATTAACTAAAGTCTCTACTTTATCCATAATTTCTTAGTTTTTAACCTAATGTCCTTTTTTTCTGTTCTGTGATGCCATCCAGGATGCCATATTACATTTAGTTGTCATGTCTCTTGAGGCTCTTGTTTGTGACAGTTTCTCAGACTTGTCTTGTTTTTGGTGACCTTGACAGTTTGAGGGGATACCGATTAGGTAATTTGTAGAATGTCCTTAATGAGATTGTCTGATGTGTTTCTCATGATAAGCCTGAGTTATGTTTTTCTCATAATAAGCCTGAGTTATGAGTTATAAGACCACAGAGGTAAAGTGCCATTTTCATCACATCATATCAAGGATAGATACTATCAACATGATTATAACTGTTAACTTTGATCTTTTAGGATAAAGTTTTAACTCTTTGGTTTAGCTTCCTGTCTTGTCTCCTTTTCCACCATTTCCTGCTACCAACCTTCACTGAAGCCACATTGAACTACATGTACTTCATGCTGTTTCACCTCTTTAGACATGCAGTTCCTTCTGTTTACTTTTCCATCTTCATCTAGGTCATGCATTCATGTAGTTCATACCTTCTCCGGGGTGCCTCTGCTCAGTCAGATTTAGATGAGCCTCTTCTCTGTTGATACAACAATGCCCATATTCCTATAAAGCTCTTATTAAGCTGTTTGATAGCTGTTTTTACTTGTTGGACTTTCCCATTGGACATAATCTCCAGGACAAGAACCATGTGTTATTTGAGTTTGTATCCTCAACCAGCAAACAATGTCTCATAATTTGTGGGCACATAGTAAATGCTTATTGAGTGAACAAATGAATGAAGGAGTGAGTAAAAGAACTATGAAGTTGAAAACACAGTTGTTAACATAAGCTCATACATTTTATGTCTCACATAACTATTTCCCCTATAGTTCACTATTAAAAGGAAGCCTATTTAAAAAGGGAAAAAGATATGCATCAGATTCTTGTTGAAAATCTAGAACAGATGACTTTGATGGAGTATCCTTTGGCAGTACATATTTTTGTCCTCTCTTTTTTCTACATTTGATGTATTCATTGACATGCAGAATTATGATCGTGTGGTCTTGTGAGATCTTTAATCATTTTAGATTAATGTTGTTCAAGTTTTGAAACAAAAGCAGTTTTCACCTTAATCCTGAGGTAATCAGAATTTCCTAAATCAGAATAATCCATTTGTGGCTCTTTTTGGCTAATCAACGTCCTATTATAGTTTTACTTGACAGATTTTGCAGGGTCATATTCATGGTAATAAATATTTCTTAATTATAATGATTTGTCCACAATCACTCTTTTTACCTCATTAGCCTCATTTTTGTATGATGATCTTTAGATGCCTTTTGGTAGATTCCCCTTCCTAAACATCATCAAGTTTTTCCTAATGATACGGGAAACATTCATAGTATATTTCTGACAATCCAGGTTGGGTTAAAAATAAAGGAGGAGGGGGCATTATTTTGCTGTGCTGACCACCTTTTAAATACAACTTTATTTCCTCCTTTGAAAACCTTCAAATATTTAATGGCTATCTGGTAGCACTAGACAAACATGATACATACTTGCAAGGAAATAATCAAGTCCTTCATGGCAAAAAAACAAATGCCAAACTAGCAGCTTTTTATGGTTATGAAACCTATTCTTAAACTTTGAAAATGATGTATATGTTGGTAAAAATATAATGTTCCAGCAAAAGTCATTGCCCATTTATTAAGCTGCTACAACAGTACTGTATTTACATAATGAAAAGCTGATATTTGGGTAGTGTTTACTTTAATAAAATTGCCCATTGCTTCTCTCTGATTGTATCTGTACTTATATAAAAGAACAATTCAGATAGAATAATAGTTTGCATGGCATAATGAATGTATGTCCCTGCCAGTACATAATGCAAGAACATGAAATTAATCAAAATATAAGGTTTTTAAAGTTTCCAATACTGGGTGTATGCTTTTGTCTTGAGTTCAGTTGATTCGTGGGATAACTGAATTTTATATTAAAATTCAATAAAAGAGGGTTTTCATTTAAAAATATTAACATTGTTATTTAAACAAAACAAGCAAATAAAAATCATGACAAAATAATTCAGCCACGACAGGATGTGGCTGTGTGTCTATAGTTATATGGATTAACGGGGTAACTGCTAGAAAGTGAAAAGTACTAAAAATCAAAGGAAAACAAAGAGGAATCTTTAGGATTTGCATTTTTGTTGCCAGTGAGCCACTTCGCTGCTAATAGAGAAAAGAGTAAGGTCACAATACCAAATTTTATCCATCACAGTTTATATCATAGTTAATGTAGTATTATTACAGGTAAGAGTGATGAGATAAAGCAGTCATGGTTACTGGTGTGAACTGAGGTAACTAATTTAGGTTGTTAATTTTAGGTTGTTAATTTTCTTTTTTTTCCATCTTAATGAAATACACCTACAGAGGAGTGCACAAATCATAAGTATACAGCTTGATTAATTTTCGCAAGTAGAATACACCTGTGCTTGTGAAGCCAGTACCCTGAATTAGAGCATCAGCAACACCCCAGAAGCCCCTTTTTTGCCCTTTTCAGATACTATCACCCTGCCAAAGGTTAAGCTGTATTCTTACATTTATCATCATATGTTTGTTTGCCTATTATTTTTATAGGTAATATTCCTTTGTAGTTATTACAGAATATTGGCTATATTCCCCATGTTGTATAATATATCCTTGTAGCTTATTTTATACCTAATAGTTTGTACCTCTTAATTCCCTACCCCTATATTGCCTTCCCTCTTTCCCTTTCTCCCCACTGGTAACCACTAGTTCTCTATTTCTGTGAGTCTACTTCTTTTTTGTTATTATTCACTAGTTTGTTGTATTTTTTAGATTCCACATATAAGTGATGTCACGTAGTATTTGTCTTTCTCTGTCTGACTTATTTCATTTCGCATAATGCCCTCCAAGTTCATCCATGTTGCTGCAAATGGCAAAACTTCATTCTTTTTTATGGCTGAGTAATATCCCATTGTATATATATATACCACACATTCTTTATCCATTCATCTGTTGATGGACACTTGGGTTGCTTCCATATCTTGGCTATTGTAAATAATGCTGGCATGAACATTGGGGTGCATGCATCTTTTTAAATTAGTGTTTTTGTTTTTAGATATATACCCAGGAGCAGGATTGGTGGGTCATACGATAGTTCAATTTTTAATTTTTTGAGAAACCTCCATACTGTTTTCCACAGTGGCTGAACCAATTTTCATTCCCAGCAACAGTGGACGAGTGTTCCGTTTTCTCCACATCCTCTGAAGCATTTATCATTTGTAGACTTCTTCATCATGGCCGTTCTGACTGGTGTGAGGTGTTATCTCATTGTGGTTTTGATTTGCATTTCTCTGATGGTTAGTGATGTTGAGCATCTTTTCATGTGCCTGTTGGCTATCTGCATTTCTGTTTGCCAATTATTGAGCTTCCTCTAAATAGAATCACTATGTATGTAGCCTTTGTTATCTGGCTTCTTTTATTCATTATTGCCTGTGAGATACATTCATGTTTTTATGTTTAGTGATAGTTTGTTCTTTTTTATTGCTGCATAATATTCCAGTGTATGAATATATCACAATTTATTTTGTCATTCTAATGTTGAGGGACTTTTGGGTTGTTTCTGTTTTAGGAGCTATTATGAATAGTGTTTCTATGAGCATTCATGCTATATATATAGGTTGTATCATAAGATACTCTTATTTTAAGTTTTATAGATGCTGCCAAATAGTTTTATACTCCCATCACCAAGCAGAGTATGAGAGTTCTGGTTTCTCTACTTTATTATTAACACCTGGTATAATCCATCTTTTTTGTTTTAAGCGTTCTTGTGTCTGTTAAAATTATTAGAAGGGAAAATATGTATCTGCATAGGAATTTTTAAATATAGAAAAAAATTTATTCAGTCAGTGAAGATCTGTAAGTGATAACCTGATATTAACTGCAGAGTCACCTGGCTGGGAAGAACCAGCGTCCTACTCAGTGTCATCATTTCTCCACAGAGAAGCTCAATGTCATTCACTTTATTTCAGTCTTTTCATCTCACCAATTACAACTAAAGCAAGCAATGTCCAAACTGATTCTATTTAAACTGTCATTTGAAACCAGCCCTGTAAGCTAGTGGAATCCTGGAAATGAAATATTTAATAGTCTTGAAAGATTAACCTGATTAAACCCAATTCTGAATTTTAAATATATACTCACCAGACCAGAGTTTTGACGTTTTTTGGTGATCAACAAGTGGGCTATGCATTTTGAAAGTCTATGTAACTTTTAGGAAATGTCAAAATTGGATACTCTCAAACAAGTTCTTTAGGCTACATGTATTTTGAAATTGGATGTAATAAGAGAATACATAATCACTGTGGCTGCTGTATCAGAATATTATTTTATTTCTTGCTCTTCATTTTTTCCCGTATGGTTTTTAAAACTAGATGTCAGTGAAGAGATAGTTACTCTGTCAATCACCATTTTCTGATCATTACCTCTTTAAGAGAGATTATTTTTCATCTGCTTTAAACAGATTATCTTGATGTGGTAGGTTGCCCACTACTCAGAGAAAGTGGATTTACACAGAGGCAGAGAATATTTTCTTTGGTGTTGTTACCACTCAGGGTTTCTTCCAAGAAAGATGTGTTCTCACAGTCTCTGGTTATCTTTTTCAGTTAATCAGAATAAATATGTAATTATAACATAGAAAGAAGAGATGTGGAAAGATACCTGATTATTGTTTATGAAGGCTAATTTATAATATATCAATAATATTCAATCAGGTCATAAATTAACTCTGAGGTGGCATTGTTTTCAGAGTCATGGAATCCATAAGATTTTTCTGTCTGAAGCCACCAGATTATTCACATTTCCACCCCATCACCCTAATATTAGGCAATTGGCAGTATTTTTGTAGCATTATATTTAATATTTATTAAAATTTTTGTGTTGATAGTTTAGAATAATTTCATTTTTACTTTACCATATGTCAGTATCTGACTATCCGGGAAATTCAATGAGTGTTCTGTATTCACAGAGCAATATTTGTAGGTCAGGTCTACACTGTAATATATTTTAAGAATTGGTTATCTTGTATTAAGAAGTGGGGGGTTATTCCTAAAAGGGTTTAATCTGTTATTAGGTCCTAAGTGAGGTCACATTGCAAAGCCACTCAAGAGCACTGGTTACATCAATCTGAGTTTATTGCATGTCTACACTGAATTTAAAAAGAGGATAGAAGCTTTTCTATTGTATAATCAACCTCTGAGTCAATTGATTATCCTAATACTACTAATACTACTTCCAATACTGAATAAATATCTTGGAAAGATATAGTTATAGTTATTTTATGGATGGAGCAAGGAAAGTTATTTGATTAGATTGAGGTTGAGGTAGTAGAAGAAAGAAGGCTGGAATAGCTGGCAGAAAATTTATAGTCCTTAGTTGCTATCTGTGTTAACATTATGAAAGTCACTTAACTTCTCTTGATCTTAGCTTCTTCATCTGTAAAAGGAGGGGAAATATTTACTCTTACCATCTTATATATCCATCATAAGCATTAAAAAGATGTGCAAACTTAAAGCACTCTGTAAACGTAGTACACTGTTATTAGGATTTTACGAATCTAGGTTATAGAGATTGGCACTAAAAAGTATTACAGGAAGAGAAGAAAACTTTATTTCTGTTGAGTACACATTATATATGACAACTGGTAAAATAATGGAACATAAAACAGAAAAATACATTTGCACCTTGTGTTATGTATATTATGCAATTTTAATTATTTAATAAAGGTTTGCACTATCAGTAAGAGGTAGTCTGATAAAGGATTTAAGGCAAGACTATAATAACAAAATTAATATTATTATAGAAAATAATATAGGATATAATGTGATAAAACCAATAAAGCAAAGATATTGTTATAACTATCTTACTTAGAGGAAACATTGAAAAAAAACTCACCACCAGTTCTTCCCATCCATGGCAAAGGAATTAAAGTAAATGTGAAAATTCAAGATTATCAAAGACAAGCTAATTAAAATGTCATCAGTGGGATCATGTATATGTAATGGCTGGGTATGTTTGAGAACTGATTCTCTATTATTTTGGTACTAGTTTAGGAGGAATATTAAATACTTGCCTATCACTTGGATATTTCTAGCTCAATCAGAGTATTGCTTTGTTCTAGGGAAATAGGTTCATATTGTTATATGGATATATACAATTAATTGGAGCTATAAAAATGATTATTAATATTACATATTTTATGACTGTACTATTTCATCTTTTTACATCTTTTCTCATTTTGTTCATTTTAGGTTATTATAAATTCTGAAAACGTTATCTGAATTCTATACATTCTTATTATAAACTCCTTTTATAGGTAACCACAAAGTTCCAGGAGTAGAGAAATTAGATATACCATTCTGAATAACATTTATTTGGTTTTTAAGTTAATGTCACTGAAAAACCTCTGCAATATAATAATTCAGTGAATCCACAGTAATTTAACACCAAATAAAGAGCTTATAATATTGATCTTTCTGGGTTATTACATCTGCTTTTAAAGGTAAATGAAGCATTAATACCTGAGGCTACAGCATTGATCATAACAGTGTCATTGTAAAAGCCTCACTGCTGTCAGTTTACTTCTAAGATAAAATAAAGGGCAGCCTACCTTTAAATCAGGTGATTAACTTACTGGAGGTGCAATGTGAGATTTCCAGTTAGTTTCAACAAAGCACATTTCCCTGTAGGTGTTCTGACTCTTAACTTGTACAGATGCTGCAAGCATCAGATGCTTGCTTGTATTACCTTTCCAGTTATACAATGTATCCACATTTGCTCTGAGTTTTAAAAATATATCATTAAAAGAATTTATGTAAAGCACAGTTGTCTATTCAAAATAGATATATACTTTAAATGATTCTTGGAGATAGTCTGTCTTCACAGTCTCATAGAAATATCAAAGATGTAAAAGCAGCAAATTTTGTCTAAGTTTCACTAAATGAAAAAATATTTTAGCCTGTTTGAAATTTCTCATTCACTGGCAATCTTATCGCCTCTTAAATGACTACTTCCTAAATTCCCTTCTATTAAATTGTTGTTGCTCAAATGATCAATATGTGTTGCTTTTTTGCATGTTGATATGCAAATCCAAGAATTTCTAAAAAAAAACCCTTCAAACAAGACTAGTGAGATTCAAATTTAACATCTAAATAGCCCTGGAAAATAGAGTTCTAAACCAGTTTTGACATGAGAGGTAAATAATAGACTTCTATGGCTTCAGTTTAAGAATTTTAAGGGAACTTAGTATGAACATGTGACTCAGAGGAATGTGCTACTTGTCAACAAAATTTTTTTTTACTTTACTTTCTATTTGCATTTGTCTTTAGTTTAAGAACCAGATGGATTTTGAAAACCAGGAAGCTCTGGGATGAATGGAAAGGTAAAAAAGGCTAAATCCATAAATACCATACAAGTCATCCAGGAATCTGGTTGGATTCTTCATGTTTACTATATTAGGGAGGTGATTCCGGTAAGGAGGTGACAAACATTTGCAGATTATGTTATCTGTACTTGTGATGCTCTGGTCAGTATGCTTCCCATATTTACAGATAAATATATTAAATCCTAACAAATATTTTGTATGATTGATTGGATTTTCAAATGCTCCCTATGAATATTATAAATCAGGGAATACTAAATTGAAAAGAATCAGCTCCAAGAAAAATCCCTGGGTATAAAAGGGGCATTAAAACTTTTGTTAGGTGATCAACTTTAATCAAAACATATTTTACTTTGAATATAGTATCTACACTTCAGAACATGGGGAAATTGGTTTTTCTGACAATTGACTAATACTTTATAACATGTTTAAATGAATTTGAGCATGCATTATAGATGATCATCAGACACACAGATATGTGTAACAGCATCACTTTAATATTCTTCTGTCTATTTCAGAGTAAGGCAAATATAATCTTCAGAATTGTTGCTGAAGATGAATGACCGTTTATCCATCTTTTCTTTCTCTTATTCATTACCTTTTTAGAAACTTGAGATTCTCATATGATGCTCTCTCCCTTTCTTTGGTGTTTGCTCTCAAATATTTTTTGCAAAGCAATTAAAAGGCTTATTTCAGTAACTAAATTTATATCATATGCCAAATTCAAAAATGGTAGCTAAGAATAAAATTCAGCTCTAGCAAGGAGGCTTTTAACAAAGAATCCTTGCATCTATTCCAGTGACTTCACAGTGGTAATTAAATAATTTCTTGACTCACTATTTCTGCACTTCTCTGCAAATGAAACGTCTCTACTTACTTTTTGTTTTATTTCACAAGAACTAAAGCACTCATTAAAACAAGGAAGGAAGGAAAGCAAGTACAACTTAAGATACACTGCCAAGTATGTGGTCTGTCATTCAAATATATATGCGAGGGAGGAGGTTTGTAAAACAAAAATTGTGGAAAATATATTTTCAGTTTGCTTAAAGAAGAACTCACAAAATAAGTTTTTCTGAGATAAAGATGAAAAATGCACATAGGGACAGGTGGTGCCATTAACCTTGCTGTTGGGACTGATGGATCAGTACCAAAGTGGCATCAGGAGAGGGAGGCATCAACTTCAGTAATGGAGAGATGTCTGGGGGAAAGATTGCTCTATCACAGTGATGGGTTCCTAGCATGTTATAAATCGAAGATTGTTCTTTCCTGCCACTGAGATGAGCAGCTCTTTCTCCTTTCCAGAATGAAATGTTGGCCAGAGACAGGGAACAGATGAAAACAAAAAAGTAGGAGAAAGTTTTATCTCTTTAACATAAATCTCCAGGAGGGACAGAAAGACAGTGTAGTGCCAACCTCCAGCTTAAACGTGAGGTGAAGAAAATGGCCCCTTGCAGCAATTCCTTCTCATCCTATCATGCAGAATAGTTAGATGATGATAACAATTCTCTACTTGGCTTGATGTAACTTAGTTCTTAAATTTAAAAAGTCAGAAACAGAAAAATTTTAAAGAACTCACAGTTTTGGTTTAGCATGAAAGCCATCTTGGGCTGGGATGATATTCAGTTAGAAGAAGGTACAGTATGTAGTAAAATATATAGAGCTCAGGTCTCGATTTCTGGCTAACCACAATTCTACATAAGCAACCCTGCGATTTTAAGCAAGCTACTTATTATTACCCTCTTTGAGTGTAGGTCTCCTCATCAGTAAACTGGGAATAATAATACTGATCTCATAAGTTACTGGGAAAATTCATGGGATGACATATAAAAAGGACCTAGCACAGTGCTTTGTGCATCATAAATAATTGAAAATGTTAGTCTCTTTCCCTTTCCAATAGCCTATTAACTTATGTAGTGAGCATTTGTCTTTTCCTAGAAATGGTTAAATGGCAACAAAAACCTTTTTCTCTCATTGTTTAAAAAATTTATATTACTGTCATCAATATGATAATATCATCTAGGATATGTATGTGTGTGTGTGTGTGTGTGTGTGTGTGTGTATATATATATATATATATATATATATATATATATATATATATATAATCACTAACTTACCAAAACTGATAGCATTTTTAATAAACAAAATGAAACACACCTAATTTACAGAAGAAAATTTTCCAACAAAGTATCTAAGTTTGTAATATGAGGAGGGTGGTAACTTTATCATCATCATTTTAGCCACAGGTTGGTTTTAAGTGACCTGCCTAAAACCCCAGAGAGAATTATAGTCAAAGTATAGAAAAAAATTCTTACAAAATAACATGTTGAATTAAGGCTGCAGTTCTCAAAGTATGGTTTAAGGTTTGCCTAGGAGCCCCTAAGATACTTCCAGGAGGTCCAAAAGGTCCCCTCCTTTTCCGATTATACACGTGTGTAAGGCTGGATTTTCTCTGTGTATTTCAACCAAAACAACGTAGTGCATCAGACTGAATACAGAAGTAGATAGAGAATTCAGCTATCTTCCAGATATACAAAAATGTAAAACAAAGCCATTCTTCTCACAGAATGTTAAAAAATGTTTTTTTGTTTTGTAAAATAGTTATTTTTTCATAAAACGTGGTATTTTTGTTAATATATATTGGTTTTATTATTGTTATTTTAAATGAATTAATAAATAAGTTGGAAAGTGATCCTAAGACCAAAAAACTGCTACACTAAGATATAAGGATTTTTATTTGTGTTTAGAGATTAGATCATCTCATAATTTACATAGATATATAGTCTGATTATAAAAGTAAAATATGCTAGAGAACATTTGGGAATCTATATAAACACAAATATAAACTTCGTATATTTCTACCATCCAGAGGTATTGCATATCTTCTCTCTTTTCTTCTATGCACACATCTACCTATTTATTTAAACAAAACTGTGATTACAAGGCATACACATTTCTCCATTCTTTTTTTCCATTTAACTTTATATCATTAATACTTTTGCAATGTTTTTCATAATCTTCAGAAACATTCTATTTACTGATGGTGTAATGATTCCTTATATGTAATCTTTAACATTCTATTAATGGTGATAGTATTATTATCATCTTCATCATCATCACTCTTGTCATTATATCAATTATTGAGTTTTACTTATGTTCTAGGCGCTGTGCTAAATTCTTAACATGCCTTATTGTATTTAATTCACTTTTGAGGTGTCTAGCTATTTCCTCTAAGAAGTAATCTTCTTTCTTTTGTCCCTTGAATTCTTTCTATCATGGGATCTAGTGGACAGATCATACTTAAAAGGGAGTGAGGTATATTGGGCCATCTCTTGCTTTTAGTAAATAAGAAGCAAAGGGAAAAACTGTCTAATTATTGTAGTCTAACTCATTCTAATGAGCACTATCTATATAAAAATATTGTGGTTATTTTTTTTTTCTGCTTCTGTTTGATGTGATTAGCTAAGGTCCTCTCTTCTTCTCCACCCCTTCTTCAGGATTCCTGGGATGGAGGAATTTGCTCTATTTAGCTTGGTTGGAAATGCCACAGATATGGGTCCAGATCTGGTAGGGACCAGGAAGCCTTAAATGCAGAGAAATTCCACCTCACAGATATGCAGTGTACTGCTAATTCCAGTCTACTGTGTTAAGAATCCAAATAAAGTCTATAGTTTAATACTACTGTACCAATGTTAATTTCTCAGTTTTCATAAATATACTATGGTTATGGAAGATGTTAACAGTAGGGGAAGCTAGGGAAAGGTATATGGGAACTCTCTGTACTATCTTTACTCTTCTGTAAAGCTAAAATTATTTCAAAATAAAAAGGTTTTTGAAAAAAGAAAAAAAAAAGAATGCATGTCAGTGGTTATGAAGAAAATCAGGCAGGAGAATGTGGATATCTCAGTACAAGCTATCCATGAGGGTTGTGGAGTACTAATGACATTTCTTGCATATTGAACAAAAAAATATTTTCCAAGATAAGGTGCCAACATAGAAATTATGAGTATTGACTGCCTCATTTTCATACAATTCTGTTTAAATTATTTTATCAGAAAGTTGTTCATACTTTTTAAGCTTGGCTTTGCACATTAGATTTTTTTGAGAGTATTTGGGCACATTCTAAATGGCCCAGACATGAGGAAACTTAAAGCACACGTTTATTGAAGTGAAAAACACTGAGAAACAGTTTTCTTTCACTGAATTTAAACTTCGTTCTATTTTGCCTTTTGTAAATGTGAGTTTGATTTACTTAGGTAGGAAAATGAGAGGCTAATCAGATTTTGCCCCTCCTGTGCATGTGCAATACCAACTGAAATAAGTGATTATTTTTCATTATAATCAAGATTATGTATTATAAATATTTTAAATACCATATCCTATAGTTTAGGCATGTATGTTTTTTAATGTAACTTCTTAAGAGAAAATCAGGTTAGAAGTATAGCAGCTAGGAGTGAGAATGAGTTCTTAAAATCAATGATAAAAATGCATGAAGGGACAAGAATACTTAGTCTAATACATTTTCCTGGGTACATATTTATGTGCCATGCTTAACTTCAGAGTTGTATTCTTTGAATAAAAACTTGTTATTTATAGAACAAAATAATTTTTCAGAAGATACCCATGTTGGTCATGGCAAGTCTCATTAAACATTTAAATAGTGTTATTCAGTACATCATTAAAATACATGTACAAATTGTTTAAGTTGTCTATCCATATATCAAATATAAAATGTTATTAATGTGCTCAGTGGAGGAGATTTTGGCTAATTTTTGAATGGGTTTATTGTCATCTAATATTTTGGGAATCTTTCTTTTCTTTAAGGAGACTAAAGGGAACTTTTATTTCTGTGGGTGATCGTGACATGCACATTTAAAAATGAAATGCTTATAGCCAGGACATGGAAGCAACCTAAGTGTCCATCGGCAGATGAATGGATAAAGAAGATGTGGCACATATATACAATGGAATATTACTCAGCCATAAAAAGGAATGAAATTGAGTTATTTGTAGTGAGGTAGATGGACCTAGAGTCTGTCATACAGAGTGAAGTAAGTCAGAAAGAGAAAAACAAATACCGTATGCTAACACATATATATGGAATCTAAAAAAAAAATGGTCCTGAGGAACCTAGGGGCAGGACAGGAGTAGAGACGCAGACATAGAGAATGTACTTGAGGACACGGGGAGTGGGAAGGGTAAGCTGGGATGAAGTGAGAGAGTGGCATGGACATATATACACTACCAAATGTAAAATAGATAGTGGGAAGCAGCCACACAGCACAGGGAGATCAGCTTGGTGCTTTGTGACCACCTAGAGGGGTGGGAAAGGGAGGGTGGGAGGGAGATGCAAGAGGGAGGAGATATGGGGATATATGTATATGTATAGCTGATTCACTTTGTTATACAGCAGAAACTAACCCAACATTGTAAAGCAATTATACTCCAGTAAAGACGTTAAAAAAATAATTAAAAAATAAAAATAAAAAAATAAAAAATAAATGCTTAATGGATTCATGAATAAATGGGAACAGATTTGTCTGTCAAAAATTAAATAGCAGTATTCTTTGACTAACATCAAAATCTAATCTAAAATAGTTTTAGCCATTTCATACAGGTGACATCTGTGCTTAAATATAATTTTTCTCTCCCTGTTCTGGCATGACTGTTAATTACTTACTCAATGTAGTTCAACATTTAGTTAATAAATATGTCAAGCTTTTACCATGGTGTTCTTTTTGCAGAGTTGTGAATTTGCAATTAGTTTTAGATTTACAGCATGGTGACAGACAGTGCTGTATAAATACAGGTTAAACACACAATTTACATATTAATTTCATGATTCATTTATTCAATGATTTATGTGGATATAGATTGTATTTAATCTCTGTGTTGTAGTTGTTTCAGGCATGACGAAAAGAATCACTATACTAGCAGAGAAGTAATGATGTCTGTATTGAACTATAGGAAGTTGAGAGGAAAATGAGAAACATTTGGAAACATGATTCACTATCTTTAATACTCTCTGAGAGGCAAGTGAAAAGCAACAATGGATTTTTAAAAGGACCATGTCTGACAACACTGAGAGTGGGGGAGGAGGGAAGTTAACCAGCTAGCACAGTGCCTTGCATGTAGTAAGCACTGCAACATTTGTTAAATTGCAATGACTTGAAGTTGAAGATCATGATATATTTTTAAGTCTGGATAAAACTTAAGTTAAACTTTGAGAATTTGTAAGCAATTCTTTTTAACTGGCTTCTGTTAATTAACCTTGTTTCCTCATGACAAGTACCCCCATATTTTTAGAATTCTCTTCTTATCCATTCATGTACCTTTATTTGATATTCTTGGTCATATTGATGTAATGCTAAAATATAGATTACAGTAAGATTTTCTTTCTGCTTATTTGTATTTGAAATATTGATATATCTGAAGGATTGAAATAGATTGCATCATGTAATTTAAAAATAAGTTTGTAGTGAACGTGGGTCAGCTTTAAATTGACCTACTTAAAGTTTTCAACATATTTCAAAAAAAGAACTATTTAAGATGGGTAAATTCTGTATATACATCTCTTTTTGCAATATCAAACCTTATGACAAAGCAGTTTAAATCAGACAAAACTTAATAGTTGTGGTAATATTCCTGGATCAGCTTGTGGTCTTCAAACTGACCTCATTTTGTTCCTTTTAAATAGGAACCACACTATTGTGGAGAATCCTTAACTTAGTGCTGAGAGATTGACCTTGTTTTGTTCTCAAGAAGGAGATCATGCCCTACAAACCTGATATTCTCAAGGCCCTCTCCTATGTGAAGGTACAGATGTAAAACCCATTAATGCTCAGCAAGGACTGTGGAATGCTTTCACAGGTCCCTGAGCTCGGTTCTCCAAATAGGTAAACTACTTTGGACATCTTTGTATTAAGCATGTACTTTTTAAGTCACTAGGGTTAACATTTAGTGTAAGAATTGGACTTTTTGAAGTGAAATTCTAGTGGCATGAAATAATAACAAAAACCAGGCACAATTTATTTAATTTAATAAAATAAATCTATTCAGTATACTTTTATTTAATCTCTTTTTTAATGCCAGGCCCTTTTACATACTCAAAAGATCTCATTTAATCCTCAAATACCCCCTCAATAAGGTATTATTACTTCCGTTTTGCAGATGAAAAATCTGAGCCTCTGAGAGATTAAATGGCTTGCCCCATGGCCAATTTATGAGTATTAGAATCCAAATGCGGGCTCCAAAGACTTACTTTTTCTTTCACATTATGTTGTTTCCTGTTAAGGGAAGGAGTTTATGTGTTTGCAAAGTTATCTGAAATATCCCAATAAGTAAAAATGGAGGATCTAACCCAGGTGCTCAGTCTTCACTCTTGGCAACATTGATTCCACTCTTAATAGTGTCTATGATGATTCCAGTAATTTTAGCTGATTTACTTAGTAGACAAAGTTGATTATTTCTATTGCCTGTGTTGCCTTTTGTTGGTTCAATTCCAATTATTTCTCAAGTTTGGAGTTCCCGTATACTTCAGAAAAGTTCTAAGGGCCAAAAGAGTTGGCCCTTAGACCAATGACAATACATGTTCACACTTTTCCACTCAGTAGTGTGTCAGTGCTTTTCTTGAATGCAGTGGTTTCTTTGATTTCACTCAAAAGTGATGAAAACTTGTTTCCAATAGAGATAATATACAAATCTGTGACATGTGTTCAGTCCGAAAATTTCACAAGCCAGTTCTTTGGTTCCTCTTTCCCTAATGGTTCTTATCTCCTTTCTTCACTCCCGTATTCTATTGCCATGCTGCTTTCCAAAGAGTGAGGCAGGGATTAAGACTTGATTTCATCTGAAAACGTCTTCTGACTACTTAAAATTCACAGCAAGAAGTGCCGGATTTAAAATTGTCAAAAGTGATTGACTAGGAGTGGAGGGTGGAGAGGAATTCCTGGGAGGAAAATGCTTAATAGAGTATATGGCATTCTGGGACCCATACTTGAAATGATAGCTATTTCCATTTGCTGAGCACTTAATAGGAACTTTTCAACTTTAGCAAATGGAGGAGAATAAAATAAGCCTCTTCCCATTAAGAAAACGTAGTTTATTATAGCCTTCTGCACTGTGAGCTGTCTTCTCAGCCAATGAGCAATGCCACCTAGAGCATGCATGTGGAGGAAAATTGAAGTAGGGTGAGTGAAGTGGTCATTTTTAACAGTAGATTGCCTAGAAAAAGGCAATTTAATGAACGAACAGGCAGGTATTCTTGGTAAGATTTCAAATATGATCTCAAAAATAAACACTTGAATGCTAAGGGCAGGAAAGGGTGCCAAGGCTTAAATATTCTTCTCCCATATAACCCCACAAAACTGAATCGATTGCATTTCCATTTATTTAAATAATTTGCATACTATCAGCAGTGTAGTCTCATCTTGGTTTATAGATGAGTTTCTTTTTTTCTTAATAGACATAGAGTTAAATCTCACTTTTAAATCCCTAGAAATTGTAATGTGATGAGTAGCTGACTATAGGGAGCAGGTGTCAAACAATATTTAAATGACATTCTCAACAAAATAAATATTGAACCACCCTGTCACTTTGGTGGGGGAATAATCTGCTCAAAAAAATCCCATTCATTGTATACCGCCTCTGACATTTGTTCTCAGGAATTATTTGCAGTTTATCTTATGAGCTGGAGCCTTTTATCAGCACAGCAGTTGAACTACAGTGTGAAAAAATGGTAATTGAGTATTTTATCAAATGCTTCTAACAAAACGGACTTTGCAAGTTGTAAATGAAGATTAAAACCATTGCTCGCAGGGATGAACAAGTTGGAATGATTTATTATCTGAAGCATCAATATGTCATTGTTCAGAAATAACATAAAAAGAAACAAACAACCCCAGCTCTCCTCCACATTAACACTCCCCTCCACCACCCCACTCCCAGAGATATGCACCCAAAGCACCCTTAGTTGCAGCCAAAGCAGTGAAGGTAAGTACATTTGAATTATTTGCGCTGGTGAAACCGCTAAAGAAGAAGACAGGTGAAAAAGCATCATAATAATAGGCCAGCTGCTGAGGGACATTATGTAAGGAAAAGAGACAGTAATAAAAGAACCGTGTCAAAGGAAAGCAACTATAAATATGTACTTCAGTGCTCCTGATTACAGAAAGAGGATTAAATATAATAAATGGGGCAATTTAGAAAAGTGAATTTACTGCTTATGTTTAACACCTAAGTAGCCAATGCTTTTAAAGGGGGGTTTATCTCACTTATCTAAAATAGCTTTAAAGAATGATGTTAGAAGAATATTCATTGCAGGAGTGCTCTGTCTTAATTATTTTCATTTTGGGATGATTGGATTAAATGCAGCATGTCTGTGTATTCAGACTGTAGCCACCAAGTAGATTAACAACATGAAAATCATTCATAGGGACTTGATATGTTTTTCTCACATTTTATTAAATAAATATTAAGGTTTTTCTTTTTTAAGACCAAAGGTCAGAATTAAGTTGAGTAAAAGAGAAACCTTTTTTGTGATAGTTAAAGCTACAAAAAATGGTGTTGTGTGACTCTGGGAATGTCATTGAATGAGAATGTTTAGCTTCCTTCCAGGCTGCCAGCAGGATGCCATTGTCTTTGCAGTTCATTCTCTGTGTGAATCTAAGAGCTTACCACTCATGACTACTCACTAAGTACAAATCAAATGTGCTTACATCAGGTAGAAACCCAGGCTGGGACCATTTAAGGCATGTGAAAAACAATTAGGTACAGCTCTTTTGGTTAGGATAAAGGAAGCTTTATTCTCTTCCCTCATTGCCCCCAAACTTCTATCTCTTTCAGAGTTTTGGATATAAAATTCAAGAGGCAATTGATTGTTAACATGCCAAGCATAGAATAATTTTATAAAGAATTCATAAGTTGTTGAATAATATTTTAAAAAGTTAAAGAATCTTCTCCCTTGCAATCAGGGACATGGAAACAAAACAATTTTCTGAATGTAGTTTTTGTATAATATATGCTTAAAATATTTATGTGATTTAGATATTGACAGCAACTTGAAAACTGAATTCATCCAGATAGATGGCACATAGATTTGAGTAAAGCTAGCAAATTTGTAGAAAAAACAAGATAAAATCAGATGTACTAACTTGCACTTGGGAGAGGACATTCTGAATTAATGAAAAGTTTGAGTTATAGGATATTCCTAAAATTTGCAATTATTAAAAAATAACAAGGGGACACATATTGGAGTCCCCATATTGGAGGTGATGAATATGTTTGTTACCTTGATTGTGGTGATGGTAACATGAGTATATACATATGTCCAAACCAAATTGTATATATTATACCTCAATAAAACTGGGGGAAAAAAGAAATTATGTGCTTCACACGGAAACAAGCATTCATATGTAAATCTATCGCAACATGAGGTATAAACACTACTACACTAGTACTCAATTCACCATATTCATTTGTGACATTGATGAAAAATTTGATCTTTCCAAACAAATTTTGGATATGATTCTCCTTACAGACACAAAACCAAGAAGTTAGTTATATTTCTGCTGAGGAAAAAAATAAGTTGAATATTTTAATGTTAGCTGATTAAAATTAGTAAGTCTTGGGAATTCCCTGGTGGTCCAGTGGTTAGGACTCAGCACTTTAACTGCCATGGCCTGGGTTCAATCCCTGGTCAGGGAACTAAGATCCCGCAAGCTGCTCAGCACGGCCAAAAAAAAAATTACTAAGTCTTATTACAAACTGCACTCTAAAAGTATTGGTAATCATGTCAAATATGTTTAAAAAATTAAATTTGAAATGACAATATTTTTCATGGACACTGAATAAAAACTCATTTATTACAATATTTTTTCAATGCTAAAAAGCCAAAAATAAAATCCATCATAGAACAGTGAAAGAAAAAACTACAATTTTTCATGTACATACAGTAACTTGAATTGCTCTTTTCTGACAGCTATTCTAATGACTATTCTAATGAATAGATATTTATATACATTTGTTGTGGGACTGTGCTTAAGTAGCTTGTTTTCTCAAGTGGGTTAAATCAGCTCACCTACCACTTTATTTGCACCTATACTAAGTTTTTGCAAACTTCATTTTTGTTAGATAGGATAAAGATATTCAGCATTTTATTTGAGAAACATCAAGATTAAATCCTTTATATTAAAAGCTTGATATCTCCAGCAGATCTTTCCAATCAAGGTTAAATTAGATAGGTTCAAACTCAACAGCTTTTAAAAACCTGAAGATGTTACAAAACTGTTCTCTTACTATTTAACCAACAGTGAGTTACTACAGGTAACAATGTAAAAATCTTTCACTAGATTTCTATTTTTATAAAAAATGGGAATATTAGAAATAGTATTATTGAAAGAGAGGCATTATGGTGTTATAAAAAGATTGGTGGGCTGGACATTAGGAGATGTGAGTTCTGCTGCATGTTGGTCATGTGACTGGAGTAAGCTAACTTCTCTAAGCCTTTGTTGTCTTATTTGTGACACGAGAGAGACTTGAGAGATTATTTCCTTTAACTCTTAACGATCTGTGACTTCCTGAAACTGGGACCAGAACCTTAGCGTCCTGTTTTATAGTTCATGGCACTGTGCTATATAGACTTGTCCCTCACTGTAAAGGTTTCTTTTGGGCTGGAGAAAAAGAATTCCCAAGTTCTCAGCTCTCTGTGGGAAATAGCCTTTATCATGATTTTTGCTGAAGTACAAACCTGGGGATAAGATAACAAGAGGGCTGTAACTAACATCTCTAGTCATAAAGGCACATGAGGAGTTGAGATGGGGTGGACAATCTCCACGGTCATTAGGTTCAAAGCCGTCTTAAAAGTTTTACCTGATAAACTCAGCATTGAAATGTACAGAGATCAGTGCATATTATGGGGAGTGAATGTTAACAGTTCCTTGTACTTCCCATGTTTCAATAGAAGCAGTTACTTTTATAAATGAACACACATAGGAAACACTACTGTGGGAAGGATGAGTGGTAAAACAGATTCTCTCAGTCTTCCTAGAGTGTAGGGGTCTCCTTAAGGGAACATTTATATTTATCTCCAATAGTGCCTGTTGTATTAACTTTCTAAAAGACTAGTGTCACTCTGTATTTTAAAAGTCTTGTTACCACTTCCCCCCCCCTTTCAGTTGCTGACCAATTTGCCTAAAACAAAGGCAAAACGTGAAGGTTATCAAAAACAGAAAACATTACCTAATTTTTATCTTTGGTAATCAGAGTTTTTAAAAAATTCAACCTTGAAACAGAATTCCAATAACATTACTGCTTTATTTTTTGAATAAGTACTAGCTGACTAAAGGTAATTTGATGGACATGCCCTGTCTTTGAACCAATATTTTGAATGTTGAATCAGCACATTTGTGCACAATATAAAATCAGAGAATAAACAAAGCATTAATTGTGCATTTCTATTTCTTTAGTTAACACACTTCTAGAGTCATTGATAGTCTAGTAACTTTGCATCTTATGAAAGAAGTGGTGTCTGCTACAGTGTGGTCCACAGATGCTGAGATCAGAGAGAAAGAGGACACATTTTACTATCTTAAAGAGGAACTTTGGTAGAGGGGAGATTTTCTTTTAAAGGTAGATGAGCACGGAGATTGGAATGGAAATATGTCTGGGGTATGGCAGAACTATCTACACAGTACACATAAATAACATGATCATACCTATTTATGTATATTATGTAGATAATATTAGTTATAATTACATTTATACATATGATCATGTTATCTATGTGTATAACGTAAATAGTATAATATATATCTATACATGTAAAAATAAAATTTGTGTGTGTGTGAGTATATGAAAGGAATTGTTTCTTATTCTGTCTGTAAAACTAATAGGATTTCAACTAACAAGATGAAGTTGTCCAAAGCTATGACTTGAATTTAGAGGAAAAGTAGGTTTTAGGCCAATGGTTTTCAAACAATCATGGATCAGAAACTCCTGGAGGTCTTGTTAAAACACAGATTGCTGAGCCCCACCCCTTCTTTCTGATTTGGTAGGTGTCCTGTGGGACCAAGAATTTGTATTTCTAACAAGTTCCCAGGTGATGCTGATACCACTGGTCTGGGGATCACACTGAGAAGCACTGTTCTAGAATCAATCTACTAGATTTTTCTTTCATATCCAATCTATCTTAACTCTGTAGGAAACAAGGATGGGTGCTAGGGTCAACTCAACTATAGGTAATGAAATGATTTTAAACAATTAAGTTCCAGAACCTCCCTGAATCTTAGTTTCCTCATGCATAGAATGAAGAGATTAGACTTGCATAAATTTGAAGGCCACTACAGCACTGAAATTCTAAAAAAAAAAGAGAGATAATGACAATTGATAATATCAAAGTATATAATTTTACTAAATTATATGGCTTCATGAAGTGGTTTATGCAATGTATTTCATGTAAATTTGTAGCATGATCTGGAGACACCATAGCTTAATAGTTAAAAGTGTAGGTTCTGGAACAGACTGCCTGGATCTGAGTGCTGGCTTTGCTGCTAACTTGCAACGTGAGCTTGGGCATGTTACTTAACTTCTCTGTTTCTCAGTTTTATCAACATGTTATGTGGTTCCTACCTCATGGAGTTATAAAGAATAACTTATATTATCCATGTAAAAGTGCATAAAACAATTTCCTGATGGTCAATAGGTGCCATATAACTATCAGTTACTAATATTATTAGCCAGTTATATAAATTTATCTCTACAAAATATTTTATGGAATATTGAACTAATTTTTCTTTTTTGTCTTTGATATTCAATATCTTCTTTAGATAAAAAATAATTTAGATAGTAGTCTGAAATAATCATAATCATGCAGCTCAGATTACTTTCTAAATTATTTTTCTAAATGTTTAAGGCCAAATTTAAATCAATTCAATTTGTTTGATTATTTTTATATTGATGAATGATCATGAGTTTACACTAATGATTAGCCTTGCTTTTGATTTGTAATTTTTGAAAGGAATATTCATTACTGTGGATGAAACCTTCTGTATACATATACTGAATATTCAGTATCTAAATTTTGGAGAATATTCCACTAAGTTCTAGAAGACAAATTGAGATAAGTGAACATAACTTTATTCATTAGAACTTCCTATACTGTTGAGATGCATGTTCATATGAAAGTCCGTGAAGGTAAGAATCTATTTAAGTATAAATAAATATTAATCTGCAGACTGTCTTGACTGTTTTGACATGAAGAAGTCTGAAATCTGAAAATTTCAAAAGTTACTGATTCTTTTAAAATATTGTGTTTCTTGAAAATCAGTACCTGAAGTGGAGACTAATGATTGAATGCCTTCTCAAAGATGAATTCATATGTCTTCTCATGTCAGTTCTCCCTGTGTGTCATTAGTCTATTCATTTAGTCATTTTAAGCCTAAAAGTCACCTCATTTGTAAAATGTGGTCAGAATCAATGGTTTTAAGATCACTTTCAGCCATTATGTTCTGCGATTCTTTTACTATTAGTACTATAAGAAAGTCATTACAGTAGTGTGCCAAATAGAGATTGTTCATATTCACTGTCTTAATGTTTTAAAACCATTCCTGGCTTAGTATGTTAAGCATCTACCCCCACTTTTTGGCACTAAATGTTATAGTTAGATTCATTGTTGACCTAAATTTCACCATACATTGTCTTCATGGCTAATATAAGTAAAACAAGTGCTTATTACATGAATGTCACAGACCACAGCCTGCCAGGTTAAATTCTGACACCAGAAATTTGAGGTCAGTCAGAAGGAGAAGAGAGAAAGGACCTAAGAAAATATTTGAAGAGGTAATAGCTGAAAACTTCCCTAACATGGGAAAGGAAACAGTCACCCAAGTCCAGGAAGTACAGGGAGTCCCAGGCAGGATAAACCCAAGGAGGAATATGGCAAGACACATAGCAATCAAATAGACAAAAATTAAAGACAACGAAAAAACATTAAAAGCAACAAGGGAAAAGTGACATATAACATACAAGGGAACTCTCATAACATTATCAGCTGATTTCTCAGCAGAAATGTATTGGGGGGAACAGTAGTGGATGAGAACAATGGCAGGGAAAACAGATGACTAGAAACATAAGGACATTTTTTTTTTCTTTCAAGGAAATTAATGATTTTAACTCTGTGGATGAAAAGAGCTGGGTTAAGTTCATTTTATCATGTGTGAAACTGTAATAATGGATTTTATTGCTTTATTCATCTAGTGGAAATATAATAATCTCAAATTTCTTAAGTTCCTTGAGAAAAGCTAGTGTGCAAATTAAAAGTAATTATAGTGAGTAGTAGCTAACATTTAGTGAATTCTTACTATGTGCTCAGAATTCTTCTAAGTGCTTTATATATACTGACTCATGTAATCCTCACAACAACCTTTGAGTTAGGTACTATTATTATCCCTGTTTTTCAGCTGAGGCACAAAGAAGCTAAGCAATTTGACCCGTCTCACATGGCAAGTAAACAGTGAAGCTTAATTGAGGACCTAATAATATACTAATGATAAGAAATACTCCTTAGAGACTGTTATTACTAGGTGCAAAATTACCTTCTTACTCAAAGCTACCTGAGCCAAATATACAGTAATAGTAGAGATAATTTTTTTAGAATAAGTTTACAAAACAAAACAATGATGATTCCTCAAAATCAATACCTAGGCTTTATCTAGGAGGGAAGTTGAAGTTGTGGTTAGGCTGTCCTAGAGGTTTGTGCTATGTGCTCCATTGTTGCTGTCTTTGGAGAAATGTAAGTGTTGGTGAAAGCCCTTTGGATTATCACCATATTTGGCTTGAACCTTTAGCAGCCAAACCCTACATACCACATAAAGGGACAATCCACTGCCATGTGTTTTAGTGACTCTGCCAGTAGTCTGCCTATTTAAAAAAAATGTAAGTTCTGATAATACAGATAATCAAAATTCACAATTCAGAGAATAATCTGGTCTTCTGTAAGGGCAGGGAGAAAATTTTCTGCCCCATATAAAGAACTCAATAATTCACTGGATGCATTATCTTTTTTATATCCTCAATCCATACAACCTGATATCTTCTTTTACCAAAGGCAGGACTAAAACCTAAAACTATATTACAACGGGACAAAGTTTATGTAGAAATGAAATGTTAGGCGTCAACATACTTAACTGTACAGCAGAATGGGCTGAACTTATAGAACTTAATCATTGCTCTCTAATGGGGTTCTTTAAGATTTGTCATTTTGTGTTAAAAATTACTCTCAGACTTTTAAGTCTTTGCTGTTTGGTTGTATATATATACTATTATTACCTATTAGATTTGAATTTTTAAGCTAATGGAATGATTGTTTCTAAATGTAAGGCTTTCAGAAAAGTGAATAGGTATTAATTCTCCACTCACTCCTCTAAGTGGAAAACAACCTAAGATGAAATTCATCTTTTAATTATATTTTTTCTTAAAAAATTAATGAACTCTCACATCTATTTTCTAATTTATATTCAGAAAATTCTTCAATTGGGTAAAGTTGGGTTGGGGGTGGGAATGCATGCAGATTGTAGAAATTCATGTTTTCAAATGGGTGTATTTTGGTCAACACAAAGTTGAATGACTTATAGAGCTTTGAAGGCTGTTATTGGAACCTAATGCTGCTGATCCTTAGACTTTGGTACAAAATATGACTTTGAATAGTAAAACCATTGTTTCTACACTGATACTGAATACAGAAAAGAAACAACACATCGATTTCTTTTTGAGATTATAGCAGGGGACCTATGATAATGAAGCAAGTTGGAGGGAAAATGAGACAATGATTATTAAGTAAATTTCTCCATATACACACTTGTGAATAGCTCACTCTATATAAAAGAGTTATGAATCACATGTAATTTGCCAGCACCTCTAAAAGTCATTTGGATTTCAAGACATGGTTAGTTAGAAGTTGGATTAATTTCAGGTCAGATTTTTCTATAAATTTATAAGTTTAATTCCTCAGTAGTCATTGATTCTGATGCTTCAAAACCACAAGAACTTAAAGATCTCTTCACTCTTTATACTTGAACATATTTTAGCAATTTTTCTTCTAACTCATTGATTATCACTCTTGCCAAATGCATTATTATATTTGGATAACAGACAGGGTGTAGACTCAACAGTATTTGAAGTATAGTTTTCCATTTGATTTGACAATGTGCAGATTTCATCTGTTTCACTTTTAACATGTGAGTGAATACAGATATCCTTTTTGGGTGCTTGTAGGTTCCCCAAAGAGGGAGATATCTCCTCTTTTTAAAAAAAGCATCAAAATAAATCAAATTAATATTTAGATAAATGTCTAAAAAAACCTTCAATTTGCATAAATAAATGAATAAACCAATTAACTATTTCTTGGTTGTCTACTATGTGTCCACTCTATAATAGATATTGTAGGGGACATTTATAAGAAATATAAGATGTTTGGGCACTCACACAGCTTATAGGCTCCTGTAGGAGTCAAGACAC
Organism: Balaenoptera acutorostrata; assembly: GCF_949987535.1. Taxonomy (NCBI): domain Eukaryota; kingdom Metazoa; phylum Chordata; class Mammalia; order Artiodactyla; family Balaenopteridae; genus Balaenoptera; species Balaenoptera acutorostrata. The sequence goes on from NC_080085.1 coordinate 74,418,048, forward strand.
ACAAAAAAGAGTACACAACAGCCCTGTAGCAAGTAAGTGCAAAATTGTATACTGTGGAGAACAAGTGCTCTAGGAGGACAGAGGAGAGATAGTCTCATCAAGACCCCTCAAAAATTAGTTTGTTTGACTCGCTGTGTTAATGCTGTCCTTTTTTGTTGATGCTGTTCAGCTCCTCAATATTTCCTGCCCCACCCCCTGCTCAAATTTCTACTTGCAATATTTTAAGGCTAATTCAAATATTACCCTTTCCTTGAGTCCCCACAGTTAGATTTTATTTTTCCCTTTTCTGTGTGTAGAATATTGTAACACAATGTTTCTAATATTTTGTTTGTCTCTAGTGCCTATCACAGTGCTTTGCTCATAATAGAACTTCAATATATGTTTGTTCAATGGAATTGTTATTAAAGATGGGAACTGTATAGAAGCTGAGCCGCGAGAGATGAGTAGGAATTGGTTAGGCAGAGAAAAGTAAGGAATACAGTTATGGGGGTGCAATTGAATTTGGCAATGTTATAAGCAGTAGAAAAGTGCATTCTAAAATATAGTTTTATTCGAGTATAATAAAGGTATTTTTACACTTTCCATTGTATTCCCCAGAACCAATGGCTAACAATGTAAGAGCTAAGATATGCTACCTCAAATTTTATTATGCCCTTGTTAAAATAGTTTTATAAAAAGGCTTGGTGTGTTTTTAATTATCCTTCTTAAAATAATACCTATGATGTTAAATATATTATTTTAATGGAAGAGGGCATTTTGAGGAGAGTGGGGAAAAAAGTAAAAGATGATAAAATTTAACTTGGATTAAGAGAGAACTTAAGAGTAAATGATAAGAAAGTTAAGTTTATTGTAGAGGTCACTCTCTGAAAGTAGCTAGAGTATAGAGATAAAACAACAACTCAAAAAAAAATAAAAAAGAACATGAGGAAAACTGCCTTGTGTGATCATTACTAAGATAGTTTGGATTGGGATAAATTGGACACCTAATTAAAGGGTTGGAAAGATCTCTAGTTATTTCTGATGCAGAGTGAAAATGACATAAACCTGTACCATTGAAGAGCAACTAGGTTTAGATTGCTGTCCAGTTGAATTGTATGGATCAGTTCAGAAGTCAACTCAAGTGAGGTGGTGTACATCAGAGAAAAGTCCCTGCAAAGATTTGCTTGATAATTCCATATCATAAGATCAGTTGAAAATCGTTTTTGAATAAACAAAATCTTTCCCTAACATAGTAAATACTGCCAGACTCTCAATGGGATAATGTAGCTTTTATCAATATATCAGCAAGTCTGTGGCTCTCTTGGTTTTGTGTATCAGTTGTAATAATTTTTGGGGGGGGGAGAGGACTAAAGATTTTGACTGCTGACAGGACCACAAAAGAGCTTCCCCCCCACTCCAAGTGGTTGTCTTCCTCTTTAACAAAGATGACATCCAAAGAGGGGACATACAGGGCTTCCCTGGTGGCGCAGTGGTTGAGAATCCACCTGCCAATGCAGAGGACACGGGTTCGAGCCCTGGTCTGGGAAGATCCCACATGCCGCAGAGCGGCTGGGCCCGGGAGCCACAATTACTGAGCCTGCGCGTCTGGAGCCTGTGCTCCGCAACAAGAGAGGCCGCGACAGTGAGAGGCCCGCGCACCGCGATGAAGAGTGGCCCCCGCTTGCCACAACTGGAGAAAGCCCTCGCACAGAAACGAAGACCCAACACAGCCATAAAAATAAATAAAAATTAAAAAAAAAAAAAAAAAAAAAAAAAAAAAAAAACAAAGAGGGGACATACAAATGACCCCATGCCACTCAACAGACAAACCAATTATTTGATAATAGAGAGATTTTTAAAAACTATGTATTCATGTCTCTGTTACCATTCATAAACCTTTTTATACTGCCCCAGTTATCTGTATATGCATTTTAGGAAAACAAAATTATAGAAATAAAAAGTTATATGTTTTTACAAATAATATATAGTTATGTCTGTCTTTCAAGAGGTCTTATTACTTCACTTTTACTTTCAATTAGCCCTATACATTAATTTCCTATTTGTTTATGAAAGAATAAGCATTTCCTTTTTTTCTGAAATCTCCTACTTTATTTGAATAGGATGCTCAGCCAACTTTCCTAGGATTTCTATTACTTACTGGTTGTTAGTTACAACTCAGTTCTAATTTACTCAGTCAATTTTAATGTACTCTTTTTGGCCTCTATTTAACACACTTAAATTGTTATATATTAAGTGATGCCTTAGTCAGTGTCCTAAAAGAATACACATATTCCTATTTGTCCCTACTGAGAAAGCAGACTATGGCTAATAAGTGGGAAAAGTCTCCTTTAAAACAAATATTCCATCAGATAACATAGAAAATTACTAAAAAGAGTTTCAGCATATCACCATTTAGATTTTCTTCAGATTAAAAATAAAAGCATGTTTTTGATATAAAGTTAGTCAATATGGGATATGATTTTTGAGAGATCTATATTATTATGGTACTGTGGGAAATAAAAAAAGATTAGTTCACCTGCAAACAAGCCATGCTCTCGATATCAGTGACCTTTGGGAAAATCAGAAATGTTTAGCATTTCCAAATTTTATGATTCTGGTTTAATAGGGTTACCCCCAGATTCATATTTAAGAGAAACCCTGTAGGTCATAAAAATAATATGCTTATTGCTTTCACAGTTGATTTTAATGTTTAGAACACTTTCTTTTGATCTTTACAGAATGTGCATTTTAGATCTAGGTATCCTATTTTGGTATTTTTATATTTTTCCTTTAGGGAATATTATTCGAGTGCATCCTGCACCAGAAGTTTCAAGGTCAGCATTACTTGCACAGTTGTAATAGTCCCAACAGAAAGATAAATATATATTGACTGAGGCTGGACTTCCAGTTCTTTCATTTGCTGAAGGTCAACAGCCCCTTAGAGGTACTTTCTAACCTTCAAATGTCTATAGGTTAAATTACTGATGAATCACTGCACTTTTCTAAATGGAGGAAACCTACATTGCACTGGGAAGCAGCCCGATATATTGTCTTTTGACTGATGTAATTCTGAACAAGATGGGAAGCAATTTCAATTCAGGCCCAGTTCCAAAACTTTATGGAAATGACTGTAAAACTGACCACTCAGGCTGAATATACTGGCCAAAAAAAGACTTAGTGGCACCATTTCTTTTACAAACCTGAGTTGAAACATTGTCTTAGGATAGATTTAGAATGAGCTGACAATTTAAATTCTCAATCATGTAAAGATTTTAAATTATGTAATTACTGAAGGAATATAGTATTTACAAGACTGGGAGTGTTGGGGAAAGAATTAATTAATAAAAACAATAAGGGGCATCACAAAAGAGGGTAATATAAAAACCATCTTCAGTGAATACAAAATGATTTGAGGCTTGAGGTAATTATGTAGCACAGAGTATTGAAGGCAGCACAGCAGGACATAGCAAAACTAAATGAGACACGACTTTGCACATTTCTACTGGCATGTTTTAGAGAATTTGATCCCTGCAGGTCAAGGTTGAAAGAACTAAACAGGCAGAATAAAGAAGAATGCATTGCAGCTGGTGAATTTTTTTCCTCCTGGTTTACATGTAATGAAGTAATACATCACAAAGGGTTTAAACCACAAACCTTATTGTGTAATTTAAAACTTCTTTGTAGTTTAGTAAAATTCCTATTAGAGAAAGTTGATACCACAACACCATTTTGATATTGTCCTTTCAAAAATGATTTCGTGTTTAATTATTTAAATTTTAATTATAGATTGATACTAATTTAGAATCACTTAATTAAAATCTTGGATGGAATAATAATTTAAAATAACTTTTTGTAAACTTTTTATTTTATATTGGAGTATAGTTGATTAACAATGTTGTGATAGTTTCAGGTGTACAGCAAAGTGATTTAGTTATACATATACATGTATCTATTCTTTTTCAAATTCTTTTCCATTTAGGTTATTACAGAATACTGAGCAGACTAGGTCTTTGTTGGTTATCCATTTTAAATATAGCAGTGTGTACATGTCGGTCTCAAACTCCCTGACTATTCCTTCCCCCTATCTTTCCTCCCTGGTAACCATAAGTTTGTTCTCTAAGTCTGTGAGTCTGTTTCTGTTTTGTAAATAAGTATCATTTGTATCATTTCTTTTTACACTGCATATAAGTGATATCATACGATATTTCTCTTTCTCTGTCTGGCTTACTTTCACTCAGTATGACAATCTCTAGGTCCATCCATGTTGCTGCAAATGGCATTATTTCTTTCTTTTTAATGACTGAGTGGGCTTCCCTGGTGGCGCAGTGGTTGAGAATCTGCCTGCTAATGCAGGGGACACGGGTTCGAGCCCTGGTCTGGGAAGATCCCACATGCCACGGAGCAGCTGGGCCCGTGAGCCACAATTGCTGAGCCTGCGCGTCTGGAGCCTGTGCCCCGCGACGGGAGGGGCCGCGATAGAGAAAGGCCCGCGCACCGCGATGAAGAGCGGTCCCCGCACCGCGATGAAGAGTGGCCCCCACTTGCCGCAACTGGAGAAAGCCCTCGCGCGAACCGAAGACCCAACACAGCCAAAAATAGATAAATAAATAAATAAATAAATAAATAAATAAATAAATAAATAAATAATGACTGAGTAATATTCCATTGTATATAGGTACCACATCTTCTTTATCAATTCATATGTCAATGGACATTTAGGTTGTTTCTATGTCTTGGCTATTGTGAACAGTGTCCCAATGAACATAGGGGTGCATGTATCCTTTCAGACCATGTTTTTCCCCAGATGTATGCCCAGGAGTGGGATTGCAGGATCATATAGTAGCTCTATTTTTTTGGAGTACAGGCCTTTTGTCTCCTTAGGTAGGTTTATTCCTAGGTATTTTATTCTTTTTGATGTGATGGTAAATGGGATTGCTTCTTGAATTTCTCTTTCTGATCTTTCATTGTTAGTGTATAGAAATGCAACTGATTTCTGTGTATAAATTTTGTAACCTGCAACTTTACCAAATTTATCGATGAGCTCTAGTAGTTTTCTGGTAGCATCTGTAGGATTTTCTATGTATAGTATTATGCCATCTGAAAACAGTGACAGTTTAGCTTCTCCTTTTCCAATTTGAATTCCTTTTGTTTCTTTTTCTTCTCTGATTGCCATAGCTAGGACCTCCAAAACTATGTTGATAATAGTGGTGAGAGTTTTCAGCTTTTCATCATTGAGTATGATGTTAGCTGTAGGTTTGCCATATATGGCGTTTATTATATTGACGTATGTTCCCTCTATGCCCACTTTCTGGAGAGTTTTTATCATAAATTGGTGCTGAATTTTGTCAAGAGCTTTTTCTGCATCTATCGAGATGATCATATGGATTTTATTCTTCAATTTGTTGATATGGTGTATCACATTGATTGATTTGAGGATACTGAAAAATCCTTGCATCCCTGGGATAAATCCCACTTACTCATGGAGTATGATCCTTTTAATGTATTGTTGGATTCAAATTGCTAGTATTGTGTTGAGGATTTTTCCATCAATGTTCATCAGTGATATTGGCCAGTAGTTTTTTTTTTTTTTTTTTTGTGGTATCTTTTTTTTTTTATAAACATCTTTACTGGAATATAATTACATTACAATGTTGTGTTAGTTTCTGCTGTATAACAAAGTGAATCAGCTATATGTATACATATATCCCCATATCCCCTCCCTCTTGCATCTCCCTCCCACCCTCCCTATCCCACACCTCTAGGTGGTCACAAAACACTGAGCTGATCTCCCTGTGTGATGCAGCTGCTTCCCACTAGCCATCTATTTTACATTTGGTAGTGTATACATGTCAATGCTACTCTCTCACTTCATCCCAGCTTACCGTTCCCCTTCCCTGTGTCCTCAAGTCCATTCTCTACGTCTGCATCTTTATTCCTCTCCTGCTGCTAGGTTTGTCAGAACGATTTTTTTTTTTAGATTCCATATATATGTGTTAGCATATTGTATTTGTTTTTCTCTTTCTGACTCACTTCACTCTGTATGACAGTCTCTAGGTCCATCCACCTCACTACAAATAACTCAATTTCATTTTTTTATGGCTGAGTAATATTCCATGGTATATATGTGTCACATATTCTTTATCCATTCATCTGTCGAAAGACACTTAGGTTGCTTACATGTCCTGGCTATTGTAAATAGAGCTGCAATGAACATTGTGGTACATGTCTCTTTTTGAATTATGGTTTTCTCAGGGTATATGCCCAGTAGTGGGATTGATGGGTCGTATGGTAGTTCTATTTTTAGTTTTTTAAGGAACCTCCATACTGTTCTCCATAGTGGCTTTATCAGTTTACATTCCCTCCAACAGTGCAAGAGGGCTCCCTTTTCTCCACACCCACTCCAGCATTTATTATTTGTAGATTTTTTGATAATGGCCATTCTGACTGGTGTGAGCTGATACCTCACTGTAGTTTTGCTTTGCATTTCTCTAATGATTAGTGATGTTGAGCATCCTTTCATGTGTTTGTTGGCAATCTGTATATCTTCTTTGGAGAAATGTCTCTTTAGGTCTTCTTCCCATTTTTGGATTGGGTTTTTTGTTTTTTTGATATTGGGCTGCATGAGCGGCTTGTATATTTTGGAGATTAATCCTTTGTCAGTTGCTTCATTTGCAAATATTTTCTCCCATTCAGAGGGTTGTCTTTCCAACTTGTTTATGGTTTCCTTTGCTGTGCAAAAGCTTTTAAGTTTCATTAGGTCCCATTTGTTTATTTTTGTTTTTATTTCCATTTCTCTAGGAGGTGAGTCAAAAAGGATCTTGCTGTGATTTATGTCATAGAGTGTTCTGCCTATGTTTTCCTCTAAGAGTTTGATAGTGTCTGGCCTTACATTTAGGTCTTTAATCGATTTTGAGTTTATTTTTGTGTATGGTGTTAAGGACTGTTCTAATTTCATTCTTTTAAATATAGCTGTCCTGTTCTCCCAGCACCACTTATTGAAGAGACTGTCTTTTCTCCATTGTATATTCTTGCCTCCTTTATCAAAGATAAGGTGACCATATGTGCATGGGTTTATCTCTGGGCTTTCTATCCTGTTCCATTGATCTATATTTCTGTTTTTGTGCTAGTACCATACGTTCCTTTTTTTTTTTTACATATACGTATGTTTATTCTTTTTCGGATTCTTTTTTTTGCACACACACACACTGTATTTTATTTTTACTAGAGATAAATAAACTGACACAAAGCATTGTAAATGGATGACCACAACAAAAGCAACAATGATTGCAGTTACCAAACATGAAACACACTCATACTATGTCATAATATTGACATTCAGTCCAGTAATCCTCCACTGTAACAGCTCCTTTACTTTGCAGTGAAAATTGATTTGTATATTTTTTGCCTCTGAGTCCTTGTGGGATTTTTTTTTTCAAACAGAAAGTCACAAAAATTATAATCATCCTCATCAGTTCACTCAGTCCCATGTAATTAATTTTTTTTTATCTTGATCTTTTGTTAACACTTTTATGAGTTCATCAGTTTTCCATTAGAGTTCTGAAAATGCTTATTCATTCAGTTCAGCAGTATAGTCAGTTACCAGAAACCTGTACTTGTCAGAGTCTTTTCCATGAATTCCTTGAAGATGAAACCCTTTTATAGGAACATTTTTGCAAAAGCATCAGAGTACACCCAGAACTCTCTGTAATGACAAAAGACTTAAAAATGACCATGGTTAAAAATTTGATGAAAGTTCATAATAATGCAATTGACAAGGAAATTTAATTATTTCTGAGATATACATTTTAAAGTAATAACTAGAATTATGACTTATAACATTATACCAGAACATATATGATTTTTAGAAATTTCATGTAATGTCTGAAACATTTATATTAACATATTTCCATACAAATAACCCAAAGAAAGTTTAGTATTAGTTGTTTCTTTTTTGTTTGTTTGTTTTTTTATACTGCAGGTTCTTATTAGTCATCAATTTTATACACATCAGTGTATACATGTCAATCCCAATCCCCCAATTCAGCACACCACCATCCCCACCCCACCGTGGTTTTCCCCCCTTGGTGTCCATACGTTTGTTCTCTACATCTGTGTCTCAACTTCTGCCCTGCAAACCGGTTCATCTGTACCATTTTTCTAGGTTCCACATACATGCGTTAATATACGATATTTGTATTTCTCTTTCTGACTTACTTCACTCCATATGACAGTCTTTAGATCCATCCACGTCTCAACAAATGACTCAATTTCGTTCCTTTTTATGGCTGAGTAATATTCCATTGTATATATGTACCACATCTTCTTTATCCATTCATCTCTCGATGGGCATTTAGGTTGCTTCCATGACCTGGCTATTGTAAATAGTGCTGCAATGAACATTGGGGTGCATGTGTCTTTTGGAATTATGGTTTTCTCAGGGTATATGCCCAGTAGTGGGATTGCTGGGTTGTATGTTAGTTCTATTTTTAGTTTTTAAGGAACCTCCATACTGTTCTCAATAGTGGCTGTATCAATTTACATTCCCACCAACAGTACAAGAAGGTTCCCTTTTCTCCACACCCTCTCCAGCATTTGTTGTTTGTAGATTTTATGATGATACCCATTCTAACTGGTGTGAGGTGATACCTCATTGTAGCTTTGATTTGCATTTCTCTAATAATTAGTGATGTTGAGCAGCTTTTCATGTGTTTCTTGGCCATCTGTATGTCTTCTTTGGAGAAATGTCTATTTATGTCTTCTGCCCATTTTTGGATTGGGTTGTTTGTTTCTTTAATATTGAGCTGCATGAGCTGTTTGTATATTTTGGAGATTAATCCTTTGTCCATTGATACATTTGCAAATATTTTCTCCCATTCTGAGGGTTGTCTTTTCGTCTTGTTTATGGTTTCATTTGCTGTGCAAAAGCTTTTAAGTTTCATTAGGTCCCATTTGTTTATTTTTGTTTTTATTTCCATTACTCTAGGAGGTGGATCAAAAAAGTTCTTGCTGTGATTTATGTCAAAGAGTGTTCTTCCTATGGTTTCCTCTAAGAGTTTCATAGTGTCCAGTCTTACATTTAGGTCTCGAATCCATTTTGAGTTTATTTTTGTGTATGGTGTTAGGGAGTGTTCTAATTTCATTCTTTTACATGTAGCTGTCCAGTTTTCCCAGCACCACTTATTGAAAAGACTGTCTTTTCTCCATTGTATATTCTTGCCTCCTTTATCAAAGATAAGGTGACCATATGTGCATGGGTTTATCTCTGGGCTTTCTATCCTGTTCCATTGATCTATATTTCTGTTTTTGTGCCATTACCATACTTTCTTGATTACTGTAGCTTTGTATTATAGTCTGAAGTCTGGGAGCCTGATTCCTCCAGCTCTGTTTTTCTTTCTCAAGATTGCTTTGGCTATTCGGAGTCTTTTGTGTTTCCATAGAAATTGTGACATTTTTGGTTCTAGTTCTGTGAAAAATGCCAGTGGTAGTTTGATAGGGATTGCATTGAATCTGTAGATTGCTTTGGGTAGTATAGTCATTTTCACAATGTTGATTCTTCCAATCCAAGAACATGGTATATCTCTCCATCTGTTTGTATCATGTTTAATTTCTTTCATCAGTGTCTTATAGTTTTCTGCATACAGGTCTTTTGTCTCCTTAGGTAGGTTTATTCCTAGGTGTTTTATTCTTTTTGTTGCAGTGGTAAATGGGAGTGTTTCCTTAATTTGTCTTAGATTTTTTGTTGTTAGTGTATAGGAATGCAAGAGATTTCTGTGCATTAATTTTTTATCCTGCTACTTTACGAAATTCATGGATTGGCTCTAGTAGTTTTCTGGTAGCATCTTTAGGATTCTCTATGTATAGTATCATGTCATCTCTTTGTCTGGTTTTGGTATCAGGGTGATGGTGGCCTCATAGAATGAGTTTCAGAGTTTTCCTTCCTCTTCAATTTTTTGGAACAGTTTTAGAAGGATAGGTTTTAGCTCTTCTCTAAATGTTTGCTAGAAATTGCACGTGAAGCCATCTGGTCCAGTACTTTTGTTTGTTGAGAGCTTTTTAATCACAGTTTCAATTTCAGTACTTGCGATTGGTCTCTTTATATTTTCTATTTCTTCCTGGTTCAGTCTCGGCAGGTTGTGCATTTCTAAGAATTTGTCCATTTCTTCCAAGTTGTCCCTTTTATTGGCATAGAGTTGCTTTTAGAAGTCTCTTATGATCTTTCGTATTTCTCTTGTGTCAGTTGTAACTTTTCCTTTTTCATTTCTAATTTTATTGATTTGCGTCGTCTCCTTTTTTTTTGATGAGTCTGGCTAAGGGTTTATTAATTTTATTTATCTTTTCAAAGAACCAGCTTTTAGTTTCATTGATCTTTGCTATAGTTTTCTTTGTCTTATTTCATTTATTTCTGCTCTGGGTTTTATGAATTCTTTCCTTCTAGTAATTTTAAGATTTGTGTGTTCTTTTTGCTCTAGTTGCTTTAGGTGTAAGGTTAGGTTGATAATTTGAGGTTTTTAATGTTTCCTGAGGTAAGATTGTATTGCTATAAAGTTCCCTGTTAGAACTGCTTTTACTACATCCCATAGGGTTTGGATCATTGTGCTTTCATTTTCATTTGTCTCTAGGTATGTTTTGATTTCCTCTTTGATTTCTTCACTGATCCATTGATTGTTTAGTAGCATATTGTTTAGTATCCATGTGTTTGTGTTTTTTACAGTTTTTTTTAATTGTAGTTTATTTCTAATCTACTAGCATCATGGTCAGAAAAGATGCTTGACATAGTTTCAATTTTCTTAAATTTACCAAGTCTCACTTTTTGGCCCAGCATGCGGTCAATCCTGGAGAATGTTCCTTGTGCACTTGAGAAGAATGTGTATTCTGCTGCTTTTGGGTGGAATGTTCAATAAATATCAGTTAAGTCCACCTGGTCTAATGTGTCATTTAAGGGCTGTGTTTCCTTATTGATTTTCTGCCTGGATGATCTGTACATTGATGAAAGTAGGGTGTTAATGTCCCCCACTATTATTGTGTTATTGTTGATTTCTCCCTTTATGGCTGTTAGTATTTGCTTTATATATTGAGGTGCTTCTTTCTTGGGGGCATTAATATTTACAATTGTTATATCTTCTTCTTGGATTGATCCCTTGATAATTATGTAGTGTCCTTCTGTGTCTCTTATAACAGGTTTATTTTAAAGTCTATTTTGTCTGATATGAGTATTGCTACTCCAGCTTTCTTTTGATTTCCATTTGCATAGAATATCTTCTTCCATCCCCTTACTTTCAGTCTGTATGTGTCCATAGGTCTGAAGTGGGTCTGTTGTAGACCGCATATATATGGGTATTGTTTTTGTATCCATTCAGCTAGTCTATGTCTTTTGGTTGGTGTATTTAATCCATTTACATTTAAGGTAATTATCTATATGTATGTTCCTATTACTATTTTCTTAATTGTTTTGGGTTTGTTTTTACAGGTCTTTTTTCTTCCATTTGTCTCTTGTTCTCTTCTCTTGTGGTTTGATGACCATCTTTAGTGTTGTGTTTGGGTTGCTTTTTTTTTTTTGTTTGTGTATCTACTGTAGTTTTGGGGTTTGCTATTCCCATGAGGTTTTGATTTAGCAGTCTATATATGTACAATGTTGTTTGAAGTTGCTGGTCTCTTTCCCACCTAGAGGAGTTCCTTTAGCATTTGTTGCAAAGTTTGTCTGGTGGTGCTGAATTCTCTTAGCTTTTACTTGTCTATAAAGCTTTTGATTTATTTATCAAGTCTGAATGAGAGCCTTGCTGGTTAGAGTATTTGTGGTTTTAGGTTCTTCCCTTTCATCACTTTAAATATATCATGTCCCTCCCTTCCAGCCTGCAGAGTTTCTGCTGAGAAATCAGTTTATAACCTTATGGGAGTTCCCTTGTATGTTATTTGTCATTTTTCCCTCGTTGCTTTTAATATTTTTCTTTGTCTTTAATTTTTGTCTATTTGATTACTATGTGTTTCGGTGTGTTCCTCCTTGGATTTATCCTGCACGGGACTCTCAGCACTTCCTGGACTTAGGTGACTATTTCCTTTCCCATGTTAGGGAAGTTTTCAGCTATTATCTCTTCAAATATTTTCTCAGGTCCTTTATCTCTCTCTTCTTCTGGGACCCCTATAATGCGAATGTTGTTGCATTTAATGTTGTCCCAGAAGTCTCTTAGACTGTCTTCATTTCTTTTCATTATTTTTTCTTTATTCTTTTCTGTGGCAGTGCTTTCCACTATTCTGTCTTCCAGGTCACATATCCATTCTTCTGCCTCAGTTATTCTGCTACTGATTCCTTCTAGTGTATTTTTTATTTCAGTTATTTTATTGTTCATCTCTGTTTGTTTGTTCTTTAGTTCTGAAGGTTTTTGTTAGACATGTCTTGCACCTTCTCGATCTTTGCCTCCATTCTTTTTTCGTGATCCTGGATCATCTTCACTATCAATATTCTGAATTCTTTTTCCTGAAGGTTGCCTGTCTCCACTTCACTTAGTTGATTTTCTGGGGTTTTATCTTGTTCTTTCATCTGGAACATAATCTTCTGTCTTTTCATGTTGTCTAACTTTCTGTGATTGTCATTTTCGTTCCACAGGCTACAGGATTATAGTTCTTCTTGCTTCTGCTGTCTGCCCTGTGGTGGATGAGGCTATCTGAGAGGCTTCTGCAAGACTCCTGATGGGAGGGACTGGTTCTGGATAGAGCTAGGTCTTGTCCCTCTGGTGGGCAGGGCTGTGCTCAGTAAAACTTTAATCTGCTTGTCTATTGAAGGGTGGGGCTGTGTTCCCTCCCTGTTGGTTGTTTGGCCTGATGTGACCCAGCACTGCAGCCTAGAGGCTGTTTGGTGGGACTAATGGCGGCCTCTGGGAGCGCTCACACCAATGAGTACTTCCCAGAACTCCTGCTTCCAATTTCATTGTTCCTGCAGTGAGCCACAGCTGCCTCCTGCCTCTGCAAGAGACCCACAATACTAGCAGGCTGGTCTGGCCCAGGCTCTTATGGGGTCACTTATTTTTTCCCCTGGGTCCTGGTGCACACAAGACTTTGTGTATGCCCTCCAAGAGTGGAGTTTCTGTTTCCCCCTGTCCTGTTGAAGTCCTGAAATCAAATCCTGCTGGCCTCAAAGCCAGGTTCTCTGGGGACTCCTCCTCCCATTGCCAGACCCTCAAGCTGGGAAGCATGGTTTGGGACTCAGAAATTTCACTCCAGTGAGAGCACTTCTGTGGTACAATTGTTTTCCAGTTTGTGGGTCACCAACCCAGCAGGTATGAGATTTGATTTTATTGTGATTGCACCCCTCCTACCTTCTTGTTGTGGCTTCTACTTTGTCTTTGGATGTAGGGTATCATTTTTGGTAGGTTCCAGAACTTTTTTTGTCGATGGTTGTTCAGCAGTTAGTTGTGATTCCAGTGTTCTCATAAGAAGGGGTGAGCGCATGTCCTTCTACTCTACCATCTTGAGCTAATTCCAAGATAACTTTTTTAAACAAAAATTATTTGTGAAAGTCATATATGAGATATCTTAATACAACATATTGGTATAATTTGTGACAAATGTATCACCTCAATTATATCTAAAATTTAATCTTTACTATTAATAGAGCATATGTTCAAATTTCCCTATAAAATATAAGAATCAATGGCAGTGTCTTCCATAAATTTATATCAGAGGAATAATCTCTTTTCTATCATTAACCTTTTTATTATTAGACCCTCCTTGTTATTGTGCTTTCTTTTAATTTGTCTATAAGCTGAATAAAAATGGAATCCTTTTGATTTCAAATGGAGATTTTGAGATTTACATATATATATCATGTTGATTATAAAGGGATCTGGTGAAATTGATTATGTATGTACTTGTGTTATTATATTTTATAGGGTTTAGTAATTTTTTTATAGAGGATTATTCTTGAGAATTCAGGTTGTGGGGGATATGTAGAGACTGCACACAGAAGATAAAATAATAGATGTTACTGGCAGTATCTTGTTGGAAGACAGGGAGCCCAGAAACAGGGATGTAGCACATATATACACACATTCCATAATACACCCATTCACAAACATACTTTTTCTGGTTTCAGAGTCATATATAGAAACATACAATTATATACAGAAACATAATCTGAGTAGTTAAGGCAATGAAAACTCTCCAATTCTACCAATACAAGGTGTCAATCTGGTAACCTTATAAAGCGTGACAAGTAGCTCAATATTCAGATATCATAGGGTTAAAGAAAAAAAAAGAGCTTTGACCTTCCTAGATACATTCTTTCCAATGACCAAGGGACAAAGGAGACCAAGTTAACAGTCCATGGTTACAGCTGGCTCTCATTATGGTTTGTTACAACCTGTATCACTACCCAGTGATAGCAAGTGCCTTTCTGCTTTTGGTGTAAAAAATTAATTTGTCAGTTGTATTGGTCTGTGAGCAGCTGTCTGAACACTAAAGCATACAGCAACCCCATCATAGGAGGTTACTTGTACTAGGAATAGGTGGTCCTGTGATCATATGATTTCATTTTATGTAGAACATTTCAGAATTTCTGCCTTCTTAATGAAATCGCTTTCTGACAAGAGTAATGACAAAAGGAGAATTTATTGGAATTCAGTCAGAATGTATGAGACTGTTAAATTACTCTACTGCAAGTGAATCAGGAGCTAAGTGTGTGAAATTGGAGGTAGCTGAATTGTGAGTGATAATACTCAGTGGTCACACCATATTATGTTGGCTTAGAAAATGTTTCATGCTCTACTCATACTGCTGTCAGAAGAATAATAGCTGGATAAAAGAAAAAGTAAAGATATTTCCTCTAGTAGATAATTCTACCTATTTATATATGGTCAATGGGATATTAATAGGGAGGCCATATAATTTATCTTCCATACTGGAACATTATTGAGGGTGAAACTGGGAGTGCCATTAATAATCACATCAATTCAATGGACATAAACTAGGAAAGACTGTTTCAGACAAATTGGGATGTATAAGTACCTTAAGAATGAGATGGAAAACTTTACAAGATAGTTCCACAGGTGACTCAGGACTGGCCAATCGTGAAACTCATTGTCATCTGCCTAGTACTGAAGTGACATTTGTATAAATGAATCAATCTCCATATATTATGTATTCACTTTATAACATGAGGATATAATATAGTTCCTGAGCACGTTGAGTCTATGGATTTTTCTTCTGAGACCTAAAGAAGTTTCAATGTGGTAGGGTGTTGCAATATCATTGGATGGAAATGACTCATACAATGGCTGCCATCAAAAGTGATATAATTCTATAATTTCTACTAGTGTTTTGACCTTTTTGGCCTACTTCCAGTTTCTGTTTCCTTCTTAGAATTTTTGTTTGAGAGTGATTTACAATCTAACAAAATGTGGTATGTTTTATTTGCTTCCCCTTTGAACCCTATTTTTTCTGCACATCTGACTAATATGGATATTCTAGTTAAAAGAGAGGCTTGAGAAAAACACTCTTAATTCTCTTGTTTGCTCTGATGCTTTCTCACTGTGGCCTGTTAGACAAATGGCCAAGTGGTTTTGTTAACATCTTTATGAAGTTTTATAATAAACTGTGAATACATTTTATGCAACTTCCTTAGGTTTTTCAGCTGAAAGACGATATAGCCACATGGAGTATTATTATCTCAATAGAACCACAAGCTAAGTGCTTTACAGGTGTAACAGTCATCCACAAGTCTTTAATTCACTGTTCAAAATGTTGTTGAAAAGAAGATTTTTCTAATTTTGAAAAGGCTGAATTAGATCAATTGTTCCGATGCCTCTGAATTATTTTCATAGAAAAAGGTTTCAAAGTTCAGGTGCAACTTGTAAATGATGGCAAAAATTATTTTTGCTGTGAGCTGCTTGGCTAGTTCATATTTGTTTCTGTATTTCTGCACCTTTGATGTATAACTAGATATATTTAATTTTCATAATATTTTGAGAAAGAACAATTCAGTTTAAAATTTTTTTGTGACTGTGTAACTGTGCTGTTAAAAGATAAGGACACTCACTCCACCCTCTTCATTGGCTAAGAGGAAATGTAATCATCAGTGTATTCTCTTAGTTGAGTCCATTGTCAAGTTGCATTATTTCTTAATTTGTATCTTTAGATTCTGAGATATGTTGAGTTTGGAAAGTTCCTCTTTACTCTGTCAATATCTTTGTTTCTTTTTAAATAATTTTCCACTTTGTATGCACATATTTTAGTAGCCTCAAACTTTACTTTTGTAAGCTACACAACCACTTTTCATGAATATATAGTATCTTTTTTTTTGAAGGAGACTAGGTAATGCCAGTTGCATTTTGTAATTAAGTTACTCTGGATCAACCTTTGCACAATAAGTAAGAAGCAGTTTTATCATGATTCCTATGTTACATGCAGTTGAGTTCACCTTTCTTTACCTCACTCCTCTACCCTAAATGAGGATTTTCATTCTACTTCTGCTTTTTTATATCCAGTGACATGTGAATATAATGATTATGTTTAACCATGCAGTGATTGTGAAAGTGCTCAGCACAAAGTAGGTGCTTCTTTGCTGAATATGATTTGGCCATAAAATTTAGTTTTGTAACTCATAAAGATTTATATGCTGAGATATGATTACCTAAGGAATATTCAGGACTACCGGGAATTGTGATGGTTGCTTTAGTCTAGGTTTTACCTATAGTAACAGAAAAAGGTGAATACCTCTTCCAAATCTGTTTCATATTCTGAGAAGTCAGGTTATTCCATGACTTGAAAAAGATGTTATTGCTCATTCAAATGAAGAAGCAAATGTTTCTGAATAATGTGCATCCACATAGAGCTCAGCTTAAAATCAGGGCCATTTCTAGCATTTCTCCCCATTTGGCCTCTTCCATCTGTCAGCATTCTGAGAAGGGTGTATGCATTTGCAAGCAAGTAGCCTTTCCATAAAATTTGCAGGTTGCTGACAGTAACAACATAAAACCTATTTTAGAGATTCTCATTCTATAATTTTTTAGCATACAGTCATCCCAGATAAAACACTTAATGAAGAAACTTTAAGGAACTACTACACTTTACTTCTTTGTGAAAGAAAATTGCACCATGGTGATTGAGAAAAAGGTGTCTCTAATTCAGTGCTGATAATGTTAGGTTTTAATGGGATTTCATGTTACTGGTAGAATTTCTCAGGTTATGTTACTTTTATTTTAACCATGAGAGACCTTTATTTTTTAAAAAGTTTCCTTTATAAATATACCAGTTTTTAAAATAAAACATTTTTAAACTAGTATAATAAAAAAAACAAAATAAAATCCAAGAGACTCATCTTAATTTAACTTCCCAGTGGCTTTACCCTTGAATACCTGACTATATAATTTATAGTAATCTTAGGGTGTGGTACATGAAAATTCTATTTTGCTGGCTTTTCTGCTCATTCAGTTTCCTACAATTTAAAAATTATTAAAATGGAACAAATATTTACCCTCATCTAAGAAAAATTTTCTTTCAATCTGAAACAATGCATATGTTAATGTCAGTATTGTGAGCAATGTGATATGAAATGGATTTCTTTAGTGGTCGGTATGTTAAGAAAGGTAAAAGGAAAAAGGAGAAGGAATACAATGTCTGTGTTATATGTGATGTATCTTGCCCTTAGAATATTGAGCTAACACATTGGACTCAAGCAAGGTAAGAGGAATAACGATCATAAAACATATACAAGCATCTATTACCTGTGACTTTCAATTATTTCAGTCATGGAAAAATTGGACATGAGAGAGAAGTGTAATGAGATTATTCTATATGTTCTGTAATGTTAACAGAGAACATTATAGAAATGTCTTAAAGTTTTCACTGTATTACAATGGATTGGACAACAGATCAACATAACAGCATAATTTTCTTTGCTTTTACCAGAACCAAATATAGATTAATAAATATTTTATTGAAAGCATTTAATTTTTAAAACCTTGTCTTACTGCTTCAGTGATAACAAATTATTCTTGAAATACATAGAAAATTATTCTTAAAATACAAAGAAACTGCCCTGTGGTCAATGATAGTCTTAACTACTTGTCAATCAAAAGCAGAAGTTTGTTGAGACATTTAATTACAAGATAATGTAGTCATCAAAATGTCGTTGTGGTAACTGACAGCTCATTTTGGACTGAAAGCGTACAACTACCTCCCCTGAGGTCAGAGATGTTCGGAGGTTAACTTAGTAATGACAAGTCCTTTATTATCACATAATGACATTGAAAAACATTGCAATTATACTAATAAATTAATAACAGTAATAAAATGACAGTCATAATTGCATAATGTACAAGTTGTCAAATGCATTTTTGTTACATGGTCAGAATTTTTAGCTTATAAGTATATCTGCACTATGTTAATTATTCTCAATATGGCATAGACAAAGAAAAATTTCTGAAAATTTTCCAAAGCCATGTCTATACTTATGGGAGGCCAGTGTATCCATATTTATGATGCCACTTATTTTCTTTCCTCCTCTCTCTCCTCTTCTATTTTACAAAGCCTTAAAATAAATAAGGAGAATTAGTAATTACCACCTGATCCAGTGTTAATATGTAGTTAACATCCTTATTACTTCACCAAGCTTTATCTTCTGTCTTCTTAAGGTTTTTTGGCTTAAATGTCTTCTACTTCATGCATTCAGATAAATGAAGGGAAAAGGACCTGGTTTGACATTTTTCTCTTTTCTTTTATTCTATAACTCTCCTCACTCTCGGGAAGACCACATTGTATTTACCAAACATTTTGCACAAATGTTTTATAAAGTAGATCCACTTTTTATGTTAAAATGAATGATAATGTCAGTAATTACTTCTAAGTAGCCAGAGATACAATTTTAGTATTTAGATTAGTCTAAATAGCTGTAGACAAAATCTTTTATTTCCTAACTTTGCATAACTCTAGAAAATAGATCTCTTTAGTATCTGCTTTCTTTCTGCTGTGAAATCTTCCAGTTAATCTAAGAAAGGATAAATTTCTTTATGAGTAGATTAATAATAGATTTATGCGTGAAGTAATCTAGCCATGGGTTTGCACTTGGTGGTTGACATTTATTCATACAGAAAGCCTCTGAAGAAAGGTTTAGATGGCTACTGCTTCCATTGGCCTGAATTACAGAGAATTAATTGTATATTTTTGCAAACTTTCTCCTGGGATTGGCAAGGACCTTTTATAATGGTGAGTTGTTCCTTTTTAAAATATTTTCTTGCAACTTTTTCTTTATATCTTCTCTTGAGTGTGCTTAAACACTCCTGGGTGAGCCAAGGAGAAAAGTTTTCCTCTTTGGTACCCAAAGTCAGAAAGTTTACCCAAAAGTCACTGCCCAGGCCAGAAGATTAATAAACTGTTAAAGATGTAATTTCTTTAAGATAAATTTGAAAGTAGTGCACAATAGCTATATATAAACAAAGAAGCTTATATCATTTTTCTTTCCTCAGTGGAGAGAAGGAATGCTTATAGTCAAAATACTAATGATAATAATAATAACCAGTATTTACTGAATAAAGTTGACTATGTTCTGGCACTATTTTAAGAACATCACATATATAAACACACATAATCCACCCAAAATTGTATGGGGGGGTACTACTATTATTGACATTTTGCAGGTGAAGAAACTGAGGCGCGGAGAGGGTATGCACAACTAGTATGTTGTAAAGGTGGGTTCAAACCCAGGCAATCTGTCTCCAGAGTCCATGTTCTTAAGCCACTAAGGATATCATAGGACAATATACTATAAAGAAGTCTGGAGTGGGAATAGAGAGACATGGATCCTAATTTTATTTTTATGGTTAGTAAGTAGTCCTATGATCTGCACAAGATTATTCACTGGTCCCAAGTCTCCTCACATGGAAAACTGAAAAGTGCAGGGGTCTCTAATCTGGGGTTATGAGAGCTTCAAAAGCAGACTAGTTATTTTGGCATCCATGCCTTGCCCACTGAACTTCTGCTTCAATGCTTAACATTTGTTATATTGTCTATAGAGGGTGAACTTAAAGGAAAAGAGGTTTTGGTTCAAATGTGAAGTAGACCTTATTAGTCTAAGCTGTCCAAAGATGGAATAGGCTGACTTAAGCATATGCTGCATTCACCGTCAGTGGAAATTTTCAGGCAGAGGTTTGGAGGAAAATATGATGGGGTGCTTAAGAGAGCACTCAAGTACCAATTATGCAGTAGGATAGACTGGATGACATCCACTCAGTTTTATTAAAGTATGACTAACAAATAAAAATTGTGTATATTTAGTTTGTACGATGTGATTTTTAAAGTGTATACTGTGATATGTACGTTGACTTTTTTTTAACATCTTTATTGGAGTATAATTGCTTTACAATGGTGTGTTACTTTCTGCTTTATAACAAAGTGAATCAGTTATACATATACATATGTTCCCATATCTCTTCCCTCTTGCATCTCCCTCCCTCCCACCCTCCCTATCCCACCCCTCTGGGTGGTCACAAAGCACCGAGCTGATCTCCCTGTGTTATGCGGTTGCTTCCCACTAGCTATCTGTTTTACGTTTGGTAGTGTATATATGTCCATGCCACTCTCTCACTTTGTCACAGCTTACCCTTCCCCCTCCCCATATCCTCAAGTCCATTCTCTAGTAGGTCTGTGTCTTTATTCCCGTCTTACCACTAGGTTCTTCATGACCTTTTCTTTTTTTCCTTAGATTCTATATATATGTGTTAGCATACTGTATTTGTTTTTCTCTTTCTGACTTACTTCACTCTGTAGGACAGACTCTAACTCCATCCACCTCACTACAAATAACTCCATTTCATTTCTTTTTATGGCTGAGTAATATTCCATTGTATATATGTGCCACATCTTCTTTATCCATTCATCCGATGATGGACACTTAGGTTGCTTCCATGTCCTGGCTACTGTAAATAGAGCAGCAATGAACATTTTGGTACATGACTCTTTTTGAATTATGGTTTTCTCAGGGTATATGCCCAGTAGTGGGATTGCTGGGTCGTATGGTAGTTCTATTTTTAGTTTTTCAAGGAACATCCATAATGTTCTCCATAGTGGCTGTATCCATTTACATTCCCACCAACAGTGCAAGAGTATTCCCTTTCCTCCACACCCTCTCCAGCATTTATTGTTTACAGATTTTCTGATGATGGCCATTCTGACCGCTGTGAGGTGATACCTCAATGTAGTTTTGATTTGCATTTCTCTAATGATTAGTGATGTTGAGCATTCTTTCATGTGTTTGTTGGCAATCTGTATATCTTCTTTGGAGAAATGTCTATTTAGGTGTTCTGTGCATTTTTGGATTGGGTTGTTTGGTTTTTTGTTATTGAGCTGCATGAGCTGCTTGTAAATCTTGGAGATTAATCCTTTGTCAGTTGCTTCATTTGAAAATATTTTCTCCCATTCTGAGGGTTGTCTTTTGGTCTTGTTTATGGTTTCCTTTGCTGTGCAAAAGCTTTTAAGTTTCATTAGGTCCCATTTGTTTATTTTGTTTTTATTTCCATTTCTCTAGGAGGTGGGTCAAAAGGATCTTGCTGTGATTTATGTCATAGAGTGTTCTGCCTATGTTTTCCTCTAAGAGTTTGATAGTGTCTGGCCTTACATTTAGGTCTTTAATCCATTTTGAGTTTATTTTTGTGTATGGTGTTAGGGAGTGTTCTAATTTCATACTTTTACATGTACCTGTCCAGTTTTCGCAGCACCACTTATTGAAGAGGCTCTATTTTCTCCACTGTATATGCTTGCCTCCTTTATCAAAGATAAGGTTACCATATGTGTGTGGGTTTATCTCTGGGCTTTCTATCCTGTTCCATTGATCTATATTTCTGTTTTTGTGCCAGTACCATACTGTATTGATTACTGAAGCTTTGTAATATAGTCTGAAGTCAGGGAGCCTGATTCCTCCAGCTCCATTTTTCATTCTCAAGATTGCTTTGGCTATTCGGGGTCTTTTGTGTTTCCATACAAATTGTGAAATTTTTTGTTGTAGTTCTGTGAAAAATGCCAGTGGTAGTTTGATAGGGATTGCACTGAATCTGTAGATTGCTTTGGGTAGTAGAGTCATTTTCACAATGTTGATTCTTCCAATCCAAAAACATGGTATATCTCTCCATCTATTTGTATCATCTTTAATTTTGTTCATCAGTGTCTTATAATTTTCTGCATACAGGTCTTTTGTCTCCTTAGGTAGGTTTATTCCTAGATATTTTATTCTTTTTGTGCAATGGTAAATGGGAGTGTTTTCTTAATTTCACTTTCAGATTTCTCGTCATTAGTGCATAGGAATGCAAGAGATTTCTGTGCATTAATTTTGTATCCTGCTACTTTACCAAATTCATTGATTAGCTCTAGTTGTTTTCTGGTAGCATCTTTAGGATTCTCTGTGTATAGTATCATGTCATCTGCAAACAGTGACAGCTTTAGTTCTTCTTTTCCGATTTGGATTTCTTTTATTTCTTTTTCTTCTCTGATTCCTGTGGCTAAAACTTCCAAAACTATGTTGAATAATAGTAGTGAGAGTGGACAACCTTGTCTTGTTCCTGATCTTAGTGGAAATTGTTTCAGTTTTTCAACACTGAGGACAATGTTGGCTGTGGGTTTGCCATATATGGCCTTTATTATGTTGAGGAAAGTTCCCTCTATGCCTACTTTCTGCAGGGTTTTTATCATAAATGGGTGTTGAATTTTGTCTAAAGCTTTCTCAGCATCTGTTGAGATGATCATATGGTTTTTCTCCTTCAATTTGTTAATATGGTGTATCACGTTGATTGATTTGCATATATTGAAGAATCCTTGCATTCCTAGAATAATCCCCACTTGATCATGGTGTATGATCCTTTTAATGTGCTGTTGGATTCTGTTTGCTAGTATTTTGTTGAGGATTTTTGCATCTATGTTCATCAGTGATACTGGCCTGTAGTTTTCTTTCTTTGTGACATCTTTGGTTTTGAAATCAGGGTGATGGTGGCCTCGTAGGATGAGTTGAGGAGTGTTCCTCCCTCTGCAATATTTTGGAAGAGTTTGAGAAGGATAGGTGTTAGCTTTTCTGTAAATGTTTGATAGAATTCGCCTGTGAAGCCATCTGGTCCTGGGCTTTTGTTTGTTGGAAGATTTTAAATCAGAATTTCAATTTCAGTGCTTGTGATTGGTCTGTTCATATTTTCCATTTCTTCCTGGTTCAGCCTCGGCAGGTTGTGCATTTCTAAGAATTTGTCCATTTCTTCCAAGTTGTCCATTTTATTGTCATAGAGTTGCTTGTAGTAATCTCTCATGATCCCTTGTATTTCTGCAGTATCAATTGTTACTTCCCCTTTTTAATTTCTAATTCTATTGATTTGAGTCTTCTCCCTTTTTTTCTTGATGAGTCTGGCTAATGGTTTATCAATTTTATTTATCTTCTCAAAGAACTAGCTTTTAGTTTTATTGATCTTTGCTATCATTTCCTTCATTTCTTTTTCATTTATTTCTGATCTGATCTTTATGATTTCTTTCCTTCTGCTAGCTTTGGGGTTTTTTGCTCTTCTTTCTCTAATTGCTTTAGGTGCAAGGTTAGGTTGTTTATTCGAGATGTTTCCTGTTTCTTGATGTAGGCTTGTATAGCTATAAACTTCCCTCTTAGAACTGCTTTTGCTGCATCCCATAGGTTTTGGGTCGTCGTGTCTCCATTGTCATTTGTTTTTAGTTATTTTTTGATTTCCGCTTTGATTTCTTCAGTGATCATTTGGTTATTAAGTAGTGTATTGTTTAGCTTCTGTGTGTTTGTATTTTTTACAGACCTTTTCCTGTAATTGATATCTAGTCTCATAGCATTGTGGTCGGAAAAGATACTTGATACGATTTCAATTTTCTTAAATTTACCAAGGCTTGATTTGTGACCCAAGATATGATCTGTCCTGGAGAATGTTCCATGAGCACTTGAGAAAAATGTGTATTCTGTTGTTTTTGGGTGGAATATCCTATAAATATCAATTAAGTTCATCTTGTTTAATGTATCATTTAAAGCTTGTGTTTCCTTATTTATTTTCACTTTGGATGATCTGTCCATTGGTGAAAGTGGGGTGTTAAAGTCCCCTACTATGATTGTGTTACTGTCGATTTCCCCTTTTATGGCTGTTAGTATCTGCCTTATGTATTGAGGTGCTCCTATGTTGGGTGCATAAATATTTACAATTGTTATATCTTCTTCTTGGATAGATCCCTTGATCATTATGTAGTGTCCTTCTTTGTCTCTTGTAATAGTCTTTATTTTAAAGTCTATTTTATCTGATATGAGAATTGCTACTCCAGCGTTCTTTTGATTTCCATTTGCATGGAATATCTTTTTCCTTCCTCTCACTTTCAGTCTGTATGTGTCCCTAGGTCTGAAGTGGGTCTCTTGTAGACAGCATATATACAGGTCTTGTTTTTGTATCCATTCAGCCAGTCTGTGTCTTTTGGTGCTAATATTTAATCCATTTACATTTAAGGTAATTATCGATATGTATGTTCCTATTCCCATTTTCTTAAATGTTTTTGGTTTGTTATTGTAGTTGTTTTCCTTTTCTTGTGTTTCGTGCCTAGAAGTTCCTTTAGCACTTGTTGTAAAACTGGTTTGGTGGTGCTGAACTCTCTCAACTTTTGCTTGTCTGTAAAGGTTTTAATTTCTCCATCAAATCTGAATGAGATCCTTGCTGGGTAGAGTAATCTTGGTTGTAGGTTTTTCTCCTTCATCAGTTTAAATATGTCCTGCAACTCCTCTCTGGCTTGGAGAGTTTCTTCTGAAAGATCAGCTGTTAACCTTATGGGGATTCCCTTGTGTGTTATTGGTTGTTTTTCCCTTGCTGCTTTTAATATTTTTTCTTTTTATTTAATTTTGATAGTTTGACTAATATGTGTCTTGGTGTGTTTTTCCTTGGATTTATCCTGTATGTGACTCTCTGTGTTTCCTGGACTTGATTAACTATTTCCTTTCCCATATTAGGGAAGTTTTCAACTATAATCTCTTCAAATATTTTTCTCAGTCCCTTTCTTTTTCTCTTCTTCTTCTGGGACCCCTATAATTCGAATGTTGGTGCATTTAATGTTGTCCCAGAGGTCTCTGAGACTGTCCTCAGTTCTTTTCATTCTTTTTTCTTTATTCTGCTCTGCGGTAATTATTTCCACTATTTTATCTTCCAGGTCACTTATCCGTTCTTCTGCCTCAGTTATTCTGCTATTGATCCCTTCTGGAGTATTTTTAATTTCATTTATTGTGTTGTTCATCGTTGCTTGGTTCCTCTTTAGTTCTTCTAGGTCCTTGTTAAATGTTTCTTGCATTTTGTCTATTCTATTTCCAAGATTTTAGATCATCTTTACTATCATTATTCTGAATTCTTTTTCAGGTAGACTGCCTATTTCCTCTTCATTTATTAAATCTGGTGTGTTTTTACCTTGCTCCTTCATCTGCTGTGTGTTTTTCTGTCTTCTCATTTTGCTTATCTTACTGTGTTTGAGGTCTCCTTTTTGCAGGCTGCAGGTTCGTAGTTCCTGTTGTTTTTGGTATCCGTCCCCAGTGGCTAAGGTTGGTTCAGTGGGTTGTGTAGGCTTCCTGGTGGAGGGGACTAGTGCCTGTGTTCTGGTGGATGAGGCTGTATCTTGTCTTTCTGGTGGGCAGGTCCACGTCTGGTGGTGTGTTTTGGGGTGTTTGTGGCCTTATTATGATTTTAGGCAGCCTCTCTGCTAAATGGATGGGGCTGTGTTCCTGTCTTGCTAGTTGTTTGGCATAGGTTGTCCAGCACTGTAGCTTGCTGGTCGTTGAGTGAAGCTGGGTCTTGGTGTTGAGATGGAGATCTCTGGGAGATTTTCACCGATTGGTATTAACGTGGAACTGGGAGGTCTCTTGTGGACCAGTGTCCTGAAGTTGGCTTTCCCACCTCAGAGGCACAGCCCTGATGCCTGGCTGGAGCACCAAGAGCCTTTCATCCACACGGCTCTGAATAAAAGGGAGAAAAAATAGAAAGAAAGAAGGAAAGAGGATAAAATAAAATAAAATAAAGATAAAATAAAATAAAGTTATTAAAATAAAAAATAATTATTAAGAAAAAAAATTTTAAGTAAAAAAACAAAAACAAAACAAAAAAACAAAACAAAACAAAACAAAAACGGACAGACAGTACCCTAGGACAAATGGTGAAAGCAAAGCTATACAGACAAAATCTCACAGAGAAGCATCCACATACACACTCACAAAAATAAGAAAAGGGGAAAAAATAATATATCTTGCTCCCAAAGTCCACTTCCTCAATTCGGGATGATTCGTTGCCTATTCAGGTATTCCACAGATGCAGGGTAAATCAAGTTGATTGTGGAGATTTAATCCGTTGCTTCTGCGGCTGCTGGGAGAAATTTCCCTTTCTCTTCTTTGTTTGCACAGCTCCCGGGTTTCAGCTTTGGATTTGGGCCCGCCTATGCGTGTAGGTCGCCTGAGGGTGTCTATTCGTCACTCAGACAGGATGGGGTTTTAAAGGAGCAGCTGCTTTGGGGGCTGTGGATCATTCAGGCCGGGGGGAGGGAGGGTTATGGAGTGCGGGGCGAGCTTGGGGCGGCAGAGGCTGGCGTGAAGTTGCACCAGCCTGAGGCGCGCCGTGCTTTCTCCCGGGGAAGTTGTCTCTGGATCATGGGACCCTGGCAGTGGCGGGCGGCACAGGCTCCCCGGAGGGGGGTTGTGGATAGTGACCTGTGCTTGCACATAGGCTTTTTGGTGGCGTGAGCAGCAGCCTTAGCGTCTCATGCCCGTCTATGGGGTCTGCGCTGATAGCAGCGGCTCGCGCCCATCTCTGGAGCTCCTTTAAGCAACGCTCTTAATCCCCTCTCCTCGCACACCAGGAAACAAAGGGGGAAGAAAAAGTCTCTTGCCTTTTCGGCAGCTGCAGACTTTTTCCCGGACTCCCTCCCGGCTAGCTGTGGTGCACTAACTCCTTCATGCTGTGTTCATGCTGCCAACCCCAGTCCTCTCCCTGCGATCTGACCGAAGCCCGAACCTCAGCTCCCAGCCCCTGCCCGCCCTGGTGGGTGAGCAGACAAGCCTCTCGGGCTGGTGAGGCCTGGTCAGCACCGCTCCTCCATGCGGGAATCTCTCTGCTTTGCCCTCCGCACCCCTGTTGCTGTGCTCTCCTACGTGGCTTAAAGCTTCCCCCCTCCGCCACCTGCAGTGTCCACCTGCAAAGGGGCTTCCTAGTGTGTGGAAATCTTTCCTCCTTCACAGCTCCCTCCCACTGGTGCAGGTCCCATCCCTATTCTTTCGTCTCTGTTGTTTCTTTTTTCTTTTGCCCTACCCAGGTACGTGGGGAGTTTCTTGCCTTTTGGGAGGTCTGAGGACTTCTGCCAGCATTCAGTGGGTGTTCTATAGGAGCAGTTCCACGTGTAGATGTATTTCTGATGGATCTGTGGGGAGGAAGGTGATCTCCACATCTTACTCTTCCGCCATCTTCTCCTCCTACATTGACTTTTAATGTTCTTTTCTCCTCTGAAGTTTTATGATTCTGTAAATCCCATCAACATCTTATTCATTCATTTAAAAAGAGCAATCTATCTACAACTGTAGGTACATATATATGATTATGTGAATATACTGTATACATTTTTCTTTAAGAATCTGGCTTATAGAATGAACCTTGCATGAATTTCATCTATTTAAAAAGTTTGTAGATGTTCTAGTTCTAAATAAGCTAAAATGTAAGTGGCAATTTTGCTTATTTAAGAAAGATAGAATGTTTAAGTATATTGATTTATAGCTTAATATGGCATTATACAGAAGGCTTCAGCTATCTATTAAGCAGATATTTTGTAATGGAGCATACTCTAAGTAGGTGAAACTACATAAAGAATGGCACTGGAGATAAGTTGTGCTCCCTTGACACTTTCTTCCTTATACCTTAATTGTAAACAACAGAATGGTTGTAAGTATGGGCCCTAGAGAAAGCATTGTCTAGATTTAAATGAAGGCTGTACCATTACTACCTGTGAAATTTGGGAAGTAATTTAACGTTTTCAAATCTCACTTTCCTCATTTGTAAACTGGGGGTAATAAGGGGCCTGGCCCCTAGGATTATTGTTAGAGTTAAATTATTTAATATGTGGGTCTTTTAGCCATTATTTTATATATATGATTTTTCTGTTTTATTTGTTAAGCTTTATTGAGGTATAATTTAAAAATATGAATTGCATATATTTAAGGTGTGCAACTTGAAGTTTGTGTTTTATTTTTTAATGTGATCCAATATTGACTTAAAGATTGTGGTAGAAGATTGATGGTATGTTTAAGGGTCATATAATGTCAATATTGCTACGTGAATACCTGGTATCTAAAGCATATGGCTTTCATGTCAGTATACACTAGCTATCTGCACTCTAGGCACTTGTCATAGAGCTCCTACATAATTGAGTAGTTCACAGCTTCCACCAAAAGTTCAAGAGAAATGAGTGAAATGAATGAAGTGAAGAGAGGGAGGGAGGGAAAGAGAGACAGAGAGAGAGAGAAAGAGAGAGAGAAGGATGAATTAACTATGTTATTTCAGTGCCATATTTTTAAATCAAGTTGGATGACTCAAAAGTGTATCCGTAATGTAGTACCTGATTGTTCTTGCAAATACTCTTACTGAATTGTGATTTAATATTTGGGGCTGTAGTTTTATTGAGTATTGAATTAAATTTTATTCAAATGAACACTAAGTTTGAATCTATTTTTAATGTAATTATCTTTTCGTAATTTGATTTTTAATTTTTATTATTTTAGTTTAATTTTCATTGTTGCCAGTGGTACTGTAAGGATAGTATACAATCAACTTGGTGCCATTTTAATGAAGCCATTACTACTTATCAGTAGTAATTTTGTTCTTTGCAAAGCTGGAAGTTGGGAGTAAAATCTTTCACAATAACATTTCCAACTTTAGAAGAAGTGTCATTATTTTGAACCGATAGGGGGGTAATCCTAGGTTTAAAGAAATAGAATGTTGTTGAATTTAGCTAAATTCTTTAATTAAAACAAGGTGACCTAAATAGACATTTCTCCAAAGAAGATATACAGATTGCCAACAGACACATGAAAGAATGCTCAACATCATTAATCATTAGAGAAATGCAAATCAAAACTGCAATGAGGTATCATCTCACACTGGTCAGAATGGCCATCATCAAAAAATCTAGAAACAATAAATGCTGGAGAGGGTGTGGAGAAAAGGGAACCCTCTTGCACTGTTGGTGGGAATGTAAATTGATACAGCCACTATGGAGAACAGTATGGAGGTTCCTTAAAGAACTAAAAATAGAACTACCATACGACCCAGCAATCCCACTACTGGGCATATACCCTGAGAAAACCATAATTCCAAAAGAGTCATGTACCACAATGTTCATTGCAGCTCTATTTACAATAGCCAGGACATGGAAGCAACCTAAGTGTCCACCATTGGATGAATGGATAATGAAGATGTGGCACATATATACAATGGAATATTACTCAGCCATAAAAAGAAATGAAATGGAGGTATTTGTAATGAGGTGGATGGAGTTAGAGTCTGTCATACAGAGTGAATTAAGTCAGAAAGAGAAAAACAAATACAGTATGCTAACACATATATATGGAATCTAAGGGGAAAAAAAAGGTCATGAAGAACCTAGTGGCAAGATGGGAATAAAGACACAGACCTACTAGAGAATGGACTTGAGGATATGGGGAGGGGGAGGGGTGAGATGTGACAGGGTGAGAGAGTGTCATGGACATATATACACTACTAAATGCAAAATAGATAGCTAGTGGGAAGCAGCCGCATAGCACAGGGAGAAAAAAAAAAAAACAACAACAAGGTGAACAGACTTTTTTGCCTTATAGAGAGACTATTACAGTATAGTGAAAAAGTGGAAGCTTTTAGTAGATAGATGTGGTTCTAATCCTTGCTTGGACACTCACTAGCTGTGATTTTGGGTAAATTACTTAGTTTTACTGAGCCTCAGTTTTTGCATTTTTAATTTGTGTTAGTAATATCTGCTGGACAGAGCTGGACAACTTCATTAAATAATGCATGTAAAACTTCTGTTGAATGCTTGTATGTGAATGACTATTTCTGAAGAATTTAAATTTCCTACCTTGTCAGGCTGCTCCCTTAAATTTCTCCAGTGGTCACCATTTGCACAAAATACAATGTGAATGGCACATCTTGGAGTTTTGCAACCTTCGGCCCTTATTTACATGTTTAAATTTTCTTTCTTAAGGGACCTTTACTTTCTAGATTTTAAAGAGGTAAATTTTAAGTTGGATGTGTTCAGAACAATTCTAATGACCCTACCTTCTGTGAGTAGTGAAGAAGCCAAGTGAAGGAAATAATGATCTGTTCATCCATCTCTCCATCTACCCATCCATCCATCCATTCTTCCATTTAGCTTATATTTTTCAAGAGTTGGCTGTGTGACAGGCACGATCATAGTCACTCAAATCTGTGTAAGTGGATGAAAATAAAATATGTGTTTGAACTTGAGTAAGTAAACACCTTGAGGGATAAAATGACACAACTACTTTTTTAAAATAAGGGCTCTCTGCTGTTAGATAAAACTAGGTAAGAGACCTGGAAATCTTTGTATTTTCCCTTCACTTAGGTCATCTGCCCAATATTCCTTTGGCTGTCACTGTGAAATACTGGGCATTTTTAAATGGATGGTGAAACTTGAAAGGAAAGGAAATGTTAATGTAAATACCCTCTTTCTAATCACTTGCAGATTATTGTGTTTTCCCCACCTCTGGCTTTCCTTTTCACCAAGAAACATATATCATTCTTAAACCAGTCTTACACCCTAGGCTTTGAGAGAAAAATAGATGTTAGATTGAGATTCCTATTAGTTTTCCAATGGTTGGTTATTCCTGGTGAATCAATATTCTTTACTAAATGCCAATATCAAATATTAGTGAAGTCAAGAATAGATTATTTTTCCTCTGTTCCCATTACAAAATGAAGCTATTATGAGTGTAAGAGAAAAGATAGGAAAAAATCAGTAATGTATACCTTAAAGCTTTTCAGTGATTTCAGTTACCTTAGAATTTTCACTGATTAAGAGACAGAAGGGACATTAGAGATCATTTAGTTTGATGTCTCATTTTATAGAAGAGGAAACAAAATCTAAAAAAAAAAAAAAATGATATGGCTTGCCTTCCGTAGCTCAGATGTTTAGTAATAGCCACTGGAACCTAGTTTTTGAGACTCAGCCCAGTGTACTTTCTGGCACATCAAGCTTACTCTCCTCAATTTTCCTTTATTATTTCATTTATCTTCAGGACTATAAGGGATAACTAGAACAAATCTTTCTTTTCAATCCACATTAAATTTTTATTTCAGTATTTTTTACTTTCCTTTCTGCATTTGTGTATTTCCCAATCTTCCTTATAATTAGTAGCTTTTCCCCATTCCTACAATACATGTTGGTTTTTGTTCTTCCTTGGTAACTTTCTTTCTCAGCTGGTTTTCTTCTTTTTTTCGTTCTTCATTGGAAATGCTTACTATAGCTACATATAAAAACACAAAAACAATTTCATTCACACCCACCGTGTTAACTTTGTGGTTTTGATCTCTCTATGGATCAAGAAGGGTACTCTTTTCCTTTTGGTAATGGACACTGTAAAAGGACTGAAAGGGTAGAAATCCTGGTCTAATTATATCCTATGTATTAAGCTTCTTAGGAGAGAAGCATGTATTGTATTTGTGAGATTATAATCTAATAAGGTATTAGGAGCATCTCATTGGGAGAGTCATTCACTTGAAGAATTTCACTTTCGTAGGTGACCATTAACCAGAAAGTGAATATTGGAGGTAAAATAAGGATAAGTGTTCACTTAAAATTGAATTTCCAAGTAAGAATTATAAGAAATGTATTAATTTCCTTGCAGCTTTGTTTTTTAATCAGAAAAATCTTTGCATTTTTTTCTCTTTATTTGCCAATATGAACCAAATTGTGTGAAATGTTTACTTCAGCAGAAGTTGCAGAAAAAGAAGAAATTCAGAAGGAAAAATGGCCTCTGATTTTGAGGCCTGAGACTCCTACTTTTCAGCTTTCTCTTCAGTCTCTAAAAGTAGTGTGTTTTGTAGACTGTTTCCATTTGGGTTTGGGAGGATTCTGCTTATACTTAGCTTTCAAGTCATTTGCCTTTAATTCTTGAAATTCAATTAGATATAAACATTTTTTTCTTGCCCCCACTTCCCTTCTTGCTTTTTAGGACAGCAATTTGGAAGGGTTGCGTGGGTAGGTTACCATTTTATCCATCTCTATTACTCTGACTGATAGAGCTATTAAGTAAAGGCAAACTATAATTCTTTATTATCTGCCTGCCTCATTCTGCTCTTTGCCCTTGAGAAGAGCTGGTTAAAGATCAGAGTATTATTGAAAACTCCTGAAAGATAATAACTTGTTTGGCCACTCAAGCAATGACATTTCCTTGGAAAAACAGGTTTATTGTGTATGCGTGGATGGGAAGGGGTATTCATCTTGAAGTACTTAAGTGATGTGATGGGGGTGGAGAAATTATTCAGAAATTATTACTCTGGAGTAGTTGAGAAACAGTGGTATTCATAAAGAGAAACTGAGAACATCTATATGATAAATACCCTTGTAATTAGTGAGATCATTAGCATGGACAAAGTATACTTTAACATCCACAAATAAGTCTTTAAGCTAAGCAGTTAGCTTCACTATGAAGGGAAAAAAACCAAAATGAGCTATATACAGCTGAATAGGCTTTTCAGAGTCTCCAAAGAGGTGACTTGTCTGTTGATGGCCAGTGGGGGTGGACCAGTGAAATAATTACTTAACAGCATGTAAACAATGTGAGATGTGAAGTACGCTTTCCCCCCTTTTACCCCCCTTTTTCATTGAGAGAGTTTCTTGTTGCAATGGCTCCACTGGGGCAGGCAGCAGAGAAATTTGATTAAATGGATGCCTGGAGTCATGACCCTGTCTAAACATGGTGCAGCTCTCAGCATTAATCAAAGAAATTTCTTTCTTACTTAAAAAATTCTGACCTTGCTGTATATGCGTATTAGTGAGCTTTGGATTTGGTTGTGGTTGAATAGGGGGCTGTGTAAGTCTGTGTGAGCATTCTGTTTACAGATAAAAAAATGGAAGTGGAGGCTGTCTTCAAGGACAACAGAAAAATATAACATTATTTTATATCATATTAAGGGACTTTCATTTCATAATAGCCTATCAACAGCCAGTGGGATTTGGAGCTCCATTAGAATTCACTAGGACTCATTTATTGCAAACCACTGTTGACATTGATCTGAGTGTTTAGAAGATATTTATAGCATTGTAGTTGGTGTGGGATTCCAGTGTTCAGAAACTCTCTGGGAATGCTTTTATTTTGGGCTTGGGCTAGTGTTTAAAAACTCATTGGAAGTGATTTTTCTTGGAAAATAGAGAAATATACATGTTTGGTGACAGAACAACTAGAATTGTGGTCATTGGTGACTCAGATAAAAGCAAGAAAAATGGAACTTTCCTGAGCAGGTATGTGCCATTGTATTATTATATTATGCCTGAGCAGGCATGTGTGTGTGTATAATAAGCAGAATATTTGCTTCAGGTGAGAGATTTGTTATTCATCCTTGTTTTAGGAAAGAGAACAAATTTGGTATAACTAGATAAATATTTCCCTCACAGGAATTGGCTTAGCAGAGTGTAAAACTGATTTTAGATCATCAAAATCTTACTTGTTCCAAATAAGAATTCTTTTGTGGAATGTGGACTTACTTACATCAAAAAGCTTTATTAACAAGATGGATCAGGTAAGGAGGTCCAGCTAATTGAAGTTAATCAAATATTTTGTTGCTAATCCTTGTTGAAAATCTTTTTAATAATATTGGCCCATTTTATTGCCTGCCTTATGTAGCATAGTACAGTGAACATAAATATAACTTTATTTGGGTGATTAAGCTCTTAGGACCTCAGAATCATCATTCTCTCACCATTTTAATTGTGCAGCAATGTGGATAGATAGAAGTTTGGTTTTTCTGTGTCTTGCAATATGCTTGTAAGTTAGTGATGCTTTATAAAACAATAATTTTCAAATATCACTTCTTAATATTTTCTCCTAATCATAGTATATAATTAAATAAATGGAGTCAATTATTCTAGCTAATTGAATTTTAGATAATCAAGGTATTTAATTTGGGTTTTCCTTGGATGGCAGTGATGGAAGTTATGTTTACATGTTTTTTTGTGAAGTAAGTAGACTTGTTACAATACTTTTGACAATAAACATATGGGACCTTAAGAAATACAGACGTGGAAAGCATCACTCCCTTGAGGTAAAAGTATTAATTTAGTGACTTGAGATGAATCATTTAGATTGCTTAGACCATGACCATGTGGATTTAGTCCCTACTTCATGATTTGAACATCTATGGAGAACATGATTTCAAATGTACAGAGATCATTTGAACTTAGTATACATATACATGAATTTTTACTTACAATCCCACAGTTTCACCGTTACTCTGAGAATGGGGGAGTGTATTTTTCACTACAGAATTATGATTCAAACTGGTGTACTGTAAAAAATAAAACCAGCTTTGTATTTGAACATGGAAAGCTACTTCCAATGTTTGTCCATGCACCATGGAGTTTGCACATGTCACAGCAAACAGTTTTTGCTTCATACATCATCGGATGAAAGGTTACCAAGTTACTACTGTTGGGACAGTTACAAGAGGCGAGGCTGTTGATGTCAGTAAATGTAGGCTTCATCAACAAAGGCTAACCGAATGCAGTCAATTATACTGCTTGATGACAACAGGGCTTTAAAATAACAGCAAGGTCACTTGCATAATATTCCAGACAAGAGCCCTTTCCTAGAACCTTGATATTACCTCTAGCTATAGAATATTAAATACTCTAAATTACAATGTAAATCCCTGAAGAAAAAAACGGAAGCAAGTCTGTCTGCAGTCTGATTGTCACTGACTGGTGCCTGTCCTCCACTTTGACATTGCTATCATATAGGGGATTTTATCTGCCCTCTACTTTTACATAAAAGGTAAATTGGCAGGATAACGTGCATGTCAGAGAATTATTATGGAAACTATCAACGCTTGATTGTAAGTGATCTTTTGCTATCAAATGTCTACTCTCACAATTAAAAAATCATAGATTAATATTAAAAATAAGATTTGACTAATATAGGTGTCAAATCTTTCAACTTGCAGTGGGTGTGATGGGTGTGGTTTGGAGGAAGGGAAGTAGAGGCATTACGCAATTCCAGGATCTAACACTTCTCAAACCTGCAGGTGCTTATGTTAGTGATGATACATGTACTGAGTAAGACCCTGGGAGGTCCTGAGCCATCAGGAAAAATAGGGTTGAAATACATTCCCATTCTGAGCTTATAAGGCTCTGTTTGAAAAGATTTTCACCAACTGGGAATTTTCTGTGTAACGCTCAGTTAACCTGAAAATTAAGCTTAAGTGAAAACTCACATTTGCCTGAAAAGTATGGTAACTAAGGTTTCATTGTAAAATGTTGATAAAGTGTCTTAAATGTATGGCTGTATAGTCACTGAGCTAATATCTAGAAAACCGTGCAAGTGGTGGGTAAATTTTTTATGACATATTGGTATATATGTCTTAGTGCTCTGTACTACTTATTTCTTACCATTGTTTTTGTGATAAATGAAATGATTTTATTTTGAAAACACTTTGATTCTTCAAGATCAGTACTGTCTAATTAATAAATACTATTTTCCATGATACTAAATTGTATCTAAGGATCGTATTGTTGGTATGGCCTCAGATTGCTAGCTATTAGTTCTATTTGTGTATGATCAGATCTAGTACTAAGCAGTGTATTTCAATAAGTACTTTAATCCCCGAAAAGTAAAATGAGGAAAACTTTGACTGCAGTTCCACCTTTATTACTGAACTCAACTTCTTAATGAGAGTTTGTCAATCTGCAATTAATGATTATAGTATCTGTCTTCAGGTACTATTTTTGTATATGTATATTGAGATAATATATTAAGATCATTTTGAGTTCTTTAAAGAAATGTTATTATACACACATAACACTAACATGTCTAAAATACAGGGACCTGAGAAAATGCTGTATTGTTATTATCAGAGGATTAGCTATGATAGTAACAATTATGCTGAACTGAACAATTTTTAAAAGATAGATTTAAATTCTGAATATTTCTTTATCTTTTGTGTTTATTTAGGATTAGAAGACTAAAATTCCATAATGACAGGCTAAAGAATTTCATCAATGCAACATACTATAACCTATTTGTTTTATCCCATCAAATTTATAAGATTATATTACAGGAAAAAAATACATTGAGAGTAAGAAAAGCATGTGTATATTTGTGCATGTGTTGTATTTTGCTTAATGCTACCATTTTAAACAAGTGTTAAGTAACTTACACTTATTAGTTTCTCATTGATTTGTTGCTATGACTAGTACTTTATAAATTGATATTATATTGACTCTTTTGCAAAGAAAAGAAAACAACATACGGAAAGTACCTTGTGATTTAGAATATTCAAAATCCAGAGCTATACCACTCTATGATTTAATGCCTCCAGATGTAGACTTCTTATATTTTCAGAACTTTCCTTCTTTTATTCTGTTGATTTCCAATTTTTGAAGTTTTTATATTTAGCAAGGACCATTTAATCTCATTTCCTGATTCTTCAAATGAAAGAAAACTTAAAAGATGAATTAATTACATATTTAAAAATCATGCACACTTAAAAAAAGGTGAGCTTGCTGGATAATTTCAAAAGGCTGTATCACCGGAAGCCTGCATTTTGTTGAAGGGAAAATGCAATAGAGGCTTACTCCCCATCCTTGTGTGAATTCTCCAGTGAGTCTGTGGGAAGGAATGACCTTTGCTGATCTTCTCACACTCTTAGCAGTAGCAAGTGTGGTCATTTAGTCTGAACTTGAAGCAAGGGGATGGTGAAGAGAGCTTGAAAGCTAACAATGAGAATTAGTAACTAGTGGACAAGTCTAAACATAGGCAAAAAGTGCCCTTGTTGACTTAAATCAAAGGAGCCTGACACTCCTTTATGTACCAGGATTTTCTTGATACTGGTCAAAGAGTGGTAGATATTTGGGAAAAAATAATGAGATGTACAATTCTATAAGGTTAATCTTGATTGAAATGTTAGTCTTTGATAATTATTTTAACATTAAATTGAAATGACTATAAATATGAATTTCATTAGCTGGCACAATATGAAACAGGAAATATCTTTAAATCTGGTACTATCTCTCAAAGAGCAATTGCAATACCTGGTGGAACAAGAACTTATTCCTTATAACATTGTTTCACAAGAAATCAGAGCAAGGGAACTCACCAGTCCAGATTTCTACATTTTGAAGTTTCATTTAGTAAGTACAGTAGATTTTATAGGCTTTCTATCCTCATATATTAAATAAAACAAATTCTCTTTACTCTTATGGTAATGATACTTGGTTTACCAGAATAATAATTATAGCAGACATTTATATCCCTTACTATTTGCCAGGCATTAACATGAACACCTTAATATATTTTGAACTCATTGAACATAGGCAAAAACCCTATGAAATAAATGCTGTCATTATTCTTATTTTACAGATGAGGAAACTGAGGCACGGAAGGTTGAATTACTTGGTCAAAGTCACACAGCTAATAAGTGGTGGAATTTTTTTGAATGAAGTTCCTAATCCTGGCTTCAAATTCCATGCTCCTTATCTCTGCACCACAGTGCCTCTTAGGTTTGGTGCAAATTTGCCAAGAAATCAGGAAAAGGGAAGGAAAGTGTCTGAAGGTCTGCAATAGTTTTAAAAACTTCTTTCTGAAAGATTCTATGAAAAATGAGAAGCAGATTCACTATGTATACTGTGTTTCTTTCCTTCATGAGGTTAAATGAAACTCTAGAAGATAGGAAATGAAATACCCGGATATTGCAACATTGAAATTTTTTCACAGGAAAATATGTCAAGAATTGTTGGCTACATAAAGTGCATTAATAAACTTTGTAAATTATCTTTAAATAATTGCCAACTTTTTTGAAATCCTTTTAAAAAGGATTTGAAATATTTTCATCACCTTATCACCTGCACAGTTAATAAAAATCAGTAAAAACATTGTTTTTTACCTTTTACCTGGTAAATGTTTTTGACTTGAGTGATTTTCCTAGGAAGCCTTAGACTACTGTGGGATTTGGGTACTGGCTTATTCTTTATCCAGGAAGAAAAATATCAATCAAGTATACATTACTGAATGGAAAAAGAGTCTGCTTCTGTTGGAGAGCTATTTGTAAGTAATTGTAAGTGGTTGTGTGTGGGGGTACTATTTGACAGCTTTCTTGGTACTTCAGATAGTAAGTTTCTAACAATTCTTGACCAGAAAATTGGAGACTTAATCCTGTCAGCTGCTGATCTGAGTATGTTTATAGCCTCAATTCCATTTTGCATCATCTGTGCCCAAAACTGTAGGGTGACATAGAACCTAGAAAATTACAACCATAGAGGCTTCTAATCATATCCAATGGAAGAAGTATCCATTTTTTTAAAAGGCAGAATTCTGCTGCAGTCACCTATTGTTTAGAGGAAAAGAGAGAATGTAGCCGAAGTAGTAAAGGTCAAGAATAACAACTAAAGTGATAATAACACCCTTGGCATTTTAGGCATTAGAGTTTGGACTTAGAGAATTCAAGAATAAGGGTAAGGTCTTTAAGGATTTAGCTGGAGATGAAGAGTACATCACAAAGACTAGCAAGTGAAATTACTTGTCAAATAGTGTTCATTATATTGATGCCCTTGGAAGATATAATTTAAAATATTCTACAATCTATTATATATTGGATAGATAGTGGAAGCTTAGATTATGATTTTCAAAATTCTAGAATTCTAGAAATAAACAGCAAATACCAAGGGTTTAATGATATAGCCCCAATCAAAAAGTAACTGGAAGTGTGAATGTATATAGAAACATACATCCTGTTGAAAATTGAGATCCTCTTTGGATCCCTTGCCCATTTCTTTTACATCATTAATTTTCTAGTTCTCTAGGCTTGAAACCATATCTTTACTTTTTTGTCTTTGGTCTCAGGCAGTATATCAACAAGACCTACCAACTTTTTTCTTCTGCATTGTATTTTAGAAAAATCTTATCTTTTAGGTTTTTTTTCTTATTTTTCATACTGACTTAGGCTGTTTTCACTTCACATCTGGAACTTCTTTTACCATCTTTTAGTCATATTTGCTTCAGTCCACAGTCATTTTTCCTTTCTAATCCTATTGAAAGATACTCTTGCCTACACTTAATTTCTTCCATATTGTTTCTATGCCCAAGTTTCTGTGGTGACAAGTCCGCAGGCTCCTGCCTGACGTTCAGGGCTTTCTGACAAATGTCTTTCCCCTTGTCTAATTGCTGCAAGAGAGCACACACACATCTAACCAACTTCTTTTCTGGTTAGCTTTTACAGGCTTTCATTTCTAGCTCCATGAATCCTAATTAAACTCAACCGCCTTCAATGAGTATTGCATTTAAAGTACTTGCAGTTTTATTTGTCTTCTGGATTTTATGTTACTGATGATATCCTTTGGATACTCTAATGTAGTTATAACCAGGAATTCCAGAGATGTATTTGGGTGAGCAGTATTACAATGATATTACTTTTCCTTTCATTTTATTTATTTATTTATTTATTTATTTATTTATTTATTTATTTATTTATTTATTTTTAAACATCTTTATTGAAGTATAATTGCTTTACAATGGTGTGTTAGTTTCTGCTTTATAACAAAGTGAATCAGTTATACATATACATATGTTCCCATATCTCTTCCCTCTTGCATCTCCCTCCCTCCTACCCTCCCTATCCCACCCCTCTAGGTGGTCACAAAGCACCGAGCTGATCTCCCTGTGCTATGCGGCTGCTTCCCACTAGTTATCTATTTTACATTTGGTAGTGTATATATGTCCATGCCACTCTCTCACCCTGTCACATCTCACCCCTCCCCCTCCCCATATCCTCAAGTCCATTCTTTAATAGGTCTGTGTCTTTATTCCCATCTTGCCACTAGGTTCTTCATGACCTTTTTTTTTTCCTTAGATTCCATATATATGTGTTAGCATACTGTATTTGTTTTTCTCTTTCTGACTTACTTCACTCTGTAGGACAGACTCTAAATCCATCCACCTCATTACAAATACCTCCATTTCATTTCTTTTTATGGCTGAGTAATATTCCATTGTATATATGTACCACGTCTTCTTTATCCATTCTTCCGATGATGGGCACTTAGGTTGCTTCCATGTCCTGGCTATTGTAAATTGAGCTGCAATGACCATTTTGGTACATGACTCTTTTGGAATTATGGTTTTCTCAGGGTATATGCCCAGTAGTGGGATTGCTGGGTCGTATGGTAGTTCTATTTTTAGTTTTTTAAGGAACCTCCATACTGTTCTCCATAGTGGCTGTATCAATTTACATTCCCACCAACAGTGCAAGAGGGTTCCCTTTTCTCCACACCCTCTCCAGCATTTATTGTTTCTAGATTTTTTGATGATGGCCATTCTGACCGGTGTGAGATGATACCTCATTGTAGTTTTGATTTGCATTTCTCTAATGATTAATGATGTTGAGCATTCTTTTATGTGTCTGTTGGCCATGTGTATATCTTCTTTGGAGAAATGTCTATTTAGGTCTTCTGCCCATTTTTGGATTGGGTTGTTTGTTTTTTTGTTATTGAGCTGCATGAGCTGCTTGCAAATCTTGGAGATTAATCCTTTGTCAGTTGCTTCATTTGCAAATATTTTCTCCCATTCCGAGGGTTGTCTTTTGGTCTGGTTTATGGTTTCCTTTGCTGTGCAAAAGCTTTTAAGTTTCATTAGGTCCCATTTGTTTATTTGTGTTTTTATTTCCATTTCTCTAGGAGCTGGGTCAAAAAGGATCTTGCTGTGATTTATGTCATAGAGTGTTCTGCCTATGTTTTCCTCTAAGAGTTTGATAGTGTCTGGCTTTACACTCAGCTCTTTAATCCATTTTGAGTTTATTTTTGTGTATGGTGTCAGGCAGTGTTCCAATTTCATACTTTTACATGTACCTGTCCAATTTTCCCAGCACCACTTATTGAAGAGGCTGTCTTTTCTCCACTGGATATGCTTACCTCCTTTATCAAAGATAGGGTGACCATATGTGCCTGGGTTTATCTCTGGGCTTTCTATCCTGTTCCATTGATCTATATTTCTGTTTTTGTGCCAGTACCAAACTGTCTTGATTACTGTAGGTTTGTAATATAGTCTGAAGTCAGGGAGCCTGATTCCTCCAGCTCCATTTTTCGTTCTCAAGATGGCTTTGGCTATTCGGGGTCTTTTGTGTCTCCATACAAATTGTGAAATTTTTTGTTGTAGTTCTATGAAAAATGCCTGTGGTAGTTTGATAGGGATTGCATTGAATCTGTAGATTGCTTTGGGTAGTGGAGTCATTTTTCACAATGTTGATTCTTCCAATCCAAGAACATGGTATATCTCTCCATCTATTTGTATCATCTTTAATTTCTTTCATCAGTGTCCTATAATTTTCTGCATACAGGCCTTTTGTCTCCATAGGTAGGTTTATTCCTAGATATTTTATTCTTTTTGTTGCAATGGTAAATGGGAGTGTTTTCTTAATTTCACTTTCAGATTTTTCATCATTAGTATATAGGAATGCAAGAGATTTATGTGCATTAATTTTGTATCCTCCTACTTTACCAAATTCATTGATTAGCTCTAGTAGTTTTCTGGTGGCAGTTTTAGGATTCTCTATGTAAGGTATCATATCACCTGCAAACAGTGACAGCTTTACTTCTTCTTTTCCGATTTGGATTCCTTTTATTTCTTTCTCTTCTCTGATTGCTCTGGCTAACACTTCCAAAACTATGTTGAATAATAGTGGTGAGATTGGGTAAACTTGTCTTGTTCCTGATCTTAGTGGAAATGGTTTCAGTTTTTCACCATTGTGGACAATGTTGGCTGTGGGTTTGTCATATATGGCCTTTATTATGTTGAGGAAAGTTCCCTCTATGCCTACTTTCTGCATGGCTTTTATCATAAATGAGTGTTGAATTTTGTCTAAAGCTTTCTCTGCATCTATTGAGATG
This sequence comes from Balaenoptera acutorostrata, assembly GCF_949987535.1. Lineage (NCBI taxonomy): Eukaryota > Metazoa > Chordata > Mammalia > Artiodactyla > Balaenopteridae > Balaenoptera > Balaenoptera acutorostrata. The sequence goes on from NC_080085.1 coordinate 74,460,159, forward strand.
ATCATATGGTTTTTCTCCTTCAATTTGTTAATATGATGTATCACATTGATTGATTTGCGTATATTGAAGAATCCTTGCATTCCTGGAATAAACCCCACTTGATCATGGTGTATAATCCTTTTAATGTGCTGTTGGATTCTGTTTGCTAGTATTTTGTTGAGGATTTTTGCATCTATGTTCATCAGTGATACTGGCCTGTAGTTTTCTTTCTTTGTGACATCTTTGTCTGGTTTTGGTATCAGGGTGATGGTGGCCTCGTAGAATGAGTTGGGGAGTGTTCCTCCCTCTGCAATATTTTGGAAGAGTTTGAGAAAGATAGGTGTTAGCTCTTCTCTAAATGTTTGATAGAATTTGCCTGTGAAGCCATCTGGTCCTGGGCTTTTGTTTGTTGGAAGGTTTTTAATCACAGTTTCAATTTCAGTGCTTGTGATTGGTCTGTTCATATTTTCTATTTCTTCCTGGTTCAGTCTCGGCAGGTTGTGCATTTCTAAGAATCTGTTCATTTCTTCCAGGTTGTCCATTTTATTGGCATAGAGTTGCTTGCAGTAATCTCTCATGATCGTTTGTATTTCTGCAGTGTCCGTGGTTACTTCTCGTTTTTCATTTCTAATTCTATTGATCTGAGTCTTCTCCCTTTTTCTCTTCATGAGTCTGGCTAATGGTTTATCAACTTTGTTTATCTTCTCGAAGAACCAGCTTTTAGTTTCATTGATTTTTGCTATCGTTTCCTTCATTTTTTTTCATTTATTTCTGATCTGATCTTTATGATTTCTTTCCTTCTGCTAGCTTTGGGGTTTTTTGCTCTTCTTTCTCTAATTGCTTTAGGTGCAAGGTTAGGTTGTTTATTCGAGATGTTTCCTGTTTCTTGATGTAGGCTTGTATTGCTATAAACTTCCCTCTTAGAACTGCTTTTGCTGCATCCCATAGGTTTTGGGTCGTCGTGTCTCCATTGTCATTTGTTTCTAGGTATTTTTTGATTTCCCCTTTGATTTCTTCAGTGATCACTTCGTTATTAAGTAGTGTATTGTGTAGCCTCCATGTGTTTGTATTTTTTACAGATCTTTTCCTGTAATTGATATCTAGTCTCATAGCATTGTGGTCGGAAAAGATACTTGATATGATTTCCATTTTCTTAAATTTACCAAGCCTTGATTTGTGACCCAAGATATGATCTGTCCTGGAGAATGTTCCATGAGCACTTGAGAAAAATGTGTATCCTGTTGTTTTTGGGTGGAATGTCCTATAAATATCAATTAAGTCCATCTTGTTTAATGTATCATTTAAAGTTTGTGTTTCCTTATTTATTTTCATTTTGGGTGATCTGTCCATTGGTGAAAGTGGGGTGTTAAAGTCCCCTACTATGATTGTGTTACTGCTGATTTCCCCTTTTATGGCTGTTAGTATTTGCCTTATGTATTGAGGTGCTCCTATGTTGGGTGCATAAATATTTACAATTGTTATACCTTCCTCTTGGATCAATCCCTTGATCATTATATAGTGTCCTTTGTCTCTTGTAATAGTCCTTATTTTAAAGTCTATTTTGTCTGATATGAGAATTGCTACTCCAGCTTTCTTTTGATTTCCATTTGCATGGAATATGTTTTTCCATCCCCTCACTTTCAGTCTGTATGTGTCTCTAGGTCTGAAGTGGGTCTCTTGTAGACAGCATATATACAGGTCTTGTTTTTTATCCATTAGGCCGGTCTGTGTCTTTTGGTGGGAGCATTTAATCCATTTACATTTAAGGTAATTATCGATATGTATGTTCCTATTCCCATTTTCTTAAATATTTTGTGTTTGTTATTGTAGGTGTTTTCCTTGTCTTGTGTTTCTTGCCTAGAGAAGGTCCTTTAGCATTTGTTGTAAACCTGGTTTGGTGGTGCTGAACTCTCACAGCTTTTGCTTGTCTGTAAAGGTTTTAATTTCTCCATCAAATCTGAATGAGATCCTTGCTGGGTAGAGTAACCTTGGTTTTAGGTTTTTCTCCTTCTTGACTTTAAGCATATCCTGCCACTCCCTTCTGGCTTGCAGAGTTTCTGCTGAAAGATCAGCTGTTAACCTTATGGGGATTCCCTTGTGTGTTATTGGTTGTTTTTCCCTTGCTGCTTTTAATATGTTTTCTTTATATTTAATTTTTGATAGTTTGATTAATATGTGTCTTGGCGTGTTTCTCCTTGGATTTATCCTGTATGGGGCTCTCTGTGCTTCCAGTACTTGATTAACTATTTCCTTTCTCATATTAGGGAAGTTTTCAACTATAATCTCTTCAAATATTTTCTCAGTCCCTTTCTTTTTCTCTTCTTCTTCTGGGACCCCTATAATTCGAATGTTGGTGCGTTTAATGTTGTCCCAGAGGTCTCTGAGACTGTCCTCTATTCTTTTCATTCTTCTTTCTTTATTCTGCTCTGCAGTAGTTATTTCCACTATTTTATCTTCCAGGTCACTTATCCGTTCTTCTGCCTCAGTTATTCTGCTATTGATCCCGTCTAGAGTATTTTTAATTTCATTTATTGTGTTTTTCATAGTTGCTTGTTTCCTCTTTAGTTCTTCTACATCCTTGTTACATGTTTCTGGCATTTTGTCTATTCTATTTCCAAGATTTTGGATCATCTTTACTATCATTATTCTGAATTCTTTTTCAGGGAGACTGCCTATTTCCTTTCATTTGTTAGATCTGGTGTGTTTTGACCCTGCTTCTTCACCTGCTGTGTGTTTTTTTGTCTTCTCATTTTGCTTATCTTACTGTGTTTGGGGTCTCCTTTTCACAGGCTGCAGGTTCGTAATTCCCTTTGTTTTTGGTATCTGTCCCCAGTGGCTAAGGTTGGTTCAGTGGGTTGTGTAGGCTTCCTGGTGGAGGGGACTAGTGCCTGTGTTCTGGTGGATGAGGTTGGATCTTGTCTTTCTGGTGGGCACGTCCACGTCTGGTGGTGTGTTTTGGGGTGTCTGTGGCCTTATTATGATTTTAGGCAGCTTCTCTGCTAATGGATGGGGCTGTGTTCCTGTCTTGCTAGTTGTTTGGCATAGGGTGTCCAGCACTGTAGCTTGCTGGTCTTTGAGAGAAGCTGGGTCTTGATGTTGAGATGGAGATCTCTGAGAGATTTTTGCCGTTTGGTATTACGTGGAGCTGGGAGGTCTCTTGTGGACCAGTTTCCTGAAGTTGGCTCTCCCACCTCAGAGGCACAGCCCTGATGCCTGGCTGGAGCACCAAGAGCCTTTCATCCACACGGCTCAGAATAAAAGGGAGTAAAAAATAGAAAGAAAGAAGGAAAGAGGATAAAATAAAATAAAGTAAAGCTATTATAATAAAAAATAAGAAAAAAAATTATTAAGAATAAATGTATTCAGAAAATTTTTTTTTTAATTTTTAAAAATAGGTTTATTATTTTTTATAATAAAAATAAGAAAAAAATTATTAAGAAAAAATTTAAGAAACAAAAAATTTTAATTTTTTAAAATAAAAAATGTGAAAAAACTTATTAAATTTTTTTTTCATTTCTAAAAATAGAATATAAGGAAAAAATTGTTAAGAAAATATTTATTAGGAAAAAAAAAATTTTAAGTAAAAGAAAAAAACGGATGGACCTATCCCTAGGACTAATGGTGAAAGCAAAGCTATACAGACAAAATCTCACCCAGAAGCATACACATATACACTCACAAAAAAAGGAAAAGGGGAAAAATTAATATATCCTGCTCCCAAAGTCCACCTCTTGAATTTGGGATGATTCGTTGTCTATTCAGGTATTCAACAGATGCAAGCACATCAAGTTTTTTGTGGAGCTTTAATCCACTGCTTCTGAGGCTGCTGGGAGAGATTTCCCTTTCTCTTCTTTGTTTGTACAGCTCCCAGGGTTCAGCTTTGGATTTGGACCCTCCTCTGCATGTAGGTCACCTGAGGGCGTCTGTTCCCTTCCCAGACAGAACGGGGTTAAAGGAGCAGCTGCTTCGGGGGCTCTGGCTCACTCAGGCCGGGGGGGGTGGGTGGGTTATGGATGCGGGACGAGCCTGCGGCGGCAGAGGCCGGCGTGACTTTGCACCAGCCTGAGGCGCACCGTGCATTCTCCCAAGGAAGTTGTCCCCGGATCACGGGACCCTGGCAGTGGCGGGCTACACCGGCTCCCGGTAGGGCCAGTGTGGAGAGTGACTTGTGCTTGCACACAGGCTTCTTGGTGGCGGCAGCAGCAGCCTTAGTGTCTCCTGCCCGTCTCTGGGGTCCACGCTGATAACTGCAGCTCGCGCCCGTCTCTGCGGTCCGCGCTGATAGCCGAGGCTCCCGCCTGCCTCTGGGGTCTGCGCTGATAGCCGTGGCTCGCGCCCGTCTCTGGAGTTCGTTTAGGCGGTGCTCTGAATTCCCTCTCCTTGCGTGCCGCGAAACAAAGAGGCAAGAAATAGTCTCTTGCCTCTTCGGCAGCTGCAGACTTTTTCTCGGGCTCCCTCCCGGCTATGTGTGGCGCACTAGCCCCTTCAGGCTGTGTTCATGCCACCAACCCCAGTCCTCTTCCTGCGATCCGACCGAAGCCCGAGCCTTAGCTCCCAGCCCCCGCCCGCCCCAGCAGGTGAGCAGACAAGCCTCTCGGGCTGGTGAGTGCTGCTCGGCGCCGAGCCTCTGTGAGGGAATCTCTCCGTTTTTCCCTCTGCACCCCTGTTGCTGTGGGATCCGCACTGATAGCCGCAGCTCACGCCCGTCTCTGAAGTTCGTTTAGGCGGCGCTCTGAAACCCCTCTCCTTGCGCTCCATGAAACAAAGAGGCAAGAAAAAGTCTCTTGCCTCTTCCGCAGCTGCAGACTTTTTCCCGGACTCCCTCCTGGCTAGCACCGAAGCCCGAGCCTCAGCTCCCAGCCCCCGCTTGCCCCGGCGGCTGAGTAGAGAAGCCTCTCGGGCTGGTGAGTGCTACTCAGCACCAATCCTCCGTGCGGGAATCTCTCCGCTTTGCCCTCTGCACCCCTGTGGCTGCGCTCTCCTCCGTGGCTCCGAAGCTTCCCCCCTCTGCCACCTGCAGTCTCTGCCCACGAAGTGGCTTCCTAGTGTGTGGAAACCTTTCCTCCTTCACAGCTCCCTCCCACTGGTGCAGGTCCCATCCCTATTCTTTTGTCTCTGTTATTTTCTTTTTTTTCTTTTGCCCTACCCAAGTACATGGGGATTTTCTTGCCTTTTGGGAGGTCTGACGTCTTCTGCCAGCGTTCAGTGGGTGTTCTGTAGGAGCAGTTCCACCTGTAGATGTATTTCTACTGTATCTGTGGGAAGGAAGGTGATCTCCGCGTCTTACTCTTCCGCCATCTTGCCCCCCCCTTTCATTTTAAATCATTAAACTTTTCAAGATATTTTCTGTATTCCTATAAAGTTTATCTCCTCTTTCTGTGAAAAAGAGGTAATTCAGAGCTAAATTTAACTTTAATTAACTAATCAGGGTTGCTGGGGATCAATGTTCTTATCCTGATGAAGTTGATAGTTCAGCTATGGCTTCTTTATCCTTATGGTCTCACAAAATGGGAAGTGTTGAGGTTGTGTCACACCTTCTTTTTCAAAGCCAATAAACCACATTTTAATAGCCTCGTGAGTTTACTGTTTCACACATGAAATGATGAAAGGTAAGAATTCAAGCTCTTTTCGTTTATAGATAGATTTCCTGACAAGGATTAGATTGTGTTTTTAAATTCATTGCAGAAAAAAAAATAAAAGGAAGGAAGAGGAAAGAAAAAAATGGAAAGAAAAGATAGAGGAAGGGAGGGAGCAAGGAGTGAAGTAAAGAAGGAAGGAAAAGAAAGAAAAAACAGTCATGTAAGTAACAGAAAGAAGAATAAAAATTATTGAATCAATATTGTCACTTTCTAGAGGTAAAAGTATTATTCAAGTTTTATTCAATAAATTAATCAAGTTTCTTAGAAAATATAATGGACCATGCAACCTCAAGTTACACCAACTGCCTGACAAGGCAAAGCTGGATTTATGCAAGTCTCCTGTATACCCAAGAATGCAGACATTTCCCTTACGAAATGAGGCAGCCTTATCTTTATTATTCTAGTTCATTTTAGTTTACAGTTTTGTTGTAAACAGTATTTCAGAAGCTTACTTCAAGATTCCTAAATAGGGGCTTCCCTGGTGGCGCAGTGGTTGAGAATCTGCCTGCTAATGCAGGGGACACGGGTTCGAGCCCTGGTCTGGGAAGATCCCACATGCCACGGAGCAGCTGGGCCCGTGAGCCACAATTGCTGAGCCTGCGCATCTGGAGCCTGTGCCCCGCGACGGGAGGGGCCGCGATAGAGAAAGGCCCGCGCACCGCGATGAAGAGCGGTCCCCGCACCGCGATGAAGAGTGGCCCCTGCTTGCCGCAACTGGAGAAAGCCCTCGCACGAACCGAAGACCCAACACAGCCAAAAATAAATAAATAAATAAATAAATAAATAAGAAAATCCTTTAAAAAAAAAAAAAGATTCCTAAATAAATGAACAGGAAAAAATAATGCTCAGTGGTGGTAATCTACATTTCATATATTGTATGATTGAAAAAAGGTATTTCTGGATAACAGAAAAATAATTTAAAAATGATAGTTGTGCTTTATTTAGTAGAATCTGTGTGAATAATGGAAGGTAAATTGAGCTGCTGAAAAATCTTTGTATTTTCTAAAAAAAGGTGTTTGCCAGATTGTGATGACTTTGCAACTCAAGTACTAGGAACATCTCAAAGAAGACATTCCTATGTCTTTTAATCTATGTCAAAATTGCTGTTATGGTAAAACATTTCTACTTGAGTACTAGTACGCAGTGCACAATAATCTGCCTAACCTCTAGTCAGGGCATAAATTCATCTTGTTCCCATCTCTCTTTCTGTGCAGGTTGAAGACCAGAGTTTCATTTGCTCTGGCAAACATTCCTTGGCGAAAACCAAGTAATCTAATGTTAATTGCATTGCCTTACCCTGATACCCACAGAAAGTGTCATTTCCATATTTCAGGAAAAATTTAGAATCTCTGTGTTCATAGAAAACTATCCATTACATGTCATAAAAATTATGTAAGTTAGACCTGAGAGTATTACTGGCTTCTGAAGATAAAATCCTATGAAATGAAACAGTTCAGCATGGGTTGGAGCAGTATGTACCACTTTCATCTTAAGATAAAACCCAATAAAATAAAACAGCTGACGAGCTGGAACAGGGTGTGCTATCTCTATACTACAAATCTGTTTCTTATCTTCTGTCTATATAACTGAAACATCAGTTGTAAAGTTTTTACAGTATTTCTCCCTTTCCTCCATTCAAATAACACATTTCCTTGGTAAAGGTGAATTTAAATTTAGATTCCCTATTGAGTTTTCCTTTTTGGTGTTAGTTTTACGCCCTGAGACGTTATGGGAAAAATTTGACTGCATACAATCACTGGGAACATAGACTTTCCCAGTGATTCTAAAATCCCGTAGATTTTAGAATTCAGGATATTTTGGGCTTCACCAAATAATTATTTAAGTAGTTTTTCAGTATAATTTTCAGTTTTAAAAATTAATATACTTTTATTTATTTTATTTCATATTTTAAATTTGTGTCCTAAGTGCTGTTTAGCATAATGTTTTCAGGGAGAAGTTGTTTGTAATTTCAAGCACACAGATGTATTTGCAATTTCCTTAAATAATAAAGAATTATCAGTATAAAAAGAATAATAGAAAATCTTGGATAGTGATTCTTCTGATAGAAGTAGTTACTAGTCAGTCTCAGATTCTATGATGCTCAGTGGGAATTTTTTTTTATAACTACCAAGGAATTTAATTTTTATATAATAATATTATCTATTCACATCCCATATTCAAATGTCATCAATTTTTGCAATAATGTCCTTTACATCTAATTTTTTCTTCCAGTTTAATTGAGATATAATTGACATACAGCACTGCATAAGGTTAAGTTGTACAGAATGATTTGTCTTACACCATGAAATGGTTATCAGAATAAGTTTAGTGAACATCTATCATCTCATTAATTTTTTTATTTTTATTTTTATTTTTTAACATCTTTATTGGAGTATAATTAGTTTACAATGCTGTGTTAGTTTCTGCAGTATAACAAAGTGAAGCAGTTATACGTATACATATATCACCATGTCCCCTCCTTCTTGCGCCTCCCTCCCACCCTCCTTATCTCACATCTCTAGGTGGTCACAAAGCACTGAACTGATCTCCCTGTGCTATGCAGCTGCTACCCACTAGCTATCTATTTTACATTTGGTAGTGTATATATGTCAATGCTACTCTTTCACTTTGTGCCAACTTACCCTTTCCCCTCCCTGTGTCCTCAAGTCCATTCTCTACGTCTGTGTCTTTTTTCCTGTCCTGCCCTTAGGTTCATCAGAAACTTTTTTTTTTTTAGATTCCATATATGTTACCATATGGTATTTGTTTTTCTCTTTCTGACTTACTTCACTCTGTATGACAGACTCTAGGTCCATCCACCTCACTACAAATAACTCAATTTCATTTTTTTAATGGCTGAGTAATATTCCGTTGTATATATGTGCCACATCATCCTTTATCCATTCATCTGTCGATGGACACTTAGGTTGCTTCCCTATCCTGGCTATTGTAAATAGTGATGCAATGAACATTGTGGTACATGTCTCTTATTGAATGATGCTTTTCTCAGGGTAAATGCCCAGTAGTGGAATTGATGGGTCATATGGTAGTTCTATTTTTAGATTTTTAAGGAACCTCCATACTGTTCTCCATAGTGGAGGTATCAATTTACATTCCCACCAACAGTGCAAGAGGGTTCCCTTTCTCTATAACCTTTCCAGCATTTACTGTTTGTAGGTTTTTTGATGATGGCCATTCTGACGGGTGAGAGGTGATACCTCACTGTGGTTTTATTTGCATGTCTCTAATGATTACTGATGTTGAGCATCCTTTCATGTGTTTGTTGGCAATCTGTATATCTTCTTTGGAGAAATGTCTATTTAGGTCTTCTGCCCATTTTTGGTTTGGGTTGTTTGTGTTTTTGATATTGAGCTGCATGAGCTGCTTGTATATTTTGGAGATTAATCCTTTGTCAGTTGCTTCATTTGCAAATATTTTATCCCATTCTGAGGGTTGTCTTTTCTTCTTGTTTATGGTTTCTTTTGCTGTGCAAAGATTTTAGGTCCCATTTATTTATTTTTGTTCTTATTTCCATTTCTCTAGGAGGTGGGTCAAAAAGGATCTTTCAGTGATTTATGTCATAGAGTGTTCTGCCTATGTTTTCCTCTAAGAGTTTTATAGTGTCTGTCCTTAGATTTAGGTATTCAATCCATTTTGAGTTTATTTTTGTGTATGGTGTTAGGGAGTGTTCTAATTTCGTTCATTTACATGTAGCTGTCCAGTTTTTCCAGAACCACTTATTGAAGAGACTGACTCTCCTCCATTGTACATTCTTGCCTCCTTTGTCAGAGATTTGGTGACCATAGGTGCGTAGGTTTATCTCTGGGCTTCTATCCTGTTCCATTGATCTATATTTCTGTTTTTGTATCAATACCATACTGTCTTGATTACTATGGCTTTGTAGTATAGTCTGAAGTCAGGGAGCCCAATTCCTCCAGTTCCGTTTTTCTTCCTCAAGATTGCGTTGACCATTTGGGGTCTTTTGTGTTTCCATACAAATTGTAAAATTTTTTGTTCTGGTTTGGTGAAAAATGCCATTGGTAGCTTGAAAGGGATTGCATTGAATCTGTAGATTGCTATGGGTACTATAGTCATTTTCACAGTGTTGATCCTTCCAATCCAAGAACATGGTATATCTCTCCATTTGTTGGTATTGTCTTTAATTTCTTTCATCAGTGTCTTATAGTTTTCTGCACACAGGACTTTTTGTCTTCTTAGGTAGGTTTATTCCTAGGTATTTTATTCTTTTTGTTGCAATGGTAAATGGGAGTGTTTCCTTAATTTATCTTTCAGATATCTCCTCATTAGTGGATAGGAATGTAAGAGATTCCTGTGCATTAATTTTGTATCCTGCTACTTTACGAAATTCATTGACTAGCTCTAGTAGTTTTCTGGTAGCATCTTAGTATTCTCCATGTATAATATCATGTCATCTGCAAAAAGTGACAGCCTTACTTCTTCTTTTCCAATTTGGATTCCTTTTATTTCTTTTTCTTCTCTGATTCGTGTGGCTAAAACTTCGAAAACTATGTTGAATAATAGTGTTGAGAGTGGGCAACCTTGTCTTGTTCCTGATCTTAGAGGAAATAGTTTCAGTTTTTCACCATTGAGAGCGATGTTGGCTTTGGATTTGTCATATATGGCCTTTATTATGTTGAGGTAGGTTCCCTCTATGCCCACTTTCTGGAGAGTTTTTATCATAAACCTGTGTTGAATTTTGTCAAAAGCTTTTTCTGCATCTATTGAGATTATCATATGTTTTTATCCTTCAGTTTGTTAATATGGTGTGTCATGTTGATTTGTGTATATTGAAGAATCTTTGCATTCCTGGGATAAACCCCACTTGATCATGTTGTATGATCCTTTTAATGTGCTGTTGGATTCTGTTTGCTAGTATTTTGTTGAGGATTTTTGCATCTATGTTCATCAGTGATATTGGCCTGTAGTTTTCTTTTTTGTGTGACATCTTTGTCTGGTTTTGGTATCAGGGTAATGGTGTCCTCGCAGAATGAGTTTGGGAGTGTTCCTCCCTCTGCTATATTTTGGAAGAGTTTGAGAAGAATAGATGTTAGCTCTTCTGTAAATGTTTGATAGAATTCGCCTGTGAAGCTGTCTGGTCCTGGGCTTTTGTTTGTTGGAACATTTCTAATCACAGTTTCAATTTCACTGCTTGTCATTGGTCTTTTTATATTTTCTATTTCTTCCTGGTTCAGTCTCGGAAGGTTGTGCTTTTCTAAGAATTTGTCTATTTCTTTCAGGTTGTCCATTTTATTGGCATATAGTTGCTTATAGTAATCTCTCATGATCCTTTGTATTTCTGTAGTGTCAGTTGTTACTTCTCCTTTTTCATTTCTAATTCTATCGATTTGAGTCTTCTCTCCTTTTTTCTTGATGAGTCTGGCTAATGGTTTTTCAATCTTGTTTATCTTCTCCTCAAAGAACCAGCTTTTAGTTTTATTATGTTTGCTATTTTTTCCCTCATTTCTTTTTCATTTATTTCTGGCCTGATATTTATGATTTCTTTCCTTCTGCTAACTTTGGGGTTTCTTTTATTCTTTCTCTAATTGCTTTAGGTGTAAGGTTAGGTTGTTTATTTGAGATGTTTCTTGTTTCTTGAGGTAGGATTGTACTGCTATAAACTTCCCTCTTAGAACTGCTTTTGCTGCATCCCATAGGTTTTGGGTCATCGTGTTTTCATTGTCATTTGTTTCTAGGTATTTTTTGATTTCCTCTTTGATTTCTTCAGTGATCTCTTGGTTATTTAGTAGTGTATTGTTTAGCCTCCATGTGTTTGTATTTTCTACAGAATTTTTCCTGTAATTGATATGTAGTCTCATAGCATTGTGGTCCCAAAAGACACTTGACACGATTTAAATTTTCTTAAATTACAAAGGCTTGATTTGTGACCCAAGATATGATCTATCCTGGAGAATGTTCCATGAGCACTTGAGAAGAGAGTATATTCTGTTGTTTTTGGATGGAATGTCCTACAAATATCAATTAAGTCCATCTTGTTTTATGTGTCATTTAAAGCTTGTGTTTCCTTATTTATTTTCATATTGGATGATCTGTCCATTGGTGAAAGTGGGGTGTTAAAGTTCCCTACTATGATTGTGTTACTGTCGATTTCCCCTTTTTTGGCTGTTAGCATTTGCCTTATGTATTGAGGTGCTCCTTTGTTGGATACATAAATATTTACAATTGTTATATCTTCTTGGATTGATCCCTTGATCATTATGTAGTGTCCTTCTTTGCCTCTTGTAATAGTCTTTATTTTAAAGTCTATTTTGTCTTATATGAGAATTGCTACTCCAGTGTTCTTTTGATTTCCATTTGCATGAAATATCTTTTTCCATCCCCTCACTTTCAGTCTGTATGTGTCCCTAGGTCTGAAGTTCGTCTCTTACAGACAGCATATATATGGGTCTTGTTTTTGTATCCATTCAGCCAGTCTTTGTCTTTTTGTTGGACCATTTAATGCATTTACATTTAAGGTAATTATCAATATGTATGTCCCTATTACCATTTTCTTAATTCATTTCGGTTTGTTATTGTAGGTCTTTTCCTTCTCTTGTGTTTCCTGCCTAGAGAAGTTCCTTTAGCATTTTTTGTAAAGCTGGTTTGGTGGTGCTGAATTCTCCTATCTTTTGCTTGTCTGTAACAGTTTTAATTTCTCCATCTAATCTAAATGAGATCCTTGCTGGGTCGAGTAATCTTGGTTGTAGGTTTTCCCCTTTCTTCACTTTATATATGTCCTGCCACTCTTCTCTGGCTTGCAGAGTTTCTGCTGAAAAATCAGCTGTTATCCTTACGGGGATTCCCTTGTGTGTTATTTGTTGCTTTTCCCTTGCTGCTTTTAATATTTTTTCTTTGTATTTAATTTTTGGTAGTTTGTTTAATATGTGTCTTTTTATGTTTCTTCTTGGATTTATCCTCTATGGGACTCTGCGCTTCCTGGACTTGATTGACTATTTCCTTTCCCATGTTAGGGAAGTTTTCAACTATAATCTCTTCAAATATTTTCTCAGACCCTTTCTTTTTCTCTTCTTCTTCTGGGAACCCTGTAATTCGAATGTTGGTGTGTTTAATATTGTCCCAGAGGTCTCTGAGACTGTCCTCAATTCTTTTCATTCTGTTTTCTTTATTCTGCTCTGCAGCCGTTATTTCCACTATTTTATCTTCCAGGTCACTTACCCGTTCTTCTGCCTCAGTTATTCTGCTATTGATTTCTTCTAGAGTATTTTTAATTTCATTTATTGTGTTGGTCATCATTGTTTGTTCTTTAGTTCTTGTAGGTCTTTGTTAAATATTTCTTGTATTTTCTCCATTCTATTTCCAAGATTTTGGATATCTTTCCTATCATTACTCTGAATTCTTTTTCAGGTAGACTGCCTATTTCCTCTTCATTTGTTTGGTCTGGTGGGTTTTTACCTTGCTCCTTCATCTGCTGCATATTTATCTTTTTTCTCATTTTGTTTAACTTAATGGGTTTGGGTCTCCTTTTCACAGGCTGCAGGTTCATAGTTCCCATTATTTTTGGTGTCTGCCCCCAGTGGGTGAGGTTGGTTTAGTGGATTGTGTAGGCTTCCTGTTGGAGTGGACTTGTGCCTGTGTTCTGGTTGGTGAGGCTGTATCTTGTCCTTCTGGTGGCAGGGCCACATTCAGTGGTGTGTTTTGGAGTGTCTCTGAACTTAATATGACTTTAGGCAGCCTTTCTGCTAATGGGTGGGTTTGTGTTCCTGTCTTGCTAGTTGTTTGGTATGGGACATCCTGCACTGGAGCTTGCTGGCCATTGAGTAGGGGTGGGTCTTAGTGTTGAGACAAAGATCTCTTGGAGAGCTCTCTCTGATTGATATTACATGGAGCTGGGAGGTTCCTGGTGGTCCAATGTCCCAGGCTCATCCCTTCCACCCCAGAGGCTCAGGCCCAACAGCCAGCCAGAACGTAAAGACCCTATCAGCCACAGGGCTCAGAAGAAAGGAAGAAAGAAAATAAATAAATAAAAACAGAAACAAAAAAATGAACAGGCAGAACCTTAGGACAAATAGTAAAAGCAAAGCTATAGAGACAAAAATTACACAAAGAAGCATACACATGCACATTCACAAAAAGAAAAAAAGGAGGAAAAAAAATATATATGTATAAAAAAAAAGGAAGAGAGCCACCAAACCAATAAACAAATTCACCCATGATAATAAGCACTAAATACTAAAGTAAGATAAATGTAAAACCAGAAACAAATTAGACGCAGAAAGCAAACCCTAAGTCTTAGTTGCTCCCAAAGTCCATGGCCTCAGTTTTGGGAACATTCGTTGTCTATTCAGGTATTCTTCAGGTGCAGCATTTATTAAGTTGATTGTGGGGATTTAATCTGCTGCTGCTGAGGCTGCATGGAGAAATTTCCCTTTCTCTTCTTTGTTCGCTCAGCTTCTGGGTTTCAGCTTTGGTTTTGGCCCTGCCTCTGCGTGTAGGTCACCCTCAGGCATCTGTTTCCTGCACAGACAAGAGGCGGTTAATGCAGCGGCTGATTAGGGCTCTCTTGCTCACTCAGGCTAGGGGGAGGGAGCGGTACGGTAGTCATAATTGGAATGTGGGGCAAGCCTGTGATGTTAGAGGTCAGGATGACGTTGCAACAGCCTGAGGTGTGCCTTGTGTTCTCCCGGGTAAGTTGTCCCTGGATCACAGGACCCTGGCAGTGGTGTGCTGCACAGGCTCCTGGGGGTGTGTGGATAGTGACCTGTGCTTGCACACAGGATTCTTAGTGGCATCGGCAACAGCGTTAGCGGTTCATGCCCGTCTCTGGTGTCTGAGCTGATAGCCACAGCTTGCACCCGTCTCTGGAGCTCTTTTAGGCAGTGCTCTGCCTTCTGTGGGCACACGGAGCAAGAATCTCCTCTCCTCGTGCACCATGAAACAAAGGTCTCTTGCCTCCCTGGCAGGCCCAGACTTTTTCCCTGACACCCTCCCAGCTAGCTGTGGCACAGTGCATTAGCCCCCTTCAGGCTGTGTTCATGCAGCCAAACCCAGTCCTCTCCCTGGGATCTGACCTCTGAAGCCCGAGTTCCAGCACCCAGTTCCCAGTCACCCCGGAGGGTGAGCAGACTCAGGCTGGTGAGTGCTGGTTGGCACCGATCCTTGTGTGGGAATCTCTCCACTTTGTCCTCTGCACCCCTGTTGCTGCGCTCTCCTCCATGGCTCCGAAGCTTCCCCCCTCCGCCACTCACAGTCTCCGTCCCCGAAGGGGCTTCCTAGTGTGTGGAAACTTTTCCTTCTTCACAGCTCCCTCCCAGAGGTGCAGGTCCCGTCCCTAATCTTTTGTCTCTGTTTTTTCTTTTTTCTTTTGCCCTACCCAGGTATGTGGGGAGTTTCTTGCCTTTTGGGAGGTCTGAGGTCTTCTGCCAGCATTCAGTAGGTGTTCTGTAGGAGGTGTTCCACATGTAGATGTATTTCTGATGTATTTGTGAGGAGGAAGGTGATCTCCACGTCTTACTTCTCTGCCATCTTGAAGGTCTCCTCAGTGGGAATTTTTAATTTAAGAAGTTCTAACTGTTGAAATTGCTTAAAAGAATAAGTGAAGGAAAACCAGCAATATTCAAATCATCATTATTCCATTAGTATTGCTTATTGTCTCTTGAAGTATTTTCCTCTGATTAAGTGCAATTTGGATTTTTCGAGGCCATAAAATAATCAATGAATCACCCACAACAGTGTAGCTGAAGTAGTCAGAAAGTACAATTTCCTCTCTGTATTCCTGTCCACTCAGCACGTGGGTACACTTGCATACACATACACACAAGGGCACACACACACACACCATTTCTTTAGTTTTACAGCCTCACTCCAGGAGGTTTCTCTCTTTCTAATTAGATACACATAATCCATTCAGCCCCTTTGTGAAGTTCACAAGTTGATTCCCTCTCCCTCTTTCTCTTGTCTTCTCTGTCTTCAACTAGACAATGAAAACAAAGATACAGTAGAACTCATTTTCTCATTATTGATTTCATGCACCAGCTGCCAGCTGTTTTAGGTTATTCGTTTATATAACCCTCTGGGTAACTTTTTTAAAGTACTTTTCTTGGACCATCTGTTAAATACGATTTCTTTAATAATTAAAGACTCACCATCATCTTTCAAAGAAACATAATTTTTGCCATTGCAGCTGAGATATCAACATTTTGGATTCAGATACACAGACGGGTTTCATTCCATGAATCAGTATCAAATCAAATTCTTTGGGACACTAGTACTGCATGAGTCCCCTCCTGTCACCTACCCCCCCCCCACCACATGCCCTGCCAAACAGTTTATGTTAAGGGGAAAAGTTCCTTAATATTTACAACTTAAGCTTTCTGTTTAAGGTCTTTTCCCCTCAACTTTTGCTTTCAAGTATTAGGGATCGATACTTAAGCCTGTTAAAATCTCATTTTTATGAATACACAGGTAGTTTTTGAACATATATTCAGGAAGGCACTTCAGGTGGATGTACTCATAAGACCACCCATTGTAATGAATGCAGATATTTTTCTAGAGAGAATCAAGCTCATGGATTCTAATGTGGAAGTATTGTTTACAAGTCAGCATCTCACCATCTGTCTTTTACTTAGTTGAAGGCTATCTCATGTACAGACAGAATCTGGGAACAAACCTTCTACTCAGACCCTTATCATCTTGGAATGTTGCTAAAATTGACATGCTTTGCCATTAGGCTTATGAGTGATGCTGTTTCTTAGTTTTCTTTACTTACCATGGTAGATATCTATACTTTGTGTTATTGACTCAGGATGTGTAGGTTTTTAATCTTTAGTATTGGAAGTGCATTTATTGGGTGATAAGCAAAAGACATCAAACCATTATTTGAATGGCATCACCAGAGTTTAATTCAAATGTGAAAATGGATACAACCTCAGTTTGAACTCTTCTTTAAGGCTCTGACTAGGCCTAAACGTTCCAATGATTTTTGCATTGCTTAAAATGTTTTTTGAGGAAACTTTGTTTATAAAAGCTTTTGCCTTTTGTTTCCAGTATGTACCAGTCCTATAGGGTGAAAAAAGTATATCAATTTTTATGCCACCTCTATACTATTATCAGTACATTTAATTTTTTACAGAATTATTTGTTCAGCCTTATAACTCATTGCTCTAAAATTCACGTTTGCTAAATTTGACATGAGGGAAATTGTAGTATATTTTAGATTTTTGAGGTGGAGGTAACATTTTCTTTTTGTGAAATCTAACAAAACAGTTTTCTTCAAAATAGAATAAAGGAAATGTTTTCTTAATACAGTGAGCATAACTTATATTAGCTTCTGTGAACCTGAGAATCTGGACTTTGTTTAAAAAAGCATTCCCATCTTTAATATGTTTGTCATTATAAACACAGCTCTATTCTAGTCAGCTTTGGACTCTGGCCCCTGTTAATTTTTAAAATGGAAAAGAGCAGGTTGACTTTTCTGAGATAACTGCTTAAATATTCTTACAGATCAAATTGATCTCATTCAGATTAAGGTGTTGTTTGAATAGGAAGCTGCATTTTTACAGTAATCTTTGCTTTTCCATGAACCTTCTCATCATAGTTCTTTTACATCTCACACAGCATAATCATTTTTAGAAACATAACCAAGATCTAATGAACTATGGAAGCTAAGCTGAACAGTGGTCCTCTGTGTTGACTTTCTCTGTGTATTCTTAGTTATATTAATGTGTCTATATTATATTTGATGAATATTTATTAAAGCACTGCATTTATTATTTTTATTCTGTACAAACAGGATTATGAATTGTTTGGCCGTTGGTTCTGTGTCTTAGTTTTAGGAAATAGGCACAAAAAATACTTCCTACATTTTAGAGTTTTAAAATGCCTGGGTACACAACGTTTTACACAGTGTAAGCAACCTGAGCTCTCTATGAGGAAACATATAGGTAAGTGTTCCCCTTATAGAAGCCAGTAGGGTCAGGTCAAAAAAAAAATAATGCTCTTATCCTTAGAGTGAAATTCTATGATGTAACATTCTTCATATATTTAAATAAATTAGAACAGAGTAGTACCATTTTTCCTAAGCTTTTTCATGGCTTTTCCAAACATGTAGCCTTAATAAGGAGTGCTTGGGTATTACCTCCGTGTTTTTAAACTCATTCTTACATTCACCTGCAATCCAAAGGAAGAAACTGAATTGCTACACCAATGTACACTTGATTAAATGGAGTGAACTGATTAAAGGATAGCAATAAAGATCCTGTTTATGTATTTTTTTTCTGAATATACATCAGGCAAAAGTATTGATAGAAATCTTCTCCCCTTAATTCCAAAACAAAGGGCTTAGGCCAATCCTGTAGAGACAGAGAAGGTGATAACTGAGTGGAGTTTTTAAGGATGATTAGGAGTTAGCTGGGCAGAGAAGGTGTGTGTGTATGTGTGTTGGGGGGGGGCAGGAATTACAGGCAGTGAAGGCACTAGATTTATAGATTACTCTCCTTCTCCTCACACCCTATTTAATCTTTCCTCAACCTTCCTGTCACCTCCTCTCCCACCCCACCCCTCTGTTTCTCCCCTCCAGAATTTTGTTTCAGATTATAATTTGAATAAACTCAAGTGTAGTCTAATATTTGCTTAATACCAATATTTCTATATAGAAATAGTTCTACCAACAAATTGGACAACCTAGAAGAAATAGATAAATTTCTAGAAACATACAATCATCTTCCAAGACTGTTCATGAAGAAATAGAAAATCTGAATAGACTGATTACTAATAAGGAGATTAAAACAGTAGTCAAAAAGCTCCCAGCAAACAAAAGCCAAGGACTTGATAGCTTCACTGGTGAATTCTACAAACCATTCAAAGAAGATTTAATACCTATCCTTCTCAAACTCTTTCAAAAAATCGAAGTGGAGAGAAACCTTCCAAACACATTTTATGAAGCATTACCCTGATACCAAAAGCTGACAAGGAGATCACAAAAAAAGAAAATTACAGGCAAATATCCTTGATGAACATAGATGCAAAAATCCTCAGCAAAATACTAATAAACCAAATCCAAAAATACATTAAAATGATCATACACCACGATGAAGTGGGATTTATTCCAGGAATGCAAGTATGGTTCAACATCTGCAAATCAATTAGTGTGATTAACAAAATGAAGGATAAAAATCATATAATAATCTCAATAGATGCAGAAAAAGCTTTTGACAAAATTCAACACCATATTTGATAAGAACTCTCCACAGAGTGGTCATAGAGGCAGCATGCTTCAACATAATAAGGGCCTTATCTTACTCAATGGCAAAAAGCTAAAAGGTTTTCCTCTAAGATCAGGAAAAAGAGAAAGATGCCCACTCTTGCCACTTTTATTTGACATAGTATTAGAAGTCCTAACCATGGCAGTTAGGCAAGAAAAAGAAATAAAACCATTTAAATCAGAAAAGAAGAAGTAAAACTGTCATTACTTACAGGTGACATGATACTATATATAGAAAACCCTAAAGACTCCACCAAAAGACTGGTAGAACTAATGAATGAATTCAGTAAGGTTTCAGAATAGAAAATCAAAACACAGAAGCCTGTGGCATTTCTATACACTTATAACAAACTCTCAGAGAAATTAAGAAAACAATCCCATTTGCAATTGCATCAAAAAAGAATGAAATACCTAGGAAAAAGTTTAACCATGAGGTGAAAGACTTGTATGCCAAAAACTATATGACCCTAATGGAAGGAATTGAAGAAGAGACAAAAAATGGAAAGAAACTCTGTGCTCATGGATTGGAAGAAATCTACAGATATAATGCAATCCCTATCAAAATGTCAATGGCATATTTCCCAGAACTAGAACAAATAATCCTCATCTTTTTATGAAACCACAGAAGACCTTGAATAGCCAAAATAATCTTGAGAAATAAGAACAAACCTGGATGTATCATCACACTCCCTGATTTCAAACTATACTACAAAGCTACAGTAATGAAAACAGCATGGCACTGGCACAAAAAATGACAGATAGATTAATGGAACAAAATGGGGAGTCCAGAAATAAACCCACACATATATGGACAATTAATCTATGACACAGGAGCAAAGAACATATAATGGAGGAAGGACAGTCACTTAAACAAATAGTGTTGGGAAAACTGGACAAGCCACCCTTTTACAACACACACAAAAATGAACTCAAAATGGATTAAAGACTTGAATGTAAGACCTGAAACCGTAAAGTTCTTAGAAGAAAATATAAGTAGTAACCACATTGACTTCAATCTTAGAGATATTTTTGTGAATTTGACTTCAAAGGCAAGGGAAACAAAAGCAAAGGTAGACAAATAGGACTACAGCAAACTGAAAAGCTTCTGTACAGCCAAGGAAAGTCTCATCAAGATGAAAATGCAACCTACTGAATAGAAGGTATTTGCAAATCATATATTCAAGGGGTTAATATCCAAAATATATAAAGAACTCATACAACTCAGCAACAAAGAAACAAGACAATTAAAAAATGGACAAGGAATATCTCAATAGACACTTTTCCAAAGAAGACATACAAATGGCCAACAGACATATGAAGAGATGTTCAACATCACTAATTATTAGTAAAGTGCAAATCAGAAGCACGAGATGTCACCTCACACCTGTTAGAATGGCTATTATTGAAAAGACAAGGAATGACAAATGATGGAGAAAATGTGGAGAAAAGGGAACAGTTGTGCACTGTTGGTGGGACTGTAAATTGGTGCAGCCATTATGGAAAACAGTATGTAAATACCTCAAAAAATTAAGACCAGAACTACCAAATGACCCAGCTATTCCACTTCTGGGTATATATCTGAAGAACATGGACCCCAGTGTTCATGGCAACATTATTTACAGTTGCCAAGATATGGATGCAACCTGTGTGCTCAGTGACGGATGAATGGATAAAGAAGATGGAACATATATATATATTCCATATATATATATATATATATGATGGAATACTACTCAACCATAAAAAAGATGAAATCATGCCATTTGTGACAACATGGATGGACCTTTAGGGTATTTTGCTAAGTGAAATAAGTCAAATGAAGAAAGACAAATAACATATGATTTCACTCATTTGTGGAATATTAAAACAAAACAAACAAGAAATGAAAAAAATGCATCAATACAGAGAACAGATTGGTGGTTACCAGAGGGGAAGGGGGTTTGGGGGTGGGTGAAGGGGGTCAACTGTATGGTCATGGATGATAACTAGACTTGTGGTGATCACTCTGTGGTGTTTGCAGATGTTGAACTGGGTGTAATGCTGTACACCCAAAATTAATATAATAATAATAGTAATAATGATAGTAGTAATAATAATTAAGCAAAGAAATAATTATATCTTTCAGCCAGGTTGTAAGAGAGAGAAATAATTCACTTTAGAAAATCTGCATTACTAGCTAGGGCTCTTTGAGTTTGTATGTGTCTTCCAATCACTTTCTCCACTGGTTAAATAAACTTGTTTACAGTCCTAGTCAGAGTAGATTTAGTTGAGAAAAACGTGTGTTTTCCAAATTATCCCCTCTGAGCCTTCTCAAACACGCACACGCACACACACACGCACACGCACATGCACATGCACACACACACACACACACACACACACACACACACACACACACACATACTCCAGATCTGGGTAGCAATTATGGAGTTGTTGTAGAGCCCCTCCGACTCTGCTGCTAACTGATAATGCTCTTCTTTTTAACCTCTTATTGTTTGGCTTCCTGAAAACACTATGGAACAGACTCATCTTGAGAATCTCAGCCAGAAGGAATGCCCAGCAGCATGGTAGCAAAAATGAGTAGGGAAAAAGCCCCTATTAGGAGCTCTTTCTTCCTCTCAGCTCATCTTTGATTATTCTTGATTGCAAAAAGAAAAAAATATATAGTCTCCATTTTGCAAATGACTGATGAAAGGATGCTATGAACGTACTGTTAAGACTGAAATTTTATGCACTTTCTATAGAAGTCCAGTTTTAATCAGTCTATAGCTGACATATCCTAGTAACAATCTGATTAATGGGGGTTGGAGGAACCTTCAGCTCCTTGGATAAGAAGCTAGGCCTGCAGAATATCATTGAAATTTACATTTTTGAAACTTTCAGATCAGATTTGAAAATGATGATCTAGTGTTACAGAGCCAGTTTGCATAGCCAGTGGGAAGTGAGACATGTTAATGGATGTTACATATTGGTCAAGAATGTGCCCCAAGAGAAAGGAATAAATAGGATCATTATGTTTTGCCTTGTGTGTGTTTAACTAAAAAGGATATCTCTAGGTTCTTACAGATAATTTTATTACAATTAAGATGAATTAATGTTGGTTCTGATGCTGAATATAAATGCTATTATCAACCTGAAAAATAAAATTCAAGGCCAAATGAAGAATTAGGATGAAATATATTGCAATACAAGTTTCATATGGAAATGTCACCTGTGGGCTGAGCTATATTTTATTATACATTAAAAATATCCACCCTCCATAATTTGTGACATCTTGCATTATCCTAGAACACAAGATTTTCTAATATCGTTACGGCAGAGAAAGGAATCATAAACTTGTATGGTAACGTAGAAGACTAAGAGCAAGGTGAGAAAGTGTTAAATTCTGTTTTCAGCTGACTAGAATGATTCCTCCTGCACATTTGATTCATCTGTTCATTTTAGATTTGTGGTTTCTCTAAGATTGTTTCCTCTAATTAAATATTCATTGTTTATATAACATCCATATAATGGTATCCAATATGTTACATATCTATATGTCTTCTGTTCCTTTAGGAACTATAAGCATTTGTAGGATAATAACGTAGAATCAGATGTTTCTATATCACGATCACTACTACCCTGCAGAATGATCTCGTTCCCAAGGATATTTCCCCCTCTACTTCAAGCTTCCGTTCTGTTGGCATCTTTATATAAAACACTGGAGGAGTGATAGATGGAGGATAAGAGTGAAACACACACACACACATCCAAGCACATGTATTAGAATGGACATTTCTTACTAATACCATTTTCTGTTTTTCCCCCAGGAAAATAAGATCAACAAATTTTTCATTCTTGAGGACCCTATAAAGGTTTAAGGAAAAAGCACACCTTTACATTTTATAGTATCAACAAAATGCATATTTTCACCCTATTGTTTAATAGTTCAGTAGTGTTTATGTGATTGTTATTCTTCCAAAGGCCTGCAGCTAATGTACATTACTTTTGATTTGGGTGCATCTCCCTCCTATTCTTTCCTAAGAAGAGACTGAATCTCTTTTTATCTTTTTGGTAATGAAAAACTTTAACAAGCCAATGCTAAATGATTTCCAAAACAAAAAATTTGAACACAGTTATATGACCAATAAATAACTTATTCAAAAAACACTTTTACCCTAATGGCATTAAAAGAAGCAAAACTTACATGTTAAATAATATTTTACTGGTACCTTAATATTTATCTTTGAATGATGATCCAGAATGTGCATTGTTATTGATGAGCATATTTTGAGTTATGGTATACACTTTATTATTCTGAGAGACCCTTGAAAAACCCATTATTACAACGTTATTAAGTCAAAACACATATAAAACCTGAAATAATCTTTTGGAAATGAAAGAACAGCTTGTCTTTTTTTCTGCCCCATCTGGCAATTTGCTAAAATTTGAAAAACTCTTTAAAATGTACCTGCGTTTTAAGCATTTTTCAGCAACAATGTATAATTTGTAATATTGTGCATAATTTTATTATTTTGTATGTAGACCTACTGTCTCTCTTTTTGTCTTTGTTGTTTTTTTTTTAATGTTTTTATTGGAGTATAATTGCTTTACAATGGTGTGTTAGTTTCTGCTTTATAACAAAGTGAATCGTTGTTGTTTTAATTGGAGTGTTTAAGGTCACCAGAGGCAAATTGTGAATATTGCTTAATATTATAGTTTTAAAAAATGTGATTGATATCTAAGGATGGTGGTTATTGAAATGATACATTTTTCAGTTTATATATTTTTTTTCAGTTGAATAATTTTTATTCCATTATTTGATTCCAGTGTTTCAAAAAGAGAAGTCCAATGGCTTTCTTGATATTTTATGACAGGATCTCCCTTTCAAGAGATCTAATGGTGTTTCAGTGTGTATAATCATAGCAAGATTATTATTCATTTTGTTAACACTTTTTCTCTCTGCAAAATAAAATTATTTCATAATTAAGTATAGTGTTTAAAGAAGGGCTTTATTTGGAAGGTGTCAAGATACCTTGCAAATTGGTGTACTAAGACTTTATAGTTTTTTATTCAGTAGATGCAAGCATATTTGCACTATCACAAAAAGATATACATTTAATAAACTGCTCATTTTTATAAAATATTCTAAACATAGTGCTCAACTTGTATCATATGACAGAATGATGAATATTTTGACATGAAAATGAAGTTGAAAAGAATACAGAATAAATTATATCTATTTTTCTCCTTTAAGTATTGAGTTAAATATGACAGATTCAAAAGGATTTCTTTTGCAGCATTTAAAAAATAATAGAGAACACCACTCATTTAAAAATTCAGAAATACAAAAATTAACTTACCAGATGTTACCTTGATGGTTACAATTGTAATAATTATGAAAGAGTAAACAAACATCTGATCCATATTAGTAAATCTCTGTAATATGTCCAAATGATTATACCTATAGTAAAACATGCTAAGACTGTCAGAAAAATTCTTGGATTATTCTTGCTTTTCACTAAGGAAATATTCATTGTGTGTTTAATGAGTGTTAGTCTTTAGAGCAGTGCTAGATACTCTAGAACAATGCTAGAAACTTAAATATTCAAATAAGAAGGTATTGTGAGTTTACATAGTCATTATGGCCCAGGGCAGAGATGAATGTAAAATTTAGAGTCCATGATCTCAGTTATATTGTGAGGTATAAATTCAGAGAAAGAGAGCATCTTTATGGCATTAATTTTAATAATGGAAGTTATTAAACTATATATAGGTGTGTATATATGTATATGTATACACACACACAGAATTGACAGAAAAATGCAGATAGCCAAAAAATGAACATTAAAAAATTGGCTAAAGTCTAAAGTGTAAAAGTGATGAATCTTAACCAACATTTTAAAAATAAATTAAAACAAATTTAAGATGGTATAGTAAATAAAATAAAGAAGTTTAAAAAGAGGGTTGTTTCGAAAAAAATATTCGTAAGAGATATACCAATACAACATACGGATAACTTGGGGGAATTCATTTGCAAAGGAAAGAAAAGTCTTAATTCCTTGACATTCCCCCACTTCATTCTAATAATTGTTTCACGTGAAAGGAAAACATACACTTTCATATTTTCTAAGACACTTAACCTCTCCCTTTTCTAGAGCCTGTGCAAACAGAAGTGCTTATAACACCAACATGTTACCAACTTACTAAACTTTGAAAAGACAGTGACTCTGAAGTAGTGTAGATTTGCCAGTTGCTAAGTAGATGATTTTTCAGTACTATATTGTAGTTAGTCTTACATTTAATTTTGATAATACTTGTATTCTAGAAATCATAGTATTAGCTTAGGAGCAGTTCATCAGTATTTAGTAAAAATCCTTTGGTGAGATGGCATAGGCTTGAGACTTGGTGCTTAAATTCTAAGTTTTCTGGCACTTTTGGCTAGTTCAAATATAGGAAAATAAGGCCAGAATCTAGTATATGACACTGATCAATTTTCAACCCAAAGAAAAACTGGTTCTAGGAAAAAAACTATTTGTCAAAAAATTCAGATTGTTTGGAATTTATTCCTATTTAATAACATAATATTTCCCTAATAAAGTTTTTCTAATAAGACATATATGTTTAGATTATACTTTAATTATATCAAATAATCTAGGGTTTCAAAGTCAAATTTAACTGCTTTATTTGGAATCAGATTTTCTTAAGTTTGTTTTTTTTTTTTTTTTTGAAAAGGTAGTAATTAAAGAAGAAGTAATTGATTTGGGGCCTCATTTTTCCTTTGTTAAGGTGTTCTTGGTGCTTCAAATAGATTCCAAAGAAACTTTTCTGTCTAATAATCATCCTGTTTACAACTGCATAACCTTTAAAAGTTTTCACTAAAATATGATATGGTCAGCATTAAAATATTTTGATCATGTAAAGGATCCTGTTGATATTGTCATGTGACAGGGTGGTGAGGTAAATTTCCCTATGTTGTGACAATGGCCCTTGCCTAACCACAACTTAATCCTAACATTTGAGAAGTTGTCAAAACTGTATTATAACTGATTTTCAGAAGTCTTCTATGAAGACAGCTTGCTTCTACTTAATTGAAAATATACATGATTGCTTTCACTAGTCTTTTTTTTCCTTTTGGCAAGAGACCAAAATTGGAATTTTAATGATGACAGTTAATTATAAAATTATCTTTTCCCCTGAAAAATAGTTCAGAAAAATCATGTGGTCTAGTATTAAGATTTCATTTCTCTGGATGGACCACATACATGTTTATATGTAGGTTTACATTCTACACACATACTATGTTCAGCAGATGAAATGTTTGAACCACAATAGTATTTAAAGGATATAAAAGGCTATTTGATTAGCAGGCTGTTGTTACTTACAAATGAATTTTGTCTCCTACAATTAAAAAATCATTTATCCTTGTGTTGCACATGGTTTTTATTTTACTTTTTGATTTTAGTACTCAAAGACTATTAAAATAGGACATTAGTTTCTTTCCTATTAAAAGCCTTTAAAGAAAATGATGTTTTTAAAAGAAAGGCAAGACTTTGAACACCTCTGAGTTTTTCTCCCATTTCTAAATGCTCTGTAAATTGTGTGTGAAGAATTTAAGACCTGTATGCTTATATTGTGACATTGCTATTGATTTGTAAAATTTTTGTTTGCTGCAGATTGTAATGGGTAAATGGCGAGTGTGAGGTAAGAAGGGCATGCTATTTGTGAGCATGGTAAAAATGTATTTTTTCCTACTAGGAATACACCTTCAAAAATAACTGGGTGGTCTTTTATTGCCACGATGTGATTTTTAGGGGGAAACAGTCACAGATACAAAGACATTCTTCAGGATGTGATCACTATAAGACCAAGGGCCTTACAAGTAAGCAGAGTAAAGGACTAAAGATCTCATGTAGGATTGCTACATTGGTTAGAAGCAAAAAAGGGAAGACCTAGTTGCCCTGGAGAGATGAGGAGGCAGTCTGAAATCTCTTGATTTTCAGTGTGAAGATTGCTACACTTTCTACAGTGTGGAAGAGAAAGAATGCAGTACTAAGGAGTCCTAAACAAGGGGTGACTATAGAAACACGAGGTGAAGCATGATGTGATGGGTGGAAAAGACGCATGACACATGCTGGGGAGTATTGAATCATTTCTATTAACAATGATTCATATTCATATAACTAACAGAAGGGTAGAGTCCTTTTCTTTCATTCATTCTTTCATTGTTCTTTTTTTCATTCTTTTAAAATTTTGTTTGAATCGAGAGAGAGACAAAGTGTTGGGAAGAGTTACCTCCAATTACCTGTGACAGTATTGCTGATAAACTTTTAGAAAAAAAAATGCATGGCTGGTGAAGTTTTAGACTTAAGGGGGCATATCTTCTAACAGATGGAGTATACACATAGCTATGTATGAATAAAGAAGATGCTTATGCATTATTTGAGAAGACAGTTATGGGAGTAACCTCTAGTAATTTATAAAGTGAAAAGGGTAAATATACAAAAGGACTAATACAGACAACTTCTGAAAAGGAGAGAAAAAACCCACTTAGTCACTTAAACAAAGAGAATAACCAAAAGAAAATATTAGGTAGTGAAATAGCTAACAGCCTTCATAGGTATTCATTTAGAGCTAATCATAACCCTTGGTGTGAATTTAGCTAAGAGATGTATATTTGAATAAGCTTCCTAGATATCCATATATTGGAAATTTTGTTTGAAGACTTACTGGTGGGCCTGTTTGATTTTGCTAAAATGTTAAAATTGACACCTAAAATACAAGACAGTATCAGAATATTGATTTTCACCAAGGAGAAATAATTATTTTATTTTATTGGGATCAAGTGATAAAGGCAAAAACTTGTATTAAAAAAACCTGAATGAGATGATACAGAACACTTTTGAGGCAACAGAAAACTAACTCTGGAATGTGTGGAAGGACTACAACAATAATACTTAGGGAAGGAAATTTCAGTTGGAGGAAATTTTCTGTAATTCATAATTCATGGCATTGCAACAAGATAAAAAGTATTAAGATCAGATAATGTAAAAAATTCAAACTATGTTCATAAAGATTTTAGTAGTATACATAAAAATCTGGGGAATAATGAACATAATAAAGAAATAAAGATTAATTTTAAATTTCCATTAAAAAACAATATTTCATTGCATCAAAGATTTGATATAAGACCTGGAAAAATGAGCTTGCTCTTGAGATTTACATTTGAAATAAATACCATCACCTCAAATACTTTTTATCAAACATGTGTCTTCTAAAGACTTTAATCATGTTTTATAATGTTAGAGCTGATTTTGTTATCAAGGGGGTGTTAAGTAGTTAGGTTTTGTTGTTCTCAAAGAATCACAGCGTAGTGAGAGAGACACACATATGACTGAGTGCTATAACACAGGCAAGCACAAAGTGCTATGTGAGCAGAGGAGAAGGAACCATTGTTAGTTTATGTGTTTAAAAAATGCAAAAAAAAAAAGAGGCAACCAGGGTTAATGTTAAGATCAGCATATTATTTGACCTCATTTTGCTATTAGAAAGGAATAGGGGAACTTATTCAGAGCAGAGGGACAGAAAGTTTCACAGCCCTTTTAAATGTTCGTTTTCACCACTTTGTCTTAGAGGTTTTGTGTACATGGTCTTATTGTTAGACACTACAAGGAGAT
Source organism: Balaenoptera acutorostrata (assembly GCF_949987535.1). NCBI lineage: Eukaryota > Metazoa > Chordata > Mammalia > Artiodactyla > Balaenopteridae > Balaenoptera > Balaenoptera acutorostrata. Next base: position 74,488,670 of record NC_080085.1, read on the forward strand.
ATCCATTAGTTATGGTTCTTGCTTTTAGTTGTTTGCATTTTAAATGATAAAACCAGCAGATACTGATGGGGTTAGTTAATGTTGAACATATCAATAAATAGATGAAAATGTACATACTGTTATGTCTTTTCACTTTTATCATAGGAGGAGGAAGTGGGATGGTAGACAGCAGTTAGTGGGAGTGGTGTGTTTTTCTCTGTGTAACTGTTAGGCAAACTATGTCTTTCATTTTCTATGTTTCTAGGAATTTTCCAATGAGGAAGTACCAGATAAAACTAACTGCCTAAATAATCAAGGTAGAAGAGGTATAGATAAATTTGGCCAATGTTGATGTTGAGGCTGGGTCAGGAGTACCTAGGGTCTGTTAAACTATTATTTCTAATTCCATATATTCTCAAATGTTGCATAATAAAAAAAAAAATTAAAAAAACAAAACAAAACTAACTGCCTAAAGGAGAAATGAAAATAACAGTCACTTTCTTGATGAATGACAGCTTATTTTTACCTGCATGCAGGGTTATAGGAAAGACCTAAAATTCTACAGGATAGATGATGAGATTACAACATTCCTATAACCCCACTTAGAATGTTATGTTTAGTTCTGGTTACCATATTTTTAAAAAAGATGTAGCATTTGAAAAAGGGAATTAGATTGACCTTAGAACTACCAGGTATTAACGGTGAAGACAGGATAGAACCCTGAATTTCTGTAACCTTTAAAGTGCAAAGGTTGAAGAAGATTTAATTGAAAATAAACTCACTTCAATATACGTATAAATAGAGACGTATAAATTTCAATAGAAGTGAAACTTGCTTCTGTACTTCTCGGGTTTTCAAGTCAGTTTTTCTGTAGCATGCAAACAGAACAATGCTCTACTGATTTCCCTCGTGAGGTAAAATGTCTGAAGAATTTTCATGCAGTACTTTCCTGAAACATAGAAAGGATATGCCCCTTAGCTGAATACCACTGACAGACATTGCGATAACTACTTATGAATCAAGAAAAAGTATGTCTCAGGAGTGGCAACTAAGTTGCAATAGCTACTAATTTCTCAGAGAAATTTTAATTTAATCTACCTGTATTTTAGGCAGGTTGTTGGCAACTCGGAAATCAGAGAACCATAGAGTATTTGAGCTATGATAGGCCAGAGAGGTCAATTTATCCAACCTTGGTTTTACAAATAAGGATACTGGGATCTAGAAAAGGGAAGTCATTTGCTCATGGTCACACATCCAGTTGCATCGTTGATACTAATACCCAAGTCTCCTTATGTCTTGTTCAGTGTTCTTTCTGTTGACACTATTGCTTACAGAATAGGTTGTTTGAAAATTCATTTATAACTTGGTTTCATGGAACTTGGAAAATCAATTTTCATGGAATTAGTCATAAGCTCAGAGTTCTCCTTTGTTCCATTCTATACTTTGTTTCCATGTTAATTTAAGCTTTAAGTCATATTAATGCTAGCTTTAGACTCTCTGTTGCACATGTCCATTCCTTTTTATTCTCATCTCTATCTACCTGGTTATCTCATGCCGAGGGCATTGCAGTAATCTTCTGCCTGATCTCACCTCCAGACACTCTTGTAGCAATTCATTCTGCCCATCCTGTCAGTTTCAACTTCCTAAAGCATTGTTATCCTCTTTCTTTGTTTTCCAAAACCTATCTATTCCTCTAGGCCCCAATCAAACGTCATCTCTTTCATAATGACTTCACTTACCACTCTAGGTATAAGTGATGCTTCAACTAAATTCTTATAGCTATTAGTTTATATCACCATGCATTCAACTTTCATTCATCTGATATTTTTGAATGCCTACTCTACACCAGGAAATCATGTGGCATTTATCACTCACAGACTTTCAATGTAACAATTTGTGACTATGATATGTCTCTCGTTTCAGATTGTAATATTCTTGATATCAGGGACCATGCTTGAAGATCTTTGTATTCTCCATAGCCTATAGCAAAGAGGCTTTTGTGCATAGTTGATGGTCAGTAAGTATTTGTAGATAAATATTGAACTAAGAAAGTGCTATCATAGAGTAAGGAGATAAACGTGGCCTCTGTGGGATCAGTACGAAAACTGTTAGATATCAATTATAAGTATGTTTGAAGAGCTTCCCTTAACCCTTAAAGAAGTTGGTTCTTTACATATCATGAAAGTGATCAAGCAAAAAAAGTATCAAGAAAAAGGGGTATTTCATTCATATTCAGATAGGTAAATATTGTCAACAACAGGAAGTGGAACAACACTGAATCAAATTAAAAACCGTTCAGTCTCAGTTTCTACATATATAAAAGTGGGAAAGTGTTTCAAACCCACTTTTGCACACAGAGTAGTTTTACTCCTTTAGTTAATGATGAGAAAAATGCTCTGTTAACTGTAAAACTATGTAACAATAAGGTCTTATTATTTAACATGAGATTTTGGATACAAAAAGGAGCTACATCAAAAGGTAATCAATTGTAATGTTAAGTATCTGCCTCTGATGTCTTAATTGGTGAGGAACATGCTTTTTATTTTATTTTATCTTATCCTATTTTATCTTATCTTATTTAATGGTGGTAGAGTGGTCCTTGTCAGAGATTAAATCAAAGGATGAATGTAAGGAATTTAACAGACTTTGAAATAAGTAATCTTCTTCATTCCCACTCCCACCTCTTAGTATTACATTGAGAGCATGTCCAGGCCGAGATTCCTTTGCTCTGACCCTGCTTGATTGTCTTCATCTGCAGCTAGACTAAACCAGATAGGATTACCAGAATGATCAACTGGCAAATGAACTCATTTTGTTAGAAACAGCTTAGCTGAGTTCTGCTTACAGAACTGTTAGTGTTTCACATCGAATTTAAGCTTCACTAAACAAATAAGCCAAATGTTAGAAAAAATTAAAGTATAATTAAAATAAATTTTAGAATATTCTTTCTCTCTTGAATAACTTTATAATGACTCTATACTTTTCACCCATCAATAATTCAGAATATTTGATGCCATCAACTAAATTTGGGCTCATGATATTTCTGATCAACTTTACCTACTCAGTGAAAGTTCACTCATTCTAAAACACCCCAGCTATCCTTATATAAATTAAGCCCCATCATCAATGATGTAAATCAGTGTAGCATAGAAGAAATAGGTTCTTAAAATATATTTTATTAGAATAAGCTTGAAGACTCTATACAGTGATGGATTTAAATGAGTAAATTGTCCCTTCACATGGCCAATGTTCAGTTCATTGACAAATTTTTACTGAGTGCCTAGTCTGTGAACAAGAAACCTAAACTAATTCTTCAATGGAGATTGCATTTCAAAAGGAAAATAGATCTAAGACATGTAAATAAATAAAATATTTACACATTACTATAAATGCTATGAAGGAAACACCATCTTAATCAGCAATTTACAGTTGGAGGCTGCGACAAAGTTCTCTCCACAGGCAGCATACAATTTAGAAGTAGGCCAATTTACTATCATCTCAGTGTGTTATCAAACCATCAAAACCAAAGTTAACTAAAAGCTGATAAAGCAGTGTTTGCATCCAATGTCTCAGGGGCTTTAATGTACATCTACCATAAATGTTTGGTTTGGCTTCTAGAACATTTCCTTAGTGTTTTCTCTGAGCCATTCTGAACATACTATAGAAAAACATAATCATCAACTGGAAGACATGAAATATAACTAGTGTAACAGGGTTTAAAAATTCCCTTACAAAAGGCTGGCTAGAACTCCCATATGGATCAAAGGACAAGATTCAAAGGGTCACTCATAGTGTCTTTAGCCAAACCTACAAACAAGAAGAAAAATTTCCAACAGAAATATTGTGAACAAATATGCCACAACAATAAATAATTTAAAATTTATGAAGGTTTTGAAGGATTTTAATGTTAAAACTTTATACAGTAGAAATGATTTCAGATAGGTTATCTAATAATTAAAGTTAATTTATGTGACTGATATTTATAATATATATGTATTGAAACCCCCTTCTTACGAACAAAAATTTTAAAATGCTGTAAGCTCATTTATCTTTACTATCAACCCATCCCGTATGTAATTTTCCCTTTTTTTTCCTTTATACTGTGACTTTAAATCACACTGACATTTAAAGAGTCAAGCTTATGCACCAAAGTATTTCAGAAGAAACATATTTAGTATGACCAAGGTTTTTGTTATTCTCAAATAGTTCTAGGAAAAATAAATTTCTGAAAGGAGGAAAATAGTTTTATTTTTCAGGTTCTTGAATCGGAAGATCATGCCTTTAGAGACTTAAGTGATCAAGAGGTTGTTTGGATACCCTCTGGAAACTTAAATAAGCCTAAAATATCCAGGCCTCTTTCAGTTCCTTTTTCTTTTGACATACATTCTTGTCAAAGAATTTCCAGGATCTCTAAAGAGATTAAACAGGTTTATAAAAGCTGCTGTGGAGCAAGAGTTGACATATAAAATGAATAAAATTATTAGTTAAGAGTGAGGGAAGCTCCCCAAAACCTCCAACACTGGAAATGCAAAAGTTAACATGATTTAATCATGTCTCCAGAGAGAAACTAAAAAAATTTTACCAACACGTATTTACTGATCATTTATCCCCTACAGATGAAGTTAGGGGTAGGGGCAGGGCATTGCTTGACTTATGTCCTATTTATTTATCATATTTGTTCCCAAATCAACATTTTGTTTATTGTCTTGGGCCAGGAAAATACATTACATGACTAAAAGATCTTATCTGTATGAGGAACAGCTAAAGCCTAATTTAGTAGTCCCCAAAGTATGGTCATATATGCCAGGTTAACAGGTGACTCCCATTTAAAAGCCTGAGACGTTTTTCCAGCTTTTTATCGAGGTAACTGGCAAATCAAATTTGTGTATTTTTGAGGTGTACAATCATTTTACATATATCAAAGCATAGGAAACGTTTTATTGATCTTTTTGAATTTTAAATATATGGTTACTACTCTGATTGAACGATACTGCTTCTGAACAAATTCAGAAATATAGAAGTCACGTTTTATTTTGAATGTCAAAAATAAAGTATATGTATTTAACTTGTGGTCCCTAAAGTCCTAGAACTATAGCTAGTGTTAGGCAGTATTGTAAAATGCATTCTCACATTTGACAAGACAAATGAGAAATTTTCAAAAGTCAAGGTAAACTCCTAATTTTCTAAGAAATTTTAAGATCCTTAATAAAAGGACAGTTAACTCATGGATGTTTATATATTTATTGTATAATTCTAACAAGAATGTTTCAGTATTTGGTAATTTCAAAATCTATGCTTAAATAATCTATGAAGCTCAAGCTATAGAAGATTTAAATTATTTTTTAACTTAGTATAATTATGTACATATGGTGACAGTCAAAAATGTTCTGTTGTCTTCAGGAAATTTTATAGTTAAAAAAGGAGGATCTCTGGTAAAAGGGAAAAAGTCCTCCAATATAAAGCCCATTGGATTAAGGAAGTATGCATTATCATTAACTTGGTATGTATGAGTATATTCTACTTTAAGAAAATGTAATTTCAAAACAGGTTGTGTGAGTGAATTATAAAGCAAAATCAAATAGTTCTGACAATCAAGTGACAGAACACAAGAGTAGGTGAAAAAATGCTCACCTTCCTTCACTGCCACCTCCTTTCCCCCGCAACCCCAGATACATGTTTGCATCTGTGGGTTTTTAAAAAAATGTTTCCATAGGCCTTTAAGCAGGGAAGCAGTTGCCTTTCAAAAACAAACAAACACCTGAAAGGAGTCTTTTAACAAAAAGGCTATTAGAAGAAGAGATTATGAAGGGAGTGATGAGCTAACCATATATATTTGTAGTGGACATTAGAAGGAGGTTCCTGTTTCTATACTACTAAGAAGTGCAATAAGGCTCAGAATAGCCAAATTACACTACTTATATTTTTTTTGTATCTTGTCATTTTAAATTTCATTGTTCTTTATTAAAGGGTTTAGGAACACTGGGAAATACTATACTACTGGAAAGAATGGTTGTTTTGTTAACTAAGATAATTATGTGGGTTTTTTATTGATCTCTTTTGTATGTGTTTAACTTATTTTGTGCAGATGTGTGTATGACTGTGTATGTGTGTTTGTGTCTGAGTGTGTGTGTGTGCATGTGTAACCCTTTTGGAGAAGATGTAAGATAGTTCAGTATTGCTTCAGAAATCAGTATATAGTGAGCTGTGTGATTAATGGCTCCATATTTAGGAAATTAAGGCATAACATTGATATTGGCTTACTTTCATCATCCTGTTGGCCGAATAAAAATGAGAAAAAAAAACTAGAAGGGATTTTTGTTCCCTAAAAAGTGTTGGAATATCCAATGGGATGGGAAGGAAGGCTCTTGAGAGAAAAGGGAAAGACACAATATTGCTGAATCTTTTTTTGGAATTGTTACGACCCGAGGCCATTTTCTTCAACAGAAATTTACAACCATATTTCCTTGCCTTCATGTATAGAAAAGCCCTAAACCACATGACATTTCACATTATTCTTTACTCAATGGGGATTAGACCAGAAATGTAATAACATTATTCATATATTTAAAACACTATCTAATAGCAATTCAGGCTTTCCTACCTTCTTTGTGCTCTTCCCTGCTGGTGTTTCATTGTGTGTAACCTATCTAAAATTTCTGCAGAATTTAAGAAGATTTTTTGTGAAATATAATAAAGCCTTGATTAATTGGAAGCTACTAACCAGAACTCTCAATTAACCAGTTTTATTTATTTATTTTTTGCTACACTCTCCTTTTAGAAGGAAGAGGCAAATGACAAGAAAACAAGCTGTTAACAGGTATTTATGTATTTATTTTTTAAAAATCAACTTCCTGGGAATGTCCTGGAGCCTGTACAGATTCAGCCCAACTTCAGTAATTTTATTCCCTGTACTATACTTACTAAGGTAGGAAAGTAGAGCCATTTCAAATTTTCAGCAGCAAATATTGAATCTTGCTTAATCTTTAGTTAATAATAAGAAAAATGAAATCCAAATAGCTAATTAGAACCTGTCTATCCATTTGAGGGTTCTAGTTAATTGGGGTCTTCACGGTTTCACTGTTGCCAGTTAGTGATCATTCATATGTATTAACTGGGAGTGAATCCCAGGAACGCGTATTTGGGAGATGACTTCCAGCCACAGAGAGCAACTCCTTCCCTGGGAACTAAAGCAGAAGCTAGAGAAAGGCTGCAAAGTTGATGGGGGCTGAGTAAGGGTCACTGACATAAAAATCATGACATCTATGTAAAATAATGGGAAAGTAATTCACCTGCCCCATGGCTCTGAAATGCTTAGGAAGGTACATTCACTTTTGCAGGGCAGCACAGGCTATTAAGTGTGCTACAGCAATAATGGCAAAAAAAAAAAAAAAAAAAAAAACCAGGCCTTCTAATCTTCTGGAATCTTTCTAAGCATTAAGCACAGATATATATTGTAGGCATGCTACTAGTTCTAAAATATTTGAAATTATTTTTTCTCTAAAAATACATTTTAAAAATATTTGGAACTCTAAGATTTATGCTTGAAACTTCCTAAAATATCTATGACAATTTCAGTTAAATTGCAATCAGAGACACCATATTGCTCCAGACTTCATACCTTTTCGGTTGTAATGGGAACAAAGAATGGGCAGTTAACTCAGAGATGCAAGGGAGAAGGAGGGCAACCCATGATTCTAAAGTACAGTTTGATATTGACTGCCACACACCCTTCTCAGGTTAAATCACCCTATGGTGACTTTACCCCCTTCCTTCAGGGCTGCTCATGATGCATGTTTTATCTGTATTTTTCTACAAGAAAAATGTCATAGGGTTGTTAGAGAGATGGGGACCACACCATCTGATTTATCCTGGGTTTTCAACATAGAAAATGAAAATCATCATGGTGGTGTTTCTAATATCTGGGGCATTTTCTGTACTAAATATTACTCTTAAATATTTATCATGCACACTAAATAATACCTACATGACCTGAAGCAGTGGATGTGCCTCCTTAAGTGCTAAACTTATTTTTAAACTGTGACTTCAATGCTGTCAGAGACTAGAACCCACTAGATTTCATTAATGAATGATTTTAACTGAAAAAGTTTAAGTGGATTGAGTTTTGAGATTAGGTTTGGGATATTGAAAGTAAGTGTTTTGATTTTATACGAATGCAATTGAATTCAGGCATTGAAATTGACTTTTTTTTAGTAAAATGATATGTAAATGAATGTCAACTTCTTGTTTTTAATTAAGCATAACAGTAGTTTATAACTGTATAGATTTATTTCTAGATTAATCAGAACACACATTACATATGTATATATATATATGTATATGTAATGAGTTTTTACACTAACTGTAATCTGAGAAAAACTGTGAAATGTTTTTGAAAGTATGTGTGCTGACACTCAAATAAACTACAGAGAAACAGGAGAGTTGCAAACTCTAATGCCTACTGAGACAAGGGTGGTAGCATAAATGAAAGGCAATAAGCAATAGGGAGTGGTGGGGACTATGGTGACCTAGAGAGCATATATTCTTTCCAAAGGTGGCAGCTATTACTCAGCTCAGCTGATTGCTACCAGGTGGGAATGCAGGCCCACTGTTGTTAAGATTTGACTTTTTAAGAGAAACTGGGAATCCAGATTTTTATATGAAATTCTCCAATTCTTAAATGTTGGTAACTAACTCAATAAAAAGCAACACTATGCAGGCAAAGCAAAACCCATCTGTGGTCTGGATCTAGCCCATGGGCTATCAGTTTGCGACCTCTGCTTTAAACTTAAGTCCTCTAGGTACTGCGGTTTAGAAAATCACAGTACGTTATAAATGCACCCAAAGATCTTGATGATGGAAAATTCAAGTAAAGTAAATAAATAATAAGTGGAGTGCTTGTAAATAATTCTCCTGATACTCAAAATGGTGGTTATGCACTTTGTGATTTTTTTCTTACTACATGGAAATAGCCAAGATATTTTTCCCTTAATGTGGTTTGAAAGCTAAGATAAAATTATGAATTTTTCATTTTCATATTTATCAGTGCAATGCAGTATGAAAGATAATTTCTTCTATGTCCAAAAGAGAATATTTAAGTTAGGCTCTGTCATATAATGTCATTAAGGCTACTATTTAAAGCCCAATTTATGGTGCTTTAATAGGAAGAAAGCCATGTATATAGCATGTGTTGTTTTATTTTAAATTGGCTTGCCTTTAAACAAATTCCCTATTTTATCTGGTGAAATTCCTTTGTTTTTACGAATGGTTAAAGTAAGAAATAAAAGAAATGTAAGTAGTTAGCACAACAAAACTTCATTTGAACTTTTGATAGGCATTGGCAAAGATAAAACAAAAGCTAGTCATTTGAGATTTTATTGAGGTAACTGTTTGACTGATCTGAGACTTTGATTGTTTGTCTGTCCTGCCCTGGACCTTAGCACATAATCCCACTATGCTACAGTGCTTTTGACATCTGTATGCCCCTTTCATCACTGGCAATCCAAAAGAATATTTGTCTAAAAAGGAAACAATTAAATTCCAACCTCTCTAGGAAAAAAAAGAAAACCAGAAAAAAAAAAAAAAAACACTGCTAAACCTGCTTTAATGACCCCTATGATCTGTACCACGAATCCTTAGTCAGGATGGTAAGTTAATATTGTCATTTTTGTTGAGAAACGTTTATCAGAGGACTTTAAAAAAAGAGAAAAGTAAAAAAGAAAGAGAAAGAAAAGAATTCACAATCTCAAATACTAAATTAACTAAAAAAAACCCACCCCTCATTTGTTGACATATTATTCTACTTGCAGATTTAACACAAAAACATATGAAAGATGATAAATTGTTGGACAACTGGTCAACACATATGACAATGTGCAAAATAGCTGATGTTTTACTTAAATAAAATTTGGGTGGACAGTGGTACCCTTTCTAGATCATCAGATAGTTTTGACCACAGGTAATCTGTTGTGTGATAGGGATGAACTACGTTTAAATGTATTAATTAATTAAAACCATTCCTTAAAAACTCCAACAAGTGGAGATTCTTAGTTAATTGGCTAGTCCTGAAAGATACAGAATCTAAGAAATAAGTGACTTTTTGATGCATTTGGCCAATGTACACATATAAATAAGGTTATTCAGGATAAATTTTGATGAACTAGTGCTTTTTATAATATCTAACATTTTTCGAACATGATATCCCTGGTGTTTTCCATGTATTAGTTCATTTAATCATCATAACAGCCCTATAAGGCAGGTGCTATTATTGTGATTCTTGTTTTACAGATGATGACATTGAGGTACAGAGAAAGTTAAGTGATTTATCTAAGGCCACACAGCCTACAAATACCAGAGCCAGCATTTGAATCAAGGCCATTTGATTTCAAAGCTCATATACTTTGGATCAATATATTTTACAACCTGACAACTGGAATCAGACTAATTACCAAAACACCTAATTTCATTACATTTATATATATACATATACATTATATGTATATATATATATACTTTTTCTGACTTATCAAAAATGACATTTCTATTCTGAAATCAACTTTGGTAACATCACTTTGGTAGTGTGTGAAGTTAGCAACATTAATTATAAAATAGTTCAAATAGAAAGAGCAGGAAATAATGAGAGATACCTGTGGACCAATAATCAGGTCTACATTTTGCTACATTTGATTCAGAGCTCAATTGAAAAAATTACAGATACAGATGTTTCTGTAAAGCATTAGTGATATGATTAACACTAATATTCTTTCTATTATACTTCACCCTTCATTGGAAGTAACCACTGCTTTAAAATTGGTGTGTATCATTGCTGTGTTTTTAAATTTTATGTGTATTTATACGTAAATAATATGCAGCATTGATTTTTGTGTTTTTAAAATGTACCTAAATGGTTTGGTATTATAGTATCATTTTGTAATTGTTGTTTTCGCATTATGTTTTTTTTTTTTTGTTTTTTTTTTTTATGGCTGTGTTGGGTCTTCGTTTCTGTGTGAGGGCTTTCTCTAGTTGTGGCAGGCAGGGGCCACTCTTCATCGCGGTGCGCGAGCCTCTCACTATTGCGGCCTCTCTTGTTGCGGAGCACAGGCTCCAGACGCGCAGGCTCAGTAATTGTGGCTCAGGGGCCCAGTTGCTCCGCGGCATGTGGGATCTTCCCAGACCAGGGCTCGAGCCCACGTCCCCTGCATCGGCAGGCAGATTCTCAACCGCTGCGCCACCAGGAAAGCCCTCGCATTATGTTTTTGAGATTTATCTGCATTGATACACGTAGATCTAGTTCATTTTTTAAAATTGTCCACTATACTCTTTCATTCTATGAGTATACCACAGTTTGATTATTTTTTACTGTATTGATGAACACTTAGGTTGTTTCTAATTTTTGTTGTAATGGGCATCATGTTTTCTTGTGCCCCTGTGGGAAAATTTCTCTGGTGTATAAGCCAGAAGTGAAATTGTTGAGCTGTGGGCTATGCACATCTTCAACTTAATAGTTACTGCCAAATTGCTCTCTAAAGCTGTTCTGATTTACCCTCCCACTAGCATTTTACGAGAGCTCTTATTTCCCAAGATTCTTGAAAATGTAGTAGGTATTTTAAACAAAAATTTCTTTGAAGAAAACAATAATTCTTTTTCATTGATTCTCTTTCATGATTATACACTACAGACGAAACGTTGATTCTGATCACAGTGTACATAACAATGTTTACTGATACTATATATTTGTGTCATTATTTTTCGTTTAAAAATATATGCAGTTCAGATAAGCATAAGGATACTATGTAAAATTTGTAAAGTATTTTCCAGGTTTCAAAGCACTTTCCCATAAAGCCTCATTTGATGAGATATTGTGGTATAGCAGGAAGAGCTCTGGAAAACGAGTCAGAAGTTCATGGCCTTAAAACAACCCTGCAAATCACTCTATGGCTTGGGACCTCAGTTGCTGCATCTGTAAAATTAGGATGTTGGACTAAGCTATCTCTTAGAGACATACTATAACCTTTGATCTATGATACATATCGCCCCCTTTCCTTGAAGCTGTAATTTACTTATTGTGCATAAAACATAAAGACAAAATTTAATTTTATCAATTTGTGAAACTGTTGTAACACCCTTAGTTAAGATCATGAGTTTATCCTGTTTATCTTTGTGTTCCTCTTAATGCAAGGACAATTGGGGGTGGGGGTGGGAAAGAAGATGGGAGCAGGAGCTCAGCATTATAAGGACTAGTCAGTGGCAACACACCATCTTGAATTAATCTTGAATGTTCCACACCCTGAAGCATTACATTGCAAATGCTGAAAATACAATGAAAGTTCAACCACTATTTTTTGTGGCTTTGTGTTTCTTTTCAAGCTCTTTTTATGCGTTTCAGATTCAGAGAAAAGAATATTCAGTATTTTCAGCTCACTTAAGATTTGATTCTAACAGTGCTTTTATGGTGCTGCACATAGCTACTTAAAGTAGAGGGAGGACTCAGGTTGACTGTTCTGTATTTCTTTTTGGATGGGGGAGGGTAAGTAATTGATTTTGTGTTTGGAGAGACTTTTCATTAGAAAGATCTGGATCTTTAACCTGAGGCTTAACAAAGAGCTTTCAGGCTTTCTTAGATTGATGTGTGCTGGAAAGAACACTCAGAAACCTACCTAATATTGTAAGAGATTAAAGTATAAAAGGGAGAGAGTTGAAACTGATTTTATTTAAACTCCCAGAATTGCAAATATAACACACTCACAAACACTCACACATTCACACACACAAGTGTATCCTATCTCAAGCACAGAATACCTATTATTTTCAATGACTTTTAAAAAGGAAACTCTGTTTATCTATGAGGATATTGAACATAGTTATGTTTTTAGTGAAGCTTCTACTTATGGAAGGTAGCAACTCTGGCAAGCAGAATCTAAATCAGTTAATCTCTGGTGATGAAGACATTTTTGGGGGCCTCTCTTTTTTATGAATAGTCCTGGGAAAAAATGTTTGACTATGGCCTTCCTAGGAAGTGAATTGACCTCCTACAGAGATTCAACATCAGATATTACAAGAAAATTGTGGTTCACACACTTTGTTCAGATGATCTCTGGATTAATACAATTCACGTGTATCCCTCATTGTCCAAATGTGACACTAAGCCTAGAGAATCCCACATAAGTTGCTTTTGAGTGTTTTTACCCACTTTGACGTATTTGTGAACTGACTGTGGGGCCCATATCTAAGAACTTCCATTGCTATTTTTGCTAATTGGCACCTTGCTTTACAGTTTAAGCATACTCTGAAAACCACTATTTTGCTCATTGTGTTACTTCCACTAGTTCAATGAAGAGGAACTTGTGCCAAGTTAATCTAGACTATTTTTGCCTTGATCTTACTTATCCTATGTGGGGATTTAATCAGGTTATCTAACTTTTTCAATAAGCACTAAATAAATCACACAAAATGCAAGATATTCCAAAGTCTTTCAGCTAGTTTCTGTAGGTCAGAGCATTTTTAAGACAGCACATCTTGGATATAATCACAAAGTAGCTGATAAGACTGTTGGGAAATTACTACTATACTTTTAAAAAGAATAAAAATCATGGTTCTGAGTATTTATTAAAAAAACAGGAAAGGAGGAAATGTAAGCATTGCTGTCTTGCCTTTTCATCTGCATTTCTAAAAAGTATTATTTGCAGTTGAGATATTAACGATCTTTATTTACAAAACCGTTTGCTGTTGTTCTATGTACTACTCCTTATTGAGTGCAGACGCTTTTGTTAGCTTGAACGAATCCTTGGCAAACAACATTTATGTTTTATCCACAAAACATCAAAATCATGGACACTGTTGTCTTTACCACTGTCTCCAAGAATACCCAGGTGCTTTGCCACTGATGGCATTTAGATAATAATACTATAATATTAGTATGAAAATATTCCTTTTTGCTTTTATTGAAAACCCAGTTTGAACCTTGAGCAAGTCATTTACATGATGTTTCCTTGGGATTACCTACATTCTTGTCCACTCTGACCTTGTAATTTTGCTCACAGTTGGAAATGTAATGCAGAGTGACTAAGATAATGTTGTTTACACAGACTTTAAGTGGAGTGACATTATAGTCAAGCAAGTGTCACATCACCCAAAGTGAAGGAAGACTTAATTACCATAATCCCGTGAATACTAAAATTTCTTGGCTATGTGTAGCATAATAATGTAATGTTCTGCATGTTCCATTTAATAATGTGAAGGTGCAATACATTAGGTTTCAGGTTGTGTGTCTCTTTAATATAAAGGAAAAGAAAGTGAATTATAGAAGGAAAATGGCCTTTTGTAAGTAGGATACTTGTCTGAATGTTCAGGTGAAGTCGGTCCTTTCTTTTAAACTTAGAAGAGTTGCCTAGTGATGTGAAAATAAAGGGACTGCTAAAATATCCATAAATCTAGACACCAGTGAGTAGAGTGACAGACCATGAATTTCTCTGGAGGGTGCAGGGTAGATTTAACTAAATGACTGAGACAGGATAAAGAGGAAAGGTTGATAACCACCTATTATTGTGCAATGGGGAACATATCATTAATTTACAAAGAGAGTGGTGACATTTTCTAAAAATTGTATAGCCCTATTCTTAAAAGTTTGTCAGTGTAACTAATTAGTTGCTAAAATGGAGTTGATTCTAAGACCCAGTATGAATGCATTTGAAAAGGCAGTGCATTGTCCCTAAATTGGTAGGGTTTGTAATACATCTTGATGAATGCTACAAAGTAATGTTCAGAAATGGGACTATTATGCCAAAATGGCCGTTCTTTGGTTTGTAGTCCTTGAAGGAGTTATGTTCCATGGCAACGTGCTCAACAGTCCTGCATACATGTGAAGTGCCTTAAAGACGTGTCCTGCTTTCTGTTTTTGATAACACCGAGTTTTCAATACAAAGAATAAACTTACTCAAAGTGTTCACCTCCTCCCAGCATATTAGGACTACAAAGATCTGCTGTTACTTTGGATTATTATTGGGAATTTTTGTTTTTTAACTAATTGTAATGTTCAAAAGGGGGCAAGTACAAAATGATTCAGCCACAAAATGTAAAACATTATTTTAATAAATCCATTAGAAAACTAAGATGTAAAAACTGTATATAGCTCAATCAACAGATTCATGTAAGTTGATATCTCATAATTTATGATACAAACTGATAGATCATCTGATATATAGTGTTCTAGATATTTTTAAAAATATTTAAAAGATGTTAAAACATATAAAATATTGAAACCTATTAATAATAGCAGTCGTGCTTTGATTTATTGCAATTAGAAGAGTTTAAAGCATTTTAAACTGATTTATCATTACCAAATATTCTCCCTGTGACAATATTTTTATTTAAATATATAAACAAAGTTATTCTTTGATTTTTATTTGATGAAAATCAAATAACTTGGACGTTTTCATTTAAAATGGCTAATTCTAACCAAATAGTATATTTCTACAATACAGTTAGTCAGTAGAGCTGTATGCTTATACTGCTTTAAAATGAAATTAGCCTAAATAACAAATATAGCCATTTTATATTCTTTATGCTGCAAGAGTTTTACAAATACCCATTAAATCACATATTGATGTATCTAACATATTACGTGTAAAGAAGTTAGTAGTTTTTATTTTTTAATCATGGATTACTTTTGGCAATAAAGCACCCACTGTATTCAGAACATTATATGAAGGGATTTGGGACATCTGTTTGAGGCAGCCCATTAAAAAATTGTATATACATATTTTACTTTTTGGTTGCATTAACTCAAATTGTGCTTTCCTTAATTCGTTTGTCCAGCTCTCCCTCTTCAAAAATCACTGCTTGTGATTTTGGGGACTAAGTTGGACTCCTATTCATGTAGAGATAAAGCAGTTTTTAATTAAGTTGGGCTTGGCACAAAAATGGTTAGAGGCAATGTTTTTTTTCTTTCTTTTTAATGAAGTTTTTGTTTTAGAACAGTTTTAGATTTACAGAAAAATTGCAAAGGTAGAAAGACTTCCCATGCACCCTGTGTCCAGTTTCCTAATTGTTGTTAATATTTTACAATTAATGAATCATTTGTGACAATTAATGAACCAGTATTGACACACTATTGTTAAAGTTTATAGTTTATTCAGACTTCTTCAATTTTTCCCTAATGTCCTTTTTCTATTCCAGGATATAGGATACCACCTCATATTTAGTCATCATGTCTCCCTAGACTCCTCTTGGCTTATGACAGTTTCTTAGACTTTCCTTGTTTTGGATGACCTTAACAGTTTTGAGGAGACAGGTCAGATATTTGTAAAATGCCCCTCAATGGGAGCTTGCCTGGTGTTCTTCTCATTGTTAAATTAGGTTTTTGGAGGGAAGACCACAGAGGTAATATTCCATTTTCAACACATCATATCAAAGGTACATACTATCATTATGACTTATCATTGTTGAGGTTGACTTGATCACCTGGTTCCTGTAGTGTTTGTTAGGTTTCTCCACTGTAAAGTTACTTTTTTCCTTTTTCTTGACTGTACTATTTGGAAGTTTTTGGAAGGAAGTCACTATGTGTAGCCCACAGTTAAAGAGCAGGGAGTTAGTTATGCTTCACATTCTTAAAGGCAGAGTATTTGCAGAAATTATTTGGAATTCTTCTGCAAGGGAGATTTGTCTCTTATTAATATTTATTCATTCATTTTTTTCACTATGGTCTCATAAGTATTTAATTTATATTTTAGATCATAATCCAATGCTACATTATTTATTTTATTGCTTAAATTTTTCTAGCTTTGGCCACTGGGCACTCTTTCAGTTGGCCACTGGGTACCTTCTACATGCCCCCTATCATTGTAAATTTTTTGAGCCCTTCTTTACTTTCTAGCACTACAAGATACTCCAGGCTCATTTGGTAGATTTACTGCTCTAGTCCTAGAATCAGCCATTAAGGGAAAGTTTGGTTAGAGGAAGATTTGATCTTCTCAATCTTGAGCAAGTGTTGGAGGTGGCTAAGAAAGAGGGTCAGGGGGACTCTCTCAGTTCCATTTTCTTGTTGGTACCCTAAATTTTCCATCATCCTGATAATGCACATAGGCCTCATTGTCTCACCACATATATCTCCTCATTTCTTTCACAATATCTAGTGTTATAATATCATATCTTCTAGATATCATAGTCTTCTACAGTCACACACATTCATGGTCATGCATAGATTTAGAAATGTACTGTGCAACTCTCCAACATACATGTCTTTTCTGCAAAACACCGCCCGCACCCTGCATCCAATATACTAAGTTTATCATCAGTTCCTGAGTCACTGTGGATTCATTTTTTTTTTCTTCAGAGAGGGTTTGGGGTCAAATAAATTTGGGAAATATGGGGTTCAGTAAAAATAAACAAGTTTGTTTACCACAGGTCTTTTCAGGGTTTATACTTTGTTAATTTGCTCTATGAATCTATAAGATGTAATATACACAGTTTCTCAGTCGTTTTTTGATTAAAAGAACCTTTTTGTTTAGAGAACTAGTGTTCCATGAAGTACACTTTTGGAAATACTGCTATAGTGGTAAGAGTCTTGAGTTTGTAGTCAGAGATCTTGTGTTTAATCCCTCACTGCTAACAGCTAGCTCTCTGATCACAAGCAAATCACTTAACATCTCTAAGTCTTTGTTTTCTTATCGATCAGATGGACCTATGGATGTCTCTTACAAGATTGTTGTGAAGGGCAAAAATGAGCAAAATATGCAAGAATTTTTTGGAAAAGCTAAAATGCTTTGGGAATTTAATAACCACTGTGAAGGTGGGGACTGTGCCTTTGTTTTGCTGACCACTGTTATCTCCAGTATCCAGCATATTTTCCTGACATTTAGTCTTCAGTATCCAATAAATATTTATTGAGCAATTGAATATTACTATCACTTACATTATTTTATATTTTTCTCCTAGCGCTGTACAGCAGCCTATGACATTTTATAAATTGTTTCTGAAATTAGGAGTCTATGTAAAAATAAATAAATAAATAACAGAATGCAGGCACAGTTGAAGTGGCTATATGCATGAAAAAAAAAAAAATTTTTGATTGCAGCCTTTGTTTTACTGAGCATGTGTTCCCAGCCAATGACTGGCTGCATTCAGATTAGTTTTCATTGCTTCAAGCTGACCAGATTTCCTTTTGAAATACGGGCACTGGAGCTTTCACCTCGACACTGTGGTGATGTAAAATTCCTGCTGCAGTCACTGAGCTGGTGGTAGAAGAAGAGGAGCACCTGTGAGCACAGGCTGTCAGAAGGCCCTCTGAACCCTAGAGTGTTGAGGCTACAGCTGCTGGGTTGAGAAGCAATTGGAAGCGCTTTGTCACTCCTTCTTGTGCAACCGCAGGAGACCCACTAAAGGATTTTTACTTTCTTTGGATGTATAATCTGTGTTGATTAACAGGAGTTATTGGGTGGAGCTGTGCTGGGGGTGGCAGGGCAGGCCCTGTTAAGCAACATATTTTGGTAAGGATAGTAGTGTCCAGATAGTAACAGGAACAGGGACCTCACATCATCTGTTTTGCCTAATCCCCCACAAAACAGCATATTCTGTAAGTATTCTCAGAGGCAAACATTTTAGGTTCCAGCTTCTCTTTTCAGGGAATCAACTGGAGCATGTTTATTATATTTGATTTTGAAAAACTGTTAGCCTCCCTAGAAATGCTAGGTGATTATTTGAAGTCTAGGAAGAACACATTTAGCTTTGGAAATTGTAAAAAGTATTTTAATCAAGTTCTAGGTTTGTTGGTTAGTTAGTGAGACAATAGGCAAGATCAATGCAGGGGTTTTTCCTTTCTTACTATTTAAATCATAATGACACATACTAGCAAAGCTTTGTTCATCATGTAGTTCATGAATGCTGGAAAATAAAAAAGCTTTAGTTAAAAAAAACCTCTATATGGGATAATGGTATCCTATCCTTTTCACAAGTGTTGGTCAGACATGGAAATTCCACAAAGATAGTTTAACAATTTGTAGAATTGCTCTTATTTACACTCTGAAATAGTTAGAAATATCCCCCATGCCTGCTTCCCCATCAAAAGATGAAGTATATACTTTAATTTAAAGCTTCTATAAAATATGTGTGTGGGTGGAGAAGCGAGGGCTTAATATTAGATTATACAGTACTATGACTGTATTGCCTGATGGATGTATTATTTTTTCTCTGAATCTACCTTCACTAAATAATTCATTGCAGATTTTAACCAAATTTATTAGTTCTTTATTTAATTGAATAGATTGTGGGACAAGAGATTCTTTCACATGTGCTCTTGAAAATTTTGCAACTTTTATGTAAAATAGAACCATCTTCTTTAAAATAAGCATTTGCAGGAAGGGGTTTTAAGCAAACATTTAAACCTTAATGCAGAAATTACATTCTGGAATCTTTCCTTGCACTTTGAAAATGCACCGAGTTTTTTGAATTTATGGCAGCACAGCTAAATTCCAGCAACTGCAAAAATAATTAGTGAAATTAAGTTGAAAATTTTGTAAACAAGTAAAGTAATTATTCATTCTGTACCATACTACAAATGTGGGAGGACATGTTAAATGATAAATTAGGCATGAACTGTTTTAATCTGTAAACTGGACATGTTAGCAAACGGCTTGCGTTTGTAATTAGTATTTAAGGCCACAGGAGAGTGCCTCTTTTAAAACAGTGACAGGAAATTGATCAGTTTAGGTTGTCATAGCAACCAAAATAGTTCCATTGCTTCTGTTGGGTTTAGCCTATTATGCTATATGCCCATGTTTAGAAATACATTTATGAACTATAAAGATAAACTACTCAATAATGCAAAAGAAGTTGGGATGCCAAAATGCCAAACTGACAAAAGTCTGAATGAATGCTTGAACACTTCGTAACAAGCTTAAGTGTTCTATGGTTGTCATGACATTTCTTTTACAAAGCAAGTGATGTCTGGAAAAAAAATCTTGAAACTAGATGAAAATGCAAATCCCTTTATGACAGTATGTGGCTGTCACATTTATAATAACAGACAATAATTGATGATTTATGAGATGACACCGTGGCAACAAAGTCTTTCATCATTGGCACCCCTAGGTTACTTTTATATTAGGGGCTTGCGGGTGCCTGTGAAAAGTTTCCAACATGACATACAAGAAAGTCTACTCCTATCTTAATCCATTAGATCTCATTTAATGCAGGGTGGAAATATGGTAGAGATTTTCAAATCATCTGACAAAGTGAAAGCTGGCAATGTCTTTGGTAAAAAATACTGTTAAACTAGTAAGCACATTCAGTAGCTGAAAATGGACAGATTTGTTTCTGTCACTTAACGTTTCAAAGAAAATCTGTAATGCCGCTCTTAAGTTTGAGTGCAAGCTGTTAGGTTGTTTAAAGTTATGGTATAACTTAAAGTTATAATATCCTTATATAGGGAGGTGGGAGAAGGAAAAAGGGGGTGCAGTGTGCATTGAACTTGCTTGAACTCAGAAGAAAGATGATTTTTTAATTTGATTTTAATGTTGAGGTCTTTCTAAAAGTGGAATAAATGTACAATTGCATATTCTAGGTTGATGTTAATGTGTGTGGTAGGCTGAGGAATAACATGTTGCCATTACTTAAAGAGGATCATCTATCAGTTTTTTTGTTGTAGGTGATTTAAAATATTGGAAATATAATGAACCTTCTGCCTTGGTTTTACTGTCAATTTATCAAAAATGAAATTATTCGATATTTGGACTTCTAGAAAGTTTCCTGGGTTTTTCTGCCACCTATTTGATCGAAACAAAGGGCTAGATCAGATAATCATTTTGAGATCCTTTCAGTGGAGTTAGTCTATTATTTATAAGGAACTGTAGAAACATCAAAAATCAGAGATATTGAATGTAAAATACTGAAACTATCTGACTTTAAATGACAGAAATATAACATAAGCATGCATATCAAAGTTAACCTAGCTTTTATACATGAGGTTTTAAAAAATATGGATGTAAGGAATTTTCCAAACACTTACTTCTTATCTAATTTAAACCTTTCTAAGGATAAAAATATATAGTACTTATTTCATTCAGAGGATCAGATAAGCCAATTATATAAAGTAGGATCTCTGGTATCTATTCATTAATACCTTTTATTTATACATTTCCTACAAGGCTGTGGTAGGAATATAAAATCCTTAATTAACTCTGACTATTCTCAGAGTTAGTAATTTTGCTCCCAATTAATAGTTAAGAAAATGGAGTTTACCATTCAATGTCATAATGATTTACCTCAGTTTATATAAGAAAATAAGTTAATTTTGATTGCAAATCTTCTTCTAGATGATGGAGAAATCACACAAGAGGACATGATTTTTAATTTAAAATGACACCTGGTCTTGGCTCAAGATTTTACTCAGTGATCTGGAATATATATATAAGACGCAGAACACATTGTCTCTATTTCCTAGGAGTTTATAATTTAGTTGACCAAGATATTAACTATAAGCATGAATCAACCAGAAAATAAACCCAAAGTACTGAATTAAGAAAGTGCAATGTTGTATTATATATAGATCACAGGCATAAGAAGTAAAGCTATTTGTGATAAGGGAAAAAGTCTGAAATGGCTTCATAGATGATAATAAGTTAGGAGGTAAGAATATTCTAACTCAGACCTTAAATGAATTTGGGAGATTTGAATTGTCAGAAAAGTGCTACTCTAAGTTTTGAGAGCCCAAATGAACAAAGACACAGAGATAAACGGAATCATGGAATATGATAGGAACATTGTAGAACTCTGTCTGACTTACACTGAAGTGATAGCACTGGGGACTAGTAAGAACAACACTTTGATATTGAATAGTCACCTTATTTGTTTCTCTACCTCCATTCTTGACTGATCTTGAGAATTAGTCCATCCTCCACACTGCTGCACATCACTACTCCCCTTGATCTTACAATAAAGTCCAAATATCTTAACATGACTTTCAAGGCCTTTATATCAGTGGTTCTTAACTGGAGGTGATTTTGCTCCCACTAGATATTTGGCGAAGTTTGGGGACAATTTCGGTTGTCAATACAGGGGGTGGTAGTGCTACTGGCATCTAGTGGGGAGAAGCCAGGAATGCTGCTAAAATTCTGTAATGCAGAGGGAAGCTCCAGAAATACCAAAGAATTACTCAGCTTAAGTCGTCAATCATGCTGAGCTGGAGAAATGAGAAATGCTACCTTATATGTAACCCCTGCCACCTTTTTAATCTCATCTCAAGCTACTTTCTCCCTTACTATCAATTCAACTGCTTTGGTGCCCTTGAACATTCCAGTTTCTCTCTCACTTTCAGATTTTCATAAATGCTCTTCTCTCTACTTGGAACACACGTCTGTTCCCCTTCTTCCCACACTTCTGCCATTCAACCTGCTAAAACCTATTTACTCTTCTATATATGCCTATTTAATAGACTCTGAGTGCAGGAAGCATGTTGTATTCACCTTTGTATCCCCATTGCTCAGCATGTTGTTTGAGACACAATAAATGCTTGTTAAAGAAATAACATCAGTTGGTAGGGGTTTGGATACTGAGTTAAACAAAGACGGTAAGGACCTGGGTGATTATCTATAATGGCTGTGGGGATGAAGAGGAAGAAGTAAATTTGAGAGAGATTGCAAAGGGAGAATTTCCTCAGATTGGTAAATGATTTGATGTGGATTGTGACAGGAGAGTCAAAGATGATTTCTACAAACCAGGTAGACTGAGGGAATGGGGACAGAAATGAGGGAGTTCATAAGGAAGCTTGATCTTGAAGAGTCAGGTAATGATTTACTGATGTATATAAGCAGTGGGAAAAATATTTCAGTCTGAGTGAACTTACTAGCTCTGTGATCATTTAACCCCAGTTTCTTTATCTGTAAAATGGGTAAAGTATGAGTACCTACCTAATTGTGTGGTTGTAAGGATTACATGAGTTAATACAGATAGATCCTATGTTCAACTGTACTGTTATTTAAGATGTAATAAAGCAGTTTGACATGAAATAAAGCACTTATCCCAGTGCTAGACATATAGTTAACACTTAATAAATGTTAGCTATTATTATTATTATTATTTTGCTGTGAGTGTCCTTTCCTTCTTTGGTCTCTGCCTTTTAAAATTAAACTTCCTCCGGTACATCTACTACCTTTTCCATGAAGCCTTTTATGATGATTCAAGGGAAAGATGATCACCTTCCTCCTCTAAACTCCTATAGCATTTTAGTTTAGCAACTTTTTTTTTGCACTTCTCACATACTGCCCAGTCCTACATTTGCACATGTATTTACATTGTGAGTTCCTCGAGGGTAGGCCTGTGACTTACTCATCTTTTCTTGACATATAGAAAGTGCTAAATAAATGTTAGGTTATGATAATTAGTTGTCATTGTTATTATTATATTTGGGGAATCATTAGGGTATGATAGTTTACTCTTAGAATTAATGTGTTCTCTCATTTATATTCAGTATCAATGCTCCTAATATTTTCCAAAAGCATCAATTATGTTTTATGAAATAGTACAGAACATCATTTTAAATTGAGTACTAAGCAATTTGAATAATTTAAATGTATTTAATTGATGCTAGTCAAGTTTCATTATTATTGGAAAGCATACCTGATTAAAGAGCATTTTTTTAATTAGATATTTTTAAGCTATTATGTAATAGTGAAAGGTCTTTTGTTTATAAGTTATGAAAGAATATTTTTGCTTTTAATGCCAAACCTTTGAAGAAACAGATGTATTAAAAGATTGTATAAAAGATGATGGACTTTTTAAAAAATGAAATAACCAACGTCCATGAATTTCCAAGAATGCACATCCCTTGTGGTTTCCCTTGAGATTGAAGATATAAAATATCACTTATGTAAGTGTTCAGAACTAAGTTCAGAAAATACAGCCCAGGGATGCCTGGAAAGTTTTGTAGTTACATTATATAACTTAAGAACTTCAGTGTGAGATATTCTTTCATGTCTTTTGCACAGATTTAATTTGATTCAGTGATTCAATAAACTTCTCTGTGCTTAGGGAACTGTTTTATATTTGTGATTTGTTTATTATACGTGGACATGATCCCTAGTTGGATCAACCTTTTACTATAGATGTGAGTACAACTGCCATAGAATTCAATTGGGACTTCAAGTGCACATCTTAGGGACATACTTTGCCTTTGGTTTACAGGTGTAAGCAGGACAATATAATAAATGAGTCTTAACTGAAAGGTTACATGAGCATACTCTGATTTATAATGGCCAGCTCTAACATATAACATCAAAGGACTAGGTGAAGCCCCATTTGGAAGATGTAATTTTTAATACGTTACAGTATTTCCTTCCAAGCAATTTCACTCTAATCTTATAAAAACAGAACTTTTCCAAGTGTTCAGTAGCCTTAGTTAAGTGGTACATAATTAATCAAGTTATTTTTGACATTTGGGATAGTTTCTTTGATGTGATTAGCTATTAGGCAAATATACATTTTTCAGAAAAAGTTGATAGTTGCTTCAAAGAAGAGAAAGGGTGGAGTTACCTGGATGTTGCATAAATAGCATGAAAAATATTAATATTTATTGTACTATTCATGAACTTGCATCAACAAGCAGTGACATTTAGCTGGTAAAAAAATTAGTGAAAGAGGTAAACTAATGAGGCAGTATTCCATAAATATCTATGAATATTTGGTTGACTTCCTCAGAATAGGTAAGAGACAAGGGCTAGAAATAGATGTAATTTCATAAATGTATAAACACATTATAGACTAGAAAACATCCTATTATTCAACCTTTTATTTAATCAACTTGAGTGATATTTAAACATAGTTAAATTCAACTTCTTGAATTATAAAGGGAAAAGTGCCTATCATAATTACTTTTATTCTCTGTCTCTCCCATTCTTTAAGGCCTAGATTATGTCACCTCCTCCATATACCCTTCTTGAAGGGAAGGGAACAAAAAAATATATTCCCCCTTTTCTGAACTCTTCTTACATTCTTTGTTGTGTATCACTCATATATTTATTATTTCTTTCAGTTTATTAAAAATATTTATTGAGTACCTATATGTACCATAGGTACTATTCTAGGTACTTGACATACAGTCATGAACAAGGTAGACAGAAAAAAGTATTCCTGCACACAAGGAACTTACGTTCTAGTGGGTGGAGACAGACAACAAACAAGATAAACTAGTAAAATGTATATTAATTATATTATATTATATTATACAGTAATAAGTGCTAAAGAAAAAAATAAAGATGGAAAGGGGGATTTGAAATTTGAGGAAGAGGTGAACTGAAATTTTGGATAAGGAGACTGGGGAGACTTTACTGAGGTGACTTTTGAGGAAAGACTTGAAGGATGTGAGTGAACCAGCCATGTGGGTATCTAGGGGAAGAACCCTCCAGGCACAAGGAACAGTAAGTATGAAGGTCCTCAGGCAGGAGCTTTGACTAATTTCTCCAAAGAACAGCAAGAAGAGCAGTGTGGCTTGAGTGGAGTGAATGAGGGAATGAGTGGTAAGAAAACAGACGAAAGAGGTGACAAGGGACCAGGACATGCAGAGTCTTGCTTTTACTTTTAAGGAAATGAGAAGCCATTGGAGGGTTTTGAAAAGAGGAGTGACATATTGTTACTTAAGTTTTAATAGAATTATTCTGTGGAAGGATCGTGTCTACTAGGATATTTTAACCAAGGATTATAACAGGAATATATACAGTCAGAGAATGATCCAGGTATCTAAAATCTTCAAAAGATTAGAAAGAATGACCTGTAAATCAGTAGATGAGTCTAAAAGAGGACTATTTGATGAATATTTTGATAACATGGGGTTCAAAACTCAATGTTTTACAGAAAGAGTGAAAATGATCTGGAAGCAATAATGAGGAACAAGGTAGACACCTACTTCACCTCAGGCCCAGTAGTATGAGGGGTGTGGGAGAGTAAGCAGCCAACAGTTGAGTAGGCTCATATATTTTAACCATGTAGTAATGTCTTTAACTGTGGTCTATGTAGGTCTTATACACTCAACTACACTGCAAGTCGTATAAGTAAGATTGAATATGAGTGTGGAAATTCACAGGTCTCCAGGTTATATATATACATACCTCACTGTATTTGTAAGTTCCTGGGGACAAGGGCAAGGTCAATGTTCAGGAAGTTCTTTGTATAGGAAACAAAACTTCACAAATAGTCACCTTTTAAAATAATGAATCAGGGAATTCCCTAGCAGTCCAGTGGTTAGGACTCCGTGCTTCCACTGCTGGGGACCTGGTCCCTAGTCAGGGAACTAAGATCCCGCAAGTCACATGGGGTGGCCAAAAATAAAAAAAAATAAAAATAAAAAGCAAAAATAAAATAAAATAATAAATCATAGTATCCTTCAGAGAACAAAGTTGCTTTAAAAAAAAGTATTAGTATAAATTGCAAAAAAAAAGAGAAAACATAATTCTATTATGACAGAATGAAGTCATATAAGCATAGAGAGAACCATAAGAAAACAATTCTTTCACCCGATGCATTAAATGACATAATGAAAATACTCAAAAATATTATACTTAACACTATTTTAACAACTTATGAGGATAGAACAAGTCAAGGTTGGTAAAACAAAAGAAGAGAGTACTTTTCCCATG
This sequence comes from Balaenoptera acutorostrata, assembly GCF_949987535.1. Taxonomy (NCBI): domain Eukaryota; kingdom Metazoa; phylum Chordata; class Mammalia; order Artiodactyla; family Balaenopteridae; genus Balaenoptera; species Balaenoptera acutorostrata. The sequence goes on from NC_080085.1 coordinate 74,515,264, forward strand.
AGTTATTCAAGCAATTAAAAGTAAAAATGTTTTCTGTTACTCATGGCAATATGAGTCTGAAACAAGTTCAAGTAATAAGATGTGTTATATGTAAGGTTTATTACTTCTTAAATAGGAAAATGCTTTATCCAAAGAACACTGAGTTTTTATAGCAAGGGAATGTAATAGGAAGAAAAGATGCTCATAGGATTCATTACTAAAAATAACACTAAAATATAGTATTGACAGTATTTTAAATTTAATTAGGAAGTATGTTAGAGGTGTTGATAATGAAACTGGCATGGTTTTAGTTTATGTTGACCTCATTTAAGGCATAGACATAATTTATGTTAGTTCAGAAATGCTAAGATATGTCCAGAATATATGAGAGAATGACTAATCCCTATAATAAACTTTGAGTCGAATGCTAGGAAAAATGTATTCCAGATTTTCACTTATGTTCTTACATCAGAAACAGATCTACATCACTATTTTCAAAATTTCTGCAGAGAACAGCATGTATATCTGGTTAATGGTCTAAAAAATAGTTTTAGATCCAAGTTTTTTTTAAAAAACTTATTACAATTACTTACTTTAGATTTTTTAAAAATGAAAACTTCCTATCTGAAGAATTTTAAAGACCTAAAAGGAAAATGTGGAGGGGGGAAAATGCATGTGAATCAACTCATGAAACACAAACATTAGAATTAGTGTCAGACTGGATTATTTTTCTTCTTCTTTGGTCGCGTAAAGCTACTTGAACACAGAAACTTGAACTAACATGATTTAGCTTGAAAAGTTTTAGTTAACATGATAATGTGATAATCAACTAAAACAGTGCATTCATCTATTCATTTATCAACAGTATTGAGAACTGATAGTACTGTGCTAGGTGCAGGAAACAAAGCTTGGAAGTTTGGAAATCTAGTTGGGAATACAACATAGCAAAATTTAATGAGCATGGTAGACCTGGATTTATATCCCCAGCTCTGCCACTTGCTTTGTGACCTTCTGCCAGTTACATAATCTTGTTGAGACTCAATTTTCTTATTTATAAAAAGGATAATAATATTCTCTATGATATTGCTTTGTTGTGGGAATATATGATGCATGTTAAGTACCTATCCTTCAGTACTCCATCTGCAAGGGGTGGATTTTCTCTTTAAATTTCAATCCATTTTCTGTGATTACAAACCTGACATGATTAGTACAGACAAAAGTTTTGAAGAGGGAGAGATCACTGTGGCCTAAAATACTTTGTGACTCCATGGATGAGAGAATGGCATTGAACTTTGGTTGAACGTTGAGTTGTATTCAGTGGCTAATGGATGGGGAAGAGCTTCTAAGTGGAGGTACACCATACTCAAAGATGTAGAGAAAGGAAGGGAGAAGTTTTTTTAAAAAAAAATTTTGTTGAAGTATAGTTGATTTACAATGTTGTGTTAGTTTCTGGTGTACAGCAAAGTGATTCAGCTATATATATATATATATATTCTCTCTTTCTCTCTCTCTCTCTCCCTCTCTCTCTCTCTCTCTCTCTATATATATATACACATTCTTTTTCATATTCTTTTCCATTATGGTTTATTGCAGGACACTGAATACAATTCCCTGTGCTTCCCAGTAGGACCTTGTTGTTTATCTATTTTATATATAGTAGTTTGTATCTGCTAACCCCAAACTCCTAATTTATCCCTCCCCTATCCCCTTTCCCATTTGATAACCATAAATTTGTTTTCTATGCGAGTCTGTTTCTGTTTTGTAAATAAGTTCATTTGTTTCATATTTTAGATTCAACATATAAGTGATATCATATGGTATTTTTTTGGTATATATTTTTATGGTATATATCTTTTTCTGACTTACTTCACTTAGTGTGATAATATCTTGGTTCATCCATGCTGCTGCAAATGACATTATTTTATTCTTTTTTATGGCTGAGTAACATTCCATTGTATATATGTACCACATCTTCTTTATCCATTCCTCTATTGATGGACATTTAGGTTGCTTCCATGTTTTGACTATTGTAAATACTGCTGCTATGAGCACTGGGGTGCATATATCTTTTCAAATTAGAATTTTCTCCAGATATATGCCTAGGAGTGGGATTGCTGGATCATATGGCAACTCTATTTTTAGCTAAGGAACTTCCATACTGTTTTCCATAGTGGCTACACCAATTTACATTCCCACCAACTGTGTAGGAGGGTTCCCTTTTCTCCACACCCTCTCCATCATTTGTTATTTGTAGACTTTTTTTTTTTTAATTTTTATTTATTCATTTATTTATTTATTCATTCATTTATGGCTGTGTTGGGTCTTCGTTTCCGTGCAAGGGCTTTCTCTAGTTGTGGCAAGTGGGGGCCACTCTTCATCACGGTGCGCGGGCCTCTCACTGTTGCGGCTTCTCTTGTTGCAGAGCACAAGCTCCAGACGCGCAGGCTCAGTAATTGTGGCTCACGGGCGTAGTTGCTCCGTGGCATGTGGGATCTTCCCAGACCAGGGCTCGAACCCGTGTCCCCTGCATTGGCAGGCAGATTCTCAACCACTGCGCCACCAGGGAAGCCCCTGTAGACTTTTTGATGATGGCCATTTGACCGGTGTGAGGTGATACTTCATTGTTGTTTTGATTTGCATTTCTCTAATAATTAACGATGTTGAGCATCTTTTCTTGTGCCTCTTGGCCATCTGTAGGTCTTCTTTGGAGAAAGTTCTATTTAGGTATTCTGACCATTTTTTGACTGGGTTGTTTGTCTTATTTGTTACTGAGTTGTATGAGCTGTTTGTATATTTTGGAAATTAAGCCCTTTTTGGTCACATCGTTTGCGAATATTTTCTCCCAGTCTGTAGGTTGTCTTTTTGTTTTGTTTTGTTTTGTTTATGGTTTCCTTAGCTGTGTAAAAACTTATAAGTTTGATTAGGTTCCATTTGTTTATTTTTGCTTCTATTTCTATTGCCTTGGGAGACCGACCTAAGAAAACATTGCTATAATTTATGGAGACGAGTTTTGATAAAAGTCAGTTGAGGCAATTTTTTTCTAGGGCCTTGAGGCCCAAAGGTTTAAATTAAATTTTTTAAATTTTTTTTTTTTTTTTTTTTTTTTTATAATTTATTTTATTTATGGCTGTGTTGGGTCTTCGTTTCTGTGCGAGGGCTCTCTCCAGTTGTGGCAAGCGGGGGCCACTCTTCATCGCGGTGCGCGGGCCTCTCGCTATCGCGGCCTCTCTTGTTGCGGAGCACAGGCTCCAGACGCGCAGGCTCAGCAATTGTGGCTCACGGGCCCAGCTGCTCCGCGGCATGTGGGATCTTCCCAGACCAGGGCTCGAACCCGTGTCCCCTGCATTGGCAGGCGGATTCTCAACCACTGCGCCACCAGGGAAGCCCCCAAAGGTTTAAAAGCATGAGTATTACATATGAAAAAGATAGGCAGAATATTCAATCTCAAGGATGGATGAAGATTTTGCAGCACATTTAAACAGTTCTTCAGAAGAATTATTTGAGAAATTGAAAATGATACTTCTTTGACTTTTGTGTTTTCTATTTTATAAAGCTTTCTCCTACTCCCAACTCATTTGTTTCTCAGGCCATTCATTTGAAGAAATCAATAATAATTGTTTTCCTTCTTTTTTTCAGGTAAGGAAATAAACACCGTGGGTTCTGTAATTAGTAACTGGCAGATTTAGGACTTAAACACATGCCATTTGACTGAAAGCGCAATACCCCCTTCACTGCACTGTACAACTGGAGTGCTATTCAATGTCACTATACTATGGGTTCAAAACAAAATGATACTATTGGGACTATATACAATTAAACAGTGATGGATTCTCAATTGCAGCCTTTAGAAACTGTAAAGTCTAGCCTATAACAACATTTGAATACACTATGGCCATATTTGATAATCTCTGACAAATATTTAATAAGCATCTACTATATGCCAGAGATTGTGTTGGATAGAAGGGATACAAAGATGAAAGTAAACTGTCAAGTAGCTCAGTGTATTGTGAATGTTGGGTTCAGATAGTTGGAAGAGAATGGGAAGTTGTGGGAAACAATTTTTTATAAGCGTGCTAAATTGTATGCTAGTGGTATGATTCAAGTGCTATGAGAACACATGAGAGGATTCCTCTCCCTACCTTAAAGTTAGGAAAAGAACCTCAAACACAGATAAAGTAGATAACACTACTGGGTCTCTAAAAGTACTGTTCTTATATAAAGGTCTTTTACACAAAAAATAGCATATTAGATAATTTTACTAGGATTGCTTCAATTAGAAATTTTAATGCTAACCCCATAGGTAAACCAGCTGCATTTGTGTGAGAATCTTGAGATTTGAGAAGAAGGAGTTGAATTAAAGTGGAGTAGAAAGAAAATATCTGGGAGGAGCTCTCCTGGAATATGCACTTCCTATCTATTCCTGTTAGGACCTGGACACAAGACAGCTCTTGAATTGCTTTTAGTCACATGCACCATGTATGTTTTTTTTCCCTACCTTCACTGTAAACTTCTGGAAGACAGGTGTCAAGAAACTTGTTTTGATAACCTAGATGCAATAATGTGCACATTAATAGTTGCTCAATAAATAAAATAAATAAATGAATCATCAAATAAATATGAATCAATTAAAAAATGGTTAAACTAGGGTAGAAGGTGACATTAAATTAAATAGACATATATTAAGTCTTTACCCCAGGTCCTTCAAAAGCCTACCTTCTTTTTCCATCCAGGATAATCCAGGGGAGTAGTTTAATTTTTGAGATTAGTAAAGGGAGAGGAATATTTGGCTAGCTATCTATTGAAGAGCAAGAACTAACCATCACTCTTCTTTGCTGATGGTTTGTCAAGTTACTCATACAAAGCTGAATAATTTTTAGTTATTTTTACAGACCATTACTTATCCTATCATCCTTCTTAGGTTACACAGATATGGTGTGTGAGGCAAGTGTTAAAAAAAAAAACTATTCATAATTAAGTGACAATTGATTACTGAAGCACTTGGAGCAGTAACTGGGCAGAGTAGTACTTCATTTCAATATACAAAGAGTAATACAGCAAATATAGAAAAGGGAGTAAAATATATTTTTTATATAGTTGACTTAAAGCTTGTTTCAAATTGATAAATGCCTTCTGTCCAAACAAAAAACTAAACAAAAGCAACTGAAAACTTGCTCTGAAGTAAACAGGTGAACAGTACGTAAGACAAAGCAGTTCCCCAAAGGCATTCTTAGTACATGGTCATTATTTAACCCCTGACTGAAAATAAACAATGCTGACAGAGTGTGTTGGGGAGCTATGATATATGAACAGTGTCAATGCTGTAGGCTGATAACCTATAGCTTGACATCCTTATCTATAAACTTTGACAGATACATCACTTTGTTATTGCCACTATATTAACTTGCTTCTTTGATAGCAAAAGATAATCTTTCCACTGTCTAAAACAGCAATACTTTACTGAGTGAAATATTTGGGAAGCTGTCAGTGATGTTCAGTTTTTACTAAGGAACAATCCTTTAAACTTGGATTCATATTAAATAGCTATTTCTCAATATGGGATTAAGTTGTTTACATATCAACAGTAAACAATAAATTGTTTTGTCATATTGAATTATTTGTGTCAAATAATCATGACAGCTTCCTTTTAAAAATAATGCTTTGCTAGAAAATGTTGCTCTGGTTGCCTAAATTAAACATTGTTGTCTAATAAATTAATATTTTGGTCTTGTGAATTTTAATTGGAAAATAACAGCTGTTCCTAGTTGGAACTGACTACTTGCTTTCCTAATAGTCTTCTACTCTGTGGATACAGTGGGAATTACACAAGCCTCCACATTAACATGGTAAATTAAATTTGTTTCATCCTATTGTGTCTGGGAATTTGAAGATTAGTCTTCTAGTGACTCTTTTTCAACAGTTCAGTTTTTTTAAATTTTTTGCTTGATGTATTTTCTGCCATTAACCTGATATCATTCACTTGATATTAGGTTAATTACTAATGTCAATTTGAAATTTGTTGCCTCAAATCCCAAACCAAACATGTTTGGAGATGGGATGCTGATCCTGATTGTGCTTATTCTTCTCACCTTTTCCTTTCCCAAGGAATATCCTAATTTACCCTATTTTCATAAAGAACATCTTCCCTATCCTACCTCCACAATGTCTTTGTTGTGTCCTATCTCTGGGAATCTTTAATTGACAGTCCAGTCATCTTTCTGCCACACTTGCTGGATCTGTCCATCCACATTAGTCATACAGTTTATTGTCAAAGTTGTACTTAGGACATGAGAATGGTTTCATGAGCTCTATGGCTTTGGCAAGTGTATGTATCAAGTGTTAGTCTACAAGAAGATGATCTTTTTCTTCTTGTTGAGATTTATTGCCAATATGTGCTGAGCACATGTGTCTTATTAAATAGACCAGCGTTGAAAAAAAAAAATGAGACTTAAAAGCAGATTGAGATTATCATAGCTAGGAAAGAAAATCAATCTTTCCTTCTTTCTTTCTTCCTTCCTTCCTCCCTCCCTCCCCCTCTCCTTCCCTTCCTTCCTTTCCTTTTCTTTCTTTCTTTTCTCTTTCTTTCTTCTTTCTTCCTTTCTTTCTTCCTTTCTTTCTTTCTTTCTTTCTTTCTTTTCTTTCTTTCTTTTCTTTCTTTCTTTTCTTTCTTCTCAAGGACCATTTATGGGGAACATGGTTAGAATTGCTTACTCAAGATCATGCAGTTTCCTCATTGCTCTCTGTGGTGTGTATCAGTCCCTGGAGAACAGAGCCCTGTTGGAAGAAAACTAGTAACATTTGTTCTTATTTTGCTTAATTCTAAATTATCTTTTTCTTTGACTTTTTTGTGGTAAGAAAAAGGAAATTATGATTTCCCTCTATATTTTTATTCTATTTCTATAACATCTTAATTTTAGACAACAGGCTCTCATGAATTTTTTATTTTACTCCGGGATGTTATCTTGCTTTTGAGTTTGGCTTGGTGCAGTTTTATCTTAAAGTTCTTCCTCATTCACTCTTTCCCTTCCCCTCCATTCTTGGTACTGACATTCAATTTTCTGCATCATATTAAAATACTTTTAAGAAGATTTCCCTCAAATTTATAAAAAATAAAATATTACTAGAGTGATTTGTACTCAACACAAAATTTCATCTGAAGAAAATGTGTGCTCCCACTGTACCTTGGCTCAAGTCCAGAATTTCCAGCAAGAGGGAAATTACAATATTTTCTCTAACAAGGAGGAAATTGTTAGTCAGAGGATGTCTGAGAGAGTTATCCACCTGATACACTGAGAAACTCTACCAAAATATTTTGTATATATAAGAAGATATCACTGCCTCTATAAACCACCAGGTTTCCGAGGGGAAGAAAGAAAATGGGCTCACTAGTTTTATTCCTGTTTTAAAGATTCTCAATCCCTTTCTGTTTATATTTCTGATTTGCAGTCAAACAATAAGTTTGCTGGCCCTTATTGAGAAGCTGGTGGACCAAGACGAGAGTCGTAACTGGGAAATAGAGAAAAGTCAAGCAAAATGTGGGAGATTGAAGGACATAGATTTAGGAATTTAACAAGATTGTATATACAGAAACCTCCTTTTTTTTGTCCCTGAAATGAGATTCCACAGAGATATGAAGATAAATGTGACTTTGTACTTATTTGATGAAATGAATGGTCGTTTTTCTTGGGGCGGTGGGGGTGGGGACTGTATTGGGTCTTTGTTGCTGCACGGAGGCTTTCTCTCTAGTTGTGGCGAGCGGGAGCTACTCATCGTTGCAGTGCACAGGCTTCTCATTGTGGTGGCTTCTCTTGTTGTGGAGCACGGGCTCTAGGGCACAGGGGCTTCAGTAGTTGTGGCACACGAGCTCAGTAGATGTGGTTCGTGGGCTCTAGAGCGCAGGCTAAGTGGTTGTGGTACACAGGCTTAGTTGCTCCGCGGCATGTGGGATCTTCCCAGGCCAGGGCTCGAACCCATGTCCCCTGCGTTGGCAGGCGGATTCACGACCACTGTGCCACCAGGGAAGTCCTGAATGGTTGGTTTAAGTTCTGAAGAGACTGACTGGGTAGGGTGGGAGGAGTACAGCTCAAAAAATTGACTCATAGTGAATGGATTCAAGTAACTTATCCTATGGTTATACTATTTTCATTGCCTTAATTGGAATATATATATAGTGTTTCTTGTTGCAGTTTATATGTGATATTTTTAAATATAAAAGAAAGGCTGTCTGAGGTGTGTGTGTGTATGTGTAAACTCATTTATTATAAATGAGCTTTCTGTTACTTAACAGAGACTTGGGTTCCTTTAAATAGCATTTCTTGGTATAATAGTAGCAAAAAGATGCAGAAATATCTGTTCATAAGGAAGGTGGGAATGCAGAACTCTAGATATACTTAATTGTTTAGAAGGCAACTTTCTCATGTTTAGCTTGTGCAATATTGAATGGGAATTTCATGAAAGTGTAGCTCTTGGGGGGTGGGTCTCAGAAAATTTTGTGGAACGGTAACACCAGTAAGTAGTTGCTTTTGTAGGTGAGCTCCTGATTCTTGGATTGAGGCAGGGCAGCCATAAGATCATACAGGTGATACCCAGCTTCAGGGAGGTAGCCTGGTCTAATAGAAAAGGCATAGATTTTGACATCAGAGAAATCTTGGTTCAAATCCATGTACTATTTCTTCTAGCTATTGGGAATTGGTGAAATTTTCTCACATTCTGTGAGCTCAGTGTCCTCAGCTGCGAAATGAAAATAATATTATCCTAAAGGGTCATTGTGTGGAGATTGAGACCTGACACATATCAGTGCTCAGTAAATAACAGTCTCACCTGCAATGAGCATTCCTAGTTGTACAGTTTTCCTATTGGCTTCAGTTCCTGATAGAGAACAAAAACAGTTAAGGGATAAAGCAGGGCATCTAGTCAATCATATTTACCTCAATGATAGGAAGCTGTGCCAGTAAACGCATGGTGCCAGTACTATATGCCAGTTAAATAAACAACCGCACTTTCTGTGTCTATAATTTATTATGCTCTAGGTCTCTGAATAAGATACTTTTCTTTTGACCAGAAATAAACATCACTGATGACTTTATTGTCTTGTGATGCATAAATGAGGAGGCAGACTGTTAATAAATTTTTGTGACAGATGCAGACATGTACACTTTCTTTTCCTTAAAGAATTATAAATTAGCATCTTTAGAGAGGGCTTCCTTAAAATATTCCATGGAGTATATGCCTTGTCTAATAAAATCCCAAGTACTGTACATGTATTTGTGCCCAAGCATTTTTCTTTTTGTAATAGAACACATTTACATGAACAAAAAACAGAACCTGTCACATTTTCCCAGCAGCTTATTTTTATTCTATAATTTACCCTCTGTCTAACCCTTAATCATATTCACATGCACCTAAACTGTATTGCTTACTGTCAGAAGTTAATAATAATAATATCCCTCATTTACATTAATGTAAAATTGAAAGAACACAAGAAATTATAAACGTTTAAAGTTATTTGCTTCATTAAGACGTAATTTAATAAAGGTTTTGAATTTATGAATTCAGTCTCCTAGATATCAGTAATTTTGATTACATTTTATTTTTTAACCATAGAACGCTTTGAACAGTTTTAAAGAAGTTTAGTATATTGTATGCTGCCCTTAAATTTTTTAATGACTTTTTACATAATGAATCACATACAAAGAAAAAATATAAATAATTATATATTATGTAGGAGTTTTTAGTAACTGATGGTGGAAGCTAATTTTCAGCCATTTATACAACTATAAAATGTATGTTTCTTCTCTAGACTTTTCCTTTTCACTCCATTTACCATACACCAAAGCATACAATACTTTATAATGTACACTTGCACTCTGATTTTTAGTATAAGTAAATTGTAAATTATGAATGTAAGTTTTATGGCATATCCTTACAGAGCTTGAAGATAAAATATTTCATGGATATGAGCAGATGCTTTCATACATGTACCCAGCAAGTACTTTTAGAGTGCTTACAACAATAGTTAACAATTGCATAGTGCTTCATAATTTGGTAAGTGGTTTAGCACATGTTATCTCATGGATCTTTAAAGCAGCCCCAAGAGTTAGGTGGTGCTAAGTAAAGAGTCCCTTTAGAGTGACAGATTAAGGATGCCAGGATTATTAATGGCTGAGGGAAGATTTAAAACATAGTATTTGAGCAGTGCCTTGAAGGGTAATTGATTTGAATGGGTGTAGATTAGGATTAAGGATATTCCAGGTGGAAGGAATTGCACAAGCAAGCGTGAAGTGATGAGAAAACATAGGGTGTGTCTGAGAAATGCAGAACAATTCTGTTTGGCTATAAAGAGAAACAGGTTAAAGTTTTTTGAGTGAAGACCTGGTAAAAGAATTTTCTTTGCCTTGTTAATTTCTTTAAAGATAAATCCAAATTCCCAACACAGAAACTTCTGTTGTATGGATGTATTGGTATCATCTTCCTTTGTCAAATCAACTTTTATTATAAAATAATTCAATTTTTGGAATGCTACTTAGCTTTTAGCTAGAGGGGGGAAAATTTCTCAGACATATGGAAGAAGTACTTTGTTTATCCCAGCTGGTTGTACTGGAAAAAAGTCCTGCTTAGTTATATAGGATAACATTTATAATACTTAAATTCTTATACCATTGACATTACAGCTATGTAAATAGTTTCATAGTTTAATGGAAAATGAGGGAAGCCCCCTGGGGAGGATTGAGGCAACAGGCCAGAATAAAGTTGAAAAATTTAAACTTATGCCAATAATGTGTATGTAGGAACTACAATGAAAATTGGAGGAAAAAACTCTCACTGTGTAAATATAGTTCATTGTTCGTTAGTATTTAAGGATATGACATCCTTACAATTAAGAGGCTTTTTCTTAAGTTAGTGCAGAACAGAAGAGAACTGACATTTATAGTATGAATAGTGAAATGAGTCAAGTAAATACTCTACTAGGAAAAAAATTGCAGATCCAAGTTTCTTTTTGATCTTTTTCTTTGTCTTTTCCCTGAATCAACTGGCAGAATAGTTTTAAAAGACTAATTTGTCCTTGTTTTGTTTTATATTATGATTCCATTATTTACCTTCTTTGGCTATAGTTTTCCTTCCTCTTCTGGAGGAAGTTGACAGTGAGAATAGCATTGCCGTATTTGGAATCTTTTGTGATATTTAGGGGGAAGGTTACCTTGAAACTGATTGTCCTTCATACATGAAAATCACCCTTTTGAGTCTTGCTTTTGTTGTTTTTTAAAAAATTCTTTTGTTTTATTTTAGCTCAGTCTATGTTATCTCTTCTAGGCCACGCCCTGTTTTCAATGGTATGCCTTTGCAGAAAGCTGACTTAGGAGACAGTCTGTAATTGTTGGTCCACATAGGGATCAAAACCTTTGCTTTGGCCTAACCCAGTGTTCTAACTAACCAGTCTGTATTCATGACGAGTCAGATACTAAATTTCAAATCATCAACCAACCATTATTACACTTGAGCTGTTATTTATTTTACTGTCCTACTGTCCTCAAAGAGTTCATGCAGCCTTCAGAAATAACTTCATACTCTTATGAATGGTGTATAATGGAAAAAAATCATAATGATCAGATTCATCATTTTTATCATATTAAATACCATCCAGTAAACACGTATTTACCATCATTTCATGCTAGATAGAAGCTGTACAGATAATCTAAATATAGTGATGTCTTCCTGAAGGATTTAAAAATTGAAGGCAAATCTGATGCACATCAACACCTAAAGGATACATGGCAGGATGAAAACACTGAAGAAATGCAAATAGGTAAAATGTATACATTATATACATGGGAGGGCTAAATGTATTTTAGGTGAGAAGACAGTAGATAAATTCTTTTTGTAAGTAGAAGGAGGTACAGTTAATTTTGAGAGTTCCATATGTTGATTGTAGCTGGATACAGGAAGATGATCTCTCCTTCTTTGATCATTCCAGAAAGTTTCAAAAAGTGGAAGGATATTAAGGGGTTACAAGTAGGAATAGCAATAAAAAGGTTTGGCACTCTTTGTAATCGTAGGAGGAGCATTTCTTGTGCCATTTGGGTGGAACCCTTGAAGGAGAGGAAAGGAATTTGCCATACTCAACCTAAGTTACAATTAGGGGTATAGGGTTAAAAGATCAGCTTTACTTAGTGTAAAGACTCCTGGTGAAGAACTATGAAGCACAGATTAAGTAAGGTGATAAGCTAGGGTTAGATAAGGTTTAAGGTATGGTATGACCCAGATAATGGGCTAGGATGACAGCTTTCCTGAAGCAGCAAATAACTATGTTTAGTGGTACTAAAGGGTGAAAGAACAAGTTAGAAATTATACTAGTTGGGATGAGCAGGTGTAAGATCAAAAAATAAATTAGTACAAAGAAATGCTTGTAATACTGAAACTGAATGCTTAGGAGACTGATATATTAGAAAAATTATGTAATAATGTTGTGATTTTAAAATAGCAAATATTTTAGCCATGGAATTGAATGATGGCAAAAGCATACTTATCAGAGTATTAAAGTTGATGGTACTGAAGTTTCCATCTGTTGATGGGGGTGACATTACTTATGTGGGGTGTGTGTGTGTGCACATGCGCATACGCACCTAGCAGGTTTCTCCCCCACTCCATGTGCGCCCTCTTTTTCCTTTGGTAGCTATAGTTATTTCCTTAAAGTCTGACTTGCTTTCTCTCTCTACTTAAGAACGAGTTTTACCAGTTCTGAGGGTTGATTTGGCTATGTTGTCTAGGGTGTTTCTCTACAAACTTTTTAAAAATTATCAGGAGTTCTTTTTTTAAGCTATAATTACTAAATAAAAGCTTTTTGTAACAGATTCATTGGATAACTTTGTAATGTAATGTATTCTTAACTTTGAACAACTTTGCTAAATTTATAGTTATATAAACTTCCCCCCAGTTCTAGATGCTTATTGGCAGAATTAAAATAAATTGTGCCTTTATTTCCCTGTCTGCCTCCAGCTTTCTCTTTCAAACAGAGAGAGGATAATTTCTTGTCATTGTGATTAAAATATTTCAATTCATTATGCTTACTAGAGTGCTGGCTTGTAGAACTAGCATTCTCAGTCTAAGTCTCATTCTTCAATCTAACCCCAAAGAGACAAGGTACAGATTTCCTCAAGGTATTTATGCATTTTGAATAATTCCATTTGCCTTTACTTACAAAATAGGATAAAAACAAATGAAAAATAAGCATAAATATGCAAATAAGAAACTAGAAAAACATTTAATGAGAATAAATTATATCCAATTTAGACCCTTTAGAAGAGCTGATATATTTGCTTTTTTTAAATAGATTTCACTTAGAGAGTGCCTATCAGCCAAAATGCAGGAGCAGCATTAAAATATTTAGAGTATATCCCTTTTTGTCAGTTTTCTTGTGTTATTTCTTTTGCCTGATGATTCCACTTATATAATTCAAAAGAATTCAATCCAGATGATAGGAGCTCTTTGTTACATTTAATAACTTACAAGAACAATTTACTCTTTTTTTTCCCTCCACATCATAGGGTAGTCCTTTATTATTATTTTTTTTTTATTTTAACATCTTATTGGAGTATAATTGCTTTACAATGGTGTGTTAGTTTCTGCTTTATAACAAAGTGAATCAGCTATACATATACACATATCCCCATGTCTCCTCCCTCTTGCATCTCCCTCCCACCCTCCCTATCCCACCCCTTTAGGTGGACACAAAGCACTGAGCTGATCTCCCTGTGCTATGTGGCTGCTTCCCACTAGCTATCTATTTTCCATTTGGTGGAGTATATGTATGTCCATGCCACTCTCTCACTTCATCGCAGCTTACCCTTCCCCCTCCCCGTGTCCTCAAGTCCATTCTCTACGTCTGTGTCTTTATTCTTGTCCTGCCCCTAGGTTCATCAGAACCATTTTTTTTATATTCCAGATATATGTGTTAGTATATGGTATTTGTTTTTCTCTTTCTGACTTACTTCACTCTGTATGACAGTCTCTAGGTCCATCCACCTCACTACAAATAACTCAATTTCGTTTCTTTTTATGGCTGAGTAATATTCCATTGTATATATGTGCCACATCTTCTTTATTCATTCCTCTGTCGATGGACACTTAGGTTGCTTCCATGTCCTGGCTAAACAATTTAATCTTACCTTAACGAGTCTGCTCTTTATCTTTAAAGACAGGCTGTGCTGTAGATTGAAGTCTAGTGTTGGTTGTATATTGAACATGGATCATGCCTCTTAATTGGTTCACAAAGTATTGTCTTATGTTTGAGGGAGAGATGTAGGTTTTATAATGTTTTTCAAAAATAACACTGCAAATTGGGCAAAATCTTTTATAAATTCAGGATTTGAGATTCTGGTCAATAGAAAATTTTTGCAGATTAGTTCTACCACTCCAGGGAAAGATTTTTGCTTCTTTTTCTTATCAGTGATTTATTTCTATGAAATAAATTTGGTCTCAGTATATGATGGATTGTCTGCGGAAAAAAGAATTCCATTCTGGGACTACAGATGTTAGGAATGTCAGTTGTTCTGCAGTCTCTTGGAAGTATTTCCACAGGTTTAGACTATGGGTGGCTTGATACTTGGAAATTCTCTAAACTTTAGGTTTTTCTTTGCTGAAACCGAAGCTGATCCTAGATCCCTGAGAAAAATTTATTTATAAAAAGAAGTGTTGGGCTTCCCTGGTGGCGCAGTGGTTGAGAATCTGCCTGCCAATGCAGGGGACACGGGTTCGAGCCCTGGTCTGGGAAGATCCCACATGCCACGGAGCAACTAAGCCCGTGAGCCACAATTACTGAGCCTGCGCGTCTGGAGCCTGTGCTCCGCAACAAGAGAGGCCGCGATGGTGAGAGGCCCGCGCACCGCGATGAAGAGTGGTCCCCACTTGCCGCAACTAGAGAAAGCCCTCGCACAGAAACGAAGACTCAACACAGTCATAAATAAATAAATAAATAAATAAATAAATAACGTGAATTTCTTTAAAAAAAAAAAAAAAAGAAGTGTTCTTCTAGCCACGGTTGTCAAAAATAATGGTAAATCTTTCCAATATAAATGAAAAGTCTTAAATATATAATATGTAAGAAGCAAATACCATTAAATATTTACTAACTTGATTCAGGAAATGGAAATAAAAACAACCAAGTCTAGAGAAATCTGAATCAAATGACCTACTTGATAATATAAGGGAAATTTTTACATATATGTTTGGATTTAAGTTTCCTTGTTCTACTTCCAGAAAAGATAATGGTTGGAGGTTTATTTTGGAAAGCAAAAGGTTGATGTAGTGTAAGTATTTCTTGAATTTCAGAAACTGATCTTGACAGGTTTTTAGGTTGAGTGATAAAAAGATTTGGAGGATTCTTCAAATCCCAATGCATCTAAACAGAAGTTTGTACATTATTTAAAAGTTAGAACACTATTTGTTTATTTCAAAACTGTGATGAAATTTATACTAACTACAGTGAGATTGTTAAATTCGGAATATGCAAAAAATTTAGCAAGAGAGATGAAATAGAACCGTTAGATCCCATATTATACAATTTACAAATTAATAAGACAGTAGCTTAAATATAATGTAGATATATTGTGTAAAATCCCAAATAAAAGCAGAAAATTTAAGATTAAAAAATATCCACTGAAACTGATATCATACATATACTCTTCAAGAAATGTCAGTACAAAAATTCAAACAAAAGAATGAATATACATACAGATTATTAAATTTATAATTTATAGATGCATATTTTCATAATGTTACTGAATTCAGTTGTTAAAATGCTGTTTTGCTTGGTTTTTATCTTTACAAAAGCCACCACTGCTAATGCCTATTTGATTGTTGGCCTGCTTGAGGCGAATGCCTAATTGCTATTGATGATATTATGAGTTTATGGGCTATTTTAATTCTACAAATACAATTCCTGCAGCCAACTGAAAGTGCCTATTTATTAGAACTGGAAAACAGTCAAATGAGTGGCCTAGAGTGAAAGGCTATGTTAAAACTGCCCTTTTTAGCTATTTTAAAAACTTTTTTTGACATCTAATTTAGTTGATATAGAATTTTCATTCCAGACAAAAATATATAGTGTATTCTTTAATTTGTATTCTTAAATTCCTTATTCACTTTTTTTTGAAAAAATTATCAAAATCTTTAATAACCTGAACTTGTCTAGAAATTCATGTATCAATACTATGGGATCTGGTCCCTAAACTTGTTATTTTTAAAGTGTTTTATAATGTTAAGACAATATTGAGTGGTAATTATCCCCTTTTATACAAATGAAAGGTAGGTTGGAGACTTAAGAGCCAAGTATCTAGCTATAGACTCCATTAATTCAGGGCCAGATCTAGCTTGCTTTTTATTGTACCCTTAGCACCTGGTATGGTGCATTGCATATACAGGTTGTTGAATATATAAAGGCCAGATTAGAGTCTCTGAATTTGTCCTTTACAAAATTCAAAATTTTGTGGACTTTTGAAAATGCAGAGGAGACATTTATACTTTTTTCTGATGATCACAAAAATTGAGAAGCTAACAAACCTGTATAAATAGAGTGGAGAATCTTTCTCTGTGAATTCACTTTCATTTGGCCCTATTATTTTTTTCTTTTTCCCATTGCATGTTCCCCCATACCGTCTATAAATTGTGTCCACTAAGATTCAAGTAAGCAAAATTTTATTTTGACTTGGGGAAAGAAAAACACTTGGGGTATTGAAATAAATACTGATTTCAAATGTAACCTACAGGTGTTTCAGAGGATTAAGTTCTATTTTTTAATACTATAATAATGTAACTCAAAAGCTATCCATCAGTTCCAACCAATAGTGATAAGAAACATGCTAAGAGTCACTTATGTGATGTTGAAGCCTGAGTTTTGCTACCTAGAAGCCTTAGCTTGTGGTCCTATTCAATGTAGCAGCCTCTGTGCATATTCCCTTCTGTATAAGCATTAATTCTGTTATGAGTGACTAAACTCTATTGTTTGCTGCCTTGAAGTTGTCTAAATTTTATGTATCCATTGAGTAAATTTCCTCTTCTATTTTGGGCTTGCAAGTGAATAATCTAGGCATACCAATCATATATAGTGATTTTTTATAGGTTCATAGTTCCTCCAAGTAGAGAACAGAAGCTGCAGAAAGGAAACTTATATTACTCTCATGATGGCTTTTATGAGTTAAAAGCGTGTAGCCACCCTTACGTAAATTTTGTGTCCCTGGGAAAATTGAGGTCATTATTATTTAGCCAAATTGGTTTTATTGAATTATTTAAGGATGAAGTAATGGGTTATGTAATGCTCAGAATAATTTTTAAAGCAAATTGAAGAAAATAAGTGAAAAAGAAAAATGAAACAAATGGTGTCTCATTTAGAAAGTAATATTCAAATGGATTTAATTACCACAAAATTTTTCACAATACATAGTCAGCGATTATAGGGAAGAATAATATGAGCTTTTGAAAACTTGTATCCAACTGAGAACATGAAAGATCAGACAGTGAATGTGAATGTGATGATTGGTGCAAGTAGTGTAGTGGTAGAAATGATACAATTATTTAAATTCATGAGTCTGAGTATCATACACAGAGTGACTCAGCTCCCCTGTTATAATACCATTACTGCCACCACAGAATCATAACAATAATAATAAAACAGCATAATAACAGTGTAATGAGAGTAATACCAGTGGTCATTTGTACAGTCTCTTAACATTTCAGGTTCTGAATCATTAGATTATTTACTCAAGACTAGTTGTATAATTTGTACCACCAGTAGACAACGGCTGTTTTGAATTTTGTACTAGTCATCCATTTGACTTTACATTCTTTTTTTTCTTAATTCTTCTTTAAACAGCTCATAAAAGTTGAACCTGTAAAGGTACCATTGATCATTCTATTTGTGATAAAAAGATGATATTTGGACAAAAGGGCTTAGATTAATAAAGACTTTTCTATATTTAGTTTGAGTTTTTCTGGTCTTAGTGAAAAAAATTATTTTTTCTTTCTGGATTGTCAGGTCTATAATAAAAAGGAAGTTTTAGGGTCCAGAGAAAACTCACTTAAAAAAAAAATAAACCTATCTGCTAGTTTTATTTGGATTGACAAGCGTGCCCAGGATACACTGTTGGCTGCCACTGAAACATGCTTCATCAGAGAAGTCCGCAAAATCCCAAGTCAGCTGAAATGTTAAATAACTTAGACTATCGGAATCTTGGAAAAGTTTGAGCGACAGGAAACAAACTGGGTGTTTGTTTTCCGTTTGTTTGTAGGTACAAAAAAGAATTCGGTGAGTATTTACATCTTCCCATGACATTTTGTACTGCTACAGTTTTAAACAGATTAGAGTATAATATTAAATAAATACAACCAAATGAGCTCAGGGTTCTGTTTTCCCTGGTACTGAGTGACAGTAATCCTCTCTGACAAAAGAGGGTTTCTGCCATTAGTAAAAGTTGTTATGTAGTTTCCTCTATAGCCTGTAATGCACATTGAGAAAGGAGGAATCAGAAATACCAGACTGAGAAGAAATACCATTCATCTGAAGCTTGGAAGAGTAGTCAAGTGTTCCAAATGTCCCAGGCAAATATACATTTTTCAAGCTTTATTGAGATATAATTGACATATAACGCTGTGTAAGTTTAAGGTGTACAATGTAATGAAATGATACTCATATGATTTGGGAAATGTTTACCACAATAAGATTAGTTAATACATCCTTCACCTCACATAATTACCATATTGTTGTTGTTATGGTGAGAACATTAAAGCTTTTACTCTCATAACATTTTTCAAATATATAATACAGTATTGCTAACTATAATCACCATGCTGTACATTATACCCCTGGAAATTATTTATCTTATAAATAAATGTTTGCACTCCTTTGACCAACATTTCTCCATTTCTCCAATACCTCTGCTGCTGGCAACCACCATTCTACTCCTTGTTTCTATGAGTTCAATGTTTTTAGATTCCACATATAAGTGAGATCATACAGTATTTTTCTTTCTCTGGTTTATTTCACTTAGAACAATCCAGGCAAATATCTTGTTTAGCAGACATTATAGTTGTTGTGTAAAACTTACACATAACAGTGTACACTGGAGACTCAAAATGATACATCTCATTTATAGAGTGGAATTTGGTATAAGACAGGTCTGTTTTTCTCCATCCTGTGGGATTATTACTATAATATCTCTAAAGAACCTAATCTATGAAATTACTTCCATGTGGAGTATTAGTTTTAGGTTTACAGAATTTTGCTCTTGCATGGCCAGATGAGAGTTGTACCCTAATTAAAAGTTGTGCTAGTGGATTTTGAATCACATTATGAAAGCAAAACTGTTAAGACTACAAGATACAATTCTGTTATCTGAGAATTGAAGACAATCAGTAAAACCATACTTAGAAGAAGCATAGTGTTGTGGTTGAACACATGGACTCTGAAGCCAGATTGTGGAGACTCTCACCCTAGATTCAGCATTTGCTAGTTATGTGATCCTGTCCAAGTTGCTTAAACTGTCTCTTTCAGTTTCTGAATCTGTAAAACAGGGATGGTGATGATAATAATAAGGCTGTTTTAAGAATTAAATGAGTCATTATTTGTAAAGTCCTTAGGACAATGCCTGGTACACTGGAAGAGTATATGTGTTTGTTAAATACATACATAAAATTGGGGGAAGAAATTACTTCAGCCCTCATCCATGAGATTATAGGTTGATATTTCCTGTGGTGGTATCTAGAAAAACTTTTCTGATTAGGTCCACATGGTTAAACATATAAAGCTCAAATACAGTATTATTATGATTTCTTTGATAAATATACTGGGTGTTTCAGATTTCCCAGGGTAAGTCTTATAGTACATGCAACTAAAATAATGTCCACTGGTAAGAAAAAGAATAGGTAATTCTCAATAATTTAGGGGCTGTTTATAATATTCCTTTTCTTATTTCTTTTTTTTCATTCACCTTTTGTATACCAGGCATTTAAAACTTTCATTAGAGCATGGGTAGATAATATAAAAGGAGATGAAACTCCATTTTCAAAGTTATCAGTAGCTATGATAGATGATTTGGCTGAAGGAACCATTTAGGCTGCAATTGCGATAACAAATGCATGGTTTCATTTCAATTATTATGTCTTTATTTTGGAATTATGTAGCTAGATAATTAAACTGTTCTGTAAAATTAGGCTAGGAAGTTAACCCATTTATTTTCTCATTGGCGGCAGATTATCAGGTATTTACTGTACTAAGAACAAGGAATTAAGAAAAATGATCAGGAGTTTATTGTATTTAACAATGAAGGTCCAAGCAATGCAGAAAAATATCACATATATTCTTGGGTCAAAGTGAGAACAGGCTTGTGAATGATGCAGTGCTCATGGAAGGTAATCTGCAGCATCAAGTGACATGACACACAGAAAAGCATTAATTAATTGGGACTGTGCTATGCAGGGTTTAATTCTTAACTCATTTGGTGTTTTGGTCAATAGCTTACCTGTATGAGAGAAAAAAAAATCTACCTTTTAACATGCAGAATTTGATTTGTTAGCTTTTAGTGCTTTCATGTATATGATAGCAACTTGACCATTTTTTTCCTCCTCATGTACATGCAATTTTATGCCTACTTTAAAAACTGTGCCTTTTCGAAACTTAAGCTAATTTCTTCACTTATGACTTCCTGATTGGCTACTGTATAATATTTTCTCAATCTTTTCCAGAATAAAAAAAAATTCATTTATCTTGATGGTTCATTTATCCATCATGATATACTAATATAACTGTGATTCAAGTAAAAGTATAGAAGCATATTGTATTATACAAACTCATTTTGCAATCTGACAAGATTAAAGGATAGTTGCAGAAATTCCTAAGCTATCTACATCATGTGTGACCAGGTTCCATTTTGTTTTTGTCATGTGTATCCATGGAAATCCCTTCCTCTCACTACATTTTTATTTTCTTGAATTCTCTTCAAATGGAATTTAGTGAAAAAATATCATTTCTTAGTGAGGGCTAAATTAAAGGAGTGCCATTTGGATAAATCAGTTGTGACTTATAAGCTGATGACTGGTATACATCTTTGAAAAACATTTAACTTCTTGATTCTAGCCTCTGTTGTGGCAATTACTTTCCACATCTGTCAAGGTCTTTTAGCATCAAGGTTTTCACATTTTGATTAAGTATAGGGTTGTTACAGAAATGGTTAGAAGCTTATATTGAAAACCTGTGTATTTCCAAGCTTATATCAATTTGAAACTTTTAATTCTGTTTGTACATTAGCAGAAACTTAAGTTAAATAATAAAATATTAAAATATAAATTTGATTTGGGCCAGAGCAAATGTGGCTAACAAATATTATGATGTATTTAATATTAAGTTCTCAAAAACATATGACGTGTGACTTCAAAAAATTTTCCCAACTGCTTTTTTGGTTTGGCATCCCCAAATAAGGCCTATTTTGGATTAATTCTAAAAAGAAAATACAATAGCAGATTTAGATGGAAGGTTGAATGTATTATTTTTAAAGGTCTAGGACCCTGTATCAGTGTACACAAATGAGTTTACATTAGTAGAATGTCAGTGTGTATACTCTACTTCCAGAAAACTGGCTAGAAGTGGCAGCACAAGATTGTGCATTCATTCTTAAAGCAGTTCTACTCTTTTTACAAATAAATGACACACTCTGAATGTACAAAACAGCATTAAGTGGATAATGACTGTTTTAACATGGGATTAGTGATCTAAAGAAGTGAAATCTTTTTCCACTCAATTTGTGGCATTTTGCATTTATGAATATATTTATTCCATGGCAATTTTTAAGAGGATTGACTGATTTCAACTGAATTTGATATACTAGGAAATAGATTGCAGAATATCTCAATATGCATATCTTCTGTAATTGTCCTGAGGGAGATCTATAGTTCATTAATTAATCAAATTTTATTAGCTTACAATGTATCCTGAAATATGAGCAGTCCTTTGAATTATAGACTTCCCACTGAGCTATACCATAATCCTGAAATCTCTATTGATGTACCATTAAAAATTCAGAAGTTATGCTCATAAGAAAAATTTTATCAACTACTATTTTAATTCAAGGATGTAACTGGAACTGTTTAGCAGCATCAAAAATCAGTCAACTCTTTTGTTTTCACCTTTTTCAAGACTAAATTTCTGTGGCAAAGTGGAACTGAGACCAGGTGCATTTTCCTCTCCCTGAGGTTTTTTTTAATAGAGAAAACATAGGTAAGAATAGAATACGTATAGTTTTTTCTTTAGCCTGTTATGTGATATGTGATGGAGTATATAAATTCATTTTCTTTTATTTATGTTTTTAACTGAAGTATAGTTGATTTGCAATGTTATATTAGTTTCAGGAGTACAGCATAGTGATTCAGTATATTTGGAGATTATGCTCCATTAAAAGTTTTTACAAGATAATGGCTGTAATTCCATGTGCTATACAATATACTCCTGTTGCTTATTGATTTTATACCTAGAAGTTTGTATATCTTAATTCCATACCCCTATCTTGTCCCTCCCCATTCCCTTGCCCCTTTGGTAACCACAAGTTTGTTTTCTGTATCTGTGAGTCTGTTCTGTTTTGCATATACATTCATTTGTATTATTTTTTAGATTCCACATATAAGTGATATATGACATTTGTATTTCTCTGACTTACTTCACTTAGGATGATAAACTCTGGGTCCATCCATGTTGCTGCAGATGGCACTATTTCATTCTTTTTTATGGCTGAGTAATATTCCATTTCATATATATACCACTTCATCTTAGTCCAGTTGTCTATTGGTGGGCACTTGGGCTGATTCCATGCCTTGGCGATTGTAGATAGTGCTGCTGTGAACACTGGGTTGCATGTATCTTTTCAAATTAGTGTTTTCATTTTCTTTGGATACATATACAGGAGTGGAATTGCTGGATTGTATGGTAGTTCTATTTTCAGTTTTTTGAGGAGCTTCCATACTGTTTTGCATACCGGCTGCACCAATTTACATTCCCACCAACAGTGTACAAGGGTTCCCTTTTCTCCACATCCTTGACACATTTGTTATTTGCAGACTTTTTGATAATAACCATCTGACCAGTGTGAGGTGATATCTCATTGCTGTCTTGATTTGCTTTTCTCTAATAATTAGTGACGTTGAGCTATGCCTGTTAACCAGCTGTATATCTTCTTTGGAAAAATGTCAATTCAGGTCTTCTGCCCATTTTCTGATTGGGTTGCTTGTTTTTTACTATTGAGTTGTATGAGATGTTTGTATGTTTTGGATATTAACCCCTTGTCAATCACATAATTTGTTAATATTTTCTCCCATTCAGTAGGTTGTGTTTTCATTTTGTCAGTGGTCTCCTTTGCTGTACAAAAGCTTTTAAATTCAATTAGGTCCCATTTATTTATTTCTGCTTTTATTTCTTTTGCCTTAGGAGACTGATTCAAAAAATATTGCTACAATTTATGTCAAAGAGTGTCCTGCCTATGTTCTCTTCTAGGAGTTTTATGACTTCAATTTAGGTCTTTAAACAATTTTGAGTTTATTTTTGTACATGGTGTTAGGGAATGTTCCAATCTCATTGCTTTACATATGACTGTCTAGTTTTTCCCAGCAACACTTGTTGAAGAGACTGGTTTTTCCTCCATTGTATATTCTTGCCTCCTATGTTGTAGATTAATTGACCATAAGTGAGTGGGTATATTTCTGGGCTCTCTATTCCATTCCATTGATCTATGTATCTGTTTTTGTGCCAGTACAATGCTGTTTTGATTACTGTAGCTTTGTAGTATATTCCAGTCTGGAAGGGTTATACCTCCACCTTTCCTCTTTTTTCTCCTATTCCTTTAGAAATTCAGGGTCTTTTGTGGTTCCATATGAATTTTAACATTATTTGTTCTAGTTTTGCGAAAAATGTCATGGGTATTTTATAAGGATTGCATTAACTCTGTAGATTGCTTTGGGTAATATGACCATTTTAACAATATTAATTCTTCCAATCCAAGAGCACCAGATATCTTCCCATTTCTTTGTATCATCTTCAATTTCGTTCAACAATATTTTCTAGTTTTCAGCATATAGGTCTTTCACCTCCTTGGTTAAGTTTATTCCTAGGTATCTTACCCTTTTTGATGTGATTTTTAAAAAGGTTTTTTTTCTCTACTTTCTCTTTCTGATATTTCATTATTGATGCATAGAAGTACAATGGATTTCTATATATTAATCTTGAATCCTGCAACCTTACTGAATTCATTTATTAATTCACATAGTTTTTGGGTGGAGACTTTAAGGTTCTTGATATAAATTATCATGTCCTCTGCAAATGGTGACAGTTTTACCTCTTTCCTTCCAAATAGGATACTTTTTATTCCTTTTTCTTATCTGATAGCTGTGGCTAGGATTTCCAATGCTATGTTAAATAGAAATGGCAAGAGTAGTCATCCTCTTCTTGCTCCTGAATTTAGTGGGAAAACTATCAGCTTTTTTGTTGAGGATTTTTGCCTCTATATTCATCAAAGATGTTGGCCTGTAATTTTCTTTTTTTGTAGTGTCTTTGTCTGGTTTTGGTATCTGGATAATGTTGGCCTCACAGAATTAATTTTGAAGCATTCTCTCCTCTTCAATTTTTTTTGAAATTGTCTGAGAAGGATAGGTATTAGTTCTTCTTTATGTGTTTGGTAGAATTCCCCTGTGAAGCTGTCCAGCCCTGGACTTTTGTTTGCTGGGAGTTTTTTTTTTTTTTTAATTACAAATTCAACTTCAATTCTAGCGATTGGTCAGTTCAAATTGTCTGTTTCATCTTGATTCAGTTTTGGCAGGCTATATGTTTCTAGAAATTTGTCCATTTCTTCTACGTTGTCCAATTTGCTGGCATATAACTGTTTATTACATTCTCTTATGATTCATTCAAGAAGACATAATTCAGTATAAGACTTGTTTTGTGGCCTCGTATGTGATCTATCCTGGAGAACGTTGCATGTGCGCTTGAAAAGAACGTGTATTCTGCTGTTTTTGGATGTAGTACCCTGTAAATATCTATTAAGTCCAACATTATAGTGTCATTTAAGGCTGCTGTTGCCTTATTGATTTTCTGTCTCAGTGATCTGCCTCATGATGTCAGTGAGGTATTAAAGTCCTCTACTATTATTGTATTATTATCAGTTTCTCCCTTTATGTATACTAGTTTTTGCTTTATATGTTTAGGTGCTCCCATATTGGGTGTGTATATGTTAACGAGTGTAATATTTTTTCTTGTATTGATCCTTTTATAGTCACATATGCCCTTCTTTGTCTTTTGTTATAGCCTTTATTTTGGAGTCTATTTTGTCTGTTATGAGTATTGCTACACCCGCTTTCTTGTCATTGCTGTTTGCATGAAATATTTTTTTCTATCCCCTCACTTTCAGTCTGTTTCTTTAGCCTTGAAGTGAGTCTCTTGTAGCAGCATATTGAAAAGTCTTGTTTTTTTAATCCAATCAGCCACCTTTATCTTTTGATTGGAACATTTAGTCCATTGATAGTTAAAGTAATTATTGATAGGTATGTACTTATTGCCATTTTATCACTTGTATTCCACTTGTTTTTGTAGTCTTTCTCTGTTCATTTCTTTTTCTTTTTGTTTTGCCCATTGTGGTTTAATGATTTTCCTTAGTAGTATGCTTGGATTTCTTTCATTTTGATTTTTGTGTATCTATTGTAGGTTTTTGATGTGTGGTTACCATGGGATTCATATATTGACTTATAATTATATCTACTTGATTTAAACTGATAGTCACTTAAGTTCAAACACATTCTAAAAGATCTACAGTTTTTCTCCTTTCCCCCACATTTTGTGTTTTTAATGTCATAGTTTACATTTTCATGCTTATCTCTTCACTGATTATTATAGTTAGCACTGCTTTTACAATTTTATGTCTTTTAATCCACATAATGGCTTATTTAAGTAATCTTCAATCCTTACTACATATCTGCCTTTTCTAGTGGGATTTACTCTTTCATATAGATTCTTACTTTTTTTTCCATTTAGAGAAGACACTTAAACATTTCTTTTAGGGTAGGTTAGTATTGCTGAATTCTTTTAGAGTTTGCTTGTCTGAGAATTTATTTTTCTCTCCTTCTATTCTAAATGATAATCCTGCTGAGTGGAATATCTTAGGTTTCAGGTTTTTCCTTTTCAGCACTTGGACTGTATCATGACACTCCCATCTGACCTGCAAAGTTTCTGCAGAGAAATCAGCTGATACCCTTATGGGTATTCCCTTGACATGACTCTTTGCTTTTCTCTTGCTGCCTTTATAATTCTCTTTTTATTCTTAACTTTTGGCATTTCAATTAATATATATTTTCCTGTGGCTCTGTTTTGGTTCATCTTGTTTGGGAACCTCTGTGCTTCCCATACCTAGATATCTTTTTCCTTCTTTAGGTTTGGGATGTTTGGAGCCACTTCTTCAAATACATTTCTATACCCTTCTCCCTCTCTTCTTCTGGAACCCCTATAATGCGAATTTTGGCATGTTGAATGATATGCCAAAGATCTCATAGATTTCTTTCATTTTTTTTCATTTTGTTTGTGGCACGGAGTGAGCAGGCCTAGGTGTTCACTCAGCTCAGACTGGGGAGTGTTGTGAGGCAGCAGCTGCTATGGCAGATCTCTCTCTGCCTTGCCTGGGGGCAAGCCAGTACCTGTGCCCTCCTCACAAGTGGAGTCTGTGCTTCTCCAGCCTTTCTATCTGTCCCAGTGGTTCTCCAATCAGCCAAAGGGGCTTGTCTCCCACATGTAGGACCCCAGGACTGGGATGCCTAGTCTGTGGCTCAACCCGCTCACTCTCCAGAGTGTCCAACCGTGCAGTCTCCCTTTTCCTTTGAGTCCCCTTCCAGGGTACAGGTCCTTACCTGATCTCTTTTCTTCCAGTCCTACCTGATCACATGTGTATCTTTCTTACAGTCTCAGTTTTACATGAGTCCTTCTGGTGGTTTCCAGTTAGTTTTCCAGGAGAATTGTTCCACATGTAGATGTATTTTTGTAGTGTTTGTGGGGGAGGTGAGCTCCATATCCTCTTAGTCTGCCAGCTTGATCACCCTCTCCACTTCACATTAATTTATTTTTGAAATTTGAACCAGCCTTGCGTACCTGGAATAAATCCCATTTGGCCTTGGTGTAAAATTATTTTTATACATTGTTGTATTTGATATGCTAATATTTTGTTGAGGATATTTGCATCTATGATTATGAGATTTAGTCTTTTTTTTTGTAATGTTTTTGTCTGGTTGTGATGTTAGGGTAATGCTGGCCTCTTAGAATGAGTTATGGAGTTATTTCCTCTGCTTCTATCCTCTGAAAGAAATACTGGAATATTTATATAATTTCTTCCTTAAATATTTGGTAGAATTCACCAGTGAACCCACCTCAGCCTGGTGTTTTCTATTTTGCAAGTTTATTAATTCTTGATCAATTTCTTTAATAGATGTAGGTCTATTCAGATTATCTATTTCTTTTTGTAAGAGATTTGCAGATTGTGTTTTTTAATGAATTGGTCTATTTCATACAAGTTATCAAAGTTATAGGCATAGAGTTGTTTATTATATTCCTTTATTATCCTTTTATTAAACTTTTAATGTCCATGATATCTGTAGTGATGTCTCCTCTTTCATTTCTCATATCAGTTAATTTGTGTCTTCTTTTTCCTTAGTTCACCTGGTTAGAGGCTTATTGATATTATTGAACTTTTCAAAGAGCCAACTTTTTATTTCGTTGATTTTCTCTATTGATTCAATCTCTTTCAATTTCTTTTGTTTCAACTTTACTTATAATTATTTTTTATGTTTTGCTTACATTAGTTTTAATTTGCTCTTTTTCTAGTTTCATAACGTGGAAACTTAGATTATTGATTTTAAATCTTTACTTTTTAAAAATATATGCTTTCAGTGCTCTAAATTTCCCTCTGAACAATGCAGTCACTGCATCTCACGCATTTTGCTAAGTTGTATTTTCATTTTCATTCAGTTTAAAATATTTTTACATTTCTCTGGAGACTTCTTCATTGACACGTGTTATTTGGAAGCATGTTGTTTAATCCTTAAGTAGTTTGGAATTTTCCAGCTGTCTTTCTGTTATTAACTTCTACTTTAAATCCATTATGGTCTGAGAGCTGATATTGTATGATTTCTCTACTTTTAAATTTGTTAAGGTGTATTTTATGGCCCCAAATGTGGTCTATCTTGGTGAATCTTCTATGTGAGCTTGAGAAGAATGTGTATTCTGCTGTTTTTGGATGAAATAGTATATAGATGTTCATTATATCCAGTTGATTGATGGTGCTGTTGAGTTCAACTATGTACTTATTGATTTTCTGCCTGCAGGATCTGTCCATTTCTCATAAAGGGGTGTTGAGGTCTATGACTATAATAATGTATTCATTTATTTCTTCTTGCAGTTCTATCAGTTTTTACCTCACATATTTTGATACTCTGTTGTTAGAGTTAGGTACATACACATTAAGTATTATTATGTTTTCTTGGACAATTGACACTTTTATCATCTTGTAATGGCCCTCTTTATCACTAATAATTTTCCTTGCTCTGGAGTCTGTTCTGCCTGAAATTTATATAGCGACTCCACCTCTCTTTTGATTAGTGTTTGTATGGTATATCTTTCTCCATCTTTTTACTTTTAATCTATATATGTCTTTATATTTAAAGTACATTTCTTGTAGACAACATATAGTTGGGTCTTGTTCTTTGATTCACTGTGACAATCTCTTTTACTTGACATATTTTAGATCATTGACCTTTAAAGTGATTATTGATATAGTTGGATTAATATCTGCCATATTTGTAACTGTTTTCTGTTTGTTGTCCTTGTTATTTGTTCCTATTTTTGTCTTTCACCCTTCTTCTACATTCTCTGGTTTACATTGAGCACTTTATTTTTTTATTTTTATTTTTTATAAATTTATTTATTTATTTTTGGCTCTGTTGGGTCTTTGTTGTGGCACGCGGGATTTCTCTAGTTGTGACGAGCAGGGGCTACTCTTTGTTGCAGTGTGCAGGCTTCTCCTTGCAGTGGCTTCTCTTGTTGTGGAGCACTGGCTCTGGGTGTGCGGGCATCAGTAGTTGTGGCACATGGGCTCAGTAGTTGTGGCCCTTGGGCTCTAGAGTGCAGGCTCAGTAGTTGTGGTGCATGGGCTTAGTTGCTCTGCAGCATGTGGGATCTTCCCAGAGCAGGGATTGATCCCATGTCCCCTGCAATGGCCGGTGGATTCTTAACCACTGTGCCACCAGGGAAGTCCCTATGTTGAGCACTTTATATCATTTAATTTTCTCTCCTCTTTTGCAAATCAATTATACTTTTTTTTTTTACATCATTTAGCAGTTGTTCTAGTGTAATGGAACATACATTTTAAACAAACCCAACTCTACTTTCAAATAACATTATACTACTTCCTAGGTAGGGCAACTACCTTATGATAACAAAATATTTCTAATTCCTTCCTCCTGTCCCTTGTATTATTACTGTCATTCATTTCACTTATATATAAGCCATAGTCATTGAATGCATTGTTATTATTTTGAACAAACTGTTATCTATTAGCTAAATTAAGAATAAGAAATGTTAAGGTTTTATATTACCTTCATTTATTCCTTCTCTAATACTTATCTTTTCTATATGTAGACTGAGTTTCTGACCTATATACTTTTCTTTCTTTCTGATTAACCTATTTTAACGTTTTTGCAAGCCAGGTCTACTGGCAGCAAATTTCCTCAATTTTTGTTTGTCTGAGAAAGTCTATTTCTCCTTTACTTTTGAAGGATAATTTCACAGAATACAGAATTCTAATTTGGTGGGCTTTTTCTTTCAACACTTCAAATATTTCACTTCACTCTCTGCTTGCTTGCATGGCTTCTGAGCAGAAGTCAGATGTAACTCTTTGCTGTTCTACAGGCAAGTTTTTTTTTTTTCAATCTGACTTATATCCAGGTATTTTTCTTAATCTCTGGTTTTCTGCAGTTTGAATATTATATGATATGTAGTAAAATGTAGTTATAATACCACTGTCTTCTGCCTCCCTATACCTATGGAATTGAATATGAGGATGAGAGCTTGAGAGTTTCAATAATTTATTCAGAATGCAGCCTTATGCTTATGGAAAAAGGAGGAGGGAATAAGATGTCATCTCAGCAGCCTGTGGTACTCAAGGAATTCTGGGTCAGGAGGACAGATAACAACTCTGTAAGTAACAGAAGTGGTCGGGATCAGAGTACTACATGGCCTGTTATCTCAGCCAGACTGTGAGAAAGCTTCGTGAGGCATGGCCTGTTACAGGATTAACTGTGCTTAGTTATGACTGATTGAGAGCAGCTAGACATTCAGGGGCAAGTTCACCTACATGCAAGAATCTCACAATCAGTTTAACTTACACTATTGTGTAAATTTAAGTGTAGGATGTACCTAAAGAAAACCTACTAAATTCAAGTTTACTTATTTACTAGTTAAAATTATCTATTGATCGCATGTGCTAGGTTTAGTTCTAGGCACAGAAATGTAATAATGAACAAAACAAAATTATATTTACATTATAGTTGAGGGAGACAAATGATAAATGAGTAAACAAATAACTTATAAGTCATATGAGATAAGTACAATGAGGAAAATAAGGCAGAGAAAACAAATGAAAATGTCTTAGGGATATTTTTTCAATTAGGTGCTTAGAGAAAGCTTTCCTGATGAGGTAGCATTTGAGCCTGAATAAAACGAGTGGCAAGCAACCTAAATATTGGGTAAGAATGTTTTAGGCAGAGACAGCAGAAAGTACAAAGAGTCTGAAGCTAACACCTTAAGGCTTAGTCTGGTGAGAGACGGGTGAACATTTTATACCCATTGGTGTTTGTTTGGGGGATGGCTGATCCCCAAAGTGGATTGTCCCCAGCAATACTTACCAATATGAAACTACACAGTGGTCAGTTTTAAATAAAACACCTCATTTCATTTAGTAATTATATTTTAGTCCATTTCAAATCGTTCCAGTAAATTTGATTGACAAATTACATGAAAGAGAAAGTTTGGTTTTAGACTCTCTTTCTTATACATTGATCTTTTTACTGTATCAGAGTCTAAACTTATAATTGAACTATCCAAACTCTTCTTACTTTTCAGGATATTTTATACTTTATGCTCTTTTTGTGTCATATTTTACATAATAAAGTTTTCATTAAAAAGCTGAATATTGGAAAAAGCTCCAAGTCAAAAAAGATTTTTCAATTTGACATTCATGATAGGATTTGTAAGTCTTTAAACAGGACTAGATTAAGACCCTGTGAGTAATGTGAAAGGGTAACATGCAATCTGGAAATAAAGCTGCTCACCCAGTCAGGGGCTGATAGAATGTGATTAATGAAGGAGATAATGGACTGAAGAAATATAGCAAAAAAGTACATTTGTCTTGGTTGTGGCCTGTTTTTTGATGCAAGCTAAAGAATACAGTTTTATTCCTGAGGGGAAACTAATAGTAGGTCGTCTTAGGACTTCTGATAGTGACGATATGGTCATGAAATAATACAGCTTTTTGGTTCTCAATTAATATTCAGCTTCTGTAAATAAGAGATATTTATTATAATGGGTTGTAGAAGTTGGTTTCATGTTCAAGTCTGTACGAAAGAATTTGTAACAGAAAGAGCTAGATATAGTATAATTGGAAAAAATTATAAAGATTTCTTTGAAGATAAAGGGTTAAGCATGTGAGGCAAAATTTACTATATAGACACAGTACTTATTATATAAGGGCTTAAACAATTTTAAAGTAAAAGAAATAAGAGGGATGGTTTTAATCACAAATAATTGGTTTTAAGTCGTGAAAATATTCCAAAAATAAACATTTTTTTCACCTCAAACATGAAAGTAACATGCTATTTTGTTCTTCAGTTGTTTTATAACACGTTTTACCCTTAAAACTTGTTTCCCTAAGAAGCTTAAGTTGTAGATTGGAAGAGATATTTATAGAAGCTGTATAAACTTTTTATTTTAATTTCCTTTTTTTTACTGGGGTATAGTTGTTTTACAATGTTGTGTTAGTTTCTATTGTACAGCGAAGTGAATCAGCCATATGTATACATATATACCCTCTTTTTTGGATTTCCTTCCCCTTTAGGTCACCACAGAGCACTAAGAAGAGTACCCTGTGCTAATACAGCAGGTTCTCATTAGCTATCTATTTTATAAATATTAGTGTATATATGTCAATCCCAATCTCCCAAATCATCCCACACCACCTTTTCCCCCTTGGTGTCCATATGTTTGTTCTCTACTTCTGTGTCTCTAATTCTGCCTTGCAAACAGGTTCATCTGTACCATTTTTCTAGATTCCATATATAGGCATTAATATACGATATTTGTTTTACTCTTTCTGACTTACTTCATGCTGTACGACAGTCTCTATGTCCATCCACATTTCTGCAAATGACCCAGTTTCATTCCTTTTTATGGCTTTATCCACTCGTCTGTGGATGGGCATTTAGGTTGCTTCCATGACCTGGCTATTGTAAATAGTATTGCAATGAACATTGGGGTGCATGTGTCTTTTTGAATTATGGATTTCTCTGGGTATATGCCCAGTAGTGGGGTTGCTGGGTCATATGGTAATTCTATTTTTAGTTTTTTAAAGAACCTCCATATTGTTCTCCATAGTGGCTATATCAATTTACATTCCCACCAACAATGCAAGAGGGTTCCCTTTGCTCCACACCCTCTCCAGCATTTATTGTTTGTAGATTTTTTGATGATG
The DNA here is from genome assembly GCF_949987535.1 of Balaenoptera acutorostrata. NCBI lineage: Eukaryota > Metazoa > Chordata > Mammalia > Artiodactyla > Balaenopteridae > Balaenoptera > Balaenoptera acutorostrata. The sequence goes on from NC_080085.1 coordinate 74,548,041, forward strand.
GCCATTCTGAACGGTGTGAGGTGATACCTTATTGTAGCTTTAGTTTGCATTTCTCTAATAATTAGTGATGTTTAGCATCTTTTCATGTGTTTGTTGGCCATCTGTGTGTCTTCTTTGGAGAAATGTCTATTTTGGTCTTCCACCTATTTTTGGATTCGGTAGTTTGTTTTTTTGATATTGAGTTGCATGAGCTGTTTGTATGTTTTGGAGATTAATCCCTTGTCCATTGATTCGTTTGCAAATATTTTCTCCCATTCTAAGGGTTGTCTTTTCGTCTTTTTTATGGTTTCCACTCCTTAACACCATACACAAAAATAAACTCAAACTGGATTAAAGACTGGACACTATAAAAGTCTTAGAGGAAAACATAGGAAGAACACTCTTTGACATAAATCACAGCAAGATCTTTTTTGACCCACCACTTAGAGTAATGAAAATAAAAACTAAAATAAACAAATGGGACCTAATGAAACTTAGAAGCTGTATAAACTCTTAAAGACCATTATAAGGCATCTGGATGCTTCTCAAAAATATTTATGAAAAGATTAATTATACCTTTGCAAGTATTTTAAATGTTTCTTTAAAATGCTTTCTGAGAGAATCCTTCAGTTATTTAAAAACAACCTTTGAGCACTCACTGTGTACCGGACACCATGCTGTAGGCTTTATATGTTTGCTCATTTGGATTCATGAGGATTTAAACATATTTTACTAACCTCTAAGTTTGTGTGACAAATTAATGTAGGATACAGATATATTTCACTGACTTTTAACTTACCAAACTTAACTTGTAAATATTAAAGATAATGAAAATGCCCTGGTTCATTCTTTGTAGTTTCTGCTTTCTTAGATAATGTTTAGTTTTACTTGGAATAAGAGTCTCCTAAATTTCATTTTAGCACATTTAATGATTAGAATTGCAACAGTTTTGTAATGAAAACATCTCTGACATGATAGTAAGTGTGCAGATCTGGTGCTATTAAGTAGCATACTTAGCTATTTCTAGTCCCAAAGTTAAGTTCCGTTACTCAAAAAATTTTTTGATAAAATAAAAATGCCATGCACAGGATAATGAATGTCTTTTTATATATAGGACTATAATAAGAAGCTGCCTTTGTATGATATTAATAATGTCCTCATTACTTACTCTTTACTGTAAAATTGTCCAGTGATTCTCAAAATGTGTTTGTGCAATTGAATTGCTAGTCAAGACTTAATTTGAAAATCAAGTTTGCTCCTCCTTCAATTTTAACAACTCAGAAACTTCTCCGTTTTTTTTTCTTTTCAATCCACACATATGATTTTAATTGAGCATATTCATTACTTTGAAGACATTTATAGAATTATAATAGATCCTTCTTTTGATATGTAACTTTTAGTGTACCATTACTTTGATATAATTACTTTTTTTAAACATCTTTATTGGAGTATAATTGCCCTACAATGGTGTGTTCGTTTCTGCTTTATAAAAAAGTGAATCAACCATACATATACATATATCCCCATATCTCCTCCCTCTTGTGTCTCCCTCCCACCGTCCCTATCCCATCCCTCTAGGTGGTCACAAAGCACCGAGCTGATCTCCCTGTACTATGTGGCTGCTTCCCACTACCTATCGATTTTACATTTGGTAATGTATATATGTCCATGCCACTCTCTCACTTCGTCCCAGCTTACCCTTCCCCCACTCCCGTCCTCAAGTCCATTCTCTACGTCTGTGTGTTTATTCCTGTCCTGCCCCTAGGTACATCAGAACCATTTTTGTTTTTTAGATTCCATATATATGTATTAGCATACGGTATTTGTTTTTCTCTTTCTGAATTACTTCACTCTTTATGACAGCCTCTAGGTCCATCCACCTCACTACAAATAACTCAATTTCGTTTCTTTTTATGGCTGAGTAATATTCCATTGTATATATGTGCCACATCTTCTTTATCCATTCATCTGTCGATGGACACTTAGGTTGCTTCCATGTCCCGGCTATTGTAAATAGAGCTGCAATGAACATTTTGATACATGACTCTTTTTGAATTATGGTTTTCTCAGGGTATATGCCCAGTAGTGGGATTGCTGTGTCGTATGGTAGTTCCATTTTTAGTTTTTTAAGGAACCTCCATACTGTTCTCCATAGTGGCTGTATCAATTTACATTCCCACCAACAGTGCAAGAGCGTTCCCTTTTCTCCACACCCTCTCCAGCATTTACTGTTTGTAGATTTTTTGATGATGGCCATTCTGATGAGTGTGAGGTGATATCTCATTGTAGTTTTGATTTGCATTTCTCTAATGATTAGTGATGTTGAGTATCCTTTCATGTGTTTGTTGGCAAACTGTATATCTTCTTTGGAGGAATGTCTATTTAGGTCTTCTGCCCATTTTTGGATTGGGTTGTTTGTTTTTTTGATGTTGAGCTGCATGAGCTGCTTGTAAATTTTGGAGATTAATCTTTTGTCAGTTGCTTCATTTGCAAATATTTTCTCCCATTCTGAGGGTTGTCTTTTGGTCTGGTTTATGGTTTCCTTTGCTGTGCAAAAGCTTTTAAGTTTCATTAGGTCCAATTTGTTTATTTGTGTTTTTATTTCCATTTCTCTAGGAGGTGGGTCAAAAAGGATGTTGCTGTGATTTATGTCATAGAGCGTTCTGACTATATTTTCCTCTAAGAGAGAAACTTCTCCCTTGATTTCATAACAAATGAAGAGCTGGTTACTTAAAAATAAAAGAGAATCAAAAGCTCAAAACCTCAGCCTACTGTCACATGAGTAAAACATGTTAGGGGTCATAGTGGTTTCTTAAAGAAAGAAACTTACAAAAAAGATATTTTGGCACTAAAATGTGTAACAATAATTTAGTAAATGTTATCAGAGGAGAAATTTAGCCTTTGAAATAGAAAAAGATTTTTTACATATCTCTATATACAATATTGTTTAATTACTATAAGATTACTAAATTTCAAACTGCTATGTGTAAACGAATTATGAATGCTATGTTGAAAATGTAAGCTTTCTCTGGACTTTCTTTTCATAAAGAACGCTTAGTGTCCTCTAACCAATTATAGAATTGAATTCTATTATAATAGAGCTTATTTTTAAAACACATATGTGATTATATAACAGGTCAAATCTCATCTTTAGAAACATAACCAGTACATGTCTTAATATTGAATAAGTAGTATGCATTTAACTTTGCAAAATATTGTACTAAGCATTTATATTATTGGGTTCTAGCATGTATTGTTTACTATCTTAAATATAAGCATCTGAAAGTTTTAGATTATAAATTATTCATTATCAGAGTGTATCCTTGTTTTACAGGCAACAAAACTCAGTGATCTGAAAGATTTTAAATTTTTCCTGAGAATTGATAGCAAAGGAAATATCTCAGCAAATATCGATAGATCATTAGGCAAGGAAACTTACAAGGGAGTCTAGAACAGTGCCACAATTTGGAATTATATTCTAAATTAGTAATTTTCAACAAATTCACATGTAAAATGAAAAAAAAAAAATGAGATCCATGATGTTAACAAAATCTTTATTGCCTACTCTCCCACCACAATGAGATATATAATTGCGAAAATAACATGGCTTCATTACTGCTTGCCTACTAGAGCCTCAGCCTCTAGACTTAGACTTACTTTACAAGTCTAAGTCAAAGTAATACCCATTTTTAATTTCATGAAAAAAAACAAACAACAAAACTAGCCAGGTGCTTAAGGCAGCTGCTAGCTTAAAATTAAATTAAATGGTATCATATTGTAATTATTCATGCTAAAAAAATCTGTGAATTCCAGTGTAGCTTTTTACACTGAATTCCAGTGTAACCCTCTTGCACTTGAATGCCTCAATAATGTGTGAGGAATAATTTGTGTCATTTTTGTCATCATATACCATCCAATTCAAAATACAATATTCAAGTGTTTGAGGGAAGCACTTATTTGCATGAATGGATTAAGGACTCATATTTATTTAATAATTCTTTAGTGGATAAATTTTGAATGCTGTTAACTTACATGTAATATTTCTTAAAATGGGATCAATGCACAACCATTAAATCTAAGGAGCATTGAATTGAGATGGTTCTCTTTCCCACTCCCACCTCCTATGTTTGGAAGAAGAATGTTATGCAAATAAAAGTATGGGAGAAAGGGATTTTTTTTGCTTTCTTTACTTATTGCTAGAAAAGCTTAGTGGTATTTTCAAAGTGATATTACCCCTCAGAAAAGGAGTAATGCATCTTTAAAAGCTAAACTACATCTTCTTTACTTTTATCAAATTCTCTATAAATCTTTCATGACAGTTTATTTAACAAAGTGTCATTGAAACTGTATAGATGATTGATGTGACCCATGTAAGATCAACATGAAATGTTTGTAAATGTCAGCAAAATGTGGCCATCTAAAAGCATATAACGATGGAGTTTCTGTGAAAGTGAAAAACAAACAGAAAAATGTTTATCTTATTCTTTACTTTCTGGTATGCAATTACAAATTCATAGAAGAAGTATTGTATTTGATTTTCCTTGGAGTTCATGTCATCAGAGGTCTAATTTGCTTTTGACATTTACCCTTTCAAAGCTTTGGTCTCTTATTCATTGGATAAGTTTTCTCTATCATGTATGAAAAAATAATATAGACTCAGAACTTCTTAGCAAAAAGATAATTATTTTGGAAAGTATTAGCATGACCTTGACCAAAAACCTTTATGTACAGATTATGGGAGGCTATCCACATAGAAATGTCATTGAAGAGATCCCATCTATATGTGTAGACAAAAAAGTGTTGTTCATTTTCCATTTAATTGAAAAACATTTATGATATAAAAACAAATGTTATAAGATAGAGAATGAAAGAGAAGGAAAATAACAGATTAAACTATAAATATATGAGTACCTCAGTAGCTCACTCTGACTTGAATAGTTTCTTTATATTTCTCATAGATGTATTTTTGTATAAAACAAACATTATCCTTAGAATAAATTCCTTCCTTGGGAGTGATGTTTTGGTTGTGATATTTTTGCATTATATTGACACAAAAGCAGAATGAATAGAGTGAAATTAATGCAGATGATGAATGGGAAATGAACAGTAGAGAATACAAAACTGAAATTTGAAAATCAGTTGTCATCGTGAGATTTTTCCATTGAAATGAGAGCATTTCTGCAGGAGGGGGATTGTACATGTATTGTTCACCTAATTAATACATTCTTCACTCCTTTTGGCAAATAAATTCACAAGTCCACAATACAATGAAGAATTGCAGAATGTCTATTCATCATTATAAGCTGTTTCCTATCATAATGGCTTTGAATGATTTTGTATATATATATATGTATTTATATTATATGTTTTTTTATATATATGTATTTATACATTTGTAAATTTTGTATATATGTATTTATACATTTATAAGTATATATACATATATACTTGCATAGTATATATTTTTAAATGGTATATGGATGTCTTGCTCATTCTGTAGAGCGGGTTGGAAATGCTTGGTAATGTTACAGCAGAACCATGATTAACTGAAAAACAACTACTTTAAATACTCAAACAAATTTCTCTGGGGAGTTGTACTTAACTTTGAGGAGAATATGGCAAGATAAGGCAATTCAAGAAGTATCTTGGCATCAGTACACATTTCATTTCAATTTTATTTGCTCTCTGCATCTCTATGGCACAATGTTTAGTTATGTTCAGAGTGATGACCCTAAGCTATAGCAAGATCTCTGGTCATCTGAGAAAGATTCCATTTTATTTATAAGCTTGTATTTGCAAAAGTAGGAAATTGTTCTAACATTTCTAAAGATATTAAACTATAGGACTTTAAGCATAATTTAAAGTCATTTTGCGCAGATTCAGCAAAGCTCTATGACATACTAACTATAATATTCCATTCCCTGAACAATTCTGTTAATTATTATACTTTGAAAAACATGTTAACTATCTTTAAGCCTATTATATGTGTATGATTTTATTTTCATGTATATGATAATATTCAAAGAACTGTACTGGACATTATAGGAGTATATGGAGACACATGTTTTTCCTGCTTGCCCCTTGAATCTAATATGAGAAATAATTCATGTATTTCTGTATTGATTAAATAAAAGGTAAGAAGTGTAAATGCCTTAAGACAGGTATAGATAAAGATAGAGAATAGCGTGGCCTCAGAAGGATGAATGGCTTTTAGTTGCTAAGAATAGGAAGGCTTACAATGAATAAGAATGACTGAAAGTCAAAGTGTCAATAAGAAAAGAAATATATATTATTAAGAAAAGAACAGAGCTGAGCTCAGTATTATGCTTTTTCTTGACTCCTAAATTTCTACAAATCATAATTCAAAACTAAACAATTTTTATAAATTTACATTACTGTTTTTCTCTGAAAGAAAAAGTATGGATAGTTTTTCTTCCATGACAATATTTGATTTTTTACTCTAGTGAAAATATAAAATTTGAAATATACTACAGCTTTAAATTCAGAGAAAGAGAGACAAATAACAAAATATTTGATAATGTCATAAAGTTCAACTTAATCAAAATGCACAAATGAGAATTTTTGGTATATTTGGAACTCTTCTATCCTTTCAGAAAAGAGGTATGGACAGAGATTTGCATGTCCAAAAAAGAGGTGAGCTATATTTGCTTCCTTTGCAAACCCTCTGTCTTGATACTGTCAGGGATACTTGCATGTTCCCAACAGCTCCGTTTTGAAAGGAACCTGTGGTGTCCATCAGATCATGCTTAAATGCATGGAGCACCCAAGACTATGGCTTTGAATTTGTGACATTCTTGACTAGCAGAATACACATCCAGATACCATAGTTTCTGACAGATATCTGTAGGTTCTTTGAAGTAAAGGGCACCAGATCCAATGAAACTGGCCATAATTTTGACAACCTGGAAGAGATGTGTACATAATGTTGTGGGATATCACGTTGATGCCTTAAGTCTTCTGTGCCCTAACTTGATTCCTACAAGCTTTAAAAAGGTGGTTTAGAGTATTTGTTACTTCAAAAAGAATTACCTACTTTTAATCTCAATACATAGAAAGATTGCTTTAATATATTCATTTTCAATGCTTTTTCAGAATGAATGACCTGAAGAACTTTGCAGTTGGGGCTCTCTGTATAGTAAACACAAAAATGGGATAATGCATTTGTTTTCCCTATATGTTACTGATTTCCTATACTATGACCTTTGAAGGCCTTGATAAATTCATTTTATTTTGCCAATTTGGGGCAAGGAAGCTGGAGGTGTTAAAGACTGTGCTATATGGTTCCCCATGGCTGCACAATCTAAATGCAAATCTAACATTGCAGATGAAAGTAGTAGGCTACATGGATAAGTTGTTGAATGGTAGAAGTGGGGTTGGTACTTTATAGTGATAGACAGAATATGGTTGGTGAGGCTTCTTCAAGCTCATAAAGCTATTTTACATGTTGGGGTAACTGGCTTCAAATACCTAACCTTGTAATTCAGAAAATGTTCTAAGGGTGAAATCATGGTGTCAGCAGAAATGATGCTGAACTCTCTTTTCTTTTTTCCTAAGTAATATCTTATTGTTTCTTGGTATCAGCAACCAGAAGTGATTAGAAAGTTCCAATTCTGCTTAAGAATGAAAGATGGGAAAGAATTACCAGAGCAAGCCTTGATTACTGCATTCTTATTTGGGCAGTATTTTCAATCTAGAAATATATAGTAACTGTCAGTGGTTATGAGTCAAGTTCATTTGTGCTTGAATAATAAAATAGAATATAAGCAGAACACCATGAAATATATAGAGCTGCATGTTTACATTTTGGTGTTAGAGTATTGCTGACTACAGTAATGTTCTAAGTACTTGGATGTCATTTAGGGAGCTCTCCTCTTCATTTGCCTACATTTGTAACTTTGTAAGCTATTGCCCATTTTATTTATCTTATTATTTTCTTGTTATCATTTATTGGTATGCCATTTATCATTTGTCCTTATTCCATTTTTAACTGAGCATGTCTTCACTTATTTAATTCTAACTCCTTCTTTTAAGATGTCAGGGACTCTCTTCATTATGTCAATTGAAAGCTAGTGGGCATATTACCAATTCTTTTTTGAGCTTTTTGCTATGAACTCATCTCATTTCTAGTTAAGGCATCTGTAAAATACCACTCTATATGCTGATTCCAAGCTTGTTACTCCTGGAAATTAATGCACCCACCGAACAAGGTTAGGGAGTGTGTCTTGTCATCATGTTAAAGACTTGTATTCAAAATACAACAAAACCCAAAAGACAGTTATAATGTGATATTGTCTAATATGTTGGAAGTTAAAGACTTAGCTGTTTATTTAGCCTGCGTGGCTTAGGAAGGGAAGGGTAGGGACAAAGCGATAAGGATCAGCAGTTGGAAGAAGACATATTTAATGTCCTCCATTTTAACCCCCAGTCCGCAGTAAGCCTCACAAAGATAACATTGTTGGTAGAAGAGATGTGACAATACATTTTTAGGGAGTTACCTGTGGAAAATTAAAGTGGATTAAATCATTAAGTCATTCAATAAACATTTATTAAGTGTTTACCATGTGCCATGAATTCTACTAGGCTCTGGTGATGTGGAAATGTATATGCACACATATATACATATTTTATGCATGCACCTATGTTTTTGTGTAAAGTTTCCAAGTTCTACTAGATTGATAATGAGTGCTAACCAATGGTAAATATTAATAATTCAATAAGCATTTGCTATATCAAATTGGATGAATTGAGATTGTTATTGCCTTATTCTCCAACTTTGAAAATGGGAACTTAACAGTGTTTCCTACCGAAACTCTGCCTCTTTCTATCCTGACAGATGCTCTCAGTAAGTTAGATATTTCATTGATATTCTACTGTGGCACTGTTAATCTTATTTTGATTGAAACAACATTCTGGACAGCAAAATTGATGGGTGCTTATGGTGAGGCTGTTGCAAAAAAGTAGTAAGAAGGTTTCATATTTAGGTGTGCCTGGGGCAAGAATTATGACCTTCTTTAAAGTTATAATTTAGAAAATATTCTGCTTATTGTGCTTCTTTTAGCACAGTATGAATTATCAATATATGTATTTAAGGATTTTTAATATCTATATTTTGATTGACATACCTTTTGTCATTTTCAATGATTTTCTTGCCTAAACAACATATAGAGTTTCACAGTGGACAGGACATTTATCTTTCTTGTTAGGTGATACCTTTTCCAACACAGAAGTCGCACTGCCAGCCATATGTCATATAATAGCATCATCAGATTCTTGAAGACAGCTATCATGTAGCATATTTGTTGCACAAGTTAATTTTAGGACAGTTTTGTTAGATAGAAAATATAAAGAGGAAGTAAGATAAAAATTAATACAATGTGGAAGATATTATGCTTAACTTAAAATACACATTATATGTCAAAAGATAAGAGATATTTTTGCACAGTGCTATAATTTAGTCATTAGTCTAGCTCTTTGTTATTATCTAAAATAAGGATTTGAACTAAACTAAATTATGATCTAAAAATGCAGTAAGCCTTACTAATTGGTGGAATCCAAACCTCCAAATTATTATCATTATTATTTTTACTAAATCACAAGCTGAGCTAAATTTTTTTTTAATCCAATGACTCAGTTAGAACTGGAAATGAATTTATAGATTTTTCTATAACTATTGAACTAGAACAAAACCAGTATATCAAAATAGCCTCTAAACGGAGCAGATATCTCATTCAGTTCACTCATTCCTAGCATAAAATATTTTTATACTATACCTATCTTAATATGTTTAAAAATAAACTTAGAACACTGACAACCTTGTAAGTTTTGCCACTTTAATATTTTATTTATAGTGATTGTTTGCGAGACTTTTTTTCCCTCTTTATTTCTGGCTTAAAATACCTTTTAATTCACTAGTTAGTTTTAATTAATGTTTAGAATAATGAGTAACTTAGGATGGAGTGTTCTATATCTGGTAAAATGTCAGCCTTGTTATTTGGATTTATGGCAGTTTTATTTATTAACAAAACTTGAATTCTCTTTGGTTTGAATTCTGCTGTGATTTTTCACCTAGGAAACATTTTCCTCCCTATATGAAATAAGGATTTTACCACAGTAAGCATAGGAAATGAAGAACTATTTTCTAATCATTCAATAAGACATTATTCAGTATTAGGTCTGTGTGCATCTGAAGAAATAAAGTTGTGGGGGTATAGTCTTTTTTTTTCCTGAAAGAAGGGAGAAATATTTCTTGGAAAGAGACAGATGGCAGCATGATACATTATTCTTCACTTAGGGAGAGATAGTGTAATAAGACAACTTTCAGTTGTAAATAGCAGTTATGATTTAAGTAAAGACCTGTTTTTGTCCTGTAAGGCAAAAACATTATAATAGTAAATGATCACTAACTGTTCAGATATAATCACCTTATGTTGTACATGTCCCCACTACACTGCGTTATTTAAAATAACATATTTCAGACATTATTTAATTAGTTGAATTGTTACAATGAATAATTAGTTATTCTAAAAATCTCTCCATGTAGATTTTTTCTGACAGCTTCTTGATCATAATTAAAACCCATGTAGGTTTTGCAGCATTTAGAGATGGAGGATTTGAAGAAAGCTTGTAAAACTAACAAACACTGAATGCTAGAGCATTGGACACATTGAATATCAGTTGTATTGTTAACTGAACCTGGTAACTCATGAGAGATTTTTTTCGTTCAGAACCAAACTCAAATACTTTTCCTCAGGGTTAAATTACAGCCAGAGAGAGTGACATTACACACACACACACACACACACACACACTTAATCTTCTATTCTACAGTACTATTTACTCCCATTCCAGATACTAAACATACTGCCTCTTATAGGAATGTTTTACATTAAATTTATATGACAAAAGTAATACACACTTAATATTATTACCTGTTGGGGGAAATCAGGATTTTGAAAATTGAAGAGGATGATAGGAATAAAAGGCAGATATTGTTTTCTGATAGAATAAATCCACTATTATTGCTGTCTCTATATTCCAACTAATGTTCAGCAACAAGTTAATACCCAATGGCAATTGACATTAAGACTGGCTAATGGTCAATGTTTGATATATGTAAAAGCACAGTTTATACTAAACCAGCTGTATGTACCATGGAAAATAGTATATAACTAGAAGATACAATGTTTATCTCATATATTCGTGTTGGTTTTTTTCCTGCTTTGAACACTAGCTAGATTCTCAAGCTAGTTTTGATTATGTGTTTTTTTTCTAGCAATACATGTACTAAAATTGGAATGATACAGAGAAAGATTAGCATGGCCTCTCTACAAAGCATGCACATTTATGAAACAATCTTCACATTTATCATACTCATCTTTAAGAACCAGATCAAATGCCACCCCCTTTGGTCTCCTCAGGATGAATATTTCTCTCTTTTTGTCCTCGAAATGCATTGTTTATGTCAGTATTTTAGTCCTTAGTGTACATGTATATTTTTCTTATTATATTTTGAGTTCTGACCATGTAGAATGCATCTTTATACTCCCCACAACATCTAACACAGTGCCTTGTGCATAGTGGGCACTCAAAAGATCTTTACAGAGTTGAATTTTTATGAGTCATTTGCTGAACATTAGCTGCAGTATGCACACGTGCAAGTACACAGGCTTATAACTTATATAAAATAAATGAGAGAAGATCATTTAAATTTACCAGTCCCTCTAAGTTTTAGAAGTTTTCTGGATGTCTAAACGATAAAGGAATTGGTGACAGATTTTAGAAAGAGAGGAGAAGGCATTGCGTATGAAAGGAGAAATGTCCCTGGTTCAGGCCTCACTTTTTAAAGCAAGCAGTTGTTTGGAATTCTAAAACAATTATACTGACTATTAAGGAATACGCTCATGTAAAATATTGTGGCAGTAGCTGAGCTTACCCCATTATGTCATTTGGGTTCTGTGTTTCTTTTTGTTATATATCGTAGCTTATAAGTGTACCATTTTCCCTTTGGGACTACCAGAGTGACCTGTTTTCTCAGTATGTATAAAAAGTTAAAGGTATCTTGTAACAGCTTATAGCTCATGGGGAAAATGTGTCTTTGCATCTGTTTGCTTGTAGACATTGTGCTATTAAAGAGTTGCCATTTTTTCCCAAAAATAGTATTTAGGAAAAAACACAGTCTGGAAAAGTTATGGGCATTTTATTTTCGCCACATCTAAAGCTTTCCAAGTGTTCTGAATGAGCCACTGCACACTTTGATATTTTCACCTTCAAGTCTCTCTGTCTCTCTGTGTGTATGTGTATCTATGTATTATGTATGTATGCACACACACTGGTATATATTTGTTACATTTTTTTTTTACCATTCTCAAATATGCCATGCTAAACAAATGGTTGCCTTCTATCAACTTGCAGAGAATATTAGCTTAACTGTTTTGACTGGTGATGCTGAAGCTCAGCAACGATTCTGTATCTTTACTGCAATCTTAAAACTTGCCATGAGTGGAAGAAGGATTGTTGAATTGCCACCACTATACAATTGCACCAAGATTAAGTAAAATGTTCATCTCTGTCGAATTTAGCTGAATAGAATCCATCAAACAATGGTCATATTTTTCTAAGTGTGCTTGGAGCTCTGTGGATGTACAAATGAAGGACCATATGGAGGTGGCTTTCTCCAAGGTACCAGTAGGTATGGTTTTGTGGGTTGCATGTGCCTGTTGGCACTGTTGGCAGTTCAGCACCCTGGGAAAGGCATTGCTTTCAAACATGAGTAATTGATGAATTGTACGTAATATGCAAATGTGAATGCATAAATCTCCTGAATGACAGCTTAATTTATGTGAGCTTTTAAGAATGTGGGATTAGATTTTAATTAAATATCTTCAAAGGCACCCTGACTTATTCAGTTTTTTGGCTGCTGTCTTTAGAAAGAAGTGGGGGAAGGTTTAAATCAAAATTTTACACACACTATTTACATTTTCCAACTAAGTGGTCATTGTTTAATAGAAAAATCAAGGTATTTAAAGAAGAAAAGCATTTGTCTTTAATTATAAGAACACTGCCATTATATTACAATGGTTGCAGTTTGTCATATATGATAGATAGATACAGAAAAATATATGTGGTTTGAAAATTAATGTCTTAAACTTTAAATGTAATTCTTAAACATATTTCAGATACTACCATATATTTTAGTGTGCCAAATTGAACAATGGTAATTGTGGATAACATTTCTTAGTATAGATTGTTGGGATAGTAATACTGTATATGACTTCCTACCTGTTATTATCTTAAAAATACCTAAAATAAAGAGTCAATGGAGACAGAGCTGACTACCCACCTTTGCTCTTAAATATGTAGTGTGTATAGATGTAGCTGTGTGTGTGCATAGTTTTAACCTCTGTTTGATAATAGTATATCAAACTTCATTTAATATGAAGATTAGGATAAAAAGGGTAATTAAAAATCTTTGAAATTTTCCACTTAATCTTTCTAAGTGATCAGATTATGAATTAAAAGGATATAAAGTTAATAGATCCACTTAAAGTATGTTGTAAGTGCTGTTAATTCTTTTAAAGTATAGCACAGGGAACTCTACTTAATGCACTGTGGTGACCTAAATGGGAAGGAAATCCAAAAAAGAGGGGATATATGTATATGTATAGCTGATTCATTTTGCTGTACAGTAGAAACTAACACAACATTGTAAAGCAAATATACTCCAATAAAAATTAATTAAAAAATAAAATATATTTCAATTTATTTATAGTTTATAGTGAATCACATTCCCCATAAGTAATACATTTTATGAATCTCGACCAGTTATAGGCTATGCCTAGTTTTTACCTATTTCTCCTACATATTTGCTTTCTCTTAATTTGCATTGAAAAGCTTAATTGTTGACTACAGAGAAGTGGTACCTATATGTTTTTGCTTGAATATGCTTTTCCTCTAATGTATCATTGTAGTGGTTAATTGAACAAACTCTGGAATCATACTTCATAGGTTCCAAATCCCAGCTCTAACACTACCTGTTGTGTGACTTTGGGCAGATCATTTAACTGTGCCTAAGTTTCAGAATTTCTGCCAGAATGTGGTGACAATATAAATTACTTAGAAATGTGCCTGGTACTTGGAAAGCCCCATGCAACTTATTGTTACTATTTATTTTCACTGTTCCCATCGTACTCTCATTTTTACCTTGCAGGCTTATCTCCTCTCTGGTCCCAAGACAGCTTCATTCTTATCTCTATGATTTAGTCTGGAATGGGTGTACCATGCATCTTCTTGTCCAGGTCCCATCCAAATTGAGACCTGGCTAAGGGCTCCTTTCCTCCATAAAATCTTCACTGACTCCTTCCTCTGAATCAGCTCCACTTTTTCTTAGTTTTCCTCTGTCACAGTCTTTGTTGTTTAATCATTTCCTAATTTCTTTTGTTTGCACCAGATTTACAGTTGTGAAACCTATAGTCCACTTATTTGGATTCTGTCATGTAACCTAAAAATAACTCCTAGTGTGAAGTACTAGCCCCCTTTATCTTTTTTGCCTTTATCCAAGTTTGGTAAATCATGGAGATGCAAGATGTATCAAGCCTCAAGTGAGATGAGATGACCAGGCACAACTCCACCCTTCAGGCCCTGCTTGTTCTATTCCGTTATGGTTGAGTTTGTTTCTTCCACTCTGAGGAGGTGCTCTTCTGTTTATCAGAAATTAAGGAAGGGTCATTTGTCCTATACTAGGTCAAGAAATACATGCATATGATATAGTGGATTTAGAGTCAGACAGATGAGAGCTACAGTTTGGATCTATTGGCGGGCCTTCAGCAAGTTAGCCTTTCTGAGGGTTAGCTTCTGGTCTTAAAATAGGGATAATAGTACCCATCTTACGGAATTATTCAGAGAATTAAATTAAGTTGATGTGAACTTTAGCATAATGCTCAGCACATAGTAGGTGTTCATTTGTCAGTACTTTTCCTTCCTTTTAATCATCCAACAACAGTAACAGAACTCATAATAATGGGCTATGCAATGGAATTAAAGCTCTTCCTTAACTGAGATCTGGGGAAGGAACAGTGGAGAGTTTGTCCAGGAGCAGTATGTGACTAAATTTTCAAATTTCTTCTCTGCAGGGACCAGAATGTATAGATGCCTAATTTTAACACATATTATTATATTTTAAAGGAAATAAAAAGGACCAAAATCACGATGCAGTTGTTTGGGGTTTTTCAGTCAGAATACGGACTTAGGTTTTTCTAGGTCTCAGAGAAGACAAACTTAACTCCACTGTGGGCTCATAATTGGATTCACTTTAAATATAATTTCTCTGGCTGTAGTCATTTCAACTATTTGAAACAGCCTATTATATACTCTTTCCTGTTTGCTTCTGTGAACTGGGTATACTTTTTCTGTAGTCTAACTCAAACTACATTTGTGTGTAAGATACTATGCCAGGAACTGTGGTGGGCTCAATGATGAAATTGGTAAGCCTCACACAAAACTGGCCATGTGGGCCTAATATGGTGAGGAGATCTTGCAGAGCACTTTGCACTAGCTAGGGTCTCACTAAATATCTATTTAATTTGATATTTCAATTCCTAGAGAATAGAACTCTTTCATAGAGCATGCATGTAAGACTGTTTACCTGTATTCCTTTTTCAAGCTCACCTTTTTTTTTTTTTATAAATGACAGTTCTATATTGAAAATACTCAATGACAGTTTAGGTTAAAATTTTCTCTTCCACACCATAACAGACATTTTAGTAAAAATAACTTTTTAAAAATAATAAAATGTCTAATTATAAATGATCTCTTAATTAAAACCACTCTTATCAACTACATGTAAATTAGAAAAATAAATTATGATCTTTGTTATAAAAGAAAAGCACACAAAGTTTTTTTTCTCCATGGGGTAAAAGTTGTAAAGTATTTTCATATTGCAACCACTACTCAGATAGTACAAATGACATAGGAGTTTAAAGTCAAGCAGACCTGATTTTGAATTTACTTACTAGCTGTGTGACATTAAGCTGGTTATCTGATCTCTATAAGCCTCAGATTCCTAATCCGTAAATTGAGGACAATAATATCTACTAGCAGAGTTTTGGTAGTTATTATATATGTTATATCCATATATCTATATTATCTGTATCTCATTCTATCCATCTATCTCACATCTATCATACTTTATATATCACACTTTATATCTCAGTGTTTCCATTTACTTTTGTTTGTATACAGTCAAATTCAACTCAGATAATTATAGACATGCATCATTTTTAATAGTCCAGATTGGAAAAATGAAGCAAAGGAGAAATACTTAAAGGGATTATCATGATTATTATGGAAAGACCCAGGGGCTGGAAATCAGTAAACATGGGTTGCAATCATGGTTTCTTTCTAACTAGCTGTGTGATCATAGATAGGCAAGCCATTTCATCTCTTTGAGCTTTAGTTTCCCTATGTGTACGAGGAAGAATTTGCACTGTCTCCTAAGGTTCCTTACAGCTTTAACTTTTTAGGATTCTTTAGGTTCTTTGACTCTTGAGTTAGCATAGCATGGCAAGTCAGTGTGTGGGACCAAGATTCAGATTGCCTGGGCTCTAATCTCAATTACCCAACATAATAGCTGTGTGACTTGGGAAAGTCACTTAATCCCTTGAGCCATAGTTTCCTGATCTTTAAAATGAGCAGGACAATAATCATATACACTTTGTAACGTTGTTAAGAGTATTAAATGATTTGACATACATAAAGAACTTAGAAGAATTCCTGATACATAGTAAGTACCCACAAAAAATTACATGTTATTATTACACAAAACTGCAGAGGAGGTATACTAATGAAATATGTCCTGCTTATCTCACATCCTGATGATGCAAGCATATATTCATAAGGCCAGTGAGTATAGCCAGTAATCCAACAGGATAGTTCACCCATCTATTTCAATATTGAGATCTTACTTTGAATCTGCACAGAACTGAATAACCTGTATTTAGGTCTAATATTATATTTCCCTATATTGTTAGATATCCCTTCATGAATTCATATCTTACATTTGTAAAGTACTTGAGAGCAAAATTCACGTCTTATACTTTCTATTGTCCCTCATTCAGATCATCTGACATTGGACCTTACCCCTAGTAGATGCTCATGAGTAGTTGACTGATGGTACAGGTTTTAATCCTTCCCAGAGTAACTGCATTAAAAAAACTCCACAGTTCTCATTTTAAGTTTAATATGACTCTAGATACATATACATATACATATGGAAGAATGCACCCTGAATCATGATGAGCAAATAACAATATTGGGCAGTATGGATGATAAAGATTACAGATGACCTCACTTCATAAATTACATTTTAGGCTAGACTACTTTCACCATCACATTTCTGACTGATTGTTTCTGAAATAATGTATCCTTGTATATTATATTTCTAGATGTTAAATGCTCACTGTTGTGCTATAAGATTGGAAAAATATTGTCTTACTGTTAGAAGAAGAAAATTCTGCTGATTAAAAGAATTAGAAAGTCTCTTTAAATCTATTCTTTATAATTATTTAGAATGTTTACTTAGTATGGTTTGCATGAGGCTTTAAAACAAATAGGCTAGAAAATTACTAGAAAATAGCCTCTTTGGGCAACAAGAATATTTGCTCTGTCATTAATGTTTACTTAAGGAAAAGCTATGTAATCAAAGTCAGGAAGTTACAGTATACTTTAGAAGGAATCTTAAACTCTTTTTGCCTGCTACCATTTGGACATAGTTGCAGAGCGCATCCATGTATCCTCTTATTCATTTTGCAATTTATTTCCTCTCCATTTGTTTTAATTTTCAGAACACTCACATTACGTGCACTGTAAAATGGAAACAAGTTTTTTTTGTATTCTTTGTTCCTAAGTAGAAAAAATAACAAGTACAGACATCTCCTTAAAATATTGTATGTCTCATTCTAAAAACAAACCAAGCCCAGGCTAATTTTGTAGAATGCAATAGTGAACGAAAAAGGGTAAACTTCCATTACTGACCCCTGTGCTGGGGGCAGTTGTGGATCTTAGAGCAATGCACTATCACTGGTCTCATAATCTGGAAGCAATACAGGAGATGGCTCTCAGAAACAGAAATAGAATGTCAGATAGTCGGACTATATCTGAATAATAATGCCAAGAAATGTAATGCTGGTTACCAGCAATCGACCTAGGTCAAGTTTGTTCATTTCTAGTAGAATCAGACCAAACCCAGATACTTCAATCCCTTTTAGTTATCCGAGTTTGAGGTGGCTATGTGCTGGATAGGTCCTATAATGATTTCCTGTGGCTTAAAACTCACCTTTAAAAGAAATTCAGTAGGTCTGGAGTAAGGCCTAGGCAGTTGTAATTTTTAAAAGCCTCACAGGTAATTCTGATATGTTTCTCGGATTGAGAATCACCAGGTTACTCTTTTCTATGATAAAAATTGTCTCCCTTTTCCATTTTCTTCAGGATGAACTGCTTTCCCAGTGAGACTATAAATTAAGTGAGCAATGGTTTGCTGTAATCATTAGAGTCTTAACACTGGTAGATTTTTTTAGGTAGTGAATTGTAACCCATCTCTTATAGACGTAGGCAGGTCCTTTCAATTGATGCATGTATGGATTCATGAATACAGTTGTATGTGACTTGATTTGGAGGATTGGAGTTGAAGACCATTAGCTAAAATGGTAACATAAAATACGTTAAAATCAGCCTAGATACAGAAATAAACTCCAAGTAGAAGCAAATTGAGTTTCTTAATATGTATTATGCACTCAGTAGACAGAAATACTTAGAATAGAGAATAATTCCACAAGAAAATACAACTATAGCCTAAAATGTAAAAAGTTTAGTCAGCCAGTCTGTCTTCTGGCTATTTGATATACACAATACCTTGTACTCCAGATGTTTTACTTACATGAACATAACCATTGTACAGGACAAACTTCTTAACAGGATGACTGAATTTCTCATTACTCATGTAGGTATTTTGTTGCAATACAGTTGCCACTTCAGAATGTTAAATCTGTTTTGAAATACAAGGATCCCTAATTTCTTTACAAAACAAACTCTATGCACAATGATGGTCACTAAGAGTGGCCATAATCAATATTCAAATAATGTATACAATAATACAAAATATTTCATTTAACAATGTTTGCTTCTATATGAAAAAAGAAACAAACCTTTATTTTGGCAGCAAGCATTTCCAAAGGAAGCAAATGTTTTAGTCACTGTGGCCAAAATAAATGTTTTCTTTAAGGCTGTTAAGGCAGCCAAATGTTTTCATAGCATTTTCAAAATGTTTCCACCCTTTATTTTCACAAAGAGAGTCTCTCTCCTTCCCACCCATCACCCTATGGAAATATTTTGAGAACGTATTTTGACCATGAAAACAGCAAAAACATTTTGAAAATGTTGTCTTTGTGTTAGAAGGATGCTCTCAAAGTTTAAGGAAGTTTAAACAAAAATGACAGTATAGTGCAGTTGAAAGAATACTAGAAGCGATGGAACTAGATACTGGCTTTGACTCTGTAGCTTACTTGTTAGGTCATCTTTAACTGATCACCTCACCTCTCTCAGCTTTCAGTTTATTAATCAGCAAGGCGAGGGAGTTTTACTAAATGCCGTATAATCTGCATTTTGCATTTCAGTAAAATATCTATTGAATACATTGCGACAGGCAGGGACCTGGGACCTGGGACCCATTGCTGCAGTGCTGCAATGCTTGCACCTGGACAAATCTCTCCTTGAGCAACAAAATACAAAGAAACTATAGGGTCTAAAAATAACTACACGCATGCCCAGTTGGGGCAAATTCTAGACAGAAAGATACAGAAGACTAAAAAACCGAACTGCCACTTCTGAAGAGCCCAAGGCAAAAACTGGGCGTTGGGAGCAAAAGCAGGGTACTGCGCATGCCCCCTGCACACACCACCACCTAAGGGGTGGGCAAACCACCTAAGCCACCCCTCCAGCCTGACCCCTGGACACACCCCTACCCTCATTCCTTATAAGGAACGAGCTAGCCCCCCGGACTCAGGGAGCCAGTGAGTGAGCAAGGGAACCTGTTACTTGTTCTTGCTCCCCAGCAGGGGCCCCAATAAAGCCTTGCCTGAATTTCTTGTCTGGCCTCTGGTCAACTTCTATTGATTGGGGAAGACCAAGAACCCTGGTCAGTATCAACATGAGTCTTCAAAGATCTAAGTATCTTCTATATTTTTAAATAAAACGCGACCCATATCATAATTTTATTTTTATAATGGTAAATTCTCTTGCCCTTGTGTTTTATTTAAATAAAAACAAAGAAACAAATAAAACATAGTATTCTGAGACCTGAATTAAGTATTTCCAGTTATGTGTAGGTACTATAAACCTGAGCAGCTATGGATGGATTCAAGTGTTTTCCAGTACAATACAACCGTCTCTGAAACCAGTTTAAATGATTTTCCTCTTTGTCTCAGTTTCCCGGACTGGGCAAGTAAAAATACCTGCATCTGTCTTAAGTTTGATAAAGAGGAAAAAAAGTGAATATAAACACTAAATGAACCATGAGTAGTATTTTTTTCATTGTTCTGTCACTGTGGTTTAAAACTTTAGGCTGCTTATGGAATTCTAAGGAGATTTACTCAGACAATATGGATAAGAAATTTGAGAAAAGCAAAATATGATGCTCATTATGTACTATACTACAGTGAAAGAAAAATGTTATACCAATTAAATAAACTGTATCAATTTAACAGTTCTAAGGTTCTTAATTACAACACTACTACCAATAATAGCTGTCAAATTGTTAAGCACAATTATTAAAGACTATGTACCAGGCACCACTCTGCAGGCATACTTTGTCTCTCATGTGTGCTTGTGTGTGTGTGTGTGTGTGTGTGTGTGTGTGTGTGTGTGTGTGTCTTTTCTATAACTCTGAGAGGTAGGTGTTAATACTTCTAATTTGCAGATTAAGAATCGGAGACACATAGAGGTTAAATGACTTGCTTAGTATCAAATCACTTGCCTAGGTACAGCTGACAATAGGCTCAAAACCTGATCTACATGATATTAAAGGAATTAAAACATCTATGTTTCTTTGTCATACAACTGCTGCAACTAACAGCCTTTATAATAGTAATGCGAAAGATAGGTGAAGGGTATGAGCTGGACAGTTTCGTCAGTTCCTAGAGACCTTTTCACTTAGACTTTAGAATGAGACTAAGACAGAAGCAATCTTGATTGTCCTGACAAATGACCTGTCCAAAGCAAGGCCCCAAAGTCAAACCCTGGTCGTAATTCTTGGAGGTCTATTTCATGCCTTTTGACTTAGAAGGCCACAAGGTGCTTTCAGCCCATTAGTGCGGCCTAAATGGAGAGGGTGCTAGCCCTGCTCTAGTATGACCATGGATGTTATCTCTGCCTAATTCTGAATGGCAGTGAAATCCATATGGCTGCAGGTGAGCAAATAGTATAACAAACTTACAGGAAGATGTAGCCGTGACATTTTGCATACATGGAGCAAGGCTTTAGCAACTGAAGAAAGGTATCTGGAGGTGCATTTTAAAAATTTATTTGTTTGTAAGGACTGCTCTTGATTTGTAGTTGTTCCTAAATAAGAAATTTTCCTTTCTGGGTCAACTTTTAAAACTCACAAATAGTGAATGACTGCTAATACCCCGACAATTTTTTAGCATCAAAAATGTATATAAGTAAATATAAAGATGCAGGGATCCTCAAGGAACTTGAAATACAGTTAGGGAAATAAAACATTAATTAAATTTTAAATTGGAGAGACATGAGCACACCTGACTAAGATATAAGAAATGTCACAATGAAGATGAGTGGAATGAACGAATAAAGTAACTTCAGAGCTGTGATTGGGCACCTAACTCCCAGCCTCAACATCTTCCAATCAATATGTTTAATCTTGTATTTTTTTTCTGGAATAAGCCACTATGCATATTTCTTTTCTACTGCTGAATCACCAAGTGACACCTTTATCTCTCTTGGTTTCATCTTGTCTTTTTCAGACTCTTTTTTTTAATATCAATGAAATGAGGTTTAAAAAAACAAAGATCATTTGATGCACCAATATTTACAGATGACTATATATATTCTAGACCAGTGTTGTCCAATAGAAATATGATGAGCCACAAATGTGATCCCCATGTGTAATTTTAAGTTTTCTAGTTTCCACATTTAAAAACTAAAAAGAAATAGGTAAAACTAATTTTAATACATTTTATCGATCCCAATATATCCAAAGTAATATCATTGCAACATGTAATAATATTAAAATATTAATGATATATTTTACATTATTAATTTTTTGTACCAAGATTTCAAAATCCAGTGTGTATTTTAGTTACACAATATCTCAATTTGCACTCACCATGTTTCAGGTGCTCAGTAACCACATGGGGCTACATAATATTATAAGGCATATTTTGATGTGTAAATTTCTATATTTCAGCTGTAATTATTGTTATAATTAAAGAACAGTTTAAATGAAAGAAGTGCAATGCTTATAATAGCTAGAACTATGATAAACTATTTCTTTAATACCAAAATCCATTCTTATTAAACAGGCAAATAAAAGTGAGTGACCATAGTTTTAATGTATGGCTGAACAGTGACACTGCAAATATAGTTTGCATTACAGGTAGATGATTTACCGAAACATCGATAGCTAGGTTGCTAGCATAGATATGGTATTAGCATGTTATTAGCATTAAATGTTTTGGAAATGTTTTTAATTGCTCCACATCACATTATCTGTACTTTCCACCATGGGAACATACATATTGTGAATCATTCCTTAGAACTGTCCCTGCTTAGGAGACTGGCAGTTACTTAGCAGTCAACTTAGACTTTATTTTTACGTTGGATTTTTAATTTAGGTAAGAATCATACCTGTTTTATAGTTATGACTTGCTGTAAATTATCATGAATTATCACTAAATATGGAGATGGCCTAGACCAATTTATTCATATGCCAATATTTTCTCTTTAGCACTTGAATGTATACTTTTTGGCCTGCCTGTTGAATAGCATTTCTCTCAAAAGTGTATAAACTCAGATTCTGAAATATTAAATCAATTCGTTCTTGTCTTTGTCACTCCAAATCTAGTCAATTTTGATTTATATATTACTTATAAATATTTGTTTCTCGTTAAAGGCTGATAACTTACTTGCTTTGTGTTTCTTTGCTGATATATATTATACTTAGAGAACTTTAAAAAATCATCACCGTTTTAAACGTTTGCATCATATCAAAAATTTAATGTTAAAAAAAATTTAATGTAGTAACATTGTGCATTAACTACCAATGTGTACATAGGCAGCCTATTTCTTTTGAAATATCCTACTCAGATTACAAAAAACAATTTTGGATTTGAAATAGTTAATCTTAACTGGAAGTAAGGACATTGTTGCTCAGAATGCAGTTGGTTTAGTTTGCTACCCATTTACCTTTGTGGAGAGTTAATGCACAGAAAAGAAGAATTCATGATAATGTAGGAAGATCCAATAAAAAACCTCGAGACTCTGAAGGGTGAGAGTTGCTATTGAATTCTCCATAAGCCATGCTGACTGTTATTGCCCCCCCATAAAAAGACAGGAAAAATTGACCCGTATGAAGGCAAGTGAAGGCTCCTTGGTATTATCCCAAAGATCCTATAATATTAAATAGAAGGAACAGAAGTCATTTAAGCTGACATCTTCAGCTTACGAATATAGAGGAATGGTGTCCAAGGGGTGGGGTAACTCACCCAAGATTGTGGAGATTATAATGGCAGTTCCAAATCTGTAATACTCTTATGCTTCTAAATATGCTCATTTCCAGGACTACTAAATGTTTAAGAAAATAGCTTTCCATATCTTTTGGTATATAGATATGTTACTCATAGTTAAGTTTTGCTAAAATCAGATACTTTACACTGTGTTTCTTCATGATTTTTCATTGCAGATATAATAGTTTTATCTTCAATTATATAAAATATGAAAATGGCAAGGTCAAATGAAGAATTATTTGATTTAGAAAACATGACCACCATGGTTTCCTCTAAGACAGTTATGTTCTGGTAAATGTTTAACAACTGGCTGCGGGTTAGGGTGGGAGTGGAGCACTGATTTGTAGTATTGGCTGATTTCCGTGGTGTAAATACTCCCAGCACGGCCTATTTCAAGCTACTGACATGAGAGCCTCAATGTGAAGTTAGGAGTTGATGCACATAATTGGTGCTCGAAAGCTGGTAAAAATTGGTTCCGGCACATAACTGCTTTCAGAGCCCAAATGACAGACTGGGGATCTGATTCAGGGTCTTTTTTTTTTCACTTGGGTTCTGAGTTTTAGTTATACTTATACACTCACTGATACATACATTCGACTTCTGAATTTCATGATTTTGTCTGTATTCTCTTTCAGCCTGATACTGACCAGAGTTCTTGGCCTTCCTCAATCAATAGAAATTGAGGCCAGACAAGAAATTCAGACAAGGCTTTATTGGGGCCCCTGCTGCAGCAGGGGGGAGCAAGAACAAGTAACAGGTTCCCTTGCTCACTCACTGGCTCCCTGAGTCCGGGGGTGAGCTTGTTCCTTATATGGGATGAGGGTAGGGGTGTGTCCAGGAGTCAGGCTGGAGGGGTGGCTTAGGTGGTTTGCCCACCCCTTAGGTGGTGGTGTGTGCAGGGGGCATGCACAGTACCCTGTTTTGCTTCCGACCCCCAGTTTTTGCCTTGGGCTCTTCAAAAGTGGCAGTTGGGTTTTTTGGTCTTTTGTATCTTTCTGTCCAGAATTTGCCCCAGCTGGGCATGCACACAGTTATTTTTAGTCCCTTATAGTTTCTTTGTATTTTGTTGTTGGAGGAGAGGTGTGTCTAGGTGCAAGTATTGCAGTACTGCAGCAAAGGGTCCCAGGTCCCAGACTGTCTCAATCCCAATATCCATCGCTTTGGTAATGGATTACTATTTCTCCATATATTAAAAAATATTACCTTGAGTAGTAATAGATGCTTGCTCATAGGAGGATGTAAACCTTAACATTAATCAGGACATTTCTTGATTAAAAACAAAACAAAACAAAAGGAATTTCCCAACACTACAAGTAGCAATATTTGAGCAAAACCCTCATGTCTTTGACTTTGACGTGAGGTCCTAAATAATATGACATACTTCCTCTAAGAACATCCTTTATTCATATCCCACACTACCATTCACTCCTTCAAGGAATGAAGTTGTAAAAAAACAATGCCATTTAAAGTAGAAATCTTGAAAAATAAACTATGAACTTCCAGTGTAATGTTTCAGAGGACGGAAACATCTTGTATTCATTGCAATTTATCTGGAACACAACTTACTTAGACTTTCTGTAGTACTCTTAGTCAGAGGTGATTAACCACCAATTTTAGAGCACTGACAGTTGCACAATGTTAATGTTTAATTAGCTAAAGGGAAACACCTGTAGTGTGGAGGAAGAGACTAAGATTAAACTGTATGCATTCAGGTTGTAACAAAAGGCAAATTAAATGAGCGTACTATTTATCTTCAGGGAAAACATAGCTGCTAAATTGTTGGACAGCCCCAACTCATGGGAAGTACAAGCAGTGAGTAACCTTTTGCATGTATATTTCATTGCTGGCTTTTTACCAGTAAATTCCAATGAGGAATGTTTGTGAGTTTTCCTGTCCTTCCAGCACAAAGGCAGGCTGATTTTGTTTGGGACGTTTAGACAGATCTATCACACCTTCAGTTTAATGTTTCATGCCTTGCATTTGACATGTTACTTCTCACCCAAAGAATTGGTTTGCCTCCCTTTCCTTCTCTTCTTCATCAGCCTTCCTGTATTCAAATGGAGGAGATTATTCTAAGTGCTTTCTTAACACCTTTCCTTTGCTGTTACTTTCACATTTATAATTATCCTTTTACGAAAGGATAAAAAGATTTAAAATGATTATTCTTGGCAACAGGCCTAAGGTGAAACCCTGTTGTAGTTAATTTGTAAATTATAATGTGTGCAGTTGTGAAGATGGGTTTGTGAAATGCTCCTGTAAACACAAGAATTTAAAGGAAGCTGTCAGAGAGTTTGTACTCTTTAACGGCTTATAGTCATTGAAAAGCATCTCAAGATATGCTATATCTGAAGGGTAAATGAATAGTTTAAGTTAAATACAACCACTAACTTTCTGGAAGACAGGAAGATAAAGGATACAATAGCCTCTCAGCAAGGGTTTAGGAAAATGCAAAACCCCTTCCTTCCTCACTGTTACTTTGAAGTTTATTTAGAATGATTAATTTTCCTGTGGCTTAATGTAAATTGAGAATTAAATAGAAACTGTGTTACCTCACTGACCTTGCTTCCCCAGTTTTCAAACTAAGCTTGTGGATGGCTTTTCTAACCAAGTGCATTAGAAGCAGAATCAATCCTTTCATTTAAATAAGAAACTAAAGGAAAATAATTTTCGGTTTTTATATCCTGCCAATTTTCAAAAAAGTTTTCTTTCAAAAGTTTAGATTGCAAAAAATATTCGGTGTGATTCTCTCCTGTTGCACTAATTGGTAACCCTGCCACCTGTTAATTTTGGTATTTTAAGCCAGTTCTGGGAGAGTTCAGGAGCCAAATATATTTGGCTCTTACTTCTGCCTCCAAAGCTCCAAAGGAATCTCACAAAAGTGCTTCCATAGCACAGTACAAAGTATCCTGATAAAACATGAAAAATAATTCTCTTTCCCTCCCTCCATCCTTTCCTTCCTTCCTTCTCTCCTAGATGATGTTTACTTTGTACCAAGAATTTTGTTAGGCACAATCAAGCACTACATATTCAATAAGCTATATAGTCCCTATCAATAAGAAATTTAGAGTTAAGACAAGTAGCTATATTCTAGTTACATCTATTTTTTTTTTTTTTTTTACAACAGGCAGAGTGGGACAAGCTGCTAACTTTACCATGGTGCTGAGATGAATTTAATTTACATTCATACAATGCCTGAAAGGATGAAAGTGTTGTCCACATGAAATGCAAGGAAATGCCTTGCTGTTCTGAACATAGAAGGAGCATTAGAGTGAGGGTCATCATCAGCTCTTTTGTGAGGTGGATGTTACATTGCTCTCAGTACACCCCACTGATGGGGTTAACTTGCCAAGAGTGTTTAAGAATTTTAAATCTTCTGTGGTTTTGACCTTGATAAATGTTATTTTTTTCCCAAAAAGGAGAAACAATCAACAGGTTTTCACTGCTTAGAGCAGGCTTTAAATTATATTTAATAATTATGTAATAGAAGCATGTTAGTTGAATTTGTCTTGGAAAAAAATGATCAGTGATGAAACACTTCTTTTTGAAATACTTCTAATTTTAGGATATAAAAGTTTATTTCTATCTATATCCTCCTGCCTTGAGGTGAGTGTTATTTAACAGCACATTTGTTATTGTCTATCCTGCTGTGCCAGAAAATAGCATTCTCTCAAAGAAGAAAACAACCCCCAGAAAGAGAAAGTCCAAAGACAATGAATACATACACTATGAGATTCTGTCACAAAAAGTATTTTCTAGTGCAATAATTATAATAATATTAACATAAGAGTAATGGTCTAGATAATGGCATGAATCAAAAAACAAAAGCAAAACCACACAAAATAAATACATACTCTCATTTCTTATTTATAAATACAGTTCCCTCAAGTAAACTTTGAAAAAGTTTCTAATGTTATTTTACTCCATTTCCCTCCCTATATTTTGGGATAAATTTTGTCATTTCAAGTGTTAAACAATGAACATAAGTGCGTATATATTCATTTTCTCACAGTAAAATTATGGTTTTCCATTTTGAGCTGTGTCAGGCATTTTTCTAACCTTGAACTGTGCTGTGGGTTTAGCCATCAGGGATGTGCCCACAACAACATATCCTTAGAGGCCTGTATAGGCTTTGAATCTAAATCTAACTTATGGATAAGCTGGTGAAGTTTGGTTTCAAGTTTATGTCACATTAGTTAGAAGTCAGTCTTAAGGACTTGTATCACATTGCCCTTTTTGCAACCTTGTCTTGTTGCTAGTAGGAGCTATAGGATCAAATTGTCATCAGTATTATCAAGAAATCTCATCTGAAAGGGAGACCCACATTAGCCATGGGTGCTATTAAATTTCATTTTGCTTCAGAAAGTGGTAAAACATTCTAG
The DNA here is from genome assembly GCF_949987535.1 of Balaenoptera acutorostrata. NCBI lineage: Eukaryota > Metazoa > Chordata > Mammalia > Artiodactyla > Balaenopteridae > Balaenoptera > Balaenoptera acutorostrata. Next base: position 74,576,209 of record NC_080085.1, read on the forward strand.
TGAGGGTCAAATGTACTTATGAGGGAATATTAAAATATGCAAATTGCATTGATTTTATTTTCCTATAGTTAAAGAAGAGATGTAAGTTATAGGTATGGGGGGAAATAACCATGTTTTTTGGAAAAGGTTCTCTTTTACAGGAAGAGTTTATTCACACTGGGTGAGGGGAACCTAGAAGGAAACAGGAAAATAATCTTTGCCAGCAGTTGGATTTGTTAAGTTTGTTTGCTTGAAGACAGTGAAGTAAAAGGTTATTTTGAGAATTCCATACTGAAAGTGATAGTGTTTTTGACTTAGAACAGCTAATGAAGAAAAAAAAAACCAGCTTCAAGGATACCCCTATAAAAACATTATCAAAGTAATTGTATGGTGCACCACACCACTACTGTATAAAGTGAGAATCTGTTTAAATTGGAAAATTCTGCTCAAAGATGCTCACACATTAGCTGTTTCTTTTCCCTTCTTGCATATTATTTTATTGTGTAGGATTTTAGAGAGGGGAGTTTCCAATTCTTCATAATTCCTTGAATCAAATCATTTTGGTACCCATTTAGCAGATGATAAAACTGAAGCATAGAGAAGTTGAGTTTCTCAGGGTCACAAACTGGATCAATGGCACAGATAAATTCAGTTTCTGGGTTCATAGTCCCTTTCTGGGCTATTGAATTTTGCTGCCTCACGGGAACGATGATTTAGGAAGAAAAATGACTTTTAGAAAAGTGTGTTAATGTGTATCCAGGCCGCACTGTGTCAGGATTTACTTGTGATATTTGAATCTACCCAAATTTACCTGACTTCAAAATGAAAGTGAGGGAGGGCAGGGAACCTTATAAATGCATGTCCACTGCCATGGCCACCTTGAAGATCTTCATGCCTATTTACTAAAGTTTAGCAACTTATCCATGACTATGCCACAGTCAGCAACAAAGAAAAATTAGAATTTAGTTATCTATTTTCTAGTCAACTGCTATGAGCTATTCTGTCTTTGATGAAAATTTTCTTTATTATTTCAAAGCGGGAAATAGATGGGGGGCAAAGGTTTTTGGGGGGAGGAATACCTAAAAAAACTGTTTTCCTATAAAAGTAAGGAATGGGGGGCTTCCCTGGTGGCGCAGTGGTTGAGAGTCTGCCTGCTAATGCGGGGGACATGGGTTCGAGCCCTGGTCTGGGAGGATCCCACATGCCGTGGAGCAACTGGGCCCGTGAGCCACAAACTGCTGAGCCTGCGCGTCTGGAGCCTGTGCTCCGCAACAAGAGAGGCCGCGATAGTGAGAGGCCCGCGCACCGCGATGAAGAGTGGCCCCCGCTTGCCGCAACTAGAGAAAGCCCTCGCACAGAAACAAAGACCCAACACAGCCAAAAATAAATAAATAAATAAAAATTAAAAAAAAAAAAAAAAAGTAAGGAATGGGGAAGGAAAATGAGAAAGAAATCTGTGTATAAACATGTATTACATGTATTACAGTTACCTTAAGAAAAAATTAGAGTTGTGAAATTAAAGTGTAAAGGTTGAGCTCTTGAATTTTGCCTTACAAGTAAGGACGTATCGGGACATAAATTAAGTATGTAGTAGGAGATGGTTGGGAGAGTTGGAAATTCTTTCAGTACTATCATTCAGATGAGAAAACTACTTTTCTAACATGTAAACTGCAGGATATATCTCTCTGGCTAGCCTTATTTTGGCCTTCAAAATGATTTCAGTGGAAATTTTAAGTCAATTAATAACTGCAAGCATAGTAATATTACTGTTGAATTTATATAGCACTTTAAAAATTGTGGTAAAATACATATAACATAAAATGTATCATCTTAAGCATTTTATTTATTTATTTATTTTTAAAAATTTTGGTAAAATACATGTAATATATAACTTACCCTCTATACCATTTTAAGTGTATAGTTCAATAATGTTAACTGTAATCACATTGTTATGCAACAGATCTCCAAAACTTTTTGATCTTGCAAAACTGAAACTCTATGCCCATTGAAGAACAACTCGCATTTCCCCCCCTCCTCCCAGCCCCTGGCAAACACATTTCTACTTTCTGTTTCCATGAGTTTAATTACTCTAGATACCTCATATAATTGGAATCTTATAGCATTTGTCTTTTTGTGACTGCCTTATTTCACTTAGTATAATGTCCTCAAGGTTCATCCATGTCACAACATGTATCAGAATTTTCTTCCTTTAAGTTGTATAGCACTTTCAGCTTTTCAAACTGGTGTTCACATATATTGATTAATTATCTACACACAACTATAAGGTGAGGATAATGCTATAGTATTATGCACATATTTTGCCCTTTTTTGGAGTAATTTTCTATAGGGCCAATCCAGCAGCTTTACTTAAAATATGAGCTAAAATAGACACATGAGAAAGTGGAAAACTATGTATACTTAGAAGTTAATGAATTATCTGCTTTTGACCAGAAATGTAGCATGATTCTAATGATCAGATTGATAGATTATTTAGTTTACATCTCTAATCATAAAATGAGATAACATATTTAGAATAGTCATGTAATTTGCCTGAGGTCACACAGCTCAATAATGGCAAAACTGGTATATTAGTTTTCTGTTGCTGTGCAACCAATTGCCTCAAATTTAGCAACTTAAAATAACAACCATTTACTGTCTCACAGTTCTATCTGTCAGAAATCTGGAGGGGCTTGACTGTATTCACAGTCTTACAAGGCTGAAATCTAGGTGTTGGTCAGGGTGGGCTCTTATCTGGAAGCTCTGCAGTAGAATCTGCTCACAAGCTCATTGACGTTGACAGAAGCTAGTTCATTTCAACTATAAGACTTGTGCACCTGTTTTCTTGCTGGCTGTCAGCCCAGGGTTGCTCTTGGCTTCTAGAAGCTACCTGCATTCCTTGACATATAACGCTGTCCATTTTCATACCAGCAATGGTGTGTTCTCTAATGTTCTGTTTTTAAAGGGTTCATATAATTAGATTGGATCCACCTAGATAATCTCCTTTTCAATTAGCTCAGTCATGTGATTAGTTACCTTAATCACACATAGAAAATCAGCTTTGCCATGTAATATAACTTAATATCTCATTACATTCACAGTTTTAGCAGTTAGGGCTGGAAATCTTGGGATGGAGGAGAATTTTGGAACTCTGCCTCCCACAACTGAGATTAGAACTCAGGTTTAAGTCCTAGTGCTTTCCACTGCATTACACTGAATATCTAAGATTGTTTAAAGTAGTTTTATTTTAATATGGGTTGCTAATATTTATCCATGTAGAGCAAAATTTTAAAAAGATTTTGAATCAGCAAGGAAACTGGCTTCTGTATTTATCAATTGAATATGTGCTTCCAGGCTGTATTCCTAACCATAGAGACTAATGCAGTCAGGTTAATAGTGATCAGCTTCCTAAAAATCTTACTCAACTTCCTAAGCTCTCCAGAGTTGTGATATTAACACCATACTTCTGCAGTTTCTGATTGACATTCAGACATGAAATGTTAACTCTTGAGATCATCATGGGATTATGCACAGACTGACAATTACCAATGCGACTTCATTTGCCAGACATGAAAAATAATATTTTGGCTAGCTGTAACACGCTCCCTTAACGCTGGTACTGAAGTTCCCTTTGTGGTAATCATTAAAGAGAGCCTGTATGATGACACAAAGTAAAAAGCAGTGGCCTTTCAGAAAAACAGCACCGTTTACAGCAGGTTATACTGAAACCTTCCCAAGACAGTGGAGCTTAACAAAATTTGTCCCCAGGAACCCTAATACCTTGAAGACATTTCACAATGGAAGGGTTCTAGGGTCAAATACTACGCTTAGCAGATAGTGAATCTACTCATCCAGCTGGAGAAGAGCATTCATTTAAGAAGTAATTAGAGAAAAGGGAAGAAAGATATATTGGGGCAGATTGCTAGACCAAGGCATTTAGAATTTATTTTGTATGCAGTCAGGAAGTATTGAGGGTTCTAGAGCAAAAGATGACATAATGAAAGGATGTTTCACCAAAATTCAGATCACAGTTTATGTAGAATGGATTGGAACAATGAAACAACTTGTTGAACATAACCTGGACATGAAGTGATGAGAGCCTGAAGTAGGGTGTTAGAAATAGGAATGGATAGAGATGGAAATTTGCAACATATATTACAATGGAACAAAAATATTGGAGACTGAAAATGAAGGGAGAGGTGGAGGGAGAATCAAAATTACCCTCAAGTTTATAGTTTTGGCAAGGAAAAGCATGCCTATATTGCTGACAAAACAAGAGAAGGAAGGTGTGGGGAGTGGGATTTGGGGAGGCATATTTTGAATTTGAGATGCCAGTGGAATGTATCCAAATGTGAATGTTAACTTCTTACCATTCTCTTAATATCAAATTTTTGAGCAGTGACACATTCTTTGAATTCAAGAATGCCTGTATTTTAAAAACATTGTGTTTGACAGTGATATGACACACTTTAGAAGGGTTATTTCTTTTTTAAACCTTTTATTTTATTATTATTTTTTAACGTCTTTATTGGAGTATAATTGCTTTACATTGTTGTGTTAGTTGCTGCTGTACAACAAAGTGAATCAACCATACGTATACATATATCCCCATATCCCCTCCCGCTTGCGTCTCCCTCCCACCCTCCCTATCCCACCCTTCTAGGTGGTCACAAAGCACCTAGCTGATCTCCCTGTGCTATGCGGCTGCTTCCCACTAGCTATCTATTTTACATTTGGTAGTGTATATATGTCAATGCCACTCTCTCACTTCGTCCCAGCTTACCCTTCCCCCTCCCCGTGTCCTTAAGTCCACTCTCTACGTCTGCGTCTTTAGGGAAATAGTTGTTTAATTTGATTCACTCTAAGATTTACTAAGGTGCAATGATTCCATTGATGTTAATTGGAATTACATAAGCAGAACGAAAAGAGGCTACTAAGAATTCGTCATATGCCAGCATTTCTGTTATACAATCTTTGTTAATTATACTAAGACGTTTATTAGAATTCAGTCAATTTATGACAAAAACTAAACTTGTTTAAAGGTGCTAACACCAGGCTTAGAGCACATTTAATTTAAATAGGGAGCAGAGTCAAGTAAATGAAGTATAAAATAGCTTCACATTTATACTTTCTAAGAAGTGAGTAGTCAACCCTTAAATTGTCTATTACATCAGATTTCTTTTTTTATTGAAGTAAAAATAGAAATTCAGCATTAGAAAAGGAATTAAATATCACCATTTAAAATAATAACTATAAATTATCCAATTTATGACAATCATAAGATTAATGCTAAACATGAATTATTCTACATGATCCTTGGTATTGTAATACATGACCCTAACAAGGAAGGTTTTCCCCCATCCCCTGAACACCCTTATGTTAAAGATAATTTCCTTAACTTCCCTAACTCTAATGGAATGCTGGTATTGATGCTTTGAATGCATTCAAATTTAAGTTTTGGATATGCCTATAAGAACTGAAAAAGGGAGTAAATGGTAATGGAATATAAATGACCTTGCCTCTGGTGTGTTTTTTTGTTCCTTGTGTTGATAGCTCCTAGAGACATGATGAGCCACACTTTAAGTTCCCATAAACCAAGAGCTGATTGACGCCCAGTTTAACATAAGCACCATTTTATGAGAGTTACCATAGTGACCAGGTTCCAGTTATCAGCTTGAACAATTTCATATATGATTAATGTTAATTGCCCATTTTGCATGGATGACTTTTTCCCGGATGCTGAATTGGCTGCTGCTGCCTTTGATCTGGTTGAGAATACAATCCAGTGCAATAGTTAGACAAGTGATCAGTTTGCTAACACTGAGAGAAGATGGATTTAAGTTGCTGTGAGGTCAGAGTTTGTTTCTCTTCATAAACACTGAAAGGTCAGGTAGAGTTTAACTACCATTGGCATCCTTGAAATGTTGTAATAAATGTCAGGCCTAAGAGATTATTATTAATCCACAATGCAATTAAAGTCTTATTGTTCTGATAGAAAGATTCTTATTTAATTTAACAAGCATATTGAAAAGTCAGAGCAGCACTCTCACAGTCAGGTAAACAACACCTTCAAAGCTAATGCCATTCTTGGTTTTCTTGGCTTCTAATGTAATTGAAAAAAATGACACATTCAGGGACTATCCCAAGGGATTTTAAATATCAGTGATGGCTCTGAAAAGTGAATCCCAGGTCATGGCTCATGGCTCGCAGCTCCCACTTCAGGAATCCAATTGCAGCGATCTTTACAAGTTGCTGCTAATACCACAGTTAACTGCCACTATATCCTCAGTTTGTCCAAGAATGTTATGAGTGTTTCTTTAAAGAGTAGTAAGCCAAACTTTCACTGAAGAGGATAACATGACTTGTGGTTCCTCGTTAAATCATGTGCTGACTATATATGGTTTACATTAAATATCTTGAAGTCTCATGACATCACTAATTAATTTATTAATATGATTTTTTCTTTGAAATAAAATTACTCAATTGTTTACGCCTTGATTCATATACAAATGGCTGATGATACAAGATAAAAATAACTCCAACAGTGAAATTTCATAATCTTAAGTGAAATTTCATAATCTTAATGAACAAAGTATCAGCTACTTTACTACAACTTGGAATAAATATTTCACAGACTGTGTCATATCTTGTTGACACCAGAAGACCTACTGAATTTGTTTCTTAGGGACTCGTCAACTCTACAAAGTTTATAAACTTTGAGGTAGCGCTCTGATGGTAATCCACTTCAACTGCAGAAAAATGAAATACAGGTGATACATATTTCAATTTGGTTTTTTCTTTAATCTCAGGAAGCTGAGTTACTATTTCATTTCTTCTGAAGAAGTTTACAGAGTGAAGGGTAAAACACATATCAGGATAAATTATGTTATAGGATGACCTGGACCCAGAGAAAATCATGATTCTTTGGTATAATTTCCTTCCAAACCACCTATAAATGTTATACCTAATGTTGATTTTATAAAGCTGATGATCTCAAAGATTTAGCTGAGCCTTTTAATAAGAGTTTTGCTATTTTGGTGGGTTGTTTGCCTTGTACCATAAAGTTTTGTTTATGGTGTTCATGGGTGATATAGCCACTGAGCCATTTGGGTGGGAACTTTAAAAAGGGCCTGTTTTATTTTACAGAGTACAAATAACCTTGTAATTAAACTGAAAACAAATAATTGCCAACAAGCAATTATCATTCATTTAAAGAGTAATTACATGGTTATTTGTGCCCTGTAAAATAAAGCATTACTGAAATCAGTAACACAATCAATATTTTAGCAGAAACAGGATGCTGCAATGATGAACCTTTCAACCTATGCTGATTAAATTGTCATCCAAATAACAGTTTTCTAGTTAAATCACCACATGTTTATTTGTCTTGATTAATATGTAAATATCTGCCTAATGCTAATAAAGCTCTTAAAGATAAGAAGTGTGGCAAGATCATCTATCAAGAATATTTCCCAACTTTCTACAGAGTCCTCCATAGTCTTTCATCATGTTGTCAGGCTTGTGTTCTTTGAAAAGAAATGCAAGAACTTTATTGCTAGGAATGTCTTACTACTGAGGGTTATTTGGTCTAAAAGTAAGAATAAATCTGTCTTGTATTAGTATGGAGCTCTATTGATTATAAAGCACCTTCACAAATTTTATTCTAATTAATTTACCCTAGGAGCCCAAGTCTTCTTTCCAAGAGTATAAACAAAGGCATCTGAATATGATTCTTCTCACTGATAAGTTTAAACAAGTTTGGAAGGATACATCACACAGCCATATTCACTAAAGAGTTAATCATAAATTTTAAATAGCAGGTCAAACACACATCTCTATCACTAGACCTTAAGCTCTTCAAAGGCAGAAGCTTTTCTAGGTTCTCACAATATGTCAATGAACAAACAGACCAAAACCCTTGCCCTTGTCAAGCTAACTTTTTAACCTTGTAACCCTGATACCTAGTTTAAATGCCAGATACACACTGAATGGACACTTAGTGCATGTTTGTTTATTGGATGATTGAATAAGTGAAACTGTCATTACACATGAATAACTGCTGGAACCTTCAGCCCTTGAATGGGTCTTGAAGACAGTATCATCTACCCTTCTTTAACCTTGTAAATAGATTGGACTGGATCATATTTTGAAGCTCTTATAATTGCCATAAAGTCTGAAGTTTAAAAGTGTTTACCTGATGATTAAATGATGGCTTTCTATTTATTTGGTCAATAATAGAGCAATCTAAGGAATATTTGGAAACTGTAGCCATGGCAAAATAATGTGTCCTATCATTACTCATTAACTGATTTTAATTAACTGTTTACCAGCCCCTACTGTGTGCTAGACACCATGAGAATTGCTCAGGGTACAGTGACAAACAAAAACAGACATATGTGCTGCCTTCATGACCTTACATTTTAGTTGGGGAGGCTCACAATTAATCATACCAACATCATAAAATTATAAACTGAAAATAATGTTAGGATGGAGAATATGATCCTCTTGGCTTATAGCATTTGTAGTAAATACTACCAAGCCATTTGTGACATTAGCCATGAATTCCCCAATATAGATCTGATGGTGGGAAATTTGACCAAATTTTTCAAATCTTGGAATTTAAGGCAGAACCATCAGACTAAGAGGCCTGTAATCTAATGCCCCCCAAGCCTGAGTCAGCTTATTGGAAAAGAGCTACATCAAATTGTGAGATTGACCAATAAATTTGGAACAGAACTATTTAAACCTTATAGCTTCCAAAGTGTACTGTCAACAACTGGCTCAGGGAAGTAGAGTGAGCATCAGGCTGCTTTCTTCTGGAGACAGCCTGTCTGAAATTGATTATGAGCATAAAGACAGCACTGAAATTTTTATGCTGGAAAAGTACAAAGAGTTATCAGGTGGGCTTTAATAAAGTTAGTAGGCTTGAATTCTGACAAATAGAAAGACACAAAGAATCACTTGGAAAGTACGGACTTGGTGACGATTATTCAACAAAAAGTGCCTTTTTCTAATGACTGGATATAACCTGATGAATATTGTTCAGTGACCTTGGGATCCTTTAGGGCATTTGAAGTAAATTGGATATTTTTCTTATCACTATTCCTTCAAAGAGTTAGGAAGCCATAAAACAGGGCAAGGGCAAACAGGATAACAACGCTGAATTAAAGAAAATAAATTATAGCCCAAACTTGAGTAGAAGGAGGGAGAGGAGATTCAGTTTATAAAACTGAAACATTAAATGAGAAAAAAAGAATCTTTCATGCTAGATTGATATACAATATTGATGTACAATGAAAGAAAATAACATCAGCACAGTGTATGAAAAATGAACTGGGTAATAGTACCTCTGTATAAGGTTGCTCGAAGTTGTCTTCGTTTAAAAACAGAGTTTGTCTTACATTGATGGAGCACTTTGCTACTGCAAAGTTGATAGAGTGAGGTTTAACTTAAATTTCTTTGTGAACAAAAAGTCATTGTTGGAAATGTTCTCTATCTGAACCTTATAAATTTTTGCAGCTTGGGTTATTTAATATAGTGTTTTGCAGTATTTTGTCAAAATCCCTCTTATTCAGCTTTGTAAACTGCATTTCTACTAAGAAGCAACAGCAGTATTTTAAGTAACATTAAGAAAGTAATATTTGAAATATACTGCATGACTTGAGAATGACTTGATCCTAATGCTCAGTGACTTATAAGTCTGTTCATGTGGTGACAGCTTCTAAATGATATATTCAGTACACTGACTGTATTAGGGTACAAGATGGAAGCCTGATACTGACTTTCTATTTCATTATTTTATGGATTAACATTTGCAACTGCAAACTGTTCACACCTGGGTGAAGAATGTGCAAATAGAATAGGTTAGGTTAATGTTTTAAGTTTAGCATCAACTCATCAGTTAAAAATACCAATCAATCTGTGAGAAAAGACAGCCTAGATTGCAAAGGTGGCAGGTTTCCTTAGTACAGACACTCCAAGAGAGTGTACTGCTGGTTATACAGCCTGGTTTAAATAATAGGTAGGAAAAAACATACTGAGGGCAGGGGTTCTTTGTTCCCTGTGGGCTCCCAGCAGCTGTGGAAATGCTAGTAAACATCAGGCCTTATTCTACATATCAGCTTTTTACCCCTCACCTCTGGCATGCTGAGCAGAGACTTAATCACTTCACATTCTATACAATCCTAATTCTGTGAGCCCCTATCTCAGATCTCAGTTGCATGTATTAATACCAGGGATCAAGTGTAGCTTTAAGAGCGAGGTTTGGGTTTCTCACAACAGGTAAGCTGTATTGCAAAGTGCTGGCTTGTAAATAGAATCTAAACTAGAAATTGATCTCTTATGGTTTTAATGCTTGCCATAATTATTTTGGAAGTTTAGTATAAAGTATTGGTCCTTTAGTAATCAATGAAAATAGTCTTTAATATAAAATTCTATCATTCTTGGCAATTAAACGAGATTTAGGCAAATGTAGCAAGTGATGGTATTTCCAAAGAGCATATTTTAACCTGATCTTTGTCTGTTTTTCAACAGTTCAAGGCCTGGCAGGCCTCCTAAGCGTTCTTTGGGAGTGTTGCAAGACAATACTCGCCTTCTGCCCCATTCAGTCCCAGGCCTCTTATCACCAGGACTTATCACTCCGACAGGTAATAAAATCCATCCGATGATCAGCCTTGTCTCTTCATACTGCCCAGCATTTGAAATGAACTAATATTGATCTAACTGCCTTGTCCTTCAGAGCTTTTCAAGCTCTACTAGAGGTTACATTATTGAATTTTTTTGAGTATTCATGAAAACAGTTTTGTTACTCCAGTGACTCAAATCAAATGGACATGACTTAAAAATTAATTGTCATTTCCTTGTAAGAAACCTCTTTCAAGGCCTTATTGTGTGTATGTATGTATGTTTTTGTGTGCTGTGGGCAGAGATGGTGGGGGCAGGGGGGACTGGCCAAACTAACATTTTCTCAAAGCCTCCTATGGGATGTAGTATACCTGCTTGTTGATATGTCTCAATAATACTCCTTTTGTTTTCAAAAGTTCTGGGCATCTGTGTATCTTTTCCATGTTATTACTCTAGGATAAAATGTAGAAATAATATGCATCATCCCTGGTAGTACCTTATGATTAGAAAAGAAGAAAGTGCAAGTAGTCATTGTCTTAAATAATGATTCAGTGTTTTTCATCGAACACTGTGATAAACAGTACTCCCCTAAAAATACCGGTCTCATAAATTTGCATTTTTGATTCTCTAAAAAAAAGAACATAAAACACTTAAAAATAAGCTTGCAACTATACCTCAATTAAAAAAAAAGAATTGAAAAAAAATAAGCTTGCTATTTCTCTAACTGAACTTTTAAAAATCATTAAAGCTACTATGTGGTAGAAAATGTATTTAATGACAATATGATCTTTGTATCTTCAATGATACAAAAAACTAAAAAAACCTAATGTGTTTTGGGTATTAGGTCCTAGGTAATGCAAAATTATATGAGTAGTAGTCCTTGTCACAGTAGAATTAGGGAGAAGGTCATGTAAACTAATAATTTCAATTTCATTAAAGTATGATAGAGACTATAATACAAGTACATACAAGGTGCTATAATATCACAGAATGGGAACAACTAAATCAATTTGTTAAGTTGGGTAATGCTCATAGAGATTTGAGTTATGTCTTATAGGCTGAGTGTTGGACAGATGGAGAATCAGAGGAAAAACATCCTCTGTAGACAGATATACACTGATGAGAAAGGACCTGGTATGCTAGGGGGAATAGCAATTAAGTGGAAGAGACTGGAGCAGAGATTTAAGATGGGAGACTTATAGGCGATACAGTTAGAGGTAGAAAGAGTGGGAAAAACCAGCTTGTGAAGCTATCTTGTTTAACAGTTTAGGATTTTCCCTATAGACCAATGGTTTTCCAAAGGGTCTTTCAAGGACTTTCCTTACTGGCTGACATGGGATTGGGGAAGTACTTCTAGGTTCCCCACTTCTGCCTCAGAATTTTACATGTTCTATTTCATATAGGATTTTGTTCAAATAAAAAAAAAAGCTGCTGTAGGTAAAAGGAACCACTGATAAGTAACTGAGTAAATGCTTTAAAAACAATTGCTGTTGAAGGTAAGTAGCAATGAAGGGAGAAATACTGAGGACCTGAGTTGAGGAGAATTCAGTAGAGTAGAAAAGAGATTCATAGTTGCTTCATAATTAGAATTAATCAAACTTGATAACTGATCAAAATAGAGAGCGAGAGGATGAAATCTAGGATGATTCATGTCTAGCCTAGGTTATAAGTTGGATGATTATGTCATTAGCTAAGATAGAGAATTTAGGAATAGACTCAGGCTTTGGGGATTAGATAATGATTTTTTAGACTTTAAATATTTATAAACAAATTCTGATACAAGAAGAAAGCAGCCCTGTACATATAAATGAATATAGAGGGCATAACAGTGCCTGAAATATATTACCTTGGTGCTCAATAAATGATAATCTATTTATTGACTTCTGAAATACATTGACAGAGCCTAGAATCAGTACCATGTAAATAATCAGATCTGTGTCCTGATGAAAGATGTATCCTGTGTAGATGGAAGAAAAAAAAGGATTTTATAATTGCTTTGAGGCTAATGTACTCTTGAGTAAACTTCGGTACCTTATCTGTCGAGAAAAACCTGTAATATATATTAAGTTTCTATTATGTACCAGACATGGGTGCTAAGTGTTTTATATACACTTCATTTAATCTTATAGTAACCTTATGAATATTGTCTTCATTTTTCAAGTAAACAATGTATGGCTCAGTGAGTTTAAATTAATTGCTTGAGGTTACAGAGCAACTGAGTGGCAGAACTGGGTTTCAGACCCTGGTGTTTTAAAGTCCAGGGCCCATACTTTTTCCTCATCATCATGATGTCTTATAGTAAATGTTAAAATCCAGTTTGAGGTTTTCATTCCCTCCTAGTTTATTTGGCATGTATGCTTCAATTCCTACAAGATAACGGAGCCTCCTTCCTTGGATTAGAGCCTTGGCCTTCTGTCTTACAACTTGGATTTACCACAGTGAGAATTATTGGAAAAAAAAAAAAGACTCCTCAATTCATAACCCTTTGCTTGTGCCTAGAATGAGATGATAGAGATAGATAAAGGACTGAGTAGGGAAAGGCATGAATACTTCAGTCTAAATGGCAGACAGTAGAAAAATCATTAAACGGGAAGGAAGAAGAATCTGCACAGCTCTATAGTAATTTCTCTTCTTAGAATACATTAATTTATTTTACATGCTCAAGGATATCCTACTCACTTCCAGTCATATAAGAAGAAAACTGCTCTGTAAGCCAAGTAGAAATAATTCTGGGATTATGCATTATTTTGCATTAGACACACTTCTTCACTCCTCCATTAGCAAAGATAATTGAGAGAGAATCAATTCTCAATTTAGCTATCAGTAAGTTTCATATTTGGCATTACACTTACTATCCATTACAAACTTAACTTTCATTAATTTTGCTTAAATATACTTTTGAAGAATTCAGTTGATATTTTTAATATGATCTGTTATGGGTTGAGAATTATCCTTTTTTTCCCAAATGATTGTTAAAATGCTTTACAGTATTTTCCTGTTTCAGGTCCTTATGTCTCAACATTTTTTTTGTAAAGAAAGAGATAATATTTTACAGCTCTGTATAATTTTACATACAACTGTCAAATTAATTATTGATAAGAGTCTGCTGTTACCTTCTGTTTCAATGTCATATGTCTGGAGAAGCCTCTTTGAACCCTGCTGAGTTTGCCTAAGTAAATGAAAGTTATTCTCGATTTGTTTATATTATTTCTTTGCATTTGCAATTTTAAAATGGGGTCTAAGGGTAACAAAATACAATGATCATGAGATCTCTTTTTAAATATAGTGATGTTTTTGTATGTTATTTTTGCCTTTAAATTGTTATTTTCCCCCCAACAGTTGCAAGCAAAAAAATGCAAGTAAAAAGGTTTAGAAATGGTTAAGTCATCATGCTTAGATTTGAGAAGAGTTCTCTATTATTCATATAGCTTGACATGTAAATTCTTAAAAATGCAGAGTAATATCAGGTATGCCATATTGTTTTATCTGCTTAGCATAAAGGTATTTCAAATTTTCTACTTTATGTGATTTTATTTCCTTTTTTGATGTGTATCGTTTTTCCATTTCAAAGATGTTTATTTTCCTCTTCGTTATATTTCCTCTATATAATGGAAACTGATTCATTCAAACTCCACTAATTCAGATCTTGAGATAATTCAGAGAGTGGGTATGCTAAAGTCTCTGGTATTAATAAACGTATCTCATTTAGCAAATGAAAAGTATAAATAAAAATGTGTGTGTGTGTGTGTGTGCATTGGTGTAGGGTCATTAAAATACTTGGGAAATTTAACTGTTCTTAGGTATCTGAAAATTACTTCAAAAATTAATTTCTATATGTATAATCAGCATACTAATTACTGATGATAATTCTTTTTTCACTAAGATAGGACCCACATGTGCTATTCTTGACAATATTGTCTGATATCCATTTAGAGATTATATCTATGTAACTATAGGCCAAGAGATATAGTATGTATGTATATATGTATGTATCTATCATCAATTAATATCTATCTATAGATAAAAATGTATATAATTCATGATTTTCATTTAACATATGTTTCTTTTTTTAAATTGGAGTATAATTGCTTTACAATCTTGTGTTAGTTTCTGCTGTACAATGAAGTGAATCAGCTATATGTATACCTATATCCCCTCCTTCTTGGACTTCCCTCCCACACACCCCCATCCCACCCATCTAGGTAGTGACAGAGCACTGAGCTGAGCTTCCTGTGCTTTATAGTGTGTTCCCACTAGCTATCTATTTTATGCATAGTAGTGTATATATGTCAATCCTAATCTCCCAATTCATCCCACCCTCCCCTTCCCCTCCTGTGTCCACATATCCGTTCTCTATGTCTACATCTCTATTCCTGTCCTGCAATAGGTTCCTCTGTACCATCTTTCTAGATTCCACATATATGTGTTAATATATGATATTTGTTTTGCTCTTTCTGACTTACTTCACTCTGTATGACAGACTCTAGCTCCATCAACATCTCTACAAATAACCCAATTTCGTTCCTTTTTATGGCTGAGTAATATTCCATTGTATATATGTACCACATCTTCTTTATCCATTCATCTGTTGTTGAACATTTAGGTTGTTTCCATGTCCTGGCTATTGGAAATAGTGCTGCAATGAAACTTGGGGTACATGTGTCCTTTTGAATTATGGTTTTCTCAGGGTATATGCCTAGTAGTGGGATTGCTGGGTCGTATGGTAGTTCTATTTTTAGTTTTTTAAGGGACCTCCATACTGTTCTCCACAGTGGCTGTATCAATTTACATTCCCACCAACAGTGCAAGAGGGTTCCCTTTTCTCCACACCCTCTCCAGCATTTATTGTTTGTAGATTTTTTGATGCTGGCCATTCTGACCGGTGTGAGGTGATACCTCATTGTAGTTTTGATTTGCATTTCTCTAATAATTAGTGATGTTGAGCATCTTTTCATGTGCCTCTTGTCCATCTGTATGTCTTCTCTGGAGAAATGTCTATTTAGGTCTTCTGCCCATTTTTTAATTGGGTTGTTTGTGTTTTTGATATTGAGCTCCATGATCTGTTTGTATATTTTGGAGATTAATCCTTTGTTGCTTCTTTTGCAAATATTTTCTCCCATTCTGAGGTTGTCTTTTCATTAACATATGTTTCTTGAACATCTGTTCTGCACCAAACAATATGAGAAAACATTACAGCACATTGAAATAAAATTCATTTGGTGAGTCAGATTTTTCTCAAATTCCATCCAGCCTTTTATTGAGTTACTAAAAAATGATGAAATTTAATTTTTTTTTGCCTTCATATATTGCACTGCTGATATTCTCATCTCATGTTTCTGTCTCTGTTTCTATTGTGCAATCTGTGTCTTAATTCCCTGATAGGTAATTAATACAAAATAATCCTATTACCTAGTATTTTCTGTAAAATATTTTGGGTTATAGAGGGAAAAAGAAGAAGGACTTTTATCCCCATCTTTCTCTGCAGATCTGGAGAAGTGCTAATATCCCTGGATCACACTCAAAGCACGGATTAGTCATGTGTGCCTTTGAATTTCCCAAAATATGACTACTCCCCTTTCCTCAGTTTATGAACCATTTCAAACAGACAGACATGGAATTTGGCCTGAGAGAGACTTAAACTGACAGCTTACAAGGAAGTAATAAAGTGCTTCAAATGAAATTCCTGTAGTGTTCACTCTTTAAAAGATAGCAGATTCTTCATCTGTTTGGTTTTTTTTTTCTTCGAGTTCTATTGTGACAAAATATTTTTAGGAATTTCAGCTGCCATCCAACTCCCTGGGAAACTGAGCCTGTGAATATCCAATCCTGTAATAGTAGCTACAACAATCAGCTCAGGATTGGAAGAGCCATAAGTAGAATCCTGCCAGGTCTTTGCAGTGAGATGTTAGCTTCATGATATGGTATAATGCCAGTTAGCCTGATAGCATGATTGGAATCAGCACCCTTCCCTTTTCAAGATGCATTTCATATTCTTATTCAGTTGGCTTGGATGCTAAGAAGTGGTCATAAGGAGGACAGAGTGGTCCTAGGCCTTTCTTCTGTGAGTGTAAGACAGGAGAGATCTATCTAGAAAGAACCAAACCAACCTTTTTAATGGTCAACTTAAGACATTTCTGTTTCTGTGACTATCTTTGACTTTTTCAATGAGTAATATTGTAAGGCATGCTTCATGTCACACAAATGGTAACTGCTTTTATGTCATTGCCTTTTCTTTGTTTCTCGTGTGTCCAGGAAGAACCATTGGCCTAATAGGAGCCAGAGTTGAATGACTAAAATTTTCTAATATGGAGTTTAGACTAACATACAATTTCGGTATCTCCACTAAACAAAAAGATTAACTACATCAGTTTAATAACAGGAACTTCATTCATTATATTAGCTAAATCTGAGTTTCCAAAACACTGATTTCTATATTTGCCAGTGCTTTTTTTCTATATATATTATAATTATCCTAACCTAAAAATGTCTCCACCCAATTTTTTAGACGCCTGTGAATCATTTTTGTATTATATTGATGGCTCATAGAGCAAAAGCCATTGCTTATTTCCAGTGTAGGTGGAGAAGAAAACTTGGAATTTAAGCAAACCTTACAGGATGATGATGGTGATGATGATGATGATAAGCTTTATAGTGCTTTATTAAGTGCTCCCAAATCTTTAGTGTGTGTCTATGTGTATGTAGGTAGCTAAACTTTTAGTTTTAAAAAAGAACACTTTTCAAGGTCCATCCATGTTGTCATGAATGATGGGATTTTATTCTTTTTTACAGGTGAGTAGTATTCCATTTTATATGTATACCACTTCTTCATTATGCATTCATCTCTTGATGGGAACGTAGGTTTCTTCCGTATCTTGGCTATTGTAAATAATGCTGCAATGAATATAGGGGTATAAATATCTTTTTAAAATAGTGTTTTTGTTTTCTTTGGATAAATCTCCAGGAGTGGAATTGCTGGATCATATGGTAGTTCTATTTTTAATTTTTTGAGGAACCTTCATACTATTTTCCATAATGGCTACACCAATTACATTCCCACCAGCAATGCAAAGGGGTTTGCTATTCTCCACATCCTTGCCAATACTCGTTTTTTGTTGTCTTTTTCATAATAGCCATCCTGATAGGTGTGAGGTGATACCTCATTGTGATTTTGATTTGAGTTTCCCTGATGAATAGTGGTGTTGAGCATTTTTTCATGTGCTTGTTGGCAATCTGTATGCTTTCCTTGGAAAAATGTCTACACAGATTTAATCAGGTTGTTTGTTCTTTTGATGTTGAATTGTATGAATTTTTTGTATATTTTTGGATATGAACTCCTTATCAGATATATCCTTTGAAAATATGTTCTCCCATTCAGTAGGTGACATTTACGTTCTGTTGATAGTTCCCGTCACTGTACAAAAGCTTTTTACTTCGATGTAGTCCCATGTGTTTATTTTGCTTTTGCTTCCCTTGCCCGAGGAGATGTATCAAAAAAATATTATTAAAACCGATGTCAAAGAGCTTATTGCCTGTGTTTTCTTCTAGGAGTTTTATAGTTTCAGGTCCTACATTTAAGTCTTCAATCCATTTTGAATTTATATTTGTTCATGGTGTGAGATAGTAATCCAGTTTGATTCCTTTGCAAGTAACTGTTAAGTTTCTCAACACAATTTACTGAAAAGGTTGCCTTTTCACCATTGTATGTTCTTACATTCTCTGTTGTAGATTAATCGATCATAAGTGTATGGGTTTATTTCTGGGCTCTCTATTCTGTACCATTGATCTATGTGTCTGTATTTGTGCCAGTACCATACAGATAGGATTACTATAGTTTTGTAGTATAGTTTGAAATCAGGAGTGTGACATCTCCAGTTTTGTACTTTTTTTTACTTAATATTGGTTTAGCTATTTGGGGTCATTTGTGTTTCCACACAAATTTTAGAATTTGTATTCTAATTCAAACAATGAATTATTTATTACACTTCTATGAAAAATGCCATTTGTATTTTGATAGGGATTGCATTGAATCTGTAGATTGCCTTGGGTAGTATGGTCATTTTAACAATATTAATTCTTCCAGTCCATGAACATGGTATATTTTCCATCTGTTTGTGTCATCTTCAATCTTGTTCATCAGTGTCTTATAGTTTCTTTGAACAGGTCTTTTCCTACTTAGATTTATTCCTTGGCATTTTATACATTTTGATGCGATTGTAAATGGGATTGTTTTAATTTCTCTTTCTGATAGTTCATTGTTAGTGTCTAGAAATGCAACAGGTTCCTATATATTAATTTTGTATCCTGCAACTTTACTGAATTCATTGATGAGTTCTAGTATTTTGGTGGTATCTTTAGGATTTTCTGTATATATTATAATGCCATCTGCATAGTAACAGTGACAGTTTTATTTCTTCCATTCCAATCTGGATTCCTTATATTTCTTTTTCTTCTCTGATTGCAGTGGCTAGGACTTCCAAAACTATGTTGCATAAAATCAGTGAGAGTGGGCATACTTGTCTTGTTCCTGATTTTAGAGGATATACTTTCAGTTTTTCACTGTTGAGTATGATGTTAGCTGTGGGCTTGTCATATAAGGCCTTTATTAGGTCAAGGTTTGTTGCCTCTATGCCCATTTTGTGGAGAGTTCTTATAATAAATGGATGTTGACTTTTTAAAAAAATGTTTCATTGAAGTTTAGGTGATTTACGTTTTCTGTATTTCTACTGTACAGCTAAGTGATTCAGTTATACATATATATATACATATATATGTGTATGTATATATATATATATATATGTGTATATATATATATAATATATATATATATATATATATATATATATATATATATATATATATATATACATTCTTTTCATATTCTTTTCCAGTATGGTTTATCACAGGATATTGAATATAGTTCCCTGTGCTATGCAGTAGGACCTTGCTGTTTTTTTTTTTCTTTTTTAACATCTTTTTTGGAGTATAATTGTTTTACAATGGTGTGTTAGTTTCTGCTTTATAACAAACTGAATCAGCTACACATATACATATATTCGCATATTTCCCCCCTCTTGCATCTCCCTCACACCCTCTATAACCCACCCCTCTAGATGGTCACAAACCACTAAGCTGATCTCCCTGTGCTATGTGGCTGCTTCCCACTAGCTATCTATTTTAAATTTCAAGTATATATAAGTCCATGCAACACTCTCATTTCTTCCCAGATTACCATTCTGCTCCCCATGTCCTCAAGTCCATTCTCTACATCTGCATCTTTATTCCTGTCCTGCCCCTAGGTTCTTCAGATCCATTTTTGTTTTAGATTCCATATATACATGTTAGCATACGGTATTTGTTTTTCTCTTTCTGACTTACTTCACTCTATATGACAGACTCTAGGTCCAACCACCTCACTACAAATAACTCAATATCATTTCTTTTTATGGCTGAGTAATATTCCACTGTATATATGTGCCACATCTTCTTTATCCATTCATCTGTTAATGGACACTTACGTTGCTTCCATGTCCTAGCTATTGTAAATAGAGCTGCAATGAACATTGTGGTACATGACTCTTTCTGAATTATGGTTTTCTCAGGGTATATTCCCAGTAGTGGGATTGCTGGGTCGTATGGTAGTTCTATTTTTAGTTTTTTAAGGACCCTCCATACTGTTCTCCATAGTGGCTGTATCAATGCACATTCCCACCAACAGTGTATGAGGGTTCCCTTCTCTCCACACCCTCTCCAGCATTTATTGTTTGTAGATATTTTCATGAAGGCCATTCTGACAAGTGTGAGATGATACCTCATTGTGGTTTTGATTTGCATTTCTCTAATGATTAATGATGTTGAGCATTATTTCATGTGTCTGTTGGCAATCTGTATATCTTTTTTGGAGAAATGTCTATTTATGTCTTCTGTCCATTTTTGGATTGCACTGTTTGTTTTTTTGATATTGAGCTGCATGAGCTGCTTGTAAATTTTGGAGATTAATCCTTTGTCAGTTGCTTCATTTGCAAATATTTTATCCCATTCTGAGGGTTGTCTTTTCCTCTTGTTTATGGTTTCCTTTGCTGTGCAAAACCTTTTAAGTTTCATTAGATCCCATTTGTTTATTTTTGTTTTTATTTCCATTTCTCTAGGAGCTGGGTCAAAAAGGATCTTGCTGTGATGTATGTCATAGACTGTTCTGCCTATGTTTCCCTCTCAGAGTTTGATAGTGTCTGGCCTTACATTTAGGTCTTTAATCCATTTTGAGTTTATTTTTGTGTATGGTGTTAGGAAGTGTTCTGATTTCATTCTTTTACATGTAGCTGTCCAGTTTTCCCAGCACTGATTATTGAAGATGCTGTCTTTTCTCTATGGTATATTCTAGCCTCCTTTATCAAAGATAAGGTGACCATATGTGCATGGGTTTATCTCTGGGCTTTCTATCCTGTTCCATTGATCTATATTTCTGTTTTTGTGCCAGTACCATACTGTCTTGATTACTGTAGCTTTGTAGTATAGTCTGAAGTCCAGGAGCCTGATTCCTCCAGCTCTGTTTGTCTTTCTCAAGATTGCTTTGGCTATTCGGGGTCTTTTGTGTTTCCATAGAAATTGTGAAATTTTTGGTTCTAGTTCTGTGAAAAATGCCAGTGGTAGTTTGATAGGGATTGCATTGAATCTGTAGATAGCTTTGGGTAGTAGAGTCATTTTCACAATGTTGATTCTTCCAATCCAAGAACATGGTATATCTCTCCATCTATTTGTATCGTCTTTAATTTCTTTCATCAGTGTCTTATAATTTTCTGCATACAGGTCTTTTGTCTCCTTAAGTAGGTTTATTCCTAGATATTTTATTCTTTTTGTTGCAATGGTAAATGGGAGTGTTTTCTTAATTTCACTTTCAGATTTTTCATCATTAGAGTATAGGAATGCCAGAGATTTCTGTGCATTAATTTTGTATCCTGCTACTTTACCAAATTCATTGATTAGCTCTATTAGTTTTCTGGTAACATCTTTAGGATTCTCTATATACAGTATCGTGTCATCGGCAAACAGTGACAGCTTTACTTCTTTTCCGATTTGGATTCCTTTTATTTCCTTTTCTTCTCTGATTGCTGTGGTAAAACTTCCAAAACTATGTTGAATAATAGTGGTGAGAGTGGACAACATTGTCCTGTTCCTGATCTTAGTGGAAATGGTTTCAGTTTTTCACCATTGAGGATGATGTTGGCTAAGGGGTTGTCATATATGGCCTTTATTATGTTGAGGTAGGTTCCCTCTATGCCTACTTTCTGGAGCCTTTTTATCACACATGAGTGTTGAATTTTGTCGATAACTTTCTCTGCATCTCTTGAGATGATTATATGGTTTTTCTCCTTCAATTTGTTAATATGGTGTATCACACTGATTGATTTGTGTATATTGAAGAATCCTTGCATTCCTGGGATAAACTCCACTTGACCATGCTGTATGATCCTTTTAATGTGCTGTTTGATTCTGTTTGCTAGTATTTTTTTGAGGATTTTTGCATCTATGTTCATCGGTGCTATTGGCCTGTAGTTTTCTTTTTTGTGTGACATCTTTGTCTGGTTTTGGTATCAGCGTGGTGGTGGCCTTGCAGAATGTGTTTGGGAGGCTTCCTCCCGCTGCTATATTTTGGAAGAGTTTGAGAATAATAGATGTTAGCTCTTCTGTAAATGTTTGATAGAATTCACCTGTGAAGCCATCTGGTCCTGGGCTTTTGTTTGTTGCAAGATTTTTAATCACAGTTTCAATTTCAGTGCTTGTCATTGGTCTTTTTATATTTTCTGTTTCTTCCTGGTTCAGTCTCAGAAGGTTGTGCTTTTCTAAGAATTTGTCTGTTTCTTTCAGGTTGTCCATTTTATTGGCATATAGTTGCTTATAGTAATCTCTCATGATCCTTTGTCTTTCTGCAGTGTCAGTTGTTACTTCTCCTTTTTCATTTCTAATTCTATTGATTTGAGACTTCTCCCCTTTTTTCTTGATGTGTCTGGCTAATGGTTTATCAATCTTGTTTATCTTCTCAAAGAAAGAACTTTTAGGTTTATTGATGTTTGCTATTGTTTCCCTCATTTCTTTTTCATTGATTTCTGGTCTGATATTTATGATTTCTTTCCTTCTACTAACTTTGGGGTTTCTTTTGTTCTTCTTTCTTTAATTGCTTTAGGTGTAAGGTTAGGTTGTTTATTTGAGATATTTCTTGTTTCTTGAGGTAGGATTGTACTACTTTAATCTTCCCTCTTAGAACGCCTTTTGCTGCATCCCATAGGTTTTGGGTCATCGTGTTTTCATTGTCATTTGTCTCTAGGTATTTTTTGATTTCCTCTCTGATTTCTTCAGTGATCTCTTGGTTATTTAGTAGTGTATTGTTTAGCCTCCATGTGTTTGTATTTTCTACAGAATTTTTCCTGTAATTGATATGTAGTCTCATAGCGTTGTGGTCACAAAAGACACTTGATACAATTTCAATTTTCTTAAATTTACAAAGGCTTGACTTGTGACCCAAGATATCATCTATCCTGGAGAATGTTCCATGAGCACTTGAGAAGAAAGTATATTCTGTTGTTTTTGGATGGAATGTCCTATAAATATCAATTAATTCCATCTTGTTTAATGTGTCATTTATTTTTTTTTTTTATTTTTTTTTTTAATGAGGATCTTGAATCAGATGCGTATGTTTGATTGATTGATTGATTGATTGATTGATTTTGGCTGTGTTGCGTCTTCGTTTCTGTGCGAGGGCTTTCTCCAGTTGTGGCAAGCGGGGGCCACTCTTCATCGCGATGCGCGGGCCTCTTTCGTTGCGGAGCACAGGCTCCAAACGCGCAGGCTCAGCAGTTGTGGCTCACGGGCCCAGCCGCTCCGCGGCATGTGGGATCTTCCCAGGCCAGGGCTCGAACCCGTGTCCCCTGCATTAGCAGGCAGACTCTCAACCACTGCGCCACCAGGGAAGCCCTAATGTGTCATTTAAATCTTGTGTTTCCTTATTTATTTTCATTTTGGATGATCTGTCCATTGGTGAAAGTGTGGTGTTAAAGTTCCCTACTATGATTGTGTTACTGTTGATTTCCCCTTTTATGGCTGTTAGCATTTGCCTTATGTATTGAGGTGCTCCTTTGTTGGGTGCATAAATATTTCCATTTGCTAAATCTTCTTCTTGGATTGATCCCTTGATCATTATGTAGTGTCCTTCTTTGTCTCTTGTAATTGTCTTTATTTTAAAGTCTATTTTGTCTTATATGAGAATTGCTACTCCAGCTTTCTTTTGATTTCCATTTGCATGGAATATCTTTTTCCATCCCCTCACTTTCAGTCTGTATGTGTCCCTAGGTCTGAAGTTTGTCTCTTACAGACAGCATATATATGGGTCTTGTTTTTGTATCCATTCAGCCTGTCTTTGTCTTTTTGTTGGAGCATTTAATGCATTTACATTTAAGGTAATTATTAATATGTGTGTCCCTATTACCATTTTCTTAATTCATTTGGGTTTGTTATTGTAGGTCTTTTCCTTCTCTTGTGTGTCCTGCCTAGAGAAGTTCCTTTAGCATTTGTTGTAAAGTTTGTTTGGTGGTGCTGAATTCTCCTATCTTTTGCTTGTCTGTAACAGTTTTAATTTCTCTGTCAAATCTGAATGAGTTCCTTGCTGGGTAGAGTAATCTTGGTTGTAGGTTTTTCCCTTTCTTCACTTTATATATGTCCTGCCACTCCTCTCTGCCTTGCAGAGCTTCTGCTGAAAAACCAGCTGTTATCCTTATGGGGATTCACTTGGATGTTATTCGTTGCTTTTCCCTTGCTGCTTTTAATATTTTTTCTTTTTATTTAATTTTTGATAGCTTGATTAATATGTGTGTTGGCGAGTTTCTCCTTGGATTTATCCTGTATGGGACTCTCTGCACTTCCTGTACTTGATTAACTATTTCTTTCCCTTATTAGGGAAGTTTCAACTACAATCTCTTCAAATATTTTCTCAGTCCCTTTCTTTTTCTCTTCTTCTTCTGGGACCCTTATAATTTGAATGTTGGTGCTTTTAATGTTGTCGCAGAGGTCTCTGAGACTTTCCTCGATTCTGTTCATTTTTTTTTTTTCTTATTCTGTTCTGTGGTAATTATTTCCACTATTTTATCTTCCAGGTTACTTACCCTTTCTTCTGCCTCAGTTATTCTGCTATTGATTTCTTCTAGAGAATTTTTAATTTCATTTATTGTGTTGTTCATCCCTGTTTGTTTGCTCTTTAGTTCTTCTAGGTCCTTGTTAAACATTTCTTGAATTTTCTCCATTCTATTTCCAAGATTTTTGATCGTCTTTACTATCATTACTCTGATTTCTTTTTCAGGTAGGCTGCCTATTTCTTCTTCATTTGTTTGTTTTGATGGGTTTTTACCTGCTCCTTCATCTGCTGTGTGTTTCTCTGTCTTCTCATTTTGCGTAACTTACTGTGTTTTGGGGTCTCCTTTTTGCAGGCTGCAGGTTCATAGTTCCCGTTGTTTTTCGTGTCTGCCCCACGTGGGTAACTTTGGTTCAGTGGGTTATGTAGGCTTCCTGGTGGAGGGGATTGGTGCCTGTGTTCTGGTGGATGAGGCTGGATCTTGTCTTTTGGTGTGCAGGACTGCGTCTGGTAGTGCGTTTTGGGGTCCCTGTGACCGTATTATGATTTTAGGCAGCCTCTCTGCTAATCGGTGGCATTGTTTTCTGGTCTTGCTAGTTGTTTGGCATAGGTTGTCCAGCACTGTAGCTTGCTGGTCGTTGAGTGGAGCTAGGTCTTAGCATTCACATGGAAATCTCTGGGATGGCTTTTGCCATTTGTTATTTTGTGGAGCCAGGAGGTCTCTGGTGGACCAATGTCCTGAACTCGGTTCTCCCAATTCGGAGGCTCAGGCTTTACTCCCGGCCGTATCACCAAGACCCTGTCAGCCACATGGCTCAGAATAAAAGGGAGAAAAAAAGAAAAAAAGAAAGAAAATAATAAAATAAAATAGTTATGAAAATAAAAAATTGTTAATAATTAAACAAATTAAAAAGTAATAACGAAAAAGAGAGAAAAAAAGAAAGAAGAGAGCAGCCAAACTACAAAACAAATCCACCAATGATAACAAGCACTAAAAACTATACTAGAAAACAAACAAACAAAGGAAAAAAACAAAAAAATGGACAGACAGAACCCCAGGACAAATGGTAAAAGCAAAGCTATACACACAAAATCACACAAAGAAGCACACACATACACACCCACAAAAGGGAAAAAGTTTAAAAATATATATATATATATAAAATAAAAGGAAGAGAGCAACCAGATCAATAAACAAATATACCAATCATAATACACTCTAAATACTAAACTAAGATAAACATAAAAACAAAAACAAATTAGATGCAGAAAGCTAACCCCAAGTCTACAGTTGCTCCCAAAATACACCACCTCAATTTTGGGATTATTCGTTGTCTATTCAGGTATTCCAGAGATGCAGGTACATCAAGTTGATTTTGGAGATTTTATCTGCTGCTCCTGAGGCTTCTGGGAGAAATTTCCCTTTCTCTTCTTTGTTCACACAGCTCCTGTGGTTCAGCTTTGGATTTGGCCCCGCTTCTGTGTGTAGGTCGCCTGAGGGTGTCTATTCTTCGCTCAGAGAGGACGGGGATAATGTAGCAGCTGATTAGGAGGCTCTGGCTCACTCTGGCTGGGGGCAAGGAGGGGTACGGAATGCGGGTGAGCCTGTGGCAGCGGAAACTGGTGTGACATTGCAACAGCCTGAGGTGCCCTGTGTGTTCTCCCGGGGAAGTTGTCCCTGGATCACAGGACCCTGGCAGTGGGGGGCAGCATAGACTCCCAGGAGGGGAGGTGTGGAGGGTGACCTGTGCTTGTACACAGGCTTCTTGGTGGCTGCAGCAACAGCCTTAGTGTTTCATGCCCGTCTCTAGTGTCTGCGCTGATAGCCGCGGCTCACGCCCATCTCTGGAGCTCGTTTAGGCGGTGCTCTGAATCCCCTCTCCTCGCACACCCTGAAACAATGGTCTCTTGCATCTTAGGCAGGTCCAGACTCTTTCCCGGCCTCCCTCTCGCCTAGCTGTGGTGCACTAGCCCCCTTCAGGCTGTGTTCACGCAGCCAGCCCCAGTCCTCTCCCTGGGATCTGACCTCCAAAGCCCGAGCCTGAGCTCCCAGCCCCCACCCGCCCCAGCGGGTGAGCAGACAAGCCTCTCAGGCTGGTGAGTGCTGGTCGCCACTGATCCTCTGTGCAGGAATCTCTCCACTTTGCCCTCTGCACCCTTATTGCTGCACTCTCCTCCATGGCTCTGAAGTTTCCCACCCCCCCACCCACTCCCTTTCTCCACCAGTGAAGGGGCTTCATAGTGTGTGGAAACTCTTCCTTCTTCACAGCTCCCTCCCAGAGGTGCAGGTCCCATCCCTATTCTTTTGTCTCTGTTTTTTCTTTTTTTTTTTTCCCTACCCTGGTACATGGGGAGTTTCTTGCCTTTTGGGAAGTCTGAGGTGTTCTGCCAGCATTCAGTAGGTGTTCTGTAGGAGTTGTTCCACATGTAGATGTATTTCTGATGTATTTGTGGGGAGGAAGGTGATCTCCACGTCTTACTCCTCCGCCATCTTGAAGGTGTCTCCTGGACCTTGCTGTTTGGGTGTTGAATGTTGTCAAAGGTTTTTCTGCATCTATTGAGATGATTATATGATTTTTATTTTTTAATTTGTTAATATGGGGTATCTCATTGATTGATTTGCAGATTTTGATCCATTCTTGCATCCCTGGGATAAATCCCACTTGATCATATTGTATTACCCTTTTAATGTATTGTTTAATGTATTGTTGTGGAGTTTTGCATCTATGATCATTAGTGATATTGGCCTGTGATTTTCTTTTTTTGGATATCTTTGTCTGGTTTTGTTATCACTGTGATGGTGGCCTCATAAAATGAAATTTGAAACATTCCTTCTTCAGCAGTTTTTTGGAATAGTTTGAGAAAGATGGGTGTTAACTCTTCTTTAAATGTTTATTAGAATTCACCTGTGAAGATATCTGGTCCTTGAATTTTGTTTGTTTTTGTTTATTACAGATTCTATTTTATTATTGGTAATTGGTCTGTTGGTATTTTCTATTTCTTTCTGGTTCAGTCTTGGGGGATTGTACATTTCTTGGAATTTGTCCATTTCTTATAGGTTGTCCATTTCTTATAGTTTGTCCATTTTATTTGTATATAATTGTTTGTAGCAATCTTTTATTATCATTTGTATTTCTGTGGTGTCAGTTGTGTCTTCTCTTTTGTTTCTAATTTTATTGATTTCAGCTCTCTCTCTTTTTTTCTTTATGAGTATCTCTAAAAGTTTATCAATTCTGTGTATCTTTTCAAAGAACCAGCTCTTAGTTTCATTGATCTTTTCTATTTGTTTTAGTCTCTATTTTGTTTATTTCTATTCTGATCTTTATGATATCTTTCTTTCGTTTAACTTTGAGTTTTGTTTGTTCTTCTTCTTCTTGTTACATTAGGTGTGAGGTTATGTTGTTTGATATTTTTCTTGTTTCCTGAGTTAGGCTTGTATAACTATGCAATTCCTTTTAGAAGTGCTTTTGCTGTGTTCCATAGTTTTTAGATTGTTCTGTTATAATTTTCATTTGTCTCCTGGTGTTTTATGATTTCTTCAGTGATCTATTGGTTGTTTAGTACTATGTTGTGTAGCCTCCACGTGTTTGTGTTTTTTTCTTGAAGGTGATTTCTAGTCTCATAGTGTTGTGGTCAGACAAGATACTTGATATAATTTCAGTTTTATCTAATTTATTGAGACATATTTTGGCCTTGCATGTGATATATCCTGGAGAATTGTTCCATGTGTACTTGAAAAAATATGTATTCTGCTGCTTTCGGGTGGAATAGTCTATATATATATTTCTTAAGTCCTTCTGGCCTAATGTGTCTTTAAAGGCCAATGGTTCCTTATTGATTTTCTTTGTGGATGTTGCGTCCATTGATGTACTAGGGGTGTTAAAGTCCCCTACTATTGTTGTACTATTATTTTCTTATTGTCAACTTCTCCCTTTATATCTGTTAATATTTGTTTTATGTGTTTAAGTGCACCTTTGTTGGGTGTATATATACTTACAATTGTTATGTCTTCTTGGATCTATGCCTTGATCATTGTGTAATGTCCGTCTTTGTCTCTCGTTATTCTTTGTTTTAAAGTCTATTTTGATGGATATAAGTATTGCTACCCTGGCTTTCTTTTCATTCCCATTAGCTGTAATAACTTTTTCCATTCCCTTACTTTCAGCATGTGTGTGTCTTTAGATCTGAAGTGAGTCTCTTGTACACAGCATATATATAGGTCTTGTTTTTGTATCCATTTAGCCACTCTATGTCTTTTGATTGGAGCATTTAGTTCATTGACATTTAAAGTAATTATTGATAGGTATGTACTTATAGTTATTGGTTTGTTTTTGTAGTTCTCTTTTGTTCCTTTCTTCTTCTTTTGCTCTCTTCCCTTGTGATTTGATGACTATCTTGAGTGTTGTGTTTGGATTTCTTTCTTTCTGTGTGTGTGTGTGCATGTGTGTGTGTGTGTGTCTATTATAGATTTTTGGTTTCTGGTTACTATGAGGTTTATATATCACAATCTCTCTCTCTCTCTCTTCAATTATTTGTTTCTGATTTCGTAAGTTTAAACACATTTTAACAACCTTGCATTTTAACTCCACCCCTCCATGTTTACCATTTTTGATATCATATTTTACATCATTTTTGAGTGTATCCCTTCACTATGTATTGTGTATATAGATGATTTCATTCCTTTTCTCTTTTAACCTTTCTACTATCTTTATACATGCTTGATTTTTTACCTTTACTGTATATTTGCCTTTACCCATGAGATTTTTCCTTTTATAATTTTCATATTTCTACTGTGTCCTTTTGTTTTTCATTTAAAGAGGTCTGTTTATTTCTTGCAAAGCTGCTTTTGTGGTGCTGAACTCTTTTAGCTTTTGCTTGTCTGTAAAACTTCTGTTCTTTCCATCAAATCTGAATGAAAGCTTTGTTTGGTAGAGTATTCTTGGCTGTAGGTTTTTCCTTTTCATCAGTTCAAATATTTCATGCCACTCCCTTCTAGTCTTTAGATTTTCTGCTGAAAAGTCAGTTGATAGCCTTATGGTCATTTCCTTGTACCTAACTGACTGCTTTTTCTCTCACTGCTTTTTAATATTCTCTCTTTATCTTTAATTTTTGCTATCTTAATTACAAAGTGTCTTGGTGTGGTCCTCTTTGGATCGGCCCTGTTTTGGACTCTCTCTGCTTCCTGTACATGGATGTCTGTTTCCTTTCCCAGTTTAGGGAGGTTTTCAACTAGTATGTCTTCAAATATGTTCTCTGCCACTTTCTCTTCTCCTCCTGGGACCCCTATAATGCAAATGTTAATATGCTTGATGTTGTAAGTGTTTCTTAAACGGTCCTTATTTCTTTTTATTCCTTTTCCTTTTTTCTGTTCAGCTTCAGTGATTTATGCTAATCTGTCTTCCCACTCACCGATCAGTTCCTCTATATCATCTGAACTACTGATTATTCCTTCTAGTGTATTTAAATATTTCAGTTATTGTATTCTTCATCTCAGTTTGGTTCTTCTTTATATTTTCTAGCACTTTATTAAAAACTTCTATCTTCTCACTCTGTTCATCCATTCTTCTCCTGAGTTCTTTGAGCATCTTTATGATCATTATGTTGAACTCTTTATTGGGTAGATTGCTTATCTCCACTTCACTTAGTTCTTCTTCTGGGGTTTTATCTTTTTTCTTCAATAGGAACATATTTCTCTGTTGCCTCATTTTGCCTAATTTGTTGTTTTTATTTCTATGTATTGGTAGGTTGATTACTTTTCTAGACCTTGGAGAAGTTGCCTTTTATAAGAGACCTCCTATGCTTCCCAGTAGCACACTCCCCTCTGCTCATCAGAGTTATATGCTCTAGGGGTGTCCCCTATGTGGACTGTGTGGATCCTTCTGTTATGACAGGCTGCCTACTGTGGTTGGTCTGGTAGGTGTGACTGACCCCCATTCCAGTTGTTTGCCAGGCCTTGCCTTGTGCAGAGGCTGTCAGTGCTGGTGGGCAGGGCTGGGTTTGGAGCTGCTGCTGGGCAGAGACAGGTTCCGGAGTAAATGGTTGTGGCCTTTGGAGCTCTGGATCTACTGTTGGCCTGCTGGTGGATGGGGCTGGTTTCTGACATGGTTGGCTGCAGGTTCCATGGTGTTGAAAGCTGGTGTTGACCTCCTGGTGAGTGGGACTGGATCCTGGGCCAGCTGGCTGTGGGATCCAAGGTGTCTCAGAGCTGGCATTGGCCTGCTGGTGGGTGGGGCATTGCAAAGACATGTCCTGGGGCTGGTGTCAGCCTGTTGGTGGGGGCAGGGGCTGAGGCCCAGGGCATCCCAGAGCTAGCGCTCGCCTGCTGGTGGGGTTTTTGGCTGCAGGACCCTGAGGTCCTGGAGCTGGTGTTGGTCTGCTGGTGGGTACAGCCAGATCCCAGGGTGGCTGCCTGAGGGGCCCAAGGTTGCCAAATCTCCTGTTGGCATGCTGTTGGGCAGAGCTGGGTCCCAGAGAGTCCCAGAGTTGGTGCTACCCTGCTGGTGTCTGGGCTGTTTCCTGACATAGTAAGCTATGTGGCTGTGGTGGTCCTAGGTCTGGTGCCTGCCCACTGGTGTGTGAGGCTGTTCCCAGGACTAGTTCTGGCCCATTGGTGGGTGGAGCTGTGTCCTGAGTTCTCTGGCTACAGGGTCCTCAGAGTCCCGATGCTAGTGCCATTGTACTAGTGTGTGAACCCAGGTCTTGTGACCTCTGGTGGGCAAGGCTGGGTCCTGGCACTAGTAAGCTAGAGTGAGGATTCCAAAAAGGCACTTGCCAGCACTGGAGTCCTTGATGTAGAACAGGCTTCCAAAAATAGCTGCCTCCAGTGTCTGTATCCTCAGGGTGGGCTCCAGTTGCCTCCTGCGTCTCCTGGAGGTTCTCCACGATAAGCAGGTAGGTCTGACCCAGGTTCCTGTCAAATTACTGCTTTTGCCCTGTGTCCTGGAGCACATGAGGTTTTGTGTGAGTCCTTTAAGTGTGGAGTTTATTTCCCACAGCCCTCTGGCTCTCCCAAAAGTAAGCTCCCCTGGCCTTCAAAGTCAAATGTTCTGGGGGCTCTTCTTCCAAGTGCAAGACCCTTGAGCTGGAGAGTCTGATGTGGGGCTCAGACCCCTCACTCCTTGGGGAGAACCTCTGCAATTGTAATTATCCTCCTGCTTGTGGGTCACACACCTGGGGGTATGGGTCTTGATTATACTGTGTCTCCACCCCTCCTACCCCTTTCATTGTGGTTCCTTTTTTATACGTTTAGTGGTAGAATATCTTTTCTGCTAGTCTTTTGATCTTTCTCATCAATAGTTATTCTGTAAATAGTTATAATTTTTGTGTGCCTGTGGGAGGAGGTGAGCTCAGGGTTTTCCTGCTCTGCCATGTTGGCAACTCCCCCATACTACATTTTCTTTAACCATTTCTCCATCAATGGACACTTAGGTTGTTTCCATATCTTGGCAGTTGTAAATAATGCTGTGTGATTTCACTCACATGTTGAATCTAAAAAAAGACACAAACAAACAAAATAAAAACAAACTTATAGATACAGAGAACAGATTAATGGTTACTAGAGGGGAGAGGGGGTGTGGGGGGTGCAAAATGGATGAAGGGGGTCAACTGTATGATGATGAATGGCAACTAGACTTGTGGTGGTGATCACATTTTAGTATATACAGATCTTCAATTATAACTCTGTACACCTGAAATTTATAAAATAATAAAAATTAAAAGAATGATTTTCAAGTGTTTTCTCATGTGATACTCATAGCAATCCTGTAAGCTTAGCATTAATATTTCTTATTAACAGATGAAGGAAATGACTGTTCAAGAATTTAAATGATTTGCCTCAAATCTTAGAGACAGTAAGGGGTGGAGCCAGAATTTCAAAGCCCAGGTCTCTTGACCATTAATACCATAACTTTACAAATACACTGAGCTATATCTTTCATGCAAAAACTTGACATTGAAAATTGAGGCTATAACTCTTCAGGGTCATATCAGAACTGCGTAAGTTAAATATGAGAGATAGGATGTGTCATGTTTTGGAAGTAGGAAATTCTTGGAATAATCCATATAATTAACTGTTGGTGATTGTATAACTTCAATAAAATAAAACCTTGATCTTCTCCTTTCCTTTTTTGATCATTCTTATAGAAGTTTACAGTGTGGGACAGCTATTATAATTAGATATGGCTATAATTTTTCTCTCCAAGAAGTATAAAAAAATATTTTGAATGATTGCAACTTACTTTTTCTGTAGAAAAAGGTAACAGTTATAAATTGTTTCTTGTGACAACTCTTGAGTGAATTACTTTGATATATCTGGCTAATGAATTAATATGATTAAGTTAATGAGAAATAGAAATGTTGCCAAACTCCATTAGTCTGGCTGTAATGCTTCTCCACATTTACAGTTCTAGCTTCCCCCTGTGTTGAGAGGATAAGCACACACTGTCATTGTGATAAATGATATATTGCATGTTGCCCTGCTTTCCATCTGGTCAATACTCAAACAATCCCCAAATGAGAAATCTCATAAAAATCACATTGTCGCACGCCAAGTCTAGTGGATTGTAGAAAGATACATTTGCCTTTCCAGGACTCATCCCCCAACCCTGTCTTCTCCATCATA
This sequence comes from Balaenoptera acutorostrata, assembly GCF_949987535.1. Classification (NCBI taxonomy): domain Eukaryota; kingdom Metazoa; phylum Chordata; class Mammalia; order Artiodactyla; family Balaenopteridae; genus Balaenoptera; species Balaenoptera acutorostrata. The sequence continues at coordinate 74,609,544 of NC_080085.1, forward strand.
GGCAACGTACATGAAATGAAATATACAACTCTTCACCTACTACATGTGTCACTCTTTCAGTATCTGCTCTTTATGCTGGCTTGTTTTTTCCCAGGGAAGAAAGAGTCCATTTAAGTAGCACAATAAAACTTTCCATTGTACAATATGCCTGACAGATGATAAGCTACTTTGTCACCATTTTATTTTATTGGCGGCAGTGGAGGGCTGTATTGAAATAACCCACTATAATACTAAAGCATGTAGTTAGGTTAATCAAAAAATATTCTGTATAGTTATTAAAAAATACACTGAGTATCAATCATTCAAGGAACCCTACAGAGCAAAATATTGAATACATTTCATACTGTTTTCAATTAAAGAGGTTAAGAGTAATAACATTTAGCACCTATAGGCATCATGTTCATATTGTGACCAGAAATGAGTAACAGAAATTAGCCTCAATACCTGGTTCCCACCTTTAAAAAAAATCTATAGACCATCAGATATCTTTCTTTTATTATCAGCCAAAAGTTAGGGGTAGGCATTGATTACTGTGGTGTTGGAGGTGGTGAAAAAGTTTTGTGTGACTTCTTTGTTCCCCTTTTTGCAATGTATGAACTCCGGATCATATTTTGAACTCATTTTGTTTATAATCAATAGAGGCAAAAATCCTGAGAGTTCTCAAAATGGAAAGAAAAAATTATTGTGTTTTTGTACACATGCCTGAGTCAATGTAGAGAGTGCCCAAACATAGAACTTAAAAATGATATTAATATATGCTTTTAGTCTCTGAGTGCTTTCACTTAATCCTTTTAATGTATACCTGAAAGTACCAGGTGAGAAGTTTTTTTTTTTTATGTTTTTTTTAACATCTTTATTGGAGTATAATTGCTTTACAATGGTGTGTTAGTTTCTGCTTTATAACAAAGTGAATCAGTTATACATACATATGTTCCCATATCTCTTCCCTCTTGCGTCTCCCTCCCTCCTACCCTCCCTATCCCACCCCTCTAGGTGGTCACAAAGCACAGAGCTGATCTCCCTGTGCTATGCGACTGCTTCCCACTAGCTATCTATTTTACATTTAGTAGTTTTTTAAATCTTTCTGTAAAATAAATCTGGGGTAGCAAATCATTTAATATTCTTCTTACATTAACACTGGAAATAAAAGTTATAATTCTGACTTTAAATGACAACATAAAAAGGGCCAGTTAAACTCTGACTGAGTTTTCTCTTTTGTCTGAATCCTCAAAAGTAATGTTTTCTTTTTCAGTATTGTTACTTCTGTAACCCAAGGACCAACAGAGACGAACTATCTTTTTAACCATATAAAATACCCGTTCCCACTTGTATCCCATGTGAAGGTACATAAAGTTACTTAAATCACTGTAATAAAAATAAATAAAAATATCTATACAGGATAGCAATGAATATTAAATTGAAGTCAGGGTGAGAAAAGATGGGGAATTTCTCATATAGACTGGCATTGGTGAAAAAGGGCAATTGGCAATAATCAATTGGTGGATAGAGGGTCATCATATGCAACTGAGGATTGTTGCCTATGTATCTTTATTTGAAAAAGATTGAGAATATTCCTTGCTAAAAATACATTCTTTTTAAAAAGCTTTTTTCTTTGGTGGCATAACTTTCATAGAATAAGCTGTACATATCTAAATGTACAATTTGGTGCTTTGACATATGTGCATACCCACGAAACCATCATCACAATCAAGATTGTGAACACATTCAATACCCTAAACTTTCCTATTGCCCCAACCATACTTCCCTGTCTGTCTCCCAGGCAGCCACCAATCTGCTTTCTGTCACTATAGCTTGTATTTTCTAAACTTTTATATGAAGGTAATCATAGAACATGCATTATTTTTGTCTAATTTCTTTTACTTAGTATAATTATTTTCAGATTCCAAGTTGTTGTGTGTATTAATAGTTCTTTCATTTTTATTGCTGAATAATATTTCATGGTATGGGTATACTGCAATTTATTCCTACATTTCCCTCTTGTAGATATTTGAGTATCTAAGTTTTTGGCTATTGTGAATGATATTGCTTTAATCCTTTGTTTACCCATTTTTCTGTGGATATGTATTTTCATTTCTCTTGAAGAAATATGATACTGGGATTACTTGGTTGTATGGTAAGTGTATGCTTAAGTTTATAGGTAACTTTAAAACTGTTTTTCAAAGTTGTACAATTACATTCCCATCAGCAATGTGTAAACGTTTCAGGTGTTCATATCATTGCTCACAGTTGGTGTGGTTGGTTTTAGAAATACATTCTTTGACAATCTATCCCTAAATCCTGAATTCAAGCCTTTGCACCAAATACTGTCCTGTTTAAAGGTTAATCCTTGAATTAAAGTAAGTCATACTTTGTTTAATCATGAGACCTTAGTATAAATGGGTATCTATTTCTGCCTAAATGCAGGATTATAGTCAATGAGGAATGAAGATTGAGGATCAGAGTGAAGGGCCTATCCTTCTGGGGTGATAAGTGGTTTCTTTCTGTGCAACATCATGGACCTTGACATTGTGAAGTAGAACAAAAGAAGGGGCAGAGGAGAGAAGCCAATACTAGAGAGATAGGAAAGATAACCCAGACAAATTCCTCCTACCTCATGGTTTGCCTAGAGTCATCGCAGGGCAGAATTAGACAAATATTTTCAAGCTGAAAGTTGGAATCATACATTTTATGACTTTCTTATTTCACAGTTTGCTCTTTGATTGAGATCACACTTGAAAGCTGAAGTAGATATTTCTGGGGGAAAAAAGCAACTTCCCATAAGGGTAAAGAAGAAAAATAATTTTTTTGAATTCATTTATGTGAAGGGCTTTATGTACAGACCACATACTTTGGGCTTAGATGCTTTGGTCACAAGGGATAAAAAACCCAAGTCTAGTTTTTCAGGAAAAGCTCTCAAGATATTACACCTCACTGTGAAAGTGTGAGTTGAATTAAAAGCTTAATTAAACTAATTAGATAAATGGATTAATAGCAAAGAACATTGTCCTTAAACTGTGAGAAATGTGTGGTATTCCATCACACTATCAAAGGAAAACTGAAGTTTGAAGTCAAACATTTTCTGGTGTGTATTTTAGTGAAGAATATATGGTCTCTGGAAGTGGACCTTTACATTTTCTGAGCATAACTTCTATGCCTACTACTTAAAAAAAAAACTTTGTGTCCCAGGCTGATGTTGATATCTGTACATATGATTTTATTTTAGGACTACAATATCTGTTGAGTGTTTTGTGAAAGATAACTAAAATGACCGAGGGTGTGGAGAGGCTTGCATAGGAAGCAAGTTAAAATGAATTGCACCCTTTATGCAAGATAGATAAAATGTAGAAGAGAATATGGTCTAAGTATACTAGCCTGTTAAAGACATGTACTGAGTGATTGAAGACCTGTTTACTAATTTTCATAATATGAAATAAATATCTTGATGATTGGAGGAGGATATAAGAGTAATACTTGAAAACTTTATAGGCTGAAAAGGAGAGAACGATATTGATTTTCTTGTGTAGAAGTGTGTTCGTCTCAGTTATAGTCTAGTGAATTGTCTGTTAGACTTATTCAGATAACAAAGTCATAGCGAATGATTAAGAAATCTTAGGAATGTTCATGATAAACCTATTTTTCCCCCAAAGGTGACATTTGTTGAAGTAAATGATCATGGTTTCCCACAAATCATCCTTGGGTGCCCTGTTAGAGGTAGAACAAAAGAAAGGCCTATTTTCTCATGACAATGCTTACATTGTTCATTTCTAAAGAAATAACATTGTTTAAAAGAGGTATGCAGAATAAAGTTCTTTTTGTCCTTTTGTATGTTTTTGAGGAATTCCAGCTAAGAATATATATTTGTTTAAATATTACTTTTGTTCATTTGAACAGCAATGAACATTCCTTTAATAAGTTACATATTCAAATTTATTTTATATTAGTAATTTATAACTAGCAGTAACTGATATATTGTGGTTTTCCAAAAATTTAACATAAAAATTAACTGAAGATAAAATGCATAGCTTCCAAAGTTGTGTCCATGTTTAAAATCCCAAAAGGAGAGTACTTTAACATTAGTCCTAGTTGTAGTCAACAGATCAACCCTCCTGTAGCACTTCTGATCTTTCAAAAATACAAATCTCTTATTACCCCTTGCTTGAAACTCTTTTTTTTTTTTAAACATCTTTATTGAAGTTTAATTGCCTTACAATAGTGTGTTAGCTTCTGCTTTATAACAAAGTGAATCAGTTATACATATAAAATATGTTCCCATTTCTCTCCCCTCTTGCATCTCCCTCCCTCCCACCCTCCCCATCCCACCCCTCTAGGTGGTCACAAAGCACCGAGCTGATCTCCCTGTGCTGTGCGGCTGCTTCCCACTAGTTATCTATTTTACATTTGGTAGTGTATATATGTCCATGACACTCTCTTACCCTGTCACATCTCACCCCACACCCTCCCCATATCCTCAAGTCCATTCTCTAGTAGGTCTGTGTCTTTATTCCCATCTTGCCACTAGGTTCTTCATGGCCTTTTTTTTTTTTTCCCTTAGATTCCGTATATATGTGTTACCATACTGTATTTGTTTTTCTCTTTCTGACTTACTTCACTCTGTAGGACAGACTCTAACTCCATCCACCTCATTACAAATACCTCCATTTCATTTCTTTTTATGGCTGAGTAATATTCCATTGTATATATGTGCCACATCTTCTTCATCCATTCATCTGTCGATGGACATTTAGGTTGCTTCCATGTCCTGGCTATTGTAAATAGAGCTGCAATGAACATTTTGGTACATGACTCTTTTTGACCTATGGTTTTCTCAGGGTATATGCCCAGTAGTGGGATTGCTGGGTCATATGGTAGTTCTATTTGTAGTTTTTTAAGGAACCTCCATACTGTTCTCCATAGTGGCTGTATCAATTTACATTCCCACCAACAGTGCAAGAGTGTTCCCTTTCCTCCACACCCTCTCCAGCATTTATTGTTTCTAGATTTTTTGATGATGGCCATTCTGACCGGTGTGAGATGATATCTCATTGTAGTTTTGATTTGCATTTCTCTAATGATTAATGATGTTGAGCATTCTTTCATGTGTCTGTAGGCCATCTGTATATCTTCTTTGGAGAAATGTCTATTTAGATCTTCTGCCCATTTTTGGATTGGGTTGTTCGTTTTTTTTGTTATTGAGCTGCATGAGCTGCTTGTAAATCTTGGAGATTAATCCTTTGTCAGTTGCTTCATTTGCAAATATTTTCTCCCATTCTGAGGGTTGTCTTTTGGTCTTGTTTATGGTTTCCTTTGCTGTGCAAAAGCTTTTGAGTTTCATTAGGTCCCATTTGTTTATTTGTGTTCTTATTTCCATTTCTCTGGGAGCTGGGTCAAAAAGAATCTTGCTGTGATGTATGTCATAGAGTGTTCTGCCTATGTTTTCCTCTAAGAGTTTGATAGTGTCTGCCCTTACACTTAGGTCTTTAATCCATTTTGAGTTTATTTTTGAGCATGGTGTCAGGGAGTGTTCTAATTTCATACTTTTACATGTTCCTGTCCAATTTTCCCAGCACCACTTATTGAAGAGGCTGTCTTTTCTCCACTGTATATGCTTGCCTCCTTTATCAAAGATAAGTTGACCATATGTGTGTGGGTTTATCTCTGGGCTTTCTATCCTGTTCCATTGATCTATATTTCTGTTTTTGTGCCAGTACCAAACTGTCTTGATTACTGAAGCTTTGTAATATAGTCTGAAGTCAGGGAGCTTGATTCCCCCAGCTCCATTTTTCGTTCTCAAGATGGCTTTGGCTATTCGGGGCCTTTTGTGTTTCCATACAAATTGTGAAATTTTTTGTTCTAGTTCTGTGAAAAATGCCAGTGGTAGTTTGATAGGGATTGCATTGAATCTGTAGATTGCTTTGGGAAGTAGAGTCATTTTCACAATGTTGATTCTTCCAATCCAGGAACATGGTATATCTCTCCATCTATTTGTATCATCTTTAATTTCTTTCATCAGTGTCTTATAATTTTCTGCATACAGGTCTTTTGTCTCCTTAGGTAGGTTTATTCCTAGATATTTTATTCTTTTTGTTGCAATGGTAAATGGGAGTGTTTTCTTAATTTCACTTTCAGATTTTTCATCATTAGTGTATAGAAATGCAAGAGATTTCTGTGCATTAATTTTGTATCCTGCTACTTTACCAAATTCATTGATTAGCTCTAGGAGTTTTCTGGTAGCATCTTTAGGATTCTCTATGTATAGTATCATGTCATCTGCAAATAGTGACAGCTTTACTTCTTCTTTTCCGATTTGGATTCCTTTTATTTCTTTGTCTTCTCTGATTGCTGTGGCTAGGACTTCCAGAACTATGTTGAATAATAGTGGTGAGAGTGGGCAACCTTGTCTTGTTCCTGATCTTAGTGGAAATGGTTTCAGTTTTTCACCATTGAGGACAATGTTGGCTGTGGGTTTGTCATATATGGCCTTTATTATGTTGAGGAAAGTTCCCTCTATGCCTACTTTCTGCAGGGCTTTTATCATAAATGGGTGTTGAATTTTGTCGAAAGCTTTCTCTGCATCTATTGAGATGATCATATGGTTTTTCTCCTTCAATTTGTTAATATGGTGTATCACATTGATTGATTTGCGTATATTGAAGAATCCTTGCATTCCTGGGATAAACCCCACTTGATCATGGTGTATGATCCTTTTAATGTGCTGTTGGATTCTGTTTGCTAGTATTTTGTTGAGGATTTTTGCATCTATGTTCATCAGTGATATTGGCCTGTAGTTTTCTTTCTTTGTGACATCTTTGTCTGGTTTTGGTATCAGGGTGATGGTGGCCTCGTAGAATGAGTTTGGGAGTGTTCCTCCCTCTGCAATATTTTGGAAGAGTTTGAGAAGGATAGGTGTTAGCTCTTCTCTAAATGTTTGATAGAATTCACCTGTGAAGCCATGTGGTCCTGGGCTTTTGTTTGTTGGAAGGTTTTTAATCACAGTTTCAATTTCAGTGCTTGTGATTGGTCTGTTCATATTTTCTATTTCTTCCTGGTTCAGTCTTGGCAGTTTGTGCATTTCTAAGAATCTGTCCATTTCTTCCAGGTTGTCCATTTTATTGGCATAGAGTTGCTTGTAGTAATCTCTCATGATCTTTTGTATTTCTGCAGTGTCAGTGGTTACTTCTCCTTTTTCATTTCTAATTCTATTGATCTGGGTCTTCTCCCTTTTTTTCTTGATGAGTCTGGCTAATGGTTTATCAATTTTGTTTATCTTCTCAAAGAACCAGCTTTTAGTTTCATTGATTTTTGCTATTGTTTCCTTCATTTCTTTTTCATTTATTTCTGACCTGATCTTTATAATTTCTTTCCTTCTGCTGGCTTTGGGGTTTTTTTGTTCTTCTTTCTCTAATTGCTTTAGGTGCAAGGTTAGGTTGTTTATTCGAGATGTTGCCTGTTTCTTGAGGTAGGCTTGTATTGCTATAAACTTCCCTCTTAGCACTGCTTTTGCTGCGTCCCATAGGTTTTGGGTCGTCGTGTCTCCGTTGTCATTTGTTTCTAGGTATTTTTTGATTTCCCCTTTGATTTCTTCAGTAATCACTTCGTTATTAAGTAATGTATTGTGTAGCCTCCATGTGTTTGTATTTTTTACAGATCTTTTCCTGTAATTGATATCTAGTCTCATAGCGTTGTGGTCGGAAAAGATACTTGATACGATTTCAATTTTCTTAAATTTACCAAGGCTTGATTTGTGACCCAAGATATGATCTATCCTGGAGAATGTTCCATGAACACTTGAGAAAAATGTGTATTCTGTTGTTTTTGGGTGGAATGTCCTATAAATATCAATTAAGTCCATCATGTTTAATGTATCATTTAAAGCTTGTGTTTCCTTATTTATTTTCATTTTGGATGATCTGTCCATTGGTGAAAGTGGGGTGTTAAAGTCCCCTACTATGATTGTGTTGCTGTCAATTTCCCCTTTTATGGCTGTTAGTATTTGCCTTATGTATTGAGGTGCTCCTATGTTGGGTGCATAAATATTTACAATTGTTATACCTTCCTCTTGGATCGATCCCTTGATCATTATATAGTGTCCTTCTTTGTCTCTTGTAATAGTCTTTATTTTAAAGTCTATTTTGTCTGATATGAGAATTGCTACTCCAGCTTTCTTTTGATTTCCATTTGCATGGAATATGTTTTTCCATCCCCTCACTTTCAATCTGTATGTGTCTCTAGGTCTGAAGTGGGTCTCTTGTAGACAGCATATATATGGGTCTTGTTTTTGTATCCATTCAGCCAGCCTGTGTCTTTTGGTGGGAGCATTTAATCCATTTACATTCAAGGTAATTATCGATATGTATGTTCCTATTCCCATTTTCTTAAATGTATTGGGTTTGTTATTGTAGGTGTTTTCCTTCTCTTGTGTTTTTTGCCTAGAGAAGTTCCTTTAGCATTTGTTGTAAAGCTGGTTTGGTGGTGCTGAACTCTCTCAGCTTTTGCTTGTCTGTAAAGGTTTTAATTTCTCCATCGAATCTGAATGAGATCCTTGCTGGGTAGAGTAATCTTGGTTGTAGGTTTTTCTCCTTCATGACTTTAAGTATATCCTGCCACTCCCTTCTGGCTTGCAGAGTTTCTGCTGAGAGATCAGATGTTAACCTTATGGGGATTCCCTTGTGTGTTATTTGTTTTTTTTTCCCTTGCTGCCTTTAATATGTTTTCCTTATATTTAATTTTTGACAGTTTGATTAATATGTGTCTTGGCGTGTTCCTCCTTGGGTTTATCCTGTATGGGACTCTCTGTGCTTCCAGGACTTGATTAACTATTTCCTTTCCCATATTAGGGAAGTTTTCAACTATAATCTCTTCAAAAATTTTCTCAGTCCCTTTCTTTTTCTCTTCTTCTTCTGGTACCCCTATAATTCGAATGTTGGAGCGTTTAATGTTGTCCCAGAGGTCCCTGAGACTGTCCTCAGTTCTTTTCATTCTTTTTTCTTTATCCTGCTCTGTAGTAGTTATTTCCACCATTTTATCTTCCAGGTCACTTATCCTTTCTTCTGCCTCAGTTATTCTACTATTGATCCCATCTAGAGTATTTTTAATTTCATTTATTGTGTTCTTCATCATTGCTTGGTTCCGCTTTAGTTCTTCTACATCCTTGTTAAATGTTTCTTGCATTTTGTCTATTCTATTTCCAAGATTTTGGATCATCCTTACTATCATTATTCTGAATTCTTTTTCAGGTAGACTACCTATTTCCTCTTCATTTGTTAAGTCCAGTGTGTTTTGAGCCTGCTCCTTCATCTGCTGTGTGTTTTTCTGTCATCTCATTTTGCCTATCTTACTGTGTTTGGGGTCTCCTTTTCACAGGCTGCAGGTTCGTAGTTCCCGTTGTTTTTGGTATCTGTCCCCAGTGGCTAAGGTTGGTTCAGTGGGTTGTGTAGGCTTCCTGGTGGAGGGAACTAGTGCCTGAGTTCTGGTGGATGAGGCTAGATCTTGTCTTTCTGGTGGGCACGTCCACGTCTGGTGGTGTATTTTGGTGTGTCTGTGGCCTTATTATGATTTTAGGCAGCCTCTCTGCTAATGGATGGGGTTGTGTTCCTGTCTAGCTAGTTGTTTGGCATAGGGTGTCCAGCACTGTAGCTTGCTGGTCGTTGGGTGAAGCTGGGTCTTGATGTTGAGATGGAGATCTCTGGGAGATTTTTGCCATTTGGTATTACGTGGAGCTGGGAGGTCTCTTGTGGACCAGTGTTCTGAAGTTGGCTCTCCCCCCTCAGAGGCACGGCCCTGATGCCTGGCTGGAGCACCAAGAGCCTTTCGTCCACACAGCTCAGAGTAAAAGGGAGAAAAAATAGAAAGAAAGAAAGAAAGAAAGAAAGAAAGAGGCTATAATATAGTGAAGTAAAATAAAGCTATTGTAAAGCAAAGCTATACAGACAAAATCTCACCCAGAAGCATATACATATACACTCACAAAAAAAAGGAAAAGGGGAAAAATTAATATCTCCTGCTCCCAAAGTCCACGTCCTGAATTTGGGATGATTCGTTGTCTATTCAGGTATTCAGCAGATGCAGGCACGTCAAGTTGTTTGTGGAGTTTTAATCCGCTGCTTCTGAGGCTGCTGGGAGAGATTTCCCCTTCTCTTCCCTGTTCGCACAGCTCCCGGGGTTCAGCTTTGGATTTGGACCCGCCTCTGCGTGTAGGTCGCCTGAGGGCGTCTGTTCCCCGCCCAGACAGGACGGGGCTAAAGGAGCAGCTGCTTCGGGGGCTCTGGCTCACCCAGGCCGCGGGGAGGGAGGGGTACAGAGGAGGCGGGGCGAGCCTGCAGCGTCAGAGGCCGGCGTGACGTTGCACCAGCCTGAGGCGCGCAGTGCGTTCTCCCGGGGATGTTGTCCCCGGATCCCGGGACCCTGGCAGTGGCGGGCTGCACAGGCTACCGGGAGGGGCGGTGTGGGGAGTGACCTGTGCTCACACACAGGCTTTTTGGAGGCGGCAGCAGCAGCCCCAGCGTCTCACGCCCGTCCCTGTGGTCCGCGCTGATCGCCGCGGCTCGCGCCCTTCTCTGGAGTTCGTTTAGGCGGCGCTCTGAATCCCCTCTCCTTGCGCGCAGCGAAACTAAGAGGCAAGAAAAAGTCTCTTGCCTCTTCGGCAGCTGCAGACCTTTTCCCGGTCTCCCTCCCGGCTAGCTGTGGTGCGCCAACCCCTTCAGGCTGTGTTCACGCTGCCAGCCCCAGTCCTCTCCCTGCGATCCGACCAAAGCCGAGCCTCAGCTCCCAGTCCCGCCCGCCCCGGCGGGTGAGCAGACAAGCCTCTCGGGCTGGTGAGCGCTGCTCGGCGCCGAGTCTCTGTGCGGGAACCTCTCCGCTTTGCCCTCCACACCTCTGTGGCTGCGCTCTCCTCCGTGGCTCCAAAGCTTCCCCCCTCCGCCACCCGCAGTCTCCGCCCGCGAAGGGGCTTCCTAGTGCGTGGAAACCTTTCCTCCTTCACGGCTCCCTCCCACTGGTGCAGGTGCCGTCCCTATTCTTTTGTCTCTGTTATTTCTTTTTTCTTTTGCTCTACCCAAGTACGGGGGGAGTTTCTTGCCTTTTTGGAGGTCGGACGTTTTCTGCCAGCGTTCAGTGGGTGTTCTGTAGGAGCAGTTCCACGTGTAGATGTATTTCTACTGTATCTGTGGGAAGGAAGGTGATCTCCGCGTCTTACTCTTCCGCCATCTTCTCCCTTCCCTGAAACTCTTCTATGGCTTTTTATTGACAGCAAAATAAAGTTTCTTAACATGGAAAAAGAGTCTGTCTGATCCAAGCTCAGCATAACTTTTTACCATCATTTCCTACAACTCCTTCCTCAAACACCATGTACTGTATAACCTCATTAAACTTCTCTCTATTCTTCAGATACCCCATGCTCTTCCACACACCCATGACTTTGTGTATGCTCTTCCCCACATCCTTGACTTTGTGTATGCTCTTCCCTCTGGTCTGCTCTACTTATGAAGGTGAGCAAAAGCTATTACGTCAAACAGAATCTCTTTTGACATAGGAATGTCTGAATTAGCATAGCAAGATATTAATTGTATACAATTATTTTATTGTCTTTAAAATAAAAATAAAATACTTGAATAGTGTGACCATTTCTGTCAATTTACTATGAGTATCAAGCTCTTTCAACAAAAGTATTTAATGAATACTTATTGAGCATGATTTACATTTTTGACTCCTACAACCTCTTTGGTGTCACTAATTTATGCCATTTTAAGGTTTTGATTCCAGAATGGCAAGAATAATGATGCCACATAAAGCCAAATAATGTCTCTGGTGTGTCAAATGTGTGCAAAAGTAAGAACTTCTATGATGCAATCTCCATTAATTTGATTACTTGAAAAAAGGCACTGCCAACCTTTGTGAAGTCCTAGGAATTACTTACTACACATGCTCTGTTACCCAGAAAAATGGACTGACAACTTGAGACTGTTAAAAGTACTCTGGAACATTGATTTATCTGCTAGCAGCTCCCCTGTAGCCTGATTACTTTTTTATTTTTAATTTATTAATTTGAAGCCCCAGCCATCTGTCTGCAGTATTGCATGATGGAGTTGGGGAGAGCAGCTGGAAGGAAAGTAGAAATCAAAGATGGTGGAGGGAAAGTACCCCAAGATGAAGCTTCACCACAGTATGGCTACCATTGTATGAAGTTACAGAAAGGGAGGGAAGAAGTTAATTGTCCATTTGTATTTGTCTAGCTAGTAAAAAATGTGGGTTGTATGCAGTGTTTCCATTCACAGGATAGGAAACTGAAGAAGTTCTGAATTTTATCACCTGGGTTGGGTATAGTAGGATGACAAACAAATAGATAAGGAATTAACAAATTGTTTGAAAGGGACAACATCTCTTATCTTTCATTAACATTCTTCCATATTAATCAAACAAAAATAAAAACCTATGTGCATTGAAGACTGTATGCCCAACATTTTGTAATCGAGTCCTACTGGCCAGACCATATTCACCTTGGGCTAAACCATGCGTTAGATTACACTTATAGTTCTTGCCAGACTCAGGAGTACTCCCCTTTCTTTCTATGGTTGATCCATCTAAGAATGACCTAAAACTCTATTTCATGTAGCCCCATGACTTTACTAAAATGCCATTTCTTTTTTAATTGTATATTTTCCTTTATGGAGCTTCAGTATTTGACTGTGTCTTTCTTCTTGAAAACCTTATATACTTTTGGCTTTATGACTGTACACTATTCCTAATTTTTCTCTTAATCCATCCCATTTTCTGCTTACTCCATTTTTGTACTGTTTAAATATTATTTCTGGCAACTTATTAACTACTTGTTATTTTAAATTGTTTATCTTTTTTCAAAATAATTAATCTCGAATTTTCTATTTGTCTCATCAAATTTACCCTGATCCTCAACTAAATATAAAGGAAATCCAGTTATCTGACTACACTGAACTTGTTTATAATTTTCCTGTCACATACAAATTTCCTTAGTAAAAGCAAAGAGATGAAAGGGACAGCCAATATGTAGAAATTCTCAATTAATTGTGATATGCCAAACAATACATAATTTAAAAGTTATTCATAGCTCTTTTTACAAAGCATTGTTTTTAAAAAATTTTTTTATGTTTTTTGAGGTGGAAGTAGTAACTTCATCTATGGAATGTCTCATTCATTCAACTCATTTATTTAGCGTTTAGTCAGTGGGGATTTGAAGTTTAGTATGACACCTGCCTTCAAATAACTCACCCTCCAAGTTGGGAGAGTGTCTCAATAAACTTGCAGTTATGAGATAATTGTATTTGGATCTCTTTGCATATGAAAGAGAAGACACCATAAAAGAGAGACTGAGAATGTTTTAGACCAAAGAAATAATTTTGTGATTGAAATCTTTGAATGTGTAGGGAGACAAAGGAGTTTACCATAAGAATAAGGGTGGGGGGCACATTTCTCTAAGTATAGCGAGTGAAAAATGGAGAGAGTCATGACATACTTTCCAAAAGACAGATATCAGTGTTCACCATAGGTGTGTGTCCTTTTGAGGACAGATCCAGAAAAAAGACCTCGAGTGTATCACCTTCCTACTTTCATTTTATAATAGCTTGAAACAGTTTGTTTTGTTGTTGATTATGATTACTCTCTTAAGCATGCATAGTACCTTAGAAATTTAAAAGAATTTTGGTGACTACTACCACATTAAATCCTTCAAGGTAAAGGAGTATTTATCTTAACATTTTTGCTGATAATGAAACTGAGGCCTAGACAAATTAAATGGTTTGCTCAAGAATACAGCGTTGGGACTTCTCTGGTGTCTCAGTGGTTAAGAATCCGCCTGCCAATGCAGGGGACATGAGTTCGATCCCTGGTCTGGGAAGATCCCACATGCTGTGGAGCAACTAAGCCCGTGCACCGCAACTACTGAGCCCACACGCCACAACTACTGAAGCCTACGCACCTAGAGCCTGTGCTCCGCAACAAGAGAAGCGACTGCAATGAGAAGCCCGCGCACCGCAATGAAGAGTAACCCCCGCTCGCTGCAACTAGAGAAAGCCTGCACGCAGCCAAAAAAAAAAAAAAGAATACAGAGTTAATAGCAGTAATAGCAGTAGAATCAGAATAGAAACATAACTTTTCTGGGTCCATATTTAGTGCTCTTACAATGGCAAAAAAGTGAAAACTGCTATGTTGAGAACTGAGTGCATTTAAATGTGAGGCACACAAAGGCGTTATATAACTAGCTCTATGACTGTGAGCCTATTTTTCTTTCTTTTCTGTACCTGACTTTCCTCACCTGTAGAAAGAAGATAACAATAGTGCTGGCCTAATAAGTGTGATGTAAGAGTTAAATGACATTATGCATGTAAATAACTTAACATGGTGTCTGGAATAATAAGCATTCAATAATGGTCAGCTATTACTATCATTATTATTATTTGGGAAATATGACTTAAAATCATGTAGCCATGGCATAAAGATACTATATTACAGCTGATTCATCTGAAAGGGGGTCTTTCCATTTACAACTTCACTTGGGAGGTTTAAGAATCAGCAAAAATAATTTTAAAAAATGAATGATTGTAAAATTATGGTCATAAAGCAGTCCCATTTTTCTCGACTTAAAAAAGTTATAAAATAATGTTATGTTTAGCTCTGATAAACTCAATACATCTTTAAAAAAATCTCTGTCTAAACATAACATTATTTGATTTTTTTGTCTGGGCATTTTAGAGAATGTATCGGGTTGGCCAAAAAGTTCATTCAGGTTTTCTGTAACATCTTATGAAAAACCCGAACGAACATTTTGGCCAACCCAACATTTTATTCATCATTTTTCTACTACTGGGTAGTTGCTGCCTGCCAATTTCCGGATAGTCCTAAGTACCTCTCAATTGACCTTTTTCTACATTTGAGGAAAATCAGGAGTAGCCAGCACATATAAATATTCAGCAGTTTATACTGGGCCTACTACTATCTGAAATAAAATGCCAGGAAGATCACAAACTAAGAAACAGGATGTAGAATGTGAAAGACCCTGAGGACAGAGGCTACAACCATGATGGAAAGAAAATACGCATCACCTAACCTGTGTGAGAAACATTACCAGCTTCACATCCATTTTTGTAACCACATTTGTATGCATAAGAAGTAGCCCAATCAGCAGAGTCATTGTCAAGTATGAAGAGTGATACCATGTGTCTTGATCTCTTCTGCTGGCACATTCAGTACAGTCACATCTTTTGGTGAATACCCAAATTATGGCTGCTGATCTGAAAGTTAAATTGCTGGACCGGTAGCTGTTCCTCAGTTGGAAAATGGTATGAGTTATTTATTTATTTATTCATTCATTCATTACTTTATGTAGCATAGAGCTGATTCACTTAGTTTCAAAATTACAAACTCCAAATTAGATAAATATTTGCTTTATGTTGTAATTTTTAGTGTTATGATTGCTATAATTTGTTGCTATTCTGACAGGCTGTGAAAAAGATGTGGGTCTTTACTAAATAAAAATACAATAAATTAACGGAAATTACTGTGCTAGAGAAGTAATAGTCCATATGTTTATGAATGCTGATGGGATGCAGGGTTGGCATCCAGGAATGTTAGGGCTAAACAAAGTTTTCATCCAATAATGAATATCATCTCTCACTCTTTTGTCCTGATGAGCCAAGGGACTGAAATATTCATGACCAAATGCTTACCTGTGAAAAAGCCATGTATTGCAAAAATGTGGGTGCTAATATAATGATTACAGTGTTTAGTTAATCCTATAAGTCAGAAACACATTGATATGCAAAGCGGATTTCCTTTCTTGCTGTAAAATCAATTTTTTGACTGAAGACATATCAGGTTCTCATTCCTACTGTATTGAATTTACAAAACGCAAGAGAATATGTAACTGTTACTTGATGATATTAGAATGTGTGCTCCATATCACACAGTTTTGGCCTCTGTGATAGTGCTTCTTTACATCTATACTGAATAACAGTTGCTTTCTTCCCACCCCAGTTTATGGGCTCATTGTGGTCCAAGTCTGTTTTATTCCCTCCCATCCCCCCTCCCCACCAGTGTCTAACATTGTATATTACCTTTAATAGTTGCTGAATATGTGTTTGTTAAATTGAAATATGCATATAAAGATATGCATATCACATATCTAGGCTAAACTCGAACAAAGAGTTTAAATTTGGTTACCTATTAACTCTTTGTCCTTGATAAAAGGCAACCCAGGCTTCCTTAGGTTAACATTTATACACCTTAGTTTGTAAAATGGAAAAAGGGAGAAGTCTGATTTTAGTCCAAGAATTATTATTAAAAAGCCAGGCAAAGAGATCAATAATACTAAATTTATTTAAGATTATATTTGTGAGAAAATATAATAGATAACATTTATTGAACACCTTGAATGCCCAGTACTGTACTATACACACATCATCTCATTTAATCTTCACAACAACTATATGAGATAGGTACTGTTATTATTTTGATGTTATAGATAAAGAAATTATACCACACTAATATGGGGGGTGGTGATGTGATTTTTCCCAGGAAACAATCTGCCATAAATGTTGGCCATAAGATTTCAACCCAGGAGTCCTGACTCCAGAGCTTGTACCCTTAACCCTTGCATTTCTGGGAAAAAAAAGGAGTTTTTTTTTTTTGAGTGTTAGGGGATGATTAATCATTATCTTAAGAATTTGCACTTTTTACATTTTAGAATAAATACCCCATCTCCAGCCAATACTTGCCCCATGATTTCACTATGAACAGTTTGTTTGTTTGATTGCAGAGATAGTGATGTAAAGATGGAGGACACTTGTCTGCCTTTTGTCTACTTCTCTGCTTGTTTGCTTCTCCATTGGAAAGGTAAGGGTAGAAAAAGAAAGCAAAATTCCCTGGAGAAAGAGTAAGGTATCAGATTTATTTTGCTTATCAATCACCCTTCCACTCAATAACACAGATAATCTAAAATTTAATATAATCCCTCCAGTCTGAAAAACATACCTAAGGGCAAAAATGTTAAAGTGATTTAGAGCCCATGGTCTTTTTTGTAAACATCAAAATTTTCATCCAACTCTTAGTCTATTTTGGCAAGTTAAATACGTAATGTTACTCTTATTTTCATACCTGTAATTTAAATTAGGAGTGAGACATTTTTTAGGAAAAAGTTGTTAAGAACAGATCATATATATATATATTTTTTTTTTCAGTCTCCAACATTTTATTTATTTTTATTTTTATTTTTTTGACATCTTTATTGGAGTATAATTGCTTTACAATAGTGTGTTAGTTTCTGCTTTATAACAAAGTGAATCAGTTATACATATACATATGTCCCCATATCTCTTCCCTCTTGCATCTCCCTCCCTCCCACCCTCCCTATCCCACCCCTCTAGGTGGTCACAAAGCACCGAGCTGACCTCCCTGTGCCATGCGGCTGCTTCCCACTAGCTATCTATTTTACGTTTGGTAGTGTATATATGTACATGCCACTCTCTCACTTTGTCCCAGCTTACGCTTCCCCCTCCCCGTATCCTCAAGTCCATTCTCTAGTAGGTCTGCATCTTTATTCCCGTCTTGCCCCTAGGTTCTTCTGACCATTTTTTTTAAAGAACAGATCATATTTCATAATATTTTTTGTATCTGAGAAATATGCGCAGATTAAAAAGTGAACCCTGAAGGGAAAGAATAAACTCAAGAAATGAAAGATATAATCTTTCATAAGTCTTAGCATATTGAAAGAATATTTCTACACTGTCTTATTAAATTAGGCAAGATTACCTTTTCATTTTACTAACGTAGATGGTTTGTGTGGTTGTGTACTTTGTTCCTAAGGAAAAAATGGATGAATCATATCACAGAATAAGAAATAAAACATGGGCTAAAATAGTAGTAATTTAGATGGCATTTAATAGTATTCATTATTTTTCAATTATTTTTGTAGCAGGTTTTTCCCTTGAATGGCTCAATTAATATGGGAATAAATCATGTGCAAATTGATTGGCTATCCCTTTCAAATGCACTATTTCCAAAATTCCACCAGCAGGTGGATTCAGCCTAAGGTGGTCAATGTTCAGTGTTTGGCTTGGTGAGCTGAACCTCTTGCATCTGAAACCTTGGGGAGGGGCAGATGCTGCTAGGCTGTTGTTTGCCCATATCTACCTTTTTTTTTTTTTTTTTTTTTGCAGATTGTAAACCATTTGAACTGTGTCCTCTTTTACTTTCCTTAATATTAGCACGGTGGGACTTGACATTCTCCACCCTTGTCCTGGTATTGTCAACCTCAACCTCACTCTTGAAGCCCCTTTATCTAGACATTGGACCTATAGAGTATAGAAAAATTTGGGTCACATGCCTGTGGATTAGAGGAACCTGTTTTTAGTGGAGGAGTGAAAGCAATGCAAAATTCTCCAATGCCCCAGTCTAGTTGTTTTGCCTGATGCCCTTTTGCCATGCCAGAGAGAATCTCTATTACATAAAAGAAAGAGGTTAACTTGTAGAGACAAATGTATATGCATTCAATGAAATGTTATTGAACACCTACTAAGTGCATGGCAATTAAAGTAAACCCTGGGAGTTTCCTTAGATACTATTTATAATTACATTGGTCAGTGGGAATGTCTATTATGCATTGGTAATAGATGGAAATACATTTTGCAAAGGTCACCATTTATGAATCAAAGTTTGTATTTATAAGTCATTGATGTTGTTCTCTTAATTGTTTCTATGATCATTTCGACCTTGTCATTTGATGTATTGTTTTGCTTTATGTTGGGATGGTGCTACCTCAGTCAGCTTTTAGAAGAAATGAAGCCTAAAGTGCTGCAGCACACACATACATACCACCACCACCGCCATCACTGCCACCACACATACCTCACACGCCAAGCAGCTGCTTACAGTAAAACACATTATTGACATGAGTCAATTTTGAGGGAAAGATGGTGTCACAGTGTTTTCCTTTGTACCTTTTCTGGTTGATTTTAAATATGTATTTTAAAATCTATTAGTAAAGGAAGTGAACCTACCATTGTATGGCTGATTGGTATGGGTGGTAACTTGAGGATGTAAGGTGGCTAACTCCTTTTCACATTACATATTACATGGTAAGGAAAGCACAACAATGCATTAGGAATAGTTAATTCCCACTATCATTAACGCTCAATGGTTCTGCACATACATGCAGAAAGTTGTTTTTGTTACTCCCTGCACACACTCAGTGCTCAGTGGAGTGCAGTTGACTTGGGCCTAGCAATCACTGAGCAGGTGACTTGATTACACGGAAATCAGGCAGAAAATGTCCTCTTCTGGCCACTCAAGTGAATCAGTCAAATTATCGAGTGGCAAAACTAATTCTATGCCTTGGGCCACCAGAGCTGCCACTTCCTATAAGTCAAGCCTTCACTTAGAGTGAAATTGTTTTTTATTTTATTCTCTTTCATTTATTATGCTTATTTCAGTTAATCCATTTAGTGAATGTGAATCAGTCAGTGTGCTCGGGTAGGTTTAGATATGCAACCTCCTCATCTACTGGGGCCGAAATACTTTAGAGTTGCAATGCATTTAGGAAACATCCAAAATTTATTATGATTCATACCGTTATTAAGTACAAACAATGCTATGATTTTAAAATGAGGCACAATGGGGAAGAAAAGATTAAATAAGATGAGCTTTAATGAAATTTTACTCCTACTAAATTTTTCTTAATAGAAGTACAGACACAAGCTTTAGAAAACGGGACATACTTTCAGTTAAATACAGATTCTTAAGTGAGAGAGAATTTACTCTTGGTTAAACAAACAGTGCCTCCTGCCCATCTCTGAAGCAAACCTCCATGCAGTTTCTTACCCACTTTTGAATTTCTGTATCAGATTTTACTCTTTTTAACAGAATCATTGTTATATTTGTACATATGTGTAGAAATTAAAGTGCACAATAGAATCCTTATATGCATATCAACTTCTATTTATCATTTGAATGGGACAAAGAAAATGTAACATCTTAAAATATGTAAAAAAAAAATTTATGTAACGTGCAGTTTTCTGTCCACTTCTGCTTATTGCTTGTATATAATAGGAAAATGTACTATTTTGTAGCAGTCAAAAACCTGAACTTGAGACCAACATTTTAAAGAATAGCCAGTAGTTACATGTATTTCAGTGATTGGGAGCATTTTCTTAGTGACGTGGTAGACTATTTGAATATTTGTTCTCCTACTACAGAATGTCCCTTAAAATTTTGTTGGGAAATGGCAGTTGAATTGTTGAGAATTTTCTGCCTACATATGTTCATTTAACAAGATTCAGTTGTATTTGCAAAAGTGGATGAGCTATAGTGTAGGATGTTAGATGTCACATGTCAGATGTCACACACACGCATTTCTTCAGGTTGGCAGCTGGGAACAAAAATCCCATGTTCTACATATTTTGTTTGACATCTCAAGAAGCATTTGTGTATTTTGAGATATACAGGTATGAGTCCTTTTCTCTGGGAACAGTGTATCCAAATTATACATGAGACTTTTATATTGATAATAATAATGTTGTTAATTTCCCACGTTAGATAACACAGTTTAAAGCCATAATGTATGCTTTGTTCCTGGTAGAAATGTTTTCAATTTCTGTAAGGCAGTTATTAAGAAATAGTCTTTGGCATGTTTAATAGCATTTTCCACAATTTTGAAGTATAGTATTATATAATTCTAGTAACATGTAAGAGGAATATTTAAAATCTTATTTAAAATGCATGATGCATGAATACTGCTTAAACTATGCCCTGATTTAACAATTGTTAAAATTTTCAATGAATTCTGTTAGGTATACAGTGAAAGAATTAAAAAAATATTTATATGTAAAAAAGATCAGGAATCAGGAGAAAAAGATTTTTTCTCCTTTATATTCTTTCAGGTGTAAGTTAAAAACACTATTTTTCTTCATAACAATATTGGGATTATGAAGGCTTTTTTAACCTAGAAAATCACTAAAAGTGTAGTCAGACCTACCACTTATATTTTATTAAATCTACATCTGACAGTACTGGCATATTCCTAAGAATAATTGGAGTAAAATGCATTTACATATTAAGATGTTTAATTTGAATGTTCACTTTTCAACTTAATTTCCATAAATAACTTTTGGAGTCAAGGAATACATTAATTTAAAATAGTTATTAATCAACCCACACTTACCTTTAATAAGTGACCAGATTTATACTAAGAATGTAAATAGGCCTCAATCATCACTTTCTGTGAAAACTATTATTTATCAACAAAAGATGAGCTTTATTTTTCTGGCTTACAAGTATGCAGATTTATAAAAATAATTACAGTAATCTTTGTGTTGAAAATTGGAGTCTTTGGAGTCTAATGGAGGTCACCTTTGATTGCAAAATTATATACCTTTGTGAGATTAGAACTTGAGTGTTGCAAATTTCTTAGTGATACCGAGAAAATTATATTGAAATAGTTGGATCTTTTAAAACTTACATGAAGCATATGAAGACTCTTGAAAAGTATACAAGGCAATACAGAGATGATAATTTTGAATGATTTGATTTGAAATATTTGGAATTTTGCAATGTCTTGTAAAAGAAAATTGAATTTAATCTATGGAAAAGTTTCATTTCAAATGAGTATGTTTGGTTTTTCTCCTCCATGACAAAGTGGGAGAAATATGTTTGTGTAGTCTAACTGCAGAATAAAAGCTTCTAGGATTAAACTATTAGATAGATGAAATGAAGTGTTCTATAGCATAAGTGCTAATTTTTTCACTGTGTAATTTAGCAATGAAAACCCTCATTGAGTGTAAAGGCTAAAAAAAGAAAAAGAAGTCCTTTATTTTTCTTCAAATTGGGGCCGTATTGTTATGTCCTTGTGCCATTCTCAGGTTGTGATAGCCCGATGATGTTGGCCTTCCTGGAGGGAAAAAGAAATCCTGGACTCAGAGATTTTTATGGGTAAAAAACAGGTTGTAGGTAATGCTATCTGCTTTCACTTTATCAGTTACAAGAAGAAAATGCCCCACAAGGAGGTCAGTGGTGAATACCCTCTCCAAGTGTTTGGGTTCTGCTACTAAAAGACTGACTAAAACTGAGATTACTGTCATGAAAACTGTTGAGTATTATGTGGAAAAAATGGTCTAGTTATTGTGTATCTGCTAAAATTAATTCCCAGAGGTTTGTTTTACATGGAAAATATGATTCTTACAACAAGCTTTTAAAAAGTGAAGGAGTAAAGTGGGAGGTGGAAGTATGGTTTCAGCATCCTCTCAGTGGCAACAAATAAAAGATTTGTTCCTCATTAAGCCATTTCTTGATGTTTCCCAATAGATTTTGAGCTGAACACTTGTTCATCCCAAAGCTCTGACAAGCGAGGCCTGCAGAATTAGGCCAGCCACTGCTACAAATAGTGTACATGAAACGGTAATCATTGCTTTCCAGTCTATTATTAGATTAACTTCATAGGGATTGCTTTTTTCTCCTGTGAGTTGATGCATAAATGACATGCTTTACCCTCCAATAAATCTAATAGCAGAGTGGCTATGGCATGATGTTCATAGCCCTTGGTCCCATGACAGATTATTTTTGATTGCTACAGGAGTTTGGAGCAGCTTAAAGCTATTAGAATTTAAAGGCATCATTGAAATGTTACAGCATACCTGCCTCATACAGAATATTGCTGATTCTGAGTTATGTTCACAGCTTTTTGCCCCATGATCTCGAATATCACTCAGTAACTAACTTAAGAAACTGATTACAAATCATCAAGCTGAAAAACAATTTTACACCAAGTCGTAATAAGAGTGATGCCTCTGTCCCTTGAGGATTTTTAGCATTGCTAAATGTCACCGTGGAGAGTTTCTGTCAATACTTTGTATCTAACTACATTAAAACTTCCTTTTCCTCTTATTAGTTACATTAGGAAGGCATGATATTGGATGTCAAGCCTCCTATACAGATAATTCTAAATACATTATTTCTGTAGCAGAAAAATTTTAATTTTTCAGAGAATCAGTAACTTGTTTCATGTTGGTATTTCCTTCTTACCTCAATATATGAATTTTGTTTTTCTCCTGATGACTCAAATCCAATCTGTTTATCACTTCTTATCTTGTGGAAATGGCTTAGATAAGTGCTTAGTAGAAAATGTGATCTGAGCGTGCTTTTTCTAGGTTGCGGAAACTTGAAGATTTGCAGGCCTGGTTCCAAGTGCTTCCTGATTCCCTTACAATTTAATTTTAGGAGGAGATCTATGTATTAAAACTAGGGTGATTCATTTTTCTGGGATTTTCTTGGTCTATGCTTGGTCTGATGCCCTGCCTGCTTTTGTGTTTTATCACTCTCAAAAGTGCCTTTATTTGAAAGATAAATTATATATTTATCTTAGTTATTAAGCCATCTAATTTTTATACGAGTAAATTTATCTTAGTGCCTTTTGAAGCTTAACATGTATAGAAGTGAATTCTAATATTATTTATTGTTCCTCTCACATAGCCAATACCTCTCAATTAACACTTTTCTGACTGGAAGAAAATAAAGAGGCATATTATGCATAGCAGGCTACTTCATTTCAGATATTCATATGGAGACAATTGGAATGTTAAAATGGGTATTAAAAAGTTAAAAATTGTTGTACCCACCATTGACCCTCACCCTGCCCATGGCTAAACTAGCTGTAAAGTAGCACTTTAAGTATTCCAAATTTTCTCTATATCATCATAATGTGAAGTGCTAAGACATACTTAATGATATATTTCTATTCACTGTATTAGGCACTGGCATTATTGCAAAACACTCCAGGTAGCACAACTAATGAGGGAGCTAAGGATGGGTCTCTTCTTAGGAAAGATTAAAATGCAAAGCAAGTTTGAATCGCTTTAATCAGAAATTTTGAACACTTAAAAATGTTAAAGGTAACAATACAATTCATGCTATGCAAATGCATGGTATGCTTGACTATAGCTACATATGAAGTAAAATGTGCTATAATTTGGTTGAAAAATGCCTTCATTAAATTTATAGCAGG
The DNA here is from genome assembly GCF_949987535.1 of Balaenoptera acutorostrata. Classification (NCBI taxonomy): domain Eukaryota; kingdom Metazoa; phylum Chordata; class Mammalia; order Artiodactyla; family Balaenopteridae; genus Balaenoptera; species Balaenoptera acutorostrata. The sequence goes on from NC_080085.1 coordinate 74,633,557, forward strand.
ATTTGTTACACACAGAATGTAAAGCTAATGTGAATCTAATCTAATCCAATGGCTGTTAATTACCCCCCTCTTTAAAAAAAAATAATAGACTTTCCTGGCTTCCATATTCAGCAGTGAAAGTCCCATGGGAAAACTAAAATGTTCCTAACATAATATTTATTGTTACTTATGTAATACATTTTAATAACTAAATATGCATCAGATGATACACTATGTAGTATATAATCAAAATCCAAGCAACAGACACATTTAGGAAAGGAAGTTTACTTCAAAGAAAGAAAAAATGTACATAGCAATGGTAGATAAATATGTGAGTTTAGATGCTTCATAGATAGGTAGAAAAGTTTAGTAAGTAGGTAGGTAAGTTTAGAAGTCAAATGTATTGGAGATGATTTATTTCACACAGTCAATTGTAAAGTCCAAATGTGATGAACTGTTGATTCCTGTTTCCAGGTTGCTTAGATCTTTCTGGTGGCTAATAGCCTTTCTTGACCATCAGTTAAAAAACATCTTTAACCTTATTTGCCGAGTTTAAATGGTTCATGGATAAAAATAGGACAAAAACAACAACACATGTCTGAGTACTGAGGTCAGAGCACCACATTCAGTGACTACTCAGCACAATTTTTTTTGTTTGCTAATGTGCTTTAAAACAGGTTTCTTGTGTGTGTGTGGCAATATTTGATTTCCCTAATACAGCTAATTTAGAAACTTTTTTTTAACATCTTTATTGACGTGTAATTGCTTTACAATGGTGTGTTAGTTTCTGCATTATAACAAAGTGAACGAGCTATACATATACATGTATCCCCATATCTCCTCCCTCTTGCGTCTCCCTCCTGCCCTCGCTATCACACCCCTCTAGGTGGTCACAAAGCACAGAGCTGATCTCCCTGTGCTATGTGGCTGTTTCCCACTAGCTATCTATTTTACGTTTGGTAGTGTATATATGTCCATGCCACTCTCTCTTCGTCCCAGCTTACCCTTCCCCCTCCCCGTGTCCTCAAGTCCATTCTCTACATCTGTGTCTTTCTTCCTGTGCTGCCCCTAGGTTCTTCAGAACCATTTTTTTTTAGATTCCATATATATGTGTTAGCATACGGTATTTATTTTTCTCTTTCTGACTTACTTCACTCGGTATGACAGACTCTAGGTCCATCCACCTCACTACAAATAACTTAATTTTGTTTCTTTTTATGGCTGAGTAATATTCCATTGTATATATGTGCCACATCTTCTTTATCCATTCATCTGTTGATGGACACTTAGGTTGCTTCCATGTCCCAGCTATTATAAATAGAGCTGCAATGAACATTGTGGTACATGACTCTTCTTGAATTATGATTTTCTCAGGGTATATGCCCAGTAGTGGGATTGCTGGGTCGTATGGTAGTTCTATTTTTAGCTTTTTAGGGAACCTCCATAATGTTCTCCATAGTGGCTGTATCAACTTACATTCCCACCAACAGTGCAAGAGCGTTCCCTTTTCTCCACACCCTCTCCAGCATTTATTGTTTGTAGGCTTTTTGATGACGGCCATACTGATGGGTGTGAGGTGATACCTCATTGTAGTTTTAATTTGCATTTCTGTAATGATCAGTGATGTTGAGCATCCTTTCATGTGTTTGTTGGCAATCTTTATATCTTCTTTGGAGAAATGTCTGTTTAGTTCTTCTGCCCATTTTTGGGTTGGGTTGTTCGATTTTTTGATATTGAGCTGCATGAGCTGCTTGTAAATTTTGGAGATTAATCCTTTGTCAGTTGCTTCATTTGCAAATATTTTCTCCCATTCTGAGGGTTGTCTTCTGGTCTTGTTTATGGTTTCCTTTGCTGTGCAAAAGCTTTTAAGTTTCCTTAGGTCCCAATTGTTTATTTTGGTTTTTATTTCCATTTCTCTAGGAGGTGGGTCAAAAAGGATCTTGCTGTGATGTATGTCATAGAATGTTCTGCCTATGTTTTCCTCTAAGAGTTTGATAGTGTCTGGCCTTACATTTAGGTATTTAATCCATTTTGAGTTTATTTTTGTGTATGGTGCTAGGAAGTGCTCTAATTTCATTCTTTTACATGTACCTGTCCAGTTTTCCCAGCACCACTTATTGAAGAGGCTGTCTTTTCTCCATTGTATATTCATACCTCCTTTGTCAAAGATAAGGTGACCATATGTGCGTGGGTTTATCTCTGGGCTTTCTATCCTGTTCCATTGATCTATATTTCTGTTTTTGTGCCAGTACCATACTGTATTGATTACTGTAGCTTTGTAGTATAGTCTGAAGTCCAGGAGTCTGGTTCCTCCAGCTCCGGTTTTCATTGCTTTGGCTATTTGGGGTCTTTTGTGTTTCCATAAAAATTGTGAAATTTTTTGTTCTAGTTCTGTGAAAAATGCCATTGGTAGTTTGGTAGGTATTGCATTGAATCTGTAGATTGCTTTGGGTAGTAGAGCCATTTTCACAGTATTGATTCTTCCAATCCAAGAACATGGTATATCTCTCCATCTGTTTGTATCATGTTTAATTTCTTTCATCAGTGTCTTATAGTTTTCTGCATACAGGTCTTTTGTCTCCTTAGGTAGGTTTATTCCTAGGTATTTTATTCTTTTTGTTGCAATGGTAAATGGGAGTGTTTCCATAATTTCTCTTTCAAATTTTTCATCATTAGTGTATAGGAATGCAATAAATTTCTGTGTGTTAATTTTGTATCCTGCTACTTTACCAAATTCATTGATTAACTCTAGTAGTTTTCTGGTAGCATTTTTAGGATTCTCTATGTATAGTATCATGTCATCTGCCAACAGTGACAGCTTTACTTCTTCTTTTCCGATTTGGATTCCTTTTATTTCTTTTTCTTCTCTGATTGCTGTGGCTAAAACTTCCAAAACTATGTTGAATAATACTGGTGAGAGTGGATATCCTTGTCTTCTTCCTGATCTTAGAGGAAATGGTTTCAGTTTTTCACCATTGAGAACATTGTTGGTTGTGAGTTTGTCATATTTGCCTTTATTATGTTGAGGTAAGTTCCCTCTATGCCTACTTTCTGGAGGGTTTTTATCATACATGGGTGTTGAATTTTGTTGAAAGCTTTTTCTGCATCAATTGAGGTGATCATATGGTTTTTCTCCTTCAATTTGTTAATATGGTTTATCACATTGATTGATTTGCATATATTGAAGAATCCTTGCATTCCTGAGATAAACCCCACTTGATCATGGTGTATGATCCTTTTATTACTTACAGGTTTTATAAACCTTAATGAGAAGTTAATACAATTGTTTTTATGCCCTAGTTGGGTTTGGTATTGCTTTCATAAGTATCAGGAGGAAAGGTGTAATCGTATCACCCAGAGGCAGTCTGTATAAATAATAATAATAATAACGATAATAATGATGATAATGATTATGATATATTATATAAATTATAGCCACCTTCTTTTTGGAAATGTATTTTCTGCTTTATTCTCACGATTTTAATTGGTCAATACATTTTATTTTTAATATTTTTGCCATGCACATATACAAGATGAAACACTATATCAAATGGAAAGTTCTACTTCTGATTAAATTTTTTATAGGGGCTTTATTGGCCTATATTATGTCTTTTATGATTGAAATGAGGGCATATATTATTTTACTCAGAAATTATAAATTGGGATGTAGCTGGGCAAGAGGAAGTAGTTATGCTAGCTTCTACTATTACTTAGAGAATATCATGATATTTCTTTTCTTCTGACTCTGTTATGGCAGCATGATGCTGTAGAATGAGACTGGATTGGGTCCTAGCTAACAACCAAATAAGTATCATTTCTGGTAAGTCATATTTATCTTCTCCAAGGAATATTTTTCTCATCTGAAAGATGTACATGGTCATGCTTGCCTTGTTCATTTCTTAAGTCATTACGAGTTGCAAATTAATGTATGAATTGTGTTTGAAAATGCTTTGAATGATGCAAAATACTGTATTCAGTACTATTCTTACTTTTGTCAATGTTTTAATATGAATATATGCTACATTATGGAATTAAGACATAGATTCATTGTAATGTGAAGGAAAATATTTTGATTTTGTGGCTATCATAGACTAACCCATGAGCTGAATGATTTTTTTCCTGACCTATGAAATATATTTCATTACCACCGAAAATGTATCATTCATCCACTGTTTGTAAACCAGATGGCTAATAACATATGGAATAAATCTTCTACACACCTGCCATGTAACAGTTTCCTCGTGCTATAGCATAATACCTTAAGTAATACCAAAGCATACTTCTAATGACTTCAAAGCTATCCAAAATCACATTCATACTGAAAACATTTTATTATTTGTAATTTTGGGGGTTTTCTATATTAAATGTAAAAGAAATGAGTTTTGTAGAAAGACATGCCTTTCCATATGTGAGAAATATATTTTGAAGCTCACATATGCTCTCAGGAGTTAATGTTTTCAATATTTACAAGAGCAAATCATTCTGAGAACCATAAATGCTATGTATGCTATCAGTTGGGCAGTCAGCCACCATTTAGAAAAAAGTCTTCTTATTTCTATCACCCTATAATTTATTCCAGTAAAAATTCAAGCATAATTTGTATCTTTGAGAAGAAAAAATGCTAATTGAAACCATGTAATAAAGTACAATTTAGCAAAAATATTAGTTTTGTTTTGTTTTGTTTTTACTATTTTAAGCCTATTATTTTAAAAATTACTTTAGTATTAAAAAGGCTGTAGAATTGTGCTCGGTGTCAGCAAATTATGTCTTCAAACACATTTTAATTCTCATTTTCCTTTGCTTAAATAGAAAAACTTTATAAATTAGAAACTAAAATTAATTGAATAAACTCCAATTGAATGTTTTTATGTTTTTGTATGCATTTTAAAAAGTGCATTGTAAATTTTTCAGAGCTGGTGACAGTGGCTAACGTGTTCAACCCTCCCAAATTTAATGCAGTGCAAGGGAAAATGATGTTGTATGAAGCACCGTTTATTTTCAGTTTTTAAACCTAATGTGTTTACTAAGTTAATATACACTTTAATTCCAGCATCTACAATATCTAAATTAGATTTGACCAGCATGATTTCCCTACCAATACAGAAAGTATGATTTGTGCAATAGTTATTTTAACCCACAGGCTCCCAAAATACCTTAAGTGTTAATGAGTAAAAGTAAGGCATCCAATTTAAAGGCATCGTTTCTCTATGTGAAGGATGCTTCTATTCATTTTGATAATAGAACTCTTATAGAATCCTAGAAAGCTAGAGTTTGCCATCAATCATGTGGTACACAATGCCAAACTCCAGTACTGGAGAATGGGGGTGATGGAAGTTTACAATAGGGAAAACGCTCCTGTTTTTCACACAAGTAAGCACTCAATAGAAGCAGGTAGTTGTAAGGGAGAGGATGCTAATTAATGGCCTAAAAGAAAACTGCTGCCTACTCTATAGTCAGAACAGGCAATTCTTTTTAATTTAAAGAGTATATTAATGTAGTCATTCTCTTAGTCAGTTTAGGCTATAAAAAATACCATAGACTGGGTGGCTTAAACAACAAGTATTTATTTCTCATAGTTCTGGAGACTGGGTGGTCCAAGATCAAGGTGACAGCAGATTCGGTTCTTGGTGAGGGCTGTCTTCCTGCCTTGTAGACAGCTGCCTTCTCGTATTCTCACATGGCTGAAAGAGGTGGAGAGAGGGAGAGAGAGAGAAAGGGAGAGAGGGAGAGAGGGAGACTGAGAGAGAGGAGAGAAAGAGAGTACTTTTTCTCTTGTTATAAGGACATTAATCCCATTATGGGGCTCCCCCCTCATGACCTAATTAATTTCTGAAGGCCCCACCTTCAACATATGAATTTGGGGGGACACAAGCATTCAGTCCATAGCAGTCATGTAACGACAATAGAAACAGCTTCACAAGTGCTTACTATATGTCAGGAACTGTGCTGGGTGCTTTATATCCATTATCTCACTTAACGTCCACAAGAACTTATGAGAGTCATCATTATCCTTGTTTTATAGATGAGGAAACAGAGATTCAGAGAGGTCACAGTGCTAGTGAATCAATGTTAAGTCTATCTGGATTTTCCAAGATCCTGCTCTTAACTACTGGGCCACATTACCTTTTTCAGGTTCTAAGTTCCAGGTGTGGTATATGCTAGTAGCTGTGGGATACTGGAATAGCAAAAGGAGCAGGTACTCTTTCCTTGTTGTGCCTATAGCCAGATTTCGAACTGGGACAAATTGCTTAACTTCACTGTGCCTCATTTCCTCATCTATCAAATGGGGATGATAATCTGTCTATAGGTCATTGGGAGAACAAAATTAGGTGGGAGATGTGGGTGGGCTCTGAAAAAATATTTTGAAGATACTATATAAATGAATTTATATTCCAAGGCAAAACTTCCCAATAACACGTTTCTCTTATTTTCCTCATTTTTAAATATTTAAGAGTGAGGTGGCATTTTTTTATTTTTCTGTTCATGGGGATGGGTACTATTATATTGTTGCTTGTCTGGAAGTTTGAGTTTTCAAGAATAAGGTGCATTTCTTTGCCTGTAAGATTTGTTTTGGTTATTCATTTTTTCCTCTCAATTTGTCTGTGACAATGAGATTGTCTGTTTCACTGCGAAGAGACAACACAATCTCATTTTGTTTGAAACAACTTAGGGTGCTTTCCTAGTTATGTGATTCTTATGAATGGTACATGGCTTCAAAGGAAAGATTAGGAAGGTTGGAGCAATGAAAAGCTCTTCCTTTTCTCATTATAACAAGACGGTATACATAATCATATCAATGTTTCTGAAACCTCTTAACATAAATGGCCTATATTTCATATTTGAGCCACCTACTTAATGTTACTTAAAACAGACCTACTAGAGAATGGACTTGAGGATATGGGGAGGGGGAGGGGTGAGATGTGACAGGGTGAGAGAGTGGCATGGACATATATACACTACCAAATGTAAAATAGATAGCTAGTGGGAAGCAGCCGCATAGCACAGGGAGATCAGCTCGGTGCTTTGTGACCACCTAGAGGGGTGGGATAGGGAGGGTGGGAGGGCGGGAGATGCAAGAGGGAAGAGATATGGGAACATATGTATATGTATAACTGATTCACTTTGTTATAAAGCAGAAACTAACACACCATTGTAAAGCAATTATACTCCAATAAAGATGTTAAAAGAAAAAAGTATATATACATATAATAATACACATTCACACCAAAGTAATGGAAAATATGGAAGCCTATTTTATTAATTTGGTGTGGAGATGCATACATATATATCTATATATTATCGATCTTTGGCTTCCTACCTAAATTTTTTATTGAAGTAACATTGTTTTATGACATTATATAAGTTTCAAACAAACAAAAATCAAAATAAATGGTTTTATAATTTTAATCCAAAGAGTAAAATGGTTTTCTAAAATTAGTCCTAAATTTGAATGGTAACCCAGGAGGTTTGTGTGTGAACAAAGTGCATTGATAAGCAGTTAAAAAAGGGCACATGGTCTTCCAGACACTTCTTTTGTAAGTTATTATTCCTAACGACTACAAGATTTGTTGGTGATGTCATAAATGTATTGTATCATTAAAGCATTTTTATCATTTCTATTTCCTTATTCAAAATCCAACATTTATTGGAAAGTAAATAGATGAAAAGAATTCAAAAACAAAAATATGATTGGATTCCCATTTCTTTTAATATTCAAAGATAGAAATTATAGACAGCCAAATATTAACTTGACAAGCATATGCAGAGGATTTGGACTTTATGAATATATTTCATTGCACAAGGTTTTAGATTGATCTGGGTTTCTCAAAGAAAAAGGTCAGGGAAATCTATATTTGTTTCTTGTTAGCCTTTTGTAGGGGAATTATGTTTTTTCTGAAACAGAATTTTATAATACATAATATGGGTATTCAGGAGAGACTGTGAATTAAATTTCTGCAAAATAGTAGGTGGTTTTTATGTAGTCAAAGCTGCTGACCTAATTTTAAGGAAATTCTATTATTTCATGTATGCTTACTGCACCAATATAGAAATATCACAATTATTTTTGATTAGAAATTAATGTTAAAGAAAGAATATTAATTTTATAGTCTTGACCATTTAAATGTGTATTGACATCTTGGAAGTCCTACTGATTATTATAAAGAGTTTGGCTAAAAAATTACAATTGTGTATGAATCAGGCAATTGTATCATTGGAAACAAGTGTAATATTAATTTGAAGGTACAATATTAAAAGTGTCACAGGGAAATATTTTAGACTTCTTTGGGACATAAAATTCTACATATAATAAGATGTTTGTTATTTACAATGAATGCCAGCTCTATTTAATTTGGTAACAAAATGGAACATAAATGTTGGACCAAGAGACCATATGTAGCTATGCAAACAGCCCCATGTTTTGTCTTATTTCAGTCACTAGCTCTATATCCTGGGGCAAATCTTTTTATTCTCTTTAGCCCTCCGTTTTCAATATGCACTATTATCTCTCAAGTCCCCCCTAAGTTCTTTATCCATTGATCCACTTCTGTAAAACAGCTCACTAACATAATGCATGATTATTGTTGGTGTTATAAGACAAATTGTATTGCCAGCATTATAACCAATAACAAAGCACAAAAATTATATTGATCATCTAAATAAGTTTCCTGATTTCCACATGTTTGTTTTACCTTTAAGGAAACTGCACCTCTTAGTTTTAAAATTTTCTCAGTTAACCCTTCACATGTACTACATCTTATATACCTGTCACAGCAGACAGTGATATTCAGGAGCAGCCAATAAACGTTAAGATCATTGAAGGAAGAACACTTTGATAATTTCCCATTTTCTTTCCTGAACTATGGTACAAAATCCAAGTCAATGCCATATTGACATAGCTTTTCTATTTGCTATCAGTTATAAATGCTGGGATTACCTAAGTGATTGTTTTCTCAGAAAGCCATAATGTAATCTCAAACCTAATACTCCAACAACCATGCACTAATTAAAACTGCAATTATATTTTTGCTCAAACAAAACGACTTAATAAACATTATCACAAACTGTTTACCCTTCCCCAAAACAATTTATGCTCTCTAATACAATTTCCCATTAAAACTGCTGCCAGGTAAATTAAAAACTCTTGAAATAGTAAGTAAGTGGGAAATTAATTCAACAGTTTAATCTAGACCTAATAACAGTTGCAAGCTCAGAAAAAGATTGCTACAGCGGGGAGTTAATTAACAGCTTATCCCCATTTGATAAAAGTAATCCACTCTAATTCCAGTGTAATTTACCTCAATGTAATATAAAACCACAAGCTGCTTCTGGTGCTGGTAATTATTAGCTTTGTCCTGTAGCCACATTGACAATAAAAGTCAGCTGTATCTTAATAATAAGAGGTTGTCTGCTAAATGCCCACAATTAAAGACGTAATATGAAATCTTCCAACAGCAGCAACCATGTATATTGCCACACAAGCAGAGGTCCCAGTTTAGAGTTAAACTGCATTTAATCGTTCCATCTAGTTCTATGAAACAGGTGTGCCATGCGAAAAGTAAGCATTTTATTGGCTTCATATAGGGAAGCATAGGGAAATTAGGTGACGAAACCATCCCATTCTTTCAAGCCCTAATGCCACTGACTTAGTACAACTGTCATCTCTTTTTACTTGGACAATTGCACAAATTTATGTAGTTTTTCTGCCCAACCCCAACACCAACCCATCCTCTGTGTAGCGACCTGCAAGAATCTCATCTTGTAACCACACTGGATATAAACTTTCACTGCTACCTATTGTCTGCAAGATGAAGTTGAAATTCCCTAGCATGACATAAAAATTATTTCATGTTCTGGCCCTTAATCTACAGTTTAAACCTTACTTATCAACTTGGAAAATAAATGAAGACGATAAATTCTGCTGCCTGCAGTTCCGTTTCCTGATTTATCAACACTTTCCTTGCTTATCTACCACCTTCTCTGTGAAGTTTTCTTTGACACTCCCCAAAATTTCATCACCCCTTTTTTCTATTCTATTTTAACACTTTAGATTCTCCTATCATTTCACTTATTTTATTGCCTTTATTTATTTATAGACAACTCTCTATATATACACGTGAACATCTTCATCATCAGAATGTCATAGTAAAACCTTTATTTGTTTCAAAATAGTTTCATATTCAATTTCTTATTTCATCCTCACAATATCCTGTAAGGTAGTAGAAACAGATATTATTCTTATTTTACAGATGAAGGAACCAAGACCCAGATAACTGAAATGACAAAACTGGAATTAGAACCCAGGTTGCCTGAATGCTAGTTGAGTGCTCCTTCCACTTTGTTATACTTCTCCCATACTTCTACAGATTCAGTTCCATTCACCCAAAATGTATAGACTGACTGCTGTCTGCCCGGCATTATGCTTGGATATATTTGGGTATGATGCATTCCAATGTCTTGAAGGATATTAAGTAAAAAGCAAACAAGTCTAGCTTGGAGTTATGAAATAATAAAAAGAGATGTGGTTTAAGCCAAGGCATATTGAAGAATGAGTAGTGAATGAATAATGCACTTTGGAGAGAAGTGGGAGATTGGAAAGACAGATTAAGGTTGGTTTTAATAAGTGTACTGTTCCAAAGTGAAGTTTGAGCCTTATAGGAAGCCAATGAATCTCTTTTGAATAGAGGATGCTGGAATAGAAATTTTCTGCAGATTTATCTGGCAGTTATAGGTAATTACATTGGAACAGAGAAGTAGGTGGGAGGAGTGTCTAGAGTTTTTGGCTCTAATTACAGGTTGCAATAATCCCAATTTGAGGAGGTGAGACCTGAGCTAGAACCTCAGCAGTGACAATAGAAAAGAGTGATATGTGCGTTCCTCATCTGTACATGTGTGGAGCGTGCTGTCTCTCTCATTGTTTACAAGATCCTTGATGATTCCTGAGTGCAGTTTTTAAAATTTCTACACGTTTCCCCTACAGCTTGGCAAATAAAGTGCTTTGCTTATTGTAGATGCCTGATAAATATTGTTAACTGGCTAGCTGTTTGAAACGTTCATTGTGTTATAGTAGATGAGGTTATAATGACATTTATTTTTATAACTTTAGGGTTGGACTTTGAGTTTTTAAAAATTCCATTTGTTATTGAAACTTTAGTTTTGGTTTACACATGAATCAAGGGACAGTAAGGTTAGAGTGGAAGGTTACACTGAATGTTTGAATTACCTGTTTTTAGAAAAGTAATATCAAAACTTCCTAGCTATTCCATAGTTTATATGGATGAAAATGTAACGTGTGAAATGTCACATTTTGTGTGTGACTCATGTTTCCTGCATATTTGGTGCCTTTATGCTAGATTCCTGATGACTGAATGCTGCTGTATAGATCTATAGACACTGTTTGATTACTACTTGACAAATATGATGGTTTTGCCATTAACAAATTCGATATGTGGGAAGGAAAATAAGTAGATAAATGAAATATCAAAAACCCAAAGTTATTGAGAAATGGATTTGGGAAGAAGTTAGTTATGTCAGTCATGATCACTCCCATTTTCACCTTTTGGATCTTTTCTCCTGGTGTGGTATTACCTTTCCCCTATCTTCAGTACAGAATCACCTATATATCTGAACAGATTTATAGCTCATAAAATTTTAAATACATGTATATATTTTTAAGTCCAGTGTAACAGAGGATTTAGCCCAGTCTTTGGATGCATTACTACCAGATTGTACTATGAGTTGGTTCTTCAGAGCTTTGATCAGGCAGACTCTTTTGTTCCTGGTTGATATTCATTTATTACACCAAGCACATTTTTTTCCACAGTAGATTAGGTTTGGTTTATGATGACAATATGCTAAGGCAGGTATCTCTCATCCTTGATGAGCTCCACAATTATCCTAGGGAACTCCTAGCAGCTCACTTTAAAGTTGTACAGATCTAATAGGCTCTGAAATTAGGGAATCATCCGTAGTTTGTGACAAAAGTATAATTGGAGGTACTGTCATCATGCTTATTACTCTTTAAGTTCTCAGTCAACTGCACTACCAAAAACAAACTAACCACAATAAAATGAAAATTCATCATTCCTAAAAAAATAAGAGGAAGTGACTGCATACCATCCTAGACCTCTCTCACCTAAGCTCCAGACTATATGTTCACCCTCTTTCTGGGTACCTAGTTTTCCAAAATACTGCTTAAACCCAACATATACAAAACCAAGTTCACTGTCTTCACCTTCATTATTTTATCCTCCTCCCTGAGTTTGCTTTCTCAGAGAAAGTGGTACAACCCTGTCCAAACCAGAAATCTGGAAGTCATCATTAACTTCTCACTGAAGTGAACAGTCAACTTATCCTATAGATTTTACCTTTTAACCCTCTCATATCTATTTCTTCCCCTCTGTTCTCACTGCCGATACCCTAAAAATGCCCGTCACTGTTTTCATAGGCAACAACTTACGCCCCTTTAATGGATTTCAACTGATCTCTATAGAAGCCCCCCTCCCTTTACTGGGGTATAATTTACAAACAGTAAGTATTGCCATTTTATATGTACCGAGTGATGATTTTTGCAATTGTATGTAGTAATAATCACCACAATCAAGATTTAGAAAAAAAAAAAAAAAAAAAAAAAGATTTAGAACATTTCCTACCCCCTTTGCAGTCCAGTCCCCTCCCCTGATCTCAGCCCCAGTCAACCACTGATTTGCTCTCCATTACAAGCATACATGATGTAGTCTTTTGCATCCAGCTTCATTCACTCAGCATAGTCCTTTTGAGATTTATGTATGACATTGCCTGCATCAGTAATTCATTAAATTTTCTTTTATGGACATACTGAAATTTGTTTATCCATTCATTAGTTGATGATGATTGGCTTGCTACCATTTTCGCTACTATGATCTTACGGTGTTATACTTACAAGTCTTTGGATATATGTTTTCATTTCTCTTGAGTAAAAACTAGGAGTAAGATTTCTGGGTCAGATGGTAAGCGTATGTAACTTTAGAAGAAAACTGCCAAATTGCTCAAGTGGCTCAACTAATTTTTATTCCTACCAGCAGCATGGGAGATCCAGTTGTTCTACTGGATTGTTATTATTCTTTCTAAATATTTAATCAGATTCACCAGTGAAGCTATTTTGTGCAGGCATTTTGATTTTGGAAAGGTTTGAATTCAGATTTTATTTATTTAATATAGAGCTATTCCTGTTTTATCTTTCTTCTTAGGTCAGTTTCAGTTATTGTAAGGCCCTTTTTTTTAACATCTTTATTGGAGTATAATTGCTTTACAATGGTGTGTTAGTTTCTGCTTTATAACAAAGTGAATCAGCTATACATATACATATATCCCCATATCTCTTGCTTCTTGCATCTCCCTCCCTCCCACCCTCCCGATCCCATCCCTCTAGGTGGTCACAAAGCACCGAGCTGATCTCCCTGTGCTATGAGGCTGCTTCCCACTAGCTATCAGTTTTACATTTGGTAGTGTATATATGTACATGCTACTCTCTCACTTTGTCCCAGCTTACCCTTCCCCCTCCCCTTGTCCTCAAGTTCATTCTCTAGTAGGTTTGTGTCTTTATTTCTGTCCTGCCCCTAGGTTCTTCATGACCTTCTTTTTTTGTTTTTTGTTTTTTGTTTTTTGTTTTTTTCTTTTTCTTTTTTTTTAAATTTTTTTATTCATTTATGGCTGTGTTGGGTCTTCGTTTCTGTGTGAGGGCTTTCCCCAGTTGTGGCAAGCAGGGGCCACTCTTCATCGCGGTGCACGGGCCTCTCACTATCACGGCCTCTCTTGTTGCAGAGCACAGGCTCCAGACACGCAGGCTCAGTAGTTGTGGCTCACGGGCCCAGTTGCTCCGCGGCATGTGGGATCTTCCCAGACCAGGGCTCGAACCCGTGTCCCCTGCATTGGCAGGCAGATTCTCAACCACTGCGCCACCAGGGAAGCCCTTTTTTTGTTTTTTAACTTTTCATTTTATATTGGAGTATAGCCGATTAACAAAGTTGCGATAGTTTCAGGTGCACAGCAAAGGGACTCAGCCATACATATACATGTATCCATTCTCCCCCAAACTCCCCTCCCATCCAGGCTGCCACATAACATTGAGCAGAGTTCCCTGTGCTATACAGTAAGTCCTTGTTGGTTATCCATTTAAAATATACCAGTGTGTACATGTCGGTCCCAAACTCCCTGAATATTCCTTCCCCCTACCTTTCCCCCCGGTAACCATACGTTTGTTCTCTAAGTCTGTGAGTCTGTTTCTGTTTTGTAAATAAATTCATTTGTATCATTTCTTTTTAGATTCCGCGTATAAGACATATCATACGATATTTCTCTTTCTCTGTCTGAGTTACTTCACTCAGTATGACAATCTCTATGGTCCATCCATATTGCTGCAAATGGCATTATTTCATTCTTTTTAATGGCTGAGTAATATTCCATTGTATATATATACCACATGTTCTTTATCCATTCCTCTGTCGATGGACATTTAGGTTGCTTCCATGTCTTGGCTATTGTAAACAGTGCTGCAATGAACATTGGGGTGCATGTATCCTTTCGGACCATGTTTTTCCGTGGATATATGCCCAGGAGTAGGACTGCAGGGTCATATGGTAGTTCTATTTTTAGTTTTTTAAGGAACTTCCATTGTGTTCTCCATAGTGGCTGTACCAATTTACATTCCCATTTTACATTATTTATTTTTAAATATTTAATCAGATTCACCAGTGAAGGTATTTCACGCAGGCATTTTGAGTTTGGAAAGGTTTTAATTCAGATTTAATTTATTTAATAAAGCTATTTCTGTTTTCTCTTTCTTCTTAGGTCACTTTCAGTCATTGTAAGGCCCTTCTTGATCTGACTTCTGCATGACTCTTCATTCTCATCCTTCACACCATTCCTTCATCACAGCTCTTTGCTTTAGTTGTTATATATGTATCAGGTTGCAGTTCTCCTGAACAAGACATACTGCTTCAAACTTCCTTTACACAAATTTATTGATCTGTTGTTTGGAATGCTGTGCCCTTAGCTTCACATAGCTAATTATAATTTCTTTAATGCTCATTTCAGGATGCTCCCCTTTTCAGGGAAAACTTTAGTGATTTCACTTGTTTCCTTTTCCCACACACTTCTTCATTTCCCACTGCCAGCTGTCTTAAGTATTCTTCCTTGGTCCTCCCCCGAGTACCATGTGTATACTGCAAGTGTAGCCCTTCATATGTGTAGTAATTGTGTTTTCCTTCTTCTCTTATTAGACTTAGGTTACTGCAGTTAGGGGCCTTGAGTTTTATCTCTGTATTTTTTGTGTCAAGCACATGGAAAATATTCAATTAGAATGAAAGAAGGAAAGGAGGGAATGAGGAAGGAAAGAAAAAAGGGTGGGAGGGAGGAAGGAAGGAAGAAAGGAAGATCACAAAGGGAGGGGGAGAAAAACAGAAGATGGTTAAAGATGGTTTCTGTATCTGGGGCCTGGGCTGCATAGCATGCGAAACAAGAGCAGCTTTCAGGCAGCTGTATCAAAACAGTTCTCTTTAGTAGCTATACAAACAATCTCTTTCCATTACCATAATTTTTGCTGTCAATTAAAAATTATGGACCAATATTACTTGATGTGATGACATTTAATTGGTGAGGCCTGCCTGAGCCATTACTATTATTACCTGACCCATTGATCTTTATAATTACAAATCTAAAGATACACCTACATATATCCCTTATATTAACAAATGCATGTGTCCAAGCGTATGGATACACATAGGGTCATTTTGGAGATTTTCATTGTGTATCTTCTGTCTTTTATCATACCCATCTCTCTATATATATGCATGAGCAGGCATTGAGAACTATACACATAAATACTGCACATTTTAAACTTAGCATAAGTATTTTAAATATTAAAATAAAAGAAGGTAGTGTTACATATAGAAGTTTTGCATTACAGTTGACCTTTGAACAACACTGGTTTGAACTGCAGGGTCCACTTATATGTGGGTTTTTTTTCCAATAAACACTACAGTACTACACGATCTGTGGTTGGTTGAATCCCTGATGTAGAACCACAGATAGGGAGGGACAACTATAAAGTTATACAAGGATTTTCAACTGCTGGGGGGTGCCCCAACCCTTACTTTGTTCAAGGGTCAACTGTATTTATTAAATATGTATATCCAATCAGGTTGGGATATCTACTTTAGTATGCTCTTATCCTGAAGCAGTGCTGTCCAATAGAGAAAGTCAGAAGATTTTAGGTTCAATCCCCGACACCTAAACTCTTTCTTATGAGGAGTACATCAAGTATTGATGAGATGTGCACATCAAAGCCTCACAGGGCAGAACACACAATACAGATCCATGGAAGCATGATCTAGTGAAAACTGTTGGTCGTCTGCAAAAGTGGGGGAAAATCATAGCTTACTTTTCTGTGCCATAGTTATTTTATGAAAGTAAATGATTTGTGGGAGGTACAGGCCAGGAAAGTTATTTAATTTAAAAATTTTGCTCATTTTATTGTGGAAGGCCCTGAATGTATAAAAGTTTGAAAGGTAAAGTTATGATCAGATATTCAAATGCACTGCTTTTCCCCGGTCATTTTGCTTACACTCCTTCAGGACCTGAGAAGTATTTCCTCTTTTCTTAATAAAACTATCAAACATAATTTTAGACTTGTTTTCCTTTCAAAATAAATGTCTCAATTTCCAAGGAGGTCCTGTATGTTGCAATATCAGGGGATGTAAGGTAGTGATTAAGATAGATAATCAAGGAGGCAGGGGGGGCTGACCAGAGCCTTCTGATATACTCAGTTACTTATTCTTTCTTTATTTAAAATATCTTTGTTAGTAGCTAAAGGAAGAACAATAAAATCTCAAGTTAAAAAATAACTCTCATGGTAAAACAAAAATAGCACGTAAACATTTGTTACTAACAATTACTTGGTGATTAATGTTTTATAGTTGATATAGCAATATGAGAAATAGATGAGAAATATATTTGTTTAATAGAGGGAAGGAATTTCTTTTTTATCTGAATGTGGGTCATTGGTTTGCTGATGTGCCATGTTGGGCTCTTGCTAGTAAGGAACTGTGTTTCCATTATAAAGATCATTTTAGTGAGTTAAAAAGAAAATAAACTATGAAGACTAATGCCAACTTTAAACTCTTTCTATAATAGATTTGGCACTTGAGAGTAATTTTTTCTTTACAAATTTTAATGACCAAAAAATTGATCTGGCTTGCTTTTGAGTTACAGTGAATTAGAAAAAATTGTTAATTATGTTCAGCTGCAGTTTGGGGAGGGTGCTTAAAAACACAAACAATGAATATGATTTCAATGAAAGTTGGCAAGTGATTAGTCCAGAGTTTTAGTTGGGTTGTATGTTCCATTTAACAGAAGGGGCCTAAGCAGGAGATTTAATCTTGAAGAGTACTCTACTTAGTTTGCAAATGAATTTTATGTGGTGCTCTTAGCCTTTTCTTGAATTCCCTGGAACTCCAGTATAACATAGTTTTTCATCAGTGCAGAATTCACTAAATCCTGAATCTCTCTTATGCTTAGAAGGGGGTGGGTAGTTATTTAAATAATAAAAGAAAAACACATTAGAACACAATAGAAATACAAGGCTGCTCACTTAAGAAAGTTCATAATAAGTAATTATTGATTGAACTGCAATATTAAACAAAAGCTCCAGTGTACTTTGACATTAGGGTATGGCTGTTCAGTTCAGCTAGGTTTCACACTATACATATAAGGCATAGGTTGTAAGACTTTTGGGGCAGTTAGTTCCACGGTCATAAATTGTGGCTCCCCTCAACTAGCTGTGGTACTGGTCACAGATGGTACAAGTAAAATCTCTCTCCATTAGTGTTGAAAACCACCTACTGGTTGCACATATGCACGTACAGACGCACAATGAAGCTCCACAGTGTTACTCTTTGAAGTCAAATGTTCAAAAGAAATACAATGACAATAATTATTCATTAATTCATCCACTAGTTCATTTATTCAATGTATATTTTATGCCTTTAAGGTCCAAGCACTGTGCTAAGCACAGAGCATTAATAAAGAAGATAACATTTGCCCTTAAAGAGCTTAAAATTTTGGGGGGTCTAAGGTAATTCAAAAATAGTCAATATTGAATATAAATACTATAAGAGAGAAGCAAAGAAAAGAATGACATAGTTTGTGAGGGGATCAGGACATGTATTATAAAGGAGATATGATAAGGCTAGATATAAAAAAATCGTATCTGATTTTGCCTAATATGCATTAACATATTTTACCCTAACTTTACAAAGGGAACCTTTTTTTTAACATACATTTTTATCAGCATATATTAAAATAAATGGTTTGTCCTTAAATTCACATACAATATAGAATACAACATAAAATATGTAGAATAGTTTTGGGTTAGGAAATATTTACAATAATTGATAATTTCTAATCTAGCCATTCTGTTCCATCATCTACATGATAGGTTTTATCTCAAAACAACATTTTAAAATTCTTTTTCAAAAGTAAGTTTAACCTAAGTGTCCATTGACAGATGAATGGATAAGGAAGATGTGGCACATATATAAAATGGAATATTACTCAGCCATAAAAAGAAACGAAATTGAGTTATTTGTAGTGAGGTGGATGGACCTAGAGTCTGTCATACAGAGTGAAGTAAGTCAGAAAGAGAAAAACAAATACCGTATGCTAACACATATATATGGAATAAAACAAAATGGTTATGAAGAACCTAGGGACAAGACAGGAATAAAGATGCAGATGTAGAGAATGGACTTGAGGACATGGGGAGGGGGAAGGGTAAGCTGGGACGAAGTGAGAGAGTGGCATGGACATTTATACACTACCGAATGTAAAATAGATAGCCAGTGAGAATCAGCCACATAGCACAGGGAGATCAGCTCGGTGCTTTGTGACCACCTAGAGGGGTGGGATTGGGAGGGTGGGAGGGAGATTCAAGAGGGAGGAGATATGTATATGTATAGCTGATTCACTTTGTTATAAAGCAGAAACTAACACACCATTGTAAAGCAATTATATGCCAATAAAGATGTTTAAAAAAAATGCAAAAAAAGTAAGATTGAGCCTCATATCAAATGCTAGACATCATTTACTTTCATTATTATACTACTAGTTATATTCAACAAATATTTACTTTTTACTGTATGTCAGGTATTGTAATGAATGCAACATCTAATTTAGATGAAATAATGCACCATGAGTGGCAGTTGCAATTATCTTTATTTTCTAAAGATTTTTGAGGTTTGCTTGTGTTTGTTTCTGAGGGTTTGTGTGTGTGTCTTGGAGCAGGAAAGAAGGAGTTAGGCAAGGTAGAAGGAAGTAGGAATGAAGTAGATGTCTGTCAAATTTTTGAAAATAGGCTATTATAATTAATTCTAGAGCTGTTTTACAGTAAAATACTCTATTATTCAGAATCTAGATCTGCTGTGTTCCTCAATTTTTAAAATTTTAAAATACTACTTTAAAATAATATGGTAGTGCTTTTTGGTATAGTGTTGTATAGATATTTTAAATAAAGGATTTAAAAAATATTTTTAGACTTACAGAAAAGTTGCAGAGATGGAAATGAGTTTCCTTATGCTTGCACCCAGTTTTTCCTATTATTAGCACCTTAGATTACTACTGTATATTTGTCACACATTTTGAACAAATATTGATACATTATTACAGCTAAAATCCATCCTTTATTCATATTTTTAAAATTTTAATCTCAGATTTATTTTGTTTTTACCATTTTAAGAATGTCATATAATTGGAATCATAGAGTTTCTAGCCTTTCCATACAAGCTTCTTTCAGTTAGCAATATGCATTTTAAGACTCATCTATATTTTTGTGTGGATTGGCAACTCATTCCTTTTTATCTCCAAATACTATTCCATTGGATGGGTGTACCACTGTTTATCCAGTCACCTATTAAAGGACATCTTGGTTGCTTTCAATTTTTGGTGATTATGAATAAAGCTGCTATGAATATTCATGTGCAGTTTTTTTTCATACATAAGTTCTCTATTCACTTGGGTAAATACCAAGAGCATGATTACTGGGTTGTATGGTAATGTTTAGCTTTATAAGAAATTGCCACATTATCTTTCAAAGTGTGTGTACCTTTTTGCATTCCCATCAGCAATGCTAGAGAGTTCTAGCCACTCTTCAGCCTTGCCAGAATTTGGTATTGTCAATATAGTTTAAAAAATTAGCCATTCTAATAGGTATAGTGGAATAAATCTCTGGATTTAATTTGCATTTCCCTAATTGCTGATGATGCTAATTATATTTTCATGTGTTATTTGTTAAGAGTTTTTATCATGAACATATGTTAAATCCTGTCAAATGCTTTTTCTGTTTATTGATATGATCATATGATATTTTTCTTTTAATTTTCTTAATGTGATGTATCACATTTATTGATTTGCATATGTTGAACCATCCTTGCATCCCAGGTATAAACACCACTTGATCATGGTGAATGAATCTTTCAATGTGCTGCTGAATTCGGTTTGCTGGTATTTCACTGAGAATTTTTGCATGTGTATTCATTACGTATATTGGCCTGTAGTTTTCTTTTCTTTTTTTTTTTTCACACACACACACTGTATTTTATTTTTACAAGAGATAAATAGGCTGACACCAAGCATTGTACATGGATGACCACAACAAAAGCAACAATGATTGCAATTACCAAACATGAAACACACTCATATTTTGTCATAATATTGACATTCAGTCCAGTAATCCTCCACTGTAACAGCTCCTTTACTTTGCAGTGAAAATTGATTTGTATATTCTTTGCCTCTGAGTCCTTGTGGGATTTTTTTTTTAATTCAAACAGAAAGTCACAAAAATTATATTCATTCTCATCAGATCACTCAGTCCTATGTAATTAATTTTTTTTTCATCTTGATCTTGTGTTAGCACTTTTATGAGTTCATCAGTTTTTCATTAGAGTTCTGAAAATGCTTATTCATTCAGTTCAGCAGTACAGTCAGTTACCAGAAACCTGTACTTGTCAGAGTCTTTTCCAGGAATTTCTTAAAGATGAAACCCTTTTATAGGGACATATTTGCAAAAGCATCAGAGTACACCCAGAACTGTCTGTAAATGACAAAAGACTTTAAAATGACCACGGTTAAAGATTTGATGAAAGTTCATAATAATGCAGTTGACAAGTAAATTAGTTATTTCTGAGATATACATTTTAAAGTAATATCTAGGATTATGACTTATAACATTATACCAGAACATATAAGATTTTTAGAAATTTCATGTGTCTGAAACATTTATATTAACATATTTCCATACAAATAACCCAATGAAAGTTTAGTATTAGTTGTTTTGTTTGTTTGTTTTTTTATACTGCAGGTTCTTACTAGTCATCAATTTTATACACATCAGTGTATACATGTCAATCCCAATCCCCCAATTCAGCACACCACCATCCCCACCCCACCACAGTTTTCCCCCCTTGGTGTCCATATGTATGTTCTCTACATCTGTGTCTCAACTTCTGCCCTGCAAACAGGCTCATCTGTACCATTTTTCTAGGTTCCACATACATGCGTTAATATACGATATTTGTTTTTCTCTTTCTGACTTATTTCACTCTGTGTGACAGTCTCTAGATCCATCCACGTCTCAACAAATGACTCAATGTCGTTCCTTTTTATGGCTGACTAATATTCCATTGTATATATGTACCACAACTTCTTTATCCATTCGTCTGTTGATGGGCATTTAGGTTGCTTCCATGACCTGGCTATTGTAAAAAGTGCTGCAATGAACATTCGGGTGCATGTGTCTTTTTGAATTACGGTTTTCTCTGGGTACATGCCCAGTAGTGGGATTGCTGAGTCATATAGTAATTCTACTTTTAGTTTTTTAAGGAACCTCCATATTGTTCTCCATAGTGGCTGTATCAATTTACATTCCCACCAACAGTGCAAGAGGGTTCCCTTTTCTCCAAACCCTCTCCAGCATTTGTTGTTTGTAGATTTTCTGATGATGCCCATTCTAACAGGAGTGAGGTGATACCTCATTGTAGTTTTGATTTGCATTTCTCTAATAATTAGTGATGTTGAGCATTTTTCATGTGCTTCGTGGCCATCTGTATGTCTTCTTTGGAGAAATGTCTATTTAGGTCTTCTGCCCATTTTTGGATTGGGGTGTTTGTTTCTTTAATATTGAGCTGAATGAGCTGTTTATATTTTGGAGATTAATCCTTTGTCCGTTGACTTGTTTGCAAATATTTTCTCCCATTCTGAGGGTTGTCTTTTCGTCTTGTTTATGGTTTATTTTGCTGTGCAAAAACTTTGAAGTTTCATTAGGTTCCATTTGTTTATTTTTGTTTTTATTTCCATTACTCTAGGAGGTGGATCAAAAAAGATCTTGCTGTGATTTATGTCAAAGAGTGTTCTTCCTATGTTTTCCTCTAAGAGTTTTATAGTGTCCAGTCTTACATTTAGGTCTCTAATCCATTTTGAGTTTATTTTTGTGTATGGTGTTAGGGAGTATTCTAATTTCATTCTTTTACATGTAGCTGTCCAGTTTTCCCAGCACCACTTATTGAAGAGACTGTCTTTTCTCCACTGTATATCTTTGCCTCCTTTGTCATAGATTAGTTGACCATAGGTGTGTGGGTTTATCTCTGGGCTTTCTATCTTGTTCCATTGATCTATGTTTCTGTTTTTGTGCCAGTACCATATTGTCTTGATTACTGTAGCTTTGTAGTATAGTCTGAAGTCAGGGAGTCTGATTCCTCCAGCTCCGTTTTTTTCCCTCAAGACTGCTTTGGCTATTCGGGGTCTTTTGTGTCCCCATACAAATTTTAAGATGATTTGTTCTAGCTCCGTAAAAAATGCCATTGGTAATTTGATAGGGATTGCATTGAATCTGTAGATTGCTTTGGGTAGTATAGTCATTTTCACAATATTGATTCTTCCAGTCAAAGAATATGGTATATCTCTCCATCTGTTGGTATCATCTTTAATTTCTTTCATCAGTGTCTTATAGTTTTCTGCATATAGGTCTTTTGTCTCCCTAGGTAGGCTTATTCCTAGGTGTTTTATTCTTTTTGTTGCAATGGTAAATGGGAGTGTTTCCATAATTTCTCTTTCAGATTTTTCATCATTAGTGTATAGGAATGCAAGAGATTTCTGTGCATTAATTTTGTATCCTGCAACTTTACCATATTCATTAATTAGCTCTAGCAGTTTTCTGGTGGCAGTTTTAGGACTCTCTATGTATAGTATCATGTCATCTGCAAACAGTGACAGTTTTACTTCTTCTTTTCCAATTTGTATTCCTTTTATTTCTTTTTCTTCTCTGATTGCTGTGGCTTGGACTTCCAAAACTATGTTGAATTATAGTGGTCAGAGTGGACATCCTTGTCTTATTCCTGATCTTAGAGGAAATGCTTTCAGTTTTTCACCATTGAGAATGATGTTTGCTGTGGGTTTGTCATATATGGCCTTTATTAAATTGAGGAAAGTTCCCTCTATGCCTACTTTCTGGAGGGTTTTTATCATAAATGGGTGTTGAATTTTGTCAAAAGCTTTTTCTGCATCTATTGAGATGATCATATGGTTTTTCTCCTTCAATTTGTTAATATGGTGTATCACATTGATTCATTTGCATATATTGAAGAATCCTTGCATCCCTGGGATAAATCCCACTTGATCGTGGTGTATGATCCTTTTAATGTGTTGTTGGATTCTGTTTCCTACTATTTTGTTGAGGATTTTTGCATCTATATTCATCAGTGATATTGGTCTGTAATTTTCTTTTTTTGTAGTGTCTTTGTCTGATTTTGGTATCAGGGTGATGGTGGCCTCATAGAATGAGTTTGGGAGTGTTCCTTCCTCTGCAATTTTTTGGAAGAGTTTGAGAAGGATAGGTGTTAGCTCTTCTCTAAATGTTTGATAGAATTCACCTGGGAAGCCATCTGGTCCTGGACGTTTGTTTGTTGGATGAGTTTTAATCACAGTTTCAATTTCATTACTTGTGATTGGTCTGTTCACATTTTCTGTTTCTTCCTGGTTCAGTCTTGAAGGTTATACCTTTCTAAGAATTTGTCCATTTCTTCCAGGTTGTCCATTTTATTGGCATAAAGTTGCTTGTAGTAGTCTCTTAGGATGCTTTGTATTTCTGTGGTGTCTGTTGTAACTTCTCCTTTTTCATTTCTGATTTTATTGATTTGAGTCCTCTCCCTCTTTTTCTTGATGAATCTGGCTAATGGCTTATCAATTTTGTTTATCTTCTCAAAGAACCAGCTTTTAGTTTTATTGATCTTTGCTATTGTTTTCTTTGTTTCTATTTCATTTATTTCTGCTCTGATCTTTATGATTTCTTTCCTTCTGCTAACTTTGGGTTTTGTTTTTTCTTCTTCCTCTAGTTTCTTTATGTGTAAGGTTTGATTGTTTACTTGAGATTTTTCTTGTTTCTTTAGATAGGCTTGTATAGCTATAAACTTCCCCCTTTAACTGTTTTGCTGCATCCCATAGGTTTTGGGTCGTCGTGTTTTCATTGTCATTTGTCTCTAGGTATTTTTTGATTTCCTCTTTGATTTCTTCAGTGATCTCTCGGTTATTTAGTAACGTATTCTTTAGCCTCCATGTGTCTGTGTTTTTTACGTTTTTTTCCCCTGTAATTCATTTCTATTCTCATAGCGTTGTGGTCAGAAAAGATGCTTGATATGATTTCAATTTTCTTAAATTTACTGAGGCTTGATCTGTGACCCAAGATGTGATCTATCCTGGAGAATGTTCTGTGCGCACTTCAGAAGAACGTGTAATCTGCTGTTTTTGGATGGAATGTCCTATAAATATCAGTTAAATCTATCTGGTCTATTGTGTCATTTAAAGCTTCTGTTTCCTTATTTATTTTCATTCTGGATGATCTGTCCATTGGTGTAAGTGAGGTGTTAAAGTCCCCCACTATTATTGTGTTACTGTCAATTTCCTCTTTTATAGCTGTTAGCAGTTGCCTTATTTATTGAGGTGCTTCTATGTTGGGTGCATATATATTTATAATTGTTATATCTTCTTCTTGGATTGATCCCTTGATCATTATGTAGTGTCCTTCCTTGTCTCTTGTAACATTCTTTATTTTAAAGTCTATTTTATCTGATATGAGTATAGCTACTCCAGCTTTCTTTTGATTTCCATTTGCATGGAATATCTTTTTCCATTCCCTCACTTTCAGTCTGTATGTGTCCCTAGGTCTAAAGTGGGTCTCTTGTAGACAGCATATATATGGGTCTTGTTTTTGTATCCATTCAGCAAGCCTGTGTCTTTTGGTTGGAGCATTTTATCCATTCACATTGAAGGTAATTATCGATATGTATGTTCCTATGACCATTTTCTTAATTGTTTTGGGTTTGTTTTTGTAGGTCCTTTTTTTTCTCTTGTGTTTCCCACTTAGAGAAGTTCCTTTAGCATTTTTTGTAGAGCTGGTTTGGTGGTGCTGAACTCTCTCAGCTTTTGCTTGTCTGTAAAGCCTTTGATTTCTCCATCAAATCTAAATGAGATCCTTGCGGGGTAGAGTAATCTTGATTGTAGGTTCTTCCCTTTCATCACTTTAAATATATCATGCCACTCCCTTCTGGCTTGTAGAGTTTCTGCTGAGAAATCAGCTGTTAACTTTATGGGAGTTCCGTTTTATGTTATTTGTCATTTTTCCCTTGCTGCTTTCAATAATTTTTCTTTGTCTTTAATTTTTGCCACTTTGATTACTATGTGTCTCGGCGTGTTTCTCCTTGGGTTTATCTGTATGGGACTCGCTGTGCTTCCTGGATTTGGGTGGCTATTTCCTTTTCCATGTTAGGGAAGTTTTCGACTATAATCTCTTCACATATTTTCTCTGGTCCTTTCTCTCTCTCTTCTCCTTCTGGGACCCCTATAATGTGAATGTTGTTGCATTTAATGTTGTCCCAGAGGTCTCTTAGGCTGTCTTCATTTCTTTTCATTCTTTTTTCTTTAGTCTGTTCCACAGCAGTGAATTCCACCATTCTGTCTTCCAGGTCACTTATCCGTTCTTCTGCCTCAGTTATTCTGCTATTGATTCCTTCTAGTGTAGTTTTCATTTCAGTTATTGTATTGGTTATCTCTGTTTGTTTGTTCTTTAATTCTTCTAGGTCTTTGTTAACCATTTCTTGCATCTTCTCAATCTTTGCCTCCATTCTTATTCCGAGGTCCTGGATCATCTTCACTATCATTATTCTGAATTCTTTTTCTGGAAGGTTGCCTATCTCCACTTCATTTAGTTGTTTTTCTGGGGTTTTTTCTTGTTCCTTCATCTGGTATATAGCCCTCTGCCTTTTCATCTTGTCTATCTTTCTGTAAATGTGGTTTTTGTTCCACAGGCTGCAGGATTGTCGTTTTTCTTGCTTCTGCTGTCTGCCCTCTAGTGGTTGAGACTATCTAAGAGGCTTGATGGGAGGCTCTGTTGGTGGGTAGAGCTGACTGTTGCTGTGGTGGTCAGAGCTCCATTAAACTTTAATCCACTTGACTGTTGATGGGTGGGGCTGGGTTCCCTCCCTGTTGGTTGTTTTGCCTGAGGCAACCCAACACTGGAGCCTACCTGGGCTCTTTGGTGGGGCTAATGGCAGACTCTGGGAGGGCTCACATCAAGGAGTACTTCCCAGAACCTCTGCTGCCAGTGTCCTTGTCCCCACGGTGAAACAGAGCCAGCCCCCTCCTCTGCAGGAGACCCTCCAACACCAGCAGGTAGGTCTGGCTCAGTCTCCCCCAGGGTCACTGCTCCTTCCCCCCGGTCCCGATGTGCACACTTTTCCGTGTGCACCCTCCAAGAGTGGGGTCTCTGTTTCCCCCAGTCCTGTTGAAGTCCTGCATTCAATTCCCACTAGGCTGCAAAGTTTGATTCTCTATGAATTCCTCCTCCTGTTGCCAGACCCCCAGGTTGGGAAGCCTGACGTGGGGCTCAGAACCTTCACTCCAGTGGGTGGACTTCTATGGTATAAGTGTTCGCCAGTCTGTGAGTCACCCACCCAGCAGTTATGGGATTTGATTTTACTCTGATTGTGCCCCTCCTACCGTCTCACTGTGGTTTCTCCTCTGTTCTTGGACGTTGGGTATCCTCCTTGGTGAAGTCCAGTGTCTTCCTGTCCATGATTGTCCAGCAGCCAGTTGTGATTCTGGTGCTCTCGCAAGAGGGAGTGAGAGCACGTCCTTCTACTCCACCATCTTGGTTAATCCTCCCTTCTTTTCTTGTAGTGTCCTTTTCTTGCTTTGGTATCAGGGTAATTCTAGTCTTTATATTTCTTGACCTATGTAATGGACTAGGATCTCCAGTACTATGTTGTATAGGAGTGGTGAGAGTAGACATCTTTGCCTTGCTGCTGTTAGGGGAAAGTATTTACTTCTTTTGCTGTCAGATGTGATGTTAATTGTAGTATTTTTGTAGTATCCCTTATTAGGCAGAGGAAGTTACTTTGTATTCCTATTTTGTTGAGAATTTTTACCATATTTGAATATTGGTTCTGTCAAATTCTTTCTTGCATCAGCTAATAAGATCATGTGTTTTTTCTTCTTTAGACCACTGCTATGATGGAGTATATTGATTGATTTTCAAATATTGAACCAGCCTTGTATCCCTGAAATAAACTCCAATGGGTCTTGGTGTATAAATTTTTTATATAGCTGAATTTTATTTACCAATATTTTGTTAAGGATTTGTGTGCCTATATGATGAGGGATATCCATCTGAATTTTTTTGTAAAATATTTTCTGGTTTTGGTATGAGGGTAGTGTTTGCCTTTTAGAATGAAACAGAAAGTGTTTCTTCTAGAAAAATTATATAGAATTGGTGCTACTTCTTTAAATGTGTGCTAGAATTCTGCAATGAAACCATAGAGTCTTGGAAATTTCTTTTTTTTTTTTTTTGGAAAGTTGTCAACTATCAATTCAATTTTTTAATGTTTAGAGGAATATACTATCTATAAACTACCTTTATCAGTGTGAGTGAATTTTGGTGGTTTGTGGTTTTCAGGATATTGGTCAATTTCTTATGAATTGTTGAATTTATGTGCATAAAGTTACTAATATTATTTTAATATTTTAAAAATTTTCAAGTGTGTGAGCTAGTCCCTTTTTCATTTCTAATATTTTCTCTCACTTTTTCTTTTCCATGCTTGATGTTTTTCTATTTTATTCATCCTTTAAAAGACAGTTTTTGTTTTCATTGATTTTCTCTATTTTTCTGATTTCTGTTTCTACTTTTATGTTTATATGATCCTTCCTTCTGCCTTATTTTTCTCTTCCTAAATTCTTAAGGTGAAAGCTTAGATTATTAATTGGAGATTTTTTTTCTTTCTAATATAAGCATTTAATGCAATATTTTTCTCCTCAATGTTGCTTTAGCAGAATCTCACAAATTTTGGTGTATTTTATTTTTATTTTTGTTCAGTTCAAGATATTTTCTAATTTATCTTGATATTTCTTCTTTGATCCATGGATCATTTAGGAGTGTGTTGTTTAATTTTCAAGTGATTGGATATTTTCTTATGAATTCTGTTATTTATTTCTAGTTTGATTCCATTATGAGACCTTACTTGTATGATTTCAATTCTTTTAAATTTGTTGATGTTTGTGTAATGATGCATAATATGTTGTATATTGATGTATTTTCCATTTGTGTTTTCTGCTGTTGCAGAATGAGAGTTCTATGAATGTCAGTCAGATCCAGTAAGTTGATGGCATTGCTTAGTTTTTCTATATTCTTGCTGATTTCTTTCTTCTTGTTCTATGAATTACTAAAAGAGAACTATTGGAGTTTCCAAATACAGAAATTTTCTCACCATATAGTTTTCTTTATCCTCCCCCTTTATGTTTCTTTATATTTATATAGGTATAAATATATAGGTATAAATTTATATATTTATATATAAATATTTATATAGGTATAAATATATAGATTATATTTGTATTTTTAAGAGCTTAATTGAGATATAATATTCCTAATATGTGTGTATTATGGCATATGCATACACAGAAAAGCTCATGAAACAGTGCTACAACTTTTGCTTTTATTTGTCAAACCTACTTTAAAAAACTCAAGACAGGAATAACTGTCTGTTATATTTACCCAAATATTTAAGCATTTCTGTTATTCTCCCTTCATTCTTGATATTAAAGATTTCTTTCTTTTAAAATTTCCCTAAAGAATTTCCTTTTGCAATTCTTTTGGAGCAGGTCTACTGGCAATATTTTCTCCTTAATTTTTCTTCATTTGAAAATATCTTTATTTTACCTTTAGTGAAGGGTATTTTTCAGTGGATATAGAATTATATAGAATTTTTTTCTTTCAGTGCTTATAAATGTTGTACCACTTCATTAAGTTCTCCACAGTTTCTGATAAGAAATTCACGGTCATTCAAGTAGTTGTGCTTATTTAGGTAATGCATAATTTTTGTTTAGCTGCTTTTAAAATTTTTCATGGTCTTTTCCTTTCAGTAGTCTGATTATGATGTGTCTGGCACAGATTTCTTTGGGTTTTTTTTTTTTTGTGCTGTTTGAGGTTCACTAAACTTCTTTAATTAGTAGGTTTATGTATTTTGACAAACATGGGGGGTTTTCAGCCATTATTTCTTCACATATTTTTCAGCACTGCTCACATTCTCTTCTCTGGGACTCAGATGACATGAATATTACACCTTTTGTTATTATTCCACAGGTCTCTCAGGTTCTGTTCAATTTTTTTCAACTTCTTTCTCGATTGTTCAGATTGGATAATTTATATTGATCTAGCTTAACGTTCACTATTTCCTTTGTAATCTCTATTCCCCTATTGAGGCTGTCCACTGAGTTAAAAATTTTGATTATTATATTTTTAAGTTCTAGAATTTCCATTTGGGTTTTCTACATATCTTTTATTTCTTTTGTAATATATATATATTAAAAAATTTTTGCATTTGTTTCAAGAGCATGTATGATAATTTTGTTGAAGCAATTTTATAATAGTTGCTTTTATGTCTTAGAGAAGCCTAACCAACTATATGATCTTGGCATTGGTATCTGTTAATTATTGTATTTTTAAGAGCTTTATTGAGATATAATACACCTACCATACAATTCAGCCATTCAAACTGTACAATTCCGTGATTTTTGTATATTCACAGTTGTACAACCCTAACTACAATCTCATTTTAGGAAATTTTTATCATCCCCCAAGGAAATCCTGTACATATTAGGAGCCATTCTGCATTCCCTCTTTTCCCCTATGTGCTAAGCAAATACTAATATAATTTATGTCCCAATAGATAAGCCAATTCTGTACATTCCTTATAAATGGAATCATACAATATGTGGTCTTTTGTGAGTTGTGTCCTTCACTTAACATAATATTTTCAAGACTTATTTATGTTATAGCATATATACTTTATTAATTTTTATTGCCAAGTAATGTTTCATTGTATGAATATACCATATTTTGTTTATTCATTCATTAGTTGATAGACATTAGGGTTTTTTCCACACTTTTTGGCCATTATGAATAAAGATACTATGAATATTTGTGTACAAATTTAACTGTTGTTTTGATTATACCCATCCTAATGGTGTTATCTCATGGTGTTTTATTATATTTTTAATAAATAGACTATTTTTTCAGGCCAGTTATAGGTTTACAGAAAATCTGAATAAAAAAGATAGAGTTCCCATATACCCCTCTCCCCTTACACACAGTTTCTCCTATTAATAACATTTTGCATTAGTGTGGTACACGTGTTATAATTGATAAGGCAGTATCAATATTCATACATTATTAAGTAAAGTACGTTAAGGTTCACTCTTTTTGTTGTACAGTTCTGTAATTTTTCACAAATGTAAGTCATGTATCCATCATTATAGTATCATGCAGAGTAGTTTCACTGACCTAGCAATCTTCTGTGCTCCACCTATTCATCCCTCCTTCACTTCCTCTGAACCTCTGGCAAACACTGATCTGTGTACTGTCTCTATAGTTTTGCCTTTTTCAGAATGTTATATAGTTGGAATGATACAGATGTAGCATTTTAAACCTGGATTCTTCTACCTAGCAATATGCATTTAAGGTGACTTTATGTCTTTTCATAGGTTGATAGTTCATTTTTTTAAATTGGTGAATAACATTCTGTTGTATGGATGTATCACAGTTTGTTTATCCATACCTATCGAATGGCATCTTGGTAGCTTTAAAGTTTTAGCAGTTAAGAAATAGAAGAAAAAAAAGAATGAAGCTACTATAAATATTCTCATGCAAGTGTATGTGTAGACATGAATTTTTAACTCATCTGGGTAAATACCAAGGAGCACAATTGTTGAATCACATGGTAAGAGTGTGTTTACTTTTATAAGAAGCTACCAATCTGTCTTCCAAAGCGGCTGTAGCATTTTGCATTCCCACCAACAGTGAAAGTGAGTTCCTGTTGCTTTACAGCCATGCCACCGTTTGAAGTTGTCAGTGTTTTGGATGTTTACCATTTTAATAAGTGTGAAGGGTATATCATGTTTTTTTTAATTTGCAGTTCCCTAATGATATGTGATACTGAACATGTTTTCGTATGCTTATTTGCCATCTGTGTATCTTTGGTTACGTCTGTTCGAGTCTTTGGCCACATTTTCAATTCGGTTGCTTGTTTTCTTACTGTTGAGTTTTAAGAATTCTTTGTATATTCTGAAACAAGCCCTTTGCAAGATTTTCTCCCCAAATATGGGAGAAATCCCAAAATGTGCCTTTTTATTATGTTAAAAACCTTTTTTGGCAGATAATAAGTTTTTAATTTTAATTAAGTACAAATTATCAAATTTTTTTCATAGATTATGCTTTTAATGCTGTGTCTAAAAAGACATCACCAAACCCAAGGTAACCTAGATTTTGCATCATGTTATCTTCTAGGAGTTTTATAATTTTGTTTTACATTTAGGTTTATGATCCATATTTAGTGACATTTTTGTGAATGATGTAAGATCTATGTCTAGATTCATTTTTTTGCATGTGGATGTCCAAATGTTCTAGTAGCATTTGTTGAAAACACTATGATTTCTCCATTTAATTGTCTTTGTTCCTTCATGAAAGATCAATTGATTATATATGTATGAGGCTATTTCTGGGTTCTCTACTATGTTCCACTGATCCGTTTGTCTATGGTAAGTCTAAAAGTAATATAGTATTCATCCTTTTGTTTTTTTCCCTACATTTAAGTATCATGTTGCCTATACTGGGGCTTTTGCATTTCTGTGTACTCTTTAAAATTAGTTTGTTGATTCCACAAAATAATATCCTGAGAGTGTGATTAGGATTGTGATAATTGTATAAATCAAGTTGAGAAGAAATGACAATTTAATATTATTGAGTTTTAGATGCATCATCACAAAATCTCTCTATTATTTAGATCTACTTAGGTTTCTCTCATCAAAGTTTGTAATTTCTTCCTATATTTCATATACATATTTTGTTAGATTTGTACCTAAGTATGTCATTTTTGATGCTAATATAAATGAAGTTGTGTTTTTAATTTCAAATTGCAATTGTTCATTGCTAGTAGGTAGGAAATCAATTGACTTTTGTATATTAACCTTGTGTTCTGCATCCTTGCTATAATCACTTATTAATTCAAGGAGTTATTTGTTGATTATCTGGGATTTTCTACATAGTCAAACATGTCATCTAAAACCAAAGACAGTATTACTTCTTCCTTCACAATTTCTGTACCTTGGCTTTCCTTTCCTCATCTTATTGTATTAGCTAGGACTTCCAGTATGATGTTGAAGAGGAGTGGTGATAGGGGATATCATTGCCTTATTATTTTTTTTAGTGAAGATAAAATAAACATTTATGTTTTCTTATTCTTTTTTAGTGAGATGTAGTTGATATACAATATTATATTAGTTTCAGGTTTACAATATAGTGATTACAAATTTTTATAGACTATACTCCATTTAAAGTTGCTATAAAATATTGGCTATATTCCCAGTGCTCTACAATATATCTTTGTAACTTACTTATTTCATACATAATAGTTTGTATCTGTTAATGCCCTACTCTAACACTGCCCTGCCCCCTTCCCTCTCTCCATTGGTAACCCCTAGTTCTCTGTATCTGTGAGTTTGTTTCTGTTGTGTTATATTCATTAGTTTGTTTTATTTTCTATATTACACTTATGAGAGATGACATAGAGTATTTGTCTTCCTCTGTCTGACTTATTTCACTAAGCATAATACCCTCCAGGTCCATCCATGTTATGGCAAATGGCAAAATTTCAATCTTTTTTTATGGCTGAGTAATATTCCATTGTATGTACATACCACATTTATCCACTAATCTGTTGATGATACGTAGGTTGCTTCCAAATCTTGGCTATTGCAAATAGTGCTGCTATGAACACTGGGGAACATGTATCTTTTGTTTACTCTTTTTTAAATTGTATTTTATATTGGAGCATAGTTGATTAACAACGTTGTGTTAGTTTCAGGTGTACAGCAAAGTGGTTCAGTTATATATATACATGTATCTATTATCTTTCAAATTCTTTTCCCATTTAATTTATTAAAGAATATTGAACAGCATTCCCTGTGCTATACAGTACATCCCTGTTGGTTATCTATTTTATTTTAATTTTTTATTTTAAATTTTTTTTATTGGGGTATAGTTGATCCACAATGCTGTGTTAGTTTCAGGTGTAGAGCAAAGTGAATCAGTTATAAATATACATATACCCACTCTTTTTACATTCTTTTCCCATATAGGCCATTACAGAGTATTGAGTAGAGTTCCCTGTGCTCTATGGTAGGTTCTTATTAGTTATCTATTTTATATATAGTAGTGTGTATATGTCAATCCCAATCTCCCAATTTATTCCTCATCCCCTTAACCCCCGGTAACCATAAGTTTGTTTTCTACATCTGTGACTCTACTTCTGTTTCATAACTAAGTTCATTTGTGGCTTTATTTTAGATTCCACATATAAGCAATATTGCATGATATTTGTCTTTCTGTGTCTGACTTACTTCACTCAGTTTGATAATCTCTAGGTCCATCCATGTTGCTGCAAATGGCATTATTTTGTTCTTTCTTATGGCTGAGTAATATTCCATTGTATATATGTACCACATCTTCTTTACCCATTCCTCTGTTGATGGACATTTAGGTTGCTTCCATGTCCTGGCTATTGAAATTGTGCTGCAGTGAGTACTGGGGTGCATGTATCTTTTCTAATTACGGTTTTCTCCAGGTATATGCCTAGAAGTAGGATTGCTGGGTCATATGGTAGTTCTATTTTTAGTTTTTTGAGGAAACTCCATACTGTTCTCCATAGTGGCTGTACCAATTTACATTTCCACCAAGAGTGTAGGAGGGTTCCCTTTTCTCAACACCCTCTCCAGCATTCTTTGTTTGTAGATTTTTTGATAATGGCCATTCTGACCAGTGTGAGGTGATACCTCATTGTAGTTTTTATTTGCATTTCTCTAATAATTAGCGATGTTAAGCATCTTTTCATGTGCCTTTTGGCCATCTGTATGTCTTCTTTGGAGAAATGTCTATTTAGATCTTCCCACCATTTTTTGATTGGGTCGTTTGTTTTTTTTTTTTGATATTGAGCTGCATTGAGCTGTTCGTATAGTTTGGAGATTAGTCCCTTGTCAATTGCTTTGTTTACAAATATTTTCTCCCATTCTGAGGGTTTTCTTTTTGTGTTGTTTATGGTTTCCTTTGCAGTGCAAAAGCTTTTAAGTTTGCTTAGATCCTATTTGTTTATTTTTGTTTTTATTTTCATTACTCTAGGAGGTGGGTCAAAAAGATCTTCCTGTGATTTATGTCAAAGAGTATTCTGCCTATGTTTTCCTCTAAGGGCTTTACAGTGTCTAGCCTTATACTTTAATCCATTTTGAGTTTATTTTTGTGTATGGTGTTAGGGAGTCTTATAATTTCACTGTTTTACATATAGCTGTTCAGTTTTCCCAACACAACTTATTGAAGAGGCTGTCTTTTCTCCACTGTATATTCTTGCCTCCTTTGCCAGAGATTACGTGACAATAGATACATGGGCTTATATCTAGACTTTCTATCCTGTTCCCCTGATCTACATTTCTGTTTTTGTGCCAGTACCATACTCATACTGTCTTGATTACTGTAGCTTTGTAGCATAGTCTGAAGTCAGGGAGTCTGTTTCCTCTAGCTCCGTTTTTCTTTCTCAAGATTGCTTTGGCTATTCGGGGTCTTTTGTGTTTCCATACAAATTGTGAAATTTTTTGTTCTAGTTCTGTGAAAAATGCCATTGGTAGTTTGATAGGGATTGCACTGAATCAGTAGACTGCTTTGGGTAACATAGACATTTTCACAATATTTATTCTTCCAATCCAAGAACATGGTATATCTCTCCATCTGTTTGTGTCATCTTTTATTTTTTTTATCAGTATTTATAGTTTTCTGACCCAGGTCTTTTGCCTCCTTAGGTAGGTTTATTCCTAGGTATTTTATTCTTTTTGTTGTGATGGTAAATGGGATTGTTTCCTTGATTTCTCTTTCTGATCTTTCATTGTTAGTGTACAAGAATGCAAGAGACTTTTCTGTATTAATATTGTATCCTGCAACTTTACCAAATTCATTGATGAGCTCTAGTAGTTTTCTGGCAGCATCTTTAGCATTTTCTATGTATAGTATCATGTCATCTGCAAACAGTGGCAGTTTTTTTTCTTCTTTTCCAATTTGGATTCCTTTTATTTCTTTTTCTTCTCTGATTGCTGTGGCTAGCACTTCCAAAGTTATATTGAATAATAGTGACAAGGGTGGACATCCTTGTCTTGTTCCTGATCTTAGAGGAAATGCTTTCAGTTTTACACCATTGAGAATGATATTTGCTGAGGATTTGTTGTATATGGCCTTTATCATGTTGATGTAGGTTCCTTTTATGCCCACTTTCTAGAGAGATTTTATCATAAATGGGTGTTAAATTTTGGCAAAAGCTTTTTCTGAATATACTGAGTTGATCATATGGTTTTTATTCCTCAGTTTGTTAATATGGTGTATCACACTGATTGATTTGCGTATATTGAAGAATCCTTGCATCCCTGGGATTAATCCCACTTCATCATTTTATATGATCCTTTTAATGTATTGGATTCTGTTTGCTAGTATTTTGTTGAGGGTTTTTTGCATCTATGTTCCTCAGTGATATTGGCCTGTAATTTTTTTGTGTGTGTGTGGTATCTTTGTCTGTCTTTGGTGTCAGGGAGATTGTGACCTCGTAGAATGAGCTTGGGAGTGTTCCTTCCTCTGTAATTTTTTGGAAGAGTTTGAGAAGGATAGCTGTTAGCTCTTCTGTAAATGTTTGATAGAATTTCCTATGAAGCCATCTGGTCCTGGACTTTTGTTTGTTGGAAGATTTTTAATCACAGTTTCAATTTCATTACTTGTGTTTGGTCTGTTTGTATTTTCTATTTCATCCTGGTTCAGTCATGGAAGGTTGTATCATTCTAAGAATTTGTCCATTTCCTCCAGGTTTTCCAATTTATTGGCATATAGTTGCTTGTAGTAGTCCCTTATGATCCTTTGTATTTCTGCAGTGTCATTTGTAGCTTCTCCTTTTTCATTTCTAATTTTACTGATTTGAGTCCTCTCCCTTTTTTTCTTGATGAGTCTGGCTAATGGTTTATCAATTTTGTTTATGTTCTCAGAGAACCAGATTTAGTTTCATTGACCTTTGCTATTGTTTTCTTTGTCTCTATTTCATTTATTTCTGCTCTGATCTTTATGATTTCTTTCCTTCTGCTAACTTTGGGGTTTCTTTGTTCTTCTTTCTCTAATTGCTTTAGGTGTAAGGTTAGGTTGTTTATTTGAGATTTTTCTTGTTTCTTGAGGTAAGATTGTATTGCTATAAACGTCCCTCTTAGAACTGCTTTTCCTGCATCCCACAGGTTTTGGATTGTCGTGTTTTCATTGTCATTTTTCTCTTGGTATTTTTTGATTTTCTCTTTGATTTTTTCAGTGATCCATTGGTTATTTAGTAACATATATTTTAACCTCCATGTGTTTGCATTTTTTACAGATTTTTTCCTGTAATTGATTTCTAATCAAATACCGTTGTGGTCAGAAAACATGCTTGATATGATTTCAATTTTCTTAAGTTTACTGAGGCTTGATTTGTGTTCCAGGATGTGATCCATCCTGGAGAATATTCCATGTACACTTGATAAGAAAGTGTATTCTGCTGCTTTAGGATGGAAAGTTGTATAAATGTTAATTAAGTCTATGTGGTCTAATATGTCATTTAAGGCTTCTGTTTCCTTATTAATTTTTTCTCTGGATGACCTGTCCATTGGTATAAGAGGGGTGTTAAAGTCCCCCAATATTTTTTTGTTACTGTCGATTTTGCCATTTATGGGTGTTAGCCTTTGCCTTATATATTGATGTGCTCCTTTATTTACAATTGTTATGTCTTTTTCTTGGATTGATCCCTTGATCATTATGCAGTGTCCTTCCTTGTCTCTTGTAACAGTCTTTATTTTAAAGTCTATTTTGTGTGATATGAGTATTGCTACTCCAGCTTTCTTTTGATTTCCATTAGCATGGAGTATCTTTTTCCATCATCTCACATTCAGTCTGTATGTGTCCCTAGGTCTGAAGTGGTTCTCCTGAAGACAGCATATATATGGGTATTGTTTCTGTATCCATTCAGCCAGTCTATGTCTTTTGGTTGGAGCATTTATTCCATTTATATTTAAGGTAATTATTGATATGTATGTTCCTCTTACCATTTTCTTGATTGTTTTGGGTTTGTTCTTGTAGGTCTTTTTTCTGTCCTTCCTCTTTTGTTCTCTTCTCTTTTGTTTCCTGCCTAGAGAAAGTCCTTTAGCAATTGTTGTAAAGCTGGTTTGGTGGTGCTGAATTATCTTAGTTTTGCTTGCCTGTAAAGCTTTTGATTTCTCCTTTGAATCTGAATGAAAGCTTTGCTTGGTAGAGTAATCTTGGTTGTAATTTTTTCCCTTTCATCAATTAAAATATACCTTGCCACTCCCTTCTAGCCTGTAGAGTTTCTGCTGAAAAATCAGCTTTATGCGGATTCCCTTGTGTGTTATTTGTTGTTTTTCCCATGCTGCTTTTAATATTTTTTCTTTGTATCGCACTTTTGTTAGTTTGATTGATATGTGTCTTGGTGTGTTCCTCCTTGGTTTCATCCTGTATGGGACTCTCTGTGTTTCCTGGAGTTGGATGACTATTTCCTTTCCCATGTTATGGAAGTTTTCCGGTATAATCTCTTCCAATATTTTCTCAGGCCCTTTCTCTCTTCTTCTTGGACCCTGATAATTCGAATTTTGGTGTGTTTAATGTTGTCCCAGATATCTCTGAGACTGTCCTCATTTCTTTTCATTCTTCTTTCTTTATTTTGTTCTGCAGCAGAGATTTCCACCATTTTGTCTTCCAAGTCACTTATGCGTTCTTCTGCTTCAGTTATTCTCATATTGCTTCCTTCTAGTGTATTTTTCATTTCAGTTATTGTATTGTTCATCTCTGTTTGTTCTTTAGTTATTCTAGGTCTTTGTTACACTTTTCTTGTATCTTCCTGATCCCTATCTCCATTCTTTTTCTGAGGTCTTGGATCATGTTTACTATCATTACTCTGAATTCTTTTTCAGGTAGATTGTCTATCTCCTCTTCTTTTAGTTGTTCTTGTAGGTTTTTATCTTGCATCTTCGTCTTCAAAATATTTATTTGTCATCTCATTTTGTCAGATTTACTGTGTTTGAGGTCTCCTTTCCACAGGCTACAGGATCGTATTTCCTCTTTCTTCTGGTGTCTGCCCCCTGGTGGGTGAGGTTGGTCCAGAGGCTTGTGCCATTACCCCTTGAAAGGGGGTTTGATTGGTGTTGTAGAGACAAGAGTCTGCCTTAGGTATTGAGTTGAGCCTCCCCTTTGTTCTGCAGTTGTCACTGCCCTGTCAGGGGTGGGGTCTGCTCCCTGTTTGTTGGAGTACAGGCCCCCAGATCTGTTTCTTAGCTGAGATTCTGATATGCAGTGTGGGGTAGGCAGGATTGGAACACTCCAGTGGGAGAGAAGTCACTGAGTATCCCTCCTCTGGAGCTGTTCACCTGTGAATGTACTCTGTTGTGTCCCCTTTCGCCTGTTGTGTGGGCTCACAAAGTACACTGCTGTTTGCATTGCTCTCAGTCCTGCCTTAACTGTGGGTATGCTGACAATTAGACCTGGTGACTTTCAGGCATTGTTTTCACAAGGCCACTAGCACAGATCCACTGAGGTCAGGTCCCAGGACTGCAGTAGTTGTGCACCTGGATGCAGTGTCAGAGCTATGGAGGAAGCCCAGGTACTGGTCTGGTGCACCCCCTGTGGGTCTGTGCCCACAAAGCCCACAGCTGCTAAGCCAGACCCGTCTGAGCTGCCGAAGCACTTGTTGTCCTTTTGGATGTTTTGCAGGCACCAAATTTAGGAAGCCGTCAACAGAGG
The DNA here is from genome assembly GCF_949987535.1 of Balaenoptera acutorostrata. Lineage (NCBI taxonomy): Eukaryota > Metazoa > Chordata > Mammalia > Artiodactyla > Balaenopteridae > Balaenoptera > Balaenoptera acutorostrata. The sequence continues at coordinate 74,673,014 of NC_080085.1, forward strand.
TGTGACTCCGCAGTTTGTGCAGCTGCAAGCAAAGATTTCAGCTCTTCTTTCTTAGTCACACAGCTCATGGGTCTCAGCTGTGGTTTCAGCACCTCTTCTGGGCATATTTCCTAGTGGGGGTAGCTATCTGTGCCCTCCCAAGACAGCGCATGCAGGTCCCAGCACCCACTGGTGGATTTCCTAGTGGGGATGGTATCCATGCACTTCTGGGACAGCAGTTCAGGTTCTGGGACCAACTGATGGATTTCCTAGTCATGGAAGCTCTCTGCACCCTCCCTGGACAGCGTGGGCAAGTCCTGGGGCCCGCTGGTGGGATTCCTAGGGGCAGGAGCTTTCCACACCCTTTCTGGTCAGTGGAGGAGGATCCTGTGGCCTGCTGGCAGAATTGCTAGTGGCTGGAGCTGTCTGCACCCTTCTGTGACAGCAGGGATGGGTCCTGTGGCCCGTTGGTGGAATTCCTAGTGGGAGAAGCTCTCTGTGCCCTCCTGGGACATCAGGGCAGGTCCTGGCACCCACTGGCAGATTTCCTAGTAGCAAGAGCTATCTGCACGCTCCCAGTACAGCAGGGCAGGCCCTGGTACCCACTGATGGATTTCCCAGCCACTGAATCTCTCTGCGCCCTCCTGGGATAGCATGGGCAAGTCCTGAGGACTGCTAGTGGAATTCCTAGTGGTCAAAGCTGTCTGTACCCTTCTGGGTCACCGGGGGCAGGTCCTGGGGCCCGCTGGCTGGTTATCTATTTAACTATAGCAGTGTGTACATGTCAATCCCAAACTCCCAGTCTATCCCTCCCCCCCCACCCTTCCCCCTGGTCCCCCACCCTTTCCCCCGGTAACCATAAGTTTATTCTCTAAGTCTGTGAGTCTGTTTCTGTTTTGTAAATAAGTTAATTTGTATCATTTTTTAAGATTCTGCATATAAATGATATCATATGATATTTGTCTTTCTCTGTCTGACTTACTTAGTATGATAATCCCCAGGTCCGTCCATGTTGCTGCAAATGTCATTATTTCATTCTTTCTAATGGCTGAGTAATATTCCATTGTATATATGTACCACATCTTCTTTATCCATTCATCTGTTGATGGACATTTAGATAGCTTCCATGTCTTGACTATTGTAAACAGTGCTGCAATGAACATTGGGGTGCATGTGCATGTATCTTTTCAAGTTAGTGTTTCCATTTTCTTCGGATAAACCACTCAGGAGTGGAATTGCAGAATCATGTGGTAGTTCTATTTTTGGCTTTTTGAGCAACCTCCATAATGTTTTCCACAGTGGCTGCACCAATTTACATTCCCACTAACAGCATTCTAGAGTGCTCTATTCTCCACATCCTCTCCAACATTTGTTATTTGTGGTCTTTTTCATAATAACCATTCTGACAGGTGTGAGATGATATCTCATTGTGGTTTTGATTTGCATTTCTCTGATGATTAGTAATGTTGAGCATCTTTTAATGTACCTGTTGACCATCTATATTTCTTCTCTGGAAAAATACGTATTCAGGTCTTCTGGCCATTTATTAGTTGGATTGTTTGTTTTTTTGATATTGAGTTGCATGAGATGTTTATATATTTTGGAAATAAACCCATTATCAGTTATGTCCTTTGCAAATATTCTTTCGCATTCATAGTTTGGCTTTTTGTTTTGTCAGTGGTTTCCTGTGCTGTGGAAAAAGCTTTTAAATTTAACTAGGTCCCATTTGCTTAGTTTTTCTTTTGTTTCCTTTGCCTTGCGAGACAGGTCCAAGAAAATTATTGGTGTGATTTATGTCAAATAATGTTCTGCCTATGTTTTCTTCTAGGAACTTTATGGTTTCCAGTCTTACATTTAGGTCTGTAACCCATTTTGAGGATTTTTTTTTTTTTTTTTGGTGCATGGTGTAAGAAAATGTTCCAATTTCATTCTTTAAAATACAGCTGTCTAGTTTCCCCAGCACCACTTGTTGAAGAGACTGTCTTTCCACATTGTATATTCTTACCTCCTTTGTTATTGACTAATTGACCATAAGTGCATGGGTTTATTTTTGGCTCTTTATTTTGTTCCCTTGATCTATGTGTCTGCTTTTGTGCCAGTACCATGCTGTTTTGATAATTGTAGCTTTGTAATATAGTCTGAACTCAGGGAGAATGATACCCCCAGTTCTGTTCTTCTTTCTCAAGATTGCTTTTGCTATTTGGTGTCTTCTTTTTCCACACAAATTTTAGAATTATTTTTTCTGGTTCTGTGATAAATGCCATTGGTATTTTGATAAGGATTGTACTGAATCTGTAGATTGCCTTTGGTAGTATGGTCATTTTAACAATATTAATTCTTCCAATCCATGAACACCATGTATCTTTCCATCTGTGTCATTTTTAATTTTGTTCATTAGCATCTTGTAGTTTTCTCATGTCAGGTTTTGCACCTCTTCAGTTAGATTTATTCCTAGATATTTTATTCTTTTTGATGCAATTGTAAATGGGATCATTTTTGTAATTTCTCTTTCTCATAGTTCATTGTTAGTGTATAGAAATGTGACACATTTCTGTATATTAATTTTTTATCTTACAACTTTATTGAATTCATTGATGATCTCTAGTAGTATTTTGGTGGTGCCTTTTGGATTTTCTATGTATTATATCATGTCATCTGCAAACAGTGATGATTTTACTTTTTCCTTTCCAATTTGGATTCCTTTTATTTATTTTTCTTGTTTGATTGTTAAGGCTTCCAATACTATGTTGAATAAAAGTGGTGAGAGTGGACATCCTTGTCTTGTTCCTGATCTTAGAGGAAATGCTTTCAGCTTTTCATTGTTAAGATGGTGTTTCCTGTGAGCTTATCATATATGGCCTTTATTATGCCAAAGTATGTTGTTTCTATACCTACATTTTTATTATAAATGGATGTTGAATTTTGTCAAAAGCGTTTTCTGCATCTTTTGATGTGACCATATCATTTTTATCCTTCCTTTTGTTAATGTAGTGTATCACATTGATTGATTTGTGGATATTGAACCATTCTTGCATTCCTCCAATAAATCCCACTTGCTCATGTTGTATAATCCTTTTCGTGTATTGTTGAATTTGGTTTGCTAATATTTTTTGTGGAATTTTGCATCTATGTTTATCAGTGATATTGGCCTGTAATTTTCTTCTTTTGTGATAAGTTTGGTTTTGGTATCAGGATGTTTCTGGCCTTGTAGAATGAGTTTGGAAGCATTCTTTCCTTTGCAACTTTTTGGAATAGTTTGAGAAGGATAGATGTTAACTCTTCTCAAAGTGTTTGGTAGAATTCACCTGTGAGGCCATCTGGTCCTGGACATTTTTTCATGGAGAGATTTTTTATTATTCAATTTCATTCCTGTTAATTGTTCTGTTCATGTTCTATATTTCTTCTTGGTTCAGTGTTGGGAGATTGTACGTTTCTAGGAATTTGTCAATTTCTTCTAGGTTGTCCATTTTATTGGTATATAGTTGTTTATAGTAATCTCTTTTGATCCTTTGTATTTCTGTGGTGTTGGTTGTAAGTTCATTTTCATTTCTGATTTTATTGATTTGAGCTCTCTTTTTTCTTAATGAGTCTGGCTAAAGGTTTATCAATTCTGTTCATCTTTTCAAATAACCAACTCTTAGTTCCATTAATCTATTCTGGGTTTTTTTTTTGGTGTCTATTTCATTTATTTCTGCTCTGGGCTTTATGATTTCTTTCCTTCTGCAAACTTTAGGCTTTGTTTTTTCTTCCTTTTCTAGTCTTTTAGATGTAAAGTTAGGTTGTTTGGGTCTTTTCTTCTTTCTTGAGAAGACCTGTATCATTATACACTTCCCACTGGCTGAGGGTCCCAACATGTCCCAGAGCTGGTGCTTGACTGCTGATTGTCAGGAATGAGGTCAGGGTGGGGGTTCCATGGCTGGTGCCAATCTGCTGGTGGGTGTGCTGGGTCCTCCCATGGCAGGCTGCATGGCTGTGGTGTTCCTGGGGCTGGTGTCTGTCCATGGGCGGGTTTTCATTGGCTTATTCTTTATTTCAGCAGAAAAGCACTTCGTTTATAACCATTAATTATGATGTTAACTGTAGAATTTTTGTGATGTTCTATATCAAGTTGAGGAAGTTCCCATCTATTTCTACCTTATTGAGAGTTTCTATCAAGAATATGTGTTAGATTTTGTCAAATGCTTTTTCTGAATATATTTATATAATTGCATGACTTACTTTTCTTCTTTATCCTCTTGATGTGACAGATTACATTCACTAATTTTCATATGCTGAGGCAAACTTGCATACCTGCAGGAAATCTCATTTGATCATGGTGTATGCCTTTTTATAAATTGTTGGACTCAATTTACTAATATTTTGTTAAGGACATTTGTGTCTATGTTTATGATTGATATTCATCTGTAGTTTTTGTTTCTTTTAATAAAAGAAAATATTTGGTATCAGTGTAATGCTGGCCTCAAAGAATTAGTAAGTTGGTTAGTAAGTTAGTAAGTATTCTCTCTGCATCTATTTTCTGTAAGATATTGTAAAGAATTGGTGTAATTTCTTCTTTAAATGTTTGGTTTTATTCACTAGTGTAACAATTGGGCCTTGTGCTTTTTGATTTTGAAGTTTATTAAGCATTGATTAAACTTTTTAAAAAGATATGGGCCTACTATCTATTTCTTATTTATTTGTTTATTGAAGTATAGTTGATGTACAAAATTATGTTAGGTTCAGGTGTAAAACATAATGTTTTGACATTTAACTACGTTACAAAATGATGACCATGATAAGTCTAGTAACCATACAAAATTATTCTGGTATTACTTACTATATTCCTTATGTTGTATATAACATTCCTGTGACTTGTTTATTTTATAACTCCAATATGTACCTCTTAAGCTCCTTCTCCTATTTCATCCAACCCTCCACTTCCCTCCCCTCTGGCAACCACCAGTCTGTTTTCTGTATTTATGAGTCTGTTCCGTTTTGTTATATTTGTTCATTTGTTTTGTGTTTTTTAGATTCCACATATAAGTGAAATACAGATTTTGTCTTTTTCTTTCCGACTTATTCCACTTAACATAATACCCTCTAGATCCACCTGTGTTGTCACAAATGGCAAGATTTCATTCCATTTTATGGCTGAGTAATATTCCATTGAGTAATATACCATATCTTCTTTATCCATTCATCTATTGATTATGTTGCTAATCATAAGTTACCTTCCATATCTTGACTTAGGTTGCTTCCATATCTTGGCTCTTGTAAATAATGCTGCAATTAACATAAGGGTGCATGTATTTTTTCAAATAAGTGTTTTTGTTTTATTTGGGTAGATACCCAGAAGTGGTATTGCTGTCTTGTAGGAAGTCCTATTTTTAATTTTTTGAAGAATGTCCATACTGTTTTCCATAGTGGCTGCACGAATTTACATTCCCACTGATAGTTCATGAAGGTTCCCTTTTCTGTACATCCTTGCCAACTTATTATTTGTTGTATTTTTGACAATAGATATTCTGACAGGTGTGAAGTGATAGCTCATGGTTTTGATGTGTGTTTCTTTGATGATTAGTGATGTTGAGCATCTTTTCATTTGTCTGTTGCCCATTCGTATGTCTTGTTCAGAGAAATGTCTATTTGGGTCCTTTGCCCATTTTAAAATCCTGTTTTAATGTTTTTTTTTTTGATATTTAGTTGTGTGTTTTCTATATATTTTTGTTATTAACCCCATATCAAATATATCATTGACAGATATCTTCTCCCATTCAGTAGATTGCCTTTTCATTTTGTTGATGGTTATTTTTGCTGTGGAAAACCTTTTAAGTGTGATGTAGTCTCATTTGTTTATTTTCACTTTTTTTGCTTTCAGAAATTTATGTCTTTCTAGGAATTTTTTCATTTCACTTATGTTATCAAATTTGCAAACATAGTAATTTTCAATATTTCTTTATTAGTTTTTAATGTTTATAGGATCAGTAATAATGGCCCCTCTTTCATTTATGATATTAGTGATTTAATTCTCTCACTTTTTTCTTAGTTAGGCACGTTAGAAGTTTTATAAATTTAAAAGACCTTTTCCAATAATCGGGTTTTGGTTTCATTGATTTTCTGTTTTCAATTTCAATGATTTTTGCTGTAATTTTATTATTACTTTTCTTCTGCTTTCTTTGGATTTAATTTGATTTTCCTTTTTGTAGTTTCCTAAGATGAAAGCTTGAATAATTCATTTTATGTCTTTTTCTTTTGTAATATACTAATGCAATTTCATAGATTTCCCTCTAAGTCCTGCAGTCATCACACTCCACATATTTTGATAAATTGTATTTTCATTTTCATTCAGTTCAAAATACTGTAAATTTATCTTGAAATTCTTTTTGATCCACGTGTTATGTAAAAGTATGCTATTTAATGTCTATATGCTGCTGCTTTCCAAGTATCTTTCTATTATTAATTTCTAGTGTATTTTCATTGGGATCTGAGAGCATACTTTGTATGATTTTTAGTCCTTTAAATTTGTAACAGCATGTTTTATGGACCAGAATGTGGTCAGTCTTGGAGAATGTTCAAAGTAGTTTGAGAAGAATGTGTATTCTTCTGTTGTTGGATGAAGAATTTGTAAATGTAAACTAGATCTAGTTGATTAATGGTGCTATTCAGTTCAACTCTGTCCTTACTGATTTTCTGCCTGCTGGATCTGTCAATTACTGATAGATGGGTGTTGAAGTCTCCAACTATAAGAGTGGATTAGTTTTTTTCTACTTGAAGTTCTATTAGCTTTTGCCTCATGTATGTTGATGCTTTGTTGTTAGGCACATTCACCTTAAGAATTAAGACTTTCTTGGAGAATTGACCCCTTTATCATCATGCAGTGCCTTCTTTATTCCTAAGAATTTTCCTTGCTCTGAAGTCTGTTTTGTCTGAAATTAGGAAAACAACTTTGGCTTTCTTTTGATTGGTATTAGCGTGATATGTCTTTTTCCATTCCTTTATTTTAAATCTATCTGTGTCTTTATATTTAAAGTTGGTTTCTTATGAATAACATATAATTAGGCGTTTTTAATACACTCTGATAGTCTCTGCCTTTTAATTGGTATATTTAGACCATTGACATTTAAAGTGATTATTGATATAGTTGGATTAATACCTGTTGTATTTGTAGCTTTTTTCATTTTTTGTAGCTTTTTTCTATTCATTGTCCTTGTTTTTTGTGTCTGCTTTTGATTCCTACTCTTTTTCTGCCTCTGATTTTAACTGAGCATTGTACATGAATCCATTTTATCTTCTCTTTTAGCATTCCAATTATATTCCTATTTTGCTGTTTTTTGTGGTTGCCCTAGAGTTTGCAATATACATTTATGACTAATCCAAGTCCATTCTCAAATAATACTACATCCAAAATTTTACAGTTAGTGCAATTACCTTATAACAGAATATTCCCAATTCCTCTCTTCTCTCCCTTACAATATTGCCATCATTCATTTTTGCCTATCCTTATGTTATAAGTTGCCAAGTGCATCATTGGTATTACTATTTTGAACATACTGCTAACTGCTAAATCAATTAAAAATGAAGAAAATAAAAGATTTCATTTTAACTTCATTTATTCCTTGTCTAATGCTCTTCCTTTCTTTATATAGTTCCAGATATTAGATGTATATCATTCTCCTTCTTTCTGAAGAACTTCTTTTAACATTTTTTGCATGGCTAGTCTACTAGTAAAAAATCCCCTCAATTTTTGTTTGTCTAACAAATCTTTATTTCTCCTTTACTTTTGAAGGATAATGCCATGGAGTAAAAATTATTGGTTGGTGTTTTTCTTTTCTTTCAACACTTTAAAAATTACACTTCACTGTCTTCTTGCTTGCTGTTTTTTGGAGAAAAAACCTACATAACTCTTGTACTTGCTCCTCTATAAGTATGGTTTTATCCCCCTACCTCTTTAATTTATGATTTTCTCTTTGTTTTTGATTTTCTCTAGTTTGAATATGATATGCCTAGTTATAGTTATACATACAGTTGACCCTTGAACAACGTGGGGGTTATGGGTATGACTCCCCACACACAGTTGAAAATATGGATACAACTTTATAGTCAGCTTTCTGTATCCCTGTTTCTGCATCCATGGATTCAACCAACAGCAGATCATGTAGTACTGCAGTATTTATTGAAAAAAGTCCACATATAAGTGTACCTGTGCAGTTCAAACCCATGTTCTTCAAGGGTCAACTCTGTGTGTGTGTGTGTGTGTGTGTGTGTGTGTGTGTGTGTGTATATAGTGCTTCTTGTTTTCTGAGCTCCCTGGATCTATAATTTGGTGTCTACAATAATAATTTCATTATTACTTCAAATATGTCTTCTCTTTCTTTCTTCTCTTTCTGATATTTCCATGAAACATATGTTACAACGTTTGTAGTTTTCCCACAGTTCTTTGACATTTTGTTCCATCATCTTCATTCTTTTTTCTCTTTGATTTTAAGTTTTCAAAGTTCATATTGACCTTTCTTCATGCTCACTTATTCTTTCTTTGTTTCCAGTCTATAGATGATCATATCAAAGACATTCATCATTTTTTGTTACAGTTTTTAAAAACTTTCTAGCATTTCATTTTGCATATTTCTTGAGTTCCCATCTCTTTGCCTACATCAATTCACCTTTTCTTGCATGTTGTCTACTTTGTCTATTAGTATCCTTAGCATATGAATCATGGTTATTTTTAATTCTCAGTCTGATAATTATTAAATCTCTGCCATATCTGAGTCTGGTTCTGATGTTTGCTCTGTCTGTTTAAACTGTTTTTTTTGTTTGTTTTTGTTTTTGTTTTGTCTTTTATTGTGTCTTGTGATGTTTTGTTGCAAGCTGGACAAGATGTACTGGATGAAGGAATTTAGATAAATAGGCCTTTTAGTGTGAGGTTTTATTTTTATCTGGGTGGTTGCTAGCCTGTGTTTAATGTTTGCTATCTCTGTAGGTGTAAGAAGCTAAAATTGTCTCTATTTTCCTTGTTTTTGTCTCCTGTGGACCTTGGGTTTCCCTAGAGACTACTTTTTAAATATTGTCTAGACATGGAGATTTTTCAGAGGTATCTGGAGTTAGGTTTTTCTCTTCTCCAGGTCAGTTAGTTTCCGGTAAAACTCCAGTCAGTTGGGATCTGGTAATATAGTCTCCCTGAGGGCATTTTTTATTAGAAGAACAGAATGCTCTGGGTGTATTTAAAAATGGCTACATTCCCCCTCTTTCTGCCAAAAGTACTAGGGGATTTTTCTCTGATCTTCACTCTGAGGAGCTGGTAGGTCTCCTGGAGGTAAAACACCTAAAAGTGTGGGGGACCCTCTAAGACTGGCCCTCCCTGGCATTTTTAACTCTCAAGCTTGTCTACTTTGAGCCTTTGGCAATTTGTCAATTACAGTTTAAGTTTTCTACCTTGGTATTGGCTCTAATAGTAAAATTCTTTTTCTAGGCCTCTGTTCTAGTAAGCTGTCAGTCTGTATATTCAACATCTTTTATTATGGTTTTAACTTGCATTCCCCTGATGGATACTGATACTAAACATGTTTTCATGTGTTTATTGGCTATTTGTATATAATTCATTAGAGAAGGGTTGATTCAGTTCCTTTTGCCCAGTTTTTAATTGGGCTATTTGCCTTTTAATTAATGAGTTGTGTTTTAGTTTTCAGAGTATTCATTTTTCACTTCTTTTGTTAAATTTATTCCTAATATTGTATTTCTTTTGATATTATTGTAAATTAATAGTCATTTCAATTTCATTGTGTTACTTTTAGGTGTTTATAGAAATAAAATTATTTTATATAATGATTTTGTATTGTACAACCTTGTTGATCTACTTTATTAATTCAATAGCTTTTAAAATTGAATTCCTTAAGAGTTTCTGTATATAATATCATGTGATACACAAGTAGAGATAGTTTTATATCTTCCTTTCCAATCTCATAGCTTTTTATTTTATTTACTTCACTAATTCCTATAGCTTGAACCTCCAGTACACTTTTCAACAGAGGTGGCAATAGCAGGCACCCTTTTATTTTTCATGATCTTAGGGGCAAAGCATTAACTATGATGTTCTGTGAGATTTTGTATATGCCCTTTACCAGGTTAAGTTCCCTTTATTCCCAGTTGTGGGGTGTTTTTTTTTACTAAGAAAGAGTGTTGTATTTTGTCAAATTTTTTTGCTTCTATTACTATGATAATATGGTTTGGACCCTTTATTCTATTAATATGGTATATTACATTAATTGATTTTCTATGTTAAGCCATTCTTGAATTCCTCAGATAAATCTCAATTGGCCATGGTGTATACTGCTTTTTATATGTTGCTGAATTTGGTTTGCTAGTATTTCATTGAGGATTTTTGCATCTAGATTCATAGGATAAATTGTTTTATAATTTTCTTTTCTTGTGATATCTTTGATTTTGGCATTCAATTTACTTAAATCAGGATAAAACTTTCCTCAGATGAAGAGCTGGGAATTGTTCCCTCCTCTTCTATTTCTGTAAAGGGTTTGTGAAGGATTGTGTTAATTCTTTTTTAAAAGCTTGGTAGAATTCTCCATGGTCACTATTGGGTTTAGGGCTTTTCTTTGTGGGAAGTTTATTTCATCTTTTTTCTTGTGATAGATCTATTCACATTTTCTATTTCTTCTTGAGTCAATTTTGATAGTTTGTTTCTGTTTCTAGGATTTTGTCCATTCCACCTAGGCTTATAATATTTTTTATTTCTGTAAGGTCTTTAGTAATGCCTTCTTTTTTATTTCTGATTTAAGTCAATTGAATCTTCTCTCTCTTTTTGTCTGTCTATCTAACAGTTTGTCAATTTTGTTGATCTTTCAAAGAAACAACTTCTGGTTTCCTTGATTTTATTTATTGATTTCTATTCTCTATTTCACTTATTTCCCCTATAAACTTTACCATTTTCTTTCTTCTACTCGCTTTGGGTTGAGTTTTCTCTTCTTTTATTTCTGGTTTCATAAGGTAGAAGGTTAGGTTGTTGTTTTGAGATTTTTTCTGTGGAAAAATACACATAACATAAAGTTTAGAAGGAGGAACTGTCCATGTTCCCTTTTATTCTCTACCTCAAAGATTCAACTTTTCTATTTTTATTTGAATTTATAATTTATATATATCTACTGCTAAGTACAAGTTAAGATTACAAAAAACAACACACTTACCATAATACTATAAACACAGAAGTAGAAAATTAGTGTATGAAGGCGAGAAAAAGCCTACTAAAAACTTGGGTTAATACCATTGCAGTGTTTATGCTCAATCATGGGATCTAGCCATTCTTTTCTAATTTGGTGATTTTTTGGATGTAGGGCTGGGTCTACATTGGGTTAACAAAATGAACATTTTAGTTAAAGCTTTTGAGGGATCCAAGTAAATGAAAATGATTTTTTAAAGGCAAAAAAATTTTACCATTTTAACCATTATAAAGTGTACAATTCAGGAACATTATGTACAGCCACAGCATTGTACAATCACTATGTTGCTCCAGAATTTTTTCATCATCCCAAAGTGATACCTTACCCATTAAGCAGTCACTTTTCATACTCCCTCTCCCAGCCCCTGGCAGCCACTATTCTGCTTTATTTCTCTGTGGATTTGCCTGTACTGGATATTTTATGTGAAAAGAATCATACAATATGTGGCCGTTTGCATCTGGCTTCTTTCACTAGCATAATGTTTTCAAGGTTCATCTATGGTGTAGCATGTATCAATATTTATTATTTTCTATGTCTATTATTTTCTATTTTTTATTATTTTTATAGATATACCACATTATGTTTATCCATTTATCAGTTGATGGACATTTGGGTTATTTCCATCTTTTCACTACTGTGAATAGTGCTGCTATGAACATTAGTGTACAGGTTTTTGCTTTAAGACCTGTTTTCAATTATGGTCTAGACCTAGGAGTGGAATTCCTCACTCAGATGGTAATTCTATGTTTAACTTTTCCAAGAACCACCAAACTGTTTTCCACAGTGATTGCACCATCTTACAATCCTACCAGCAATGTATATGTGTTCTAATTTCTCCACATCCTCCCCAATACTTACTTATTTTTTTTTTCCATATGGTCATCCTCATGGGTGTGTAGTGGTATCTCTTTGTGGTTTTGAGTTGCATTTCACTAATGACTAATGACACTGAGTATCTTTTCATGTCCTATTTGGCTGTTAGTATATCTTCTTTGGAGAAATGTCTACTCAGCTCCTTTGCCCATTATTTAATTGTTTGTCTGTTTTTTGGTTGTAAGAATATTTACATATTCTGGATACTAGAATCATATCAGATATATGATTTGTAAATATTTTCTCCTGTTCAGTGGGTTGTATTTTCACTGTTTTGATAGTGTTTGATGCACAAAAATGTTTAACTTAGTAAATTCCAATTTACCTAGTTTTTCCTTTTGTTCCTTGTGCTTTCAGTGTCATATCTATGAAACTGTTGCCAAATCCAAGATCATCAAGGTTTACCTTTATAATTTCTTCTAAAAGTTTTAGAGTTAGCTCCTGTTGTACTAGCATCATTTGTTGAACAGACTATTCTTTCCCCACTGAATGGTCTCTTCACCCTTGTGATCACAGATGTGTGGGTTATTTCTGGATTCTCAATTCTATTCCATTGATCGAGATATTTATCCTTAAGGAAGTACCACACTGTCTTGATTACTACAATGCTGTAGTAAGTTTTGAAATTGGTAAGTTTGAGTTCTTCAACTTTGTTATTGTTTTTCAAGATTTTTTTTTCTATTTGGAGCTCTTTGCAATTCCATATGAATTTTAAGATTGTATTTTCCATTTCTGTAGAAAAAAAAAGAGCTGTTGGCATATTGATAGGGGTTGCATTGAATCTATAGATTGCTTTGGGGTGTATTGCCATCTTAACAATATTAAGTCTTCTAATCCATGAACATGGGGTGTATTTCCATCTTCATATTTAATATAGCCATTTACATCTACAAATTTCCCTTTAAACACTTTTTTAGCTACATTCAATAAGTTTTGGTATGTTGTGTCTTCATTTCATTCATCTCAAACTACTTTCTAATTTCCCTTGTGATCTTGTGTTTCAACCATTGGTAATTTAGGAGCATATTTTTTAGTTACCTCATATTTGTGAATTCCCCAAACTTCTTCATTTTATTTTATTTATTTATTTAATTTATTTATTTTTAAAATTTCTTTCTTTCTTTCTTTCTTTCTTTTTTCTTTTTTTTTTTTTTTTGGCTGTGTTGGGTTTTCGTTGCTGGACACGGGCTTTCTCTAGCTGCAGCAAGCGGGGGCTACTCTACGTTGCAGTGTGTGGACTTCTCACTGTGGTGGCTTCTCTTGTTGTGGAGCATGGGCTCTAGATGCATGGGCTTCAGTAGTTGTGTCACACGGGCTCAGTAGTTGTGACACATGGGCTTAGTTGCTCCGTGGCATGTGGGATCTTCCCGGACCAGGGCTCGAACCTGTGTCCCCTGTATTGGCAGGCAGATTCTTAACCAATGCACCATCAGGGAAGTCCCCTTCATTTTATTAATTTCTAATTTAATTCTACTGTGTTCAGAAAATAAAACTTGCATGTTTTCAATTCTTTTAAATTTACTGATGTTTGTTTTACTGCCTAGCATATAGTCTATCCTGGAGAATGTTCTATGTACTTGAGGAGAATATTTTCTGCTGGTTTTGGGTGTAGTATTCTATAGATGTCATTTAGGTCTACTTGCTTTGTAGTATTGTTCAAATCTTGTATTTCCTTGTTGACCTACTACCTAGTTGTTCTATCTGTTATTGTAAGTGGATTACTGAAGTCTCCAACTATGATCTGAATTATCTATTTTTACATTTATTATTTCAGGCTTTGCACTATGCATTTTGTAGCTCTGTTTGTAGGTGCACATATATCTATAATCATTACATCTTTGTGATTTATTGACCATTATTATTATAAAATGTCCCTCTCTATTACTAGTAACATTTTTAAAATGTCTATTTTATCCCTCCTCAGGGGGCACAGCCTTTAGCATAAATACAGTCACTATGGGATAACAAGGTTTTAGCATGGTTCTCTTTGACTGTCACTTTCTCTGATATCTCTGTCAAGCTGTTTGCCTCTGTTGATACCTCACCCAACCCTTAGCCCTGAGTCATAACCAGCTGATTTTTCTCTTATTTTTGACAATGCATTGGGGGTATAAATACTACATATAGTCTCACCCAATTATATTCTGGCCACTTTTCAGGGGTTGATTTTACTGGCTATTCTTTAAGGTTTGTTCTGACCCCAGGAGGGATCTTCTTAATTGTTTCTTTCCCTGGTTTTCTCTGGTCAGCTAGCTGGCCTGTGGTTTAACTGGTTGTTCTCATGGAGTTATTAGCCTCCTCTTTATTGCTTACATCTAAAATATCCATTATATTCAACAGCACCGTGAAGTTTGAACTTTCCAAAACTCTTCCAAATAAAGTCAGTTCCCTTGGGAGGAGCTTCTTAGTTTTCTGTTATTATGGCCCACTCTGTCTCTCCAGTAAACAATTGTGCACCATTTCTCTGGATTTGGAGACAGGGAGGTGGCTCACTTCTCTCAGAATGACACCCCTGCTTCACATGGCAGTAGCTTCTGCTCTTCTTGGCTTGCCTTTCCCAAGATAGAACCTTCATCCTTTGAATGAGCTGGGACAAAAGTGATCTGGGCTGCGCTGTTTCTGTTCTGCTGCACCTTGTTAGAACTTCTGCCTTGTAAATTGTGGCTAGGTGGAGGAAGAGAGACCTAGAACACTCAGAATGTAATAGAGCTTTTGCAACATGGAACTGAGGAGGATGAGAAATGTCTTTCCATCCTCAGAGATATCATAGCCCTTAACTGGGATCTGGGGGAAGAGACGACCCTGTGTTTTTGGTCACACCTGCTCATAGTGGAGCTCCTGTCCTGCTGAATTGAAGCAGAGGGGAGGGAGAGAGGGTTTCCTGGCTCAAGTGTCACTGACTCTTGCTGTTCTTATTGGGATTTTGTACATTTTTGGGGGGATAAATGTTTCTTCTTTTGCTGTATTTAATTGGGACTATTTCTGCAGACTTAAAAGTTTTGGTTTCAAATAATTCTTACCAATTATGTTTTCCCCCTGGGAGCAGTTCTGCAGAGCTCCTAACATCACTGTTCTAGAATTCATCTCTTATTGATTATTTCTTCCATGCAAGCTCAGTCTTTCCTGGTTCTTGTGTATCTAATAACTTCGTATTTTATTCTATATATTTTGAATATTATGTTAGATTTTAGGACTTATTTAAAGCCTATGCAGAATGTTGCCTGTGTAGAATATTGACATTTTGTTTTATCAAGGAAACCACCTTTTTATGTTCAGGCCACAGCTTCTCATCCACACTGTGTGTGCTGTGCTTTCAATGTAATTGTTGTTAAAAGTCTGTGCAGTGATTTTCAAATCTATCATCTGTGTGCATTACCTAGGACATTCTGGTGCTTGGCAGTGGTTTCATTTAGTTTATTTCTCAAAGTCTTTGGTATGCAGAATAAGATCAGATCCCCATACACACACAGTTCAGAATTGATACCAGGATTTCATAAACTATTTTATAGGCTCAGTGTCTTGAGTGCCTCCCTCTTCTTGATTTCTCCTGTGATTTCAAGTTCTTTGGGTCTCCTCTTTTCAGACCTTTGGACAGATATTTGAGACTTGGTTACTTCACTATATTGTGTACTTCCATTCCTGTGCCTGTGTTCATTTTCAAGTGGTGGGGAGTCAGAAATAAAAAATATCAATGGCCTTGGCCCCATGTTCTTGGTACCAGATCTCCTCTGATCAGAAGGGGAACTTCCTGTACTCTTGTTTCCACACTACAGATTGAGAACTAGGACATGAGGGACTGGAGAAAGGAAAACAAAGAAACAAAAAACAAAAGCAAAATATCAAGTATTTCCATTATCTCTGAATGGTAGGAGTTCCCTTTCCTGCTCCTTAAGCCAGAAGCAGAGGGCTTCTCCTATTTCCCTCTGTCTGCACCAGTGCCCATTTATATGTTTCAGGCTATGTTGAGTTCAAGGTAGAAGATACTGGAGGGGAAATTGTGCAAACCTACCACCAGATCAGTAGTACTTTGAATTCTAATGTTCTTAGTCTATCCTCCTGCTAATATACTATTCAGAATTCTCAAAGAGCTACATCATGCATTATTTCTAGGTATCATTGTGTTGTGTGAGAGAGAAAGGGTGATATGTGTTTACCTGTTTTACCTAGAAGCACCACCAACTTTGTTACAGCATGTATTTTAGCCTTTCCCTGTATGGCAAGGTACACCATTTCTGTACCACTAATCACACAGGTAAATTATGGTATATGATTTTAGTAGTCCTTGCTGTACATGTAACAAAGGCCCTGAGTTTTGATGAACTTTGATTTGGATTACCCATCAATTTACTGATTTCCCCTTACAGTCCTAAGGGAAAGAGGAAATTCATACTACTATGGAGTACAATTAAACTCACAGCCTTTCCTTCACAATTTAAGACCTTGAAATTTATTTCATTTGCTTCTAGTAATGTTTGCAAACTCTTAAGTTTGTAACTCAAATGTTTATTTTAGTAAATATTTTTATTTAACTTGACACCATTATTACTGCATTAGAGTAAAGCAAAAATGTATTACTGTATATCTTCTATTACAGGTCTTTAATGTAATAAAGATCTGTAATGTGACTTTAATATTGTTTCGATTTTAATGTTATAGAAAAATACTCTGAAGATGAAATAGTTCTTATTTACTTTTCACTGTAATGAATAGTCTGTCAAGGGACAGCAGACATCTTTTCCTTCTGTTCAGATAGAGGACAATATGTAGTCATCTGTGAATAGATACAGTTGGAAATTATGATTGAGGCCAATAGAAACCCAGGCATACGGACTTCCTTTCTCAATTAAAATAAAAATCCTGACTAAAAAAAAAAATAAGAGCAGACAGTAAACTGTCCAGTTTCCATGATTTCTGGTTGAAGATCTTCATTATAGATTTGTTATTTTTACTGCAATATACAATGCAGACTCCTTTCATTATTGAGGATCATAATATTAAGTTCTTTCAAATGGAAGAGAGCTTATTTTCTTGGGAGAGTGTGCTGCTGCTGCTGCTGCTGCTGCTGCTGTTGTTGTTTTTCAGTCTCAAGGACAGAATTATATTTTTGTCTTTTGAACAAGTATTTAATATAGAGGATGCATTGAAAAAAGGGAAATGTTAACATCTAGAGACTCGGTGCTTATTTCAAAATGAATGGGTGGAATAAAATGTACCTTAGTTCTTTTGTGTCTATAAAATTATAGAACTCTACTCTCTTGTGAACATCCTTGATTTCCACTTGTCTTGCTTTAATGTTTTTCCATCCTCTTCCTCCTCTTCATTTATTCCAAAAACACTTATTGCATGTAAATGTTTCTTTTGTTGTATAACAATTTAGTGAGAATATATACAAATCAAAATTTGATTTAGAAGGGAAGCAGCATGAGGAGTCAGTTGAGCACCAAGGCTCATTGAAACAGGCCGCCATGGCCCTCCGCAACCCACAGTATATTTTTGGAGATTTTAGCCCTGATGAGTTCCATCAGTTCTTTGTGACTCCTTGCTCTTCGGTTGAGCATCATCTATGTGGTGGAGCAGTTCTGCCTGGTGCACAAGCTGCTGATGAACTACCTAATGGAGAAGACTATTAGAGAATTGAATTTGGTGTTAATGAAGTAACTGAACCCACTGACACTTTGCCGAGAACTCCCAACTACATACAGTATTTCAAGCACATTGAATCCTTAGGCCCCTGAATTTATCCTTATTTGCACAACTTCCCAAAAGATTCCTGATTACATAGATAGAGAAGTGAACTGTAGCTCCACCGACTACCAGTACCCAGGCTCTGCCCTTGCTCTGGATGGCAGCACTAACGTGGAGGTGGAAGTTTTGGAAAATGATGGCATCTTGGGTGGTCTTGGACAAAGGGAGCGTAAAAAGAAAACAAAAGGAAAAACAAAAAAAGTCCACCTGGGTAGAGTTACTTGAAAGATGGCAGCGAGTGTAGTACTTCCACAGAAGCCCTGGTCAATGGCCATGTCAATCCCAGAGTCCAGAACAGTGTAGGTGCAGAGGATGCAAAGTTGATGGGTGATGTGCCCCTGTCGGGGACACCCAGAACTTGTGGCAGCCCCCAGGATGCCACGGACTTCGGCAGTGATGTTGTGCCTAATGGTTCTCTCCCAGAGCCTTCATCAGCGGGGCCAGGACTGCAGGGGCAGCCTGAGGGCTGCCTGCCATGGGGCTGACCTTGAACAATCTTGCCTCCCCGCAGAGGCTGCCAGGGACACCCTTTTGAGGACAGCTGTGGCTCAGCCTTAGGTTGAGACTGATACTACTGAGAACCTTGGAGGTGCCAACGGACAAATACTTGAATCCTTGGTTGAGGGCACAGCTGCCAACAGGGTGGAGTTGCACACTGTGCAAGCTCGGACACGGACCCTGCGAAAGGTAAGAGAACCTCCCCTCCTGCAGATGCCCGGGCCTCTGTGGTAGGCCCTGCTCCCACCAGTTGGCCTGCAAAGTCCTGGACCAGTCTTTTTCAGGATTCTAAGCCCTCTTCCTCCTACCCCCTCCCCTCCCCTCTCCCTCCTCGTCTGTGGTTTCCATGGAAACTAAGTATTCCCCTCCCGCCACTTCTACCCTGGTCTCTGAAAAGCAGGTTGAAGTCAAGGAAGGGCTGGTTCCAGTTTCAGAGGATCCTGTAGCCATAAAGATTGCAGAGTTACTGGAGAACGTAACCTTGATTCATAAACCAGTGTCATTGCAACCCCGCGGTCTGATCAATAAAGGAAACTGGGGCTACATTAATGCTACACTGCAGGCATTGGTTGCTTGCCCTCTAATGTATCACCTGATGAAGTTCATTCCTCTGTATTCAAAAGTGCAGAGGCCTTGTATATCCACACCCATGATAGATAGCTTTGTTCGGCTAATGAATAAGTTTACTAATATGCCAGTACCTCCAAAACCCAGACAAGCTCTTGGGGATCATGAGGGATATCCGCCCTGGAGCTGCCTTTGAACCAACGTATACTTATAGACTCCTGACAGTTATCAAGTCGAACCTTTCTGAAAAGGGTCACCAAAAAGATGCTGAGGAGTACTTAGGCTTCATTCTAAATGGACTTTAGGAGGAAATGCTGAACCTAAAGAAACTTCTCTCAGCAAATAATGAAAAACTTACTATTTCCAATGGACCCAAAAGCCACTCAGTGAACAAAGACGAGCAGGAAGAACCAGGCAAAGGAAGTGAGGACTAATGGGAGCATGTTGGCCCCTGAAATAAGACCTTGGTCATTCACCAGGCGGATTTTGTCCAGACCCCAATCACTGGTATTTTTGGTGGACACATCAGGTCTGTGGTTTACCAGCAGAGTTCAGAAGAGTCTGCCACCCTGCAGCCATTCTTCATGTTGCAGCTGGATATCCAGTCAGACAAGATATGCACCATCTAGGATGCGTTGGAAAGCTTGGTGACAAGATAATCTGCCCAGGGTTACACCACCAAAATCAAACAAGAGGTTGAGATCAGTTGAAGAGTTACTCTGGAAAAACTCCCTCTTTTTCTTGTGTTGCACCTGAAATGGTTTGTTTACGAGAAGACTGATGGAAGTCAGAAGCTTATAAAAAATATTGGATATCCTGTGGACTTGGAAATTAATAAAGAACTGCTTTCCCCAGGGGTTAAAAATTAAGAATTTTAAATATCACAGAGCCTATAGGCTATTTGCAGTGGTCTACCACCACAGCAGCAGCAACACTGGTGGCCACCACAACATGGATGTCTTCCAGACTGGTCTGAATGGCTAGCTGTGCATCAACGACCAGATGGTCAAGGTGATTAACCAACACCAAGTGGTGAAGCCCATTACTGAGTGCACAGCCTACTTCTTGTATTACTGCCATGTGGACCTGCTGTAGCTGTCGCTGTCTGTGCCTAACGCTGCTTGTTGAGCACCAAGGCTCACCGACTTCCCTCCTATCTTTAGTGACTCTTTAGAGAGAAACTCTTTCTCCCTGTTGCAAAAATGGGCTAGAATGAAAGGAGACGCCTTGGAGTTTGTGCACAACATAGTTTATGTTGACTTCTAATTTCCAAATCAAAATCATTTGCTTGAAACCAATTGTCACTTGACTTAAGAAAATACACAATCTGTATATCTTCTTTGGAGAAATGTCTATTTAGGTCTTCCACCCATTTTTGGATTGGGTTGTTTGTGTTTTTGATATTAAGCTACATGAGCTGCTTGTATATTTTGGAGATTAATCCTTGTCAGTTGCTTCGTTTGCAAATATTTTTTTCCCATTCTGAGGGTTGTCTTTTCGTCTTGTTTATGGTTTCCTTTGCTGTGCAAAAGCTTTTAAGTTTCATTAGGTTCAATTTGTTTATTTTTGTTTTTATTTCCATTTCTCTAGGAGGTGGGTCAAAAAGGATCTGGCTGTGATTTATGTCATAGAGTGTTCTGCCTATGTTTTCCTCTAAGAGTTTTACAGGGCCTGGCCGTACATTTAGGTCTTTAATCCATTTTGAGTTCACATATGAAAGGATGCTCAACATCACTAATCATCAGAGAAATGCAAATCAAAACCACAAAGAGGTATCACCTCACAGTGGTCAGAATGGCCATCATTAAAAATCTACAAACAATAAATGCTGGAGAGGGTGTGGAGAAAAGGGAACCCTCTTGCACTGTTGGTGGGAATGTAAATTGATACAACCACTATGGAGAACAGTATGGAGGTTCTTAAAAAACTAAAAATAGAACTACCATATGACCCAGCAATCCCACTCCTGGGCATATACCCTGAGAAAACCATAATTCAAAAAGAGACATGTACCACAGTGTTCATTGCAGCACTATTTACAATAGCCAGAACATGGAAGCAACCTAAGTGTCCATTGACAGATGAATGAATAAAGAAGATGTGGCACATATATACAATGGGATATTACTCAGCCATAAAAAGAAACAAAACTGAGTTATTTGTAACGAGGTGGGTGGACCTAGAATCTGTCATACGGAGTGAAGTAAGTCAGAAAGAGAAAAACAAATACTGTATGCTAACACATATATATGGAGTCTAAAAAAAAAAAAAGGTTTTGATGAACCTAGGGGCGGGACAGGAATAAAGATGCACACGTAGCAAATGGATTTGAGGACATGGGGAGGAGGAAGGGTAAGCTGGGAAGAAGTGAGAGAGAAGCATTTGCATATATACACTTCCAAATGTAAAATAGATAGCTAGTGGGAAGCAGCTGCATAGCACAGGGAGATCAGCTTGGTGCTTTATGACCACCTAGAGGGGTGGGATAGGGTGTGTGGGAGGGAGGGAGATGCAAGAGGGAAGAGATATGGGAACATATGTATACGTATAACTGATTCACTTTGTTATAAAGCAGAAATTAACACACCATTGTAAAGCAATTATACTGCAATAAAGATGTTACAGAAAAAGAAAATACATTAAAAAACCATATTTCTGAAATAATGCTGATTCTCCATCTAACTGTACAGTAGAATAGATCCTGCACCAGTAACAACACTTTTAAATTTGTGGAAATGAATTTTATCTTTCCTTAAAAAGTAAATTTTTTAATACACCACACTTTCCTCCCCCACCATTTAATTTTTTGATAAATGATAAAAATGAGCTGTTATCAGAGAAGAAATAGTTTTTACTTCAAAAGATAAATAAACACAAAAAATAAGTTGCTGTTTCCTAACAGGAAAAATACACTTTAACAATTGTGTGATGAGAAGCTGTTTATGTGCACATTGCAACTGAAATATTGGAGTTAAGATGTTAGCCATATAGATTGGTGATTGTAACTTTACTGCCATTAAAAGATTTCAAATTGCATTCATGCTTCTGTGTACACATAATGAAAAATGGGCAAAATAATGAAGATTGACATTGCCCTATGTCTGCTGTTTAATTCTGCTGCCTGCTCCTCTATGATGCTACATCTCTAATTGTACACAGCTAGTGATACCTAGGAGTCTAAAGTTGTCGTCCATCAATTAAAAAATCACAAAGTTGGTTTAAAAAAAAGTTTATCCTCATTTTAAAAGAAGTTTATTTTTTGCAATTTAAAAATTGTCATTTTCCTAGTTTGGAATTGTAGCTTTCTGCATCTAGAAGAAGAAAGTAATTTATTACTTGAATCACATTTGTAAAATGGTAATTATAGATTGATAGATGAAAGTATACCTTAATGAGGGACTTCCCTGGTGGTGCAGTGGTTAAGAATCTGCCCGCCAATGCAGAGGGCAGGGGTTAGATCCTTGGTCCAGGAAGATCCCACATGCTATGGAGCAACTAAGCCCGTTTGCCACAACTACTGAGCCTGCGCTCTGAGAAGCCCACACACCGCAACAGAGTAGCCCCTGCTCTCCACAACTAGAGAAAGCCTGCACGCAGCAATGAAGACCCAACGCAGCCAATAAATAATCAATAAATAATTTTTTAAAAAGTATACCTTAATGAGAAAATGAAAAGATAGCATTCTCAGTGTAGTTTTGAAAACCATATCAATGGATATAAATACACCGCATACTTTTCATTCCTGAAATCTGAGGAAAGTATTAGATATTACAGAAAATTTTCCTGACTTTCTGTTGAGACAAATATTGGTTTAAGAAATATGAAAAAAAAACTAATACATATATAATAAAATGTATTAAATTGTATGAACTGTTTATATATTTTGGATATTAAAACTTGTTGGACATATTATTTGTAAATATTTTCTGCTATTCCATAGGTTGTCTTTTCATTTTGTTGATGGTTCCCTTTGCTGTTTAAAAGCTTTTAATTTTAACTAGGTCTCCTTTGTTTATTTTTGCTTTTATTTCTTTTGCCTTAGGGGACAGATCCAAAAATATATTTCTCCAATTTATGTCAAAGACTGTTCCTCCTATGTTTTCTTCTAGGAATTTTATAGTTTCAGGTCTTACATTTAGGTCTTTAATCCATTTTGAGTTTATTTTTTTATTTGGTGTGAGTAAATGTTCTAATCTCATTGTTTTACATGTAGCTGTCCAGTTTTCTCAGCACCACTTGTTGAAGAGACTGTCTTTTCTCCATTTTATTTCCTTAGCTCCTTTGTCATATATAAATTGACCATAAGCACATGGTTTGTTTCTGGGCTTCCTATTCTGTTCCATTGATCTTTGTGTGTATTTTTGTGCCAGTACCATGCTGTTTTGATTACTGTAGCTTTGTAGTATAGTCCGAAGTGAGGGAGGGTGATACCTCCAGCTTTGTTCTTTTTCTCAAGACTACTTTGGTAATTCATGGTCTTTTGTGGTTCCATATGAAATTTAGGATTATTTGTTCTATTTCTGTGAAAAATATCATGGGTAGTTTGGCAGGGACTTCATTAAAGATTGCTTTGGGTAGTAGGGCCATTTAAAAAATATTAATTCTTCCAAAGTAATAGCATAGGATACCTTTCCATTTCTTTGTATCATCTTCAAATTCTTTCATCAGTATTTTATAGTTTTCAGAGTATAGGCCTTTCACCTCTTTGGTAAAGTTTATTCATAAATATTTTATTCTTTTAGATGTGATTTTAAATGGGATTTTTTTAACATTCTCTCTTCCTGATAGTTCATTATTAGTGTATAGAAAAGCCACAGATTTCTGTATATTAATCTTGTGTCCTGCAACTCTACTGAATTTATTTATTAATTCTAGTGTTTTACGGTGGATACTTCAGTGTTTTCTATGTATAGTATAATGTCATCTTCAAATAGTAACAGTTTTACTTCTTCACATCCAATTTGGATGCCTTTTATTTCTTTTTCTTGTCTGATTGCTGTAGCTAGGACTTCCAATACTATGTTAAATAGAAGTGGTGAGAATACTACTTCTGACCTTGTCTTGTTTCTGAATATGGAGGAAAGGATTTCGGCTTTTCACCATTGACAATGATGTTAGCTGTGAGTTTTCATAAATGGCCTTTATCGTGTTGAGATATGTTTCCTGTATACCCACTTTAATGAGAGTTTTTATCATGAATGGATGTTGAATTTTGTCAAATGCGTTTTCTGCATCTCCTGAGATGATAATGTGACTTTTATCCTTCCTTTTGTTACTGTGGTGTAGCACATCGATTGATTTGTGAACGTTGAAACATCCTTGGGTCCCATGAATAAATCCAACATGGATCATGTTTTGTGACCATTTTTATATGCTGTTGGATTCACTTTGCAAATATTTTGTTGAGAATTTTTGCCTCTATGTTAATCAAAGTTATTGGCTTGTAGTTCTCTTTTATTGTAGTGCCTTTGTTTTAGTATCGGGGTAATGGTAGCTTCGTATAATGAATGTAGGAGTGTTTCATCATCTTAAATTTTTTGGAATAATTTGAGAAAGATATTATCTCTCCTTTCTATATTTGGTAGAATTCCCCTGTGAAGCTGTCTGGTCATGACTTTTGTTTGCTAGGAGTATTTTTTATTAAAAATTCAATTTCACTACTAGTAATTGGACTGTTCAAATTGTCTGTTTTTTCTTGATTCAGTCTTGGCATGTTATATGTTTCTAGAATTTTTCCATTTTTTCTAAGTTGTCCAATTCACTGGCATATAACTGTTCATAGTATTCACTTATGATTTTTTGCATCTCTGTGGTATTGTTAATTATTTCTCCTCTTTTATTTCTTATTTTGTTAATTTGGGTTCTCTCTCTCATTTCTTCTTGGTGAACCTGGGTAAAGGTTTAATCTATTTTGATTATCTTTTCAAAAAACCGCCTTTTGGTTTCATTGCTCTTTTCTATTATTTACTCTCTATTTTATTTAATTCCTCTATGATCTTGATTATTTCCTTCCTTCTGCTGACTTTGATCTTTCTTTGTCATAATTTTTCTAATTCTTTCAGGTGGTAGGTTAGGTTGTTTATCTGAGATTTTTCTTCTTTCTTGATGAAAGCCTGTATTGCTATAAATTTCCCTCTTAGAAGTGCTTTTGCTGCATCCCAGAGATTTAGGAATGTTGTGTTTCCATTTTCATTTGTCTCCTGGTATTTTCTGATTTCTTTTTTGATTTCTTCATTGACCCATTGGTTTTTTACTAGCATGTTGTTCAGTATCCATGTGTTTGTTTGTTTGTTTTCATTTTTCTTTATGCAGGTGTTTTCCAGTTTCATACTGTTGTGCTCAGAAAATATGCTTGATATAATTTCTGTCCTATTAAATTCGTTGAGGCTTGTTTTGTGGCCTAGCATGTGATCTATTCTGGAGAATGGTCCATGTCTACTGGAAAAGAACATGTATTCTGCTGTGTTTGGATGAAATGTCCTGTAGCTCTCTATTAAGTCCAACTAGTCTATAGTGTCATTTAAGGTCACTGTGGCCATATTCATCTTCTGTGTGGATGATCTGTCCATTGATGGAAGTGAGATGTTAAAGTCCCCTAATATTATTGCACTATTGTCAGTTTATCCTTTAATGTCTCTTGGTATTCACTTTGTATATTTATGTGCTCCTGTATTGGATACATATGTGTTAACGAGTGTGATATTCTCTTCTTGTACTAATCTCCTTATCATTGTATAATGCCCTTCTTTGTCTTTTGTTATATTTCTTTGGGTTAAAGTCTATTTTGTCTGAAATGAGTATTGCTAACTCCACTTCCTTGTCATTTCCATTTGCATGAAATGTAATTTTCCATCCCATCACTTTCAGTCTGTGTGTGTCTTTACTTCTGAAGTGATTCTCTTGTAGGAAGCATAGAGATGGTCCTGGTGTTTTCTTTTATCCAATCAGCCACCCTATGTCTTTTGATTGATGCATTTAGTCCATTGACATTTAAAGTAATTATTGTTAGGTATGCCTTATTGCCATTTTATTACTTGTATTAGGGTTCATTTTGTAGCTCTTCCTTGTTTAATTCTTCTTTCTGTTGCTTTCCTTGTGGCTTGATGATTTTCCTTAGTGGTATGCTTGAGTTCATTAATTTTTGTTTTTGTGTATCCATTGTGTGTTCTTGATTTGTGGTTGCCATGGAGTCCATATATGTTGACACATAATTACATCCACTTGTTTTAAATTGGTACTCTTTAACCAATTTATAATGTGTTTAAATTCAAACACATTATAAAAGATATACATTTTTTACTCTCCCAACTCATATTTTGTGTTCTTTTTACATCTTTATTGGGGTATAATTGCTTTACAATGTTGTGTTATTTGATGCTGTATAAGAGAGTGAATCAGCTATATGTATATATATATCCCCATATCCCCTCCCTCTTGTGTCTCCCTCTCACACTCCCTATCCCACCCCTCTAGGTGGTCACAAAGCACAAAGCTGATCTCCCTGAGCTATGTAGCTGCTTCCCGCTAGCTATCTATTTTACATTTGGTAGTGTATATATGTCAATGCTACTCTCTCACTTCCTCCCAGCTTACACTTGGCCCTCCCCGTGTACTCAAGTGCATTCTCTACATCTGTGTCTTTATTTCTGTCCTATCCCTAGGTTTGTCAGAAGGTTTTTTTTTTTTGGATTCCATATATACATGTGTTAACATACTGAATTTATTTCTCTCTTTCTGACGAACTTCACTCTATATGACAGCTTCTACGTCCATTCACCTAACTACAAATAACTCAATTTTGTTTCTTTTTATGGCTGAGTAATATTCCATTGTATATATATGCCACATCTTCTTTATCCATTCATTTGTCTATGGACATTTAGGTTGCTTCCATGTCCTGGCTATTGTAAACAGTGCTGCAATGGACACTGTGGTACCTGTCTCTTTTTGAATTATTGTTATCTCAGGGTATATGCCCAGTAGTGGAATTGCTGGGTCAAACGGTAGTTCTATTTTTAGTTTTTTAAGGAACCTCCATACTGTTCTCCATAGTGGCTGTATCAATTTACATTCCCACCAAGAGTGGAAGAGGGTTCCCTTTTCTCCACACCCACTCCAGCATTTACTGTTTGTAGGTTTTTTGATGATAGCAATTCTGATTGGTGTGAGGTGATACCGCATTGTAGTTTTGATTTGCATTTCTCTAATGATTAGTGATGTTAAGCATCCTTTCATCTGTTTGTTGGCAATATGTGTATCTTCTTTGGAGAAATGTCTATTCAGGTCTTCTGCCTATGTTTGTGTTGGGTTGGGTTTTTTTTTGATATTGAGCTGCATGAGCTGCTTGTATATTTTGGAGATTAATCCTTTGTCAGTTGCTTCATTTGCAAATATTTTCTCCCATTCGGAGGGTTGTCTTTTTTTTTAACATCTTTATTGGAGTATAATTGCTTTACAATGGTGTGTTAGTTTCTGCTTTATAACAAAGTGAATCAGTTATACATGTACATATGTTCCCATATCTCTTCCCTCTTGCATCTCCCTCCCACACTTCCTATCCCACCTCTCTAGGTGGTCACAAAGCACAGAGCTGATCTCTCTGTGCTAGGCGGTTGCTTCCCACTGCCTATCTATTTTACGTTTGGTAGTGTATATATGTCCATGCCACTCTCTCACTTTGTCACATCTTACCCTTCCCCCTCCACATATTCTCAAGTCCATTCTCTAGTAGGTCGGTGTCTTTATTCCCACCTTGCCACTAGGTTCTTCATGACCTTTTTTTTTTCTTTTCTTTATAGTCTATATATATGTGTTAGCATACTGTATTTGTTTTTCTCTTTTGGACTTACTTCACTCTGTATGACAGACTCTAACTGCATCCACCTCACTACAAATAACTCCATTTCGTTTCTTTTTATGGCTGAATAATATTCCATTGTATATATGTGCCACATCTTCTTTATCCATTCATCCAATGATGGACACTTAGGTTGCTTCCATGTCCTGGCTATTGTAAATAGAGCTGCAATGAACATTTTGGTACATGACTCTTTTTGAATTATGGTTTTCTCAGGGTATATGCCCAGTAGTGGGATTGCTGGGTCATATGGTAGTTCTATTTTTTAAGGAACCTCCATACTGTTCTCCATAGTGGCTGTATCAATTTACATTCCCACCAACAGTGCAAAAGGGTTCCCTTTTCTCCACACCCTCTCCAGCATTTATTGTTTCTAGATTTTTTGATGATGGCCATTCTGACCGGTGTGAGATGATATCTCATTGTAGTTTTGATTTCTCTAATGATTAATGATGTTGAGCATTCTTTCATGTGTTTGTTGGCAATCTGTATATCTTTGGAGAAATGTCTATTTAGGTCTTCTGCCCATTTTTGGATTGGGTTGTTTGTGTTTTTGCTATTGAGCTGCATGAGCTGCTTGTAAATTTTGGAGATTAATCCTTTGTCAGTTGCTTTGTTTGCAAATATTTTCTCCCATTCTGAGGGTTGTCTTTTGGTCTTGTTTATGGTTTCCTTTGCTGTGCAAAAGCTTTTAAGTTTCATTAGGTCCCATTTGTTTATTTGTGTTTTTATTTCCATTTCTCTAGGAGCTGGGTAAAAAAGGATCTTGCTGTGATTTATGTCATAGAGTGTTCTGCCTATGTTTTCCTCTAAGAGTTTGATAGTGTCTGGCCTTACATTTAGGTCTTTAATCCATTTTGAGTTTATTTTTGTGTATGGTGTTAGGGAGTGTTCTAATTTCATTCTTTTACATGTACCTGTCCAGTTTTCCCAGCACCACTTAATGAAGAGGATGGCTTTTCTCCATTGTATATTCTTGCCTCCTTTATCAATAATAAGGTGACCATATGTGTGTGGGTTTATCTCTGGGCTTTCTATCCTGTTCCATTGATCTATATTTCTGTTTTTGTGCCAGTACCAAGCTGTCTTGATTACTATAGCTTTGTAATATAGTCTGAAGTCAGGGAGCCTGATCCCTCCAGCTCCATTTTTCATTCTCAAGATTGCTTTGGCTATCGGGGTCTTTTGTGTTGCCATACAAATTGTGAAATTTTTTGTTCTAATTCTGTGAAAAATGCCAGTGGTACTTTCATAGGGATTGCATTGAATCTGTAGATTGCTTTGGCTAGTAGAGTCATTTTCACAATGTTGATTCTTCCAATCCAAGAACATGGTATATCTCTCCATCTATTTGTATCATCTTTAATTTCTTTCATCAGTGTCTTATAATTTTCTGCATACAGGTCTTTTGTCTCCTTAGGTAGGTTTATTCCTAGATATTTTATTCTTTTTGTTGCAGTGGTAAATGGGAATGTTTTCTTAATTTCACTTTCAGATTTTTCATCATTAGTATATAGGAATGTAAGAGATTTCTGTGCATTAATTTTGTATCCTGCTACTTTACCAAATTCATTAATTAGCTCTAGTAGTTTTCTGGTAGCATCTTTATGATTCTCTATGTATAGTATCATGTCATCTGAAAACAGTGGCAGCTTTACTTCTTCTTTTCCGGTTTGAATTCCTTTGGTTTCTTTTTCTTCTCTGATTGCTGTCGCTAAAAATTCCAAAACTATGTTGAATAATAGTGGTGAGAGTGGGTAACCTTGTCTTTTTCCTAATCTTAGAGGAAATGGTTTCAGTTTTTCACCATTGAGAGCGATGTTGGCTGTGTGTTTGTCATATATGGTGTTTGTTACGTTGAGGTAGGTTCCCTCTATGCCCACTTTCTGGAGAGTTTTAAATCATCAATGGTGCTGAATTTTGTCAAAAACTTTTCCTGCATCTTTTGAGATTGTCATATGGTTTTTATCCTTCATTTTGTTAATATGGTGTATCACATAGATTTATTTGCATATATTGAAGAATCCTTGCATTCCTGGGATAAACCCAACTTGATCATGGTGTATGATCCTTTTAATGCGCTGTTGGATTCTTTTTGCTAGTAGTTTGTTGAGGATTTTTGCATCTATTTCATCAGTGATATTGGTCTGTAGTTTTCTTTTTCTGTGACATCTTTGTCTGGTTTTGGTATTAAGGTGATGTTGACCTGGTAGATGAGTTTGGGAATGTTCCTCACTCTGCTATATTTTGGAAGAGTTTGAGAAGGATAGGTGTTAGCACTTCTCTAAATGTTTGATAGAATTCACCTTTGAAGCCATCTGGTCCTGGGCTTTTGTTAGCTGGAAAATTTTTAATCACAGTTTCAATTTCAGTGCTTTTGTTGGTCTGTTCATATTTTCTGTTTCTTCCTGGTTCAGTCTTGGAGGGTTGTACTTTGCTAAGAATTTGTCCATTTCTTCCAGGTTTTCCATTTTATTGGCATATAGTTGCTTGTAGTAGTCTCTCATGATCCTTTGTATTTCTGCAGTGTCATTTATTACTTCTCCTTTTTCATTTCTGATTCTATTGATTTGAGTCTTCTCCCTTTTTTTCTTGATGAGTCTAGCTAATGTTTTATCAATTTTGTTTATCTTCTCAAAGAATCAGCTTTTAGTTTTATTGATCTTTGTTATTGTTTTCTTCATTTCTTTTTCATTTTTTTCTGATCTGATCTTTATGATTTCTTTACTAACTCTGGGGTTTATTTTGTTGTTGTCTTTCTCTACGTGCTTTAGGTGTAAGGTTAGGTTGTTTATTTGAGATATTTCTTGTTTCTTGAGGTAGGATTGAATTGCTATAAACTTCCCTCTTAGAACTGCTTCTGGTGCATCCCATTGATTTCGGGTCTTCCTGTTTTCTTTGTCATTTGTTTTGATGTACTTTTTGATTTCCTCTTTGATTTCTTCAGTCATATCTTGGTTATTTAGTAGTGTATTTTTTAGCCTACATGTGTTTGTATTTTTTACAGATTTCTTCCTGTAATTGATACCTAGTCTCATAGCACTGTGGTCAGAAAAGTTACTTGATGTGATTTCAATGTTCTTAAATTTACCGAGGTTTGATTTGTGACCCAAGATATGATCCGTCCTGGAGAGCGGTCCATGAGCACTTGAGAAGAGTGTGTATTCTGTTGTTTTTGATTGGAATGTCCTTTAAATATCAATTAAGTCCATCTGGACTAATGTGTCCTGTAATGCTTGTGTTTCCTTATTTATTTTCATTTTGGATCATCTGCCCATTGGTGAAGGTGGGATGTTAAAGTCCTCTACTATGATTGTGTTACTGTTGATTTCCCCTTTTATGGCTGTTAGCATTTGCCTTATGTACTGAGGTGCTCCTATGTTGGGGGTATAAATATTTACAATTGGTGTATATTATTCTTGGATTGAACCCTTGATCATTATGTAGTGTACTTCTTTATATCTTGTAATAGTGTTTATTTTAAAGTCTGTTTTGTCTGATATGAGTTTTGCTACTCCAGCTTTCTTTTAATTTCCATTTGCATGGAATATCCTTTTCCATCCCCTCATTTTCAGCCTGTATGTGTCCCTAGGTCTGAAGTGGGTCTCTTGTAGGCAGCGTATATACAGGTCTTATTTTTGTATCCATTCAGCCAGTCTGTGTCTTCTGGTTGGAGCATTTAATCCATTTACATTTAAGGTAATTATCGATATGTTTGTTCCTATTACCATTTTCTTAATTGTTTTGGGTTTGTTATTGTAGGTCTTTTCCTTCCCTTGTGTTTCCTGCCTAGCAAAGTTCCTTTAGCATTTTTTGTAAGGCTGGTTTGGTGGTGCTGAATTCTCTTAACTTTTGCTCGTCTGTAAATGTTTTAATTTCTCCATCGAATCTGAATGAGATCCTTGCTGGGTAGAGTAATCTTGGTTGTAGTTTTTTCGCTTTCATCACTTTAAATATGTCTTGCCAGTCCCTTCTGGCTTGCAGAATTTCTGATGAAAGATCATCTGTTAACCTTATGGGGATTGCCTTGTATGTTATTTGTTGCTTTTCCCTTGCTGCTTTTAATATTTTGTCTTTGTATTTAATTTTTGATAGTTTGATTACTGTGTGTCTTGGTGTGTTTCTCCTTGGATTTATCCTGTGTGGGACTCTCTGTGCTTCCTGGAATTTACTGACTATTTCCTTTCCCATGTTAGTGAAGTTTTCAACTATAATCTCTTCAAATATTTTTTCAGACCCTTTGTTTTTTTCTTCTTCTTCTGCGACCCCTATAATTCGAATGTTGGTGTGTTTAATGTTGTCCCAGAGGTCTCTGAGACTGTCCTCAATTCTTTTCATTCTTTTTTCTTTATTCTGTTCTGTGGCAGTTATTTCCAATATTTTATCTTCCAGGTAACTTATCTGTTCTTCTGCCTCAGTTATTCTGCTTTTGATTCCTTCTAGAGTATTTTTAATTTTTGGTATTGTGTTGTTCATCATTGTCTGTTTGCTCTTTAAGTCTTCTAAGTCCTTGTTAAATGTTTCTTGTATTTTCTCTATTCTATTTTCAAGATTTTGGATCATCTTTACTATCATTACTCTGAATTCTTTTTCAGGTAGACTGTGTATTTCCTCTTCATTTGTTTGGTCTGGTGGGTTTTTACTTTGCTCTTTCATCTGCTGCATATTTCTCTGTCTTCCCATTTTGCTTGACTTATTGTGTTTGGGTCTCCTTTTCACAGGCTGCAGCTTCATAGTTCCAGTTGTGTTTGGTGTCTGCTCACAGTGGGTAAGGTTGATTCAGTGGCTTTTGTAGGCTTCCTGGTGGAGGGGACTGGTGCCTGTGTTCTTGTCGTGGGGCTGGATCTTGTTATCCTGCTGGGCAGGACCACGTCCAGTGGTGTGTTTTGGGGTGTCTGTGAACTTAGTATGACTTTTGGCATCCTCTTTGCTAATGGGTGGGTTTATGTTCCTGTGTTGCTAGTTGTTTGGCATGGGCCGTCCAGCACTGGAGCTTGCTGCCCATTGGGTGGAGCTGGATCTTAGTGTTGAGTTGGAGATCTCTAGGAGATCTCTCGCTGATTGATATTATGTGGGGCCAGGATGTCTCTGGTGGTCCAATGTTCTGGACTCAGCTCTCCCACCTTGGAGGCTCAGGTCTGACACCTGGCCGGTGCACCAAAACCCTGCCAGATACATGGCTCAGAAGAAAAGGAAGAAAAAAAAAACAAAAAAAAATCACGAAGAGACAGACCTCTAGGACAAATGGTAAAACCAAACATAAGCAGACAATATCACACAAAGAAACATACACATACATACTCATAAAAAGAGAAAAAAGGAAAAAAAATAAAAATAAAATTAAAAAGTAAGAAAAAGAAATGAAAGAGAGTAACCAAACGAATAAACAAATCCACCAATGATAACAAGCACTAAAAACTAAACTAAGTAAACATACAACCTGAAAAAAATCAGATGCAGAAAGCAAACCCCAATTCTACAGTTGCTCCCAGAGTCCACCACCTCAATTTTGGGAACATTCATTGTCTATTCAGGTATTCCACACATTCAGGTTTATCCACTTCATTTTGTGGATTTATTCTGCTGCTCCTGAGGTTGCATGGAGAAATTTCTCTTTCTGTTCTTTGTTCTCACATCTCCTGGGGTTCAGCTTTGGTTTTGGCCCTGCCTCTGCATGTAGGCTGCCCTAAGGCATCCGTTCCCCATGCAGACCAGAGGGAGTTAAAGTAGCAGCTGATTAGCGCTCTCCTGCTAACTCAGGCCGTGGAGAGGGAGGGGTACGGTAGTCATAATTGGAATGCGAGGTGAGCCTGTGGCGGCAGATGCTTGAATGACATTGCAACAGCCTGAGGTGCACCATGTGTTCTCCCAGGGAAGTTGTCCTTGGATCATGGAACCTTGGCAGTGGCGTGCTACACAGGCTCCTGGGGGGGGGGGTGTGTGAGTAGTGACCTGCCCTTGCACACAGGATTGTTGGAGGCTGTGCAACAGCCTTAGCATCTCATGCCCATATCTGGGGTCCAAGCTGAGAGCTGTGGCTCACGCCCATTTCTGGAGCTCTCTTAGGCAGTGCACTGCCTTCTGTGGGCACACGGAGCAGGAACCCCTGTCCTCACACACCTCGAAACAATAGTTTCTTGCCTCTTTGGCAGGTACAGACATTTTCCCTGACTCCCTCCTGGCTAGCTGTGGTGCACTAGCCCCCTTCAGGCTGTCTTCACACAGCCAACCCTAGTCCTCTCCCTGGGTTCTGACCTCTGAAGCCAGAGCCTCAGCTCCCAGCCCCCACCTGCCCTGGTGGGTGAGCAGACAAGCATCTCAGGTTGGTGAGTGCTGGTCAGCACTGTTTTTTTTTTTTTGCTGGAATCTCTCCACTTTGCCCTCTGCATCCCTGTTGCTGTGCTCTCCTCCGTGACTCTGAAGCTTAACCCTGCCCACCCCCCATCACTGCCAGTGAAGGGGCTCCCTAGTGTGTGGAAAATTTTCCTCCTTCACAGCTCCCTCCCAGAGGTGCAGGTTCCATCCCTTTTCTTTTGTCTCTGTTTTTCCTTTTTTCTTTTGCCCTACCCAGGTCTGTGGGGATTTTCTTGCCTTTTGGGAAGTCTGAGGTCTTCTGCCAGCATTTAGTAGGTGTTCTGTAGGAATTGTTCTACATGTAGATGTAGTTTTGATGTATTTGTGGGGAGAAAGGTGATCTCTACATCTTACTCCTCCACCATCTTGAAGGTCATTTCTGACCCAGTACCCAGGGGAAAGCAGTAGCAGGTCAGCTATGAGGCACTGGAATCTGTAGGAGAAAGCCTTCCTTCCCGGCATCCTCTCAGTCACAGTGCCTTCTGGGAGAGCACATTTTGTGTTTTTGATGTCATATTCTACATCTTCATGTTTATCCCTTCACTGTTTATTGTCGTTCTAGTTGATTTTACAATTTTTTGTCTTTTAGTCTCCATACTGGTTTATTTAAGTGGTTGATACTCAATCCTTACTATATAGCCTTTCCTAGTGGGAATTTCCCTTTCCTATAGTTTCCTACTTCTTCAGTTAGAGAAGACCCTTCAACATTTCTTTTAGGGTAGGTTTAGTATTGATGAACTCTTTTAGTTTTTGCTTTTCTGAGAAGTTCTTTATCTCTTCTTCAATTTGAATTGATAATCTTGCTGGATAATGTATCCTAGGTTATAGGTTTTTCCCTTTCTGCACTTTGAATATATTGTGCCTCTCCCTTCTGGCCTGCAAAGTGTCTGCAGAGAAATCAACTGATAGCCTTATGGGGGTATTGTATATGACTCTTTGTTTTTCTCTTGCTGTCTTTAGAATTCTCTGTCTTTCATTTTGCTATTTTAATTATGATATGTTTTGGTGTGGGTCTGTTTCGGTTCATCTTGTTTGGGAACCTCTTTGCTTCCTGTACCTGGATATATGTTTCTTTCTTCAGGCTCAGGATGTTTTCAGTCATAATTTCCTCTAATACATTCTTGACCCCCTTTTCTCTCTCTTCTCTTTCTGGGACCCCTATAATGTGAATTTTGGCATGTTTAGTGTTATCCCAAAGATATCATAGATTGTTTTCATTTTGTTTGTGACATGGAGTGAGCAGGGCCGGGGTGTTCACTCAGCTCAGACTGGGGATTGTGGTGAGGCAGTAGCCACTGTGGCAAACCTATAATGCAAATGTTGGTATGCTTAATGTTTTTACACAGATCTCTTAAATCATTTTCATTATTTAACATTTGTTTTTCTTTTTCCTATACTGGTTTGGTGGTTTCCATTATTCTATCTTCCAGATCATTTATCCATTCTGCTTTATCACTGAGTCTGCTATTCATTCCTTCTAGTATGCTTTTTTAATTTCAGCTGTCAAATTCTTCATTTCTGATTGGGTCTTTTTTTATATTTTCTAGTTCCTTATTGAAGTGTTCCCTATGTACATGAATTCTTTTCCCTAATTCAGTTAACTTTTTTATTACCAGTGGTTTGAATGTTTTATCTGATAGATTAGTTATTTGTTTCATTTTTTTTAAGGTTTTTCTCTTGCTCTTTCATTTGGGAGTAGTTCCTTTGCCTTTTCATTTTGGTTAACTTTCTCTGCCTCTATGATTTTACTTGAAACAGTTACCTATTGCTGTCTTGAAGGAGCAACCTTATGTGGGAGCATCCCTGTACAGACTGTGTGTGCCCAATGCCCTTGGTGGAAGAGTTGGATTTGATGTGGCCTCAAGTCACACCTTTCCTCAGTGTGTGCTGGAAGCTCTCACTCTCACTAGGGTGTGGAGCTGGAGATGGAGTAGCTAGAGCTGGTGCCAGTGTTTAGGTGGCGCTTCCCCTCTGGTCACTGGCTGTCACCGCCTTTTCAGGGGTGAGGTCTGCTCCCACATTGCTGGAGCAGAAGCCCTGAGTGTCAGGCCTGAGCTGGTTCTGTACCTTTAAGTGTGTGTTTTCCCTCTTCTTGTACTGAGACCCTTGCCCTGGAGAAGGGGAGTGCTGAGGCAAGTGGGGCTTGTGTGTCTTTTGGCTGACATCCAGTGCACTGCCTGTGGAGGCACCCACAATTGTTTCCCTTGCTCCACTCAGATGCAGCATAGGGTGCAAGTCTCCTTTGTCCTTTGCAGCCAATCACTGCTTCCAGCCTTTGCTGCCAGCACCCTATTTTCTAATTGCTCTGCAGTTCACGAGGGGCCCACATGGCCTCTTGACTTGTTTCCAGGGCATAGCTGTGATGGAGAAGCTGCCGTCAGAGATCTGGGCTGCTTCTGAGTCACTGCCTGAGTAAGCACCAATAATGGCCACTGCTGCCCCACCCAGGCTTCACCTTGTGACTGGGTCTCCTCTGTGTCCATGGTCAAATCTTTTCCCTGGTCATGATTGCCCCAGATCCAGTGCAGTGCTGTGTTATGGAGTGGGGCCAGAGTGTTCGCTCGGCTCAGGTTGGGATGCACTTGCCCCTGGGGGCAAGCCTGCATGCTTGTGCTCCTCAGGAGTACAGTCCAGGCTTCCCACAGCCCTTCTATTAGTTCCAGCGGTCCTCCAACTAGCCAAGGGGGCTTTTTTCCCTTATGTAGGACAGAACTGGGGCATCCAATCTGTGGCTTGAACTACTAACTCCCCAGGGCAGATGTCCGCCCATGTAATCTCCCTTTTCCTCTGAGTCCCCTCCCAGGGGCACTGGTCCCAACCCGATCACGTTTCCTCCTATTATACCCAGTTAAATATGTCCTTTCTTACAGTGTTCATTGCACAAGAGTCTTTCTGTCAGTTTCCAGTGAGAATTATTCCACATGTAGATGTATTTTTGATATATTTGTGAGGGGAGGTGAGCTCCATATCCTCTTACTTTGCCATCTTGATCCCACAGTCTATGAATTTTTTTTAAGAATTATGTTTATTAATTTTATCTAAGAAATCTTTGCATAATCCAAGGTCACAAGTTTTTCTCCTATGTGTTCTTCTAAAATATTTTATAATTTTGGGTTTTACTACAGGTTTATTATATTAGTTTCCTAGGTCTGTTATAACAAAGTACCACAAGCTGGTTGGATTAAATAATATAAATTAATTTTTTCACAGTTCTAGAGGCTGGTAGTCTAAAATCAAAGTGTTGGCACAGTTTGTTCTGTTTGAAGGCTGTGAGGGAGTGAGGGAATGATCTATTCTATACCTGCCTTCTTGGTTTATAGATGGCCTTCTCTATATGTCCCTTCACATTATCCTATCTGTATGCATGTCCCTGTGTCCAAATTTCCTCCTTTTATACGGATATCAGTCATACTGGGTTAGAGCTCACCCTAACTGACCTCATTTACTTTTTTTTTTTTTTTTTTTTTTTTTTTTTGGCCACGCTGCATGGTTTGTGGGATCTTAGTTCCCCAACAAGGTATTGAACCTGTGCCCTCAGCAGTGAAAGTGTGGATTCCTAACCACTGGACTGCCAGGAAATTCCCAAAACTGACCTCATTTAAACTTGATTACCTTTATAAAGACTCCACCTTCAAACAAGACCATATTTTAAAGTACTGAGTGTTAGAGCTTCAACATACGAATTTTGGTAGAGGGGACACAGTTCAACACATAACACTCTGCCTTCTGACCCTCCCACTAAATTCTCGTTTCTCACATGAAAAGCACATTCACCCCCAACTCAACATCCCCAAAAGTCTTATTCCATTTCAGCATCAACTCTAACTCCAGTATCTCATCTAAACCTCATCTAAATTGGCTGTGGGTGAGACTCTGGGAATTATTTATCCTGAGGAAAAATGCCTCTCCAACTGTGACCCTGTGAAACCAGACAACAAATTATCTGTTTCCAAAATGCAATGGTGGGACAGACATAGGATAGACATTCACCTTCCAAAAGGGAGATATCAGAAGGAAGAAAGGGCTCAGAAGGTACCAAACAAGTCAGAAACCTAACAGGGACAATTCAATTAGATTTTAAGGCTTGAGAATAATTCTTTTTGGCTCTATGCTCTGTCATCTGGGCCCACCAGGTGGCGACCCCGCCCCTTGTCTCTGAGCAGCGGTCCCACCCACTCAGCCTGCACCTTCTTGCATGGAGTGGCAGTGGCAGCTCCACCAGGCCCTGCATCTGTGGCTGTGTCCTCAAAGTCATTCTTCCTTTATTTTGTCCCATCTCTGTTTACTTAATTTAGGCTGGCAATGTTTATCTTGGTATAACATTCTCAAAAACTTTGTTAGCCCCTTGTGCAGTTCTTGGGAGTTCAAGCCATTGAACAAGAGGGTCCTCCACGTATATTTTCTGAATAACCAAATATCTATCCCTTGCTTCTGCTAA
Organism: Balaenoptera acutorostrata; assembly: GCF_949987535.1. Taxonomy (NCBI): domain Eukaryota; kingdom Metazoa; phylum Chordata; class Mammalia; order Artiodactyla; family Balaenopteridae; genus Balaenoptera; species Balaenoptera acutorostrata. Next base: position 74,711,529 of record NC_080085.1, read on the forward strand.
GATAGTTGATTGGATCCATGAGTCACAGGCTTATAACTCTTTAGTTGTCCAGCTTCAGCCTTGGCCCTGTTTCCGGAGCACTTTATCTGGATAGGCTGAGAATTTTCATTTTTGCTTAATAATCCCCCCCCCATTTTACTGTAGATCGCAAGCAGAAATCAGGTTGCTCCTTCAACACTCTGTTTAGAAATCTCAGCTAAATACCCAAGTTAATTGCCTTCAAGTTCCACCTTCCATCCAACAGAACACAATTCATACAATTTCTCTGCTACTTTATAACAAAGTCACCTTTCTTCCCGTTTCCAATAACATCTTCCTCATTTTCATCTGAGATCTCACCAGAAGCACCCTTAACATTTATATTTCTAGCAACATTCTGTTAATGACAATATATGTATTCTCTAAGATGATAGAAGCTTTCTCTACAGTTCTCTTTTCTTTCTGAGCTCTCACCAGAATTGCCATTAGCATCCATATTTATACCAACAGTTCCTTCAAGGAAATCGAGGCTTTTTATAGCATGCACCTAAAAATTCTCCCAGCCTCTGCTCATTACCCAATTCTACATTTTTATGTTTGTTACAACAGAGCCCCACTTCCTGGTACCAAAATCTGTGTTAATTTGCTATGGCTGCCATAACAAAATACTACAGACTAGGTGGCTTAAACAACAGAAATTTATTGTCGCAGAGTCCTGGAGGCTGGAAGTAAAAATCAAGTTGTAGGCAGAGATTGTTCTTTCTGGGGGCTGTGAGGGAAATAAAAAATCTATTCTATGCCTTTCTCCTTTGCTTGTAGATGGCCATCTTCTCTGTCACTTGACGTCTTCCCTCTATGCACGTTTCTATGTCCAAATTTCTCCTTTTTATAAGGACATTAATTATATTGGATTAGTACTTTAGAATGTGACTGTATTTGGAGATAGGGCTAATAAAGAATTTATTAAGTTAAAATAAGGTTGTTAGGGTGGAACCTCATCCAATCTGATTGGTGTCCTTATAAGAACAAGAAATTTGAACACAGAGATGCCAGGGTTATGTGCATATACCTGAATGACCATTTCAGGACACAGCAAGAAGGCGGCCATCTGCAAGCCAAGGAGAGAAGCTTCAGAAGAAACCAAACCTGCTGACACCTTGATTTTGGACTTCTAGCCTCCAGAACTGTGAGAAAAATTTCTGTTATTTAAGCCACTGAGTCTATGGTATTTTTTTGTGGCAGCCCTAGGAAACTAATGCACCCACTTAGCTACCCCTATCTTAATATCTTACAATAGTATGGCAGATTTGTTGCAATTAATGAACCAATATTGATACATTATTATTAACTAAAGTACATACTTTATTCAGATATCCTGAGGTTTTACTTAATGTTCTTTTTCTGTTCCATGATCCCTCCAAGAATACCACATTACATTAGTCACCTCATCTGTTTAGGCCCCCTTTGCTGTGACAGTTTTTCAGACTTTCTTTGTTTTTGATAACCTTGACAGTTTTGAGGAGTACTGGTTAGGTATTTTGTAGAATACTTCTCACCTGGTATTTGTTTGATGTTTGTCTTATGATTAGACTGAGGTTGTGCATTTTCAGAAGAAAAACAACAGAAGTAAAATGTCTTTCTCATCACATCACACCACCGTTGATGCTAACCTTGATCACCCGAATGAGATATAGTGTTTGCTGTGTTCCTCCACTGTAAAGTTACTCTCTCGCTGCCCCTTTCTATACTGTATTTTCTGGAAGGGAGTAACTATACACAATCATACTTAAGGAAGGAGGAATTAAACTCCAGTACTTTGAGGGAAGAGTAGCTATGTAAATTATTTGGACTTTGTCTACGTGGGAGACTTGTCTATTCTCCTTCATTTAATTGTTTATGTAACCACTTATATCAATATGGAGTCATGATGAATTATTTTATTTTGGGTTATAATCCAATACTACTTTACTTCTTTTATTACTCAATTTTTTCTAGCTTTGGCCATTGGAAAATTTTATTTGCTCCTATGTCCCCAAGACTGTGTTTTTTAGTTTGTCGTTTGTTTTTCTAAGCACTTTCTTATTTTCTGGAGCTACAAGATGCTCCAGGCTCATTGTGTATATTTTCTACTACAGTCCTAGATGCAACTGTATCTCCAAGAGCCCTGGTTTCTCTTATTAGAGAATGGTATTTAGAACCCAAGATCTGAGTTTTAGGTGCTAGTATATTTTAAAATTTCTGATTTACTAAAGATTTTTTCTTTTAAATCAAATAGCTGCTGAATTTTGACAAATGCTTTTTCTGTCTTTTGAGATGCTCTTATGTTCTTGTTGTGTTTTTAATCTGTTGATATGGTGAAATACATTTATTGACTTTGGAAAATTGATTTGACCTTACATTTCCTGGATAAACTCTTGTTGGTCATGATATATTACCCTTTTTTTTTTTTTTGTATTGCTGGAATTGCTATGCTAGTTTCTTGAATTTTTGCCCCAAGATTCCTGTCTCCTGGTTCTTCAAACAATATAGGTTTTGCTGTGTAGGTATTTGAACATATAATTAAGGTTACTAATCAGTTGATCTTAAAATAAGGAGATTATCCTGGATTATCTTGTTGAGCCCAATGCAATCACATGAGTCCTTAAAAGAATATGGTGAAGACAGAAGTGTCAGAGGATGTAGAGAAAGAATAAGGAGAAAGAGATGACTCAGAAAAAGTCAGAGATAGTCCAAGGATAAGGATTTAAGCTCTGTTGCTGGTTTTGAGATATAGGAGGCCATGTGTGGGGACTGAACAAAGGCCATTGGGAGCTAAGGGCAACCACTGACTGGAAGCCTGGCAAAAGTATGGGGAACTCAGTCCCATAGCTGCAAAAACTTGATTCAAATATAAACCTGAATTATCTTGAAAGTGGATTTCTTCCCAGAGCCTTGAGTAAGGAATCCAGCCCTTCTGACATCCTTATTCTAGTCCTTATTCTAAGTCTTGTGTGAGACTTCTGACCTACAGAAACCAAGATAATAAATTTGTGTTGTTTTAAAGCGCTGTCTGCTCAATTTTTTTACATGAGCAATAGAAAACAAATGCACTTTTGTTATAGTCATTTCTACTTTCCTCAAGTAGTTATTGTATATTTGGTGGCATATTAAAGGTCAGATAGTAATTAAAGGAATGCTGATATATATATATATATATATATATATATATATATATATATATATACACACACACACATATATATATGTATACACACACACACACACATATATACATATATATATATATATATATAATTATGGAAAAGTTGAAGCAGTGACATACGTTATTTAATAAAGTAAGACTTATATATTGCTAACCCTGGAACCTGGTCTAAAATCCTCTTCTAACAGGTGAGGTAACTGAGGCGTAAAGAAATTCAGAGACTCAATCAAAGACAAATAATGAGACAGTGGAAAAGCAAGGTTTATAATGCAAGATCTTTCTCCCTGAATCTTTGTTAAGGACAAAAAAAGGGGCTATTTTAGTCAATATGTTCTTCAGGTGTTCATAAAAGGATGTAGGATAAACTTTCTAGGAATAACTTCACAGATGAGACTGAAATAGGTACTAAATTATGGGTAAGATTTACGTAGTTCAACAAACAAAAAATAGAAGTTTAGATACAAGAATGAGCCTGGTACATTAGAGAAGCTTGGGCAGTGGGTTAAGAATTGTAGAGGTCTGATGGGAAGAAATGATGAAGAGCACTGAACATCAGAAAAGTTTGCACTTTATACTGAAAGCTGTAAACGTTTCTGATAATAAATCATTTCTGATAGTAAAACCATTGGTTATAAGTATTTTGTTACCTTGACAATTAGGTAGTAATATGAGGACTGATAAAAATAACATTTATGGAGATGTTATTTTATGCAAAATGTGTTCAAAATTGACTTAAATTTAAACCCTGTATATAGAATTTTCATGGATACTGGAATTTTGATCTATGTTACACATGGTCTCAATGATTCTGCTGCTCTGTAGATGGCCACTAAGTCATTTCCCCGATTCTCACTAAAGAACTGAAAACTTTTGTAGGAACTCTTTTCTTCAGGAGCTGGTGAAAAGTGTTTGTTGTCCTCTCAAAATAGTTTCATTCATCAGTTATTTGGTGGTCTTCTGGGGTTCATCAATCATGGAAACCAAATTACTAATTCCTTTTAAAACCACAAATTTGTGTTAAGAGCTTGTTTTTGCCAGTCTTTTAATTTTATTTTTAACATCTTATTCTTTCTGAGAAATGTCAGCTTGAGTCGTTGAATGAATTAAGGAAGGTAAAAGTAGGCCATCAAGGAAAGGAAGGGTAGGTAGTTTTGAGCTGTTTTCCAAAATAGCTAGTAGGAAATGTGGGGTATGGGTATTTATGTTTAATAAAATGTGACAGTGATACTGTCTAATAATATTGTTAGTTCCTTACCCCATATACCTACCTGATTCCCAGGAAGTTAGATTAAACAGAATAAATATGTATTTGAGAGATTATTTCTCTTCTGCAACTTTGTGGCTGAGACAAATAAGAATGTTAGATTACACTGTGCTTTTTTTCTATGGCAGTAAGGAAACTAAACCGACATAAAAACCCATACTAATTTTTAATTTGTGTTTAAAAAACACACGATAACTCCCATTTCCCACCAAGGTACTTTTAAAGGTTTTAATGGCCAAGTCCATCCTTAAAAGCTCTAGAGATACAGCTATAATCCCTTGTGGTTCATTCTTACTTCTGGTTTTTCCCTTCAAACTAGAATTAGAAGCACTGTCTTTTTGTATGGAAAAATTGGAAGTTGAGAGAATTTGCTTGTCAGCTATTTGTGATAACAGAGCTTGGTTTCCATGGTAAGAGTAAGATATTATTACCTGCAATGCGTTGGAGCTGGAAGATAAACTTGGAAGTCTTTTTTTTTTAATTTTTATTTATTTATTTATTTATTTATTTTATTTATGGCTGTGTTGGGTCTTCGTTTCTGTGCGAGGGCTTTCTCTGGTTGCGGCAAGTGGGGGCCACTCTTCATCGCGGTGCACGGGCCTCTCACTATCGCGGCCTCTCTTGTTGCGGAGCACAGGCTCCAGACGCGCAGGCTCAGTAATGGTGGCTCATGGGCCTAGTTGCTCCGCGGCATGTGGGATCTTCCCAGACCAGGGCTCGAATCTGTGTCCCCTGCATTGGCAGGCAGATTCTCAACCACTGCACCACCAGGGAAGCCAATAAACTTGGAAGTCTTTTAATTCAACCCTCTCATGTTTCAGATCAGGACACCAAGGCACATACATGGAATTGTGACTTGCCCAAATTTACAGAGGGAATCAGTGGCAAAGCCAGGACTAATGTTCATGTGTACTGACTGTCAGACAAATGCTTTTCCTCTATAGTATTCTATCTATTATTGCTGGGAAAATGTTAGTGGCTTACTTTACCAAGTCCTAATTCTTGGATTAGTGATCACATGATAGATTTCTTCCTCATAGGAAAAGGCCAGTCAAATTCTCCCAGTGCATATTATCTCCTGGACACTTCTCAGAAGTTCTTTGACTTTTTCTGGAAATAATTTACAATTAAATGATCCATAGGCATCTAGAAGAATTAACATATTATTTAAATAGTCCAACTTATTCTTAAGAAATCTCTTTCCTCTCTTAAGGAAGAATAGAGGGCAGCAAAGAAAGTATTTACTGAGAGCCTGCTGTATTACCAGACTCTGTACTAGCCATGTCAGAGCTTATGCTACTTCAGCTAGTTTTAAAAGATAGATATCATTTTACTCATTTTTCTAGGACTTCAAATCGCTTTTTAAAGCTTCACAATATTTACCATCAAGAAATTTATCTTTATAACTGATCTTAATTTGTTTTTCAATGTTGTTTTCCTAGCTAAACATCTAGGTTTATGTATCAGGAGTTGAATGCATATTAACATGAGTAAGTAGTAGAATGTATTTTGTTATATAAATCTTTCCAATTTGCAAGCTCTGTAATTCTTAATACAGATATTTTGTGCTCATTTATCAGCTAAATTATAAGCTTTGTCTTTTCAGTAGTTTTCGATTTTAAATAATCTATCATTTATTTGTGGTTAAAAAAAGGCTCTGTCCCTTAGATCAGGGGTCCCTAACCCACAGGCCACAGACTGGTATTGGTCCGTGGCCTGTTAGGAACCAGGCCACACAGCAGGAGGTGAGTGGTGGGCGAGCTAGGGAAGCTTTGTCTGTATTTACAGCCACTCCCTATCGCTTGCATTACCACCTCCACTTCTTGTCAGATCAGGAGCGGCATTAGATTCTCATAGGAGCGCTATCCCTACTGCGAACTACGAGTGCGAGGGATCTAGGTTGCCCACTCCTTATGAGAATCTAATGCCTGATGATCTGAAGTGGAGCTGAGGCCGTGATGCTGAGCACTGACGAGCGGCTGCAAATACATATTATCATTAGCAGAGAGGTTTGACTGCACAGAGACCATAATAAATCAATTGCTTTCAGACTCATATCAAAACCCTATTGTGAGTGGCAAGTGACAATTAAGCTGCATCTTACGGAGTAGACTGGACATAAGCAACACACTTCAGGTGTCACTGTCTCCCGTCACCCCTAGGTGGGACCACCTAGTTGCAGGAAAACAAGCTCAGGGCCCCCACTGATTCTGCATTATGGTGAGTTGTATAATTATTTCATTATATATTACAATGTAATAATAATAGAAATAAAGTGCACAATAAATGTAATGTGCTTGAATCGTCCTGAAACAATCCCCCCCATCCCAGTCCATGGAAAAATTGTCTTCCATGAAACTGGTCCCTGGTACCAAAAATGTTGGGGACTGCTGTCTTAGATAGAAGGGTCTTTCCCACTTCCCACCTCTTGTCAGTGTAGGTGTTCCTCTCTCATCTTTCTCTTTCCTCTCCATCTGTGAATCTCTTATCTACTCCGTGCTGGCTACTGCTCTACTACTTCTGCCGCCTTTCTATTTCAGTATATATGTGTATGTGTGTGTGTGTGTATGTGTATATATATATATATATATATAGTTGGCCAAAAAGTTCATTTGGGTTTTCCCGTAATATCCTATGAAAACCCAAATGAACTTTTTGGCCAACCCAATATATTATATATAATATATATAATTCCTCTTTAAATTATTATCCTATTACTATTGATAAAACCTATTAGTAATGTTTTCACTTAAGAATAAAATATTGTCTTATTTGGTATAATCCATGGGCAATAACTTCCTAGTAGAGTATGCTGTCTTGGATTTGGGAAGATGTAACAAATTATTTCCAGTTTTTAGTTTTGCCTACCTTGGCAGAACCTCATAATTAAAAGAAAGATGGTTTAATTATTAAGTTATCTGGATTCTAGTATTTACTGAGAATAAGATACTGTCATTGATGCCTTCTTACCAGATGGTGTGACCCCTTGATACCTCTTATAAAATATAATACATAAGCATATGTATCAATAATTCAGGACCCATGGCATAAATCAGTCATATGGTCTGTTCCAGCAGGTGGGTCAGGTCCTTCTATTTTCATACTTAAGATCTAATTCATAGCACATTATTCAGCCTATTTCTACATAATCCTCATATACTTGTAAAGGAGAAGTGCAGAATATACTTTTTGGTATAAACTAATGTTGACTCTTCTGAAAAACATTACTGTAGACCCATACAAATATTAAAAATGAGCTACTGTATTACACAGTTCAGCATTTTACTCAAAGACAAACTACAGTATAGCAATATAATTTTCTTAAAGAAATTTATTTTTTCAAGTGAGAAACTTGATCTGTTGGAAAAAAATATTGATTATTGTTTTTTCCAGGCTCCTTGACCAAATGACTATATGATTTAGATGGGTAGGTGTATATTTATCAGTACTGAACAATAATCATGTTAAGATTCATTAACTTAGCTGGAACTTGATAGTGTTTGAGGAATCTTGAACTCTACCTCTAACAAGCAATCTTATTAATAGGAAACAGAATTTATTTGTAATACTCTACTCAGACTTTTGAAAAATGATTCTTAAAATGATATTCAAGAAATAGAAAAAAATAAGAAAAATATGATATTGGGGCTATTCAGAATTCTTGAGAAAAACACCTATCTTGGCTATAATACTTTAATGTTTACAAAAGTATTTGTCATATCTCATATCTCATTGACACCTCACAATAAATCTGCAGAGAAGATGTTATCTCCATTCTATAGGTAAGGAAATTGAAGCTTAGAGTTTAACATTATTCCCTTGCTTCTGTGTTCAGTATCCTTTCTACTACTTTCACATCATATTTTTTAGTTTTAGCAGGCCACTGCTATTTATGTCATACCAAAGGGCTTAGAAAGGGTTGGGGGAACATACTGTGGTTAAAGGAAAATTCTAAAAATCCAGCTGCCAAAAATTTTGAGGGAACACAGCTCAGTCATTAACAAAAGTGGGTTAATTCATATCTTCATTTAAGGCAAACTGCACCTAGGACGTTAAGCAGTTTAAGATGCCCAAATCTAAAAATAGAAAAAGAACATTTTGCTTCCCTGGTGGCGCAGTGGTTGAGAATCTGCCTGCCAATGCAGGGGACACGGGTTCGAGCCCTGGTCTGGGAAGATCCCACATGCCGCGGAGCGGCTGGGCCCATGAGCCACAATTACTGAGCCCGCGCGTCTGGAGCCTGTGCTCCGCAACAAGAGAGGCCGAGATAGTGAGAGGCCCGCGCACCGTGATGAAGAGTGGCCCCCGCTTGCCACAACTAGAGAAAGCCCTCGCACAGAAACGAAGACCCAACACAGCCATTAATAAAATAAATAAAAATAAACACAGAATAGAAAAAGAACATTTACAAGATTACTTTTATGTCATTGATAAAAGTTCTTGCCCAACATTTGGCAAAGAATAGCAAAGTTTCTTGAATATGTCTATTAAAATTCTATACTTTTTCCATGCAAAGCCTTCTTTGGGAGAGGAACACAATGAATAAGTCCATACAGTGTTAGATCACTTTGAAAGCTTCTAAAGCACTGTATCAGGGCCTAATGTCACCCTTTCCTTACAGTCCTTTCTGAAAAAGGCCTTAACACAAACCAGAAAAGGAGAGTTTCTTCACCTGGAGGTATTGCTGTCAGAGTGTAGATTTGAGTTTCTTGAAGCAATTCGACTGCATTTTTTATCTCTTTTCTCCTTTAAAGTGATATTTCACGTCTTTCTGGGACAAAATTAGCAAGGGGAAATCTTTTATAAGGCAAACTATCCTGTCTTCATCTTATTACTCACAACACTGAATGGATATTGTTGCCCCTGTTTACATACGAAGAAACTGGAGTTCTGACAGGTAAAGCGACTTGGACAAAGTAAAGTGTTAGAGCTGAAATTTGAAACCGGATTTACATATGTCCAGATCACCATGGTCTGGTGGTGGAAACTAGACTACATATTTCAAAGACTACTAATAATAATAATTATAATTTGTGTATATATTTATTATATTTATTGATTGCCCAGTGTATGCAGATGTTTTATTTTCATAATCCATCTTAATCCTCAGAGCAACCACACAAGTTGCAAAGTATCATTTTCTTTATTTTATAAGTGAGAACACTGAGAATTTGCACAAGATCATACATCCACAAAGTAACTAAAACAGTATTTGAATGTAAATCTCTCTGCCTCCAGAGCCTATAATTTTTCTTCTATGCTACATTGACCTTATAGAGGGACAGCAGCCATTTAATTGCCTAAAGTTTTAGCATAAGAATTTTCTACCAAAATTGGTAATAGTTTATTTTCTACAAATATTGGTAACATTTGTGTCAACTTACATGTGGTACATGTTAAGCACACATAAAGTAGCCAAATGTAATTAGAAAAAGTTCCTTTTTTTTACCATAAAAAACTCTCAAATATAAGTATGATAAAAAAACATTATTTCTCAACACAGAATAAGGATTTTTCAACTTAAAAAGCCCAGTTTTGAACAATGCATCCTGAAATAGCCTTCTGTATTAAAACATTAGACCATAGTGAAAACTTTTGCACTGAATTCTGGTTCCACCATCATTTAGTTATATGAATGGGCCAAGATTTTAACTTGTCTGCATTTCACTTTCCCTGTCTGCAAAATGAGACAACTTTCAATTCCTTTGGAATTATTTGGAGAATGAATTGAGACAGTGACAGTGTATGTTTAAAAAGGTATCATATTGCCAGACACAGTTTATTAGCTCAATGAATATTATTTTGGTGTTTGGTGGTTCAGTGCAAAATGTACTACTATATTTTGTTAATCATGAATAAAAAAGAAAAATGCAAGAAAGCATCATTATTTTACAAAAACTTTTCTGTTTTCTTTTGATTGTTTTTCTCTATGATATTTGATATCATAGAGATATAAAATGGATACATATATCTTATACAGTGCATAATATATATACTTGTTGAAATGTGCTAAGCTTAAATTGGACTACTTTGTAGAAATTTTCTGATGATTAAATAATGTTATATATGTGAATGTTTTATGTAAACTATGAATCTATATATAGATGTAAACTATTATTAATATTGATCTTTTAAATAGACAAATACATAGGTAGATGATAATATACAAAGTTAAAAGGCAATATTTTCTTTCAGATTTTTTATAAGTAGTTTTATCTTTTTATAATTTACATTAGATTTCTTATAACTAACTGCCTTGTGTTTCATCTAACTCAATTATATTTCAGTTATTTGGAAATAAATACACCTTTTAAAATTGAAAGTTTTGGCAGATTTGGGAAGAAAGAAGAATATATACTTGCTCATTTATATAAGCTACATGGAATTTCACAGTAGAATTGGCTTACCTACCATGTTTTATACTTTACTTACAACATCTATTTGCTCATTTTTTAATGTACACAGAATCATCTCTCATGATGACTTAGGTTCAGCTCTAGCTTTTTAAATCTCATACTTTCTGTCATGTGTTTTCTCCCATACAGTCCAGCTATTCATACCGATTTATAATTTTCTATGAAAATACACCTGATAGTCTAAAATGAATTTCCTTCAACTGGAAAATTATTTGTCAATGCTGGGAAAGAAACTTGATCATCAAGTATAACCAGGATCTCTAAAATATTTTTTTTTTAAAAAAAGGAAGAGAAGTTGAAATAGTCAAATGCCTGTTTGAATAGGTCTTTTAGGAACCCTACCACATAAAAGCATACAATAATTATATGTAAAAATTTCCTTTGAAAAAGCAATGTCTGTTTTAATTGAATATCTATGGTTTAGACTTGGGCAATCGAGCTATGTCATATTTTATTTTCTATACATTAATCAAATATTCCTGAAAACCAGAAAAGCATCCCCAGGCAAATATTCTGTGTGAATTTCTTTTTACTGAAGTCAACAGGGACAAGCAAGGATATGGGAGAAATGGTTTTTAACCTAGTATCCTAAATATCTGTGAAATACATCAACCTATTTACCTCAAGAATATCTACCTATAAGGAATAAACTGTTTTGAAAATCATCCTATGTTCTCTGTGGCATTAACAATAAACTCTTGAGACTTCTTCAAGCCATAGATCCTGACTGACATTGCAATTAAATAAACCATGGTCCTCAGGATTTGAGATGCTGCATAATACCCACCTATCATTTTTCCTCACAGGAACTGTGCAAGTGAATTGCTGAATGAACAGAAAGACACAGTATCCATTGTGCTTGGACTGATAATACAGTATTTTGCCTTAGTCACTGTACCATGAAATGTTGTATTACAATCACTCTGATGGTTTAATCACATTTAAAAACGGAAAATGCTTAGAGTTCTGCTAATGGAGGTATGTGTTAAATACAATACCAATTCATTATAAACAGAGAAATTGCAATGCAGTTGGAAGGTAGATGTGAGGAGAAATAGTGTTCTATTTGTTAAGGCTCTAGCAGCTGAAATATAAAATATTCCAATTAAATGTCAGTCAAAAAGATAAAAAGGTTTTTACTAGTCACAAATTTTTATCATAATTTTAACATTAAGAAATATTTTAAACTCAAATGAACTTATTTCAATCTTTGATATGTGTAGCTAGCTTTCTAATGACTAGTTTTTTTATTGAGAAAAATTGCAACAAAAGTAAAATATGTTTTTTTTTTTAATTCACTGACTGCTTTACGTAGGTTGCAAATTTTAACTCTCATAAGGGAAACATAACCATGATTGTTTGAAGGATGGCTTTTCAAACTTATTCAACCAAATATCCATAGAATTAAAGTGGTTGAATTTTCCTTTATTTAGATCTTCAGTGGTTGAAACGTTTCATTTCCCCTTCCCTCACCTCCACCCTTCAGCACTAAAGGTAAAATCATTCCAGTCAACTGTTAACTGTTCCTTTATGGTCATAACTTTTAAAATGGAAAATCTAGTTACCTTTAAAGTTGTACATAGACAAAGGACATGAAATTGAATGGCCTCTTCTCATCAATCAAGTAACTGCTGAGACTGTCACTTGTGCTTTGTTCCCTGTTGCTTTCAGGATTGGAGTTGGCTAATTGTTTTGAAATATGGAGAATAATTCTTCCTTCTCCATGGGCAACATGGATCGCACCCTTCCCTAGCTTCCTCACCATCATTCACATAAAAAAGGCATCAGAGAAGATAACCACTAAATGTTAATTGTATGCTTTCTCTCTTTTACATGCTTCCTCTTACTAGAGCTTTTTACCTTGAAGGATTGAAAAAAAACCCTCAATGATCCCCTGACATATTGGTCTGTTTTTCTTTTGAAATTAGAATGCCAAACATATTGTAAAATCTGAGTCTCAAAAGTATTTTAATCTGAGCCTTCTATCCTCAGGATGTTTATATTTTGATTTGTTCCAGAGAACAGTTAGAAAGTTCTTTTGCTATTTTCTCTACTGTGCTTTATGTTTGTGATCGAGATAGACTGTGAAAGTGCTAGGGTAGAGGACTGAGGAGTGGGGCAGTGCAGGAGAGGAAGAAATGTCACTGAATAATCTTTTGACAAGCAAAGAAAGAAAATAAAAGAAAGGAGAGAAAGAGGGTATCCTAATCTACCCCATGTTTTTCAAAGACAAGTAGATTTGCAGGGACCTCCAATTCTGGGTAGCTGTCAGTTTTCAGTACAGAGAGTCCTTAATCTTTTTGATTGACATTCACCTTTTTAGAGGCTAGTGTGACATAGGAACTATGGGTCTGTCTTTTAATAAAGTTGAAAAGTTTAAGATCCGTTAAAAAGAGGCTGTTGTATATGATGTTTCCTTTGACTTTTGTTTTCCCTTCTAAAATCATTTGCTAATCTATTCAATATTAATTTGGAAACTCAAGCTTCTCTTTAGAGTCACTGATCTTTGTGGTGATCCTTGTAAAAAAAATCCACTGGATAAAGTCTTTTGATAGATGATGGGAAGCTGTCACTTAGAAATCTCTTATTCTTTTTTTTTTTTTAAACATTACAAGATGTAGATACTTATAGACAGCTTGCACCTGCTAAGAGAAGTGGCACATTAATATAATTATTAGGATTATTCAAGAAATAAAACACAATATCCTAAACTTTCAGGGTGATAATCTGTAAGCTTTTGACAAAAGTTAATTTGGGGAGGCATGAATTATCTAGACAAGTGTTTGATAAATTAAATAGTATAACTCTTCCCCACATCTCAAATAATGGCCTGTATTGTATATATAAGTCTATCAAATTATTGTAGCTTTAAGAATCATTAATTCATGAAACTAAGAAAAATAACTCTTTTTTTTTTTTCTTCTAGCATTTTAATAATTAAAGAGCAGCATGGAAATAGAACTTTGGAGTTAGATAAAGCTTGGTTCAAAGCTCTGCCTTATTTCTTATTCACTATATGATCTGACAAAGCTAATCAGTTTCTTCTACTCTCACTTTCCTCATTTGTATTATCGGCATAATTGTCCTTGCATTTTCATAGGGTGGTTTTGAAGATTAAATAAGATAATGTATATAATGTTCCTACATGGTGCCTGACATATAGTAGTGAGCTTAGCTTTTTGTTCTTCTTTTACACTGGCATTGTCCAATGATGAGCTACAAAGTAACAATAAAACTCTTCCAGCTCATGGAAAATGTACATTCAAGTGTACTTAAAATTAAGAAGGCCTTTTGCTATTTACAAATTTGTGGTGGCTTCAATGATGCTTTTCTTTGGAGAGCATTTCATAGGAAAATTTGGGGTTTTGAGCTCCCTTTTATGTTTTTTGAAAATATATCACGGATATCATATGATAGTGACACTTATAGATGAAGAAAACGTGTTTGCCACTATTATTTTAATACCAGCTAACAAAGTAGGAATCTGTTTTACTAAACTTTGCTAAATGCTAAAGTAATACAGAGCTATTAAAGCCTCAAGAAGAAAGCCAATTCATTTCAGTCATGATATCACCTAAAACTGAAGTATTATATAAAAGCTAAACAATGCCAAATGGATTTGGCTGAGATCAAAAGCCAAACCTATTTCTTTTCTTTCATCTTCAGTGTTCCATTTCCTGGGAGTATGACCTTAGTCAAACATCTATTAAAGTTACCTTTTGATCTCAACCCCCTTTTGGGGTAAAAAAAATGTCAATCTTTAAATTTTTCTTCTAGAGACAATCACTCTATTGTGTTTTAATGTTCTAGTAGTGTGTGAGTAAATAGGATTCTCTGATATATGTGATAGAAGACTGGTTAAATGGGACAATCATTTTTGTGTCAGAGACAAGAATCAAAAGGAAGCATTCTTCAGAAGCTATTAACTGGAAGAAAATCCCCCCAGGTTAGTAGAAACATGTTAACTGGTCAGTCTGCTGCCTTTTTAGGTCCTTTGATGAAAATGCCTTGTAATTTGATAACAGGTAGCTGCTCATTTGTAATGTAATTTTCTCCTCACCAGTCATAGCTACTACATGACTAATCAGAGGAAAATACTTTTTCTCCACAGATTTTGTTAAGTAAAAACTTTGTTTTAAAAATATCTTAAAACCACTAGGAAGGATTATGTACATTTCATTCTTTCTTTCATATATTGAGTAAACTATAAGGAAATTTCCATGACATATAAAAGACAAAAGAGACATGACAGCACATGGTGATTAGTTGAATTAAACAGAAAAAAGTGGTGTTTGATGTCAGTGTATGTATGTGTGTGTGATTACTGTTTACCCGTATGTATGACTACATTCTGAGTATTGAAGATCTTTATAACACCTTTTCTAAACCTTTTTCTATAGAATGGTAAATTCATTAGACATACATTTATCAAGTACTGTCTACAGCAAGACAATATTCTATATCCTGCTATGAATACAAAACTGAGTAAGAGACATAATGCCCTGCAGTAGCCTTCACAACCTTCTTTTTAGGTGGGAAAGTGAGGCCTAGTTATAGATATAATCATAATAAGGCAGAAAGTAACAAATATGTTTATATAAATGTGTCTATATAAAGTACTGTGGGAATGTTCAAAGAAGAGAATTATTTCCAATTATAGGAATTAAAGCTTTTTGGAGTTGATGGCATTTAAGTTGTGCCTTAAAGATTATTTAGGCTGTAGCTGTCAAGACAGGAATAAAAGCATTCCAGACAAAAGAGACAATCTACAAAGGTGTGAAGATGAGCTAGTACTGGGTTTGTATGGGCAACAGAGTGTTCAGTCTGGTTAGAGTGTGCAGTATATGATGGAAAAAAAAGTGGAGCTTTACCTGTAGAGTTGGGTGGGAGCAGATTGCGGGAGGTTGTAAATACCAGATTAAGAGTTCTGGACTTTATTCTATAGGCAGTGGTGGACCACTAAAAATTTTTTAATGTGGGTGAGTAATATGAAAATAATCCTATTTAAGAAAACATTACTGAGAAGTAAGAGATTATGGGATGTACTGGGGGGGGGTGGAATTAGAGCCTGGGAGATTACTTAGGAAGTTCTTTAAGTAATCTAGCTAAGAAGGAATGTAGACCTATAAAAATGTGATTGTGAAATTCTTAGTTCATTTTACAGAATCAAGATACCCCTTTTAGATTCATAATGTATGAGTTTGTAGGAATGCTGTTTAAAATCTGCTGTGTTTGAAATTACTGGTAGCAGGAATTCTAACTAAAATGTAAGATACACTTTGTCTATAAAATCTGATTATTTCATGTGGAACTTGAAGTTCCTATGCTCTCAATTCAATTGCAACCAGCCAAAGGAAACCTTTTTTTTAATGTATCAGTCTTCCTGAGATACATGGCAACTGTTAAAAAAAAAAAAACAGCACATATAACTAAACTAAGGCTCTGTTCCTTACAAATGTAGAGAGTAATAACTTGTTAAAAAGTTGTTTAATTTGACAGAGTTGAAGGGGCTTCATTACTAGGATCACCAACAGGAAGAATGGTGGTATAGATCACGTTGAAATTATACCTTTAACTAGAGAAAGCCATTATTTATGACAATCTGTTTGCACAAATTACTACACTCTTAATGGAAACATGGTCTTTCAAAAATATCAAAGACCTAGGAGGATAACAAAGAAAAAGGCACAAATAAATTGAAATGAAAGGGAATAAATAGAACATAGTTTGGAGAGCTGGAATCTGGGATGATGATTCTGTTCTTATTTATTGGTTCCGGACATAGTATCTTATTCACAGGAACAAAAGCCATGGAAATTCACAAGCCACAAAAGATGGAGTTCCTTGTCTCATCATCAACATGGTGTAGTGTTCCTAACATTTTGCTGGACTAATCTGTCCGCATCTATCTCCCAGCTGTGTGTTTGTTTATCTCTAGCTATAGCAGTTCTGAGGTCAGACATTATTACCAAAATGTTTGGAATTCTGACTTAAAAAAAGGTTAGAAAAGAGATAAATTTCTTTAGGGCTTCTATTTCATTTGATCCATTTGAGTTAGTGTCCCCCTTTAGCAACCTCAAGCTATTGGTTGAAGCAGAAAAAATGCTTTGTATCTCTCTCTGAATTTATTGTTAATAGGACTGTGACGGAATTTGGGAAACCAGAAAGTATGTGCCACCTTATAAGTCATTCATTAGCCCCCAGCTCCGTGAAGAATCATTTTTATTGTGTGTGTTTGTGTGTGTGTGTCCTCTATTAATGATCTGGCCTAGTTATTTAATTTCAAATCATTTTTCTGTCACCCAAGCACTAACTAACTCGTGTCATAACTCGTGTATGATCAGATAAAGATGCTTTTGAGCAGGATGGATAGGAGCCAGAATTCTCCTTTGTAACTATCTGTTCTACTGGGCTATAATGAAATATTGGATGCTTGTAGTTCAACTATGTCATCTTAGTATCTTAACTGAGGATAATATTCTCCACAGCAATTTTAGGGGAAAATCATGCCCACTGGATATTTTTTTAGTGTTGTATGGCAATACCTCATAATTCCCTAAACCCTGCCCATCTTGGCAATGATACCGCTCTCAGAAGAAAGGCAGCTCAATTTAAAGTAAAACTTCATATGTTGTGGAAGAATGCTTGGCCATGTCAACACTCTGACAGCCAGGTGTTTCTGGTCCTAGAAATTTAGAGAGTATAGTTTTAATATGGAAATAACAATACCAAAATCTTTTATTATACTTAGTTATTAAAAATGTAATTGACTGGTATGTTTCAAAAATGACAAAGGTCTTGAGTTATCACACTGCATTTTATGAGGCAAAGTAACGTAAACTTTGAAAAATAATCTTGCAAGATACCTTGTGTCCTTTGAAGATTCAAGAATAAGAGCCAGGTTCTCACGGTACCTATTTACTGTGCCTTGTAACTCATATAGCAAATGTTCATGTTGTTGGTTGTTTCAGGTAGCTCCAACTAATTACACATTCTGATAGCTAATAGAGACATAGTTATCAATATATATATATTTCAAAACATGTAGGAACATATACATACAATTGAATATTATTATCATAGTCGGCATAATTTAGACTTTCTTCTTTTGTCTATATTTCTCCAGAGTTTTAGAATTAGTCTCTTTAAAGTTTTAGATTTAAAAGAATTAGCATTCACATTTATTAAAATATTATACAAATGGAAGCCTCTGAGATGTGACCATACATTTATTCATATGTTTACATCAATACACCTATGGTTAACTTCATGTGCTCCTTAAATTGCAAATAAGACTAATTCTGTTGCAAAATTTTTCACATAATTATGTTTAATATAGCACATTGCTTTTCCTTCTAAAACAGATTCTTGACATATACTTCTTCAGTAAGCATAAGCTGATGATAAAGAATGGCACCATCAGACAGTGAAAGAGTAAAACAAACACAGAACTATTGGCAGTTCCAGTGTTTGAGTGAACCATCTCTTTCCCCACTTCTTATGTTTGTTGTCATGTCTTGGCAGGAAGGCCAGGCAGAATGTGATTGTGGAGAGAATGCAAAATAGTCCTACTACTAGAAAACCATGCACAATTACTGGTGTTGGGCAAGTAAAGTAGACCTTTTTCTTCCTCCTGGCAGTGTCTCTCACAATACCCATTGGTTATTCTGCAGTCATTCACTGGGCACCACCAACTACCCACTACTATGTCAGGCACCAAGGAATGCAAAAAAGTTAAGAATAATACATAGTTTCTTCAAGTAAGGAGGTTACAGCCTAGATAGGGGAGACATGATTAACATATAAAATTAATATATGACAAGTCAATAAATGGTTATCTTGGAAGTAATTATTCTATGTAGACTCATTGAAAGTTAATGGTGGATTGAACCTCATATATATTTTTTAAAATTTATTTATTATTTTTATTTATTTTATGGCTGTGTTGGGTCTTCGTTTCTGTGTGAGGGCTTTCTCTAGTTGTGGCAAGCGGGGGCCACTCTTCATCGCGGTGCGCGGGCCTCTCACCGTCGCGGCTTCTCCCGTT
The DNA here is from genome assembly GCF_949987535.1 of Balaenoptera acutorostrata. Taxonomy (NCBI): domain Eukaryota; kingdom Metazoa; phylum Chordata; class Mammalia; order Artiodactyla; family Balaenopteridae; genus Balaenoptera; species Balaenoptera acutorostrata. Next base: position 74,730,437 of record NC_080085.1, read on the forward strand.
GCGGAGCACAGGCTCGAGACGCGCACGCCCAGCGGTCGTGGCTCACGGGCCCAGCCGCTCCGCGGCACGTGGGATCCTCCCAGACCAGGGCTCGAACCTGCGTCCCCTGCATCGGCAGGCAGACTCCCAACCACTGCGCCACCAGGGAAGCCTGAACCTCATATTTTTAAGGACAATATTTTTAGAGCAGTTTTAGGTTTATAATAAACGTTGAGAGGAAGGTATAGAGATTTCCCATATACCCCCTACATCCACAAATGCATAGTCTCCCCTATTATCAATATCACTCAGCAGAATGGTACATTTGTTACTAAGGATGAACCTACGTTGACCCAACATTATAATCCGAAGTCTATAGTATACCTTAGAGTTCATTCTTGGTGCCGTGCATTCTGTGGGTTTGGACAAATGTATAATGACATATGCATCATTATGATGTTACACAGTATTTTCAGTGCCTTAAAAATGCCGTGCTCTCCCTATTTGTCCCCGGCCCCCACCTCCCACCCTGGCTCCATCCCTGACAACCACTGATATTTTTATTGTTTCAGTAATTTTGCCTTTTTCAGAATGTCATTTAGTTGGAATCATACAGTATGTAGCCTTTAAGACTGGCTTCTTTCACTTAGTGATATACATTTAAGGTTCCTCCATGTCTTTTCATGACTTGCTAACTCATTTGTTTTTAGCGCTAAATAATATTCCATTGCCTGGATGGGATGTACCATATTTTATTTATCCATTTACCTATTGAAGGACATCATGGCTGCTTCCATGAACCTCATTTTTAAGACAAGAATATTGATTCTGAGAGAGTGTAAAGTGACTCAGATAGGCATATAACTAGCTCTAGATAAGTCCAGATTTAATATCCAGACCTTATGATTCCTCATGCAGTATTTTTTACATCATAATTTGGGCCAGGCAAGCACTCTCCTTGCAATATTCTCGGGTCTTTCCTGATGTTATATATTATACCTTTATTATCATAAATATGCAGATTATCTTAAAATGCAGGGGTTTTTGACCAATCAATGTTTCAAGATGTTTTGCTGGATATTTTGGTTTTTATTTAAGTAGTATATAAATATTTAGGATGCAAATGTCATAATGTTGAATACAAATAACAAAGAATCATTTTAGTAGCTCTATGGGCAGCAGACCATGGCAGTGTTTGAGAACTACTATCTAGAAGAGTGGAGAATCCATTGCACAGTTGATTCTCTGGCACTTATGGCAGATACAAGGGAAAACCAGAAGTCTTAAACTATATCATCCTAAACATCTTCCAATTACCTGAAATGCATATTTCAAAAATACATTTAGTACACTGAATTTCCTTTTCAATCTGGAATGTATCTGAAGGCAAATGATTTTTGTTATAAATTTGACCTTGGCTAGGTTTGTTTCTCTTTCTCTCCTATTAATTCTGTAAATGCTAATCTTTCTCATTTCTATTAATTGGTGATACCTGCTGCAGAGCAATACCAAATCATCTAAATGTAGGCCTCACTTCAGTTGATTACTGTTATTATTGATTTGCTAATCAAAATTAAATTGAGTTAATGGATCACTATTTTTTTTCAGCTTTCTTCTAAGAATGTGACTTTTTTCTGTGGCTGTCTGTTTCTATAAATTAAAGTTATAGTTCAGATGTTATATATATATATATATATATATAGATGTATAATATATATTTTTATTGGCACCATAGAGTCAAGCACATTTCAAAATAGAAATTAATTTTGGTTAACATGCTTGAACTGAAACTTAAATACTTTCTTTGAGCAACTACAGGAGAAGGATAGCCACAAATTTGGTAGTAAGCCAGAATTAATAATCTTTTTCTTCTTTTATATCCTTGTTATCAGTTTTGATTTATAAGAGATCACTGACTTGACCAAATATGTTTTATTTTGCTCTGATAAAATACACATAGCAATTGAGGTATCTTCTCTTCATATCTATCTGTGATTCAACAAAGAGTGCAAACTGTGCATGCCAATATAGCAGATTTCTAGTGCCCACATCATTTGATGGCTTTGCTGATGTCTAGCTAAATACAGCTGCTATCTATTGTTTTGAGAACTTCACATACCTGTGTTTTGACAACATTTCCCTCATAGCCATAGAGCTGAACTGAGTAGCTTTTAATTTTGTATCTATCCCTGAATGGTGATACCTAAGAATCACTGTAATATTTGCTATTTGCTCTTCATTTAGGTAGCCTGTAACCACTTGCATGTGGCTTCTCTGCTCTTTCATTCTTATATTCTTATATCCATATGGCTTTCCCCTTAGTTGCATTCTAAATCTTTTTCGAGTCCAAGTGTTTTTCCCAATAACAGAGTTCAGAGCATAAGCGTCTCCTGAAACTGAACCTGAAATTGAACCTCTGAAAAGACTTACATTTATCCAGCTTATTTATAGGGAATTTCAAAACTGTTTCCACTAGATTCAATGTGGTATATATCACATTAATATTTCATACCACCGGATGTTTCATTATTCATGTTTTAGTGCATCATACTTGACCCAAAGTAGCTTTGAATGCAAATAACAAACAAGCCAACATGCAGTACTTGGCTGGTAGAGTGAAATAATGTGGAAGATCTAAACTGCTTTTCATTTTTGGAGGGATATTATTAATGCAACACTTCGTTAATTTAATTAAATGCTATTTTTAAAATATAAAACCATGTTGCAATGAACTGACCCACCATTTCATTTAATTGTAAACCTCAAGATTTGATTACTCATAGTTCTCTTTAGTTAATTTACTTATTCACAGTTTTGACAGAAAAGCTTTCAAACTAATATGAAGAGATAGGCACAGTATAACAAATTAGGAAACTATAAAATTGCCTTAATTTTTGTTCAATCACTGCTGCAAATACAAATTCACTTTTTTCCCCTTGTAAATTTTTCTACGAACCATGGATTTTTTTCCCCACTGCACTTCTAGGTTGAGGACTATAGATCACATAAAGTTATAAGTCTAATGCTTGTTTACTAGTGAGAAAGGAGTGCAAGAAAAAATTTGCTTTAGAGCATGCATGGATAACATCAATACAAAACCAGAAGTATGACAAAACTATACAGTACAAAGTAAATCTAGTCAGAATTATTGCTTCATAAAGGACTGTAAAGACCACTTAGTCCAACCCCTTCATTTTTCATATTGAGTAATCTGAAGCCTTGGGAAGTTATATGACATGATTTCTCCCTTGTTCTAGTCAGTGACTTAAAATGCCTCTCTTCAAACCCATTTAGAGAGTTTTAAAGAAATTAAAATCAAGATTAAGAAGGTGGGATTTAGTGGACAAAGCACTAAGGGTACATGTCAGGAGACATGAGTTCTCATCCTAGCTCTGCTGTCTGTGTTGTATTAAGTCCCTCACTTTTCCTCTCTAGGATTCAGTTTTTCATTTGTAAAATGGAGGGGTTGGTTTAGATATTCATTAAAGTTCTTGTTACTCTTAAGAACTATTTTCACCACTCTAAGTCTGAATTTAGAGCTTGTATACTTACCAACAATAATAATAATCAATCACATACACACACAAGTGTGCACATGTGCATACACATGAAATTATGATATGTTGGACACTTTCATATTGTTATGTTGAATTTTAGATTAGGAAGTGAATGTAAATGATCATAAAGGCTGTACATTATGACTTGGTCAATAATTATAGTGACTATACATGAGCCAATTATGAAAGTAAGTGAACAAAAATGAAAGGTGCTGAGGTTACAGAAGTAAATGTGCAAGTATCAGAAAATGCAAAAGGTGAATATTTTCCCAGTAACACTGAGTCTCTGCCTTGACAAATTATTTTCAATCAGTTAAATATATGTAATTTGAACAAAATGTAAAAGTTACCATTTTCAAACTCAGTCACTGAAAAAGACAACTTTTATGCTTCTAGATGTTTATATAGATATTTACCTATAATTATAGCATTTTCATTTTTAAAGGCATGTTTCATTCTCATTAAACTTACCATTTTCTACTTGTCTAATGCGAGCTGAAATTCTGGTTCCCAAGTAAAATTTAACTCAGCAGCTCCTAAATCAGCTTGTTATTTTTATGTGTTATTCCAGGGCTGCATTTTGAGAACTTGGTGCCAGGAGCTAATTTGCTGTTTTAAATCCGTCATTGTTACACTGAGCCACATCCTGAGGTTAAGAATTTAACTGAACAGTTGAATAAAAGGATAAATTGCTAATAAAATATCAAATAAACCATAACATATTTTCCATTGCTTTCCATGTGTTTGATTATGGTTTTCCCCAAAGACAGTTACTCAGATGCTGTACTGAAGACTCAACAAATAGGATTTAAGATTTCATAAGTTTAAAGTCAATGCAATATGGACCATGAGGCAATACAAAACATGAGTTAGAGGATAGGCCTCTAAACTTCAAATCAAATGTAAGGAGATATAAAAATACAAGTAATAATATGAGACTGTATGTGATAAGGGAATCATATCCCTTTAGAGATTTTCATTAATTCATGTTTGAACTACTACAGTACTTAAACAAATACATCTAGATCCCATCAGGAAACTTGAGTTTTGGTCCATATTTTCCCCTAAATAACTTATCTATGACATGTCATTGTGAGACTATTTCCTCATCTTCAAAATAAAGAGATTGAACTAGATGGCTCCTAAATATCTTTGTAGTGCTATTATATTATGATTCTTTACCACCTTAATGTTACTTTCTGAATTTGCTCACTGATTTTTTCTTCACTGATATCATACAGATAGCATTTGCTTGAAAGAATGCATAGACATTGGAACTTACCACCTTTTTTATGAATTAAAAATATGAAGGGACTCTTGCTCATTAATTCTTAGTGTCATTGTGTGAGACACACATTTTACCTGGAATTTCTTGTCTATATTTTGTCAACTTTTATTTTTCACAGCATAAGAATCCATACATTGTTCACAAAAATCCACTATTTATACTACCAATAATGGAACAACTAGTAATTCAATAATTATTAGAGTCAAGATCCAGTTCTGAATTGCTAGTCAGGGGAGCTGATATAAATTTTGGAAACTTTTCCTGATACATTTTCATTTTTGGGGCACTCAGACCTAGCAGTCCTAAGCAGGATCCCTTTGTTTAAATCATTGCCATCATATTTTCTGCCCAGAGTTACCCTAGGATTTTGGACAGGCCAATTTGAGCGATTGTAATTCAGTAATGCTAAATATGGCAAGAAAATCTCTGGGACTATCTAGAAAATGTACAAATGTATACCATCATTTCAGAGATTAAAGCAATTTTCTTTCAGATACTTTCTTTGCCATGATTCATAGACAAGCTAATGTGGTGGAAAGTTTGCTTCATTTTGTGTTTTCCATGTGTTGTAAAAAGTGCAGAGTGGCAAAACAGAACCTCAGTGATTCCACCAAACATAGACAGTTAGATGTTCTAGGCTGTACTTACTTCCCCTTACACCTTTGATAAGGATTCACCCTGCCCCTTAGAATCAGATTTTGCTAATAATAGTAGTTATATTTTCTTTTTTTAAAATTGGGGTATAGTTGCTTTACAGTGTTGTGCTAGCTTCTGCTACACAGCGAAGTGAACCAGCCATATGTATACACATATCCCCTCCTTTTTGGATTTCCTTCCCATTTAGGTCACCACAGAGCACTGAGTAGAGTTTCCCGTGCTATACAACGGGTCCTCATTAGTTATCTATTTTACACCTAGTGGTGTATATATGTCAATCCCAATCTCCCAATTCACCCCACCCCCCTTACCCCCCTGGGCCACATGTTTGTTCTCTACATCTATGTCTCTATTTCTGCTTTGCAAGTAGTTTCATCTGTACCATTTTCATCTATACCACTCATCTGTACCATTCCACGTATGTGTTTATATATGATATTTATTTCTCTCTTTCTGGCTTACTTCACTCTGTATGACAGTCTCTAGGTCCATCCACATCTCTACAAATGACCCAATTTCGCTCCTTTTTATGGCTGAGTAATATTCCACTGCATATATATGTACCACATCTTCTTTATCCATTCATCTGTTGGTGGACATTTAGGTTGCTTCCATGTTCTGGATATTGTAAATAGTGCTGCAGTGAACATTGGGGTGCATGTGTCTTTTTGAATTATGGTTTTCTCAGGGTATATCCCAGTAATGGGATTGCTGGGTCATATGGTAGTTCTATTTTTAGTTTTTTAAGGAACCTCCACTCTTTTGCAACAACCAATACATGCCTTCTTTTCTTTGATTTGCATTTGCAGGGGAGAATGATTTCACTGAATTCTAAAATGCTGTTTTAAATCTGCCAGATTTTTTTTTTTTCTTTTTGGTGCATGGTACCAGTGCACCAGTAGATGGTTAGGGATTTCAATACTATTTAAAAATAATTTAGTTGAATTCACTAGACGTCTTGAAGGGCATTGGTGGAGTACAGATTGATCTATTTTTAGTACCTATTTTCTGATATATTTCTACGCTTTTTCTGGATATAGACTTCCTAGGAGGAAGAATTTCAAACTTAAGCACTCATATTTTATCTTTGGGTTTTTTATTCCTAACTCTTTGTACCATTATATAAAGTTTTAAAAATTGCCTTATATTAATACAAAAGAATGTAATTATACTACAAGGGCTGGCACACTTTCAGAGGTGGCCTGCCATGTTTTCATTTATTTGGTCCCTCAGTATATAAGAAGGAGGCCAGTAAAAGGGTATAAAGATGACTTTGTGTTTCCTCCCCTTAATTCTTCTTTCTAAGGTAACTTTCATAAAGAAGGTAGCCCATTCTTTAGCAGAAGTGCCAGCAAGGATATTCACTAGAAAGTCATTCCTTCTAGCATTTCAGAGTGCTTCCTCCGACAATGTGGTTTTAGATGGATTTTAGTGCATGGTGAGCTCTGTCTAAAACAACTGTCCAGAGCTCTTAATAGACACCAGAACACATTAGCAAGAGTTTTGGAATTTCTCAGACAATTTTCACATTATGCTGTTTGTTTTCTCTGTGCTGTTTTCAATTGGGAATCAGACCCATATTTAATGCTTTTTCAGGTTTTCAAACTGTCCATTGTAAGAAGAAGTTATTACAGGAGTTGAAAATTACTTTGTTAAAGGATATTATTCATAAATTAGACTTGAGGTTTACTTTTGGCTTGTCCTGTGCAGCATAGGCCTGTTAAAGAAATGTATCCAGTCTTCAATTACATTAAGAAATGGTCCCTGTTTTAAAAGGAATGGTTCTGGTTTTAGGTATTAGAGCTGCAGCAATGGCTGAGGCGATGAAGCTGCAGAAGATGAAGCTTATGGCTATGAACACTCTTCAGGGAAATGGAAGCCAAAATGGGACCGAATCAGAGCCTGATGATTTTAATTCTAATACAGGTGAGTGTCTTCAGGAATCCAAAGCAGGTGACTCTCATTGCTTTATTCTGGGAAGGGAGAGAGGAGGGCTGAGGGGAAAGGAGAGAATAATATGTGTACTTTGATTATCAGCAGTTGGTACAAAAGGAGGCTTAACCCTACCTCTAACTTGTACATTGAAATTAGAAAACTATTATGGGTCAGGATCCCATTTCAGGAAACATTGATTTATCTCCATTGTTTTGTTGTGGTGGGGTTAAATTCTAATTTTTATAGTGCTAACTATTGCACGTTTTGATTGCTAAAAGCTCCCTCCTTCAGTTTCACCTCAGGCTTCTTCATTTTTCTCTAAATAATTTGCCACTGAAATGCAGTTCTGAGAATCCACCTTTGCTTCAAGCTGGAGTACCACCTCCTTAGATAAGTGAGGGTGCTGGGAGGCTTGAGATATTATTGGCAGGGGCTAAAGAAAAGATGTAGAACAAGAAGAAGCAAAGAAAAAAAGATGGAAATAGGGGAGACAAGAGAAAGATGCCTGTGGAGTGGAATGTCCCCTCCTTTCTTAGTAACTGTTTTTTTTTTCCCTTGACCCTGTGATAACTATACCTTGACTTGATCATAAGATCACCCGTGAGATCTCTTTTGGAAGTAGATGGGATTATAACTATCAACATACATGAATGGGTAAATAAATAAATAAAGTGTAATTTTAGTGGGGAGTAATAAGGGGCAACCTAGGATGGTCTTAGGAGCCACAGGCTTCCAGTCTGCGTTTGCAGTTAAATTCAATATAATGTGATAGGCAAATAAGTAGCAGCTTTTTCTCTCTTCTTTTTGGCTTCTAGAATTTCAAGCATGGTAAGTCTTTATTTTGGAGGGAAAAGGAAAGAGGAATTAAAGAGGGACATTATTGAGTCAAATCAGTATGATAAACTCATTTAAAGCTGAAGTGTTCATGGTGAATTATAGAGTGAGAATGGTCTCCAACCAGTGTTCACAGTGGGGAATAAATGGAAGCATGCTCAGTTTTACATTGTGTGAGTTTGAGGTGTACAAAGTATTGATTTGATACACTTATACATTACAATATGATTATCACAACCGTGTTAACTAACACCTCTATCATGTCATAATTATCATTTCTTTTGTGTAGTGAGAAATTTTAAGATTGTATCTCTTAGCAAGTTTCAAGTATTTAATGGAGTATCATTAATGCTAATTACAATGTTGTACATTACATCCCCCAAATTTATTCATCTTCTATCTCCCATGTTAACTCATGTATTTCTTACCAAATTTTTGGAAAAGAGGGAATTTTTAATATTCCAATTTTTGCAGATTGGGAAACAGAGGAACAGAATGTTTTGGCTTTGCCCATAATCACAAAGCTAGTAAGTGGCAGAGCTAAGTTTCAATCCCATATATGGTTAAGTCCAAAATGTTTATTCTTTTCACATTCTTCCTCCACTTCAATGTTGTTTTGCAACAGGAATTTTTTTTTTAATTTATGTTCATTTTTAGCTGTGTTGTGTCTTCATTGCTATGCACAGGCTTTCTCTCGTTGTGGTGAGCTGGGGCTACTCTTCGTTGCGGTGTGCAGGCCTCTCATTGCGGTGTCTTCTCTTGTTGTGCAGCACAGGCTCTAGGCACGCAGGCTTCAGTAGTTGTGGCACACCAGCTCAGTAGTTGTGGCTCGTGGGCTCTAGAGCGCAGGCTCAGTAGTTGTGGCACATGGACTTAGTTGTTCCACGGCAGGTGGGATCTTCCCGGACCAGGGCTTGAACCCATGTTCCCTGCATTAGCAGGAGGATTCTTAACCACTGGGCCACCAGGGAAGCCCAGGAATTGTATTTTATTTAACCTCGGGAATAAAGTTGTTTTTATGATGAGGATACAGTAATAAACTTATGATCAATTTCTTAGTCTTAACGCCTCTCTTAACTGATACTGGCTTTATAATTTTTTGGTGTCTTGGAAGTGACCAACATTTTACAGGAAGCCATTGCAAATAAAAAGAATTTTTTGTACCAATAAAAATTAGTAGGATCTCAAGGAATAATTTCTGTCATGTTTTTCTCAGGTATACCAGTTTCTGAAAAAGACTTTCTATAAAACTTCTATGTTGTTCCTTTATAACAAGACAACAAAAAATATTTTGAGAGCTATACTGGTTACCTAATTTCTAACTTAGTAAATAGTTAATTTTCCTGGTTAACTATAAGCTGACTTAACTCCAGGTATCCATCTTTGTGAAAAAAGAAAGTATTAGGTTTCCATCTATGTATGTTATACTTGATGTTACAGAAATGGAATTAGAGTAGTCACTGTGCTTGACTTTAAATGTAAATGGATTAAACTCATCAATTAAAATGCACTGAATGGATAAAAAATAAATAAGATCCAGCAATATGGTTAGGTTGAAAGTGAAGTGATGGAAAAAGATATACCATGCAAATGGTAACCGAAATAAAGTAAAAGTGGCTATAGTTATATCAGAAAAAATGGACTTTAAGTCTTAAACTATTTGTAGAAACAAAGAAGGTCATTATATAATTATAAAAGGGTCAATTCAATAGGAAGATATAACATTTATAAATATATGTGTACCCAGTAGAAGAACACTTAAATGTATAAAGAAAACATTGACAGATCTGAAGGCAGAAATTGACAGCAATACAATAATAGTAGGGGAATTCAATATCCCACTTACAATAATGGATACAACATCCAGACAGAAAAGCAATAAAGAAAAATCTTACTTTAACAACACTATAAACCAGATGGATATAACAGAAACTTACAGAACTTTCTACCTAACAGCAGAAGAATACACATTCTTTTCAAGCACACATAGAACATTTTTCTGGATAGATCCCATGATAGATCACAAACCAAGTCTTGACAAATTTATGAAGATTAAAATTATACCAAGTATCTTTTCCAACCACAGTGAAATGAAACTAGAAATCAATGACAGCAAGAAAATGGGAAAATTTATAAATATGTGGAAAATAAGCAATACTCTCTTGAGCAGCCATTGAGGAAAGTCAAGAGAGGAAATCAAAAGAACATTTAAAAAGTATCTGGAGACAAATAAAAATGAAAATAAAACATACTAAAACTATGGAATGCAGCAAAAGTAGTACTAAGAGGGAAGTTTATATTTAAAAAATACAAAGTATCAAATAAACAATCTAATTTTACACCTCAAGGAACTAGAAAAAGAACAAACCAAGCCAGAAGTTAGCAGAATGAAATAATAAATAAATTATAATAAATAAATAAATACTAAATAAATAAATAATAAATTAAGTGGAGAATTAGAAAACAATAGAAAAAAAATCAACACAACTAAGGTTGGTTTTTTTTGAAAAGATAAAATCAACAAAACCTTAATTAGACAAAGATAAAAGAGAGAAGACTTAGATAAATAAAATCAAGAGTAAAAGAGCAGGCATTTAAATGGTACCTCAGTAACATAAAGGATCACACAGGACTAATAAGCACAACTATACATGAACAGACTGGATAACCTAGAGGAAATTGATAAATTCCTAGAAATATACAACCTACCAAAACTCAATCAAGAGGAAATAGAAACATGGATAAATCAATTACTAGTAACGAAGTTGAATCAGTAATCAAAAACCTCCCAACCAGAAAAACAAAAACAAAAACAAAAAACAAAAAAGCCACCACCACCACCAACAACAACCCAGCTCCAGATGGTTTCTCTGGTGAATTTTACCAACGTCTAAAAAATTAACTCCAATCTTTTTCAAACTCTTCGAAAAATTGAATGGGAGGCAATACTCCCAAACTCATTTTACAAGCCCAGCATTACACTGATAATAATTCCAGATAAAGATGCTACAAGAAAAAATTAAAGGCCAATATTACTGATGAGTATAGAGGCATAAATTCTCAATAAAATACTAGCAAACCAATTTTAACAGCACATTAAAAGGATCATACACCATGACCAAGGGGGATTTATCCCTGGGATGCAATGTTGGTTTAACATATGCAAATAATCAGTGTGATACCAAAAAACTTAAATGAAAGAATAAAACCACATGATTATATTAATGGGCACAGAAAAAGCATTTGACAAAGTTCAACATCCATTTATGGTTAAAACTTAATGAAAAGGTGTAAAAGAAAATTAACTCACAGCTTATAGACCATATATGAAAAGCCCACAGCTAACATCATAATCAATGGAGAAAAACATAAAGCTTTCCCTCTATGTTCTGGTACAAAACAAGGATGCCCACTCTCAACACCTGCTCAACATATTACTGGAAGTCCTAGCCAGAGCAATTAGGTAAGTAAAAAGAAGAAAAAGTACCCAAATCTGAAAGGAAGAAGTAAAGTTATTTCTATTTGCAGATGGCATGATCATATATGTAGAAAACTCAACAACAATAAAGCAATTAGAACTAAAAAATGAATTCAGTAAAGATGCAGTATACAAAATCAATATACAATATGTTAAGATGGCAGAGTAGGAGGACACTGAGCTCACTTGCCCTTACAAGCACATCAAAAATACAACTACATGTGGAGCAGCTCTTTCTGAATATGAGCTGGAGACTGGCAGAATGGCTTTTCTGCAACCAAGGCTGTAAAGAAAGATCCATGCAGAGTCTGGCAGGAAGGGAGGATAAGTGATCTGGTTGAGTCCCACATCCCTCGCTGCGGACCCAGAAAAGGAGGAGGATATCATGGGCTCTGGGATCCTCTCTGGGGAGTGAAGGGTACGAGCCACATATTAGGCACCCCAGCCATGGGGTCTGACAAGGAAGATGAGCTCCCTTAGCTTGTTTGAAAACCAGTGAGGCTTACTGGAGATCTATAAGAAACCAAGACTGCTCTTGAAGAGCCCATGCACAAGCTTGCTTACTCCTGGTCACAGTGTGATGACAACAGATTGCAAAGTGCCTGGGGCTCTGGCTGGCTTGCCAGGACAACCCCAGTATGCCCCAGCCTGCACCAGGCTCTTACTCCAGTCTCTCTTGCCATTGCCAATGAGAGAGTGCACACTTGGAAGGAATAAAGCTGGCTTGGACCCTGGCCCTGTCTCTGACAAGGGTGGAAGCAGCCATTGCTAGCAAGTGTGTCCTTGCCCCTTTTGTGGGGAGCAAAATTGGTTGCAGGGTGGAGACCGCCATTCCCAGTGGACTGAAACCAGCTCAGTAGTGTGGCACCAAAACCTCTGGTTCCAACCCAGTCTCTAACTAAGGTGCACATGGTGAGGAAAAAGTTAAGCCAGCACAGAAGTGCAGCACCAAGTCCTCAGGCCCCAGTCATGACCCCAATCTAGAAAGAGACTAACATCAAAACCTGGAGACAAAAAAAATCTACCTCGGGGCTCATGCTACAAGCCCCTTGGTCCCTGCCCCAGCCCCAGCCCTTAAAGTGGTAATGACCACTGAGCCTAGGAAAAGCCCTGGCTCACATTTGGCTCTGGCTCTAGCCTCTCCAAATCCAGTCTTACCAACCAAGGTGGTGGCTGGACATCCAAGGGGAAGACACAGCTTGTGCTCACTTCAGATCCAGCTCTCTGACCAAAGCCACAGGGCACACACAGACTGCATAGGGGTGCTTCCACACAAGGACATGCCTTCAAGATCAGGATAGGTACTGTTTAACATAATTTCATAGAGACACAGAAAGTTAAACAAAATAAGACATAGGAATATGTTTCAAATGAAAGAAAAAGAAAAAAACCTGAAAAACTCTAATGAAACAGAGATAATTTACCTGATAAAGAGTTCAAAGCAATAGTAATAAGAATACTAACTGAACTTGAGACAAGAATAGATGAACACAGTGAGAATTTTAACAAAGAACTAGAAAATATATAAAAAAAAATAACCAGTCAGAGCTGAAGAATACAATAACTGAAATAAAAAATACACTAGAAGGAAGTAATAGCAGATTAGGTGATACAGAAGAAGACATAAGTGATCTGGAAGATAGAATAATAGAAATCACCCAATCAGAAGGGCAAAAAGAAAAACAAATTTTAAAATATAAGGATAGTTTCAGGGACCTTTGGGGCAACATCAAGAGTACTAATATTCACATTATAGGGGTTCCAGAAGGAAAAGAGAGAGTGAAAGGGGTTGGAAATATATTTCATTAAATTATGGCTGAAAATTTCCCACATCTGAAGAAGGAAACAGATATCCAGCTACAGGAAGCACAGAGTTCTCAAACAAGATGACCCCAAAGAGACCCACAGCAAGAAATATCATAATTAAAATGGCAGAAGTTAGATAAAGAGAGAATATTAAAGGCAGCAAGAGAAAAACAGAGTCACATACAAGGGAACTCGTATAAGTCTATCAACTGATTTTTCAGCAGAAACTTTGCAGGCCAAAAGGGAGTGACATAATATAGTTAAAGTGCTGAAAAGGAAAAAAAATTCAACCTAGGACACTCTATCCAGGAAGGTTATCATTCAGAATTGAAGGAAACCTAAAGAACTTCTCCAACAACCAAAAACTAAAAGAGCTAATCAATACTAAACCAACCTTATAAGAAGTATTAAAGGGTCTTCTTCAGGAGAAAACGTAAAGGCTACAGTGTGAAACAAGAAATTATAGGAAAGGAAAAATCCCACAGGTTAAGGCAAATATATAGTGAAGGCTGTGAATCAACAACTTAAATAAGCTAGTGCAAAGGTTAAAAGACAAAAATTGTAAAATTGATTAACAGTTAAGGGATAGGCATGAATATGTAAAATATGACATAAAAAACACAAAAGTGGATGGGGGAGTAAAAAATATAGCTCTTCTAGAATGTGTTTGAACAGAAATATCAGATTAAACAAGTAAATATAGTTAGAGGTCAATGTATATGACCTCCATGGTAACCACAAATCGAAAGCCTACAGTAGATACACAAAAACTACAGAGAAAGGAACACAAGCATCACACTAAAGGAAATCATCAAACTACAAGGGAAGAGACTAAAAGAAGAAGAAAAGAACAGAGAAGAACTACAAAAATGACCAGAAAACAAGTAAAAAAAAATGGCAATAACTACATGCCTATCAGTAGTCACTTTATATGTCAATAGACTAATTGCTCCAATCAAAAGACAGAGGGTGGCTGATTGGATAAAAAAACCAAGATCCATCTATATGCTGCCTAAAACAGACTCATTTCAGAGGTAAAGACATGCACAAACTGAAAGTGAGGGGGTGGAAAAAGATATTCCATGCAAATGGAAATGAAAAGAAAGCTGGGGTAGCAATGTGCATATCAGACAAAGTAGACTTTAAAACATAGTCTATAGCAAAAGACAAAGAATTGCATTAGTAATGACACATATATCAATACAAGAAGAGGATATAACATTCATAAACATATATGTACCTAATATAGGAACACCTAAATATACAAAGGAAATATTAACAGAAATAAAGGGAGAAATTGACAATAATACAATAATAGTTGGGGACTTTAACACCCCACTGGTATCAATGGACAAATCATCCTGACAGAAAATCAGTAAGTCAACAGTGACCTTAAATGAAACATTTGACCAGTTGGACTTAAGAGATTTCTTTGGGACATTCCATCCAAAACCAGCAGTATACATATTCTTTTAAAGAGCACATGAAACATTCTCCAGAATAGATCACATGCCAGGTCATAAAACAAGTCTCAACAAATGTAAGAGCATAGAAATTATATCAAGCATCTTTTCTGACAACAACAGTATGAAATATAAATCAATTAGAGGGAGAAAAATGGGGAAAACACAAACAAGTGGAGTCTAAACAATATGCTACTAAAAAAACTAATGTGCCAATGAAGAAATCAAAGAGGAAGTCAGAATATACCTTGAGACAAATGAAAATGAAAGCATAGCTTTCTGAAATCTATAGGGTGTGCAAAAGCAGTTGTAAGAGGAAAGTTTATAGTAATATAGGTCTACTTAAGGAAACAAAAAGCTCAAAAAAAACCCGAGCTCACCTACCACCTAAAAGCATTAGAAAAAGAAAAACAAAGCCCAAATTCAACAGAATGAAGGAAATAATAAAGATCAGAGAGGAAATAAATAAAATAGAGACCAAGAAAACAACAGAAAAGGGGAAGTTTTTTGAAATGATAAAATTGATAAGTGTTTAGACTCATTAAGAAAAAAAATTGAGAGAACACTAATAAACAAAATAGAACATGAAGGAGGAGAAATAGCACAGAGATACAGACAATCAGAAGATGATACTATGAGAAATTACATGCCAACAAACTGGACAATTTAGAAGAAACAATAAATTCCTAGAAACATAAAAACTTCCAAGCCTGAATGAGGAAGAAATTGAAAATCTAAACAGATAATTACTAGTATTGAAATTGAATCCATAATCAAAAAACTTCCAACAAACAAAAGTCCAAGACTGGACAGATTCACAGGGGAATTCTACAGATCATATAAAGAAGGGTTAATACCTATCCTCAAACTATTCCAAAAAATGAAGAGAAGGGAACACTCCCAAATTCATTCTATGAGACCACCATTACCCTGATACCAAATCAGAAATAGACACTATAAAAAAAAAGAGAGAGAGAATTACAGACCAATATTTCAGACTACTGTAGATGCAAAAACTCTTAACAATATACTAGCAAACTGAATTCCACCATATATTAAGAGCATCATACACCGTGATAAAATGGGATTTATTCCAGAGATGCAAGCATGGTACAATATCCACAGATCAATCAATGTGATACACCACATTAACAAAACGAAGGCTAAAAGTCATATGATCATTTCACCAGATGCAGAAAAGCACTTGACAATATTCAACATCCATTCATGATTAAAACTCTCAATAAAGTTGGTATAGAGGGGACATATCTCAACATATTAAAAGCCATTAATGAAAAACTCATAGCTAACATCATACTTGTGAAAAGCTGAAAGCTTTTCATCTAAAATCAGGAAAAATAGGAGGATGACCAGTATCACCACTTCTATTTAACATAGTAGTATAAGTCCTAGCCACAGCAATCAGGCAAAAAAAAAAAAAAAAGAAAGAAAGAAAATTCATCCAAATTAGAAGGATGGAAGTAAAACTGTCACTATTTGCAGATGACATGATACTTTACACAGAATACCCTAAACTCTATGCCAAAAAGCTAGTAGAACTAATAATTAAATTCATTAAAGTTGCAGGATACATAATATACAGAAAGTTGTTACTTTTCTATGCACTAATAATGAACTATCAGAAAGAGAAAGCAAGAAAACAATCCAGTTTAAAATTGCATCAAAAAAGAACAAAATACCCAGGAATAAACTTGACCAAAGAGGTGAAAGACCTATACTCTGAAAACTATAGTACATTGATGAAGAAATTTGAAAATGCTACAAAGAAATAGAAGGATAGCTTATTCTCTTGTATTAGAAGAATTAATATTGTTAAAATGCTCATACTACCCAAAGCAATCTACAGATTTAATGCAATCCCTATCAAAATACCCATGACATTTTTCACAGAACTAGAACAAATAATCTTAAAATTTATATGGAACCACAAAAGACTCCTAATTGCCAAAGCAATCTTGAGAAAAATAACAAAGCTGGAGATATCACATTCTCTGACTTCAGACAATACTACACGGCTACAGTAATCCAAAAAGCATGGTTCTGGCACCAAAAACAGACACATAGATCAATGGGATAGAATAGAGAGCTCAGAAATAAATCCACACACCTATAATCAATTTATCTATGACAGAGGAGGCAAAAATGTACAATGGAGAAAGGACTATCTCTTCAATAAATGGTGCTGAGAAAACTGGACAGCTACTTGTAAAATTATGAGATTAGAACATTTCCTCACACTATATATATTAAAAAAAAACAATTTATTAAAAATCAAAATGTAAGACCTGAAACCATAAAACTCCTAGAAAAGAACATAGTCAAAACACACTTTGAAATAAATTATAGGAATATTATTTTGAATCTGTTTCTAAGGCAAAAGAAATGAAAGCAAAAATAAACAAATGTGACTTAAACTTAAAAACCTCTGCACTGAAAAGGAAACCATTGACAAAATGAAAAGACGACCTACTGAATGGGTGAAAATATCTGCAAATGTTATGATTAATAAGGGGTTAATATCCAATATATATAAACAGCTCATATAAATCAATAACAACAACAACAATAAAAAAAAACACAATCAAAAAATGGGCCAAAGACCTGAATAGATATTTTTCCAAAGAAGACACACAGATAGCCATCAGGCACATTAAAAGATGCTCAACATCACTAATTGTCAGAGAAATGCAAATCAAAACTACAGTGAGATATTACCTCACATCTGTTAGAATGGCTATCATGAAAAAGAACACAAGTAACAAATGTTGGTGGGGATGCAGAGAAAATGGAACCCTTGAACACTGTTGGTGGGAATGTAAATTGTGAGTAACCTAAAAATAAATCTACCGTATGATCCAGCAATTCCACTCCTGGGTATATATCTGAAGATAACAAAAACACTCATTCATAAAGATACATGCACCCCAATGTTCATAGTAGCATCATTTACAATAACCAATATATGGAAGCAACCTAAGTGTCCATCAACAGATAAATGGATAAAGAAGATGTGGGATACATATACAAGGAATATTACTCAGCCTTTATAAAAAGAATGAATTTCTGTTATATGCAACAACATGCTTGGGCCTAGAAAATATTATGCTTAGTGAAATAAGTCAGACAGAGAAAGACAAATACTATATGATATCACTTACATGTGGAATCTAAAAAATACAGAAAACTAGTGAATATAACAAAAAAGAAAGAGACTCACAGATATAGAGAACAAACTAGTGGTTACCAGTGGGGAATGGGAAAAGGAGAGGGGCAAGATAGGGTTATAGGATTAAGAGATACAAATTACTATGTATAAACTAGATAAGATACAATGTGTGTAATGTACAGCACAGGGAATATAGTCAGTATTTTATAATTACTTTAAATGAAGTATAATCTATAAAATTATTGAATCACTAAGCTGTATGTCTGAAACCAATATAATATTGTAAATCAACTATAATTCAGTATAAAAAGGAAAAAAATTGATATACAAAAATTAGTTGTGTTTCTATACACACACAAAGTATCCAAAAATCAATTAAAGAAACAATCATTTACAATAGCAACAAAAAGAATAAGGACTTCCCTGGCAGTTAAGTGGTTAAGACTCTGAGCTTCCACTACAGGGGGCACAGGTTCAATCCCTGGTCAGGGAACTAAGATCCCTCATGCCATGTGGTGCAGTCAAAAAAAAAAAATTAAATACTTAGGAATAAATTTATTGATTAGGGTAAAAGACTTGTACACTGAAAATTACAATATAGTGAAAGAAATTAAAGTCACAGATAAGTGGGAAAATACCCCATGTTCATGGATTAGAAGAATTAGTATTGTTTAAATGTTCATACTAACCAGTGTGATCAGCAAATTCAATTGCAATCCTTATGAAAATTCCAATGTCATTTTTCATGGACATAGAACAAACAATCCTAAAATTTTTATGGGACCACAAAATGCCCTGAATAGCCAAAGTGGTCTTGAGAAAGAAGAAGAAATCTGGAGACCCCACACTGCCTGATTTCAAAATATACTGCCAAGCTATAATTATCAAAACAGTACAGTAATGGCATAAAACACACACATATACCAAGGAAAAGAATGGAAAGCCCAGAAATAAATCCATGCCTTTAGAGTCAACTGATCTGTGACACAGATGCCAAGAACACACAAATGGGGAACAAATAGTGTCTTTAATAGATGGTGTTGGGAGAAAAAGATATCCACATGAAATTAATAAAATTGAATCCTTACCTTGCACCATATACAAAAATCAACTTCAGATGGATAAACGCTGAAATGTAAGACCTTTAAAAGTAAAACTACTAGAAGAAAACATAGGAAAAAGTGCTTCTTGATGTTGATTTGGGAGATGATTTTTTGAGTATGACACCAAGAACAAAAGCAAGAAAAGCAAAAATAGACAAATGGGATTTCATAAACCTAAAAATCTTCTGCACAGCAAAAGAGGCAATCAACAGAGTGAAAAGCCAATCTATGAAGTGGGAGGAAATATTTTCAAACTATATATCTGAGGAGGGGGCTGAAATCCAAAATATATAAGGACTTCAAACAATTCAATAGCCATAACACCCCCCCCCCATAATGGGAAATGGATCTGAATAAGCACTTCTCTAATAAAGAAATACAAATGACCAACAGGTATTTAAAATTGTGCTCTACTTCAGTAATCATTATGGAAATGCAAATCAAAACCACAAAATATTACCTCACATCTGTTAGAATTGCTACTCTTAGAAAGACAAAAAGATAATATGTATTGGCAAGAATGTGGAAAGAAGAGAACCCTTGTACACTGCTGGTTGGAATGTAAATTTGTACAACCATTATAGAAAATAGCATGGAGGTTTTTCAAATAATTAAAAATAGAACTTGTTTATGATCTAGCAATCCCATTTCTGGGAATATTTTTAAAGGCAGTGAAATCAGGATCTCAAAATGATATCTGCACTCCCATATTCATTGCAGCATTATTTGCAATAGTCAAGATATGGAAACAACTAAAATGTCTCTCCAAAGATGAATGGATAAAGAATTTTGTATATATATACAAAATGCAATATTATTCAGCCTTTTAAAAAAAACACAAATCCCTCCATTTGCAAAAACATGGATGAACCTGTAAGACATGCTAAGTGAAAGAAGCCAGATGCAGAAAGACAAATACTACATGATCTCATTCATATGTTGGATTATAAAGTAGTCTAACTCATGGAAGAAGAGAGTAGAGTGGTGGTTACCAGGGGCTGGAGGTGGGGGAAATGGGGAGATCTTGGTCAAGGTGTACGAAGTTTCAGTTTTACAAGATGAAAAAATTTGAAGATCTAATGTACAACTATGTGACTACAGTTAACAATTCTAAATTGTATACTTGAAATTTGCTAGGTATTCTCACCACAAAAAATGAAAAAAATAAATAAAATCCTAACTATACAAGGTGATGGATATGTTAATTTACTTGATTATAGTGATTATTTCACAATGTATATGTATATCAAATCAAGTGTATATCTTAAATATATACAATTTTTATTTGTCAATTATACTTCAATAAATGGAAAAAAGTTTGGATAAATGAAATCTGTGTTCATTGGAAAATAATAAGCTACAGTTTCAAAGTGATCATTTACAAATGGAAATTCATATCAAGAATGTTAGATATGAGAATTTTTGATAATCCATGTACTAGTATACCTTTGATGCCCTTTGGGTATCCTGTTACAGGATTTAAACTGGTTGTATTCTTTAACTTGTTTGAAGTAAAAGACTGGGCTTGATTTCTCTTTTTGAAAAATTTCCATGGTTATAACCTTTGATTTATTTTAGTGTCTTCCAAGAAAGCAAAGAAGCAGGTAGACAGTGAAAAGGAAGACATCAGTTAACAGCATTTAAGTCTGATTACTGTTAATGGACGTGGTCTTTCTGAATGTTTTGGTTCAAGCATTAATGGGAAATCAGATATTCAAACCAAAAAAAAAACTGTTTGGAGAAACACAAAGGCTTTATTTACAAGATAGGTACTAGATCCAATCAGGCAAAGAAAAATCAGTCAATGCAGTTATAATATTCAATTAAATTGTGAGGTGTCATATGAGGAAAAAACATATTGAATGTTTTATATAATTTGTGTGTTCACCTAGAGTCTGAGCATTAAATTATGATCTAATGTGATTATGAATTCCAGTGGTATGATTGAAGTGACTAGCAAATGGTAGATATTCCTAAATGTCCAGTATGTGAATGAAATAAGCCATGTAGCTAGTGACCATTAATTGCCACTCCATAAGGGATTATAGTAACTCTTGAATAGATTTTTTAACTAAATTCAATTTTCATCCACAATGTACAATATTCCAACAATGAAAAAAGGCAATACATTGACACTGTGAGGAGAAAAGACAAAGATTACTGACTTTCACATGCTTATGGTGTAGAAGAAACATTTAAGTGAATCAATGAATAAATGACCATACTCTGAGAAGATATGTGATAAAAGAAATGAGAGGAAAAAAAAAAAAAAAGAAAAGAAATGAGAGGAACAAAGAACTGTGAGAATATAGAGAAAGAAGAAAATTCTGCTGAATAAGAGGATCAGGAAGGAATTCAAGCTTAGGATGTGACATTTGAACTCGTCTTTGAAGGATGTCAAATTGAAAACGAGAAAAATGGATAGATTTAAATTATTTGTTAAGGAGACTGTATGAGTGATTCCCCAGGGCAGTCATTTTCAAATAGTGGTTCTCAGAGCCCTTGGCTTATCTCTAAGAGTTGGGTAAGAGTTGACTATTTGCTTGAGGAAATATTATGTTTGATAACCAGAAAGTTTTAATTAATTGCATTCTTAGGTTAACTATAAAGCACCTGTTGTTTACATTTTTATTGGCAAGTATTTCTAAAATTAAATTTTAGAGATTTAAGTGACTTGAAATAAAGTACAATCCCCTCATACTACAGATGATGCTTGGAGGATGAGAAATTGGCTTATTTGTGGTCACACAGATAGGTAATGAAAGAGCTGGCAGTGATCTTTCTGCTATAACATTATGCTTCTGATATTTGAACTGATTTTCCAGTATAGTCTAAGGTATATAATAAAACTTATTTCCTTTATATTGAGTCTTAATCAATCAATAAGCCTGGAGATGGAGATGCAGCTGATAAAGGAGACTGTCCCTAATTGAGACTGACCGAAGTTCTATTTACATGGTCAGCCCTAAGGTTGACCATGACCTCAGGATCTACTGTGGGCATTACTATTTTGACTCTATTTCTGACAGGTTTTCTTTCTTGGCATTATCTTCTTTCTCCTAAATTAAGTGTGGTGTAGAACAGAAGTGTTTATAGTTCTGAAACTGGGTCCAATTAATTAAGCCTTAAAATATGTTAAACCCACAAATATCCCAAATGATGAAAAATGATTTAGAATTTTCTATCATTTTAAAAAATATAGCTCAGTGACTTATATCTCAGCTCTTAAATCAATCTGAGTGAATGTTCTAATTTTTCCCTCATGGGCAACATTTGTTTTTATAAGGCAAAATTGTAAATAGAAATGAATAATCTCTCTTAATCCCATTTATCTGTGGTCGTGTGAGCATTTTACCTTAGAGGAAGATGTTTAGCTCCTATAAGCCATTTTCACAACCATCTATATAACCAGAAAACTCAAGAAAAGAGAATTCTTTTCATTTCAGAAGGAACATGCTCTATTTTAAACATCATATTGTGGCAGGATTGCCATTCAGTTTCATCCTTGTTACTAGTTGCTAAATCCCCGAAAATAAAGTATGACAGCTGTAAAAATATATCAAATATTCAATGAAAATTTTGTATTGGTGTTAATATGTTTACAGTTTTGTCATTTAAAAAATAATTATATTTTAGTTTGCACATTTCTCATAACTTCTTATTCCAATCCCCATTACATGCTTGACTCTTGTCATTTAACTTTTGTTTATGATAAATTTTATCAGAATAAGGAGTGAAACATCACCTTTTCCATACTTAACAGGAAAGTGTGCAGAATGTAACATTTTCCCCCAGGGTATGGGATCAACCATTGCCTATTTTGTTCTTCAGATAACCAACAAGTGTAGTCACAGAGCACGTGCTCCATGACCCAAGGTAATTTTCAAATCTATTGACATATCCTGAAATAGGCAGGACAGGAAGCCTGTATTTAGTTGAGATGTTTGAATGTGAGTAAACAGGAATTTTCCTTCTGTGAATTCTTATATCACCTTCTATTTGGTTAAAATTGTTATTCTTGGATGATTCTGTAAGAATAGAGCCAAAAAAATATGAAGTTATATTTCATAACACTAGACTTTAAAAGGAAAAGCAAACATAGATGTTAGAGGATCCTTAGGCAAGAACAACATTTTCTCTTTTGAAGACCTATAGTTTCTTTGATTCGAGGTTTTGTTTAATAGCTTCTATAATGGCTGTACCATGACTCTGCATCAAGATTTCAGCATGAATAACAACCTGTTCGTGTTTCATTTAGCTCCAAATGAGAAATTCTGTCTTTTATTGTTTTAGGAAATTAGTCTGTGTACTATTGCTCCTGGAGCTTTATAATTAATCACACTAAAGGTTATGGCTGTGGAGAGTTTGTGGGAAATAGATGCTTGAATGATTATAATTGTAGCTGTCAAATCAGAAATATAGTTATACAGCAGCAGGTCCTTTTTTTTTTTTTTTTTTTTTTTTACTATAACAAAGATTTCAAGAGTTACCCATTTACTTGTAGAAAAAAATGGAGTATTTTTAAACTGCATTGCTTATTTCAGGAAGAACTTTGCACAGTGACTTCCTCTGGAGAATCCAAGATGATTTTCATGTAAATCTTTATCTTCTGAGCAGATGTTAAGTATTTTACCTTTAGAAAATATAGTTTATAGTGGAAAGAATCAAAGTATATGTGGTTGATTAATTTACAAAGTAGAATTAGAAAATCCCAAAGGTTACCTTTTTTTCTTTATTTTATCCAAACACCTCATTGGATATGGAGCAAGATATTTCTAGATAATCAGGTGAGGCATGCTTGTTTTCATTAGATCCTGACACTAAGAACTGTTTTTAGATGGCTTTTCTCATAGAACTGTAAACTTTTAGCACACTATCCATCTTTCTTCCATGCCTATGGCCCCTTGAAAAGGATGTAAACAAGGAGAACTCGTTGTATTTTTAAAGACCCTTCTAAAAATTTATTCCAGGAATAAGTAACTCTCACTATTGGAGAATTATGATGTCTACTCTTAATAATTCATGTAGTGGATTAAGAACTTGTTTTGTCAGTGTTACTAAGGCAGTTTGTATAAAAATACCTCCAAGTTAATCCTAACCATTTCATCTTCTTTACAGTGAATAATTTGAAATGATGTGATATTTCCTTATAGATCTTGTTTGCCAACCTATAATCATTCTGGTTTTTTTTTCCTTAATCTTCCACCTTCCTCCTGCCCCTATATAGAATATCATTAGAACAAAGGGCAGAAATCTACTTCTGAGGAAGAATCTAACCGGTGTTGCGTCTACTGTCTTGGTTCCTACATGTTATATACTCCTTAAGAATTTCTGTGTTTTTTGTGCATGAATACTAAATACCTAGCTCTGGTACAGTTTTGTCCTGTAATTTTGAACGAGTCCTTTCCTCGCTTTGGGCCTTAGATACAATGAAGGAGTTTGTAATATTCTTTATTGCCTTTGAATTCTAATCTTCATTTCTATGATTTTCAAACATCATCTGTTTGTACCCATAGTCTGCTTGTATTGTTTTTACTTAACAGGTGCTCTCCTGAATCCAGTGCTCTGACATTCCATATCATTCATTTCTTACTGAGTCTTCATTTAGTGATGTCACTTCAGATTCTGAATTCATCTTCAGAAGTTTTGGGCTACTGTCACCTGATCAAAATTATGCCTATGTCCATATTCAGGGCACTGATACAAACATTTGCCTGCCCTTGGGAATCTGGGAGATATTTTGTATTGTAACACTGGACTGACGTTGATCCACAGGTGACCACACTTAGAGTGTCCTTCTCCTGCCTCCTGAGAACTCTATGTAGGTGTATGACCTGCTTTGATTTTCACAGTTTATTGATGAGCCAATTGTTTAGTCTGGTTTCAGAAACCTTGATAAAGTCAAAATAAATTACATCTATTGCTTCCCCTCTATCTCTCAGGCTGTCATTCTGTCACAGAAGGAGATTAGATTTGTCTGACAAGACTTGATCTCTAGGAAGCTATGCTGGGTTTACCCAGCATACTTTTCTCTTCAAGGTATTTGCAAATTGATTTGCAGTATCATCTAGAAAACACATGTTTTCCTTACAGATTAAATGCAAACAGGTGAAAAGTAACAGAAAAGGGAAATGTAAGCGATAGTTCTTAAACTGGACCAAAAAATAGAATTTTAATTGTCTTCTCTAAAACCTTTGGAGAAATTATTGTAAATAATTTGTTATATATGTTGCTTGAGAGATTGTGTTCATAAATGGAGTTTATAATAGCTGACTGTTGTACATTTTATCATTTTAAAGGTCATTTGTGAATTAATTGGAACTTGACAAAAAATTCGATAGTAATTTGCTTATTACAGTGCCAGATTTCAAAAGCTGATTTACAGCATATATCTACCTCTTAAGAGTATATGTGTAACTACAAAATTAAAATAATAGTTATTATACACTGTCACTATTGTTCCTATTTCTTTTATAAGTGACAGCTTAATATACATAAAGTCTTACATAGAACTGGGCACATTAAATATTTTCTCACATTTAATGAATATTCACATTTAGTGAACACATTAGTGTAAGGGACCCGGAAATAATCACTATTTTTTTTTCTAAATTCTATCCTTTATAATTATGTGGTACTTGGATATCATCAGTTCAGTATGAATATGACCAGTGTATGCAATGAACCTAAATGCATGCATTGAACCGAAATTCAATAAATACTTGTGTCTCTTTTGGAAAGTTTAAAAGTTTTCTAGCATCCAAAGTGAAATTTTTGTCTTGTAAAAGCAGCTTTTACTATACAGAAACAATTTTGAAAGCAATTGTTCAGAAAGTTTCTATCATTTTGTGGCTCAAATTAATGTTAGTCTATCAACCACAAATACTCTTTTCTGCACTTTGGAACTAGAAAACATAATTATTTAACCTTTGTTAATTGAGATATAATTGACATATAACATTATATTAGTTTCAGGTGTAACATAATGATTTGATATTTGTATATATTGCAAAATGATCACCATTATAAATCTAGTAAACATCTGTCACCATATGTAGTTACAAAATTTTTTGTGTGTGTTGAGAACTTTTAATACTCTTTAGCAACCTTTGAATATGCAATATAGTATTAACTATAGTCACTATGCTGTATATTACATATCCATGACTTTAGTTACTTTATAACTGGAAGTTTGTACCTTTTGATTCCCTTGACCCATTTTGCACATTCCCCCTCCCTGCCTCTGGCCTCTGGCAACTACAAATCTGTTCTGTTCTCTGTATCTGTGAGCTCTTTTTTTCTTTTCTTTTTTTTTTTTTTTTTTTTGGTTCCATATATAAGTGAGATCATAGTATAATTGTTTTTCTCTGTCTAACTTATTTCACTTAGCATAATGCCATCAAGGTCCATCCATGCTGTCACAAAGTGATTTTTTATGTTTTATTAAAGTATAATTCATATACCACAAAATTCACCCTTTTAAAGTATACAATTCAGTTGTTTTAGTAAGTTTAGATTTGTGCAACTATCACCATTATCTAATTCCAGAAATTTGTATCACCCCTGAAAGAAACCCCATAGTTATTAAGAGTCACTCCTGTTTCTCCTACTCCCAGCCCCTGGCAACCACTAATCTACTAATGCATTATATTGTCTCTATGGATTTGCCCATTTTAGATATTTCATATAAATGGAATCATACAATATGTGATCTCTTAAGTCTGACTTCTTTACCTTGATATGTTTTTAAGGCTCATCATACTTTAGCATTCCTTTTAATGCCTGAATAATATTCCATCATATGAATGAATATTCTACATTTTGTTTCACAGTTCATATGTTGATGGACATTTAGGTGGTTTCCACTTTTTGCCTATTATAAATAATTCTGGTATCAATGTTTTCTTTGTTTTTTTAAACATCTTTATTGGAGTATAATTGCTTTACAATGGTGTGTTAGTTTCTGCTTTATAAGAAAGTGAATCTGTTATACATATATCCCCATATCTCCTCCCTCTTGCGTCTCCCTCCCACCCTCCCTATCCCACCCCTCTAGGTGGTCACAAAGCACCGAGCTGATCTCCCTGTGCTATGTGGCTGTTTCCCTCTAGCTAGCTATTTTTTTTTAAAACATCTTTATTGGAGTATAATTGCTTTACAATGGTGTGTTAGTTTCTGCTTTATAACAAAGTGAATCAGTTATACATATACATATTTTCCCACATCTCTTCCCTCTTGCATCTCCCTCCCTCCCACCCTCCCTATCCCACCCCTCTAGGTGGTCACAAAGCACAGAGCTGATCTCCCTGTGCTATGCGGCTGCTTCCCACTGGCAATGTATTTTACGTTTGGTAGTGTATATATGTCCATGCCACTCTCTCACTTTGTCCCAGCTTACCCTTCCCCCTCCCCATGTCCTCAAGTCCATTCTCTAGTAGGTCTGTGTCTTTATTCCCGTCTTGCCACTAGGTTCTTCATGGCCCTTTTTTTTTCCCTTAGATTCCGTATATATGTGTTAGCATACGGTATTTGTTTTTCTCTTTCTGACTTACTTCACTCTGTATGACAGACTCTAACTCCATCCACCTCACTACAAATACCTCCATTTCATTTCTTTTTATGGCACAGCAAAGGAAACCATAAACAAGACCAAAAGACGAACAAACAACCCTCAGAATGGGAGAAAATATTTGCAAATGAAGCAACTGACAAAGGATTAATCTCCAAGATTTACAAGCAGCTCATGCAGCTCAATAACAAAAAAACAAACAACCCAATCCAAAAATGCACAGAACACCTAAATAGACATTTCTCCAAAGAAGATATACAGATTGCCAACAGACACATGAAAGAATGCTCAACATCATTAATCATTAGAGAAATGCAAATCTAGCTATCTATTTTACATTTGGTAGTGTATATATGTCCATGCCACTCTCTCACTTCGACCCAGCTTACCCTTCCCCCTCCCCGTGTCCTCAAGTCCATTCTCTATTTGCTATCAATGTTGATGTGCAAGTTTTTAGATGGATACATGTTTTCATTTCTCTTCCATATATACCTAGAAGTGGAATTGCTCGGTCAAATGGTAACTTTATGTTTAACATTTTGAAGAAATCCCTAACTGTTTTCCAAAATGGCTGCAACATTTTACATTCCTAAAGTAAATTTGTGGTTTACATATCCACAGATTGGTTTCAAAAATTACATTTTAATATATCACACATTTGTTTGGATACTCTTCATTCTGTGGTCTTTGTTGTGTAAATTCCATGGCATTCCAACGTTAAAATTCCCCTTTTTAAAAGGAAGCTGATCCTGCTGAGTAGCAGAAACTCCAGTGCCCCCAAGAATGTTAAGAAGAGCAAAGGTTGTGACTTTAAAGAGAATTTAAGAAGTGAAATATGATAGTTCGGTTGAAGTACGGAGAGAGGAATTGACCTCTGACTTTTCTTAAGTTTCTAGTACATAAATATACAACAGAGAAATAAATCATACCACAAAGGGATCGTTATAGCTGTATTGTCATCAAAACCAGTGCTTTCATAGATAAAATCGTCCTAGAATTAGACTGACATTCTAAAACTTGGCTACTGGTCATAGGTGGAGGTAAGATTGTTCAGAGGGGGAAAAGGTTAGTCAAAAGAGTGAGAAGAGTACTACTAGCAGGGATAAAGCCATGCCTATTTGACTCTGGGTTGGGGGGAGCAGGGATGGTTGTGCAAGACTTTCCTACTGAAATAGCATGAACAAGGCAAGAAGAATTCATATACTGGAGAGTTTGTCACTGGCTGAAAAGTCTTAAGATACATTGTTTATGGATTCAGGTATGTCCTCAAGGGAGTTATTATATCCTCTTAGGACTTTTCCTTTCTCTCCCAGTTTACCATGTAGAATTAGGCCTGAATCTTAAACTTTAAAACAGTTAAATAAGAGCCCTTTCAAGGGAATTGTCACACCAAAAATCACATACACATTTTTTTTATCTGTATATAAGCACATGTATCATCCTAATGATAAAAGGGTAAGGCTTATACATAAGTAATTATTAAAATACTCTCAGTATATTTCTGCTTAAATTTTATTAACAAATAATTAAGTGGTAACATAGAAAGCTAAGGAAAAACAAAGCAAAACACAAATCTTAGTGCACACGGTAAAAATGAGTAGATCTTCAGGAGTAAAAGAAGAATATATTTGGAGAACATTTCCAGAAATCTCAATTAAGACCACTGGCTCTTAGGGTAGAAACTCAGTGTAGAAACTTAATGTAGGCACTCACTGTAGGAAATGTTTATTTCACTTATGTGTGAGAGTTTTGGTTTCTGACTTACTGAGAAAAGTTGATTGGGCATGGATTCTCATAGAGCATGTTTCCTTTAGCAAAATTAGATTCAATTAATTAAGTAATATAAAACACTTCATCAGAGCTGGTCTGATCTGTAAGTAAGATGATTTCATGGACTCTGGGAAATCACATCAGTGTTTGTGCCATTGTCAACTCTCCTAGTACCTGTCTAATGCGAAGTATAAATTCATTTCAAAGCTCCCCAGGGCATTATAATTTTCACACTTATCAGTTGTTTACATCTTAGTGTGAATGAAAGTTTGAGAGTTGTTGCTGATGAGAGGAGGGAGTTCCCTGGGCAAAGCCTAACAGCTAGAGATTGTGTGCAACCAGAAGAGAGAACTGAAGGTTAGGACCCCAAACACTTAGTCTGACACTTTCACATTTCACCTCATTCTTTTCTGAACCCACAATATTTCCTAAGGAAAGGTATATCTAAATTTAAAAATTTCTCAATTTGAAAATGCCTAACTTCTCTTTCTTGCCAAAAAAATGAAAGTCACTTCACAAGGACTATTCTCCATGTGCAAACTGAGTCCATGTCTACTTTACCTAATGTATTCCCAGTCCACGTTTCTTTTTCTATATGAATCAAATTGTCAAGCCTCTTTAGCTGGGTCATGAATAGTTACAAATACCTTATATAGGTGATCATTATAAGATCCTAATATTTATCTTAAATGGCTTGCAGAAATTTGTGAAGCAACCTCTAGAAACCCCCAGGACTTATTTGCATCTAAATCATTCTTAACCAAGAGGCAAAAGTTTTTTTCTCCAGATGCTCAAGGTTTGCATTTTATGGGACAGCAGCTTCTGTGAAAAATATATACCTCATTATAAAAATAGAGCACAAATGCTCTTCCCTTCAAACTTTCTGGCTTTTAGACTGCTTTATCCTTCTGGGAAATAATCAATGGAACATCGATGCATTGTACTGGAGACCGAACCTGCTCCCATAAAGGACTGAGCAAGGAACAAAGCATTTGTTTTCCTTGTGTAGCCTCTGAAGTTAACATGCATGGTTTAATAAATGTGTTTTTGTATTCCCAGGAGAGATATTAAGCAGTACTAAATATTTCAGTGGTATTTCCTTATGAAATTCAAATGTTTTGAATGTGGACCTTTTTTGGAGAGGGTAAGATGGGTGACATTTGAAGAATCCAGAGAATGGGGAGAAGTGTCCTGTTATAAAGTTTTATTGTTGTTGTACCTTTTTTCCAAATCTACCTGCCATGGAGTTTTCTCATAAATGCAAACATCCTTCACAATCTGTTTAAAAAAAAACACAAATACATCACTCAGAGGAATATTTAAGGAACCATCAGGAGGGGAAAAACTCATTGGTTTAATGGAATGCTGTCAAGTCAAATCAGCATCACAAACGGCACTGGGGCAGAATTGATACTTTTGCACTGACATGTTAAAAGAAAAGCCCATGCATTATTTAGAAAACCCAGAAATCTGTCAGCTGTATGATTGCCGAGTTAGCAGAAGCAGGAGGATGATGCTCAAGTTGAAAAGAAACGCGTAGGCACAGATCCATATTGTAACCTTTCATGTCTACACCCACCATGAATAGTCAGCTATTATGCGGTCAGCATTTTTGAGTTTTTCTCTTTTAAATTTTCAAGTGCTTCAAAAGGCAAAAGAGGTAGGTCTTTTATTCTAAAAAAGCAAAATGTCTAGGCTGTTATTTTAGTGTTAGAGTAAAGATGACAAGACCAAAGAAAGACTGTTTTTCATCTTTATGAATGCTGTGCATGTTTCCCAGGAGTGTTTTAGGGTTGTTAAGGTAGGTATTATTTTTACACATTTATCCCATGGACAAAGTATTATTTTAGCCATTTTCCTTTCAACAAACAGGAGACACTTTGTTTTAATGCTTTAACCACATTAGCATACCATTTATAAACATGGAAAGTTTTATCCTCTACTAATATAAAATGAATATATAGATACTATATATATGAACATTTAAAATAATTCTATTAAATACATAATGGTGCCATCTTTCTAGTACTATATTGCAAAATATAGTTCTTGACCTCCTCATGCCCTTGTATTACTCCTGTGAGGCAAGTAAGAAGCCAGTACTCTTCCTGTTATCGTATAAAAGACAGGCACAAACAAATCCAGTGCCTTCTTTAAGGTTACAGAGTTTTACAATAGGAGAAAATTAATGGTAATAGAGACAAGATTTTATGTTTTCAGCGTAGTGAGCCTAGTGGGCTTTCTATGCTACTGTTACATCCAGAGTTTTCTCTGTAAGTTGCTGTGCATTTATGGGTTTAATTTGTCTCTGTGCCAGAAAACACTTAATAAAAATCTCCTATTCCATATTATCTGATAATTTATAATCAATGAAGAAAAAAATCACATAACTAGCTGACCAAGAATAATGGCATAAAGTTGGAAAACAAGATTTTCAGTGTCATCTATATTTTGGAAAAGTCTGTCCAGATAGGTTGTAGAAGTTAAACTGCTAATGAGGTCCAGTTTAAAACTGCACCTTACTTTGGTAGAAAATTATAAACCTTTGATATTATTACCACTGGAAATAATGAATACAAGTAATTTATAGAATGCATGTTATTCCTTGTTTTCTGCGTCTCTAACCTCTCTATGGAGAGAGATGTGCATATTTTGGCATATAGATGTTTAAACTTTCTTTTCATAAGTTCTTATGGGTTTTGTATTACAAAGATGGCATCAATTTATACTTCTTATTTTCAGAAAACTCGTCATCATTACCATTACCTGCTATTTCAACTGACTAAATCACAATAAGTGAAATTCTCAGGGAGCTAAATTAATATTTTCAGTCTACCTGTGGAATGATCTGAGGTCTAAATTACCACTTTATCTAGCTTCTTTGTCTCTTGTTGATGTTTTCTAACTCTATCTTCTCCTTTTCCTCTTCACCAACCTCTTTTTACCCTCTTTCTGAGCTGTGTCTACCTTTGGAATTAACGGCCATCTACATTAATAAGAGCATTTCATATCCTGCAGTAATGTTTCTGGAGGTGTGTGTGAAAGAAAGAAAGAGAAAAGAGAAGAGGGAGAGAGAGATGTTCCTCCTAGGCAAAGTCTCCCTGATTATTTCTGATTATATCCCACTTTGAATGGTATCATTATCTGTTACAGTTATTTTTCAAAATATATTTGGTACATACTGCGTTTTATGAAATAGTTGTGTTGATTGAAGATAACTGGATTATATCTGATCAAACTGAAACCCTGCCCTCAAGCAAGAAACAAGAACTGCCAGGATGGTTTGGAAATGAGGAAAAATAAGAGAGTGCATTTAAGGTTAAGTTGTAAAGTTGCAGACAAAGCCAGCAGATTATTAAATGTTAGGAGATCTGGGTTCTAGAACCAACTCTGCCAAGAAGTAGCTGTGAGACCTTAAACAATTCTCTTCCTGTATCTGACCCTGTGCTTTTTGACGTGTAAAAATAAGAAGTGGAACTAGATGACATTTAAGGATAATTCCAGCTGTGGTAATTCTACCTTTGTGCACAGGGTAGAATTATTTCCGGCACTCTAATTTCAGAAGAGGGCAAGAGAAGTGTTCTATATATAGGTAAGTGTGGCTGTTTAGTTC
The DNA here is from genome assembly GCF_949987535.1 of Balaenoptera acutorostrata. Taxonomy (NCBI): domain Eukaryota; kingdom Metazoa; phylum Chordata; class Mammalia; order Artiodactyla; family Balaenopteridae; genus Balaenoptera; species Balaenoptera acutorostrata. Next base: position 74,763,676 of record NC_080085.1, read on the forward strand.
AGAGACTGCCTGTAAATAGATTTTAGAAAACTAATAATGCAGATATGGTTTTATTGTGAACCCTCTGTTACTTTTCTAGAATTTTAGTGTAACTAGAGTACATCTTCTTCATACATATTAGATAACACTGAATTGCTATGTAATGCTTCTCAACAGTACTTGATAAAGAAAGTGGCCCTGGCCCAAATCCCCTTGCCCTCACAATAAAAGGGTAAAAGTATTAATATAATATATGCCAGAAGAAGAATTGGGTTTGTCACTGTTCTTGAAAGAGTTAAAACTCAGATGAGAAGCCTTCTATCTCCTTTGCTTGTAGGACCAGGTCAATTATATTTATCTCCTTCAGTTTAGAAGAATTCTGATTTCCATGAGCTGCATGGCTTAACATACTATGAACAGCAACACTTTATAGCTCTCTTTGAACTACCTGAACAGACTTTCTGTGGGAAAAGTTGTCACTAAATAAAGCACAATAGATTGTATACTTCAGTTATTCAGTAGTGCTTCAGGGTATAGTGTTCCCTGGATGCATTAACGTTAATGGGAACTGCATGCACTCACTGAAGGAAAATATATACCTTTTAGTTTGTATTTCAGTCATTTAGGCATATTGCATGATCTACTTTACTTGATTTATCTAGTCTGTAGCCTTCCTTGCATTCTAGGAACTGGCACTGTGTTTTAATAGCAGAAAATATAACTTTGTCTCATTGAATCAAAATTACCTGCTTGCAAGTAATCTATTTTCATATGTAAGTTTTGTTGTACCAAATTTACTTTGAAGTATAAGGAATATGTCTTTGTAGAACACAAGGAAATACCTCCAGGCACCTGCCACCTAACAGGGAAGGAACCTTTCAGTTTCTTGCTATATTTACTACAAGAACTAAAGGCAGTGCAACAAAAACTAATGATAAAAATGCAAGTAGCACAGTTAAACTGTTTAGAATGAAGCACTTTACATGTCTATCACCTTGCTGATCTTCTACAAATTTATGGGCTCTGAGTACAGAGGTCTAAATCTTCAAAGCTTAAAAAACAGAGTTGTAGCATGAACTAATCTTCATTTTTCCCCCTATCTTCTTACAGCAGCACTAATGGAAATGTATTTTGTTTAATGACTCTGAAATCCTGTTTGTAATTAGATGTGGGAATTGGTCTTACTTTGTAACAGATGATACTGGAATAATAATATGAGAGATGCTACACTGAGACCACTATCCTCCTAAATCTATATAATTTTTCATTTTATTGACAGGAGATATGTGCAAGGAACAAAGAAATTGATTTTTAAAAAGAGGAAAATAAGGTCTAATAAAACCTTCCAATCCAAATATTTTAGTGTTACTTTCAATATATTGCAGTGAGGGAGGGAAAGGGTACGTACCTTGTTTTTAATTTTAGGAAACAAGGGTTTTAGATTTGTTGTTTTGTTCCTGATAATGATCTTTGAATGTTATTGTAAAGACTAGGTAGAGAAGTTTAATTAAGTGACAGAGATCATATCATTGAAGCATGTATTATATGTTAGGATGATTATACAAAATAATTAATATCATCTTTTAAAGAACAAATTTTATATTTAAACAAAGAATTTAAAGAGTGGGCAGACTGAAAGCAACAGCTGTTCTGTACATCATGTTCTTCATTGTCAGTAAATGCTACCATCACAAATCATTCTGGTCACTGAAGATTTAGTAATGTTTGTAGATATTAGATGTTTTTACATTTAATGCTAATGGACTGCAGGAGCCACAAAAATACTTACAAAGAAATTAGTTGTGTTATGGATAGGTTTCATCTTCTCTTCAAACACATGTGTTATTGCCATTTATAATAGTAAGAATACTTGGACATTTTCTTGGAGATTTTGATTAGTATGTACTTAATAGTATATGTTCATCAGTTGAGGTGTTACTGCATTCCTTTGCTTTCTAATTCATGTGTTGGACTCTTCTTAGTAGATCTAAGACTTGTCAAAAGAGAAAAAAATATTGTGTATCATTTCCTCAGAAGCTCAAACTTTTTAACGATTTACTTTACAAAGTGATTTTCATATTTATTTATTTCCTTTAGTTATCACAAAACTCCTGTAAAGTAAGCAGAACAGGTATTATCATTATCCCTTTTTGGTAGTTGAAGAAACCAAAGTCCCCAAAGGCTCAAAGATTTGGCTAAGTTCAAACAGATAGTATATGTTCAAATACATTACTTTTAACTCCAAAGCCAACATTCTTCCATGGCAAAATTACTCACTGTGAAGAAAGTAAATCGAGAACACATATGGTTCCATCAATATACAGGTTAATAGATTTTGGTGGCTCCATGATGGATAAGAACACAACGTAATTAGAAAATTTTCCCAAACCTTGAGTTCGTAACTCTGCTCACATTTTAAAGCAATGGAGTGGATTTCAATTCGCTGATGGTAAACAGAATATTTTATGTGCTGTGATAACTAGCATATTTTTTTCATGAAACGTAGGACCACCACTGGGTTCCCTACCCTTTCCTTGCAAAAGAAATCAAAGATCATATCAATGACAAAGCAACAATTATAAAATCCTTGTTCTTTAAGATTAAAAAAAAGGCATGTGCACTTTACTTCTCCTGTTGCAATTTATTGCAAACACCAACATATTTGTATTGAAGGTTTTCATTAGATTTTCTTTTCCTAATTTAAAAAATCAATTTCTTTGTTATTTGTACATGTAATCAGTTAGCTATAAGGGTTAATAAAATGACCTGTTTGAGTTCAAAAGTACAAATTAACTGTAGGGATTCTAGCTGCTTTATTATGAAATACTAGAAAACTCTTTATACTTATGCAGCAATACAGTAAATGTCTCATTTTCCTGTTTATATTCATTAACTTAGAATAATATCTTAATATAAAGTTGGTATGATAAATACATAAAGGATGGATCAATTATCAACTTTAACAGATGTTCCCAGCATGTAGTATGTACTCAATAAATATTTACTGAATGCAGATTATGTAGTGTGCATCTTATTCTATACATTACACTGGAGTCCTATGGATTACTACACTATATTGTCATTCTAGCTCTGTCTTCATTATTGACAAAGATACTTTTGTCAAGAAAAACAAAAAAATTGCGTTTCCCTGCAAAGTCCAAAATAAATACATAAATGAAAATTTTATGACTAACATTATTTCACCTTCTATGCAGCCTACAGAAAAGTATACCTAAAAGTAAAATAGTTATAATGAGCAATTATAAGTTTCAACTTAGAAACTTCAAAGGAAAATGTTGAATTTGTTGCCGTGATTTACTACCGCAAACAAAGTCAGTCACAGAGTACTTATCAATGGATTATTTTGAATCACTTCCAATTTGAAAGATAAATTGTCTTAGTGATGGGAGCATTAGTACAGGAAAATTTGGACATTAAGCATGGAAGGTAACATAAAAAGGTGATCATAGAGAATCTGGAAAAAATTCAAACCACTGAGAGCACTAAATTTTAATATATTTCGACCTGTTGCTGATAGTTTTGATAGCATGTGTCAGAGTAAATGGAAGAGGGCAGTGGTGGGTGTTGGCCAATAGACATAAAGCTAGACAGAGTTGGAACAACATAAACCAAACCAGTGGAACCTAGCTATCCCAAAAGCAAAAGTCAAGTGATGGTGGAAATGGAGTCATTGAAATCTGTGAAAAGTCATGATATTGAATATAAAAGAGGCTCAAATAAAATAAATCCAGGAATACTGGATTAGAATGGTCAGTAAAATAAGCAAAGAAAAAAAAAATAAAAGCAAGTGTAGGCATATCTACATTTTTAACCTGTTTATGGGAGCACTTAGAGGATCTCATGTCTGAGTTGAATTCAGTTATACAAAGTATAGTGAATTAGGATATTCCTAAAGATAGGAATGCAATATAAGTCAGAAAGGAAATAATCCTCAAACTATAATGCTAAAGAAGAATACAGGCAAGATTGTATACTTAACCATCTAAAACATCATTACATATGTAGAATTGGAGAGACAGATTATAGATACATTGCCAAGAAATACCATAAAAATAAATAACAAACTGCTTCTTTTTTATTCATTTACACATCCACACAATTGTAGACCTTAAAAAACAAAAGGGCCAGTTCTTTACCAGCAAAATGTGTTTATTCAAGAATAGCAGAGAATTGTAATTTGGGACAAGCAAACTATGGCCAACCATAGGGAAGTCCGAAGAACAGAGGAAGGGGGCTTGCTTTTATAGAGGGAAAGAGTAAGTTGGGAGTGGCTATTTCTAAGAGGATGGTGATGGCTTCTAATTGTCTGGGCTGTTACTGGGTAAGGAGAAATTCTTTCCTCCTGGTGGGGTCTGAGTGGTGGTGCCTGAAAGCTCTGCCTTCAGGGCTTTCTGACTCCATTTTAAATGAGGTTTCCTTTATTTATTTTCACACAGTCTGTCTATTCTTCTTTCCTTTAATTCATGTATTCATTCAATAAACATTTATTGATTGCCTACTCTGTGACGTTGATGGTAAGGAAAGGAAGAGTCTGTTCCCTAGAGATACTCGTAGAACTGTTGTGAAGATAAAATGAAATAATGGCTTTGAAAGTGCTTTCAAAAACTACAAGTACTTTACAAATGCTAAGTGTTGTTATTGCAAACTCCCAGTATGTGTGATGACTATCTCATAAACTTGGATAGTGTATACAGACAGTTCATTTGAATGAATTAGGCCTCGTGACTATCTTTTTCTTAATTTTTAAGGTAATTCTGGGAAATATATGTGGAAGGAAAAGTGGATACAAAGCTTTTCTGTATAACTGCAGTAATATTTTGTAGTTATATAGGTTATATAGAACTTTTATTTCAAAGCTGTTTCATATCCATTTTCTTACGAGTTCATGTTGTGAAAGTCAAATGAAATTATGGATGTGAAATATACTTTTATAGATTCGAATTGTCAAACATTTGTGAGGGGTAATTATTTACTTATTTTAAGAATGGAGATTGTTTTTCTCCCAGAGGAGAGATACCACCTTCATATCCCCTGTGAAATCTACCCTAGTTCCCAACCTAAGCTCGATACCTATTCTGACCCTGCATCCTTGTGCAGAGTACACTTCTGCACTTATATTTTTTGACTGATGAACAGAAACAGGTTTTAGCAGTAAATTAATGGTGCAGCCACTAAGTGACAGTGAGATCTTGACCTTCCTCTGTGTGAATCTCTGTTTCTCCCATCTAAAAATGATCATTTTAAAAGTTCCTTCCAGTTGAAATATACTGTTACTATAAGTACAAATGAGAATTTGTTGTTGCTCTTTTTATGTTTAACATGAAGGAATAGGGTATGGGCACTGCTGTAGTTACCAAACTAGCCAGTATATTTTAATTCACCCCTCATTGTGACTCAGTTGTCTTTTCTGAGGAGTTACTGCTACCTAGCTATTTGATGCAGATAGACTTTCTGGTGACAGAAATCAATGGGGGAGGGGTGTTTTCAATAAGATATACTAAAGATGACAATAGTAATGGCCTCACAATCCAAATTTTTAATGTGTATTCACTTGATTGAATTGTTTCTTTTGTTTTAGCGGCATAACAATTGAATTTCATTTGGTACGGTGACAAAAAAACTCTGTATGTCATATGTACTATATGAGTAGAAAATAGACGAAATTAAAAAAAATAAATATAATTATTCTCTAGCACTACAATTCTCAGTCATCTTAACTGTATATATGTAATACCTTCTAATTCAAGTAGGATCAGCTATATTCCACATTAGCTTGTTAAAATCCATGCATTGTACTAGCATTAATTTATTAATTAAATTTTATTTATTTATTTATTTATTTATTTATTTATTTATTTATTTAGTTTTGGCTGTGTTGGGCCTTCGTTTCTGTGCGAGGGCTTTCTCTAGTTGCGGCGAGCGGGGGCCACTCTTCATCGCGGTGCGCAGGCCTCTCACCATCATGGCCTCTCTTGTTGCGCAGCATAGGCTCCAGACGCGCAGGCTCAGTAGTTGTGGCTCATGGGCCCAGTTGCTCTGCGGCACGTGGCATCTTCCCAGACCAGGGCCCGAACCCGTATCCCCTGCATTGGCAGGCGGATTCTCAACCACTGCACCACCAGGGAAGCCCGATATTAATTAAATTTTAAAGGCATTAATTTATTAATAATAATTTGACTAGTTCTAGCTCATTAACCTTGACACCAAAAGTGTTATAGAGGATAATTTTTGGATAATTTTGTTCCCTACATAATTCCCCAGAACTCTGAAGACGTTCTGCAATCCTCTGCTCTTTTCTTTGCTCTCTCAGATAGAGCCAAAATTCATCATTGGTTCATTTTTACATGCGTATTCAGAGGGCATCCTTTATTACTCTTATTTAGAAGTCACCTTCACAGATTCTCAAAAGAGAAACCATTTGCCTCTACCTAGCCACAATCTCGCATTTGACAACTTTGGAATTCACAATTCATTGGACTTTATTAGCCACAGGGCTCAGGAAATATGTGACTGGAAATTTAGAAACCATAAGTGTCCAAGTGTTCTACCAGCAAAGAAGGCTGTGGCCCCAGTGTCAAGCTTGTTCTATCTTGAATTGATTTTTATTGGTGTATACATACAGTTGGTTTTGATCTTTTACAGCTGAATGGTCCAAAGTGCAGAATAGCGTCACATTTGATATAAATCAGGACCCACTCATTAAGATGTTGTACTTATTAAGGTTAAGTAACGTCATTGTGGATAGAAATCTTTTGGGTTTTCAGTGTTTATCTTCTCTGGCTTAGTAATGACATTGCACAAATTAAAAATCAGTCACTCTTCTGCATTTTGGCTTGTCTTATTTGATAATTGATAAAAATACAAGATTTCTACCTCATAAGAAAATGACAGGTATTTTAAGCTAGTTTTGTTCACTCTGTGAAACCTGGATACATCTACTCCTCTCCCATCAGTATTTGGTTAAAAGAAGTCTTGCCCTAAAGTTCATGTAGCACATCCTAACATTAAGTAATTTGAGTCTTAGAACCAAATAGAGTAGCCAGAGGTCACTGTGTGTATTTTTCCCTTTATTATTTTTAAAGAAGAGTTGAAATACAGAAAACAAATATGTAACATATATGTAAATTATAAAGTATAATAATATAAATATCAGTGAACCCACCAGGCAACTCAAGAACTAAAACATACAAAACTTGCATTTATTTATGTGCCCATCTCTTTTCCCATCCTTCTGCCTCCCCACCAAAAGTAAGCACTTTCCAATATTTTGTGTTTAACTTCTCATTTTTTTTAAACTGCTTATTTTAAAGGAAATATTTATTTACAGGAACAACTTACAGAATCATAGAGCACCAGAGCTGGAATGCTCCTTTGAGATCATCCAGCTCAACTCCATTATTTTATATAAAGAAAAACCGAAATCCATAGAAGGTAGAATGAGGATGTTAGCTTATAAGTGAGAGTATTATCATCATTTGGAGGTTGGAATAAAAGTAATATTCTATGTATCTACTATCTAACCAGTGATAACCACAATCATAATAATTGATATTGAAAAACTTAACAATAAAACTAGGTGTTATAGTTCGCAAATTAGGAGTCTTGGTAAGTTAAAATATAAAAATTATATAAGGACATATTTACAGAAAAACTGCTTATAAATTAAAGTTGAATATATTGTATATTAGTCTCTTATTTATATTATAAACACAGCATCAGTCCCATTGGAAAGGAGCAAACTTTAAAATGTGCAGTAAATTCTTATAAAAGAAATATCTCAATGAAAAATAATTTCTGATGGAAATATTAATCTGCTCTGATTTTCTTTAGAATTATATTGTTGCATACATTAAACTAGCATGGTGAACTACTGAACTAGTGTGATAAGTTCAAGTATGTGTTCATATTCTCAGACCAGCGAAGCAGAGTATTAATTTCCAAAACTGTTCCTAGAAATTGTAGCACACTATTCCTTTGTTATCACAGTCATCTTCTTATGTAATTGATAACTAAAGACTTCTTTCTGATGCCTTGTCATTTTCACACTCCATATGTTGGCTACTGGATTCATTTAAGGGGCATTGTGAGTAAGATGGCACTGATTTAGCTAAATAGTCTTGCTAAAGTTTTTCAGTCTTAAAAAGACTATCAAACTCTTAGAGGAAAACATAGGGAGAACACTCTATGACATACATCACAGCAAGATCCTTTTTGATCCACCTCCTCAAGAAATGGAAATAAAAACAAAAATAAACAAATGGGACCTAATGAAACTTAAAAACTTTTGCACAGCAAAGGAAACCATAAACAAGAGGAAAAGACAACCGTCAGAATGGTAGAAAATATTTGCAAATGAAACAACTGATAAAGGATTAATCTCCAAAATTTACAAGCAGCTCATACAGCTCAATGTCAAACAAACAAACAACCCAATCCAAAAATGGGCAGAAGACCTAAATAGACATTTCTCCAAAGAAGATATACAGATTGCCAACAAACACGAGAGGATGCTCAACATCGCTAATCATTAGAGAAATGCAGATCAAAACTACAATGAAGTATCACCTCACACTAGTCAGAATGGCCATCATCAAAAAATCTACAAAAAATAAATGCTGGAGAGGGTGTGGAGAAAAGGGAACCCTCTTGCACTATTGGTGGGAATGTAAATTGATACAGCCACGATGGAGAACAGTATGGAGGTTCATTAGAAAACTAAAAGTAGAACTACCGTATGACCCAGCAATCCCACTACTGGGCATATACCCTGAGAAAACCATAATTCAAAAAGAGGCATGCACCACAATGCTCATTGCAGCTGTATTTACAATAGCCAGGAGGTGGAAGCAACCTAAGTGTCCGTTGACAGATGAATGGATAAAGAAGATGTGACACATATATACAATGGAATATTACTCAGCCATAAAAAGAAATGAAATTGAGTTATTTGTAGTGAGGTGGATGGACCTAGAGTCTGTTATACAGAGTGAAGTAAGTCAGAAAAGGAAATACCATATGCTAACACATATATATGGAATCTAAAAAAAAAAAAAAAAGGTTCTGAAGAACCTAGGGGCAGGACAAGAATAAAGACGCAGACGTAGCAAATGGACTGGAGGATACGGGGAGGGGCAAGGGTAAGCTGGGACAAAGTGAGAGAGTGGCATGGACATATATACACTACCAAATGTAAAATAGATAGCTAGTGGGAAACAGCCGCATAGCACAGGGAGATCAGCTCGGTGCTTTGTGACCACCTAGAGGGATGGGATCGGGAGGATGGGAGGGAGGGAGATGCAAGAAGCAAGAGATATGGGGGTATATGTATATGTATAGCTGATTCACTTTGTTATAAAGCCAAAACTAACACACCATTGTAAAACAATTATACTCCAATATATATGTTAAAAAAAAAGAAAATAAAGACATTGGTGCTTTGTAAACTTATCATAATGTGTTTCTAATTGTTTATCATCTGAGTCTATTTAAATTGGAGCTTCTTGCCCTCCTACTGAGGAAATTAAAGGAATTCTGAATCCTTTTGTAAATTGAAGACCCAGTATTTGATTTATTTGTTCTTAAATTCATAGTTTTACCTAAAGTTCAATCTCACCAGATTAATAATAATCTGGTATTATTATTAATCTTTGTATTAATAAGGAGGTAGTAAGTCTGAAATATAGGCCAGCACTGACCAGTAGAACTTTCTGTGATGATGGAAATGTTTTTACATGTTATCCACACTAGACACATGTGACTCTATAGCTCTTGAAATGTGGTGTGATTGAGGCATTTAATTTTTAATTTTATTTATTTGAATAACTTAGATAGCAAAATGTAGCTTATGGCTACCATATTGGAAAGATCAGATAAAAATTAATAAAAGGTTAACTTGGTTATATTCAAGAAATAAGGATATAATCATAAAGAGACATCCTAATGGACATGTTTGTCTGAGTTGATAAGCATTTGTAATGACTATAATATTTGTTTTAAAATAAACAATTTTAGGTTAGTTTCTTATGTAAGTAGAATAAATTAAAAAATGAAAAAGTGTTTACCTTTATACATTTCTTTTCATAGAATGGGGAAAGACATCCATCACCCCACACTTTATTAGTACAGTTACATATTCTAAATTTATTAGTGTAGATTTGTCATTTTCTCACAAGGAGTAACAACAGAGAGGGACACAGTGATATGATTCTCACTTAACACAAGGAATAATAAGAATAATTTCAAAGACAAAATAGAGGAAAGCCTACCAATAGAAATACTGGACCTCAAAATATTTAGTTCCTATGATAGCATCCTTAACTAAATACCCTGTATAACCATTTTTATGATTAGAAAAAGGGATCTTAGAATTAGGTTAATTAGTTCCTAAACATTTTAACGGATAACTTTTTCCTGAGTTGCCATTTTCATTTAGGAAGCATAATAATAATGACAATAAAAATTTTAGTATGAATATGTAAATTTTATCCTTGAAACTATTGACTTTGCCAATCTCTAAAGATCCCTTAGAGCTTCTTTGAAAAGCTAGCTCTGCCATTTCATTGAAAACTATCAAAAAGAATGCTATTTTCCGACTATTTTCCTAAAATTAAAAGAGAAGCTTCTTTCCATTGACTAAAGAGTTCTCTTGCCTTTTAATCATGTAAAAATGAAAACATTGCCAATCTGTCCTAAACACTGGCCCACAATTAAGTTAAAATAGGCTTTGGGTCTTCAATATACTCAGGTTGTAAATAGTAGTTTGACATCAACTGAAAGCAAAATATGGGGTGTGTGTGTATGGGGGGGCATTATTCCTAAAGTATAGCAGGTGCAGTAGTCCTGTGTGATAAGGACATTAGAAGACCATGTTAAAACAACTTTACCAAACAACCAACTCACTTATCAGAAGTAAAAAGTGAATTCTCAAGTTTTACAGAGTACAAGAGCTTTGGGAAGTGTGTATTTGTCATTATAGCTAATTTGCACATACCTCACTGAAGAGAAGGCCAGGGGAGCTAGGCCGAGAACACAGCTGTACAGGCAGCTCAACTAATTGCCTCTCCATCCTCAACCTCATTTATCTTCATTTCTTCCCAATTATACCAAATTATCAATAGTCTCTTTTGCATCAGAGTCTTAATCCCCTTTATTCAGGCAGCATTAGATAGTGGCAGATGAATTCTTGGAGGGAGTCAGGGTAAACAGCCATGAAATGCCACCTCTGGCAGATGGTATTGCTCACAAGAAATGTGACAAAACATTTGGAATTTGTAACTGGGCATTGGTATGAAGAGGCAAGCTGTTAATATTTTTTTAAAAGATAAGGTGGTACATGGTAAAAATGTAACCCATATTTTAAGGTGAAAATACAAAGGTGCAAGTGTTCACATTTCAGAAGATTAATACATTTTTAGATGTTATATTCCCACTGAGCACTGTAGCCATGAAATCCTTTCAGGCCATGATATTTTATGATAATAAGTGGCTTATTTTCATTTGAAACAAGGTACACACATTCTGTATTCAAAGACAAAATATTATTTATTTTTCTTTCCATTCAAATAACAGAATGTGAAATATTTATTGTGTCTATTGCCAAACTGAAAATATGCTTCAAAATTGGAAAATAAACGTAACATCAAAAAGAAAACATATTAGTGAGACAGCAATGTTTGAAAACATTTAAATTTTTTATTTGGTAATAGTGAGACAATAATAATTCATTTTCATATCATTTACAAAATATCAGTAGCAGAAATCTAAATAACTTCATTTGATCAAAAAATTTGTTGACTTGCAGCAGTAATTACATATCAAGTACATTTTATAAATTTGACTTTCAGATGCATATGATCTATAGACATTATTACATAGGTGTAATAGGAGAAATAAATAAATAAGAGCAACCTTTAAAATAAAATGTAAAATAGTAAAATAGACCACCTTAGTGTATTTTATTATCAAGTCAAAGACATATGTACAAGAGCTAGTGAATTTATCTTTGAACTTTTCTGCCCTGCTTAAGGAGTAGTTATCTCTTTCATCTTTGTCACCTGCATACTAGATGCTGAATTCAACTGAATGACTGCAAATTAGACCCCTTTGGTCAGTGACAGAGAAGGGGGAATAAGGGCAAATATATGGAGTTACCTGCTCCCTTGGCATCCCAGCTTCCATATCTCCATGTCCTTTTCTCTTCTTAGTCTACTCCTGGGCAACAATCTTACATCATCCTCCATCAAGTTACACCCCAGAAATGTTCCTTCTCATCTGAGTTTCTACAGTAATTTAAATTTTGCAAGCTTACTTTATAAAATGTGTCTGAACTATCTAGACTGCGTGAAGTAAACAGATATGAATTGAGTTGTTAATCAAGCTTGGGAAATAATAATTTCTAGCCTTTTAAAAAAACTTGCTCTTGTGTCTCCTTAAATTGAAACCCATTTTCCAAGGCTACTTTGTATTGTGCTGTGTTAGGTTGGGAAGGTTAAGGAAAATTGTGTAAATGTGCAAGGCTGAATTGCCCCTTCCCCCAACAGATCTATCAAGAGCTCATCCCACTCTTTATTTAAAGATCCTATCTGTGCTGTTTTCTGTTCTACAACCTGGGAAAAACATATATTACTACTATTGAAAACTTAACGCAAAAAACAGATGTAGACAAATTTAAAGTTTTAAGATGCCTATAGTTTTATAATGTCAATAAGTTTGAAGCTGTTATTATTTTATAAAACTTCAAAAAGTTAGTTTTAAAATTTAACATACAGACTTTGCTTTCAGTGCCAGGCATAGGTGATGTATTGTTTTTTTTTTTTTTTCCAAATGTATTCATCACGCCAGATTCTCAGCCTTGGAAACGAAAGTCTGTAAACTGGCCAAAAGCACCAGACATTCTTTGGCTATAAGTCTTTGCTCCATTTGCTGCATTGCCAGCCCTAATGAGTTGAACCTGTGTGGTGTGCCGGTGCATATTTAACCTTTAATCCTTACAGGAATGAGTCTGAGCTTAATGGTGGTTAAATATTGAGATTTAGTAGCCTGTGAACAATAAACAGAGAATCTCGTACTAAATTACATTATGCAACTGAATCAGGGCTTGTATGTGAAAACATCTGTGGTCTATTAGTAATTCACAAGAGATAAAATACATATTTAGGCAAAATAGGTCCTTTTGTTTAAATTCTACTCTGTCTTTTCTGAGCATATCATACATATACGAAGAGATCAAGTCAAATAATTTAATGATTGTAAAACACTCAATTTTTAACTGAAAAGTTCCAAGCATACTAAATTGTATTATTTTTATTTTGAGACTAATTTCACTCTTCTGAATCTTGCTGAAGTTTGAAAATGAACACTGAAGCATAACTAAATATTCTAAAACTTTTCTAATTATGGCACTGCTCCTGAATAACTAAAACTTGTTCAAGTTAACTAATGGTCATCCAGCCATTAGTGCAAAATATATAATCATATTTTTGAAACATCTGCCTGTTACACATGTGTGTATGTGTATGTGTAGTAAAAAATTACAGCTAAACTATTAACATATTAAGGATTTTTATGCAATGTTCTATTTCTTTCTTTGAAAAATGTATTCAAAGGAACAACCTGGAATCAGAACAAACTATCAGATACTTTTTTTTTGCTATCCTGCCTATGGTACAGTGAATGGCCATTTGGAGAGCAAATCAGTAGTGCTTCTCCTTGATCACTTGAAAATGTAATGTATATCTTAACTACACTCATTATTTTCTTTAAAAAAATTTAGTGGCTTTATAGCCAGTAAATTTATTTTACTTATTTAATCTATAATGACTCATTTCCCTTGGTTTTAAAACAGGACATTTCTTTATCTAGGACTCAGTTCACAGGGAGTTGAGACCATGTGTTTCAAACTCATAAATCTGTATGTATGTCTGATTCCATTCTGTCATGCTTGATATGATTTTCTTGAATTTGTTTCTTTATGATATGGTTAGCATATAATAACAAAAGAATGAAGCTACTAAAAGAATGTGCTCTCTTTTTCTATCAAGAAGACATAGAGTCTTATTTCTAATGTCTGTCTAATGCACTACTTGAAAAATAATTCCTGCTGGTTAAATAGAGGTTGGGAATTGAGGTTTAAAAAAAACAAACAAAACCAAAACCAAAACTGGAGTTTGATTCAAGATGGCGGAGTAGAAGGACGTGAGCTCACTCCTTCTTGCAAGAGCACCAGAATAACAACTAACTGCTGAACAACCATTGACAGGAAGACACTGTAACTCACCAAACAAGATACCCCACATCCAAAGACAAAGGAGAAGCCACAATGAGATGGTAGGAGGGGTGCAATCACAATAAAATCAAATCCCATAACCGCTGGGTGAGTGACTTACAAACTGGAGAACAATTATACCACAGAACTCCACCCACTGGAGTGAAGGTTCTGAGCCCCACGTCAGGCTTCCCAACGTGGGGGTCCAGCAAAGGGAGGAGGAATTCCCAGAGAATCAGACGTGAAAGCTAGCGGGATTTGATTGCAAGACTTCGACAGGACTGGGGAAAACAGAGACTCCACTCTTGGAGGGCACACACAAAGTAGTGTGTGCATCAGGACCCAGGGGAAGGAGCAGTGACCCCATAGGAGACTGAACCAGACCTACCTGCTAGTGTTGGAGGGTCTCCTGCAGAGGCAGGGGGCAGTTGTGGCTCACCACAGGGACAAAGACACTGGCAGCAGAAGATTGGGGAAGAACTCCCTGACGTGAGCCTTCCCGGAGTCTGCCATTAGCCACACCAAAGAGCCTGTAGCCTCCAGTGCTGGGTCACCTCAGGCCAAACAACCAACAGGGAGTGAACTCAGCCCCACCCATCAGCAAACAAGCAGATTAAAATTTTACTGAGCTCTGCCCACCAGAGCAACAACCAGCTCTACCCACCACCAGTCCCTCCCATCAGGAAGCTTGCACAAGTCTCTTAGATAGCCTCATCCACCACAGGGCAGACAGCAGAAGCAAGAAGAAATACAACCCTGAAGCTTGTGGAATGAAAACCACATTCACAGAAAGATAGACAAAATGAAAAGGCAGAGGACTATGTACCAGATGAAGAAACAAGATAAAACCCCAGAAAAACAACTAAATGAGGTAGAGATAGGCAACCTTCCAGAAAAAGAACTCAGAATAATGATAGCGAAGTTGATCCAGGACCCCAGAAAAAGAATGGAGGCAAAGATCAAGAAGATGCAAGAAATGTTTAACAAAGACCTAGAAGAATTAAAGGACAAACACCTAGAAGAATTGAAGAACAAACAAACAGAGATGAACAATACAATAACTGAAATGAAAAATACACTAGAAGGAAACAAAAGCAGAATAACTGAGGCAGAAGAAAGTATAAGTAACCTGGAAGACAGAAGGGTGGAATTCACTGCTGTAGAACATAATAAAGAAAAAAGAATGAAAAGAAATGAAGACATCCTAAGAGACCTCTGGGACAACATTAAATGCACCAACGTTCACATTTTAGGGGTCCCAGAAGGAGAAGAGAGAGAGAAAGGACCAGAGAAAATATTTGAAGAGATTATAGTCAAAAACTTCCAAACATGGGAAAGGAAATAGCCACCCAAGTCCAGGAAGTGCAGAGAGTCCCAGGCAGGATAAACCCAAGGAGAAACATGCCAAGACACATAGTAATCAAATTGACAAAAATTAAAGACAAAGAAAAATTATTAAAAGCAACAAGTGAAAATGACAAATAACATACAGGGGAACTCCCATAGTTAACAGCTGATTTCTCAGCAGAAACTCTGCAAGCCACAAGGGAGTGGCATGATATATTTAAAGTGATGAAAGGGAAGAAGCTACAACCAAGATTACTCTATCCGTCAAGGACCTCATTCAAATTCGATGGAGAAATCAAAAGCTTTACAGACAAGCAAAAGTGAAGAGAATTCAGCACCACAAACCAGCTCTACAACAAATGCTAAAGGAACTTCTCTAAGTGGGAAACACAAGAGAAGAAAAGGACCTACAAAAACAAACCAAAAACAATTAAGAAAATGGTCATAGGAAGATACATATTGATAATTACCTTAAATGTAGATGGATTAAATGCTCCAACCAAAAGACAGACGGGCTGAATGGATACAGAAACAACACCTGTATATATGCTGTCTACAAGAGACCCACTTCAGACCTAGGGACACATACAGACTGAAAGTGAGAGAATGGAAAAAGATACTCCATGCAAATGGAAATCAAAAGAAAGCTGGAGTAGCAATACTCATATCAGACAAAATAGACTTTAAAGTAAAGACCATTACAAGAGACAAAGAAGGACACTGCACAATGATCAAGGGATCAATCCAAGAAGAAGATATAACAATTATAAATATATATGCACCCAACATAGGAGCACCTCAATACATAAGGCAAATGCTAACAGGTATAAAAGAGGAAATCGACAATAACACAATAATAGTGAGGTACTTTAACACCTCACTTACAACAATGGACAGATCATCCAAAATTAAATAAGGAAACACAAGTTTTAATTGACACAATAGACCAGATAGATTTAAGTGATTTTTACAGGACATTCCATCCAAAAACAGCAGATTACACTTTCTTCTCAAGTGCACATAGAACATTCTCCAGGAAAGAACAGATCTTGTGTCACAAACCAAGCCTCAGTAAATTTAAGAAAATTGAAATCATATCAAGCATCTTTTCTGAACACAACGCTATGAGATTAGAAATAAATTACAGGGAAAAAACGTAAAATACACAAACACATGGAGACTAAACAGTACATTACTAAATAACCAAGAGATCACTGAAGAAATCAAAGAGGAAAGCAAAAAATACCTAGAGAAAAATGAAAATGAAAATACTATGATTCAAAACCTATGGGATACAACAAAAGCAGTTCTAAGAGAGAAGTTTATAGCAATACAATCCTACCTCAAGAAACAAGAAAAATCTCAAACAATCTAACCTTACACCTAAAGGAATTAGAGAAAGATGAACAAACAAAACCCAAAGTTAGTAGAAGGAAAGAAATCATAAAGATCAGAGCAGAAATAAATTAAATAGAAACAAAGAAAAGATCAATAAAACTAAAAGCTGGTTCTTTGAGAAGATAAACAAAATTGATAAGCCATTAGCCAGACTCATCAAGAAAAAGAGGGAGAGGACTCAAATCAATAAAATCAGAAATGAAAAAGGAGAAGTTACAACTGACACCACAGAAATACAAAGCATCCTAAGAGACTACTACAAGCAACTTTATGCCAATAAAATGGACAACCTGGAAGAAATGAACAAATTCTTAGAAAGGTATAACCTTCCAAGACTGAACCATGAGGAAATAGAAAATATGAGCAGACCAATCACAAGTAATGAAATTGAAACTGTGATTAAATGTCTTCCAACAAACAAACGTCCAGGACCAGGTGGCTTCACAGGTGACTTCTATAAAACATTTGGAGAAGAGCTAACACCTATCCTTCTCAAACTCTTCCAAAAAATTGCAGAAGAAGGAACACTCCCAAACTCATTCTACGAGGCCACCATCACCCTGATTCCAAAACCAGACAGAGATACTACAAAAAAAGAAACTTACAGACCAATATCACTAATGAATACAGATGCAAAAGTCCTCAACAAAATACTAGCAAACAAAATCCAACAGCACATTAAATCATACACCATGATCAAGTGCGATTTATCCCAGGGATGCAAGGATTCTTCAATATTCACAAAACAATCAATGTGATACACCATATTAACAAATTGAATAATAAAAACCATATGATCATCTCAATAGATGCAGAAAAAGCTTTTGACAAAATTCAACAACAATTTATGACAAAAAACTTTCCAGAAAGTGATCATAGAGGGAACCTACCTCAACATAATGAAGGCCATATATGACAAACCCACAACAAGCATCATTCTCAATGGTGAAAAACTGAAAGCATTTCCTCTAAGATCAGGAACAAGACAAGGATGTCCACTCTCACCGCTATTATTCAACATAATTTTGGAAGTCCTAGCCAAGGCAATCAGAGAAGAAAAAGAAATAAAAGGAATACAAATTGGAAAAGAAGAAGTAAAACTGTCACTCTTTGCAGGTGGCATGGTACTATACATAGATAATCCTAAAGATGCCATGAGAAAACTGCTAGAGCTAATCAATGAATTTGGTAAAGTTGCAGGATACAAGATTAATGCAAAGAAATCTCTTGCATTCCTATACACTAAGAACGAAAGATCAGGAAGAAAATTTAAGGAAACAATCCCATTTACCCTCCCAACAAAAGAATAAAATATCTAGGAATAAACCTTCCTAAGGAGGTAAAACACCTGTACTCAGAAAACTATAAGACACTGATGAAAGAAATGAAAGATGACACAAACAGATGGAGAGATGTACCATGTTCTTGGATTGGAAGAATCAATATTGTGAAAATGACTAGACAACCCAAAGAAATCTACTGATTTAATGCAATCCCTATCAAATTACCAACGGTACTTTTTACAGAACTAGAACAAAAAATCTTAAATTTGTATGGAGACACAAAAGACCCCGAATAGCCAAAGCAATCTTGATGGTAAAAAACGGAACTGGAGAAATCAGACTCCCTGACTTCAGACTATACTACAAAGCTACAGTAATCAAGACAATATGGTGCTGGCACAAAAACAGAAACATAGATCAGTGGAACAGGATAGGAAGCCCAGAGATAAACCCACAGACCTATGGTCGACTAATCTATGACAAAGGAGGTGCAGATATACAATGGATAAAAGACAGTCTCTTCAATAAGAGGTGCTGGGGAAACTGGACAGCTATATGTAAAAGAATGAAATTAGAACACTCCCTAACACCATACACAAAAATAAACTCAAAATGGATTAAAGACCTAAATGAAAGAGTGAACACTATAAAACTCTTAGAGGAAAATATAGGAAGAACACTCTTTGCCATAAATCACAGCAAGATCTTTTTTGATCCACCTCCTAGAGTAATGGAAATAAAAACGAAAATAAACAAATGGAACGTAATGAAACTTAAAAAGCTTTTTCACAGCAAAGGAAACTATAAACAAGATGAAAAGCAAATCTCAGAATGGGAGAAAATATTTAGAAATGAGTCAACGGACAAAGGATTAATCTCCAAAATATATAAACACCTCATGCAGCTCAATATTAAAAAAAAAAAAAAAGCAACCCAATTAAAAAATGGACAGAAGACCTAAATAGACATCTCTCCAAAGAAGACATACAGATGGCCAAGAGGCACATGAAAAGCTGCTCAAACTCACTAATTATTAGGGAAATGCAAATCAAAACTACAATGAGGTATCACCTCACACTGGTTAGAATGTGATTATTTTGGGCATAATCAGAAAATCTACAAAACAATCAATGCTGGAGAGGTTGTGGAGAAAAGGGAACCCTCTTGCACTATTGATGGGAATGTAAACTGATACAGCTACTATGCAGAACAGTATGGAGGTTCCTTAAAAAACTTAAAATAGAACTACCATATGACCCAGCAATCCCACTATTGGGCATATACCCTGAGAAAAGCATAGTTCAAAAAGACACATGCACCCCAATGTTCATTGCAGCTCTATTTACAATAGCCAGGTCATGGAAGCAACCTAAATGCCCATCGCCAGATGAATGGATAATGAAGATGTGGTACATATATACAATGGAATATTACTCAGCCATAAAAAGGAACAAAATTGGGTCATTTGTAGAGACGTGGATGTATCTAGATACTGTCATACAGAGTGAAGTTAAGTCAGAAAGAGAAAACCAAATATCATATATTAAAGCACATATATGGAATCTAGAAAAATGGTACAGATAAACCGTTTTACAAGGCAGAAATAGAGACACAGATGTAGAGAGCAAACGTATGGACACCAAGTGGGGAAGTTGGGGGGGTGGTGTTGGTGGTGGTGGGATGAATTGGGAGATTGGTATTGACATATATACACTAATTTGTATAAAATAGATAACTAATAATAACCTGCCATATAAAAATATATAAAATTAAGAAAAAAAACTATCTAGAAAGTTCTCTATAGTTACAGCATTTTTATTGTATTTTGAATAAGGTATATTTTCATTACTTTAAACCCATTGCTTTTTCTAAAAATTAAACAAGTGTTAACAATCATATTGGATGCAGTAATGCTGCCTTTTCCACTTCAGTTATTCTTTTCAGTTGTGGCATTAGGCCTTACATGTTTTGTCCTCTTTTCAGGGATTGACTTCAAAGAAATGCCATTATTTTTCCACTCTTTTTTTCTCTTCATGCATCAAGCTGGCCCTTTTCCTCTTGATGTTTTGCAGCCTCACCCACATTTTCAAAAGACAGAGAAAACACTACCCAGAGTTAGACCATATGATTTATGTTTTTCAAGACTTGCTTTTAAAAGAGGGACCTGAATACAAAAGCTTTCCTGCCTGCTTTTGATTGAGAGGTTTTCTTTTTTTAAAAAATAAATTTATAAATTTATTTATTTATTTATGGCTGCATTGGGTCTTCGTTGCTGCACGTGGGCTTTCTCTAGTTGTGGCGAGTGGGGGCTACTCTTCATTGTGGTGTGCGGGCTTCTCATTGTGGTGGCTACTCTTGTTGTGGAACATGGGCTCTAGGCATGCAGACTTCTGTAGTTATGGCACGTGGGCTCAGTAGTTGTGGCTTGCAGGCTCTAGGGCACAGGCTCAGTAGTTGTGGCACACGGGCTTAGTTGCTCCACGACATGTGGGATCTTCCTGGACCAGGGATCAAACCTCTGTCCCCTGCATTGGCAGGTGGATTCTTAACCACTGTGCCACCAGGGAAGTCCCAAGACATTTTCTTTAAAGGCCTTCCCACTTCACCACTCATGGGTCTGCTCACTACAGATTTGGCCTAGTCTAGTAAGCCTTTTTATTTTTAAAAAATTTTATTGGAGTATAGTTGATTTACATTTTTGTGTTAGTTTCAGGTGTACAGCGTAATGATTCAGTTATAAATATACATATATTCATTCTTTTTCAGATTCTTTTCCCATATAGGTTATTACAGAATATTGAGTAGAGTTCCCAGTGCTATATCATAGGTCGTTGTTGGTTATCTGTTTTATACATAGTAGTGTGTATATGTTAATCCCCAGCTCCCAATTTATTCCTCCCCCTCCCAAGTTTCCCCTTGGGTAACCATAAGTTTGTTTTCAAAATCTATGTCCGTTTCTGTTTTGTAAATAAGTTCATTTATATCATTTTTAAATTAGATTCTAGTATGAGTTAGGCTGTCTTTAAAGCTCCCACCTTCTCAGTTATGTTCACCAAGTGCCTCATTTTGCTCCTTGGGGTTGAAATAGGGTGCATATGCACAAACAAAGCTTTAGTTAAAAGTATTTATATCAATATGACTTGTATAAACAACGGTTGATGATAGTAGTTTAGTGTGTGCATTCTGGAGCCTGTTTTGGTTCAATTCCTTACTGGCTATGTAAGCTTGGGAAAATTACTAAATCTTTTTGAGCCCAAGTGTTCTCTATAAAATATGACTGATCATAGTACTACTCTATAGGGTTGTTCTGAGGACTAGATGAATATTTTCTGGCACATAGTAAGTGTTCAATAAATGTGATTCCCACAGATATGAGATATGTATTGCTATGTTTTTCTAAGTAGTGGCTCATAACTATTAATTGTAGTTTTAATTTCAAACATAGTTATAAAGTTCATTTATGAACTTTTTTTGATACCATCAGCAGTAACTCACAAGTCCCCTCATAATAAATGTGAAAGATTCATTACATATATCTGTAGGCATTAAGAACCCAGACCTAGTAAATATTTCTTATCAAATCCATAATTGTTATGTATTGTTATGGTTACTTTGATTCTGTAATTATTCATTTCCCTTCTCCTACTCCATTTCCTTCTCCTTTCTTTTCCTTTTCCCTTTTAAAAAGCTGTGTTCTTCTATCATCTCTTTTTTTCCATCTAAAATAGATCTTTTTATATTCACTCTAATGCCTCTACTTAAAAAAAATATATATGTTTTTCCCTTTGTATTGTTATCCTAGGCTCTGGCTTGTATTTCAATTTATTCTATTTTGCCAAGTTTTATAGCTTTCTGTGAACTTTGGTCTTTAGCTAAAAGCCCTATATCTGTTATCTTGTTTCTCTAGTGTAGATTTTGTCTTTATGTAAAATGATGATTTTTTTTTCCTGGTGAAATTCTCCTTTCCCCTGGATCTTGTACTTTTACATTGTTTGCCTGCTTACTTTGTTATATTTTATTATATTTTGCATTCATTTTAGAGTGGCATTAAAACAATTTTAAAAGGTTATAATCCATTTTTTTCTACCAACATTCTTCTCATTTTAGTGCTTATTTCATCTTTTTAAATATGTTGCTCTTTCTTATGGTTCTTCTTTCAGGAAATCCTAGGATTAATACCCACTGTCTGCCATCCAAACTCAGTCTCCTCTGTACAGAAAGAGAAAAAACAAACAATCTCCTTCTGCTTTCCCAAGACCAGAATATACGTACTTGTTTAGATCTCATTCAACCTCAACATGCTAAGTTGTTTTGTGAATAACTTTCTGAAATGCCCACTATTTTCAGTATCTCTTTTTGTATCTGCTTCTGAGAAAAAGTCTGATTTTGCTAATAGGACATTTTTTAAGAAAAAGTTTGGAGTATACATTTAAATATTCAAAGGTATTTTATTGTATAATTATCAATAGATTCCTTTACCTACCTTGTGAAAGGCATATTTTTTAAGTATGACTGACTGATGGACAGATTGGGAATTGCTGAATTAATGGGCACATTTCAAATCCTTGGCAAGGCTTGGTGGTAATTACATCTGCTGAACCACTTGATATGTTGTTGGAAGTAGCCCAGTAAGTCATATGTGGAGTTTTTGATTTTCAGTGCTTTAACATACCTGATTATATAGATCATTTTAAGGACAATATGTTAAAATGCATATGGCCATGCAAATAAATGCACTACCCACAAAAATAATGAAATTTTACCTTTGCAGATTATTCATTTAATCTTTGGGGTTCCTGGTGCTCTTCCTTATATTGGTAGTATTGTTAAAAATATATTTACCCTATAGACAACTTAATGATATTAATAACTAAAACATTTTACTTTGTCTTTTATATTCTAAAATAATTTAAATGATAATTGCTTACACTTATTTCATGCTTATTATGTCCAGATAGTGTGCTGTTAAACATGTGCTATCTCATTTAATCCTTACAACAACCATAAAGTGGGTAGATAATAATGTCTCTATATTAGATATCAAAAACCATAGCTATTAATTGGAGGAGGCTAGATTCAACCCTAGGTCTGTCTGATGCTCTTTCTACTATGCTATTCTAGTTTGGGGAGGATATAGTCCTTCCTTCTCTTCTTTGCATCTGTCTGTATCTGCCACTATTTTTCTTAGACCTTTACCAGTTGGCAACTGCCAGTCAAGTAAGATCACTCTAACCTCACCACTCCAAGGCATAAAAATCCCCATAAGCAAAATTATTGTATGAGTAATAATTAACTCTCCTCATCTGCTCCAAAAGATCATAACAGCTTCACTTCAGTTTCCTGGGCAAAATTAATTCTATTATCTAGAGACTACTTTATGGTTCCCCCAAATAATTTTGGTTACTTGTAAGGATTACTCTGCAGGAAAGTAGAATTACTTGTAGGGATAATATTAATATACATGTATTATACATTTTACTCATATGTATACATATGATAATTATGTATATCATATTTGATGGGGGCTAAAACCCAGAAAAGGTGAATTCATCTGCCTCATTCCATGTGGCCAGTCTTGTCTTTTGCTTTTTTAGGTCTAACTCCTTAGCTTTAAAAGTATGGTTTATTTGGTTACATTAACAGTGTAATAGAAGCAGTAAATGGCAGTGTAAATAGCAGGTTTGTAGATCATAGCTCTAGTGTGTAAGAAAATGAAAAATGAGGGTTGTAAAAATTGAACATTGTGAATACATATTTTGAGAGGATTTCTGATAGATTGTGAAAAGAAATTTAAGTTTGTGCTTCCTTTTTAATTTTTTTCAAATTAAGGCAGTTTTCTGAAAACTTTTGCTCATGTACCCCATCAGATAAATAATGAGCATGCTCTTTTAGTATGCATAAGTTGAATTATAAGCTTTATACATGTACTAACATATGTACACAAGGTAGAAATTAAATATTTAGACTAAGATTAAAAAACAAGATTTCAACTAAAGCATTTTATTTATCAATGATATAAAAACTTTAAAATATATTATTAATAGCAATAAGAACAATACAACTAATATGTCCTATCTGATGACCCTGACAATATTTTACCTCTTAATGAAGGTGACAAAAAGTTCCTACCAAAAGGAAAAGAATCAGCTCTGCTATTTTATTGTTCTTCTCCTGTGCTTCCATTATCTTCAATCTGTGCTTGTGTTGTCCATTAAGTAAGACATAGTTTAGTTAAAAATAAATAAGGTAGCCCATTAATCCACTCAATTAGGCATACGTAGATCACATCACAATGAGATAAGAGTAAGTGTAACACTGGAGTTGCCAATCGTCAACCACTTGCTCTGCTTCAAAATCCCACTTTTCCTTTGAGATACCTCTAGCACTTGACTGGTGAGGGCATCAGTGATGATCCATATCTTAAATATTAGCAAAACATAATGTTGTACTTCCTTTTCAGTTAAAATAGAAAATAAAAATTGAACATCTTGCTTTATCTTCACCTTTTGTATTTCCTAGGGTATGCATACCTCACTTTAGGGACCTCCAGTTTAAAATATATTTCACAAAAGAATATGTCACAATTTATGAATTCTAGGACTCATATCTTTATAATAAATTCTTATCATTTTTCTCAGCAGTAGATATTCAGTATTTCAGAAATATGACAGAAAAAGGGAAAAGATAGATATTGGTATTATATGATTATTTATTGCAAAGTGACGATAATATGGCTGTCATTTAGACAGACCTCATGCTGTTAAGGGTGACAGAGAAAACTCAAATTCAGATAAGAATGTACTGTCAATGGCTTGAAATTGTATGTTTTTGAGAATCTTTCAACTTTTACTACTTACAGTAGCAAGAAATGAATCCAAATTTCAAAAATACTGTCACGTCACGTACAAAAACGTTCTGTACTAGCCACAGCACACAGTTTATATGAAATTGAAGGATTTTTAAATTTGGCTCCAAGAAACACAAAGTTATACCAGATAAATAGAAGGACAACTTAAAAATCTGTGGGGTTCACTGGAGAGTATCAATAATAGATAAGTTTATCATTTGGAATTACAAAATAATAGCAGACAAAACCCCATTTTCTTCCTGTCTTCAGCAAAATTCCTTTTAACCAGAGTCTTTTCCAAGTTATACAGACTAACAGTTTGCAAGAGTTTCTGTGACCCTGTCATCACACTCAGCAGGTCATACAGGAGAGCACTGTGCTTTCATTACATGTGACTTAATTCCCTATATATCTGAATTAATCTTTGAAACTCAATAATGTGATGTTCAGGTTTTAGCTACTGTGCTCTAAAGTGGCACACAGGGAATATGTACATCTTGTAGCATTTTAATTTAGAAACAAATGTACTGGGACTTTGCTTGAGTTTTACATTTACTTAGTGAAACATGTCAGCCTAATTCTTAGAATGATGTATGAGTCAGGTGCAATTTATTTGGGTAAGCCTGAAATGACTACTTAATTTTTAATTATTAAATATACTTTTAAGCAATAATTTTCCATTAATTCCAGATATAAACTTTTGGGCTTGTCTTCATATCCTTTAGGGTGGTGATGATGATAATGATAAAAATTTTCATTTTTAATTTTTTTTAAACATTTTTTTAAAACAATAAAGTTGTTTTATTTTCCTAATTAGAGTGATGCTGATACATTGATACAACAGCTATAGAGCATGCCTGTCCATACTCACTCTTCTGTACTAGTGTTCATTGTATGTAAACTTGGTGGTCATGGGACCAAGGTATTCCTTTCTTGCTTTCTGAATACTGCTCTGCTGTTTTCCCCCTACTTTTCTAATTATCCTTCCTGAAACTCCACCTTCTTTATTTTGGTTTTTGATAGCTTATTTTGGCAGCAGTGACAAGGGTCACTTGGAGAAGAAGATCCAAAAGGATCTTCAGGTAGGAAAGTCAGTTAAGAGACTCTTGAGATAAGTGATAGAGTAGCAAGTGTCCAAATGAAGGTGGTGGCAGTGGGAATGGAAATGGAACAAATGCAAGGTCATTTCCAGAGACTCGGTCACTTTAGCAGGGAGTGAAGAGATAGAGAGATGTCAATGATACTTATTAGATAGAGATCTTTGAGGACAAGGGCTCTGTTATCTCTGTTTTCTCAGTGCCTGAGAATGGCACCTGACACATATTGGGAACTCAAAACGTTCCAGTTAAAACAATTAAATTATGCAACTACCAGATATAGAGAGTAAAGGGACAAGATCTTTTTCATTGAATAAGGGTCAATTTAGTATTGGATATAAATATTGGATAAATTGGATACTGAAGATGCTGTAGATACCTCTGTGTATTAAGTTGTTTTACACAAACAAACTGCTGACTCCTTATACTCTAGAGTAGCACTATCTAATATAACTTTTTACAGTGAAGGAACTTATCAATATCTGTACCTCCCAATATGGTAGTCTCTAGCCATATGTAGCTTTTGAACACTTGAAATGTGACTAGTGCAACTGAGGAGCTGAATTTTTAATTTTATTCCATTTTACCATATTAAAATTAAAATTTAAATAGCCACATGGAGAAATGTCTATTTAGGTCTTCTGCCCATTATTGGATTGGGTTGTTTGTTTTTTTTGTTATTGAGCTGCATGAGCTGCTTGTAAATCTTGGAGATTAATCCTTTGTCAGTTGCTTCATTTGCAAATATTTTCTCCCATTCTGAGGGTTGTCTTTTGGTCTTGTTTATGGTTTCCTTTGCTGCGCAAAAGCTTTTAAGTTTCATTAGGTCCCATTGTTTATTTGTGTTTTTATATCCATTTCTCTAGGAGGTGGGTCAAAAAGGATCTTGCTGTGATTTATGTCATAGAGTGTTCTGCCTATGTTTTCCTCTAAGAGTTTGATAGTGTCTGGCCTTACACTTAGGTCTTTAATCCATTTTGAGTTTATTTTTGTATATGGTGTCAGGGAGTGTTCTAATTTCATACTTTTACATATACCTGTCCAGTTTTCCCAGCACCACTTATTGAAGAGGCTGTCTTTTCTCCACTGTATATGCTTGCCTCCTTTATCAAAGATAAGGTGACCATACACTGAGAAAACCATAATTCAAAAAGAGTCATGTACCAAAATGTTCATTGCAGCTCTATTTACAATAGCCAGGACATGGAAACAACCTAAGTGTCCATCATCGGATGAATGGATAAAGAGGATGTGGCACATACATACAATGGAATATTACTCAGCCATAAAAAGAAATGAAATGGAGGTATTTGTAGTGAAGTGGATGGAGTTAGAGTCTGTCATACAGAGTGAAGTAAGTCAGAAAGAGAAAAAACAAATACAGTATGCTAACACATATATATGGAACTAAGGAAAAAAAAAAAAAGGTCATGAAGAACCTAGTGGCAAGACGGGAATAAAGACACAGACCTACTAGAGAATGGACTTGAGGATATGGGGAGGGGGAGGGTAAGATGTGACAGGGTGAGAGAGTGGCATGGACATATATTCACTACCAAATGTAAAATAGATAGCTAGTGGGAAGCAGCCGCATAGCACAGGGAGATCAGCTCGGTGCTTTATGACCACCTAGAGGGGTGAGATAGGGAGGGTGGGAGGGAGGGAGACACAAGAAGAAAGAGATATGGGAACATATGTATATGTATAACTTTGTTATAAAGCAGAAGCTAACACACCATTGTAAAGCAATTATACTCCAATAAAGATGTTTAAAAAAAAAAGCCACATGTGAAGACTGGCTACTATATTGGAGAGTGTAGCCCTAGAGATCCATCAACAAACTGCCATTTTTACCTCTGAGGAAACTTGAAACTCCTAGCCTATAGCCTTAGGATGTGGTTGTTCCTATAGGCAACATTTCAAATCAAATAGAAGACAAGCTTGTTTAGAGACCTCTTCAACATTTTTGAATGGATACTTGTTATCTATTTTCTATAAATATCAGTTGAAACTCCAGAGACAGTGCATATTTTACATTACCAATCTGGAACAATCTAGAAAGTTGCTAAATGTTCACTTTTGTGAATGCATATAAGAAAACCAAATAAAAGCATAATAACAAAGTATGTAGATTGTAGCAGATCTGCACACATACTCCTAGCTTTCCATTCATATATTGCTACTTTTTTAAAATTGAGGAATAATTGACGTGTAACATTATATTAGCTTCAGGTGTACAGCATAATGATTTGATATTTGTATACACTGCTAAATGATCACCACAATAAGTCTAGTTACCATCCATCACCATTCAAAGTTAAAAAATTTATTTCTTTGTGATGAGAACTTTTACTCTCTTATCAACTTTCAAATATGCAATAAAATATTACTAACTGTAGTCACCATGCTGTACATTACATCCTCATGACTAATTTATTTTATAACTGGAAGTTTGTACATCTTGAGCTCCTTTGTCCATTTTGCCTGCCCCCCACAACCCCCATCCTGTCTGGCAACCACCAATCTGTTCTCTGTATATATGACTTTTGCTTTGTTTTATTTTGTTGTTCGTTTTTTGTTGTTGTTGTTGCCTTTTAGATTCCATATATAAGTGAAATTATATGGTATTTATCTCTTTCTGTATGACATAATACCCTCTAGATCCATCCATGTTGTCGCAGATGGCAAGACTTCATTCTTTTTTCTGGCTAATGTTCCATTGTATATGTATACCAATCTTCTTTGTCCATTTATCTATCAATGGACACTAAGATTGTTTCCATATCTTGGCTATTGTAAATAACGCTGCAATGAACAAAGAGACACATATATCTTTACAAATTAGCGTTTTTGTTTTCTTCAGATAAATACCCAGAAGAGGAATTACTGAATCATATGGTAGTTCTATTTTTAATTTTTTGAGGAACCTCCATACTGTTATCCATACTGGCTGCACCAATTTACATTCCTACCAACAGTTCATGACAGTTGCCTTTTCTCCACATCCTTGCCAACACTTGTTATTTGATGTCTTTTTAAGAACAACTTTTCTGACAGGTTTAAGGTGATATCACATTGTGGTTGTGATTTGCATTTCCCTGATAAATAGTGAAGTTGAGCATCTTTTCATGTGCCTATTGGTCATCTGTATATCATCTTTGGAAAAATGTCTATTCATGTCTTCTGGCCATTTCTTAATCCAGTTTTTTGTTTCTTTGAGGTTGAGTTTTATGAGTTCTTTGTATTTTTGGATATTAAACACTTATATATGATTTGCAATTTTTTTCCATTCAGTAGGTTGCTTTTTCATTTTTTGATGTTTTGCTTGCTGTTCAGAAGCTTTTTAGTTTGATAAAGTTCCACTTGTTTATTTTTGCTTTTGTTGCCTTTGCTTTTGGGGTCAGATCCAAATAATCATTTCCAAGACAAATGTCAAAGTGTTACTGCCTATGTTTCCTCCTAGAAGTTTTATGGTTTCAGGTCTCACATTCATGTCTTTAATACATCTTGAGTTAATTTGCGTGTAAACTGTAAGATAGTAGTCTAGTTTTATTCTTTTGAATATGGCTGTCCAGTTTTCCCAGCACTATTTATTGAAGAGACTGTCCTTTCCCCATTGTGTATTCATGCCTCCTTTGTCATACATTAATTGACCATATGCATGGGATTATTTCTACACTCTTGATTCTGTTCCATTCATCTATGTGTCTGCTTTTATGTCAATACCATATTTTTTGATTATTGTAGCTTTGTAATATAGTTTGAAATCAGGGAGCATGATGCCCCCAACTTTGTTCTTCTTTCTCAAGATTGCTTCAGCTATTCAGGGTCTTTTTTGTATCCATAGAAATTTTAGGATCTTTTTGTTCTATTTCTGTGAAAAAAGTCATTGATTTTGAGAGGGAATGCATTGCATCTGTAGATTGCTTGAGTAATATTGATATTTTAA
The DNA here is from genome assembly GCF_949987535.1 of Balaenoptera acutorostrata. Taxonomy (NCBI): domain Eukaryota; kingdom Metazoa; phylum Chordata; class Mammalia; order Artiodactyla; family Balaenopteridae; genus Balaenoptera; species Balaenoptera acutorostrata. The sequence continues at coordinate 74,793,860 of NC_080085.1, forward strand.
CAGTATGAATTCTTCCAATCCATGAGCACAGAATATCTTTCCATTTATTTGTGTCTTCTTCAATTTCTTTCATCAGAGTATTATACTTTTCAGTGCATAGGTCTTCCACTTCCTTGGTCAAATTTACTTCTAGCTGTATTATTCTTTTTCATGCACTTGTAAATGGAATTGTTTTCTTATTTTCTCTTTCTCATAGTTAATTGTTAGTGTATAGAAATGAAAAATTAATCAAGTTTTGTATATTGATTTTGTATCCTGCAACTTTACTGGATTCTTTTATTAATTCCAACAGTTTTTCCATAGAGTCTTTAGGATTTTCTATATATAAAATCATGTCATCTGCACACATTGATAGTTTCACTTTGTCTTTTCTAATTTGGATGTCTTTTATTGCTTTTACTTGCCTAATTGCTCTGGCTAAGACTTCTACTACTATGCCGAATAAAAGTATCTTGAGATTTTAGAGGGAAAGCTCTCAGCTTTTCAATATTGAGTGTGATGTTAGCTGTGGGCTTGACATATATGGCCTTTATTATGTTGAAGTACATTCCCTCTATACCCACTTGATTAAAAGTTTTTAATCATAAAAGGGTGTTGAATTTTGTCAAATGCTCTTTCTCCATCTATTGAGATGATCATATGATTTTTTTGAACATGATATTTCTTTCCATTTACTTGTGTCTTCTTTAAATTCTTTCATTAATGTTTTGTAGTTTTTTTTAAACATCTTTATTGTAGTATAATTGCTTTACAATGGTGTGTTAGTTTCTCCTTTATAACAAAGTGAATCAGTTATACATATACATATGTCCCCATATCTCTTCCCTCTTGCGTCTGCCTCCCTCCCACCCTCCCTATCCCACCCCTCTAGGTGGTCACAAAGCACAGAGCTGATCTCCCTGTGCTATGCGGCTGCTTCCCACTAGCTATCTATTTTATGTTTGGTAGTGTATATATGTCCATGCCACTCTCTCACTTTGTCCCAGCTTACCCTTCCCCCTCCCCATATCCTCAAGTCCATTCTCTAGTAGGTCTGTGTCTTTATTCCCATCTTGCCCTTAGGTTCTTCATGACCATTTTTTTTTCTTTTTTTCTTTTTTTTTAGATTCCATATATATGTACCAAAATGTTCATTGCAGCTCTATTTACGATAGCCAGGATATGGAAGCAACCTAAGTGTCCATCAACAGATGAATGGATAAAGAAGATGTGGCACATATATACAATGGACTATTACTCAGCCATAAAAAGAAATGAAATTGAGTTATTTGTAGTGAGGTGGATGGACCTATAGTCTGTCATACAGAGTGAAGTAAGTCAGAAAGAGAAAATCAAATACCGTATGCTAACACATATATATGGATCATATGATTTTTATTCTTCAGTTTGTTAATGTGATATATCACATTGATTGATTTGTGGATATTGAACCACCCTTGCATCTGTGTGATAAAACCCACTTGATTGTGTTGTATGATCCTTTTAATGTATTCTTGAATTTGGTTTGTTAATTTTTTTTGAGGAATTTTGCATCTATGTTTATCATTGATATTGGCTTGCAGCTTTGTGTGTGTGTGTGTGTGTGTGTGTGTGTGTGTGTGTGTGTGTGTGTGTGTGGTGTCCTTGCCTGGTTTTGGTACCATGGTAATGTTAGCCTTGTAAAATGAGTCTGGAAGCATTTCCTCCTCTTTAGTTTTTTAGAAGAGTCTGAGAAAGATAGGTATTAAATCTCTGAACATTTAGTAGAATTCATGTAGTCCTGGACTTCTCTTTGTTGAGAGATTTTTGATTACTGATTCAACCTCCTTACTAGTAATCAGTCTACTCAGATTTTCTATTTTTTCGTGATTCAGTTTTAGACAATTGTATGTTTCTAGGAATTTATTAATTTATTTAGCTTGTCGAATTTGTTGGCATATAATTGTTCATAGTAGTCTATTATGATACTTCAGACTTCTTTGGTGTCAGTTGGAAATTCTCTTTCATTTCTGATTTTGAGTTCTCGTTCTCACTTTATTAAATAGTGAGTCTAGCTAAAATTGTCAAATTTTCTTTTTGTTGTTCTGTTTGGGTGAGTTCCACTGCCCTGTGTTTCAGATCGATGATTACTTCTTCTGCTTCATCTAGTCTGCTGTGGAACCACTCTAGTGTATTTTTCAGTTTATTTATTGTGTTCTTTAGCTCTGTGAGTTGTGTTTTGGGCTTTCTTATATTTACTGTCTCTTTGTTGAAGCTCTCACTGTGTTCATTCATTCATCTCCTGAGTTTGGTGAGCATCTTTATGATCATTACTTTGAACTATTTATTAGGTAATTTATTGGCATTTCATTAAGTTTTTTTCCTGATGTTTTATCTTTTTCTTTTATTTGTAGCATATTCCTCTGTTCCTTCATTTTACTTGAATCTCTGTGTTTGTTTCTGTGTATTAGGTGAAACAGCTACCTCTCCCAGTCTTGAAGGAGTGACCTTGTGTAGAATATGAACCTTAATGTTCAACCTTGCTCTAGCTCTCGATTGTGTTCTGAAATTTTGTGAATGTCTAGGCAGCTTGATTTATCCTTGATAGGTCTTGGTTATTGAGTGTGTGCCAATACCTATCAGTGTTCCAAAGGGGTAATCTTAGCACCTAGTTTCAAGTTGAGTGGAAGTCAGATTCTCAGGCTGCAGCTTTTAAAAAATCAAATATATACAGTCTTGTGGGACCGAGTTGTAAATCCTGCTTGCCCCCTGACTAGGTTATCTGCAGATGTCTCCTGGGTGATAGTTTCAAAAATTGGGGCAGATGAGTGTACAAGTTCCTTTCTGGGAATTACCAAGCTGTAGTGAGGCCAAGGAAAAATGAAAAGATGGCATTCCCTAGCCTGTGTTTCCTGAGAGCCCCTCCATAGCCTCTAGAAGTGTGGCAAACCTGAAACCTGCCCCTCAGGCTGAAACTCAAGGACAAGTAAATAGGCCTTTTTCACAGGAAAACTGGGGATGTGTGTCAGTTTGCTGTGAAGTGTCCTGTAGCCCACCAAGAACTGTCTCTCCAATTGTTTTAGTCATGTGTGGCTCAGCAACACAAGTCCCCCTAGCCAAAAGAGCCAGGCAAGCTAGCAGTGTCCCCTGTGTGGACTCTGTATGCCTGCTGGTTTTTACCAAGGCAGGGGGAGAGTGCAGGGCTTGGGCATATCTGCTGGCTTCAGCTTTAGTGAGGCAGCAGAAGAGCAGAGGGTTAGGGCCCACCTGCTGGCTATAGCAAGGCAGTGGGATGGTGCAGGGCTAGGGTACTCCCACCTTTTTAAATTAGCAAGTGGGAGAGCACAGGGGCGGGGCATGCCCACTGGCTTTAGTGGGACAGTGGAAGAGTGCTGTGACTGTGCATGCCAGTCGGTGCTACCATGGTAGGGGAACAGTGCCAAATTGGTGCTGGCCAGTGTCAGTGCCAGCCAGGTAGAAGTAGAGGGCAAAAATGCCACACTCCAGTGCCTCTGTCCCTGGACAGAGTCCCACCAGACACATACCCTTTCACAAGATGCTTTAAGATTAGCAAATAAATCTCCTTGACATATAGTTTAGGCACTATGCAAACTGCTGTTTTTGTGCTGGGTCCCGGGGTGAGTGAGTCTGTGAGTGAGCACTTTAAGAGTAGAATCTCAGTCCCCTACAGCTCTTTGGGTTCCTGCATATAAACTTTGTTGGTCTTCAAAGCCACACATTTTGGAGGCTCAGGTCTTCAGTGTAGGTCTCAGTGTTTGGGGTGCTGACATTGGGTACAAACCCCTTACTCCTCAGGGAAAGCGTCATATTTTTTAGATCACTCCCAATTTAATGATTTAATTATGCCTTTTTTTGTGCTAAAGGCTACATGCTATTTAGAGTCATCAAGCAATGTGCCTTCAGCTAGAACTCTAGCTAAACAAAATAGTCTATGAATGAGAAAACAAGCTTTACTTAGGTCATATGCTACATAGACTTTGCTTCTTATTTGGCTGCTTGCTTTGTGCCTTATGCATATAAGATTACTGGAAACATGATCAATTTAGGCCCATATTTCAAATAGTTTGAGTTATATGTTTTTTTCTGGCTACAAAAGGCTGAAATTAAGGATAGCTTATTATAAATATTTATATTTTTTTCATATCCAAGACCATACTTTTAGATTTCATAATTAACTTATATTTTCTCATAATAAGTAGCATTTACATTTTTGCTTTCCAATTTATATTAGCAACTCCTACTATATTATTCTTCTTAAACTTCAAAAGACACACTCAACTTTAGTCAGAAGAAAGAGATCCTTTTTTTAATATGAAATCCTTGTAGATGACTCACTTAAACCTAGTAGTCTTAAAAACTCAAACCCACAGGGCTTCCCTGGTGGCGCAGTGGTTGAGAATCTGCCTGCTAATGCAGGAGACATGGGTTCGAGCCCTGGTCTGGGAAGATCCCACATGCCACGGAGCAGCTGGGCCCGTGAGCCACAGCTGCTGAGCCTGCGCATCTGGAGCCTGTGCCCCGCAACGGGAGGGGCCGCGATAGTGAAAGGCCCGCGCACCGTGATGAAGAGCGGTCCCCGCACCGCGATGAAGAGCGGTCCCCGCACCGCGATGAAGAGTGGCCCCCACTTGCCGCAACTAGAGAAAGCCCTCGCACGAACCGAAGACCCAGCACAGCCAAAAATAAATAAATAAATAAATAAATAAATAAATAAATAAATAAAATAAAATAAAAAAAACTCAAACCCACAGAAGTAGTAGTTTATGAATTTACAGAGGATTACTCACCCCTATGGGGGGTATGATGATCACTGATTACTAAATTATCCTGATACCCTTCACTGTGATTTCTGTCAATGTTTTATTAGCTCCTTTCCACTCGTTCTTAACAGCAAAGCACATTAAGAAAGTGAAGGCCAGTAGTCTGGTAAAATGAGAGTGTTATGGTTAAGAATGATGTGTGGTATTGGTACTTAGAGCCTTACTGGTGGATTTCTTTTATACCCATTTGAAATAAATTGGGGGTTTTGGCTTGTAGGCCTATGATAATTTGTTTGAAACATATACTATTTTCCATTACTTTTCATGAACCTGACCACAGTAAACATTCTGTTATTAGGTGTGTCAGAAGAATGGGGGGTTGGAAGAATACTAGTTAGGCAAAATTTTGGTGAATTAAAATACTGCCTTGGGTCCTACTCATGTTCCTGCTTCTTTTCAAAATTATTATTTTTAAGTAAATGGATATAAAGGTCCTGTCCATCTCTGAAATTCTATGTGTCTATTGCAAAGTCCCCATGATTCAGAAGCCTCTTCCTTCTGGCCACTTCTCCCACAAAGAAAAAGCAGCAAAAATAAACAATCCTCTGGGAACCCTAATATTTCACAATGGGTTTTAAAGAAAAAATAAATTGCAACTTAAGAGTTTATAACTAAGACAACAAAAGTTTGTTAAATGCTTTGTCAAATTAATATTTCCTCATAGTTCGTCACTTAATTATTCTTATGCTGATTCTAATTAAGAATATGTTTCTACTACGTGGAAGCTTATAAAAATGTACTTCTCTCTAGCTTTCTCATTGGAAAGACTGGGATCATATTAATTAGTTAACTATAGTATTAATGTATAACAGTCCCTATACTGCTTATTTCATAGTTTTAGTTTTTCTAAACATTGAGCTAAAATAGTGATAAGTAGATGATATGGAAAAGCTGAAATCATTGATTCAATTCTTAAGGATTAGCTGTGTTTTCTACATTTTCTTTCTCTACTTAGGACTGTGTTGGGTTAGGTTTATACTTAATATGAAGCTCCTTGAAGTAAAGATGAAGGCTTTGATAAGCCTTCTCTGTTTGCTCTAACTACTACCTTTTTGGTTTCTTAGACATGCCTTGTTGAAATGCTGTCCAGTTTTTCTTCTCTTTACTAGAGGGATTCCCTCTTAAAGCTAGTATTATCTGATTCAGTAAAGGGTACATACTCTTGGGTTATGGGCTGAATTGTGTGCCTCAAAAATTCATATGTTGAAGGCCTGCAGTACCTCAGAATGTGACCATATTTGGAGATAACATCTTTAAAGGGTGATTAAGTTAAAATAAAGCCCTTAGAGTGGCCTCTAATTCAATCTGCTTGGTATCCCTATAAGAAGATGAAATTTGAACACATAAAGAGACACCAGAGATGCACACACATAGAAGAAAGACCATGAAAGGACACAAGGAGAAGATAGCTATCTGCAACCCAAGAAGAGAGGCCTTGGGAGAAACCAAATCTGTTGACATCTTGATATTGGACTTCTAGCCTCCAGAACTGTGAGAAAATTAATTTTTGTTGTTTAATCTACCCACTCCATGGTGTCTTTGTCCATTTGGTCTGCTATAACAGAAATTCCATAGATGGGTGGCTTGTAAACAACAGGGCATTCATTTCTCACAGTTCTGGAAGCTGGAAGACCAAGATCAAGATGATGGTTGATTTAGTATCTGGTGAGGACCCACTTCCTGGTTCACAGACAACCATATTTTTGCTGTGTCCTCACATGGTATAACGGGGCTCAGGATGTGCCCTTCACAGAGTGGTAGAAAAAGGTTGACTCTAGATTACATTGGTAAAAACAATTTGTTAGCTTTAAGTGCAGTGGATGTTATTACAGATTGGCACAAGGGCATAGGGAAATGTAAAATTTGGGGCTACCAAAGCCTCCATACTGAGTCATAAGTCAATTTGTATAGACTTTAAAATGATAAGTATTTTAGGTCAAAAGACAAAAATGTGTTCAGAGCTTCCTATGCAAATATCAAGGATGTCCCATACTCCTCTGTCACTCACTTCATATATAGTTGCCTTAAGAATGCAGGATAATTTCATGTATTTATACTTGGTGAAGATGGGCACAGCTGGTAACCAGCTTCCTTGATCATTTTTAACCCAGTAGTTAAAAAGATGAGAATTGTTGGAAAGAGTTCATCTAAAGCTCTCATAAAAGTAGACACAAAAACACCTGGAATGCTTTATTGCAGTTTAAAAATCATTTATATTCAAGTTATTTGGAATATGTAATATATAAAACATTAGACAATATCTAATGTACCATTTGTTATTGAAAATTGACTAAAGGATTTTCAATTTATAAAATAAATATTGACACAATCTCAGCCCTAGTATTGTTGCATGCTGCTGCTGCTGTGATGGTGCAATACCATGTTAATATCAATGGTATAATTTAGTGTCTTCTAAATGTATCTTTCTTTGTCAATGTGTTGCTCATCATTTTACAAATTACAGTTCTGTAATGGTGAGATAATTCATATCTTGGACATAGTGCTAAAATGATGAAGTGTTTCCGTTGTTGCTCAGCAATTGATCTTCCAAAATTTTGCATTTTCTGGTATTAATCATGTTTATGGGCCCAATGTTACTATAAAGAATTCTCAGTGTTGCAATGTGGTTACTTTCATCATTTATTAAGATACTCCTCTCATCCCCCTCCGCCATTCTTGTTCATTATAGCATAACAACGTCATATTGATTTTAATTGGAATTTCAAATTTGTGAATGCTAAATTATATCAATGCACCAACCATAAAATACCTCCCTGCTCTTAGGCAGTGACTAAACAACAGCAAACATCTGGATGAAAAGAGGGAACAACTGATGTAATCATAAGAGTGTTGCATGTTTTCAGTAAACACACCAAACCTCAACATGATCAAGGCACTGATTTCTGGTCCATTAAGCCAATCTATCAAATTCAACCAAATTGCCTATCTTTTAAGCTTCCATGCATGTTAACTGAACGGCTTAAAGCAGAAACTGAACAATTAGCTACTTATTTCTTCCCCATTTGATTGGAAAACTTTGTTTTTATAAGCATGGCCAAGTACCCCTCAGACTTTATATATGCTGATGGAGAATCTAGTGTTTCCTTGTCTGAAATTTGCCTAATTGGAAATTGGCCAAGACTCCCACTTTTGGATTAGAAATTGACTTTGGCCACAAGATGACTTGAAAGAGTCTAGCAGAGGGGATTGATTCCCAGAAGTGGGATAAGAGCAGATGAATGGGTTAAAAGGTTAAAAAACAAAACAAAACAAAAGCAAACAAACAAATAAAAACCTCCCAGAGATTCTAGCAGTTTGCTTAAATAAATTTTAAATCTTCAGGGAGAACACCACTTTGCCTTGAAAACATTTCCCTAAAAAGTCTACAACTCTAAAAGCTGATTTTGCAAATGTGATACTTGAAAGCAAAAGTATAAACTAAGTAAATACTCTATTTTATAAATAAAAACATGCAACCTCTTTGACCCAGAAATCATACTCTAGGGAATTGATTGAGTCTAAGGAAATATTCAAATGAATGTTGTTATTACAGTAAATTTATAATAGTGACAAATTTGAAACAAACTTATAATCCAATGTTTAATAAACTATAGTACATTAACTCAGTAGACTGCTATGTAGCCATTACACTTTGTAAATCTGATACCTGAAGCAACATGGCAGAGATGTTTATAATGTATAAATGAGTATCCATATGAACAAAGCCTAGGAGGAAACTCAAAGAAGTGAAAAAAATTACAATGTTGAATGTTAGGAATATGAGCATCTTGATTTCTTTCTACTTTTTTCTTAAGCCAGTAAGTGCACATATTTTACAGAATGCCCAAGATCCCCAGGCCTAAATCTCTCCACAAAACAGGGTCAATGTTTTGGCAAGCAGATGGGATAGAGTCAGCCAGGTGGAGATGCTAATGTCACAATTCCAACATGGGAATAAGAGCAGAACCACTGATCTCTGAATTAAGGAAATACATCAAGTGAATAGATGGGGCTGCCCACACAACCATTTTGTTTTCTAAAGCCAGACTGTGTGCTACTGCAGTGATTGGAATTCAACCCCTACCCCTCTGTTTAAAGTATTCTTCTTAAAAGGATGCCCTGCAAATAATTTTGTGGTTGTTTCCTATATGCTTTTAAGCAATGGTTCTGCCCCACAGTATGCTAAGTGCCAGATGAAATAGCTATGCCACTGTAGATTATTATGATGATATAGTAGTCTGCATTTATGCATACTTTACTTCACTCTCTACTATGGATGATCAAAGTAAAGCACAATTTCAAATTGAGAGCTGTGGTTTTATGTTTTATCCAGCTTATTTTGTATAAAAGCCTGCTGTGTATGAAGAGATTAACTTTTTGAGGGCTGGATCTGAGAACAAAATAACTGATCATTTTGTATCTTACCACATATTTTTGCATGTCATCATGCTCTTATGAACGTGTTTCTTTTGAGTGAATAGCAACTGCTCTTCATTAAGATATAGCACACGTATGTTAGAGGGTTGGAAGGAGAGGCAGTAATGTTCAGTTAAAGGCCTTCAACATATAAACTCTTTCAAAAGTTATTCATTATGCTTCCAGATTTTTTAGACTACCTGTAAGACAAGTGAGCCTATATTATTAGTGAAAGCTGTTTAGTCTTCCCAGAGTCAGCTTAAATCCAAGGCTATTGAAAGTTTTTGAAACCATCATAAAAATGAGTCACTTATGTTTAATAATAATTTTCTATATAGTAATATTAATAATTACAACCCTAAAAAGGGAGTTTAAAAATACTTCTCATGGAAAGTTGTTAACTTGCAATCTGTTTATATGAATGTTTTTCAGGTGGAAGTGACTCTTCCTGGGATAAGGATAAGATGCAGTCTCCTCTTGCTGCTCCTGGACCCCAACATGGAATTGCTCATGCAGCCCTGGCTGGCCAGCCAGGCCTTGGAGGAGCTCATACCCTCAATCCACTGCAGCAGAACCACCTGCTGGCCAATAGTATGTATACTGTCCTCTCAAAATTTGGTGTGTAAGAAAAATACCACCCAGGAACCACTGGACAACTTGCAATATCAGGGATGGTTTATTTCTCTTTGGTAAGGTTTAACAATTTGAAGTTAGGAAGGTAGATAAAGAGGAATTCATTTGAATGGGTGAGGTTTTTAGAACACAGATATATTGAGTGGCCATATAGCAGAGTAGAGGTACATAGGAAGCTATGTAAGAGAGTAGTTAAGAATTCTGGCTATAGTCACATAAACTTGGGTTTGAATTCCACATCTTTTGAATTCTGTATCACTGTCTTGCTCTGGAGAAGTCAGATAACTTTTCCAAGTCTCAGTTTCCACAACTACAAAATAAGAATAAAAATATACCTAGGCATTAAGGCTATTGAGAGGGCTAAAAATAATAAAGGAAAAACTGTTAGCAGTGACTTGCATATAGTAAGTACTTATTACTCAGTAGTCAAGCTACAGCTGAATTATACAAATTCAGGTTTAGATAATGTTTTTAGGAACTTCAAAGACTCAGAAATCTTTCTGTAAAGAAGCAGGCCTTATATATATTGCTTAGCTAAAATCTTACTTTTCTTACAGACAGGAAATCTGGGAGAAGAATTCCATTATTCCTTTCTCTGAGACTTTCATTCCCCCACTAGGATTAAGACAACAGAGGAATTCTGAGATATTTTAACATGATGTCCTAAATCTTAATGAAATTCATCAGTTATTAAGCATATAAAATAAGTTATGGTGTCATCCTTTAAGGAGATTGTAATCTAAAGGGTGAAATGTCTCATAAAAAATGTAATGTTAAGCAAAAACAAATAAAATGAATGCCAGAAAAGTTGTAAATATTATAAGTCAAAACCAACTGATTAAGATAGACTTATGTCATAAAGAAGGGGAACCTAGAAGACTTCTTGTTTCTGGTCTGACATGTAAAGAGCTTATAAGTTGTCATTCTTGTCCTCACAACAAGAAAAAAGTGGACAGTCTGAAAATCAACAGCTCTTTTAAATCCATCAGAGACTGAGTACACAGGGTACAGTTATCCCCCAAACTGGATAGATTGGCAGATACAGAAAATCACAGATTATAGGGAGCAGAAGCCAGAGCTAGAGCCTGGTAGAAGCATTTAAAGAGTAATTGAGTTATTTCTGAAGATTCAGAGTAGATCTAGCTTGAGAGATAAAAACTCCTGGGGGCCCATGCTTAGGGGGTCCCTACAGTTTCATGAGTTTTACCTCCAAAGCCCCATGAGGTTCTCAGGATGAAGACTTGATAAAGTTGTCCTCATGCTTCTAGAAGAGGAGAGAAAAAATAACCATTTCAAAATATGTCCAGAATGTTCTGTTCTCCTTAACAGAAGTCCATCCTCAAAGGAAACTACTTTACCAGAGCTTAAACTATTTGGTTTCACCACAGCCTGACTTGGGGGAAGGGATACAGTAAACTCCAGTACCCTGTAGCCACTGATGCGAGGGAATAGAGATACAAAACTCCAGCCCCTTTAGTTTTTCATGTGGGGAAAGAGAAATACTCAACTCTAGTCCCCTCTAGCCTTCCTGTCTCACCTAAGAGGGCAAAAAGGCAGAAAAGAACTTGTGAAAGTCACAGCCCAAGGACACAGTCTCACTAGGAGACTGAGACTTAATCATAGGATTATAGACCGTTTCTTCTCTCTACACATTATGGCTCTGCCTAGTAACAGGGGGTTACTACTGAAAGAACAGAAAGCCTCAGAAAGCCTCTAGGAAAAAACAAAGACAACAGGGAAGATAGGAAAATACAGCTGCTAATATGACAGTTACAGCAAACAGAAAACAGTCTAACTCCTTGCCAATAAACATAAAACTTCCCAATAAAGGTCTGTTTATGTCACTTCCCTTTACCCAATACACAATTTCTGGCTTTAAACAAAAAAACTGCAAGGCATGTAAAAGGCAAAAAACACAGTATGAAGAGAAAAAGCAAGTGACAGTACCAGAATTAGATATAGCAGATATTTTAGAATTATCAGACTAGGAATTTTAAATAACTATGATTAATATATTAAGAGAATGGGAAAAGTGGAAAACAAAAGTATTCATGGAAATTTTAAGCAGAGAAAGGGAAAATCTAAGCATCAAAAGGAAATACTGAAAATCAAAAATACTTCAATAAAATGAAGAATGCCTAAGATGGGCTCATCAGTAGACTGGCCAGGGTCAAGGCAAGGATTAGGAAACTTGGAGATATGTCAATAGAAACTTCCCAAACTGAAAAAACAAAGCAAAAATGAATGGAAAAAAAAAAAACCAAACGTAACAGCATATCCAAGAATTTTGTGGCAATTACAAAAGGTGTAGCACACATGTAATGGAAATACTAGAAGGACAAGATAGAGGGAAAGGAACAGAAGAAATATTTGAAGTAACAATGGCTGAAAAATTTCCCAAATTAATGAGAGACTCCAAACTACAGATCCAGAAAGCTCACAAAACACTAAGAAAGATACATATTAACAAATCTACTGCTATGCATGTTATAGTCAAGATGGAAAATCAAAAAGAAAAAATCTTGAAGGAAGACAGAGGGGAAAAAAAAACAAAATCTCCTTACACATACAGGAACAAAGAGAAGAATTACTTTAGACTTACTTTCAGAAACCAGGCATTAAAGAATAGAGTGGTGTGAAATTGTTGGTGATGAAAGAAAAAATTCCACCAACCTAGAATTTTGTATCCAGTGAAATTTTCCTTTAAAAGTGTGGAAATAAAGACTTCCTCAGATGAACAAAAGTTAAAGGAATTTGTTACCATACCACCAGATCTGCCCTGTAAAAAATGTTAAAAGAAAGTCTTCAGAGAGAAGGAAAATGGTATAGGTCAGAAAGTTGGATCTACAAAAAGAAAGGAAGAGAGTTAGAGAAGGAATAAATTAAGGTAAATATTATATGTGTGTATGTATATATATATATATATATATATATTCATTCTTAACCGAACAAATAAACTGTTCCAAATAACAATAACAATGATATATTGGGTGATTATACTTTATGGATAAGTGAATAAGTGATATAAATGACAGTGATGTTATAAAGGACAGGAGGGAGGAATTGGAAATAATCTGCTATAAGGTAACTTCACTACCCATGAAATGGCTTAGTGTTATTTGAAAGCAGATTTAAATAAGTTGTAAAATGTATATTACAAACTCCAGGGAAATCACTTAATTTTTTAAAAAAATAAGTATAATTAACATGATAAAAGAGGAGAGAAAAATGAATCATATAAAATGGTCAGTTAACACCAGAGAAGGCAACAAAAGAGTGGAAGACAAGATTTTTAAAAAAGAAGAAACAAGGACATGAATAGAAAACAGTAACAAATATGATAGCTACCTATCCAACTATCATAATCACTTTAAATATGATTGGTCTAAATACACCAATTAAAGACATAGACTGACCCATGAATATTAGTGACCTGGGATATTGATGATTTTGCTTGTACTTACTTAAACAAAATACTTCTTGTATAATCAGGTATCAAGTAAAAAAAAAAGAAAAGGGCTTCCCTGGTGGCACAGTGGTTGAGAATCTGCCTGCCAATGCAGGGGACACGGGTTCGAGCCCTGGTCTGGGAAGATCCCACATGCCGCGGAGCAACTAGGCCCGTGAGCCATAATTACTGAGCCTGCGTGTCTGGAGCCTGTGCTCCACAACAAGAGAGGCTGCGATAATGAGAGGCCCGTGCACCACAATGAAGAGTGGCCCCCACTTGCCCCAACTGGAGAAAGCCCTCGCACAGAAATGAAGACCCAACACAGCCAAAAATAAATAAATAAAATTTCAAAAAAAGAAAAAGAAAAAAAAACAAAACAAAAGCAACAACAACAAAAAGCAAAAATAATGGAGACAAAGTAGATAAGAAAACCCAGGAGCCAGCCATGCTGAGAACCACCCTCCCACCAGTGGGCTGGCACAATCGCTGGGACTGCCTGAGCAGTGCAGCCAGCCCAGTCAACACCCAGCCCTACACACCAGTGGGCTTGAAGCCATTGCACAAGGAAAGGCCTGGCAGCCAAATGGGCTGGGGACTAACCCCACCTACCAGTGTGCCCATAGTAATTGAACCCATCACAACAGAAGGGCTCATGCAGCCCACACAGAAGACACTCCTAGAGCACATAGCTCTGCCGACCAGAAGGTTTATGCTGCTGTGCCCCATAGGACGTCTACTATAAAAGGCCAATTTTCCAAAATCAGGAAATGTAACCAACCTACTTAATACATAGAAATATACATAGAAAATTAGGCAAAGTGAGGAGACAGAGGAATGTGTTCCAAACAAAGGAACAAGACAAAACCACAGAAGAAGAACATAGTGAAGTGGAAATAAGCAATCTACCCAATAAAGAGTTCAATTTAATAATCATAAAGATGCTCAATGAAGTCAGGAGAAGAATAGATGAACACAGTGAGAAGCTTAACAAATAGGTAGAAAATATGAAGAAGAACTAAACAGAAATGAAGAATACAATAACCTAAATAAAAAATGAACTAGAAGGGATCAATAGTAGATTAGATGATACAGAGGAATGCATTGGCAAAATGGAAGACAAGGTAGTGGAAATCACTCAAGCTGAACAGAAAAAAGGGAAAGAATTTTAAAAAATGAGAACAGTTTAGAAGACATCTGGGACAACATCAAGCATTCTAACATCAACATGCTGGTGGGGCAGGAGGAAAAGAGAGGGCAGAGAACTTATTTGAAGAAATAATATCTGAAAACTTCCCTACCCTGGGAAAGGAAATGGACATCCAGGTCCAGGAAGCACAGATAGTCCCAAACAAGGTGAAACCAAACAGATCCACATGAAGACAAATTATAATTAAAATGACAAAAAATAAAGAGAAAATCTTAAAAACAGTAATATGCAAGCAGCTGGTTACTTTGAAGGGAACTTCCATAAAACAATCAGACCCTTATCAGCAGAAACTTTGCAGGCCAGAAATGACTGGCATGATGAAAGTGATTAATGGCAAAAACCTACAACCAAGAATAAGCAATCTGGTAAGGCTGTCGTTCATATTTGAAGGAGAGATAGTTTTATAGACAAGCAAAAACTAAAGAGTTCAGCACCACTAAAACTGCTTTGCAAGAAATGTTAAAAGAACTTCTTTAAGCGGGAAAGACCACAACTAGAAATATAAAAATTATGAAAGGAAATGTCTCATTGGTAAAGGCAAACACACAGGAAAGGTAGTAGATCAACCACTTAAAAGCTGGTAGTAAGGTTAAAAGATAAAAGTAGTAAAATCATCTATATCCACAATAAGTAGTTAAGTGATATACAAAACAAAAAAATGTAAAATATGACATCAAAAACATTACCTGTGAGGGATGGAGAATAAAATGCAGGGTTGTTAGAATCTGTTTGAACTTAAGAGATCATCCACTTAATATATGAACCACATGGTAAACACAAACCAAAAATCTATAATAGATACACAAAAAAAAGGAGAAAGTGTTCAAACATAACATTAAAGATAGTCATCAAATCACAAGGGAAGAGAGCAAAAGGTAAGGAACAAAAGAGAACTTCAAAAACAATCAGAAAACAAAATGACAGTAAGTACGTATCTATCAATAATTACTTTAAATGTAAATGGACTAAATATTCCAACCAAGAGAAACAGGTTTGGTTATATGGATTAAAAAACAAGATTCATACATATGCTGCTTATAAGAGATCCACTTCAGATCTAAAGACACATACAGACCGAAACTGAGAAGATGGGAAAAGGTGCTTCATGCAGATGGAAATGAAGAAAGCTAGGGTAGCAATACTTATATCAGACAACACAGACTTTAAAACAAAGACTGTAGCAAGAGAAAGAAGGACGTTACATAATTATAAAAGGATCAATCCAACAAGTAGATATAACAATTATAAATATATGTGAACTCAACATAAGAGCACCCAAATACATAGCAAATACTATCAAACATAAAGGGAGAAATTGACAGTAACAAAATAATAGTAGGTGACATTTACACCCCACTTACATCAGTGGATCTATCACTCAGACAAAAATCAATAATGAAACATTGGCCTTAAATAACACATTAGATCAGATGGAATTAAAAGATACATACATAGAACATGCCATCCAAAAGCTGCAGAATAACATTCTTTTCAAGTGCACATGGAACATTTTCCAGGATAGATCACATGTTGGGCCACAAACAAGTCCCAATAAATTTAGCAAGGTTGAAATCATATCAAGCACCTTTTCCCACCACAACGCTATGAGACTAGAAATCAGCCATAATGAAATGAACTGCAAAAACACAAACATGTGGAGGCTACACAATTTGCTACTGAACAATCAATGTGTCGTTAAGAAATCAAAGAGGAAATTAAAAATACCTGGAGACAAATGGAAATGGAAAAAAAAATAATTCAAAATCTATAACAAAATTCAAATCTACAAAAAAATATTTCAAAATCTATAACAAAAGCAATTCTAAGAGGGTTGTTTATAGTGATATAAATCCATTCCTGGAAAGAAGAAAAATCTTAAACAACTTAACCTTACACATAAAGGAACTAGAAAAAAAAAACCCCAAAGATAGTAGAAAGAAAGAAATAATAAAGATCAGAGCAGAAATAAATGATATAGAGACAAAAATAGTAATGATCAAGGAAACTAAGAGTTGGTTCTGTTAAAAGGTAAACAACATTGTTAAACCTTTAGGCAGACCCATGAAGAAAAAAAGAGAGAAGACCCAACTAAATAAAATCAGCAATGAAAAAGGAGAATTGAAACCAATACCACAGAAATACAAAGGATCCTGAGAGTTTACCTCAAACAATTACATGCCAATAAAATGGACAACCTAGAAGAAATGGAAAAATTCCTAGAAATGTACAATCTCCCAGGATTGACTCTGAAAGAAATAGAAAATATGACCAGACCAGTAAGGAAATCAAATTAATAATAGAAAAACTCCCAACAAATAAAAGTCCAGTACCAGATGGCTTCACAGGTAAATTCTACCATACATTTAAAGAAGAGTGAATGCCTATGATTCTCAAACTATTCCAAAATATTGAAAAGGAAAGAATGTTTCCGAACTAATTCCATGAAGCCAACATCACACTTATACCAAAATCAGACAAAGATACAATAAAAAATAAAATTAGAGTCCAATATCACTGATGAACATAGATGCAAAAATTCTCAACAAAATATTAGCTAACTGAATCAGCAATTGATTAAAAAGATCATATACCATGATCAAGTGGAATTTATTACAGGGATGCAAGGATGGCTCAATATCTGCAACTCAGTCAACATAATATACCACATTAGCAAAACAAAAGATAAAAATCATCTCAATAGATTCAGAAAAGGCTTTTGATAAAATCCAACATCCATTTATGATTAAAAACTCTTAATGATATTGGTATAGAGGGAAGATATCTCAACATAATAAAGGCCATATATTACAGACCTACATCCAACAGAGTACACAATGGTGAAAAGCTCATAACACTTCATCTAAGGTCAGGAACAAGACAAGGATACCCACTCTCACCACTTTTATTCAAGATCATTCTAGCCACAGCAATCAGTTAAGAAAAAATAAATAAAACAACCCAAATTGGAAGGGAAGTAAAAACTGTCACTGTTTGTAAATGATGTGATACTATATAGAGAACACTCTAAAGATACCACCCCAAATTATTAGACCTAAAAAACAAATTCAGTAAAGTTGTAGAAAACAAAATTAATATACAGAAGTCTATTGCATTTATATACACTAACAATGAACTATCTGAAAGAGAATTTAAGTAAACAATTTCATTTGCAATTGCATTAAAAAGAATGAAATACCTAGGAATAAGCCACACCAAGAAGTTAAAAGTTTTGTACTCAGAAAACTGTAAGACATTGATGAAAGAAATTGAAGATGACACAAACAAATAGAAGGAAACGCTATGCTCATGGATTGGAAAAATTAATATTGTTAAAATGACCATACTACCCAAGGCAATCTACAGATTCAATGCAGACTCTATCAAAATACCCATGGCATTTTTCACAGAACTAGAACAAATAATTCTAAAATTTATATGGAAACACAAAAGACCCCAAAATAATCTTGAGAAAGAAAAACAAAGCTGGAGGTGTCATGCTCCCTGATTCCAAGCTGTACTTCAAAGCTATAGTAATCCAAACAGTATGGTACTGGCACAAGAACAGACACATAGTTCAATGAAACAGAATAGGGAGCCCAGATATGATCCGAGACTCACATGGTCAATAAATCTCTGGCAAAGGAGGCAAAGTTTACAATGGGGAAAAGACAGCCTCTTCAGTAAATAGTGTTGGGAAACTGGACAGCTACATGGAAAAGAATCAAACTGGACTACTTTCTCACACAATATACAAAAATAAACTCAAAACAGATTAAAGACTTAAAAGTAAAACCTGAAACGTAAAACTCTTATAACAAAACATAGGCAGTAAGTTCTTTGACATCCATCTTAGCAATATATTTTTGGATATGTGTCCTCAGGCAAGGGAAACTAAAGCAAAAATAATCAATTGTGACTACCTAAAACTAAAAAAAAAACTTTTGCACAGTGAAGGAAGCTATTAATAAAAGAAAAGTCTACCTACTGAATGGGAGAAGATATTTGTAAAAGATATATCTGATAAGGCATTAATATGCAAAACATACAAAGGACTCATACAACTCAACATCAAAAAATCACCTGATTAAAAAATGGGCAGTGGACCTGAATAGACATTTTTCCAAAGAAGACATGCAGATGGCCAACAGACACATGAAGGGATCCTCAACATCACTAATCATCAGGGAAATGCAAATCAAAACTAAAATGAGATCTCACCTTATGCCTGTCAAAAAGATAAGAAATAACAAATATTGGCAAGGATTTGGAGAAAAGGAACTCTCATGCACTGTTGATGGGATGTAAATTGGTGTAGCCACTATGTAAAATGATATGGACATTCCTCAAAAAAATGAAAATAGAACTACCATACCATCCAGCAGTTCCACTCCTGGGTATTTATCTGAGGAAACCAAAAATACTAATTTGAAAGAAAAAATATGTACCTAACTGTTCATAGCAGCATTATTTATAGTAGCCAAAATAATGGAAGCCACCTAAATGTCTACAACTGATGAATGGTTAAAGAAGAGGTGGAATAATAATAAATAATGCAATCTTGCCATTTGCAACAACGTGGATGGGCCTGGAGGGTATTATGCTTAGAGAAATGTCAGACAGAGAAAGACAAATACTGTATGTTTTCACTTATATGCGGAATTTAAAAAACAAATCAAATTAACAAATATTACAAAACATATACAGACTCACAGATTCAGAGAACAAACTAGTTGTTACCACAAGGGGCAAGTGTGGGGGGAAGGGCAAAATAGGTGACGGGGATTAAGAGGTACAAACTACAGGTAATAAAACAAATAAATCTTAGGGATGTAATGAACAACACAGGGAATAGAGTCAATATTTTATAATAACTTTGTATGGTGCATTATCTATAAAAGTATCGAATCACCAAGTGTACACCTGAAGCTAATATAACATTGTAAGTCAATTATATTTCAATTAAAAATAAAGCAATAGCCCAATTAAAAACAGGTCAAAGACCTGAACAGACACCTCATCAAATAAGATATACAGATGACAAATAATCATATGAAAATATACTCAACATCATATGCCATTAGGGAGTTTCAGATTAAAACAAAATGAGATACCCCTGCACACCTATTGGAATGGCTAAAATCCAAAACTTCATCAACATTAATTGCTGGTATGGATTTGGAGCAAGAGGAGCTCTCATTCATTGCTGGTGGGAATTCAATATGGGACAGCCATATTGGAAAGCATTTGGCAGTTTCTCACAAAGCTAAACAGAGTCTCCCTTGTTTATCAAATGAATTGAATATTTATGTCCACACAAATATCTACACACCAATGTTTATAGCAACTCTATTCATAATTGCTAAAAGTTGGAAGCAAACCACAGTGTCCTTCAATAGCTGAATGAGTAAAACTGTGGTATATCCATGCCATGGAAGAATAGTTAGCAATAAAAACAAATGAGCTGTGATGCCTGGAAAAGACTAGTGCATATTTCTAAGTGAAACAAAGCCAGTCTGAAAAAACTAAATACTGTATGAGTCCACTTATATGGCATTCAGGAAAAGGCAAATCTATAGAGACATTAAAAGCCAAGTGTAAGAGGAGGGGTGAATAGAGAGAGCAGAGGGGATTTTTAAGGCCAGTTAAACTATTCTGTATTATACTGTAATGGTAGATACATGATACTGTGCATTTGTGAAAATCCTTAGAATTTGCAACACAAAGAATGAACCCTATTGCACACTATGGACAGTAGTTAATAATAATGTATCAATATTGATTCATCCATTGTAGCAAGTGTACCTCACTAATCCATGATGTTACTTAGAGGGGAAACTGCTGGTGGAGGGGAAGTATATGGAAATTCTCTGTAAATTCTGCTCATTTTTTTTTTCCTGTAAACCTAAAACTGCTCTAAAATTAAAGTCCATTGATTAACAAAAGGAGGAGGACTTTTACCATACCCAAATAAATGTGTTAGAGTGGTAGATTCCAGAGAGAGGCATCAACAAAAGTGAAGGCTAAGGTGAGTTAAAATTGTAGAGAGCTACAACTAGTCCAGAGGGGCTAGAGTAGAGCACACACAGAGGGATATAGTGAGATATCAAAGCTAGAAAGTTATTTTCACATGAAACCAAAGAGCTTATATTTTATTCTAGAGACAGTGAGTAGCCACTGAAAGTCTTAAAATTGGAGTGGAGAGGCAAATTAAATGGCATAGGAAAACCAGGAAGACAGGTTACCTTCTAGGCATGGTGGGATTGGTGCCTGACTGTAGAATGCAATATATCACAGAGGAAAACATGACTTGGAAACCAAATGAATGTGATATTTTAGAGGGAAGATTAGAGTATTATTGAAGTTTGTAACCTTAATGGCTGGGAGGAGGTGCCATACACTTACATACCAAGATGCATTAGAAAGAGTGCTTATAGTCGTCTGCCTGATGTCCTTGTGGTTGACAGGAAAGAAAAATCCATTTTGGTGATTTTTAAAAAGAGTTTGTCTTCATTACCATTCTATTAAAAGTTGCTGTACATTTCTGACATGTGACTAAATGAGCCAGATTGCTGGAGTGTTGTGTACTATTGATGGCTCTTAATGTTTCCAGCTTTGGGAAAAGGTTGACTTACATAATTCAGTATTTGCATATGCTTTGCATGTGCAGCTCAACTGGGGTCACTGTTAAACTTGCCTGTAATATAAATATTAGCTTAAATTCCAGGGTACTATAGTCAATTCATGGTTAGTTATTGTAGGTCATGATCTGAAATTGTGACTTTTAAGCCCTTCATGGTTATTTGAAATGTTTAATGAATTATATTTTAAAACTGTCAATGGGCTGTTAAATTCTGTTTGTGGTTTGCATTTAGTTTGCATGTCAATTGGACTTTAAGTAGGCATATGACTTGATACCGCCAGATGGTATCTGGATGATGCTGGAAAACTTTGGAGAATGAGGAAAGATTATTATACTGCTAAGGGAAATGTAAATTGAACAAAAGTTTATTTAAGCATTTGAGAGGTAAATGGAGGCACTGATGGCTACTTTTCATCTACGGTTTGATCAATTTTCTATTAAAATACTGAGTACATAAAGAAGAATTGGAAGTCTATAATTATCTTGGGTTTGTGGTAAATGAGAACCTTATATAGAAATCTACGTATGTTATTGATGGTTGCTATTATATGGAGCATAAAGTGAAGGTTCTTAGGGGAAGATAAATAGTGATTAATTTATGTTATGGAATATCCTATCATTATAGCAAAGCTGTATGATGGTTAACGTATAAAATGCATATATATCTAAGTAATTTTGAAAGCTTAACTGAAAATAAACTAATTTAAAACGGTGTGCAGAAATCCATTTTGAATTCAGTGTTTACATTGTGTTCAGGCTTTAAATTAATAATCACAGGAAAAAGTTTTCACAACTGAAAAGTATGTTTTGATAGATTGCTCCTAAAAAGGATTCAGAGACTGAGCCATAAGTGAAGTGATGGGGAAAAGTTTAAGATACTTTATTAATATTTTTTGGGGATTTGGAGTCATAGGAAGTATAGAATATGTTTCCCTTCTGGGGTTCCATGCAAAATTTGTTTCTAGCTTTTTTTTTATCCTTGTGTAATTCTGATAACAGTGCATTTTGTGGCTATCTTTTTTTTTTTTTTTTTTTTTTTTTTTTTTTTTCAGAGTAATGAGATTTTTACTCCATGTGTGTATTAGTTTCTGTGGCTGCTGTAACAAATTACCGCGAACCTGACACCTTAAACAATAGAAGTTTATCCTCCCACATTTCTGGAGGCCAGAAGTCAGAAATCAGTTTGAATGACCCCAAACCAGGGTATTAGCAGGGCTGGACTCCCTCCAGAGGCTCTAGGGGAGAATTTGCTTCTTGCTTCTTTTTTTTTTTTTTTTTTTTTTCTGATTTCTTTTTTTTTTTTTTTTTTCCACACACACACACTGTATTTTATTTTTACAAGAGATAGATAGACTGACACCAAGCATTGTACATGGATGACCACAACAAAAGCAACAATGATTGCAATTACCAAACATGAAACACACTTATACTATGTCATAACATTGACATTCAGTCCAGTAATCCTCCACTGTAACAGCTCCTTTACTTTGCAGTGAAAATTGATTTGTATATTCTTTTCCTCTGAGTCCTTGTGGGATTTTTTTTTTTTTTTTAATTCAGACAGAAAGTCACAAAAATTATACTCATCCTCATCAGTTCACTCAGTCCCATGTAATTAATTTCTTTTTTTTCATCTTGATCTTTTGTTAGCACTTTTATGAGTTCATCAGTTTTTCATTAGAGTTCTGAAAATGCTTATTCATTCAGTTCAGCAGTACAGTCAGTTACCAGAAACCTGTACTTGTCAGAGTCTTTTCCATGAATTTCTTGAAGATGAAACTCTTTTATAGGAACATATTTGCAAAATCATCAGAGTACACCCAGAACTGTCTGTAAATGACAAAAGACTTAAAAATGACCATGGTTAAAGATTTGATGAAAGTTCATAATAATGCAGTTGACAAGAAAATTAGTTATTTCTGAGATATACATTTTAAAGTAATAACTAGGATTATTACTTATAACATTATACCAGAACATATAAGATTTTTAGACGTTTCCTGTAATGTCTGAAACATTTATATTAACATATTTCCATACATATTTCCATACAAATACAAATATAAGATTTTTAGAAATTTCATGTAATGTCTGAAACATTTATATTAACATATTTCCATACATATTTCCATACAAATACAAATATAAGATTTTTAGAAATTTCATGTAATGTCTGAAACATTTATATTAACATATTTCCATACATATTTCCATACAAATACAAATATAAGATTTTTAGAAATTTCATGTAATGTCTGGAACATTTATATTAACATATTTCCATACATATTTCCATACAAATACAAATATAAGATTTTTAGAAATTTCATGTACTGTCTGAAACATTTATATTAACATATTTCCATACATATTTCCATACAAATACAAATATAAGATTTTTAGAAATTTCATGTAATGTCTGAAACATTTATATTAACATATTTCCATACAAATAACCCAATGAAAGTTTAGTATTAGTTGTTTTGTTTGTTTTTTTATACTGCAGGTTCTTATTAGGCATCAGTTTTATACACATCAGTGTATACATGTCAATCCCAATCGCCCAATTCAGCACATCACCATCCCCACCTCATCGCAGTTTTCCCCCCTTGGTGTCCATATGTCCATTCTCTACATCTGTGTCTCAACTTCTGCCCTGCAAACTGGCTCATCTGTACCATTTTTCTACGTTCCACATACATGCATTAACATACGATATTTGTTTTTCTCTTTCTGACTTACTTCACTCTGTATGACAGTCTCTAGATCCATCCACTTCTCAACAAATGACTCAATTTCGTTCCTTTTTATGGCTGAATAATATTCCATCGTATATATGTACCACAACTTCTTTATCCATTCGTCTGTTGATGGGCATTTAGGTTGCTTCCATGACCTGGCTATTGTAAATAGTGCTGCAATGAACATTCGGGTGCATGTGTCTTTTTGAATTACGGTTTTCTCTGGGTATATGCCCAGTAGTGGGATTGCTGGGTCATATGGTAATTCTATTTTTAGTTTTTTAAGGAACCTCCATATTGTTCTCCATAGTGGCTGTATCAATTTACATTCCCACCAACAGTGCAAGAGGGTTCCCTTTTCTCCACACCCTCTCCAGCATTTGTTGTTTGTAGATTTTCTGATGATGCCCATTCTAACAGGAGTGAGGTGATACCTCATTGTAGTTTTGATTTGCATTTCTCTAATAATTAGTGATGTTGAGCATCTTTTCATGTGCTTCGTGGCCGTCTGTATGTCTTCTTTGGAGAAATGTCTATTTAGGTCTTCTGCCCATTTTTGGATTGGGGTGTTTGTTTCTTTGATATTGAGCTGAATGAGCTGTTTATATATTTTGGAGATTAATCCTTTGTCCGTTGATTCATTTGCAAATATTTTCTCCCATTCTGAGGGTTGTCTTTTCGTCTTGTTTATGGTTTCCTTTGCTGTGCAAAAGCTTTGAAGTTTCATTAGGTCCCACTTGTTTATTTTTGTTTTTATTTCCATTACTCTAGGAGGTGGATCGAAAAAGATCTTGCTGTGATTTATGTCAAAGAGTGTTCTTCCTATGTTTTCCTCTAAGAGTTTTATAGTGTCCAGTCTTATATTTAGGTCTCTAATCCATTTTGAGTTTATTTTTGTGTATGGTGTTAGGGAGTATTCTAATTTCATTCTTTTACATGTGGCTGTCCAGTTTTCCCAGCACCACTTATTGAAGAGACTGTCTTTTCTCCATTGTATATCTTTGCCTCCTTTGTCATAGATTAGTTGACCATAGGTGCGTGGGTTAATCTCTGGGCTTTCTATCTTGTTCCATTGATCTATGTTTCTGTTTTTGTGCCAGTACCATATTGTCTTGATTACTGTAGCTTTGTAGTATAGTCTGAAGTCAGGGAGTCTGATTCCTCCAGCTCCATTTTTTTGCCTCAAGACTGCTTTGGCTATTCGGGGTCTTTTGTGTCTCCATACAAATTTTAAGATGATTTGTTCTAGCTCCGTAAAAAATGCCATTGGTAATTTGATAGGGATTGCATTGAATCTGTAGATTGCTTTGGGTAGTATACTCATTTTCACAATGTTGATTCTTCCAATCCAAGAACATGGTATATCTCTCCATCTGTTGGTATCATCTTTAATTTCTTTCATCAGTGTCTTATAGTTTTCTGCATACAGGTCTTTTGTCTCCTTAGGTAGGTTTATTCCTAGGTATTTTATTCTTTTTGTTGCAATGGTAAATGGGAGTGTTTCCATAATTTCTCTTTCAGATTTTTCATCATTAGTGTATAGGAATGCAAGAGATTTCTGTGCATTAATTTTGTAACCTGCAACTTTACCATATTCATTAATTAGCTCTAGCAGTTTTCTGGTGGCAGTTTTAGGATTCTCTATGTATAGTATCATGTCATCCGCAAACAGTGACAGTTTTACTTCTTCTTTTCCAATTTGTATTCCTTTTATTTCTTTTTCTTCTCTGATTGCCGTGGCTAGGACTTCCAGAACTATGTTGAATAATAGTGGTGAGAGTGGACATCCTTGTCTCGTTCCTGATCTTAGAGGAAATGCTTTCAGTTTTTCACCATTGAGAATGATGTTTGCTGTGGGTTTGTCATATATGGCCTTTATTATGTTGAGGTAGGTTCCCTCTATGCCCACTTTCTGGAGAGTTTTTATCAGAAATGGGTGTTGAATTTTGTCAAAAGCTTTTTCTGCATCTATTGAGATGATCATATGGTTTTTATTCTTCAATTTGTTAATATGGTGTATCACATTGATTGATTTGCATATATTGAAGAATCCTTGCATCCCTGGGATAAATCCCACTTGATCGTGGTGTATGATCCTTTTAATGTGTTGTTGGATTCTGTTTGCTAGTATTTTGTTGAGGATTTTTGCATCTATATTCATCAGTGATATTGGTCTGTAATTTTCTTTTTTTGTAGTGTCTTTGTCTGGTTTTGGTATCAGGGTGATGGTGGTCTCATAGAATGAGTTTGGGAGAGTTCCTTCCTCTGCAATTTTTTGGAAGAGTTTGAGAAGGATGGGTGTTAGCTCTTCTCTAAATGTTTGATAGAATTCACCTGTGAAGCCATCTGGTCCTGGACTTTTGTTTGTTGGAAGATTTTTAATCACAGTTTCAATTTCATTACTTGTGATTGGTCTGTTGATATTTTCTGTTTCTTCCTGGTTCAGTCTTGGAAGGTTATACCTTTCTAAGAATTTGTCCATTTCTTCCAGGTTGTCCATTTTATTGGCATAAAGTTGCTTGTAGTAGTCTCTTAGGATGTTTTGTATTTCTGCGGTGTCTGTTGTAACTTCTCCTTTTTCATTTCTGATTTTATTGATTTGAGTCCTCTCCCTCTTTTTCTTGATGAGTCTGGCTAATGGCTTATCAATTTTGTTTATCTTCTCAAAGAACCAACTTTTAGTTTTATTGATCTTTGCTATTGTTTTCTTTGTTTCTATTTCATTTATTTCTGCTCTGATCTTTATGATTTCTTTCCTTCTGCTAACTTTGGGTTTTGTTTGTTCTTCTTTCTCTAGTTTCTTTAGGTGTAAAGTTAGATTGTTTACTTGAGATTTTTCTTGTTTCTTTAGGTAGGCTTGTATAGCTATAAACTTCCCTCTTAGAACCGCTTTTGCTGCATCCCATAGGTTTTGGGTCGTCGTGTTTTCATTGTCATTTGTCTCTAGGTATTTTTTTATTTCCTGTTTGATTTCTTCAGTGATCTCTTGGTTATTTAGTAACGTATTGTTTAGCCTCCATGTGTTTGTCTTTTTTACGTTTTTTTCCCTGTAATTCATTTCTAATCTCATAGTGTTGTGGTCAGAAAAGATGCTTGATATGATTTCAATTTTCTTAAATTTACTGAGGCTTGATTTGTGACCCAAGATGTGATCTATCCTGGAGAATGTTCCGTGTGCACTTGAGAAGAACGTGTAATCTGCCGTTTTTGGATGGAATGTCCTATATATATCAATTAAATCTATCTGGTCTATTGTGTCATTTAAAGCTTCTGTTTCCTTATTTATTTTCATTTTGGATGATCTGTCCATTGGTGTAAGTGAGGTGTTAAAGTCCCCCACTATTATTGTGTTACTGTCGATTTCCTCTTTTATAGCTGTTAGCAGTTGCCTTATGTATTGAGGTGCTCCTATGTTGGGTGCATATATATTTATAATTGTTATATCTTCTTCTTGGATTGATCCCTGGATCATTATGTAGTGTCCTTCCTTGTCTCTTGTAACATTCTTTATTTTAAAGTCTATTTTATCTGATATGAGTATAGCTACTCCAGCTTTCTTTTGATTTCCATTTGCATGGAATATCTTTTTCCATCCCCTCACTTTCAGTCTGTATGTGTCCCTAGGTCTGAAGTGGGTCTCTTGTAGACAGCATATATATGGGTCTTGTTTTTGTATCCATTCAGCCAGTCTATGTCTTTTGGTTGGGGCATTTAATCCATTCACGTTTAAGGTAATTATCGATATGTATGTTCCTATGACCATTTTCTTAATTGTTTTGGGTTTGTTTTTGTAGGTCCTTTTCTTCTCTTGTGTTTCCCACTTAGAGAAGTTCCTTTAGCATTTGTTGTAGAGCTGGTTTGATGGTGCTGAATTCTCTTAGCTTTTGCTTGTCTGTAAAGCTTTTGATTTCTCCATCAAATCTAAATGAGATCCTTGCTGGGTAGAGTAATCTTGGTTGTAGGTTCTTCCCTTTCATCACTTTAAGTATTTCATGCCACTCCCTTCTGGCTTGCAGAGTTTCTGCTGAGAAATCAGCTGTTAACCTTATGGGGGTTCCCTTGTATGTTATTTGTCGTTTTTCCCTTGCTGCTTTCAATAATTTTTCTTTGTCTTTAATTTTTGCCACTTTGATTACTATGTGTCTCGGCGTGTTTCTCCTTGGGTTTATTCTGTATGGGACTCTCTGCGCTTCCTGGACTTGGGTGGCTATTTCCTTTCCCATGTTAGGGAAGTTTTCGATTATAATCTCTTCAAATATTTTCTCTGGTCCTTTCTCTCTCTCTTCTCCTTCTGGGACCCCTATAATGCGAATGTTGTTGCGTTTAATGTTGTCCCAGAGGTCTCTTAGGCTGTCTTCATTTCTTTTTATTCTTTTTTCTTTAGTCTGTTCCGCAGCAGTGAATTCCACCATTCTGTCTTCCAGGTCACTTATCCGTTCTTCTGCCTCAGTTATTCTGCTATTGATTCCTTCTAGTGTAGTTTTCATTTCAGTTATTGTATTGGTCATCTCTGTTTGTTTGTTCTTTAATTCTTCTAGGTCTTTGTTAATCATTTCTTGCATCTTCTCAATCTTTGCCTCCATTCTTATTCCGAGGTCCTGGATCATCTTCACTATCATTATTCTGAATTCTTTTTCTGGAAGGTTGCCTATCTCCACTTCATTTAGTTGTTTTTCTGGGGTTTTTTCTTGTTCCTTCATCTGGTACATAGCCCTCTGCCTTTTCATCTTCTCTGTCTTTCTGTAACTGTGGTTTTTGGTCCACAGGCTGCAGGATTGTAGTTTTTCTTGCTTCTGTTGTCTGCCCTCTGGTGGTTGAGGCTATCTAAGAGGCTTGATGGGAGGCTCTGGTGGTGGGTAGAGATGACTGTTGCTGTGGCGGTCAGAGCTCAGTAAAACCTTAATCCACTTGACTGTTGATGGGTGGGGCTGGGTTCCCTCCCTGTTGCTCTGGCGATCAGAGCCCAGTAAAACCTTAATCCACTTGACTGTTGATGGGTGGGGCTGGGTTCCCTCCCTGTTGCTGTGGCGATCAGAGCCCAGTAAAACCTTAATCCACTTGACTGTTGATGGGTGGGGCTGGGTTCCCTCCCTGTTGGTTGTTTTGCCTGAGGCAACCCAACACTGGAGCCTACCCGTGCTCTTTGGTGGGGTTAATGGCAGACTCTGGGAGGGCTCACGCCAAGGAGAACTTCCCAGGACCTCTGCTGCCAGTGTCCTTATCCCCACGGTGAAACAGAGCCACCACTCGCCTCTGCAGGAGACCCCCCAACACCAGCAGGTACGTCTGGTTCAGTCTCCCACAGGGTCACTGCTCCTTCCCCTGGGTCCCGATGCACACATTACTTTGTGTGTGCCCTCCAAGAGTGGGGTCTCTGTTTCCCCCAGTCCTGTCACAGTCCTGCAATCAATTCCCACTAGACTTCAAAGTCTGATTCTCTAGGAATTCCTCCTCCCTTTGCCGGACCCCCAGGTTGGGAAGCCTGACGTGGGGCTCAGAACCTTCACTCCAGTGGGTGGACTTCTGTGGTATAAGTGTTCGCCAGTCTGTGAGTCACCCACCCAGCAGTTATGGGATTTGATTTTACTCTGATTGCGCCCCTCCTACCGTCTCACTGTGGCTTCTCCTCTGTCCTTGGACGTGGGGTGTCCTCCTTGGTGAAGTCCAGGGTCTTCCTGTCAATGATTGTCCAGCAGCCAGTTGTGATTCTGGTGCTCTCGCAAGAGGGAGTGAGAGCACGTCCTTCTATTCCGCCATCTTGGTTAATCCTTGTGGCTATCTTTATCAGAAATATTGGTGATGGTTGTATTCTTTATTTACGAGTTTCTTTAAGAGAGATAACCACTTTAATGTATGAGACCTGTCATATCCGGAAGTTTGTTTTATTCTGCTGCTTTTGAAATTGTTTTGTTAATGACTTTAATTCAACCATTATTGTTGAACCCAGGAGATGGACTTCAAATCAATTCACAATGTTTCTTCCTTCTAGCCTCCTTTTGGTCCTAAAAATATGTGTGTAAAGTGTTTGTATTGCTGTTGCTGTTGTTTTGAGGAATGATAGTTAAGGGGCCTCTGGATATATTTCCTATAGATTCATTGTTGTACACTTGCTGTTGTGATATGGGAAGCAAGAAAAAATGAGGGGATGGCAAAGAGGAAAAAGGGATGTTATTAACAGTTGATAATTGTGTGAATTGTGTGCAAGATGAACACAAACATTGCCCATAGTAGAATGTTAATAGTCTGTAATAATTTAGGAAAATTTTAGGTAAGCATGTTTTAGAACATCTGTTAAAGATTGCTAGTTCCTGGGCTCATGTCCAAAAGAAGGCAAGATTACTATCAAGACAATAGTTTAAAATACATTATAAAGTGCTATGGTTTACTTATTGTAGTCATGTTAGCATCCGTAATGTTAGGCTAACTTTCCTTATCCTCTGCTCAAAGGTATTTCTTCACAAATCCCAACCTTATAAGGGAAAAGTAGACAACTATTTTAATTTGTTACCATTTTCGTGATGACATATCTGTGGCTACCACAAGTGTAATGTGGATAGTACTTGAAAGATATTAAGAAATTCAAAATATGTGAGAAAGATTTCACATTGCATAAGAAAACAAATGGAATTCTTGACGCTACTCAAAGATATTGGTATTTGTTATTAAACTGGAAAACAGGCTGATATTTTGATAAGGGAGTTATTCCTTAGAGACAAAGGCTCCAAATTAGAGCTATCTATACACATTCATTTTAGAGATTTATAACTAAAAGAGTAGGACATATTCCAAGTCTTATTTTCTTCAATAATTCTGAAGCCTAGAGAATCTATATCTTATCATACCAGCACCACTATTATGTCTCCTAAAGAAAGAGTTAAGCTAGAAACTATCTACACATCAGTACATTATAATGTTTAAAAAGAAAGTTACTTCTTTTTGTTAAACAAAGTGATGTTCAGCTCAAAGATTTTTGTTTGCTTTTATAAGTAAAAAAGTTTGAACCTTGTAACTATTTTGGGAGTGAGAACATGAACAAGGAATATTGTTAAATAAAAGTCTGTGGATATAGGAACATTCTTAAATTATAAAACAATGTTAAATCCCATAAGTACCATTAATTTCTCAAAGAGATACTAGGATATATTAAAACTTCATTTAAAAAAATTCAACAAGAGTGAAATATAGATTTTTTTTTACTATTTTATAGGATCAATTTTGATGTGATTTCCCTTTGTCCAAACAATGTAACTAATGTAATAATTTAACATGCGCTGTCTCTTTTAGGACTGGATCTGCCATTTATGATGATGCCTCATCCCCTACTTCCAGTCAGCTTACCTCCTGCATCAGTTGCCATGGCAATGAATCAGATGAACCATCTCAATACTATTGCCAACATGGCTGCTGCAGCCCAGATTCACAGTCCACTCTCCAGAGCTGGGGCCTCAGTTATAAAGGTAAGAATCATGATTTAGAAGAGGACAACGGTGTTAATTACATGTAAATTTTGATAAAATGATAGCAATACCACTAGATCTTCAGTATAAACACACAGCTCATTGACTCAGTTGCTTAGCATAAAGTATTGATGAGTTTGATTTCTGACTAGGCCTGCTAAGGTGTTTTTTGTTTTTTATTTTTGTTATTGTTGTTGTTTGTTTTCATTAAATGACCACAGATATGACCTTTAATTCTAGCTTCCTGTCCTGCATTCATGAGAACAGTGTGTAGGAGGTGTGCCCACCTAAGGACAGAGTAGAAGAATGTCCAAAATCCATTCCCCTTGCTGGTGTGAAAGAAAGTAACCACTGTATCTTTTTGGTGTTTGTGATGCGGTTGTGGAGTAGTATATACCATACAAGACTTATAGTCGGAAAGACCTGAATTTCAATTCTTTTTCTGCCAATTAATAGCTGAATGACCTTGGATATGACAATTAACCCTCCTGAACTTGTTTCCACAACTGTAAAATATAGGTGATAGTAATAATCTATCCCACTTATTTCATTGGCTGTCTGGAGATAATATGAGTAAAACATAGTTTAAAACTGTGAAACATTAAATAAATACTTATGATAATTTATATCATTATCATCATATTCTAGAATAAAATTTTTCAAAATTTCAGGACAACTGGGTAATGAAACACAAAGAATATTTTATAATCCTCCTTATGTCTCCTATTAGTTTGGCACATGGTCTCTCTGCCCTCCAAGTAACACGTGAACTAAGCTCTTTAATGTATTTTTCCTTTTGTTGAGGAGATAATATAAGGGTATATAGGATCAAAAGAGTATAGTTAATCCAGGCAACCCTTGATTTGTTCCTTTGTTCCTTCATTTATTCAACAAATATTATACTCTTGATATATACACATCACAGAGAGCAATATAGGATATGAATAGGACATAATTCCTGACTTCCAGGACTCATAAACTAAATTTAAGACAAACAACAAGTACTATTTAACTTACATAACAACACAGACTGTGATGGATAGCATAGAGAATCACCAAGTATCACAAGAATTTAGAGGAGGGAGAGATCAAACCTAGATTGGAGAAAGAGGGAGCAGGAATCACAAATGGCATTACAGTTGATGGATTTGAGCTGGGCCTTGAAATATTGATATGATTTTAATAGATGCACATGGGAGTGAAAGAAGTGAAGGCAGAAGAAATGTGAGATTCTAGACATTTTTGTTCCATTTTAAATTAGCTTCCAGTTTGGGGGACTTCTAAAACAATGAAGAAAATTTAAAACATAACCTTTGTAGGAAAGGAAAAGAAAAACTGATAAATTTTTATTAAGCTCCATATATATTTCCATGGCCAAGAGGCAGTGTGCTTCCTGTAAAGGTTGTGGTCCTCAGTGAATTAGTCTACCCCAGCTAATCAGAGCTCTGTTTGAATACTTGATCAGAATGTAAACCAGGAATCGGAGTTGTCTTTGAGACAAAAAATCACCCATGAACATTATTTAAAAGATGGAATAAGTTTCCTATGATTTTGAAACTGGATGGCTACTACATAAATGTGACCCCACACAAAACAGGGAAACTCTATTATGAAACAAAACATGATTTACAGTAATGGAATTGTCACGCTTACTTTGAAATGATGAAAAAATACTCTCAATAGAGGTATGATTATGGCTCTTCAGAAGTACCTTTGTTTACTTTCTTAATGACCATTACTCAGACTGAATCAGCTACATTTTGTTTGAATGTTTGGGACTTTGGATAGTTTTGTGATGAATTTGGATCAAAGAGGCACTTGGGGACGGAGTTCATGACTAGTATTTGGTTATCGGTGGAGATAACGATTGAAATGGAAAGGATAATTATCTTTTCCTTTAATAATTCAAATATTGTTAATGTATAAAAGCAATATAGCTATATTTCTGTTTATTGCTGATTTGTCTACTTCATATGCAACCTATTTTAAGAGAAAGTCAGAACCTTCACAAACACAATTGGATGCTGTTTTGTAAAAGTTGACATAGATCGCATGGTTAAGTCCTGCAAATATGCAGAAACCATTTTACGCTGAAGAAAATTACATCTACTTTCATATAGTTATTTTGACTAAAGTCAGTTGAAAACAAAATATTTATTTTGAATTCCTTTTGATAAATTTCTCTGCAAATCTATTGAAGTAGATTTCCATCAGAGGATGAGAAGGAAATAAAAAAAAAAATTACAAAGAGTTGATTTCAGTGAATACGTAGTGAGAAGCTTTTAATATAGTTGCCAAGTTTTGCTTGTTTATTTTTTCAAAGGTGCTATTGTATATAGTAACATTATTAGTTTTAAAATAATAATTCACAGGAACTACCATAACAAAATATTTTAATTAATTGACAAATTAGGTGTTCATATGTTAAAACCTCACCCGTTCTTTCAAGAACAGTTATCAATATGATACTAGCTATATGGTACCCAATTATATGGACAGAAATTTCACACCTCTGTTGATCTATATTTCAACGGAAATTTGTTTTCAATGTGCTTCTTGGTGAAGCACGTTTTCAAAGTTCAATCTATTAGAATATCACATGCAGTGGGCAAACCTATGAATTGAGAGTTTATCATGTACTACTACTTGTGGCATACAGGAACTATTCAAAAAAAAACACATTTTCTCTATTACATTTACAGATTATTTTTATCCTGGTAGTTTTTCATAAAAAAACAGATATTTAAATTTGTATTACTCATTGTAATTACTCACAAAATATTTGCATTGAAGTAATCAGATCTTTTATATTATATTTACCATTTAGAGGTAAACTGTCTTTCCAAAGTTTGAATGATCAGAAAATTTAACATTTAACATTTAGAAATAAATGACATAATTATGGAATTTGATTTTTTTCTGACAAATCCACTATGAATTAAGGAAAGCCACAACGGCTTGCTTCACAAAACGCTCTTTGCTGTGTATTACATTGTCTGAGCTCAGACGGTCTGCTATAACAAAATACCATAAACTAGATGGCTTAAACAAGAGAAATTTCTCACAGTTCTAGAGGCTGGGAAATCCAAGACCAAAGTGCCTGTGATTATGTTCCTGGTGAGAGCTCTCTTTCTGGTTTGCAGACAGTCATCTTCTTGCTGTGTCCTCACAAGGTGAAGAGAAAGAGAAGAAGCTAGCTCTACCATGCCTCTTCTTATAAGGGCACTAATCCCAACATGAAGTTTCCCCCCTTATGACCTCCAGAGCCCCATCTCTAAATACCACCACATTTAGGATTAGAGTTTCAACCCATGAATTTTGGGGAGACAAGCTTTCAGTCCGTAGCATAGACAATCTAATGTGATTATAGAGTCATCTAGGAAAGCATCTCTGTAGTTAAAAGTCAGCTAGTATTTCCATTATATCCCCACTTTCAAGCGATTTAAAACACAGCTGAAGAAAAAATTATATATATATCAGAAACTTGATATACACAGTAAGAGATTATAACACATTACAAAAAAGTCCAAAATATGTGTTTAGTTGTATTAAAATTTACAAATATTCACAAAAAGAGCTACCAAACTTATTGATGTATTTAAATTATTCTTATTGCTTGCATATCTTTTTTTTTTAAATAAATTTATTTATTTATTTATTTTTGGCTGTGTTGGGTCTTCGTTTCTGTGCGAGGGCTTTCTCTAGTTGCGGCGAGCGGGGGCCACTCTTCATCGCGGTGCGTGGACCTCTCACTATCGCGGCCTCTCTTGTTGTGGAGCACAGGCTCCAGACGCGCAGGCTCAGTAGTTGTGGCTCACGGGCCCAGTTGCTCTGCGGCATGTGGGATCTTCCCAGACCAGGGCTCGAACCTGTGTCCCCTGCATTAGCAGGCGGATTCTCAACCACTGCGCCACCAGGGAAGCCCTGCATATTTTTTTTCTTACTTTTAAGTAAAATTTTTCCTGTTTTCATATCATTTTTTTTAAATCTCTGGAATTAAAAAAAAATGCTGTGATATTGTTTTCAGAATCCTTCTAAACACCTGCTACTCTCCTTTAGCGTAGTTTGTGTTAAGCTGATGCCTGTGTGTTGTCACTGATGCTCATGAGACTGTGATGACAATTTCCTTTGGAAGCTGGACTTGCAGTATGTG
Organism: Balaenoptera acutorostrata; assembly: GCF_949987535.1. Classification (NCBI taxonomy): domain Eukaryota; kingdom Metazoa; phylum Chordata; class Mammalia; order Artiodactyla; family Balaenopteridae; genus Balaenoptera; species Balaenoptera acutorostrata. The sequence continues at coordinate 74,829,360 of NC_080085.1, forward strand.
CTTTGAATATATGAGAAATAGAGAATATCAAGTTAGTGAATGAGTTGCTCTATAAACCATATTTAATTTCCAGCACTTAGCATTTCTTTTTTTATATTTCACATATTTTGACATTTTTATTGTTAAAAGGGTTTTATTTTATTCTTTTTCAAAATATTTTCCCATTTGGTTATTACAGAATATTGAGCAGAGTTCCCTGTGCTATACAGTAGGTAGCTGGTTAACTATTTTAAATATAGCAGTATGTACATGTGTGTCCCAAACTTCCAGTCTATCCCTCACCTCCACCCCATGCTTCCCTGTGACAACCATAAGTTCTTTCTCTAAGACTGTGAGTCTGTTTCTGTTTTGTGTATAAGTTCAGTTGTATCATTCTTTTTTTTTAGATTCCGCATATAAGTGATATCATATAATATTTGTCTTTCTCTGTCTGACTTACTTCACTTAGTATGATAATCTCCAAGTCCATCCATGTCGCTGCAAATGCCATTATTTCATTCTTTTTATGGCTGAGTAATATTCCATTGTATATATGTACCTCATCTTCTTTATCCATTCATCTGTCGATGAACATTTAGGTTGCTTCCATGTCTCGGCTATTGTAAACAGTCCTGCAATGAACATTGTGATGCATGTACACTTTCAAACCAAGTTTTTCTCCAGATATATACACAAGAGTGGAATTGCTGGATCATATGGTAGTTCTATTTTTAGTTTTTTAAGGAACCTCCATACTGTTCTCCCTAGTGGCTGTACCAATTTACATTCCCACCAACAGTGGAGGAGAGTTCCCTTTTCTCCACACCCTGTCCTACATTTATTGTTTGTAGATTTTTTGCTGATGGCCATTCTGACTGGTGTCAGTTGATATCTTATTGTAGTTTTGATTTGCATTTCTCTAATAATTAGTGATGTTAAAGATCTTTTCATGTGCCTCTTGGCCATCTGTATGTCTTCTTTGGAGAAATGTCTATTTAGGTCTTCTGCCCATTTTTTGATTGGGTTGTTTGTTTTTACAGTACTGAGCCACATGAGCTGTTTGTAAATTTTGGAGACTAGTCCTTTGTTGGTTGCATCATTTGCAAATATTTTCTCTCATTCTGTGGTTGTCTTTTTTGTTTTGTTTATGTTTTCCTTTGCTGTGCAAAAGCTGTTGAGTTTAATTAGGTTTGTTTGTTTGTTTGTTTTTATTTCCATTACTGTGGGGGATGGATTGAAAAAGATATTGCTGCAATTTATGTCAGAGAGTGTTCTGCCTATGTTTCCCTCTAAGAGTTTTACAGTCTCACATTTAGGTCTTTAATCCATTTTGAGTTTATTTTTGTGTGGTGTTAAAGAGTATTCTAATTTCATTTTTTACATGTAGCTGTCCAGTTCTCCCAGCACTATTTATTGAAGAGACTGTTTTTCCTCCATTGTATAGTCTTGCCCCGTTTGTCATAGATTAATTGACGATAGGTGCATGGGTTCATTTCTGGGCTTTCTATCCTGTTCCATTGATCTGTATGTCTGTTTTTGTGCCAGTACCATACTCTTTTGATGACTATAGCTTTGTAGTATAGTCTGAAGTCAGGGAGCCTGATTCCTCCAGCTCCATTTTTCTTTCTCAAGATTGCTTTGGCTATTCGGAGTCTTTTGTGTATCCATACAAATTTTAAGATTTTTTGTTCCAGTTCTGTGAAAAATGCCACTGGTAATTTGATAGGGGTTGCATTGAATCTGTAGATTGCCTTGGGTAGTATAGTCATTTTCCCAATATTCATTCTTCCAATCCAAGAACATGGTATATTTTTCCATCTGTTTGTGTTGTCTTCGATTTCTTTCATCAGCATCTTATAATTTTCCAATACAGGTTTTTCTTCTCCTTAGGTGGGTTTATTCCTATGTATTCTATTCTTTTTGATATGATGGTATATGGGGTTTTTCTTTAATTTCTCTTTCTGATCTTTTGTTGTTAGTGTATAGAAATGCAACAGATTTCTGTCTATTAATTTTGTATCCTTCCACTTTACTGAATCCATTGATGAGGTCTAGTAGTTTTCTGGTAGCATTTATAAGATTTTCGATGTATAGTATCAAATGTATAGTATCATGTCCTCTGCAAACAGTGATAGTTTTGCTTCTTCTTTTCCAATTTGGATTCCTTTTATTTTGTTTTCTTCTCTGATTGCCATGGCTAGGACTTCCAAAACTATGTTGAATAAAAGTGGCAAGAGCAGATATCCTTGTCTTGTTGCTGATCTTAGAAGAAATGCTTTCAGCTTTTCACTGTTGAATATGATGTTAGCTGAAGGTTTGCCACATATAGCCTTTATTATGTTGAAGTTTGTTCTTTCTTTGCCCACTTTCTGGAGAGTTTTTATCATAAATGGGTGTTGAAAACACTTAGCATTTCTGATTAAAGTGCCTGGGAGGAAATATTTTAATATTCCTGTGCTTCACTTTTTCTTTCTGCAAACTAGATCTCTCACATTCTTTACACTTCATTTCTATGTTTCCAATTCTTCTGATTGAGTCTACATCAGAAAACTGGTTAGGCTAATCTATAAGTCATGTTAACTCCTAATCATAATTCAGGTTCGCCAATTTGGCATTTGTTAGCAAGTATATTGTTAGCTATTTGAATCAGAAGAAGCCACTGATATCTGGTTTAAAGCCATCCATATTTTTTGTTCTCCATTGATTGAGTCCCTATTATGCATCAGATGGTTTTTAAGGCTTATAACCTAATGGGAAGAGACAAATAATAAACAGAATTCTTTATTAAAAATTTAAATAGATGAAATGAACTAATATGTACTATTTTGAAAACATGCTTTTGCTGATTTTGTTTTATACTCCATGAGACCAGGATTCCTGAGTCATAAGAAAAATGGAAACTATGTACAATGATTTAAGTTTCCCTACCTTCTCTGCGCTTAAAAGTTTACTAGTAGATGATTGTCATTGTGCCATGTTTGTCCATAATTTTTCAGGTTCTTTAAAAGTACCAATGTAGAATGCATACAACTGTGATTGCATATTTGCATAATATGTGTTTTAATAATGTGACAGTGTACTTGTGTTCGTTTGAATGCTCATAGACTCAAATGAATGCAACACTTAGTGTACTTATTCATAATCTTGTTATTTGCCTAGTCTGATAATGTTGAACATTAGAATGAAATAAAAAATCTTCAAATCCCTATAATAGACTTAAAAGTTCAGTGTTTTAGAGTTTATATGTGGTCCAGCATCCAGTGGTGTGTCTGTAAAGCATCTCTTCATAAACAAAACAAAATAAAAAAGAAAACCTCTGATTTATAACATTTGCTAATTTCTATGGTGTAAATATTCCCACCATGGTTGATTTCAAGTTAACAACAGCTTAACACTTGGCTCACAGAATTACTGTATATTTAACAATTAGCTCTAGTTTGAGCAAGACAACACTCCCCTTTTAAAGCATTACATGAAATATGAAATCTTTATCAAATCAAACTTTCTATGCCAATATTCTACCATATCCATTAAGCAAATCAAACAAAATCTTTTCAAAGCAGTTTACCTATTATCTTTTATTTCTTCAGAAAGGCATAACATGTGAGTCAAAGTTTAAGAAATCTCTATAAAATGAATGAATAATTAGTTTCTTTGACAATTGATATTATACCAGCTTAACATAGAATAAAGTCAAATTGGAAAGAGCATAATTACATTTGTGTCTTTCTCTTCTACCACTGTGTAAATATTTCTACCCTAGTGTGAAAAAAGTTAGGTGATTAGAGGTGTTGATTCCTGCAAATGTCCTTAGACAGTGAAAGCTAACCCAAGGGAGACTAGACCTGGCTTCATCCTTTTAATTTCCTTTTCACAGGTAGGAGAGAAAACCATAGCTTTTTAGAGCTCTGAGAAGTGATGTGACTTTTAGAAGCTTAGAATCTAAAGAAAATATATATTTGCTTATGGTTTAATAAACTTCCCCACCTCCATGGTGGTAAACAATTAACAAAGTATCTTAGGCAGATGCATAGCACATACCTACTATAGCAACACTATTCAATATAGTAGCCACTAGCCACATGTGGCTATTTCAATTTAAATTAATTAAATAAAATGAAAACTTCAGTTCCTCAGTTTCAACTAGCCACATTTCAACTGCTCAATAGTCACATGGTACTTGACTACTATATTAGATAGCACAGGTAAGGACCATTTGCATCACTGCAGAAAATTTTATTGGACAACACTGTTCTAAAGCATTAGATAGTATGGTTGAAAAGTTCAGAATCACTAGTAATCTTTGGGAAAAAAGGATAATACAGATTGAAAAATCAGCAAATGTATTGCAATTAGCCTTGAATTTGGCCAGAAATGATAGCTATTGCTGAATATTGGCTTACTCCATTATTATTGTCATCTTTTTCTATTAGAAAACAGAGAGCAAGAACACAGAATTCACTGATTTAGCAAAGGTCTAATATGTGCAGAGGATCATGTTACATTGCTTTATCAAAAACACAAAATGAAACAGGCAGATGCCCCATCCCCCAAATAATTTATAGAATTATATACTGTTTCTGGCTAGAGCCATCATAGTTTGTCAGCTAAGTAAGATGCATTGAGAAGATTTCACTGGAGGCAGTATGGCATGATGGGTAAGAGCACAAGCTCTGAAGTCATATTGTCTGCCTGTATTTGAATCCTGGTTTCAAAATTTCTTTTATATGACTTTAGGAAAATTAATTAACCTGCCTGTGTCTCAGTTTGCCTTATTTCCCAATGAAATGGGGATAATAATTGTACCTACTTCATAGTGTTAACAAGAGACTTAAATGAGACAAACTTGTTAACACACTTAGAGCACTGTCGGACATCTAGTAAATACTCAGTATATATATTAGGTAATATTATTTTATTTTATTATGTTTTATACTTATGTTTTCTTTTATTATGTTTTCTATACTCATATAGAAATAGTAATAAGTAGAAACCAAAATCATGGCAGAGAGCTAGCCTGAGAAAGAAGTAGCTTTCCCTATATACATTTGTCTGTGCAACTTCTTATCAGTACCAGGACCAAGGGTTCCCCACCATTAGATGCATATACAGGTATTGGACCCGCCCTCTAGAGAGCATCCGTTCATGTGCAATGGCTATTTTGATCTCAGTGCCACAAAAGAAAAGTTAGGGATCTGGTGGGGACTGGAGAGATGTGCCCATTCTGATATCAAAATTGATCTAATTTGTATTTTATTTTAATTTATCTTTGAATGTTTATATGTGGATTATTTAGTCTTTAGTCTGAACTAGGAGCATCTACACACCATATGAAGACACCCATAGGCCTTTCTTTCATCCTCAATGGGTATATTAGTCACTCAATAAATGTTTGTTGCATGAATGAATGAAAACTAATGATTCATCAGATATTAAACTTTGGGGAATGTTTTCAACATAAATGATCATTAGTGATAAAGATGTTAATTCCCAAGCTGGAAAAGACATTATAAGTTGCGAACAATTTTTTTTTTGGTTTTGGTTTTGTTGTTGTTGTTTGTTTCTGTATTTTGGCCAGAAACTAGTTTGGGAATATTGTTATGCCAGGCACATAGTCTTTAGGTCTGGCTCAGATCCCTTTACTGTTGGCTCAGATATTAGCATTTGTAGCTAATAACTAATATAACTATAACATGAATTGAAAATTGCATTAAGATCATTAGGCTTTCGAAGCTTTTCATCCTTCAGTTATATTACTCAATGTGGCAAAATCCTGAGAGCAGAATAGGTAAAATACCTGACTGATATGAAAATATATTTTCCTACATTTAAATATTTTATAATACAATTTTTCTGTATTTGTGGGAAACTTTGTCATATCAGTGTGCCATAGTTTTCTCTGATAACAAATTTAAGAAATTTAAGTAGGAAGCTATTATTTGGCTGTTTACCAGTATCATCTGATTAGCTGTGTTTTTTGTTTAGCTGAGCAGCTGGCAATTAATGAATTGATTGGAAATGGTCACAAGGCAATGGCATTAGCATGTGAACATCTGGTATTAAAATTAGTCAACACAGAGAGGGTTTTTTTGTGATAATTCAAATTCACTGAAAAAATCACTAGTTGAGTCTTATTCTAAGTGCTCTGTGGAAAAACAAAGCTATTACTGTTTTTAGAACGTGAGATGAAGATGCATTGAGTGAGAATTAAGGTGTGTGTGTGTGTGTGTGTGTGTGTGTGTGTGTGTTTGGATGGGTGACAGAGGTCCAAACCTACAACATAATTTGCAAGCCATACATATTCCCACTGAACTATCCATTCTCCCACTCGAGGTCATTTACATGCTATGAACAGATATTATGGCTGATTCCCTTCAGCTGTCAGCCTCTTCCAGAACAAGTTTCAAATTGAAGAGGTGAAAGGGTCCTTTGTCCAAATATTGCATAGGTCACAGTAAGGGCATGCTTATGATTTTGGACTCTCTCATGGTTACATGTTCCAGTTGCACCCCCCTCATGTGTCTGTTTTTTTCTAAATTCATGAAAACCCTGCCATATCCATCTGTGTTAACTTAAATACATTTGTAAATTGTTGATTGTGGAGCACTTACTAATTCTTAAACTGATTCATAAAAATTCACAAAGTGTCATGCATTCAATAGTATTCAAAGATAACAAATCTGAGCATCAAATTCTTCCTCAGGACTAATGGTAACCCAAGTTAGCAACAACAATGAACAAACTTCTTATTTTCTTGTTCCTGATTTTATTATTTAAGTCTGTCCAATTACAATCTGTTCTGTTTCTGCATAACTCTGGTGACAGTACAGAAGGAACACATCAATTAAATATGAAATATCAAGACAAATGCATGAATAAAATATCTAGCATTCAGATAAACTTCCAAAAGCCACTCCTAAGCAGCGAAATGCCATTAAATCCTTTAGGAACTCATTAATAGATTAACATTTGGAAGAGTAATTACAGTGAGAGTCGAATTCCAATTAAATAAAAATAAAAAGATAAAATTGTATGTTACATAACCCCACTGAACGCTTGAGAAGAATCAATATCATAAAACATCAGAGGTACAATTTAACATTGAGATAGGTGTTTTTAAAAGGCAACAACACACATGAACACATAAATATAAACATGTTTGATACGCGTGTATTAGTACTTCACAAGTTCTGCGTATATTATATTTCCAAAGATGTAAAGAAATACATTGAGATGAAATAAAGGATCTCCATGAAACTGGGCAGAGTTGATACCTTAGTGCCAACAAACTAAATCCTATACCAAACTGACTGTGTTAAACCTTGTATAAAACTGATTATTCTCAGCTTTGACCCTGGTTTTTATTAAGGTTCAAATGTACTTTCAAATGATTTAATATGATGAACATCTCCTTTGACCATATGTACCCCCCAAAAAGGGAAACAGTGTGATAGAAGAGGGAATAATAGGTACTAATTAAAAACATTTTCTATAATGACTCTTTCTTCTTAGTCACAAGCCTTGAACTATGTAAGTATATGCTAGAATTTGAGTTATTATTGCAGATAATTTTACTAATTTCAGGGGAAAGTGGGGATTGATTGGGTAAGTATGTATCAGTTTTGGAAATCTCCCTCCTTGCTACGTTGACTGAATATGGAGAAAACTTCTGCAGTGTTTCAGAAGAGCTACAGCTGTTTTTGATGGGGCACGAATGAAATACATGAAGAGTAACAGTGTTGTAAAAGTCATAAATGTCAAATAAAATTAAGTCATCAATGAGTAAAATGATTGGGGTTATAGATTTGCAATTTTCCTTTTTAAATGCCCTTATAGATTTGTTGCAAATACTGTTAACCTTGTATTTGGCAAATGGTGAAGACATTATCACTTGTGTTCCATTTGTAATAAAACAGATTAACTTGCTGTGAAAATTTAACTAGGCTGAGACACAACAGTAGCCACCTAATGAACCAAAACACATTGCAGTTAAGTAGCTAAATAGATGCATACTGATTACAGGGCTGAAAAGTGGATCTGTTTACTTGCAAAGTAGAAATTGTTTATAGAACTATTCATTATTTTAGGAGAAATTAAACATTCCCAGTTTCCTACAGATTTTTTTTTAAACCCACCTAATTCTTAATCAGTATAAGGCACTGGATTCATCTAATGTTGTTTACATGGTGAAAAAAGTCTGACCTCCGTGAGGTCTTAGGAAACAATAACAATGATTGAACCTTGATGGAATTTGGAAAGTGCAGGCTACAAAATATTAAAGCAGAAATATGACTATGCAAAATGTTAGCTCTAAGTAGCTCTAAGTCATGTTTTAAAAGTTAATTTATTTTTCCACCTAATGTACTGTTCAAAATGTCAAAGAAAGAGTTTAAAAGTAAATTATTTGAGTTCATATTATTTGTTCATATGAAAATTTTAAACATTTTGGAGGATTCCTCTTTAGAGCATTGTATTTTTTCTCATTATTTATAGTATTTTCTATTTGTGTAGATGTTCTTCCAATTTTTTAAAAATTCAGCATGAGCTTTCATTTTTTAAGCAGGGTGAGCAAGTTCAAGTATCACTGTCACTTGAATTCTCTTGCTTTTCCAAACCATCAGCTTTATGAATCACCCCCAAATTTTCCATTTTTATTATGACAGCATATATTGCTGTGTATTATTCCTGTTTGCCACTACACAGTGATTTTGTTTGTTCAGTTCTATTTTTGCTCAGTAACTGCTGTACTTTGTCCCTATCCATTCACTTACAGGTCCATTAGAGATAAACATAGTTATTAAATTACATATTTTTCAGCAAATATCCAATGTTAGAATTCAAAGACTGGACACATTTTAGCATAGAATCATTGAGACTACACAACAGTGAAAAGCAAAAAAATAATTTTGACCTCATATATGAAATTCCTTTCGTTGGGGTGTGTGTGTGTATGTTCACATGCTATTTAGGGATTATATTTTTAATCACTATACTTTAGGTTGAATTTCACAGCTGATGAACTACTAGTCTTTTCAAAAAGTAAAATGATGTGGTATAAAGTCTATATATAATTTGCTGCCCATCTCCATACAATCCCTCCAAAATACAAATATAATTATTTGGAAAAAAAATGATTCTCTTCTTCTGCTTTGCTTATAGTGTCTTTTGATCTTGCCCTGTGTACATAGTATTGCAACTGTATACTTAACTGTATACTAAATATAAATGAAATATATATTTCTCTGTCTTAAAACATTGTTTTTGAAGCATGACAAAAGTTATAGAGCCTTTAAGGTGTAGTATATATTTACAATTATTGGTATTTAATAACTATATCATATTTCAGCTAATATACTCAAAGTCAGCTATTCATTTCATTAAAATTATCAAATGTTAACTAAATGCTAAATAATAATATATAAAACACCATTTAAAAATAAACATACTACATTGATGACTATATTAGTTCTTTATTGCTTCTGTAACAAATTATGACAAATTAAGTAGCTTAAAACAATGCAAATTTATTATATTACAGTTCTGTAGGTCAGATGTCTGACATGGCTATCATTGAGCTAAAATCAAGCTGCTGGCAAGAGTGCATTTCTTTCTGTAAGCTCCCAATAAAGAATCGGTTTCCTTGCCTTTTCCAACTTATCTCTCTGACCATTCTTCCATAATCATATCTTCCTCTGACTTTCCTTTCTGCCCCCAAGACAATCCAGTGTAATAGCTCTATCTCAGGGTTCTCAGTCACATCTGAAAAGTCCATTTTGCCATGTAAGATAACATATTCACAGGCTCTAGCTCTTAGGATATGGACTAAACATCTTTGGCGGGGCAGGGGGGCACTATTCTGTCTGCCACAATGATAGACATTGCAAAATGCTAATTTCCACTAATGAAATAATAACCTTTAACTCTCATAATATTAATTTTGCATTAAACAGTTTTTCTTTAAGGAATTTATCAGCTTTGGACCTCTTGTGCAAAATCATTGTGAAAATGTATAAGAACATATTTGACAAACTAATTTTTAATGTTATGATGATTAGAATACTGAGGTTGTAATTACACATAATTAAACAGAACATTTAATTTAAGAAATTTATTATGGATGAATTAAATATTTTATAGAATAAACATTCTCTGTCCCAGCATGTCTATCACTGAGTCACATTTATTGCATATATGGATAAACACTACAATGTGTTTTTTTAATTGATCGAATTAACTAAATGATTTTCAGATTTATTCATCAGTTTGTGATGCATAAGAACAGTGAATAACTTCAGAGTTTTTAGCAATATTCATTATCACAAAAGTCCTGAGAACCATAACCATTAATGTTGAGATATGTAAAAGAAATATTTTATTTTTATTCAAATTCATAATTTAAAACTATAAAAATCTAAACAATACTAATGAACTGATGTTGATAGGTCTTAGTGTTAGTGTTAAAAACCCATCATTGTGTCCTGTGACTATCAAACTATTTTGTTTGCAAAATTCAACATGAATTCCTAAGGTCTGATAGATCGCAAGTATATTATTGCCATAATTTTTGTCAGTGCAGAAAGACACAACATGTACCAGGTGCCACTATTTGTAAGTTTTATTCCAGGGTTCCAGGTGTTTACCTTTGGGGGATCTTCTTACTCAGACAGTAAGCTCACCCTCCAGGTTATGGCCTGAACATTATATCAATGTAGAAGCTTACAATAACAAATTTTCACTAACAATAGTCACTTCACTTCGTAATCCTTGATGAATTTCCTAGGAAAGGAAATGGAAACTAACCTTTCTTGAGCTCTACCATGTATCTGGCGTAGCACTGAGCCTTTTCACTCTTTCTCTTATTTAACCCTCACAATATCCCATTAATTTCCCAAGAACAAAAAATATGGTTTTGTCTGAAGATATGTGTTTAAGACCAAGTATTATGGATGTATGCACTTTCAGGATGAGAGGTCAACATTTCAAATGTTATGGACTCCACCAATGTGAAAAACTTGGTGCAAGATCACATTTCCTTTTGTGTTTCCTTTTGTGTAAGGAACGGATCCCAGAGAGTCCTTCTCCTGCTCCTTCCCTGGAAGAGAGTCATCGCCCTGGGAGCCAGACCTCCTCCCACCCCAGCAGCAGCGTGTCCAGCTCTCCCTCTCAGATGGATCACCATTCGGAGAGAATGGGTGAGTATCTCACCTGAAGCAAGGAATTGAAAGATAATCTTCCAGGAGATTCTTCATTAGGCAATAGAGAGGGGAGAAAAACCTGGGGGAATTGATACTTTTTGAAAAGTGGTGATTTTTTATTACTGAAGCAATATGAACAACAAAAAAGGTGTTAAAAGTTTGTTCTCTGGAAGGGGCTTCATTTACTGTATCACTGGATCTCATGGGAACAATTTGATGGGATTTTTGTAGAGTATATGTTAATTCAATATGCTGGTATTTGGCAGCTAGTGTGATACAAATCACTTGCTATATTCACAGCACGCTTTGAATAATGGAAGATAAAATATCCTTTGGACAGTTGATCATGTAAGAGTGATTAAAAAGTGAATCAATATATGATTTGCAATAATCTCAGCAATTTAGATCACAAATTTTAACATGATTTTTCCTACGTTTCTTTTTTATTGTTTCAGAAGTCTTACACCACAGACACTATTCCAGAAATATTATAATGTTATTGTCAGTGATCTGGCATATTGGAGACTTGAATCTAGACACAGTCTGGCACTAACTAGCTATGAGATCTTGGGTATGCCACTTAACCACAATGAGTATCTTTACCTAACATATGGATATAATTACTGCTCTGCCTATTGCACTGGAGTTTTATGAGGTCAAATGAAATAATATGTGGAAAAAACACTTCAGAAATTTAAAGCACTAAGGAAATGTGAGGGATAAGCACTATTTTTCTCTGTGTGGCTTTGCCTTGATTGCTTATCATCTCCTGCTGTTTGATCCTACTCAGGTATACAGACATTACTCAGTGCATTCAGCTATAACAAATTCTCATTTGGTATATAATAAGTATGAACCAAGTGAGCTAGGTAAAATCTTCATTAATCTTCTGTACCTACACAATCCAATTTCCTAAGTATCCATTTCCTTTAGGGAAAATAATATCTTATCTTCTTTTAGTCTTACTATAGGGACATTTTTAATGTAAACTCTAAATTTTTACACTTCATAAGAGTGATTGCTTCAAGACTCTCCAAAATAATGTTTTTATGGGGGAGGAAAGGAATTTGAGGGATTAGGGAGGTGTTACATTCTGGATTTGTGGTGGGGAAGGACAAAGATGATTTATCTCTTGTGGAAATTCATCCAAGTCTCACTTAGCTTGTCGATATTATATATTCTTTATAACGATTTAGCTTCATAGTGAGCCCAGTGGGTCTCAAATCTGGCTCCCCATTATAATCACCTATGGAGCATTTACAAATCTGGATGCCCAGGCCACACGCTCAGGGTCTCATTTACCTGGTCTGGAATAGAGCCTAGAAGGAGTGTTTTGTTTTGCTTTTCAATATCTTCTCAGGACATTCTAATGTGCAGCCAGAGTTAACCACTGAATTAGAACTTGTAGCTAATGGCCATAAGGGAGTAAATTTAATTCCTGGAAGAGGTGACAGAGGTTTTCTAGCTTTACTCTGTTCTGTGGATACAGACTAACCTACTAGTTACAATATTGTGTGCAACAGATTCAAGGGAGTCTGAGCAAGACCTGTGGGGGTAGCCAGATGACCATAAAGGAATCAAGAAACATACATTCTTCTATTAGGATGATCTTTGTGCTGATGAGGGAGGGCAGTAGAGAGGAAAAAGAGAGAGAAAATTATTTATTGAGTGCTGGCTAAAAGCAGAGCACACAGGGAAATATGTGTACTCTGTAATAGACATATCATAAGAGATGTCATACTTAGAAATAAACTATATCCAAAGCAATATAATATTCTAAAAAAAATCTTGACAACATAAAACATTTCTTATTCCACTGGCAGTAATTATACTCTCTATGCACATTCCACAATTGTCCAAGCGTGATAGTGAGATTGTCTATAAGTGAATTAAAAGGTTTGATGATTTTTGGTTTAAAGTGACCATACTTTATTGATAGTGCTATATAACATTTTAATAAAATATAACTAAAGAGAATTAAATGATAAACTGAAATTGACATGATTTTCCTCTTTCAATATAAATGTCTTGTGAAGAAGCACTTACAATTACCAGAAAATTATATTTTATCTATTAATTTTGCTATATATTTGCAAAAACTCTACAAAGTAAACTAAATTCATAATTATTTTAAACTCATGAGATTAAGTGCAAAATTCTCTCTGAAGCATTTTGGGAAATATATTATTAATTATGGAGGTAAATAGCTAATTTGCACATGAATTTCAAAAAAGGAAATATTTTAAATGATTTAAAGAAAATACATTGGAAATTATATATATACTATGTATTAATTATAATTTAAAATTCATATGATTAAGCAGCTTACTGATTTTTAAATTGTATGATCATCAGACCAACAAAAATCTTTTCAGTTGTTCAGAAGTAGAAGTGTATAAAATTCATGTTGTTATTGGAGTAAAATAGCTATTTATGTAATGGTTTTCTGCTTTTCTTTTGGGTGTTTTGCAAGAAAATTACTCAGTTATATCTCTTATTTATAGTTATGATGCCCAACAATAGAGAGGAACTTATTGTTGATCAGGATAATGGACCAACCATCAAAAAATTCCAAAGGGAAAATAAAGGTAAAATGACTTTTGCTTATTTGATGTACATATAAAGATCAGATACTAACTCAATTAACATCCCATTGCTGTATATTGCATCCACATTTCCCTAAGTCAGAATAGATCCATACTGGCTTTGGATAAATTCTTTTAGTAGTAAAAAAATAATATTTACCTGAAGCTTGTTTATTTGATGTTATAAATAGCATATTAGCCCAAAGTTTCTCTGTGCCTATGGTTGGAAACTTTACCCTAAGTCCTTTTATTATGCCTGATCCAAGACATCTGATTCTCTTTTTATTATGTATGCACTTTGTTGACTATATTTAAATGAATCACCATTTGATGGTTATGTTTGAAAAACTTGAGTTGCTGTCATAGAGGAGAGATGTTCCCCTCAACACTCAAAAGTGATTTTAAAAGTATATGCTAATTTGGACATTTCAGAGGAGAGTTTAGCAAGCAGCTCCAATCAGGTATTTACCTATAATATTGATAGATATGACATCAATCTGGCTTGTAATCAACTGACAAACGTGTCATTTCTGCACAGTATATAATTTTTTCTTAGGATATCTGTTTAAAGAAGGTAGGGAAAGTAAGAATTTCAAAGACAGGCTTTCTGATATGAAAACTGAGTAAAACTTTGTTTAAAAGTCTGTAAAGGTAAGAGTAAAGGAAAATATATCAGCATATGTTATAGGCTATGCGTTATGACTGTCACCATGAGTTAGTAACTCTAAGCTAAAGACCATAAGCTAACATGTAATTTATCAGATCATCAGATGGTCTGATTGTACTTCACTATAGGCTGCATTTTTCCATCTTTAATAAAGATGCTCATGATATACAGAAAAAAACACTCTATGAGCTGAAGAGTTAATGGATAAATTTTTTATTTCTTCTCTAGACTGAACTTGCTTTCTAATTACCTAGATGAGCATTTTAGTTAGAATTTGGAATAATGTATAATTTTAATTTCATTGATCCATTGTTGGTTTCCTTGCCACATGTTTTGTCTTTTCTTATCCAAATACTGAAAGACTGTACCCTCTGGGGCCCCAAGATGTAAATGCTTGATTTCAGAAAAGTTGTCAGAATGGAAGTCAGGTTCAGTATATTAAACTACCCAAACTCTTACATAGGTAATTGAATTATAGTTAAAGATGAAATTTCATTCATAACTCAAAAACAATTTGTTCCTAAAACTTCTTTCCTAGCAAGTCATGACTATTTGAAGGACAGCTTGGAAGTAAAGCATATTTTCTAGGAAAATCTCAAGCTGTACATGGTACATATGATTCTGTCAGAACTGCAAACCTCATAAGTCAAAATGGCATTTAGGACTGGCCTGTTTGCTGCAGTGTTCAAGTACACACTGCTGTGTCTTATTAAAAATCAGCTGGAGTGCTAGTACAGATGTACAGTAGCCGATTTTCATAAAATACACAGTGGTATGCACTGGCATTTCTGAATCTCTTACTGTGGAATGGCACAGTTATACTCATTTCAAATGGGTTGGTCACACATCCTGGTGAGGACATTAATAGACCGGAGTGGCATATTAAACTGTACTTCTCTGGTTATAATGGAAAACTTTATTTTAAATGAGATTTTCTATGTTAAGTTCTACCAGTTACATTTGTACTTAAGATAAAATATATTTTCCTCAAATAGATTTTAGTTCTTAAAAGGGAATGCAGTTAAAGTAGAAGTCTCAACATTTATTAAGTTTGACAAGTAGGCAGTTTATACAACTGTGGCAAACATATGTTTTCACATCTGTTTTGAGTAATATCGTGATTTTAAAAATGATTTATAGCTCTGGAAATTATAAAATGCCAGCTTTGCTGTTATGTGGAAATTTTCAGAAAATGATTAGAGTATGCTTCATGTAGCCCGCCTCTTACTCTATGTTGTAAAATTGGGTGACAGTTAGTGTGATACATATCTCAAATGATAATTTGTATTTTGCCTTAAATTTTCATATGCAGACATTTCAAAGTCTATATGATCTGGGCTTTCATGCAGTGAGTTCCATTTAGACTGTGTCCAACATGACTTACCAAAATTGCTATTTTAGTTTTGACTCAAGTATTTTGACTAAACTAACTCGTCAATCAAATAAAGCCTTTGATTTTATTTTTCCACAGACTTAGTCAAACAAATTGACCAAATCAATCACATGTTATGACATTGTGTTACATAGTTTTCAGCAATCAGTTCTGGGATTCTTTAGAGTAGAGACTTTGGGACTATCCACCTTACTTCACCCATGTGGAAGCAAAGGTCCAAAACAAGACCCTCTTCCCTTGGCAGCCACTGGTCTCCCAAACTGCTGTCAGAAATAGGGGCTTTTTGATATTTTGCATTTTGTATTGAATGTATCTATTGAAAACTTTATATGTATGAGAAGTATTGATGGTCAAATTTGGAATGCTGTATAAACATTGGAACAATAAATTTATCATCTAGCTACTGAAACATTACATGACTTGAGTCCACTGAAACATTACATTTTAAATCAGTCCACAGGCTACAGATGAAAAGCTAATAGTTTTAACATCCTTTAATCATAAGACTCTAAAGTATATCTCATCTAAAATAAAGGTACTATCGTATTTATTTTTATACAAATAGGCTAATTTCAGTTTAGAGGAGGGCTTGGGCTATATATTGACACTATAATAATGTAAATACTTTCTATTCAATCAGATGCTTCTCCCTCTTAATCTATTCCTGAGACAATCTCAGGTACTACACTAAATCATTTTTGGAAGGTGTTTGGAAATGATTATGACCCTGGTTAAAATGGAAAATATATCTGATGAATATTATATTTTTTGAATAAGGGAGAGTAAAGTATTGGGCCGACTAAAATATAAACATCATTACAAATAAACTTTATGATGACATTAAAATACATAAAGGAAGGTGAAAGAAATAATTTTGTGCATTTTATGCCATTTAGTGATTCCAAATAGAAATGAGAGAAAGAAGAAACATATCTTACCGGAAATTTTCTTTGAATTACCTTCATTTTTAAAAATTTTGTTTAGAAACAGTTGTGGACTCAAATTAAGTTGCAAAAAGAATACATAAAGATCTTGTGTAAACCCTTCAACCAGTTTCCCTCAATGGCAAAATCTTATATAATTTTACCCCGATATGAAAATCAGAAGTTTTACATTGCTATGTCCACAGACTTTACTCAAATTTCACCAGTTTTACATGAATTCATTGGTGTGTATGTCTGCATGTATCCTTCTATGGAATTTTATCACATGTCTAGATTTGTATAACCACCAGCACAATCAAGATATAGGACTGTTCTATCACCACAGGGATGTCTCTCCTGCTATTCCTTTATTGTCTCCCTCTGCACTCCATGATCCCTAACCCCTGAAAACCACCGTTTTCCATCTTTATAATTCCATCATCCTAAGAATGTTCTAAAATTGGAATCTTGCAGTATATGACTTTTTAAGATTGACATTTTTTCACTTAGCAAAATTCCCTTGATATTCATTCAGATTGTTGCATGTGTCAATAGTTTTCCTTTTTTATTACTGAGTAGTATTCTATGGTATGCATGTACCAGAGTTTGTGTAATCATTTATCCATTGTACGACATCTCATTGTGTCCAGTTTTTGTCTATTATTAATGAAACTTCTAGGAACACTTATGTACAGGTTTTTATGTAGATATAACTTTTCATTTCTCTGGGACAAATGCTCAAGTGCTGGGTCATGTGGTAAGTGTATGTGTAGTTTTATAACAATCTGCCAAACTCTCTCCCAGAGTGGCTGGATCATTTTTATATCCCCACCAGCAAAACATGAGTGGTCCAGGTTCTCCACATCTTTACTAGCATTTCGTGTGGTCCGTTTTTTTAAAAAAAGAAAAAAAAAATAGCTCTTCACATAGGTGCATGTAGCGATATCTCATTGCAGTTTTAATTTTCATTTCTCTAAGGGCTAGTGATATTGAACCTCTTGGTTGTATATCACATTTGATGAAATGTCTCTCTTCATGTATTTTCCCCATTTTCCAATTGGTTTGTTTTTATTTTGTTGAATTATGAGAATTCTTTACATATTCTACATACAAGTCCTTTATCAAATATGTAGTTTGCAAATATTTTCCCCACTCTGTAGCTTATTTTTATAACCTGTTAAAAGGGTCATATGCAGAGCAAAAGTTTTTAATTTTGATGAAGTCCAGTTTTTAATTTTTTTCTGTTATGGTGCTTTTCCTGTCAAGTCTAAAATCTCTTTACCTAGTCTTAGGTCCTGAAGATTTTCTCCTGTGTTTTCTTCTCTGTGTTTTATGGTTTTACTTTTTACATTTATGATCATTATCTCAACTCAAGGTTCTTGTTGTTTTTCTGCTCCAGCACCATTTGTTGAAAAGGCTATTCTTCCTTCATTGAATTGCTGTGGTGATTTATCAAAAATCAGTAATCTGTACTTATTCAGGACTATTTCTTTATTCAGTTTTACCTATCTATGTATCTATCCTTCTACCAGTACCACAGTCTTGATTATTGAAGCCCCATAGTAAGTTTTAATATCTGATAGAATTACTCCTTCTACTTTATTCTTTTTTTTTCCAAGATTTTCATGGCTATTCTAGAGACTGTGACTTTTCCATATATTTTATAAAAGACAGTATATGTCTATAAAAAACCTTGCTGGGGTTTTGATATTAATTACATTAAAACTATAGATTAATTTGGGAAAAATGACATCTTTACTATTTTGAGTCTTTCAATACATGAGTACAGTATGTCTTTCCATTTATTTAGGTTTTCTGTCTTTCATCAGCAAAGTTAGCTTTTGGCATACAAGTTTTGTACAAGATTTGTTAAATTCATACCTAAGTATTTCATTGTTTGTATAATTATAAATGGTTTGAATAACTATAAATGTGTTTGTATTCTCATATTCAGTTTTCACACTACAGCTTTCTTAGTATATAGAAATACTGTTGATTTTTATACGTTGGTCTTGGATCCTGCCATCTTACTTAACCTCATTTATTAGCTCTACAAGTTTTTTGGTTGGTTTTAATCCTTGGGATTTCCTACATATGCATTCAGACCATGCCATCTGTAAATAAAAACAATTTATTTCTGCCTTTTTAATTTATGGGAATTTTATTTCTTTTTCTTGCCTTATTGTCATGGCTGGGACTTTTAGTACTACATTGAAAAACAGTGATGAATGTGGACATCCTTCACTTCTTTCTGATTTTAGCAGGAAAACATTCAGTTTTTCAACATTATGTATGATATTATCTGTACATTTCTTTGTAGATACTCTTTATCTAGTTGAGGTAATTTAGCTCTGCTGTTAATTGGCTGAAAGTTTGTATCATGAATGAGTGTTGTATTTTGTCAAATGAATTTTCAGCCTATATTTATAGGATAGTATGATTTAAAAAAATTTTTAGCCTGTTGATATGGTGAAATACATTGATTGATTTTTCAATGTTAAACCAGCCTCACATACCTGGAATAAATCATACTTGGTTACCGTGTGTAATTCTTTTTATACATTGTGGGATTTGGTTAGCTAATATTTTGTTTGCAATTTTGCATCTATATTCAGGAGGGATTGGCCTGCAGTCTGTTTTTTTTTTTTTTTTCAAACATCTTTATTGAAGTATAATTGCCTTACAATAGTGTGTTAGCATCTGCTTTATAACAAAGTGAATCTGTTATACATATACAATATGTTCCCATTTCTCTTCCCTCTTGCATCTCCCTCCCTCCCACCCTCCCCATCCCACCCCTCTAGGTGGTCACAAAGCACCGAGCTGATCTCCCTGTGCTATGCGGCTGCTTCCCACTAGCTATCTATTTTACATTTGGTAGTGTATATATGTCCATGACACTCTCTTACCCTGTCACATCTCACCCCACCCCCTCCCCATATCCTCAAGTCCATTCTCTAGTAGGTCTGTGTCTTTATTCCCGTCTTGCCACTAGGTTCTTCATGGCCTTTTTTTTTTTTTTTTTTTCCCTTAGATTCCATATATATGTGTTAGCATACTGTATTTGTTTTTCTCTTTCTGACTTACTTCACTCTGTATGACAGACTCTAACTCCATCCACCTCATTACAAATACCTCCATTTCATTTCTTTTTATGGCTGAGTAATATTCCATTGTATATATGTGCCACATCTTCTTTATCCATTTATCTGTCGATGGACATTTAGGTTGCTTCCATGTCCTGGCTATTGTAAATAGAGCTGCAATGAACATTTTGGTACATGACTCTTTTTGACCTATGGTTTTCTCAGGGTATATGCCCAGTAGTGGGATTGCTGGGTCGTATGGTAGTTCTATTTGTAGTTTTTTAAGGAACCTCCATACTGTTCTCCATAGTGGCTGTATCAATTTACATTCCCACCAACAGTGCAAGAGTGTTCCCTTTCCTCCACACCCTCTCCAGCATTTATTGTTTGTAGATTTTTTGATGATGGCCATTCTGACCGGTGTGAGATGATATCTCATTGTAGTTTTGATTTGCATTTCTCTAATGATTAATGATGTTGAGCATTCTTTCATGTGTCTGTAGGCCATCTGTATATCTTCTTTGGAGAAATGTCTATTTAGATCTTCTGCCCATTTTTGGATTGGGTTGTTCGTTTTTTTGTTATTGAGCTGCATGAGCTGCTTGTAAATCTTGGAGATTAATCCTTTGTCAGTTGCTTCATTTGCAAATATTTTCTCCCATTCTGAGGGTTGTCTTTTGGTCTTGTTTATGGTTTCCTTTGCTGTGCAAAAGCTTTTCAGTTTCATTAGGTCCCATTTGTTTATTTGTGTACTTATTTCCATTTCTCTGGGAGCTGGGTCAAAAAGAATCTTGCTGTGATGTATGTCATAGAGTGTTCTGCCTATGTTTTCCTCTAAGAGTTTGATAGTGTCTGCCCTTACACTTAGGTCTTTAATCCATTTTGAGTTTATTTTTGTGCATGGTGTCAGGGAGTGTTCTAATTTCATACTTTTACATGTTCCTGTCCAATTTTCCCAGCACCACTTATTGAAGAGGCTGTCTTTTCTCCACTGTATATGCTTGCCTCCTTTATCAAAGATAAGTTGACCATATGTGTGTGGGTTTATCTCTGGGCTTTCTATCCTGTTCCATTGATCTATATTTCTGTTTTTGTGCCAATACCAAACTGTCTTGATTACTGAAGCTTTGTAATATAGTCTGAAGTCAGGGAGCCTGATTCCCCCAGCTCCATTTTTCGTTCTCAAGATGGCTTTGGCTATTCGGAGTCTTTTGTGTTTCCATACAAATTGTGAAATTTTTTGTTCTAGTTCTGTGAAAAATGCCAGTGGTAGTTTGATAGGGATTGCATTGAATCTGTAGATTGCTTTGGGTAGTAGAGACATTTTCACAATGTTGATTCTTCCAATCCAGGAACATGGTATATCTCTCCATCTATTTGTATCATCTTTAATTTCTTTCATCAGTGTCTTATAATTTTCTGCATACAGGTCTTTTGTCTCCTTAGGTAGGTTTATTCCTAGATATTTTATTCTTTTTGTTGCAATGGTAAATGGGAGTGTTTTCTTAATTTCACTTTCAGATTTTTCGTCATTAGTGTATAGAAATGCAAGAGATTTCTGTGCATTAATTTTGTATCCTGCTACTTTACCAAATTCATTGATTAGCTCTAGGAGTTTTCTGGTAGCATCTTTAGGATTCTCTATGTATAGTATCATGTCATCTGCAAATAGTGACAGCTTTACTTCTTCTTTTCCGATTTGGATTCCTTTTATTTCTTTGTCTTCTCTGATTGCTGTGGCTAGGACTTCCAGAACTATGTTGAATAATAGTGGTGAGAGTGGGCAACCTTGTCTTGTTCCTGATCTTAGTGGAAATGGTTTCAGTTTTTCACCATTGAGGACAATGTTGGCTGTGGGTTTGTCATATATGGCCTTTATTATGTTGAGGAAAGTTCCCTCTATGCCTACTTTCTGCAGGGCTTTTATCATAAATGGGTGTTGAATTTTGTCAAAAGCTTTCTCTGCATCTATTGAGATGATCATATGGTTTTTCTCCTTCAATTTGTTAATATGGTGTATCACATTGATTGATTTGCGTATATTGAAGAATCCTTGCATTCCTGGGATAAACCCCACTTGATCATGGTGTATGATCCTTTTAATGTGCTGTTGGATTCTGTTTGCTAGTATTTTGTTGAGGATTTTTGCATCTATGTTCATCAGTGATATTGGCCTGTAGTTTTCTTTCTTTGTGACATCTTTGTCTCGTTTTGGTATCAGGGTGATGGTGGCCTCGTAGAATGAGTTTGGGAGTGTTCCTCCCTCTGCAATATTTTGGAAGAGTTTGAGAAGGATAGGTGTTAGCTCTTCTCTAAATGTTTGATAGAATTCGCCTGTGAAGCCATCTGGTCCTGGGCTTTTGTTTGTTGGAAGGTTTTTAATCACAGTTTCAATTTCAGTGCTTGTGATTGGTCTGTTCATATTTTCTATTTCTTCCTGGTTCAGTCTCGGCAGTTTGTGCATTTCTAAGAATCTGTCCATTTCTTCCAGGTTGTCCATTTTATTGGCATAGAGTTGCTTGTAGTAATCTCTCATGATCTTTTGTATTTCTGCAGTGTCAGTGGTTACTTCTCCTTTTTCATTTCTAATTCTATTGATCTGAGTCTTCTCCCTTTTTCTCTTGATGAGTCTGGCTAATGGTTTATCAATTTTGTTTATCTTCTCAAAGAACCAGCTTTTAGTTTCATTGATTTTTGCTATTGTTTCCTTCATTTCTTTTTCATTTATTTCTGACCTGATCTTTATAATTTCTTTCCTTCTGCTGGCTTTGGGGTTTTTTTGTTCTTCTTTCTCTAATTGCTTTAGGTGCAAGGTTAGGTTGTTTATTCGAGATGTTTCCTGTTTCTTGAGGTAGGCTTGTATTGCTATAAACTTCCCTCTTAGCACTGCTTTTGCTGTGTCCCATAGGTTTTGGGTCGTCGTGTCTCCATTGTCATTTGTTTCTAGGTATTTTTTGATTTCCCCTTTGATTTCTTCAGTAATCACTTCGTTATTAAGTAATGTATTGTGTAGCCTCCATGTGTTTGTATTTTTTACAGATCTTTTCCTGTAATTGATATCTAGTCTCATAGCATTGTGGTCGGAAAAGATACTTGATACGATTTCAATTTTCTTAAATTTACCAAGGCTTGATTTGTGACCCAAGATATGATCTATCCTGGAGAATGTTCCATGAGCACTTGAGAAAAATGTGTATTCTGTTGTTTTTGGGTGGAATGTCCTATAAATATCAATTAAGTCCATATTGTTTAATGTATCATTTAAAGCTTGTGTTTCCTTATTTATTTTCATTTTGGATGATCTGTCCATTGGTGAAAGTGGGGTGTTAAAGTCCCCTACTATGATTGTGTTGCTGTCAATTTCCCCTTTCATGGCTGTTAGTATTTGCCTTATGTATTGAGGTGCTCCTATGTTGGGTGCATAAATATTTACAATTGTTATACCTTCCTCTTGGATCGATCCCTTGATCATTATATAGTGTCCTTCTTTGTCTCTTGTAATAGTCTTTATTTTAAAGTCTATTTTGTCTGATATGAGAGTTGCTACTCCAGCTTTCTTTTGATTTCCATTTGCATGGAATATCTTTTTCCATCCCCTCACTTTCAGTCTGTATGTGTCCCTAGGTCTGAAGTGGGTCTCTTGTAGACAGCATATGTATGGGTCTTGTTTTTGTATCCATTCAGCCAGCCTGTGTCTTTTGGTGGGAGCATTTAATCCATTTACATTCAAGGTAATTATCGATATGTATGTTCCTATTCCCATTTTCTTAAATGTATTGGGTTTGTTATTGTAGGTGTTTTCCTTCTCTTGTGTTTCTTGCCTAGAGAATTTCCTTTAGCATTTGTTGTAGAGCTGGTTTGGTGGTGCTGAATTCTCTCAGCTTTTGCTTGTCTGTAAAGGTTTTAATTTCTCCATCGAATCTGAATGAGATCCTTGCTGGGTAGAGTAATCTTGGTTGTAGGTTTTTCTCCTTCATGACTTTAAGTATATCCTGCCACTCCCTTCTGGCTTGCAGAGTTTCTGCTGAGAGATCAGATGTTAACCTTATGGGGATTCCCTTGTGTGTTATTTGTTTTTTTTTCCCTTGCTGCCTTTAATATGTTTTCCTTATATTTAATTTTTGACAGTTTGATTAATATGTGTCTTGGCGTGTTCCTCCTTGGGTTTATCCTGTATGGGACTCTCTGTGCTTCCAGGACTTGATTAACTATTTCCTTTCCCATATTAGGGAAGTTTTCAACTATAATCTCTTCAAAAATTTTCTCAGTCCCTTTCTTTTTCTCTTCTTCTTCTGGTACCCCTATAATTCGAATGTTGGCACGTTTAATGTTGTCCCAGAGGTCCCTGAGACTGTCCTCAGTTCTTTTCATTCTTTTTTCTTTATCCTGCTCTGTAGTAGTTATTTCCACCATTTTATCTTCCAGGTCACTTATCCTTTCTTCTGCCTCAGTTATTCTACTATTGATCCCATCTAGAGTATTTTTAATTTCATTTATTGTGTTTTTCATCATTGCTTGGTTCCTCTTTAGTTCTTCTACATCCTTGTTAAATGTTTCTTGCATTTTGTCTATTCTATTTCCAAGATTTTGGATCATCCTTACTATCATTATTCTGAATTCTTTTTCAGGTAGACTACCTATTTCCTCTTCATTTGTTAAGTCCAGTGTGTTTTGAGCCTGCTCCTTCATCTGCTGTGTGTTTTTCTGTCGTCTCATTTTGCCTATCTTACTGTGTTTGGGGTCTCCTTTTCACAGGCTGCAGGTTCGTAGTTCCCGTTGTTTTTGGTATCTGTCCCCAGCGGCTAAGGTTGGTTCAGTGGGTTGTGTAGGCTTCCTGGTGGAGGGAACTAGTGCCTGAGTTCTGTTGGATGAGGCTAGATCTTGTCTTTCTGGTGGGCACGTCCACGTCTGGTGGTGTATTTTGTGGTGTCTGTGGCCTTATTATGATTTTAGGCAGCCTCTCTGCCAATGGATGGGGTTGTGTTCCTGTCTAGCTAGTTGTTTGGCATAGGATGTCCAGCACTGTAGCTTGCTGGTCGTTGAGTGAAGCTGGGTCTTGATGTTGAGATGGAGATCTCTGGGAGATTTTTGCCGTTTGGTATTACGTGGAGCTGGGAGGTCTCTTGTGGACCAGTGTTCTGAAGTTGGCTCTCCCACCTCAGAGGCACGGCCCTGATGCCTGGCTGGAGCACCAAGAGCCTTTCGTCCACACGGCTCAGAGTAAAAGGGAGAAAAAATAGAAAGAAAGAAAGAAAGAGGCTATAATATAGTGAAGTAAAATAAAGCTATTGTAAAGCAAAGGTATACAGACAAAATCTCACCCAGAAGCATATACATATACACTCACAAAAAAAAAGAAAAGGGGAAAAATTAATATATCCTGCTCCCAGAGTCCACCTCCTGAATTTGGGGTGATTCGTTGTCTATTCAGGTATTCAGCAGATGCAGGCACATCAGGTTGTTTGTGGAGCTTTAATCCGCTGCTTCTGAGGCTGCTGGGAGAGATTTCCCCTTCTCTTCCCTGTTCGCACAGCTCCTGGGGTTCAGCTTTGGATTTGGACCCGCCTCTGCGTGTAGGTCGCCTGAGGGCGTCTGTTCCCCGCCCAGACAGGACGGGGTTAAAGGAGCAGCTGCTTCGGGGGCTCTGGCTCACCCAGGCCGCGGGGAGGGAGCGGTACGGAGGAGGCGGGGCGAGCCTGCGGCGGCCGAGGCCGGCGTGACGTTGCACCAGCTCGAGGCGCGCAGTGCGTTCTCCCGGGGATGTTGTCCCCGGATCCCGGGACCCTGGCAGTGGCGGGCTGCACAGGCTCCCGGGAGGGGAGGTGTGGAGAGTGACCTGTGCTCACACACAGGCTTTTTGGAGGCGGCAGCAGCAGCCCCAGCGTCTCACGCCCATCTCTGGGGTCCGCGCTGATCGCCGTGGCTTGCGCCCTTCTCTGGAGTTCGTTTAGGCGGCGCTCTGAATCCCCTCTCCTTGCGCGCAGCGAAACAAAGAGGCAAGAAAAAGTCTCTTGCCTCTTCGGCAGCTGCAGACCTTTTCCCGGTCTCCCTCCCGGCTAGCTGTGGTGCGCCAACCCCTTCAGGCTGTGTTCACGCCGCCAGCCCCAGTCCTCTCCCTGCGATCTGACCGCAGCCCGAGCCTCAGCTCCCAGCCCCGCCCGCCCCGGCGGGGGAGCAGACAAGCCTCTCGGGCTGGTGAGCGCCGCTCGGCGCCGAGCCTCTGTGCGGGAGTCTCTCCGATTTTCCCTCTGCGCCCCTGTTGCTGTGGGATCCGCGCTGATAGCCGCGGCTCGCGCCCTTCTCTGGAGTTCGTTTAGGCGGCGCTCTGAATCCCCTCTCCTTGCCCGCCGCGAATCAAAGAGGCAAGAAAAAGTCTCTTGCCTTTTCGGCAGCTGCAGACCTTTTCCCGGTCTCCCTCCCGGCTAGCTGTGGTGCGCCAACCCCTTCAGGCTGTGTTCACGCCGCCAGCCCCAGTCCTCTCCCTGCAATCCGACCGCAGCCCGAGCCTCAGCTCCCAGCCCTGCCCGCCCCGGCGGGGGAGCAGACAAGCCTCTCGGGCTGGTGAGCGCCGCTCGGCGCCGAGCCTCTGTGCGGGAGTCTCTCCGATTTTCCCTCTGCGCCCCTGTTGCTGTGGGATCCGCGCTGATAGCCGCGGCTCGCGCCCTTCTCTGGAGTTCGTTTAGCCGGCGCTCTGAATCCCCTCTCCTTGCCCGCCGTGAAACAAAGAGGCAAGAAAAAGTCTCTTGCCTCTTCGGCAGCTGCAGACTTTTTCCCGGACTTCTTCCGGGCTAGCTGTGGTGCGCCAACCCCTTCAGGCTGTGTTCACGCCGCCAGCCCCAGTCCTCTCCCTGCGATCCGACCGCAGCCCGAGCCTCAGCTCCCAGCCCCGCCCGCCCCGGCGGGGGAGCAGACAAGCCTCTCGGGCTGGTGAGCGCCGCTCGGCGCCGAGCCTCTGTGCGGGAGTCTCTCCGATTTTCCCTCTGCGCCCCTGTTGCTGTGGGATCCGCGCTGATAGCCGCGGCTCGCGCCCTTCTCTGGAGTTCGTTTAGGCGGCGCTCTGAATCCCCTCTCCTTGCCCGCCGTGAAACAAAGAGGCAAGAAAAAGTCTCTTGCCTCTTCGGCAGCTGCAGACTTTTTCCCGGACTTCTTCTGGGCTAGCTGTGGTGCGCCAACCCCTTCAGGCTGTGTTCACGCCGCCAGCCCCAGTCCTCTCCCTGCGATCCGACCGCAGCCCGAGCCTCAGCTCCCAGCCCCGCCCGCCCCAGCGGGGGAGCAGACAAGCCTCTCGGGCTGGTGAGTGCTGCTCGGCGCCGAGCCTCTGTGCGGGAACCTCTCCGCTTTGCCCTCCGCACCCCTGTGGCTGCGCTCTCCTCCGTGGCTCTGAAGCTTCCCCCCTCCGCCCCCCGCAGTCTCCGCCCGCGAAGGGGCTCCTAGTGCGTGGAAACCTTTCCTCCTTCACGGCTCCCTCCCACTGGTGCAGGTGCCGTCCCTATTCTTTTGTCTCTGTTATTTCTTTTTTCTTTTGCCCTACCCAAGTACGGGGGGAGTTTCTTGCCTTTTTGGAGGTCGGACGTTTTCTGCCAGCGTTCAGTGGGTGTTCTGTAGGAGCAGTTCCACGTGTAGGTGTATTTCTACTGTATCTGTGGGAAGGAATGTGATCTCCGCGTCTTACTCTTCCGCCATCTTCTCTCTAATCTGCAGTCTGTTTTTGACAATGGCTTGGTATTTAGTGTCATAGTAACACTTGTCTCATAAAATGAATTGGGAAGGGTTTCTTCTCTTTCTTGGAAGAAATTATGTAGAATTGGTATCAATTCTTTTTAAAATGCTTGGTTAGAATTATTCAGTGAAACCATTTGGGTGCAAAAGTTTCATTTTGGGGATATTTAAAAATTCTGGATTCAATTTCCTTAACAGTCATAGGAATATTCAGACTATTTTTCCTATTAAGCAAGTTTTGGTAGTCTGTGTTTTTAAAGAGTTGATCTATTTAATCTAACTTATTGAATTTATGTGCATAGTATTGTTTGTAGTATTCCTTGTTATCCTTTTGATATCTGTGGAATACTGATAATGGTAATTTGTGCCTTCTCTTTTGTAATTGTCATTCCAGCTAGAGGTTTTCAAATTTTATTGATCTTTTCAAACTGTCAGCTTTTACTTCTTTGATTTTCTTTATTGTTCCTTTGCTTACAATTTCATTTATTTCTACTCTTACCTTTATTAGTGCCCTTTTCTGCTTGGTTTGTTTATTTTGCTCTTCTTTTTTCTAGTTTCTTAAAGTGGGAGCTTAGATAATTTATTTTACCCCTTTTCTCTTTTCTAATATGAGTATTTAATATTATAAAATTTCTTCTCAGTACTGGTTTAACTAAGTTTTACTAATTTTGATATGTTGTATTTTTATTTTCATTCAGTTCAAAGTATTTCATAAGTATTTACTCATAATTTTCTCTTTCTGTTGTTCTTTATTTCTTCTTGATGTTCAAATTTTCCTTCTCTTATTTCCTTTTTGTTTAGACAAATTTCTTTAGCCATTCTTTTAAAGTAAGTTGGCTGGCAACAAATTCTCTTAGTTTTCCTTCATCTGAGAGTTTCTCCATTTCCCCTTCATTCCTGAAGGATATTTTCACCAGATACATAATTCTGGGTTGATGATTATTTTTTCAGCACTTGAAAAATGTTGTCCCATTTCCTTCTGGCCGCCATGGTTTCTGATGAGAAATCCACTGCTGTTTGAACTGCTTTTCCTCTGATAGGTAATGACTGACTACTTTCAAGATTTTTTCTTTGTCTTTGGTTTTAGAAGTTTGACTATGATGTGTCTTGGTGAAGATTTCTTTGGATATATCCTGTTTGGAATTTTTTCAGCTTCTTGAGTCTGTAAGTGCATGTCTTTTGACAAATTTAGGAGGTTTGGGGACTTTATTTCTTTGAGTAGATTTTTAGCCTTGCCCTCTTTCTCCTCTCCTTCTAGGACGCCAATGACACAAATGTTGGATCTTGTGTCATAGTTCCACATACCTCTGTAGCTCTTTTTCTCTCTTATTTTTTTTTCCAAAGTGTGTTTTCTCCCTCTTGTTCAGATTAAGAAATTTCTATTTTTCTATTTTTAAGTTCACTGATTCTTTCATCTGCCCTCTTCACTCTATGTATTGAGCCTGTCCATTGAGTTTTAAAATTTTGGTTATTTTAGTTTTCAGTTCTAAAATGTCCATTTGCTTCTTTTTGAACATTTTTATTATTATTTTTTTTGCTGTAACTTTCCATTTCTTTGCTTATATTTTCTATTCTTTCATTTGTTTCACACATCTTTGTAATTGTTCATCAAAGTATTTTTATAATGACAGCTTTAAAATCATCTGTGAAATCTTAGGGTTCATTGTCTTTAGTCATTCAAGTTGATATATTCCAGTTTCTTGGTTTCACAAGTGATTGTTTTATTGAAACATGGACATTTTAGGTATTATGAAACTCTGGATCTTATTTAAATCTTGCATTTTCTCAGGCGCCTCCTGACACAGCTCTGGTGGGGCAAGGGAGGCAACACTGCCTCATTTCTGCCAGGTGTGTATGGGAGTCCAGATTCTCCACTCTGCCTCCATTGAAATCCTGGGGTGAGCTGGTGCTACAGTAGTGCTGGGTGGGGGTAGTAATTCAGGCTCCTCATTCTGTTGATACCACCCTGTCTGGAAGGAGTTACTACTCTCCCTTGTGGCCTTGCCTTACATTGCACATGGCCTCATTCCCACTGAGCAGTGGCAAAAGTCTTGACTTTCCAGTATATCTCCTCTGATACCACCCAAGATAGTAAAGGGTACTGGGTAGAAGGTGGAAGTCTAGGCTCTCCATGTAGTCTCTACTGATACTGTGTGTGAGGGGGTGGCCTCATTGCTGCTAAACACTGCTAAAGTCCTGAATCTCCATTAAGCCTTCTTTTCTGACACCACCCTCACCAGTGGTGGTAGGGTTTGAAAGGCATTGGCACAGCTCATTATAGGCTGGGAAGAGTGAATTTTAGGTTTCCCATTTGGTCTTTGCTGGTGGGGTGGAGGTAGGGCTGCATATTTTTCTGGGGTGTTTGTCTGAGGTAGAGCAGTTATTGTTTAAAAGTTTTAGTATTGCTCAGCTACCCATTCCTGGTCCTTTGGCTAGAGAGAACACACTTTTCTGGGGGATTTATTTGTCTGTGCCTATTGGTGTTTCTGGATTGCTGGCTTTTCCAATAGTCAGTCAGGGATATGAGAGGCAAAAAGAAATCCCAGGCTATTCACTACTGTGTTATTCCTCAGGTTCCAATGTCCCTAACTGGTCTACCTTTTCTCTACACATTCAGAGTCTTCTTATATTTGTTTTGTATATAATGCCCAGGGTTCTTAGCTGTACTTAGAGGGAGGAATAAGGAAAAGTATATCTTCTCCATCTTTTGGAGGCAGATGTCTCTTTATCTCTCCTTCATTTTTTAAAAATTGAGGTGTACCACATATATAATAAAACTCAACCATGTAACATGTACAATTCGGTGTTTTTCATTATATTCTCATGGTTGTACAAAAATCACTACTATTGAACCCCAGAACATTTTCATAAACCAAAAAAAATCCTGTACCCATTAGTAGTCACTGCACATTCCCCTTTACCCAGGCCCTGAAAATCACTAACCTGATTTCTATCTCTATGGGTTTACCTAATCTGGATTTTTCATATAAATGAAATTATATAATATGTGGCCTTTTGTAGCTGTCTTCTTTCACTAAGAATAATGATTTCAAGGTTCATCCTTCTTATGTCTGAATATTGTTCTATTGTATGGATATACTACATTTTGTTTAACCATTCATTAGTTGATGGACATTCAGGGTGTTTCCCTCTTTTGGCTATTATAGATAATGCTGCTATGAACATTCGTGTGCAGTTATTGTGTTCATTTATGTTTCCATTTGTTTTCTGTGTACACCTAGGATTTGAATTGCTGGGTCATATATATGGTAACTCTATATTTGACCTCTTGAGGAACTACAACACTGTTTTCCAAAGTGGCTACAGAATTTTATGTTCCCAATAGCAATGTGTGAGTGTTTCAATTCCCCCCCCCCATCCTCTTCAACACTTATTATTATCTGCTTTTTTGATTATAGCCATTCTAGTGGGTATGAAGTGTTATCATGTGGTCTTGACATGCATTCCCTGATGAATAATGATTTTGTGTATCTTTTCATGTGCTTATTGTCCATTTGCTTATCTTCTTTGGAGAAATATCTAGTTAAGTCCGTTTTTTTTTTTTTGTATTTTCAAATTGAAATGTTTGTCTTTGATGTTTCCAAGTTTTTTAAGAGTTCTTTATATATTCTGGATACAAGAACCTTGTCAGATACATGATTTTTAAACATTTTATCTCATTCTGTGGTGTGTTTTCACTTTTTTCATAGTATTGTCCATAACAAAGTTTTTAATTGTAATAAAGTTCAATTTATCTATTTTTTCTTTTGCCACGTATGCTTTTGTTGTCATATCTAAGAATCCTTTGCTAAAACCAACTTTCTAAAGGTATACTCCTGTCCTTCGATCTTTGAAGATTAAACCATACTCCTTAAAGATATACTACTAATTCTTTGATCTAAGAGTGTTATTTTAGCTCTCACACTTAAACCTATGATCTCTGTTAAGTTTTGTGTTTGGTATTAGGCAGGGAACTACTTTTATTCTTTTGCAGTTGGGTATCCAATAGTCCCAGCACAATTTATTGAAAACACTATTATTTCCTCCATTGAGTTAACACCCTTGTCAAAAATCACTTGACCATAAAAGTTAAGGGTTTATTTCTGGACTCTCAATTCTATTCCATGATCAATATGTCTATCATTATGCCAGTATTACAATGTCTTGATTACTGTAACCTCATAGTAAGTTTTGAAATTTGGGAATATGAGTACTCCAATTTTTTTTTTTTTATTTTTTCAAGATTATTTTGGAAATCATGGGTCCCTTATATTTTCATAAGAACTTCATAATCAACTTCTAATAAGATGCCAACAGGAATTTCTATAGGGAGTATGCTGAATCTGTAGATCAATTTGGGGTGCATTGCCATCATAACAATATTAATATTTTGATCCATGAACATGGGATGTGTTTCCATTTATTATAGGTTCTCTTTAATTTCTTCAATAATGTTTTGTAGCTTTCAGAGCATAGTTTTGCACCTGTTTTGCTAAGTTTATTCATATTTTATTTTGAATGTTTTACATTCAATTGTAAATGAAATTGTTGTCTTAATTTCAATTTTGAATTATTCACTGCTAATGTATAGAAATACATTTTACTTCTCTATATTTAATTTGTATTCGTCAACCTTGTTGAACTTGGCTATTAGCTCTATGGGTTTTCTGTAGATTCTTTAAGGTTTTCTACATATAAAATCATGACATCTGAAAATGAGATCGTTTTATTTCTTCTTTTCCAATCTGTATGCCTTTTCTTTTTCTAACCTAATTCCCCTGGGTACAACGTCCAGTGCAATGTTGAATAGAAGTGGTGAGAGTGGAAATCCTTGTCTTTTTTTCCAATCTTAGGGGGAAGGTGTTCAGTCTTTCATCATTAAGTACAATGTTATCAATGGGTTTTTCATATGCCTTTTATCAGATTGAGGAAGTTTCTTTCTAGGTCTAGTTCATTGAATGCTTTACCATGAAAATATGTTAGATATTGTAATATTATTTCTCTGCTTCAGTTGAGATGATCATGTGGTTTTTGTCCTTTATTCTACTAATAAAATGCTTTACATTGATTTTTTTTAATTTTTAAAGGAAATTTTATTTATAATAATAATAATTATTATTATTTTTTTATTGTGGTAAGAACATTTAACTTGAGATCTATCCACTTAACAAAACTTTAAGTGCACAACACATTATTTTTATTGTAGGCACAAAGTTGTACAGCATATCTTTGGAATTTATTCATCTTACGTAACTGAAACTTTGTGCCCATTGAACAGCAACTTCCCACTCCCCTCCCTCTAGCTCCTGACAAACCACCATTCTCCTCTCTGTTTCTATAAGCTTAACTGTTTTAGATACCTCAGATTGTGAAATCATATACTACTTGTCTTTCTGTGACTGACTTATTTCACTTAGCATGATGTCCTCCAGTTTCATCCATATTGTTGCATATGGCAGGATTTTCTTATTTGTGACTGAATAATTGTCCATTATGTATATATACCATATTTTCTTTATACATTCATCTGTTGATGGGAATTTATGTTGTTTCAATATCTTGGCTATTGTAAATAATGCTGCAATGAATTTGGGAGTGCAGATATCTCTTCAAGTTCCTGATTTCAATTATTTTGGATATATACCCAGAATCCATCACATAGTAGTTATTTTTTTAATTTTGGGGACCCTCCATACTATTTTCCATTGTGACTGCAGCATTTTACATTCCCACTCAACAGAATACAAGTGTTTCAATTTTTCCATATCCTCACAAACATTTGTTATCTTTTTAAAATAACTGTCTTAACAGGTGTAAGTTATATCTCATTTTGGTTTTGATTTGAATTTCCCTGATGATTAGTGATGTTGACAATATTTCCATATATTTCTTGGCCATTTGTATGTCTCCTTTGGGTAAATGTCTAAGTACTTTTTAAAATCAGGTTATTTGTTTCTCTCTCTTTTTTTAATGGAGTTGTAGGAGTTCCTTCTATATTCTGTATATTAACACCTTAACACATATATAGTTCGCAAATCTTTTCTTCAGTTCTGTAGGTTGTCTTTTTACTATTTTGATTTTTCCTTTGCTGTACAGAAGCTTTTTAGTTTGATGCATAGCTACTTATCTTTTTGCTTTTGTTGCTTGTGCTTTTGGTGGCATATCCAAGTAATTAGTGCCTAGACCAATGTCATGAAGGTTTCCCTCTATGTTTTCATTTAGGAGTTTTACAGTCTCGGGTCTTTAATCCATTTTGAGTTGATTTTTCTGTATGGTGTAAGATAAGGGTTTAATTTTATTATTTTTCATGTGGATATCCAGTTTTCCCAGCACCATTTTTGTTGAAGAGACTATTCATTGCCCATTGTGTATTCCTGGCACCTTTATCAAAGTCAGTTTACCATATATGCATGGGTTTATTTCTGTGTTCCATTGGTCTATATGTCTATTTTTATGCTAGTACCATACTATTGATTTCTACAGCTTTGGGATGGGGTTAGTGTTAGGGTTGGGGTTAGGGTTAATTTTAAAGCAGGACTATGATGCCTCCATCTTTGTTCTTCTTTCTTAATATTGCTTTTGCTATTTGGGGTCATTTTTGTTTCTATATGAATTTTAGAATTGTTTTTTTTTCCTATTTCTATAAAAATACTATTAGGGTTTTGATAGGAATTGCACTGAATTTCTAGATCACTTTGGGTAGTATGAACATTTTAACAATAAAACTCTTCCGATTACTGAACATGAGATGTTTTTCTATTTATTTGTGTCTTTAATTTCTTTCTTCAATATTTTGTAGTTTCAGTGTTCAAGTCTTTCACCTCCTTGGTTAAATTTATTCCTAAGTATTTTATTCTTTTTGATTCAGTTGTACTTGGGAATGTTTTCTTAATTTCTCTTTCTGATTGTTCTTTATTAGTGTGTTGAAACACAACTGATTTTTGTATGTTGATTTTGAATCCTGCAACTTTAATGAATTTTTTTTATTAGTTCTGATAGGCTTTTTGTGGAGTTTTTGGGGTTTTCTACATGTCACATCATGTCATTGCAAAAAGAGATATTTTCACTCTTCTTTTATGTTGAACTAAACTTTTGTTCCTTGGATAAAGTCTTCTTGGTCATGATGTATATTTATTTTTATGTGTTGCTGAATTTCAATTGCTTGTATTTTGATGAACATTTTTTGCACTTATGTTCATAATTGATATTGTTCTATAGTTTTTTCCTTTCTTGTGATGTCTTTGTCTAGTTTTAGTATCAGGGAATTACCACTCATAGGATGAATTGGGAAACTGGCCTTACAGAATTAGCTGGGAAGTGTTCTCTAACTTCATTTTAATCTAACATATTCCATGAGTGGAAAAGTATATTGTACAATTGAGATACTCCTTTGACAAAAAAGAATTATTTTTTTTTACAGTGATGAAAGAACTATAGATAAAACAAGTGCACAACACCTGAAACAGCAATAGGCAAATGTGGTATGGGGATTAATTCTCAGAAGTTTTCTAACAATTAAACTGAAAGCATCCAGATAAGGTGAACAAAGCACAAGCAGTGAGCTGAGAAACCAAGGCATACATTAAATTCAAAGATTTTAAAAGGCAATGTTATTTTATAACATCTGCACATTGTTTGGCTTATTACTAGTTTGGATCAGTTGTGATCTGTGAACTAGACTTTTTTCATGCCGTTTTTAAGGTAAATAGTTCAAGGCATGATTTTATATGTGTCCTCAATGATGTTTTTGCTGGTAAATATATGTATACACATATATATATATGTATATAATATGCACATATATTTCTATTATAAATATATCTCCAGATTAAAGATCAGCCATTCTTTTTGCCCATTGTGAAAGATCATGACAAAATAAAGCCTTTAATAACAATAATTTAACATTCTAGATTAAAATGATAAGGAGTTTTGAAATAACTTAAACTAGATATATCTCAATTTCTATTGCCCATACCTGAAAATCATGTTAGAACAGAGTCTGGTGCTGCTTATAAGGATGTGGTTGCTATAAAGCACTTCTGGGAATATTTTGACAAATCTCAAACCAGACAGATCAAGCTAGTAGTTATATCTTTTAGAAACCCCTTTCTCGTTCTTTTTTCCTTCTTATCAAAATTTGTCAAGATAAGCTACAACACTTTTGACACTGTCTGGCCTATTTTGATCATTATGACTGGATTTCACTTTTTAAAAATTATTTACACCTGATGTAGAGATTTGTTATAGTTCTCAAACATCCTTATTTGGATCATCAGCTTAAAAGCCAGTAATAACACATAAAACAAACTGGATGTAACCAGAATGTATTTCTGTTATTTTTAACTAAGAGCCTTTCTTTTTTTTTTTAACATCTTTATTAGAGTTTAATTGCTTTACAATGGTGTGTTAGTTTCTGCTTTATAACAAAGTGAATCAGTTATACATATACATATGTTCCCATATCTCTTCCCTCTTGTGTCTCCCTTCCTCCCACCCTCCCTATCCCACCCCTCTAGGTGGCCACAAAGCACCGAGCTGATCTCCCTGTGCTATGCAGCTGCTTCCCACTAGCTATCTATTTTATGTTTGGTAGTGTATATATGTCCATGCCACTCTCTCACTTTATCACAGCTTACCCTTCACCCTCCCCATATTCTCAAGTCCATTCTCTAGTAGGTCTGTGTCTTTATTCCCGTCTTACCCCTAGGTTCTTCATGACCTTTTTTTTTTTCTTTCTTAGATTCCATATATATGTGTTAGCATATGGTATTTGTTTTTCTCTTTCTGACTTACTTCACTCTGTATGACAGACTCTAGGTCCATCCACCTCACTACAAATATCTCAATTTCGTTTCTTTTTATGGCTGAGCAATATTGCATTGCATATATGTGCCACATCTTCTTTATCCATTCATCCAATGGTGGACACTTAGGTTGCTTCCATGTCTTGGCTATTGTAAATAGAGTTGCAATGAACATTTTGGTACATGACTCTGTTTGAATTATGGTTTTAAGAGCCTTTCTTAAATAATGAATGAGCCATGGTGTGTGTGTGTGTGTGTGTGTGTGTGTGTGTGTGTGTGTGTCCATGTGCATACTTGCCTTTTTAAGGGAGCTAAATTCTAAGACCAGTGTTTGAGATTGTATTTAATTACAATGTGAGAGCTCAATTAAGATAAACTTACTTGTTATTACTAGTTCTACATTAATAGTCTCATAGTCATATTCATAAAGCTCTGGCCTAAGAAACTTTCTATGATGTTATTAGAATAGTATTATTAGATTACACAGTCTATATTCAGGTTTAAGCTAATTGAAAATATAGACATTTGAATACAAATATAAAAAATAGGTTGGTTCACTTGGTTCTTCTCTATTATAAAAAAGCACTTTTTTTTAAATCAATGTGTTAAGTCTTTTTATAAAAACATTTTATTTATTTATTTATTTATTTTTTGGCTGTGCTGTGTGTTAGTTGTGGCATGTGGGATCTTTCCTTGCAGTGCGTGGGCTTCTCTCTAGGTGTGGTGTGTGGGTTTTCTCTCTCTAGTTGTGGTACGTGGACTCCAGGGCACGTGGGCTCTGTAGTTTGCAGCACACGGCCTCTCCAGTTGAGGTGCGCGAGCTCTCTAGTTGTGGCATGTGGGCTTAGTTGCCCTGTGACATGTGGGATCTTAGTTCCCCGACCAGGGATCGAACTTACATCCCCTGCATTGGAAGGCGGATTCTTTACAATTAGACCACGAGGGAAGTCCCAATAAAACAGCACTTTTAAAATACATTTAATATCTTTTCATTTTCCAAGATTCTATTGTTATCCATCAATCTAGGAATATTTGTTACACAAGGAAAAAGTCTGCTGTTGGTATTTAGAAAAGTGATATATTCTGATCCAAAACAATTTATTTACAATTCCAGTAACAAATGAAAAAGTCATAGTAATGTATTTCTATTTATTCTAATTTAGTTATCCTGGTCCTTTAGAATTTATTTGTTGAGATAATAGCATCACATATTATTTACTATAACCAGAGAATGATCATGTATATTTTTAAAACTCAAACCTTCAATTTTTAGGTTTAATTTTCTAATAATAAATAGTTTTGTCAAGGTTTTAAATTATTTGCTCTGGATGTACTTGTTTAGATAACTGTATTATACAGAAGTCCCCAGGTAAAACTAAAAAAAAAAAAAATTTTAATTCTTTATTATGAATGAAAGTATAGTTAAACATATTAATTTACTGTGTATATTTCCATAAACAGAGTAATCTTGATGATTTCCATGGTTACAATAGATCAGAACAGATCTTGCTAAAGTACTATAGTAGAGAATGCTATAAAAATCTAATTAGCATTTGATGCCACAGTGATAGAATAACAAAAAGAGTTCACACATGCACAATTTTCTCAAGGTCATAATTTGGGCCCTTAATATGACTTCAATTAATTATTTTTGTAAATAATGCTTTCTGTTCCCCACATTATTTCAGATGCTTGGAATGTAATGATTACAGTACCTTGTACTTGTACTCAAGTAGCTTGAAAATATATTCTTTAAAAAGAGATTGTGCCTTCTGTCAGTCCTTCCTTCCTGTGGCACCTTCACTCTTCGAGGAATGGGGCAGCACCTCCAGCCCGCCAGCACCAACTGAGGATCCCAGAAGCTGTCCCCTCCATAGAAGAGGACAAGGAGCTGGAGAGCTTTGCTTTTACCATTTGTCCTAGGGTTCTGTCTGTCCGTCTTTTTTTTGTTTTTTGTTATTTTTTAGTATAGATTTACAGCTTGTTATCATTGGTGGATTTGTTTTTTGGTTTGGATGCACTCTTCCTTCTTTTCAATTACTTTTTAATTTTTAATTTTTTATGTTTTTAAACATCTTTACTGCAGTATAATTGCTTTACAAAGGTGTGTTAGTTTCTGCTTTATAAGTTTCTGCTTTATAACAAAGTGAATCAGTTATACATATACATATGTTCCCACATCTCTTCCCTCTTGCATCTCCCTCCCTCCCACCCTCCCTATCCCACCCCTCTAGGTGGTCACAAAGCACAGAGCTGATCTCCCTGTGCTATGTGGTTGCTTGCCACTAGCTATCTAATTTACGTTTGGTAGTGTATACATGTCCATGCCACTCTCTCACTTTGTCACATCTTACCCTTCGCCCTCCCCATATCCTCGAGTCCACTCTCTAGTAGGTCTGTGTCTTTATTCCCATCTTACCCCTAGGTTCTTCATGACCTTTTTATTTTTTTTCCCTTAGATTCCATATACATGTGTTAGCATATGGTATTTGTTTTTCTCTTTCTGACTTACTTCACTCTGTATGACAAACTCTAACTACATCCACCTCACTACAAATAACTTAATTTTGTTTCTTTTTATGGCTGAGTAATATTCCATTCTATATATGTGCCACATCTTCTTTATCCATTCATCCAATGATGGACATTTAGGTTTCTTCCATGTCCTGGCTATTGTAAATAGAGCTGCAATGAACATTTTGGTACATGACTCTTTTTGAATTATGGTTTTCTCAGGGTATATGCCCAGTAGTGGGATTGTTGGGTCGTATGGTAGTTCTATTTTTAGTTTTTTAAGGAACCTCCATACTGTTCTCCATAGTGGCTGTATCAATTTACATTCCCACTAACAGTGCAAGAGTGTTCCCTTTTCTCCACATCCTCTCCAGCATTTATTGTTTCTAGATTTTTTGATGATGGCCATTCTGACCGGTGTGAGATGATATTTCATTGTAGTTTTGATTTGCATTTCTCTAATGATTAATGACGTTGAGCATTCTTTCATATGTTTGTTGGCAATCTGTATATCTTCTTTGGAGAACTGTCTATTTAGGCCTTCAGCCCATTTTGGGGTTGGGTTGTTTGTTTTTTTGTTTTTGAGCTGCATGAGCTGCTTGTAAATCTTGGAGATTAATCCTTTGTCAGTGGCTTCATTTGCAAATATTTTCTCCCATTCTCAGGGTTGTCTTATGGCCTTGTTTATGGTTTCCTTTGCTGTGCAAAAGCTTTTAAGTTTCATTAGGCCCCATTTGTTTATTTTTGTTTTTATTTCTATTTATCTAGGAAGTGGGTCAAAAAGGATCTTGCTGTGATTTATGTCATACAGTGTTCTGCCTATGTTTTCCTCTAAGAGTTTGATAGTGTCTGGCCTTACATTTAGTTCTTTAATCCATTTTCAGTTTATTTTTGTGTATGGTGTTAGGGAGTGTTCTAATTTCATACTTTTACATGTAGCTGTCCAGTTTTCCCAGCACCACATATTGAAGAGACTGTCTTTTCTCCACTGTATATGCTTGCCTACTTTATCAAATATAAGGTGACCATATGTGTGTGCGTTTATCTCTGGGCTTCCTATCCTGTTCCATTGGTCTATATTTGTGTTTCTGTGCCAGTACCATACTGTCTTGATTACTTTAGCTTTGTAGTATAGTCTGAAGTCAGGGAGCCTGATTCCTCCAGCTCCATTTTTCGTTCTCAAGATTGCTTTGGCTATTGAGGGTCTTTTGTGCTTCCATACAAATTGTGAAATTTTTTGTTCTAGTTCTGTGAAAAGTGCCAGTGGTAGATTGATAGGGATTGCATTGAATCTGTAGATTGCTTTGGGTAGTAGAGTCATTTTCACAATGTTGATTCTTCCAATCCAAGAACATGGTATATCTCTCCATCTATTTGTATCATCTTTAATTTCTTTCATCAGTGTCTTATAATTTTCTGCATATAGTTCTTTTGTCTCCTTAGGTAGGTTTATTCCTAGGTATTTTATTCTTTTTGTTGCAATGGTAAATGGGAGTGTTTTCTTAATTTCAATTTCAGGTTTCTCATCATTAGTGTATAGAAATGCAAGAGATTTCTGTGCATTAATTTTGTATCCTGCTACTTTACCAAATTCATTGATTAGCTCTAGTAGTTTTCTGGCAACATCTTTAGGATTCTCTATGTATAGTATCATGTCATCTGCAAACAGTGGCAGCTTTACTTCTTTTCCGGTTTGTATTCCTTTTATTTCTTTTTCTGCTCTGATTGCTGCGGCTAAAACTTCTAAAACTATGTTGAATAATAGTGTTGAGAGTGGGCAACCTTGTCTTCTTCCTGATCTTAGTGGAAATGGTTTCAGTTTTTCACCATTGAGAATGATGTTGGCTGTGGGTTTGTCATATATGGCCTTTATTATGTTGAGGAAAGTTCTCTCTATGCCTACTTTCAGCAAGGCTTTTATCATAAATGGGTGTTGAATTTTATCGAAAGCTTTCTCTGCATCTATTGAGATGATCATATGGCTTTTCTCCTTCAGTTTGTTAATATGGTGTATCACGTTGATTGGTGTGCATATATTGAAGAATCCTTGCATTCCTGGAATAAACCCCACTTGATCATGGTGTATGATCCTTTTAATGTGCTGTTGGATTATGTTTGCTAGTATTTTGTTGAGGATTTTTGCATCTATATTCCTCGGTGATACTGACTTGTAGTTTTCTTTCTTTGTGACATCTTTGTCTGGTTTTGGTATCAGGGTGATGGTGGCCTTGTAGAATGAGTTGGGGAGTGTTCCTCCCTCTGCAATATTTTGGAAGAGTTTGAGAAGGATAGGTGTTAGCTCTTCTCTAAATGTTTGATAGAATTCGCCTGTGTAGCCATCTGGTCATGGGCTTTTGTTTGTTGGAAGAATTTTAATCACAGTTTCAATTTCAGTGTTTGTGATTGGTCTGTTAATATTTTCTATTTCTTCCTGGTTCAGTCTCAGCAGGTTGTGCATGTCTAAGAATCTGTCCATTTCTTCCAGGTTGTCCATTTCATTGGCATAGAGTTGCTTGTAGTAATCTCTCATGATCTTTTGTATTTCTGCAATGTCAGTTGTTACTTCTCCTTTTTCATTTCTAATTCTACTGATTTGAGTCTTCTCCCTTTTTTTCTTGATAAGTCTGGCTAATGGTTTCTCAATTTTGTTTATCTTCTCAAAGAACCAGCTTTTAGTTTTATTGATTTTGCTATTGTTTCCTTCATTTCTTTTTCATTTATTTCTGATCTGATCTTTATGATTTCTTTACTTCTGCAAACTCTGGGTTGTTTTTTGTTGTTGTTGTTCTTCTATCTCTATTTGCTTTAGGTGCAAGGTTAGGTTGTTTATTTGAGATGTTTCCTGTTTCTTGAGGTAGGTTGTTTATTCGAGATGTTTCCTGTTTCTTGAGGTAGGCTTGTATGGCTATAAACTTCCCTCTTAGCACTGCTTTTGCTGCATCCCATAGGTTTTGGGTCGTCGTATCTCCATTGTCATTTGTTTCAAGGTATTTTTTGATTTCCCCTTTGATTTCTTCAGTGATCATTTCGTTATTAAGTAGTGTATTGTGTAGCCCCCATATGTTTGTATTTTTTACAGATCTTTTCCTGTAATTGATATCTAGTCTCATAGGGTTATGGTCCGAAAAGATACTTGATACGATTCCAATTTTCTTAAATTTACCAAGGCTTGATTTGTGACCCAAGATATGATCTATCCTGGAGAATGTTCCATGAGCACTTGAGAAAAGTGTGTATTCTGTTGTTTTTGGGTGGAATGTCCTATAAATATCAATTAAGTCCATCTTGTTTAATGTATCATTTAAAGCTTGTGTTTCCTTATTTATGTTCATTTTGGATGATCTGTCCATTGGTGAAAGTGGGGTGTTAAAGTCCCCTACTATGACTGTGTTGCTGTCGATTCCCCCTTTTGTGGCTATTAGTATTTGCCTTATGTATTGAAGTGCTCCTATGTTGGATGCATAAATATTTAAAATTGCTATATCTTCTTGAATCAATCCCTTGATCATTATATAGTGTCCTTCTTTGTCTCTTGTAATAGTCTTTATTTTAAATCTATTTTGTCTGATATGAGAATTGCTACTCCAGCTTTCTTTTGATTTCCATTTGCATGGAATATCTTTTTCCATCCCCTTACTTTTAGTCTGTATGTGTCCCTAGGTCTGAACTGGGTCTCTTGTAGACCGCATATGTACGGTTCTTGTTTTTGTATCCATTCAGCCAGTCTGTGTCTTTTGGTGGGGGCATTTAATCCATTTACATTTAATGTGATTATCGATATGTAGGTTCCTATTCCCATTTTCTTAAATGTTTTGGGTTTGTTACTGTAGGTGTTTTCCTTGTCTTGTGTTTCTGGCCTAGAGAATTTCCTTTAGCATTTGTTGTAAAGCTGGTTTTGTGGTGGTGAACTCTGTCAGCTTTTGCTTGTCTGTAAAGGTTTTAATTTCTCCATCATATCTGAATGAGATCCTTGCTGGTTAAAGTAATCTTGGTTGTAGGTTTTTATCCTTCAACACTGTAAATATGTACTGCCACGCCCTTCTAGCTTGCAGAGTTTCTGCTGAAAGATCAGCGGTTAACCTTATGGGGATTCCCTTGTGTGTTATTTGTTGTTTTTCCCTTGCTGCTTTTAATATGTTTTCTTTGTATTTAATTTTCGATAGTTTGATTAATATGTGTCTAGGCGTGTTTCTCCTTGGATTTTCCTGTATGGGACTCTCTGTGCTTCCAGGACTTGATTAACTATTTCCTTTCCCATATTAGGGAAGTTTTCAACTATAATCTCTTCAAATATTTTCTCAGTCCCTTTCTTTTTCTCTTCTTCTCCTGGGACCCCTATAATTCGAATGTTGGTGAGTTTAATGTTGTCCCAGAGGTCTCTGAGACTGTCCTCAGTTCTTTTCATTCTTTTTTCTTTATTCTGCTCTGCAGTAGTTATTTCCACCATTTTATCTTCCAGGTCACTTATCCATTCTTCTGCCTCAGTTATTCTGCTATTGATCCCATCTAGAGTATTTTTAATTTCATTTACTGTGTTTTTCATCATTGCTTGGTTCCTCTTTAGTTCTTCTAGGTCCTTGTTAAAGGTTCCTTGCACTTTGTCTATTCTATTTCGAA
Source organism: Balaenoptera acutorostrata (assembly GCF_949987535.1). Lineage (NCBI taxonomy): Eukaryota > Metazoa > Chordata > Mammalia > Artiodactyla > Balaenopteridae > Balaenoptera > Balaenoptera acutorostrata. The sequence goes on from NC_080085.1 coordinate 74,872,842, forward strand.
GATTTTGGATCATCATTACTATCATTATTCTGAATTCTTTTTCAGGTAGACTGCCTTTTTCCTCTTCATTTCTTAGGTCTGGTGTGTTTTTACCTTGCTCCTTCATCTGCTGTGTGTTTCTCTGTCTTCTCCTTTTGCTTATCTTACTGTGTTTGGGGTCTCTTTTTCGCAGGCTCCAGGTTCGTAATTCCTGTTGTTTTTGGTATCTGTCCCCCGTGGCTAAGGTTGGTTCAGTGGGTTGTGTAGGCTTCTTGGTGAAGGGGACTAGTGCCTGTGTTCTGGTGGATGGGGCTGGATCTTGTCTTTCTGGTGGGCAGGTCCACGTCTGGTGGTGTGTTTTGGGGTGTCTGTGGCCGTATTATGATTTTAAGCAGCCTCTCTACTAATGGATGGGGCTGTGTTCCTGTCTTGCTAGTTGTTTGGCATAGGGTGTTCAGCACTATAGCTTGCTGGTCGTTGAGTGAAGCTGGGTCTTGGTGTTGAGATGGAGATCTCTGGAAGATTTTCATGGTTTGTTATTACGTGGAGCTGGGAGGTTTCTTGTGGACCAGTGTCCTGAAGTTGGCTCTCCCACCTGAGAGGCACAGCCCTGATTCCTGGCTGGAGCACCAAGAGTCTTTCATCCACATGGCTCAGAATAAAAGGGAGAAAGAATAGAAAGAATAAAAGAAAGAGGATAAAATAAAATAAAGTAACATAAAAAAAAATAAAGTTATTAAAATAAAAAATAATTATTAAGAAAAAAATTTATAGTAAAAAAAAAAACAAAAACGGACAGACAGAACCCTAGGACAAATGGTGAAAGCAAAGCTATACAGACAAAATCTCACACAGAAACCTATGCATTCACTCTCACAAAAAGAGGAAAAGGGGAAAAAATAATATATCTTGCTCCCAAAATCCACCTCCTCAATTTGGGATGATTCGTTGTCTATTCAGGTATTCCACAGATGCAGGTACATCAAGTTGTTTGTGGAGCTTTAATCCCCTGTTTCTGAGGCTGCTGGGAGAAATTTCTCTTTCTCTTCTTTGTGCGCACAGCTCCTGGGTTTCATCTTTGGATTTGGACCCGCCTCTGCATGTAGGTCGCCTGAGGGCGTCTGTTCTTTGCTCACACAGGACAGGGTTAAAGGAGCAGCTGCTTCGGGGGCTCTGGCTCACTCAGGCCGGGGGGAAGGAAGGGTACGGATGCGGGGCGACCCTGCGGCGGCAGAGGCCAGCTTGACTTTGCAGTAGCCTGAGGAGTGCTGTGTGTTCTCCTGGGGAAGTTGTCCCTTGATCTCGGGACCCTGGCAGTGGCGGGCTGCACAGGCTCCCAGGTGGGGCGGTGTGGAGAGTGACTTGTGCTTGCACACAGGCTTCTTGGTGGTGGCAGCAGCAGTCTTAACATTTCATGCCCGTCTCTGGGGTCCGCGCTTATAGCCACGTCTCGTGCCCTCTCTGGAGCTCGTTTAGGCTGTGCTCTGAATCCCCTCTCCTCACGCACCAGGAAACCAAGAGGCACGAAAAAGTCTCTTGCCTCTTCGGCAGCTCCAGACCTTTTCCCGGGCTCCCTCCTGGCTAGCTGTGGTGCGCTAACCCCTTCAGGCTGTGTTCATGCCGCCAACCCCAGTCCTCTCCCTGTGATCCGACCAAAGCCAGAACCTCAGCTCCCAGTTCCACCCGCCTGGGCCGGTGAGCGGACAAGCCTCTCGGTTTGGTGAGTGCTGGTCAGCACCGATCATCTGAGCGGGGATCTCTCTGCTTTGCCCTCCGAACCCCTGTTGCTGTGCTCTCCTCCGTGGCTCCGAAGCTTCCCCCCTCCACCACCCGCAGTCTCCACCCACAAAGGGGCTTCCTAGTGTCTGGAAACCTTTCCTCTTTCACAGCTCCCTCCCAGAGGTGCAGGTCCCGTCCCTATTCTTTTGTCTCTGTTGTTTCTTTTTTCTTTTGCCCTACCCAGGTACATGGGGAGTTTCTTGCCTTTTGGGAAGTCTGACGTCTTCTGCCAGCGTTCAGTGGGTGTTCTATAGGAGCAGTTCCACGTGTAGATGTATTTCTGATGTATCTGTGGGGAGGAAGGTGATCTCCGCGTCTTACTTTTCCACCATCTTCTCCTCTCCCTTAATTTTTTAATAATATATATTTTATTTTTTATTTTAATAACTTTATTTTATTTTATTTTATTTTATTTTTCTTTCTTTCCTTCCTTTTTTTTTCTTCCTTTCCTTCTGAGCCGTGTGGCTGACAGGGTTTTGCTGCTCCAGACGGGTGTCAGGCCTGTGCCTATGAGGTGGGAGAGCCAAGATCAGGACATTGGTCTACCAGAGACCTCCTGGTCCCAAGTAATACCAAATGGCAAAAGATGTCCCAGAGATCTCCATCTCAACGTGAAGACCCAGCTCCACTCAACAACCAGCAAACTAGAGTTCTGGACACATTATGCAAAGCAACTAGCAAGAAAGGAACACAACCACACCCATTAGCAGAGAGGCTTACTAAAATCAAAATAATTTCACAGAAACCCCAAAACACAGCACCAAACGTGGTCCTACCCACCAGAAAGACAAGATCCAGCCTTATCCACGGGAACACAGGCACCAGTCCCCTCCACCAGGAAACCTACAGGGCCCATTGAACCAACCTTACCCACTGGGGGAAGACACCAAAAACAACAGGAACTACGAACCTGCAGCCTGTGTAACGGAGACCCCAAACAGAGTAAGTTAAGCAAAAGGAGAAGACAGAGAAACACACAGCAGATGAAGGAGCAAGGTAAAAACCCACAAGACCAAACAAATAAAGAGGAAATAGACAGTCTACCTGAAAAAGAATTCAGAGTAATGATAGTAAAGATGATCCAAAATGTTGGAAATAGAAGGGAGAAAATACAAGAAACGTTTAACAAGGAACTAGAAGAACTAAAGAGCAAACAAACAATGATGAAGAACACAATAAATGAAACTAAAAATTCTCTAGAAGGAATGAATAGCAGAATAACTGAGGCAGAAGAATGGATAAGTGACCTGGATGATGAAAAAGTGGAAATAACTGCTGCAAACAGAATAAAGAAAAAAGATTGTAAAGAAATTAGGACAGTCTCAGAGACTTCTGGGACATTAAACACATCAAAATTTGAATTATAAGGTCCCCAGAAGAAAAAGAGAAAGAAAAAGGGACTGAGAAAATATTTGAAGAGATTATAGTTGAAAACTTCCCTAATATGGGAAAGGAAATAGTCAATTAACTGTAGGAAACACAGAGAGTCTCATACCGGATAAATCCAAGGAGAAGCACTGCAAGACACATATTAAACAAACTAATAAAAATTAAATACAAAGAAAAAATGTTAAAAGCAGCAAGGGAAAAGCAACAAATAACATACAAGGGAATCCCCTAAGGTTAACAGCTGATCTTTCAGCAGAAACTCTGCAAGCCAGAAAGGAGTGGCAGGACATATTTAAAGTGATGAAAGGGAAAAACCTACAACAAAGATTACACAGCAAGGATCTTATTCAGGTTTGACGGGGAAATTAAAACCTTTACAAGCAAGCAAAATTTAAGAGAATTCAGCAACACCAAACCAGGTTTACCACAAAAGGAACAAATTTCCTTTACTTCTCTTGGCAGGAAACACAAGAGAAGGAAAACACCTACAATAACAAAACTAAAGCAATTAAGAAAATGGTAATAAAAACATACATATCGATAACTACCTTAAATGTAAATGGATTAAATGCTCCAACCAAAAGACATAGACTGGCTGAATGGGTACAAAAACAAGACCCTTATATATGCTGTCTCCAAGAGATCCACTTCAGACCTAGGGACACATACAGACTGAAAGTGAGGGGATGGAAAAAGATATTCCATGCAAATGGAAATAAAAAGAAAACTGGAGTAGCAATTCTCATATCAGACAAAATAGACTTTAAAATAAAGACTATTACAAGAGACAAAGAAGGACAGTACATAATGATCAAGGGATCAATCCAAGAAGAAGATATAACAATTGTAAATATTTATGAACACAACATAGGAGCACCTCAATACATAAGGCAAATGCTAACAACCATAATAGGGGAAGTCGACAGTAACACAATCGTAGTAGGGGACTTTGACACCCCAGTTGACCCATGGACAGATCATCCAAATGAAAATAAATAAGGAAACACAAGCTTTAAATGATACATTAAGAAAGATGGACTTAATTGATATTTATAGGACATTCCATCCAAAATCAACAGAATACACTTTCTTCTCAAGTGCTCATGAAACATTCTCCAGGAGAGATCATATCATGGGTCACAAATCAAGCCTTGGTAAATTTAAGAAAGTTGAACTTGTATCATCAAATATCTTTTTCAACCACAATGTTATGAGATTAGATATCAATTACCGGAAAAAATCTGTAAAAAATACAAACACATGGAAGCTAAACAATACACTACTGAATAACCACGAGATCACTGAAGAAATCAAAGAGTTAATCAAAAAATATCTAAAAAAAAACCGACAATGAAAACACCATACCCCAAAACTTATGGGGTGCAGCAAAAGAATTTCTAAAGAGGGAAGTTTATAGCAATACAATCCTACCTCAAGAAAGAAGAAACATCTCAAATAAACAAATCTTACACCTAAAGCAATTAGAATATGAAGAAAAAAATAACCCAAAGTTAGGAGAAGGAAAGAAATCATAAAGATAAGATCAGAAATAAATGGAAAAGAAATGAAGTAAATGATAGCAAAGATCAATAAAACTAAAAGTTGGTTCTTTGAGAAGATAAATAAAATTGATAAACCATTAGCCAGACTCAAGAAAAAAAAGAAGACTCAAATGAATAGAATAAGAAATGAAAAAGGAGAAGTAACAACTGACACTGCAGAAATACAAAGGATCATGAGAGATTACTAAAAGCAACAATATGCCAATAAAATGGGCAAACTGAAGAAACGGACACATTCTTTGAAAAGCACAACCTCCCAAGGCTGAAATAGGAAGAAAGAGAAAAAATAAACAGACAAATCCCAAGCAATGAAATTGAAACTGTGATTAAAAATATTCCAACAAACAAAAGCCCAGGACCAGATAGCTTCACAGGCAAATTCTATCAAACATTACAGAAGAGCTAACACCTATCGTTCTCAAACTCTTCCAAAATATAGCACAGGGAGGAACACTCCCAAACTCATTTTATGAGGTCACTATCACCGTGATACCAAAACCAGACAAAGATGGCACAAAAATGAAAACTACAGACCAATATCACTGATGAATATACATGCAAAAATCCTCAACAAAATACTAGCAAACAGAATCCAACAGCACATTAAAAGGATCATACACCATGATCAATTGGGGTTTATCCCAGGAATGCAAGGATTCTTCAATATACACAAATCAATCTATATGATAAACCATATTAATAAATTGAAGGAGAAATCCTTATGATCATCTCAATAGATGCAGAAAAAGCTTTTGACAAAATTCAACACCCATTTATGATAAAAAACTCTCCAGAAAGTAGGTATAGAAGGAACTTACCACAACAAAATGAATACCATAGATGACAAACCCACAGCCAACATCCTTCTCAATGGTGAAACACTGAAATCATTTCCACTAAGATCAGGAACAAGACAAAGTTGGCCACTCTCACCACTATTATTCAACATACTTTTGGAAGTTTTAGCCACAGCAATCAGAGAAGAAAAAGAGATAAAAGTAATCCAAATTGGAAAAGAAGAAGTAAGACTGTCATTCTTTGCAGACGACATGACACTATACCTAGAGAATCCCAAAGATGCTACCAGAAAACTACTAGAGCTAATGAATGAATTTGGTAAAGTAGCAGGATATAAAATGAATGCACAGAAACCTCTTGCATTCCTATACACTAATGATGAAGAATCTGAAAGAGAAATTAAGATATCATTCACATTTACCATTGCAACAAAAAGAATAAAATACCTAGGAATAAACCTACCTAAGGAGACAAAAGACCTGTATGCAGAAAACTATAAGACATTGATGAAAGAAATTAAAGAAGATAAAAAGAGATGGAGAGATATACCATGTTCTTGGATTGGAAGAATCAACATTGTGAAAATGACTCTACTACCCAAAGCAATGTACAGGTTCAATGCAAACCCTATCAAACTACCAATGGCATTTTTCAGAGAATTAGAACAAAACATTTCACTATCTGTATGGTAACACAAAAGACCCCGAATAGCCAAAGCAATCTTGAGAATGAAAAATGGAGCTGGAGGAATCAGGCTCCCTGACTTCAGACTATACTACAAAGCTCCAGTAATCAAGACAGTATGGTACTGGCACAGAAACACAAATATAGATCAATGGAACAGGATAGAAAGCCCAGAGGTAAACCCACGCACCTTTGGTCACCTTGTCTTTGATAAAGGAGGCAAGCATATACAATGGAGAAAAGACAGCCTCTTCAATAAGTGGTGCTGGGGAAACTGGACAGCTACATGTAAAAGAATGAAATTAGAACACTCCCTAACACCATACACAAAAATAAACTGAAAATGGATTAAAGAACTAAATGTAAGGCCAGACACTATAAAACTCTTTGAGGAAAACATAGGCAGAACACTCTATGATGTACATCACAGCAAGATCCTTCTTGACTCACTTCCTGGAGTAATGGAAATAAAAACACAAATAAACAAATGGGACCTAATGAAACTTAAAAGCTTTTGCACAACAAAGGAAACCATAAACAAGATGAAAAGACAACACTCAGAATGGAGAAAATATTTGCAAATGAAGCAACTTACAAAGGATTAATCTCCAGAATATACAGGCAGCTCATGCAGCTCAACATCAAAAAACAAACAACGCAATCCAAGAATCGGCAGAAGACCTGAATAGACATTTCTCCAAAGAAGATATATAGATTGCAAACAAACACATGAAAGGATGCTCAACATCACTAATCATTAGAGAAATGCAAATCAAAACTACAGTGAGGTATCACCTCACACAAGTCAGAATGACCATCATCAAAAAATCCACAAACAATAAATGATGGAGAGGGTGTGGAGAAAAGGGAACCCTCTTGCACTGTTGGTGGGAATGTATATTGATACCGCCACTATGGAGAACGGTATGGAGGTTCCTTAAAAAACTAAAAATAGAACTACCATACGACTCAGCAATCCCTCTACTGAGTATATACACTGAGAAAACCATAATTCAAAAAGAGCCATGTACCACAATGTTCATTGCAGCTCTATGTTCAATAGCCAGGAGATGGAAGCAACCTAAGTGTCCATCAACAGATGAATGGATAAAGAAAATGTGGCACATATATACAATGGAATATTACTCATCCATGAAAAGAAACGAAATTGAGTTGTCTGTGGTGAGGTGGATGGACCTAGAGACTGTCATACAGAGTGAAGTAAGTCAGAAAGGGAAAAACAAATGCCGTATGCTAACACATATATATGGAATCTAAAAAAAAAAAAAAAGTTCTGAAGAACCTAGGGGCAGGACAGTAATAAAGGCGCAGACATAGAGAATGGACTTGAGGACACAAGGAGGGGGAGGGGTAAGCTGGGACGAAGTGAGAGAGTGGCATGGACATATATACACTACCAAATGTAAAATAGATTGCTAGTGGGAAGCAGCCAGATTGCACAGGGTGATCAGCTCTGTGCTTTTTGTACATCTAGAGGGGTGGGATAGGGAAGGTGGGAGGGAGACACAAGAGAGAGAAGATATGGGGATATAAGTATATGTATGGCTGATTCACTTTGTTATACAGCAGAAACTAACACATCATTGTAAAGCAACTATACTCTAATAAAGATGTTAAAAAAAAAAGACAGCAGAAATGAAGCCACATTCTAGTGCCTTATGTACTATACCAGGAGAATTGACCTCTGGGATATTTTCTTCATGATCTTGCAAAACCCAGAAGTAAACATTTCTGATTACAACATGATCTGTCCTGCTGATAGGCCTGCTTCTAACTTTTAACCCATTTCTGCTGTTGGAGTCCCTGCAAGAAACTGTATTTTTCTAATTAATTTCCTCTTTTATTTACACTGAAAAAATAAAGACATAGAGAACAGACTTGTGGTTGCAAAGGGGGAAGGAGAGTGGGGGAGGAATGGATTGGGAGTTTGGAATTAGCAGATACAAACTATTATATATAGAATGGATAAGCACAGGGAACTATATTCACTATCCTGTGATAAGCTATAATGGAAAAGAATAAGAAAAAGAATGTATACATGTATATAACTGAATCACTTTGCTGTATAGCAGAAATTAACACAACATTGTAAATCAACTATACTTCAATAAAATAAATTTAAAAAAAAATGAAAAAATAAAGAAATTTTAAAAATAGAGATTTTTTCTGTGAGTTTAGTATTTTCCATAAGAGTCTATACATTTACATGGATGTTTCTAATATATATATATATATATATATATATATATATATATATATATATATATATATATATATATTTAATAGTGTTTATTTTAGAGTATTTAAAACTGTTTCCACAGCATTTTGGTAATTGTCTTCTAAAGTAATGTTTTGCATAAATGTGTTATAAGGTACAGTGAGCTCAAACACACAGTGACATGTTTATTCATTCATTGTAAACATGTATTGAGAATTCTGCTTCTAACAATATGTCAAATTAGATACACTAAATGGCTCCCCTGCTACAATGAAATCCTCATTAAAGGAACATGTATTTAAATGCATTGTTCGATTCACAAGAGGAAAATCTCAGTGAACCAAAAAAAAAGAGAGAGAAAGAAAGACAGAAAGAGAAAGAGAAGGATGGAAGAAGGGGAGGAAAGAATGAAGAAACAGAAAAAGAAAAGAAAGTATGCACAGAATTGAAAACCAAGTGTCAAGAAAGCAGCTATACACAGTAAGTAATAAATTAATAAGTAAGCTTGGTTTTCATAGAGATGAATATCTATATGGTAGTGAGATCAAGAGACAAAGCTTTGAGCTAAAAGCTAGGTGAGGATGCTGAACTTGAGACTCCTGCATTAAGCTAGGATCCTTATGTCAGTAGCACTTCTTGGCTCCTAGCATAAACCAATACATTTTTTTCACTAAAGTAAAGCATCTCCATTTTAGGTTCTTGGGATTCTCCCAATTAAATTTAACCAAATATGATCACACACACACACACACACACACAAACTGTTTAAACATCCAAGGAATCAAACCACCATAAGAGAGACTCACAGAAAAAAAAAAAACCCATAGATTTAGACCCCTAAGGAACTCAGATATATAGTCATTTGATACCTTATGTGAACTGCCTAAAGAAATAAAAAATGAGATCAAATTAATGAGCAAGAAACTGCTCAACATATTTTTTAAATTACAAAATAGAATTGTTAGAAATAAATATAATATTTAAAATTAAAAGCTTGATGAATAGGTTAAACAACAGATTAGACAAAACTGAAGAGAGCAATAGTGGACTGGGAGACATCTCTGAAGAAATTATCTAGGATGCAATACAGATAGACAAGGAGATGGAAAATATGAGTGTTTAAGAGAAATGAGGGTAGGGCAAGAAATTCCAACACCTATTTAGGTGGATTCTCAGAAGGGAATAGAGAACACAGAAGAAAATAAATATTCAAAGAGAAATGGCTAAGAAATTTTCCAGAACTTGTCTCTGGAACCAGAATTAATATAATTAGATAACTATGTTGTCTGCAATTGGAAACAGCATGTGTATGCTCCCTTTAATAGAGTTCAGCAGTCATGGGAAGGAGAGAGTGGATAGTGGCATGGGGGTAACAGACTTCAAGTGATTTTTTTTTTAAATGGAGAAACATTTTTTTCTCGATAGAAGGTTAGAAGCCATTGTGAAAAATTTGTAACTCAAATCATCTAGCTAATGAAATTGTGTCCAGAAAATGTTTGTATAACCCAAATCCTGGGAAGAAAAGAAATCCCACACTTTCTTAATAGCTTAGCTGGATTAGGCTATATTAAGTGATAATACAATGTTTTTACATCAGTGTATTAATTATCCTCTACATTTAGAACAATTATCTTGCTGAATTCAGTAAACTTGACATGGCTAATGGTTTACTTCTGTGAATACAGAATACATATTAGACATCTATTTGCTTGGATTTATGTGTTGAAATCTTTACAAAATAGATAATACAGAGAGAGATGCAAAATGAAAAAGTATATGAAAAGCTAATCTTTACTGTTCTGAAAAAGATGTAGAAATTGAGAGCCATTGAAGAGAGACGCTAAAGTGTCAATTAGTATTTCAACTACTTTAATCTCTAATATACACCTTTGATCAAATTTGTACCCAGCATGCTACTTTGAAGCACTATCTGATTTGCTTACTTCTGCTGTTTTAGTCCATACAGGATTTTAGCACCAATTTCCTGTTTGACAGAGTGCATTTCTTCTCATAGAAAACAATTGATAGATTAATAAAAGTTAATAGAAAGATGAACAGCTTAAACATGGGCTCCATTAATCTACTCTATTTGAAGATATAGGATGTTATGAGAAAAGAATGTTTATATAGATGCATTCTGATAGATACATATTATAAATCTTTGTTAAGCTTGATATCATTCCATGTATATCTATAGCCATATATCTAATATTCTGCCTTCCAAGCAAAAGAAAGGGAATATGTAAAGATAAATGCAAGTAGCTATTTATCTTTTGACATACTTATCATAATGCCCCAGGTATTACAAATTAAAAGGAATTCAGATGGAAGGGAAATTAAAAAATATATATTTTTATCCATTCATCTGTTGATGGACACATAGCTTGCTTCCATGTCCTGGCTATTGTAAATAGAGCTGCAATGAACACTGTGGTACATGACTCTTTTTGAATTATGGTTTTCTCAGGGTATATGCCCAGTAATGGGATTGCTGGGTGGTATGGTAGTTCTATTTTTCGTTTTTTAAGGAACCTCCATACCGTTCTCCATAGTGGCTGTATCAATTTACATTCCCACCAACAGTGCAAGAGGGTTCCCTTTTCTCCACAACCTCTCCAGCATTTATCGTTTGTAGATGTTTTGATGATGGCCATTCTGACTGGTGTGAGGTGATACCTCATTGTAGTTTTGATTTGCATTTATCTAATGATTAGTGATGTTGAGCATCCTTTCATGTGTTTGTTGGCAATCTGTATATCTTTGGAGAAATATCTATTTAGGTCTCCTGCCCATTTTTGGATTGGGTTGTTTGTTTTTCTTATATTGAGCTACATGTGCTGCTTGTAAATTTTGGAGATTAATCATTTGCCAGTTGCTTCATTTGCAAATATTTTCTCCCATTCTGAGGGTTATCCTTTCATAGACGCAGACATAGAGAATGGATAAGAGGACATGGAGAGGGAGAAGGGTAAGCTGAGACAAAGTGAGAGAGTGATATGGACGTACATATACTACCAAATGTAAAATAGATCGCTAGTGGGAAGCAGCCGCATAGCACAGGGAGATCAGCTCGGTGCTTAGTGACTACCTACAGAGGTGGGATAGGGAGGGTGAGAGGGAGACGCAAGAAGGAGGAGATATGTGGATATATGTATATATAGCTGATTCATTTTGTTATAAAGCAGAAACTAACACACCATTGTAAAGCAATTATACTCCAATAAAGATGTTAAAAATAATAACAAGAATTAATGTGAGCAGGTCATCAATTTATTACTTAGACTCATCTGGAGTAGCTGGGTAATTTGATGTATTACTTAAAAGTACTTATAAATAATGATTTATGACTATGAAAAAAGCTGGAAATGTGGCAAGTACATCACATATTACACTATTTTATGACATTGTCTGCACGACATTAAATAAATATGCTTTTAAAACTAAACACAAAATATTATTTTTAAAGGTTTTTAAAAGATTCTTGTTAAAGGTAAAATTAGATGAACAAACAAAAGATTAAAACTATCAAGGATTCAAACCATCATTTCACTGCAAATGGATCAAAAGGGAGAGGTGATTTTGTCACCTCTTGAACACACTGCAAAAACTCCCTCAAACAAGTGTAACCTGAAAGCCATTACTTAGATCAGTGGAAAAATAAGAACTAAAATAACTTATATCTCTAAATTAGAATCTACAAGAGTTATTTTCAAATAAATAGTGTTTTTAAAAATAAATCCTCGGAGACCTTCAAGATGGCATAGGAGTGAGACGTGGAAATCGCCTTCCTCCCCACAAATACATCAGAAATACATCTACATGTGGAACAACTCCTACAGAACATCTAATGAATGCTGGCAGAAGACCTCAGACTTCCCAAAAGGCAAGAAACTCCCCATGTACCTGGGTAGGGCAAAAGAAAAAAGAAAAAAACAGAGACAAAAGAATAGGGATGGGACCTGCCCCTCTGGGAGGGAGCTGTGAAGGAGGAAAAGTTTCCACAAACTTGGAAACCCCTTCACTGGTGGAGACGGGGGTGGCGGGGGGGAAGATTCAGAGCCACGCAGGACAGAGCAGCAGCAGGGATGCAGAGGGCAAAGCAAAGAGATTTCCTCACAGAAGATTGGTGCTGACCAGCACTCACCAACCTGAGAGGCTTGTCTGCTCACCTGCAGGGGCAGGTGGGTACTGGGAGCTGAGGCTCGGGCTTCGGAGATCAGATCCCAGGGAGAGGACTGGGGTTGACTGCGTGAACACAGCCTGAGGGGGTTATTGCACCACAGGTGGCTGGGAACAAGTCCGGAAAAAAAGTCTGGAACTGCCAGAGAGGCAAGAGACCATTGTCTCGGGGTGCGCCAGGAGAGGGGATTCAGAGCACCACCTAAACGAGCTCCGGAGACTGGCTTGAGCCACGGCTATCAGCACGGACACCAGAGACAGGCATGAAACACTAAGGCTGCTGCTACAGCCACCAAGAAGACTGTGTGCAAGCATAGGTCACTATCCCCACCTCCCCTCCTTGGAGCCTGTGCAGCCCGCCACTGCCAGAGTCCGATGATCCAGGAACAACTTCCCAGAGAGAATACATGGTGCGCCTCAGGCTGTTGCAACATCATGCCCGCCTCTGCCACTGCAGGCTCGCCCTGCATTCCCTACCTCTCCCTCCCCCCAGCCAGAGTGAGGCAGAGCCCCCTGCTCAACTTCTACTTTAACCCCGTCCTGTCTGAGCAAAGAACAGATGCCCTCAGGTAACCTACACACAGGGGTGGAGCCAAATCCAAAGCTAAACCCTAGGAGCTGTGCAAACAAAGAAGAGAAAGGGAAATCTCTCCCAGCAGCCTCAGGAGCAGCGGATTAAATCTCCACAATCAACTTGATGTAAGATGCGTCTGTGGAATACCTGAATAGACAACAAATCATCCCAAAATCGAGGCAGTGGACTTTGGGAGCAACAATATATACTTTTTTTTCCTTTTTCTCTTTTTGTGAGTGTGTATGTGTATTCTTCTTTATGTGATTTTGTCTGTATAGCTTTGCTTTTACCATTTGTCCTAGGGTTCTGTCCATCCGTTTCTGTTTTTTGTTCTTTTGTTTTTGTTTTTTTTTTTAGTGTAGCTTTTAGAGCTTGGTATCATTGGTGGTTTGGTTGCTCTCCTCTTTCTTCCTTCCTTTTTTTTGTTTCTTTTATTACTTTTTAATTTTTTAAATTTCTAATAATTACTTTTTATTTTTATTTTAATAACTTTATTTTATTTTATTTTATTTCTTTCTTTTTTTCTCCCTATTCTTCTGAGCTGTGTGGCTGAAGGTTCTTGGTGATTTGGTCAGGGGTCAGGCTGGTGCCCCTGATGTGGGAGAGCCGAGATCAGGACACTGGTCCACGAGAGACCTCACAGTTCCACATAATATTAAATGGTGAAAGATCTTCCAGAGATCTCCATCTCAATGCTATGACCCGGCTCCATCCAATGATGAGCAAGGTACAGTGCTGGACACCCTACGACAAACAACTACCAAGACATGAACACAACCCCACCCATTAGCAGAGAGGCTGCCTAAAATCATAAGGTCACAGACACCCAAAACACACCACCGGACATGGTCCTGCCCACCAGAAAGGCAAGATCCAGCCTCATCATCCGGAACAGAGGCACAAGTCCTCTCCACCAAAAAACCTACACAAACTACTGAACCAACCTTAGCCACTGGAAGCAGACACCAAATACAATAGGAACTACAAACCAGCAGCCTGTGAAAAGGAGACCCCAAACACAGTAAGTTAAGCAAAATGAGAAGACAGAGGAACACACAGCAGATGAAGGAGCAAGGTAAAAACCCACCAGACCAAATAAATAAAGAGGACATAGGCAGTCTACCTGAAAAAGAATTCAGAGTAATGATAGTAAAGATGATCCAAAATCTAGGAAATAGAATTGAGAAAATACAAGAAACATTTAACAAGGATTTGGAAGAATTAAAAGAGCAAACAAACAATGATGACCAACATAAAAATGAAATTAAAAATTCAATGGAAGGAATCAATAGCAGAGTAACTGAGGCAGAAGAAAGGATAAGTGACCTGGAATATAAAAGGGTGGAAATAACTACTGCAGAGCAGAATAAAGAAAAAAGAATGAAAACAATTGAGGACAGTCTCAGAGACCTCTGGGACAACTTAAAATGCACCAACATTCAAATTATAGGGGTCCCAGAAGAAGAAGAGGAAAAGAAAGGGACTGAAAAAATATTTGAAGAGATTATAGTTGAAAACTTTCCTAATATGGAAAAGAAAATAGTTAATCAAGTCCAGGAAGAGCAGAGATTCCCATACAGGATAAACACAAGGAGAAACACGCCAAGACACATATTATTCAAACTATCAAAAATTAAATACAAAGAAAACATATTAAAAGCAGCAAGGGAAAAACACCAAGTAACACATAAGGGAATCCCCATAAGGTTAACAGCTGATCTTTCAGCAGAAACTCTGCAAGCCAGAAGGGAGTGGCAGGACATATTTAAAGTGATGAAAGGGAAAAGCCTACAACCAAGATTACTCTACCCAGCAAGGATCTCATTCAGATTTGACGGAGAAATTAAAACATTAGGGACAACCAAAAGCTAAGATAATTCAGCACCACCAAACCATCTTTACAACAAATGCTAAAGGAACTTCTCTAGGCAGGAAACACAAGAGAAGGAAAAGGCCTACAATAACAAACCCAAAACAATTAAGAAAATGGTAATAGGAACATACATATCAATAATTACCTTAAATGTAAATGCATTAAATGGTCCAACAAAAAGACAAAGACTGGCTGAATGGATACAAAAACAAGACCCGTATATATGCTGTCTACAAGAGACCCACTTCAGACCTAGGGACACATATAGAATGAAAGTGAAGGAATGGAAAAACGTATTCCATGCAAATGGAAATCTAAAGAACCTGGAGTAGCAATTCACATATCAGACAAAATAGACTTTAAAACAAAGACTATTACAAGAGACAAAGAAGGATACTACATAATGATCAAAGGATCAATCCAAGAAGAAGATATAACAATTATAAATATTTATGTACCCAACATAGGAGCACCTCAATACATAAAGCAAATGCTAACAGCCATAAAAGGGGAAATTGACAGTAACACAATCATAGAAGGGGACTTTCACACCCCCCTGTCACCAATGAACAGATCAACCAAAATGAAAATAAATAAGGAAACACAAGCTTTAAATGACACATTAAACAATATGGACTTTATTGATATTTATAGGACATTCCACCCAAAAACAACAGAATACACTTTCTTCTCAAGTGCTCATGGATCATTCTCCAGGAGAGATCATATCTTGGGTCACAAATCAAGCTTTGGTAAATTTAAGAAAATTGAAATCGTATCAAGTATCTTTTCCAAATGCAACGCTATGAGACTAGATATCAATTGCAGGAAAAAAATCTTTAAAAAATACAAATACATGGAAACTAAACAATACACTACTTAATAACCAAGAGACCACTGAAGAAATCAAAGTGGAAATCATAAAATACCTAGAAACAAATGACAATGAAAACACGACCACCCAAAACCTATGGAATGCAGCAAAAGCAGTTCTAAGAGGGAAGTTTATAGCAATACAATCGTACCTCAAGAAACAAGAAACATCTTAAATAAACAACCTAACCTTACACCTAAAGCAATTAGAGAAAGAAGAACAAAAAACCGCAAAGTTAGCAGAAGGAAAGAAATCATAAAGGTCCGATCAGAAGTAAATGAAAAAGAAATGAAGGAAACAATAGCAAAGATCAATAAAACTAAAAGCTGGTTCTTTGAGAAGATAAACAAAATTGATAAACCATTAGCCAAACTCATCAAGAAAAAAGGGAGAAGACTCAAATCAGTAGAATTAGAAAAGAAAAAAGAGAAGTAACAACTGACACTGCAGAAATACAAAGGATCATGAGAGATTACTACAAGCAACTATATGCCAATGAAATGGACAACCTGGAAGAAATGGACACATTCTTAGAAAAGCACAACCTTCTGTGGCTGAACCAGGAAGAAGCAGAAAATATAAACAGACCAATCACAAACACTGAAATCTTCCAACAAACAAATGCTCAGGACCAGATGGCTTCACAGGCGAATTCTATCAAACATTAAGAGAAGAGCTAACACCTATAATTCTCAAACTCTTCCAAAATATAGCACAGGGAGGAACACTCCCAAACTCATTCTATGAGGCCACCATCAGCGTGATGTGAAAACCAGAAAAAGATGTCACAAAGAAAGAAAACTACAGGCCAGTATCATTGATGAACATACATGCAAAAGTCCTAAACAAAATACTAGGAAACAGAATACAACAGCACATTAAAAAGATCATACTCCATAATCAGCTGGGGTTTATCCCAGGATGCAAGTATTCTTCAATATATGCAAATCAATAAATGTGGTACACAATATTAACATATTGAAGGAGAAAAACCATATGATCATCTCAAAACATGCAGAAAAAGCTTTTGAAAAAATTCAACATCCGTTTATGATAAACATGCTCCAGGAAGGAGGCATAGAGGGAACTTACCTCAACATAATAAAGGCCATAGATAACAAGCCCACAGCCAACATATTTATCAGTGGTGAAAAACAGAAAACATTTCCTGTAATATCAGGAACAAGACAAGGTTGCCCATGCTCACCACTATTATTCAACATACTTTTGGAAGTTTTAGCCACAGCAATCAGAGAAGAAAAAGAAATGAAATGAATCCGAAAAGGAGAAGAAAAAGCCAAACTGTCACTGTTTGCAGATGACATGATACTATACATAGAGAATCCTAAAGATGCTACCAGAAAACTACTAGAGCTAATCAATGAATTTGGTAAAGTAACATGATACAAACCTAATGCACAGAAATCTCTTGCATTCCTATACAGTAATGATGAAAAATCTGAAAGAGAAATTAATAAAACACTCCCATTTACCATTGCAACAAAAAGAATAAAATACCTAGGAATAAACCTACCGAAGGACACAAAAAACTGTATGCAGAAAACTATAAGACACTGATGAATGAAAGTAATATTGATACAAACAGATGGAGAGATATACCATGTTCTTGGATTGGAAGAATCAACATTGTGAAAATGACTCTACTGTCCAAAGCGATCTACAAATTCAATGTAATCCCTATCAAGCTACCAATGGCATTCTTCACAGAACTAGAACAAACAATTCCACAATTTATAAGGTAACACAAAAGACCCCGAATAGCCAAAGCAATCTTGAGAAAGAAAAACGGAGCTGGAGGAACCAGGCTTCCAGACTTCCGACTATACTACAAATCTACAGTATTCCAGAAAGTATGGTAATGGCACAAAAACAGAAATATAGATCAATGGAACCGGATAGAAAGCCCAGAGGTAAACCCACGCACCTTTGGTCACCTTATTTTTGATAAAGGAGGCAAGAATATACACTGGAGAAAAGCCATCCTCTTCATTAAGTGGTGCAGGGAAAACTGGACAGCTACATGTAAAAGAATGAAATTAGAACACTCCCTAACACCATACACAAAAATAAACTCAAAATGTATTAAAGACCTAAATATAAGGCCAGACATTATAAAAATCTTAGAGGAAAACATAGGCTGAACTCTCTATGACATAAATCACAGCAAGATCCTTTTTGACCCACGTCCTAGAGAAATGGAAGTAAAAACAAAAATAAACAAATGGGACCTAGTGAAACTTAAAAGCTTTTGCACAGCAAAGGAAACTATAAACAAGATGAAAAGACAACCCTCAGAATGGGAGAAAATATTTGCAAATGAAGCAACTGACAAAGGATTAATCTCCAAAATTTACAAGCAGCTCATGCAACTCACTATCAGAAAAACTAAAAACCCAATCCCAAAATGGGCAGGAGACCTATATAGATATTTCTCCAAAGATATACAGATTGCCAACAAACACATGAAAGGATGCTCAACATCACTAATCATGAGAGAAATGCAAATCAAAACTACAATGAGGTATTACCTCACACCAGTCAGAATGGCCATCATCACAAAATCTACAAACAGTAAATGCTGGAGAGGGTGTGGAAAAAGGGAACCCTCATGCACTGTTGGTAGGAATGTAAATTGTTACAGCCACTATGGCGAACATATGGAGGTTCCTTAAAAAACTAAAAATAGAACTACCATACTACTCAGCAATCCCACTACTGGGCATATACCCTGAGAAAACCATACTTCTAAAAGAGTCATGTACCACAATGTTCATTGCAGCTCTATTTACAATATCAAGGAAATGGAAGCAACCTGAGTGTCCATCGACTGATGAATGGATAAAGAAGATGTGGCACATATGTACCATGGAATATTACTCAGCCATAAAAAGAAACGAAATTGAGTTATTTGCAGTTAGGTGGATGAACATAGAGTCTGTCATACAGAGTGGAGTAAGTCAGAAGGAGAAAAACAAATACCGTATGCTAACACATATATATATGGAATCTAAAAAAAAAATTGGTTATGGAAAACCTAGGAGCAGGACAGGAATAAAGATGCAGATGTAGAGAATGGACCTGAGGACACAGGGAGGGGGAAGGGTAAGCTGGGACGAAGTGAGAGAGTGGCATTGACATATATACACTACCAAATGTAAAGTAGATAGCTAGTGGGAAGCAGCCACATAGCACAGGGAGATCAGCTCACTGCTTTGTGACCGCCTAGAGGGGTGGGATAGGGAGGGTGGGAGGGAGATGCAAGAGGGAAGAGATATGGGAACATATGTATATATATAGCTGATTCACTTTATTATAAAGCAGAAACTAACACACCATTGTAAAGCAATTATACTCCAATAAAGATGTTTAAAAAGAATAAAAAATAAATCCTCAAAAATCTTGTACTACTTTGTGGGTGTGGAAATGAGAGAAAGGTGAATTTATTTCCCACCCTTTCATATATTTTCTTTGAGGGTCTTCCATTGGTAAGGTGCTTTACTCATCCCTGGAATCTTGAAGCCAGCTCCCAGATAGTTGGGAAAATAGAGTATTTTTTATTCTCTGTAATGAATAGAAATAGTAGAGATCTGTCTGCATGTTGCTAATTCAGATTCAGGAAGACACAGTCTTTTTTAAGATGTCAACCTCCCACTTAAATATTATTACAAGCAAACTATCAGAGTGGGAAACATATTTGAATTAAAAGTTCTAAGTCCTTTGTCACAGTTTTCCAACATACTAGCTAATGTATCTAGTAAATAATTGACCTTTGATAATATAAATGAATTAGTTAAGTAATTAATCAATGAAAAATTAGACAAGTTAATCCCTCTAAGCCTTAGTTTCCTTATCTGTAAGAAGGAATTAATATGTGGCATCTCAGTGTTGGTCTGAAAATCAGTTGTATTGACGAATATGAGACTATTTTTTTACATTGTCAATTTAAAATTATTTATATGCAGGGTAGGTTTGTTTTCTGTTTGTTTTAAAAATGAAAGTGTCAAAGATAGAATTTCTCCATAATTATTATTAGGATCCTTTCATAATTATTAGTAAAATAAACAATTAAAAGCAAATTTTTGAGCCCTAAAGAAACCAATAGAAGCAGATTCATATCTATTAAGGTTTCCTTTCCATCTCTCATGTGCCTTACATCAGCACAATTAAATATCTTCAATGTCTTGCCAGTGTAGCTGTTTCTCTTTCAAAATACTTAGCTAAGATTCTCTTTCCAGATACGTAATCTGAATTTGAATTTCAGAAAAGAAGGAAAATCTTTACATTTAGGCCTCCATCAGATTCCTACTTGATTTGAAATATCTGTTGTTTCATATATTTTAATTGATCTAACAAATAATTATGTTTTACTTTCCTCAGTGAAGCACATAGCAAATGAGAATGGCTGCATTTTTTTTGGTGGCTGCATTTTTTATAGTCACAGATAACAGAGAGATGATCCTTATGAAGTCCAAGTTTTATCTGTATTCATCTTTTCAAGAAAAATTGTAACAAAATCTGTAGAAACTTCTGTATATAATAATTTATTATAAACAGTGTTAGTTTTATATTGCTACCATAGCCTATTATCTCAAACTTACTGGCTTAAAACTATACAAATTTATTACCTTATATTTCAGTAGGTTGGGGAAGTCTGGTATGGCCCTTACTAGACTAAAATCAAGGTGTTGGCAGTGGGTTTTCCTTTCTGGAGGCTCTAGGGGAGAATCTATATCCTGGTCTTTTGGATTGTTGGCAGAATTCAGTTCCTTGTGGTTGTAAGACTAAGGTCCCTGTGTTCACACTGGCTATCACGTGAAGGCTGTTCCCAGTCTCTAGAGGCCATCTGCATTCCTTAGTTCACATCCCCCTTCCTCCATATTCAAAGCCAGCAATGGTGGGTTTAGATCTTCTCATGTTGTATCTCTTTGACCCACTCTTCTCCCTTCGTGTTTAATGACTCATGCAGTTACACTAGGCCCATCCTAATAACCCAGAATAGTCTCCTGATCTCATGTCCTTAAGCTTTATCACATCTACCAATTCCCTTTTGCCTTGTAAGGTAATGTATTCACAGCTTTTAAGAATTAGGATCTGGGCATCTTTGGAGTAGGGTCATTATTCTGCCTATCATAAAGAGAGACATAAAGATTCTTAGTTCCAAAGATATGGTAAAAATGAACAACCATGCCCTAACATTAGATTTGACATCTGAAAAACAAAGACAAATGATACCACAATATGAAGGTAACTACAAAATAAAGGAATAGAATATGAAAACAAATGAAGTAGCTATTGTTTTTTTTTCAATCTCTTGAGTCCATTTTTTTGTTATATGCACAATAAGAAGTAACAGGTAACAGTATCTGGCAGCAATTAATGTTTCCTGTTTGTTCTTTTTTAGAAAATCAACTATAAGAAAATTATTAGAAATAGAGTATAATGATTTCTGAAAAATATGTTAGCAGTGCTTGAGCTTTGAGATAAGAACTTGACAAATGTGTAAATTTGATGCAAAACTGCTTTTGAAAATGGGAGAGATTGCCATTCTTTATACTGTGTGCCAAGATTTGTGCATTTCCACTGTTAGCATTTGGTCTGATTTCAAAACTGATAAATAATGATATTTGCTATGGAAACAGCTTTGCAAAAAATAATTTTAAAAGACTATCCTTTTTGTTTCTTATAATGGTTATATTCAATTTATTGAAAATGTATTATGTGCATATAAAAAATCTGTTTGCATCTGTAAAACAGATTTTAAATCATTCTAAAGTATTGATGTTCACAAAAAAACTGCTTATTTTGTTTGAAATTTTATTCCTTGTTATTGTTGTTTCTGAATGTAATTTGGACTATCGTGACATCTGTTATAGCTGTTTCAAAAACCTGTAAATACTACTTTTTAGATAGTGGTACTCTATAAGGAGGGTCTATTTACATTTAGTTAAAGGCAAAATATAATATGATGAGCACACGTCAGTGGTTTATCTATGAAACTTACTGTTCCACGTTACATG
This sequence comes from Balaenoptera acutorostrata, assembly GCF_949987535.1. Taxonomy (NCBI): domain Eukaryota; kingdom Metazoa; phylum Chordata; class Mammalia; order Artiodactyla; family Balaenopteridae; genus Balaenoptera; species Balaenoptera acutorostrata. The sequence goes on from NC_080085.1 coordinate 74,894,810, forward strand.
GAACAGTTAGTAAGTTCCAGCACTTATTTATCAGAGGGCCATCAATCCAGAAAGATCTCAGCCCCACATAAAAACACATTTAACTGTTGAATATCAGCAAGTGGGTTTTGCTTTCCACAATGCAGTAATCTAAGTACAGTAGTTCCCCTTTATCTGCAGTTTTATTTTCCATGGTTTGAGTTACCCAAAGTCAACCATAGTCTGAAAATATTAAATGGAAAATCCCAGAAATAAACAATTCATAAGTTTTAAATTGCACGCCATTCTGAGTATCATGATGAAATCTTATGCCACCCTATTCCATCCCATCTGGGATCCCCAACCATCAACATCTTCTGCTCCTGACATCCAACCATCCACATAGTTATGGCTGGATGATCCAAGATCAACTGAAGCAGATTATCCCCCTGACCTATCATAAGAAGATCAATAGTAGCCTAATACTATGTCACAATGCCGATGTCATTCACTTCATTTCATCTCATCACATAGTCATTTTATCATCTCACATCATCACAAGAAGAAGTGTGAGTACAGTAAAATAAGATATTTTAAGAGAGAGAGACCATACTCACATAACTTTTATTACAATATATATTATAATTGCTCTATTTTATTATTAGTTATTGTTGTTAGTCTATTATTGTGCCTAATTTATAAATTAAACTTTATCATAGGTATGTAAAAAAACAGTATATATGGGGTTCAGTACTATCTGCGGTTTCAGACATCCACTGTGGGTCTTGAAATGTATCACCCTCAGATAAGGGGGGGTGCTAATGTATCTAGCATTTATTAAGAACTTATTATGTGCCATGTATTGTTATAAGTGCTTTGCATGGATTGTCTCATTAAATCTTCACATTATATTTCTCATTTACATGTGAGAAAACTGAGGCCCAGGGAAGTAAAATTTCTTGTCTAAAGTCACACGCAAGAAGAACTAGGTCTCATACACAAGTCATTGGACACATTCTTATTCACTATGTCTTAGTCATTCCTAGTATATCAAGACACTGTACCAAATCATTAAGTTTAGGTGTTAATTCAATTAAGGAGCATGGCTCTGCAATTTAATAAGTAATAAGACAAGGGGAAGATGTGAAACAGCATATTGTAGGAAAAATAATTCTGGACTTGGAATCAGAAGGCCTGGGTTCTAGTCCCACACTCTTCATTTGTCTGATGTGTGACATTGGATAAATCATTTAACATTTCTCAACCTTGGTTACCTCATTGGTGAAACGGGAATAATACTTCACTGTGTTGTTAGAAAATTTAAATGAAATGATGTTTATGAAAGTACTTTGCACTATACACATTTTAGATATCAATTATAGGTCTTTAAAAAGGTTGGGTGAGGGCTTTTTGTCAGTAGTAGAGCATGTGATAGTAAGAATTATGCCAGTGTAAAACCACAGCAACACCATTTTTAATGCATGGTGTTTAACATGGTGACACTGAATCATTAAGTTTTTACTCTCTTCTTCCTTTTCTTTTACATATGAATTGGTATTTAAAATAAGATTATTATAGGCCTTAATGACATTCTAGGAAAACCCATTCTACACTTAATCTTTTGTTTCTCCATATAATTGTAGAACTATGTGTTATGTAGTAAATGTACAGAAACCTAGTAGTGTACATAACCCAAAGCATGTCATTTTGCCTATTTTCCCCCTCAGGGCCTTTTATAAATCTGAAATTTGGAAGCTAATGTCTTTCTTTCACCAGTAGCACTTCATTCTTGAAACTGCCTTCTTTCTTCTATGACTTGGCTCTATCCTGACATTCTTTCCTTTCTGGCTACTTTTTTTCTGTATTTCATTGGTCAGCTTCTTTCCCTCCTCCAAATTTAGATGCTCCCTAACATTCTTTCCTCATAACTCTTTTTTTCTGTAAATATTTTGTCTCTTAAAAATCCTGTCCATGTCTGTGGGTTTAACTTCCAGCTCTAGGGAAATTATATCATTTGTGATATATCACAAATTATATCATTTGTCTGCTAAAATTCTCCAATGCCTCACACTTGTTTCCTAAGATAAATATTTTCCTGACCCTGGCAGTGTAATTCTTAAACACAGTAGTGTCCTGAAAAGGGTTCGTCAACTGGCTCTCAATAAATAAATAACAAACAGTGCTGATTTGGAGCATTTGCCAAATTCTGTGGTGTAAATTCTTCTACTATGGCCAGTTTCAAGCTAACACTATGATGTCACTGAATGCAGACATGAAAAGAGATGCTAATAGTCACCTCTGGCAAACTAGTGTGAACCAGTTCCAATACACCACTGCATTTACCACGTCTTCAAATTTTATCTCTAGCTTTATTGCCTCTTTCTGCACCAAATTAGATTAAACAGTTGTTTGCTGAATGTGCACCACGCATTTCTACCTGTATACTTTATAAATTGCTATTTTGTTCATGTTATTGACTAAATTTGGAAAAGCCTCACACTCCACCTTTACATAACTGAAATCCTAATCAGCTTTTAAAGGATAGTTCCTTGAAGACTTTTCTGGTATCAACACTAACTTACTCTATAATGTTTTCTTTTGTGAGTTGCTTTTACAAAATTCCAAACCTCTCTATCTTTTTTCCACCATCAAGGTTCTTAATATCTTGAGTCCAGGGATTTGTTCTTCCTCCCAGTAGTACTCAGCCCAGCCTTGCTTATATCCTTAATACCTACAGTTGAAACAAATTGATAGCTGATGGACAGACCGATATCTCACTTGCAGCTAATTGATATGGTTTGATTTATTCTAGTGATACATTTAAACTCTCTCCTTCCCCATTTTGTAAAGTAGCAGAAACAAGTTTTCCTGAAACAGATCACCAATACCGAAAAAAACACTTGTTTAACCTTGTGTAGACTCGACCTATATCCAGTGAATCATTGCAGTGCACAATTGTCTTTAATAATTAATTTAACATTAGAGATTTAATTGATCATAAAATTTCACTATTGTAAGAAAATTAATACCACCAAAATCCCTGTGATTTATCTGCTTTTGGGCTGCATAAGATTTGAATGGGGTTAATTCATTGGCTAGAACCTCTGAAGCAATATTTATCTTCTATAATGCTCCTAATTTGTATTTTACTTGTAACATTATTTAAACATATATTTCTCTCCTTCCTCCCTAGTTTAGGCAAAATATCACAAAGAAAGAAATGTCCCTTAAGTATTCAAATGATAGTTGTGTTTTCTCTAGAAAGCATCAAGAAAGGAGGGCACCTGCCAGAAATGTGGGTGAGTGGTACTCTGAGAATCCATGTGTGTAAATAATTACAGTACAGGCTCTTAGAAACTTCTCCAGTTACTATTAACTGAATTATAACTGATGTCAACTCTTAATTTGACCTTTTCTGTTATTTGCCACTCTAAATTCTCTTTGGCAAATTTATATCTCAAGCTAACTCAGGTGGCCTAGGATATATTTAACTACATTTAATGAATTAAGCAATCAACAAATACACACAAAATGCTTATAATATGGTTTCTTCTCAAAGAACTTGGTGAGACAATTGAGGAACAGAAAGAGTAGGCAATTTGGCCACTTTGACACAGCTAGTAAGCATTACACCAAAATCTGAACACAGGTGTGCATGTTCTTTTCCCTATAACTCATTGCCTGACCACCTTCATAAAATATCTTCTGGACACTGAGCATGCTGTTTTTTCCTGTTAAGAAAAGGGTTCATCCATTAGAGACTTCTAGATGACACGGCAAGAAAGGTCAGTGGGATCCATCTGTAGAACATCAGGAGTTTCAGGGTAAAGTGTTAATATTTTATTTTACAGGTCATAGAGTAGTGTGATCAAAACACTGTTTTTGAAAGGTAAATCTATTGGTCATTTGCAGGATGGATTAGAATGGGGGAAATTAAGTCTGCTTTTGCTCAGAAAATTGAGATTTGGGAGTATGCTATAGTTTAAGCAAAGCAGTTAGAAAGGAAAATTATCTTAAAATTATATAACATCTTTCACAATCAAATGAATTTGCTGCTTTGAATTATCCCCTGTATTAGATTTTCCTTTCTTTGGCATCTTCCTTTTATGGATAATTAAGAAGTGGCTCTATTATTGCTATAATATATCATGACAAATATTTTCCCTGTAGGGTAGTATATGGAATAGTATTTCTAAGTAAAAAATCATTCACAGCTTTAAGCCAAACTTAAACATGGATTCTCTCATCACATTTGATATTTCTAAAGTGATTAATGGATTTTTTGGAACACCAATAAATTATCAATATAAAAAATAAAGAGAAAGATTGTGTGTTTGGCAGAGCTTCGTGATTAGTAGTGTCCGCTTCTGAAAGTAATTATATTTACATTTCCTTTTTAAGGCTGCACATTTTTCAAATTCATTCTAGGTAAAACACTGAAAACTGTCAGCTCTGTTTTTCTAATTGTCTCTTTCTATTTGGAAGAAAACCAGTAGAATCTAGAAAGAGTTTGCTACCAATTATTGGAAAATAATTGATCTTGGAGAGGATTCAGTAACCTTATGATAAAAAGAACTTAAATGATAAATCTATATATCTTAAAAAAGATTATTTTGCATATATTCCAACTAATTTTTATAAAAATGCCAAGATATGTATATTACTAACTCATTTGATATAATTTGGAGTGTTACAATATGACTTTATGATTTTTTAAAATTCTATAATCATGAAAGCATATAGTTGTATAGTCATATAAGAATCAAAGACATAGACATTTTCATATTCTAGGCAGTATCACAGTAGATTGAGGTAAAGTCATTTCACCTTACGGGTCACATTTATTATTTTAAGGACAGGATGCTGTTATTTTTTTTTTTTTTTTTAGTTGTTTTGTTTGTTTTTTTATACTGCAGGTTCTTATTAGGCATCAGTTTTATACACATCAGTGTATACATGTCAATCCCAATCGCCCAATTCAGCACATCACCATCCCCACCTCATCGCAGTTTTCCCCCCTTGGTGTCCATATGTCCATTCTCTACATCTGTGTCTCAACTTCTGCCCTGCAAACTGGCTCATCTGTACCATTTTTCTACGTTCCACATACATACATTAACATACGATATTTGTTTTTCTCTTTCTGACTTACTTCACTCTGTATGACAGTCTCTAGATCCATCCACGTCTCAACAAATGACTCAATTTCGTTCCTTTTTATGGCTGAATAATATTCCATCGTATATATGTACCACAACTTCTTTATCCATTCGTCTGTTGATGGGCATTTAGGTTGCTTCCATGACCTGGCTATTGTAAATAGTGCTGCAATGAACATTCGGGTGCGCGTGTCTTTTTGAATTACGGTTTTCTCTGGGTATATGCCCAGTAGTGGGATTGCTGGGTCATATGGTAATTCTATTTTTAGTTTTTTAAGGAACCTCCATATTGTTCTCCATAGTGGCTGTATCAATTTACATTCCCACCAACAGTGCAAGAGGGTTCCCTTTTCTCCACACCCTCTCCAGCATTTGTTGTTTGTAGATTTTCTGATGATGCCCATTCTAACAGGAGTGAGGTGATACCTCATTGTAGTTTTGATTTGCATTTCTCTAATAATTAGTGATGTTGAGCATCTTTTCATGTGCTTCGTGGCCGTCTGTATGTCTTCTTTGGAGAAATGTCTATTTAGGTCTTCTGCCCATTTTTGGATTGGGGTGTTTGTTTCTTTGATATTGAGCTGAATGAGCTGTTTATATATTTTGGAGATTAATCCTTTGTCCGTTGATTCATTTGCAAATATTTTCTCCCATTCTGAGGGTTGTCTTTTCGTCTTGTTTATGGTTTCCTTTGCTGTGCAAAAGCTTTGAAGTTTCATTAGGTCCCACTTGTTTATTTTTGTTTTTATTTCCATTACTCTAGGAGGTGGATTGAAAAAGATCTTGCTGTGATTTATGTCAAAGAGTGTTCTTCCTATGTTTTCCTCTAAGAGTTTTATAGTGTCCAGTCTTATATTTAGGTCTCTAATCCATTTTGAGTTTATTTTTGTGTATGGTGTTAGGGAGTATTCTAATTTCATTCTTTTACATGTGGCTGTCCAGTTTTCCCAGCACCACTTATTGAAGAGACTGTCTTTTCTCCATTGTATATCTTTGCCTCCTTTGTCATAGATTAGTTGACCATAGGTGCGTGGGTTAATCTCTGGGCTTTCTATCTTGTTCCATTGATCTATGTTTCTGTTTTTGTGCCAGTACCATATTGTCTTGATTACTGTAGCTTTGTAGTATAGTCTGAAGTCAGGGAGTCTGATTCCTCCAGCTCCATTTTTTTGCCTCAAGACTGCTTTGGCTATTCGGGGTCTTTTGTGTCTCCATACAAATTTTAAGATGATTTGTTCTAGCTCCGTAAAAAATGCCATTGGTCATTTGATAGGGATTGCATTGAATCTGTAGATTGCTTTGGGTAGTATACTCATTTTCACAATGTTGATTCTTCCAATCCAAGAACATGGTATATCTCTCCATCTGTTGGTATCATCTTTAATTTCTTTCATCAGTGTCTTATAGTTTTCTGCATACAGGTCTTTTGTCTCCTTAGGTAGGTTTATTCCTAGGTATTTTATTCTTTTTGTTGCAATGGTAAATGGGAGTGTTTCCATAATTTCTCTTTCAGATTTTTCATCATTAGTGTATAGGAATGCAAGAGATTTCTGTGCATTAATTTTGTAACCTGCAACTTTACCATATTCATTAATTAGCTCTAGCAGTTTTCTGGTGGCAGTTTTAGGATTCTCTATGTATAGTATCATGTCATCCGCAAACAGTGACAGTTTTACTTCTTCTTTTCCAATTTGTATTCCTTTTATTTCTTTTTCTTCTCTGATTGCCGTGGCTAGGACTTCCAGAACTATGTTGAATAATAGTGGTGAGAGTGGACATCCTTGTCTCGTTCCTGATCTTAGAGGAAATGCTTTCAGTTTTTCACCATTGAGAATGATGTTTGCTGTGGGTTTGTCATATATGGCCTTTATTATGTTGAGGTAGGTTCCCTCTATGCCCACTTTCTGGAGAGTTTTTATCAGAAATGGGTGTTGAATTTTGTCAAAAGCTTTTTCTGCATCTATTGAGATGATCATATGGTTTTTATTCTTCAATTTGTTAATATGGTGTATCACATTGATTGATTTGCGTATATTGAAGAATCCTTGCATCCCTGGGATAAATCCCACTTGATCGTGGTGTATGATCCTTTTAATGTGTTGTTGGATTCTGTTTGCTAGTATTTTGTTGAGGATTTTTGCATCTATATTCATCAGTGATATTGGTCTGTAATTTTCTTTTTTTGTAGTGTCTTTGTCTGGTTTTGGTATCAGGGTGATGGTGGCCTCATAGAATGAGTTTGGGAGAGTTCCTTCCTCTGCAATTTTTTGGAAGAGTTTGAGAAGGATGGGTGTTAGCTCTTCTCTAAATGTTTGATAGAATTCACCTGTGAAGCCATCTGGTCCTGGACTTTTGTTTGTTGGAAGATTTTTAATCACAGTTTCAATTTCATTACTTGTGATTGGTCTGTTGATATTTTCTGTTTCTTCCTGATTCAGTCTTGGAAGGTTATACCTTTCTAAGAATTTGTCCATTTCTTCCAGGTTGTCCATTTTATTGGCATAAAGTTGCTTGTAGTAGTCTCTTAGGATGTTTTGTATTTCTGCGGTGTTTGTTGTAACTTCTCCTTTTTCATTTCTGATTTTATTGATTTGAGTCCTCTCCCTCTTTTTCTTGATGAGTCTGGCTAATGGCTTATCAATTTTGTTTATCTTCTCAAAGAACCAACTTTTAGTTTTATTGATCTTTGCTATTGTTTTCTTTGTTTCTATTTCATTTATTTCTGCTCTGATCTTTATGATTTCTTTCCTTCTGCTAACTTTGGGTTTTGTTTGTTCTTCTTTCTCTAGTTTCTTTAGGTGTAAAGTTAGATTGTTTACTTGAGATTTTTCTTGTTTCTTTAGGTAGGCTTGTATAGCTATAAACTTCCCTCTTAGAACCGCTTTTGCTGCATCCCATAGGTTTTGGGTCGTCGTGTTTTCATTGTCATTTGTCTCTAGGTATTTTTTGATTTCCTGTTTGATTTCTTCAGTGATCTCTTGGTTATTTAGTAACGTATTGTTTAGCCTCCATGTGTTTGTCTTTTTTACGTTTTTTTCCCTGTAATTCATTTCGAATCTCATAGCGTTGTGGTCAGAAAAGATGCTTGATATGATTTCAATTTTCTTAAATTTACTGAGGCTTGATTTGTGACCCAAGATGTGATCTATCCTGGAGAATGTTCCGTGTGCACTTGAGAAGAACGTGTAATCTGCCGTTTTTGGATGGAATGTCCTATATATATCAATTAAATCTATCTGGTCTATTGTGTCATTTAAAGCTTCTGTTTCCTTATTGATTTTCATTTTGGATGATCTGTCCATTGGTGTAAGTGAGGTGTTAAAGTCCCCCACTATTATTGTGTTACTGTCGATTTCCTCTTTTATAGCTGTTAGCAGTTGCCTTATGTATTGAGGTGCTCCTATGTTGGGTGCATATATATTTATAATTGTTATATCTTCTTCTTGGATTGATCCCTGGATCATTATGTAGTGTCCTTCCTTGTCTCTTGTAACATTCTTTATTTTAAAGTCTATTTTATCTGATATGAGTATAGCTACTCCAGCTTTCTTTTGATTTCCATTTGCATGGAATATCTTTTTCCATCCCCTCACTTTCAGTCTGTATGTGTCCCTAGGTCTGAAGTGGGTCTCTTGTAGACAGCATATATATGGGTCTTGTTTTTGTATCCATTCAGCCAGTCTATGTCTTTTGGTTGGGGCATTTAATCCATTCACGTTTAAGGTAATTATCGATATGTATGTTCCTATGACCATTTTCTTAATTGTTTTGGGTTTGTTTTTGTAGGTCCTTTTCTTCTCTTGTGTTTCCCACTTAGAGAAGTTCCTTTAGCATTTGTTGTAGAGCTGGTTTGGTGGTGCTGAATTCTCTTAGCTTTTGCTTGTCTGTAAAGCTTTTGATTTCTCCATCAAATCTAAATGAGATCCTTGCTGGGTAGAGTAATCTTGGTTGTAGGTTCTTCCCTTTCATCACTTTAAGTATTTCATGCCACTCCCTTCTGGCTTGCAGAGTTTCTGCTGAGAAATCAGCTGTTAACCTTATGGGGGTTCCCTTGTATGTTATTTGTCGTTTTTCCCTTGCTGCTTTCAATAATTTTTCTTTGTCTTTAATTTTTGCCACTTTGATTACTATGTGTCTCGGCGTGTTTCTCCTTGGGTTTATTCTGTATGGGACTCTCTGCGCTTCCTGGACTTGGGTGGCTATTTCCTTTCCCATGTTAGGGAAGTTTTCGATTATAATCTCTTCAAATATTTTCTCTGGTCCTTTCTCTCTCTCTTCTCCTTCTGGGACCCCTATAATGCGAATGTTGTTGCGTTTAATGTTGTCCCAGAGGTCTCTTAGGCTGTCTTCATTTCTTTTTATTCTTTTTTCTTTAGTCTGTTCCGCAGCAGTGAATTCCACCATTCTGTCTTCCAGGTCACTTATCCGTTCTTCTGCCTCAGTTATTCTGCTATTGATTCCTTCTAGTGTAGTTTTCATTTCAGTTATTGTATTGGTCATCTCTGTTTGTTTGTTCTTTAATTCTTCTAGGTCTTTGTTAATCATTTCTTGCATCTTCTCAATCTTTGCCTCCATTCTTATTCCGAGGTCCTGGATCATCTTCACTATCATTATTCTGAATTCTTTTTCTGGAAGGTTGCCTATCTCCACTTCATTTAGTTGTTTTTCTGGGGTTTTTTCTTGTTCCTTCATCTGGTACATAGCCCTCTGCCTTTTCATCTTCTCTGTCTTTCTGTAACTGTGGTTTTTGGTCCACAGGCTGCAGGATTGTAGTTTTTCTTGCTTCTGTTGTCTGCCCTCTGGTGGTTGAGGCTATCTAAGAGGCTTGATGGGAGGCTCTGGTGGTGGGTAGAGATGACTGTTGCTGTGGCGGTCAGAGCTCAGTAAAACCTTAATCCACTTGACTGTTGATGGGTGGGGCTGGGTTCCCTCCCTGTTGCTGTGGCGATCAGAGCCCAGTAAAACCTTAATCCACTTGACTGTTTATGGGTGGGGCTGGGTTCCCTCCCTGTTGGTTGTTTTGCCTGAGGCAACCCAACACTGGAGCCTACCCGTGCTCTTTGGTGGGGTTAATGGCAGACTCTGGGAGGGCTCATGCCAAGGAGAACTTCCCAGGACCTCTGCTGCCAGTGTCCTTATCCCCACGGTGAAACAGAGCCACCACTCGCCTCTGCAGGAGACCCCCCAACACCAGCAGGTACGTCTGGTTCAGTCTCCCCCAGGGTCACTGCTCCTTCCCCTGGGTCCCGATGCACACATTACTTTGTGTGTGCCCTCCAAGAGTGGGATCTCTGTTTCCCCCAGTCCTGTCACAGTCCTGCAATCAATTCCCACTAGACTTCAAAGTCTGATTCTCTAGGAATTCCTCCTCCCTTTGCCGGACCCCCAGGTTGGGAAGCCTGAGGTGGGGCTCAGAACCTTCACTCCAGTGGGTGGACTTCTGTGGTATAAGTGTTCGCCAGTCTGTGAGTCACCCACCCAGCAGTTATGGGATTTGATTTTACTCTGATTGCGCCCCTCCTACCGTCTCACTGTGGCTTCTCCTCTGTCCTTGGACGTGGGGTGTCCTCCTTGGTGAAGTCCAGGGTCTTCCTGTCAATGATTGTCCAGCAGCCAGTTGTGATTCTGGTGCTCTCGCAAGAGGGAGTGAGAGCACGTCCTTCTACTCCGCCATCTTGGTTAATCTCTCCAGGATGCTGTTATTGATTTTGACACCCAAAATGATACCAGAAGCTCTGTGAGATTCCGCAGGTTTACCAGTAGTAGAAGACTGTAATTACAATGACCTTTTACCCTGCTCTCATTTTATATGGGGAATGCTCAGTGACATCACCATTAATTTTAAAGCACAGATACACACGTAAACACATACCCATCAGTGACTGTATATGAGCCACTTGCTTATTTTTTTATTCAAGCATCAATATACAATATTCATGTGGATGCATGAATTTTCACAGCAAAATTATAGTGGTCAGTAATTCTTGGCTTTAAGAAATCTGTGGAGTCCAAAGAAGAATCATTTCTATCCATTCCTCTGTCAATGGACATTTAGGTTGCTTCCATGTCCTGGCTGTTGTAAATAGTGCTGCTATGAACATTGGGGTGCATGTGTCTTTTTGAATTATGGTTTTCTCTGGGTATATGCCCAGTAGTAGGATTGCTGGGTCATATGGTAGTTCTATTTTTAGTTTTTTAAGGAACTTCCATACTGTTTTCCATAGTGGCTGTATCAATTTACATTCCCACAAGCGGTGTATAAGGGATCATTTTCTCCACACCCTCCGTAGCATTTATTGTTTGTAAATATTTTGTTGATGGCCATTTTGACCAGTGTGAGAACCTCATTGTAGTCTTGATTTGCATTTCGCTAATAATTAGTGATGTTGAGCATCTTTTCATGTGTTTGTTGGCCATCTGTAAGTCTTCTTGGAGAAATGTCTATTTAGCTCTTCTGCCCATTTTTAAATGTTGATTATTGATTTAAGAACATTCTCCTTTTGTAATATATGAATTTAAAGCAAGAATTTTTCTCTACAAATACTTTACCTGCAGTCCCCCTGAGTTGGCATGCTATATTTTTATGCAATTCACATTTTTCTAATTTCCTTTTATCACTTTTTCCAATATAATTATATTTTGCTTAGGGGACATAGTCTATAAGAATTCGATTGTTTGGCATTCTTTAATATTAATACTTAATTTATGGACTCTTATATAGTCTATCTGTGACAACATTTTATCTACACCTGAAAACAATGTGTCCATTAATTCCCAAATCTGCAGCATCACCATAGTAATGTTTCACTGCATGCCTACTAATTTTTAATGTATACTAGGCATAATGGTTTACACAGTATAGACAATCTGAATTCCGTTGTCTTTTTTTTTTTAACATCTTTATTGAGGTATAATTGCTTTACATTGTTGTGTTAGTTTCTGCTGTATAACAAAGTGAATCAGCTATAGGTATACATATATCCGCATATCCCCTCTCTCTTGTGTCTCCCTATCACCCTCCCTATCCCACCCCTCTAGATGGTCACAAAACACTGAGCTGATCCCCCTGTGCTATGCGGCTGCTTCCCACTAGCTATCTATTTTACGTTTGGTAGTGTATATATATCCATGTCACTCTCTCACTTCGTCCCAGCTTACCCTTCCCCCTACCGGTGTCCTCAAGTACATTCTATAAGTATGAGTCTTTATTCCTGTCCTGCCCCAGGTTCTTCAGAACCTTTTTTTATTTTATTTTATTTTTTTTAGATTCCATATATATGTGTTAGGGTATGGTATTTCTTTTTCACTTTCTGACTTACTGCACTCAGTATGACAGTCTCTAGGTCCATTCAACTCACTACAGATAAATCAATTTCATTTTTTTTTTTTGTATTTGAAGACTCTACTTTTATTTAAAAAAAAAACTGAATAGTTTTGCACTTTTACCACAGAGAAAATATATACCATTTCAGGATAGCAGTTACCTCCAGAGAGGAAGGGAAGGAGAAGTAATGAGGAGAGAGGAGAGATGGATGGGGGAGGCCTCTATCTTTAACATTATGTGTTTTTTTTTTGACATCTTTATTGGAGTATAATTGCTTTACAATGGTGTGTTGGTTTCTGCTTTATAACAAACTGAATCAGTTATAAATATACATATGTTCCCATATCTCTTCCCTCTTGCATCTCCCTCCCTCCCACCCTCCCTATCCCACCCCTCTAGGTGGTCACAAAACACAGAGCTGATCTCCTTGTGCTATGCGGTTGCTTCCCACCAGCTATCTATTTTCCGTTTGGTAGTGTATATATGTCCATGCCACCCTCTCACTTCGTCTCAGCTTACCCTTCCCCCTACCGGTGTCCTCAAGTACATTCTATAAGTATGAGTCTGTATTCCTGTCCTGCCCCAGGGTTCTTCAGAACGTTTTTTTATTTCATTTTTTTTTTAGATTCCATATATATGTGTTAGGGTACGGTATTTCTTTTTCACTTTCTGACTTACTTCACTCAGTATGACAGTCTCTAGGTCCATTCAACTCACTACAGACTAATCAATTTCATTTCTTTTTAAACGAAAAATATTCATTTTATTCACTGAGTAATATCCCATTGTATATATGTGCCATATCTTCTTTATCTATTCATCTGTCAATGGACACTTAGGTTGCTTCCATGTCCTGGCTATTGTAAATAGAGCTGCAATGAACATTGTGGTGCATGACTCTCTTTGAGTTAGGGTTTTCTCAGGGTATATGCCCAGTAGTGTGATTGCTGGGTTGTACGGTAGTTCTATTTTTAGGTTTTTAAGGAACCTCCATACTGTTCTCCATAGGGGCTGTAACAATTTACATTCTCACCAACAGTGCAAGAGGGTTCCCTTTACTCCACACCCTCTCCAACATTTATTGTTTGTAGATATTTTAATGAGGGCCATTCTGACCAGTGTGAGGTGATACCTCATTGTAGTTTTGATTTGCATTTATCTAATGATTAGTGATGTTGAGCATCCCTTCATGTGTTTATTCGCCATCTGTATATGTTCATTGGAGAAATGTCTATTTTGGTCTTCTGCCCATTCTTGAATTGGGTTGTTTGTTTTTTCGATATTGAGCTGCATTAGCTGCTTGTAAATTTTGGAGATTAATCCTTTTTCAGTTAATTCATTTGCAAATATTTTCTCCCATTCTGAGGGTTGTCTTTTTGTCTTGTTTATGGTTTCCATTGCTGTGCAAAAGCTTTGAAGTTTCATTAGGTCCCATTTGTTTATTTTTGTTTTTATTTCCATTTCTCTAGGAGGTGGGTCAAAAAGGATATTGCTGTGATTTATGTCATAGAGTGTTCTGCCTATGTTTTCCTCTAAGAGTTGGATAGTGTCTGGCCTTACATTTAGGTCTTTAATCCATTTTGAGTTTATTTTTGTATATGGTGTTAGGGAGTGTTCTGATTTCATTCTTTTGCATGTAGCTGTCCAGTTTTCCCAGCACCACTTATTGAAGTGACTGTCTTTTCTCCATTGTATAGTCTTGCCTCCTTTATCAAAAATAAGGTGACCATATGTGCATGGGTTTACCTCTGGGCTTTCTATCCGGTTCCATTGATCTATGTTTCTGTTTTAGTGCCAGTACCATACTGTCTTGATGACTGTAGCTTTATAATATAGTCTGAAGTCAGGGAGCCTGGTTCCTCCACCTTCATTTTTCTTTTTCAACATTACTTTGGCGAATTGGGGGTCTTCTGTGTTTCCATACAAATTGTGAAATTTTTTATACTAGTTCTGTGAAAAATACCATTGGTAGCTTGATAGGGATTGCATTGAATCTGTAGATTGCTTTGGATAGTAGAGTCATTTTCACAATGTTGATTCTTCCAATCCAAGAACATGGTATTTCTCTCCATCTGTTTGTATCAACTTTAATTTCTTTCATCAGTGTCTTATAGTTTTCTGCATACAAGTCTTTTGTCTCTTAGTTAGGTTTATTCCTAGGTATTTTTTTCTTATTGTTGCAGTGGTAAATGGGAGTTTTTCCTTAATTTCTCCTTCAGATTTTTCATCATTAGTGTATAGCAATGCAAGAGATTTCTGTGCATTAATTTTGTATCCTGCTACTTTACAAATTCATTGATTAGCCCTAATAGTTTTCTGGTAGTATCTTTTGGATTCTCTATATATAGTATAATGTCATCATCCACAAACAGTGACAATTTTATTCTTCTTTTCTGATTTGAATTCCTTTTATTTCTTTTTCTTCTCTGATTGCTGTGGCTAACACTTCCAATGCTATGTTGAATAATATTGGTGAGAGTGGGCCACCTTGTCTTGTTCCTGATCTTTGTGGAAATGGTTTCAGTTTTTCACCATTGATAACGATATTGGCTGTGGGTTTGTCATCTATGGCCTTTATTATGTTGAGGTAAGTTCTCTCTATGACTACTTTCTGGAGGGTTTTTATCAAAAATGGGCGTTGAATTTTGTTGAAATCTTTTTCTTCATCTATTGAGATGATCATATGATTTTTCTCCTTCAATTTTTTAATATGGTGTATCACATTGATTGATTTGCGTATATTGAAGAATCCTTGCATTCCTGGGAGAAACCCCAATTGATCATGCTGTATGATCCTTTTAATGTGCTGTTGGATTCTGTTTGCTAATAATTTGTTGAGGATTTTTGTGTCTATGTTTATCAGTGATATTGGCCTGTAGTTTTCTTTTTTTGTGACATCTTTGTCTGGTTCTGGTATCAGGGTGTTGCTGGCCTCATTGAATGAGTTTGGGAGTGTTTCTCACTCTGATATATTTAGGAAGAGTTTGAGAAGGATAGGTGTTAGCTCTTCTCTAAATGTTTGGTGGAATTCGCCTGTGAATCCATCTGTTCCTGGGCTTTTGTTTGTTGGAAGATTTTTCATCATAATTTCAATATCAGTGCTTGTGATTTGTCTGTTTATATTTTCTATTTCTTCGTGGTTCAGTCTCAGAAGGGTGTACTTTTCTAAGAATGTGTCCATTTCTTCCAGGTTGTCCATTTTATTGGCATAGAGTTGCTTGTAGTAATCTCTCATGATCCTTTGCATTTCTGCAGTGTCAGTTGTTACTTCTCCTTTTTTATTTCTAATTCTATTGATTTGAGTCTTCCCCCTTTTTTTTTCTTGATGAGTCTCACTAATGTTTTATCAATTTTTTTTTATCCTCTCAAAGAACCATCTTTTAGTTTTATTGATCTTTGCTACCGTTTCCTTCATTTCTTTTCCATTTATTTTTGATCTGATCTTTATGATTTCTTTCCTTCTGCTAACTTTGGGTTTAGTTTGTTCTTCACTCTCTAGTTACCTTAAGTGTAGTGGTAGGAGGAAAACATAGGCGAACACTTTTTGAAATAAATTGCAGCAAGATCTTTTTTGAACCACCTCCTAGTGTAATGAAAATAAAAACAAAAATAAACAAATGGGACCTACTTAAATTTAAAAGCATTTGCACAGAAAAGGAAAGCATAAACAAGACAAAAAGGCAACCCTCAGAATGGGAGAAAATATTTGCAAGCGAAGCAACTGACAAAGGATTAATCTCTAAATATACAAGCAGCTCATGCAGCTCAATATGAAAAATACCAAACAGCCCAATAAAAAAATGGGTGGAAGATCTAATAAGACATTTCTACAAAGAAGACATACAGAGGGCAAACAAACACATGAAAAGAAGCTTACTATCACTAATTATTAGAGAAATGCAAATCAAAACTAAAATGAGATATCACCTCACATCAGTCAGAATGGCCATCATTAAAAAATCTAGAAAAAAAAAAAAAGCTGGGTAGGGTGTGGAGGAAAGGCAACCCTCATACACTTTTGATGGGAATGTAAATTGATACAGGCACTATGGAAAACAGTATGGAGATTCCTTAAAAATACTAAAAATAGAACTACCTTATGACCCAGCAATCCCACTACTTAGCATATATCCTGAGAAAACCATAATTCAAAAAGTCATGTGCACCCCAATGTTTATTTCAGCACTATTTACAATAGCCGGGACATGGAAGCAACCTAAATGTCCATAAACAGAGAAATGGATAAAGTAGATGTGGTACATATATACAATGGAATATTACTCAGCCTTAAAAAGGAATGAAATTGGGTCATTTGTAGATACGTGGATGAATCTAGAGACTGTCATACAGAGTGAAGTAAGTCAGAAAGAGAAAAACAAATATCGTATATTAACACATATATGTGGAACCTAAAAAGATGGTTTAGACAATATTATTTACAAAGCAGGAATAGAGACACTTATGTAGGGAACAAATGTATGAATACCAAGGGTATAGGGAGGTGGGTGCGAGGAATTGGGAGATTGGGATCGACACATATACACTATTTATACTATGTGTTAAATAGATAACTAACAAGAACATAATGTATAGCCCAGGGAACTCTACTTAATGCACTGTGGTGACCTAAATGGGAAGGAAATCCAAAAAACAGGGGATATCTGTATATGTATAACTGATTCACTTTGCTGTACAGCAGAATGTAACAGAACATTGTAAAGCAACTATATTCCAATAAAATTAATTAAAATAAAGAAAACTTTGGAGATTAAATTTTGATTTTGGATGGGGCAAAGATTCATAGAAAAATTCCAAACCACAATCCATGAAGCAAAAAAATGATTTCGTGGACTAAATAAAAATTTAAAAAAAAATTGCTATGAATGGAAGGCTGTGGCGACTGCTGCAGCTGGCTCAGTTGTGCAGGATGTACGCCCTCTCAGCCTGTGAGAGGAGGAAGCTAGTGGAGGACCGGCACCAACAAAACCAAGGAGGAAATCAAGGGTCATCCCTCTTCTGAATGAGTTTAACCTGCTCCATCAGGAAGGGGTTCTCCCAGGAGTCACAGTGGTGGGGGGTCTGTGGGGGCAGAATCCAGGGCATGCAGGTCCACAGGGGTCTGGTTCAGGTTCTTTTCCATGAGCACAGTGGCTCCCAATTAGTCTTCGGTTTTACCCCACTCATTTTGGGGAGGTTTCTGGTTGTCCTGGATGACAGGGCGGCCGCTGCACTGGTTTTGCATTTTCAAGACATTTGGTGCCCTCGTGCTTCTCCTTGGACAATTTCCGGAAAAGTGGCCCACACTCTCCAGAGCCAGTCGTAGATATAGAAGCCCAGAGTGAGCCATGTGGCTGACAGGGTCTCGGTGCTCCAGCTGGTTGTCAGGCCTGAGACTCTGAAGTGGGAGATCTGAGTTCAGGACATTGGACCACCAGAGACCTCCTGGCCTGATGCAATATCAATCAGCAAGAGTTCTCCCAGAGATCTCCATCTCAACCCTAAGACCCAGCTTTACTCAATGACCAGCAATCTACAGTTCTGGACACCCCATGCCATACAATTAGCAACACAGGAACACAACCCCACCCATTAGCAGAGAGGCTGCCTAAAATCTTAAGTTCACAGACACCCCAAAACACACCATTGGACACAGTCTTGCTGACCAGAAAGAAAATATCTAGCGTCATTGACCAGAACAAAGGCACCAGTCCCCTCCACCAGGAACTCTACACAACCCACTGAACCATCCATACCCACTGGGGGCAGACACCAAAAACAACAGGAACTATGAACTTGCAGCCTGCAAAAAGGAGACCCCAAACACAGTAAGATAAGCAAAATGAGAAGACAGAGAAATACCCAGCAGATGCAGGAACAAAGTAAAAACCCACCAGACCAAACAAATGAAGAGGAAATAGGCAGTCAACTTGAAAAAGAATTCAGAGTAACGATAGTAAAGATGACCAAAAATCTTGGAAATAGAATGGAAAAAATACAAGAAACGTTTAACAAGGACCTAGAAGAACTAAAGAGCAAACAAACAATGATGAACAACAAAATAAATGAAATTAAAAATTCTCTAGAAGGAATCAATAGCAGAATAACGGAGGCAGAAGACCGGATAAGTGACCTGGAAGATAAACTAGTGGTAATAACTACCACAGAGCAGAATAAAGAAAAAAGAATGAAAAGAATTGAGGATATTCTCAGAGACCACTGGGACAACATTAAGCACAACAACATTCGAATTATACGGCTCCCAGAAGAAGAAGAGAAAAAGAAAGGGACTGAGAAAATATTTGAAGAGATTATAGTTGAATACTTCCCTACTATGGGAAAGGAAATAGTCATTGAAGTCCAGGAAGTGCAGAAAGTCCCATACAGGATAAATCCAAGGAGAAACTCGCCAACACACATATTAATCAAGCTATCAAAAATTAAATAAAAAGAAAACATATTAAAAGCAGCAAGGGAGGGCTTCCCTGGTGGCACGGTGGTTGGGAGTCCGCCTGCCAATGCAGGGAACACAGGTTCAATCCCTGGTCCGGGAAGAACCCACATGCTATGGAGCACCTGGGCCTGCACGCCACAACTACTGAGCCTGTGCTCTACAGCCTGCGAGCCACAACAACTGAGCCCGCATGCTAAAACTGCTGAAGCCCATGCACCTAGATCTCTTGCTCTGCAACAAGAGAAGCCACCACAATCAGAAGCCTGCACACTGCAATGAAGGCTAAATAAATAAATTTATTTTAAAAAAAAGCAAATGCGTACATTAAAAAAAAAAAGCAGCAAGGGAAAAGCAACAAATAATATACAAGGGAAACCCCATAAGGTTAACAGCTGATCTTTCAGCACAAACTCTGCAAGCCAGAAGGGAATGGAAGGACATATTTAAAGTGATGAAAGGGAACAACCTACAACCAAGATTACTCTACCCAGCAAGGCTCTAATTCAGATTCAACGGAGAAATTAAAACATTTACAGACAAGCAAAAGCTAAGAGAATTCAACACCACAAAACCAGCTTTACAACAAATGCTAAAAGGAATTCTCTAGGCTGGAAACACAGGAGAAGGAAAAGACCTACAATAACAAACCAAACACAATTAGGAAAATGGTAATAGGAACAAACATATCAATAATTACCATAAATATAAATGGATTAAGTGCTCCAACCAAAAGACATAGCCTGGCTGAATGGATACAAAAACAGGACTCATATATATGCTGTCTACAAGAGGCCCACTTCAGACCTAAGGACACATACAGACTGAAAGTGAGGGGATGGAAAAAGATATTCCATGCAAATGGAAATCAAAAGAAAGCTGGAGTAGCAATTCGCATATCAGACAAAATAGACTTTAAAATAGAGACTATTACAAGAGGCAAAGAAGGACACTATGTAATGATCGAGGGATCAGTCCAAGAAGAAGATATAGGTATTGTAAATATTTATGCACCCAACATAGGAGCACCTCCATACATAAGGCAAATGCTAACAGCCATAAAAGGGGAAATCGACAGTAACACAATAATAGTAGTGGACTTTAACACCCCACTTTCACCAATGGACAGATCAACAAAAATGAAAATAAATAAGGAAACACAAGCTTTAAATGTCACATTACACAAGATGGACTTAATTGATATTGACCTTCCATCCAAAAACAACAGAATACACTCTCTTCTCAAGTGCTCATGGAACATTCTCCAGGATAGATCATATCTTTGGTCACAATTCAAGCCTTAGTGCATTGAAGAAAATTGAAATTGTATCAAGTATCTTTTCCAACCACAACACTATGAGACTAGATATCAATTACAGGAAAAATTCTGTAGAAAATTCAAAAACATGGAGGCTAACCAATACACTACTAAATCACCAGGAGCTCATGGAAGAAATCAAAGAGGAAATCAAAAAATACCTAGAAACAAATGTAATGAAAACATGATGACCCAAAACATATGGGATGCAGCTAAAGCAGTTATAAGAGGGAAGTTTATAGCAATACAACCCTACCTTAAGAAACAAGAAACATCTCAAATAAAAAACCTAACCTTACACCTAAAGCAATTAGAGAAAGAAAAACAAAAAACCCCCCAAACTTAGCAAAAGCTAAGAAATCATAAAAATCAGAACAGAAATAAATGAAAAAGAAATGAAGGAAATGATAGCAAAGATCTATAAAACTAAAAGCTGATTCTTTGAGAAGATAAACAAAATTGATAAAACATTAACCAGGCTCATCAAGAAAAAAAGGGAGAAGAGTCAAATCAACAGATTTAGAAATGAAAAAGGAGAAGTAATAACTGACACTGCAGAAATACAAAGGATAATGAGAGATTACTACAAGCAACTATATGCCAATAAAATGGATAACCTGGAAGAAATGCACACATTCTTAGTAAAGCACAACCTTCTGAGACTGAACCAGGAAGAAATAGAAAATATAAACAGACCAATACAAGCACTGAAATTGAAACTGTGATTAAAAATCTTCCAACAAACAAAAGCCCAGGGCCAGATGGCTTCACAGGCGAATTCTATCAAACATTTAGAGAAGAGCTAACACCAGTCTTGCTCAAACTCTTCCAAAATATAGCAGAGTGAGGAACACTCCTGAACTCATTCTACGAGGCCACCATCACCCTGATGCCAAACCAGAAAAAGATACCATAAAAAAGGAAAATAACAGGCCAATATAACTGATGAACATAGATGCAAAAATCCTCAACAAAATACTAGCAAAGAGAATCCAACAGCACATTAAAAGGATCATACACCATGATAGAGTAGGGTTTATCCCAGGAATACAATCTTTCTTCAATATACACAAATCATTCAATGTGATAAGCCATATTAACAAATTGAAGGAGAAAAAGTATATGATCATCTCAATAGATGCAGAAAAGGCTTTTGACAAAATTTGACACCCATTTATGTTAAAAAAAACCCTCCAGAAAGTGGGCCTAGGGGGAACTTACCTCAAAATACTAAAGGCCATTTATGAGAGACCCACAGCCAACATCATTCTCAATGGTGAAAAACGGAAACCATTCCCACCAAGATCAAGAACAAGACAAGGTTGCCCACTCTCACCAATATTATTCAACATAGTTCAAGAAGTTTTAGCCACAACAATCAGAGAAGAAAAAGAAATAAAAGGAATCCAAATCGGAAAAGAAGAAGTAAAGCTGTCACAGTTTGCAGATGACATGATACTATACATAGAGAATCCTAAAGATGCTACCAGAAAACTAGTAGTGCTAAACAATGACTTTGGTAAAGTAGCAGGATACACAGAAATCTAAAAAAATAATGCACAGAAATCTCTTGCATTCCTATACACTAATGATGAAAAATCTGAAAGAGAAATTAAGGAAACACTCCCATTTCCCATTGCAATAAAAATAATAAAATACCTAGGAATAAACCTACCTTATTAGACAACAGACCTGTATGCAGAAAACTATAAGACACTGCTGAAAGTAATTATACATGATACAAACAGAAGGAGAGATATACCATGTTCTTGGATTGGAAGAATCAACATTGTGAAAATGACTCTACTACGCAAAACAATCTGCAGATTCAATGCAATCCCTATCAAACTACCAATGTTATTTTTCACAGAACTAGAACAAAAAGTTTCACAATTTGTATGGAAACACAGAAGACCCCCAACTAGCCAAAGTAATGTTGAAAAAGAAAAATGAAGGTGGAGGAACCAGGCTCCCTGACTTCAGACTATATTATAAAGCTACAGTCATCAAGACAGTATGGTACTGGCACAAAAACAGAAACATAGATCAATGGAACCGGATAGAAAGCCCAGAGGTAAACCCACACACATATGGTCACCTTTTCTTTGATAAATGAGGCAAGAATATACAATGGAGAAAAGACAGCCTCTTCAGTAAGTGGAGCTAGGGAAAGTAGACAGCTACATGTAAAAGAATGAAATCAGAACACTCCCTAACACCATACACAAAAAATAAACTCAAAATGGATTAAAGACCTAAATATAAGGCCAGGCACTATCAAACTCTTAGAGGAAAACATAGGCAGAACACTCTATGACATAAATCACAGCAAGAGCCTTTTTGACCCACCTCCTAGAGAAATGGAAATAAAAACAAAAATAAACAAATGGGACCTAATGAAACTTCAAAGCTTTTGCACAGCAATGGAAACCATAAACAAGATGAAAAGACAACCCTGAGAATGGGAGAGAATATTTGTAAAAAGCAAGTGACAAATGATGAATCTCCAAAATATACAAGCAGCTCATGCAGCTCAATATCAAAAAAACAAACAATCCAATTCAAGAATGGGAAGAAGACCTAAGTAGACATTTCTCCAAAGAAGATGCACAGATTGCCAACAAACACATGAAAGTATGCTCAACATCATTAATCATTAGAGAAATGCAAATGAAAACTACAGTGAGGTATCACCTCACACCGGTCATGATGGCCATCATCAAAAATTCTACAAACAATAAATGCTGGAGAGGGTGTGGAGAAAAGGGAATCCTCATACACTGTTTGTGGGAATGTAAATTGATACAGCCACTATGGAGAACAGTATGGAGGTTCCTTATAAAGCTAAAAATAGATCCACCATATGACACAGCAATCCCACTACTGGGCACATACACTGAGAAAACCATAATTCAAAAGAGACATGTACCACAATGTACATTTCAGCACCATTTACAATAGCCAGGACATGGAATCAACCTAAGTGTCCATCGACAGATGAATCGCTAAAGAAGATGTGGCACATATATACAATGGAATATTACTCAGCCATAAAAAGAAACGTAATTGAGTTATCTGTAGTGAGCTGGATGGACTTAGAGTCTGTCATACAGAGTGAAGTAAGTCACAAAGAGGAAAACAAATACTGTGTGCTAACACATATATATGGAATCTGAAAAATCTATGGTTTTGAAGAACCTAGGGGCAGCACAGGGATAAATATGCAGATGTAGAGAATGGACTTGAGGACTCGGGGAAGGGGAGGGGTAGGCTGGGACGAAGTGAGAGAGTGGCATTGACATATATACACTACCAAATGTAAAATAGATAGCTAGTGGGAAGCAGCTGCATAGCACAAGGAGATTAGTTCAGTGCTTTGTGTCCAACTAGAGAGGTGGGATAGGGAGGTTGAGAGGGAGACACAAGGGAGAGGGGATATGGGGATAAATGTATACATATAGCTGATTCACTTTGTTATACAGCAGAAACTAACACACCATTGTAAACCAATTATACTCCAATAAAGATGTTAAAAAAAGGATTAATTTCACACAAAAAAATATAACAATTGTAAATAATTATGCATCTGCCCTTTTTTTGATTGGGTTGTTTTGGGGCTTTTTGATATTGAGTTTCATGATATCAAAAAAACAACCCAGTCAAAAAATGGGTCCATCAACAGAGGAATGTGTAAAGAAGATGTGGTACATATATACAATGGAATATTACTCAGCTGTAAAAAGGAAGGAAATTGGTTTCTTTTGTAGAGATGTATATGGACCTAGAGAGTGTCATACAGATTGAAGTAAGTCAGAAAGAGGAAAACAAATATCATATATTAACTCATATACGTGGAATTTAGAAAAATTGTATAGATGACCTTGTTTGCAAAGCAGAAATAGAGACACAGATGTAGAGAACAAATGTATGGATACCAAGGGGGGAAGGGGTGGGGTGGGAACATTGGGAGATTGTGATCGACACATATACACTACTGATGTTATGTATAAGATAGTCAACTGATGGGAACATACTATGTAGCACAGGGAACTCTACTTAATGCACTCTGGTGACCTAAAAACCTAAATCCAAAAGGGAGGGGATATATGTATATGTATGGCTGATTCATTTTGCTGTGCAGTAGAAGCTTAGACAATATTGTAAGGCAACTATACTCCAATAAGAATAATTAATAAAAAAACAAAGAAGAATCATAAGTTCACAGTGTCAAAGACTTCTCAAATGCCAGCCCGTTGGCTTCAGAAACATCTTTTGAAGAATCATGAAGAATTCTTGGCTGCGTTAGTCTTGAGGTAGTTGTAAATAATCATTTGAATTGCCTCTGGTTTCCCCACATCAGATTAGCTCATTTTCCCCAGTCAATTGTAAACATAAAGCAAAATTCTGCCTTTTCTCCCTGACCAACTCTCATCACCAAATGGCACTCAAGGATAAATGTTACATTTATAAATCCATCAATTCCATTACTCAGAGATGGTTACAGAGTTACCTTTCTTGACCGTTTCTATCAATAGCTGGTCAGGTGACAAGGTCAAACTCTCAAATGTGGCCAAATACCAATGTTTTCAGAGGAAAATAACACGTTTTGGATATTGATCATAGCCAAAGAATCAAATCAATGTTATTTTAATTCTGGAATGTTCTGGGGCCCTAATAATAAGAGCAACTAAGATATAAAGCATTCCTTGAGGAATACTATGTTATTTTCCGTTGACATGTTGGTGCCTAATACAGCGTCTTACTTCTGATGGTATGCACCAGATGCTAGTTAAGTATATAGAAGTTTGTAAAGTGCTCAGTGCATAACTCACTGGAAATGGCTAATGTCCTCAAATGTTAATCCCTTAATATATAGCATCAGTACATGTTTACATACTATATGTTAACTATTTTATTCTTGTGGTAGATTTTGGGTTTATGGTGACACTTAACTGGGTAACACTTTTGGAAAGCAGAACAAAAATAATATGGTCTTTTCATTTGAGCATCATAGAAATGTTGTATGGCTTGCTTGAAACTAAGGCTTATAGTGACACAGTATCCAGGAGTTGGACTCTGAGTTACTTACAAGTCAGCTGGATGATGAGTTTGCTAAGGTTGCATTTGAACTGTTTTGGTTTGCTTATTTACTTATTAAATTGATTTTTTATGCCTTTCATTTGTGATTGATCTAAAGTGAGAATGAAAATTATGATATTCCATGTTTAACTACATTGTCTCTTACTGCTAAACAAAATATACAAAATAGTTAAAGGTAAACACTGAAAAGGCTTTTTAAATTACAATTCCTTAAAAATATAAATTCAAGCCATGGTTTCACAAATATCTGAAGTAGATCTAGAAATTATGGTTTTCATGAGCCAGAGAGATACTAAAGTTTGTACTATTTTGTTTGCTTTGAAAGAATAGCTTGAAGTTAATATTGATGCTAGAATATGAACATGTTTAAGTGGGAAGATAATGTTTACTCAGCAGTATCATTGCTTTGATCTTTGTTTAGTCTTATAAAACTAGATTGCTATTTGATTGACAACATTGTCAAGAGTGAATGAAGAGTGACACCATAATATTGAAAATGCAACATTTAGAAAACTTGAAACACAAGTTTTATCATGACACTGCTTCTTTTGTGGAAGACTGCATTTTACATTGTTTTTAAGTAAATGTGTACATTGCTGGATACAGCTAAACCTGGTGGGTTTTATATCTCGGCTTCTTGAATCCTGTTCACCTACTTAAACACATAGTTTAGGCATGTCCCTATTAGCAAGCATGATTGAGAATCTTTGCTGTAAAGAAAACTCAAAAACCAAAGCCTCATCATCCTAACATGTGTTCTTTTTCAGAATATGACTTTTTGGGTTTGTGAAATGTTGATATATTAGTACAGTGTATCACAAGCCAGGCATTATGCTGTGTAGTTAAGAGACAGTTGTTAAGATTTCAGAATCTGGAATTAGACAGAAATGAGTTCACTTCTGAGCTTTGCTTTGTGATTTGGACAAGCATCTTTAACCTCTCAAAGTCTGTTTCCTGAGCTAGAAAATGGGAGAATAATAGTAGCAATCATATGCTGTTGTTATGAGGATTAAGTGAGATAATGAGTGTAAAGTGCTTAGCATAGTACTTGGTACTTGTATAACTATTACTGTTACTATAGGGCTTTTTGTTGTTCCTAATTTTAACCTTATAGAAGTGTTCATGCTTTGCAAGTAGAGTGCAAAGTACCCATTCATCTTCTTTATATATAGCTGCAAAAATTGTGAAAACATAGAGATTATGAAATCATTATAAAATAAGGCATGGGTGTTTTGTTTTTTTCCTTCATCTGAGAATAGTGGTGATAGAACACTATATTTAAATAGGGTGAGAGACAAAGGAAAAATACACTGTCAGGGTTGTTATTCCCATTTTAATTGCCAGAAATATACCCTATATTTCTACTCCCATTGCATACAATTAGTGTTCTGAAATGGATTCCCTAAACATACAATGTGAAATGAAATCTTGGGTTGAATTGCCTTAATGGAGTCACACCATCATCAGTAAAGGACATTTATAGAATTCCTAAGGACATATTTTTCCCTACTATATGAGACAGGCATATTTGTGTTATTATTGTTTTAAGGAAATTATAAGCCCACACACATTGAGAATTCGATCAGGTGCTTTGTGGAAGTACACGAACTACACAAGTCTATCATCTCCTACTTTCCAGGAGCTGAAAATCTAACTGAGAAAACTAAAATTTCCTCTACAAATCCAACCTCAAAGTATTTCTAACTGTGGTAATGATTCTTTCTAATCCAGAGAATCAATTTATGTAGGTAACCAGCTCACCATATTTTTATCTTTCTAAACCACTACAAGCCATTTAATGCTCTGAAAAGGACTCCAGTTTTTATTCTAACTTAGTGGAACCTGAAAGAGTTTCTTATAGCATTTAATAAGGAATCATAAATCTTGGCTAAGAATATGAATGCCTGGGTTACAAGAATACCTAGGTAATTAGCTTAGTTTTCATTGCTTGCATTTTCTGTATGGAATTTTCAGAGTAAAATTTAGGTATTAGTTTTAGTGCAACAAAATTACATTGTTCCTGAAGGAAACAATTCTGATAGAATGAAGCGCTGAAATTATTTTGTTTATATATAATACCTATGCTTTAGGCTTGGTTTACCACAAATCTGATTTTAGCCCAGTATATTTTATTAGCAAATAATTGTTCATTTTCTTTCAAAGTATTTTTCAATATCATGATTTGATTATTTTGACACTTTTATAACTTGAATTTACACCTTGAATTATCCACTTGTAAATATCAACATAGCAATAATGAGAACAATTCCAAGTCTGTGATATTTTTCAACATTTATGCTCTTTGTTTAATATTTCAACACATTCTCAGAGTCACCCATCAGTGGCATTGGAAAGAGGCAATGAAACTCATTAGACTTACACCTCACTGTCAGCATCTTTACCACCACAATACTAACACATATCAGAGCCTTTCAGCATCAGCTTTTGCAATTTTCTTTTCTTTTTCTGATTATGCCCATTTTATCTCTTTGTAATTTATTCCTATTTCTCATCATTGTAGAAAATTGTAGAACTATTCTAAATTAGGCATTTAGAAACTAATTAAGTTCTGCTTTGAAAACAAATATTCCTATGGTGCTTCACTCAAGTTTACAAAAGCTGTTAATTTTTCCCCTGAGAATTGTATTTGCAAATGAAAAAAATTCCTATGTAAACAGCAGTTTAAATATCTCCATGGTGTTTTGAGCTTAGGACATTTCCTTAAAAAGAGATAAGTTTCTGCCACCCATTTAAAACATGAGTCTTCATTTACTGTTTTCCTTCATCTGTTGAAATAATTACTTTTCTGCCTTCAAGAGTTTGTTCTGGTCATTAACATTTCTGTAAAATTAAGTTTGAAAGGTGCTTTCAGTGTTCAGATAGACTGCAGTGCACAATTGGCTGTTAAAATCAACCTACTTAAAGCTGAACTAATGTTTAACACTCACAGCTATATGAAGTAGTTCACTGCCCAGTTTAATGGTGCTGCCAAGGGCAATGAGCATATTACTTGCTATTATATTTTGGGGGGTTTGTTATTCCAGTAATAAAGACAATCAATGGCATTTCTGAACACAGTGGCTCGAGTCCTTTACATAGTGCTTTCCCACTAACAAGCTGCAAAATGTGATTTCAGTGGAAACAGTAAGTGGGAGGCATTAGTTGAGTTCTTTTTCATGGCAGTTCACTGAGAAAAGAAACTATTCATGACACTGTTGATAATTGTGTGTGTGCATGCGTATATGCAGACAAGTGACAATGCATTTATGTGTGTGTGATGAGTATAAACTCATGAGACAGGTTTCTTTTTGTATATGAAATTTAGATAAATCAATCTTATTATATTATTACCTTGTACAAAATTGAGTAAAACATAATCAACAAATAATCATTGTGAATCTATAATGTCTGCAAAGCAGTTTTCTAGGTGCTGTAGGAATGTAAAGAGGTTTAATAAAGAGCTCTCCCTATAAAGACCTTAAAAGTATATTTAGGAACAATAAGGACATCAGAAAAGGGAATGACACAAAGCAGGAAAGGATCACTTTGCTAATGACTAGTATAGCCAATCGATGCTGTGAGTGCAGGTAGTCATGAAAGCCTTTATGGAGGAGGTGGGACTCGATTTAACTATGTAAGGAAGAGTATGTTTTGATTAAGTAGAGTGAAGATATGAAGTGTTCCAGATGACATGAATAAATGTACAGTGGATGATAATATCCTCAGTCCATCTTGTTATTAAGCAGAGCAGACAGTAGAAATCTAGTGGCAGAAGAAAATGTCTAAAAAGTACAGTGCTGCTTGCTACCAAGGAAATGTTGAATTCACATTTAGACTTTGTTCTTCTTACACATCATCCCATCCAAAATATTTTTGAAATAATATTAATAGCAATAAAAACCTAATAAGATCTTACTTCAGGCCAGGCATGGCTCTAAGGACTTTACAAGTATTAACTCATTTAAACTTCATAATGACCTTATACAGTAGGTACTATTTCAATCCCTATTCCACAGATGATAAAACTGAGGCCTAGGGGGAAGAAATTTTCTCAAGTTCACTCAATAAGTCATGGAAACTTAATTTGAATCCAGACCATCTGACTCTAGAACCTGCATGCATAATGGCTAAAACATGTTTCTTTCCAGACTGTCTGGCCTAGGCATGAGACGAGGTAAAGGAGATCATGCACTACTTTCATGAAAATACCAGAATGGCACATACTTTAAGATATCTGAGAATGGTGGATAGATGGGAAAGATCTGATTTACCTTGAACAAGTATATTTTCTTAGAGTTTATCCTTTTATGAAAGAGAATATTTTGGACTAGAGTTCTTGTGTACACCTTCATACCTGTCCCTGCAGATTAATAGAGTCCTAGAAGAGAGGGTTCTCACTGGTGGCTGGGAGGAAGCATTATTAAATTTTGAAAATTTACTGAAAGACACTCTTCCTGACATTAAGGGACTCTAGTTTCTGTTTGCTATTTCAGATTATGTCTTATTTCCTTAAATATCAGTGTTTTGATGAAATACAAGAAAAATATGTTATATATTTGCCTAAAAAGTGCATACTCATTAATAATATTTATATTTATGTCTTTTAGATAGTTTTTAAAATCTCCAGTGATATTTTTTGTCTCTCTCTGAATAAAAATGACATATTTAAATGGTTTACTTAGAAAAAATTCAGCTTTCATTTCTGGAACAAATAGCTTGTCAAACTCACTTTCTGCTATCAGCATTTTCCACATTCCTTTGAATGGCCAAACTCTATTCTGCAACCCTAATGACAATGCAGCGTATGTTTAATATGAATATAAGTAGATAATATCTAAAAGGATGCCTCAGGTAACATATAGAAATTTCATCTCAAATTAAAGCTTTTTCAAAGAGAAGTAAAAATCAGACAAACATGTCTATTTGAGTCACCTTTAAGTTATATACATCATCAAATAGTCATTAAGCATGCTATGCAAAGACACTAAATGTATAATGCAAAAAAGTGGAAGCAATAGTGTTTACTGCCAACAAGTTTTTATAGCTTAGTTAAGGAAACATGTCAAATGCATACAGTGCTCAGTAATAATGAAAGACCTAACTACTGGTTTAGGATTTTAGAAAAGAAAATGAATCCTAATATGTATATTATTAAATGAATAATATTGTGTAAAAATGAATAACATTCATGATGCCCAGATTGAATAGAGCCATAACAGTGCTTTAATTTTTGTTTCATTAAATTAACTAACATTTATTGAATGTCTACTATGTGCCAGCCAGTATTCTACGTGCTACATATACAGCATTAAATAAAGGAGCTACAAATATGTACTCCTAAGGAGGTTATATTTAGTTGGAGGAGATAGGTCATAAGGTAAATTATATATATTATATATATATGCATATCCATGTTTATATATAACTATCATCTATCTATTGAATGTTACATGGTGATAAGTGCTATGGAAAGAATCAACTAGAAAAGAGGGATGGGCTGTGTTGGCAAAGGTGAAAGTCATTCCATTTTAAATAAGGTGGCTATAAAAGATCTCGCAGAAGGTAACATTTGAATAAAGAGCTGAAGCAGGTGAGGGAGCTAGCCATACTGATACTGATGTCTGAGGGAAGGTCATTCTAACCAGGGAGAATAGCAAATGTAAGGGTCCTGAGGACTGAGTATGGCTGAAGCAGAATGAGTAAGTGGGAGTGTAGTAGGAGATACAAGCAGAGAGGTAAAGGGAACCAGATCACCTAAGAGCTTTTAGTGTCTTTTAAGGATTTTAGCCTTTCCTCTGCGATTGGAAGGCATTGGAGTGTTCTGAACAAAGAAAAGATATAGCTTTACTTATGTTTTTAAGGATCACTCTGAGTACTGATTTAAGAAGGGCTGAAACAGAAAGAGTAGTCAGAATGAAACTGCAGTGATATGATGTGAGACTATAGTGTCTTGGCAGGGAGGTAGCAATGGAAGTGGTCAGAAGTGGTCTGATTCTGGATATGCTTTGAAGTAGAGACCAAAGTGTTTGTTGAAAGAGTTGTTATAATGTGTGAGAGAAAGAAGAGAATCAATGTTGACGCCAAATTTTTTTATTCTGAGCATTTGGAAGGATGGCATTGTTATTAGCTGACATGGAATGTCTCTAGAAGGAACATTTAAATAGAGGCGATAAGGAGCTTGCTTTTGGTCATGCAAATTTTTAGTTACTTATTAGACACCCAATGAAAATGTTGAGTAAGCAGTGGGATATACAGTCTAAAATTTAAGAGAAAGGTGCAGGCTGGAGATGTAAAATTGGGAACAATCAGCCCATAGATGGTGTTTAATGCCATGATATTGAATGAGATCAACAAAAGGAATGATTAAAGAGAAAAGAGAACGGGTCTAAAGACTGAGCCCTCAGGCATCCAAAATAGGTCTTGAAGATGAAGAGGAACTTATGAAGGAAACTCAAAAGACACAGTAAATGAAGTAGGAAGAAAACTAACAGAGAAGTGTGTCCCAGAATTCAAATGAAGGATGTACTTTAAAAAAGATGGCATGATCAACTGTGTCAAAAGCTGATAAATAAGACTGGGACTAAAAATTGATCTTTGCATATGACCATGTAAATAATTAGCCACCTTTATAAGAGTAGTGTCTGTGGAGAGGTGGGCGCAGAAACTTAATTGCAGTAAGTTCACAAGAAAATCAGAAATGGCAAACAAACAACTCTTTCAATGATTTTTGCTACAAAAGGTAAGAAGACAAGTGGTATGATAGTTGGGGTATGGTCAAGAAAAGGTTCTTTTTAAGATGAGAAAATTTTAGAAGCACACTTCATAATTCAAAGACAAGGAGACAAGAGGTAAAATTGCAGAGAGCCAGAGCTTGAAAACTTGAGAATTCCAAAAGCATTTCTCTATATATGTCACATATATGCCATATATGCTTCACCAAATTACAATTTAGAGAATCTTCTCATAAGTTTCAAGAAAAAAATAAACCAAGATGACTAGGTCCCAAAGATGGCTATGTACAAGATTCAGTTATTTCTATCTCAGAATTTGGCAGTTACATCATGAGAAGCGAATCTTTAGGAATATACAGGAGGAACCAGGGAGAGATGAAATTGGAATTCCCCTCCTTCTTTCCTTAATCCCAAATACAGACCATTAACTACTCCCTAACACCAACCCATCATATATACCCTGGTCATGCACTTTGGAGAAGGGTAGGAGAGCGGAGGCAGAAATGAAGAAAGGCAGGTAAAAACCACTTGGAAGTGGGGTGACAGAATTGAAATAAACAGAATATGAATCTTGGCTCCCTTTCCTCTCTCTTCAAACTGGAGCACAGAGAGCAGAACCAGAAGTTCCAGGAACAGTAAGTAGGAGAGTGGAAATGCACATGCACGAATGGACCTAAAGAGCAAGCTGCTGCCCATTAGGTTGTGAGTACTTGGTAATGATTATATCACAGCTGATACATCTGCAACCTGCAGGGACCAAACCACGAACAGTCAGTGCTGGTGTCATGGTTATCATCATGATAAGGAGGCAGCCAAACTAATTACCCTAAGTGATGGATGAGGATGTAGATGGAAACAGCATGCCCAAATTAGTCTGATGAAAATTCTTACTGATTTTGTGATAAAAGAAAAAGAAAAAAGCATCTCAAATGTTCACAGTAGTCCTGGTTAATTGTTTACAAACCACTTATAAATACTTGTAAGTAATATTTTTTGTTAGTATTTCCTGTGCCAGTTGCAACACAGCATTGTGATTACTGGATTGGGGAAAGTTTTTCATTTAATGAACAGGAGCTGTGAACAAATTTAAGACTAATGTAGTAAACAATATTTTCCTCGAGAAATAATTTTCTTTCATCATCATTGCTTTTAATGAGGGGCTCAAAATAAATCTTCAAATGATGCCACCAAAATCTAGTACCAACAAAGAAACTCTCTAGAGGCTTAAATGGAAAACAATTTTGTGTTTTGACACCTTTGAGTGAAAATTAAAAGATTCATTTTACTCTGTCAAGGCTAGACAAAGAGTTAATTTTACAAAAACACAGATACACTGGCTAGAATGTGACACATAACAAATCCTATTTCTGTTCTCAAGCACATAGCTATGATGGAACATATTATTTGAGACCCCAGTCAATGAAATTCAATTTGCTTTTACAAGTTATATGCCTTGTCACAATTGTTGAACTACAGTGATACACAAAATTTGTAATTATGCCACTTTCCAATTTTCATTTTTTCTATGATTTCTTTATTTTAATTGATAATGCCCACAGTTCAAGCAAATGAGGATTTCCCTTTTCCCTTACTGTAACTTAATGAAGATTCTTCTCTTCCCAATGCCTGAATTACAGAGGTAAGGAGAATAATAGCTCAGACACAATCAGACAGTAAAAGAAAACTTATTTGTATTTACATTACACAGAAGGCACCTTTAAATCACTGGAGACTCACTTTTCAATTTCTCCTTTGTTTTTTTCCCCGTCTTGATAAAATACCTACAATTAAAGTTGAATCAGGTTCTAAGAATATGTAGGAGGTATTCATTTTTCAACGTAGGCTGTTTCTACTCCAAAGGTTAATCTAATTATACTTTTCCTGTACTGATTAGTCCTTAGATGTGGGGCTAGCTTTCCAACTTGTGAGAATTTCAATATGTCTTTTTGAAAAAAATTCCATGTATCTACATTTGAGGATTTATATTTCAGTTTTATTCCCCTAG
This sequence comes from Balaenoptera acutorostrata, assembly GCF_949987535.1. Classification (NCBI taxonomy): domain Eukaryota; kingdom Metazoa; phylum Chordata; class Mammalia; order Artiodactyla; family Balaenopteridae; genus Balaenoptera; species Balaenoptera acutorostrata. The sequence goes on from NC_080085.1 coordinate 74,928,853, forward strand.
GACAAATCTTTATTTTCAACCTATATAACTCTAGATAATTTTTACCATGCATGTAAAACTGTGATTAATGGTTCATGAAAGAAAAGCAAAGTTGTTATTGTTATTGAAAATGGTTAAATTTTAGAGACTTCTCTGTGGTTTCAATAATGGAAAAGGACAGTGGTTTCCACAAGGTAATTTTATCTTCCTCATGAAAGGAGAAAATCACCCTTGTCTCTGATGGATATTTTTGCATGGCTTTCCAGTTTCAGGTATTTAATAGTAGGTTAGGTTTTAAAGGAGTAATCGACTATTTGCACTGTGTTTTGTTTGCATGGCTAACAGAGGTACATTTCCTCTAACTTTTAGGTTTTAACAACCTCTTGAAAATCGTTAAAACCCAAAAGGTTACATCTGGTGTCAGTAATTCTTTTAATTGCAAAACCAATAGATGAAGCCTATTTCAAATGCTACCCACAATTTGGAAAACAAATCTCTGCCTTTTAAGTTCTTCAATTACAATGTTAAAATACTGTGTTTATACAAAAGGTGTAAAAAAGTCTGATATGTATTAAGCCCTAAATAATAGCATACAACACTATCTATCCTAGTCCTTCTAAATTAATTTGAATAAGGTTTAAGATACTGCTTTATGTGCAACACTAAAGGGAGATCAGAGACAAAAGGCAGTTAAATACTATACATTTATGTGTAAATGTCTTGTTTGTACATGGAGATGCTGCAGCACAGAATTAACTTTCATTTCTGCTTTTGAAATACAATGCCAAAAGGATTTATAAAGCTACCTTTTTCTAAAGGTACTAGAAATAGATGTCACCTATAACCCAATTGATGTACAATTTGACAAAAGTGGAGGGTTGGAATCAACCAAAGAAAACAACAATAATTGAATTCCCCAGCTGTAATTCAATCTGAAGTAATGCATTAGTGGTACAGAAATTCTTTCATAGAAAAAAATATTTCAGATGTGTACTATATTTCTTGGTAGAAATGCAGATGACTTCAAGTTTTATATGCACTTGACTCAATCCACATGCATATGTACACACAGAGTTTAGTCATTACAATTGAATTGAACAATCAATTCAATCTGAAAACCTGTCAACTCTGTAAGAGAACTAATATGGTTTCTTTTTATCTCAATTTACTAAATGTTTTATACCAACTTGGTTCAGCAAAAAGGATTAAAATAGTTGCATGTGTAGAAACAGCTCAAGGTGTATACCACTATAGTTAGTCTCTTTAGATAATGTAGTATTCAGGATTAAATTATATTTTGTTCTACATAATAAAGAACAAGTACATAAGAACTTAAAATCTACAAACTTAAAATTCACTTTTTCAAAATATTAAAAGCTGAATTGAGGAATAACTCCAGTTTAGATTATAAATCGTGTGTTGTTATTAAGGATAAAAAACACTTATGTAATCACTGTCAAAGAAGGAGGATCTACTTCCCACCAAGCATAGAATGTTGGTTAAAGAAATGTTCTTAAGTAATGCTGTGAAAATCATACATTTTCTTTTCAAGCTCTAAAAACTTATTCATTTTGGATTTAGGAAATTGGGATTTGTTCACTAGTGAATCAATACCTCAAAATATTATTCTAAGTAGTGATTTTCTTGCCACTAGACATGTCTACAATTTCTAACAATCCCACTCCAACCACAAAATAGGTGCTATCCCATTGAGTGTTCTTTCCTTAAATTGAGATCATGGGAAGTTTCTAAGGATTCAGAGTCTAGAGATCTATTTGCCTTTATTGCTTCTGTGTTCTAAGTCTTGATATGTGCTCTCTAGATAGCCCTAACCTCTTTAAAATATTCTTATTGTTTCAAGTTCTAAGTAATTTAGAAATCAAACTGCAAATATACATTGATGTCAATTGTGTGTATGGCAAAATGGTAGCCTCTGAAGAGGAAAAAGAGAACACTAGTTAGGCAATAGTCCCCATACTCAAATAATTTAATGTCTGACTAGGGATTTAAGGTAATAACATGAATATTTAATTACAGATAAAAGCTGTAAATAGCATTATGGGAGACATATTTTAGTAGCTAGCACAAGTTTCTATATGTGTGCTTCAGAAAATTATCTCTGAGAACTGGAAGGCTATTGTGGGCTAAGATAGTCAGGAAAAGATTTAATGAAGAATATTAGTTTAAGATCTTAAAGATGGATGACATTTTGAAATGTTTAGTGGATGTGGTAATATTTTAGTCATGTGTTGAAGAAAAATTATAGAAACTAGAAAGCTTTGTGAGTAGTAGGTAACAGGGAGACAAACAGGTCGAGTACAGCTGAGAATTTTGTAGGGGAATATTTGTGGATGAAGCACAAAAGTTAAGGTAAAATGAGATCCTTGAGGGCCTATTGGTTTGTTCACAGGGGATTAAATTGATTGGGGGTAATTTAGTCTGGTGGGTAGTGTCCAAAATGGAATAGGGTTGGGAAAGACCAAAGCTATGGACTCTAGTTAAGGAAATTGTTTTAACTATCCAAGTGCAAAGTGGTTGGAACAGGAGATATTTTAATAGTACTAAGAGGACCAGTTTAGAAAGGTTAGATATGAGAGAGGTAAAAGAGAGAAAAGAGTCAAAGTAATTAGGAGGATTCAAGCCTTGGTAAGAGACGGTGAAAATGACAGAATGAAAATGACAAAATAAGAATCATGATATGAAGTCATATTTGGTTGAGTCCTGTGCTTGGATGATAATTGGCCTTAATAAAGTGATAGGTTTCCTTTCTCAATATTTTCATGTAATAATTGAATATTCCAGTGAAAGTGTCTAGTAGGAATGGGAAAATACAAGATTGGACCTAAGAGTAAAAAAGTCATTGCTAAAAACACAGATTAGATACTTATTAATTCTTTCTCTTTCAAAGAAAAATAAAAAAATGGAACTATACCTTTTCTTTCTTCAATGGTATGGGCAACTTTAAGAGGCAGGAAAGAACAATTAATACTTATGACATATTTAAGAGATTTCAATATTTTGGCAGGCATATAATATAATATAATAATAAAAAAAGACAGCTGGATAAGTAGTAGTTGGTGAAGGTTTTATATTTCATGATAATAAATATATTCTTTTGGAAAAACAATTGGGAACCATTAGTAAATTTTGAAGAATGAAGCTAATTAATTAAAAAGTGATTATTGAAATACATAAAAGAGAATAAACTCTTTGGGATAAAACAATGATGAGGAAAGAGCCCTTTTGCTTTATCTTTTCTGTGATTCAATATTTTTATAGATTATATTCAATTTAAAGTTATTACAAAACAATGGCTACATTTCCTAATGTGCTGCACAATATATCCTTGTTAGCTATTTTTTTATTTTTGATAATATTATTAAAGTAATGTAGCTCCCCATTTATTTAGGGGTTTTTTTATATATTTTTCTACAGTCTTATGTAATTATTGCTAAAGGATTTGCCCATCTTTTGTTAGATTTATTCATAGAAAACTTGTAACTTTTGTTGCTGTTGTGTGTGTTTCATGTTCTAATTTCTAATTGTATATTTGAATGCAATTTTAGTAAATCAATATTTTATCCAGTAATCTTGACAAATTCTCCTATTATATTCCACAGTTTGTCTTGAAGAGTTTCCTGAATTTACTATGAAAACAATCTTACTTTTACATCATCTTTCTTTCTTTCCAGTCCTTTTATCTTTAATTTCTTATTGTGCTGGCTTGGACTTTCAATAAACAGAGAATAGAGGTAGTGAAAGCAGGCACCCTTGTTTTGTTCCTGACTCTAAAGGAAATGCTTCAAACATTTCTCCAATATGCATGATGTTTGTTGTAGATTTTTGGTAATCTGTACTAGGATATAGATGTTCCCTTCTACTCCTAGTTTACTAAGAGTTTTAGTCATGAATGAGTGTTGAATTTTATTTGTTGGCTTTCCAGTATCGAGTGAGATGACCATATGACTTTCTATTAATGTTAAGCCATCACTGAAATCTTGAGATCAACCCAACTTAGTCATTGTGTATTTTTTTATTTGCCAATATTTAATTAGAATTTTCACATTTATATTCAAAACTGACTTGACTTTATAATTTTTCTTTCTCATGGTGCCATTGCCTGGTTTAAATACCAAACTTAAGCTAGCTTCACCATATGAGTCTAGAGGCTTATTGTATATTGTTCAAAATCAATCAATGTTTCATAATTTTAATGGCTTCACTAATGTTTGTATCATAATTTACTTACAAATTGAAGAAGACACTATGTATATAGTTTGTCAGTGATTTTAATAGTGAAGATGGTATATATTTAATAAACCCAATTTTAAATAATCTGTTATTTTCCTAATTTATTTGATTCTACACTCATTTCACAAAGGTTTTCAGGTCAAATTGGTATGGCTGACACTTACTTTTTTTGTTGAGGTTCAGTTCCTCCTCCAGAGGACTGTCATACTTGCTGCTCTGAAGATGGCATCATTTCAGATGGCTCAGCTTGGCCCAGTGAACTTGAGGTTGGCCTTTGACCTACTGGGCCATCTTCTCTCTATCCCAAGACTATGCTAATTCATTTTCTTCCATTAAAATATGAAGGCTTTCTCTGCCTTCTGTGCTCCCCTGGGTCCTCTACTTTCTCTTACATTTAAAAGAAAAAGTTTTGCATGCATTTGTTTTATTTTATTTGTTTATTTTAATTATTATTTTAATTAAAGTATAGCTGATTAACAATGTTGTGTTAGTTTCAGGTGTAGAGCAGAGTGATTCAGTTTTATATATACAAGTATCTATTCTTTTTCAAATTCTTTTCCCATTTAAGTTATTACAGACTATTGAGCAGAGCTCCCTGTGGTATACAGTGGATCCTTGTGGTTAACTATTTTAAATGTAGCAATGTGAACATGTCCATCCCAAACTCCCAATCTATCCCACCCCCTCCAACATTTCCCTCTGGTAACCATAAGCTCATTCACTAAGTCTGTGAGTCTGTTTCTGTTCTGTAAATAAGTACATTTCTATCATTTTTTTTACATTCCTCATATAAGTGATATCATATGATATTTGTCTTTCTCTGTCTGACTTACTTCACTTAGTCTGATAATCTCCAGTTCCATCCATGTTGCTGCAGATGACATTATTTCATTCTTTTAAATGGCTGAGTAATATTCCATTGTATATGTGTGCCACATATTTATCCATTCATCTGTCAATGGAAATTTAGGTTGCTTCCATGTCTTGGCTATTGTAAACAGCACTGCAATGAACATTGGGATGCATGTATCCTCTTGAACTATGTTTTCTCCAGATATATGCCCAGGAGTGGGATTGCTGGATCATGTGGTAGCTCTATTTTCAGTTTCTTAAGGAACCTCCATACTGTTTTCCATTGTGGCTGTACCAATTTTCATTCCTACCAACAGTGTAGGAGGGTTCCCTTTTCTTCACAACCTCTCCAGCATTTATTATTTGTAGACTTTTTGATGATGGCCATTCTGACTGGTGTGAGGTTATATCTCATTGCAGTTTTGATTTGCAGTTCTCTAATGATTAGTGATGTTGAGCATATTTTCATGTGCCTATTGGCCATCTGTATGTCTTCTTTTGAGAAATGTCTATTTAGGTCTTCTGTCCATTTTTTGATTGGGTTGTTTGTTTTTCTTGATATTGAGCCGCATGAACTGTTTGTAAATTTTGGAGATTAATCCATTTTCAGTTGCATCGTTTGCAAATATTTTCTCCCATTCTTTGGGTTGTCTTTTCGTTGTGTTTATGGTTTCCTTTGATGTGCAAAAGCTTTTGAGTTTATATATGTCCCATTTGTTTACTTTTTAAAAATTTCCATTACTGTAGAAGATGGATCATAAAAGGTATTGCTGTGATTTATGTAAAGAGTGTTCTGCCTATGTTTTCCTCTAAGAGTTTTATAACATCCACTCTTTCATTTAGGTCTTTAAGCCATTTTGAGTTTATTTTTGTGTGTGGTATTGAACAATGTTCTAATTTCATTTTTTTTCCTGTAGCTGTCCAGTTTTACCAGCACCATTTGAATCTGTAGATTGCCTTAGGTCGTATGGTCATTTTGACAATAATCATTCGTTCAGTCCAAAACCATGGTGTATCTTTCCATCTGTTTGTGTCATCTTAGATTTTTTTCATCAGTGTCTTACAATTTTAAGAGTACAGGTATTTTGCCTATTTAGGTAGGTTTATTCCTAGTTATTTTGTTCTTTTTGATGCAATGTTAAATGGGATTGTTTCTTTAATTTCTCTTTCTGATCTTTCATTGTTAGTGTATAGAAATGCAACAGATTTCTGTCTATTTATTTTGTACCCTGCAACTTTACTGAATTCATTGATGAGCTCTAGTAATTTTCTAGTAGCATCTTTAGGATATTCTATGTATAGTATCGTGCCATCTGCAAAAAGTGACAGTTTTACTCCTTCTTTTCCAATTGGATTCTTTTTCCTTCTTTTTCTTCTCTGATTGCCATGGCTAGGACTTCCAAAACTATGTTAAATAAAAGTGGTGAGAGTGGACATCATTGTCTTATTCCTGATCTTAGAGGAAACGCTTTCTGCTTTTCCCTATTGAGTATGATGTTAGCTGTATGTTGTCATAAATGGCCTTTATTGTATTGAGGTATGTTCCCTCAATGCCTTATTTCTGGAGAGTTTTTTTTTTTTATCATAAATTGGTGTTGAATTTGGTCACAATTTTTTTCTGCATCTATTGAGATGGCAATATGGTTTTTATTCTTCAATTTGTTGATGTGGTGGATCACACTGATTGATTTGCAGATATTGAAAAATTTCTTGCATCCCTGGGATAAATCCCACTTGTTCATAGTGTACGATCCTTTTAATGCATTGTTGGATTCAGTTTGCTAGTATTGTGTTGGGGATTGTTGTGTCTATGTTCATCAGTGATATTGGCCTGTATTTTTTCTTTTTTGATGGTATCTTTGTCTGGTTTTGGCATCAGGGTGACAGTGGCCTTATAGAATGAGTTTGGGAGTCTTCCTTCCTCTGCAATTTTTTGGAGTAGTTTCAGAAAGATAGGTGTTGACTCTTCTCTAAATGTTTGATAGAATTTGCCTGTGAGGCCTTCTGGTCCTGGACTTTTGTTTGTTGGGAGTGTTTTAATTATGCTTTCAATTTCAGTACTTGTGATTGGTCTGTTTATATTTTCTATTTCTTACTGGTTCTGTCTTGGAGATTGTCCTTTTCTAAGAATTTGTCCATTTCTTCTAGGTTTTTCATTTTATTGACATATAGTTGCTTGTAGTAGTAGCTCACGATCCTTTGTATTTCTGTGGTGTGCATTGTAACTTCTCCTCTTTCTTTTCTAATTTTATTGATTTGAGCCTTCTCCCTTTTTTCTTGATGAGTCTGGCTAAAGGTTGATCGATTTCATTTATCTTTTCAAAGGACCAGCTTTTCGTTTCATTGATCTTTTGTATTGTTTTCTTTGTATCTATTTCATTTATTTCTGGTCTAATATTTATGATTTCTTACCTTCTACTATGTTTGGGTTTTCTTTGTTCTTCTTTCTGTAGTTTCTTTAGGTATAAGGTTAGGTTGTTTATTTGAGATGTTTCTTGATTCCTGAGTTACGATTATATTACTATAAACTTCCTTTTAAGATCTACTTTTGCTGCATCCTATAGGTTTGGGATCATCATGCTATCCTTTTCACTTGTCTCTAGGTATTTTTTGATTTTCTCTTTGATTTCTTCAGTGATCCATTGGTAATTTAGTAGCATATTATTTAGCCTCCACGTGTTTGTGTTTTTTACAGTTTTTATCTTGTAATTGATTTCTAATCTCATAGCATTGAGGTCGAAAAAGATGCTGGATATGATTTCAGTTTCCCTAAATTTACCAAGACTTGCTTTGTGGACCAGCATATGATCTATCCTGGAGAATGTTCCATGTGCAGTTGAGAAGCATGTGTTTTCTGCTGCTTTTGGGTAGAATGCTCTATAAATGTCAGTTAAGTTTATCTGGTCTAATGTGTCATTTAAGGCCTGTGTTTCCTTATTGATTTTCTTTCTGGATGATCTGTCCATTGATGAAATTGGGGTGTGAAAGTCCCCCACTATTATTTTGTTACTGTTGATTTCTCCTTTTATGGCTGTTAGTAGTTGCCATATATATTGAGGTGCTCCTATGTTGGGTGCATATGTATTTACAACTGTTGTATCTTCTTCATGGATTGATCTGTTGATCATTATGTAGTGTCCATTTTTGTCTCTTATAACAGTCTTTATTTTACAGTCTATTTTGTCTGATTTGAGTATTACTACTCCAGCTTTTTTATTATTCCCATTTGCATGGAATACATTTTTCTACCCCCTCACTTTCAGTCTGTATGTGTCCCTAGATCTGAAGTGGGTCTCTTGTAGACAGCATATATACAGGTCTTGTTTCTGTATGCATTCAGCCAATCTTTGTCTTTTGGTTGGAGTATTTAATCCATTTGTGTTTAAGGTAATTATTGATATGTATGTTTTTACTGCCATTTTGTTAATTGTTTTGGATTTGTTTTTGTAGATTTTGTTTTTTCTTCCCTTCCTCTTTTGTTCTCTTCTCTTGTGACTTGATGACTAACATTAGTGTGTGTTTGGATTCCTTTTTCTGTTTTGCGTGTGTATCTATTGTTTATTTTCGGTTTGCAGTTACCACGAGGTTTTGATATAGCAGTCCATATATAAACAAGTTGTTTTTAAGTTGCTGCTATTTTAGTTTCAAATGCATTTCCAGTATTCTGCATTTGTGCTCTCCTCTTCTTACAAATGCTGCTTTTGTTATCATATTTTTGTGCAGATGACTTCCTACCTTTACTGTATGTTTGCCTTTACAGGTAAACTTTTCTGTTTGTAATTTTCTTGTTTCTAGTTGTGGCCTTTTCTTTTCTGCCTAGAGAAGTTCCTTAACATTTGTTGCAAAGCTGGTCTGGTGGTGCTGAATTCTCTTAGGTTTTGCTTGTCTGTGAAGCTTTTGATTTCTCCATCGATTTTGAATGAGAGCCTCGACAGGTAGAGTGTTCTTAGTTGTAGGTGTTTCCCTTTCATCATTTTAAATATATCATGCCACTCCCTTCTGGCCTGCAGAGTTTCTGCTGAGAAATCAGCTGATGACCTTATTAGAGTTCTTTTGTACATTGTTTGTTGCTATTCCCTTGTTGCTTGAAATATTTTTTCTTTATCTTTAATTATTGTCAATTTGATTGCTACGTCTTGGCATGTTCTTCCTTGGGTTTATCCTTCCTGAGACTCTCTGCACTTCCTGGACTTGGGTGACTGTTTCTGTTCCCATGTTAGGGAAGTTTTCAGCTATTATCTCTTTAAATACTTTCTGAGGTTCTTTCTATTTCTCTTCTCCTTCTGGTACCCCTTTGATGCAAATGTTGGTTTGTTTAATGTTGTCCCAGATGTCTCTTAGACTGTTCTCATTTCTTTTCATTTTTTTTTCTTTATTCTGTTCCATGGCAGTGATTTCCATCATTCTGTCTTCCAGCTCACTTATTCATTCTTCTGCCTCAGTTATTCTGCCATTGATTCCTTCTAATGTATTTTTCATTTAAGTTATTTTATTGTTCATCTCTTACTTTAGTTCTTCTAGGTCTTTGTTAAATATTGCTTGTATTTTCTCCATCTGTGCCTCCATTCTTTTTCTGAGATCTTGGATCATCTTTACTATCATTACTCTGAATTCTTTTTCATGTAGATTGCCTATCTCCACTTCACTTAGTTGTTCTTCTGGGGTTTCATCTTGTTCCTTCATCTGGGACATATTCCTCTGCTGTCTCATTTTATCTAACTTTCTGTGATTCTGGTTAGGCTGCAGCATTGTAGTTCTTCTTGCTTCTTCTCTCTGCCTCCTGGTGGATGAGGCTGTCTAAGGGGCTTGCGCAGGTTTCCTGGTGGGAAGGACTGGACCCTGCTCACTTGTGGGTGGAGCAGGTCTTGTCCCTCTGGTGGGCTGGGCCATGTCAGGAGGTGTGTTTATCAGGCAGCTGTTTATTCAGGAAGATTTTAAGCAGCTTGTCTCTTGATGTTTGGGACCGTGTTGCCACCCAGTTGGTTGTTTGAACTGAGGCATCCCAGCCATGGAGCCTACAGGCTGTTGGTTGGGGCCAGGTCTTGGTGAGAAAATGGTGGCCTCCAAGAGGGTTCACACCAATGAGTACTCAGCACAGTACCAGTGCTGTCACTGACAGTGTCCTTGTCCCCACTGTGAGCCACAGCCACCCCCCACCTCTACAGGAGACCCTCCAATACTAACAGGTAAGTCTGGCCCAGTCTTTAATGAGGTCACTGCTTTTTTCCCTGGGTCCTGGTGTGCATGAGACCCTGTGTGCTTTCTCCAAGAGTGGAGTTTCTGTTTGTCCCAGTCCTGTGGAAATCCTGTGATCAAACCCCGCTGGCCTTCATAGCCAGATTCTCTGGGGGCTCCTCCTCCTGTTGCCAGACCCCCTGGCTGGGGAACCTGATGTGGGGCTCAGAACTTTCACTCTTGTTGGAAAATTTCTGGGGTATAATTGTTCTCCAGTTTGTGGTTCACCCACCTGGCATGTATGCAATTTCATTTTATCACTATTGCACCTCTCCTACTATCTCATCATGGCTTCTTCTTTGTCTTTGGAAGTAGGATAATTTTTTTGGTAGGTTCCAGCATTTTTTTTCTCAGTGGTTGTTCAGCAGTTAGTTGTGATTTTAATGTTTCCATAAGAAGGGGTGAGCTCATATCCTTCTATTCTGCCATGTTGTCTCCAGCTTCTGCTTACCTATTTTATATAGTAGTTTGCATCTTTTAATCTCATACCCCTAATGTGCCCCTCCCCCTTCCTTCTCTTTGCTGATAACCACTAGTTTCTTTTTTATATCTGTGCATCTCTGTTTTGCTATATACATTCATTTGTATTATTTTTTAGATTCTACATATAAGTGTTATAATACAGTATTTGATGTTCTCTTCCTGACATATTTCACTAAGCATAATACCCTCTAGGTGCATCCAAATTGTTGCAAATGGCAAAATTGTATTCTTTTTTTAGGGCTGAGTAATATTACATTGTATATATATATATATATATATATACAACATCTTCTTTATCCATTCATCTGCTGATGAACACTTAGGTTGCTTCCGTATCTTGGCTTTGTAGAAAATTCTGCTATGAAGATTGTGGTGCATGTTTCTTTTCAAATTAGTGTTTTCATTTTCTCTGGATATATGCCCAAGAGTGGAATTGCTGCATCTCTGGATCTAGCCCCTCTATCTCCAGCCCCACCCTTTACCAGGATGATAACTGTCATCACATCCTGAGGAAATATGTGACTGTAGTCCACATCAAATCTAGCCCTCCCAGCATAGTCACTGGGCACACAGAGTCTGCATAGGGACACTAGCACATAAGAACACCCATTCAAGACCACAATAGATAACTGTTTCACCCAAATTCACAGAGGCAGAGAAAGTTAAACAAAATGAAAAGGCAATGGAACTATTCTCAATTGTAAGAGCAATAGAAAACCACTGAAAAAATAAATAATGAAAAAGAAATAAACAATTTACCAGATAAAGAATTAAAAATATTGGTAATAAAAATGTTAACTGCATTAGAGAAAATAATGGATCTAAATACACATAATTTTAACAAGGAACAAGGAAATATTTAAAAATTCCAATTATGAATGAAGAATTCAGTAGTAAAATAAAAAACACACCAGAAAGATTGAATAGCAGTCTAAGTTATACAGAAGAACACATAAGTTATCTAGAAGATAGAATAATGGAAATTACCCAATAACAATGGCAAAAAGTAAAACTAATTGAAAAAGTGAAAACAGTTTAAGAGATCTGTAAGATAACATTAAGCATACCAACATTCAAATGATAGGGGTGCCAGAATGAGAAAAGAAAGACAGTGTTTGAAAATGTATTTGATGAAAATATGGCTGACAATTTCCCAAGCTTGAAGAATGAAAGAGTATCCAGGTACAAAAGCTGAGGGTCCCAAACAAGATGAACTCAAACAGACTCACAACAAGACATATCATAATTAAATGGCAAAAGTTAAAGATAGAGAATTCTAAAGGCAGCAAGAGAAAAATAGAGTCATTTACAAAGAAATCCATATAAGGCTATCAGCTGATTCCTCTACAGAAACTTTGCAGGCCAGAAGGGAGTGTCATGACATATTCAGAGTGCTGAATGGGAAACCCCTGCAACCTAGGATTCTCTATCCAGAAAGATTATCATTTAGAATAGGAGGAACATAAACAACAAGGATTTACTGTATAATACAGGGAACTATAGTCAACATCTTGTAATAACCCATAATGTAAAAGAATTTTAAAGAAGAATATAGATATAAATGTATACATATATTTATGTATAACTGAATCACTTTGCTGTACACCTGAAACTAACACAATATTGTAAATCAACTGTACTTCAATTAAAAACAATAGAAGGAGACATAAAGAACTTCTCAGACAAACAAAAGCTAAAAGAGTTCAACAATACTAAACCTACCCTAAAAGAAATGTTGAAGGGTCATCTGTAAAGGGAAATGAAGTAAGAATCTATAGTAAAGGGAACATCCCACTAGAAAAGACAAATATAAAGTAAGGATTGAAGATCACCCACTTAAATAGGCCAGTATGTAGATTCATAGACACAGAATTATAAAAGCAACTATAACTACAATAAACAGTGATGGGATAAATATGAAGATGTAAAATATGACATCAAAAACACAAAATGTGGGGGGGGGGTAAAAAATATTGATTGCTTAGAATGTGTTTGAACTTAAATGCATTTATTTCTTTTGTCTTAGGAGACAAATCCAAAAAAAATATGTCTACAGTTTATGTCAAAAAGTGTTTTGCCTGTATTGTCTTCTAGGAACTTTAGTGTTTTGGGTCTTACATTTAGGTCTCTAATCCATTTTGAGTTTATTTTTGTATATGGTGTGAGGAAATTTTCTAATCTCATTCTTTTACATGTAGCTATCCAGTTTTCCCAGCACCACTTATTGAAGAGACAGTCTTTTCTCCATTGTATATTCTTATCTCTTTTGTTGTAGATTAATTGACAATAAGTGTGTGGGTTTATGTCTGGGCTCTCAGTTACCTTCCATTGGTCTGTGTGTCTGTTTTTGTGCCAGTACCATGCTATTTCAATTACTGTAGCTTTGTAGTATTGTCTGAGTTCAGGGACCATCATACCTCCAGCTTTGCTCTTTTTTCCTTAAGATTGCTTTGTATGTTCAGCGTCTTTTGTGGTGCCATATAAATTTTAGGATTATTTGTTCAGTTCTGTGAAAAATGTCATGGGTATTTTGATAGAAATTGTATTAAATCTGTAGGTTGTTTTGAGTAGTATGTACATCTTAACAATATTTATACTTCTAATCCAAGATAATGGGATATCTTTCCATTTTTTTGTATCATTATCAAGTTCCTTTATCATTGTCTTATAGTTTTCAGAGTATAAGTCTTTCACCACCTTGGTTAAGTTTATTCCTAGGTATTTTATTCTTTTTGGTGCAATCTTAAATTGTATTGTATTCTTTCTTTCTCTTTGTGATAGCATTTTATTGGTGTATAGAAAAGCAACAGATATTAGTCTTGTGTCCTGAAACTTTACTAAATTATTAGTTCTAACACTTTCTTTGTAGATACTTTAGAGTTTTCTTTATATAGTATCATATCATCTGCAAATAGGGACTGTTTTACTCCTTCCCTCCAGTTTTACGTATTCCCAGTTTTCATCCTTCTCCTTACCAATTTGGATGACATTTATTTCTTTTTCTTGTCTGACTACAGTGTCTAGGACATCCAATACTGTGTTAAATAGAAGTGGAGAGAGTGGCATCTTTGACTTGTTCTTGATTTTAGAGGAAAGGATTTCAGGTTTTCACAGCTGAGTATGATGTTAACTGTGGATTTGTCATTAATGGGCTTTATTATGCTGAGCTATATTCCCTCTATACCAACCTTGATGAGAATTTTTATCATGAATGGAGGCTGAATTTTGTCAAATGCTTTTTCTGCATCTTTTGTAGTGATCATATATTTTTTATACTCCATTTTGTTAATGTGGTATATTACATTGATAGATTTTCAAGTATTGAAGCATTCTTGCATCCCTGGAATAAATCCCCCTTGATCATGGTGTATGACCCTTTTTATATATTGTTGGATTATTTTGCTAATATTTTGTTAAGAATTTTTGCATCTATAGTCATCAGACATATTAGAATGTAATTTTCTTTTTTTTGTAGTGTCTTTGTCTGGTTTTGGTATCAGGGTAATGGTAGCCTCATAGATTGAATTTGGGTGTGTTCCATCCTGTTTAATTTTTTAGAGTAGTTTGAGAAGTATAGGTACTAGCTTTTCTTTATATGCTTGGTAGAATTCCCCAGTGAAGCCATCTGTTCCTGGATTTTTGTGTGCTGAGAGTTTTTTTGTTTGTTTGTTTGTTTTTTTAAATAATTCAATTTCTCTACTAGTGATAGGTCTGTTCAAATTGTCCTTTTCTTCTTAATTCAGTCTTCGTAGGTTTTATGTTTTAGAAATTTTCCCATTTCTTCTATGTTGTCCAATTTCTTGGCATACAATTGTTCACAGTATTTTGTTATGATTTTTTGGTATCTCTGTGTTATCAGTTTTTATTTCTCCTCGTTCATTTATTATTTTGTTTGCTTGGGTCCTTTCTTTTTTTTTTTTTTCTTGATGAGCCTGGCTAAAGGTTTATCAATTTCGTTTATCTTTCCAAAAAAACAAGCTCTTGGCATCATTGATCTTTTCTATCATTTTTTTAATCTCTATTTTATTTTATTTATTTATTTCCTCTCCTGTCTTTATTATTTTATTTATTTCCTCTCCAATCTTTATTATTTCCTTCCTTCTGCTGGCTTTGCGCTTTGTTCTTCTTTTCCTAATTCCTTTAGGTGATAAGTTAGGTTGTTCATTTGAGATTTTTCTTGTTTCTTAAGGAAGCCTGTATTGCTATAAACTTCCCTGTTAGAACTGCTTTTGATGTGTCCCATAAATTTTTAAAATTTGTGTATTCATTTGCATTTCATTCTTGAAGTACTTTCTGATTTCCTCTTTTATTTCTTCATTGAACCATTGTATTTTTATGTAGCATGTTCTTTAGTCTCCACATGTTTGTGATTTTCCCATTTTTCTTTCGGTAATTGATTTCTAGTTTTATATTGCTGTGGTCGTAAAAATGCTTGATATATCTTCTAATTCTTAAATTTGTTGAGACTGTTTTGTGGCCTAGCATGTAGTCTATCCTGGAGAATGTTCGTTGTGCACTTGAAAAGAATGTGTATTCTGCTGTTTTTGTATGTAACGTCCTGTAGATATACATTAAGTTCAACTGGTCTATTGTTGCATTTAAGTCTGTTGCCTTATTGATTTTCTGTCTGGATGATCTGTCCATTGATGTAAGTTGGGTGTTAAAATCCCCTATTATTATTGTTTTATTGTAAATTTTCCCTTTATATCTGTTAGTATTTGCTTTATATATTTAGGTTCTCCTGTATTGGGTGCATATATATTAATGGGTATAATATCCTCTTCTTGTGTTCATCCCTTTATCATTATATAATATTCTTCTTTGTCTTTTATTGTAGATTTTGTTTTAAAGTCTATTTTTTTCTGATATGAGTATCATTATCCCTGCTTTCTTGTCTTTCTGTTTGCATGAGATATCTTTTTTCATCATGTCACTTTCAGTGTGTGTGTCTTTAACTCTGAAGAGAGTCTCTTCTAAGCAGCATAGAGATGGGTCTTTTATTTATCCAATAAGCCACGCTATGTCTTTTGATTTATTCTGTTGACATTTAAAGTAATTATTGATAGGTATGTACTTATTGACATTTTATTACTTGTTTTCCCATTGTTTTTCTAGTTTTTCTCTGTTCTTTTTGTTTCTTCTCTTGTGTTTTGATGATTTTCTTTAGTGGTATCCTAGTGTTCCTTTCTCTCTAGTTTTTGTGTATATGTTGAGTACCATGGGGTTCATATATGTTGATCTATAACTGTATCTACCTGTTTTAAACATATAATCCTTTAAGTTCAAACACATTTTTAAAGATCAATGTTTTTTACTCCTCTCCCCGACAGTTTGTGTTTTGATGTCATATTTTACATCTTCATGTTTATCCCTTTACTGATTATTGTAGTCATAGTTAATTTTATAATATTTTGACTTTTAATTTTCACACTAGCTTATTTAAATTGTTGATCCTCAGCCTTTACCATATATTTGCCTTTTTGTAGTGGGATTTTCACTTTCCTATGGATTTTTATTTTTTGTTATAGCCTTTTCTTTCTTTTTTTTTTTTTTTTTCTTTAGGGAACACCTTTAACATTTCTTTTATGGTAGGTTTAACATTGATGAACTCTTTTAGTTTTTGCTTGTCTGAGAAGTTCCTTGTCTCTCCTATCCTAAATGAAAATCTTTCTGGGTAGAATATTCTAGCTTGCAGGGTTTTCCCTTTCAGCACTTTAAATATATCATGCCACTTCCTACTGGCTTGCAAAGTTTCTGCAGAAAAATCAGCTGATAACCTTATGGGAATTCCTTTGTGTATAACTCTTTGCCTTTCTCTTGCTGCCTTTAGGATTCTCTCTGTCACTTTTGCCATTTTAATTATGACATGGGTCTCTTTGGATTTATCTTGTTTGCAAATTCCTATGCTTTCTGTAGCTGGATATCTCTTTCCTTCTTTGTGTGTGAGAAATTTTCAGCCATAATTTTATCAAATATGTTTTCAGTGCCCTTCTCTCTCTCTTCTCCTTCTGGGGAACCAGAATGTTAGTATGCTTGGTGTTATTCCAAGATTTCTTATACTGTTCTCACCTTAAGTTTTTTTTCCCTTTTTGCTGTTCCCTTTGGATGATTTCCATTATTCTTTCTTCCAGATCACTTATATGTTCTTGTGTGTCACCTAGTCTGCTATTAATTCTTTCTAGTGTGTTTTCCATTTTAGTTATTGTATTTTTCAGTTCTGACTGGTTATTTTTTTGTATTTTCTAGTTCCTTATTTAAATTCCTACTGTGTTTATCTATTCTTTTCTCTAATTCAGTTAGCATTCTTATTACTAGTGCCTTGGATTATTTACCTGGTCAACTGTTTATTTCTGTTTCATTATTTGTTTTTTCAGGGTTGTTTTCTTGCTCTTTCAGTTGAAACCAATTCCTCTATTATCTCATTTTGCTTAACTTTCTCTGTCTTTATTAAATTAAGTAAAACAGATACCCTGGTGAGATCTTGAAGGGGTGTCCTTATACTGTCTGCTTGTGCCCAGTAGCTGTAATGGGAGAGCTGGATATGACATGAACTTGAGTCAATGTCTTTCCCCCAGGGTGTCCTGGAAGCTATTACCTTGGTAAGAGGTGAAACTGGAGATGGAGGGACTAGGGCCAGAGCCATGTATGAGCTGGGGCTTCCCCTCTACTAAGTGGCTTCACTGCCCTATCAGGTGCAGGGTCAGGTCTCAAGTTGCTGGATCTGAAGCCCTGAGATTCGGGTCTGAGCTGACTCTTTTGCCCTCAAGTGTGTTCTCTCTCCCTTCCCAGCCCTGGCACCCTTGCCCCTGAGGGGAGCAGTGCAAGAGCAAGAGATGTTCATGTGTGTTCTGGGCATCTCATGGGGCATGGCCTATGGCAGTCAAGCCACAGACAGAGGTCAGGGCTATTTCTGATGCACTGCCTGTGTAAGCACCAGCAATGGCTGCCCTGCCACACTAGATGCCTTTTTGGGTCTGAGCCCCCTTTGTCCCTCACAGCCAATCTCTCCCCTTGGTCTCTGCTGCCTCTGCTGTGGTGTGGAACTGCACTGCAGGTCAGGCAGGGTCTGTGTGGGCTCTCAGCATGTGTCAGGGCTCAGGCTGTGGAAGTTCAGCCACAAACAGATGTCAGGGCTGCTACCAGTGTACTCCCTATGTAAGTGCCAATAATGGCTGCTCTCACCCTGCTCAGACACAACTTTGGATCTTAGCCAGTTCTGTGTTTCACAGCTGAGCTCTTTCCTTGGTCAGGCAGCCCTTGCTCCAGTGTGGAGCTGCAACGTGAAGTAAGCAGGGCTAGAGCTCTCTCTTGGCTCAGGCTAGGGTGTATGCTGGTACGGTCACAGGAAACCAGTCAGCCACCTGGGCAGTTTTAGTCTGCCCTCTCTGCCCTGCTTCGTGAGCAAGCGTATGTGTGTGTGCTCCTCACAAGCAGAGTTCAAGCTTCCCACAACCCTCCTGTTACTCTCACCAGGACTGTTCCTCCAACCAGCCAAGGGGGCCGTCTTTCCTGTGTCGACCCCAGGACTGGGGTGCCCAATATGTGGCTTGAACTGCTCACTCCCCAGGGAGGATATCCACTTGCATAATCTCCCTTTCCCTCTGAATCCCCTCCCTAGGACACAGGTTCCAACCTGATCACTTCTCTTCCCTTCCTACCTTATCATGTGTGTATCTTTCTTTCAGCCTTGCTTGTACAGGAGTCCTTCTCCCAGTTTCCAGTTAGTTTTCATTGAGAAGTGTTCCACTTGTAGATATATGTGTGATGTGTTTGTGGGGGGAAGTGAGTTCCACATCCTCTTACTGAACCATTTTGATTTCCTCCCCCTCCTTTTACGTGTCTTGAATGTTAGGGGAGAATACACACACACATATGCATACACACATACACTTAACATTTCCTGTTCACAAATATGGAAATGAAAATTATGAGGCCTGAACAGAGGAAACATGTAACAGTGAAGAACTTAATTTTTAAATAATTCATAAGATTTTCTATAAAATTGAAAAAGCATAAAAACAAAAACATATATTCCAAAATTCAATTCTCAAAATCCTGAATTTAGGATTTGATTGTCTTTGCTTCTAAATTAAACTCTAAGTATACTACCATGAAGAATGCATAGGTCATTTTTTCCTACTTTGACTCATTTCAACTTTACAAAAATACACAGCACATTGAGTATTTAAAATGTCATTTTTGTGGCTTCCCTGGTGGCGCAGTGGTTGAGAATCCGCCTGCCAATGCAGGGGACACGGGTTCGAGCCTTGGTCTGGGAGGATCCCACATGCCGCGGAGCAAATAGGCCCGTGAGCCACAATTACTGAGCCTGCGCGTCTGGAGCCTGTGCTCCGCAACAAGAGAGGCCGCGATAGCAAGAGGCCCACACACCGTGATGAAGAGTGGCCCCCACTTGCCACCATTAGAGAAAGTCCTCGCACAGAAAGGAAGACCCAACACAGCCATAAATAAATAAACAAATAAAATAAAAAATTAAAAAAATATTAAAAAGCTCTTAAAAAAAATAAAATGTCATTTTTTTTTGCTAAATTATTCATCAAACAATACCTCTTGCAGAAATAGTAAAAGCTATGCTGAAGGAAAATGCATTTTTTTGCCTTCGTTTTGGTAAATGTATTGTAATATTGCAAATTGGCAGCCAGATTATTCATTATCATATTAGCATACATATTGCATTGCACTTAAAATCTTTTTAAATTAACGAACAAGGCCTGTGAAAAATCAAGGAAATTATAAAGAGTTTGAGCTGTAGTATATAAGAAGACCTATTCTATTCTAGCTCTTAAAATTATTTAAACAAGTGCTTTGGGAAGCCACTGCCTTTATAAGGCTTTTAAGATATTTACAGCAAAACATTTTTCCCTGTGATAGAATTTTTCAAAGTACTAAAATATCATGGAGAAATATATTTTCTAACAGTTTTATGGCTCCCTAGATACATTCTCTACAAGTGTTGTATCTGCTTGGACACAAACGGTATTACAAAAAGGCCATGTCATTTGAAAAGGGTATACAGCTTTGAAAGGGTATATGCAACATACTAATGGGAATGCCAGTATCATTAGCATAATACAGTTTTAAGACGTGTCTTTTATTATAGTGGACCTGAGTAATTTGTTCCTGTCTTATATCTCTATTTTATTAGAGGCATTTTACATCTGTGGAAATACTACTACTGTGTGTCTTTACTTCTTGGCTTCAGAGGATGGCATGGGATATGCTATTTAAGAAGTCTAAGCAGGGAAAGACATAATAGCAGAATTAGCCTTTATAAAATGTTTTATTTCATTCAAAAGTAAATAATAAATATTATCTGAAAATTCAGCCTCTATATACTTTAAATGTTTGGAAGGGCTTACAAAGTTTAAAAAGCTATGAGGTGTTGTTAATAGAATTTTGCTAACCATAGAGCCCACTTTCCAGGCAAATGGGAAAGGTAGCACATATTATAAGTATCCAGATAAGAAAGTATCTCATGGGATGTTGTAAGCAATAAATATATATTAATGTCTAAACTTGAATAGCATATTGTGTTGCCTTTACCCTCTGAAAGTTTTTCTTAAAACATCAGATTTTCTCACAGACAGTGTTAAATTAGATTAGATGGTTACTTGGGTCATTAGTACATTCTCCCAAGAAACTGTAATACAGATTTTGCTTGAGAATCACAGGCTAACTATAGTACATTTCACTCTCTGTTAATACAGGTGTTTTAACTGAAGGTAGGATGGAATCCATTGTCAGTAACCAAAAGTAGGAAGTGATTTCAACATTGTATAAAAATATGGTATTTTCACACTGGAAAAATGCCAAGTGGGAACTGAATAATGGCTGGGAGGTGACAATGGACCCAGAGGCAGTGAGCAAAATGACTTTCCCTAGTGATCAATTCAGATTAGGAAAATGACAATCTCTGAGGGAACTGTATGAATACAGCTGCTCAGGGGGATGGATCCATGTTCCTTAAAGCCATCCAAAGCAAATATGAAGACATGTGCAGGCCAAATGCAGAAATGGCTAATATACGGTACTAAAATGAATATAATTTCATTGGAATCGAATGTTATAATGTTGCTCTTTAAAGCACTTTATCCAAATAAGTGAATCATAAAAGAAAACAATTTCATAGAATTGGAATCTAGAACAGAAAGTTTGGGCAATATATTCAAGTCTGATTACAACACATTCATAATGCAAGATATTAGATATTACTTCTTAATTTCTTTTTTTTCCATTTATTCTCACTACATGATTCCTCTGTCTGAGTTCATAATATTTTAAACATTCATAGAAGTAGAAAATGTTAGAGAACTGCATTTAATATTAACTGTTTGTTTTTGTTGGGCTTTGTGCAAAGTGAATCTTAAAAAGATAATTTTTCCTCAAAAGAAATATCATTGATTATGAGTATGTATAAGGTTTGGATCAGATAAGGAAAGAAAAAGGAGAAAATCAGAGGGAACTAAACTGTCACTGGAAGTTGAGAGTTGAGAAATTACCTGGGCAGTTCTGATCAGTTTGTGCAGTATTATAGTAATTTTGATCACCCAAACAATTATTCCCTTTGTTTCACGCTTTGAATATATATAATAAACATATATGTATATTTTTGCAGGCTATTAAAAACATCAAACTCTTTTGTCTGCATAGACCCAGTTTCAGCATAGACATAGTCTTATAATAATTCTAAATATTATATTCAGTGAACGTTTTGGATTTTTTATTCAAACTAGAGCTCTTATGATAGAAGATGAAAAAAATCCTCAAGTACCAGGGTTATTAGCGAAAGTGAAAAATACCTGCAGTGTCTCAGCTTCAACATCTGCCATTCCATATGGATCCATAAATATTTGTAACAGATAGTAGGTGAAGGAATTTCAATGTTAATAAAATAAGGCTGAATTTGGCAGGAATATTTAAGATAGATATTTCCTGTTTTTTTTTTATTTTTTAGTAGAAAGCACACTTATTTTAAACTTGCAGTTCTCCATGGGAATAAAAATGTAACCTCAATTAAATTTAAGGGAAAAAAATGTGACTCAAAATATGTGAACCTGAAGTCTTCCAACTACCTGGAAACTAATCTGAGAGATTTTAGTTACAAAACTGCAAGTTTGTTTTTTGTCTGGTTATTAGGAAAACAAAATACAATGCTACAAAATCTTAATTAATGGTTGCTACATTAACTAAATATTTCAATCAATTTACCATAAGAAATTTAAAGAAAAAGAAATTTCATGGGCGAGTCAGTGTACATTTAGTTCAATCATTTTTCTTAAGCATTCCATATTTAGAAGGCTAGCATAGTTTCAGATTTAGCCAATTTTTACTAAGGGCCTACTATATGCTAAGTACAGGGTTAGGTGCTTCCACGTTCGTTTTCTCATTTAAAACTCCCACAAACACTCTGAAGTAGTTCTTCCTATTCTACAAATAGGGACATTGAAGTTTAGAGATGTAACATTCGAAGACACAGAGAGATTCAGTCATGTTCATTGTGTTTTAAGTAGAACAGCAGAATCATACATTTTAGGCAAAAAAAGAGTTAAAATAAGAAACTGGGGGTATCGGGTGATTAACCTTTCAGTAACTATTGAAGTTACTGTGAATGATACATTTGTGAAAACTTTCCAATTGATTGAGATTTCTAATATAATTATTAGAGGAAATCACTACAACACTCTTCAATTTACAAATCTGTGAACTCATAATTTACACCACAATACCAGGCACAACTGAGTACTCAAGTAAGTGTTTCTGATAAAAGTCACTAAGTTAGATGTGAATATTGAAATAGAAGAGAGTAAAAATGAAACAAGCCCCACAGCCTAACTAGAAATGTAGATGAGGCAATGTTAAAACATGAAAGAAAATGGCACACTAATTTGTTCTAGTGATGAAGTTTACCCCTCCCTGTTCCCTTGGTTATACCTTATGAATTATTTTATTATTATTATCATTTAACCAAAAAAAAAACTTGTTCACCAGATGGTATAAGTGCTCATAGCAATAGACAATATCTAAAAATAGCATTGTGCATTTGGTGAAGGTTTTTGAATTGAGCATTATTAATAGATACCTGCTTCTTTGATAAAACTTCAGAGGCTTCCAAAGGAGAAGCAACAGTTTTGATGGTCTTAATGCCGACGTTATACAGAAAAGGAAAACTGAAAATTGCAGTGCTTTCCTCTAATAATTAACATTTATTTTAAAGTAAATTCAGTTTTGTAAAATAATTAAATTAAATGATCAGTGTCATTTTGAACTGGCTAGGTTTACAATAGTGTAGTCATTATGATTCCAAAACTCAACTATTAGAAGAACCCTTAATTTTTTTCTATGATAAAAATATGGTGCCTCAGTGCCTCAATTTTTTATTTCCTAGCTGAAACAGAAAAATCAGTATATATTCTCACCAATGTGTGTGCATGCATGTTTGTGTGTCTGACAGAGACAGAAGAGAAGAGAAGAGAAGAGATAATTAATGAATAAAAGAATGTTCTCAATTTTATATCATTGGTACTGTGGAAACATCAAAAATATAAATATTCACAGACTATAAGCAGGTATAATTGCAGAGTTATTAGTGAGCATACAAATATAAATGTCAAACCTGTATAATTATCTACATATTCCTCATTACAGAGTTTATAGGAGGTGACAAATTATAAACTGTTATATAGACTGTTCTTGCCAAGTTCTCCATGACAGTGTCATTCTGATTTTAAATCATCTTTAATTTTTAATCTTAACCCTACCAAAATGCCCACTTTCCATCTTTCATGGATACAAGGAAATAGTACTCAAGGATTAATCCATAGAACTGCTTACTGAACAGTTGCTTATGTTAAATTCATTTTGGAAAAGTATTTTGCTTTTACCTGTATAGACTCACTAATTTTTTTTTACTGTTTTGTTTCCTGATTCTATGTTGCAAATAGGTTCCATTATACATTTTTTTTCAGTGCAATGTAAATTGGTTTTCAGAATCTCTAGGTCTGTAGAACA
Organism: Balaenoptera acutorostrata; assembly: GCF_949987535.1. Classification (NCBI taxonomy): domain Eukaryota; kingdom Metazoa; phylum Chordata; class Mammalia; order Artiodactyla; family Balaenopteridae; genus Balaenoptera; species Balaenoptera acutorostrata. Next base: position 74,952,682 of record NC_080085.1, read on the forward strand.
GGCTAGTTGATGTATGTCTAATTTTATGCAATTTCTTGAAGCTGTGAAAATACGTACTTAAAATTAGGTAACATTTTGAAATTTCTTAAAATGGTAAAGACAACTATTTTTAAAAGGTACTATAATAGGAAGCAATATTAATCATCTTTAAATGTAGTAAAATCTACTTTTATATAGCTCAGTGGTTTCTCAAACTGTGGTCCCCACACCAGGAACATGAAACATCAACTGGGCACTTAGGAATTCCAGTTGCTAGGCCCTACCCTAGACCTACTGAATCAGAAACTTTGGAAGTTGGGAACGATTTTTTAAAGACCTTCAGGACACTCTGATGTATGATAAAGTTTAAGAACCACTGATGTTAAGGTACTGGATGAATAACTTGCTCCCTTGTACTTTCTACTGATCCACTCTACTCAGATATGTTAACTAAGTCAAAAAAAAAAATCAGTGATTTTAAAGTTAGCACCTGAACTGCCAGGTCAGAGCAGTAAATTTCTCTTCCTGATTTGTGCCAGATTAAGGAGAGAGCTTTCTTCCCTGGTTGATGTAAAGGATTGCACATTTCCCAGCAGGGAAGCAAAATGAAAAATCTGCTTTACAGCCTCTGCAGTCAGCTAGATGACTGAACCCCTAGTAAGGGTAAAAGCGGGGTTATATTAAAACCATGAGACCATTTTACAGATAAACCAGGACAATGAAACATTGTCCCCTGGAAGGGTCAGCTGATTGATGGAAATATGTGCACTCTCTCCCATTTTTCCTAAACACATCTCTTTAAAACATCAGCTTCCTTCCCACTTTACCTCTATGCCCACTCCTGCCTCCTGTTTGCCAATTTCTAATGTAAACTCTTACATACTAACGTCTCACTCATTTAATGCTCTTCTCTCTGCAGCCTTTTTCACAGAGGTAGCCAGGCTTGTTTTCTGGAGAAGGGACTTGTACATGCCTCTGGTGCTGTTTTGTTGTTTATATTAGAAATTCTTGTCTGTCTTGCAGTTTTTAGATGAAATTCTAGTCTCTGTATGAAACTTCTTTCTATTCCAAGTCCCCAGCCTTTTTCTATTTCTAAGCTCTAGAAAATACAGATGTACTTCAAAAAAAATTAGTCAAGTTTGCTTTATCTTTGATGCAATAATACATCATCTCAAAGATGATAGGAAAGTATGTGTATGGGCCAGAAAGATTTATACTTTTACTATCTTTAGTCCTCAAAGGACTATGATATGCAGACAGGTTAAATAAATATACAATAGTCATCCTTTAATAACTATATCAACTATTTTTCAAAATTGTAATATTTTAGTTTATCACAATATCTGTAGACTATAGTAATCATTTATTTTATTGGAAAGGCTGAGAGTTGATAAGAAACTCTTTACCTCGATCCCCTCTTTCTTCCTTCCTTTCACCACATATTTGTAAAAAAACTTAAAATTATATATTCATGTATATATATAATTTTACCTTTTTGGAATAGAAAGAAAAAAGTGGAATCAGTCTGATAATCAGGAATCTTACCTCACACTTTAAGATTATTGGTACATACCTAAAATCATTACAATTGTTGTAGACCCTAGACAGTTACTATTCTAAATGCCGAGAAGATAGCAATGGGAAATAAAAAACAGGAAAAGTCCCCACTTTCATGGAGAGTATATTGTAGTAAAATGAAATGTAACAAAAATAGTGAATAAATAAGTTATATTGTATATTAAATGGTGATAAATTTTATAGAAAAATTCATGTTAAGGGGATGGAAATAAGGGTGCAGGCTGCAGTTTTAAATAAGATGTTTGGTGTAAGTTTCACTAATAAGGTGATATTTGAGCAAAGAACTGAAGTCAGGAACCTGAAATTAAATGCACAAGAACTCTAAAACATACCTTGTAAAGTACTGTGTTCATTCTACATCACTGATTTGACCTTATTGTCTTATTAAGCATATTAACTCTCTAGAAGAAGTTTAGTACAGAAAGGGAGATCTAGTGAACTGTTCATTCATTGAGATTTTCCTATGTAATTTTGAAACAGCAGTTCTCAACCAGTATTGACGTTTGGACCAGATAATTCTTTGGTGGGGATGGAGGCAGAGGGCAGGGCATCCCTGGCCTCTACCATTAGATGCCAGTAGCACACACCCCTACCTCCTCAGTTTTGACAGTCAAAAATGTCTCCATCTGCTGCCAAATGTCCTCTGGGCAGCAAAATTGCCCACAGTTGAGAACTACTGACCTTGACTTAGGAAGACTCCTCAGACCTTTGATAACTGAGAAAGTAACATTGGCCTAATTTAGGGTGAAGCCAGGCTCATCCAGTTATTACCTAGAAGAGGATCTTTCCAACATGTCTTTCATGAGGTGTTAGTGGATGCTTAGATGGTCAAATATGTTACTATGTTCTCTTCCACTCCTGGAAATTTTCAATTAACAATTTATTTAACAAACATTTATATTGCATTTACTTTGAGTAACTTTACAAATTTTAGCTTATTAATCTTTATAACAACCCTATAAGATAGGTATTATTATTATTATCCTAACTTTACAAATGAGTAACTTGAGGCACAGAAAGATTAAGGAACTTTTCCAGGGGCTAGCAAATCATAGAGCAGGGTTGCAAACATAGGCAATCAGACTCCAACATCTTATACTCTTTGTCACTATGCTCTCAGCTATCTAATTTAACATGTAACATATGTTAATATTTAGAATTAACATTTTAAAGGCTCTGAGATGTTCTGATTTAATAAATTTAGCCAATTTGGGGATCTAGTTTTTCTTTTCCAAATTTGATGATGGCAACACTTGAGTCATTGTTCAACTCAGACCATGAACACTTCCTCATATTCATGCAGGTCAGATCATTTCACAGCAGTTGGTCATTTTGTTGTTATTGTTCCTCATTTTGGAAGAGGGAAGCAGGTGTCTTGCTTGTGCTGAATGTAATACTAATGACAACAAAAAAAGAGAGTCCCCTGGGCCAGCTTTATTTAAGGGAAAGCTCTTAAATCAAATAATTAAATATAATTTATTTGTTAAAGAATGAAAACTGATGACCTGGTAGGTGGCTGTATCTTTCCACTGCTGAGTGAGTCTGCTGTGTTCAATTTCCATTCCTGTATCACAATCCTCAAAGCCCAGGGGAAAGAGGAAAGACTTAACCCAAAGAAAAGGTGGGAAAACAAGCACTAGAGTCATACAGAAAGGTTCCAGCATCCTTGACTTTAATTTTTAGGGGGACTTTTCCATCCTGAGCATTTACCATATGGTTTATCTTTTTTTTTTCTACAAATATACTTGTCATCTTTTGCATCTATTCATCTGGGCCCTAGGTAAGAACTTAAAATTAAAAGCTTATTCTCTAGATGGATTTCCAAGTGCTCTTACAAAGTATGGCAGGTTTAACAAACAAGTTCAATAAAAGCAGTCTCCAATTTGCTTCAATAAATTAAGAGGTTGCTCATACCCTCAGCTAGATAGCAGTTGTCCTATCTTTATCTTTTAGGTTATACCATTGCTTCATATGTGTTGATAAATATTTTAATATATACATTTTGAACACTAGCTTTTTAAATCAAAATGCTCCGTCAAAACCCTTTTTCCCTGGATTACAAAGAGATGCTCTTATTTCACTGACAATCTATATTTCTAGTACTTGCTTATATTTTATTTCATTGCCAATTAGGATTTCCCAATCCTACCTAATAAATCCCTACATAACAGTGCATCTATTCAAACTCTGAGGAAAATGTAGGTGCCATTCAGATGTGAAAACTTATTACAAGATTGAAATAGATTTCTAATGCATTTATCATTCATTTTTGTAGCATGTGATTTAGATCAGAAAAAAAACAATAATGAATGGTTTGACAGTTTCCACTCATATACACCAAACATAATACACTTCGACTAGTTTTTGGCTATTATGGACCTTAACATACAATGTGACCTTGGTCTGGAAAAGCATGTTTGGTTTGCACAGAAACTTAATCGTAAGAAGTCATAAGTAGAAATATTCTTCTTTACTGCCCTTTTCCAGGACTAGGAAATTTATTGCTTGTGGGACAGGTAAGATATGAACAATGGGCCAAATAGAGTCCAGGGTTATCTCATCCGTGTGAAAACTGCTGCTGAAAATCGATGTGACCTCTGCTACACTGTCATCCCAATTCCCACCTTCTGTGTCCTATTTGTCTTTTAGTAGAAGCTTAGATCTGTGTGCTGTCTCTATGTGTCTCTCTTGGGCCAGATTATCAAAATGAATCATTGCCTGCACACCTCTTATATTTCTATTTATTTTCCTGGTGTTGACTAGGTCTGATGAAATACGATTCTTTTTGCATTTGATCCTCACTGCAGCAAGCAACACCTAATTCAGCTGTGTCTATCTCTTTAAAGAAGAGTAATACTATTTTGAAACTTCAATCTTCTATACAGCAACATTACAAACCATAGACCATACAAACTGTCTTCATAGTCAATAGTAATTTTACTTTCAACCAATTTAATGGCATTTCATTTGTCTCCAAATAGAAGACTTCTGATGATTTTAAGGTAGTTCTAATTTGTTTTATGCATACCTAACATATTGCTTTTGTTTTCAGGTATTTTGTTTGTAGAATACCCTGATCACTGAGGTTACATGTGTGTGTAGAGTGATACATGACAAAGAATCCATAATTTTAAGAAGTCTCCCCTGATGCAAAATATTTATTCAGGAGAAACATTATATTATCTCAGAATCAGCAGGAAGTCAATGTTCTAACTTTGTGGTGGTTTATTTTGTAAAAATAGATCTTCCAGGCTACATAAATTCATCTCTAAAATTTATAAACATCAATATAAAGATGTTGAACCTCCCCAATTATTATTAATATTGATAGATCATAATGAAGTCATTCTACCTATCCACCTAATGCACTCATGTGCAGAAGACAAAATATTAGCTAAATACGTACTTCAAGTAACACAAATAAAGCATAATATTGCTTCGTTAGCTGTTGAGAAATATCCCTTAGAGACATTAGAGCTGCTACCTAAGACATATTTTAGAATTTATATTTTAATGAGATATTTCCAATGTTCAAACCTTGTACTTGAAATAGATCACAGAACATGTGCTCACTCCCTCTGGAATACTTTGCCTCTTCCAAAACTACTACTGACAAAGAAGGAAGGGAGGGAGGGAGGGAGGAAGGGAGGAAGGAAGGAAGGAAGGAAGGAAGGAAGGAAGGAAGGAAGGAAGGAAAGGAAGGAAAGAAGGAAGAAATGTTCTATAAGAGGTTAGGGTTAATTTTACAAGCAAGTTGTATAAAATGCATGCATCAGGCATTTATGATCAAAATATTATTTGTAAGTTTTACTAAAAAACAATTCCTGGGAATATGTTCATTATAGTTTCCTGTGCTAAAAGAAAATTAGCAGGCTATTTTTTGCATACTATTGAATTCTTTAAAACTGATAAACAAATACATTTTGGATTCAAATAATGTGAAACTGTTGATTTCTAAAATAATCGTTAGCATTTTTATCCCTATAGGTTTTAGAAAATTAGAAATTGTAAAGGTGATCTATATCAAGAGTATTTTATTCAGAGATAATGCTATCCCATTAGGTGATCCCACAGAAGTTCCCGCAATTGTATGCCACAGCTTCCCACACAAAAAATCCCACAGCAAACCATGATGACTGTGAAATCAATAGGGTTCAAGACTCTGCTCACTAAATATATAGGCTGCTTGCAATTGAAAAATGAGTTCTAACTGTATGACAAATCCATATTCCTATCCCTACAAAGACCAGAACCAATAGCTAGATTTTTGTTTTCAAACCATGTGGAAATTGGTTAGGTCTAGATTCAAGCTTAACTTTTTCCTGAATGAGTCTCAAAGTGTATGGGGTCACTGAAAATTTTTATGACCAGAGAGATACATATTTTCAAACGTTACTTGTGCTCAGTTACTGGTGAGTAGAATAATTTTGTTTGAGGTGCTGTGATCAACTCATTGTGCACTGCTATTGAAGCCAGTTAAGAATGCCAGGTTTTATTTGGCTACATTCCAAGATTACCTCTGTAGCAGTTTATTTTTACATATATCAAAAAAGCCCCAATTCTTAATTGCAGAGGAAACTTTGCTATCTGGTTCATACATCTCACAGAGATTTTCAACCAGAATTCAAGTATATGGCCAAGTAGTTAGCGTCTCAAAGTAAGAGGAGATTCCTTTTGTAATTAGATGTATCTGTGCAAAACAAATCTGAAATATCTTATTAGACAAAAATTCTATTGGTGTCTCTTCATATGAAGCTAAGAGGGAATCTCATTAAAGTAATTAGTGTGTGGGGGAAGTTAATATAAATATATAAGGGGAGAAAATATACACTTTGTGGTTTTACACATAGGTGGTTATTTTTTTCATAAGAAATATTCTTCAAAATAAAAGGTAACACTGGAAACAACCCAGATGCCCAACTAGTGAATGATTAAACAGACAGTCATGTATCCATGCAATAGAAAACTTTTCAGCAATAAAAAGGAAAAAAAAACACTGATACATGCCACAACATGGATGAACGTCAAAAACATTATGCTAAGTGAAAGAAGACAAACACAAAAGATCACTTACGATATGATTCTATTTATGTAAATATCCAGAAAAGGCAATCCCATAGAGATAAAAAGGAGATTAGTGGTTGCCAGGAGCTGGGAATGGGAAAGGAGATTAATTGTAAATGGGCATGAGGGGTATTTTGGGGGTGATTGAGGTGTTCTAAAATAGATTTTTGGTAATGGTTGTACGATTCTGTAAATTTACTAAAACTCATCGATGCATACAATTAAAATAGATGAATTTTATTATATGTAAATTATACTTCAATAAAGGTGTTAAAATATGGAGATGATAGATATAGATAGATAGATTTAAAGAGAAAAACTAAAAAGCAATTAGTGTTTTACCAGGAAGTGATCTGATTACTTAATTTATAGATATTAATAAGCATGTCAAATTTGTTTCTCCAAATTTTATGCCAATTAGCAGCAAATGTTGATTCATTTTCACTGATTCTTTACTGAAACATTTATTTGAGAAATGAGAGGCAGCTGGGAAATAGGTATGACTTCCAGTTATGAGTTTTCCATCATTTAGCTTTAGAACCAAAATCTTTATAGAGATGAAGGAAACATAGTGAAAATTTTGAGCTGTTAGTTTATGAACCTTCTGATACTAATTTTGTTTCTTGCAGAAGAGGTACCCGTTCAAATTCCAATGATGAAGTCACCCCTGGACAAGATCCAACTGACTCCTGGGCAGGCATTGCCTCCTGGATTCCCTGGACCATTCATTTTTGCTGATAGTCTGTCCTCTGTGGAGACTCTGTTGACCAACATTCAGGTCAACAATATTTCTATAAACAAAATAAATGTAATACAAGACATTAGCACCTACATAAATTATTTCATATTTGAGAAATTAAAACAGATAAGATGAACTGCATGTCATTTGCTGTACTTTGACAGGGTCTACTGAAAGTGGCTTTGGATAATGCTCACATCCAAGAGAAGCAGATTCAACAAGAAAAAAAGGAACTGCGAATGGAGCTCTACAGAGAGAGAGAAATTAGAGAAAACCTTGAAAGACAACTCGCAGTTGAGCTTCAAAGTAGAAGTAAGTTTAACAAGTTCAATATAAGTGAATAAGTAAAGATTGTGTTGGAGATATTTTCAGTAGTAATAGAAATATTCTCAGGGATAGCCAGGAACTGCTGAAAACAAATGACAAGTTAAGAATCAAATACTGTGTGCAATCCACAAGGTAAGATGTTTACACTATTTCTCTTTGTAATTAAACATAATGAGCAAGATCTACACTTCATTTTTGGAAACATGAATATTCTTAGTTCTCTCACAATTTCACAAAATACTCCTGGATATATATATATATATTCTAACAATTCCTTATGTATTAAATGCTTACTCTTTGCCAAGAACAATGTTCGATTCTGGGGTTAGAAGATAAAACTCAGTCCCTGTCCTTGAAAGATTTACATTTCAGAGGACTAGCACAACCAACCAGCTAATTATAAGACAAAGTGGAAAGAACAAAGATGTACATCATATATGTTTATATAGAGAGGGGGTAGTTAGCTCAGCTTGGTGGTGTGGGGAATTGATGGTCGAAGAAGGTTTTCTGATGCTGACACTTGAACCTGAGTCTTGAAGAAACAGTAAGCCAAGAAAAGCATAAGAGTAACTGAGTGATCTGGTCATTATAGAACAATGAACATAGGCATGGAGGCAAGAAGCTTCAAACATGGGCAAATATATACAGTGTATTAATACCATGACTTTGAGTTTTATGAAGTGAATGTTGGGAGATAATGCATAACGAAAGTAGAGGCTAAATTATAAAGGCCATTTTCTTTTTTAACATCTTTATTGGAGAATAATTGCTTAACAATGGTGTGTTTGTTAGTTATGTTTATAACAAAGTGAATAAGCTATACATATACATATATCCCCATATCTCCTCCCTCTTGTGTCTTCTCCCACCCTGCCTATCCCACCTCTCTAGGTGGTCACTAAGAACAAAGCTGATCTCCTTGTGCTATGCAGCTGCTTCCCACTAGCTACCTATTTTACTTTTGGTAGTATATATAAGTCAGTGCCACTCTCTCACTTCGTCCCAGCTTACCCTTCCCCCTCCCCATGTCCTCAAGTCCATTCTCTACGTCTGCGTCTGTATTCCAGTCCTGCACCTGGGTTCTTCAGGACCTTTTTTTTTTTTTAGATTCCATATATGTGTGTTAGCATATGGTATTTGTTTTTCTCTTTCTGACTTACTTCACTCTGTTTGACAGAGTCTAGGTCCATCCACCTCACTACAAGTAACTCAATTTTGTTTCTTTTTATGGCAGAGTAATATTCCATTGTATATATGTGCCACATCTTCTTTTTCCATTCATCTGTCAATGGACACTTAGGTTGCTTCCATGTCCTGGCTATTGTAAATAGAGCTGCAATGAACATTGTGGTACATGACTCTTTAAATTATGGTTTTCTCAGTGTATATGCCCAGTAGTGGGATTGCTGGGTGGTATGGTAGGTCTATTTTTAGTACTTTAAGGAACTTCCATACTGTTCTCCATAGTGGCTGTATCAAGTTACATTCCCACCAACAGTGCAAGAGGGTTCCCTTTTCTTCACACCCTCTCCAGCATTTATTGTTTGTAGACTTTTTGATGATGGCCATGCTGACTGATGTGAGGTGATACCTCATTGTAGTTTTGAGTTGCATTTCTCTAATGATTAGTGATGCTGAGCATCCTTTCATGTGTTTGTTGGCAAACTGTATATCTTTGGATAAATGTCTATTTAGGTCTTTTGCCCATTTTTGGATTGGGTTGTTTGTTTTTCTCATATTGAGCTGCATGAGCTGCTTGTAAATTTTGGAGATTAATCCTTTGTCAGTTGCATCATTTGCAAATATCTTCTCCATTCTGAGGGTTGTCTTTTCATCTTGTTTATGGTTTCCTTTGCTGTGCAAAAGCTTGGAAGTTTCGTTAGGTCTCATTTGTTTATTTTTGTGTTTATTTCCGTTCCTCTTGGGGGTGGGTCAAAAAGGATCTTGCTGTGATTTATGTCATAGAGTGTTCTGCCTATGTTTTCCTCAAAGAGTTTTACAGTGTCTGGTCTTACATTTAGGTCTTTAATCCACTTTGAGTTTCTTTTTATGTATGGTGTTAGGGAGTGTTCTAATTTCACTCTTTTACATCTAGCTGTCCAGTTTTCCCAGGACCACTTATTGAAGAGGCTCTCTTTTCTCCATTGTATATTCTTGCCTCCTTTATCAAAAATAAGGTGACCATATGTGCGTGGATTTATGTCTGGCTTTCTATCCTGTTCCATTGGTCTATATTTCTGTTTTTGTGCCAGTACCATAAGGTCTTGATTACTGTAGCTTTGTAGTATAGTCTGAAGTCCGGGAGCCTGATTTCTCCAGTGCCAGTTTTTTTCTCAAGATTGCTTTGGCTATTCGGGGTCTTTTGTATTTCCACACAAATTGTGAAATTTTTTGTTCTAGTTCTGTAAAAAATGCCATTAGTAGCTTGACAGGGATTGCATTGAATCTGTAGATTGGTTTGGGTAGTATACACATTTTTACAATGTTGATTCTTCCAATACAAGAACATGGTATATCACTCCATCAGTTTGTATCATCTTTAATTTCTTGCATCAGTGTCTTATAGTTTTCTGCATATAGGTTTTTGTCTCCTTAGGTAGGTTTATTCATAGGTATTTTATTCTTTTTGTTGCAGTATTAAATGGGAGCGTTTCCTTAATTTCTCTTTCAGAGTTTTCATCATTAGTATATAGGAGTGCAAGAGATTTCTGTGCATTAATTTTGTATCCTGCTACTTTACCAAATTCACTGATTAGCTCTAGTAGTTTTCGGGTAGCGTCTTTAGGATTCTCTATGTATAGTATCATGTCATCTGCAAACAGTGACAGCTTTACTTCTTCTTTTCCGATTTGGATTCCTTTTATCTCTTTTTCTTCTCTGATTGCTGAGGCTAAATCTTCAAAAAGTATGTTGAATAATGGTGGTAAGAGTGGGCAACCTTGTCTTGTTCCTGATCTTAGTGGGAATGGTTTCAGATTTTCACCACTTAGAATGATGTTGACTGTGGGTTTGTCACCTATGGCCTTTATTATGTTGAGGTAAGTTCCCTCCATGTCTACTTTCTGGAGGGTTTTTATCATAAATTGGTGTTGAATTTTTTTGAAAGCTTTTTCTGCATCTATTGAGATGATCATGTGGTTTTTATCCTTCAATTTGTTACTATGGTGTATCACATTGATTGATGTGTGTATATTGAAGAATCCTTGCATTCCTGGGATAAACCCCACTTGATCATTATGTATGATCCTTTTAATGTGCTGTTGGATTCTATTTGCTAGTATTTTGTTGAGGATTTTTGCATCTATGTTCATCAGTTATATTGGCCTGTAGTTTTCTTTCTTTGAGACATCTTTGTCTGGTTTTGGTGTCACGGTGATGGTGGCCTCATAGAATGAGTTTGGGAGTGTTCTTCCCTCTGCTATATTTTGGAAGAGTTTGAGAAGGATAGGTGTTAGCTCTTCTCTAAATGTTTGATAGAGTTCGCCTGTGAAGCCATCTGGTCCTGGGCTTTTTTTTTGTTGGAAGATTTTTATCACAGTCTCAATTTCAGTGCTTGTGATTGGTCTGTTTATATTTTCTATTTCTTCCATGTTCAGTCTCGGAAGGTTGTGCATTTCTAAGAATGTGTCCATTTCTTCCAGGTTGTCCATTTTATTGGCATAGAGTTGCTTGTAGTAATCTCTCATGAACCTTTGTATTTCTGCAGTGTCAGTTTTTACTTCTCCTTTTTCATTTCTAATTCTATTGATTTGAGTTATTCTCCCTTTTTTTCTTGATGAGTCTGGCTAATGGTTTATCATTTTTTTTTTCTTCTCAAAGAACCAGCTTTTAGTTTTATTGATCTTTGCTAATGTTTCTTTCATTTCTTTTTCATTTATTTCTGGTCTGCTCTTTATGATTTCTTTCCTTCTGCTACGTTTGGAGATTTTTTGATCTTCTTTCTCTAATTGTTTTAAGTGTAAGGTTAGGTGTTTTCTTTCAGATGTTTCTTGTTTCTTGAGGGTAGGATTGTATTACTATAAACTTCCCTCTTAGAACTGCTTTTGCTACCTCCCATAGGTTATGTGTCATAGTGTTTTCATTGTCATTTGTTTCTAGGTATTTTTTGATTTCCTAATTGATTTCTTCACTGATCTCTTGGTTATTAAGTCGTGTATTGTTTAGCCTCCATGTGTTTGTATTTTTTACAGATTTTTTCCTGTAATTGATATCTAGTCTCATAGCATTGCAGTCAGAAAAGATACTGGATATGATTTCAATTTTCTTAAATTTACCAAGGCATGATTTGTGACCCAAGATATGATCTCTGCTGGAGAATGTTCCATGAGCACATGAGAAGAAAGTGTATTCTGTTGTTTTTGGTTGGACTGTCCTATAAATATCAATTAAGTCCATCTTCTTTTATGTATAATTTAAAGCTTTCGTTTCCTTATTTATTTTCATTTGTATGATCTTTCCATTGGTGAAAGTGGGGTGTTAAAGTTCCCTACTATGACTGTGTTACTGTCTATTTCCCCTTTAATGGCTGTTAGCATTTTCCTTATGTATCGAGGTGCTCCTTTGTTGGGTGCATAAATATTTACAATTGTTATATCTTCTTCTTTGACTGATCCCTTGACCATTTTGTAGTGTCCTTCTTTGTCTCTTGTAATAGTCTTTATTTTAAATTTTATTTGTCTGATATGAGAATTGCTACTCCAGCTTTCCTTTGATTTCCATTTGCATGGAATATATTTTTCCATCCCCTCCCTTTCAGTCTGTATGTGTCCCTAGGTCTGAAGTGGGTCTCTTGTAGACAGCATATATATGGGTCTTGCTTTTGTATCCATTCAGACAGTCTATGTCTTTTGGTTAGAGCATTTAATCCATTTACATTTAAGGTAATTCTTGATATGTATGTTCCTATTACCATTTTCTTAATTGTTTGGGGTTTGTTATTGTAGGTCTTTTCCTTCTCTTGTGTTTCCTGCCTAGAGAAGTTCCTTTAGCATTTGTTGTAAAGATGGTTTCATAGTGCTGAATTCTCTTAGCTTTTGCTTGTCTGTAAATGTTTTAATTTCTCTGTCAAATCTGAATATGATACTTGCTGGGTAGAGTAATCTTGGTTGTAGGTTTTTTCCTTTCATCACTTTAAATATTTCCTTCCACTCCCTTTTGGCTTGCAGAGTTTCTGATGAAAGATCAGCTGTTAACCTTATGGGGATTCCCTTGTGTGTTATTGGTTGTTTATCCCTTGCTGCTTTTTATATTTTTTCCTTGTATTTAATTTTTGATAGTTTGATTAATATGTTTCTTGGCATGTTTCTCCTTGGATTTATCCTGTATGAGACTCTCTGTGCTTCCTGGACTTGATCGTCTATTTCCTTTCCATATTAGGGAAGTTTTCATCTATAATCTCTTCAAATATTTTCTCAGTCCCTTTCTTTTTCTCTTCTTCTTCTGGGACCCATGTAATTCAAATGTTGGTGCATTTAACATTGTCCCAGATGTCTCTGAGACAGTCTTCAATTCTTTTCATTTCTTTTTTATTTATTCTGCTCTGCAGTAGTTATTTCCAATATTTTATCTTACAGGTTGTGTATCCGTTCTTCTGCCTCAATTCTTCTGCTATTGATTTCTTCTAGAGAATTTTTAATTTCATTTATTGTGTTGTTCATCATTGTTTGCTCTTTAGCTCTTCTAGGTCCTTGTTAAACGTTTCTTTTATTTTCTCCATTCTTTTTCCACGACTTTTGATCATCTTTACTATCATTACTCTGAATCTTTTTCAAGGAGACTGCCTATTTCCTCTTCATTTGTTTGGTCTGGTGGGTTTTTACCTCACTCCTTCATCTGCTGTGTGTTTCTATGTCTTCTCATCTTGCTTAACTTACTGTGTTTGAGGTCTCCTTTTCATAAGCCGCAGGTTTGTAGTTCCAATTGTTTTTGGTGTCTGCTCCCAGTGGCTAAGGTTGGTTGAGTGGGTTGTGTAGGCTTCCTGGTGGAGGGGCCTAGTGCCTGTTTTCTTGTGGATGAGGCTGGATCTTGTCTTTCTGGTGGGCAGGACTGCGTCCGGTGGTGTGTTTTGGCGTGTCTGTGTCCTTATTTTGATTTTAGGCAGCCTCTGCTAATAGGTGGGGTTGCGTTCCTGTCTTGCTAGTTGTTTGGCATAGGGTGTCTAGCACTGTAGCTTGCTTGTTATTGAGTGGAGCTGGGTCTTAGCATTGAGATGGAGATCTCTGGGAGAGCTTTTGCTGTTTGATATTATGTGGAGGTAGGAGGTCTCTGGTGGACATATGTCTTGAACTTGGCTCTCCCTTTGCGCCCAGAGCACCAAGACCCTGTCAGCCACATGGCTCAGAAGAAAAGTTAGGAAAAAAGAAAGAAAGAAAGAAAAAAGTAAAATAAAATAAAAAAATAAAAAGAGAAAAAAATAAGAAGAAAGGAACAGTCAAACCAAAAAGCAAATCCACAAATGATAAAAAAAGCACTAAAAACTATACTAAAAACAAAATAAAACAAACAAACAAAAAACCGGACAGACAGATCTCTAGGACAAATGGTAAATGCAAAGCTCTACAGACAAAATCACCCAAAGAAGCATGTACATACACACTCACAAAAAGAGAAAAAGGAAAACAATATATATATCATTGCTCCCAAAGTCCACTGCCTAAATTTTGGGATGATTCATTCTCTGTTCAGGTATTCCACAGATGCAGGGTACATCAAGTTGATTGTGGAGATTTAATCCACTGCTCCTGAGGCTGCTGGGATAGATTTCCCTTTTCTTCTTTGTTCACACAGCTCCTGGGGTTCAGGTTTGGATTTGACCCCGCCTCTGTGTGTCGGTCACCTGAGGGCGTCTGTTTTTTGCTCAGAAAGGATGATTTTAAAGGAGCAGCTGATTAGGGAGCTCTGGTTCACTCAGGCCAGGCAGAGGGAGGGGTATGTAATGTGGGGCAAGCCTACAGTGGCAGAGGCCAGTGTGATGTTGCAACAGCCTGAGGCACACCGTGTGTTCTCCCGGGGAAGTTGTCCTTGGATCACGGGACCCTGGCAGTGGCAGGATGCACAGGCTCCTGGGAGGGGTGGTGTGGAGGGTGACCTGTGCTTGCACACAGCCTTCTTGGTGGCTGCAGCAGCAGCCTTAGCGTTTCATGCTCATCTCTGTTGTCCATGCTGATAGCCGCGACTCGGGCCCATCTCTGGAGCTTGTTTAGGCAATGCTCTGAATCCCCTCTCCTCGCGCACCCCGAAACAAAGGTCTCTTCCCTCTTAGGCAGTTCCAGACTTTTTCCAGGACTCCCTCCTGGCTAGCTGTGGCACACTAGCCCCCTTCAGGCTCTGTTCACACAGCCATCTGCAGTCCTCTCCCTGGGATCTGAACTCTGAAGCCCGAGCCTCAGCTCCCAGCTCCCACCCATCCCGGCCGGCAGGTGAGCAGAAAAGCCTCTCAGGCTGGTGAGTGCTGGTTGGCACAATCTTCTGTGCAGGAAACTCTCCGCTTTGCCCTCTGCACACCTCTTGCTGCGCTCTCCTCTGTGGCTCCGAAGCTTCCCCCCCGCCACCCCTCTTCTCTGCCAGTGAAGGGGCTTCCTAGTGTGTGGAACCTTTTCCTCCTTCACAGGTCCCTCACAGTGGTGCAAGTCCCATCTTTATTCTTTTGTCTCTGTTTTTTCTTTTTTCTTTTGCCCTACCCAGGTACGTGGGGAGTTTCTTGCCTTTTGGGAAGTCTGAGGTCTTCTGTCAGCATTCAGTAGGTGTTCTGTAGGATTTCTTGCACATGTACATGTATTTCTCATGTATTTTGGGGGAGGAAGGTGATCTCCACATCTTACTCTTCCACCATCTTGAAGGTCCACCCATAAAGGCCATTTTTAATCATGTAAAAGATTAGCTTAGACTTTGTCCTGTAGGTTATGGGAAGTATTAAAAGATAAGCAGCAGAGTGATCTAGTCTGCTTTCAATCAGATAGACCGGTGTTGGAAATAGATTAGACGGGAATTGGAGTAAGACTACAAACAAGGAAACTATGTAAAAGGGGATTGCCCTCATCTAGGCCATGGTGATGAGGGCTGAATAGGGTAGCATAAGTATGGACGAAGAAAAAAGTGAGAGAATGGAAAATATTTTAGAGAAATAGAAATAACTTTCTAACAATGGGTAGGCATTTGATAATCTATAGATGTGGATAATGAGACTAGCTCGTTTCAAAACCAGAGAAAATTCAAAACCTTAACCAATAATTTTCACCTCTTCCTTATATTTACCATAAAATACAAAACAGCAGCAAAAATGACTATTGTGCTTTTCAGCTTCTTTCTCTTCTTTGCTTATTCTTCTATAGAATGATCACAAAGCAAAAGTCAATTAAAAGAGTTAAAGAGTGGGAATGAGAGGCAAAAAGGGAGAGAAAATTCACAACCCAGATAATGCCTCCCTAAACTAGGAAGAATTACTCCAGTCGAGTGAAATCCACTAACTTTATACTATTCCAGTATAGCATATTATATTCTGAAATTTGCATCAATAAATTGAAATTTTACTGTATATTTTCCTTAAGACCTAAGAATTATTAGTTCAGTTCAAAATGGAAATTTAGTCATTACATTTAAAAAGAATTAAACCTCTTCTTATCTTGCCAAAGTCATTAAATACTACTAAACAAAAGCTAAATTGTCTTTTTAAAGTTTGGAGAAATTAGTTTATTTCTGATATTTGGGATGCAATATATATTATTATGATTAGGAATCATAAAAGCACATTTGTTTAGTAGGGAAATTATTTATACTAAAGTACCAAATATGTTAAATATAATAACATTCACAAATTGACTTAGGAAAATCTACTACCTATAGTAAAATTGTCTTCTAACTTTTAGGGATGTACTGATACTGATTTCTATTTACTAACTTCTTACAGAGTCTTCAGGTCTGTCTTTATAATTGGTATCATATCTATTGTCTTTTAAAAAGTCTTAGACATTGTAGATGTAATATTTTATCTATTATCAGATTTACTATGAAGCATTTATTATTTAATAAATTTAGCAATTTTTATGATATAATAATAATACCATTACTAATATTCTATCATCATTACTACTACTGTCATTACTGTCACTACTACTACTACCATCACTACTACTACTACTACTACTACCATCACTAGCTAATGCTTATCAATTGTCTGCTATGTGCTAAGCACTGTTTTTAACATTTTACATCTTATGACTAGCATAATGAAAAGAAACTACTCTGTTATCCTCATTGATTTAGAGAAACTATCTGCTTCATCTCTATGAATCTCAGCATCATCATCTATTACAATAGTTGACTGCATGATCACTTAAATTCCTTTCTAGTTGCCTAAATATCTCATACCCAGTAAACCTACTTTTTAGGACAAAGGGTGAGCTCTTTATCTAAAGTCATATGATTGAAAAGAAAAATGGAGAAAATTGATATTGTAGTTAAAAAGTAATATCTCCCCAAGTTTACAGAAAAAATAGTAGCAACATATATAAAGAACATATGTAAAACTATATATATGTTTATAGTAAACTGTATATATATAAAACTATATATATAGTAAGAATCCCTATGAGTATCTTTTTTTAAAGAAAACATTGTTTCACACTTATACATTCCTTCTAACTACCTTTTTTTTCCTAGCCAGAATGTGTTACTTGAATTAAACATATGTTATAATATTCTTTGCAGCTTAAACACTTAGAATCAAAGAATGATAGAGCTACAAGAGAGCTTGGAGCTCATCTGTCTTGGTTCTTGACCAACTATACGGTCCCCAGGCTTTGAAACAACTACCCATATGATCTTTGGCCCTCAAGCTATGAGAACTACTAGTTCTGGGATCTTGAATAAATTTCTTGACCTCTCAAGGACTCAATTTCCTCATCTATAAAATGGAGATAACAATATCTTCCTTGCTGAGTTGTTGTAAGTTTTAAATGAGATATAGTCCTAGAAAAATGTTCAGTACATGGTAGGTCCTAAATAAATTATAGTTATTATTTTTATATAATTTTTATTGTAATATTCTGTGGCATTGTTTATAATATATGGAATCATAAATTTCAAGGGAATCAACATATGGAATATTTTTGAATAAATAATTTTACTAGAAGCAAAATTTTGTCTTATCAAGGACATTGCTATACATTAATTTGAATAAATCTATGTTTTTGATTTAAATAATTTACTAAGTGCTTTATTTGAATGATGATAATTAAGTATAATTATGATAGTAAAATCTTTTTATGCTTAACCTTATTTAATAGTCTTTTACCAAAAATAACAGAAACCATACATTCTCGGTGTCTTTATTCCAAGATTTCCATCTTGTTATTACCTTAGTCCTCTGAATTTTTGTCTAAATGAACATAAATTTAGATGAGTAAATGACTCTCTTTAAGTTGCTGAAGGTCATTTATGTGAAAAGACATTGAACTGTGAGATAAATACAACTGAAACTCAAATTAGCATCATATTCACTTTAGTGCAATCAAAATATTTTAATTGTATTTGAATAATTTTAAGATTTTTAAATGTCATATAATTTATAATTTTGTTTAATGTTCCTTGAATATTTTTCTATTGTCCTAATATCAATATCTTAAATTTTTACAACTGATTTAGGAAGAATGTGAAGGTCGGTCTGCTTAGAACCCTGCAGTGAACCAATATATTGCTGGAGCCCAGTAATTCTGTTTGAGAAATTATCACAGATTTCAAGGTTTCAGAGAACAGTAACAATCATACATTAGGGCACTTAAAGTTTCTAGTTAAGACATAAGGCCTTGAGAGTTGAGTTATAATTGTTTTTACCTCTTCTTTACCTTTTCTGTTTATGAAAGAAATGTTGTTGTGCCTTTACAGATTGCTTAACATAATCATTGCTGAAAGTTATTCTCTTTAAAATGTAGAGATAGATTCAAATATAAATATATGGAGAGAGACAGAGTCTGATGATATGTGCATATATTTAAAGAGATAGATATTTGCCCTAAAAACTGGTAACATCTCAAAGAAATAGACCCTTGACACTGTAAGTTTTAAAAGACATACAATGTTTTTTTTCTTTTTCTTCCATACATCTTTTTTATTTTCATCTTTATTGGAGTATAAATGCTTTACAATGTTGTGTTAGTTTCTGCTGTACAACAAAGTGAATCAGCTATATGTATATATATATCCCCATATCCCCTCCCTCTTGAGCCTCCCTCCCACCCTCCCTATCCCACCCCTCTAGGTCATCACAAAGCAGTGAGCTGATCTCCCTGTTCTATGCAGCAGCTTCCCACTACCCATCCATTTTACATTTGGTAGTGTATATATGTCAGTTCTACTCTCTTACTCCATCCCAGCTTCCACTTCTCCCCCTGTGTCCTCAAGTATATTGCCTACATCTGTGTCTTTATTCCTGCCCTGCCACTAGGTTCATCAGTACTGTTTTTTTAGATTCCATATATATACGTTAGCATATGGTATTTGTTTTTCTTTTTCTGACTTACCTCATTCTGTATGACAGACTCTACGTCCATCCACCTCATTACAAATAACTCAATTTCGTTCCATTTTATGGCAGAGTAATATTCCATTGTATACATGTGTCACATTTTCTTTATCCATTCGTCTGTCGATGGGCATTTAGGTTGCTGCCTTGTCCTGGCTATTGTAAATAGCACTGCGATGAACATTGTGGTACATGTGTCTTTTTGAATTATGGTTTTCTCAGGGTATATGCCCAGGAATGGGATTGCTGGGTCACATGGTAATTCTATTTTTAGTTTTTTAAGGAACCTCCATACTGTTGTCCATAGTGGCTGTATCAATTTACATTCCCACCAACGTTGCAGAAGTGTTCCCTTTTCTCCATACCCTCTCCAGCATTTATTGTTTGTAGATTTTTTGATGATGACCATTCTGACTCGTGTGAGGGGATACCTCATTGTGGTTTTGATTTGCATTTCTCTAATAATTAGTGATGTTGAGTATATTGTCATGTGTTTGTTGGCAATCCATATGTCTTCTTTGGAGAAATGTCTGTTTAGGTCTTCCACCCATTTTCGATTGGGTTGTTTGTTTTCTCAATATTGAGCTGAATGAGCTGCTTGTTTATTTTGGAGATTAATCCATTGTCAGTTGCTTCATTTGCAAATATTTTCTCCCATTCTGAGAGTTGTCTTTTCATCTTATTTATTCTTTCCTTTGCTGTGCAAAAGCTTTTAAGTTTCATTAGGTCCCATTTGTTTATTTTTGTCCCTTACTCTAGGAGGTGGGCCAGAAAGGATCTTGCTGTGACTTATGTCATAGAGTGTTCTGCTTATGTTTTCCTCGAAGAGTTTGATAGTGTTTGGACTTACATTTAGGTCTTCAATCCACTTTGAGTTTATTTTTGTGTATGGTGTTAGGAAGTGTTTTAATTTCATTCTTTTACATGTAGCTGTCCAGTTTTCTCAGCACCACTTATTGAAGAGGCTGTCATTCCTCCATTGTATATTCTTGCCTCTTTTATCAAAGATAAGGTGACCATATGTGTGTGGGTTTATCTCTGGGCTTTCTATCCTTTTCCATTGATCTATATTTCTGTTTTTGTGCCAGTACCATACTGTTTTGATTACTGTAGCTTTGTCATATAGTCTGAAGTCAGGGAGCCTGATTCCTCCAGCTCCATTGGCTCTTCAGGGTCTTTTGTGTTTCCATACAAATTGTGAGATTTTTTGTTCTAGTTCTGTGAAAATACCATTGGTAATTTGATATGGATTGCATTGAGTCTGTAGATTGCTTTCAGTACTATAGTCATTTTCACAGTGTTGATTCTTCCAATCCAAGAGCATGGTATATCTCTTCATCTGTTTGTATTGTCCTTGATTTCTTTCATCAGTGTTGTACAGTTTTCTGCATACAGGTCTTTTGACTCCTTAGGTAGGTTTATTCCTAGGTATTCTATTCTTTGTATTGCAATGGTAAATGGGAATATTTCCTTAATTTCTATTTCTGATTTTTCATTGTTAGTATATAGGAATGCAAGAGATTTCTGTGCATTAATTTTGTATCCTGCTACTTTACTAAATTCATTGATTAGCTCTAGTAGTTTTCTGGTAGCATCTTCAGGATTTTCTATGCATAGTATCATGTCATCTGCAAAGAGTGACAGTTTTACTTCTTCTTTCCCAGTTTGGATTCCTTTTATTTCTTTTCCTTCTCTGATTGCCGTGGGTAAAACTTCCAAAACTATGTTGAATAATAGTGGTGGAGTAAGTACCCTTGTGTTGTTCCTGATCTTAGAGGAAGTGCTTTCAGTTTTTCACCAATGAGAATGAAGTTGGCTGTGGGTTTGTCATATATGGCTTTTATTATGTTGAGGTAGGTTCCCTCTATGCCCACTTTCTGGAGAGTTTTTATCATAAATGGGTGTTGAATTTTGTCAAAAGTTTTTCTGCATCTATTGAGATTATCATATGGTTTTTATCCTTCAATCTGTTAGTATCACATTGATTGATTTCCATATATTGAAGAATTCTTGCATTCCTGGAATAAACTCCACTTGATCATGGTGTATGATCCTTTTAATGTGCTGTTGGATTCTGTTTGCTAGTATTTTGTTGAGGATTTTTTACATCTATGTTCATCAGCGATATTGACCTGTTTCTTTTTTGTGACATCTTTGTCCCGTTTTGGTATCAGGGTGATGGTGGCCTCATAGAATGTGTTCGGGTGTGTTTAAAGACATACCATGTTTTGAAACTCAATAAATATCTTTAGATTTTCTGTGTTTTGAAATATGTATAGGAATAACCTGATGAATAATATGAATATTTTTCTTAATCAATTTATAAAATATTTCATGCTATCACTAAATTCCTGTAGTCAAAGTAGAAAAGAATCTTCCACCACTACTACCACCACCATACAAATACATGTGTATTATAGAGCATACTTACTGGAGATGTGAAAGCAAAAATAAGTTGGTTGCATAATTGAATAATCTTTGGTTGAGTCTAATTATAATTGGAATCAAAAGAAGCTAATCTTATGTTGACTTATACATTTATATATCTCTCTGAATCTGTATCTATGGTTTATAATTCATCAAAACCGGCAACCTGATTTCAATGACTAAGCCTTTGCAAACTATTTCCCTTTCCATATTTTAGCTACCATGCAAAAGCGCCTGAAGAAGGAGAAAAAAGCAAAGAGAAAACTACAAGAAGCCTTGGAATTTGAATCAAAGCGAAGGGAGCAAGTGGAGCAAGCACTTAAGCAAGCCACTACTAGTGACAGTGGATTGAGGATGTTGAAAGGTAATGTCTGTATTGCACCTTCACACTCAAGGTACACAAAGCAGAGAGAGGGAGAGAGCCGGGGAGGGAGAAGGGGAGAGGGAGAGGGGGAGAAGGAAAGGAAGGAGGGAAGGAGGGAGGGAGGGAGAAGCTTTGTCCAGGAATACAGTAATTAAAAAATCAATTTGAGGCCAAGTTCTTTAGTTCATTAATTAAATCTGTCAAAATAAGCCCTATTCTGGGAGATATAAATAGTCTAGGAACAGGAAATCCTGCTGCTTTTTGCAGAAGAAGTAATATTGATAACTTCCCTGCACTTAAAATGTAAGTGTTTTAGGTCCATTCGTGTTAAAATATGCTGATGTTTGGTGTACCTTATTTTAATGAACTTTAGAATGCTGGTTCCTTTAATGCAGATTGCATCAGTGATGAGGGCTTAAAGAGTGCCTGGTTGAAAATGAATGTTCTAAGTAAATTCCTGGAGCTCCTGTGAGAAGAGGTGCTTCTGTCATGAAATCTCTTAATTCCAAACTTTTCTGATTCCATTTTAAATTATGAAACCCCACAACGTAATTTCATTTCATAGGCTATTCAAGTTTTTCTTTCATAGCACATTAACAGCTGGTATATCTAACTGATATGTGTGCATAACAGGGATTAGCCTAAGAATATTATACACAAGCATACACATACTCCATACCTAATATGACACACACATGAACTAAAAGGGGGTTGCTTCAAGTGTCCCATACTAAGAATGAATAGAGAATACTGTACAATGTTCAATCGTATTTTTACCTTTCCAAAAGTTCAGTTCCTTTTTTACTGTGACTGTCTTGGATCATTGTCCTCACAATCGATAGAAATACAGAGGTAGATTATTAGCTTATGACAGCCATGCCTCATTGAGACGCAGAAGAGAGAAGATAAATAATAATACATCAATATCTCATACTGAGGAACATCTTAGACAGTGGGAGCCAGCAATGGGGCCAATATTCTATGCACTCTAATTATTTGAGGCTCTGAACATGTAATTCTGAGGAGGTTTGTCATTTTTCTTTTTACGTATTTGAAATCCACCCATATGTGAATTCCACTCTAGCTCCAGTGTTCTCTGTTATAAAGGAAAAGCAGCTGTTTCTACAGCATGATGGGTAACTTGTATTCAAATCATTTCTTTCTCACATCAATCCTTGATGGATGATATATGGGCGTCTGTTATCACATTACCCAAGGGTGTCTGAGCAAATGTGTATATATATATATATATATATATAGAAATGGCCATATTAAGCTATGCTTCATGTATATGAATAACTTTTAGATAATCACATTTCATATTTAAAATTGAAAATAAAAATCCCAACTCTTTGTTTCTTTTTCTCAACTTTTTTTGAAACAATTCATGTATCTCTTGGTCCCTAGGACCAGTACTAAATAAAGACCACAAATCATAGCCTGTGTTTTGGTGTTCATGTGCATTTAGCATAGAGATAATCTCATCATCTATCACATTTTACAAACGGAAAATATACCATAAGAATGGGGCACTTCTACTTATGGAATTATATTCAATTTTTTTTAATTCCACAGTCAGGGCATGTTACCTGATAGTCTGAGGGGGTTTTATGGACAGATTATTTTCCCGAGTTTTATCTCTAGAGTGTAAAATGAATAAAGAAATATTTACTATATATCTGGAAATATATGTCCAATTGTAAAATTCAGCTATGGTTTATAATTCTCCCTCCTACCATTAAAAACATATAGACATACAAAAAACAAAAACAAAATGCCACCCAAAGTCTCATGTTATCTATAGGACCAAAGCACTGGTGAACAGAGTTTTCACTTTAAATTGAATCAGGAAAAATAGAAATGTACCTTAATATTGAATGTCACTTCTTTCAGATACTGGGATTCCAGATATTGAAATAGAAAACAGTGGAACTCCTCATGATAGTACTGCTATGCAAGGTACAGTAAACAGTGTACTTCTTTCTGTAACTGCTTAATATGTGACCCCTGGGAGTGGGAAGGGGATAAGCTCCTATGTTGATACTTTTCATATAAGGAAAATAAATAAATAAGTTTAACTTTTCTTACTTCATGATAGAGGAAAAAGTTTGCAGTGTTTATTGAGACTATGTATTTAGGGACTAATAATTTTACATACACAATGTGAGCAAATTTCTTGTATGTTTATCTGTTAAAAGGATGTACATTTATATGTAAGGCATATTCTAAAAATGCAAAATGTGAATATAATTTACCTTTCAGAAGTATAAAATAATATGCTTTTTAGATACTTTTCAAAACCGACTAAATATGAAAATAAGAGCAGGACTTGTAATACATAATTTGCAGGATTCCCACAACTGTTTAGATCCTTTATAATATTTTTAAAAGTATTTAGTAGTAAGAAAATAGGGAAAACAAATCAATATAGAGTCTCATTGGAGCGCAAAGACAGCTAAAAATAAAAATTGAATTTGACCACTGGAGTTTTTCAGTGTCTTTCTAATGCAGTTTTCTAGCCCTCTGTATGCAGATTACATTTATTTTCACATTCATGTCTCACTCTAATAAAAAAGAAAAGGCATCTCCATGAGAAAACGATTTCCTAACTTTCAAAAAGGAAGACAGCCGTAGAAAGGTTGCCTGCTGGGTGTTTAACTAATCAGCGCCTTTCCACGGTGTAATGACTGGATATCTATGAAGGCAACAGAACTGGATGTGACCAAAAGATCCATGTGGGTTCATCTGTGGGTCACCATTTTGTGTGGCAACTTCAGAAAATTTAGAAATCCTGACTCATGTAGTTTTGCACATCATCTTTGCAAAACCAGGAGTGTTAGAGATCATGGATCTTCTGGTAATGCCTGATTCTGCTGCAGCTGGATAGACCTAATTAATGCATTAACTTTTGTGAAAGCATGCATGTTTAGCTCACTCAATAAAGCTTTTGCTGTTTCTTATCCCTCTTTTGCTTACCTGCTTTCTTCCCTCAACTTAAAGGCTCTGTCTGTGTGAGCAAAGCCAATTTGGATGGGACTCAGTGTTTATCCAATCAGTACACCACAGTGAAACATATAAATAAAGCCCCACTAGTTGTGGTTGCCACCATAGAGCTAAGGTAGGGTTACACAAGTCTGAAGCATTTGACCCCTTCTGAATCTGTGACACACACATATAGACCCAGTCTTTAAGGAGCATTGAGCTTGATTGGACCTTTCTTCGTGGGATGTAAGGTCAGCTTTGTAACTGTAAGAGGTAAACCATCACTGGGTTGTATCTTTATTATCCTTTAATTATCCTTGATTATCCTTTAATCCTATACTCCCAATTTATTGCTGTTTGTTATATATATATATATATATATATATATATATATATATATATATATATATAATTCTTTTAGTTCACAGTAGTAACATCTTTCCTAACTCTGAGATAAATATAAATTTTTGAACTGTCCTAAAGCTGCTTCATTTCCATCCAACAAACAACAGATAACATCCGTGGAAGGTCAGTTAGGTGATATAAGGAAAAGCTAGATTCGCTATTTGGCTCAGTTTTTTATTTTAATGGAGTCTGCAAAGAATGGCTTTTGCATATTAATTTGTGATTAGGAGAGGACACATTTAATATTTGTTTTCAGTGAGCATGCTTTTAATAAGCTCTCCTAGTTTTTACTGGGTAAACAGGAGAGAATTAGCTGTACCTTTAAAAGGATTGAGATGGAACATATTTTAAAGCAAGGGGATTAACTTTTATATATATTTTTCAAATTACAAATCAAATTGTCTAGCATTTGTGGTTAATATTTTCAATATATGGTAAAGTACGGTGGGTTAATAATTCTTACTAAATGTCTGCCTTTTAGGTTATGTTAAATAGTATTCTTGATAAAAGTGGTAAAAATGAAAAAGTATACATTCTCACATCTCTTAGCACAGCATTTAAGCATGTTAAATGATAAAGTTCCTATCATCAATTTATGAAAAACTAGAGTAAATGCCTTGTATTAATATGAGAGTAGAATCACAATATAATATCTAAAAGAAATTATTTTATGAGCAAAACCAATTTATTCTATTAGCCAGGGGAATAGGTGCCTGAAAATATTATCAGAATTAAATATAATTCATCAAATCAATCAATTCAAATAATTACCAAAAAATCTCAATAATATTACTTTTTGTTTAAGATGTTCAGAATTGAAAGATTACTTTTATATGTACCTATGAACTAGAGAAAATGTATAATGCTTGGAAAACAAAAGGCAAGCTTAACCATTGTTTTTCCATTCTGCCTAATAATTTTGCTCTTGTGTGCTATTGTTCCTTTCTTTTGTGACATATTTTGATACTGTTTTCATCTTTTTCACTTCCCTCAATTACCCATTTCTTAACTTGGAAGATTATTTCCCAGCATTATTTGTGAGGTTCAATTCATGCATGCCAATCCAATGCCATTTCCACAACTCATCTTCATCACAACAAACAATTCCAGCATCAGTGAATTATTTTCCTATTGTCAATAGCTCTGCTGGATAGAAATCTGTCATTCTCTTAGTGCTCTTTCTCTGAAATTCAATTAGTCGCTTTGTGACATTTCCTTAAGAGGACTTGGAAGAATGTTGCTTGGCCATCATTAGAAGTAATAAAGTCATATATAGGAGCCTTCGCTGGAGGTCCAGTGGTTAAGACTCCGTGTTTCCAATGCAATGGGTGCAGGTTTGATCCCTGGTCGGGGAACAAAGATCCCACATGCCACGTGGTGCGGCCAAATAAGTAAATAAATAGTAAAATAACTAAAAAATAAATAAACTCATATATAGTTTTATGATAATTTCCACAAACTGCCCATGTACTAGGATTCTTACATGTATTCTAAATCTCTTCAGGTTAGTTATTTTATGTCTTTTATGCTTTGAATGTTTGACAGACAAGGTATCATGCATAGACCACTTTCTGATAAAAGGGTCTCTGTATCCCTTATATTTTAGCAGTCTATGATAGCAACTCCTCCTGTATATTTTAAGGTGATTAAAAAATGAATACACACCCACTCTGATAGCGGTGTCCACTATTGCTGGCAGTGAAGGATATACACTAATATCCTCCCACACAGATTCCCATAACTCAGTTGGGGGCCCACAAGACAGCACATCAACCATGTTATCAACCAATCTCCATTTCACATAAAATAAACATACCGGGTGTCATTAAGTGTACCTTCAGATCAATGATTTTTGCAAATGACATTCAAGTACCATTTGCGTAGTGCATTTTTGCTGATAAAAGCAAATTAAATTAGGACAACTACAAGTGAGCTGATAAAAACTAAAACCGAACAGCAGTACCATTAGCTAACAAAGTAATATTTTCTCTTTACTGCATTCTGCCATTTAGTTATTATCCTATTGGAAATCTAATTATAATCCTTTTACTCCCTAGTCAAACTTCACAGTTTTTGCAAGCTTAGCACTGACAAGTGATTTCATTACCTTTGATTGCCCGTGCCCAGATTGACTTAACTTCACTTGGAGACCTAAAAGCCCTCTCAGTTTCCCAGATTCCCTGTTTGCACATTACAGCAACAGCTCCTTTAATTAATTAGCATGAACGCAGTAACATGAACTGCTGAACAGAAAATAACATCATTTTATGATCACAGGGAGACTTCTCCTTTTGCATGTTTATACCTTAGTTAACTTTTGTATGACTATATTTCATTGTTAGGGGCTACTGGTACAGTGCATATTTCTTTAGTTTTTGAAAACTGATATCATCATCTTAATAATAATAATAGATAAAACAAATCCAGAATATGAAACTTCTATATTCTAGAAAACAGACAACAGCCTTCATGAACCGACTTTCTAGTAACAAAATAAAATAATGTTTAAAAAAGTTCAGAGGAAATAACATCATAAAGTACAAGGGCACACAATGATGCATTGCTCCCATTTTTGCCACTGCATTTGTTTGGGAAAAAACAAAACAATACAAAAAAGCTAGGAGCTGCTTTTGCAAGAGGAATGCCAATATCTTTGAATAATTTTTACATTTGCTTTTTAGCCTACATGCTTGACAATGACATAAAATGGTTTAACACTGGAATATATTTTTCATCTGATATTTTTTCAGATATATGGTGGAATCTTGAATAATTTTCCCTTCTTTTTGATACTGACACACCAGAAGTAGATAAGAAATCCAACCTACATGTCAAAGTTAAGCAAAATTTGATGAAAAAAATAAACATATTAAACCATTTGTTCCCTCTGAACCATTTTTTTTTTCAGAAAAAAAATGTGGGAGCTTATTCAAAGGGTATAAACTTACCGTTCTGATATGTGAAATCCATGATCTCATGTATGCAGCATTTGGTGAAGATGCCACTGAATAATTAAAAGCAAAGTGACTAAAGTGTTATTTGATTCTAAAAGCAACAGACACAATTTTAACATCTCTATGTTAATAAGAACACATATTTTACAATGTAATTTAATATACATATATTTATAGTATAGAATTTTAAATATATTTATACTATGAAATATATATGAATATGTATATTCTTATCCATTTTCTCAAAATCAATTTGAACAGTGTTTATCCTTCCTTGACCTTTGACACCTCATTATCTTCTCTCTTTGTTGCTCACTTGGTAACCTAAAACTACATTTTTCCAAAGAGCTTAAGATGCCATACCAATATTTATTGAAAACAATTACCCTTGGGCTAAGATTGTTTTTGCAGGATTTGATAAAATAGAAAGGAAAGTGATGGTAGGGGCAAGTAAGGGGACTGGAAAAGAGAAATCAACATATGATTTCTTGCCATGTATGTGATATGACAAGAAAAACTAAAAGGAGAACAGATAGAATTTCTCTACAGGCTTTTCTCCTAACTCCCACCAGAGTGTGGTTTACATCTTTCTCTAGGGGTTCTATAGACTATTTCCTGCCCTACCCTCATAACCATTAATTTCCCTCCCCTTTAATGTCTTGTCCTGTGTTGAAAGATATACATAGGCACTATAATATTCCCATTGTTAAGTAGAAATGTTCTCTTATAAAGTAGAAATACATAGCATGCCAGCGATTAGAGGGATTGTAGGAAGTGGGTCCCCTTTCCTCATAAATATGCCCTTTGAGAGTGGGAGACTTTTACCACCCAGAGAAACTTTATGCAACTGCCATCATAGAATGTGAAAAGGCTGTAGCACACGGCCCACAGAAAAAATCCTAGCATCTTTCTCTAAAGCAGCAACATTTTTTTCCTGTAAGATTCATTAGATGGCCTCATTCATTTTCCTTTCTATCCCAGGAAGTATTTGTCTCTCATTTTCTTCATCCTCCACAGGATCTTTATTTTAACTGATTGTACTACCCAACCCATGTCATACCTCTTTGCTGTGAAATACCTGTCAGATTATAGCACACATTATGCTTCTATTTCTTTCTTAGGAGGATGTGACAAACATTACTTGATACTTTAGGGCCTGGTTTTCATGGAGTGGCTTGCACCACTTACCACTGCATTGCTAAAAGAACATTTGCAGTGACTAAAATGCTGTCATGCTAATTATGATAATAACATAAAATCTCATCTACAGATCTAAGACTTACAAGTCTAGCTATATCTCACTCACATAATAGATGAAATTGTAGTTGTAGGGATAGCAAGATAGTGAGACTTGCAAAACAAAATATCAATAGGTTGTTCTGCTACTAAGCATTTTAGAGTCCACAGGGCTAATTCATTAACTAACAGGTCTTTCTGACTATAGTATAGGAAGAGTTGTTTAACTCAACTTGTATAAC
Source organism: Balaenoptera acutorostrata (assembly GCF_949987535.1). NCBI lineage: Eukaryota > Metazoa > Chordata > Mammalia > Artiodactyla > Balaenopteridae > Balaenoptera > Balaenoptera acutorostrata. Next base: position 74,982,497 of record NC_080085.1, read on the forward strand.
TGTTTAACTAGTCACTTTATGCCCCATCCTCTTTACATATGCAATACAATTTTTTAAGCTGAAGAGTCACCCTATCCCACTTACCAACCCAGATACACCTAAGGGATGTGCAAAAGGAAAGCCTTTCTTGGATTAAAAGTTTAAGTTTTATTTTTCACTTTCACATCTCTGTTTTAATTAAGAAAACAGACAGCATTTTCATAGAAGGCTGTAATCATAGGCCACTGTTGTCACATCACTTAAAAAATAGAATTATTATATTGCTGACATGTTGATGTGTGATGGTTCTATGCCAAGATGCTTATCACTCTTGGAATGAGGAATTGATATTCTAAAATTGGAACAGTGAAAAAAAGAAAGACAATACCTAATATTTGTATAACCTGGTGAAATTTTGCCATTTTTTTCTTTTTTCTTTTTTTGGGGGGCTTAATTTTAAAAGGTAATTTATTGGGTGACTTAACTGACACTTCAAAGGATAGATTCAGGCCTGGCTGGATCCATAAACCCAAATAATAAATCCATTCAAAATGTCTCCCTTCCCAGTTCCTCCCAGTCTCCCTTCACTTTGAAGACTTTGATTTTTTCTTTTTAGATTTGGCTACATTTTCTTGTTCCATTGCATAAAATGTTGCAAGTCCAGGCTTATTGCTAGCTCTCTCATTGGTAACATATTCCATCATAAAGAGGAACTTGTCTTTGTGCCATTCTTAATACACACATCCTCTAGCAGGATTATTCCTGTGTGATATTTAAGAAAGGTATAATTAACCCCTATTTTATAAATAGGAAAATAACCCCTATTTTATAAGTAGGAAAATAACCCAAGAGAAGTTAATTGGCTTGCTATTGGTAATGGATTCTAAAACACAGGAATCTTAACTCCCTTACCCATTGTTTTCACTCTCAATCCATATTGATAATATTACTATCAATCCAAATCTGTAAAAATCTCTCATAGTTAGTAAGCTAGCTAGGATATTTAACTAGACTTTAATATTCTCCCATGCAAAACAATGCAGCAGGGCTGGGGTGGGGAATGGCTTCTCCAGTTTGTAGTTAATTAACCAAAATAGACTAAAGCCAACTATAATTTAATAATCACTTCTGCCTTAAAACTTTGCAGAGATTGGGGTAATACAAAAATTACACAAATGCAATCTCTCTTTTCTATTTAAAACTGTGTAGAGAAGCTGAAGTAGGAGTAGAAAAAAAACTCTTCTATTTGTGGCTAAACTCACATCACCCTATTGGAACTAGACCTTAACAGATTTTCAGTTATCTAATTTTAGGCTAGGATTCCTTTCTGTGGGCCATTAGCAGAAAGTTTTATTTGTTGCTCTCAGGAAATTTTTTCTCATTTTTGATGGCCATGTAACATTCAATTTTGGAAATTAAAGTGAATTTAAAGAAAAACGTTGTTTAGAATTTTTTACAGACCTCCTTGACATTCCTTAATCTGTTAATCACAAAGTTTATGATTTACTTGTTTAATGTTTGAAGATTAACACTAGTAGTAATCCACATACTTAAGTTGGAATCTACTTTACCTCAGTAATACAAATGGTTGTTTGGACAACGCTTTCACCAATTCCTCTATTAGCTTTTAAGAAAGCATCGTTTTTTTTATAAGCATTTCTTCTCTATTTCCCTATTCTCCCATAATTTAAGTGCTCTTATTTTCTTTAAAACAATACAAATGAATGTCATGTTGATCTTAGCATTGGTGAGTAACTATTTAAAATGAGTGAGGCCAGGGAGATCAGCTCCATGCTTTGTGACCACCTAGAGGGGTGGGATAGGGAGGGTGGGAGGGAGGGAGATGCAAGAGGGAAGAGATATGGGGATATATGTATGTGTATAACTGATTCACTTTGTTATAAAGCAGAAACTAACACACCATTGTAAACCAATTATACTCCAATACAGATGTTAAAAAAAATTAAAAAATAAAAAAAATAAAATGAGTGAGGCAAAACCTGCAACTCAAATCTTACAATCTCTTGGTAACTGCATTTCAAACTTCTATGGGAAATGTTGGATGTGGTCATTTTTAACGTTGTTCAAATTAACATTTAATGTTTTTCCATTACTCTCATTTTCATTTTTCTCCATATTTTGATTCCATTTTATGATTACTTTGAATTGAGGAATTACAGTGTTTTTCTAACAGTTCAGCATACAAAAGGAGTAGTTAAAAGTTATAAAAAGAAGAACATAGTTCTACTTTTAAATAGTACATTAAGAATTTTCCTGGTGGTCCAGTGGTTAAGACTGTGCTTCCACTGCAGAGGGCGCGGGTTCGATCCCTGGTCGGGTAAATAAGATCCCACAAGCTGAGTGGTGCAGCCAAAAAATAAATAAATAAAAAGCTAAAACCAGCCTAAAAAACAAAAACAAACAAAAGCTAAAACTATAAAGCTTCTAGAAGAAAACTTAGGAGAGTATCTTTGCAAACTTTGGTTAGGCAAAGTCTTTTTAGAAAGGACATAAAAAGCACTAACTATGAAAAATTGTTAATTGGGTTTCATAAAAGATTTTAAAATCTGTTCATCCAAAGATGTCAAGAAAATCTAAAGACAAGTCAAAGACTGGGAGGAAATATTTACATTACATACAGCCAATGAAAGACTTGTGTTCAGAGTATATAAATAATTTGTACAACTCAATAATAAAAATAAAAAATAATTATTACATTAAAATATTTCCAATATGCATCCTATACAAATCTCAAGTAAATTTGACCTTATAAAACATTTTGTAACTATGTACTTATGGAAGGTAGGTGATAACGACCCTAGATTTTTTTACAGCAATGACATAGACACGTAAGTAGCTTACCTCTTTTTACCATGACATCATCTACAACAAGAAGTAGTGAAAGAATATGGCATTCCACATATGACATAAGTGCTTAGAATGGCTTAGTATGGCTCCTAACATAGTTAGCATTCCATGAATACTAGTTTTTTATTTATTCTCCTTTCCTTTTCTTTCTCTTCCCTGCTGGAAAGTAGAGTTCAAATATTTCTAGAGCTCTTAGTGTAGCTCAAAATTTGCAGGTCTGTGTATTGAACACATGCAATTTTGTTGCTATTTTATAACTGGTCTATAGGAGGCACAATGAAGTGGTAGGAAGAAGTCTAGTAGTCAAGATTTCTCAGTTACTAACTGGCTAACTCTGTTAACTAACCCTGAGAAGTCATTCAATTTCTCTCTCCCTTAATTTTAGTAAAATAGTAATATTTGCCTAATCCTCCTCGTCAATAAGTTAGATCCATACTCTTTGACAAGTATAAGTACAGTATATTATTATTACTATGCCCTATAAAATACATATGAAGTTAACATTTGTGTTTGTATATGTAGATTTTAATAAGAGTGAAATAAATGGCATATAATTGATATATAAAACCATCTCTAAAACATATGTTCTTCAGTATATAGTTGTGGTAAATATATTTTTATATTTTATCCCCATATGAGAATAGGAAGATAGCCATATCCCTTTCTAGGGTGTTTCTTACAAGAACTAGAGATTAAATAAAAGAGAAAAGTGTATATTAAAGAATTAATTCACAAAAACAAAGTGAGTTAAACGCAAGTGAGAGAGGTTGATACTCCATTATTATACCATTTGCAAAGAAAAGACGACTTTTACTGGTCTTTGTTTTGATTAAAGTATAAGTCAGAAATTTTTTAGGGCTAATAAGGCTAAGTGGTTATTATTTTCACTAAACCTCCATTTTTTTTGAAAAAGTGCTACATTATAAAATAAGCACTAGATCTTTCTGAAAAATGACTCTAAAACAATGCTTTTCTCTAGAGAAAGAGGAATCAAATGCTATACTTTTATTTATCTGCCCCTATCTTACAAAGGTCTACTTTTCCTCCTCTCAGATTAGAAGCACTGTATTTATATTACTGTACTAATATCTAACTGGACCCCAAACTAACCTCACTACTGTTGCTTATTTGATTTGAGAATGTCCCATTCTGAACATGTTTGACAATTGAAGTAAAGTTCATACAAAAAAATCGCATATTTAATTTGGATTGAACCTAAGACTAAAGTGGAGCATTAACCAGCATGTTTTTTTTTTTCTTTCTTTCTCTTACTCAGGTCAGGAAAACATGATCTTTTAAATGTGATCTTATTTAGTGCCAAATAACATAATGCCCATTTGAAAATTAGAAACATATCACTAATTAAGCAACTTCAAGAAAACAGAAAGAATAAAACAATACTTAGCAGGAGAAATCGTTTATAAAATATTGGCATCTGTTCAAGAATAAGTTAGCTACCCACCAAAAGAAAGGTTTGATAGCTCAAAGTACGCCTGTGATGAAGCCTAGTATTTTTAAGGAAATCCCTTTGTTTATATAAGTGAATTAGTGGTGAGGCAACACTTGGAAGGAAATATGAGCCCTGGGTAGAAAATATAATTTTTTCTAAACTTAAATGTAAGCCTTCAAAAATGTTATAGACATGTTTCTTGGTAATTTTCAAAAAATAAATAGTGAGAAGTTACTTTTAAATAACCATCCTGTCAGGGAAGGAAATCTCATCCTGAAAGGAAATTGCAATCATTAACAAAGATTTTGATACAGAGAAAACGGTGTGAATCTTTACTCATGTTTTAGACTGTGAAGGGGAAAAACAACCCTTTTTAAATGGCTTGCTTATTAAGCTAGTCATGCATTTCACTGCAGGTTGTAAAGCAGTAGAACATGCACAAGAGGCTCATAAGCATATTTTAGAGTTAGGAAATATCATTTACACCATTTTTATATTGTTAATATCGCACCCAGAGAATTTGCTTAAACTTCAAATTACTGTAAATCTACAGTCTTGTTCACCTTTGTATAATTTTGTTTTTAATAGAACGAGGCCCACATCAATGAATATATGATTAAGGGATATGTGTAATAAAATAATACATTTATTACACACAGATTTATTCAAATCTTGAATATATATAGCACAGCAAAATACTATAAAGACAGTTTGTGGTTTTTAGTGAAGTTCATTGAGTAGATTTTGGATTTTCTTTGTTGGAATGAAATTTTGACCGGTTTTATTGTTTTTTCTGTGCAGCCTGAACACTGATGCCGGAACTACAACTGATCATAGGCACGAATAGGGTGCTGTAGCAGTTACCTGCTTATCTAGTGCTGTAATTCTTTAAAATTCATACTCAAATTCTTAAAATATGGAACCATCTATTACTATTTGTTCATTACTGATAATTAGAACCTTGCACGTACAGAAAAAATGTGTTAGAGAATGGGCTTCACAAGTGTTTAGGGGATAATCATAATGATGACTGAACATGATACTTTACACTTCTATAACCCTTTTCTTCCATGGAGTTCATAGTGCTTCATAAACATTATCACATTAAACCACAGAGCATCCTAGTGGGGTAAGTAGGTGGAAGAATTTTTAAGACATAGAAAATTCTATTTCTAAATGCTGTGACAGAAATTAAAATACAGACACACCCACTTTAAGCTGTGATTACTATGAAATAGCTTTATATTTGGCTGACCCGAGATTTAACAGGAATTAACGTGAGGAGGTAATTCATTTGTGCAAATGATCCATATTTGTTAGCATTGCTTTGGAGATCACCTTTCTGAAAGAAACACGTTACCTGTACAGTTCTCTAAGGAAATATGGAGAGCTCTAGTTTGTAGGTTACCACACTTAGTTCTTTGATTTGTTGATGGTGGAGCAAGTCATTTAACACCTTTCTACTAGCATATTCCTTACAGTAAAGAAGGCAATGATAAAAACACATACCTAAGCAACTAAAAATACCTCTTTTATTTTTTTCTGCTCTCCTTCCATCTCCAATACTGTTTCCTCTTCATCAAGCTATCAACAAGCAAACAGACTGAAAAATCTATACACCTAAGAATGGAGAAAGGCAGATATGATGGGTCAGTCACATCATGGATATTTTCCACTGCTCACCCTCTGGTCTAGACATGGCCAGATGCCTAAGATGTTCCAGTCATTAGAACCCAATGGGTCATTTGGCTTGAATTGCCCAGGAAATGGCCTGAAATATTTTTAACTGTTTACTTAATGGAGACCTGGCCAAAGGCTGGTGGCAAATACTTGTCATCATTATTTTCATGCCTCCTAAGAATCTAATAGAGCAGTATTCCAATGTGCTAAATAGTAGTCTAGTGATCAAAAAATTAACTCCCCTCCTAAAGTGCCCTCTTTACACCAAGCAAAACCTAATCCATTGTGCTATTTTTACATCTGCCCTCGAACTAAATTCTGATGTGACAGAAGTATCACTCATCCTATGCAAAAGTCCAACTGAGTTTTTATCCATTCTCCAATAATCAGTTCCCTGTGGCAGTACATGCAATTTCTACTGGAATGCCCAGCTTCCCTACACATTTTAAAATATCACATTAATTCATATCAGTGTGACATTCCAGTCATTCCATGCTCTGAAGGAATTTTTTCTAAGGCTTCTGGTTCTCTCTACATACTGTAGAAGATCTATTTGTGTAGAGTAGGTATGTTGCTTTAACCTAATTCAGTGAAATAGTGCCAAATTAGAAATAAATCATGGAGAAGGACCGAGGCAAATAAAATTTTTTAGAACGTTATTAATATCAGATATCTGAATTGAATAACAAAGAGGTGTGACTTAAAAAATAACATCCAGAAACGTCTCATTATTTGATAGTCAAACAGGATATATTGAACTATAGGGGAAATTGAACAGCATTTTCAAATTAATTAAGTTACTGAAAAATAAACAAATATCTTTTTAAAAATAGATATGTTAATTGACTTTGGTTGAACTATAAGGAATCCTCGTGCATATTCTTCTGGCCTTTTTCTACATACCTGCCTTCTTTGTGATGCCTGATTTTAGCTTTTTTTTTTTTCATAAGCTTCAGATATATACCACAAAAGGCAAGTCTCACACTTACTTGAGTTTGTAACAACCAGGTGTGACCCTTTAAAGATAACTTATCAGCAGAGGCTCATCTCCTGTATGGAGGAGGACACACCAGACTCCTGTGCCATGGGGTATGCCCATGTCAGGCAGTGCTGTGCTAAGCGAGGGACTGTATGGGCCTTCTATTTTATTTTTAAAATGGTCACATTTGTGTGTATTGAATCCCCCTTTTACTTATCTGATATATCTTAAAGCAATAAACTCTGCCAGCTCTCTTGAAATGTCAGTGTGTGTCACTCCTTGTAAGTTCCCAAGCTCCCTAACATTCCTCTGGAGAGGCTTTGTTCATTGCTCTTCCTGATCTTTAATCTTGTTTACATCCAGAATGCATATTAGATCATCTCTGTTTGGAGCTCAAGTACAAACCCTTTTAAAAACATGAAACATTCAATTACTAATTAGCTGTTTCCTGTTCCTAATGAAGTGAGCATGCCAGGTTTGGATTAAAATTCAGCTACTGCTCTCCTCTGTTTATGGTTCCAGATGTTTTTGTTTTACATAGGAGTTTACTTTGACAGCTACTACTAAATGATAAATCACTCATATTATAGCTGAAATGCATTTTGAAATTGAAATGTGGCAAACTTTGAGATTGCTCCAAGGATCAGTGTCAGTTAGCAGGTCAATATTGGCTCCTTCCATATGATCACAGTATTGGCATATGTAGAAGAGTAACAGAATCTGTGTCAACATTGTACAGCATGCTACACAAGAATCTATTTTGCTACTATCCTCTAAATTAGGAGAAAAAAGTTTAACTACTGTGAAATCTCAACTTATTTTATTCTAAGTAGAAAAATTGATTCATATTAATACTGTCTTCTGCTGGCCTAGTTTTTCTTTGGATTTTTGAACTGCTGTGGAAACACTTCCTGATAGGCCTTATAAACTGGAACATTTAATGAAGGGTGTGGGCAACTATGTTTGTCTTTTTTAACAAAGACAAAAATTAAACATAATAAAGGAGGGCGATTTTTCAGAAACCGCATTTTTCTAAAGGACAGATGGTGATTGCTTTTTGCCATTTGTTACTGTGTTTATGTACTTTTTTTTTTTACAGGATGTTACTTTGTTTTACCATTGCTTTCAAATTTGTAATGTTCTCAATTTGTATTGCATGATTTAAGTTTTAACTATATTGTATAAATTTCAATTCTGGTAAAATGAGTGTCTGCTATTTGATGTTGAAGAGCTTTCTTTTGACATTTAGGCTGTGTATACAGAGGATGAGGTAGACTGGAAAACGAGCAACTATCTGGTGAATTTTATCAGAATAAATATTCTCAGACACCACAAAGGAGTCTGAGCAATTCTCTGGGGTGACAGACTACTACACAGTTTCCCAAAATTCAAGCTTTGTTTTCTTCTTCCCTGGAAAAGTTCAGGTGAATTCCATGGGCTCTTAGGCAAAATGCCTAGTTGCCCTCTAATGAAGTCTGAAACTCCAGGTGGTCTAACATAGAACCACATTCTTTTATTCTTCTATTACCTTGCCACATCTTTATTTTTGGTTTTGAGGTATTATCCAGAAAACTCCACTGACTCGCAATACCTCTGACACAGAAAGAAAAAATATTTTAAAGATTTTATACATTAAAGGGGTATGTCTTCCTCCTGATAGTGCTAAGCTTTGACTATACTGAATTAATATTTTAGATGAGGCATATCAGTCCAACAATGATAATGTATTTTCCTTTATATGTGAAGATGATACAAACATAGACTTTAAGTGTTTTTTAAGCCTGGGTGATGGATTTGTACTGATCATCCACACTTTCTTTCCTTGTTCCGCTTTTGTCACCAAAAGCCAATTTTTATGAGGTAGCTGGATAGAGACTGGAGCTATAAGCCATGGCTATGGAAAAGAGGAAAGTTAGACAAAAAGAGGTGGAATTGTTTTTGGAAATTGTTTCCAACTATAACTTTTACCCACACCATCAAATATTTTCTAACTCTAGGATGGTATGGATTCTTTTGATTACCAATATTTAAATAGATACCATTTCACTAAACACTATGGTTAAAATGATATTCAGAACTTGTCTCCCTTCATGCAGTATACATGGACAGTTAACCTGGGGAGAGGAAACTAAATGTTTCATCAAAGCTGTCATCACCTTAGATCATAACCAGACATTCCTTTTTCCTTGTTTTGGTAAACCATATGGATCTCAAACATAGCATTCTGTACAAAAGGAAAAGTAAAGTAGATAACAATAGACATCATAGTTTATGAAGAGTCTTCTCAGTCTTTGATGTCTTCAGTGCAGTGGAAAGAAGAAAAGAAGCTGTAGCACACAACTTGAAGGATCTTTGAAAACTGACACATTAACATATAGAAGTGTTAAGAAATTTTACATTTTACCAATATTAAATCAAGCCTGTAACATCAGATCATTTAAGTTCGTGAAGATAGAAGTTTAGTATTTTAAAGCACGTATTAGAATTATACCTCAGAAAAACTAACTTGTTTTCTTTTTTTTAAAGGAGGTAACTATTACTATTTAGCAATGGCACAACAGTTTTATTCGTCCTGAAAGGTCCTCGCTGACTTTACATAAATGAAGATGCTTGTGATTCCAGTTTATCTCTGAAACTATTCAACATGGAGTTAATTCAATTGTGTTTATCAGCAAAGCTTTGTTTACTGAAGGAGTTATTCAATCTATATTACATTTTTTTAAAGAAAGAGCGTGTGTACATTTTAAAAGCAATGACGTAAACTTTGTTTTTGCAATTGATTGACCAATTTAAGAATATGAGCTAAATCCCAATGACTAAAGTAACTTGACCATATTTGATGCTTTTCTATGCTCACTTCAGCTTGGCTTTTTGTCTTCTAAGGGAAAAAATGTGGTAGTGTGTTAGAGACTAGAAACATATGTATGGTTTCTCTGTTCTACCATATATTAAGTTAAAGTACACCTTCTTTGTTAAAAATGTACTTGCTAAACTTCAGCAAAATAAAAACATTTTGACTTTGTCAATTGAACTGAGTGTTTATTTTCAAATTGCCAACTGTAATTATTGAAGTGGAGTCAGAGCCCAAATCAAAATATAGGAACTAAGAACATGTTTGCAAAGCTTCCTCTGGTTTGTTTATTTCTAAACAAATATGAACATACATCTTACTCCATTTCACCTGTTGAAACAATTGTCTCCAATTGTTCTTATTGAATCGCACATGACATTGCCTTTTCCTGGCTGTGTGTGCTTTTAAACCTGCTTCCAGGAGGAAGGGTTGTACTGGGAAGCAGGAAAAATGTGGTGAATCCAGCTGGAAAATATTTTCTGAATATCTATTATTTCAAAAGAGTTTCTCCCGTTTTCAGTGGTGAACAAAAATATGAAGGGCATGCATCTACTTGGGGCCAAAGAAAATCCAGGTCTCCCTGTACCTCCAAATAGTCATTATAGGCTAATGAAAAATGAAAGCAAGTGAAAAAAAGAGCCTAATGATAAGCCAAAACCATAGCCCTGCCCTACAGTTTATCTAATCTGTCTCCACCTTCTCCTTGGTTCATTTCCACTTATATCCTGGAGGTCACCCAAATTCTGGTTCACCAAGGAACCCACAGTTTTTCCTGTGCAGTGCCACTTCCACTCCTCACCCTTTCTTATAAAAGGTGTGTTGTATCCCAAAATGCTTCTAGCTGGCCAGCCAAAGACTGTAGGTCTTCTGTTTGGGAACTGCTTTCTTCCACAAATATTTCCTCTCACCATCAGCTCATCATCATCCTTGTTTATGGAATTTTTAAGAGTCTTGAAAAGGCTAAAGCTCTTCCTCTGCTCTAGAGGAGAAAGATTCCTAAGGATTTTTGTTGGTTAAACAGGTGTGCTCTGGTAGTGTACCCTGTCCCCACCATAGCAGAATAAGCAGGATACCAAATAGTTAATCATATGATATTCAGGGTCGCATTATTTAAAGCTTAATGTAATGACCAGAGGAGGTCTGTGCCATTAGCTGCCCAACTCTCAGGGGTCCAGGTGCCCAATACTATCTGTGGTTTAGCCTCATCTGCTAGAAGTTATTCACACTGGCTTAACATTGATGGGGGTGATTTGATTCTGGGTCGCATAGATAACTGGGACTTGTTGAGAAGTGGTGCAACTATAGGAATCTCCTGGTTATTTGGATCCCAGTTCATTGGCCCATCTGGAAAGAAAGAGCCAGATAATTACCTGGAGTGAAACCCACCCTGCACCACCATGTTTCCTGGGATAGGATTGCTTGCCATTTCAAAGCAAACCCTTGACCACCCTTCCACAGTCTCCTCCTCACTACTTCCTTCCTCCTCCAACAACATAAGAACCTTAAGAAAAGAAGCTGGGTATAGGATAGGAATTCCTTCATTGCAGGGCAGTGGTTTCACTCTATGTCAATTCTTTCTCAGGTATAGACTGTCTTCTAGGGTTGGGAGGATCACTGTTACATCATTGCCCTTGCACTTTCTTTAGAAAACATACAGATTACATTCATCCTGAGACTATGGCTAGAGGAGCTGGATCAGTCTCATACAAACTTAAGGGACTCTGATCTCAAGTTCACTGCTTGTGGAGTAATGGTGGGAGAACACAACTGCTCTCACCTCCACACATGCAGTACCTTCATGTATAAATACAATCCTAGTATAAGAGAAGCACCTAACCTTTTGGGGAATCCAATTGTTGTCACTCTTCCCAGCTAACTAATACATGTATAAATGAACCCCAAGGGATTTGGTCGTGAAGGCCCCCTCCACCAACAAACACCAACATTGTGCCTTCTTACTCAGGGAAAATTGTCTCTGTGAATAGCATTGCAAAAATAACTTACAGGTACTTCCCTGGCAGTCCAGTGGTTAAGACTCCATGCTTCCAATGCAGGGGATGAGGGTTCGATCCCTGGTTGGGGAACTAAGATCCCACATGCCGCGGGGCGCTGCCAAAAAAAAAAGAAAAAAAAAAAAGAATAACTTACAATAGAATGTTAGATTAGGAAATGAGTGGGAGGGTCTTCAAAAGCCATCAATTGCCTGACATCTCAAGGGTAGGCACACAATTACAATTATTTGAACAATTATAATGCCACAGAGCTACTATTTGTTAGCCAGCTCTCAGTATTAGAACAGTCAAAACTGATATTGAACCAAAATTTTGCCACTTCAACTTGAACTTGGTGAAGGAAAACCACCCCCAATTACACACATAGCTAGTCACTCCTTATTTAAAATGATAGAAGTCCATCAGATATTATAGGTATTGGAAAATGAATAAGCATAGTTTCATTCCTCTTTGCATTCATGTGTGTGCATGTGTGCACACACACAGTATATACACACAAAACATGTCTTCTTTTCTTTGTCAATGAATTATTGAAATCGAATTTGGACATTTAAAAAAATTCACCTGATTCAATTCTCCCTTGAAGTATATGAGCAGCTAAATTATGAGATACAAAAAGAAAGTCAAGTATAAAGATAGTTGATTATCATTGGGTAGGGTGGTAGTCATTTCAAATATAAAATGCCTAAATGTTGATGATAATTCTGAATCTCAACTCTTTAAAGGTTTAAATAAAAAGTCCCCTTTCTCGGCCTCCGCTAGCCATGTAAGATTTCCCTTTTTTATACATTATCTAAGTATATTGCAATACTTCTCTAAAGTTTCTAGTTTTAAACTAAATAATAGTAGAATTGGGAATACAGACCTGGGACCTTGTTTTAAGCCCTGATACATTAGAAGTACAGGAAGCAGAAATTCCAGAAAGGCAAATGTACTGATTTAGCAATGGTAAGGCTGCCTGGTATATCTGGCATATTTATTAAAATCTTTGGAATAAATCTATCGACAACTTCTCTCACTTTAATCAGAGAACCATGGTGACCAGTATGCACTACAATAAGCACAGATGCAGTTGAACTCAACTAATGAACTTTTCAGGCCGTGCCATGATAATTCATTATATTATGATGGGGAAAATATTTCTTTACCTTTGGATGATTTTTTTTTAATAAAACGAGTTAAAATACTTTGGGTAAAATTTATGCTTAAAAATACGTTAGAGCTTGACTCTTGGATTGCCATGGCATCTGAGATTAGCAGAATGTGAATGAAGATCTTTGAAATTCCAAAGCAACATGAACACACCAAAAAAATCTATCTTAATTAGTCAAAGGGGAGAATGAAAATTAAAAGAAAGTATTTAGGTGCAATTCAATGTCAAACATTGAAAATATAATTTTTATGTAACAAAAAATCCCAATAGAGTTAAAGCAACTTCCAATTGAGTTAAAGGGTTTACATTATAAATAACTAGAAATCACTATAAATGCTAAATAATTAAATGTCAATGTGCATGGTACAAAGGCTAAAGGAGAAAGAACATGTTATATGCAAGGATAATGGGCAGTCATTATGAAACTTGAATAGAGGACTAAAGAACAAGTAGGACTGGGGGTGGGTGAAGATAAGAGATCAGCACCTACGAAGCCAGAGAGTAAGAAATTGTAGTGGATTGACATATATACACTAATATGTATAAAATGGATAACTAATAAGAACCTGCTGTATAAAAAAATAAATAAAATTAAAAAATAAAAAAAAAATGTACAATGCAAGAGGCATTTATGATTCTTAAGCTGAATCTTATGTAATGGTTTAAAATAAATGCATCCTTATCAAAAAAAAAAAAAGAAAAAATTGGAGCGGTATGTACTATTCATGAAACAGTGAGGAATCCCCTAAAAGGAAGCACAGAATCTTGTCCAACCTTAGTGGAGATAAGGTTTGGTAGTTAAGACGGGACTAAATTACAGAGCACCTTGAATAGGTAGCAATAAGCATATAATAGGAACGTATTTGAGAGATTAATCTGAGAGTAGTGTAAAATGGATTGAATGGATGGATTGAATTAATGGTACAGGAAGAGAGATAGTTACAAGCCATAAAATAATATCTTCATATTTTCCTCCACATATTTCTAATTTGTAAGCAGTATTTGTTGTAATTAAGGATGACACACTCACTATTAATTTCCATAGATGTTTAAAATCTTAGTTAACTGTGAAAATATCAGGTATCCTGTGGGTCAGTCAATATGAAGAATATATTCTTGGTAAGATTTAATATTTGGATTTAAGCTTCTACAAACATCAATAAAATCATAAGCTATAAACTGAGTTTTATTTGAAATAAGACATTTCAGCTGAAGACTCAACCTAATTCTTTCACCTTTACTATTACAAGCAACCCTTGAATTCTAAGTAGCATAACAGTGTATGAAAACAGCTCCAGCTTCCCTTCATCTCCCTTCCTACTATCCAAGGTTTCACTGTTTTTGCTACTTGTAGACTGTTGTACCACCTGAGAAGACAAGCTCCCAATGAACCCTTGCCCATCCCCTACCACCTGTACTTCTGTGTCCAGGCTAACCCCAAAGTCAGGGCCTCTAAAACATTCACAGCCCACGAAACTCCTTGCTTCCATCACTCAGTAGCCTGAAATGGGAAATAAATAATTCCATATCCTGCTGCTAAAGATACACTGGTTTCTATATACTTTAGGTCTAATATAGAACTCAACATAAGGCTGATTTTTTCCCATGGACAAGACTGCTAGATTTGATAGGTAACTGGGAGTTTTAAATTACTTATTGTTCTATCTACAGATCAGATATCCAATTGGTTTAATTGTATTTTTTGTTGGCTTTAGAAGGTAAACATTGTAAATGGCAAGATTGATAGGGAAAATGTATTTTTCATTTGGAACAACTTAGTCACCAATGAAACTATTGAACACATTCTAAGTGGAAATCAAGGGTTGCCTAACAGTAATACCACACAATTAGACTTTGACAGGGAACAAGCTGTGGTCCATAAATAAATTTTCCCAACAGCTAAAATTATTGTTTTTTATAGTCACTATGTTGTACATTGCATCCCCAGGAATTATTCATCTTATATCTGGAAGTTTTAATATTTTGATCTCCTACCCACATTTCATCTACCTGCCATCCCCCGCCTCTGCCAACCACTAATATATTCTCTGTATCTATCAGTTCAAGTTTTCCGGATTCCACGTATAAGTGAGATAATACAGTATTTGTCTTTCTCTGTCTGACTTTTATCACTTAACATAATGCTGTCAAGGTCAGTCCAAGTTGTCCATCCAAAAGGCAAGATTTCCTTCTTTTCTATGGCTGAATTATATACATATATCACATTTTCTTTTTCCATTAATTCGTTGATGAAGACAGGTTGTTTCCATGTCTTGTCTATTGTAAATAATACTGCAATGAACATGGAGGTACAGGTATGTTTTGAAGATGGTGTTTTTGTTTCCCTCAGATAAATACCCAGAAGCGGAATTGCTGGATCATATGGTAGTTCTAATTTTAATTTTTTGAGGAAACTTCATACTGGTTTCCATAGTGGCTGCACCATTATACATTCCCACCAAAAATGCACAAGTGTTCCCTTTTTATCATATCCTCTCCAACACGTATTTCTTATCTTTTTGATAATAGCTGTCCTAACAGATATGAGGTAGATATCTCATTGTGGTTTTGATTTGCATTTCCCTGATGATTAGTGATGCTGAGCATCTTTTCATGTACCTGTTGGCCATTAGGATACCTTCTTTGGAAAACTGTCTATTCAGTTCCTCTGACCATTTTTTAATCAAATAGTTTGTTTTTTTGTTGTTTTTTTGCTGAGTTATATGAGTTCTTTATGTATTTTGGATATTAATCCCTTATCAGATATGTGATTTGCAAATATTTTCTCCCTTTCCATAGGTTGCTTTTCATTTTTTGATGGTTTCCTTTGCTATAAAGAAGCTTTTTAGCTTGATGTAGTCTCACTTTTTTTATTTTTGCTGTTTGTGTCAAATCCAAAAAATCATTACCAAGACAAACGTCAAGGAGCTTTCATCATATGTTTTCTTCTAGGAATCTTATGGTTTAAAGTCTTACAGTCAAGTCTTTAATCCATTTTGAGTTGAGTTTTGTGTATGGTGTAAGACAGTGTTCCAGTTTCATTCTTTGTATGTGGCTGTCTAATTTTCCCAACACCCTTTATTGAAGAACCTATCCTTTCCCCATTGTATATTCCTATCACCTTTGTTATAAATTAATTGACCATATAAGTGTGTATTTATTTATGTGCTCTCTATTCTGTTCCATTGATATATGTGTCTCTTTTTATGCCAAACTCTACTGTTTTGATTACTAAAATCATTATTTTAAACACTAAAATATTGGGGGGAGGACTAATTGAGGAAAAAGCAATCACATATATACCATATATGTCTTACTTCCACATGTTCTAAGGCCTAATTTATATTTTCTTTATGATTCAGGATCGTAATTATTTTTTCTTATGGGCTAACATGCAGGGAAGCCAACATTTCAGTTTGCTTGACTCTTCCTTCTATGTCCAGCAGGCAACTATAACTTTTACTGTCTCTGTGACTGGTTCTAATAATGTCCATTCTCCCCTACCTACCTTTTGGCTGGTTGAAATCTCCTGTCGCCTTCAGAATCTCCTGGTGTGGGTCTCTAACTGTTTAATATGCCCATTTATGCAAAGACTCAGATTCCTCCAAAATAGACCATATATTCACTCATTTCTTCCATGCATCTATTCAGTCTTTCATACAAATACTTATGGAGCTCTATGCTGCATGTTGGGATGTGGTGATGGATAAGATAGCAATGGACCCTTTCTGCAGGAACCTCACAGTCCTTACAAACAATTAAACTGTTTTGTGTGATATTGGGGTGGTGGGTGGGAATAAAGGTTTCTGGGGGAGCACAGAGGGGGAACACTTAACTAAGACCTGGAAGTCAAGGAAGACTTCCTGGAGAAAATGACATCTCACTTGCAACCTGAAGGACAAGCACCATTAACTAGGTGATCAGAGAAAAGATACAATTTATTTCCAGAAAAACTCTACCTCTGTTCCCTAAAATCCTTCCTTTTTTAGTATCTTCATACTCTAAGAAAAAATAAGCCTAAAGTGTCCTCATCTCTATTTATCCCTTGATTTTCCCTTCTCTGTGATCCACTATTTCCCCAAAATTAGAGATGGCCCCAAATACAAGATACTCACTCCATAGTCCATAGGGCTTGAGGGATTCTGAAGCCCCTAAAAGCTTCCAGTGCTTCAAGGCTCAAACATCTTCCCAGATTAAATCACCCTTCCTTATTTCTTATGGTATTTGCAACTGTGAGAAGAGAAAATATGTGTTTTATTCTCTATCCATCCTCAATGGTGAGGGTGACAAGTTTTATCTTACATGACTAAAACCATAGCAGATATTTGTGTAGGCATTTGACAAGTTGTCTTTACATAAATCATTTCATTTAATGTTAAATATTCAACATGTTTCTAAGGAAATACTACTTCATTTATTTCCATATATCCCTTCATTTTACATCCCTGATGCTTTTCAGAACTTTACTCTAAGAAGTATGGCATGAGTGACATGGGTCTCAGGGATGTATACTCAAGCTGATTTAATGTTAGTAAGAATAAAACTTTAGATCATATCCTAAAGGAATACACGCTATGGTTTTAGTCCAGAGACTTTGTGAAAAATATTTTAGCTTCTCAGGCTGATTTTCTTATTTTTGGAATTAGAAACTACTTGTGAAGAAGATGAATGGCCAGGAATCAGAGACAGATAATTCAAAATTGTTGCCGAAGTCACAACATATAGTCTTACTGGAACACAAACATTTCTGGACTCATATTTCCAAGTGTCTGCTGTACTTCCCCATTTGCACACAACACATACAAGGTATGAAATATATTCAAAACAAAAATTTTGATCATTTCTTTGAAACATGCTCCTTTTGGTATAATCCTTTTCTTAGTTAAGGCATAATCATCCCTGCATCTCTCAAGGTAGAAACCTCAGAGACATTCTTGAATCCTTCCTTTTCTTTATTACCAACATCGAATCAGCCAGCAAATCCAGTCAGTTCTGTCTTAGAAATATCTTTCAAAATCATTTTCTTCCAAATTACCACTGTATTAATTCAAACCCCTATTTTCTCCTACCCAGAGAATTTCAGAGCCTATCTGGTCTTTCAGATTCTAGTCTTTCTCACTCATTTCATCATACACCCACCTACTATAGAGATCTTTCCAGGATTTTATTTGGATCATGTTATTATTAGTCCTAAACTTTCAATGCCTTCTCCTTAATTGGGGATGACATACAAGGAAGTCTTACTTTTTCCACCCCAATTCCTACTACATTCCCTCACATACCAAACATGCACCCACAACCTAAGCAAGACGAAAGATTTAATGCCTCCATTTCCTTGTATCTCATGTTCTTTCTGCCTAAAATGATTAGCACCTAAGGCCAGCTACATAATTGTGAGGCCCAATGAAAAATGAAAATGTATGACCTTGTTCAAAAAGCAGGGAAGAAGTGCCATTAAATGTACATATAAAGGCTTTTCCTTTCTACCACGGCGTCTCTCTAATCCTGACATGGTGCTTTTTAGTTGCTATTTAATATCACTCTATGAAAAATAAAATTATTAGCATGCATTTTTACATTCAACTTTATTATGTGTGTTGCCAGTTTTCAATACAAAATTTAGCCTTGCCAGTATCTCTTCTCCATCTGGTGAACTCCTACCTCAACCTTTGAAACTCAGCACAGTTATTTTCCTCTCTGTAAATTCTTCACAAAGCCCATTTTTTATTGACTTCATAACCCTTTACACTTTTCCCTGTTAATGTACACAGGCTTTGGAACCAGACAAATAAGTTTGAGACCTGAAGCTATCTCTGTGACATTAGACAAAATATTTAATTATTCTGAGTTTTAATTGGTCTGAAATGTAGGTAACAGTATGCACTTCACAGGATTGGTATGAGGCTTAAAATTATTTAAATAATTTGAACAGTGCCTAGCACTTAATATAATGGTAGCTTTTAATGCCGTTATTAGCAGGTGACATTATACTGATTATTTGTATTGTATTCATCTCCTCACTAGACTAGAGATCATCTGTACTCTATAATTCCCCCAATATCTACAACAGCTCTCAGAACACTCAATAAAAGTATGCTGAATGAATGAGATAATGCTTTTATTGAGCACTTAGCACAGCACCTGACACAGAGTACTCATTCTTTTAGTGTGTGTTGTATTACCTGTGAAGGAATGATTAAATGTTTTAACCACCATGATGTGCTTTCCAGTTGAACCTGATATTGAGTGCTAAAAATCCACAATAAACTCCAATTGTGGATCCTTCTGCTCAAAACGGATTTTTCTAGAACTCAGAAAAATAGTTATTCATTTACCTCCTAAAGTCACAGTTCTCAGTTGCAGCCAAAATTAGGAAACAAAGGATGTAAGTGGAGGGATTGAAAGGAAGAAATTTTCCTTCACACTCCAAGGAAATGGAGTTATATTAAAAGGAAAATATTGGGGAGAGGAGATCATCAAATGTTTTCAGTCATTCCTGTCTTAGGGGATGCTGGGGTTTTTAAAAGATTTCTGACTTAGGCCAAGATTTTTTTTTTTCATTTTTAACATTTCTTTTAATACCATAGCACAAAATACCCAATGGAAGGCTTTGTTTTTCTTTTCTTGTTGAGACTAGCTCTTAGAATTCCACAGTAAAATAAATAGAGATTATAAACCATCTTTCTGAATTCCAAGTTGTCAGTATTCCTTTTATGCTCAAGTAGTAAAAGAAAATGCTGATGGAATGATATCTGATGTTCTGTCACAGTGCAGCAAACTTTTCAACACACCTAGAATGTCAGTTCAGGCCCATCTGTATCATTAACCTTCCGTGAACTGTTAGCATGAAGCCTCTGGGCATAAGTTTATCCATTCTCACAGTGCTGATTGAAGGAGCAGTACTATTTTCTCTTATGACTAAACTCCCAGTGAATTTTCACTGGTATAACCTAAGTATTAAAAATAAAGTTTAATGGTAGACATTTCATAAAGAACTTCAAGAGCCAACTGCCTGCATTTTCTTTAACTTCCCACAACTGTAATTTTAGTATTTTCCCTCAAACCTTGCTTTACATTTCTCTAAACTACACTGATATTAGCTTTGTGGTATGTCATTGACTTCTAATTTACCCTTCCAAGAAGAATTTTAAACATCAAACTACTGGCAAATGACATTTAGAGAATTATTAAGCTTTATAGGAGAAATCTATAAAGGTCTTATTAGCTTGCTACTGATAAAGATTGACAGGCCAGGATATAAAGCACAAATATCTCAGCCTTACCTAATTAAATGGTTTGTAACTAATATTTTGTTTTGCTGAGTTTTTCATACATTCAATATGAGCAAATTAGGATTATCAGCAAGCAACCACTGGTTCCTAAATATGACATTCACATTAATTAATAAGAACAAAAATGTTACCTTTGTGTAACTCCCATGTGAATCAGGCTGCCAGAAAACATCCCTACATGATGAATAATATTTCCATTTCAAGGATGTCAAAGAGCTCCATAATAGTAATGTTTCTCAGTGGGATTGTCTTTCACGGTGAATGTACCCTATATCTGAGGGAGCCCCCGGTGACAAATACAGAAAAGAGTAAACTGTATATCTGTGACTGCAGTCCAGAGAGATCAGCTGTAGAGACCCTAAGGCACTGCAGCAACTTTCATGCCATAAAAGCATAACTCCAATAGCCATCTGCACAGAATTACTTATTATGCAATTTAATGTTTAAAATATTCATTTGTAACATGGCCTGTCTCACAATACCTAATGACAAGTTGAAGCAATGGATTGCTGTTGAATGCATTTAGATTTATTTTTCTATAAAAGAGCAGTTTCTTTGCAGGACAACAATCTCCAGTGAAAAGCTGAAGACAAAGCATATTACTTTTATCCAGTACTAAGTGATTCCAGTTTGAAAATTAAAATGCTCCAGTTATGTACAGATTAAGAGCCACAAGCATCTATTTAATATTAGTTTTCTCTAACTAAATATCTAAAAGTCATCAGCCGCATCATCATCAGGACAGGCTTATTGGATCTACAAGTTATCTAAAATAGTTACGACAGGAAATTTTAGTTGATAATTGGTATAGAAGATGTACGGCAGCTAACAAGAGTACACTTTCCAATTACATGGTCTATTTTGACTGTATGGAATATAACAATACATATAAAAGTGTTACTATGATTTTAAATTAACAGTCCTCAAATGTATGTAAGTGGATTAATGCCATGCTGAATGTATAAATCCAGCAATATTTTGAAAAACAGCCACGGTAGAATGTTTTAGGATATAACCATGATGAAAAGTGAAAAATTACAGCTAAAGCATCAACACGCCATTAACATGTATGTGCACATATCCTTATACTGACAATATAGATGATTATAAAGGAGAGGAAAAAAAGAGTTGATTTGTCTACATATATACAGATATACATGTATATCTGTATCTATGCAAAATATTATGCTTGAAGTTGTAGAATATTTTAAAAATATACTAGTAAACATTCTCTTTAAGATTCACAGTCATTTGCTTCAATATGAGATGTATTTAAATGTGCCTACATGAAATTTGCAAGTGTAATGACTGCTAACTTTAAAAGTCTCATTTTTTAAAGAAACCATAAAAGTAATTAAACTAATACAGATTAATATCTATATTGTGTTGTGAAGCAGGCCTCTCTAAGCATAACTCCTGAGGCAGAAACCATAAAGGAAAAGACTTACAGATTTGACTCTTGGCAATAAACTATACCTGTATATTAAACATAATATAAAACAAAAGTTAAAGAAAAATGACAGGTAATATATTTGCAAAACAGACTGAGAAGGGGTTTATAACTTTAATATATAAAGTTATTGATGATAAATAAGAAAAGTTAAATAAAAAATGGATAGATTCATCAATTTATTAGAATATTCAAATGTGAAACATGCCCAACATCACTTGTAATAAAATGCAAATTGAAATGACAAATCCTCTTTTACATATAATATTAACAAAATGAAATAATAATTATCTCTAGGGTTAATGAAGGTGTGTGAAAAAAATCATTCAAACATTGCAGTAGATCGTGTTTATTGTTAACATTTTGGAGGATAATTTATCAATATATTTTAAAAGCTTTATAAATGTGCATACACTTTGACTTAGTAATTCTCTTTCATAAATTTTTGTATTAAATCCTTGCCATAACTATATAAAAATGAATATGCAATATTGCTCACAGTAGATTGTTTGTATCAAGAGAAAATAGAATCTATGGGTGTCATAATCACACAGAAACACACACACACACACACATACATACACACAGACATCTGTAAATCTGTAAGTGCTACACTCTAAGGTTGTAAATGGTATTTTATATAGAGTTAATTTTTTTCTTTTTCTGATTTCCTAACCGTGCTACAGTGATTATGGAATGTTATTATAGGTATTTATTTATTTATTTTAACATCTTTATTGGAGTATAATTGCTTTACAATGGTGTGTTAGTTTCTGCTGTATAACGAAGTGAATCAGCTATACATATACATACATCCTCATATCTCCTCCCTCTTGCATCTTCCTCCCACCCTCCCTATCCCACCTCTCTAGGTGGACACAAAGCTACGTGTTTATTTTTAAAACTTAAACTAGGTATTAATAAGCTTTCTGCTAAGAAAATCTAGAACTAGGGTCAGCCATGTTTTATTATTCGACTTGAGTCTTGACTAATTCATAGGTAACTTTGTCCATAAAAGTTAGACACCAATTTATAAAATGCACAAACATTCCCAATTGCATTGTTACTTTCATAAAATTTATTTTTTCTCAATAGGGAAATAATATCTCATTATAAATAATTTTTAAAACATGTAAAAGGAAAATTTAAAAATTTAGCCTAGAATTTTACCACTGATGTACAATCACCAATAACTTCTGATCTTTTCATCTTGCTTCTATTTATTATCAAGATAAAGTAGGGAAAGGAATCTAAAGCTTTTAAAAAATTGGAATCATATTGTACATACTTTCTTTTTTTTCTATATGAAAAGAAATTTATTATTTTAACTTGTCCTCATAGTGAAGACTCCCTTCACTCAATAGTGCCATTGGGGAAGATGACTGAAAAGTAAAAACTATACCCCAACACAACTCAAACCAAACATATGGTTGTGTAAACCACTATTGTACATACTTTTTAATACAACATATAGTTGTGTCATGATATTCACTTTAACAATTTGTCTTTTAATTGGCGTATTTAGACCATTCACATTTAAAGTAAGTATTAATATTGTTGGTTTAATCTACTACATTTTAAAATATGTTCAATCCATTTCCCTTGTTATTTGACTCTCATTTTGTGTTCTGTTTTTTTTGCTCTAATTGAGCATTTTATATGATTTCATTTTTATCTTCTTACTTAGCATTTCAAATAAGCTTATTTTAATAACTTCTAAGTGGATGCCCTAGAGTTTGCTTTATACACTTACAACTAATCTAGGTCCACTTTCAAATAACACTATACCTCTTCATAGGTAGTATAAGTACCTTGTAACAGATTATTCCCAATTCCTCCCTCCCATCTATTATAATATTGTTGATATTCATTTCTTTTATCCATAAATTATAATCACCAAATACATGGTTGCTATTATTATTTTGAAATAAATGGCTATTTTATATCTGTTAGATCATTTCTTTTCATTTCAGTTTTGGAAGTATTTATGGGCACATCTTCAAGCTCACTGATTCTTTCCTTGGCCATGCCTACTCTACTGATGAGCCCATTGAAAACATTCTTCACTTCTTTTTACAGTGTTGTTGATTTATAACATATCATTTTGATTTTTTCTTATTATTTGCATCTGTCTTCTTACATTACCCATGTGCTCTCCCACATTGTCCATTTTCTATCAGAGTTCTTAGCATATTTATCATAATTATTTTAAATCCACTTGACAATTCCAAAATCTCTGCCATATCTTAGTCCAGTTCTGATACTTGTTTTGTATTTTCAAACTGTGTTTTTGCTTTTTAGCCTGCCTTGTAATTTTTTGTTAAAACTCAGTTGCAATGTATTGGGTAAAAGGAACAGAGGTAAATAAACTTTAATGCAAGGCTTTATGCTCATCTGGCTGGAGATAGTCTGTGTTTACTGTTTGCTGAAGCTGCAGTTGGAAGAGGCTACATTTTTCTCTAGTGTCCTTGTTTTTGTTTCTTCCGTTGTCTTTGGGTTTCCCTAGAGACTTCTTTTAAAGAGGGTTTTATCCTTGCAGTACTTTAAGTTGTAATCGACTATTATTATAGAAGAGCCAGATCGATATGGTGGTAAGGTGTGAGTGAGAGGAAGCATGCTATACTACTATAATTAGGTTTCAGTTATATAGGAGCACGTGTCCAGGGGTTGTGACATTCACAATTGTCTCTTAAATTTTCTCACATTAGGTGAGCCAGGACAACTTGAGGGGGCTGGTGTTGGGTATTTACCTTCTCTGAGGTCTGACAGGCTCTGGTAAAAAATAAGTGGATTAGTCTATGATGATTAGTTTGTGTTTTTGTTGTTTTGTTTTGTTTTGTTTTGTTTTAGGAAGGGCCATGGTTAAGGAGAACAGAATGCTCTGGGTGTTTTTCAAAATGGTTATTTTTCTCCTCCCTGTGCCAGAAGCATGAGAGGATTTTTCTCCAGCCTTCACCCTGAGAACTTGTTGGGGCTCCTAGAGATAAAACTTCCAAAGTTTTGGGAGCTGCACTAAGACTAGTCACACCAAGTTTTTAACTCTCAAGCTTGTCCTCCCTGAGCCTCTAGCAATTCAACCATTAGAGTTTAATGTTCCAACCTCTACTGGCTCTAGGGGCAGACTTCTGCTACTGGTAAGCTGTGAATCTCAGCACCCATCTCTCCAGTTTTCCTGGCAGTTGTTCACGCTCCAACCTCAATTCTCTGATGGTTATAAGAAAAAGTGTTGTTTTTCAGTTCACGTTTTTGCTTATTGTGATGATGATAGTGACGAATTCTAAGCTCTTTACATGTCAGACCAGAAATCAGAAGTCTCCCTGTACATTCAATTTTGGAACCTCTTTAATTCACATAACATCACATCATTTTCTACAATACAGACTATTTTTAAATGACTACATTGCATTCCATACTTCAGAGGTATAATAGTTTAAGCTCATATTATTAGATCCTTAGGTTGTGCAAAATAATATAATTTTGAGCAAGATGGCAATATAGTAAGTTCCCTACTCATATCCTCTGACAATAACAATAATTTTGCAGCCATACATGGGCAAAAGTGCTTTTGTGGGAGCTTTGGGACCCATGAAGGAGGTTGTGAAACATTGATTCAGCCCAAGACCAAACAGTAATCATTAAGACTACTATCATCAATTATATGCCCCAAAAATGGATAACTTAGAAGAAAAGAATAACTTCCTAGAAACATACAACCTATCAAGATTGAATTATGAAGAAATAGAAACCTGAAATGTTCAATAATGAGTAAGGAGTTTGAAACAGTAATAATAAACCTCCCACCAAAGAGAAGTCCAGGATTAGTTGGCTTCATGTGTGTATTATACCAAAAATTAAGGAAAATTTACACCAATCCTTCTCAAACTCTTCCAAAATATTAAAAAGGATGAAACATTTCCTAACTAACTTTATGAGGCCAGCATTATTCTCAGGAAGGTCATAAGGGCATGACATAAAAGAACATTACAGGCCAATATCCCTGATGAATATAGATGTAAAAATCCCCCTCCCCCAAATACTAGTAAGCTGAATTCAATAACACATTAAAATATCATAAAGCATGATCAGTTGTAATATCTCTTCTTTCATTTCTAAATGTTACAATATGCTTACCTTTACCAGTGTCTTATATATTTGCTTATGTTTTCATGTTACTAATTAGAAACCTTTTGTTTCAGCCTAAAGAACTCCTTTCAGCATTTCTTGTGAAGCAGAAGTAGTGGTGATGAGCTCCCTCAGGTTTTGTTTGGGAAAATCTTTAACTCACCGTCATTTCTAAAGGACAACTTTGCTGAGAAAAGTATACTTGGTTGGAGGTTTCTGTTTTTCAAGACTTATATCACATTCACTCCTGGCCTGTAAAATCTCAGCTGAGAAATCTGTTGATAGTCTTGTGAGGGTTCCACTGTATGAGATTATTTTTTTCTACTGCTGCTTTTAAAATTATCTTTTCACTATGATTTTAAGCAGATTTCTTATAATGTGTCTTGGAAAAGATTACTTTGGATTGAAATTTTGGGGTGAACTATTAGCTTCATGAACTTGGATGTACAAATCTTTCCTGACTTTTGGGAAATTCTCAGCCATTATTTCTTAAAATAAGCATTCTATCTCTTTCTCCCTCTCTTCTCCTTCTGGCACTCCAATGCTGCCTACATATATATATATATATATATATATATATATATATATATATATATATATATATATATATATAATGATTTCCCATAAGTGCTGTAGGCTTTCTTCATTCCTTTCCATTCTTTTCTCTTTTTGTTCCTCTGATTGAAAAATTGCAATGGATCTGCCTTACAGATCACTAAATCTTTCTTCTGCTTGGTCAAGTCTGCTGTTGAAGCTCTCTATTAAATTTTTGAATTCAGTCATGTTATTCTTCAGCTCCAAAATTTCTGTATGATTCTCTTTTTTTTATTTTCTATTTCTTTGTTAAGTTCTCATTTTGTTCTTGTATTTTTTTTTTAATTGTATTGGAGTATAGTTGCTTTACAATGTTGTGTTAGTTTCTACTGTACAGCAAAGTGAATCAGCTATAAGTATACATTTATCCCCTCTTTTTTGTATTTCCTTCCCATTTAGGTCACCACAGAGCACTGAGTAGAGTTCTCTGTGCTATACCGTAGGTTCTCATTAGTTATCTATTTTATACATAGTATCAGTAGTGTTTGTATGTTGATACCAATCTCCCATTTCATCCCACCCCCCCTTCCCTCTTGTTATACATACGTTTGTTCTCTACATCTGTGTCTCTATTTCTGCTTTGTAAATAAGACCTCTATACAAATTTTTTCAGATTCCATATATATGAGTTAATATACGATATTTGTTTTTCTCTTTCTGACTTACTTCACTCTGTATGACAGTCTCTAGTTCTATCTATATCTCTACTAATGACCCAATTTCATTCTTTTTTATGACTGTGTAATATTCTATTGTATATATGTACTACATCTTCTTTATCCATTCCTCTATTGATGGACATTTAGGTTGTTTCCATATCCTGGATATTGTAAATAGTGCTGCAATGATCATTGGAGTGCCTGTGTCTTTTTGAATTATGGTTTCCTTTGGCTATATGCCCAGTAGTGGTAATGTTGGGTCACATGGTAGTTCTATTCTTAGTTTTTTAAGGAACCTCTATACTGTTCTCCATAGTGGCTGTATCAATTTACATTCCCACCAACAGTGCAAGAGTGTTCCCTTTTCTCCACACCCTCTCCAGCATTTATTGTTTCTAGATTTTTTGATGATGGCCATTCTGACTGCTGTGAGATGATATCTCATTGTAGTTTAGATTTGCATTTCTCTAATGATTAATGATGTTGAGCATTCTTTCATATGTTTGTTGGCAATCTGTATATCTTCTTTGGAGAACTGTCTATTTAAGTCTTCTGCCCATTTTTGGATTGTTTTTTTTTTTTTGGTTTTTTATTACTTAACTATATTTTATTGTATGTATATACATTTTATTTATTCATTTGCCTGTTAATGGACATTTGTAATGTTTCCTCTTTGTGGCCATTTATAAATAATGCAGCAAAAACATTTGTGTACAACTTTTTATTTTGAACACATGTTATAAATTTTTGGTTATGTGTATAGGAGTGAAGTTGCTGCATCATATGGTAGCTCTATGTTAAACTATTTGAGGAACCTCCAAACTGCTTTCTACAATGGCTGCCCCATTTTATATTCTCATCAGCAATGTATGAAGGTTCCAATTTCTTCACATCTTTGCTAACAATTGTTATCTCCTTTTTTAAATTATAACCATGCTAGTGGGTGTGAAGTTGTATCTCACAGTTTTGGTTATCAATAGTAGTGTTGGTTTATTTCTATGCTCTTTAGTCTATTTGTCTATATGTCAGTTTTTATGCCAGAAGCCTACTTTTTTGAATATTGTAGGTTTTCAGTAAATTTTGAAACCAGAAAATGTGAATCCTCAAACTTGATTTTTCTTTTCAAGATTGTTTTGGCTATTCAGGGAAACTTGCATTTCTGTATGATTATTTTTTTTTATTCTTTTATTTTTTAATAGCTTCCCTCCCCATGTTTCATTAGATCCAGGGTAGGAATGGTTTTTTTTTAAATTTTATTTACTTATTTATTTATTTTTGGCTGTGTTGGGTCTTCGTTTCTGTGCGAGGGCTTTCTCTAGTTGTGGCAAGCGGAGGACACTCTTCATCGCGGTGCATGGGCCTTTCACTATCACCGCCTCTCTTGTTGTGGGGCACAGGCTCCAGACACACAGGCTCAGTAGTTGTGGCTCACGGGCCCAGTTGCTCCGCGGCATGTGAGATCTTCCAAGACCAGGGCTTGAACCCGTGTCCCCTGCATTGGCAGGCAGACCCTCAACCACTGCGCCACCAGGGAAGCCCTCTGTATGATTATTAAAATAAAATTTTCCATTTCTGTGCAAAAAAACAGGCTTTTGGAATTTTGATAGGAACTGCTTTGAATTTGTAAATTAATTGGTAAGTACTGTCATCTTAACAACCTTAAGTCTTTTGATCCAGGAACATGGGATGTCTTTCCATATACTTACATCTTTAATTTCTTTCCACAATGTTTTATAGTTTAGGTATACAAGACTTGAACTTCTTAAGTTAAATTTATTCTTAAATATTTTATTCCTTTTGATGCTATTTAAATGTAATTGATTTCCAATTTAATTTTCAGATTGTTTATTGCTAGTGTGTGGAAATACAACAAATTTTTAATGTTGATCTTATATATAGAAAGATGTATGAAATCTGCAGGGGAAAAACTATTAGAGCTACTAAATGAGTTCATTATAGTTGCAGATACAAGATTCACCCAATGACAGAATAATACACCTTCTTCTCAAATGCACATGGAACATTCTCCAGAATAGACCATGTGATCAGCAACAAAATGTGCTCCAATAAATTTTACAACAGTGAAATCATACAAAGTGCCTTCTCAAACCACAGTGGAATTAAGCTATGTATCAATAACAGAAGGAAAACTGGAAAATTCACAAATACATGGAAATTAAACAATACACACTTTAACACATTATTGATTGGGGGGTTTTTGCAGAAACTAATTCCTGTGGCCATAATATGTCTGGTCAAAACTCTGTTAAAATCAATGGATCAAAGAAGAAATCACAACAAAAACTTGAAAATACTTAGAGATGACTGAAAATAAAAACACAATGTATCAAAACTTATGGGATGAAGTGAAAATAGTACTAAGAGTAAAATTTATAGCTGTAAATGGCTAATTATAAAGAAAAAATGAACTCATATGAATAAGGCTGCTTTACAACTAAAGGAACTAGAAAAAGATGAACTAAACCTGAAGTTAGCAGAAAGAAGGAAATAATAAAGATTGAAGTAGAGATAAATAAAATAGAGAATTGAAAAACAATAAAGGGAAGAAAGGAAACCAAGTTTATTTTATTTCAAAGTTGTTTCTTTGGAAACATCAACAAAATCAAACCTTTAGCTAGACTGACAATAAAGAGAGAGAAGATGCAAACAACTAGATTCATAAATGTAAGTAGGTACATTTCTGCCACCATTAAGGAAATAAAAATGGTCAAAAGACTATACTATAAACAATTATGTCACCATATTAGACAAATCGTATGAAATAGAAACATTCCTAAATGACTGAAGAAAAAACAGAAAATTCTCAAAAGTACCATAACAAGTAAAGACATTGAATCAGTAATCAAAAATTTTCCAATTAAAAAAAGTTCAGCACTGACACAGAGGGCTCAGACAGCCTCCATCAATAGGAATTCTGCCAACAGGCCACGGAACCTGTCCCTGTTGACCTGGAAGGGCATGTATAGCTCTAGCCACTAAGATTCCACCAGCCAGTGCCAGGACCCACCCATGCTGTCCCAGGAGGGCACCGAGAGCTTCCACAACTAGGAAATCCATCAGTGCATGCTGGAACCTGCCTGGCTGTCTGAGCAGAACGTGGATAGTGCCCTCCCACTAAGAAATCCATCAGCAGGTGCCAGGACCAGCCCATGCTGTCCCAAGAGGGCATGGATAGTTCCCGCACTAGGAAATCCTCCCAGTAGAGGATCTGAAAGCACAGCTGAGCCACAGGGGCTGTGTGGCTAAGGAAGAAGAGCAGAAATCTTTCCTCATGGCTGCATGAAATGCAGTCACACCTCCATTGACAGCATCCTAAATTCAGCACCTAGGAAACATCTGAAAAGACAACAAGTGCTCCTGCAGCTGGGATGGGTCTGGCTTTAACACCTGTGGGCTTTGAGGGCATGCAAATGCAGGGGTTGGGTCAGGCCAGAATCTGAGCTGCCTCCAGAGCCCCCACAGTGGGTACAGGTGCATGACTACTCCAGTCCTGGGACCTGACCTTAGTGGATCTGCACCAGTGGCCTGGTGAAAGCAATGCCTGAGAGTCACCAGAGCCAATTACAGGCATACCCACAGTTAAGGCAGGAACAAGAGCAGTTCCAACTACAGTGTACTTTGTGAGCCAGCACAATGGATAAAAGGGGACACAACAGAACACATTCACAGGTGAACAGCTCCAGAGGAGGAATACTCGGTGACTTCTTTCCCATTGGGGGTGCTCCAATCCCACCTACCTTGCACCACAGATCAGAATATCTGCTAAGAAATAGATCTGGGGGCCTCTACTCCAACAACTAGGAAGCAGACACTGCCCCTCACAGGGCAGTGACAACCACAGAGCCAAGGGGAGGCTGTGATCAATATCTAGGGCAGACCCTGGTCAACACAACACCAATCAAACCCCTACCAAGGGGATAATGACACAAGCCACTGGACCAACCGTACCCACCAGGGGGCAGACACAGAAGAAAGAGGAACGAGGATCCTGTAGCCTGAGAAAAGGAGACCAAAAACATGGTAAGTCTGACAAAATGAGGGAACAAAGACATATGCTGAAGATGAAGGAGCAAGATAAAAACCAACAACAACAATTAATGAAGAGGAGATATGCAATCTACCTGAAAAAGAATTCAGAGTAAAGATAGTAAAGATGATCCAAGATCTCAGAAAAAAAATGGAGGCATGGATTGAGCAGATATGAGAAATGATTAAAAAAAGACCGAGAAGGACTAAAGAGCAAATAGAGATGGACAACACAATAACTGAAATGACAAATACACCAGAAGGAATCAATAGCACAATAACTGAGGAAGAAGAATGGATAAGTGACCTGGAAGACAGAATGGTGAAAATCTCTTCCACAAAACAGAATAAAGAAAAAAGAATAAAAACAAATGAGGAAAGTCTCAGAGACATCTGGGGCAACATTCAAACTATAGGGGTCCCAGAAGAGGAAGAAAGAGAAGAGGCCTGAGAAAATACTTAAAGAGATTATAGTTGAAAAGCTCCCTAACATGGAAAAGGAAATAGTCACCAAAGTCCAGGAATCACAGAATCCCATGCAGGATAAACCCAGAGGAACACACTGAGACATATTAACAAAACTAACAAAAATTAAAGACAAAGAAAAAATATTACAAGCAGCAAGGGAAAAGCAACAAATAACATACAAGGGAATCCCCATAAGGTTATCAACTGATTTTTCAGCAGAAAGTCTGCAGGATATATTACAAGTGAAGAAAGGGAAAAATCTACAACCAAGAATACTCTACCCAGCAAGGCTGTCATTCAGATT
Organism: Balaenoptera acutorostrata; assembly: GCF_949987535.1. Lineage (NCBI taxonomy): Eukaryota > Metazoa > Chordata > Mammalia > Artiodactyla > Balaenopteridae > Balaenoptera > Balaenoptera acutorostrata. Next base: position 75,014,405 of record NC_080085.1, read on the forward strand.
AGACTGAAAATTCAAAAACTTTACAGACAGGCAAAATTCAGCACCAACAAACCATCTTTACAACAATTGCTAAAAGACATTTTCTAGGCAGGAAACACAAGAGAAGAGAAATAAAAGGAAGGGAAGGGAAAAGGCCTACAAAAACAAAAACAAAGCAATTAAGAAAATGGAATTAGGAACACACATATCAATAATTACCTTAAATGTAAATGGATTAAATGCTCCAACCAAAAGACACAGACTGTCTGAATGGATCCAAAAACAATCCCATATATATACAGTCTACAAAAGACCCACTTCAGACCTAGGGGCACATACAGACTGAAAGTGAAGGGATGGCAAATGATATTCCATGCAAATGGAAATCAAAAGAAAGCTGGAGTAGCAATTCTCATATCAGACAAAATAGACTTTAAAAAAAGAATGTTATAAGAGACAAAGAAGGACACTGCATAATGATTGAGAGATAAATCCAAGAAGAAGATATAACAATTATAAATATATATGTATCCAAAGTAGGAACAACTCAATATATAAGGCAAATGCTAACAGCCATAAAAGGGGAAATCGACAGTAACACAATAATAGTCGGGGAATTTAACATCCCACTTACACGAATGGATAGATCATTCAGACAGAAAATTAATAAGGAAACACAAGCATTAAATGACACATTAGACCAGATAGACTTAATTGATACTTATAGGACATTCCATCCAAAAGCAGCAGAATACACTTTCTTCTCAAGGGCACACGGAACATTCTCCAGGATAGATCACATCTTGGGTCACAAATCCATCCTCAGTAAATTTAAGAAAATTGAAATCATGTCAGGCTTCTCTTCCAACCACAGCACTATGAGATTAGAAATCAATTAAAGGAAAAAAGTATAAAAAACACAAACACATGGAGCCTAACAATATATTACTAAAAAAGCAGTGGATCACTGAAGAAATCAAAGAGGAAATTAAAAAATACCTAGAGACAAATGACGACAAAAACACAATAATCCAAAAGCTATAAGACACAGCAAAAGCAGTTCTAAGAAGGAAGTTCATAGCAATACAATCCTACATCAAGAAACAAGAAAAACCTGAAATAAACAACCTAACCTCACACCTGAAGCAATTAGAGAAAGAAGAACAAACAAAGCACAAAGTAAGTAGAAGGAAAGAAATCATAAAGATCACAGCAGAAATAAATAAAATAGAGATGAAGGAAACAATAGCAAAGATCAATGAAATTAAAACCTGATTCTTTGAGAAGATAAGCAAAATTGATAAACCTTTAGCCAGACTCATTAGAAAAAAAGGGAGAGGGCTCAAATCACTAAATTTAGAAATTAAACAGGAGAAGTTACAATTGATACCACAGAAATACAAAGGAACATAAGAGACTACTACAAGCAACTATAAATATATGCCAATAAAATGGACAACCTGGAAGAAATGGACAAATACTTAGAAAGGTACAACCTTCCAAGATTGAACCAGGAAGAAAGAGAAAATATGAACAGACCAATCACAATCACTGAAATTGAGACTGTGATTAAAAATCTTCCAACAAACAAAAGCCCAGGACCAGATGGCTTCACGGGCGAATTCTATCAAATGTTTAGAGAAGAGCTAACACCTATCCTTCTCAAACTCTTCCAAAATATAGCAGAGGGAGGAACACACCCAAACTCATTCTACGAGGTCACCATCACCTCAATACCAAAACCAGACAAGGATATCACAAAAAAAAGAAAATTACAGGCTGACATCACTGATGAATATAGATGCAAAAACACTCAAAAAATACTAGGAAACCAAATCCAAAAACACATTAAAAGGATCATACACCATGATCAACTGGGATCTATCCCAGAAATTCAAGGATTCTTCAATATATGCAAATCAAACAATGTGACACACCATATTAACAAATTGAAGAATAAAAACCATATGATAATCTCAATAGGTACAGAAAAAGCATTTGAGAAAATTCAACACCTTTTTATGATAAAATCTCTACAGAAATTGTGCCTAGAGGTAAGCTACCTCAACATAATAAAGTCACTATATGACAAAACCACAGCAAACATAATTCTCAATGGTGAAAACCTGAAAGCATTTTCTCTAAGATCAGAAACAAGACAAGGATGTCAACTCTCACCACTCTTATTCAACATAGTTTTGGAAGTCCTAACCACAGCAATCAGAGAAGAAAAGAAATAAAAGAAATCCAAATTGGAAAAGAAGAAGTAAAACTGTCACTGTTTGCAGATGGCATGATACTCTACATAGAAAATCCTAAAGATGCTACCAGAAAACTAATAGAGCTTGTCAATGAATTTGGCAGAGTTGCAGGATACAAAATTAATACACAGAAATCTGTTGCATTCGTATACACTAACAACAAAAGATCGGAAAGAGAAATTATGGAAACAATCACATTTACCATCACAACAAGAAGAATAAAATATCTAGGAATAAGCCTACCTAAGGAGGCAATAGTCCTGTACTCAGAAAACTATAATATACTGATGAAAGAAATCAAAGATGACAGAAACAGAAGGAGAGATATACCATGCTCTTGGATTGGAAGAATGAATATTGTGAAAATGAATATACTACTGAAAGCAATCTACAGAGGCAGTGCAATCTGCATCAAATGAGCAAATGGCATTTCTCACAGAATTAGAATAAAAAATTTTGCAATTTGTATGGAAACACAAAAGACCCCTGAATCGCCAAAGCGATCTTGAGAAACAATAACTCAGCTGGAGGAATCAGGCTCCCTGACTTCAGACTCTGTTACAAAGCTACAATAATCAAAACAGTATGGTACTCGCACAAAAACAGAAATATAGATCAATGAAACAGGATAGAAAGTCCAGAGATAAATCCAGGCACCTATGGTCACCTAATCTCTGACAAAGGAGGCAAGAATATACAATGGAGAAAAGACAGTCTCTTCAATAAGTGGTGTTGGGAAAACTAGACACCTACATATACAAGAATGAAATTAGAACACTCCCTAACACTATACACAAAAATAAACTCAAAATGGATTAAAGATCTTAATGTAAGATGGGACAATATAAAACTCCTTGAGGAAAACATAGGAAGAACACTCTTTGACATAAATTGCAGCAAGATGTATTTTGACCCACCTTCTAAAGAAAATACAAACAAAAATAAACAAATGGGACCTAGTTAAACTTAAAAGCTTTTTCACAGCAATAAAACCATAAACAAGGCAAAAAGGCAACCCTCAGAATGGAAGAAGATACTTGCGAAAGAAGCAACTGTCAAAGGACTAATCTTCAACATATACAAACAGCTCATACAGCTCAATATCAAAAAAACCCCAACCCAATCAAAAAATGGGCAGAAGCCCTAAATAGACATAAATAGACATTTCTCTAAAGAAGACATACAGATGACCAAAAAGCACCTGAAAAGATGCTCAACATCACTAATTATTAGAGAAATGTAAATCAAAAGTACAATGAGGTATCTCCTCCCACTGGTCAGAATGGCCATTATCAAAAAATCTACAAGCAATAAATGCTGGAAAGGGTGTGGTGACAAGGGACCCCTCCTACACTGTTGGTGGGAATGTAAATTGATACAGCCACTACGGAGAACAGTATGGAGGTTCCTTTAAAAAATAAAAGTAGAACTACCATATGACCCAGCAATCCCACTACTGGACATATATCCAGAGAAAGTCATAATTCAAAAAGACACATGCACTCCAATGTCCATGGCAGAGCTATTTACAATAGCCAGGACCTGGAAGCAACCTAAATGTCCATCGACAGATGAATAGATAAAGAAGATGTGGTTCATATATACAATGGAATATTACTCAACCATAAAAAGGAACGAATTTGGGTCATTTGTAGAGATGTGGATGGACCTAGAGTCTGTCATATAAAGTGAAGTAAGTCAGAAAGAGAAAAACAAATATCATTTATTAACACATATATGTGGAATCTGAAAAGATTGGTCTAGATGTCTTATTTCCAAAGCAGAAATAGAGACACAGATATAGAGAACGGACGTGTGGACCTGGGGCGGGGATGAGGGTGGGATGTATTGGGAGATTGGGGTTGACATATATACACGACCATGCGTAAAATAGATAGCTAGTTGAAACATGCTGTAAAGCACAGAGAGCTCAGCTCAGTGCTCTGTGGTGACCTAGATGGGTGGGATGGGGGGGGTAGGAGGGGGATCTAACTGGGAGGGGATATATGTATTCATATAGCTGATTCATTCTGTTGTACAGCAGAAACGAACACAACATTGTGAAGCAGCTATACTCCAATTTAAAAAAAAAGGAAAAATAACAATATTGTTGGTAAAGATATAGAGTAATTTTACCCTTGTACACTGCAGGTGAGAACGTCAAATGGCACAAATGCTGTAGATAACGGTTTACAGGATGTTCCAAAATTTAAACACAAAATTGCAGTATAAACCAGGAATTCCACTCATATATATATATACATACATATATATGTGTGTGTTTGTGTGTGTGTGTGTGTGTGTGTGTGTGTGTATATATATACATGCACACAAAAGAAATGAAAACAGGGAATCAACTGATCTATGTGTCTGTTTTTATGCCAGTACCACACTGTTTAGATTACTTTAGCTTTGTAGTATAGTCTGAAGTCAGGGAGCATGATTCCTCCAGCTCTGTTCTTCTTTCTCAAGATTGTTTTGGCTATTTGGGGTCTTTTCTGTTTTCATATAAATTTAAAAATTTTTTGTTCTGGTTCTGTAGAAAATGCCATTGGTATTTTGATAGGAATTGCATTGAATCTGTAGATTGCATTGGGTTGTATGGTCATTCTAGTAATATTAATTTTTCCAATTCAAGAAGACGGTATCTCTTTTTATCTGTTTGTGTTGTCTTCAGTTTCTTTCATTAGTGTCTTATAGTTTTCTGAGTACAGGTTTTTTACTCGTTAGGTAGATTTATTCCTATATATTTTATTTTTTTGAAGCTATGGTGAATGGGATTGTTTCCTTAATTTCTCTTTCTGAAAGTTCATTTTTAATGTACAAAAATGCAACAGATTTCTGTATATTAATTTTCTCTTTCTGATAGTTAATCATTAGTGTATAATAATGCAACAAATTTCTGTATATTAATTTCTGTATCCTGCAACTTTACTGAATTCATTGATACACTCTAGTAGTTTTCTGGTGGCCTCCTTAGGATTTTCTTTGTGTAGTATTATGTCATCTAGAAGCAGTGACAGTTTTCCTTCTTCTTTTCCAATTTGGATTCCTTTTATTTCTTTTTCTTCTCTGATTGCTGTGGTTAGGACTTCCAAAACTATGTTGAATAAAAAAAGGAGACAGTGGGCAGCATTGTCTTGTTCCCTATCTTAGAGGAAATGCTTTCAGGTTTTCACAATTGAGTATGATGTTAGCTGTGGGTTTGTCATATATGGCTTTTATCATGTTGAGTTATATTCCCTGTATACCCAGTTTCTGGAGTGTTTTTAATCATAGATCAATGTTGAATGTCATCAAAACCTTTTTCTGCATCCACTGAGAAGATCATATTGTTTTTATTCTTCAGTTTGTGAATGTGGTGTATCACTTTGATTGATTTGTAGGAACTGAAAAATCCTTGCATACCTGGGATAAATCCCACTCATCATGATGTATACTACTTTTAATGCATAGATGGATTTTGTTTGCTAATATTTTGTTGAGGATTTTTGTGTCTGTGTTCATCAGTGATATTTGCCTGTAGTTTTCTTTTTTTATGATATCTTTTCTTGGTTTTGGTATAAACATGATGCTGGCCTCATAGAATGAGTTGGGAAGTGATGTATGTATGGCCATTGCTGCTCCCTTTTGTTTACCATTTGAATGGAAGATCTTTTTCCCCCCATCAGTTCACTTTCAGCCAATATGTGTCCTTAAATGTAATGTGCACCTCTTTTATAAAGCATATAGTTGAATCTAATTTTTTAATCTACTCATCCATTCTATATCCTTTGATTAATGAGTTTAATACATTTATGTTGAAAGTAATTGTTGACAGGGAAATACTTAATATCACTATATTGTTAATTATTCTCTGTAAATCTTGTATTTCACCATTCCTCTTTTCCTTTCTTGCTTTTTTCCTTTTTAGTGTCATTGTTTTTTTGGTAGTGATAGGTTTTGATCCCTTTACTTTTTGTGTGTATCTTATTCAGGTATTTTCTTTGTGGTTACCATATAATTTTTATATCTTATAGTTACAATAGTCTATTTTAAGCTGATAACTTTAATCACATACACTCTATGACTTTATGTTATTCATGTCATATTTTACATCTTTTTTTTATTGTGTACCATTGACAAGTTTTGGTATTTACATTTATTCGTAATACATTTTTCTTTTAACTTTTATATTTAAAAGTTATTAATACACAACGAATACAGTGTTATGGAATTCTATATTTGTCTATATGCTTACCTTTACCAGTGACTTTTAGATTCTCATATGCTTTCTTGTTGCTACTTAACATCCTTTTGTTTTAAATTGAAGAATATGCTTTTGCATTTTTTGGTGAGTCAGGTCTAGTGGGTATCAACTCTATCTGCTTTTGTTTGCCTGAAAAAATTTGTATCTCTCCTTTGATTTTCAGTATGGTTTGGCCAGGTATAATATTTTGCTTAGTAGTTTTATTCTTTTAGCGTTTTGAATGTATCATACCATTTTCTTTTATCCTTCAAGGTTTCTTCTGAGAAATCCACTGATAGTCATATGGGGGCTCCCTTGATGTGGTAAGTTGCTTTTCTCTTACTGATTTCAAAATTCTCTTATTTGTTTTTTTTTAATTTTTTAATTATTTTATTTTTTAAACTTTTTATAAGAGTATAGTTGATTTACAATGTTGTGTTAGTTTCAGGTGTAGAAAATATTTGTGAATGAAGCAACTGACAAGGGATTTATCTCCAAAATATACAAATATCTCATGCAGCTCAATATCAAAAAAAAACCCCAAACAACTCAATCAAAAAATAGGCCAAAAAATCTAAATAGACATTTCTCCAAAGCAGACATATAGATGGCTAAAAAGCACAAGAAAAGATGCTCAACATCACTAATTATTAGAGAAATGCAAATCAAAACTTCAATGAGGTATCACCTCACACCAGTCAGAATGACCATCAACAAAAAATGTACAAACTATAAATGCTGGAGAGGGTGTGGAGAAAAGGGAGCACTCCTAAACTGTTGGTGGGAATGTAAAGTGGTACAGCCACTATGGAGAGCAGTATGGAAGTTCCTTTAAAAACTAAAAATAGAGCTACTATATGACCCGGCAATCCCACTACTGAGCATATACCCAGAGAAAACCAAAATTTGAAAAGATACATGCACCCCATGTTCATGGCAGCACTATTTACAGTAGCCAGGACATGGAAGCAACCTATTACCATCAACACATGAATGGATAGAGATGTGGTACATATGTACAATGGAATATTACTCAGCCACAAAAATAGTGAAATAATGCCATTTGCAGCAACATGGATGGACCTAGAAAACTCTCTTATTTGACTTTTGACAAATTATTATATGTCTCAGTGCAGTCTTCTTTGGGTTCACCCTATTTGAATTATTTGTGTTTCATGAATCTGGATGTACATTTACCTCATATTTGGGAAGATTTCAGCCATTATTTCTTTTAATAAGATTTTCACCCCTTCTTCTCCTGGGTCTCCCATAATGCATACATTGATTCCCTTGCTGGTTTCTCATAAGCCCCTTAGGCTTTATTCACTCTTTTTCATTCCTTTTCTTGTTGTTTTTCCTCTGCCTAGATCATTTCAAATGACCTCTATTCAGGTTCACTAATTCTTTCTTCTGCTTGATCAAGGTTTCTCTTGAAATTCTCTATTCATTTTTTTTCATTCAGTTCTATTCTTCAGTTCCAGAATTCTGTTTTGTTTCTTTTAACGGTTTTTATCTCTTTGTAATTATTCTCATTTGTTCATGAGAATAAATTCTCATTTGTTTGTTTATGAGAATACATTTTTCTGATTTTGTTTAGTGGTCTTTCTGTGTCCTCTTGTAACTCATTGATCTTCCTTAAGATGATTCTAAAAAATTCTTTCTCTGGTAATTCATAGATATCCATTTCTTTAAAGTTGGTTACTGGAGGTTTATATTCTTCCTTTTTGTTTTGTCATATTTCCCTGATTCTTTGTGTTGGTGTCAATACATGATAAAGAAACAAGCACTTCTCCCAGTTTTTATGGACTGGCTTGACACAGAGAGAATCAGCCCAGCTAGAGATGCTGGTAGCCTCTCAAACCTTTTTTTTTTTTTTTTTTTTGGCTGCGCTGGGTCTTCCTATCTGCACACGGGCTTTCTCTAGATGTGGTGAGTGAGGGCTACTCTTTGTTGTGGTGCATGGGCTACTCATTGCAGTGGCTTCTCTTGTTGTGGAGCATGGACTCTAGGCATGCGGGCTCAGTAGTTGTGGTGCACGGACTTAGTTGCTCAGCGGCATGTGGGATCTTCATGGAACAGGGCTCGAACCCGTGTCCCCTGCATTGACAGGTGGATTCTTAACCACTGCACCACCAGGGAAGTCTTCTCAAACCATTTTGATGGATGTGCATAATTAATTTATTTTCAGTACTAAAGTAAATGTGACTTTTCCAAATAAGTAAATATATTTATTTGAAAATTATATGTCTCCCTATAGCAATATTATATACACTATTAATACATATACAAGTAAAGTTTTTTAAGAATGAAATAAAAATAAATAAAATTAGAAGTTCTAATATTTTTCTTACCTACCCCAGTAAATCATCTTGCACACCATGGAATCCTCAATCAGCATGAGTTGAGGATCAGAACACCTGGGAAGGTTTTTCAAATGGCTCCTACCCAGGACCTACCAGGACATTCTGAATCAGAACTTCTGAGGGTGGAAACCTGGCAAGGATATTTTGAAAAAGTTTCCCTGCTGATTCCCATGTGCACCTCTGGTTAAGAAATACAGATCTACAGATTTAAAAATTAGAGGCCTTAAAAACCTGTAACTAGTAGTCAAATGGCTACTCTGAGTTGCAAAGAGCAGACAATTAATACAGGGAAATGTATAGCTTGATTAAATATCTGGATTATCACAGACCTCAAAAAACTTTGTCTTCTTCCCTCAACTCCATATATTTCTTCCTCCATATCTGCCCTCTCCCTTCACTTTTTATTATAACTTTAACTTTTCTGTTATACACAGTAGGCATTCATTTTGAAAATAAAGATAAGCAAAAAGAAGAAAATGAAAACTCATCTAGAATCATACCATTACAAGATAACACTTAAAGTTTTATTTAGAGCCTTCCAGATATTTATGCCAACATACTTTTAAGAGGGGAATGATACCGTACACAGTTTTTAACCTGACTTTTTTTCACTTGGTAATTATATTTTTTATATAACAATAATAAGAGTAACAGTGATGAGACAGCTGGTGCATGTAAATATGTTTTTAATTGCATATTTCACTTGTTCATTGCCCATTATAGAAAAGCAATTGTCTTTTGTATATCAACCTTATATCCTGCATGCTTGATATACAGATAGTCTCTGACTTTTATGATGTCTTGACATACAATTTTTTTGACTTTACAATGGTGCAAAAGTTATATGTATTCTGTAGAAACAGTACTTTGAGTTTTGAATTTTGATCTTTTCCTGTTCTAGTGATATGCAGTATGACACTCTCTTGTGATGCTGGGCATTGGCAATGAACCATATCTCACAGTCAGCAATGTGATCACGAGAGTAAGCAACTGATACAATTACAATCTTTTCTGTATCTGTATAGCCATTCTTTATTTTTTTAGACTTTCAGTACAGTATTTGGCAAATCACATGAGACACTAAACATTTTATTATAAAATAAGCTTTGTGTTAAGTGATTTTGCCCAAAGGTAGGATATTGTAAGTGTTCTGAGTGTGTTTAAGGTAGGCTAGGCTAAGCTATGATTTTTGGCAGGTTAAGTGTATTAAATGCACATTTGACTTGCAATATTTTCAACTTAGGATGGGTTTATCAGGATATAACCTCATTGTAAGTCAAGGGAGATCTATAATTGCTTATTCGTTCCAGGAGTGTTATTGGTTGATTCCTTCAGATTTTTGACACAGATGATTATGTCATCTACAAAATAAAACATTATTTCTTCCTTCCCAATTGGTATACACTTTCTTCCTTTTTCTTGTCTTACTGAATTAGCTAGAGCTTCCAATACAATGTTGAAAAGCAGTAGTGAGAAGTAACACTCTTTTATTTATTTATTTATTTATTTACATCTTTATTTGTGTATAATTGCTTTACAATGGTGTGTTAGTTTCTGTTTTATAACAAAGTGAATCAGCTATACATATACATATATCCCTATACTTCCTCCCTCTGGTGTCTCCCTCCAACTCTCCCTATCCCACCCTTCTAGATGTACAAAAAGTATGGAGCTGATCTCCCTGTGCTATTTGGCTGCTTCCCACTATCTATTGTACATTTGGTCGTGCATATATGTCCATGCCACTCTCTCAATTCGTCCCAGCTTACCCTTCCCACTCCCCGTGTCCTCAAGTCCATTCTCTAGAAGCAATATTCTTGCCTCATTCCTGATCTTAGTGGGAAAGTTTGGAGTTCCATACTTTTACGTACGATGTTAGCTGTAGTTTCTTTTGTAGATAGCATTTATCAAGTTGAGGAAGTTCCTCTATTCTTAGATTGCTGAAAGTCTTTATTATGGATGAATGTTGGAGTTTTTCAAATGCTTTATCTGCACTTATTGACATGATTGTGTGATTTTTCTTCTTTAACATATTGATATGTTTGGTCATATTATTGATTTTTTAATGTTGAAACATTCTCTCATACCTACAATAAATCCACTAGGTAGTGGTGTATAATTATTTTTATACATTGTTGGATTTGATTTGCTAATACCTGGTTGAGAATTTTTACATCTATGTTCCTTAGAAATAGTTGTCTCTAGTTTTCTTATAATGTCTTTGTTCAATTTTGATATAAAGGTAATACTGACCTTTTAGAATAAGTTAAGAGTATGCCTCTGCATCTCTATTAAAAAAAAGATTGTAGATAATTTGTATAATTTATTCCTTAAATGTTTGGTTGAATTCACCAATTAATCCAAATGGGCCTGGTGTTTTCTGTTTCGAAAAGTTGTTAATTATTGACTTAATGTCTTTAATAGACGTAGGCCTATTCAAATTTTCTATTTGATTCTATGTGAGTTTAGGAAGGTTGTGTCTTTCAAGAAATTGGTCCATTTCATCCATGTTATCAATTTGTAAGTGTAGAGTTGTTTCTAATATTCCAATATTATCTTTTTCATGTTCTTTGGCTCTGTAGTGATTTTCCTTCCTTCATTTCTAATTTAATAACATATATTTTTCTCAGTTAACCTTGTCTAGAGGCTTTTCAATTTTATTCACCTTTCTAAGAAAAAGCTTTTAGTTTTATTGATTTAGTTTACTGATTTCCTGTTTTAAATTGTATTGATTTCTGCTCAAATTTGTTATTTCTTTTCTTCTTCCTACTTTGGATTTAATTTGCTCTTCTTTTGTAATTTCCTAAATAAAAGCTTAGATTATTGATTTTAGACTTTCTTCTTTCCTGATATATGCATTCAGTACTGTAATTTTTCACTAGATATTGCATTTGCTACATCTTACAAATTTTAATAGGTTGTATTTTTATTTTCATTTAGTTCAAAATATTTTAAAATTTCTCTTGAGAATTTTTCTTTGACCTATGTTTAATTTAGAAGTGTGTTTTAAAATCTCCAAGTATTGGGGGATTTTCCGTCTATCTTTCTGTTATTGATTTCTAGTTTAGTTCCACTGTGGTCTGAGAGCAGACATTGTATTATTTCTATTCTTTGAAACTGTTAAGTTTTGTTATATGGCCCAGAATGAGTTCTATCTTGGTTAATGTTCCATGTGAGCTTGAGAAGAATGTGTAATCTGCTGTTGTTGGGTAGTTTATAGATGTCAATTTTATCCAGTTTATTGATGATGCTGTTAAATTCAACTATATCTTTACTGACTTTCTGCCTGCTGGATCAGCCCATTTCTGATAGAGGGGTGTTAAAGTTCTCAACTGCAATAGTGGATTCATCTATTTCTCCTTGCAGTCTTAATATTTTTTGCCTCACATATTTTGACACTCTTTTGTTAGGTTCATAGACATTAAGAATTATTATGTCTGGGGGCTTCCCTGGTGGTGCAGTGTTTAAGAATCTGCCTGCCAATGCAGGGGACACGGGTTCGAGCCCTGGTCTGGGAAGATCCCACATGCCGCGGAGCAACTAAACCAGTGTGCCACAACTACTGAGCCTGCGCTCTAGAGCCCGGGAGCCACAACTACTAAGCCCATGTGCTACAAGTACTGAAGCCTGCGTACCTAGAGCCTGTGCTCCTCAACAAGAGAAGCCTCTGCAATGAGAAGCCCGTGCACTGCAACAAAGAGTAACCCCCACTCGCTGCAACTAGAGAAAACCTGCACACAGCAACGAAGACCCAACGCAATCAAAAATAAATAAATAAAATAAATAAATTTAAAAAAAAAGAATTATTATGTCTTCTTGGAGTATTGAACCTTTTTTTCAGTATTTAATGCCCTTCTTTATCCCTGATAACATTCTTTGTTCTGAAGTCTTCTCTGTCTTATATTAATATTGTTATTCCAACTTTCTTTTGATTAGTGTCAGAATGAAGTATCTTTCACCATCCCTTTACTTTAATCAAGCTGTGACTTTATATTTAAAGTGGGTTTCTAGTAGACTACGTATAGTTGGCTTTTTTTTAATCCACTCTTTAAATTCCTATCTTTTAACTGATGTATTTAGTCCATTGTCATTTAAAGTGATTTTTGATATAGTTGGATCAATATCTATGATATTTGTTTGTTTGTTTTTAATTTAATTTTATTTATTTCTTTATACAGCAGGTTCTTATTAGTTATCCATTTTATACATATTAGTGCATATGTGTCAGTCGCAATCTCCCAATTACTAGAAGAAATTTGAAAAGAACTATAACAGATATGCTTACAAAGAATAAAAAATGAAATAAATAAAATGCTCTATGAAAACCACAGAAGGCAGTAAAAGTGTGGATGACAAAATAGGCACAAAGAACAAGGGCAACATATTCTTTGTAAGCATATCTGTTATACTTCTTTTCAAATTTCTTCTAGTAGTTCTCTCTCTCTCTCTGTCTCTGTCTCTGTCTCTGTCTCTCTGTCTCTGTCTCTCTCTTTGTGTATATATATATATATGTGTGTGTCTGTGTGTGTGTGTGTGTATATATATATATATATATACACCAAGTATCACTTCTCCAGTGTCCATTGATTGATGAATTGATAAAGAAAATACATTCCCAAGTAATATTCCATTTTGTGTGTGTGCACACACACACAGGAATATTATTCAGCCTTATAAAAGGAGGAAATCCTGCCACTTGCAACAATATGGATGGACTTTAAGGGCACTATACTAAATAAAATAATTCAGAAAGAGAAAGCGAGTACCATATGATCTCACTTACATGTGGAATCTAAAAAAAGAAAAAAAGGAACTGATAGGTACAGAGAACAAATTGGTGGCTGCCAGAGGTGGAGGATGGTGTGGGGGATGGGGGGTGAAATGGGTGGAGGTAGTCAAAAAGTAACAAACTTCCAGTTCTAAAATAAATAAGTCCTGGGTATGTAATATACAACAGCATGGTGCCTATAGTTAATAATACTGTATTGTATATTTGCAAGTTGCTAAGACAGTAGACCTTAAAATTTTTCATCAAAAGAAAAAGAATTTGTAACTAAGTGTGATGATGGATGTTAACTAGACTTATTGTGATAGTCATTTTTCAGTATATATCAAATCATTATGTTGTACACCTAAAACTAATATAATGTTATATGTCAATCATATCTCTATAAAAATATATTGCTTCCCCTAAATTCTTTCTATTATCTACTTTTGGAATCTGCATAATTTCTTTGGTTCTATCTTCTAGTTGGCTCTTCTACTGTATCTGATATTTTGTTTAACTCATCCAGTGGGTTTCCTTTTATCAATTCCTTGTTTTTTTGTTTTTTTTTTTTAATTCCTTGTTTTTTATGTCTAGACATTATTTTCCCTTAATATGCTTTCTTTGTGTGTAGACTATTTTTGTTTACTCATTTTGGGAATTTCATTTATTATTTATATATTTACTATACAGTTATTTCATGTTCTGCATCTAATAATTCTAATAAATGTAGTCCTGAGGGTATAAATGTGTGGATTTATTGCCTGAATGTTTTTGGTGATTTTTGTTGATAAATGCATATTCAATTATTCTTAATCTGTTAGAATTCCACATTGAGGAGATGCTTTTTTTCTCACTGGGCTACTGGGAGGTTGTGCGTGGTACAAACCTGGGACCACTTTAACTCCCTTTAAATCCCAGCTTTTGTGGGTGTCTTTTGATCAGTTTCCCAACACTGTCAATTAGTTTCTTTTTTATTTATTGATATATGATTTACATATAATGTTGTTTGTGTTTAAGGTGTATAATGTGTTGATTTGATACATTTATATATTGCAATATAATCACCACAGCATTAGGTAACATATCTGTCATGTTACATAATTATCATTTTTTTTTCAGGTAAAGACATTTAAGATCTAGACTTATAGCAACTTTGAAATATATAATACAGTATGCATTAGATCTCCAGACTTATTCATCATCTAATTGCAAGTTTTTGTCCTTTGACCAACATCTCCTTAATTGACATACTCCCAACCCCTGATAATCACCATTCTATTCTTTTTCTATGAGTTCAAAAATTTTAAATTTCACATATAAGTGATATCAGACAGTATTAGTCAATCTTGGTCTGATTTCTCTCACTTAGCAATGTCCTCAGAATCCATCCATGTTGTTGTAAATGGAAGAATTTCCTTCTTTCTCATGGCAACAAGATGAAAACTATAAGGCTTTGATGAAAAAAATTGAAGAAGACTAAAACAAATGGAAAGATATCCTGTGTTTATGGATTGGAAGAATTAATGTTTTTAAAATGTCCATCCTACCCAAAGCCATCTATAGATTCAATGAAATCCCTATCAAAATTCCCATGTCATTTTTTACAGAAATAGAAAAAAAATCCTAAAATTTGTATGGAATCACAAAAGACCCCAAATAGCTAAAACAAACCTGAGAAAGAAGAGCAAAGACAGAGACCTCACACTTCTTGACTTCAAACTATACTACAAAGCTATACTAATCAAGAGTATGGTACTGGCATAAAAATAAACACATAGACCAATGGAACAGAATAGAGAGCCTAGAAATAAACTTCAACATATATGGTCAACTAATGGTCAACAAGGAAATCAAGAACACTCTGTGGGTAAAGAATATTCTCTTGAATAAATGGTGCTAAGCGACTAGATAACCATATGCAGACAAATGAATAGGATCCCTATCTTACACTAATCACAAAAATTAATTTGAAATGGATTAAAGACATAAACACATGGTCTGAAACTTAAATTCCTAGGAGAAAACACAGAGAAAAACCTCCTTGACTTTGGTGTCAGCTATAACTTTTTGGATATGACACCAAAAGAACAAAAGGCAAAATCAATAACTGGGACTAGACCACTCTAAAAACTTCTGCACCACGAAAGAAATAATTGACAACGTGAAAAGACAACCGATGGAATGGAGAAAATGCTTGCAAATCATTCAGTTTCTTTATCACGCTATCACCCAGAGCACTGAATTGAATATCCTCTCTCTGGGAAACACGAACTCTTGTGTTTTCTTGCTGCTCCTGCTCTGATTTGAGTTCAGTATGGCAGAGAGGGGTTATCTTGAAAGTTTTAGAAATCATCAGATATCAATTTATTAAATTAAAATTTTTTTTGAAATGAGAGAACCTTTAAGAATATATTTTTCCATGTTTCATAAAAGACAAAACTTTTCTTGACTCAGTGTTTTTTGTTTTTTTCTGGAAATGCTTCCATTTCTTCTCACTTATTCAAAAATAACAATTTTTCTTTTAATACTCTCTGCTTTTAATATATCTGTTCCTTTTCCATTCTTAATATTTGTATCATTTCTCTTTTTGTCTTCACTGGTCTTGACATATGTTTCCTTATTTTACAATTCATCCAAAGAACCAGCCTTTAGTGTCTTAATTATCTCTATTGTTTCTTGGTTTTCTAATTCATTAGGTTCTGCTCTTATTTATTTCCTTCTATTTTACATGCATTCTACCATTCTCATGTCTATATTATTGTGATGATTCTATTATTTATTGTCATGTATGTGTCACATGTAACACACAGTCCTTACATTGCCTGTATTTTATAATCATAGGGGAAGCCCACTTTCTAAATGTGTACTAGGCAATGATGTATCTGTTTTTTTTTTTTTTTTTACTGTTGTTGTTTTTCAATATTTTAGGTTAAAAGCATAGCTCAGTAATTTTCAATAATTTTTCCTATTGTACGTATTCACTTAAAACTATAAATTTCCAGGGACTTCCCTGGCAGTCCAGTGGTTAAGACTCCACACGTCCAATGCAGTGGGCTTGAGTTTGATCCCTGGTCAGGGAACTAAGATCCCGCATGCTGAGGGGTGCGGCCAAAAAAAAAAAAAAAAGTGCATAGGTTTTCTTTCTTGGCTAATTTTTCCAGGAATATTTTTTTAATAAAATGCATTTTTTTAGAAAATATTTTAAAAATTTGTTGCCTAGTACATGGTCAATTTTGCAAATATTCCATATGAAAAGAAAACCTATTCTTTAATGTTATTTCCAAGGGTCACTACTTTGCCAGTAAATAAAATTCTTAATTGTTTTGTTCAAATCATTTATATCTTCAGCAATGTTTTATTGACTCTGAATTATAAACAAATTTTGTTAAATATTTCCAACTTTGTAGATTTTTCAACAGTTTTTTTGTAACTCTGTCAAAGTTTTCTGGATGTATTTTGAGGTATTTTTGTGATTGTTTCATATTCCTCTTGAATGGATAAATTTATCACGAATTAATTATCCTCTTTACCACTTATCATATTTTTATTTTCTTTAACATTTATTTGTTTGTGTGTTAGTTGGGTTTCCTTGAACTGGAGCCTGTGATGTGCAAGGGGTTTACTGTAGGAGTTCTCTGAGAGAAGAGATGGAAGCAGGATTGGACAGCAGAAGAAGTAAGGCCAAATGCAATTTCAGGAAATGTATAGTTTTAATTTATTCCCATGATGATTTCTGTAGTGTGGATTGCACCACAGAGTTTGCAATTTCTTGAAGCAAGGGGTTTGGGCTTTTATAAACACACATTAACCAGTCACTGGCCAGGGATCACCCACGAGGCTAAGGACAAACCTCTGGAGAAGGGTGGAGGTGCGAGCTATTAGCAGCCAATGCTACAACAACTGTAATGCTCAACTTGGTAGAGTGGATCAAGCAAAGACAGGAACAACTTTTGCTATAGTTTGATAACAATGCTGCCACAGCAGATGTCTTTTAGTTAGTAATTATCTCCTTGGTATATCTTTTCCTATCCATTTAATTCACCCTCTTTGCCACTTTATTATTGGTATATCTCTTGTTTAGCACTGGAAAACTCAGTACAAAATAGTGACTAGGAGCATCATTTCTGAAGTTATACCACCTGAGTTTGAAACCACTTAGACAATTTAACAATTATAATAACCTGGGAAAAGTAATTAATATTTTAACCTCAGTTTCCTTCCTATAAAATGTGGGTTATAGTAATACCTACTTAATAGTGTTGTTGTGAGAATTAAAAGACGAAATGTGAAGTATTTAGAAAATTATGGCTCACTATATGATAGTTATTATTTCTGTTTTTCTAGTTAAAAAACTTAAAATTTTGCATACTCAACAAATTTTATAAAGTTAGGAAAATCTTAATCCTCCTTAAATCTCACTAACACTGATTTTCCTCCAACAGTTTCTGTTTTTATTGTCTAGGATTTAGTTTCATCAAGCATTTTTCATTCCCAATATTATTCTTTATTACGTTGAATTATTTTTATAGTCAGTGGCTATATAAACTATTCTCATGTACAACTTTGTTTTAGCTCACCATTGTTTCTTGCATCCTAACATATCTTTTAGACCCAATTCCCACCTTACTGATGTATGCCTTTTTACTTTCTCACTCCCATGTTCTTCTGCATCTCCCCCCCTCCCCCTCTCTCTAATTATCTTTCTTGACATAAATATGGGTAGATTTCAGGCTTTAGTGGGAGAACCACACCTTTGTCTCCTTTCTCTGAGAAGTATTTCTCCGATTGAAATGATTCACTCAGTGCCACCCTAATCCCTTCAAAGAATTTTTACAATGGGAGTGAAGGGCATATCATTGATTTGATTCTCATTGCAAAGATACCTTTTAACCAGCTTAGAGCATTTCTCAGGTTTTACCCTTTGGGTTTGAGAAGTAGCTGTCTCTTCCAATACTACAAATACTTTGACTATTCTTTCAAGTCCCTTTCATTTCTGTTTTAAATTGGACTAGTTCATTTTTGAGTTTATCTATTTTTTATAATACCTTTGCAAATACAGCCAACAACAAGCAACACATGCTTTTAAAATTCTGTTTTCCAACCATTTCCTCTAGAATAACAATTTGACCAGGTACATGATTCATCTTTCATGTTATTACAGGGAAGACATTTACATGTTTTGCTACTGCATAACAGAGCTAACAACCTTTCTAGTCTCTGATTATAACTTACTTGCTGCCTACTGACCAACCAATAAGCCAGTGCCAAATATTTTGAGCTTTTCTCAAGAAGATTCCCATAACTTCCATTTCAGTCTATTATGTTGCAATAATGAACAATCCTACAGTCGCATTGGCTTAAAACAACAAAGGTTTTTTTTCTTGTTCACTTTACATTTTCATTGCAGTTGAATTGTGACTCCTCTCTGGCCCCCACGGTGGCAGGGTATCTATTAACTGGAGACTTATGGATAACCATAAAAAAACAGAAAGAAAGATAAAGCATGGCAAATTGAACACCAGTTCTTAATCTTCCACCTAAAGGTAATCACATTTAATTGCTTAAAGCAAGTCATAAGGGCACACTTCAATCCAAATGGATTAATCCAATTTGATTGACCAACTCCCTCATATTAAAAATGAGATTTGATGTCATTTCACGAATTTGAGTTACGTGGTTCTGAAATTTTTATAGTCCTTGATTTCAAAGAAGAGCTACTATATTTATCCTTAGGTAGTAATTTTCTTGATATCCTTATACATCTGTGTTTTTCACTTGTCTGTATTTCCCTGTCTTTTCATACTCCTCTTCTAATATTTCTACACACCACAACAGAGGCAATCTCTTAGCAAAGCTAAGTATTATAAACCTTGCTGCCAAGTGGGAAAAGGAGCTACCTGAGGTGAGAAAATTCCTGCTCAACCATCTGATATCATTCCAAAGCAATGAAGAGTGGTGTAAAAACAGGGAAGCAGGATTTTGCAATAGGAAAATTTTATATTTGCTCAATATCTTAGTGTTCTTATGACAACTAAATAGGACTCAAAGAAAAGACAGAGAGGAAACTTGCTGAAGCCTCTTAGATAGCCTCATCCAACAGAAGGCAGACAGCAGAAGCAAGACGAAATACAATCCTGCAGCCCGTGGAACAAAAACCACATTCATGGAAAGATAGAAAAGATGAAAATGCAGAGGGCTATGTACCACATGAAGGAACAAGATAAAACCCCAGAAAAACAAATAAACGAAGTGGAGATAGGCAACCTTCCAGAAAAAGAATTCAGAATAATGATAGTGAAGATGATCCAGCACCTAGGAAAAAGAATGGAGGCAAATATTGAGAAGATGCAAGAAATGTTTATCAAAGAACTAGAAGAATTAAAGAACAAACAAACAGAGATGAACAATACAATAACTGAAATGAAATGAAAAATAGAAGGAGTCAATAGCAGAATAACTGAGGCAGAAGTACGGATAAGTGACTTGGAAGACAGAATGGTGGAATTCACTGCTGCAGAACAAAATAAAGAAAAAAGGATGAAAAGAAATGAAGACAGCCTAAGAGACTTCTGGGACAACATGAAACATAACAACATTCACATTAGAGGGGTCCCAGAAGGAGAAGAGAGAGAGAAAGGACCTGAGAAAATATTTGAAGAGATTATAGTAAAAAACCTCCCTAACATGGGAAAGGAAATAGTCACCCAAGTCCAGGAAGCACGAGAGTCCCATACAGAATAAACCAAGGAGAAACACACCAAGATGTATAGTAATCAAATTGGCAAAAAATAAAGACAAAGAAAAATTATTGCAAGCAGCAAGGGAAAAATGACAAATAACATACAAGGGAACTCTCATAAGGTTAACAGCTGATTTCTCAGCAGATACTGTACAAGCCAGAAGGGAGTGGCATGACATATTTAAAGTGATGAAAGGCAAGAACCCACAAACAAGATTACTCTACCCAGCAAGGATCCCATTCAGATTCAATGGAGAAATCAAAAGTTTAAAGACAAGCAAAAGCTAAGAGAATTCACCACCAGCAAACCAGCTCTACAAAAAATGGTAAAGGAACTTCTCTAAGTGGGAAACACAAGAGAAGAAAAGGACCTACAGTATGGAAACAGAAAAGACCCCGAATACCCAAAGCAATCTTGAGAAAGAAATTGGAGCTGGAGGAATCAGGGTCCCTGACTTCAGACTATACTACAAAGCTACAGTAATCAAGACAGTATGGTACTAGCACAGAAACAGAAATATAGATCAGTGGAACAAGATAGAAAGCCCAGAGATAAACCCACACACATATGGTCACCTTATCTTTGATAAAGGAGGCAAGAATATACAGTGGAGAAAAGACAGCCTCTTCAATAAGTGGTGCTGGGAAAACTGGACAGCTACATGTAAAAGAATGAAATTAGAACACTCCCTAACACCATCCACAAAAATAAACTCAAAATGGATCAAAGACCTAAAAGTAAGGCCAGACACCATCAAACTCTTAGAGGAAAACAGGAAGAACACTCTATGACATAAATCACAGCAAGATCCTTTTTGACCCACCTCCTAGAGAAATGGAAATAAAAACAAAAATAAACAAATGGGACCTAATGAACCTTAAGAACTCTTGCACAGCAAAGGAAATCATAAACCAGACGACAAGACAACCCTCAGAGTGGGAGAAAATATTTGCAAATGAAGCAACTGACAAAAGATTAATCTCCAAAACATACAAGCAACTCATGCAGCTCAATATCAAGAAAACAAAAAACCCAATCCAAAAATGGGCAGGAAACCTAAATAGACAGTTCTCTAAAGAAGATGTAAAGATTGCCAACAAACACATGAAAGAATGCTCAACATCATTAATCATTAGAGAAATGCAAATCAAAACTACAATGAGATATCACCTCACACTGGTCAGAATAGCCATCATCAAAAAATCTACAAACAATAAGTGCTGGAGAGGGTGTGGAGTAAAGGGAACCCTCTTGCACTGTTGGTGGGAATGTAAATTAATACAACCACTATGGAGAACAGTATGGAGGTTCCTTAAAAAAGTAAAAATAGAACTACCATACGACCTAGCAATCCCACTACTGGGCATATACCCTGAGAAAACCATAATTCAAGAAGAGTCATGTACCAAAATGTTCATTGTAGCTCTTTTTAAAATATCCAGGACATGGATGCAACCTAAGTGTCCATCAACAGAGGAATGGATAAAGAAGATGTGGCACATATATACAATGGCATATTACTCAGCCAT
Organism: Balaenoptera acutorostrata; assembly: GCF_949987535.1. Lineage (NCBI taxonomy): Eukaryota > Metazoa > Chordata > Mammalia > Artiodactyla > Balaenopteridae > Balaenoptera > Balaenoptera acutorostrata. The sequence continues at coordinate 75,036,273 of NC_080085.1, forward strand.
AAAAAGGAATGAAACTGAGTTATTTGTAGTGAGGTGGATGGATCTAGAGACTGTCATACAGAGTGAAGTAAGTCAGAAAGAGAAAAACAAATACCATATGCTAACACATATATATGGAATCTAAAAAAAGAATGAAGAAAAAAAGAAAATGGTCAGAAGAACCTAGGGGCAAGATGGAAATAAAGATACAGACCTACTAGAGAATGGACTTGAGGATATGGGGGGGTGGGAATGGGTAAGCTGGGACAAAGTGAGAGAGTGGCATGGACATATATACACTACCAAACGTAAAATAGATAGGGAGTGGAAAGCAGCCACATAGCACAGGGAGATCAGCTTGGTGCTTTGTGACCACGTAGAGGGGTGGGATAGGGAGGGTGGGAGGGAGTGAGATGCAAGAGGGAAGAGATATGGGGACATATGTATATGTATAACTGATTCACTTTGTTATAAAGCAGAAACTGACACACCAGTGTAAAGCAATTATACTCTAATAAAGATGTTAAAAGAAAAAAAAGAAAGGAAAGGACCTACAAAAACAAACCTAAAATAATTAAGAAAAAGGTAACAGGAACATATATGTCGATAATTACCTTAAACGTGAACAGATTAAATGCTCCAGCCGAAGGACACAGGCTTGCTGAATGGATACAAAAACAAGACCCATATATATGCTGTCTACAAGAGACCAAATTCAGACCTAGGGACATATACAGACTGAAAGTCAGGGGATGGAAAAAGATATTCCATGCAAATGGAAGTCAAAAGAAAGCTGGAGTAGTAATACTTATATCAGACAAAGTAGACTTTAAAATAAAGAATGTTACAAGAGACAAGGAAGGACACTACATAATGATCAAGGGATCAATACAAGAAGAAGATATAACAATTATAAATATATATGCTCCCAACATAGGAGCACCACAATACATGAGGCAACTGTTAACAGCTATAAAAGAGAAAATTGACAGTAACACAATAATAGTGGGGGACTTTAACACCTCACTTACACCAATGGACAGATCATCCGAACAGAAAATGACTAAGAAAACACAAGCTTTAAATGACACAATAGACCAGATAGATTTAATTGATATTTATAGGATATTCCATCCAAAAACAGTAGATTCCACTTTCTTCTCAAGTACGCACAGAACACTCTCCAGGATATCACATCTTGGGTCCCAAATCAAGCCTCAGTAAGTTTAAGAAAATTGAAATCAGACCAAGCATCTTTTCTGACCACAACGCTGTGAGATTAGAAATCAATTACAGGGAAAAAAACGTAAAAAACAGAAACATATGGAGGCTAAACAATACGTTACTAAAGAACCAAGACATCACTGAAGAAATCAAAGAGGAAATCAAAAAATACCTAGAGACAAATGACAATGAAAACACAACGATCCAAACCTATGGGATGCAGCAAAAGCAGTTATAAGAGGGAAGTTTAGAGCAATACAAGCGTACCTCAAGAAACAAGAAAAATCTCAAACAATATAACCTTACACCTAAAGGAACTAGAGAAAGACGAACAAACAAACCCAAAGTTAGTAGAAGGAAGGAAATCATAAAGATAATAGCAGAAATAAATTAAATAGAAACAAAGAAAACAGTAGCAAAGATCAATAAAACTAAAAGCTGGTTCTTTTAGAAGATATACAAAATTGATAAACCATTAGCCAGACTCATCAAGAAAAAGAGGGAGACGACTCAAATCAGTAAAATTAGAAATGAAAAATGAGAAGTTACAACAGACCCTGCAGGAATACAAAGCATCCTAAGAGCCTACTACAAGCAACTCTATGCCAATAAAAAGGACAACCTGGAAGAAATAGACAAATTCTAAAAAGATATAACCTTCCAAAACTGAACCGGGAAGAAATAGAAAATATGAACAGACCAATCACAAGTAATGAAATTGAAATTGTGATTAAAAATCTTACAACAAAAAAGTCCAGGACCAGATGGATTCACAGGTGAATTCTATCAAACATTTAGAGAAGAGCTAACACCCAATCCTTCTAAAACTCTTCCAAAAAGTTGCAGAGGAAAGAACACTCCCAAACTCATTCTATGAGGCCACCATCACCCTGATGCCAAAACCAGAAAAAGATGCTACAAAAAAAAAAAAAAAATTACCGACCAATATCAGTGCTGAATATAGATGCAAAAATCCTCAACAAAATGCTAGCAAACAGAATCCAACAGCACATTAAAAGGATCATACACCATCATTAAGTGGGATTTATCCCAGTGATGCAAGGATTCTTCAATATATGCAGATCAATCAATGTGATACACCATATTAACAAACTGAAAAATAAAATCCATATGATCATCTCAATAGATGCAGAGAAAGCTTTTGACAAAATTCAACACCCATTTATGATAACAACTCCCCAGAAAGTGGGAAGAGAGGGAAGCTACCTCAACATAATAAAGGCCATATATGACAAACCCACAGCAAACATCATTCTCAACGGTGAAAAATTGAAAGCATTTCCTCTAAGATCAGGAACGAGACAAGGATGTCCACTCTCACCACTATAATTCAACATAGTTTTGGAAGTCCTAGCCATGGCAATCAGAGAAGAAAAAGAAATAAAAGGAATACAAATTGGAAAAGAAGAAGTAAAACTGTCACTCTTTGCGGATGACATGATACTATACATACAGAATCCTAAAGATGCCACCAGAAAACTACTAGAGCTAATCAATGAATTTTGTAAAGTCGCAGGATACAATATTAATGCACAGAAATCTCTTGCATTCCTATACACTAATGATGAAAAATCTGAAAGAGAAATTAAGGGAACACTCCCATTTCCCACTGCAACAAAAAGAATAAAATACCTAGGAATAAACCTACCGAGGGAGACAAAAGACCTGTATGCAGAAAACTATAAGACACTGATGAAAGAAATTAAAGATGACACAAACAGATGAAGAGATATATGGTGTTCTTGGATTGGAAGAATCAACATTGTGAAAATGACTCTACTACACAAAGCAATATACAGATTCAATGCATTCCCTATTAAATTACCAATGGCATTTTTTTACAGAAGCAGAACGAAAAATCTTAAAATTTGTATGGAGACACAAAAGACCCCGAATAGCCAAAGCAGTCTTGAGGGAAAAAAACGGAGCTGGAGGAATCAGATTCCTTGACTTCAGACTATACTACAAAGCTACAGTAATCAAGACAATATGGTACTGGCACAAAAACAAAGATAGAGATCAATGGAACAAGATAGAAAGCCCAGAGATAAACCCACGCACCTATGGTCAACTAATATATGACAAAGGAGGCAAGGATATACAATGGAGAAAAGACAGTCTCTTCAATATGTGGTGCTGGGAAAACTGGACAGCTTCATGTAAAAGAATGAAATTACAACACTCCCTAACACCATACACAAAAATAAACTCAAAATGGATTAGAGACCTAAATGTAATACCAGACACTATAAAACTCTTAGAGGAAAACATAGGAAGAGCACTCTTTGACATAAATCACAGCAAGATCTTTTTTGATCCACCTCCTAGAGTAATGGAAACAAAAACAAAAATAAACGAATGGGACCTAATGAAACTTAAAAGCTTTTGCACAGCAAAGGAAACTACAAACAAGATGAAAAGACAACCCTCAGAATGTGAGAAAATATTTGCAAACAAATCAAAGGACAAAGGATTAATCTCCAAAATATATAAACAGCTCATGCAGCTCAATATCAAAAAGCAAACAACCGAATCCAAAAATGGGCAGAAGACCTAAATAGACGTTTTTCCAAATAAGACATACAGATAGCCAAAAGCACATGAAAAGCTGCTCAACATCACTAATTATTAGAGAAATGTAAATCAAAACTACAATGAGGTATCACCTCACACCAGTTAGAAAATCTAGAAACAACAAATGCTGGAGAGGGGGTGGAGAAAAGGTAACCCTCTTGCACTGTTGGTGGGAATGTAAATTGATACAGCCACCATGGAGAACAGTATGGAGGTTCCTTAAAGAACTAAAAATAGAATTAACATATGACCCAGCAATCCCTCTACTGGGCATACACCCAGAGAAAACCACAGTTCAAAAAGACACATGCATCCCAATGTTCATTGCAGCACTATTTACAATAGCCAGGTCATGGAATCAACCTAAATGTCCATCGACATACGAATGTATAAAGAAGGTGTGGTACATATATACAATAGAATATTACCCAACCATAAAAAGGATCAAAATTGGGTCATTTGTTGATACATGGATGAATCTAGAGACTGTCATACAGAGTGAAGTAAGTCAGAAAGAGAAAAACAAATATCATATATTAATGCATATATGTGGAACCTAGAAAAATGGTACAGATGAACCGGTTTGCAGGGCAGAAATTGAGACACAGATGTAGAGAAGAAACGTATGGACACCAAGGGGAAAAGCGGCGGGGGGTGGTGGTGGTGCTGTGATGAATTGGGGGATTGAGATTGACATATATTCACTAACATGTATAAAATGGATAACTAATAAGAACCTGGTGTATAAAAAAATAAATAAAATATAATTCAAAAAAAAAAGACAGAATTAAGCTCTAGGAAAGTGAAGCTCAAACAATTAAATGTACAGTCTTAGTGGAAGAAACACCTTTTACCTTCGTATCACATTTGTTTACATCAGTTTACCTAGATCTTACTCACTAGTTAAATTTGTATGTCACCATCAAGATCAACATTCCTTCAGAGAACAGGTCACTTAACGTCTTTTGTGTACTTCTCAGTATATATCCTAATCATTGTAGGTTTTCAATGGTAATTGTGGGTTAATTTACCTTCTAATATAAAGTAGATGCTCAATAGGTATTTCTCAATGACTTAATTTCAATTTATAAGATAATGTCATTTACAGACATGTCATTTCTAAATTGTTCATTGAATTTGTAACTCCACTTTTGTATGCCACTATTGTTACAACATTTGACTTCAAGGTGAAACCACTTTATTCCATGGCTGATTCATTTGTTCTGAGGAGACTGAGGTACCCTTATTCATTTGGGAGTAAAAATATCAAGAATTAAAATGAAGTAATCTTGAGTTTGATTTCGAGTTGAGTTATAAAGGACTTGAAGTTCGTATATTTTAATAGGCAGCCCGATTCTTTTTATTACTCTTATAACCATTTTATTACATTTGTGTGTTTTAAACTGAGATGTAATTAACATATAATGTTTAAGACATACAACCAGCTGATTTGATACATTTATATAATGTGATGTGATTACCTCTGTAGCACTACCTATCATCTCTATCACGTCACATAATTATCATTTCTTTTGGTGGTGAGAATATTTATATCTAGTCTCTTAGCAATTTTGAAATATATCATACAGTATTATTGAGTATAATCACAAGACTGTGTGTTAGATCTTCAGAATTTATTCATTTTCTAGTTGCAAATTTTTACCTTTTGACCAACATCTCCCCAATTCCCACCCCACTCCTGCCCCTGGTAACTACTGTTCTTCTTTCTGTTTCTGTGAGTTCAGCTTTTACAAATTCCAAATGTATGTGATATTACACTATATCTGTCTTTCTCTGTATTAAGCAGCCCCATTCTTGATTTAGCTTTCTCCAAGTTGTCTCAGAAATGATGAAGAAGGATTTTGTCTCTCCAATGTTACTTTCAGTCTTTTTACTATGGTAATTTAGTACTTGGAATCTGATGTATCTGTCAGTAGAGAATCCTTTCTCTGTACCTGTTTAATCTCTAAAGAAAATTAACTTCATACTCATTTAGTGGGTCTGGAATTTTTTCCCTGCAGGCACCCAATTAAGAAGAATAAAACTAAAGTCATGATTTATGTGGCTTGATGTTATAAAATGCCTTTGATATATCATAATTTTCTTAATTTAAAGTGATATTTCTTCTTCTGAGATTTATTTTCAGCCACTCTCTGTTCAATAATAAACACTCATATTTTTACAAATAAAGAGGGACATGCTTTTGTACAAAGTGAAAATTTCAAGAAAGACTATGTTTTTCAAGTAGTGTATATGATTTTAAGTAAATAGTTCAATTTTACTCACACATCCATGAGTGTATTTAACTACACACATCCATCTAAATAATATTAAACTTATCCTACTGAGTTAAGTCTTATTGGCACAGTGTCTTAATTTTTCAGAAAGCTTTACTTCTCCATTCCTTTTGTTTTAAAATAAAAGGAATGATTTAACATGCTTTTCACATTGTAATAACATTATATTAACATTTTGAGGAAAGCTTCTACTTAAAGTTAACTCTCTAGAGCTGTGTCTTCCTTTGTAGTTCACAGGTAATTGCCTGATTGACAAAATATTTGTAGTGGGCCATATCAAATAACACACTTCTATAATTTTATTTTGATATACCTATATGAAACCTAATATAGGTAGGTTTTTCTCTTGATGATGTTGTATTAGTTCATTTTGTGATGTTTCTCATGGTTTTAATGGGTTTTAACGTTTAATGTTTGTTTTTCTAAGAAAAATATTTTAAGATATTTAAATACCTCACACAGTAAGATATATCTTATGAGTAAGATAGCCTTATGAGAAGGTTCATTCCTCATGATTCCTGGGGACTGAAATCATATATAATTATTCTTCAAAGTACTTCATATACTACAAATGACATATAATAGATAATAATTCATATTCTGACAGGTAAAGAAACTTAGCTTCCTTTGGCTGCAGCCACTTTGAGGTGGAGCTAAAGAATTTTTAGCTTTTAAATATTTGAAAATAATATAATCTAAGTTTGCCAGGGTCACAAAAATATTATAGACATGTGAAGGCACTTACTTGATAAAATTCCAGGAAGCAATTTTTTTTAAGTCATGATATCTGATAATCAGTCAGAACCTTTTGATTATAAATAATTCTCTGAATCTTGAAAACACACCTGTGAGGAATTGTATCTATTGATCAAGATAGAATATATATATGTACAGCAAAATTATTTGCTTTTTAAATAATTTTTTGAGATATCTATAGATATATATAATTATCATTTACATATTAACTAAGACCACACAATGAAATTGACTTTATTCAGGAAAGGAAATGTACTTTTCAAAATTAAGTTTTTCTAAACCTCTTATACGATGTTTTCCTTTTAAGGCATCAACGCTAAAAATGTGACTCAGAATTACAAGATCTGGCATCCGTTACTAATCACGGCTGACTTAGCCTGAGGTTAAAATGTGATATAGGTGAAGTTTGTTTCCAGTGTTCCATATGTTGAGAAAGTAAGCCATTGTCTAAATAGAGTGACAAGAGCACTGCTAGATAAACCTATTTCTCAGTTCCAAAACATCTCAAGTTACGTTGTTAGAAATTGCCCTTTATAGTTGTTATTTTAAATTATTTGCATTTTTAATTGGAAAATAAATGTATATACATGGTGAAAATACAGACAAGACAAGAAAATATACCAGGGAAACTAAATATCACTTACTATTCAGAAGATTAATTGTTAGATCCAAGTTAAGCCATGGAAGAAGGCTATTTACATAAAAATGGAAAACGAATCTAGACCATCAAAACACTGACTTAGGATTGAGGGAATAAAAATGAGGAAGGGTAGAAAAACAAAGAATAGCTAAGGAATTATACTAAAGAAAACCTCACTACACTGTAGTACTCCACTCACACCTACACTCCTGAGACTGTGTTTCTTGCTCTGAAATGTTCTCTTTACAAACCAGACTTTCCCACCAAAACTTGTCAATCTTGTCTGTATACCAATCATGCTAATGTCAGGTGCTAGGCTAGGTGATATAATAAAATACTGATTCCTACAAATACATAATATATATATATACATATGTACATATATTAAAACCACAATGAGAGTTTTGCCTATTCGGATAGCTTCCTTAAGTATTTATCTGTCAGTGATAATTAGGGCTCCTCACTCTTCTCTCTTTTATTCTCCATGATGTTTCTGTCATTGCTGGGTGTAAAGCAAGGGAAGAATAATCCTTTTGGCATCGATAGACTATTGCATATCAGTGTTTGGGGGACGATGATCTGTAGAGAAATGAAAATATGAAAGTGTGGCATATGAATATTACCATTACAATATGACAGGTAGAGTAATGTAAAATGAGTTGATAAACGTCAAAGCATTTTTATGCTATACTTGAAAGGTAATTCTTTTATAGACATCTTTTGTTATCACATAAGTAATATGTTTCATTTATACTTACATTAGATACATTCAAAACTTTTATTTGGTTTTCACTTTTAACACTGAATCCTTTTCATGAATTAAGAAACAATGAAAAAGATAGTCCTTCAAAGCATAATCAATAAATATACTCCCCCAAATTTCTGTCACTGGGCTCATTCTCCTTATCCCATTTTTGGGTAAAAGTGTTTTCTTTCCATTTCTGGACTCCCCAAAATATCCCTGCCTTTTAGGTGGGAGGGAGGCAAATATGGAGGGTAGGAATGGAAAGTGAGATGAGGTTTAATCTAGTAAAAAATATCTCCTCAGGCCCCATAGTGGTCACTGAAGAGTCTCTGTTACATAGGAAAAAAAAAAAAAAAACTTTTGATGAACAGACAACTTCTAATTTCTGTATGAATAAAGGGATCTTAAATTACTTGCAATCATTATTACAAAAGGAAAAATTAATTGTAAATAACTAGAAGTAAATTAAAACAGGGCTCTGCTGGGTAATGCAAATCTTTTATAGTTTTGTTTCAGTTAACTGCCTCATTAATGATTTATAGATGTGTATACAGCTGTGGGAACCATAGCATTATCTAATGCACTCAGAGAATAATTACATATGAAAAGAACTATGTAGCTCAAGGGAAAATCTCTGAAATTACTTACTGCCTTAATTTTAACCATATTAAAATGCAAAGCATTTAGAAATAGATTATGATGTTTTATCATGTTTTTGACTGATAATGTTGCCAATTTTTTAAAGAAAAACTGGGATTTCCCATCATATTAAAATGTTTACATACTTCTCCAGTGCACAGCATGCAGAAACATCAATGATTATCAAACAATGAAAGTAAGCAATTTATTTACTATTTAGGAGACCAATTCATAAAACATTTCTTCTCTGCATCTTTTATATATGAAGAGTAAAATTTTTCACAGTAAGACAATTTATAAGCCAAAAACATAATCTTTAATCTTTTAAAGTTATTATTATACTAGAACACAGGTAATTTTAAGATAAAAGTCGTAGCACATCAGTTTCCCACCAGATTGCATCCAGTATTTAGGGCAATACTTTTTATTACATCCACTGTTTCTTTACCTCCAGATTTTCCCAGATTTATTTTAACATCATTTGTTTCAATCCTTGTCCGTTTCTTCTTTGGTGACTATATTTCCTGCATTTTAACTGCCTAAATGATATATATCACCAATGATTTCTTGCCTGCTTTTGCTTCTGTGTTTGATGGACATATATATTGCTTTGAACATCTAGGTTCTTAATTCTGACTTTATATTTACAAATAATGTGTATTCACAATTTCAGAGACTTTTATTACCTCAGTGAAGCTTCAATATTAACACATTTCTGGTTTTCTGGGTAAGTTGAAACAAAATAGAAATTGATAAACAATGTGAGAGAGAAGTTAAAAAGCTACATATTTTTGGTTGTTAACACACTGCTTAGGAATATGTATCCTGCAGATTAATTACACAGAAGTACAATTTGTTATTGGGCATAACATCATAACTGGCAAACACACTTAGACCTTACTCTCTTCCTGTCAGAAGTTCTACCGAGTCAGGCTTTAGGTGACATTGAAATAACTTGTAACTCATACACAGCACTTTCTCACTGAAGAAAATGATAGCATGTACACATGATTGCTAGGAAGATAAAATGTAATACTGCATAGAATTAGCTGAAGATCATATACTTAAAATAGGACTTTGTATTGTCCCATTAGGGTTGAATTTTTATTTAAGCTTTCAGCATTAAACCAAATCAATGTGTTTTTTGTTTCATAGCAAAACCATGACTTTTAGTTAAAAACAAAACATATATTTAGAAAAAATGGAGGAGGCTGGACAAGATGATCAATATGTCTTTTTCATTTCTAATTTATATGATTTAGTGGCAAATCTTTTCCATTTGTTCACATTAATGTTGTATTAGTTTATATAAAAAGATAAAAATGATACCACATGAATAAATTTTAAAACTTTGATAGTGGTAATATAGTGGATAAGACCAAATTGAAATAGTAATGAAAAATAAATATAAATAATTCCAAGGGAACATTATACATTTTTTGGGTTTTGACCTTAAATAAGACTTCCGACATTATTTGCACACATGAAACATGTGCACTTGGAAAAATCTTACTCTTTTAATAAAATTTTTTGTGATCTAGATATCCACTATTTCTATGGGAACCAAATTTCATGCTTTCACAGATTATGCACCTTTATACTTTACAACAGTTCAGAAGGTTTTATTTACAATGAAACTTTCTTAAAATCACTCAGCCATAAGGCACAAAGTCATTTTCTCATTTCCTAATAATTCTAGACTTGGACCATATAAAAGCAAATCTTCAGATCTTCAGTTTTGTTTTTTTTTTCAGATTTTCAGTTTTAAATGGGAGGGAAAAAACTGCCTAAGAGAATATTCCTGCTCTAATTTTTCTCAGATTCTTATTTAAAAGAACATTTAATAAAAACCAGCAAATATTAATATGAGAAAAACAGCAAAAACAATAAGAAATAAAAAATTTAAATTAATAAGAAAAAGCTAGCAAAACCTAAACAAGAGGCACAGCCCAATGTAATTAGTTTCAAAAAGTGGCAGCCAAAGAAAGAAGTGATAACGTGGAAGAACAGATGTTAGAGAGGAATATGACAAGGCCCACCCCACTCCTACACTTTAGAAACTGTAATGGTGATTCCACAAAATCCTGAGAATTTTCACTAATTTTACCTAATGTGAGAAAGCAGACTAATTGGGTATCCTTATTTGGACTCTCTTAGAGAAAACACATGCTGGAGCATACGTGTAAAACAGAGGAAGTTATGTAACTGAATTTCTCTGACAGAAGTGAAGATTCTAAGGCTAATTGAATTAGTGAAGTAAATTTGAAATTGGAGGATACACGTCAAGGGAATGGAATACATTTGACAATTAGGAGAGTTCATCTTGGTACAGCAGACAAAACAAAACCTGGGAAAGGGAATCCAGGCACAAGATTGTCCTTTCTTCTCTCCATGGAAGCAGACTACAGAAAAAGTGGATAGGACATTAAGAAACCAGCCTGAAACAACTGTTCCTTGGAGGAAACATTTAACTCTCAGAAGCATTGTCAAGGGAGTTAAAGTTACCCATCTTAAAGGAGAACAAAGGAAAAGGTCTAGACAAAGCTACAGGGATTCCACAGTGTGAAAAAGCTAAAAAGATTTGGCATGGCTATTAATGGCAATGCATTACAACAAAAGAAGAAAAATGTGAGACATTTTCAATACAAAAGACAGAGAAAGAAACTATACCTAAAGAAAACATAAGCCAAGGAACACAAGGAAAGTCACCACAAATGTTTTTACTATAGATCAACTTAGATTAAACGAAATGAGCTAAAATATGAGAGAAAAAATGAGATTATTGACTTAATAAATCAAGGGTCGGAACTTCTTTAGGTAATTAATAAACTAGAAAGAGCAAAGAACAGATATGGATAAAAAGCAAGTTATTAACATGGAGGAAAGACTTAAGATAATTACAGTGAACACAACTGTGAATGACAAACTAAGCAGAAAAAAATAGATATGGAAGACAAAGAAAATTTCCTATGTGCATAACTGGTGTCTCTAAAGTAAAGAACTCAATATATTGATTAGGAAAATCATTAAAATATATAATAAAAGTGAATTTCCAGAGAATGAAAAAAGAGGTATAAAAGCTTCCAGGAAAAACTGACACTGAATGGTCACACTAATAAGACATATCCCATGGTTAAGTGATTGAACTTTAAGACAAAGAAACATCTTATTCCTAAAGGAAATAAAATGTGACCCAAGAATTCTTAACCCAGAAAAAAGTGGTGAAACATAAAGGCAATAAGCATTCTAAAATATGAAAGAATTGAAGAAGTAATATTTCTGAAAGCTTTTTGAAAAAAAAAAAAAAACAACTCCTTGATAATGAAACCAAGTGAATTAAGAGATACATCAAATTAAGAACAAAACACACAATTATAAACATGTGCAAATTTTAGTAACAGAAGATACTTAAATAATGTAAATCTTGATGGTGTAAAAATAATAACATAAATCTCAAGTCAGGAAAAGGAAGAGAGGGAGGTATGACAACATGTAAGAATACTATGTCTATCTTTTAGGTACAGAGCCAATTGATACTCTGTAAACTTTAAAAGAGGAATTAAAGACACAAAAAGCAAACAACTGTTTTCAGAATCTATTTTCTTATATTTAGAGATAAATATCAAGGAACAATTTCTGTTTTGAAAAAAACACTTTATTGAAGTATAATTGATATAAAAAAGCTATACATAATTAATGAAAACAAATTGATGAGTTTGGAGATAAATATGCATCCATAAAACCACCACCAATATCAATGCCATAAACATATTCATCACCTCCAAAAGTTTTCTCTTACTCTCTCTATTAATATGTTACTATTTTTGTGTGATAAGAACACAACATATTATCTACTTTGTTGGCTAATTTTTAAGTATATAATACAGTATTATAAACTATAGGTACTGTACCATATATATGGTAGTTCTCTAGGACTTAGGCTAAGTGAAATAAACAAGATAGAGAAGGACAAATACTACATGTTAGTACTTAGATAAGAAATCTAAAATAGTCTAACTCATAGAATCAGAGAGTAGAATGGTGGTTACCAGGGGCTGGAGGGAGGAGGAAACTGGGAGGTATTAGTCAAGGAAATAATTTCTTATGATGAAGTAATACTTTTTAAAATCTTCAGCATTTCCTTACATTTCACTTCAGTTTCTTGTTAAACTCATATAAATTTTCATTGAATACTTATTTTTTAAAATAATGCATGCATTAGGGTCCAACACTTATAAAATATTTTCTAATATTAATTTATTTATCTATCATCTATCTATCATCATCTATCTAAATACCTACCTATCCATCTGTCCATCCATCCATCTATCCATTTACCTTTATATCTTTCTAATTCATTGCCTGGAATGATATTCAGCTGATATGCATAATTAGGTATGGTACAACAAACTGTGTGTTTTTTGCATTTTCCTATATACATTTTCTTAATTTCTTAAATTATATATATTTTTTTCCAAAAACAAAAAATAATGATTTTTGTTAAAAAACAAACACAATTTGATAAAGCAAGATGGAATGGTTCCATGATTTAAATAAATCACAATCTTCCAGACCTTCATAAAAGGTACTTTTACTTTTGGGACTAATGTTGGTACCAATTTGGTACTCATAGATACTCACCTAGTTCTTTAGGGAGAATCATACCTGATGCATGAATGCCTGAAAAAACAACATTGAAAATTGTCATTCAGCATCTGCTTAAACACTCTCAGTGATGAAGAACTTACTATATCACAAGGTTGTCTTTTGCATTTTAGGATTTCTTTACATTTTTAGAACATTTTTTCTTTAAATTGGTCTAAAATAACTATCAGTCTTAAAACTAATCCTTCTTCCACATGAGAGCATTCTTATGTTTGGAAAGAGGTATTGCTTGCCCTTCCCTTTTAATTTATCTTTTCCAATTCTGTAGTTCCTTTAATTTTTCTTCATGTATCAGTGCTGTGAATACCCTTACTATTTGGTCATTCTCCTCTGGTTTCGTACTTTGTACTGTGTCATCTATAACTGTGGTACTATCAATTCCATTTTCTAGACAGGAATATCTATTAGTGCATTCTAGGAAGGGAATGACCATTTTTGAATTCTGTTCAGTCTTTTGACTGACATGGAGCTCACCATTGTCTTTTTCACAAATGCTGAGAAAAATACCCCTTTTTTTGTATGGTGTAGGTATTTTTTTTTTAATTGGGCCACAGGTACATCTTGTAAATGTCTTATTTTTGTATGTGATTATTATTTATATTTATTTGTTTTTTTAGGCCACTTTATTCAGCCCATCAAGATGATTTGAAATTTTCTTCTTGTTAACTATGTATTTAACGTAGTCTCTGGTCACAAAATATATCAGCATGCTGTCAAGCCAATAAAATTTAAAATAAAATTTAAAGCCAAGGAATCACAAAAGCTACCATATTTTGAGTTGCAGTACAACCCCTCGTTTCACCTTGAGGATGATTAATTATCTCCTTTTAATCAAATCATAGAGACACAGAAGATAATCTTAAAGCTTTAATACAACTTTCCATCCACTACAGGAATTCCTGCTATGGCATCTCTAAAAGTTTCTCCTTAAAGAGTAGGAGGAGCACAAGGATCAGAAAAAAGGAGCACACATTTCTACTCCTCAAGATATTTAAAAATTCTTTTGCATCTTCATATTTCACTGTGTAATTTTAGGTTTTTATTTTTCTGTTCTACACTTGAGATCAACACAGAATGAGACTCGTCAGTATTCTATATGACAATTTTCTAAGATTTGAAAGAGCTATAATATTTATCTTCAGTTGTCTCTTATCCAGGTTAACACATGAAATTTTTCAAAATTTCTAACATGGTTTTTGTTATAAAGCATTTCAAATGCAGAACATGTAGAAAACAATATTATAAACAACTATGAGCCAATTACAAAATTTTAATAGTCTCATATTTTTTCAAATTATTTTTAAAAGAAATAAAATGCTGCAATGATCATAGTGATGCATACATGTTTTCAATTTTTGTTCTTTGGATAAATACCCAAAAGTGGAATAGCTGGTTCATATGGTAGTTTTATTCTTAATTTTTTGAGGAATCTCCATACTGTTTTCCATAGTGGCTGCACCAATTTACAGTCCATCAACAGTGTACAAATGTTCCATTTTCTCCACATCCTCTCCAACATTTGTTATCTCTTGTCTTTTTGATAATAGCCATGCTAATAGGTGCGACATAATCTCTCATTGTGGTTTTGATTTGCATTTTCCTAATAATTAGTGATGTTGAACATCTTTTCATGTGCCTGCTGGCCATCTGTATTTCTTCTTTGGAAAAATGTCTATTCATATCCTCTGCCCGTTTTTTAATCAGGTGTTTGTCTTTCAGTTGTTGAATTGTATGAATTCTTCATATTTTTTGCATATTAACCCCTTATTGAATATATGATTTGCAAACATTTTCTCCTACTCAGTAGGTTACCTTTTTATTTTGTTGATGGTTTCCTTTGCTGTGCAGATGCTTTTTAGTTTGATGTAGTATTTTTGCCTTTGTTGCCTTTTCTTTTGGTATCAAATCCAAAAAATCTAATTTAAAAGATATGTGCACCCCACGTTCATTGCAGTATTATTTACAATAGCCAAGATATGGAAACAACCTAAGTGTTCATCAAAGAATTAATGGATAAAGAAGATGTGGTATGTATGCGTATATCTCTATATCTCTATCTAAAACATCTGTATCTATATCATCTATATCTATATCTAAAATGGAATAGTACTCAGCCATAAAAAGAATGAAATCCTGCCATTTGTGAACAACATGGATGAACCTTGAAGGTATTATGCCAAGTGAAAGAAGTCAGAGAAAGACAAATACCATATGATTTCACTCATATGAGGAATCTAAACAACAAAACAAATGAAGAAACAAAATAAAACAAAAACAAACTTATACAGAAATCAGATTAGTGGTTACCAGAGGGGAAAGTGTTTTGGGGTGGGCAAAATGAGTGAAGGAGGTTAACTGTATGGTGATGGATGATAAGTAGACTTATGGCAGTGATCACTTTGTAGTGTGTACAGATGTAGAATTATAATGCTGTATACCTGAAAATTATATAATAAAATAAAGAATAATAATACCAAACAAAACAAAAAGAAAGAAAATGTTATACACATAGTTATAGTGCCATGTGTGCCTCTCATCAATTCCATTTGTCTTTCTCCTCATTGGTGATGGCTCTATTGAATATTATTGAATTTTGCACTTATTCATACATATGTGAGTTTGTGTAATCACTCATTATATATCTGTGCATTCATTAGTGATATAAAAATTGCTGTGATGTTGTAACATTTTATATACATGATATAATACTGTACTTAAATATGCAACTTGTATATTTTATCTAATGTGGTAAAGATTTATCCATATTGATGCATTTGATCTAGTTCATTCATTCTCACTGCTGAATAGATTTTATTGGATGTATATACCAAAATATATTCATCCACTTTTCAATTGATGTATATTTAGACTCATTCATTCTTTTTTTAAAAAAATATTTATTGTAGTATAGTTGCTTTACAATGTTGTGTTAGTTTCTACTGTACAGCAAAGTGAATCAGCTATATGTATAAATATATCCCCGCTTTCTTGGATTTACTTCCCATTTAGATCACCACAGAGTAGGTTCTCATTATTTATCTATTTTATACATAGTATCAATAGTGTATATATGTCAATCCCAATCTCCCAGTTCATCCCGCCACCACCCTTTCCCCCTTGGTATCCATATGTTTGTTCTCTATGTCTGTGTCTCTATTTCTGCTTTGTAAATAAGATTGTCTATACCAATTTTTTCAGATTCCATATACATGCATTAATATACGATATTTGTTTTTCTCTTTCTGACTTACTTCACTCTGTATGACAGTCTCTAGGTCCATCCACGTCTCTACAAATGACCTAAATTTGTTCCTTTTATGGTTGAGTAATTTTCCATTGTATATATGTACAATATCTTCTTTATCTGTTCCTCTGTTGATGGACATTTAGGTTGTTTTCATGTCCTGGCTATTGTAAATAGTGCTGCAATGAACTTTGGGTGTATATGTCTTTTTGAATTGTGGTTTTCTCAGGGTTTATGCGAAATAGTGGGATTCCTGGGTCACATGGTAGTTCTATACTTAGTTTTTTAAGGAACCTCCATATTGTTCTCCATAGTGGTTGTATCAATTTAAATTCCCACCAACAGCACAAGAGGGTTCCCTTTTCTGCACACCCTCTCCAGCATTTAGTTTGTAGATTTTTTAATAATGGCCATTCTGACCGGTGTGAGGTGATATCTCATTGTAGTTTCTATTTGCATTTCTCTAATAAGTGATGTTGAGCATCTTTTCATGTGTCTGTTGACCATCTGTAGTCTTCTTTGCAGAAATGTATATTTAGGTATTCCACCCATTTTTCGATTGGCTTGTTTGTTTGTTTGTTTTTTTGATATTGAGTTGCATGAGCTGCTTGTATATTTTGGAGATTAATCCTTTGTCATTTGCTTCATTTGCAAATATTTTCTCCCATTCTGAGGGTTGTCTTTTTGTCTTGTTTATGGTTTCCTTTGCTGTGCAAAAGCCTTTAAGTCTAATTACGTTCCATTTTTTAAATTTTGTTTTTATTCTCATTACTCTAGGAGGTGGGTCAAAAAAGATCTTGCTGCAATTTATGTCAGAGTGTTCTGCCTATGTTTTCTACATGTAAAAAAATGAAATTAGAACACTCCTTAACACCATACACAAAAATAAATTCAAAATGGGTTAAAGACCAGACAGTATAAAACTCTTAGAGGAAAACATAGGCACATCACTCATTCTTTTATTGATTTTTCTTTCCATTTCTGTCACCAAGAGGCTTACTATGAACACTTTTATACATCTCATTGCATAGATGTTCAGTTTTTTATAGGCTAATTTGGAATTGATTGATCAGGTTATTAGATTTTTGTATCCTGAACTTTACTAGATATTGTCAAATTGCTCCTGAAAATAATTGTACCAACTTATAACCCCACATTCATTATGTTACACTTTCTGTTTCTCCACATCATTGCCAACATTTATTGCTTGATTGATTTTTTGTCAGTCATATGGATGTGAAATAGCATCTTCATTTTAAAATTTGCATTTATTTGATTACTAATGAAGTTGAGCATTTTTATGTTCATTGGCCATTCTTTTTTTTAAATTACCTATTCATTGACATTGCCCATTTTTATTGATTTTTCTTTATGTTATTAATTTGGAAGTATTCTTTCTGCATTCTGTCAGTAATGTACATTGCTAATGTCTTCTAATATATGACTTACTTTCAATTTTGTTTCGATGTCTTATTGTGAAGAGTATTTTAAGCTTAGGGTGGCCAATTTATCATTTTCTTATTATTTTTGTGGGTACTTTCTTTGTGTATAATTGAATAAATCCTATCCGACCCACTGAACATTGCAATAGTATCCTGGATCCCCCTCGAAATGTTATAAACATTTTTTTCCACATTAAGTTTTTTAATTTCTCTGAGCTAGCTTAGTTTTTTGTACATTAGACATAATAATATTTACATACAGAATTTCTGTAAGAATTAAATGAGATAACATATATAAAAACACAGTATTACAAGAAACAGTGCAGTGGCCTTTTTTCATTCTCTGTGACCCTGGATGGGTTCCTGGGAAGAGCACTGTCTGGTTACAGGAACAAATGCAGCCCTAGCCTTTACAAATACATCAGAAAAAATAAGCCAAAGGCAGAAGACATGTGCTCAGTCAAGGTTGAAACTAAATGAATTTCGTAATGTGTTCTCTCTTCTCACTTCAATGAACTATTATATTTAAAGTGTTTCATAGAGACAAAAATTAATTTATCCTATTTTTCATAGATGGGAAGGCTTCAATTATGTGCATTAAATTTTGTTATTCATAGAAACATCCATAAGTGGTGGAAAAGAAATTTGCAAAGAGACTTTCTAAGGAGCATTCATTGTAAAATGAGTGGGAAAGAGAGCAAGTGCTATGTCTGTGTGGTACAGGGTGGCATTAATGTCTTTGAAGATTGTCCTAAGGGCATATGGAAAATGAAGAAACATTTATTCAAGAAAATATTGGGAAGAACAGCAAGAATCTGTGGCACTTGAACCATGACTTACTCCTTGTCTTCTTACACCACAGCTCAGTGTAACAGAGACTACGCAAAGTAGATGTGGCCAAGAAAATGGGAATCCCTATCTCCCAAACTCTGATTCTTAAGAAATCCACACGTACACACTATGAGTTCAGCAAATTTGCAGGATACAAGATCAATATACAATAACAATTGTATTTCTGCACACTATCAAGAAACAGTGCATAAATGAAATTAAGGAAACAATTTCACTTAAAACAACATCAAAAATATTGAAAATATTTAGAAATACATTTAACAAAATAAGTGCAAAACTTAGACTCTGAAAATTACAAAACTTTGTTGAAAGAAATTAAAGATCTAAATAATATAAGTAAATATACATCCCACTTTCATGTATTAAAGACAATATTGTTTTCAGGACAATACTTCTCAAACTGATCTACAGATTTGGTGAAATCCCTATAAAATATTCCAGCTGGTTTATTTGAAGATCTTAAAAGCTGATCATAAAATTCATATAGAAATTGAAGGGACCCAGAACAACCAAAACAATTTCGAGGCAAACAAAAATGAAGAATGCTTAATATTTTCTTTTTTAATTTTTATTTTATATTGGAGTATAGTTGATTAACAGTGTTGCATTAGTTTCAGGTGTACAGCAAAGTGACTCACTTATACATATAGAAGTATCTATTCTTTTTCAAGTTCTTTTCCCATTTAGGTTCATACAAAATATTAAACAGAGTTCCCTGTGTTATACAGTAGGTCCTTGTTGGCTATCTATTTTAAATATAGCAGTGTGTATATGTCAATCCCAGACTCCCAATCTATCACACACCCCACCCTTCCCCCCTGGTAACCAAAAGTTTATTCTCTAAGTCTGTAAGTCTGTTCCTGCTTTGTAAATAAGTTCACTGTATAATTTTTTGTAGATTCTGCATATAAGCGATATCATATGATATTTGTCTTTGTCTGAATTACTTCACTTAGTATGATAATCTCCAGGTCCATCCATGTTGCTGCAAATGTCATCATTTAATTCCCTTTTATGGCTGAATAATATTCCATTGTATATGTGTACAACATCATCTTTATTCATTCATCTGTCGATGGAAATTTAGGTTGCTTCCATGCCTTGGATATTGTAAACAGCACTGCAATGAACATTAGGGTGCATATATCCTTTCGAACCATGGCTTTCTCTAGATAAATGACCAGGAATGGGATTGCTGGATCATATGGTAGCTCTATTCTTAGTTTCTTAACGAACCTCCATACTGTTTTCCATAATGGCAATACCAATTTATATTCCCACCAACAGTGTAGGAGGGTTCCCTTTTCTCCACACCCTCTCCAGCATTTATTGTTTGTGGACTTCTTTATGATGGCCATTCTGTCTGGTGTGAGGTGCTATCTCATTGGAGTTTTGACATGCATTTCTCTAATAATTACCAATATTGAGCATCTTTTTCATGTGCGTCTTGGCCATCTGTATGTCTTCTGTGGAGAAATGTCTATTTAGGTCTTCCACCCATTTTTTGGTTGGGTTGTTTATTTGATATTGAGCTGCATGAGCTGTTTGTAAATTTTGGACATGAATCCCTTGTCTGCTGCATTGTTTGCAAATATTTCCTCCCATTCTGTGGAGTGTCTTTTCATTTTGTTTAAGGTTTCCTTTCATGTTCAAAAGCTTCTGAGTTTAAATGGGTCCCATTTGTTTATTTTTGTTTTTATTTCCATTACTCTAGGAGACGGATCAAAAAAGATCTTGCTGTGACTTATGTCAGAGTGTGTTCTGCCCATGTTTACCTCTAAGAGTTTTATAGCATCTGGTCTTACATTTAGGTCTTTAATCCATTTTGAGTTTATTTTTGTGTATGGTGTTAAAGAATGTTCTAAGTTCATTCTTTTACATGTAGTTGTCCAGTTTTCCCAGCACCAATTATTGAAGAGACTGTTGTTTTCTCCATTGTATATTCTTGCCTCCTTTGTCATAGATAAATTGACCAGAGGTGCATAAGTTTTTTATGGGATTTCTATCCTTTTCCACTGATCTATGTTTCTGTTTTTGTGCAAGTACTATATTGTTTTGAAGACTGTAGCCTTGTAGTATAGTCTGAAGTCAGGGAGCCTGATTCCTCCAGCTCTGTTTTTCTTTCTCAAGATTGCTTTCACTACTCAGGGTCTTTTTTGTCTCCACACAAATTTAAGATTTTTTGTTGTATTTCTGTGAAAACTGCCACTGGTCATTTGATAGGCCTTGCATTGAATCTGTAGACTGCCTTAGGTAGTATAGTCATTTTGAAAATATTCATTCTTCCAATCCAAGAAGATGGTATATCTTTCCATCTGTTTGTGTCATTTTAAATTTCTTTCATCAGCATCTTATAGTTTTCAGAGTACAGGTCTTTTGCCTCTTTAAGTAGGTTTATTTTATTATTTTTGATGTGATGGTAAATAGGATGGTTTCTTTAATTTCTCTTTCTTATTTTTCATTGTTAGTGTATAGAAGTGCAACGGATTTCTGTGTATTTATTTTGTACCCTGCAACTTTACTGAAGTCATTGAAGAGCTCTAGTAGTTTTCTGGTAGCATCTTTAGGATTTTATATGTATACTATCATGTCATCTGCAAACAGTGACAGTTTTACTTCTGTTCCAATTTTGATTCCTTTTACTTATTTTTCTTCTCTGATTGCTGTGGCTAGGGCTTCCAAAACTATGTTGAATAAAAGTGGTGAGAGTGGACATCCTTGTCTTATTCTTGATCTTAGAAGAAATGCTTTCAGGTTTTCCCCATTGAGAATTATGTTAGCCATACGTTTGCCATAAATGGCCTTTATTATGTGGAGGTATGTTCCCTCAATGCCCACTTTCTGTAGAGTTTTTATCATAAATTGGTGTTGCCACACCCCCCAGGCTTGGGAGCCTGACGTGGGGCTCAGAACATTCACTACTGTGGGAGAACTTCTGTGACATAATTATTTTCCAGTTTGTGGGTCACCCACCCGGCAAGTGGGTGATTGATTTTATCATGATTGCACCACTCCTAAACTCTTGTTGTGGCTTCTTCTTTGTCTTTGGATGTAGGGTATCTTTTTAGGTAGTTTCCAGCTTTTTCTTTTTGTTTTCTTTTGTCCATGGTTGTACAGAAGTTAGCTGTTATTTTGGTGTTTTCATAAGATGTGAGCTCATGTCCTTCTACTCTGCCATATTTTCTCTGTCTGAGAAGGGTTAATATTTTCTAATTTTAAAATTAATACGAAGCAAAAGTAATCAAAATAATTTTGTATTGGAATAAGAATAGCTGTACAGAAGAGTGGAATAGAATTAAAAGTCCAGAAATAAAACCTCACATTTTATGGTTAATTCATTTTTGTCAAAGGAACTAAGATGTTTGAATGACATAAACAAGTAGTACTGGTAATACTGGATACCCCCATGAGAAAAAATGAACTTGAATTCCTTCTGCATACTATACTGAAAAATCAACTCAAAAGGATCATAGACCTAAATGTAAGGGTTACAACTATAACACTCTCAGAAGCAAATATAGAAGTAAATATTGCTGAATTGGGGTTAGAGAAAGGATTTTTATATGATATCAAAAGCACAAGGGGTGAATATGAAACTTCTTTTACAATTGAATAAAAATAATAAATTACATAGGAATAAATTTAACAGTGTACAATATTTGTACACTGAAAAATACAAAATATTGTTGAAAAAATTTTAAGGAGCTAAATAGTTGGAAAGTCATTTCATGTTCATGGATAGAAGAAAATATTGTTAAGATGGCAATATTAAGTAAAGCAATCTACAGATTCAATGCAATCTCTATAACTACCTTAGTGTCTTTTTTTTTTTGCAGAAGTGGGAAATTTGGTCTTAAATTTCCTATGTAGCTGTAAGGGACCTCAGATAGCCAAAACCATCTTGAGAAGGAAAAACAAAGAAGACTCCTCATTTCTTATTTAAAACTTACTACAAAGGTTCAGTAATCAAAACAGTGTAGTACTGACGTAAGCATAGACAAATAGACCAGTAACGTGGAATTGAGACTTCTCAAATAAACCCATACTTCTGTGGTCAATTGCTTTTTGACAAAGACGAAAAAACTTTTCAATGGAGAAAGAATAGTCACTTTAACAAATGATGCTGGAACAAGTAGTTATCGACATCAAAGTGAATAAGTTGGACTACTTACTTGACATCATATATAAAAACTAACTCAAAATGCACCAACAACCTAAATATAAGAGTTAAAAATATAAAACTCTTAGAAGTAAATTTACGTGTAAATCTTAATGATCTTAGTTTTGGTAATGGATGCTTAGTTATAACGCCAAAAACACCAATAAGAAAACAGTAGTTGAATTGGACATCATTAAAAATACAAACTTTGTGCATCAAAAGACAATATCAAGATAGTGAGAAAACAACTTACATAGTGGAAGAAAAAATCACAAAGCATATATTGGATTAGGGCCTAGTATGAAGAATATAAAAAGAACCCTTACAACTCAAATACAAAAACATAAATAACCCAATTAAAGCATGGGCAAAAGGCTTAAATACACATTTCTCCAAAGAAGATATGCAAATGGACTATAAGTACATAAAAAGATGCTTAACATTATTAGTTATTGGGAAAATGCAAAAAAAAAACCTCAATAAGGTACCACTTTACATTCACTAAGATGGTGATAATTAAAAACAAGAAAAGAAAATAGCAAGTTGTGTTGGTGAAGATGTGGAGAAATTAGAAAAAGTGTACTTTGCTTGTGGAAATGTAAAATGGTGAATCTGCTGTGGAAAACAGTTTGGCAGTAACTCAAAAAGTTAAACATAGCATTAACATATGACCCAATAATTCCTCTCCTAGGTATATATATCCCAAATTATTAAAAATAGGTATTAAAACAAATATTTGTACTTGAATGTTTATAGCAACACTACTGACAATATCAAACATGGCAAAATAACACAAATGTACATCAACTGATGAATGGATAGAAAAATGTGGTACAACCATACAATGGAATATTATTTAGCCATAAAACAAGTGAAGTTCAGATGCATCTTTTCAAATTGGAGTTTTCTCTGGACACATGCCCTGGAGTGGGATTTCTGGACAATTTTATTTTTAGTTTTTTGTTTGTTTTTTACTTTTTATTTTATATTGGAGTATACAGGTGATTAACAATGTTGTGTTAGTGTCAGGTGTACAACAAAGTGATTCAGTTATACATATACATGTATCATTTATTCTTTTTCAAATTCTTTTCCTAATTAGGTTGTTACATAATATTGAGCAGAGTTCTCTGTGCTATAGAGTAGGTCCTTGCTGGTTATCTATTTTAAATATAGCAATGTGTACATGTCAATCCCAAACTCCCTAACTATCCCTCCCCCCCCCCTACAATCTTCCCCCCTGGGAACCAAAAGTTCATTCTCCAAGTCTCTGAGTCTGTTTCTGTTTTGTAAATAAGTTCATTTGTATCATTTTTTTAGATTCTGCATATAAGTGATGTCACACTATATTTGTCTTTGTCTGACTTAATTCACTCAGTATGACAGTCTCTAGGTCCATCCAGGTTGCTGCAAATGGCATTATTTCATCCTTTCATATGGCTGAGTAATAGTCCATTGTATATATATTTACCACATCTTCTTTATCCATTCCTCTGTCAATGGACATTTAAGTTGCTTCCATGTCTTGCCTATTGTAAACAGTGCTGAAATGAACATTGGGGTGCATGTGTCCTTTCGGACCATGTTTTTCTCCAGATATATGCCCAGGAGTGGGATTGCAAGATCATATGGTAGCTCCATTTTTAATTTTTTGAATGAACTGCCATACTAATTTCCATAGTGGCTGCACCTATTTATATTCCCACCAGTAATGTAGGAGGGTTTCCTTTTCTTCACACCCTCTCCAGCATTTATTTGTAGACTCTTTAATGTTGGCCATTCTGACTGGTGTGAGGCAATAGCTCATTATAGTTTTGATTTACATTTCTCTAATAATTAGTGATGTTGAGCACATTTTCTTGTCCTTATTGGCCATCTGTATGTCTTTTTTGGAGACATATCTATTTAGGGCTTTGGCCCAATTTTTGATTCGGTTGTTTGGATTTTTTGTTATTGAGTTGTATGAGCTGTTTGTATATTTTGGAAATTAAGTCCTTGTCAGTTGCATCATTTGAAGACCTTCCAGTCCACAGGTTTTCTTACTTTGTTTATGGTTTCCTTTGCTGTGCAAAAGCTTATAAGTTTGATTAGGTCCCATTTGTTTATTGTTCCTTTTATTTCTATTGCCTTAGGAGACTGACCTAAGAAAGCATTGCTATGATTTATGTCAGAGAATGTTTTGCCTAGGTTCTCTTCTGGGAGTTTTGCAGTGTCATGTCTTATATTTAAGTCTTTAAGTGATTTTGAGTTTATTTTTGTGTACAGTGTGATCAACTTCATTTACATACATACAGTTGTCCAGCTTTCCCAACACCACTTGCTGAAGAGACTTTTTATCCATTGTACATTCTTGCCTCCTTTGTCAAAGATTAATTGACTGTAGGTGTGTGGGTTTATTTCTGGGCTCTCTATTCTTTTCCATTGATCCATATGTCTATTTTTGTGCCAATACCATGCTGTTTTGATTACTGTAGCTTTGTAGTATGGGAGAGTTATGCCTCCAGCTTTGTTTTTGTTTTTTTTTTCCCCCTCAAGATTGCTTTGGTAATTCTGCGTCTTTTATGCTTCCACATAAATTTTAGGATTATTTGTTCTAGTTCTGTGAAAAATGTCATCCCAGCATCAAAAGGATGGTTCGACATATGCAAATCAATCAATGTGATATACTACATCAACAAAAGAAAAGACAAAATTTACATTATCATCTCAATAGATACAGAAAAAAGCATTGGCTAAAATTCAACATCCATTCATGGTAAAAACTCTTACCACAATGTGTAAAGGGGAAACATATCTCAACATAATAAAACCTATTTATGACAAATCCATAGCCCACATAATACTCAATGGTGAAAAGCTGAAAGCCTTCCTGCTAAAATCTGGAACAAGACAAGTATACCCACTCTCATCACTTCTATTAAACATAATATTGGAAGTCCTAGCCACAGCAATCAGACAAGAAAAAGAAATAAAAAGTTATCCAAACTGGAAGGGAAGAGGTAAAATTTTCATTATATGCAGATGACATGATACTATATATAGAAAATCCTAAAGACTCCACATAAAAACTACTAGAACTGATAAAGGAATTCAGCAAGGTAGCAGGATACAAGATTAACACAGAGAAATCTGTTGCATTTCTTTACACTAACAATGAAATATCAGAAAAGGGATGTAAACAAACAATCCCTTTAAGAACCCCATCCAAAAAAAAAATGAAATACTTGGGAATAAATCTCACCAAGGAGGTGAAAAACTTATATGTTGAGAACTACAAAATGTTGATAAAGCAAACTGAAGATGATTCAAAGAAATGGAAAGATATCCCATGATCTTGGTTTAGAAGAATTAATATTGTATTTTTTTCTTGCTCTTGCTCTACTTGGGTAATTTACATTATTGCATCTTCCAGGTCAGTTATGCTTTCTTCTGTATCACCTAGTCTGCTGTTAATGCCTTCTATGATGTTTTTCATTTCACTTATTGTAATTTTCAGTTTGGACTGGTTCTTTTTTATATTTTCTAGTTCCTTGATAAAATGCTGGCTGTGTTATCTATTATTTTCTCTAATTCTGCTATTGTTCTTATTATTTATGTTTGGAAAATATTTTTCTGGCAAATTAGTTATTTCTGTTTTATTAGTTGTTATTTCAGGTGTTTCTCTTGTTCTTTCAATTGAAACATATTCCTCTGTGTTCTCATTTTCCTTAACTTTCTTTGTCTCTCTGAAATTAGGTGAAGCAGTTACCTATTATGGTCTTGAAGGGGTGTTTTTCTGTGGGAGCAGCCTAACACAGTCTGCGTGTACCCAATAGCTTTGGTAAGAGAGCTGGATTTGACATGAGCATGAGTCATGTCTTTCCCCAGGGTATGCTGGCAGCTATCACCTTGGTAGGAGGTAAGGCTGGATATGGAGGTGCTAGGACAAGAACCAGGTGTGAGCTGGAGTTTCTTCTCTGCTCAACAGTTAGTACCACCCTATTAGGGGTGGATGAGAGTCCTAAGTTGCTGGAGTTGAAGCTCTGAAGTTCAGGTCTGAGTTGGCTCCATTCCCTTTTAAGTGTGTGCACTCCCTACTACCAGCACCAGCCCCCCATCCCAGAGGGGAGTGGTGTTGTGCCAAAGGACCTAGTGTTGGCACTTGGCATAGGTCTGATCATGGGCTGTTGTGACCCAGCCAGTGTCAGGGTCTCAGACTGCTTCTGGTGTGCTCCCTCTATAAGCACCATTAAAGGCTGCCACCACCCCACTCAGATGTTGCTCCGGGTATGAGCCACCTTTTTCCCTCACAACTGAGCTCTCCCCTTTGGCTGCAGCAACCTTCACCCCAGTGTGGAACTGCATCAAGGAACAAGCAGGACTGGAGGGAGCATTGGCCCAGGCTGGGACACATTCCTGGGTGGTCATGGGAAATAGTTTAGAAACTGTTTAACAGTTTAACTGTTAGAAACTGTTAGAAACTTTTTAACTAACTGGAAACTGGAGAATTACTCTAGTACAACTATGGCTGTAAGAAACATACAGACCTAATTGGGTAGGAAGGGAATAAAAGCATTTGGGTTGGGACCTGTGCCCTTAGGAGAGGACTCAGAGGAAAAGGGAGGTTACACAGAAAACACCCACCCAGGGAAATCAGCAGTGAAAACCACATATTCAATTCCCTAGTCCTGGGGTCCTACACTGGGGAGATGAACACACTTGGCTGGTTGGAGGACTGCTAGGACTGAAAAAAGGGCAATGGGAAGCTTGGATTCTTCCCATGAGAAACATATATGTTGGCTTGCCCCCAAGACAAGACAGTGAGAGTACTGCTCTAGCTGCTGCTGGGTTCCCTGTGACTGTCTCAGTGTGCTCACCAGCCTAAGCCAAGCAAGCACTCCTCCGCTCCCTTGCTCCATGTCACAGCACAGCACTGGATCAGGGGCAGCCATGACTGAAGAGAAGTCTCGACCATGAGACACAGGGGTGACCAGCTCCTGGGGCAGAGCCTGGGTGGAGCAGTGGCAGCTGTTGTTGGCACTTACTCTAGCAGTACATCAGGAGCACTCCAGATCTCTGAAAGTGGCTACTCCTCCACAGCTCACATCCCAATAAGTGCTGAGAGTCCATGCAGGCTCTGAACACCCTGCAATGTGGCTCCACAACAGGGTGAGGCAAGGGAGGCTGGCAGCAGTGATTGGTTGTGAGGGACAAAGGGGACTTAAATCCAAGGTTGCATCTGTTTGAAGCGAGGGAAACAAATACTGGTACCTGCACAGACAGCACATTGGAGACAGCCCAGACCTCCCTCTGTGTCTGACACAAGCCAAGAGCTTTCACTGGCCCCACATGCTTCAGCATTCCTCCTCTCTGAGGCAAGTGTCCTGATGTTGGGAGAGAGGAAAACACACCCTTAAAGGGAACAGAGCCAGCTTGGGCTGAACCTCAGGGCTTCTACTCCAGCAACCTGGGATCAGACCCCACATCTGATAGGGTGGTGACATTCACTAAGCAGAGGGGAAATCCCACCTTACATCTGGCTCCAGCTCGAGCCCCACATAATGAGGAAACATGTGTCTGAAGTCCACATCAAATCCAGCTCTCCCACCAAAGGCATTGGGCACATGCAGTCTGTATAAAGACACTCCCATGTAAGAACACCCCTTTAAGACCACAATAGGTAACTGTTTTACTTCATAAAAGCAGAGAAAGTTAAGCAAAATGAAAAGGCAAAAGAACTGCTCTCGATTAAAAGAGCAAGAGATTGACTTGGGTAGTATAGTCATTTTCAAATTACCAATGGCATTTTGCACAGGAATGGAATAAAAATTTTTAAATTTGTATGGAAATACAAAAGACCCTGAATAACCAAAGCGATCTTGAGAAAGAAAAACAGAGCTGGAGGAATCAGGGTCTCTGACTTCAGACTACACTACAAAGCTACAAAATCGAAACAATATGGTATTGACACAAAATCAGACATATAGATCAATGGAACAAGATAGGAAGCCCAGAAATAAACCCACACACCTATGATCAATTAATCTATGACAAAGGAGGCAAGAATATACAATGGAGAAAAGACGGTCTCTTCCATAAGTGGTGCTGGGAAAACAGGACAGCTACATGTAAAAGAATGAAATTAGAACATTCTCTAATACCACACACAAAAATAAACTCAAAATGGATTAAAAACCTAAATGTAAGGCTGGATACTATAAAATTCCTAAAGGAAAACATAGGTAGAAAACTCTTTGACATAAATCACAGCAGTATCTTTTTGGATCCATCTCCTAGAGTATGGAAATAAAACCTAAAATAAATAAATGGGACCTAATTAAACTTAAAAGCTTTTGCACAGCAAGCCTTAAAGGAAATGAAAAGACAACCTACAGAATGGAAGAATATACTTGCTAATGATGCAACTGAAAAGGGATTAATCTCCAAAATATACGAACAGCTGATACAGCTCAAAAAAAAAAAAAAACAATAAAAAAAGTGGGCAGAAGACCTAAATAGACATTTCTCAAAAGAAGCCATACAGATGGCCAAAAGGCACATGAAAAGATGCTCAACATCACTAATTAGAGAAACGAAAATAAAAATTACAATGAGGTATCACCTCACACTGGTCAGAATGGCCATCAAAAAGTCTACAAGTAATAAATGCTGGAGAGGGTGTGGAGAAAATGGAACCCTCCTACACTATTGGTAGGAATGCAAATTGGTACAGACACTATGGAGAACAGTATGGAGGTTCTTTAAGAAACTTAAATTAAAACTACCATGTGATCCTGCAATCCCACTCCTTGGCATATATTCAGAGAAAACCATAATCGTACCCAATGTTCATTGCAACACTGTTTACAGTAGCCAAGACATGGAAGCAACCTAAATGTCCATCGACAGAGGAATGGATAAAGAAGATGTGGTATATATATACATGCACACACACACACACACACACACACACACACACACACAGAGGGATATTACTCAGCCATAAAAAGAATGAAACAATGCCATTTGCAGCAACATGGATGAACCCAGCGTTTATCATGTTAAGGGAAGTAACCCAGACAGAAAAAGACAAATATATGATATTGCTTATATGAGGAATCTTTAAAAAAAATGATACAAGTGGACTTATATACAAAAGAGAAATAGATCCACAGACATAGAAAACAAACTTATGGTTACTAAAGGGAAAAGGGGGGAGGGATAAATTAAGAGTTTGGTATTAACATATGCACACTACTATATATTAAATAGATAACCGACAAGGACCTACTGTATAACACAGGGAACTATACTCAATTTTTTTAAATAACCTATAAGGGTAATTATAATATTGTAATAACTTTGTATGGGAACAGATGGCTATTAGACTTATTTTGATGATCATTTCATAATGTATGCAAATGTCAAATCACTGCGTAGTATGCCTGAAGCTAACATAATATTGTATGTCAACCCTATTTCAGGAAAAAAAAGAAAAAAAATTGACAAAATCCAACAACCTTTCAAGATAAAAAACACTAGGCACACTAGGAATAGAAGGGAACTTCTTCAACATGATAACAGCCATATATGAAAAATCCAAAGTTAACATCATACTTAATGTTGATAATCTGAAAATGTTTCCTCTGAGACCAAGAATAAGATAAAGATGATAAATTTTGCTACTTCTATGTAACATAACGCTCACAGTTTTAGCAGGAACAAGTAGGCAAAAAATGAAATACAAGCCATTCAAATTTGAAAGGAAGGAGCAAAATTATTCCTGTCCTTAGATGGCATGATCTTTATTTAGAAAAATGTAAAGAATCCAAAAAAAATTTGGTAAAGCAATGAACAGTACAAAAAAGAAATTAAGAAAATAATTTCATTTACAGTAGCATGAAATAACATTCTTAGAAATAAAGTTAATAAGTGAGGCAAAAGACTTGTGCAATAAAAGCTATAAAACTATGTTGAAAGATATTGAAAATAATGTACATAAATAGAAAGACATCCTGTATTCATGGAATTGAATAATTAATATTATTAAGAAGTTAATGATCAAAGTAATCTATAGATTCCAGGGAATTCAAAACAGTGTTCTTGCAGAAAAATAAAAACCCATACTAAAATTCATATGAAATATCATGAGACTCTGAAAACCAAATCACTCTTGAAAAAGAAGACCAAAGTTGGAGAATTCTTATTTCCAATTTCTAAAATTATGATAAAGCTATGGTAATCAAATCAGTGTGGTACTGTCATAAAGAGACATATAGAAAAATGTAATATAATAGAGAGCTAAGAATTAATCCCTCACATCTACACATCTATGGTCAATTGATATCTGACCATTGAGTACCAAGACTATTCAATGGTAAAAAGGCATTCTTTTCAACACATGGTTCTGTGTCAACTAGATATTCACATGCAAAATAATTAAGTTGGATGTTTACCATATAACAGATACAAATATTGACTTAATATGGATCAAAAACCTTAACATGGAGATAAAACTATAAAACTTTTAGAAGAAAACATAAGAAGAAACCATGACATTGGATTTGGCAATTATTTCTTGGATATGGAACCAAAAGCACAGGTGACAGAAAAAATATATATAAATTAGACTTCATCAAAATTAAAACTTTGTGCATCAAAGGACATTATCATAAGAGTCAAAGATACCCTACAGAATGGGATAAAATGTTTGCAAATCATATAACTGATAAGGGATTATTATCCATAATTTACAAAGAATTCCTGAAACTCAACAACAAAATGTCTAACAATCCAATTTAAATATGAGCAAAGGGTTGATAGACATTCTCCAGAGAAGATATACAAATGAGATGAAAAGATACTCAATATCATTAGTCATTATGAAAGTGCACATCAAAACTACAATGAGATACCACTTCACACCCACTAGTATGATCATCATTATAAAAGGGGAAAATAAACAAGTGTTTCTGAAGATGTGTAGAAATTGCAGCTCTCATGCATTGCCAATGCCAATATAAATGGCACAGCTGTTGTTGAAAATAAGTTGACGATTTTTTAAATTACTTTTTATTGGAGTATAGTTACTTTACAATGTTGTGTTAGTTTCTACTGTACAGCAAACATTGAGTAAAGTTCCCTGAGCTATACTGTAGGTTCTCATTAGTTATCTATTTTATACATAGTATTAATAGTATATATATGTCAATCCCAATCTCCCAATTCATCCCACTCCCCCACCTTTCCCCCCCTTGGTGTCCATATGTTTGTTCTCTACCTCTGTGTCTCTATTTCTGCTTTGCAAATAAGATCATCTATACCACTTTTCATGTTGATGGTTTAATACTTTGCGTATGTCATCTTCTTTTGGACCATACACTTACCAGTGGTGTGCTGAAGCCAGTTTATATCAGCTCTCAAGAGATGATTGTTAAATATTCAGGAATTTTGGCTGTTTTTGTTAAACCATTGTTAACTTCATCTTGACCATGGCGCGACTATTTACATCATGGAAGTCAACATACACTCCATACAGGAGGTGTATGCCTATTTTTAACAGCAAGTTTATCAGAATACTACTTTAAATCTTTCTATGAGTTTTTTTGTTTTGTTTTGTTTTGTCCAACTAAGATATCTACTAGCTTCCCCCTGAAGTTTTTTTCAGTGATCTTAACAAAGGTACTTATAGTACAGTTATTCTTTACCCTGTATTTGTTCTTGGTCCACATCTTTGGGTGATTTTGATTGAGTGATAAAAATTTTTATTTTTAATTACTTTCTAGACTTTCTATCTTTATGCTAATTTTGCCTGCAAATTATCCAGTTATTTTCTGATATCATCTCTGTCTTGATTATTGTAGGTGGTAATTTTTTCGAATATCTCACTACTGGTATAAAACTATGTGCCATTTCTCCAGCTTCGTATAAAAATTTCCTGTTATTTTCCCACTGTCCTATAACAGATATTTTATGTCCCACTACTGGGTCTTAAAACCAATACCACACATGTTAAAGTGTTTTTACAATAGCACCTCACCCAAATTAACATTTATATTTGTTGATTTTTACTATGATAATGCTTCATAACAACCCCACCCCAGGCAAAAAAAACTCTTCATTGGTTAAAAAAAAATATTTATTCTTACTCATGTATTTATGGGTTAGCTAATATAGGATGAGCTTGGCTGATCTTGACTCCAAGCTGCATTTTGGATCCAGGTCAGCTACCTGAGTCTCTTGTTCAGCTTGGTGTCAGGATATAACAGGCATGCTCTTTTCATGGCTTTAGCAGAAATGCAAGAGGGCAAGTCCAACTGTGCAAATATGTTTTAAGCCTGTGATTGTGTCACTTCTGAAAACAACTCGTTAGCTAAAGTAATTCACATAGCAACGTCCAAAATCAAGGGACGTGGATGTATACTCTGTCCACTAAGAGGCCACAGCAAGTCATATGATAGCTCCAAATAAGTGAAGCAGTGAAATACATTGTTTCCATGGAGGTGAGAAGGTTCCCAAATATTTGTCAAACAATAGTCTAATGTACAACATGGGCACTCAATGAATTTGTTAAAGATTGAATGAATAAAGAAATGACACTGTGTTACATGAATCTTTTAATGTGAGTGTAAAGGTGAGCAAAGGGATGGAGCAAGATGTGGGGGGGAATGTGGTATCAAGGAAGTAATTTTTTCAATAAAATAGATACAAGAGTATGTTTCATGTTTATAAGCTAAAGGAAAGACACTATAGAGAGAGAGAGAGACTTTTATGATTGAAAACAACAGAAGTGTTGGTTTAAGAAGAGAGATTTCCTCAAATGTAAAACAGGCGATGATAATGATGATGATGATTATGATGATGATAGCTAACATACACAAACATATAGTGCTTACTCTTTGTGAAGACATTGTTCAAAGCATTGCACACACAGTACTTATTTAAACCTTATAGTAACTCTATGCACAAGCTACTATTATTTTCTGTACTATAGAGATAAGGAAAGTGAGACAGAGGAAGTTTAAGCAATTTGTCTGAGGTTGTAGAACTAATAAGTGATAGAATTAGCATGAAGGAAAATTGATTTGGATGTAAAGTTTTACATTTGATGCTGTAAAATGATGGTATCTGATGCCTTCTATTTTCTCAATAAGGTTTTGTTAAGACTGTCAGCTGAGAATGAGTGAGCAGGTGGAAATATCAGACATTTGAAAATAACAAGTTTTTAAATAGCTATCTTAGACAGTGAGAAAACATTTTAACAGGGACATGAGATGATTTTTTTGGCCTCATTAAGTGGACATTTGAAGGTTATAATCATGAATTTAAAATGAATTCAATCTCTATGATATCCAATCTTGAGTAAGCTATAGAGGAAGCTGGGTCATCAGATGACCTTTAGGTTTTACA
The DNA here is from genome assembly GCF_949987535.1 of Balaenoptera acutorostrata. NCBI lineage: Eukaryota > Metazoa > Chordata > Mammalia > Artiodactyla > Balaenopteridae > Balaenoptera > Balaenoptera acutorostrata. Next base: position 75,070,898 of record NC_080085.1, read on the forward strand.
AAATTCAACTAGATAAAATGGATATTCCAATAAATATTTGCCAATATGAGACAGATGAAAAATACACCCTCCTGAGCCCCTGTAGATACTCAGCATTAGCAACAATTAAAAGCAGCTGTACTGGGAACCTCCAGTACCAATCAGAAAATTGAGGGCATTGTAGTGGAACTTCTAATCCCTCTTCCCCTCAAAATGTCAAGGTTTTTCTCTGTTGTATTCAGTAACTTATCTGGAGAAGAGCCTGATCCAAAAAAGGCCTATCCTTTCAGGCCATGGTTTCATCACTCAGTGGTTAAACTATGAGGAGAGAGTGTTTCCTTTGTCCTATTGAAGATCATTGAAGTAGTAAACAGCTCTTCAACTTAAGACATGAAAAGAACATTTATACTGCATAGATGAAAACTATGTAAGATCTGATCAATCCATTCACACTATATTGTAAGCAAAAATCTGGCCATGATAAAATTTTCATTATTCAAGTATATATACATAAATGGGCTGAAAGTTAACAACATAGTTTCTGAGAAAATGTAAACTTTTCAGTGGGAAACAAGGGTGAATTTTAGGCATATGTTATTTTGTATTGTCAGTTAAATTGAAGAAAACATGGTATTTGTGAAACAATGAATGGAAAAGATAAAATTAAAATACAGGAGAGTAAGTTGAAAACAAAACTGATTGAGACAGAAAAGAATAGAAAGAAGGTAAAACAGCCTAGAAAGAAGTGCATTAAAATGAAATTTGTGATAGTAGACTTTGGAGTTACCTAGAAAGCAATATAGAACAGCATACATTATACAGAAGATTGAATCAGTTGAATGAAGAAAAAATCTGAGAAGCTATACCAGAATATGGAAAAAAAGATAAGAAGGAAATGAAAATGAGAGAAAAGGTGATTGAGATGAAGGATAGAGACTAGGAAGCCAACACACAGATAATTGGTGCTGCTAATAAAGACAGAAATAAAGATATACATTTAAAGATATAATCAAAGAAAACATATTGAAATGGTTTGCAACATACTAGGTAAAGTTATGAAAAAGAGACCAACATTCAAACACACACACACACGTGAAAAATTTTGAACTTCAATTATAAAAAGAATCTAATAAGCATAGAGAAAATAAGGGACTTATAAAAAGGACAAGATTCTAGTTGCTCTCAGAATTATTTTACACAATATTACTTTTCAGAAGATAATGGAGAAATATCTAAGATTTTAATTAAAAAGGTTGTCATTCACAAATCATACTCTGCCAAATTGTAAATCATGTCATCTAATTTCAACAAAAAGTTATTCTAACTTATACAAAGGCTTATACAAAAACATCTTGTTATTGTGCCATTTCTGGAAACAGACAACATAAATAATACTTGGAAAAGTATTCTGTCATATACAAGAGATGAGTCCAAATAATAGACCAAAAATTGAGTAAATCATAGTATAAAAAATTGATTATAAATATTAAATGGAGAAAATTAAAAATGGAATAAATTTGTTAATATTTAAATACAGATATAAATTTCATTGAAAATAACTTAAAATGAAAAATGTAGTAATATAAATATGTGTAACTTGAAAATGATAAATGAGGTATAAATATAAGATGACTCCAAAATAACAAATACTTTTAATTTGATAAATTTTTTCTTCACATAGATAATTGAAAATATATATTTCAATTAAATATAACCAAAAATAAAATTAAAATAGAAGGTATGCTTTCCAAATAATAAGAGCAAAGAAAATATAAAACATATAGGAAAATATAATAAAAAATGAAATGCCAATTAAATATGATGGATTGTCAATACATAATTATCATCTATCCTTTTTGATATCATATTACAATAAAACTGATGGAATAAAAAGCACTAGGCTCTAAAAAATGAATACAAGGTGAAAATGAATATCAGCAAATGAGATATTTTAACAAATTTATGGAAAAGAGGAAACAAATAAAGGACTAGTAATTAATAAAGTGAAGCAGAAGATGTCTCCATGTAGAGTCTGGAAGGGAATAAATTAGAATAAAAAATTGGATTACTTGATAAAACACAGAATACCAAATTTTTACCAAGAGATTTTACACACATTAACTCACACACACGTACCGCAAATAGAGCAGTTTCACTTAAAAGTATAGATGACACTTCCTTAATGAAGTATTAAAAATGCATTATAGCTATATAGTACATAAATACAGCACATAAAAGCAGAGATAATTCAGGACAAAAGGAACTATAATAGGACATATAACATAATTTATCATATCACTACCACATAAGAAAAATATATGCTAATGAGATTAAATAAGGAAAACATATTTAATAAAGTTTATTTTCAGTTGGTTTTAATTTTTAAGGACATTTTTAAAAATTAATTAATTAATTAATTTATTTTTGGCTGTGTTGGGTCTTCGTTTCTGTGCAAGGGCTTTCTCCAGTTGAGGCAAGCGGGGGCCACTCTTCATCGCGGTGCACGGGCCTCTCACTGTCAGCGGCCTCGCCCGTTGCGGAGCACAGGGTCCAGACGCGCAGCCTCAGTAGTTGTGGCTCTCAGGCCTAGCCGCTCCGCGGCATGCGGGATCTTCCCGGACTGGGGCACGAACCCGTGTCCCCTGCATTGGCAGGCGGATTCCCAACCACTGCACCACCAGGGAAGCCCAAGGAATATTTTTAAAGTAGGAATAAGAAGATATTCTTTTAAGGTAAAGAATTTCTAGCTCATTACAGGAAAAACTATCATATTTAAAGATAAAATGCAATCATTATCATTATATTCATGAATAAAATAAGGCTCTCCCTTTTATCAGTAATAATTAGCCTTATTCTGGAAGTTCTTGCTAATGATAAAAATGATAAAAGAGAGAATTCCTTGGTGGTCCAGTGGTTAGGACTTGGTGCTTTCACTAATGTGGCCCAGGTTCAATCCCTGGTCAGGGAACGAAGATCCCAAAAGCTGTGTGGTGTGGCCAAAAGAAAAAAAAAGATAAAAGATATAACAGGTGAATTGCTTGCAACATGTCAGCCTTCTCCCCAATGAGATTGGTTAAAGTTATACAAAAACAACCATTTGAAGCCTCAGGCAATGTTCCTAAGATAAAAGAATAAATGAAGAAACAGCTATTGAAGAAAATCTATAAAAACTTGGTAATAAAGGTGAGAATTTCCAGTACTAGAACAAAATCCACTTCCTCCCAACTCAGTGAGATGGAGACTCCACTCTAGACTGTTACAGCCAATAACACAGGGCTCCCTCACCTCCAGCTTCTAGTCAGAGGCTTTATTTTTGTAAGGAGCAGGATTTCAGCATTTCACATCCTGCCTTAAGCTACCTGTTGCTGAGGCTAAATCCTGGTCACATTATTTTCAAGAGGTGGAGAATCCATTCTTCCACCCAGTTCCTACTCAAAGAATGGTAACTCCACCTTGAATATGTCATACTAAGAATACTAGGGCCGTGATTGACCTTACTGTCGTTCATGAGGCAGTGGTTCCAAACCTAGTGGCAAGCCAAGAGGACCTCAAAGTGCTGCACCCTCTAGTAAGTTCTTTTCCCAAAAGAATTGACTTCATTTGTAACAGAGAGCTTCTTAAAAGCTTCTTTCAAATCTAAAGAAGCTCTTAAAAAAGGTAGAGGCTATAGTGAAATGCACTGGAAGATTTATGGATTGAATGAGGATCAGCTAGTTTGTAAGAGAGAATTGGGATATAAAAAATCTGGGGGAAGCCATCTTGTGGTCAGAACAAATATCAACCTCAGACCCCAGAAACTATTCCTTCACAGGAACCACAATTTGATTTGGCTACCTTGTAGAGGAAATTCTGTCCCAAAGTATTGGTCAAAATAATAGAGCAATAAGAGAGCAATTGGAGAAATTTAACATCTTGTCAGGGAAAGGGAGAAAGACAATTCTACCCATATCAATATCATCACAGGGTGACTGTGAGCCTATCAGAAGCTGAGGATCCCTGAGGAGCAATATTAGACTCTTAACACTCACTATAAGATGGGTAGACTTTACTAAAATAATCCAGCCAGTCACTAAAAACTAAACAAACAAATGACAATGACAAGTCTCAGAGTGAGTGAATCAGGACCCAGAGATTACAATATGTTATGTAAAATAGCTAATTTCCAATAAAACATTACGAGTCATGTAAAAAACTAGAAATTATTAATAATACACTGGAAAAAATTCAGGCAACACAAACTGCCTATGAGAGTAAACAGATATCAGACTTAACGGAAAAAGGCTTCAAAATATATATCATGACATATTCACAGAACTAAAGGAAAGTGTGATTATAGAAGTTAAGGAATGCATGATAAAAATATGGCATTTAATAGAGACTATCAAAAAGGAGATTAAAAATTGAAAAAAGAATCAATTAGAAATTCTGGAGTTGAAAAGTACAATACCTGAAATTTAAAATTCACTAGAGGAGCTCAACAGTAGACTTAAACTGGAAAAAGAAATAATGTACTCAAGAACATATCAATAGAGATTTTACAAACTGAAGCACAGAGAGTAAAAAGAATGAAGAAAAATGAACAAAGCCTTAGTATTAAGTGCAATAATATATGTGTAATAGGATTACCAGAGAAGAAAAGCAAGAGAAATGAGCAGAAAAAATATTCAAAGAAATAATGACAGAAAAGTATCCAAATTTATTTTAAAAAAACAATAATTTATGCATACAGGAAGTAAATAATCCCAGTTGGATAAATACAGAGATCCACAGAAAGACATATTATAGAAAATATGCTGAGACTCAAAGACAAGGAGAAAAGTTTGAAAGCAGCAAAAGACAAAGAACATATACTTACAAATTAATTCCAATAAGATTAAAAACTGAATTTTCGGTATAAAAAGTGAAAGCCAGAAAATAATGGGTTAAAATAGTCAAAGTGCTCAAAGAAAAAACACTGTCACCCAAGAATCATATATACAAAAATCTTTCTTCAAGGGGGAAAAGTGGGAGGTTGGTGGTGGGAGCTGGGATGAATTGGGAGATTGGGATTGACATATATACACTAATATGTATAAAATAGATAACTAATAAGAACCTGCTGTATAGCACAGGGAACTCCACTTCTCTCTACAGTAGAAACTAAAACAACATTGTAAAACAACTATACCCCAATAAATAAATAAATAAATAAATAAATAAATAAATAGCTATGCAAAAAATAAAAAGCTTTCTTTACAAATGAAGGTGAAAAACATACTCCCAGATTTAAAAAAAAAAAAAAAAAGCTGAGGGAATTTGTTGTTAACCACTTTACAAGAAATGCTAATGGAAGTTCTTCAGGTTGAAAGCAAGTGGTTCTACCTGTTTAACTGAATCAACATGAAGAAATAAAGAGGAACCGTAAAATTAATAATGTAACTATAAAAAGCTCAGTATTAATACATATTTTCCCCTTTATTCTCATAACTTATTTTTTAATTGTATAAAATAATATGTATATAATATAATGTTGAGTCTATAACATAGAAATATCACATATGTGCAATATATTTGCCAATATCACCACAAAGAAAGTGGGTGGAGCAAAACGATCAGCTGATGAAATGGCTACAGGTGGTAAATTCATAAATAAACTATGTATAACAATAATACTATGATAGGAGGAAAAGAGAATAGAATTATGCAGTAGTAACATTTCTATACATCACTAGAATTATGAGAGTATAAATCTGAAGCTAATTCTGATATGTTAAAATGCATATGGTAAACTCTAGGGCAACCATTAAAAAATTAATTTAAAATGCTGCAATCAAAAAGATATTACAGAAATTAGAATGGTGCACTAGAAACTATTCACTTAATTTAAAAGGGAGCAGTAAAGGAGAAATAAAAATAGAAAAAGACATGATTCATATTAAAAAAGTAAAATGTAGATATTAATCCAATTATATTACATGTGAATTAAACAGTCCTACTCAAAGACAGAGACTGCACACTGTATAAAAACATGATCTAATTGTGTGGGATCTACAGGAGACACACTTTAGATTCAAAGATGTAAATTGAAATGAATGAACAAAAAAGATATTTCATGCAAACAGCAACCACAGGAAAGCTAAAGTTGTTATACTAATAACAGACAAAATAAACTTTAAAGCAAAAAATTTTACTAGAGAGAGAGAGGGACATTTTATGATGTTAAAATGTCAATTAATTAGGAACTATACAACAATTATAAACGTATGTGCCCCTCACAACAGACCACCAACCTACCTGAAACAAAACTGACAGAAATAAAGGATGAACTATTCAATTAAACATAATAATTGGAGACTTTAATATCCAATTTCAATTATGAATGGAAGAACTAGACACAGTATTATCAGGGAAATAGAACATTTGGTCAACTTAATAAACCAACTAGACCTAACATTCATCCCAGTATCACTTCCCAGTATCAAATAATTTTGGCTAGTACACTCCCCAGTATCAAAACAGAATTTACATTCTTCTCAAGTGCACATGAGGCAGTTTCCTGGTACCCAATATGCTAGGGCATAAAACAAACTTCAACAGACCTAAAAGTATAGAAATAATACAAAGTTCTTCAACAACAATTGAGTAAAATTAGAAATCAGTAGCAGGAAAATTTTGGGAAACTCATGAAGACGTGGAAATTAGACAACACATGTCTAAATAAACAATGGATCAAAGAATAGATCAAAAGGAAAAGCAGAAAATACTTTGAGATAAATGAAATGGAGACAGAACATACCAAAACTTGTGTGACACAACTAACATAGTCCTTGGAGGGAAATTTATAACAATAAATGCTTATGTCAAGAAAGAAGAAAGATCTCAAATCAATAGGTTAATCTTCCACCCTAAGACACTGGAAAAAGACAAGAGTGATGTCAACAAGATGGCACAGTAGGAAGCCCTGGACTCTTCTTCTGCCCACAAATACAATAATTCAGCAATAATCCATGGACAAATTCCCATTGTGAGAAATACAAAAACTAATTGAAAAGCTTCTGCACCCCAGGTGAATATGAAAAGCAGAGTCAATGAAGCAAGTATGGAGATTCTGGACACTCTTCCTGGAGTCCCTGCCTTGTGATCAGGAAGAGACCCCCTAGTTCTCAACTTCTCTCAAGGGAAGGAGGAATTCGGTTCATGTGTCCAGCATCTCAACCCTTCAGAAGGGGCTCCATAGAAGACTGGCTTCTGTCTTGTCTCTCTTGAACTTCTGATGGGTCCAGCAGAGTCTAGCTGCCTGGGGGAGAATGGAAATGGAGGTTTAGAATGATAGATGCCATAGACCTTTCCCCTGCTCAGCACAGAGCCAGTGGACAAAAAAAATCCCAGCTCTCAGATTCCACCTGGGGAGGAAGAGTTGATCCATGAGTACAACGCCCCTATTTCTCTAGGGTTGTCCAAAGAACTGGCATCCGTATAGCTAGTCTATGAATGAAGGAAGATTGGACAGAGACTCACGGGGCACAGAGCATATAATTGAAAGTATGATGAGCAGTCTGTGGGAATGAGGAAAGGGCAGGGACAATCAGCTTATTATCTAAAATAAGATCCCACCACCTCTAAAGTTTATAGATTTTAGGCATGTGAAATTAAATAAAAACTGGACATAAAATTTAGAAGATACCAACATGGGAAGTAGGAGAGAGAGGCATAGAGCAGTAAAAGCTTCCCAAAATTATTGAATTGTCTTGAGGGAAATTTTTTTACTGAAAAAAGTATTTTAAAACAAATATAAATTTAAATATTTCAGTGAAAATATTAAAGGTAATTATTAAAATAAGAGACAAATAATGTACGATATTAATCCATTAAAGAAATACAGAAAACCCATTTATACCATCATAAGGCAATAAAATGGAAAAATGAAATAAAGAGAAAGCACTAACTGGCAGGCCTGGAATTATAATAAGAGTAAATCAATAAAATTCAACTATTAAAGAGAGAGACCCAGATTTAGTTTTTAATCATTTTATTTTATTTTTATTGAGATATAATTTACATGTAATGTAGTAGTTTTAGGTTACAATGTAAATTTTGATATATGTATATATTAGGAAAAGATTACTACAATAAGTTTAATTAACATCCATCACCACACAGTTACAAATTTGTTTTTTTTGTGATGAGAATGTTTAGATCTACTCTCTCAGTGACTTTCAGATACACAACACAGTGTTAACTACAATCACTAGGCTGCATATTGCATCTCTAAGACTTATCTATCTTTTAACTGGAAGTTTGTACCCTTTGACCACTATCACCCATATTACCCACTCCTCACCCATTGCCACTGGCAACCACCAATCTGTTCTCTGTACCTATGAACCTGGTGCTTTTACTTTTTATTTTTAATTTTTTTTTAGATTCCAAATATAAGTGAGATTATATATTATTTGTTTTACTCTGTCTGACTAATTTACCTTAGCATAATATAATGCCCTCAACGTTGATCCATGCTATCACAAATGGCAAGATTACCTTCTTTTTAATGCCTGAATAATATTCCCTTATATGTGTATATAAATCTTCCTTATCCATTCATCAATCAATGGACACTTTGGTTGTTTCCATGTATTGGCTACTGTAAATAATGCTTCAGTGAACATGGGTTACACATATCTCTTTTGTTTCCTTTGGATAAATACCCAGAAGTGGAATTGCTGGATCATATGGAAGTTCTGTTTTTATTTTTTTGAGGAACCTCCATACTGTTTTCTATAGTGGCTGCAACAATTTACATTCCCACCAACAATGCACAAAGGTTCCCTTTTCTCCACATCATTTCCAACACTTGCTCACTCTTGTCTTTTTGATGATAATCATTCTATTAGGTATGAGGTGATATCTCATTGTGGTTTTTGATTCGCATTTCCCTGATGATTAGTGATGCTGAGCATCTTTTCATGTACCTGTTGGTAATTTGTATGTCTTCATTGGAAACTTGTCTGTTCCTCTGCCCATTTTAAAATCAGATTTTTGTTGCTATTAAATTGTATGAATTCTCCATATATTTTGATATTAATCCCTTTATCAGATATATTATTTGCAAATATTTTCCTCCATTCTCTACGTTGCTTTTTCATTTTGTTGATGTTTTACTTTGCTGTACAAAAGCTTTTTAGTTTGATGTAGTCCCACTTGTGTATTTTTGCTTTAGGTGTCAAATCCAAAATAATCTTTGCCAAGACCAATGTTTAGGAGCTTACCCCCAATGTTTATTTTAGGAGATTCATGGTTTCAGGTCTTACATTCAAGTTTTTAACCCATTTTGAGTTAATTTTTGTATGGTATTTTATAGTGGTCCAGTTTCATTCCTTTTTTTATGTTGCTGTCCAGTATTCCCAACACCATCGATTGAAGAGACTGTCCTTTCCCTATTGTATATTCTTGGTTCCTTTTTCATAAGTTAATTGACCAAGTACATGTGGGTTTATTTCTTGGCTTTCTATTTAGATTGGGTTTTTAACAGTCTAGTTCCATTCTGTTTAAAAAACACCTAAAACAAAACAGCACTGATAGATTGAGCATAAAGGTATTCCACTCTTGGCTACATCACCCCTACATCTTTCGTCTGATCCTTGTTTACAAATTGCAATTGTATGAGAATTTACATTCTGTTTCCCACCTTGAGAATATTTTTATTTTTCTGTCAGTGTTAATTATATTTCAAAACAAACGTGCAAACAAAAAGCCAAACTCATAGTAAAAGAGATTAGACTTGTGGTTACCAGGGGCCTGGCATTGGAAGAGGGGGAATTGGATGAAGGCATTCAAAAGGTACATACTTGGAGTTATAAGATAAATAAGTACTAGAGATGTAATGTACAAACATGATCAATATACTAAACACTGCTGGATGTTATATATGAAAGTTAAGAGATAAGTCAAATCATTATGCAGTATACCTTAAACTTATAAAGTGCTATATGTCAATTATATCTCTAAAACTGGAAGGAAAAAAACTCACAACAAAAACACTGATAGTACTTTCATTCTGAGGCAAAGAGTGGTGAATTTGCCTAAGGCTAATATACTACTAAGATTTGTACCCAGGTTGTGAGGCTCTAGAGTTTGTGGTCTTATCACTGTATTTCCTCTCAAAGTGGTTCACATCCTTTGCACAAAAATGTAAGAATAATTTTGACTTTTTGTGAGAAACTTTAGATTAAGGATTGAAAGTCCCAGGAAATAACAAAATATTAAGCATAAAGAATATCTTAGGAAGCTGGAATCTATAAAAAGATTTGTCTAGGGAAAAGTTTCAGCTAGTAAGTAAAAGTAAGTGACTTTAAAAACTGAACTTTTTGACATTATATTTTAAGTTTTGCTGTGTTTCACTATAATGTAATCTTCCAAATGTGATCTCCTCATAACATACATCAGAATAGTAATAAATATTTTTTGATATAGGAAAAGAACTGTTTCTTTATCTAAGCTGTAAGCTCCAGGAGAGAAAGAACATCATATATTTTTCCCTGGTGTATTGGTATTATCTACCACAGCACTGAGAACAGAGTAGCGTTCAATAACTCTGTTCTATGAGTAAATGAAAACATGCATGAATAAAAGAATGAAATGGCCAAAAGCCAATCAATAGGATGGTTGTCACATAAGCCAACCATATCATTTACTTACTTAACCAATGCTAAATCTCTTATTTAATTTCTTTCATAGATGAATATTCAGTTTCTGCTTTAAAACAATCCATTGTACCTTGAATGAGTTTAAAATTAAAACAAGGGTATATGTTTTTATGTGACTATATCTCTTGAATTCTTACTAAGGCTAATGCTGACAGGTTAAAAATTATTCTGTAAATTACAATAGATATTCAAGTTTGAAAAAGTCTTGTGTCTGTTGATACATTTAATAAAAATATTATTTTAACTCTACAGATTTAAGTGCATTTGGATCTGTCTTTGTACAAAATGTACTATTGCTTTGCTAACATAAACACATATACATGCATAGATCCAAGTTACCAACTCTAAATCCCATCATAGCTCATTGACTATAAGACTAAAAATATTTCTTTATTGTTAAACACAATTTAACTTATATTGAGAAATGTACTAAATTAATGTTATGTACATAGCAGGCACTTAATAAATAAACTTTTAATTAAATTGATTTTTAGACTATCAGCAGAAAAGATTTTACTGAAAATTCTTCTCTCATTTTCAAAGGCATTAACAGACTTTTAGACAGTCTGCATGTTTTCTAAAGTAATGAAAAACATATCAGTTTGATTAAACAGCTTTTGGAAACTTGCTTTCACTAAAACATTAAAATTTTGATGCAGTGTTCAATGACTGAGTGAAGAGTAACAGTGTTAAGCCAAAAGAAGACAGAAAAAAAAGTCTGTTAACTCTATATTATTTATAAAATTAATATTTTGGGGGAGGAAAAATATTTTTGGGAGGCAGGAGATATCTTTATTAGAAATTAATGAGAGAAAACATTTAAATGTTTTACCTTGGTTAAAAAATCATGATTATGCTGAGACCCAACTATGGACATTTCTCATTTTCCATTAATCATTTACTTTTACATTTTAAGTTTTATAAGCACAGATGAACATAGCATACTGATAGGTTAATTATATTAATCTTATAGAGATTCAAAGATTTTTCAGGTTATTATATTTTAACAGACTAGTACTGCATGTTTAAATGCAAAATTGTTTTTCCACTAAAGAAACAAAACATTTTTTAGAGCTTGCCTTTATTGTACATTTGGCAAATTTTCTGGAATGCTTATTCTCTTTTTCTCAGTCTTCTAGGACCTATAGACTAGACAGAAATAAAATTATCATGAAGATATTTTAAAAGGTTTGAATCCTCTGGAGATCCCCCCTTCCTTCAGTATTTAATAAGGAAAATCACCTTCTGTGAATTCAATAAAAATTGAGGCCCTCACAAAGATTTATACCATATTACACACTGAAATCCTGTTTACAATAGTTCCCACGTGTACTCAGTTATCAGAATAATATTCTTATACTGTCTGATCGCCTTACATTTTATGCCAACAACAGAAAATTTAATATTACATGGTGCAGAGGCATGTAATAAATATTACATGAAATATTTATTTACATAGCCCATGCCTTAAATAAGCTAGGTAGAAAAATAATTTTGGATATTTACATTTATTTCTAATGCATAATGCGAGCTTCTAACCCAATGATAAGACTTTATCATCTGTTTCCATTTTAATGTAGATTTTCAAATAAAAGTCTGTATTGTTACAAACATAACTTCAAGTCAACTAATTGACATGTTAGCTGACTATCAACTTACTTTTGTATCAGCAGCCTTCATAAACACATTGCTTTCTGTTATTTATAAAAAGAAACTTCCTTTTAAAAAATTGAGGTAGAGAGTCACTGCTCTCATGGACACTCCCATACATTTATTTAAACACACTTATTTCTACTTAACTTAGAAAGACACACCTGCATATGTGCAGAAATGCAGTCTGCTTGCAAGGAAAATGCACCATTTAATTTCATACATAAATAAGTCTTTCATATATACCCAAAGTGCTTTAACTAAGATACTATAATGCCAGACATCTGTAGAATTTTGTTTGCACAACACATATTTGTGGTTTAATAGCCAATCTGCTCTCTGTTTACATTGCTGCATTTATTTCATAAGCAGCTATAAATTATGTTATTGAACAACTGTGCTCCAATGGATTCCAGAGATCATTCTCTGATAGTGCACACATATACACACACATGTGTACTTGCAAGAACAAAAATTGTAGCCACATAATTGTATAGAACTCAATTCTGGTTAGTAGAATGTTTCTGTATATAAAAAAATGGCCCTCTGAAATAACTGGGTATGACACAGAGAAAAATAAGTTAATATAAACCGTACTAATATTAGTGTTACTATAATTATTAACATGGTTCAAATGTAAATTGTTAACATCATTGGAGTTATATATTTAGTTGTTTTGCATTGAGAATGTTTACAGCTTGGGAAAAATAATGTAGCAATCCCAAAATTGTAAGTGGAAGGTTTGGAAATGTACATATTTGCTACCACAAAATGACTTTTTCTTCCTTAATGCCATGTAAGGACTAAATCGATATATTTATTTAAGAAAAAATAATGAATTGTCATGTTAATAATATCAACTGTTTTAAGAAACCCACATGACAGGCAGATATAGTAGAAATCAATCCAAATAAAGTTTTTCTTAGACATGCAATGAGTGTATTTAAAACCATGTGTCTGGAGCAGTATCCTCCCAATATTGGGGGAGGAAAAGTAAAGATGAAATCATCTTCAACTGAAAATGAAATAAGATATTTCATATACTTAGCCTGAGGCCAATTTAAGGCATTACATTGCTAAAGGATATTTGAAAGTATTTCTGTAAACTGGTGACCAGTTTATAGAATACATCTACATCCATTTGAGTGGCAAGCAAACAGTAGAATAGGAAATACTTTTACAGGAGAATCATATCTAAATAGTCATCATTATAATATCTTGTTTGTTATAATGAGGCTATTTCCATGTTGTAGCAGGTCAACATGCTTAATCATAATGCTTAATCATAATGCTTTGTTGATTTGGTGACAGTGACATCTATTAAACCTCAAATCCTGTATAACAGATGGTTTCATCTAGCACCTGCCCATGGAGATGTAAAGGTCTATATAACAAGACATTGCTGTTTTTGCATTTATCTTTTATGTTAAAACCATATTTCCCAGAATTGTAAAGTGTCTTTAAGATTTATAGAATTTATTAAAAAAAAATTGTTGGTAACTGAGACCTGGAATCCAAGAGGCACTGGATGAATAGAATAAAGCCAGAATGGGAGGACATGTGAAAAAGCGTTAAGTATTGAATAATGATTCCATTAACATTCACAAGTTTTTTTTTTTTTTTCTGAAATTGTAAACAACATTTCCCTTTGGACACTAATGGTAATTCACCATTAAAATAAAATTTAATGTAACAATAATTTTTATGGCCCATTGAATTTGTTAAAATGAAATTCTTCTAGTTTAGTTATTAAACTGTCAATATTACTTCTGTATCTATATATGTCAACTTATTGTGTGTAGAGAAAAATATATTTAAATGTTGGTTCTCATTATTTTACATGATCAAATAATGGTTAAAAGAACAGATATAATTGGTTTTTCTGTGAAATGATCCCCCAAACCATCTTTCCAATGTTCAATGACTACTGCTTAATAGTAAAATGCTAAACTAAATTTTACCATTGCTTCAATTACTAGGACATTTATGGATAAAGTAAAGGGGCTTTGTGAAATTTAATCATGCAAATACATCAGAGCTCTTTCTTGTTACCAGTCTTGACACCAGTGCATTAGGCAGAGTTGGTAAAAGTGAGTTTTTAAATTAGTCAATATACAAGTGTTATTTTTTATATTTATGGTTTTTGATTGTCTCCCTGTATTACTCTTCTTCCAACTAGATCTTGAGTGCTATAAGGATAGGAATCTGTTGTTGTTGTTGTTGTTGTTCACTGGTAAATCACCAGCATCTAGACTAGTGCCAGGAACAATGTAAGTACTCAATAAGTATTTGTCAAATGAATGAATGTTTAAAACCACATTCTGAGTTTTCAGTAGAATTGATGGGGGAGGAGTCAAGAAGGTGGAATAGTAGGATGCAGAATTCTTCTCTCCTCACAAGTACATCAAGAATACATCTACAAATGGAACAATTCTCACAGAGCACATGCTGAACATTAGTGGAAGACTTCAGACACCTAAAAGGACAAGAAAAATCCCCTCACAAAAGAAAGAGGAAAAGAAAAAGGAATCAAAAAAGGGACCAGCAACCCTGGTGGGAAGCTGAAAGTGAGCAGAGACCCCTGCATTCAGAAAACACCCCTCACAGTGGGAAAATCAGCTGGGACAGAAAGGGACCTTCAGGGGATCAAAGGAGAAAGCAGTGGACAGTCTATGGAAGGCAGAACAAAGTAAGAACTGAGTGTATGGTCTGTGCTGCAGCTATGCACACCTCAGCCTGAGTCATGTGTCTCCTGTTGCAGAAGGGGGATGGGTGCTAAAAAGTGGTGTTTGGAGCATGGATCCAGGGAGGGGACAGCTGTTGGCTGTGAAAAGACAACCTGATGGGAGAGGAGTAAGGAGCTCCACAACTGGGAATGTTTGAGAAAAAAGCCCGGGACACCAAACAAGCAAGGCGTCATTGTTGAGGGGCGTGCAAGGGGCAGGGCCGCCATTGCAAACCCTTTTCCCACCGGCCGGCTTCTTTGGCCTCTGCAGGTACTGGGAGGGACTCTCACCTGAGCAGGCTCACCCACCCCTGAAGCCAAGGCCTCCTCCACTCGCGTAGGCTCCAGGGTAATGAGCGCAACACATCCCAAAGCCTCCTTGGGAATCAGCCCTGGGTTCCCCTGCCTGAGATGGGAATTTGCCAGTGCTGATGGGGGCTGAGTGCTAAAGCAGAGGGTAAAGAGACCAGATCCAGGGAGAGGACAGCTGTTGGCTGCACAGATACAACAGAGGGGACAGGAGTGTGGGGCTCCGTGGCCCCTAGAGGAAATGAGGTCTACCTAGGAAATGAGATGCCATTGTTGAGTGGTAGGCAAGGGGTGGGGCCACCACCCCCCCCACATGCCAGGCCCTGCCTTCGTGGGCACTGGGTAGGACTCCCACCAGAGTGAGCGCACCCCAGTCTCTTGCAACTGCCTGCTGGTCTATGATGCTGCAGGCAATTCATGCACACCCCAGTTGTGGCCACCATATCCCTCTCTGACCTGAGTGAATAAGTGTATCCCAATCAGCTGCTGCTTTTGCTCCCTCTCAACTAGGCGGGGAACAGATGGCTGAGGGTGGCCCACATGCAGAGGTGGGGCCAAAATAAAAGCTGAGCCCCAGGCGTGGTACAACTAAGGCAGAGGAAAGGAAATCTCTCCATGCAGCTGCACAAGCCACAGATTAAATCCTGTGATTGGCTTGGTAAATCCTGTGTCCATGGAACATATGAATGCACAAGTGTTCCCACAACTGATACCAGTCCAAATTTTGCAGCAGTGGACTTTGGGCGCAAGTATTGGCATGAGTTGGGACATGTCAGAGTCTGAGCTGCCCCCACAGTGCCCACAGAAGATCCACAGATCTACCTAGAGGTATTTGAGGGCCTGCTGAGGAGGTGGGGGTTGGCTGTTGCTCACTGTGGGAACAAGGAAACAGACAGAGGAGGCCCCAGGAAAATATTTCTCTTACTATTATTTTTGTTTTGTTTTGTTTTGTTCAGTTGTTGGTGGTATTGTTTTATTATTTTTCATTTTTTTACTTTACTTTAACTTTTTAAAATACACCTTTTTTATTTTTCTATTTTTATTTACTTTCTTACTATTTTGTGTTTTTTCTTATTTTATTCTTTGTTTAATTTTTATTTTTTGATCATTTTTATGTGTTTGTTTTGGGTTTTTTTGCGTGTGTGTTGTGTTGTTGTTGCTGTTTGTTTGTTTTGGTTTTTACCATTTGTCTTGGATTTTGTATGTTTGTTTGTTTTCTTTTTTTTTATCTTTCATTTCTTTCTTTTTTCTCCGGCAGTGCTGTTCGGCTTGTGGGCTCTTGGTTCCCCAAACAGGGGTTGGGCCTGGGCCTCTGGGGTGGGAATGCCACGTCTAGGATTCTGGACCAACAGAGAATTCCTGGGCCTAGGGAATATTAATCAGCATGCACTCTCCCAGAGGTATCTATCTTGATACCAAGACCCAGCTCCACCCAACTGCCTACAGGCTACAGTGCTGGAGACCTCACACCAAACAACCAGCAAGACAGGAACACACACCTACACATCAGCAGACAGGCTGCTTAAAGTTATACTAAGCTCACAAACACCCTAAAACACACCACCTGATGTGGCCTGGCACATTAGAGGGAAAAGACTCAGCTCCACACATCAGAGCACAGGCACCAGTCCCTCCCACCAGGAAGCTGACACAAGCTCCTGGACCAATCTCACGCAAAAGGGAGCAGACAACAGAAGCAAGAGGAACTACAACCCTGCAGCCTGTGGAAAGGGACCATAAACACAGTAAGTTAAACAAAATGAGATGACAGAGAAATAAGTTGAAGTTGAAGGAGCTAGGTAAAATCCCACAAGACCAAATAAATGAAGAATAAATAGGCAATCTACCTGAAAACGAATTCAGAGTAATGATAGTAAAGATGATCCAAGATCTCAGAAAAAGAATGAAGACATGCTTCAAGAAGACACAAGAAATGTTTAACAAGGACTGAGAAGAACTAAAGAACAAAAAATCAGTGATAAACAGTGCAATAACTGAAATGAAAAATACACTAGAAAAAATCAATAACAGAACAATTGAGGCAGAAGAAAGGATAAGTGAGCTGGAAGATAGAATGTTGGAAATAACTGACACAGAGCAGAATAAAGAAGAAAGAATGAAAAGAAATTAAGACAGTCTCAGAGATATCTGGGACAAGATTAAATGCACCAACATTTGAATTATAGGGGTCACAGCAGAAGAAGAGAAAGAGTCTGAGAATATATTTGAAGAGATTATAGTTGAGAACTTGTCTGACATGGGAAAGGAAATAGTCAATCAAGTCCAGGAAGTGTAGAGAGTCCCATACAGGATAAACCCAAGGAGAACCACACCAAGACAAATATTATTCAAACTAACAAATATTAAATAAAAAGAAAAAAATATTAAAAGTAGCAATGGAAAAACAACAAAAAACGTACAAGGGAATTCCCATAAGGTTATCAGCTGATTTTTCAGCAGATAATCTGCAGGCCACAAGGGAGTGGCAGGACGTATTTAAAGTGATGAAAGGGAAAAACCTACAATCAAAATTACTCTGCCCAGCAAGGATCTCATTCAATGGAGAAATCAAAAGATTTACAGACAAGCAAAAGGTAAGAGAATTAGGCACTACCAAACCAGTTTTACAACAATTGCTAAAGGAACTTCTCTAAGCAGGAAACACAAGAGAAGAGAACAAAAGAGGAAAGGAAGAAAACCTACAAAAACAAACCCAAAACAATTAAGAAAATGGCAATAGGAAGACACATATCAATAATTCCCTTAAATGTAAGTGCATTAAATGCTCCAACCAAAATACATGGACTGGTCAAATAGATACAAAAGAAGACCCATATATATGCTGTCTACAGGAGACCCACTGCAGACCTAGGGACACATAAAGACTGAAAGTGAAGGGATGGAAAAAGATATTCCATGAAAATGGTAATCAAAAGAAAGCTGGAGTAGCAATTCTTGTATCAGACGAAATAGACTTTAAAATAAAGGCTATTACAAGAGACAAAGAGGACACTAAATAATGATCAAGGGATCAGTCCAAGAAGAAGATATAACAATTGTAAATATTTATGAACCCAACGTAGGAGCACGGCAATACATAAGGCAAATGCTAACAGCCATAAAAAGGGAAAAAAAAAAACAACAACACAGTAATAGTGGGGAACTATAACACTCCACTTACACCAATGGATAGATCATCTAGACAGAAAATTAATAAGAAAAAAAAGCATTAAATGACACATTAGAACAGATAGACCTAATTGATATTTATAGGACATTCCATCCAAAAGCATCAAAATACACTTTCTTCTCAAGGACACATGGAACATTCTCCAGGATAGATCACATATTGGGTCAGAAATCAGGCCTT
Organism: Balaenoptera acutorostrata; assembly: GCF_949987535.1. Taxonomy (NCBI): domain Eukaryota; kingdom Metazoa; phylum Chordata; class Mammalia; order Artiodactyla; family Balaenopteridae; genus Balaenoptera; species Balaenoptera acutorostrata. Next base: position 75,089,613 of record NC_080085.1, read on the forward strand.
GGGAAATTTAAGAAAATGGAAATCATATCAAGCATATTTTCCGACCACAGTTCTATGAGATTAGAAATCAATTACAGGAAAAACAAAATATAAAAAAACAAACACATGGAGGCTAAACCATATGTTACTAAATAACCAAGAGATCACTGAAGAAATCAAAGAGGACATCAAAAAATACCTAGAGACAACTGACAACAAAAACACAATAATCCAAAACCTATGGGATGCAGCAAAAGTAGTTCTAAGAGGGAAGTTTATAGCAATACATTCCTACCTCATGAAACAAGAAAAATCTCAAACAAACAACATAACATTACACCTAAAGCAACTAGAGAAAAAAAAACAAACACAACCCAAAGTTAATATAAGGAAAGAATTCTTAAGATTACAGCAGAAATAAATGAAATAGAAATAAAGAAAACAATAGCAAAGATCAATGAAACTAAAAGGTTGTCCCTTGGGAGATAAACAAAATCAATAAAACTTTAGCCAGACTCATCAAGAAAAAATGGGAGATTACTCAAATCAATAAAATTAGAATTAAAAGGAAAAGTTACAACTGACACCACAAAAATACAAAGTATCATTAGAGACTACTGCAAGCAAATATATGCCAATAATATGGACAACATGGAAGAAATGGACAAATTCTTAGAAAAGTACAAACTTCCAAGACTGAACCAGGAAGAAAAAGAAAATATGAACAGACCAAACACAAGTAATGAATTTGAAACTGTGATTAAAAATCTTCCAACAAACAAAACTCCAGGATGAGATGACTTCACAGGTGAACTCTACCAAACATTTATAGAAGAGTTAACACCTATCTTTCTCAAACTCTGCCAAAAAGTTGCAGAGTGTGGAACACACCCAAGTTAATTCTATGAGGCCACCATCACCCTAATACCAAAACCAGAAAAGATACCACAAAAAAACAAAATTAGAGGCCAATATCACTAATGAACATAGACACAAAAATCCTCAACAAAATATTAGCAAACCTAATCCAATAACATTTTAAAATGATCATACAGCATGATCTGGTGGGATTTATCCCAGGGATGCAAGGATTTTTCAATATAAGCAAATCATTCAGTGTGATACACCATATTAACAAACTGAAGAATAAAAACCATATGATCATCTCAATAGATGCAGAAAAATCTTTTGACAAAATTCAACACACTTTTATGATAAAAACTCTCCAGAAAGTGGGCATAGAGGGGACCTCCCTCAATATAATAAAGGCCATGTATTACAAATCCACAACAAACATCATTCTCAATGGTGAAACCTAAAAGCATTTCCTCTAAAATCAGGAACAAGACAAGGGTGTCCACTCTCGCCACTATTATTAACACAGTTTTGGAAGTCTTACCCTTGGCAATCAGAGAATAAAAAGAAATAAACGGAATCCAATTTGGAAAAAGAGAAGTAAAACTGTCACTTTTGGTAGATGGCATGATACTATATTTAGAAAATCCTAAAGATGTCATGAGAAAACTACTAGAGGTAATAAATGAATTTAGTAAAGTCACAGGAAACAAAATGACTACACAGAAACCTCTTGCATTCCTATACACTAACTACTGAAGCCCACCTGCCTAGAGACCATGCTCTGCAACAAGAGAAGTCACCTCAAGAAGAAGTCCGTGCACCACAATGAAGAGTAGCCTCTTCTTGCTGCAAATAGAGAAAGCCTGCACACAGCAACAAAGACTCAATGCAGCCAAAAATAAATAAATAAATATATTTTAAAAAGGAATAAAATGCCTAGGGTTAAACCTACCTAAGTAGGCCAAAGACCTGTATTCCGAAAACTACAAGATACTGATGAAAGAAATCAAAGACTACACAAACAGATGGAGAGATATAACATTTTCATGGATTGGAAGATCAATATTGTGAAAATGGCCATAATTCTCAAAGCAATCTACAGATTCAATGCAATCCCAGTGAAAGTACCTGTGGCATTTTTCATAGAATTAGAACAAAAAACTTTACAATTTCTAAGGAAAGAAAAGAGACCCCGAATAGCCAAGCCATTGTGAGAAAGAAAAATGAAGCTGGAGGAGCCAGGCTCCCTGACTTCAGACTATACTACAAAGCTACAGTAGTCAAGACAGCATGGTACTGACACAAAAACAGAAATATAGATCAATGGAACAGGATAGAAAGCCCAGAGATAAACCCACACACCTATGGTCACCTAATATATGACAAAGGATGCAAGAATATACAATGGAGAAAAGACAGCCTCTTCAATAAGTGGTGCTGGGGAAACTGGACAGCTATATATAAAAGGATGAAATTAGAACACTCCTTAACACCATACACAAAAATAAACTCAAGATGGATTAAAGACCTAAATGTAAGGCCCAACACTATAAAAATCTTAGAGGAAAACATAGGCAGAACACCCTTTGACATATATCGCAGCAAGATCTTTTTCAACCCACCTCCTAGAGTAATGAAAATAAAAACAAAAATAAACAAATGGGACCTAAGTAAACTTAAAAGTTTTGCACAGCAAAGGAAACCATAAACAAGACAAAAGGACAACTCTCAGAATGGGAGAAAATATTTGGAAACGTAGCAACCGACAAAGAATTAATCTCCAAAATATACAAACAGCTCATGCAGCTCAATATCAAAAACAAACAAAAAAACAAACAACCCCATCCAAGAATGGGTGGAAGATCTAAATAGACATTTCTCCAAAGAAGTCATACAGATGGCTAACAAACACATGAAAAGATGCTCAGCGTCACTAGTTATTCAAGAAATATAAATCAAAGCCACAATGAGGTATCACCTCACACCAGTCAGAAAGGCCACCATCAAAAAACGCACAAACAACAAATGCTGGAGAGGGTGTGGAGAAAAGGGAACCCTCTTACACTGTTGTTGGGAATATATATTAATACAGCCATTATGGAAAACGGTATGGAGCTCCCTTAAAAAACTAAAAATAGAACTACCATATGACCCAGGAATCCCACTACTTGGCATATTCCCTGAGAAAACCATAATTCAAAAAGACACATGCATCCCAATATTCAAAGCGACACTATTTACAATAACCAGGACATGGAAGCAATCTAAATGTCCATCAACAGAGGAATGGATAAAGAAGATATGGTACATATATAGAATGGAATATTATTCAGCCATAAAAAAGAACAAAACTAAGTCATTTGCAGAGACGTGGATGGAACTAGAGTCTGTCATACAGAGTGAAGTAGGAAAGAGAAAAACAAACATACATATATTAACATATGTATGTGGAACCTAGAAAAATCATAAAGATTATCTTATTTACAAAGCAGAAATAGAGACACAGACGTATAGAACAAACATATAGTTACCAAGGAGGAAGGTGGGGGATGGGATGAATTGGATGATTGGGATTTACACATATACACTATTGATACTATGTATAAAATAGATAACTAATGAGAAAATACTGTATAGCACAGGGAAGATACTCCATGCTCTATGGTGACCTAAATGGAAAGGAAATCCAAAAAAGAGGAATTATATGTGTATGTATAGCTCATTCATTTTCCTGTACATGAGAAACTAATACAACATTGTAAAGAAAGTATACTCCAATAAAAATTAATTTAAAATAACTATAGATGGATGAGTTTGCAAAAAAATGAATACATAAAGCAAAAAAATAGAATTGATGAATCATATCTAGTAATAAGGTAGATTGTTCAAATATATCAAAGATATATTATTGGTTTGGTATGAAAATAAATCAATGCAATATTCTATCTGCTTTCACTAATGTAGAAAAGAGAAACACAAAATAAAATTGTATGGGGATTCGACTAGAACATTCCACTTTGCAAGGGGAGATATTTATTTGAAAACTAAAATTCACTGAAAGACCAGTTGGCTCACTTATAATTTAAAAGACTTGACCAAATTTGGCAATAAACATATTTCAAGTAACTGGATTGCAATTAATTACTAGCAAAACTCATAATGAAATGTCATATATCCAAGTGATTAGCATTTATTTTGAATAGCACATGGACAAATCATAATATTAAGGCAATAAGCATTTTAAACACTGAAAAACACTTGTTCTTTTTGAGAATATAATCCTTTAAAATTATCTGCAATAATTGAATTTTCTGCATAATAAAAATAAGGATGTATGCTGGAGGATTTTAGTACTATTTGATTTGTAAGTTCCTTTTAAATGTTATACATATTAAGATGAACAAACTTAATTCATTAGAAATGTTATTAAGCTGTAGATAAATTGTTTCATGACAGGCTGACAAAATGCTTCACTATCTTATTAATGAGACTAATAATAAGATATTAGAAATATTACAACAAAGGCTGAGAAGGTTAACATTTTCTAGGAAAATTATGTCAATAAAAGTGTGTAATTTCTTAGGTATGATATTAATCCTGCATGATAGAGCACATAATGAAAGCATTTGGTTATTTAAATCAGTAGTCAGGAATTGGTTTCAGAAACTCCACAACATCCTGTTCATTTTATTTCTCTCATATATTGGTCATTATAAGGAGTACAAATACATCTCCCAAAGCCTTAAATTCTGGTCCTTTGTGTAAATTATTTCTAATATTTCCACTACTATTCCTGAAAATTTTGAGCCCCACATCATTTCCTACTTTGATTTATACTTTTGTGGACTACATAATAGATTTTGATATTTTCCAGCTGAGGTGTGATACACTGATCACTCTTTGAAAGAATAAAGAGAATTAAAAATACCAGGTTATTTAAAATCTATAAAGGCAGAAATGAATTCTCATCAGATATTTTTTATAATTTCCATTTTCATAAAATTATGATGAATATGTTCTCAAAACCACAAAACACTTGAAAAAATTATTGCTCGATTTCTTTGTCTAGACACTTTTAGTGTCGTCTTTGACACCCTTGTTCCAGCATCACTATATAAGTAAAGGAAAGAGGCACAGGTATTTACCAATCTTGTGAATCAAGTAAGTGAATGATTATATACGTTAGGAATATTACAAAGTGAGCTAAATAAATGTTTGACTTTTTATGAGTTTAAATGTTATTGGCTTGAAATTTTGTGTTACTTAGATTCCCCCAAATAGTATGAAGTAACTCAGGGTGTGTTCACTTTAGTTTGTTCTACATTAGGTTGCTCTTTTGCTCCTAACACCCAAATGTTTCTAGCTAGCTTTTGAGGTCTGTACTGATATACTACCATTTACAAGGTTATATATGGGTAGCAGTGGTAACTCCAAGGTCAGGAGATAGATTCCCCAAAAGGACTTAAAAGTGTATCTAACATTTAGTGCTACAAAGTGAATTTTATGCTGAATTCAACATGAACTTTAATGATGTGGAGTTGTTTCTATTCATCTAGAACAAGAAAGAAGTAACTTTTATGAAAACAGTTTTAAAATTTGAGTTGTGACTTAATGACCATGTGGGACCAACTCTGAGCCATTCTTCATTTTTTAGTATACTGATAATGACTACTTTTTATTAATTAATTATTGATATGTCATACTTTACTTATATTAACTCATTTAGTCATTACAATAACTCTGTGATTTCTTTATAATTATTATTTTTATTTGACAGATGAGGAAATTAATGGTCAGTAAGTTTAAACAATCTGTTTAATATGACAGGGATAGTAAGTAAAAAGTCTAAAATAAAACAAAAACAAGTGTTGCTGGACTTTAGCTCACACATTCTTAACCACTGTGTCATACTGCCCTCCAACAGTATGACTAACCATTCCAAACTTGCCTATTACAGATAATGTTTTCTGGAATCTTACTAGGGAAGTCGTTTGATACTGTGTAGTTAATAATACTTAGCTTTAAGTAGAGGGTGGTTATATAACTAAGCAGGTTTCTTCATATACTTTCTTAAATATTTTGAAATATAGGTTACCTCTGAGTTCTAAAGCATTCAAATTTGAAAGTAAAATATCAGTGTAAGTAAACCTAGGGATTTTGCTGGATTTAGACAAACCTTTGAAAAAAATTATGTTTTATTAGCTGAGATCCTCCTTAATTCATTTTGTTTTTTAATTTCTACCCTTTGTTTTTGGTAAATTCATGTACCATTACAAATATATAAAAATCTTTTACATTTCCTTTTAGATGGAGTCTTGGGTTTTTAAAAAAAAATTCTTTCACACTTTTTCATACTTTTAACTTATTTTTAATGTGAAGGGTTTCTTTATAATTTTTACATTAATGACTCACTTATGTTATTTTATCTATATATGTAAATATATAATTTATTTTGTTCTTGGAAAAAGAAATGCAGGAAATTGGTCGAGTCATATGACTTATTAAGGTCTTTTTCAGTACATGCTCCTGAAAAACTATTCCAGAGAATATTATAAATAGAAAAATATTGGGGGGATTAAAAAATTTTCATTTATGATCTACATATTTTTCCTTAGGGTGAATTTAAAGTATATGAATTTATATTCATTCTGGGCTTACTCACAAGTTATGCACCCACAGGACAGATCCAAAGAATTATAGGAAAGGATTTGAAAACTGAACTTGATATAAACCACCATTCAAGTACCAGACAACTCCTTTATGGAACATACCCTGGGGAGAGCAAAATACTGTAAGTAAATTTAAGAACTGAAGTGATATTTGAACCATTGCCCACAAAAGGTGAGACAGAACTTGAAGACCAAATCCAATGAGATTGATTTTTCTGCTAAAACAACAAAAACGAAAGAATCTATCTTCTACCCAGAATTTTAACAGGATCAAGAATCTTACAACATAATATTCAAAATGTTCAGAATAGAGTGCAAAATTACTTGACATAAAGAGACCAAGAAAAAAACTCAATTCTCAAAGGAAAATATAATAGATGCCAACCATGAGATAAACCAGGTGCTGGAATTATCAAAGAAAGGCTTTAAAAATAGCTATCATAACCGTGCTTCATGAAGTAGAGGTTAGCACTCTTGAAATGAATTAAAAAATATAAGCTTGTGGCATAGAAATAGAAACTTTATACCACAACTATAAAAAAGAAAATGGAAACTTCAGAACCTAAAATTAAAATATTTGAAAGACAATTATTGGATTGGTTCAACAGTAAAATGGAGACAATAGAGGAAATAGTAAACATGAAGACAGATTAATAGAAATTACCCAAGTTTAAGAACACAGAGAAAAATAATTACAGAAAAGTGAACAAGAGAATCAAGAAAATGTGAGACAATAGCAAAATGTCTAACAATTATGTCATTGGATTCTGAAAAGCAGAGGTAAAAAAGATTGGAAAAGAAAAATATTTGAAGAAATATATGGTTAAGCCTTTCTCAAATTTACTGAAAATTTACAGATTCAGGATTTTAGAGAAACAAAACATGAAACTAAACTGCTGAAGACCAAAGATAAAGAAAAAATCTTGAAAGCAGCTAAGAGAAATATAAAACATTACATATGGGAAAAACAGATTCAAATGATGACTTCTTTCCAGAAAACATGAAAGTGAGAAGATAGTGGTGCTTGAAGAAAAAACTGTCAATCTAGAATTTTATATCAAGCAAAACTATCCTTTAGAATGAAGGAAAGATAAAGGCATTCTCAGGTGCATGAAAACTAGGAGGAATCCGTGTAAGAATAATTACTTTAAAAGAAATGATAAGGTACGTTTTTCAGGCTGAAAGAACTTGAAACATCAGAAAATAAGAAAGAGAAACAAATGACAAACTCCTGGGGAAATATAAGACACTAAATTTTTCTCTCAAATTATTTAAAATATGCATACTGTTGAATGAAAAATTATAACTTTATTGGAATGCAACTCAACATTTACAGATATAATACAAATGAATGTTGTAACATAAAGGAGGGAGGAAAAGAGTCTTATATGATTAGAAGGGTGTGATTTGAAGTGATAAGTATTAATCCTAAGTAGACATGAAATGGTAGGTATATTGTAATCCCAACAGTAACCAATAAAATAATAATACGAAAAGATGCAGTCAAAAGAAATAGAAAAATTGGAATTGAATACTAAAACAATTTAATAATCCAAAAGAAGACAGAAAAAGGGGAAAGATAGGAAAAGAGAGAGACATACCAAAACAAATTATAAAACCATAAAATTAAATCCAAACATGTCAATAATTATAGCAAATATAAATTTTCCAAATACACAAACTAAAAGTCAAAGATTTTAAATGAATGAAAAACAAGACCCAGCTTACTGCCTACAATAATTCTACATTAAATAAGAACATACAGGTAAGTGAAAAGAATTAGAAACACTATACTATGCAAACATTAAAAGAAAGCTCAAATAGATGTATTAATATTGGATAAAGTAGACTTCATAACAAGTTAAATTACCAGGAATAAATAGAGGTATTACACTATGATAGAAGGGTCTTTTTACCAAGAAGGCATAAAAATCCTGCATGTGTATATTCTCTTAAGAGCAGAGCTCCAAAATACATGAAGCAAAAACTTATAGGACTAAAAGGAGACATAGATAAATCCATAAATATAATTGGAAACATCAATATTTGTCTCTTACCAACTGATAGAAAAAGTAAACAGAAAATCAGCAAGAATATAGAATACTTGAACAAACTATCAACTGACTTGACAAAATTGACATTTGCCAAGCACTCCAGCTAAAAGCAGCAGAATACACGTTGTTTTTGAGCATCTGTGGAAGATCCACTAAGATAGAAAACAATTCACCATGGTTAGAGGAAAATATCGAATAATAATTTAAATAGATGAAGAAAAAGCATTTGGGAAAATTCAATATAAATTCATGATAAAAATTATCAACAAAAATGTCTTTTTTTAATTTTTTTAAATAAATTTATTTATTTATTTATTTATTTATGGCTGTGTTGGGTCTTCGTTTCTGTGCGAGGGCTTTCTCCAGTTGTGGTGAGCGGGGGCCACTCTTCATCGCGGTGCACAGGCCTCTCACTGTCGTGGCCTCTCGTTGCGGAGCACGGCTCCAGACACGCAGGCTCAGTAGTTGTGGCGCACGGGTTTGGTTGCTACGCGGCATGTGGGATCTTCCCAGACCAGGGCTCGAACCTGTGTCCCCTGCATCGGCAGGCAGACTCTCAACCACTGTGCCACCAGGGAAGCCCCAAAAATGTCTTTATAACCAATTTGACCTATGGGTTCAACTCAATTTTGAGCAAAATCCCAGCAGATTTTTTGGTAGATACAGATAGGCTGATCCTAAAATTTATATAGAAAGATAAAGAAATTGGAATATCCAAATGATTTAGAAAGAGAAAAACAATGTTGGTCGACTTGATTTCAAGACTTGCTGTAAATATACAGTAATCAAGTATTGGTGAAAATGCAGACATATAGATCAATGGACATGATACAGAGCCCAGATATCACAATACGATCAATTGAAGTTTGAAAAAAGATGCAAATGCAATTCAATGGGGAAAGGATAGTCTTTTCAACAGATGACACTGGGACAATTGGGCATGCATGTGCAGAAAAACGGATCACAACCTAAAGCTTATACTTCATACAAAAATTGTCTCAGAATATATCATGGATCTAAATGTATATTATAAAACTGTAAAACTGTTTAAAAGAAAATTTTGGAGAGTTTTTATTATAAATGGGTGTTGACTTTTGTCAAAAGAATTTTCTGCATCTACTGAGATGATCATATGATTTTATTATTCAATTCAATTAGTTAGCATGGTGTATCACATTGATTGATTTGCATATATTGGAGAATCCTTGCATCACAGGGATAAATCCCACTTGATCATGGTGTAAGATTTTTTTAATGTGCTGTTGGATTAGGTTTGCTAGTATTGTGTTGAGGATTTTTGCATCTACATTCATCAGTGACATTGCCCTCTAATTGTCTTTTTTTGATATCTCTGCCTTTCTTCTCAAGTGCTCATGGAACATTCTCCAGGATAGAGCATATCCAGGGGCACAAATCAAGCCTTGGCAAATTTAAGAAAATTGAAATAATATCAAGTGTCTTTTCCGACCACAATGATATGAGACTAGATATCAATTACAAGAAAAGAATGTAAAAAATAAAAACTCATGGAGGCTAAATAACACACTACTAAATAACCAAAAGATCACTGAAGGAATCAAAGAGGAAATCAAAAAATACCTAGAATCAAATGATAATGAAAACACGATGACCCAAAACCTATGGGATGTGGCAAAAGTAGTTGTAAGAGGGAAGTATATAGCAATACAATCCTACCTCAAGAAACAAGAATAATCTCAAATAAATCACCTAACCTTACACCTAAAGCAATTAGAGAAAGAAGAATAAAATACCCAAAGTTAGCAGAAGGAAGGAAATCATAAAAATCAGATCAGAAATAAATGAAAAAAAATGAAGGACACAATAGGAAAGATCAATAAAACTGAAATCTGGTTCTTTAAGAAGAAAAACAAAATTCATAAACCATTGGCCAGACTCATCAAGAAAAAAAGGGAAAAGACTCATATCAACAGAATTAGAAATGAAAAAGAAGTAACAACTGACACTGCAGAAATACAAAGGATCATGAGAGATTACTACTAGCAACTATATGCCAATAAAATGGACAACCTGGAAGAACTAGACAAATTCTTAAAAAAGCACAAATGTCTGAGACTCAACCAGGAAGAAATAGAAAATATAAACAGACCAATCACAAGCACTGAAATTGAGACTGTGATTAAAAATCTTCCAACAAACAAAAGCCCAGGACCAGATGGCTTCACAGGGGAATTCTATCAAACATTTAGAGAAGCGCTAACACCTATGCTCCTCAAACTCTTCCAAAATATAGCAGAGGGAAGAACACTCCAAAACTCATTCAATGAGTCCACCATCACCCGGATACCATAAACAGAAAAAGATGTCACAATAAAGGAAAACTACAGGCCAATATCACTGATGAACATAGATGCAAAAACCCTCAACAAAATAATAGCAAAAAGATTCCAACAGCACATTAAAAGTATCATACACCGAGATCAAGTGGTGTTTATCCCAGGAATGCAAGGATTCTTCAATATACGCAAATCAACCTATGTGATAAACCATACTGACAAATTGAAGGATAAAAATCATATGATAATCTCAAGAGGTGCAGAAAAAGCTTTTGACATAATTCAACACCCATTTATGATAAAAACTCTCCAGAAAGTAGGCATAGAGGGAACTTACCTGAAAATAATAAAGGCCATATTTGACAAAGCCACAGCCAACATCATTCTCAAAGGTGAAAAATGGAAACCATTTCCACTAAGATCAGGAACAAGATAAGGTTGCCCACTCTCACCAGTGTTATTCATCATAGATTTGGAAGTTTTAGTCACAGCAATCAGAGAAAAAATAAAATAAAAGAAATCCAAATCGGAAAAAAAAGAAGTAACACTGTCGCTGTTTGCAGATGGCATGATACTATATATAAAGAATCCTAAAGATGCTACCAGAAAACTACTAGAGCTAATCAATGAATTTTGTAAAGTTGCAGGATACAAAGTTAATGCACAGAAATCTTTTGCATTCCTATACACTAATGATGAAAAATATGAAAGAGAAATTAAGGTAACACTTCCATTTACCATTACAACAAAAAGAATAAAATACCTAGGAATAAACCTACCTAAAGAGGCAAAAAACCTGTATGTGGAAAAGTATAAGACACTGATGAAAGAAATTAAAGATGATACAAACAGATGGAGAGAGATACCATGTTCTTGGATTGGAAGAATCAACATTGTGAAAATGACTATACTACCCAATGCAATCTACAGATTCAATGCAATCTCTATCGAACTACCAGTGGAATGTTGAAAAAACTAGAAAAAATATTTCACAATTTGTGTGGAAACACAAAAGACCCAGAATAGCCAAAGCAATCTTGAGAAAGAAAAATGGAGCTGGAGGAATCACGTCCCTGACTTCAGAGTAAACTACAAAGCTACAGTAATCAAGACAGTATGGTACTGGCACAAAAACAGAAATATAGATCAATGGAACAGGATAGAAAGCCCAGAAATTAACCCACGCACATATGGTCACCTTTACTTTGACAAAGGAGGCAAGATTATACAATGGAGAAAAGACAGCCTCTTCAATAAGTGGTGCCGGGAAAACTGGACAGCTACATGTTAAAGAATGAAATTAGGACACTCCCTAACACCATACACAAAAATAAACTCAAAATGGATTAAAAACCTAAATGTAAGGCCAGACTCTTTAAAACTCTTAGAGGAAAACATAGGCAAAACACTCTATGACATAAATCACAGCAAGATCCTTTTTGACCCCCTTCCTAGAGAAATGGAAATAAAAACAAAACAAAAAATGGAACCTAATGAAACTTAAAAGCTTTTGCACAGCAAAGGAAACCATAAAGAAGATGCAAAGACACCCTCAGAATGGGAGAAAATATTTGCAAATGAATCAATGGACAAAGGATTAATTTCCAAAATATACAAGCTGCTCATGCAACTCAATATCAAAAAAACAAACAACCCAATCCAAAAATGGGCAGAAGACCTAAATAGACATTTCTCCAAAGAAGATGTACAGATTGCCAAGAAACAAAAGAAAGGATGCTCAACATCACTAATCATTAGCGAAATGCAAATCAAAACTACAGTGGGATATCACATCACACCAGTCAGAATAGCCATCACCAAAAAAATCTACAAATGATAAATGCTGGAGGGGGTGTGGAGAAAAGGGAACCCTCTTGCACTGTTGTTTGGAATATAAATTGATACAGCCACTATGGAGAACAGTATGGTGGTTCCTTAAAAAACTAAAAATTGAAGTACCATACAACCCAGCAATCCTACTCCTGGGCATATAACCTGAGAAAACCATAATTCTAGAAGAATCATGTACCACAATGTTTATTGCAGCTCTATTTACAATAGCCAGGACATGGAAGCAACCTAAGTGTCCATCGACAGATGAATGGATAAAGAAGATGTGGCACATATATACAATGGAATATTACTCAGCTATAAAAGGAAATGAAATTGAGTTATTTGTAGTGGAGTGGATGGGCCTAGAGTCTGTCATAGAGAGTGAAGTATGTCAGAGAATAACAAATACTGTATGCTAACACTTATTATGGAATCTAAAAAAAAAAAAGTTCTGAACAACCTAGGGGCAGGACAGGAATAAAGATGCAGATGTAGAAAATGGACTTGAGGACACGGAGAGGGGGAGTGTTGAGCTGGGCCGAGGTGAGAGAGTGGCATTGACTTATATACACTACCAAACGTAGAATGGATGGCTGGTGGGAAATAGCTGCATAGCACAGGGAGATCATCTTGGTGCTTTGTGACCACCCAGAGGTGTGGGATAGGGAGGGTGGGAGGGAGATGCAAGAGCCAGGGCATATGGGGATATATGTATATGTATAGCTGATTCACTTTGTTATACAACAGAAACTAACACAATATTGTAAAGCAATTATACACCAATAAAGATGTTAATTTTTTTTTTAAATAAAAAAATATAAAAAAAAGAATTGCTTTACAAAATGTGTTGATTATGAAAATATTTGGAAGTCATATTTCTTACAGAGATCTTTAATTCAGAATATATACAGAATTCCCCATACTAAATGATAAGCAAACCTTATTTACAAGATTTGAAAAGATACTACACCAAAAATATATACGGAAATATTATTCATCATCATTAGTTATTGGGAAAAATCAAATTAAAACCAGAAATAGACAGCACTACACATCCATTATGATAACTAAAATAAACAAATAAAGACAAAAACTACCCTTACATGTACCAATTGCTGGCAAGAATGAAGTACATGTGAAGCTCTCAGTCATTACTTTTTACAATTCAAAATGACACAGCCACTTTGGAAAACAGTTTGGCCATTTCTTATTAAGTTAATCACACTTACAAAATGACCCAACCATTCTATTTCTAGATATTTATTCAAATTGATTTAAAACTTACATTCACATAAAAACCCATATGTAAATATAAATAGCAGCTCTACTCATAATCATCAATAACTACGAAAAAGTGAAACTTCCTTTTTTTTGTGAATGGACAAATGTTAGTATATCTATACTATGAATACTACTCAGCAATAAAAAGGAACAGGCTTTCGATACATGTTACAACATAGATGAAGTTTAAATGCATTATGTTAAGCGAAAGAAGCCAGATTCAAAACACCACATAATTGATGATTCCTTTTATGTGACATACTCGAAAAATCGAAACTATAAGTATACAAAACAAAGCAGTGGTTTCCAGGAGTAAGTGTTGGGAGGACTATTTGACTACAAAGGACTAATGTGTGTATTTTTTGGAAGGATGGAATTGTCCTTTACCTTGATTATAGTGGCAGTTGTGTGATGCTATGTATTGGTCAAAACTTATAGAAGTGTTCACCAAAAATGTTGGTTTTACATTATGTAAATTTAAAAAAAATAAAAATAAAATTGATGGTTCAGGCTTCTGAAGGAAGAACACTGCCCCTCAGCCGTGATATCATGATGATAAAGGAATACAGTTGGGAAAATATTAAAGTCAATTAAGGTGTAGTGGAAAGTACACTAGACAGGTTTGGAAAACTTATGAGTTATGACTTTGTTAATGAGTGATATTGAGCAAACCAATTAACCTCTCAGAGCCTTGGTTTTCTAATTTGTAGAGTGGGGTAATACTGCTTATTTCGTCTAAGAGGTTCTACTATTTAACTGGGTTTATATACCTGAAATCTCCTTGCAAGCTATAAGGTGCTATTCCAAAGTCAATTTATTCAGTGAATGTTTAAGGAATGCCTACCATTCTAAGCACTACAGGAAATACAAAAATAAATTAGAAATAGATTATACAGTCAAGGAGTTTAATGTCAAGAACAGTAGCATATGTAGAAAGTACATATAATACAAGAAAGAATGTGATAAGTGCAAATGAGAGGAAGGGAGAAATGGCTACAAATGTCTTGAATTAAAAATATTATCCTGGGGTGAGGGATAAATTAGGAGTTTGGGATTAAAATATACACATTTCTATATATAAAATAGATAACCAACAAAGACCTACTGTGTAGCACAGGGAACTATACACAATATCTTGTAATAACCTATAATGGAAGAGAATTAAAAAAATACATATAATCAGATATATATATATATAAATAGCTGAATCACTTTGCTGTACACCTGAAACTAACACAACATTGTAAATCAAATATATTTCAATAAAAAATTATTATATTAAAAAAATCCTGGAGAGAGTTCCAGTTCACAATGGCATAGAAATATCCTGAACTCACCTCCTCCCATGAAGACACAAAATCTACAGTTTCGTGTAGAAAAAAATCCTCTAGGGAAACCCCCCAAAACTAGTGGGACAGCCCCTTTACATTAGCCAAATGAAAAAAAAATACACATTGAAATGGGTAGGAAAGACTGAGACCCAATCTAGCCACAAACCCCACCCCTGGCATGATGACCCACAATCAGAAGGGAACTCAAAACCAAGAGCTTCTCCCTGAGAAGCAAAGGGTTCATACCCCAAATTGGTCACCCAACTTTTAAGACCTGCACCTGAGAGATGAGGCCTCAAAACATCTAGCTTTGAAAAACAATGGAGTCATGCCCATGAGACCTGCAGGGCTGTGGTGAACTCAGAAATGGCTCTTAAAATGCTCTTGCCACAGGGTCTAGCACAAAAGTAACCTTTGAAAAGTGCCCAGACTTTACATGAAAGAGACTCATTTGCTAATTTTAAAGCATCAGAGTGAAGGGCAGGGACCTGCTGGGATAATTTGAGGGATGGAGACTGAGGGATGCCATCTTCCCGCTCTCCCTCTATTTTACTAAAGCCAGTGGGTATCATCTTTTCTTTTTCCAGACAGGTGCCATCTTTTCACTACAGTCAGCAGGCACCATCTACATGCACTATTTTTCTGCCTTGCTAAAGCCAGTAGGTGCCATATTTTTCTTTTGTGTATTCTTTCCTTTTTTTCCCTTTTTTCTTTTTATTTCTTTTTTTTCCCAGCAGGTGTTATCTTTGCACACCCTCTCTACCTCCATCCAACTAGTGGGTGACATATTCATGCTCTTCTCTACCTTGCTAAAGCTGATGGGTGCTATATTTTTTCTTTTTCTTTCTTTCTTTTTTTTTTTTTTTGCTTTTTTCAGTAGTTGCCATCTTTGCACTCCCTCTCTGCCTCATTCCAGTATTTCCTGAAGGGGAGCTTCTACATGAGTTTGGTGTCCTGATTTTTATGTCAGGGGATCCAAGTTTCGTGGATGCAGTCCAGGGGATGCCCCTTAATTGCCTGGCTTTGGAGGCCAGGAATGCTTGTGTTCCTGGGTCCCATGGGATTGTAACAATCAGAGAGACAGTTCTTAGCAGATTACCACTCCAATGGCACTGCACAGAGAGCGGACTGAAACACACCCTTAGTCTTTTTGAGAAACAGGCCTATTTTCTCATTTAGGAGTTTTGGCCTGAGGGGCAAGCTTTTGGTTTGGCACAGGTAAGGG
The DNA here is from genome assembly GCF_949987535.1 of Balaenoptera acutorostrata. Taxonomy (NCBI): domain Eukaryota; kingdom Metazoa; phylum Chordata; class Mammalia; order Artiodactyla; family Balaenopteridae; genus Balaenoptera; species Balaenoptera acutorostrata. The sequence continues at coordinate 75,106,158 of NC_080085.1, forward strand.
GGCCTATGGAGGTGCTCTCAGGAATGGAGGCCAGTGGACACAGTCTTTGTACTCTCCCTCTGTCTTGCTCCATCTTTTTGGTATCTTCCAAAAAAGTGTTTATAACCTTGTCTCCTCCATGATTTTTGTGCTGCTGCCTCTACATTACCAGGCTCTGGTTCCTAGTGGGGCTTATGCTCACGGGTCAAAGGGACTATAACCAAAGGAGAAAGAGTTCTTAAAGAGCTACCACCATCAGGGCACAGCAAGAGGCAACAGACCAAGAAGCTCAATCTTTTTGTGAAAGAGGCCTATAGCTTATCACAGCTGCAGCCTGAAGGGCAGGCTTCTAATTAACCTTACATCTAATGGCTGGCTATAAATGTTTCCAGAGAACTTAGATGATGGACACCATCTTTGTGCTCTCTCTCTGCTATGCTCCAGAGCACCATCGTCTCTCAGAGCAAAGCTCTTATACATGTCTCAATCACCTGGCCTTAATGGCCAGAGGGGCTTGCATTCCTGGGTCCCACAGGACTGTAACAATCAGAGAGACAGTTCTTGGCAGGCTACCACAGGGCACTGCAAAGATTGCAGACTGAAATACACTTCCAGGTTCTCTGCAAAAGAGGCCTATTTGTTTGTCCTGGAACTTCAATCTGAGGGGTAGGCTTCAGGTTTGGCACACAGTTAGGAAACTATGGAGGTACTCTCAGGGAATGTAGGTCAGGAGACACTATCTTTGCACCTTCTACCTCTCTAGAGTTCACTGGTATTTCCCAGAGATGAGCTTATACACTGGTCTGGACCCCTGATTTTTGTGACTACTGTCCAAGGGACACCTCCATATTGCTTGACTCTGGTGGTCAGCTGGGCTTATGCTTGCAGTCCCACAGGACTATATATATTTGTATACTTTAAAAGGTTCTGGTTTAGTCTGGCATCCAACCAGCCCCAACCTAGATTCTGACTAAGATCCTTCCCTTTGGGACACTGATAGATCTTGGAGCTCCCTCAACAACTGATAGATACTAAAAATAAAACTGGCTGCTTAGACAATCAAAAGATTTAAGAAACAATCGAGTGCTAGGGCAGGATTGAAGAATAAGATTCATCTCCTACACAAGGCCACTTCAAAACTGAGAGAGATGACTGTTTCACCTAATGCATAGAAACCAACACAGAGAGTTAAGCAAAATGAAGAAACAGAGGAAAATATTCCAAATACAAGAACAAGATAAAACCCTGGAAACAAACTGTAATGGAATGGAGATAAGTAAGCTACCTGATAAGAAGTTCAAAGTAATAGTCATAGAAATGCTCACCAAACTCAGGAGAAGAATGAATGAACACAGTGAGGTCTTCAACAAAAAGAGAGAAAATATAAGAAAATACCAGATACAAGTTACAGAGTTGAAGAATACAATAACTGAAATGAAAAATACACTAGAGGGGTTCAACAGCAGACTAGATGAAGCAGAAGAAAGAATTCACTAACTAGAAGACAGTGCAGAAGAACTCACCCAGTTAGAGTAGAAATAAGAAAAAAGAATGAAAAAAATTTAAGATCGCTTGAGGGACTTAAGGAACATCAAGCAGACTAACATTTATATTATAGAGATCCCATAAGGAGAATAGGGAGAGAATGGGGCAGAAAATTTATTTGTAGAAATAATGGCTGAAAATTTTCTAACCTGGGAAATAGATATATAGACCCAGGAAGCCCAAAGAGTTGCAAATGAAATGAGCCCAACGAGACCCACACCAAGACACATTAAAATTAAATCGTCAAAAGGTAAAGACAAGGGGAGAAACTTTAAATCAGCAAGAGAAAAACAACTTGTTAAGTACAAAGAAACTACCATAAGACTCTCAACTAACTTTTCAGCAGAACTTTGCAGGTTAGAAGGGAGTGGCATGCAGCCCTGCCTCCATGGGCTCAAGGAGAATGCACCCCAGCTGCCATCTCGGGGTTCCTGCCTCAGCAGGCTCCTGCACCCCAGCCGTCACCTCAATGGACTCTAGGAGCAGATGCTAGTGGGTTGCCCACTCGCAGAGGTGGGGCTGAAACCACAACTGAGCCCCAGGGGCTGTGCAAATTAGGAAGCAGAGCTGAGAGCTTTCCCTGTGGCTGTGTGAGCCATAGATTATACCTCTGTCACCAGCTTTGTAAATTCAGTGCCTGCAGGACATCTGAGTGGACAACAGGTGCTCCCACAGCTGGGATGGGTCTGGCAGTTGTCGGCTTTGTGGGCCCATGCACATGGGGCTGGGCTGGGCCAGGGTCTGAGCTGCTTCCATAACTCTCACAGTGGCTCCAAGTGTGTGACTACTGCAGTCCTGAGACCTGACTTTAGTGGATCTGCAATGGTGGCCTCATGATAAAAACACCTGAGGGGCATCAGGGCTGATTGCTGGCATTCCCAAGGTTGAGATAAATCTTAGGACAGAGCCAACAACAGTGTACTTTGTGAGCTGGCACAACAGGTGACAGGTGACACAACAGGGCACACTCACCAGTGAGCAGCTCTGTCAGAGGAATACTCAGTGGCTCCTCTCCCAGTTGGAGCACTCCAATCCCATCTAACTCACACTGCAGCTCAAAAATGCAGCTCAGAAATAGATCTAGGGGCTTCTACCCCAACAACTAGGGAACAGAACTGGCCCCTGACAGGGTAAAGACAGTAGAGCAAAGAGGAGACCCCACTCAACATCCAGTGCAGGCTCTGGTCACCGCAACACACATCACACCTCCAATCAAGGGGATAACGGCTAGCATACACTGAGGAAAGCAGAAACAGGCAACCACAATAAAAAGAGCCTTTGCACCATAAAATATTAAACCTGTGCAGGCTACACAGGGATGCTTCCACATAAAAACAGCTCTCTAAGACCACAGTATATAATTGTTTCTCCTAAACTCATAGAGCAAGAGAAATATAAGTAAAATGAAGAAGCAGAGGAACCACTCCCAAATAAAAGATCAAGAGAATTCCCCTGAAAGAACAAACAATGAAACAGATCTCTTCAGTCTAATAGACACGGAGTTCAAAAAGGAGATAATAAAAATACTGAAGAAATTCAGGACTATTGATAGAAATGCAGATTACTTTAATAAAGGTACTAGAAAATATAAGGAAGAGCCAAGAAAAAGAAAATTCATGTGCCAAGATGAAAGCTGAGTGAAAGGCAATGAATAGCAGAATGAATAATGCAGATGAATGAGTAAGTGATCTGAAAAATACAATAATGGAAATCACCCAATCAGAACAACAGACAGAAAGCCAAATGAAAATAAAAATGAAAGCAATGTAAGAGACCTATGGTATAAAATAAAGCATGTCAATCTATGCATAATAGGGATCCCAGAAGGAGAAGAAAGAGAAACAGGGATTAAAAATGTATTTTAAGAAATTATGGCTGAAAACTTCCCAAACATAAAGAAGGAAAGAGATATCCAGGTACAGGAAGCACAGAGGGTCCCAAACAAGATAAAACCAAACAGACTTACACCAAGACATATTATAACAAAAATAGCAATAGTTAAAGAGAGGATTCTAAAGGTAGCAAGAGAAAAACAAAGAGTTAATTACAAGGGAGCCCTGATAATGCTATCAGCTGATTTCTCTACAGAAACTTTGCAGGCCAGAAGGGCTTGACAAGATATATTCAAAGTCTTGAAAGGGAAAAATCTGCAACCTAGGATACTCTACCCAGCAAGATTATAATTTAGAATAGAAGGAGAATTAAAGAATTTCTCAAACAAGCAAAACCTAAAAGAATACAGCAATACTAAACCTATCCTAAAGGAAATATTGAAAAGTCTTCTCTAAATAAGAAAGACATAAGAATCTATAGGAAAAAGAAAATCAAGATTGGAAAGTGAATTACTTAAATAAGTCAGTATCCAGATTTAAAAAAAAAATTAAAAAATTCTGTTAAAGCGATGATAACCACAATGAACAGCAAAAGGATGAAAATGAATATGCAAAAGAGGACATCAAAATTATAAAATGTGGGGGAGGAGAGAAAGAAAATACAGATTTTTTTTTCTAGAATGTGTTTGAGCCTATATGACTACCAGACTAAGGCAAGTAGATATAGGAAGGGGTTAACATACTTGAAAAACAGGGAAACTGCAAATCAGAAACATACAATAGATTCAAAAAACCCAAATAGAACATAAGCATAATACAAAAGAAAAGCATCAAACCACAAAAGGAATAGCAAAAAGAAAAAGAAAGGGACAAAAAAGAAATTTAAAATCAATGGGAAAACAAGGTTTAAAATGGAAATAAATACATATCTATCAATAATTACCTTAAATGTCAATGGAATAAATGTTCCAGTCAAAAAACACAGTGTGGCAGATTGGATAAAAAATCAAGAGCCTACAATATGCTGCCTACAAGACACCCACTTTAGGACAAAGAACACACATAGGTTGAAAGTGAGGGGATGGATAAAGATATTTCATGCAAACAGAAATGACAAGAAAGCAAGGGTTGCAATACTCGTATCAGACAAAATAGACTGTAAAACAAAGGCTATAAAGAAAGATAAAGAAGGACACTATATAATGATAAAAGGATCAATACAAGAAGAAAATATTACACACCTCAACATATATGTACCCAATATAGGAGCACCCAAGAACATAAAACAAATACTAACAGTCATAAAGGGAGAAATTGATGGGAATTCAATAATAGTAGGGGACTTTAACAGCCCACTCACATCCTTGGACAGATCTTTGAGACAGAAAATCAATAAGGCAAGAGAGAATCTAAATGATACAATAGAGCAATTAGATTTAATTGATATTTTCAGGACATTACATTCCAAAAAGCAGAATACACATTATTTTCAAGCACACACAGAACATTCTCTAGAATTGACCACATACTATGGCACAAAACAAGCCTCAACAAATTTAAGAGTATAGAAATTATGTCAAGCATCTTTTCTGACCACAACGGCATGAAACTAGAAATCAACCTCAGAAAAAGAAACAAGAAAAAAAACAATTACATGGAGACTAAACAACACACTAATAAAAAACAATGGGTGAACAATAAAAGAAGAAATTAAAAAATACCTTGAGGCAAATGACAATGAAAACACAACCCTACAAAATCTACGGGATGCAGGAAAAACAGTTCTTAGGGGGGAGTTCATAGTGATACAGCTCTTCTTTAAGAAACAAGAAAAATCTCAAATAAACAACCTAACTCACCATCAAAAATATTAGAAAAAGAAAAACAAACAAAACCTAAAGTCAGCAGAAGGAAGGATATAATAAATATCAGACAGGAAATAAATAAAATATAGATTTAAAAAACAATAGAAAAAAATCAATAAAACAAAGAGCTGGTTCTTTGAAAGGGTAAACAAACTTGAAAATCCTCTGGCCAGGCTCACCAAAAGGAAAAGAGTGAAGACCCAAATAAACAAATTAAGAAATAAAAGAGGAGAAATCACAACAAACACCACAGAAATTAAAAAAAATATATCATAAGAGACTACTATGAACAATTATATGCCAACTAATTGACAATTTAGAAGAAATGGATAACTTTCTAGAAACATACAGCCAACCAAAACTGAATCAAGAAGAAATAGGTAACTTGAACAAACTGATTAGCAGAAGTGAAATAGAGTCTGTAATAAACTTCCTACAAACAAAAGTCCAGGGCCAGATGGCTTCACAGACAATTCTACCAAATATACAAGGAAGAATTATACTGATCCTTCTCAAACTCTTCCAAAATATTGAAGAGGAAGAAACACTCCCAAAGATATGCTATGAAGCCACCATCACCCTGATATCAAAACCAGACAAAGACATCACCAAAAAGGAAAATTACAGGCCAATATCTTTGATGAATATAGATGCAAAAATTCTCAACAAAATATTAACAAATTGAATCCAACAATACATAAAAAAATCATACAACACGACCAAGTTGGATTCATCCCAGGGTCACAAAGATGTTTCAACATACACAAATCAATCAATGTGATACACTACATCAACCAAATAAAAGTCAAAAACCACATGATAATCTCAATAGATGCAGAAAAAGCATTAGATAAAATTCAACATTTATTCAAGGTAAAAACTCTTATGAAAGTGGGTATATAGGAAACATATCTCAACATAATAAAGGTTATTTATGACAAACCCACAGTCAATATAGTACTCAACAGTGAAAAGCTGAAAGGCTTCTTGCTAAAATCTGAAAGACTTCTCACTAAAATCAAGACAACGATGCCCATTTTCACCACTTCTCTTCATGACATTTGTCACAGAACTAGAACAAACAATCCTAAAATGTATATGGAACCATAAAAGACACAGAATTGCCAAAGCAATCCTTAGGAAAAAGAACAAAGCAGGAGTTATAACCCTCCCAGACTTCAGACAATACTACAAAGCTACAGTAGTCAAAACAGTGTGGTTTTGACACAAAAACAGGCATATGGATCAATGGAACAGAATAGAGAGCCCAGAGATAAACCCACACACTTACAGTCAATTAATCTTTGACAATGGAGGCAAGGATGTACAATGGAGAAAAGAGAGTCTCTTCAGCCCGTGGTGTTGGGAAAACTGAACAGCTGCATGCAAAATGGTGTAAACATTATGGAAAAAAGTATGGAGGATCCTCAAAAAAACTAAAAATAGAGTTGCCATATGATCCAGCAATCCTACTCCTGGACATATACCCAGACAAAACTATAATTTGAAAAGATACATGCACCTTTGTGTTCATAACAGCACTATTTATAATAGCCAAGACATGGAACAGCCTGAATATCCATCAACAGATGAATGGATAAAGAAGAAGTGATATGTATATATATATATATATATATATATATATATAGACAATGGAATATTACTCAGCCATAAAAGTGAATGAAATAATGCCATTTGCAGCAACATTGGTGAACCTAGAGATTATCACACTAAGTGAAGTAAGTCAGAAAGAGAAAGACAAATACCATATGATATCACTTCCATGTGGAATGTACAACATGACACAAATGAACATATCTATGAAACATAAACAGACTCACAGACATAGAGAACAGATTTGTGGTTGCCAAGGGAGGGGGGGGGGGTCGGGGAGGGAATGATTAAGTGCTTTGGGTTGGCAAATGCAAACTAGTATATATAGGATGGATAAACAACAAGGTCCTACTGTATAACACAGGGAGCTATATTCACTATCCTGTGATAAACCATAATTTAAAAGAATGTGTAAAAGAATATATATATATATATGCATAACTGAGTCACTTTGCTGAAAAGCAGAAATTAACACAACATTGCAAATCAACTATACTTCAATACAATTTTTTTAAAAAGAAGGGAGTGGCATGATATATTCCAAAGGGATGAAATAAAAACCCTACAACCAAGAATACTCTTCCTGGCAAGGTTAACTTTCAAATTTGAAGGAGGGAGAGTTTTCCAGACAAGTAAAAGTTAAAGGAGTTCGTCACCACTAAACTGACCTTACAAGAAATGTTAAAGGGACTTCTTTAACCTGAAAAGAAAGGATACAAATTAATAACAAGAAAATATATGAAAGTATAAATCACACTTGTACATGTAATATAATGTGATGGTAGTTGTTTAATCACATATAATGCTGGTATGAAAATTAAAAGAAGGAAGTAATAAAATAACTGTAAATACAATAATTATTTAAGGATACACAAGATAAAGAGATGTAAAATGTGACATCATAAACATGAAACATGGGGACGGGAAAGTAAAAATGTGGAGGGGATTAACCAAGATGGCGGAGTAGAAGGACGTGCTCTCACTCCCTCTTGCGAGAGCACCAGAATCACAACTGGCTGCTGGACAATCATTGACAGGAAGACCCTGGACTTCACCAAGGAGGATACCCCACGTCCAAGGACAGAGGAGAAGCCACAGTGAGACGGTAGGAGGGGCACAATCAGAGTAAAATCAAATCCCATAACTGCTGGGTGGGAGACTCACAGACTGGCGAACACTTATACCACAGAAGTCCACCCACTGGAATGAAGGTTTTGAGCCCCACGTCAGGCTTCCCAACCTGGGGGTCCGGCAACGGGAGGAGGAATTCCTAGAGAATCAGACTTTGAAGTCTAGTGGGAATTGATTGCAGGACTGTGACAGGACTGGGGGAAACAGAGACCCCACTCTTGGAGGGCACACACAAAGTAATGTGTGCATCGGGACCCAGGGGAAGGAGCAGTGACCCTGGGGGAGACTGAACCAGACGTACCTGCTGGTGTTGGGGGGTGTCCTGCAGAGGCAAGTGGTGGCTCTGTTTCACCGTGGGGATAAGGACACTGGCAGCAGAGGTCCTGGGAAGTTCTCCTTGGCGTGAGCCCTCCCAGAGTCTGCCATTAACCCCACCAAAGAGCACGGGTAGGCTCCAGTGTTGGGTTGCCTCAGGCAAAACAACCAACAGGGAGGGAACCCAGCCCCACCCATCAACAGTCAAGTGGATTAAGGTTTTACTGAGCTCTGACCGCCACAGCAACAGGGAGGGAACCCAGCCCCACCCATCAACAGTCAAGTGGATTAAGGTTTTACTGAGCTCTGACCGCCACAGCAACAGTCAGCTCTACCCACCACCAGAGCCTCCCATCAAGCCTCTTAGATAGCCTCAACCACCAGAGGGCAGACAACAGAAGCAAGAAAAACTACAATCCTGCAGCCTGTGGACCAAAAACCACAGTTACAGAAAGACAGAGAAGATGAAAAGGCAGAGGGCTATGTACCAGATGAAGGAACAAGAAAAAACCCCAGAAAAACAACTAAATGAAGTGGAGATAGGCAACCTTCCAGAAAAAGAATTCAGAATAATGATAGTGAAGATGATCCAGGACCTCGGAATAAGAATGGAGGCAAAGATTGAGAAGATGCAAGAAATGATTAACAAAGACCTAGAAGAATTAAAGAACAAACAAACAGAGATGACCAATACAATAACTGAAATGAAAACTACACTAGAAGGAATCAATAGCAGAATAACTGAGGCAGAAGAACGGATAAGTGACCTGGAAGACAGACGGGTGGAATTCACTGCTGCGGAACAGACTAAAGAAAAAAGAATGAAAAGAAATGAAGACAGCCTAAGAGACCTCTGGGACAACATTAAACGCAACAACATTCGCATTATAGGGGTCCCAGAAGGAGAAGAGAGAGAGAAAGGACCAGAGAAAATATTTGAAGAGATTATAGTCGAAAACTTCCCTAACATGGGAAAGGAAATAGCCACCCAAGTCCAGGAAGCGCAGAGAGTCCCATACAGAATAAACCCAAGGAGAAACACGCCGAGACACATAGTAATCAAAGTGGCAAAAATTAAAGACAAAGAAAAATTACTGAAAGCAGCAAGGGAAAAACGACAAATAACATACAAGGGAACTCCCATAAGGTTAACAGCTGATTTCTCAGCAGAAACTCTGCAAGCCAGAAGGGAGTGGCATGATATACTTAAAGTGATGAAAGGGAAGAACCTACAACCAAGATTACTCTACCCAGCAAGGATCTCAGTTAGATTTGATGGAGAAATCAAAAGCTTTACAGACAAGCAAAAGCTAAGAGAATTCAACACCACCAAACCAGCTCTACAACAAATGCTAAAGGAACTTCTCTAAGTGGGAAACACAAGAGAAGAAAAGGACCTACAAAAACAAACCCAAAACAATTAAGAAAATGGTCATAGGAACATACATATCGATAATTACCTTAAACGTGAATGGATTAAATGCCCCAACCAAAAGACATAGACTGGCTGAATGTATACAAAAACAAGACCCATATATATGCTGTCTACAAGAGACCCACTTCAGACCTAGGGACACATACAGACTGAAAGTGAGGGGATGGAAAAAGATATTCCATGCAAATGGAAAACAAAAGAAAGCTGGAGTAGCTATACTCATATCAGATAAAATAGACTTTAAAATAAAGAATGTTACAAGAGACAAGGAAGGACACTACATAATGATCCAGGGATCAATCCAAGAAGAAGATATAACAATTATAAATATATATGCATCCAACATAGGAGCACCTCAATACATAAGGCAACTGCTAACAGCTATAAAAGAGGAAATCTACAGTAACACAATAATAGTGGGGGACTTTAACACCTCACTTACACCAATGGGCAGATCATCCAAAATGAAAATAAATAAGGAAACAGAACCTTTAAATGACACAATAGACCAGATAGATTTAATTGATATATATAGGACATTCCATCCAAAAACGGCAGATTACACGTTCTTCTCAAGTGCGCACGGAACATTCTCCAGGATAGATCACATCTTGGGTCACAAATCAAGCCTCAGTAAATTTAAGAAAATTGAAATCATATCAAGCATCTTTTCTGACCACAACGCTATGAGATTAGAAATGAATTACAGGGAAAAAAACGTAAAAAAGACAAACACATGGAGGCTAAACAATACGTTACTAAATAACCAAGAGATCACTGAAGAAATCAAACAGGAAATAAAAAAATACCTAGAGACAAATGACAATGAAAACACGACGACCCAAAACCTATGGGATGCAGCAAAACAGTTCTAAGAGGGAAGTTTATAGCTATACAAGCCTACCTAAAGAAACAAGAAAAATCTCAAGTAAACAATCTAACCTTACAGCTAAAGAAACTAGAGAAAGAAGAACAAACAAAACCCAAAGTTAGCAGAAGGAAAGAAATCATAAAGATCAGAGCAGAAATAAATGAAATAGAAACAAAGAAAACAATAGCAAAGATCAATAAAACTAAAAGTTGGTTCTTTGAGAAGATAAACAAAATTGATAAGCCATTAGCCAGACTCATCAAGAAAAAGAGGGAGAGGACTCAAATCAATAAAATCAGAAATGAAAAAGGAGAAGTTACAACAGACACCGCAGAAATACAAAACATCCTAAGAGACTACTACAAGCAACTTTATGCCAATAAAATGGACAACCTGGAAGAAATGGACAAATTCTTAGAAAGGTATAAACTTCCAAGACTGAATCAGGAAGAAACAGAAAATATGAACAGACCAATCACAAGTAATGAAATTGAAACTGTGATTAAAAATCTTCCAACAAACAAAAGTCCAGGACCAGATGGCTTCACAGGTGAATTCTATCAAACATTTAGAGAAGAGCTAACACCCATCCTTCTCAAACTCTTCCAAAAAATTGTAGAGGAAGGAACTCTCCCAAACTCATTCTATGAGGCCACCATCACCCTGATACCAAAACCAGACAAAGGCACTACAAAAAAAGAAAATTACAGACCAATATCACTGATGAATATAGATGCAAAAATCCTCAGCAAAATACTACCAAACAGAATCCAACAACACATTAAAAGGATCATACACCACGATCAAGTGGGATTTATCCCAGGGATGCAAGGATTCTTCAATATACGCAAATCAATCAATGTGATACACCATATTAACAAATTGAAGAATAAAAACCATATGATCATCTCAATAGATGCAGAAAAATCTTTTGACAAAATTCAACACCCATTTATGATAAAAACTCTCCAGAAAGTGGGCATAGAGGGAACCTACCTCAACATAATAAAGGCCATATATGACAAACCCACAGCAAACATCATTCTCAATGGTGAAAAACTGAAAGCATTTCCTCTAAGATCAGGAATGAGACAAGGATGTCCACTCTCACCACTATTATTCAACATAGTTCTGGAAGTCCTAGCCACGGCAATCAGAGAAGAAAAAGAAATAAAAGGAATACAAATTGGAAAAGAAGAAGTAAAACTGTCACTGTTTGTGGATGACATGATACTATACATAGAGAATCCTAAAACTGCCACCAGAAAACTGCGAGAGCTAATTAATGAATATGGTAAAGTTGCAGGTTACAAAATTAATGCACAGAAATCTCTTGCATTCCTATACACTAATGATGAAAAATCTGAAAGAGAAATTATGGAAACACTCCCATTTACCATTGCAACAAAAAGAATAAAATACCTAGGAATAAACCTACCTAAGGAGACAAAAGACCTGTATGCAGAAAACTATAAGACACTGATGAAAGAAATTAAAGATGATACCAACAGATGGAGAGATATACCATGTTCTTGGATTGGAAGAATCAACATTGTGAAAATGAGTATACTACCCAAAGCAATCTACAGATTCAATGCAATCCCTATCAAATTACCAATGGCATTTTTTACGGAGCTAGAACAAATCATCTTAAAATTTGTATGGAGACACAAAAGACCCCGAATAGCCAAAGCAGTCTTGAGGGAAAAAAATGGAGCTGGAGGAATCAGACTCCCTGACTTCAGACTATACTACAAAGCTACAGTACAGTAATCAAGACAATATGGTACTGGCACAAAAACAGAAACATAGATCAATGGAACAAGATAGAAAGCCCAGAGATTAACCCACGCACCTATGGTCAACTAATCTATGACAAAGGAGGCAAAGATATACAATGGAGAAAAGACACTCTCTTCAATAAGTGGTGCTGGGAAAACTGGACAGCTACATGTAAAAGAATGAAATTAGAATACTCCCTAACACCATACACAAAAATAAACTCAAAATGGATTAGAGACCTAAATATAAGACTGGACACTATAAAACTCTTAGAGGAAACATAGGAAGAACACTCTTTGACATAAATCACAGCAAGAACTTTTTTGATCCACCTCCTACAGTAATGGAAATAAAAACAAAAATAAACAAGTGGGACCTAATGAAACTTCAAAGCTTTTGCACAGCAAAGGAAACCATAAACAAGACGAAAAGACAACCCTCAGAATGGGAGAAAATATTTGCAAATGAATCAACGGACAAAGGATTAATCTCCAAAATATATAAACAGCTCATTCAGCTCAATATTAAAGAAACAAACACCCCAATCCAAAAATGGGCAGAAAACCTAAATAGACATTTCTCTAAAGAAGACATAGAGACGGCCACGAAGCACATGAAAAGATGCTCAACATCACTAATTATTAGAGAAATGCAAATCAAAACTACAATGAGGTATCACCTCACTCCTGTTAGAATGGGCATCATCAGAAAATCTACAAACAACAAATGCTGGAGAGGGTGTGGAGAAAAGGGAACCCTCTTGCACTGTTGGTGGGAATGTAAATTGATACAGCCACTATGGGGAACAATATGGAGGTTCCTTAAAAAACTAAAAATAGAATTACCATATGACCCAGCAATCCCACTAGTGGGCATATCCCCAGAGAAAACCGTAATTCAAAAAGACACATGCACCCGAATGTTCATTGCAGCACTATTTACAATAGCCAGGTCATGGAAGCAACCTAAATGCCAATCAACAGACGAATGGATGAAGAAGTGTGGTACATATATACAATGGAATATTACTCAGCCATAAAAAGGAACGAAATTGAGTCATTTGTTGAGACGTGGATGGATCTAGAGACTGTCATACAGAGTGAAGTAAGTCAGAAAGAGAAAAACAAATATCGTATATTAATGCATGTATGTGGAACCTAGAAAAATGGTACAGATGAGCCAGTTTGCAGGGCAGAAGTTGAGACACAGATGTAGAGAATGGACATATGGACACCAAGGGGGGAAAACTGCGGTGAGGTGGGGATGGTGGTGTGCTGAATTGGGCGATTGGGATTGACATGTATACACTGATGTGTATAAAACTGATGCCTAATAAGAACCTGCAGTATAAAAAAACAAACAAAACAACTAATACTAAACTTTCATTGGGTTATTTGTATGGAAATATGTTAATATAAATGTTTCAGACATTACATGAAATTTCTAAAAATCTTATATTTGTATTTGTATGGAAATATGTATGGAAGTATGTTAATATAAATGTTTCAGACATTACAGGAAACTTCTAAAAATCTTATATATTCTGGTATAATGTTATAAGTAATAATCCTAGTTATTACTTTAAAATGTATATCTCAGAAATAACTAATTTTCTTGTCAACTGCATTATTATGAACTTTCATCAAATCTTTAACCATGGTCATTTTTAAGTCTTTTGTCATTTACAGACAGTTCTGGGTGTACTCTGATGATTTTGTAAATATGTTCCTATAAAAGGGTTTCATCTTCAAGAAATTCATGGAAAAGACTCTGACAAGTACAGGTTTCTGGTAACTGACTGTACTGCTGAACTCAATGAATAAGCATTTTCAGAACTCTAATGAAAAACTGATGAACTCATAAAAGTGCTAACAAAAGATCAAGATAAAAAAAATTAATTACTTGGGACTGAGTGAACTGATGAGGATGAGTATAATTTTTGTGACTTTCTGTCTGAATTAAAAAAAAAAATCCCACAAGGACTCAGAGGCAAAGAATATACAAATCAATTTTCACTGCAAAGTAAAGGAGCTGTTACAGTGGAGGATTACTGGACTGAATGTCAATATTATGACATAGTATGAGTGTGTTTCATGTTTGGTAATTGCAATCATTGTTGCTTTTGCTGTGGTCATCCATGTACAATGCTTGGTGTCAGTCTATTTATCTCTTGTAAAAATAAAATACAGTGTGTGTGTGTGTGGAAAAAAAAATGTAGAGCTTTCAAACTTAAGTTGCATTCAAACTTAAGTTGTTGTCAACTTAATATAGACTATTATAAAAATTTTATCCTGTATTTCCAGTTTCAGCTCTGACGTGTAAAATCTTGGAAATTTTCACTGTTATCAATACTATAGGAAAGAGGTGGACAATTTGGAAATCAATGACTTTTCATGGACCTATCAGAAAACTGAGGTTTCAGGGCAACCCATCACCCTGAACTCTGAAGACCCATGCTCATTAAAGCAATATCATGGATATATCATAAAAGCAATTATCTGAAGAAGAAGCTGCTTGAAGTATAAACTTGTAGGAAGCCTAAATGTTAATTTTTGACAATTGCTGGAGGCTGAGTGTGGACAAGGTTCCAAGTAAGAAAATCTTGACTGCCACAGTCTTAGGGGCCTCCACAGTTTTTTTGGCTTTCCCTCTTGAAATCCCACCAGGTTCTTATAGTAAATCCAAGAAATGTCCCCTGGTAGCTCTGGCAGGGAAGAGGATGATTAATCATTGTAATGTGTGATGTAAACTGTGGAGTTTTCATAAATGCCCTTTATTTTATTAAGAAAAATCTCTTCTGTTTCTAGTATTTTGATTGTTTATGTCATGAAAGGGTGTTGGATTTTGTCAAATGCCTTTTCTGTGTGCACTGTGATGACCATGTGTGGTTATTTATTTTTTACCTTCATTCTATTATTTTGGTCAATTACATTGATCAATTTTCATATGTTGAACCCCTATTACATTCCTGGGATAAATACCAATCTGCTATTGTGTTTAATTCTTTTAATATGCTGCTGCATTCTGCTTGATACTATTGAGAATGTTTGCATTTACATTCATAAAGGATACTGTTGTGTCATATTTTTGTGATATCTTTATCTGGCTTTGGTATCAGTATAACACTGGACTCATAGAAAGAGTCAAAGGGTGTTTCCTCTTATTGGATTTTTGGGAAAAATTTGAGAAGGATTTGTGTTAATTCATCTTTAAAGGTTTAATAGAATTTACCAGTGAAGACTTCTGGTCCTGGACTTTTCTTTTTTGAATTTTAATTACTAAATAAATCTCTTTACTTGTGATAGGTCTGTTCAGATTTTCTATTTCTTCTTGAGTCAGTTTAGGTAATTTGTATGCTTCTAGGAATTTCTACATTTAATCAATATCATCTAATTCGTGTATGATTATTCATACTATTATCTTATGGTCCTTTTTTAAATATCTGTAACATTGGTATTAATGTCTCTGCTTTCCTTTCTGATTTTAGGTGTTTGTATCTTCTCTCTTTCTATTTTTTTTTTTTTTAGTCTAGATATAGCTTTGTTAATTCTGTTGATCTTTTGAAAGAACTAATCTTTTGTTTTATTGTTTCTATTGTTTTTCTATTCTCTATTTTATTTGTCTCTGCTACAGCATTTATTATCCTCTTCCTTGTGCTAGCTTTGGGTTTAATTTTTTCTTCTTTTAAGTTCCTCAAGGTGTAAAGTTACATTTGATTTTATATACAGTAAGTCCCCTACATACGAGTGAGTTCAGTTCTGAGAGTGTGTTCATAAGTCCAATTTGTTCATAAGTCCAACAATGTTAGCCTAGGTACCCAACTAACACAATCGGCTATGTTGTACTGTACTTTGGTATCAGTATACCAAATAAGTTTATACCAATAAGTTTATACCAATAAACTTATACCAATAAGTTTATAATAGTTTTCACACAAATAATACATAAAAACAAACAAAAAATAAAAAATTTTTAATCTTACAGTACAGTACCTTGAAAAGTACAGTAGTACCATCTACATCAACACTGTTTTTATGCTTGCTTCCATAATCCTGAACTTGAAATAAAGATACTGTACTCTATATAGCACTGTACAGTAAAGTACACAAGAACACAACCACGTAGAGGATGCACACATGTGACAATGTACACCAGACACGTGAACTAACTTTTGTGATTGGACATGCGAACACATGTTCGCTTCTTTGAAAGTTCACAACTTGAAGGTTTGTAGGTAGGGAACTGACTGTATATATATATATTTTTTTAATGTAGGCATCTACAGTTATAAAATTCCCCCAGCACTGCTTTCCCAAGGCTGGGCAACCTGGTGTCTATTGGTGGGGGAAAGGAGTCTCAGTTCCATGACTACAAAGAATCATCCCATGTTGGCTGTTTGTTGTGATTGAGTTCCACTTGCCACTGCAAATCTGACAGCCTAGTATCTCTCAATGAAAAAGTAGACTCTAAGGCCTAGCAGAAAAGGACAATAACACCCCTGGATACTTATTTTTAGTGGGGCTCCCTACTGATTCCCTTTCTCTTTGTGCCATACTTGCCTAGTGTTGTGGCAAACTCCTGACAATCTAAGAGAGGAATGAGCCTACCACAGCCAGCTCCTGCTGTCATTTTGGGGGTCAGTAAGTGCAAGGTCTGGCTCACCATTTTCTGTTGGGAGCACAAAATAAAATGCCCTGCCATTGTCTTATTTTTCCAGTCCTGGGGTCTGAAGTGAGCTCACCTCTTTCTCACCACCTGTTAGTGTTCTCCTTTGGTCACCTCTTTTGATAATTTCAGGGTTTATATTTTTACTTAGTGGAGAAGTGTAAGGAGAAATGAGTCTACTTCATTATGCCTGAACTGGAAGTATATCCTATGCATTTTTATCAGCTGAAATTTGAATAACTGATCCCTTTATATAATCTTTTAACCCACTGAGAGAAAAATATAGAGAAAAGTCCTATGACATAATCTAATGTTTAACTTCTTTGTTGTTTTTTTTTTTTTTCAACACAGACAAAGCAATTATTTTGAAGAAAAGTTTAGAGGACATAGAATTAGTGAGAACCAAATGGTATCAGCACTTTTTAAAGTGTACTTCACTAAGGGGATAAAGAGCCCTAGCCTTGTTTTTTGTTGTTGTTTTGTTTGTTTTACTTTTGTTTACCTCTTCAAGCTGCTTCTTGCTAGGTAGACTCAGTTAACATTCTTAACGAATTTGGGAATGCTCTAATGGAAATTAAAAGTCTTTTAAATGACATATTTTACTCTATTGAAACATAGAGATAGCACATAAACTTCAAACGTTTTAATCAATGAATTAAAAAATGCCATACAAGGTTTTTGCACGTTAATATGTCCCTGCCCAATATTTCTCAAATAAAAGATCTCAATATAGTAGTCATTCAATTGTGAGTGTGAATAAAAATACTTGGAAATACATACTTATTTAGAGAGTTATAGTCGTTGGGAGAATTTGCTTCGGAGAAGAATAAAGCTTGTCAAAACTGGAATTATATTAATATTTAGCTCAAACTTTGTTTCCTTTGTAAAAATGAAAATATAAATGCTTCCCTTATCCCACAGTTGTTTAAATTTTAAAACATAAAAATTATAATGCATAATTCTAAAAATAATTTCATGATTTCTACCTAATAATGTGGAGGAAACAAGCTTAAGTGTGTAAACTTTTTATTGATTATGTTTTCTATTTTTAGCTAACTTTAAAAATAAATGGCTTAGGTTATCACTTCTCTGTTAATATTTTTATAGAGATAGGTGTTGATTTTTTTATTGCCATTTCAAATATTGGATCTCTCTAATTTTCTAGGAGATTTTTAAAACATATGCTATAAATATTAATGACAATTCAAACAATCATCATTACAATAATTAAAACAATTTTTCTCCCAAGTATAGGAAGATCTTTCTGAGGGGGGTAGATTTATTTCTATTCATATAAATAAGGTAGAACTTATATAGACCATGTTTTTTTATTCCATAGCAGGAAAAGTTGGCATCTGGTGAATTATCTTGTCATTACTTAGAGATAGGCCAGGTTGACCAAATAAAGAGTAAACGGAAGTCAGAGGCAAATAACTCATCATTCTCTAATTAGTACTTGGCATGGCAGACTAATGGCTCAAAACATTCCTTTGTCAGAATCTATGTATCAAAGATTATTTGGGTAAATCTTGATAACAGCGATGTAATCCTCTTACACACTGACGGCAGGCTACAATCTAGTTCACTTAATTTAAACAGAACTTTTAAATGGCCCTGTACCTTTTAGCCTACTCATGTACTTTCTGACCTCAACCTTTTACCTATATTTATTCTTACTTTGAGAGTCTTCTTGTAAATGCACAGAGCACTGAATTGTGGGTCAAAAGGTCTGAGGATCTATTCCTCACTCTTCTATTAATATTTATTATTCATGTAAAGTTAGACAATTCAAAAGATCTCTTTGAAGTGTGATTTCTTCATTCATATCATGGGCATAATACCACCTGACCTAATCAAAAAGCATTTCTCTGAGAATCAAATTAAGTAATGTATGCCAAATGCTTGATAAACTGTAAAAGACGATGAAATTGTAACATGATGCAATGAAATACATAACAATTGTTGGAAAGTCAAGTGTATACATCTCTGAGAATGTTCATAATAATTTGTCAAATGTGTAAATACTCAAATATATATGCAAATGTTCATAATTAAATGATTAACTGGTTAACAATGATGCATAAGTAATAAAGGTGTACATAATTGATATTTCTGTTCTTACATGATTACATATTTAACAAATGAAGACTTTTCATTAGGCATTATTAGCATATTAAAATAATATTTACTGAGTCACACAGACTAGGTTTTTGAGCTTGAGATTGTTGCTCTAATTATAAAGAACGAAGAGGAAAGATATTTGCTTAAAAAATAATTCTGGTACTTAGCACAGTCCTGGAGCACAGGGGTAGTCAGCAAATTATTATTATTACTATTATTATTATTTACATCATCTCAAATAACTTTAAAACAGCCCCAATAAGTTGTTATTATCCCTATTTTACAGAGAATATTAAAGCTTAAAATAATTTGCCAGGGATTACATAGCTTAACATCCTTGTGATATGTGGAAAACCCATAAATAAGATGAATAATTTGAATAAAAGAACTCATTGAGAAAAAATGTCATTACAATCATGTATATATATTAGCTCAAGAATGTAGGGTATTTATCGGTTGGTGGACATGAGCGAAGCCTTAGTTTGTGGGTGAGTGGGAAGTAAATGCATTTACATCTACGGCTGTGACTATAGGGCATCATAATAACTGATAATTTAGTATGGGTCAAGACATGTAATCTATTTGTTACTTAGTTGATAAGTCAAATCTAGTGAAAAGTTGAATCTATTTTCCATTTAGACACAGCTTCAGCTAGAAAAACAAAAAACAAAAAACAGAAAAACAGACCACTGTGTGCTATTCTATATAGGCAGTATTTGTCTTTCTCTGTCTGACTTATTTCATTTAGCGTAGTGCTCTCCAAGTCCACCCATGTTGCTGCAATTGCAAAATTTCATTTTTTTAATGGCTGAGTAGTATTCCATTGTATATATATGCAACATCTTCTTTATCCATTCATCTGTTGATGGACACAGGTAGCTTGTTTATCTTTGTAACTGTAATAATGCTGCTATGAACATTGGGATGCATGCATCTTTTCAAATTTGTGGTTTTGTTTTTTCGGATATATTCCCAGGAGTGGAATTTCTGGGTTATATGGTAGTTCTATTTTTAGTTTTTTGAGAAACCTTGATGTTACCCACAGTGGCTACACAAATTTACATTCTCACCAACAGTGTACTAGGGTTCCCTTTTCTCTACATCCTCACCAACATTTGTTATCTGTGTTCTTTTTGATGATAGCCATTCTGACAGGTGTGAGGTGATTTCTCATTGTGATTTTGATTTGATGATTAGCAATGTTGAGCATCTTTTTATGAGCCTGCTGACCATCGGCATTTCCACTCTGGAAAAAGGTCTATTCAGCTCTTCTGCCTATTTTTTAATCAGATAGTTTTTTTTTATGTTGAGTTGTATGAGCTATTTATAAATGTTGGATATTAACCCCTTATAACTCATATCATTTGCAAATATTTTCTCCTGTTCAGTAGGTTATCTTTTCATTTTATGGATGGTTTCCTTTGCTGTGCAAAATCTTTTAAGTTTAATTAGGTCCATTTTGTTTACTTTTGCTTTTATTTCTTTTACTTTAGGAGATGGATCCAAAATATATTGCTATGACTTATGTCAAAGAGTGTTCTGCCTATGTTTTCCCCTAAAAGTTTTATAGTATCTGGTCTTACTTTTAGGTCTCTAATCTATTTTGAGTTTATTTTTGTATGTGGTGTTAGATAATGTTCTAATTTCATTCTTTTACATGTAGCTGTCCAGTTTTCCCAGCACCACTTTTGAAGAGATGGTTTTTCTCCATTGTTTAGTCTTGCCTCCTTTGTCATAGATTAATTGACCATAAGAACATGGGTTTATTTCTGAGCTCTCTATCCTGTTCCACAGATCTATGGGTCTGTTATTGTGCCAGTACCATACTGTTTTGATTACTGTAGCTTTGTAATATAGTCTGAAACCAGAGCACATGATTCCTCTAGCTCCATTCTTCTTTCTCAAGACTGTTTTGGCTATTCAAGGCCTTTTGTGTTTCCATAAAAATTTTTAAATTATTTGTTCTATTTCTGTGGAAAATGCCATTAGTGTTTTGAAAGGGATTACATTGATTCTGTAGATTGCCTTGGTTGGTATGGTCAATTTAACAATATTAATTCCTGCAATCCAAGAACACGGTGTATCTTAACATCTTCTGTGTCATCTTCAATTATTTTCCTCTGTGTCTTATAGTTTTCAGAGAGCAGACTTTTGCCTCCTCCTCCTCCTCATTATGATTATTATCATTATTATTATTCTCCATTTAAAGTTATTATAAAATATTGGTTACATTCCCTGTGCTGTACAATATATCCCAGTATCTTATTTATGTTTTTATATAGTAGTATGTATCTCATAATTCCCTAACCCCTATCTTGTGTCTCCACCCAACTCTTTCCCCACTAGTAGCCACTAGTTTGTTCTCTGTATCTGTGAAATTCTATTTTGTAATATTCATTTTTTGTTTTACTTTTAGATTTGACATACAATTGATAGTATACAGGTTTTGTCCTTTTACATCTGATTTATTTCAATAAACATAACATGCTCCAGATCCATTCATGCTGTTGTATATGGCAAAATTTTATTCTTTTTTATAGCTGAGTAACATTCCTGTGTGTGTGTGTGTGTGTGTGTGTGTTGTTGTGGGTATACATAGACACCACAGGATTTTTTTTAACCTTCATTGGAGTATAGTTGCTTTACAATGTTGTATTTGTTTCTGCTGTATAACAAAGTGAATCAGCTATATGTATACATATAACCCCTCATCCCCTCCCTCTTTTGCCTCCCTCCCACCCTCCCTATCCCACCCCTCTAGGTGGTCACAGAACACCGATCTGATCTCCCTGTGCTATGCAGCTGCTTCTCACTAGCTATCTATTTTACATTTGGTAGCGTATATATGTCAATGCTACTCTCTCACGTGGTCCCAGCTTACCCTTTGCCCCACCGTGTCCCCAAGTCCATTCACTACGTCTGCATCTTTATTCCTGTCCTGCCACTAGGTTCATCAGAACCATATTTTTTTTAGATTCCATATATATTTCTTAGCAGACAGTATTTGTTTTTCTCTTTCTGACTTACTTCACTCTGTATGACAGACTCTAGGAGCATCCACCTCACTGCAAATAACTCAATTTCATTCCTTTTTATGGCTGAGTAATATTCCATTGTAAATATGTGCCATATCTTCTTCATCCATTCAGCTGTCAACGGATATTTAGGTTGCTTCCATGTCCTGGCTGTTGTAAATAGTGCTGCAATGAACATTGTGGTACATGTATTGTTTTGAATTTTGGTTTTCTCAGGGTATATGCCTAGAAGTGGGATTGCTAGGGCATACAGTAGATCTATTTTTAGTTTTTTAAGGAACCACCATACTGTTCTCCATAGTGGCTGTATCAATTTACATTCCCACCAACAGTGCAAGAGGGTTCCCTTTCCTCTACACCCTCTCCAGCATGTACTCTTTCTAGATTTTTTAATAACGGCCATTCTGACCTGTGTGAGGTGATACATCATTGTGGTTTTGATTTACATTTCTCTAATAATTAGTGACGTTGAGCAACCATTTATGTGTTTGTTGGCAGTCTTTATATCTTCTTTAGAGAAATGGCTATTTAGGTCTTCCAGCCACTTTTATATTGGGTTGTTTTTTTTTTTTTTGATATTGAGCTGAATGAGATGCTTGTATATTTTGGAGATTAATCCTTTGTCAGTTGCTTCGTTTGCAAATATTTTGTACTATTCTGAGCAATGTCTTTTCATCTTGTTTATGGTTTCCTTTGTTGTTTCCTTTAAGGTTCATTAGGTCCCATTTGTTTATTTTTGTTTTTTTTTTCTTCCATTTCTCTAGGAGGTGGGCCAAAAAGGTTCTTACTGTGATTTATGTCACAGGGTGTTCTGCCTATGTTTTCCTTTAAGACTTTTATAGTGTCTGGCCTTACACTTAGGTCTTTAATATCCATTTTGAGTTTATTTTTGTGTATGGTGTTAGGGAGTGTTCTAATTTCATTGTTTTACACGTAGCTGTCCAGTTTTCCCTGGCACCACTTATTGAAGAGGCTGTCTTTTCTCCATTGTATATACTTGACTCTTCATCAAAGATAATGTGACCATATGTTCATGGGTTTATCTCTGGGCTTTCTATCCTGTTCCATTGATCTATATTTCTGTTTTTGTGCCAGTACATACTGTCTGATTACTGTGGATTTGTAGTATAGTCTGAAGTCAGGAAGCCTGAGTCCTTGAGCTCTGTTTTTCTTTCTCAAGACTGCTTTGGCTATTTGGGGTCTTTTGTGTTTCCATACAAATTGTAGAATTTTTTGCTTTAGTTCTGTGAAAAATGCCATTGGTAGTTTGATAGGGATTGCACTGAATCTGTAGTACAGTAATTTTCATGTGTTGATTCTTCCAATCCAAGAACATGGTATATCTCTCCATCTGTTTGTATCCTCTTTGATTTCTTTCATCAGTGTCTTATAGTTTCTGCATACAGGCCTTTTATTTCCTCAGGTAGGTTTATTCCTAGGTATTTTATTTATTTTTTGTTGCAATGGTGAATGTGTTTCCTTAAATTCTCTGTCTGATCTTTTGTTGTTAGTGTATAGGAATGCAAGAGAGTTCTGTGCATTAATTTTGAATCCTGCAGCTTTACCAAACTCATTGATTAGCTCTAGTAGTTTGCTGGTAGCATCTTTAGGATTCTCTATGTATAGTTTCATGTCATTGGCAAACAGTGACAGTTTATTTCTTCCTTTCCAATTTGTATTCCTTTTATTTCGTTTTCTTCTATGATTGCCCTGGCTAACACTTCCAAAACTATGTTGAATAATAGTGGTGAGAGTGGGCATCCTTGTCATGTTCCTGATCTTAGAAGAAATGGTTTCAGTTTTTCACCATTGAGAAAGATGTTAACTGTGGGTTTTTCATATATGGCCTTTATTATGTTGAGGTAGGTTCCCCCTATGCCCACTTTCTGGAGAGTTTTTATCATAAATGGGTGTTGAATTTTGTTGAAAGCTTTTTCTGCATCTGTTGTGATTATCATATGGCTTTTATCCTATCACATTGATTGATTTGTGTATATTGAAGAATCCTTGCAATACTGGGATAAACCACACTTGATCATGGTGTGTGGTCCTTTTAATGTGCTGTTGGATTCTGTTTGCTAATATTTTGTTGTGGATTTTGGCATTTATGTTCATCAGAGATATTGGCCTGTAGTTTTCTTTTTTTGTGACATCTTTGTCTGATTTTGGTATCAGGGTAATGGTGGCCTCCTAAAATGAGCTTGGGTGTGTTCCTCCTTCTGCTATATTTTGGAAGAGTTTGATAAGGATAGGTGTTAGCTCTTCTCTAAATATTTGATAGAATTCACATGTGAAGCCCTCTGGTCCTGGTCTCTTGTTTGTTGGAAAATTTATAATCACAGTCTCAATCAGTGCTTATGATTGGTCCTTTCATATTTTCTATTTCTTCCTGGTTCAGTCTTGGAAAGGTGTGCTTTTCTAAGAATTTGTCCATTTCTTCCATGTTGTCCATTTTATTGGCCTATATTTGCTTGCAGTAATCTCTCATGTTCCTTTGTATTTCTGCAATATAAATTGTTACTTCTTTTTCATTTCTAATTCTGTTGATTTGAGTCTTCTCCATTTTTTCTTGATGATTCTGGCTAAAGTTTATTAATTTTGTTTATCTTCTCAAAGAACCAGCTTTTAGTTTTATTGATCTTTGCTATTGCACCCTTTAATTCTTTTTCATTTATTTCTGATCAGATCTTTATGATTTCTTTCTTTCTACTAACATTGGGTTTTTATTTTTATTTTTCGTCTTTCTCTAATTGCTTTAGGTGTAAGGTTTGGTTGTGGATTTGAGATTTTTCCTGTTTCTTGAGGTAGGTTTGTACTGCTATATATTTCCCTCTTAGAACTTTTTTTGCTGTATCCCACAGGTTTTGGGTCATTCTGTTTGAATTGTCAGCTGTTTCCAGGTATTTTTTGATTTCCTCTTTCATTTCTTCAGTGATCTCTTGGTTATTTCATAGCATAATGTTTACCCTCCATGTGTTTGTATTTTTTCCAGTTTTTTCATGTAGTTGACATCTAGTCTCATAGCATTGTGGCCTGGAAAGAGATTTGATACGATTTCAATTTTCTTAAATTTACTGAGGCTTGATTTGTTACCCAAGATATGATCTATCCTGGAGAATGTTCCATGTGCACTTGAGAAGAATGTGTATTCTGTTGTTTTTGGGTGGAATGTCCTATAAATATCAATTAAGTTCATCTTGCTTAATGTATCCTTTAAAGCTTGTGTTTCCTTATTTATTTTCATTTGGATGATCTGTCCATTGGTGAAGGTGGGGTGTTAAAGTATCCTAATTTTATTGTGTCACTGTCAATTTCCCCTTTTATGGCTGTTAGCATGTGTCTTGTATATTGAGGTGCTCCTATGTTGTGTGCATACATATTTATAAGTGTGATATCTTCTTCTTGGATTGATCCCTTTATCATTATGTAGTTTCCTTCTTTGTCTCTTGTAATAGTCTTTATTTTAGCCTATTTTGTCTGATATAAGAATTGCTACTCCAGGTCTCTTGATTTCCATTTGCATGGAGTATCTTTTTTTCATCCCTGCATTTTCAGTCTGTATGTGTCCCTAGGTCTGAAGTGTGCCTCCTGTAGGCAACATATATACAAGTCTTGTTTTTGTATCCATTCAGCCAGTCTTTGTTTTTTGGTTGGAACATTTCACCCATTTACATTTAAGGTAATTATCGATATGTATGCTCCAATTACCATTTTCTTCATTGTTTTGGGTTTGCTTTTGTAGGTCTTTTCCTTCTCTTGTTTCCCGCCTAGAGAAGTTCCTTTAGCATTTGTTGTAAAGCTGGTTTGGTTGTGCTGAATTCTCTTAACTTTTGCTTATCTGTAAAGGTTTTAATATCTCCATTGAATCTGAATGAGATCCTTGCTGGGTAGGGTAATCTTGGTTGTAAGTTTTTCCCTTTCATCACTTTAAATATGTCCTGCAACTCCCTTCTGGCTTGCAGAGTTTCTGCTGAAAGGTCAGCTGTTAACCTCTTGGGGTTTCCCTTGTATGTTATTTGTTGCTTTTCCCTTGCTGCTTTTAATATTTTTTTCTTTGTATTTAATTTTTAATAGTTTGATTAATATGTGTCTTGGCATGATTCTCTGGATTTATCCTGTATGGGACTCGCTGCACTTCCTCGACTTGATTGATTCTCTCCTTTCCTGTATTAGGGAAGTTTTCAACTATAATCTCTTCAAATATTTTCACAGTCCCTTCTCATTCTCTTCTTCTTCTGGGACCCCTATAATTCGAATGTTGGTGCATTTAACATTGTCCCCGATGTCTCTGAGACTGTCCTCAATTCCTTTAATTTTTTTTTTCTTATTCTGCTCTGCGGCAGTTATTTCCACTATTTTATCTTCCAGGTCACTTATCTGTTCTTCTACCTCAGTTACTCTGCTACTGGTTCCTTCTAGAGTATATTTAATTTCATTTATTGTGTTGTTCATCATTGTTTGTTTGCTCTTTAGTTCTAAGTCCTTTTTAAACATTTCTCGTATTTTCTCCATTCTATTTGTGAGATTTTGGATCACCTTTACTATCATTACTGTGAATTCTTTTTCAGGTAGACTGCCTATTTTCTCTTCATTTGTTTGGTCTGGTGGGTTTTTACTTTGCTCCTTCTTCTACTGCATATTTCTCTGTATTCTCATTTTTTTTTTAACTTACTGTGTTTTGCGTCTCCTTTTTGTATGGTGCTGGTTCATAATTCCTCAAACTTTTGTTGTCTTCCCCCAGTGGGTGACGTTGGATCAGTGGCTTGTGTTGGCTTCTTGGTGAGTTGTCTGGTGCCTGTGTTCTGGTGGTTGGGGCTGGATCTTGTCCCTCTCATGGGCAGGACCACATCTTTTGGCGTGTTTTGGGATGTCTGTGAACTTAGCATGATTTTAGGTTGCCTCTCTGCTAATTGGTGGGGTTTTGTTCCTGTCTTGCTAGTTGTTTGGCATGGGGCATACAGCACTGGAGCTTGCTGGCTGTTGGGTGGATCTGGGTCTTTTTGTTGACACAGAGGTCTCTGGGGGAGCTCTCGCCGATTAATATTACATGGGGCCAGGAGGTCTCTGGTGGTCCAATGTCCGGGTTTGGCTCTCCAACCTCAGAGGCCTAGGCCCAACACCCAGCTGGAGAACCAATTCCCTGCCAGCCACACTGCACAGAAGAAAAGGATGAAAAAAAAAAAACAACTAAACAGACAGAACCCCAAACAAATGGTAAAAGCAAAACTAAACAGACAAAATCACACAAAGAAACATACCCACACACTCAGAAAAAGAAAACAAACAAACAATGAAAAAAGGAACAGACAGAATCCCAAGACAAATGGTGAAAGCAAAACTAAAGAGACAAAATCACAGAAAGAAACATATACACACGCACTCACAGAAAGAGGGGCGAAAAAAGAATGAGAGCAACCAAACCAATGTACAAACCCACCAATGAAAACAAGCACTAAATAGTAAACTAAGATGAACATAAAACCGAAAACAAATCAAACACAGAAAGCAAACCTCAAGTCTACAGTTACTCCCAACGTCCACCACCTCAGTTTTGGGAACACTTGTTGTCTATTCAGGTATTCCACAGATGCAGGGTTTATCAAGCTGATTGCAGAGATTTAATCCACTGCTCCTGTGGATGCACAAAGAACTTTCCCTTTCTCTTCTTTGTTTGCCCTGTTCCTGGCTTTCAGCTTTGGTTTTGGCCCTACCTCTGCATGTAGGCCACCCTCAAGCATCTGTTCTCTGCCCAGACAGGAGGAGGTTAAGGCAGTGGCTGATTAGGGCTCTGTTGCTCACTCAGGCCAGGGAGAGGGAGGGGTACAGTAGTCATAATTGGAATGCAGGGTGTGCCTGTGGTGTCAGAGGCCAGCGTGACATTGTAACAGCCTGAGGTGTGCTGTGTGTTCTCCCAGGGAAGTTGGCCCTGGATCATGGGACCCTGGCAGCGGTGTGCTGCACAGACACCTGGGGGGCTGTGGTTAGTGACCTGTGCTTTCAGGATTCTTGGTGGCAGTGGCAGCAGTGGTAGATGTCCATGCCCACCTCTGGGGTCTGAGATGATAACCATGGCTTATGCCTGTCTCTGGAGCTTGCTTAGGTGGTGCTGTGCCATCTGTGGGTATATGGAGCAGGAAGCCCCTCTCCTCGTGCACCCCAAACCATGGTATCTTGCCTCTCTGGCAGGTCCAGACTTTTTCCCAGACTCCCTCCCAGCTAGCCGTGGTGAACTATCCCCCTTCAGGCTGTCTTCACACAGCCAACACCAATCCTCTCCCTGGGGTCTGACTTCTAAAACCTGAGCCTCAGCTCCATCCCCCACCTGCCCCAGTGGGTGAGCAGACAAGCTTCTCAGGCTGGTGAGTGCTGGTCGGCACTGATCCTTGTGCAGGAATCTCTCCACGTTGCCCTCTGTACCCGTTTCTGTGCTCTCCTCTGTGGCTTCAAAGCTTCCCCCCTCCGTCCCCCCCCCAGTGAAGGGGCTTCCTAGTGTGTGGAAACTTTTCCTCCTTCACAGATCCCTCCCAGAGGCATAGGTCTCACCCCTATTCCTTTGTCTCTGTTTTTCTTTTTTCTTTTGCTCTACCCAGGTACTTGGGGATTTTCTTGCCTTTTGGTAAGTGTGAGGTCTTCTGTCAGTGTTCAGTAGGTGTTCTGTAGGAGTTGTTCAAAAAGGCAGGAAGATGGCAGAAGAGTTAAGATGCGGAGATCACCTTTCTCCCCACAGATACATCAGAAATA
The DNA here is from genome assembly GCF_949987535.1 of Balaenoptera acutorostrata. Classification (NCBI taxonomy): domain Eukaryota; kingdom Metazoa; phylum Chordata; class Mammalia; order Artiodactyla; family Balaenopteridae; genus Balaenoptera; species Balaenoptera acutorostrata. The sequence goes on from NC_080085.1 coordinate 75,135,089, forward strand.
CATCTACACGTGGAACTGCTCCACAGAACACCCACTGAACGCTGGCAGAAGACGTCAGACCTCCCAAAAGGCAAGAAACTCCCCACGTACCTGGGTAGGGCAAAAGAAAAAAGAAAAAAACAGAGACAAAAGAATATGGACGGGACCTGCACCAGTCGAGGGAGCTGTGAAGGAGGAAAGGTTTCCACACACTAGGAAGCCCCTTCATGAGCAGAGACTGCGGGTGGCAGAGGGGGGAAGCTTCAGAGCCATGGAGAAGAGCACAGCCACAGGGGTGCGGAGGGCAAAGTGGAGAGATTCTCGCACAGAGGATCAGTGCCGACCAGCGCTCACCAGCCCGAGAGGCTTGTCTGCTCACCTGCCAGGGTGGGCGGGGGCTGGGAGCTGAGGCTCGGGCTTCGGTCGGATTGCAGGGAGAGGACTGGGGTTGGCGGCGTGAACACAGCCTGAAGGGGTTAGTACACCACAGCTAACCGGGAGGGAGTACGGGAAAAGGTCTGGAGCTGCCGAAGAGGCAAGAGACTTTTTCTTGCCTCTTTGTTTCCTGGTGCTCGAGGAGAGGGGATTCAGAGCGCTGCCTAAACGAGCTCCAGAGACGGGCGCGAGCCGCTGCTATCAGTGCCGACCCCAGAGACAGGCATGAGACGCTAAGGCTGCTGCTGCAGCCACCAAGAAGCTTGTGTGCAAGCACAGGTCACTATCCACACCGCCCCTCCCGGGAACCTGTGCAGCCCGCCACTGCCAGGGTCCCGTGATCCAGGGACAACTTCCCCGGGAGAAGCATGGCGCGCCTCAGGCTGCCACAACGTCACCCCAGCCTCTGCTGCTGCAGGCTCACCCCACATCCGTACCCCTCCCTCCCCACGGCCTGAGTGAGCCAGAGACCCTGAAGCAGCTGCTCCTTTAACCCCGTCTTGTGTGAGCGAAGAACAGACACCCTCAGGCGACCTACACGCAGAAGCGGGTCCAAATCCAAAGCTGAACCCCGGGAGCTGTACGAACAAAGAAGAGAAAGGAAAATTTCTCCCAGCAATCTCAGAAGCAGCAGATTAAACTCCACAATCAACTTGACGTACCCTGCAGCTGTGGAATACCTGAATAGACAACACATCATCCCAAATTGAGGAGGTGGACTTTGGGAGCAAGATATATTATTTTTTCCCCTTTTCCTCTTTTTGTGAGTGTGTATGTGTATGCTTCTGTGTGAGATTTTGTCTGTATAGCTTTGCTTTCACCATTTGTCCTAGGGTTCTGTCCATCCGTTTGTTTTTTTTTACTTTAAATTTTTTTTCTTTTTTTCTTAATAATTATTTTTTATTTTTTTATTTTAATAACTTTATTTTATCTTACTTTATTTTATTTTATCCTCTTTCTTTTTTTTTATTTTTATTTTTTCTCCCTTTTATTCTGAGCCATGTGGATGAAAGGCTCTTGGTGCTCCAGCCAGGCATCAGGGCTGTGCCTCTGAGGTGGGAGAGCCAACTTCAGGACACTGGTTCACAAGAGACCTCCCAGCTCCACGTAATACCAAATGGCGAAAATCTCCCAGAGATCTCCATCTCAACACCAAGACCCAGCTTCACTCAATGACCAGCAAGCTACAGTGCTGGACACCCTATGCCAAACAACTTGCAAGACAGGAACACAGCCCCATCCATTAGCAGAGAGGCTGCCTAAAAGCATAATAAGGCCACAGACACCCCAAAACACACCACCAGACGTGGACGTGCCCACCAGAAAGACAAGATCCAGCCTCATCCACCAGAACACAGGCACTAGACCCCTCCACCAGGAAGCCTACACAACCCACTGAACCGACCTTAGCCACTGGGGACAGATACCAAAAACAACAGGAACTACAAACCTGTAGGAGTTGTTCCACATGTAGGTGTATTTTGATGTATTTGTGGGGAGGAAGGTGAACTCCACGTCTTATTCCTCTGCCATTGTGAAGGTCTCCTCAACACCAAATATTCTTTATTCCTTCCTCTGCTGATGGGTACTTAGGTTTCTTCAATATCTTGGCTATTGATGCTACTATGAACCTAAGGGTACATATATCTTTTCAAACTAGTGTTTTTGTTTTCCTCGGATATATACTGAAATATGGAATTGCTGGATTATATGGTAGATATATTTTTAATTTTTTTTGAGGAATTTCCATAATGGCTGCACTTAGTTATTGTGGGAAGTGTTCCCAACAGTGTACAAGAGTTCCCAACAGTGTACTAGGGTTCCCTTTTCTCCACATCCTGCCACCATTTGTTACATGTGGTCTTTTTGGTGATAGCCATTTTGACAGATGTGAGGTAATTGCAGTTTTATTTGCATTTCTCTGATGATTAACAATTTTGAGCATCCGTTCCTGTGTCTGTTGGCAATCTTCATGTCTTCTTTGGAAAAATGTATATTCAAATCAACTGCCAATTTATAACTTGAGTTGTTTGTTTGTTTTTGAGTTGTATGAGGTGTTTAAATATTTTGGGTATTAATCCCTTATTGGTTATATCATTTGCAAATATTTTCTCCTATTCATTAAGTTGTCTTTTTGTTTGATCAATGGTTTCCTTTGCTGTGCAATAGTTTTCAAGTTTAATTAGGTCCCATTTTTTTGTTTTGCTTATTCTTCCTTTGCCTGAGGTCACAAATGCAAACAAAAATATTGTTACGACTTATGTCAAAGAGTGTTCTGCCTATGTTTTCTTCTCGGAGTTTTATGGTTCCTGGGCTTACATTGAAGTCTTGAATCCCTTTTGTGAGAAAATATTCTAATTGTTTTCTTTTACTTTTAGCTTTGTTTTCCCAGCACCACTTATTTGTAGAGACAGGCTCTTCCCTTTTTAAATTTTTGCCTTCTTTATCATTAGTTAATTGACTATAAGTATGAGGATTTATTTCTGTACTCTCTAATCTGTTCCATTTATCTCTGTGTCTGTTTTTGTTCCACTACCACAGTATTTTGATTACTGTATCTTTGTAATATAGTATGAATTCAGGGAGCACAAGGCTTCCAGCTTTGTTCTATTTTCTCAAGAGGCTTTGGCAATTCAGGGTCTTTTCTTTTTCATATAAATTTTCGAATTATTTGTCCTAGTTCTCTAAAAAAAATGTCATGGGTATTTTTTTAGGGATTGCATTAAATCTGTAGATTTCTTTGGGTAGTATGGACATTTAAAAGTATTAACCCTTCCAATCTATGAACACAGGATACCTTTCCACTTTTAATATCATCTTCAACTTTTATCGTTAGTATTTTATTGTTTTCAGAGTATAGGACTTTTACTTGTTTGGTTAAGTTTATTCCTACTTATTTTATTATTTTGATATGCTTTTAAATGAGATTGTTTTCTTACTTTCTCCTTTTGATAGTTCATTATTAGTGTACAGAGAAGCAACAGATTTATATATATTAATCTTGTATCTGCAACTTTGCTGAATTCACTTAGTAGTTTTTACAGTTTTTTGGTGGAGACTTTAGGGTTTTCTATATAAAGTATCATGTCATCTGCAAACAGTGATAGTTTGACTTTTTCCCTTCCAATTTATTTATTTTTCTTATCTAATTGCTGTGTCTAGGACTTCCAATACTATGTTAAATAGAAGTTGTAAGAGTGGGCATCCTTGTCTTGATCCTTATTTAAGAGGAAAATTTTTCAACTTTTCACCATTGAGTATGATATTTAGCTGAGAGTTTGTCATAAATTGACTACTATTTTGAGATATTTTCCCTCTATACAAATTTTGATGAGAGTTTTTATTATGAATGCACGTTGAATTTTGTCAAATGACTTTTCTGCATCTATCGAGATAATGATGTGATTTTAATCCTTCATTTTGTTAATGTGGTTTATCGCATTCTTGTATTTTTGAATACTGAACCATCCTTGCCTCCCTGTAATAAATACCATTTGATCATGGTTTATGATCTGCTTTATATATTGTTGGATTTGGTTTGCTAATATTTTGTTGAGGATTATTGCATCTGTCTTCATTTGAGATATTGGCCTGTAATTTTCTTTTCTTGTAGTGTCTTTGTCTGATTTTGTGTCCGGGTAATTGTGGCATCATAGAATGAATTTGGGAGTTTTCCATCCTCTTCAATTTTTTAGAATAATTTGAGAAGGATAGGTATTAACTCTTCTTTCTATGTTTGGTGAAATTCCCCTGTGAAGCTGTGCAGTCCTGGACTTCTGTTTGCTGGGAGTTTTTTGATTACTGATTCAATTGCACTACTAGTGATCAGTCTGCTCAGATTATTTATTTCTTCCTGGTTCAGTTTTCAGAGATTGTTTATTTCTAGAAATGTTTTTTTCTAAGTTGTCCAGTTTGTTGGCATATAACTGTTTATAGTATTGTCCTATGAATTTTTGTATCTCTCTGATAGCATATGCAATTTCTCCTCTTTCATGTCTTACTTTGTTTATTTGGGTCCTTTCTCTTCTTTTCCTAAATGGCCTGGTTAAATGCTTATTAATTTTGTTTATTAAAAAAAAAGTTTTTAGTTTCATAGATATTTTCCTTTTTTGAGGGGTCTCGTTTTATTTATTTCCACTCTCATATCTATTATTTCCTTCCTTCTGCTGACTTTGGGCTTTGTTAGTTCTTTTACTAATTCTTTTATATGGTAGAGTAGGTTGTTTATTTGAGATTTTTCTTGGTTCTTGAGGCAGGCCTTTATTGCTACAAACTTCCCTCTTAGAACTGCTTTTGCTGCATCCTATAGATTTTGTGTATTCATTTTCATTTTCTGATTTCCTCTTTGATTTCTTCATTGACCCATTGGTTTTTTAGTAGCATGTTGTTTAGTCTCCATATGTTTGTGTTTTCTCCATTTTTCTTCCTGTAATAGATCTCTACTTTCATACAATTGTCATAAAAAATATGCTTAATATAATTTCTCTCCTCTTAAATTTGTTCAGACTTGTTTTGTGGCCTAGCATGTGGTCTATCCTGAAGAATGTTCTATGCCCAATTGAAAAGAATGTGTATTCTCCTGGTTTTGAGTGGAATGTCCTATAGACATCCATTAGGCCACCTGGTCTAATGTGTCTTTTAAGGTCACTGTTTCCTTATTGATTTTCTGTATGGATGATCCGTCCATTGATGTAATTGAGATATTAAAGCCCCCTATAATTATTGTATTAATATCAATTTCTCCCTTTATGTCTTTTAATATTTGCTCTGTATATTTAGGTGTTCCCATATTATGTGCATATATGTTTACAAATGTTATATCCTCTTCCTGGTTGTCCCCATAATTTCCTTCTTTGGTTTTTACTATATAATTTGCATTAAAGTCTACTAGTCTGATATGAGGATCACTATCCCAGCTTTCTTTTTCTTTCATATTCATTTGCATGGAATATCTTTTTGCATCCATTAAGTTTCCATCTGTGAGTATTTAGCTGTGAAGTGAGTCTTTTGTAGGAAGCATATAAAAGGTCTTGTTTTTTTTATCCAATCAGCCATGCTATATCTTTTGATTGAACCATTTAGCCCACTGACATTAAAGTAATTATTGATAGGTATGCACTTATTGTCTTTTTATTACTTGTTTTCTGGTTGTTTTTGTAGTTCTTTTTTGTTCATTTCTTCTTCTTTTTGTTTCTTCCTTTGTGGTTTGATGATTTTTTACTACTATGTTTGTGTTCCTTTTTTAAGATTTTGTGTGTCTATTGTAAGTTTTTAACTTGTTGTTACCATGAGGTTCTTATATGTTGGTCTAGAACTATATCTACTTGTTTTAAGCTGATAGTCATTTAAGTTTGAACAGATTTTTAAAAGATCTACATTTTTTACTCCCATAATCAGTTTTGTATTTTTGATTTCATATTTTACATCTTCATGTCCATCCCTTAAGTGTTTGTCATAGTTATAGTTGTATATACAATTTTTGTCTTTTAATCTTTGTGCAGACTTATATAAGTAGTTGATCCTCAGTCCTTACCACAGATTTGCCTTTCTTAAGGGGATTTTTTCTTTCCTATAATTTCTTAGTTCTTTTCCACTTAAAGATGAACCTTTAACATTTCTTTTAGGGTAAGTTTAGTATTGATACATTCTTTTAGTGTTTCTTTTCTGAGAAGTTTTTTTTAATCTCTTCTTCTATTCTACATGATAATCTTGTTGGATAGAGTATCCTAGGTTGCAGGTTTTTCCCTTTCAGCACTTTGAATAAATTATGCCACTTCCTTCTGGCTTGCAAAGTTTCTGCAGAAAAAGCAGCTCATAGCCTTATGGGAATTCTCTTTTATATGACTCTTTGTTTTCCTCTTGCTGCCTTTAGAATACCTTATTTATCTTTGACTAATGCCATTTTAATTATGCTGTCTTGATATGGGTCTGTTTGGGTTTATCTTGTTTGGGGCCCTCTGTGTTTCCTATACCTGGATAGTTGTTTCCTTCCTCAGGTTTGGGAAGTTTTCAGCCATAATTTCTTCAAATACATTTTTGATCTCCTCCTGTCTCTCTTCTTCTGGGGCCCCTCTTTTGCAAATGTTGGTATGCTTAATGTTATCTCAGTGTTCTCTTAGATTGTTTTCATTTATTTTAAATTGTTTTTTCTTGTTGCTATTCTGATTGACATTATTATATCTTCCAGATTACTTACACATTCTTCTCTATCACCTAGTTTCCTGTTAATTACTTCTAGTGTGCTTTTTATTTCAACTATTGAATAGTTCTTTTCTGATTGGGTATTTTTTTAATATTTTCTAGTTCCTTGTTAAAATTCTCACTGAGTTTATATATTCCTTTCTAAAGTTTAGTTAACATCTTTATATTTATTACTATTGTTTTGAACTCTATCTGGTAAATTATTTCTGTTTCATTAGGCGTTTTTCTTTTCAGTTTTTTCTTGTTCTCTCATTTGAACTATTTTCCTCTGTCTTCTCATTTTTTAAACTCTCTTTGTCTCTAAGAAATTAGGTAAAACAGTTACCTATCCCAGTCTTGAATTGGTTTCATTGTGTGAGAGTATTCCTATGCAGTCTGCATGTGTCCACTGGCTTTGGTGGGAGAGCTGCATCTGAAATGAGCATGGGTCATTTCTTCCTCTGAGATGCACTGGCAGCTTCCACCTTGGTAGGAGGTTGAGCTGGAGTTGGTGGGGGGAGCTAGAGCCAGAGCTGTGTGTGAGCCATGGCTTTTCCTGTGATTAGTAGGAATCACCACGCTATTGGGGGCAAAGTTGGGGCCCAAAGTGCTGGATCAGAAGCTCTTAGGTTTGAGTCTGTGCTAGTTCTATTCTCTCTAAGTGTGTACACTCGGTTTGGCAACAGCAGCCTCTACTTGACTGGAAAGGAGTGCTGAAGCAAGAGAGACTGGACCAGGTGCATGGTGCAGGCTAGGGTGCACATTGGGATGGTGCTGGGAAGCTGGTCAGAGTCCCAGACAGTTTTTCTCCTGCCTTTGCATGTGTGCTGTTAATGGCTGCCTTTGTCCTGTTCAGAGGCAGAGTCAGGTCCAACCTGGCTCTGTTCCCTTTCAGTATACACACTCTCCTTGGCAATGGAAACTTTGCCTTAGTGGAGAACTGTGCCAGAGAAAGAAAGGCTGGAGCAGGTGTCCCATGCTGGCTGGGCTGCAGGCTGTGGTGGCCACAGGAAATATCTGCTTCTTCTGCACTATTCCCAGGAGTAAGCAAGTGTGCATGCATGCTTTTCATGAGCAGAGTCTTGCTTTTTTATTGCACTCTAGTAAGTCTCACTGGTCTTCAAACTATGTAAAGGGACTCATCGCCCTTGTGTTGGACCCCCGGGCTGGTGTGCCTAATATGTGGCTCAAACTCCTCACTCTGCAGAGTTGAATCCTGGGCCTGTGACATATCCCTCTTCTTATGTGTCCCCTGCTAGGGGTGCAAACTGATAACTTCTCCTCCCTTCCTACCTGATTCCCTGTGGATCATTCTTTACAAACTTGGTTGTAGAGGAGCGTTTCTGCCAGCCTCCAGGTTGTTTTCAGTGTGAGTTGCTCCCCATATACATATATTTTTGATGTGTTAATAGGGGGAGTTGTGCTCAGTATCCTGCTACTCTGCCAGCTTGATCTCCCTTCTCTAGAAAAATAATCTTCAAACTTTTAACAGCGTTTTAGAAAGATATATTTCTGAGTATTAATCTCTAACATTTTTATGATAAAACAAAATATTTTAATCAATTAGTATTTGGAAAACAATGCTGATACATCTACATGAGTATTTCCTTTGGTAATGCACTGTTTAACTAAAATAGTAATCATTAATAAAAAAGGTGACCCCCAAAATATATCCCCCTCTATTGTATTTTGTTATAAATGAAAATGCATAATTAAAAAAAAAGAAAGATGAAGAAAGAAATGAAAGAAGGAAGGAAGGAAAGAAAGAAAGAAAGAAAACACTGTTTAGAAATGGGATGATGTAGGTTTCAGTAAAGATATTATAATGTGGCATTTGATGTCCTAGTGGGATTTCAACAAGTTTTGCATGGTCAAATCCCATAAATAAGCTGGCTTTCTTCCAAGGATATGTGTGTCCCTCTCGTCTGCCACGGTGTCCTCAGTGTGAGAAAATCTCACCTCACCTGCTCAATTGTAGCACAACATTTCTAATTGCTTCTTTTTGCTCATTAGCACTAAACTGCTTTAGATAAAATGAGAACTTTATATCCAGTGTTACTGATCAAGAATAAAAGAAAAAACTAAAGGACAAAAAGCATAACTCTACATCCTTTTAAGAAAATAATAAATTGATATTTGAAGTTGCTACTATTTACCTCATCTTTTCAAATAGAACATGAATTTTAAATAAAGGATCCATCGATTCTATTGATTTGCATAACCCACTGTACCTTGTCCACAGTAGTATTTGTGATTTAAATAAATAAATTTTAATAATGCTGTAAACTCTGAATTCATCCTGATATATTTAGAAGTTATTGGCCAGTGGTTCTCAATCTATTTTCTATAATATAACCTATATAATCAAGGTATACAATGTACTTCCATCAATAACAGCTGCTCACTAGATAGTAATTTGCATGCATGGAGAATGAAGAGTGAGGTGACAGAAGGGTGGTACAAGGCCTCTGTGAGTGCATCAGAATTTGGGGAAGTAGGGATTATTTAGTTGGAAAAACTATTCTTTCCAAATTGTTCTGATATGTTTCCCACATCCCACCTCTGTGTACCAATTTTAGAATCATCATTATGCCTATTTGCCCCTTTTAACAAAGGTAAAATTAAACTCAAGTCATAGGCAACAAAATTATTTTAAATTGCCATTACATTAAGTTGAAGAGTTAAAATAAATCAGAGTACATCAAATGAGGATTTAAATTAATACCCAAGCCATGGAAGGAAGGAGTCAGTAGTAACTGAGAAAGAACTGCAGACTTGGGCATGGGTTTGGGACTATGGCTCTCAAAGTATGGTTCACAATAGTACTCAAGATTAGGCACAAGCAGTTTAAGTTCAGTTTAGGCTGTTAACCAACAGTAGTAGTTTGATGCAAAGCTAAGGAGATAAGAGAAAAAGAAACAGACAAAGAAGGGAATTGGTAGACGTCAAGAAGGAAACATGTATCCAGTATATAGTTAGACTCTTCCCAGGCATGAGAACCTGAGGGGACAGAGAAAGCCCAAATATCAAAGAGGACTAACGTTAAAATTGTAAATAAGGTAAGTTTACCTTTTCATGATCAGAGAAGAAAGAGAAAGCTACTTCCTGATAATATCATGCCCCAAATGCACTGACTAGTCATGGCAGAGTGAATATCCTGCCTGAATGGGGTTTATTGACTCAGAGAGGAGGATTAGAGTACCTGCAGGAGGCTGCAATTGTATAGTGGGTGATGTTGGGCTGAGGGAAGACAGTACTTAATACCACAGGATGAAGAAGCTCATTTCCCAAGAATCAAATTATGATAAAATTTCCACTTATAACTTGTTTTTAGACACAATCTTCATTGACTTAATAACAGCATTATATACAATATTTAACTTTCCTCCTTTATTCAATTAATTAACTAAATATTCACTTCTTATGCCATATAACATTTCCATACTTAGACCAACTCCATGGAACTTGTGAGATATACATATTTTCACTAGTATGAACACTTTAATTTTCCTATGTCTCATCCACTTTTATTTTAAAAAGGGCAAATCATAATAAAATATTTAAATAACTCCCCAAGCATCCTCTACAAAGACAACAAGACTTCACAAACTTGGCTAAATCTTTGGCTGGCAGCTAATATATAAAAGTCTGAGTCTGATACATGGAGCTTAAAGATATCATTTATTACACATGAACATGCAGGATATTTGAAAGTTAGATTTATGGAAGTTGAAGTATGTTTATACAAAAATAGATAAAATATGTGCAATATATGCTTAAAGCAACATTTACAAAACCGTATTCCTCAGAACACTAGTATTTTGTTTTGTTTTGTACTCTTTGTTTCTTTGTTGTTAATGAAATGTTAATAATAGGTCCAAGAGAAAAAATTCTCCATAGTTAATAAGTTTGACCTACTACACAGGTTATCTCTGTCTTGGAGAGTCATGACACACATTACCATAATAACTTTTAGAAATCTTGCAGTAAGGAAACATGTTTATCTTTGAACCATCACTTCTTCAAATTCTTGACCAAAGAACACTTTTTAAGAGAAACTATTTTGTGTTTGACAATGATGGAAGCCTACCTAGCAATCATACTCTTGTCCCTTTTCCTCTAGGCTAATAAAATCAACCTTCTATTAGCAAGATGGAAAATGCCAATTACTACATTTTTCCAGCTTTTCTTCCAACTAAGGAACAGGCCAATTAAATTTTGAGGCAAAAGTTCTAATTCGGGGAAAAGTTTTTTTTTTTTTTTCCACTCTAGCAAGTACAGACACTTAATAGGAAATCAATCTCTCTCTCTCTGTCTTCTGTCTCTTTTTGGTTATGTTTATGTCTACATGAGACATTGGATTTTCTGCAGTCATTTCATTATTATTAAGGGGAATATAATTGATGTATGGAAGATGGCAAAACAGAGTTGAAAGGAACTTGGGTCTTTCACATCTTTGCACTCCTTAATTAACCATTTTGGAGTTACCTACCTCAATACTTCTTGTCACAGGTGATATAAATTATTTTGTTTAAGTCATAGCTATTTGAACTAGTTAATACTTATAGCACAAAGCACTCTCACTGATACACTTATTAAAGTGTCAAAGGACACTTGTGCTTCCCAAACAAGCTTTGGGATACAGTGGCTAGAGAGAATTTTAAGGCAGTCATGACTCCCCATTATTATGTGCATTTTGGCTATCCACTACCAACTAGGGAAAATTTAATTGAAAACTTTCAGTCCTTCATATAAAAACAGGTAGAAATGACTTATCATTAAGGTAACTTTAGAAAAAAAAGGGAGGCATATGAAACCTATCCCTTTAGGCAAGATGAACAAAATGAAATGAAGGAAATAAATATATTTTTTAAACTTTCCTTGTGAGAATGTTAGTGTAAACCCATTAACTTTAAGAGTACAGGCAGATGCGGAGCAACTAGGCCCGTGAGCCACAACTACTGAGCCTGCGCGTCTGGAGCCTGTGCTCTGCAACAAGAGAGGCCGCAATAGTGAAAGGCCCACGCACCGCGATGAAGAATGGCTCCCACTCGCCGCAACTACAGAGAGCCCTCGCACAGAAATGAAGACCCAACACAGCCAAAAATAAATTAAAAAAAAAAAAAAGAGTACAGGCAGATATAAAGGACAAAAGAATCATATGAAATACTCAGGATGAAAGAGAAACCTCGTTTATTGAAAATAAAATAATAAATGAGTGGATTCATATTCCAGAAATTAAATAAAAGTGTTCCTCAAATAAGGGAAATATTTATTAAGATATATAATTTTTTGTTGTTGGCTTCATTGGATATTTTTTGCTGTGTATGGGCTTTCTCTAGTTGCAGCGAGCAGGTGCTACTCTTCATTGTGGTGCACAGGCTTCTCATTGCAGTGGCTTCTCTTGTTGTGGAGCATGGTGTCTAGGTGCGCAGGCTCCAGTAGTTGTGGCTCGTGGGCTCTAGAGTGCAGACACAATAGCTGTGGCGCATGGGCTCAGTTGTTCCGCGGCATGTGGGTCTTCCTGGGCCAGGGCTCAAAGCCATGTCCCCTTCATTGGCAGGTAGATTCTTAACCACTGCACCAGCAGGGGATCCCAAGATATATAAGCTTATTTTTCATACTAGAAACAAGAAAAAATAATCTCTAAATGGATCAGAGATCCAAATGTAAAAATATGAAATCAAATAAGTACTGGAAGAAAACATGGGTGAATTATTTTATAAATTAGGTATAGGCAAAACATTTCTATTTCTAATTATGACTCAAAGTGGATCATTAATGGGAGCAGGTCAGGGAAATTAGGAGTCATTTACCAAAAACTATTATGTTGGGGTGTTTCAGGGTGCTATATTTGCTGCCAGAAAAGGTTTTATAAAAATTGACTTTGAAATATATATTTTGAGACAAAGAAAGAGAAAGAATAATAAAAAAACTGAGGTGGTGAAAATCAGAAAAATAATAAGAGAAAAGGAAACAAAGATGAATGTAAAGAAATTAAAGTTGATGTATGAGGATATACTATTTGGAAAACACATGTTAGGTGTATGGATAATTAAAAGATGCAAAAGCCTCAGTTCCTGCCTTACAAGAGCTTTCATTCTATTGGGGAAGACCAAAACACAATATAGTTTTAAAGGCAAACTTGATAATTATTATAATTGAGGTGCAAATAATTTAATGAAGATGGAGAAAGGAGGGGTTAGGCCATCAGAGAAAGAATGCTTGGAAGGTTTGGAGGTTTAGATGGACCTTAAGGTCTTCATAAATAACTATGGATCCAGGAGAAAGATAGGATATCCAAAAAGAAAGACTTTCTCATGAAAAGACACAGAAACAGGGAAGTAGAGAATATTTTGGAAAATGTCAAGATGATAAATATATCAGAAATATTGTTTTCTGAAAGAAAAAACAAGGTTGGAATTGGGGCATGTAAAACTGGAAATGCACATGGCATACATATATATACTGCAATAATAGTAAAAAAAAGGAAAAAATTAATTAAAATCTTGGAATGGAGAAAGTCTTTCAAATTATGACTCAAAATATGCCATGAAAGAAAAGATTGATATTAAAATTACATTTTCAAAAATGTAATCATGGCTAAAAACACCATACCAAAATTCAAATACAGGTGTCCAGTTGGAAAAAAAAAATTGTAACGCATAAGATTAAAAAGCTAATTTCTCTAACGTATAAATACCTCCAAATATCAAAATTAGAAAAGATTAATAACTTACTAGAAAAAAGGCAAAAAATATGAATAGAGAGTTCCCAGAAAGGAAATATAAATAATTCTAAAACTTAAGAATAGTTGCTCAAGTGACATTAACAAGATAGCATAATAGGAGGTGCCAGATCTTATCCCCCCACAGAAATACAGATTTGGACAGCCATCCATGGACAGAAAACACATTTGTAGGAGCACTGAGGTCTAGTTGAGGTTCTAGCATTATGCCAGAGCAAAATCTGAGAGTGATGCCTTGAAGGGCATAAGAAGAGTAATTTCAATTTAACTGTATTACCCATTCTCCAAGGCACTGATTCCTCCCATGTGGGAAAGTGAGAGTGTAATGAGTATCCAGTTTCCCTGGGCTTGTGGGGTGCTACCCAGGGGCCCCACTTCTGTCTCAGCCCACCCAGAACACTGAGGGGATCATCATGGCTGAATTATCTGGGGGCAGCTAAAAGCAGGGAGAAGGGACAAGAGTTCACAGAAACTGGAGTGTGGTTCTCAACAGCCAGTTGCAGAACTTTCTGACTGGTTTATGCACTCCACCAAGAGGTCCACCAATGCCCCCCCAGATGACTTCCCTGAGGACCTCCATAACCAACTCATGCATTCTTCCAGCACTCTGCATGCCCCCCTCATCCCATAGATAATATTCCATACATCCCAGTGCATGGCCTGCATGAGTTCCCACTGACAGCACATGAATCTCAACAGTAGTTATGGATCTTAGCAGCCAACTGATTCTGCTGGTTTGGGAGAAGTCACACAACACTGAACACTTCAGAGAACTTCCCCAGGGAAAATAAACTGGAGGCTCTCTGCACCACACCTGGCTTTGTGGGATTGAGAGAAGGCACAAAATCTTAACACAAGGGAACAAGAAAAGTAGAGCAGATGTATTCACAGAAAAGGTCTAAAAGACCCCCAGAATGTAGGGTTCACTGGTGAAGATCTTTCTCTCCCAAAGCTAATCAAAAAAAAACTGGAGGAGGTAAGCACTTTTCCAAGTGTGAACAGAGCAATGCAAGGCTTCAAGAAACATGAAAAATCAAAGTAAAAAGATACCATCAAAGGAACAAATGCAGATCTACAAATTGCTTGAAAAACAATTCAAAATAATTGTCTTAGAGAAGCTCAGTAAGACACAAAGATAGGCAAATAAACAAATTTAGAAAAATAATACATGAACAAATTGAGAAGTTCAAATAAAAAGCTAAAAACCATAAGCAAGAACTAAAGAGAAATTCTGGAGCTGAAAAATAAAATGTCTGAACTGAAAAATTCAATAGAAAGCTTCAACAGTAGACTTGAAGTAGCATAAGAAAGAATCAGTGAACTCAAAGACAAGTCATTTAAAATTATCCTGTCAGAGGAATAAAAAGGAAAAAAAAAAAAGTAAAGAGTGAAGAAAGCCTATGGGATATTTTTGGAGCCCTAGAGGGAGTAGAGAAACAGAAAGGGGCAGAAAGTTTATTTAAAGAAATGAGAAAACTTACCAAATCTGGAGAGGGAAATGAACATCCAGATCCATGAAACCCAAATATCTCCAAATATGATGAGCAAAAAGAGGTCTTCACCAAGACACATTATATACAAATTGTTAAAAGTCAAAGACAGAGAATTTTGAAAGTAGCAAGATAAAAGTAACTTATGAACAAGTGAAGCCCCATACGACTTCTAATTAAATCAGAAACCTTGTAGCCCAGAAAAGAATGGGAAGAGATATTCAAAGTACTGTAAGAAAAAAACTGACAATCCAGAATGCTATACTTGGCAAATATGTCTTTTGGAAATCAAGGGGAGATAAAGAATTTTTCAGAAAAACAAAATCTGAGGGAATTCACTACGGGACTTCTTTACAAGAAATGCTTGAGTTCTTCAAGTTAAAACAAGGGACATTAATTAGCAAATCAAAACGAGAAGGAGATATCGTCTCACACCTGTTAGAATGGTATTTTAAAAATACAAAAGACAACAAGTGTTAGTGAGGATGTGGAAAAAGGGAACCCTTGTGTGCTGTTAATGGGAGTGTAAATTGGTACAGCCATTTTCTCATACTGTATGGAGGTTCTTTGAAAATTAAAAATAAAACTACCATATGATCTAGCAGTTTCTCTTTTGGGTATGTATCCAAAGGAAATGAAATCAGCATCTTTAATCCTATGTTCATTACAACATTGTATACAATAACCAAAATATGGAAACAACTTTAACATCCATTGACAGATGAATGGAAAAAGCAATTATGGTATATACATACAACACAATATTATTCAGCTTTTTTAAAAAAGGAAACCCTGTCATTTGTAACAAAATGGATGATCCTGGACTACATTATGTTAAGTGAAGTAATCCAGACATAGAAAGTCAAATATAAGTATGATCCCACTTATGTGTGGAATATAAAATACTCAGACTCATAGAAGCAGAGAGCACAGTGGTGGTTGCCAGGGTCTGGGGGAAAGGGAAATGGTTAGGTGAGGGTTAAAAGGTACAGAGTTTCAGTTATGTAAGATAAAAGTTCTGGAAATCTACTATACAGCATAGTGCCTATAGCTAACAGTACTATATTGTATACATAAAATGTGCTAAGAGGATAGATCTTATGTTAAGTACTCTTACCAAAAGTGAAATAAAACAAAACTAAAATTGATAATGGTAAATGAGGTGTGAGGAAACTTTAGGAGGCACAGTATGTGTTTATATCCTTCATGGTGGTAATGGTTTCACAGGTGTATACCTATCCTGAAACACACTGAGAGTACACATTAAATACATACAGCTTTTTATATTTCAATCATACCTCAATAAAGTAGTTTAAAAATAATGAATAAGTAAAATACTCTTGGTGATAGTTGTACAGCATTGTGAATGTGATTAATGCCATGGATTGTACACAATATTCAAAATGGCGAATTTTGTGTTAAATATATTTTGCTACAATTTTTAAAAATCAATAACAATATATCAGAAACCATCAGATTGTACACTTTAAATGTGTGAATTTAAATTGTGTGATATGTGAATTACATCTCAATACATCTGTTAAAAATATTTTTAAAAATAATGGTTGTTCTGTCAAACTTATATTAAACAAAAGCAAATAAGACTACACTGAACTATCATTTATTCATTATTAGAAACGAAAAAATTCTGAAGTTTTGATAACACACTCTATTGTCTAGATTGTGGGGAAACTGACACTCATGAATTGCTAGTAGGAATGTAAATTAGTACAAAATCTATGAAAGACAATTTAGTAGTAATTTTCAAGTTACAAATTCTTTTAATTTGATGGAGCTTTTATACCTGAAATAATTAATTGCACATTTTTCTAACACATATGCAAAATGGCTTTTGTACAGAATTTTTCATTGAAGCCTTGTTTCTAATAGCAAAATATTGGAAATAATCCAGATTTCCATCAAAGGAGGACTTTTTAAATTACATTACATGCATGCAATGGAATATCATTCAGCTGTAATAAAAGAATGAAGATGCTGTCAATGCACTGCCTAGAAAATAAAAGCATGGCATTAAGAGAAGAAAAAAAAAACAAGGTACAAATCAATGTTTGGATATACTACATTTTGTGTAAAGAGTAAAGGAAATGAGAATGTCTCTTCATCTTTGCTTGTATGCGCAAAGAAATTCTGGGAGGATACAAAATAAATTAATACAAATGGTTGCTTGTGCAGGATTGGGGGTAAGGTGGAACTGGGCAGATGTGGAACAGAGATGGTAGGGAGATTTTTTCACTGTATATCTTAAATGTTTTATTTGAATGAAGTGTACTTACTAGTTATTTAAAATTTTCAAAAGAATAAAACTTTGGATAAACTATACAGTTATGGCAATAATATTTTGAACATCTGTAGCTACATGGATGATAATGATGTTGACCAAGACAGAAAATAAAATTGGACAGAAAAATTTGGGTATATGGAGAAAAGCTGACTGAGTTCTGCTTGGGATATGTTGATTTGTGGTATCTAGGTTTATATGCACATGGAAATGCCCAGAAGACAGTTAAAACTAGGTATCTCAGGAGATTTTAATTTGAGGAAGGAAAATATGAATGTAAAATCAAACAGCACACAGTAACCCATGCTTGTTATTTCTGTCAGTATTACCTGAGTAAGAATAGTTGATGAAGTCATTTTAGAGGATGAAACTATTTTAGTAAAGCCCTTTGAGAGGTATTAATAGGTGAATCCCATGAGACTTTACTATAAAATCAAGGGTTGTCTCAAGGGCAGTTCTGCAGTTTCTCGCATTTGTGATCAACAAGATAGTTTGAGGACTCCAGGTCAAATTCAAAATAGTATTTTGGAAAAAAAAATGAGAGCAATAGGGTATATTAGCGATTTCTATAAATGAGGTACCCCACACAGAAACAAAAACAAACAAAAAACAAAACAAAAAAGTTAGCTTATTGGATTTCATATTTGGTCCCACCTTTCTTTGATTCAAAGTAAATTATATTGGTCAGAGGAAGTATTCTAGAGATGTATAAGATTAAGCAACATTTACAATGTGCCAATTTCCATCAGACTTGATTATTTAAAGATTAAGACACCTATGAAACATACATAACCAGTAGTATGTCAGGTATTAAGCATGGAAACATCATCATAAAAGTACATATGTGTGTGTATTGGTTTTCTGTTTTCTATTGCTACATAATAAATAACTACAATCTCAGCAGCTTAATACAGCACAAATTTATTATCTTCTGTGGGTCAGGTGTCTGGGCATTGGTTAGCTGGGCCCTCTGTCAGGATCTCATTAGGCTGCATTCAAGACGTTGGCTGAGGCTGTGATCTTATCTGAGTCTTGGATTCATCTTGCAAGTTCACTTGTTCTCAGAAGAATTCACTTTATGGTTGTAGGACTGAAGCCCTTAGCTCCTAGGGCTGCAAGTTACTCACTGCCAGATGGCCGTCTCAACAAACTGGTAGTCTTCTTCTTCAAGACCAAGTGTAGAGCATCTGCTGCTTCTTCTCTCTTTTATGAGCTCATCTCTTTAGGTCAAGCCCACCAGGGTTATTTCCATTCTAATTAAATCAAAGTCAACTGACTAGAAATATTACTAAAATACTCAAAATCTCTTCTCAATATAACGTAATGCAATCATTGGAGTGATACCCATCACATTCAGTTCTCATTTACAATCAAAGAGAGGAGATTGCTCAGGTTGCATACAGTAGGAGGGCAGGAATCTTGGTGGTCATCTTAAAATTCTGCCTATCACAGTGTGTGTGTGTGTGTGTGTGTGTGTGTGTGTGTGTGAAAGCACACACAAGCATGCTCATTTGGGATTGGGAAATGGCCAAATTATAGGGTGTATTTACATTACTTTCTCAAGTGTTAAAGTTTTTTGTCAGATATTTTGAGCATTATTAAGACCAATGTATTTCTCATTCCCCTTGTCATTTTTCCTCATAGAATAGTAATTTTGAGTCAGTACATATACAAGTCAATGTATCACATAGAAAAACTGTTATCTCATGTCTAGTATTACTCTAGTGGCCATCAAATGCTAACGAATACGGCCTAAATAGTACTTAGAATGTTTTGTAAATAAGTTTTTATGTTACCCTTCTCATCTCTGGACTTGGTTGATAACATTAACAGTTGATTAAGGGGAGAACATTCAATTAATCCTGGCCATAGTCTGGTTTAATAAGACATTGAGGGTATAAAAGAAAATGAAGGCAGCTGTGAGGCAGTTGTGAAATCACTAAGTATATCTCATAGATGCAGTGTCTGTGACAAACCAAAGGAAGAGTCACAGGATCTCTGTTCTCATGCCTAGTGGCCTCCAACAGCCAAGGTGATTCACAACTAATAGACAAGTGTTCTTACAGTTTGAATTTGAACTGCAGTCTATAGATTGTTGAAATTCATATGAAAAAGATGCTAAGTGCCACTTGTCAATATATAAATATGTTATCATAACTTTACTTTTGGTACACTTGAATTGGTTTTCATCTTGAGCTTATGAATAAGTGTCTTCTTCTATGAATGTATATGAAAAGTTAAAGACCAAAAGAGAGTATTGTAATTTCATAATTTTATTTCATTCTATATGCTGTATGTACAATTTAATGTGATGATGTGCTATTTAAAACTTATATGTTACTTCTGATATTTTTGCATGGATTTTTTAATAATCACATTTGTGGGCTGTGACAAAATATCATAAAATTGAAAGGCTAGAGTGCTATATTATTCATTATGTAGAGAGTGGAAACTAGTTAGAGTACAATTTAAGCAATTCTTGCCCACAACTTTATAGCAGATGACCTTAATTAGTGTAAAGATATTCTATCCATATTATATTTGTTCACTCGTCTTACTGGGCAGTTGATGTCTGCTGTGAGGCATAGAGATTTTTTTTGTCCTAATCCCTGTGATATGACATGATTAATGAGATAAAATTCCCATTTGGAGTTTCCTACCAATCAATAGGCAGATGGGCAATAGTGGATGTTGAACAACAAGACAGCAGGAGACGCTTAAGCTCTTGTTACTTTCATAAAGAAAAAAAATATTTAGAGAAATATTATTTAAAGCTACAGTCAACATTTTCTGTACCTTATTTCTATATCAGATATCTTTCCTCTTGTTGAGTGCTTTGTGTCTCAAGCATATTCTTGTTCCAAGTGAAGATTTTAGCACACATGTTCTCTTAGTTACTAAAAAGAGTAAGAATGCAAACAGGAGAATTTCTAATGCTTCACACTTTTGCTAAAGATCATATAGCTGTTAATATGTGGGTGAATAGCATAATATATACAATTTCTTATTACATTCTTACATATCAAAATGAATATTTGTAGGCTGTAGCAGTCACTCTTCCATCTAAAATATAGTTGCATATTAAGCAAACCGTTTGACATATTGATCGTGATTTGCTTGAATGTGTGTCAGAGATATTTATCTTTTTCATACCTTTATCAAAGCATAAAAAGAAATCCAAACTTTTTTCAACTTCTTTAGTATTAAATCATTGCATATTGTGCACACCTTGCAGAATGTAGACTTATTTGCAAAGCTCTTTATCCATTTTAATTTTACCCCTGAGGCTATGTACCACAAAATCTTTTTTATTCTCACCATTATTTAATAAGTGACACATAAAAAGAAAGGAAAAAGGACTATTGTCTGAATTCTGTCAGTAAAAATCACCTGTAGTAAAAGCATGAAATATGATCTTAAGGCTTAGACGAATCGTAGGCAATTTCAAAATGTCTTTATAACAGCTGTGGAGAGAGTAGCATATTTTGTTATACTCTTTTATTTTAAAGAATTTTCCCTGTATATTATGAACTCTTTAAAAAGTTTAAATTCTAGTGTGCCACAGATAAGAAATAAAGGGGGAGTAGATGAAATTTAAGTCATTAAAATTTTCTAAAAATGAGTATAATTTACATAGATTTCCTGCTCAGGACTATAGACATCACTGTAATTACTCTAAAAGCAGACTAGCAGGTGGGAGAAGCCACGGAGCTCATTTGACAAAAAGATTTAAAGTCTAATGTGTCATCTTTGCTCTTATCTGTCATTAATATTTCCCACGTGCCCTATAAGAGGACCATTCTAGTTCTTTCAGTATAAAGACATCCAAGAAATACTTGCTTCCATGTCATGTAGAGACCGTCATTGGTCTTGTATATATTATCACTAGTCAGGAATGTGCAAATTATTATTTTTCCCATTATATAATTGTTCCCATGTCTCCTTTTATAATTAAATAGAAATAAATTGGATCTATAATGTCTTTAAATAAAAAAAAAATACAGAGATAAAGATAAATGCATTACGGGATGAAAAGTTCTATTGAATTATCTGCTTCATTCCCCTGCTTTTGCATTATTGATCACAGCTATGTATTTTCTGTACCTTTTTAAGGTTTATCTGCAATGTTCCTAGAGAAATGCTATTCTATAATACTGCTATCCAATAGTTGATGCTTCAACAACACAGTAAAGATCTTTGTACTGCAAAGTTGTCTGCCACTGATAGCTACCTTCTACCGTTCCCACATGGCCCATTCCACACACATATATACAGTATTCTTTACAAATTCTTTACAATAACAATAAAGACAAGTTTTTTTTTTTTAAATTCTTAGGGTGTCTTTTTATATATTTTTTTTAATTGGAGTATAGTTGCTTTACAATGTTGCATTAGTTTCTACTGTCCAGCAAAATGAATCAGCTATACATAATATATATCCCCTCTCTTTTGGACTTCCTTCCCATTTAGGTCACTACAGTGCATTAAGTAGAGTTCCCTGTGCTATACAGTATGTTCTAATTAGTTGTCTATTTTGTATAGAGTAAAAATAGTGTATATGTATCAATCCCAATGTCCCAATTCCTCCCAGGCCCGCTTTCTCCCTTGGTATCCATACATTTGTTCTCTATGCCTGTTTCTCTATTTCTGCTTTGCAAATAAGACATCTATACCAACTTTTTCAGATTCCACATATATGCATTAATAAACGGTATTTGTTTTTCTTTTTCTGACTTACTTCACTCTGTAAGACACTCTCTATGTCCATCCACATCTCTACCAAAGACCTACTTTCATTCCTTTTAATGGCTGAGTAATAGTCCATTATATATATGTAACATATTTTCTTTATCCATTCATCTGTCAATGGACATTTAGGTTGTTTCCACTATTTACTATTGTAAATAGTACTGCAATGAACATTGTGGCGCATGTGTCTTTTTGAATTATGGTTTACTCAAGGTATATGACCCTTAGTGGGATTGCTGGTCATATAGTCATTATATTTTTTAGTTTTTTAAGGAACCTCCATACTGTTTTCCACAGTGGATGTATCAGTTTGCATTATCACCAACAGTACATGAGGGTGCCCTTTCCTACACACACTCTCCAGCATTTATTGTTTGTAGAGTTTTTGATGATGACCATTTTGACAGGTGTGAAGTGATACCTATTGTGGTTTTGATGTGCATTTCTCTAATAATGACAGCTGTTGAGCATCTTTTCACGTGTGTTGGCCATCTGTATGTCTTCTTTGTAGAAATGTTTATTTAGGTCTTCTGCTCATTTTTGGATTGGGTTGTTTGTTTTTTTGAGCTGCATGAGCTGCTTGTATAATTTGGAGATTAATATTTGTCAGATTTTTCATATGTAAATATTTTCTCCCATTCTGAGGGTTGTCTTTTCATTTTGCTTATGGTTTCCTTTGCTATGCAAAGCTTTGAAGTTTAATTAGGTCCCATTTGTTTATTTTTGTTTTTATTTTCATTACTCTAGGAGGTGGGTCAAAAAAGATCTTGCTGTGATTTATGCCAAAGCATGTTCTGCCTATGCCTTCCTCTAAGAGTTTTATAGTATCTGGCCTTCCATTTAGGTCTTTAATCCATTTTGAGTTCATTTTTGTGTATGGTGTTAGGGAGTGTTCTAATTTCATTCATTTACATGTAGCTGTCCTGTTTTCCCACCACCACTTATTGAAGAGGCTGTCTTTTCTCCATTGTATATTCTTGACTCTTCATCAAAGATAACGTGACCATATGTGCATGGGTTTATCTCTCAGCTTTCTATCCTGTTCCACTGATCTATATTTCTGTTTGTGTGCCAGTACCATACTGTCTCGATTAGTGTAGATTTGTAGGATAATCTGAAGTCAGGAAACCTGATTACTCCATCTCCATTTTTCTTTCCCAAGATTGCTTTGGCTATTTGGGGTCTTTTGTGCTTCCATACAAATTGTAAAATTTTTTGATTTATTTCTGTGAAAAATGCCATTGGTAATTTGATAGGGATTGCATTGAATCTGCAGGTGCCTGTGGGTAGTAGAGTCATTTTCACAATATTGATTCTTCCAATCGAAGAACGTGGTAAACCTTTCCATCTGTTTCTGTTGTCTTTGATTTCTTTCATCAGTATCTTGTAGCTTTCTGATTGCAGGGCTTTTGCCTCCTAAGGTAGGTTTATTCCTAGGTATTTTATTATTTTTCATGCAATGGTAAATGGGATTGTTTCCTTAATTTCTTTTTCTGATATTTCGTTTTTAGTGTACAGGAATGCAAGAGATTTCTGTGTATAAATTTTGTATCCTGTGACTTTACTAAATTCATTGATTAGCTCTAGTAGTTTTCTGATGGCACCTTTAGGATTTTCTATGTATAGTATTATGTCATCTGCAAACACTGACAGTTTTACTTCTTCTTTTCCAATTTGAATTCCTTTTATTTCTTTTTCTTTGACTGCCATGGCTAAAACTTCCAAAACTATGTTGAATAAAAGTGGCGAAAAAAAAAAAAAGTGGCGAGAGTGGACATCCTTGTCTTGTTTCTGATAGAGGAAATGGTTTCAGTTTTTCACCATTGAGAATGAGGTTTCCTGTGGGTTTGTCATATATGGCCTTTATTATGTTGAGGTAGGTTCCATTTATACCAACTTTCTGGACAGTTTTTATCACAAATGGGTGTTGAATTTTGTCAAAAGCTCTCTCTGCTTCTATTGAGATGATCATATAGTTTTATTCTTCAATATGTTAATATGGTGTATAACATTGTTTGATTTGCGTATATTGAAGAATCCTTGCATCCCTGGGATAAATCCCACTTGATCATGGTGTATGATCTTTTTAATGTGTTGTTGGATTCAGTTTCCTACCATTTTGTTGAGGATTTTTACGTCTATGTTCATCAGTGATATTGGCCTGTAATTTTCTTTTTTTTTGATATCTTTGTCTGTTTTTGGTGTCAGGGTGATGGTGGCCTTGTAGAATGAGCTTGGTGTGTTCCATGCTCTGGAATTTTTTGGAAGAATTTGAGAAGGATAGGTATTAACTCTTCTCTAAATTTTTGATAGAATTTGCCTGTGAAGTCATCTGGTCCTGGACTTTTGTTTATTGGAAGATTTTTAATCACAGTTTCAATTCCGTTACTTGTGAATGATCTGTTCATATTTTCTGTTTCTTCTTGTTTCAGTGTTGGAAGGTTTAACCTTTCTGAGAATTTGTCCATTTCTTCCAGGTTGTCCATTTTATTGGCATATAGTTGCTTGTAGTAGTCTCTTATGGGCCTTTGTACTTCTGTGGTTTCCCTTGTAACGTCTCCTTTTTCCTTTCTAATTTTATTGATTTGAGTCCTCTCTTTTTTTTTTTTTTTGATGGGTCTGGTTAAAGGTTTATCAATTTTGTTTATCTTCTCAAAGAACAGCTTTTAGTTCTATAAATTTTTGCTATTGTTTTCTTCATTTCTATTTCATTTGTTTCTGCTCTGATCATTATGATTTCTTCCATTCTAGTAACATTGGACTTTATTTGTTCTTCTTTCTCTAGGTGCTTTAGGTGTAAGGTTAAATTATTTATCTGAGATTTTTCTTGTTTCTTGAGGTAAGATTTTATTCGTATAAAATTCCCTCTTAGAACTGCTTTCACTACATCCCATTTGTTTTGTGTCATCGTGTTTGTGTTGTCATTTGTTTCTAGGTATTTTTTATTCTCTCTTTGATTTCTCCAGTAATCTCTTGTTTATTTAGTAGTGTACTGTTTAGCCTACATGGGTTTGTATTTTTTACAGTATTTTTCCTCTTATTGATTTAAAACCATAGCTTTGTTGTCAGAAAACATGCTTGATACAATTTCAATTTTCTTAAATTTACTGAGGTTTGATTTGTGACCTAAGATGTGATTTATCCTAGAGAATGTCACTTGAGCATTAGAGAAGAAAATGTATTCTGTAGTTTTTGGATGGAATGTCATATAAATATTGATTAAGTCCATCTGATCTAATGTGTCATTTAAAGCTTGTGTTTCCTTATTGATTTTCTGTCTGGATGAGCTGTCCATTGGTGTAAGTGCATTGTTAAAGTCCCTCACTATTATTTTGTTACTGTCGATTTCCCCTTTTATGGCTGTTAGCATTTGCCTTATGTATTGAGGTGCTCTTATGTTGGGTGCATAACTATTTACAATTGTTATGTCTTCTTTATGAATGGACCCTTGATGATTATGTAGTGTCCTTCCTTGTCTCTTCTGATAGTCTTTATTTAAAAGTCTATCTTGTCCGATATGAGTATTACTACTCCAGCTTTCTTTTGATTCCCATTTTCATGGAATATCTTTTTCCTTGCCCTCACTTCTCACTTTCAGTCTGTATGTGTCCCTAGGTCTGAAGTGGGTCTCTTGTAGACAACATATATTTAGATCTTTTTTTGTATCCATTAAGCTAGTCTGTGTCTTTTGGTTGGAGCAATTAATCCATTTACATTTAAGGTAATTATCAATATGCATGTTCCTATTGTAATTTTCTTAATTGCTTTGGGTGTGTTTTTGTAGGTCTTTTTCTTCTCTTGTTTTTCCTGCTTAGATAAGTTCTTTTAGCATTTGTTGTAAAGTTGGTTTGGTGGTGTAGAATTTTCTTAGCTTTTGCTTGTCTGTAAAGCTTTTGATTTCTCCATCAAATCTGAATGAGATCCTCACCTCATAAGGTAATCTTGGTTGTAAGTTTTTCCCTTTTGTCACTCTAAATATGTCATGCCAGTCCCTTCTGGCCTGCTGAGTTTCTGCTGAAAAATCAGCTGATAACCTTATGGGGATTCCTTTGTAGGTTATTTGTTGCTTTTCCCTTGCTGCTTTTAATATTTTTTCTTTGTGTTTAATTTTTGTTAGATTGATTAATATGTGTCTAAGTGTGTTCCTCCTTGGGTTTATCCTGTATGGGATTTGCTGTGCTTCCTGGACTTGACCGACTATTTACTTTCCCATGTTAGGGAAGTTTTTGAGTACAATCTCTTCAGTATTTCCTCAGGCCCTTTCCCTTTCTCTTCTTCTTCTGAGACCTGTATAATTTGAATGTTGGTGTATTTAATGTTGTCCCCAAGGCCTCTGAGACTGTCCTCATTTCTTTTTATTCTTTTTCCTGTTCCTTGGCAGTTATTTCCACCATTCTATATTCCAGGCCACTTATCCGTTCTTCTGCCTCAGTTATTCTGCTATTGATTCCTTCTAGTGTATTTTTCAATTCAGTTATTGTGTTGTTCATCACTGATTTTTTGTTCTTTGCTTCTAGATCTTTGTTAATCATTTCTTGTATCTTCTCAATCTATGCCTCCACTGTATTTCTGAGATCTTGAATCATCTTTACTATCATTCCTCTGCATTCTTTTTCAGGTAGACTGCCTATTTCCTCTTCTTTTATGTGGTCTTGTGAGATTTTACCTTGCTCCTCCCTCTGAAACCTATTTCTCTGTTGTCTCATTTTGTCTAACCTACCGTGTTTATGGTCTCCTTTCCACAGGCTGCAGGGTCATATTTCCTCTTGTTTCTGTTCTCTGCCCCCTGGTGAGTGAAGTTGGTCCAGGTGCTTGTGTATGTTTCTTGGTTGGAGAGACTGATACCTGTGCTCTTTTAGGTGGACCTGAGGCTTTTCCCTCTTAAGGGCAAGGCTGCATCAGGTGGTGTGTTTTAGGGTGTCTGTGAGCTTAGAACAACTTTAGACAGCCTGCCTGCTGATGTGTGGGGTTGTTTTCCTCTCTTGCTGGTTGTTTGGTGTGAGATGTCCAGCACTGGAGCCTGCAGGCAGCTGTGTGGGGTGCCATCTTCTTGTTGATATGGATACCTCTGGGAGTATGCATGCCAATTAATATTCCCTGGGCTGGGAAATTATCTGGTAGTCCAGAGTCCTGGGCATGGCACTCCCATCCCAGAGGTCCAGATCTGACACTTGGCTGGGGAACCAAGAGCCGACAAGCCACACAGTAAGGCAAGAGAAAAAAGAAAGAAAAAAAAAAGAAAAGAAAATAAACAAAACCAAAGACAAACAGCAAAAAAACAAAAAACAGCAGCAACAATAACACAACACACACACACTCAGAGTAAAACGAAAAATAAAAGGAAAAAAATCAAGAGGACAAAAAAACAAACAAAAGGATTAAAAAATGAGAACAATACCTAAGGGTTAAAGTAACTGAAACAAAAAATGAAAAATTAAACAAAGACAGAAAGCAAAGAAACATAAAATGTACACATAAAAACAATCAAAAAATAAAGAAAAAATAAATTAAATAAAAAACAAAGAACAAAAACAAGAAAAAAACACAAAACAAAAAGGTAAAAATAGAAAAATAAAATATATATATATAAAATAGAAAAAAATTAACATTAAAAATAAGAATGAAATTAGAACACTCCCTAACACCATACACAAAAATACACAAAAATAAACTCAAAATGGATTAAAGACCTAAATGTGAGGCCAGACACCATCAAACTCTTAGAGGAAAACATAGGCAGAACACTCTATGACTTAAATCACAGCAAGATCC
The DNA here is from genome assembly GCF_949987535.1 of Balaenoptera acutorostrata. NCBI lineage: Eukaryota > Metazoa > Chordata > Mammalia > Artiodactyla > Balaenopteridae > Balaenoptera > Balaenoptera acutorostrata. Next base: position 75,162,741 of record NC_080085.1, read on the forward strand.
TTTTTGACCCACCTCCTAGAGAAATGGAAATCAAAACAAAAATAAACAAATAGAACCTAATGAAACGTAAAAGTTTTGCACACCAAAGGAAACTATAAAGAAGACCAAAAGACAACTCTCATAATGGGAGAAAATATTTGCAAATGAAGCAACTGACAAAGGAATAATCTCCAAAATTTACAAGCAGCTCATGCAGCTCAATATCAAAAAAAGAAACAACCCAGTCCAAAAATGGGCAGAAGACCTAAATAGACATTTCTCCAAAGAAGATATACAGATTGCCAAAAACACATGAAAGAATGCTCAACATCGTTAATCATTAGAGAAATGCAAATCAAAACTACAATGAGATATCATCTCACACTGCTCAGAATGGCCATCACCAAAAAATCTAGAAACAATAAATGCTGGAGAGGGTGTGGAGAAAAGGGAACCCTCTTGCACTGTTGGTCGGAATGTAAATTGATACAGCCACTAAGGAGAACAGTATGGAGGTTCCTTAAAAAACTAAAAATAGAACTACCATATGACCCAGAAATCCCACTACTGGGCATATACCCTGAGAAAACCATAATTCAAAAAGAGTCATGTACCACAATGTTCATTGCAGCTCTATTTACAATAGCCAGGACATGGAAGCAACCTAAGTGTCCATCAACAGATGAATGGATAAAGAAGATGTGGCACATATATACAATGGAATATTACTCAGCCATAAAAAGGAACGAAACTGAGTTATTTGTAGTGAGGTGGATGGACCTAGAGACAGTCATTCAGATTGAAGTAAGTCAGAAAGAGAAAAACAAATACCGTATGCTATCACATATATATGGAATCTAAAAAAAAAAAAATAGTCACAAAGAACCTAGGCACAAAACGGGAATAAAGATGCAGACCTACTAGAGAATGGAGTTGAGGATATGGGGAGGGGGAAGGGTAAGCTGGGACAAAGTGAGAGAGTGGCATGGACATATATACACTACTAAACGTAAAATAGTTATCTAGTGGGAAGCAGCCACATAGCACAGGGAGATCAGCTTGGTGCTTTGTGACCAGGTAGAGGGCTGGGATTGGGAGGGTGGGAAGGAGGGAGATGCAAGAAGGAAGAGAAATGGGGACATATGTATATGTATAACTGATTCACTTTGTTATAAACTGGAAACTAACACACCATTGTAAAGCAATTATACTCCAATAAAGATGTTAAAAAAATAAAATTAATGATAAAAAATAATTAAAGCAACAACACCAACAGCTGAACAAAATGAAACAAACAAAAAAGAATAATAGTAATAAGAATATTTTAGTGGGGCCTTCTCCGTCAGTGTCCTTGCTCCCGCAGTGAGCCAGAGCAAATCCCTGCCTCCCCGGTAGGCCTTCCAATACCTCTAGGTAGGCCTCTGCACCTGCTGTGGTCACTGTGTGACCATCTCAAACCCTCAGCTTACCCAACTGCTGCTTGTACTTGCCACTAAAGTTCACTGCTGCAAAGGCTAGAGTTGTCTCACTTTTGGGAACATTCATTGTCTATTCAGGTATTCCACAAATGCAGGATTTACCAAGCCAATCTCTGAGAATTAATCCATAGCTTGTGCAGCTGCATGGAAAGATTTTCATTCCTTTTCCTTAGTCACACTGCCCCTGGGGCTCAGCTTTGATTTTGACCCTGCCTCTGCATATGCACCACCCTCAGGCATCTGTTCCTTGCCCAGGTGAGGGGTAGTGAAAGCAGCAGCTGCATGGGGCACACTTACTCACTCAAGCTGCGGAGTGGTACAGTGGACACAATTGGGGTTATGTGAGTTGCCTGTGACAGTGGAACCAGAAGTCATTTGCAACAGACTGTGGCAAGCTACCTCTGTTGGGAGTCCCTCCCACTGCCTGCAGAGGCAGGAGCTGGCGTCTGAGAGTAGTGGCAGCCCTGCTCACCGTGCACCTCTCAACAATGATGCCTCACTTTCCAGGCTTCCTCTAGTTGCATTCCCGGCCATACATCCCCTCACTCGCATCCCCTCTGATGTATCTGGGCAGCCAACAGCACTCCTCTCCCTGGATCCATTCTCCCAACCCCATGCTTTTGCACTCAGCCCCCACAAACATTGGCAAGCTCTTGTACCAGGCAGAGACTCCCATGGCTCTTTCCCAAGGAGGCTTTGGGATGGGCAGCACTCAGGCGCCTGGACCCCACAGGCAGAGGAGACCCCAGCCGGAGGAGTGGACATGCCCACTCAAATGGGAGCCCCTCCAAGTGCCCACAGAGGCCAAAGAAGCCACGGGTGGGGAAAGGGGTTGTAATGGCGGCTCCACCACTTGAACGCCACTCAACAATGGTGCCTTTCTTCTATGGTGTCCCGGGCTTTTTCCACAGACTTTCCCAGTTGTGGAGCTCCTTACTCCTGTCCCTTCAGGCTGTCTTTTCACAGCCAAAAGCTGTCCCCTCCCTGGGTCTGCAGTCCAAATTCCACTTTCCGGAACCCAGCACCCCTTCACAACAAGCAACTCACGACTCAGGCTGGAATGCACAGAGCTGTGGTGCAGACCATGCAAGCAGTTCTTACTTTGTCCTGCCTTCCACAGACCATCCACTGAATTCTCCTTAAATTTCCCCAAAGGTTCTTTTCTGTCCCAGCTGTTTTCTCCACCGTGAGGAAGTTTTTCTGAGTTTGGGGACTTCCACTCACCTTCAGCTTCCCACCAGGGTTGCTTGTCCCTGTTTTGATTCCTCTTTTCTTATTTTCTTCTTACATCCTGCCTAGTTGTGACAGGATTTTTCTTGTCCTTTTAGGTGTCTGAAGTCTTTTGCTAATGATCAGCAGGTGCTCTATGAGAAATGTTCCATTTGTAGATGTATTCTCGATGTACTTGTGAGGAGTGATGAATTCAACATCCTCTTATTCCACCATCTTGACTCCCCCATCTAAGACAAGTTTTATTTTGCTTTCCTTACTCCCAGAGTCATCACCCCTCATGGAATTAGAAAGAGCAGAAATGTGAATATCACCTAATTTTGAACTTTTATTATCTTTCTAAGGTGTTTTATAAAAGGATATATGTACTTTTGCTTGATAATTTATCTTCACATGAGACATCCCATAAGTAAATCAGTGTTTTAGTTCAACATTAAAGTTTATAGAGTATAATCTATCTCTTTAGACTTAACCAATGCAACCTACTTGATTTTTGATATATATAATTGTCTTCCCTAAAATTAAGCTGTATATTTTTATACATAAGATTGGTTTTAATCAACATTGAAAAGGATATTTAACACTGATGCAAGTAATGGTATATCTATTATGAAATTTCTTAAGATAGAATTTCAAAGAGACAATGTTGAAAACAAACACTGCACTTATTTTGCTCATAATCTTAATCTATGGCAGTATCTTCTTAAGTTAGAAGTATATTTACAACGTTTTTAACAATCCATTGTTTGGCCCTTGGGCCAAATCCAACCTGTTGCCTGTACTTGTAAACAAAGTTTTATTGGAACAAATTTGTGTTATTGTGACAGAGACTGCATAGCCCACAAAGTCAAAGATATCTACTATCTGGTCAATTACATAAAATGTTTTCAACCTCTTTACTAACACTTCTGCTTCAATGAGAAAAAAATAAGGTTCAATAATTGGACAACTTACCCAAAACAACTCCTTTACAAATAAATTTCATTAAAATTATCAACTTGTCCACACATCTTTTGTTACTCTAATTTACAATAAGTGTAAAATTCAGGTTGTCATTTTTTTTTAAATTTATTTTTGGCTGTGTTGGGTCTTCGTTTCTGTGTGAGGGCTTTCTCCAGTTGCAGCGAGCGGGGACCACTCTTCATCGTGGTGCGTGGCCCTGTCACTGTCGCGGCCTCTCCCGTTGTGGAGCATGGGCTCCAGACGCGCAGGTTCAGTAGCTGTGGCTCAGCGGGCTTAGTTGCTCTGCGGCATGTAGGATCCTCCCAGACCAGGGCTCGAACCCATGTCCCCTGCATTGGCAGGCAGACTCTCAACCACTGCGCCACCAGGGAAGCCCCCAGGTTGTCATTTTTAACTTGCTAAGAAAATATACTTCCTAATGCCCATATAATTTTGTATTTGACAGATGGTTAATGAATTTTCCAAAAAACACATTGACTCATATTTTATTCTTTATGAGTTCCTTTTTAAAAGTTGCTAGATACAAGATATCTGCTTGCTTCAATCTTTTCCAAAAAAAAAACCAATTTATTTGAATAGAAACAGAGAAAATTGTTGTTAAAAAGTCAGTTCCTTGGACATTCTTTTGTATACATGACCATTTGTCACCTTTGCAAACTGAGTGCCTAGTATTGTATGGTCACTGCAGATAATTATATATATATATATATATACATACACACATCCTGCACATGCACATAGTTAAACTCTAAGGTATTTGGCAACAAAATAATTATAGTAGTCTCTCAGGCATAACCAGTTTTATGCATTCACACCAAACAAGGGCTTTGGGGGGTCCTGGGGCTCCCAATGCCTTCCCTGATGTTTGCCTGAAATAGGGTTATTGTTTCCAAGATCAACCTGAGCAAAGAGTGGAGACACAAATCATTTTCAGCCACTCCAAGATTGTTAAATGCAGTGTCATGAAGGTTTCTCTAATACTGAAAAAAAAAGATAAATATAAAAGAAAACACAAAGAAACATATTTTCACAAGAGGTCTTTTGGAAACAATACATTTAATTGGGGAAATTTTTAAAAACTCTATCCATGATGTAGCCATTATATTTTTGTAAATGATATCAGAGTATTTTTTTCCTAACAATTATGAACTAGTTAAAACAGTAGAAAAAAGCAAATGATTAAGCAAATTGCAAAAATAACTTTAGGCATTAGGTAAAGGAGAAGATCTTGTTTGAAAAAATAAAGGTCAAGTAACAATTGAAACAAAGATGTTCTTGATCAGCAGATAATTAATTTAAAACATTTCATGCCTGAGGCATGATGTCAATGCACAATAATCATCCATCCCAGAGTAAGTCATGCTATTAGAATAACCTTAAAAATTCAAAGTCATTACTTAAATAGCCTTGTTTAGATCTTTAACAGGTTTATTACAACTTCATACTGATGTATGCCTGGACTAATATTAGAATTTTTGTGCTGGGCTTTAAATTAGACTAAGAAAGTTATGCAAATGTCAAAATGTAATAAAGCAAGCCATATGCACATAGTTGGCCTGTTCATTTTGTTAATAATTTACTATATTAAAAAATTTTGTGTGGAAATAAAAATTTGAAAATGAGAAAAAGCCATAAAATAAACAGAGTGTGCAAGCAACAAATGTGGATGTCTATATATTTAGGTGTACTAAAACAGATAACAAAATTTTATAAGAATTTTTTTTTTTTTTTATCTCAGAAAATCCCTTTTGGTTAAAGGCAAAATATAAGGCATTTCAATTTCTGAAAGAATCATATGGCATTCTTATTGATATTAAATTCAAAATTGTAATTTTATTCAGTAGAAAAAAAATTAAAATGAGTTCCTTGTTCCATGAGAACTTTGTCATGGAATAAAATCCACAAGAATTATCTTTGCCCTAAAGTGATGAGAGAACAGAAAAAAATAATTTTACCGTCTTAGCAAATGGCAAATGTGTTGATTGGCCTACCTATATTTTAAAAATTACAACAGTTTGAATCTGAACTGTCATAAGTAGACTAATTGATCAGATCAAGTGTTCTAGACATAAAAAGAGTTTAAATTATTAAATATCATTAAATAGTTTCTTTTATGCAGTATATCATGCCTGACTTCCAACGAAAATTACAAGTCATACTAAAAGGCAAAAAACATAGTTAAAGAGACAGAGTTAAGGATCAAAATCAGACTCAGATATAAAAGGGATGTTGGAATTATCAGACCATCTATTTAAAATAATTATAATTAATATGCTAAAGATTCTGATGAAAAAAGTGGACAACATGCAAGAGCAGATGGATAATGTAAGGAAAAAGATGAAAAGCCTAAGAAGGCCTAGAAACAAAATTCAAAAGAAATGCTAGAAAATTCAAAGTAATGTTAGAAACAAAAAAACAGTGTAACAGAAATGAAGAATGCCTTTGATGGGCTCATTAGTAGAGTAGACACAGCTGACAAAAGAATCAGTGATCTTGAAGATGTGTCACTAAAAGCTTCCCAAATTGAAAAACAAAGGGAAAAAAGACTGTAAAAAGGAACAGAATATCTAGAAAATGTGGGACAATACAAAAGGTGAAATATCCATGCAATAGTAATACTAGGAGAAAGAAGAAAGAAAGAAAGAAAGAAAGGAGGGAGGGAAGGAAGGAAGGAAGGAAGGAAAGAAGGAAGGAAGGAAGGAAGGGGGAGAGAGAGAAAGAGAGAAAGAGAGAAAAAAAAGAAAGAAAGAAGAAAGAGAAATATTTGAAGTAATATTGACTGAGAATTTCCCTCAAATTAATGTCAGATACCAAAGCACAGATCCAAAAGCTCAGAGAACACCAAGCAGATTAAACTCTGAAAAACTGCACCTAGCCATATAATAGTCAAATTGCTGAAAATCAAAGACAAAGGAATAATACTGAAAGAAAGCAGAGGGGGGAGAAACATCTTACCTCTAAGTGAGCAATAACAAGAAACTGCATTTGATTTCTTTTCAGAAACCATGCAAGCAAGAATAGAGTGGAGTGAAATATTTTAATCTTGAGAGAAAAAAATCCACATACTCGAACACTGTATGCAGTGAAACTAAACTTCAAAAGTGAAGGAGAAGTAAATACTTCTTTTTTGAGGCAGAAAAATTAAGAGAATTTGTTGCTAGTAGACGCATCTTGCAAGAAATATTAAAAGAAGTTCTTCAGAGAGGAGTAAGATGATACAGGTCATACACCTGATTCCACATAAAGAAAAAAAAAAATTAGAGAAAGAATAAGTGAAGGCAACATAAAAATTTATTTTTCTTATTCTTATTGACCTAATTATAACAGTTTGTTCAGAATAATAATAGCAACAATATATTTAATAGCTTGTAGTACTTTAACAATAAAATTAAGTGATAAAAGGTAATACTAAAGTACATTATTTTAGGAGACAGCATATAAGTATTTATATGTGTCATTAAGTACAAGTACTTAAAAATACATATGCAAAACAAAAATATTAGAAGGAAGTTTTTTTAGAAAGTTCAGGTGACAGATGATGAAATCCTGCATAAGAATATGGCAGTGTGGATGGTGAATAGAAGTTTATGTAGGGTATGGAAACAGGAAGAAGCAATGATACACAGGACCTTATTTTCTAGAAATAATATTTACTCTCAGAGAATCAAAAGGGTGAGACAAATTGCAGGCTGGTTATTCTGGGAAATTTCATGTATGACATGTGAGAAGAGAGAATGGACACTTATGCAGGGGTCTACCTATACCAGAAACCTTGAGAGAGTGAGAAGTTACATTTCGTGCCTTGTCTCCAATCTCTCATTGCTTTTTCAGCTTAAGAAAATCTAATTCTCTCCAACAGAGAAAGTGACTTCCTGATAGTTGCTTGCAGATTTGGTTAAAAGGTAATTTAAATTTTATTTTTAAACACTGTTTCCCAGAATGAACAATTTCTTTAAGGTAACAGTTTTATTTTCTATAGTTGTATACAAATACTATGTGCAGGTACTAGTATTTCCTTCTTGTAGTAACAATATTTCCCTGACACCTGTAATAAATTTAAATGTGCAGAAATAAGTACAAAATATGGTTTTGGTTTAGATCTCAGTAAAATATGTCCATGAAACATGTATAGTGTACATTTTGGCTATGTGTATAGAAAATTAAAATGCAGACACACTTTGACCAAATAATAATATTTGCAATCATTTACCCCACAGAGGTACAGTTCTGCACTAAGATACATATACAAAAACATTCATTGTAACATTGTCAATAATAGAAAACATTAGAAACGATGGAAATTCACATTAATAAGAAGCAAATTAAAATATACTTAACACAGGGGGCTTCCCTGGTGGCGCAGTGGTTGAGAATCTGCCTGCTAATGCAGGGGACACGGGTTCGAGCCCTGGTCTGGGAAGATCCCACATGCCACGGAGCAGCTGGGCCCGTGAGCCACAATTGCTGAGCCTGCGCGTCTGGAGCCTGTGCCCCGCGACGGGAGGGGCCGCGATAGAGAAAGGCCCGCGCACCGCGATGAAGAGCGGTCCCCGCACCGCGATGAAGAGTGGCCCCCGCTTGCCGCAACTGGAGAAAGCCCTCGCACGAACCGAAGACCCAACACAGCCAAAAATAAATAAATAAATAAATAAAATCAAGTAAAAACTTTAAAAAAAAAAAAATATACTTAACACAAATGGGCCAATTCCTTGAAAGACAAATCTGTCAAATTTCACACAACAAGAAATAACCAATAAGAATTAACCCCTATCTGTTAAAATCAGAAAACACCAGGCCAGATGACATCATTGGTGAATTCTACCAAACATTTAAGGAAGAAATTATACCAATTCTCTACAATCATTTTCAGGAAATGAAAACAGAAGGAATGCTTCCTAATTCATTCTATGAGGGCATAATTATCCTAATAACAAAACCAGAGAAAGATATTGAGAAAAAAAATTCTACAGACAAATATCTTTCATGAATATAGATGCAGAAATCCTCAACAAAATATTAACAAATAGAATATGACAATGTATAAAATAATTATACCTGGGACCATTAGGCTTTATCCCAGGTATGCAAGGTGGGTTCAGTATTCAAAAATCAATTATTTTAAACCATAACATCATCAGACTAAAGAAGAAAATTCACACGATCATATCAATAGATCCAGAAAAAGGCATTCGACAAAATTCAACTCCCATTCATGATAAAAAGAAAACAGTATATAATGAATACAGTGGGACTTCCTTAACTTGATAAAATATCTACAAAAACCCTACAGTTAACATCACATTTAATGGTGAGAAACTTGGAGCATTTCCTCTAAGATCCACAAGGCAAGGATGTCCCCTTTCACCACTGTTTTTAAACATTTTATTGGAAGTCCTAGATAGTGCAAATAAGACAAGAAAAATAAATGAAAGGTATAAAGATTTAGAAGGAAGAAACAAAAATGTCTTGGTTGCATATGACATGATCATCTATGTAGAAAATCTGAAAGAACTGATCAAAAAACTCCTGAAACAAATAAGTGATTACAGCAAGGTAGCAGGATACAAAGTTAATATGAAAGAGTCATTCATTTTCCTATATACCAGCAATGAACAAGTGGGATTCAAAATTAAAAACAAAAGACCTATTACATTAGGACCCCCCCCCAAATGAAATACCTAGGTATAAATCTAAAAAAGTATTTACACAGTCTATATGAGGAGTTACTAAACTTGAAAGATATCAAAGAATAACTAGATAAATGGAGAGATATTCATTACTCATAAATAGAAGTCAATATTGACAATATGTCAGTTCTTCCCAACATAATTTCATAATTTAGAGATTCAGTGCAATTCCAATCAAAATCTTAGCAAGTTATTTTGTGGACATTAACAAACAGGTTCTAAAGTTTATATGAAGAGACAAAAGACAGAGAGTAGCCAACTCAATATTGAAGAACAAAGTTGGAAGACTGACACTACCCGATGTTGACTTGCTCTAAAACTGCAGTAATCAAGACAGTGTGCTATTGGTGAAAGAATAGACAAATAGATCAATGGAACAGATTAGAGAGTCCAAAAGTAGATCCTCATAAGTATAGTCAACCCATCTTTGACAAAAGGGCAAAAGCAATACAATGCAACAAATCCAGTCTCTTCAACAAATGGTGATAGATCAACAGGACATACATATGCAAAAAAAAAAAAGAAATTTAACGCAGACTTTAAACCCTTCACAAAAGGTATGGTAATAATTTTGATACATTACCAAACTCATGATCCCTGAAAAAAATAGTTGATAAGTTGGACTTCATTAAAATGAAAAATTGCTCTGCGACAGATAACACCAAGAGAATGAAAAGACAAGCAACAGACTGGGAGAAAATACATGCAAATACACATCTGATAAAGGACTGTTATCCCAAATATAGAAAGAAATAACCTGGAGGACATTATGCCAAGTGAAATAAACGAGACACAGAAAGAAAACTACTGCATGATCTTATGTGTGCAATCTAAAAATGTTAAAGTCACAGAAGTAAAGAGTAGAATGGAGGTTACCAGGGGTGGGGAGGTAGAGGAAATGGGGGGACATTGGCTAGAGGATACAAAGTTCCAGTTATGGAGGATAATAAGTTCTAGAAATCAAGCATACATCATGATGACTATAGTTAATAATGCTGTATTATATACTGTACATTTGATAAAGGGTATATATCAGGTGCATTCAGCACACACACAAACACAATAGTAACTATGTGTGGAGATAAATATGTTAATTACCTTAGCTATAGTAATTACTTCACTATGTATATGTATAACAAAACATCATGTTGTAAACATTAAATATATATTTTTTATTAAAAATAAAATCAAATAAATAAAAAATTTAAAACCCCAAATTTACAAACAACTCAAAAACTCAACAAGAAAACAAAAAAAACCCAATTAAAAAATGGGCCAAGGACCCTAATAGACACCTCACCAAACAAAATATACAGATGGCAAATAAGTATATGAAAAGATGCTCCATATCACATGTCATCAGTGAAAAGTAAATTAAAACAATAATGAAATACCCCTAATCATTTATTAGAATGGTCAAAATGAGGAACACTGATAACACCAAAAGGATGTGGAATAACAAGAATTCTCATTCACTGTATGTGGAGATGCAAAATGGTACAGCTCCTTTGGAAGACAGTTTGATGGTTTCTTACAAAACTAAATATATTCTTGCCATATGACCCAGCTATCGCTCTCCTTGGCATTTACTCAAAGGAGGTGAAAACTTATATTCACACAAAAACCTGCACAAGATGTTTATAGCAGCTTTATTTATAATTGCCCGAACTTGGAAACAACTAACATGTCCTCCAGGAGGTGAATGGATAAATAAACTGTGGAACATCCAGATAATGGAACATTATTCAGCACTAAAAAGAACTGAGCTTTCAAGCCATGAAAAGATATGGAGGAAACATAAATGCATATTACTAAGTGAAAGAAACTAATCAAAAAACGCTTCATATTATAATATTGTAACATATGGCATCTGAAAAAGGCAAAACTATGAAGGCATGAAAAAGATAAGTGCTTTCCAGGAGATAGGGATGGGGTAAGAATGATGAGTAGGTGAAACAGAGGACTTTTAGAGCAGTGAAATTCTCTGTATGATGTTATTATGATGTATACATGTCATTAAACATTTGTCCAGACCCTTAGAGTGCAGAACACCAAGAATGAAACCTAACATAAAATATGGACTTTGGGTGTAAATGATGTATCAGTATAGGTTTATCAATTGTAAAAAATGTAAAATTCTGGTAGGGTATGTTGAAATTTGGGGAAGGTGAGCATTTGTGAGAACAGGTACAGTTATGGGAAATTTTTATACTTTCGATTTTATTGTAAAACTAAAAACGTGTTAAAAATAAAATCTTTTAAATATTTAAAATAATGGTCAAGACATCTGAAAAACATTTCATCAAAGAAGCTATAAGAATGGCTAATAAACACATGAAAATATGCTCAATACAATTGCTTTATGAAATGTAAATTAAAAATCACAAAGAGATATCACTACAAACTCACTAGAATGTCTGTGATCCAAAAGACAACTATATTAACTCTAGGATATATTGAGAAATTGGAATGAACATATATTGCTGCTGAAAATTAAAAAGTGGAGCAGTCCCTTTGGCAAATAATTTGGCAATACCTTAAAGAGTTAATCATAAAGTTAGCATATGACCCAGCAATTACATTCCAAGGTATATACCCAAAAAACCTAAAAACGTATGTTCAAGGGAAGAAGTAAAACTGTCCCTATTTGCAGATGGCATGATACTATATATAGAAAACCCTGAAGTTGCCACTAAAAAAACTACTAGAACTAATAAATGTATTTAGCAAAGTTGCAGGATAAAAGATTAATACAGAAATCTGTTGCTTTTCTATAGAATAATAATGAATTATCAGTAAGAGAAAGGAAGGAAACAACTCTGTTTAAAATTGCACCAAAAAGAATAAAACACCTAGGAATAAAAGCCAAGGAGGTAAAAGACCTGTACTCTGAAAACTACAAAATATTGATGAAATAAATTGAAGATGATACAAAGAAATGGAAAGATATCCCATGTTCATGGATTGTAAGAATTAATATTGTTAAAACATCCATACTACACAAAGCAATCTACAGATTTAATTCAATCCCCATCAAAATACCCATGACATTTTTCACAGAACTAGAACAAATAATCCTAAAATTTATATGGAGCCACAAAGGCTGCTGAATAGCCAAAGCAATCTTGAGAAAAAAAGAACAAAGTTAGAGGTATCATGATCCCTGACTTCAGACTATATTACAAAGCTATAGTAATCAAAACATTATGGCACTGGCACAAAAACTAACACATAGACCGATTGAACAGAATAGAGAGCCCAGGAATAAACTCACTTACTCATGGTCAATTAATCTATGACAAAGGAGGCAAAAGTATACCATGGGGAAAAGACAGTCTCTTCAATAAGTAGTGCTGAGAAAACTGGACAGCTATATGTAAAAGAATGAAATTAGAACATTTTCTCACACCATATACAAAAATAAACTTGAAATGGATTAAATACCTAAATGTAAGACTGGAAACTGTAAAACTCCCAGAAGAAAACATAGACAGACCACTCTTTGATATATATCATAGCAATATTTTTTTGGATCTGACTCCTCAGGCAAAAGAAACAAAAATAAAATAAATAAAATGGATCTAATTAAATTTAAAAGCTTTTGCACAGCAAAGGAAACCATGGCCAAAATGAAAAGACAATCTACTAAATAGGAGAAATATATGCAAATTATATGCCCAATAAGGGGTTAATATCCAAAATATATAAACAGCTCATACAACTCATTATTTAAAAAAAAAAAAAAAATTAAAAATGGGCAGAAGATTTGAATAAACATTTTTTCAAGGAAGACATATAGATGGCCAACAGGCACATGAGAAGATGCTCAACATTGCTAATCATCAGAAAACGCAGATTAAAACCACAGTGAGATATTGCCTCACACCTGGCAGAATAGCAATCATGAAAATGGCCACAAATAACAAATGTTGGTCAGGTTGTGGAGAAAAGGGAACCCCAGGACACTGTTGGTGGTAATGTAAACTGGTGCAGTCATTATGAAAAACAATATGGAGTTTCTTCAAAAGAAGTAAAAATAGAACTACCCTATGATCCATCAATTACTGGGTATATATCCAAAGAAAATACTAATTCGAAAAGATATATGCACCCCAATGTTCTTAGCAGCATTATTTACAATAGCCAAGGTATGGAAGCAACCTAAGTGTCCATCAACAGATGAATGGATAAAGAAGATGTGTTATACATATACAATGGGGTATTACTCAGCCATAATAAAAGAATTAAAATTTGCTATTCGAAACAGCATGGATGGACCTGGAGGGTATTATGCTTAGTGAAATCTGTCAGACAGAGAAAGACAAATACTGTAAGTTTTCACTTATATGTGGAATTTAAAAAACAAAACAAATTAATAAATATTGCAAAACAGAAACAGACTCAGAGATATAGAGAATAAACTAACGTTTACCAGTGGAAGACTGATAGGAGAGGGGCAAGATAGGGGTATAGGATTAAGAGGACAAGCTACTATGTCTAAAATAAATAAGATACAAGGTTGATAGTACACCAAATGGAATATAGCCATTATTTTGTAATACATTTAAATGGAGTATAATCTATAAAAATATTGAATCACTGTGTTGTATGCCTGAAACACATATAATTTTTAAAATCAACTATATGCTAATAAAAAGAACATATGTTAACACAAAGACTTGTATAAAATGTTCATAGAAGCATTATTCATAATAGCTGTAAAATTGACACAATCCATATTGTGGTTAAACAAAATGTGGTTTTATACAATGGAATACTATTTAGAAATAAAAAAGAAGCAAACTACTATTGTACACTATAGGGGAACCTAAAAAATATTATGCCAAGGGAAAGAAAACAGATACAAAAGAATGTATCCTGCATGACCTTATTTACATGAAATTTCTATAAAAGGCAAATTTTTAGCCACTGAAGCAGAATAGTAACTGGATTAGAAATGAGAGTGGGGATTGATTGTAAATGAGCCTGAGATAAATTTTGGGGGTGATATAAATGTCCTAAAACTGGATTGTAGTGATGGTTGCACAACTCCCCAAACTGGCAAGGAGTATGTGTGATGTCTCTTCTGCTTGATATTGCTGTGAACCTGCAACTGCTATAAAAAATAAAATCTATTTAAAAGTTTAATTAATTCATATGATGTACTATGCATGAATTGCATATATGTGTACAGAAAAAACTATGTATAGAATACACACATATGTATAGTAACATACAGAAAAGAAAGCATAGTATATTCCAATTTGTGTAAAACAAGGAAGACAGCATGTACACTTACACCCAAATCATAGAATGATAGAGAGATACACAAAAAATGTTAAGCAATTGCCTTTGATGAGACCAGACAACTGGGGAATCCAGAATATATAGGATTGGAGGTATATTTTCTTTTGTAATACAAGATATTTTTTATTCTGTGCATGCGTTACTTTTTCAAATAAAACATTTAAAGTATATTTAAGAGAACATGGCTAACACTGCTAGTAATAATATTAATTTATAAATCATAGAATCCTGTACTATGAATGTCAGAAAAAAAAAGAACCTTAAAGGCTATCTGATGCTTGATGCTATGACATTCTTGGCAAGTGCTCACTCAGCCTTTACATGAACTCTTTAAATAACTGGGAACTCGCCAATCTATATATGGACAGTTCAGGCTACTGGAGAATTGTTTTTTATACTGAACTGTATTCTCTATCCCTCCTTCACCCATTGCTCTTAGTTTTATCCCTTGGGGCCATAGAGAATAAGGTGAATCATCTATCCACATGACAACCTGTAAGAAATAAAAATGCAAACTAATTTCTGGGTTTTTTGTTTGTTTGTTTGTTTTTGATTTTTGTTTGAGCAGATCTTAAAAGCGTCCATAGAGAAGATAGCAATAATGAAAATTCTGTCAGTGTTACCCCAATTTTTATATTATCAAGGCATCCTAATAATTTTATAGTGGTATCATTCTTTTAAGGAAAAACTAATATTACTTTGCTAGCATATAAATATACAATTTACTCAAAATATTTAATCAAAGTAAATATACTATTTACTCATATAATTTTCTTTTCATCCATAGATAGGTTATTAAAATAGAGGATAGGGAGAAATAATGCAGTGATACCACTCTAACCAAGTTAACACTTTGCAGCATTGTTCCTACAGTTTTTAAAGTGATAGGATTCTGTGTCTTTCTAAAATCTCAAGTTCTCCCTTGGGTATATCCTCTGGAACCTAATCAAAGCAGTTAGAAAGGTGTAAACAACAATGTTTTTATTTATTTATTTCCCACACTATGCTATTCCACTGGGCAAAAATAAAATTACTTTTGAATGTAAAAGGGACTTCCTGTTGGTAGTTCTGAAACTTTATGAACAAGTCTAATCTTCAAAAAGTAAAAATTTAAATGTGAACATTTTCTCACTCAATCATAAGTCCTGAAGAATTGCATAAAGAAATAAACCGTAAACTTTTATTTAAAATTAACACTTTGATATTTATAAAATAACACAGATGTGTGCTTTCTAAAATCGTTAAAGAACAAGGAGGGAACCCTATTTTCATACAAAGTAAAACCACTGGAGAGGTAAATAAAATTATAAAAGCAGCAAAAAATAGGCAAGTACTTATTCTGGAGTCTACATCATTTACACATACGAGAGCCTGTGGAAAAACAATTTACCTTCAACACATGTTTTCCAAAACGTGCTCCATGAAGTACTGACCCAGCAAGATGAGTCATTAAGATATGCTTTATAAGATATTGTCCTCTTGGAGATTTTCCATACCCATTAGCACATTAAAAACTCTGGGAAGTGTGCTGCATTTAAGAAACCCATTTAATTTTGATTATTCTATCATTTCCAAATCTATTTGACTAAGAAAATCTTTTATTGCAAACACTGATTATCAACCAAGTAAACTGATGTTTCATGGAATTGACTTAGGGAAATTGTGCCTAAGATGAACACATTTTTATCAGAGCCTACATATTTGCAAACTTTTCAGAATTCCTTAAAAGAAACATTATCTTAAATACTTTTGAAATAAAGACAGATACTTCTATTTATCTGGTGAATGGGACAATTAAGCAAAAGTGCTATAATTATTGGCCTTTAAAAAAAAAAAAACAGCAGTTGTCTCCTGTAGGAAAATCATTCAGAGGAAAAAAATGATGGCAAGAATAATAGTAAGGAAGTGGAAAGATGAATGTATACATAGTGGATATATATGGCCAACTTATTAGAGAAAATGTAACTAACTGTGTGGAGAATGGTAGCATTGTTAAAAATTAAGCCAACAACATGATTTTTTACCAACTTTGTTAGAACAAAAACCATTGCCTTCAGACAATGGAATATCTGCAGTTCACATAATGCAAAGTGGAACCAACCTCTTGGATGATTCTTTTCAGTTTTCGTTGGCTTATATTTTTTACCCCCAAATCCTAAATATGGACATTCTCCAAGACCTAGTACTAGGCCCATTTTTCTTTCTATGCACTATTGCCCTCAAAACTCTCCTATATTCTTATGGTTTCAATAACCATTACTAACACAAGCAATCTATTCCCAAATCCATATCTCTAGGTCAAATGTGTTTCAAGCTTCAGTTTAGCATATAATGCACATGTGGAATATTTCCCTTCATAGGTCTTACCCCTAGGTACCTCAATCAAAGTATTTCTAAAACCAAACACCTTACTTTTTTGCCCATCCAGATTCTCTATCAGGTATCTCAATTTCTATCATCTTCTTTTTTCTCTGCCTATCAACCTTTTCCCTGATCCCGCTTTTCTTAATACAATTACCTTATTTTGAGAGTTTGTGACCTCATGCCTGGACCGCTGCAATAGTTTTCTAACTGATATCACCATCTCTAGCATCTTCCCCAACCCATGATGGAAACTTGTTTTGATAATACCACTTTCCCCATCTCAATTTACTAGTGACTCCCCACTGCTTATAGAATATTTAGAGCTCTCTATTAAATTCAGAAAACTTTTTCATACTCATTTTGCAGTTTATTCCTAAATAAATTCTCTTCTCCAATCAAACTGGCCTAGTCACTTCCCACCAGCACCCCCTCAGTCACCTCATACTTGCACAACCTGATGGCTTCATTAATCCCATTTTTACTCTTCTCTCTGTCTAAACTCTACTCATCTTTTAGCCCATAGTTCAAAGCTCCTTTCCTCTGTGAAACATTTATTTATTTATCCAAACAGGGTTTGGCTAGTCCTTACTCTGACCCAGGCTCTATGCTAACACCTAGGAATGCAATAATAAGAAATAGTTATTATGGTCAAGAAGCTTATGATATAGTGATAGAAATGATCAGAAGGGTACAACTTCCTATATAGTTTAAGAAATGCAATTATTGATTTATGTATCAGTTTGTAGAGACCATAGGATCAGGAAAAATTTCACAAAAGAAGAGACACTTAATCTGAGAATTTTAAAATAAATCATAGGTGTTTAGAAAGCACCAGACAAAAATATTAATGGGACTAAGTATTTTTTAACCCAGAACAATCCACAAATAGAAATAATGATTGTCTTCAAATATTTAAATGATTATTGTGCAAAAGACAGACTTGTACTGTATAGTTTGGCTTTGGCTCTACTGAGTTTGAGGTTTCTGCATGATATTCAAATGTGGATTCCAATAAGTAGTTAAATATACAGTTCTGGGGTTCAGAAGAGTGTTATCATTAGTCATGATGAACACATGTCTTATTTATTAAACATAACTGAGGGCCTACTATGGGTTTGGTGATTTTCAAAATACTTGCATGTATTATTTTATTTTATTGTCTTAATAATCCTATTTGGTAGGTATTATTATTATCCTATTTAATATGTGAGAAAAGCAAGGCATAGGAAAACAGATTTGGGAGTAATCATCAGGATCAGGTGAGGCATGATATAGACAAAATTTCTTAGACTAAGTGGGTAGACTCAAAGCATTGTCTGATAAAACTGTACAATGACGGGAATGTTCTATAATCTGCATTGCCTTATACAGAATTCACTACATAGGTGTCATTATTGAGCACTTGAAATATGGCTAATGTGACTGAGGAGTTGAATATTTAATTTTAATTAATTTAAATTTAAATAGCCACTTGTGGCTAATGGCTACTGTATTGGGCAGCACAGGTAGAGTGAGAAATAAAGAGTGTCAAAGTTGAAACTTAGAGGATGTTAACATCTAAGTGATGAATACATGTAAATTAGAGTCTAAAGAACATTTTTGATCACCTTGGCCTAAAGTAACTTAATCTTCTACATTCCTTTTCATCTACCACCTACTTCATTCATTTGGGAGATATTTTATACGGCTAAGTTCATGTGTACATGAAATTGCCAATAATCACAGCATAATTACTAGTGAATCAAGTAAGAATATTTAAAAAATTTTGCCCATGTTCAGTGTATGATACATTGTTAGTGTCTATAAATCATTGCTACTTAATTGATTTGTTTGGTCAGAACACGTTTACAATCACTTTTAAGGAGTTATTTAGCTTTTATATATTGACAGGTTGTTCTCAACCAAGGGAAGAATAATTTAATACAGTACAGAATTTGTATTTAAGTTAAATGAACAATGGTGTAGTACACACAGCCATATAAGCTTTTGAAATTTCCAAAATTTGTCTTTGTGTAACATATATCAAACTACTTCCCTCATTATAAATAATGATATAAAAATATTTGGTACACTGAATTAATTACAGTGAGAGTTATTATTTAATAAGTATATGAAACTGTGTTTGTTCTGAGTTATTTTTTTCCCCTTGGTGCATTGCTATTCCTACTCTTCAGTGACTCATAAAAATAATCACGTCCCTCATATCTTTGCTGGAATTTCTATCTTGCAATTAATAAAGGGTTTAAAGTGTCCATTTTATTTTATTTTTTTCACTGAGGGAGCCAGAAACTAAACTTATATACTTAATACAAAATATGCAGATCAGGAGGAACAACTCAGATTTCATTATGCTTTGCTGTTAGTTTAAAAAATTTATTGCTGTTGCCCTGAGTTTCAAACTTTAAAACAGAAAATTCAGCCCATAGATTGTTTGCTGTAACTAAATTGTGACAAACAGAGAGCTGAGTACTGTGACAGAATGCAAACATTCTTAACCTACCACATATAAGTGAGAGTATTCAACAACTGTGTGTTGAATTGGACAAATTGTTCTTATAGGAACACACTTTTAGGTCAACTATATTCAAATTTACATTTTATTTGTAGTCTATACTAACTGGAAGGTTTTAACACTTTAACAAATATGCCTCTGTGAAACCTAATGATAACCCTGGCATTATTATAGCCACTCAGATATAAACTATACTCAACTTAGATGGCAAATTGGATCTTTCTGCCTATACTTACACAACACTGATTACTCCAATAGGGAAAAAAAATAATCGTTAGGTTTTGTTTATATGACAAATACATGATTATTTGTACAAAGGTAAAGAATTGACTACATTTGTTAGTTTTAAGTTATTTGCGGTCGTACAATCATAGGCTGAGTTTCAAAGAGATCAAAATGATAAAAACATATGGAGTGAGAATTAAATCACCTTAGCCATAGTCTTGGTTTTGTCATGAACTGGATATGTGAACATGATCAATCATCTGGTTCTCTTTAGAAGCAAATCTTCTCATCTGTAAAATGAGGGAGTTGGAATATTGGACAATTTGTAGGTTGTCTTCTAGTACTCTGAGTATGTCAGAAAGCAGAACTGGTGATCAATAGTACAGAAACCTGAATTTAGTGACATGTACAGTAAGATATTTTAGAGGAGCTGTCATCTAATGAACAAAATACTGAAACCAGTCTATCTTCTGATTACCACACATATGGATTCTACTAACTGAAGTAATAACTTAGGTTACAACTCCAGGACAACAACAAAACCAGTTTAAAATTAATTATCTCTTTATCATGCTTATGTCATGAAGAAGAGTTAGCAAGCTGGATCAACTAGCCTCTTAGTCTATAAAAAAGTTGATATAACAGCATAGGTGCATCATTACAGAAATGCCCATGCCTGTCTCCATATACTAAAACCAAAAATCAAAAACACAAATAAAGAGTAACATTACCATTATCCTACTAATTTAAAAATACAATTAATAAAGAATTTGGAAATTCTTAAAGAAAAAAAATAGAAGTGGATTAAGTGGAATTGGAGAGTTAAGATGGCGGAGGAGTAGGAAGACGTGGAGTTCATCTCTCTCTACAGATGCATCAGGAATACATCTATAGATGCAACAGTTCTCACAGAACACCAGCTGAACACTAGCATAAGACCTTGGACAACAGAAAGGACTATAAAGATCCCTTCATAACTGAGTAAGATGAAAAAAAGAAGGGAGAAGGAGGAGGAGAGGAAGCAGGACAGGACCTGCACCCTGGGGAGGGGGTGCTGAAACAGATAAGAGATTCACGAATTCAAGGAAACCCCTCTCTAATGGGGAAATCAATTGGGACAGAGGGAAGCATTTGAGATTGTTGGAAGATGGTGAAGCAGCTGATCTGTGGCAGATTGGACAGAGTGAGAAATACACAGATGGTCCATACCACAGGCCCTATGTGCCCCAGATTGAGACATGTGTTCACAGGTGTGCAAGGGGTCTGGGAGCTGGAACTTGGGGATTGGAGAACAGGTCTGGAGTGAGAACTGCTGCTGGCTGTAGGGAGACAGACTGAGGGGACAGGAGGGAGGAAATCAGCAGCAGGGAATGCCTATGGAGGAAGACCAGACTGCCATAGAAGCAGGGCGTTATTGCTGAGTCACATGCAGTGGGAGGAGCCACTATTGTAACCTCTCTCTCCCCACACACCGGCGCCTGCCAATGACAATAAAAAAAGCTCTCTCAAGACTGGCTCTTACGTGCCAGTTGCTGAGCAATAAAAAACGCCCACTCAGGGCTGGCCCTCATGAGCCTTATGCTGGGCACCAGAAAAGGCTGTCACTAGGACTATATCTCTTGTGCCTGTGGTGCTAGCTTCCCTGCGCATTTGGTGCCACCAGGGCTCCTGCAATCAAAGCACTCATACCACCTCTGTGCCCTGTCCTCACTGGGGCAGACCCAGGAGCTCCAAGGCAGCCTCAGGACCAGACTACTGTGGGTGGACCACATGCAGAGATGGGGATAAAACCAAAGCTGAAACCAAGGAACAGGGCGACTAAGGAAGAGGATCAAAAATATTTCTATCAGCTGTAGAAGCTGCAGATTAAATTCCCACTGTCAGCTAGGTAGACCCTGGGTCTGTGGAATATCTGAGTAGACAATGAGTGTTCCCACAAATGAAAACGGTCTAGCTCTGACAGCTGTGGACATTGGGGCAAGCACACACAGGAATTGGGCCAGATCAGTGTCTGAGTGTTCCCCACAGGGCCCACAGCAGGTTCAGAGACCAGCCCAGAGGCAGAAGAGAGCCTCTTGGGGAGGCAGAGGTGGGCTGTGGATCACGGCGTGTGCAAGGACACTTACAGCAGAGACCCCAGGGAAATATAATTATTACTATAAATTTTATTATGTTTTGATTCATTCTGTTGTTGGTTCTGGCTTTTTTTTTTTGTTTTCTTTGTTTCTTTGTAGTTGTTCTTTTAGGTTCTTTTGTTATTTAGTCTTTTGGGATCTTTGTGTTTTATAACATACTTTTTCTTTTTATTTTTTTATATATTTCTATTTTTACTTCACTTTTCAATTGTTCTGTGTTCTTTTCCCTTATATTTTTTCTTTAATATATTTTTTACTTTTTTAAATATTTCCATTTCTACTTTGCTATTCTGTTCTGTGTTTTTTCACTTTTTATTTTATTTTACTTAATCATTTTTATCAGTTTGTTCTGTTTCCTTGCTTTATTCTTCAGTTGGCACACTGCTTTGTTTTTGTTTTTAGGTTTTGTGTTTTTGTTGGTTGTGATTCTAATAGTTTGATTTAATTTTTGGGTTCTTCTGTTTGTCTGGTTGTTCTCTTGCTCTTTTTTTTTGGTTCTGTTTTTTTTTTAATTTTTTTTATCAGTGTATTTTATTTCCTTGTTTCTGTTTTTTTTTTTAACATCTTTATTGAAGTATAATTGCCTCACAATGGTGTGTTAGCTTCTGCCCTATAACAAACTGAATCAGCTACACATATAAAATATGTTCCCATATCTCTTCCCTCTTGCATCTCCCTCCCTCCCACCCTCCCCATCCCACCCCTCTAGGTGGTCACAAAGCACCGAGCTGATCTCCCTGTGCTATGCGGCTGCTTCCCACTAGCTATTTTACATTTGGTAGTGTATATATGTCCATGACACTCTCTTACCCTGTCACATCTCACCCCACCCCCTCCCCATATCCCCAAGTCCATTCTCTAGTAGGTCTGTGTCTTTATTCCCATCTTGCCACTAGGTTCTTCATGGCCCTTTTTTTTTTCCTTAGATTCCGTATATATGTGTTAGCATACTGTATTTGTTTTTCTCTTTCTGACTTACTTCACTCTGTATGACAGACTCTAACTCCATCCACCTCATTACAAATACCTCCATTTCATTTCTTTTTATGGCTGAGTAATATTCCATTGTATATATGTGCCACATCTTCTTTATCCATTCATCTGTCAATGGACATTTAGGTTGCTTCCATGTCCTGGCTATTGTAAATAGAGTTGCAATGAACATTTTGGTACATGACTCTTTTTGAACTATGGTTTTTCTCAGGGTATATGCCCAGTAGTGGGATTGCTGGGTCGCATGGTAGTTCTATTTTTAGTTTTTTAAGGAACCTCCATACTGTTCTCCTTAGTGGCTGTATCAATTCACATTCCCACCAACAGTGCAAGAGGGTTCCCTTTCCTCCACACCCTCTCCAGCATTTATTGTTTCTAGATTTTTTGATGATGGCCATTCTGACCGGTGTGAGATGATATCTCATTGTAGTTTTGATTTGCATTTCTCTAATGATTAACGATGTTGAGCATTCTTTCATGTGTCTGTTGGCAATCTGTATATCTTCTTTGGAGAAATGTCTATTTAGGTCTTCTGCCCATTTTTGGATTGGGTTGTTCGTTTTTTTGTTATTGAGCTGCATGAGCTGCTTGTAAATCTTGGAGATTAATCCTTTGTCAGTGGCTTCATTTGCAAATATTTTCTCCCATTCTGAGGGTTGTCTTTTGGTCTTGTTTATGGTTTCCTTTGCTGTGCAAAAGCTTTTAAGTTTCATTAGGTCCCATTTGTTTATTTGTGTTCTTATTTCCATTTCTCTGGGAGCTGGGTCAAAAAGAATCTTGCTGTGATGTATGTCATAGAGTGTTCTGCCTATGTTTTCCTCTAAGAGTTTGATAGTGTCTGGCCTTACATTTAGGTCTTTAATCCATTTTGAGTTTATTTTTGTGCATGGTGTCAGGGAGTGTTCTAACTTCATACTTTTACATGTACCTGTCCAGTTTTCCCAGCACCACTTATTGAAGAGGCTGTCTTTTCTCCACTGGATATGCTTGCCTCTATTATCAAAGATAAGGTGACCATATGTGTGTGGGTTTATCTCTGGGCTTTCTATCCGGTTCCATTGATCTATATTTCTGTTTTTGTGCCAGTACCAAACTGTCTTGATTACTGTAGCTTTGTAATATAGTCTGAAGTCAGGGAGCCTGATTCCCCCAGCCCCATTTTTCGTTCTCAAGATTGCTTTGGCTATTCGGGACCTTTTGTGTTTCCATACAAATTGTGAAATTTTTTCTTCTAGTTCTGTGAAAAATGCCTGTGGTAGTTTGATAGGGATTGCATTGAATCTGTAGATTGCTTTGGGTAGTAGAGTCATTTACACAATGTTGATTCTTCCAATCCAAGAACATTGTATATCTCTCCATCTATTTGTATCATCTTTAATTTCTTTCATCAGTATCTGATAATTTTCTGCATACAGGTCTTTTGTCTCCTTAGGTAGGTTTATTCCTAGATATTTTATTCTTTTTGCTGCAATGGTAAACGGGAGTGTTTTCTTAATTTCACTTTCAGATTTTTCATCATTAGTGTATAGGAATGCAAGAGATTTCTGTGCATTAATTTTGTATCCTGCTACTTAACCAAATTCATTGATTAACTCTAGTAGTTTTCTGGTAGCATCTTTAGGATTCTCTATTTATAGTATCATGTCATCTGCAAACAGTGACAGCTTTACTTCTTCTTTTCCGATTTGGAATTCTTTTATTTCTTTGTCTCCTATGATTGCTGTGGCTAACACTTCCAAAACTATGTTGAATAATAGTGGTGAGAGTGGGCAACCTTGTCTTGTTCCTGATCTTAGTGGAAATGGTTTCAGTTTTTCACCATTGAGGACAATGTTGGCTGGGGGTTTGTCATATATGGTCTTTATTATGTTGAGGAAAGTTCCGTCTATGCCTACTTTCTGCAGGGCTTTTATCATAAATGGGTGTTGAATTTTGTCAAAAGCTTTCTCTGCATCTATTGAGATGATCATATGGTTTTTCTCCTTCAATTTGTTAATATGGTGTATCACATTGATTGATTTGCGTAATTTGAAGAATCCTTACATTCCTGGGATAAACCCCACTTGATCATGGTGTACGATACATTTAATGTGCTGTTGGATTCTGTTTGCTAGTATTTTGTTGAGGATTTTTGCATCTATGTTCATCAGTGATATTGGCCTGTAGTTTTCTTTCTTTGTGACACCTTTGTCTGGTTTTGGTATCAGGGTGATGGTGGCCTCGTAGAATGAGTTTGGGAGTGTTCCTCCCTCTGCAATATTTTGGAAGAGTTTGAGAAGGATGGGTGTTAGCTCTTTTCTAAATGTTTGATAGAATTCGCCTGTGAAGCCATCTGGTCCTGGGCTTTTGTTTATTGGAAGGTTTTTAATCACAGTTTCAATTTCAGTGCTTGTGATTGGTCTCCTCATATGTTCTATTTCTTCCTGGTTCAGTCTCGGCAGTTTGTGCATTTCTAAGAATCTGTCCATTTCTTCCAGGTTGTCCATTTTATAGGCATAGAGTTGCTTGTAGTAATCTCTCATGATCTTTTGTAATTCTGCAGTGTCAGTGGTTACTTCTCCTTTTTTCATTTCTAATTCTATTGATCTGAGTCTTCTCCCTTTTTCTCTTGATGTGTCTGGCTAATGGTTTATCAATTTTGTTTATCTTCTCAAAGAACCAGCTTTTAGTTTCATTGATTTTTGCTATTGTTTCCTTCATTTCTTTTTCATTTATTTCTGATCTGATCTTTATGATTTCTTTCCTTCTGCTAGCTTTGGGGTTTTTTTGTTCTTCTTTCTCTAATTGCTTTAGGTGCAAGGTTAGGTTGTTTATTCGAGATGTTTCCTGTTTCTTGAGGTAGGCTTGTATTGCTATAAACTTCCCTCTTAGCACTGCTTTTGCTGCGTCCCATAGGTTTTGGGTCGTCGTATCTCCATTGTCATTTGTTTCTAGGTATTTTTTTATTTCCCCTTTGATTTCTTCAGTGATCACTTCGTTATTAAGTAGTGTATTGTGTAGCCTCCATGTGTTTGTATTTTTTACAGATCTTTTCCTGTAATTGATATCTAGTCTCATAGCGTTGTGGTCGGAAAAGATACTTGATACGATTTCAATTTTCTTAAATTTACCAAGGCTTGATTTGTGACCCAAGATATGATCTATCCTGGAGAA
Organism: Balaenoptera acutorostrata; assembly: GCF_949987535.1. Classification (NCBI taxonomy): domain Eukaryota; kingdom Metazoa; phylum Chordata; class Mammalia; order Artiodactyla; family Balaenopteridae; genus Balaenoptera; species Balaenoptera acutorostrata. The sequence continues at coordinate 75,188,767 of NC_080085.1, forward strand.
TGTTCCATGAGCACTTGAGAAAAATGTGTATTCTGTTGTTTTTGGGTGGAATGTCCTATAAATATCAATGAAGTCCATCTTGTTTAATGTATCATTTAAAGCTTGTGTTTCCTTATTTATTTTCATTTTGGATGATCTGTCCATTGGTGAAAGTGGGGAGTTAAAGTCCCCTACTATGATTGTGTTGCTGTCGATTTCCCCTTTTAAGGCTGTTAGTATTTGCCTTATGTATTGAGGTGCTCCTATGTTGGGTGCATAAATATTTACAATTGTTATACCTTCCTCTTGAATCGATCCCTTGATCATTATATAGTGTCCTTCTTTGTCTCTTGTAATATTCTTTATTTTAAATTCTATTTTGTCTGATATGAGAATTGCTACTCCAGCTTTCTTTTGATTTCCATTTGCATGGAATATCTTTTTCCATCCCCTCACTTTCAGTCTGTATGTGTTTCTAGGTCTGAAGTGGGTCTCTTGTAGACAGCATATATATGGGTCTTGTTTTTGTATCCATTCAGCCAGTCTGTGTCTTTTGGTGGGAGCATTTAATCCATTTACATTCAAGGTAATTATCAATATGTATGTTCCTATTCCCATTTTCTTAAATGTTTTGGGTTTGTTATTGTAGGTGTTTTCCTTCTCTTGTGTTTCTTGCCTAGAGAAGGTCCTTTATCATTTGTTGTAAAGCTGGTTTGGTGGTGCTGAACTCTCTCAGCTTTTGCTTGTCTGTAAAGGTTTTAATTTCTCCATCACATCTGAATGAGATCCTTGCTGGGTAGAGTAACCTTGGTTGTAGGTTTTTCTCCTTCATCACTTTAAGTATATCCTGCCACTGCCTTCTGGCTTGCAGAGTTTCTGCTGAAAGATCAGATGTTAACCTTATGGGGATTCCCTTGTGTGTTATTTGTTGTTTTTCCCTTGTTGCTTTTAATATGTTTTCCTTATATTTAATTTTTGACAGTTTGATTAATATGTGTCTTGGCGTGTTTCTCCTTGGATTTATCCTGTATGGGACTCTCTGTGCTTCCAGGACTTGATTAACTATTTCCTTTCCCATATTAGGGAAGTTTTCAACTATAATTTCTTCAAATATTTTCTCAGTCCCTTTCTTTTTCTCTTCTTCTTCTAGGACCCCTATAATTCGAATGTTGGTGTGTTTAATGTTGTCCCAGAGGTCTCTGAGACTGTCCTCAGTTCTTTTCATTCTTTTTTCTTTATCCTGCTCTGCAGTAGTTATTTCCACCATTTTATCTTCCAGGTCACTTATCCTTTCTTCTGCCTCAGTTATTCTGCTATTGATCCCATATAGAGTATTTTTAATTTCATTTATTGTGTTTTTCATCGTTGCTTAGTTCCTCTTTAGTTCCTCTACGTTCTTGTTAAATGTTTCCTGCATTTTGTCTATTCTATTTCCAAGATTTTGGATCATCCTTAATATCATTATTCTGAATTCTTTTTCAGGTAGACTACCTATTTCCTCTTCATTTGTTAAGTCCAGTGTGTTTTGAGCCTGCTCCTTCATCTGCTGTGTGTTTTTCTGTCGTCTCATTTTGCCTATCTTACTGTGTTTGGGGTCTCCTTTTCGCAGGCTGCAGGTTCGTAGTTCCCGTTGTTTTTGGTATCTGTCCCCAGTGGCTAAGGTTGGTTCAGTGGGTTGCGTAGACTTCCTGGTGGAGGGAACTAGTGCCTGAGTTCTGGTGGATGAGGCTAGATCTTGTCTTTCTGGTGGACACGTCCACGTCTGGTGGTGTATTTTGGGGTGTCTGTGGCCTTATTATGATTTTAGGCAGCCTCTCTGCTAATGGATGGGGCTGTGTTCCTGTCTAGCTATTTGTTTGGCATAGGGTGTCCAGCACTGTAGCTTGCTGGTCGTTGAGTGAAGCTGGGTCTTGATGTTGAGATGGAGATCTCTGGGAGATTTTTGCCATTTGGTATTACGTGGAGCTGGGAGGTCACTTGTGGACCAGTGTTCTGAAGTTGGCTCTCCCACCTCAGAGGCACGGCCCTGATGCCTGGCTGGAGCACCAAGAGCCTGTCGTCCACACAGCTCAGAGTAAAAGCGAGAAAAAATAGAAAGAAAGAAAGAAAGAAAGAGGCTATAATATAGTGAAGTAAAATAAAGCTATTATAAAGCAAAGCTATACAGACAAAATCTCACCCAGAAGCATATACATATACACTCACAAAAAAAAAAAGGAAAAGGGGAAAAATTAATATCTCCTGCTCCCAAAGTCCACCTCCTGAATTTGGGATGATTCGGTGTCTGTTCAGGCATTCAGCAGATGCAGGCACATCAAGTTGTTTGTGGAGTTTTAATCCGCTGCTTCTGAGGCTGCTGGGAGAGATTTCCCCTTCTCTTCCCTGTTTGCACAGCTCCTGGGGTTCAGCTTTGGATTTGGACCTGCCTCTGCGTGTAGGTCACCTGAGTGCCTCTGTTCCCCGCCCAGACAGGACGGGGTTAAAGGAGCAGCTGCTGCGGGGGCTCTGGCTCACCCAGGCCGCGGGGAGGGAGGGGTACAGAGGAGGCGGGGCGATCCTGCCGCGTCAGAGGCCGGCGTGACGTTGCACCAGCCCGAGGCGTGCAGTGCGTTCTCCCGGGGATGTTGTCCCGGGATCCCGGGACCCTGGCCGTGGCGGGCTGCACAGGCTACTGGGAGGGGCGGTGTGGAGAGTGACCTGTGCTCACACACAGGCTTTTTGGAGGCGGCAGCAGCAGCCCCAGCGTCTCACGCCCGTCTCTGGGGTCCGTGCTGATCGCCGCGGCTTGCGCCCTTCTCTGGAGTTCGTTTAGGCGGCTCTCTGAATCCCCTATCCTTGCCCACCGCGAAACAAAGAGGCAAGAAAAAGTCTCTTGCCTCTTCGGCAGCTGCAGACTTTTTCCCGGACTCCCTCCGGGCTAGCTGTGGTGCACTAACCCCTTCAGGCTGTGTTCACGCCGCCAACCCCAGTCCTCTCCCTGCGATCCGACTGAAGCCGAGCCTCAGCTCCCAGCTTCGCCCGCCCCGGCGGGTGAGCAGACAAGCCTCTTGGGCTGCTGAGTGCTACTTGGCGCCGAGCCTCTGTGCGGGAATCTCTCCGTTTTTCCCTCTGCGCCCCTGTTGCTGTGGGATCCGCGCTGATAGCTGCGGCTCGCGCCAGTCTCTGGAGTTCGTTTAGGCGGCGCTCTGAATCCCCTCTCCTTGCGCACCAGGAAACACAGAGGGAAGAAAAAGTCTCTTGCCTCTTCGGCAGCTGCAGACTTTTTCCTGGACTCCCTCCCGGCTAGCTGTGGTGCGCTAACCCCTTCAGGCTGTGTTCATGCCACCAGACCCAGTCCTCTCCCTGCGATCCGACCGAAGCCGAGCCTCAGCTCCCAGCCCCGCCCGCCCCGGCGGGGGAGCAGACAAGCCTCTCGGGCTGGTGAGTGCTGGTTGGCACTGCTCCTCCATGCGGGAACCTCTCCGCTTTGCCCTCCGCACCTCTGTGGCTGCGCTCTCTTCCGTGGCTCCGAAGCTTCCCCCCTCCGCCACCCGCAGTCTCCGCCCACGAAGGGGCTTCCTAGTGCGTGGAAACCTTTCCTCCTTCACAGCTCCCTCCCACTGGTGCAGGTGCCGTCCCTATTCTTTTGTCTCTGTTATTTCTTTTTTCTTTTGCCCTACCCAAGTATGGGGGGAGTTTCTTGCCTTTTTGGAGGTCGGACGTTTTCTGCCAGCGTTCAGTGGGTGTTCTGTAGGAGCAGTTCCACGTGTAGATGTATTTCTACTGTATCTGTGGGAAGGAAGGTGATCTCCGCGTCTTACTCTTCTGCCATCTTCTCCAATCCCCTGGAGTATAATCTTTGAAAAGTTTGAATCTTTATGTTGGATACCTGAAACATACAATATTATAAATCAACTGTACCTCAATTAAAATAGTGAAACAATTGCAACTGTTTATAATTATAGAGAGTTACTTTAATTTATTTACTATGTTTGAGTTAATATTCACATTTTTCTTTTGAATGTGTCCATTGCGATCCTTGGTGATTTCAAAAGTCATAAAACTATTTAGATAAAAATTTTAAAAATCCTCTAGATTATTATTATTCCTTTTGCTGTATTGTTACTTAATATATTCTAAAGTGTTAAATTAGGTCTCACCCTTCAGTTAAATGAACATTTGAGAATTCTATAGGATATGGAATCAAATACTATCTTAAGCACATATCAAAGCAAATCTATGAGACATTTTGAGGGATCCTAGCTTGGTAAAGGGTGATAAGATTAAGAAAAGAAGAAAAGGAAGGACTTTTTAATTAATTTATATAAAATATCTCCCAAAGACATTATGAAAAAGGAAGATTAGATATGATTCTCTCTAATGAACATAAATGGAAAAATCCAAAATATGTTAGCAAACAAAATTAATATATAATCTTGTGATCATAATCACATGAAGTTTATACTAGAAATGAAAGGCTGGTTTAACATTACAAAATTAATATCAATATAATTAATTATGTTAACAGTAAAGGAAAAGAAATATGAGCATCTCAATAGATGAAGAAAATTCAACACCCAATTATGAGCAAACTTCTTAGTAACTAGAATTTGAATGGCAACTCATTAATATGTAAAAGAGCTTCTCCGAAAAATCCTAGACCTTTATAATGATGCAATATTGAAAGTTTTCCCTTGAGATTTGTAAGGGACAAATATACCCACTCTAAATTCTTCTATTCAACATTGGACTACACGTTCTAGCTGGTGCAATAAAGCAAGAAAGGAAAATAAAGAGATTAAAAAAAGTTATTTTTGAGCGTTATAAATAAAAATCCCATAAATAAAATATTATGAATAAAGAAAAATAAAATATAAAAGAGTTATTATATAATATTATGCATATATGCCATGGCTGAGCATGTAAAAGTATACAACAATCTACGGAACAATTATTAGAATGATTAGAAAATTTATTAGAATTAATAAATGAGTTAAGACTGCTACATAGAAGTTCAATATATTAAAATCAACTGTATTTCATATCCCAGCAACAAACATTTAATAATAAAATAGAGGTGTATAATATATTCATGGGTTAGAAGATTAAATATTGTAATGATGTCAGTTCTCTTAAATTGATTAATCATTTCTGTGCAATCCCAACAAAAAGCCTATCCAGGTTTTGTGAAAATTTACCAGATGATTTTCAAATCTACGTGTAAAAAATAAATGTCCAGAAATAACAAATGTGAAAGACAAACTAACAGATATCAAGACTGATTTTAAATTACAGTAAGTAAGAGAGTGTGGGACTGATGTAAGGATAGATAAACAGAACAGAGTCCAGAAATAGAAAACACATGTATGGACACTTGATTTGTGCCAAAGATGGCCCTGCAGAGTACTGAATAAAGTACCATATTTCAAATAAATATGAATATTGAGCTCTCACCAACACAATACACAAAGAAATCCCAGTTACGTTATGTGTATGTAGCAAAATCAAAACATGATGAAATGATGCTAACTATAAAAGGAAAATTTGACTAGTTTGGACTATGTTAATATTACAAATTCTGTTCAACAAAAGACAACAAAAATAGAAATGCAGGAGAGGAGGGTTGTAAACAATGCCATAAATAACAACAAAAAAATTTATAATATAAAAAGTATGTCTACAAATCTGTACAATAAAGACAAAACAAAACAAAACAAAAAGGCATGAGCAGGCACTCTACAAAAGTAAATAGCTAAATGGATAAGAAACATATTAAAAGGTATATTATTTAATTGGTATTTAAACAAATTAAAGCCATGAAATACCAGGGAAAACTATCTGAATGGTTAAAATTTAAAAAGAAGGTAATAATACCACAATAAACAGCTTTTTCATGTCTTATGATACACTTGTATGTTTATGCATTTCTTTCAGTCATATACTTGAGGTTGAATGATATAGTCAGTATATACTCAGCTTTAGCACATATGATTAGTTTTCCAAAGATTTTGCACCAATTTACGCTTCTACCACCAGTGCATAAGAATTCCAGTTGGAACTCATAATTGTCAATATTTTGCACTTTTCATCTTTTTTTTATTTTAACAAGTCCTAATGTAGTCCATCTTATCATTTTCCCTTTATAATACATTTCTTTTGTGTCCTGTTTTCAGTCTTTCACATTTTTGTTAAATGTATTCCTGAATATTTGAAGATCTTATAATACTATTGCAAATAATATATTTTTAAAAATTTTATATCATCTTTGTTGATAGCATATAGAAGGCCAAAATATTTTTTTTTGTATATTTGCTTTGTATACAACAAAGATCATTGGTTTTAGGGAAAGATATTTTTTTATTTCTCTTTCCATTTATTTTATGATTAATATATTCAGGTATACTATCTCTTTTTGAACCACTTTAATTTTTATTTTGGTTATATATTCTTTTAAATGTTTATTTTTTATTGGAGTATGGCTGATTTACAATGTCATGTTAGTTTCATGTGTACAGCAAAGTAACTCAGTTTTACATATAGTACATATATCTATTCTTTTTCAGGTTCTTTTCCCATTTAGGTTATTACAGAATATTGAGTAGAGCTCTCTGTGCTACACAGTAGGTCCTTGTTGATTATCTATTTTATATACAGTAGTGTGTATATGTTAATCCCAAACTCCTAATTTATCCCTCCCACACACCTTTCCACTTTGGTAACAAGAAGTTTGTTTTTGAAGTCTGTGAGTCTGTTTCTGTTTTGTAAACAAGATCATTTGTATCATTTTTTAGATTCCACATGTTAGTGATATCATATGATATGTGTCTTTCTCTGTGTGACTTACATCACTTAGTATGATAATCTCTAGGTCCATCCGTGTTGCTGCAAATGGTATTATTTCATTCTTTCTAATGGCTGAGTGATATTCCATTGTATATATGTACCACATCTTTTTTATCCATTCACGTGTCGATGGACATGTAGATTGCTTCCATGTCTTGGCTATTATAAATAGTGCTGCAACGGATATTGAGCTGCATGTATGTTTTTGAATTATGGTTTTTTAGATATATATGCCCAGGAGTGGGAATCCTGGATCATATGGTAGCTCTAGTTTTAGTTTTTTAAAGGAAGCCCCCCCATACTCTTCTCCATAGTGGCTGTACCAATTTATATTCCCACCAACAGTGCAAGAGGGTTCCCTTTTCCCCACACCCTCTCCAGCATTTATTTTTTCTAGATTTTTTGATGATGGCCATTCTGACCACTGTGAGGTGATACCTCATTGTGGTTTTGATTTGCATTTCTCTAATGATTAGTGATGTTGAGCATCTTTTCATGTGTTTGTTTGCCATCTGTATGTCTTCTTTGGAGAAATGTCTATTTAAGTCTTCTACCCATTTTTGGCTTCAGTTGTTTGTTTTTTTGATATTGAGTGTATGAAGTATTTGTATATTTTGTAGATTAATCCCTTGTGGTAACATCATTTGCAAATATTTTCTCCCATTTTGTGCATTGTCTTTTCATTTTGTTTATGGTTTCCTTGGCTGTGCAAAAGATTTTCAGTTTAATTATGTCCCATATATTTTTGTTCTTATTTTCATTACACTAGAAGGTAGATCCAAAATAATATCGCTGCGATTTATGTCAAAGAGCATTCTGCCTATGTTTTCCTCTAAGAGTTTTAAAGTATTCTGTCTTACATTTAGGTCTTTAATCATTTTGAGCTTTTTGTGTGTGTGTATGGTGTTAGCGAGTGTTCTAATTTCATTTTTTTTTTACATGCAGCTCTCCAGTTTTTCCAGCACCACATATTGAACAGTCTTTTCTCCATTGTATATTCTTGCCTCCTTTGTCATATATTAATGGACCATAGGTATGTGGATTTATCTCTGGGTATTCTATCCTGTTCCATTGATCTATATTTCTGTTTTTGTGCCAGTACCATAGTTTTTTGATGACTTTGAATTTGTAGTATAGTCTGAAGTCAGGGAGCCTGATTCCTCCAGCTCCGTTTTTCTTTTTTAAGATTGCATTGCCTACTTGGAGTTTTTTGTGTTTCCATACAAATTTAAAATTTTTTTCTTCTAGCTCTGTGAAAAATGCCATGGGTAATTTGATAGGAATTGCATTGAAGCTATAGATTGTCTAGGGCAGTATAGTCATTTCAACAATATTGATTCTTACAATGCAACAGCATGGTATATCTCTCCATCTGTTTACATCATGTTCTATTTCTTTCTACAGCATCTTATAGGTTTTGGAGTATAGGTCTTTTGCCTCTTTTGGTAGGCTTATTCCTAGGTATTTTTTCTTTTTGATGCAATGGTAAATGGGATTGTTTTCTTTATTTCTCTTTCAGATCCTTCATTGTTAGTGTATAGAAATGCAACAGAATTCTGTGTATTAATTTTGTATCCTGCAACTTTACTGAATTCATTGATGAGCTCTAGTTATTTTCTGGTTACATCTTTAGGATTTTCTATGTATATTATCATGTCATCTGCACAAAGTGACAGTTTTGCTTCTTCTTTTTAAATTTGGATTCTTTTCATTTCTTTTTCTTCCCTGATTGCTGTGGCTAGGACTTCCAAAACTATTTTGAATAAAAGTGGCGAGAGTGGATATCTTTGGTTTGTTCCTAATCTTAGAGGAAATGCTTTCTGCTTTTCACCATAGACTATGATGTTAGCTTTGATTTTTGTCATATGTAGCTTTCATTATATTGAGGTATGTTCCCTCTATGCCCACTTTCTGGAGAGATTTTAGTCATGAAAAGTTGTTGAATTTTGTCAAAAGCTTTTTCTACATTCATTGAATTGATCATATGGTTTTTATTCTTCAATTTGTTAATATAATGTATCACATTGTTTGATTTGCAGATATTGAAAAATACTTTCATCTCTGGGATGAAAAGCAGTTCATCATGGTGTATGATCCTTTAATGTATTTTTGGACTCCGTTTGCTAGTATTTTTTTGAGGATTTTTGCATCTGTGTTCATCAGTGATTTTGGCCTGTAATTTTCTTTTTTCTGGTGTGTCTTTGGTTTTGGCTTCAGGGTGATGGTGACCCCATAGGATGGGTTTGGGAATTTCCTCTCTGCAATTTTTGGAATAGTTTCAGAAGGATAGGTGTTAACTCTTCTTTAAATGTTTGATGAAATTCGCCAGTGAAGCCACTTGGTCCTGGACTTTTGTTTGTTGGGAGTTTTTAAATCACAGTTTCAATTTCAATATTTGTGATTCTTCTGTTCATATTTCTTATTACTTCTTGGTTCTTTCTTTGGAGATTGTACCTTTCTAATAATTTGTCCATTTCTTCTAGGTTGTTTATTTTATTGGCATATAGTTGCTTGTACTAGTCTCTCATGATGCTGTGTATCTCTGTGATGTCTGCTGTAACTTCTCCTTTTCCATTTCTATCCTTATTGCTTTCAGCCCTGTCCTTTTTTTCTTGATGAGTCTGGCTAAAGTTTTATCAAATTTGCTTATCTTTTCAAAGAACCAGCTTTCAGTTTCATTGATCATTTCTATTGTTTTCTTCATCTCTATTCATTTCTTTCTTCTGTGATCTCTGTGATTTCTTTCCTTCTACTAACTTTGGGTTTTTTGTTGTTCTTCTTCTTCTTTCTCTAGTTGATTTAGGTGTAAGGTTAGGTTATTTATTGAGATTTTTCTTGTTCCCTGAGGTACGATTGTATTGCTATACATTTCCCTCTTAGAAGTGCTTTTGCTGGGTCCCATAGGATTTGTATCATCGTGTTTTTTATTTCATTTTTCTCTAGGTATTTTTTGATTTCCTCTTTGATTTCTTCAGTGATCCATTGGTTGTTTAGTAACATAGTGTTTAGCCTCCATGTGTTTGTGGTTTTTACAGTTTTTTTTTCCTGTAATTGGTTTTTACCTTCATAGTGTTGTGGTCAGAAAAGATTCTTGATATAATTTCAATTTTCTTTAATTTACTGAGGCTTGCTATGTTGCCCAGCATGTGATCTATCCTGGAGAATGTTCCATGTGCACTTGAGAAGAACGTGTATCCTGCTGCTTTTGGATGGAATGATCTATAAATATCAATTAAGTCTATCTGGTCTAATGTGTCATTTAAGGCTTTGTGTTTCCTTGTTGATATTCTTTATGGATGGTCTGTCCATTGATGTAAATGTGGTGCTAAAGTTCCCAACTATTTTTGTGTTTCTGTCCGTTTCTCCTTTTATGGCTGTTAGCATTTGCCTTATATATTGAGGTGCTCCTATGTTGGGTGCATATATATTGTTATCTCTTATTCTTGGATTGATCCCTTGATTATTAGGTAGTGTCCTTCTTTGTCTCTTGTAACAGTCTTTATTTTAATGTCTATTTTGTCTGATATGAATATTGCTAATCCAGCTTTCTTTTGATTTCCATTTGCATGGAATACCTTATTCCATCCTCATTTTCAGTCTGTATGTGTCCCTAGATCTGAGGTGGGTCTCTTTTAGGCAGTATATATATATATTATATATATATATAATATATATATATATAATATATATATATATATATTTTTTTTTCTATCCCTTTAGCCAGTATATATCTTTTTGTTGGAGCATTTAACCCATTTACATTTAAGGTAATTATTGACATGTATGTTCTTATTGCCATTTTGTTAATTGTTTTGGATTTGTTTTTGTAGGTGTTTTTTATTCCTCTTTCTCTTCTATTGTGATTTGATGACTAACATTAGTGCTTTGTTTGGATTCATTTTTCTTTTTGTGTGAATGTATCTATTGTAAGTTTTGCATTTGCTGTTACCATGAGATTTTGATGTATCAATCTTTATATATACAAGGTTGTTTTAAGTTGGTGGTCTTTTAATTTCAAATGAATTTCCAATATTCTGTCTTTGTACTTTCCTCTTCTCATGATTGCTAGTTTTTATATCATATTTGTGTGTGGATTATTTGCTACCTTTACTGTATGTTTACTTTTACTGGTGAGCTTTCCCATTTGTAATTTTCTTGTTTCTAGTTGTGACCTTTACTCTTCTGCATAGAGAATTTCCTTTATCATTTGTTGTAAAGCTGGTTTTGTGGTATTGAATCCTCTTAGCTTTTGCTTGTCTGTGAAGCTTTTGATTTCTCTGCTGAATCTTAATGAGAGCCTTGTCGGGTAGAGTATTGCTGGTTGTACGTTTTCCCCTTTCATCGCTTTAAATATATTGTGTTACTCTCTTCTGGACTTCAGAGTTTTGGTTGAAAAATCTGCTCATAACCTTACGGGAATTCCCTTGTATGTTATTTGTTGATTTTAATATTTTCTCTTTGTCTTTAACTTTTGTCAATTGTATTAATAAGTGTTTTGGCATGTTCCTCCTTGGATTTACCCTGTATGGGACTCAGTGTTCTCTGGATTTGGGTGACTGTCTCCTTTCCCATGTTAGGGAAGTTTTCAGCTATTATCACTTCAAATATTTTCTCAGGACCTTTCTGTCTCTCTTCCTCTGGGACCCCTATAATGCAAATGTTGGTGAGTTTAATGTTGTCCCAGAGGTCTCTTAAACTGCCCTCATTTCTTTTCATTCTTTTTTTCTTTATTCTGTTCCCCAGCAGTGATTTCTATCATTCTTTATTCCAGCTCACTTATCCATTCTTCTGCCTCATTTATTCTGCTATTGATTATGTCTAGTGTATTTTTAATTTCAGTTACTTATTGTTCATCTCTGTTTACTTGTTCTTTATATCTTCTAGCTCTTTTTTAAACATTTCTTGTATCTTCTTGGTCTGTGCCTCCATTCTTTTTCCAAGGTCTTGGATCATCTTTAGTATCATTACTCTGAATTCATTTTAGGGTAGATTGCCTATCTCCTCTTCACTTAGTTGTTTTTCTGGGGTTTTATCTTGTTCCTTCATCTGAGACATATTCCACTGCTGTCTCATTTTGTCTAACTTTCTGTGATTGTAGTTTCCATTCTGCAGGCTGCAGTGTTGTAGTTCACCTTGAATCTGATGTCTGTCCCCTGGTGGATGAGGTTGGTCTAAGAGGCTTGTGCAGGCTTCCTGGTGGGAGAGACTGGTGCCTGCTCACTTGTGGGTGGGGCTGGATCTTGTTCTTCTGGTACGAAGGGCCACATCAAGTGGTGTGTTTAGAGGTGGCTGTGGTCTCAGGAAGATATTAGGCAGCCTGTCTGCTGATGGGTGGGGCTGTGTTCCTACTCTCTTGGTTGTTTGGCTTGAGGCATCCCAGCACTGGAGCCTACAGACTGTTTGGTGGGGCCGGGTCCTGGTGTCAAGATGGTGGCCTCCAGGAGAGCTCACACCAATGAGTATTTCTCAGTTCCTCTGTCAACAGTGTCTTTATCCCCACAGTGAGCCACAGCCACACCCCACCTTCTCAGGAATCCCTTCTAGACCAGCAGGTAGGCCTGGCCCAGGCTCCTATGAAGTCACTGCTTTTTTCTTGGGTCCCAGTGCACATGAGACCTTGTGTGCACCCTCCAAGAGTAGCATCTCTGTTTCTCTCAATCTTGTGGAGTTCCTGCAATCATGTCCTGCTGGCCTCCAAAGCCAAATGCTCTGGGGACTCCATCTCCTCATGCCAGACCCCCTAGGCTGGGGAGCCAGACATGGGGCTCAGAACTCTCACTCCTGTGGGAGAACCTCTGTGATATAATTATTTTTCAGTTTGTGGGTCACCCACCTGGTGTGTATGCAATTTGAGTTTATTGTGAATGTGCTCCTCTGACCGTCTGTTGTGGTTTCTACTTTGTCTTTGATGATAGAATATCTTTTCTGGTAGGTTCCTGTCTTTTTTGTAGATGGTTGTGCAGCAGTTAGTTGTGATTTTGGTGTTTTCATGAAAGAAGATGAGCTCAAGTCCTGTTACTCTGCCATCTTGGCTCCAGCTTCCTGATTATATTTTTAAAAATCTCTTTGGCAAGCACCCTATCAATTGAACATTTTACCAAATTTTGAAAGACATGTAATCAGGGGACAATGGTCAGGTCCTCCTTCTTAACTCCATCTTAACCAATCAACTAGAGAATTGAGAAAACAGAACATCTCCATTGAAAAATAAAGAACTCTGTTGGGCTATCCAGAACCCCTCAAGCCAGCAAAAGTGTCCCATTTTAATTCTGAGTAGTTTCCAAAAAATCTTAAGCTTTCCTTAGATTCTGAAATTTATTGGCATAAAGTTGTACACAGTATAATTTTTAATTTCCTCCATAACTCTTCTATGGTTTCCTTTTTCAGATGGCTTATTTCATACTTATTCACTTTTCATACTGATCAAATTTGCCAATAGTTTGTCTATTTATTGGCCTTTTTGAAGAACTGAATTTTGTTTTCATTGATCAACTCTGCATTTTTGATAGTTTTCTATACTGTTAGTAGTATTTTCTACTTATTTTGAAGTTTTTGTCTCTTTGTTATTTACTAGCTTCTTCATACTGTGGCTTAGTTATTTTCCTCTTAATAGTTCTTTAGTTTTTCTCTTAATAGTTTTTATGTGGTTCACTCATTTATATTCAAAGAGATTTTAATTTTTGAAAACATTTTCCTGGTAGAGATTTAGAGACTGTACAATGTGTAAATTAATTGTATGATGCCCATCTAATTCATTTAAATTTCTCTAGTGACTCTCATCTTTTTGGAACTCTTTTCAAATGTTAGGACTTATGTATGTATCTTTCAAAGTTTTTGAATTTCATTTATCATTAAACCAATTCTCTTCTTAGCTATGTCTATTCCACTAAACTCATCTAACAAGCTTTAATTTTGAATATTTACTTTATTTTCAATATATTATTTTTATGTATACAATACCTAAATTTCTCTTATTATATTCAATATATTTATTTTTAGAATGACTCATCATTTCCTTAGATGTTTGATTTTTAGCTATTTCAATATGGGGGTATCTCTTTTATATGGTGTTGATTTTACTCAAATATTTGGAGATTCTTGACTGTCTAAAAATTTTTGTATTTCATAATTCTTTCTTGTCTATATGTTGTTGTTGATTATTATCTTCATGTTGTAGTCTATCTTCAGTAATTGCACAGATAATAACTTTGCTTTTTGGTGGAATAATCTAGGAGTGTGTTTTCTGGGTGTATGTATTCTGACCTTGTGACTCAATAGCCATGTGGAGTACTGCTATGTATTTATGTCTGAAGTATCCACACTCACTCTTTTAGTTATAAATACACCACACACACACACAGAGTCTTAGCTCAGGGTGCCATAACAAAATACCATAGTTTGGGTGGTTTAAACAACAGAAATGTATTTTCTTACACTTTTGGAGACTGGAAGTCCAAGATCAGGTTGTCAGCATGGTCAGGTTCTGGTGAAGGTTCTCTTCCTGTCTTGCAGACTGTCACCTTTTTGCTGTGTCCTCATGTGGCTTTTCTTCAATGTATGCATGTGCAGAGAGAGATAGATCTGTCTCTTCCTCTTCTTACAAGATCATAAATCCTTTTGGATAAGGATCCCACTTAAATGAGGGTCCATTTAATTTTGATTATCTCCTAAAATTCCTGTCTCCAAATATGGTCACACTAGAAGTTAGGACTTCAACGTATAAATTTTGTGGAGACAAAATTCAGTTCATAGCACACACATACTTAACTATTTTTTTCTCAGAATAAACATGGAAGAGAATGTTGAAAAAGAAAATTCAACTAAGTAAATGTAAAAAAATCTTATTGGCTTTTTTCAGTGATTCATGAATCAGGCAGCATCTCACTAGCAAATAAAAAAGATCTGAACGAACTGTACACAATGAAAGACTTCTATAAGAATAAATAAGGGAGAGGGACAAGGAAGTTATACTAGCAAAGAACGTATTGTGGCAAGATTAATCTTCTTTAAGGGATCGCAAGGATATATCAGGCCGATTACCTCACTAGTGCTGACCAGGTAATTCCAGGCTGACTGGTTTAAGGTTCCATTCCTGGGGGAGGGTGAAACCGTAATTAAGTTAGGTATTATATTTCAGTTTGGTGACATGGGGCTTAGCACAGTGACTCCATTTGGGGCTTATTGTCTTGTATTTAACAATTCCCCTTTTTTGATAAGACTCGCAATCAAACTGAGAGATATGATAACAGTTTAAGGCATTAGCACCACTTTCAGCTACCACTCTGAGGTTCTCACAGCTTTTGCTGATCTTCTGTGTGGTATTCACATGTCATAATGTCTTTTTGCTGAATCTATGTGGTATTTACATGTCAGAACTTCAGGTTCACATTTTAAAAATCATTCATTCTCTTCATTTCTTTTCTGACATTCTAGTATTAAGGAGATTGTTTACTTGGTGGTTAGTGGTTTCAAACACATTTAAAGCTTTTGAGAGAATACAGCACACCAGGAAGACTAATATGATTATTACAAGCAGGATAATTTCCGATGTCTGCAGTGTATTTCAGAGCCATGGTCCCCAAAACCAAATCCAAACAAAGAAAGACCCTGTTGAAGGAGTCACTTTCTTAAGGCAAATGGCTTGTTCAGTGATCTGATATGGTTGAGTTTCAACTTCCCCAGAAGTGTTAATCAAGATGTAACAAGTGGTGTTGGCCACAGCACAGACATTTATTCCCTCAGCTAAACTATAATCAAGGGCTATCCTATTATCAAGAGCAACCTTGGCCAGAGAGTTTAAGGATTTTTACTAGGTAGCTATTGCTTTAGTAGCAGATTCTCCAGTGTCTTTAAGAGTTAAGGAGATATTTCTTATCATAGTCTCATTTGTACTCGCTTCTAACCAGGAAAGTCGGGACCTGCCAAAGGAAGCAAATCCTGAATCTTGAATGCCTCCTGGTAGGTCCTTCCTAACTGGATGATGAAAATTCAGGGGAGTTGAGCAATGTGGTATCTAAGTTTGTTTGTGAACATTTAGGGGCACATTTAGCTAACCTAAGGGGCATTGCCCAGTTATATACCAGACATCAAGGCATTCATAGGCCCAAGGATAATAATGATAACCACCACAGACAAAGAGAAATCCTGTTGAGGCACAAACTACTACTAAGGTGACACTGTTAATGGATTCATTCACAGGGATGGTTGCATTTGCAATTTCAAACCAGGGATCAGTTATATTTTCAGTGCATTCAGGAAGCAAATCTCCCAGTTTTAAATAAAAATTGTTCTAAATTCCTCACAAATATGAGTGCTACTGGTGAGATCTATTTGTAATTGGTGGCAGATCTGATTTAAATAATCATAAAAACGTTGGGGTGCAAATGTACTATGATTTGCATAGGTATTTGTGTCTAATTGCACAAGTTCAGTCATAGTTGGAGAAAGTTAAAAACAAGGCATTGGATGTACTGGCTGTAAAAGTTGGACTTTGTAAGGGACTCATGGGGGTGGGGGGGACAACTGTAGTTTATGTTGACATTGGGAAAAAAAATGGTCACACGGGGTCTAGGGGAGTCTCTAGCATCATGAACAGATTAGAGTTTTTGATGACAAATCCAGATGCTTTAAATATTATCCCCTTTTGCAATAGCCTGGAAGATATGGATTATGGCATTATCTTCCCAGGCCAATGCCAGAGTAAAGGCAAGAAAGAGAAGAAATGTTTTCATGTTTAGTTAAAATATGAAGGGTGGGATAGGGAGGGTGGAAGGGAGGGAGACGCAAGAGGGAAGAGATATGGGAACATATGTATATGTATAACTGCTTCACTTTGTTATAAGGCAGAAACTAACACACCATTGTAAAGCAATTATACTCCAATAAAGATGTTAAAAAAAATGTGGTTTTAATCTGACATCTTGGGTGGAAAGAGTCTACCTCAATGTCAGCTACTTCTCTTCCTTGCCAATTTGGTTTGGAGGTCTCCAGCATTTGCAAAAACCAGATGTCATGTGGCACATTTGTAAACTGTGGAATGTGTACCCAAGGTTCAATGCCTTCTAGTTTTGTAGCTTTATAAGTGGTAAAGAGCATTTGGTAAAGTCCTGTCCATGAGTCCCAGTTTTGTAAAAGCATCAGGGTAAAATAATTGTCTGTAAATGACAAAAGACTTAAAAATGCCCATTGGTCTGATGACAGCTCATTTGATAAGGAAATGTATTTATTTCTGTAATACACAATATTTAAGATAATAACTGAAATTATGACTGATAACATTATATCAGGAAATGTCAGATTTCCAGGAATTTCATACAATTTCAGTAACATTTATAACATTTACCTATACAAATACAACATAAAGAAGGCTTAACATTACTTATTTGACAATGCTTTCCATGTAGTTTAATATATCAAATAAGCCTAATTAGTTTAATATCTCTCTTTTTATAAGGAGAAAGAACAAATCATTTGAGATGTTCCAGGAACTCTCTGCAAAATCCCCAAATTACTTCCAGATCAAAAAAATTCATTCAGAATTTTATTTTGGGGAATTTTATCAAAAATATATAAAGATTTTAAAACATTTGTTCAAATAGAATCATAGGTCACTGTGAAACAGTGATGTGTCACAGATATCACAGGCAGATACAAAAAGTTAAATAGTTGTAAGAAAAACTTTAGCTTTTTTAACAGAGAAGACTCAGCTTCCTTAAGTAATCAAAGTCCTGATAAAGACCACGAAAAATACAGGAAATTATTTTAATAAAACACAGAATTTTTGTTTTTTAGGCAGATTACTTAGAAGTTAAAGAAAATCTTTTGTTCACAATTTCTTATTAAGAGCAGACCAGCAATCTAACACATCCTATCAGCAGATGAAACAGAATTAAGGTTTAGTTTTGTGTAAGTATGCTATTGATATTAAAGCTTATTTTAAAAATCCAAATAATTCTTTCAGTTTTACCCAGTTTGGCCATGCATAAAATTGCTTTTCCAGGATTCCTTTTCTACAGACCTCCTACAGTTTTGTTCTTTGTCTTTTTAATTCTGAAATAATCGGCCTCACTTTAGGACAAAGTTACTTTCTTTTCCCTCAACAAAAATGCATCTCCATTCCTCATCCCTTCTTTTATTGAAAACAAACATTCTACTTTCCTTGCCTTTCATGAAGAAATGACTTATTTCTGCAACTTCAGGGTCTAGTGTTCTTCTTGACACATGGTAATGGAAGGAAGGAAGGAAGGAAGGAAGGAAGGAAGGAAGAAGAGAGTTGTTTATTTCTAGTAGCTTATTATTTCTAGTAGCTTTAATTACATATATTAGAATTCTTAACCTTTAAAAACCTTAATTTCTAGTGAAAATTAGAAGTAAACAATTGTAGACTCTTTTACATTCTGTGGATTAGCAGACTTATAAATACATTTCATAATTTCTAGAAGTATATTCTTCCTCATAGTAATTTTTTAATGTGGCATAAAACTTATAAACCCAATAAACTTACTTATAAACCCAATAAGCTTAAATTTCTCCGTAATAAGAAGCCAACAGTACAGATGAACTTATGTTCACTAATTAATGTTTCAGTATTTTATTTTATTTGGAGATGATCTAGACATTCAATGACTATCCATCATTTAATCTAACTTAGCAAAACTCTCAGGTTTCAACTTATCAAAAAGATTTGGGCAAACTATCTAAGTAGACATACCCTAAAATAAATATATAATTATTGACAAAAAGTTCACCTAGAAACTTATATCCCACTTACATCCATAAAATCACTTGTTCTCAACAATTATGTTCAAATTACTCATGAAAATTTCATCACACCAAGTTATTTTTCTTACTGACAAATTTTGTAACAGAGGTAACATGAACTTATTTGATTAGCAAACCCAGGCAGACTAAAAGCTGCATACTTTCATTATTTGTAATGCTGATAACTCTGAATACATACCCATTTTAATTAAACCAACAAATTTAAACTACCCTTTACTTTCTAAAGATTATTTTAGATCACGTGCACTTGAAAAACATTTGGGTTAGTTTCTGTATTTCTGAGAGTTTTAGGAATCCTTAATTCATATGAGCACTTGTTTGTTCTTAAGTCAAATAAATAGAGCTCTTTTATAAATTAATTTTAGCAATATCATCCAGAGGTAGAAAAATATTTCACATTTATAACATACATGTACATTCAGACAAATGCAGAGATCTTATAGCTTTCATTTTTATATTTTAGCCATGTGTATGATAATGCAAAACTCACATGCTTATGAAAGAGCAGTTAGATCCAAACTACTCTTTTTTTGGCAATTGAAATCATTAAATTTACCTGGCCAGGTGGTTAAATATTTTTGTACCAATATTTATGGAGAAATCACTTAAGGTTTGTATTCATCCTTGACAAGAAATCTTATGGAAGTGTGGGCTAGATTTTGGGCAAATGAGCCTCTGAAGCAGTTTGTATTTTTGAAAAGCCTCTTTTCTTCTTTTTTTCAGTCTTAGGAATTTATGATGGCAAAGGTAAGTGGATTTTGAATTGTTTCTAGAGCTGCATTTCTGGTTTTGCAAACATTTGTAAGATAAGAACAGTTTCTTTTAGTTCCTAAAAGAATTGGGTTGAGGCCTAAATGATATCAAGGGACTGATCTGCCTAGCAAATCACATTATTTTCAGATTGCCTTTTTATAGGGAGAGAATTTCAAACTAAGATGGAAATCAAAAGATGTCTATGTTCTGGATTTAGTGCTGTTTGTCTTTGAAATGTTTTGGTAAAGGCCACTAACTTGGCAGACTTTTGTTTACAGTCTTATATTCTCTTCAGAGTGGAAAGACAATTCAGATAGAGGATTAATAGAATGAACACTCAAGTAAAGAGGCATAGAGGGGAGAAGTAGGAATTGCATCAATCTTACAGTCGTTTGTTTTAGGTACTTCTTGTGTCTTTAATTTTTCATTAGCCTTTTCTAATAAATTTTTCAATGAAGCCATTTTGGAATCTTGAAGTCTTTTGGACGCTTCTGCATACCAATTAAAATGGGTATCCCATTCTGTTTTTTTTTTTTTTTTTTTGATTTGGGAAAACTTGCTTTCAAATGCACTTCTTAAATAAAGGATCTTGTTTAATTGGAATGTTCCCATAATGGTCATTGTAATTCTAGGTTGTCTTAGTAAGATTTTGCCATTTTGTAGATATTTATAGCTTCTGGGACCGTAATTCTTAGACATAAAATAAGCAGTTGTGCCAGAAAGTGGCGTGTTAAACTCCTTGAAACTTAAGGATCCCGTTTTAGCTAAGTCTTGGGTCTCTTGGAACCAAATTAATACCTAAGAGGGATATGCCACTGGTTGGGCATTGTGTGATGTTTTAAAGTGTACTTCATTGCATGAACATTTTCTTGAGGGTTGTGGGTGACCTAGTATCAGTCTAACTCATTCAGTGGCCAACTTATTCTAACATGGGAGTCTTTGAGTTAGTTGGCAAGCACTGTAACAGTTTTTAAGTGCTTGACCAATTTTGCAGCTTTTGGCTTCTGATATTCCCATTGGCAATAGCCTTTACCTCATGTGCACATTAACACGCCAGCTGTAACCAAAGTGATGTTACTGCAGACTAGCTAAGAGAAGGCCTTAGGTGCACATCACCAGCATTTCCCAATGTAGAAGTGCAGACTGAACCAGTAGACCTCAACAGATGAGGACTGCAGACTAGCTGAGGGCTAGGAAGTTGTGTTCCAGCTGGAACTGTCAGCTAGTTCAAGCTTATCTGGACTGGGATGTCGAACTAAGCAAGGGCTAAGGACTGGCACCCTGGTAGAGCCTCCTGTGAGTCTAGACTGACCTGTTAACACTGGATTGGAAAGCCAATTAGATTGGGAGCTCAATGGAAAAAAGAAACAGAGCTCAGAACTGAGAGGAACTTACCCATGACCCTCAGAAATGGCAAGAACGACAGAGAACTCACAGAGTTCACAGAAGCCAGTACCTGTGTTTCTCCTTGTCACTGACACCATAAGAAGTTTCCTTTGGATCCCATCACTACCCTCAAATCTGTTAAGAAACAAAATTCAACTGAGTAAATTTTAAGGATCTTATTGGCTTTATTCAAAGATTCATGAATTGGGCTGCATCCCATCTAGCAAATAGAAAAGAGCTCCAAGGATCTCTACAAAAAGAAAGACTTTTATGGGCAGAAGTGGGTAGAACAAGGAGGTTATACTAGCAAAGATCTAATTGGAGCAAGAACACTTTCCTTTAGGGGATTACAGAGGTCTTTCTATCAGGCAGATTACTTCACTAGTGATGACCAGGTAATTTCAGATTGACTGGTTTAAGATTCCATCTCTGGGGGAGGCTGAAACTCTAATTAAGTTAGGTATTGTCTCAGTTTGGTGACATAGGGTTTAGCGCAAATTACTCCATTTTGGGCTTGTTATCTTGTTTTTAACAGAGGTAAGGATGTACTGACACAGCTGTTTCAAATGCAGGTTCTCATTTAATTTTCCTGATGATTTTCCCAGTACTCCTTTCTATTCATTCTATAGATTGACTCTTGAAAAGGAACTTTCTTGAAACCTGTTTTTATTTATATTGTTTGGGTTGTAGACTGTACTTTCCTGTATACTTATTTCTCCATAGATCTCATCTACTTTCAATCTGTTGAGTATTCTTTAAAATGTCAGGTCTGGGGCTTCCCTGGTGGTGCAGTGGTTGAGAATCTGCCTGCCAATGCAGGGGACACGGGTTCGAGCCCTGGTCTGGGAAGATCCCACATGCCGCGGAGCAACTAGGCCCGTGAGCCACAATTGCTGAGCCTGCGCGTCTGGAGCCTGTGCTCCGCAACAAGAGAGGCCGCGATAGTGAGAGGCCCGCGCACCGCGATGAAGAGTGGCCCCCGCTTGCCACAACTAGAGAAAGCCCTCGCACAGAAACGAAGACCCACTACTTATCTGGTAGTTTTGTACGCTTAACTTCTTGAGAAATTGCCATACTGTGCTGTGAAGTTGGTGTATCATTTTCCATTTCCATTCACAGTTTTCACATCTTTTCAACACCTGACATGGTCAATCTTTCGAATTTTAGACATTCTAATAAGTGTGCAGTAGTATCTAATTGTATTTTAATTTGCTTAGCATCTTTTCACCTATTTAGTTGACCATCTGTATATCTTTATGGGTGAATTGTCTGTTCAAACTTTTGCCCATTTTCATTGGGTTGTTTGTTTACTTAATATTGAATTTTTAAAACTATTTTTAGAGAAGTTTTAGTATCATAATAAAATTTAGAAGAAGGTAGAGATACTTCCCATATAGCCTATTTCCCCACACATGCATAACCTTCCCAATTATCAATATCATTCACAAGAATGGAACATTTTTTTGCAAGGAGGAACCTGCATTGAGATAGGAAAATCACTCAAAACTTCAATCTTAAGTGTTCACTCTTGGTGTTGTATATTTTATGGGTTTGTACAAATGTATAATGACATATATCCATTACTACAACATCACACAAAGTATTTTAACTGTGTTAAAAAACCTCTGTGCTGTGCCTATTCAAATTGCCCCATCTCACAAATTGTTGCTGGTGACCATAGACCTTTTTATTGTCCCCATAGTTTTGTCTATTCCAGAATACCCCATAGTTGGGATCATACAGTATGTAGCCTTCTCATATTGGCTTCTTTCACTTAGTAATATGCATTTAAGTTTTATCCATGTCTCTTCATGTCTTGATAGCTCATTTCTTTCTAGTGCTGAATAATATTCCATAGTCTGGATACACTACAGTTTATGTATAAATTCACCTACCAAAGCAAATTTTGGCTGCTTCAAAGTTTTGGCAATTATGAATACAACTGCTATAAACATCCATGTGCAAGTTTTTGTGTGGATATATGTTTTTGATTCATTTGGGTAAACACCAAGGAGCATGATTGTTGGATCATATGGTAAGAATAAGTTTAGTTTTGTAAGAAACTGTCAAACTGTCTCTAAATTTAACCTGATCATTTTGCATTCCCACTAGCAATATTTGAGAGTTTCTGTTGTTTCACATCCTCACCAGCATTTGGTGTTGTCAATGTTTGGGAATTTAGCCATTCTTACAGACATGTAGTGATATCTTATTGATCTTTTAATTTGCATTATCCTGATGACATATGATGAAGAACATCTTTTTCTATGTCTATTTACCATCTATATATTTTCTCTGTTAAGGCGACTGTTAAGGTCTTTGGACCATTTTTAAAATTGGATTGCTTGTTTTGTTATTGTTAAGTCTTAGGGGTTCTTTGTTACTTTCAGAAAACAGTTTTTTTTAATCAAATGTGTCTTTTGGAAATATTTTTCTCCCAGTCTGTGGCTTGTCTTTTCTTTATTTATTTTAAATTAATTTTTATTGAAGTATAGTTGATTTACAATGTTGTGTTAGTTTCTGCTGTACAGCAAACTGAATCAGTTACACACACACACACACACACATATATATATATATATATATATATATATATATATATATACACACTCTTATTTGATCGTTTTCCCATATAGGTCATTACAGAGTATTGAGTAGAGTTCCCTGTGCTATACAGTAGGTTTTAATAAGTTGTCTATTTTATATATAGTAGTGTGTATATGCGAATCCAAATCTGCAAATTTATCCCTCCCCCCGTTCCCCCTTGGTAACTGTAAGCTTGTTTTCTACATCTGTGACTGTATTTTTGTTTGATAAATAAGTTCATTTGTACCATTTCTTTAGATTCCATATATAAGTGATATCAAATGATATTCATCTTTCTCTGTCTGACTTCACTCAGTATGACAATCTCTAGGTCCATCCATGTCGCAGCAAATGGCATTATTTTGTGCTTTTTTATGGGTGAGTAATATTCTATTGTATATATGTACCACATTTTCTTTATCCATTCATTTATTGATGGACATTTATGTTTCTTCCATGTCCTGGCTACTGTAAATAGTACTGCAATGAACATTGGGGTGAATGTATATTTTTGAATTATGGCTTTCTCTGGATATATGCCCAGGAGTGGGATTGCTGGATCACATGGTAACTCTAGTTTTAGTTTTTTAAAGGAATCTCCTTAACATTCTCCATAGCAGCTGTATAAAGTTACGTTCCCACCAAGAGCTTAGGAGCGTTCCCTTTTCTGCACACACTCTCCAGCATTTATCGTTTGTAGTTGTTTTTTGATAATGGGCATTCTTACCAGTGTGAGATGATACCTCATTGTAGTATTGATTTTCAGTTCTCTAATGATTAGTGATATTCAGCATCTTTTCATGTGCTTTTTGGCCATCTATATGACTTCTTTCGAGAAATGTCTGTTTAGATCTTTCACCCATTTTTTGACTGGGTTGTTTGTCTTTTGATATTCAGCTAGATGAGTTGTTTGTATATTTTGGAGGATTAATCCCATGTCAGTTGCTTCATTTGCAAATAATTTGTCCCATTCTGTGGGTTGTCTTTTTGTTTTGTTTATGGTTTCCTTTGCTGTGTAAAATATATTAGTTTAATTAGATCCCATTTGTTTATTTTTGCTTTTATTTCCATTACTATAGGAGGTGGATCAAAAAAGATCTTGCTGCAATTAATGTCATAGAGTGTTCTGCCTGTTTTCTGCTAAGAGTTTTATAGCATCCAGTTTTACATATATATCTTTAATAAATTTTGAGTTTATTTTTGTGCATGGTGTTAGAGAATGTACTAATTTCATTATTTTACATGTAACTGTCCAGTTTTCCCAGCACCATTTATTGAAGAAACTGTTGTTTTCTCCATTGTATATTCTTGCCTCCTTTATCAATGATAAGGTGACCACATATGTGTGGGTTCACTTCTGGGCTTTCTATCCTGTTCCATTGATCTATATTTCTGTTTTTGTGCCAGTACAATACTGTCTTGATGACTGTAGCTTTTTAGTATAGTCTGAAGTCAGGGAGCCTGATTCCTCCAGCTCCATTTTTCTGTCTCAAGATTCCTTTGGCTATTCAGGGTCTTTTGTGTTTCCATACAAATTGTGAAATATTATTATCTTTTCTCCATTGTATATTCTTGTCTCCTTTGTCATAGATTAGGTGACCATAGGTGCGTGTGTTTATCTCTGGACTTTCTATCCTGCTCCATTGATCTTTATTTCTGTTTTTGTGCCAGTACCTTGCTGTCTTGATTTCTGTAGCTTTGTAGTATTGTCTGAGTTAGGGAGCTTATTTTTCTTTCTCAATATTGCTTTGGCTATTTGGGATCTTTTTTTTTTTTCCAAACAAATTGTAAAATCTTTGTTCTAATTCTGTGAAAAATGCTATTGGTAATTTCATAGGGATTGCATGGAATCTGTAGATTACTTTGGGTAGTACAGTCCTTTTGACAATATTGATTCTTTGAATCCAAGACCATGGTATATCTCATCATCTGTTTGTGTCATCTTTGAGTTCTTTCATCAGAAACTTTTAGTTTTCTGAGCATATTTTTTTGCCTCCTTAGGTAGGTTTATTCCTAGGTACTTTATTTTTTTTGGGGGGGGCAATGGTAAATGGGATTGTTTCCTTAATTTCTATTTCTGAAGTTTCATTGTGAGTGTATAGGAATGCAACAGATTTCTGTGCATTAATTTTGTATCCTGCAACTGTAAGGAATACACTGATGAGCTCTAGTAGTTTTCTGTTAGCATCTTTAGGATATTTTATGTATAGTATCCTGTCATCTATAAATAGTGATGGTTTTACTTCTTTTCCAATTTGGATTCCTTTTATTTCTTTTTCTTTTCTGATTACCATGGCTAGGACTTCCAAAACTATGTTGAATCAAAGTGGCAAGAGTGGACATCCTTGTCTTGTTCCTCACCTTTGAGGAAATGCTTTCAGTTTTTCACCATTGAGATTGATGTTTGCTGTGGGTTTCTCCTGTATGGCCTTTATTATGTTGAGGTTTGTTCACTCTATGCCCACATTAGAGAGTTTTTATCACGAATTATTGTTGGATTTTGAAAAGAAAGATTTTTCTTCATGTATTGAGATGACCATATGATTTTTATTCTTCAGTTTGTTTATGTGGTGTTTCACATTGATTGATTTATGTATATTAAAGAATCCTTGCATTCCTGGGATAAATCCCAATTGATCATGGTGTTGTTGGATTCTGTTTGCTAGTATTTTGTTGAGGATTTTTGTGTCTATGTTCATCAGTGATATTGGTCTGTAATTTTCTTTTTTTGTGATATCTTTGTCTGGTTTTGATATCAGGGTGATGGTGGCCTTGTAGAATGCATTTGGGTGTGTTCTTTCCTCTGCAATATTTTTGAAGAGTTTCAGAAGTATAGGTGTTAACTCTTCTATAAATGTTTGATAGAATTAGCCTGTGAAGCCATAAGGTCCTGGACTAGTTTGTTGGGATTGTTTAAATCACAGTTTAAATGTCAGTACATGTGATCAGTCTGTTCATATTTTCTATTTCTTCCTGGTTCAGTTTTGGAAGGTTGTGCCTTTCAAAGAATTTGTCCATTTCTTCTAGGTTGTCCATTTTTTGGCATATAATTTCTTGTAGTAGTCTCTTATGATCCTTTGTATTTCTGTGGTGTCCATTGTAACTTCTCCTTTTTCCTTTCTAAGTGTATTGATTTGAGCCTTCTTCCTTTCTTTCTTGATGGGTCTGGCTAAAGTTTTATCAATTTTGTTTATCTTTTCAGAGAACCAGCTTTTTGTTTCATTGATCTTTTTAAAATTTTCTTCCTCTCTATTTTATTTATTTTTGCTCTACTCTTCATGATTTCTTTCCTTCTACTAACTTTAGGTTTTGTTTGTTCTTCTTTCTCTAGTTGCCTTAGGTGTAAGGTTAGGTTGTTTATTTGAGATTTTTCTTGTATCCTGAGGTAAGATTGTATTGCTATAAACTTCCCTATTAGAAATGCTTTTGCTGTGTCCCATACGTTTTGGATGGTCATGTTTTCATTGTCATTTGCCTCTAGGTATTTTGTGATTTCATCTTTGATTTCTTCAGTGATCCATTGCTTATTAAGTAATATATTGTATGCCTCCACATGTTTATGTTTTTTTAGTTTTTTTCCTTTGTAATTGATTTCTAATCTCATAGTGTTGTGGTCAGAAAAGATGCTTGATACAATTTCAATTTTCTTAAATTTACTGAGGCTTGATTTGTGGCCCAAAATAAGATCTATCCTGGAGAATGTTCCATGTGCACTTGAGAAGAAAATGTATTCTGCTGCTTTTGAATGGAATGCCATATAGATATCAATTAAGTCTATCAGGTCTAATGTGTCATTTAAGGCTCCTGTGTTTCCTTATTAATTTTCTGTCTTCACAATCTGTCCATTGGTGTAAGTGGGATGTTAAAAGCCCCCACTATGGTTGTGTTTGTGTTACTGTCAATTTCTCCTTTTATGGCTGTTAGCATTTGCCTTATATATTGAGGTGCTCCTATGTCAGGTGTGTATATATATATACAATTGTTATATCTTTTTCCTGGATTGATCCCTTGATCATTATGTAGTGTCTTTCCTTGTCTCTAAACATTCTTTATTTTAAAGTCTATTTTGTCTGATATGAGTATTGCTACTCCAGCTTTCTTTTGATTTCCATTTGCATGGAATATCTTTTTCCATCCCCTCACTTTCAGTCTGTATGTGTCCCTAGGTCTGAAGTGGGTCTCTTGTAGACAGCATATATACAGTTATTGTTTTTGTGTTCTTTTAGCCAGTCTCTGTCTTTTGCTTTCAATCCATTTACATTGAAGGTAATTATCAATATGTATGTTCTTATTGCCATTTTCGTAATTGTTTTTGGTTTGTTTTTGTAGGTCTTTTTCTTCTCTTGTTTTTGCCACCTAGAGTAGTTACTTTAGCATTTGTTGTAAAGCTTGTTTGGTGGTGCTGAATTCTCTTAGCTTTTGCTTGTCTGTAAAGCTTTTGACTTCTCCCTTGAATCTGATTGAGAGCCTTGCTGGGTAGACTATTATTGGTTGTAGGTTTTTGTGTTTCATCATTTGAAATATATCATGCCACACGCTTCTGACCCTCAGAGTTTCTCCTGAAAAATCAGCTGATAACCTTATGGGGATTCTCTTGTATGTTATTTGCTGTTTTTCCCTTGTTACTTTTAATATTTTTTCTTTGTGTTTAATTTTTTTCAGTTTGCTTAAGGTGTGTCTCGGCTTGTTCCTCCTCAGGTTCATCCTATGTTGGACTGCACACTTGCTGCACTTGAGTGATTGTTTCCTTTCTCATGTTAGGGAAGTTTTTGACTATCTTTATATATTTTCACAGACCCTTTCTCTTGCTCTTCTCCTTCTAGGACCCCTGTAATTTGAATGTTGGTGCATTTAATATGGTCCCAGAGGTCTCTGAGACTGTCCTAATTTCTTTTCATTCTTTTTTCTTTATTCTATTCTGTGGCAATGATTTCCACCACTCTGTCTTCAAGCTCACTTATTCATTCTTCTGCATCAGTTATTCTGCTATTGATTCCTTCTAGTGTATTCTTCATTTCAGTTATTGTATTGTTCATCTCTGTTTGTTCTTGAAATCTCCTAGCTCCTTGTTAAACATTTCTTGTATCTTCTCCATCTGAGCCTCCATTATTTTTCCAAGGTTATGGATCATCTTTACTATCATTTCTTTGAATACTTTTTCAGGTAGATTGCCTATCTCCTCTTCATTTATTTGTCCTTTGGGTTTCTATCTTTTTTCTTTGTTTGCCATGTATTTCTCTGTAATCTCATTTTGTCTAACTTTCTGTGTTTGTAGTCTCCTTTCCTCAGGCTGCAGTATTGTAATTCCTGTTGCTTCTGGTGTCTGCTCCCTGGTGGGTGAGGTTGTTCCAATGGCTTGTGCAGGTTTCCTGGTGCGAAGGACTGGTGTCTGCCTTCTGGTGAGTGGAACTGGGTCTTGTTCCTCTGATAGTCAAGGCTGCATCAAGTGGTGTGTTTTGAGGTGACTGTTGGCTCAGTACTATTTTAGGTACCCCATCTTTTGTTGGGTGGGGCTGTGTTCCTATCTTGGTGGTTGTTTGGCCAGAGACATCCCAGAACTGAAGTTTTCAGGATGTTGGGTGGGGTCAGTTCTTGTTGCCGAAATGGAAATGTGGACCTCCAGGTGAGCTCATGCCAATTAATATTTCCTGGGTCCTCTGCTACCAGTGGCCTTGCCCTTACAGTGAAATACTGCCAACTTCCACCTCCCTAGGAGACCCTCTAAAACCCCTAGGTGGGTGTAGCTCAGGTTCCTATGGAGGTACTTCTTTGTGCTGGGATCTATTGCACATGAAAACTTGTGCGCACCCTGCAAGAGTGGAGTGTCTGTTTCCCTCAGCCCTGTGGAGCTCCTGTACTCAAGCCCTGCTGGCCTTCAAGGCTAAATGCTTTGGGGGTTCTTCCTCCTGATGCCACACGCTCAGACTGTCTTGGAGTGTTATTTTTATGTGGGAATGTCCCTGTGTAGCCTCTATGGGTTTAACATTTATTGGTGTGAGGGCTGTTTTTATTATATATGTCTGTCACCTCTTTCCTCAGTGTATGCTGGCCATTATCCCCTTCATAAGAGGTGTGACTGATGTTGCGTGACCAGAGCCCAAAGTGGATATTGAGCAGGGCCTCCCCTTTGCTCTGTGGTTGTCACTGTCCTGTCAGGGGTGGGGTCTGCTTCTTAGTTGTTGGAGCAGAGGCCTCCAGATCTATTTCTTTGCTGTGTTTCTGATTTGCAGTGCAAGGTAGGTGGGATTGGAGCACTCCCACTGGGAGGGAAGCAGCCACTGAGTGTTCTTCCTCTGGAGGTGTTCACCTGTGGGCGTGCTCTGTTGTGTCATCTTACACCCGTATGTGAGGTCTCAGATTGCACTGCCGTTGGCACTGCTCTCTGCCCCACCTTAACCATGAGTATGCTGGCAACTGGCCCTGGTATCTCTCAGACATTGTTTTCACCAGGCCACCAATGTAGATCCACTGAAGTTAGGTCCCAGTATTGCAGTAATCATGGTCCCAGGATTGCAGTAATCATTTACTCAGGCTATCTCCTCACAGATAACAGCAGCCCTCTCCCTGGGTCTCCTCTCCGAACCCCACATTTCAGCACCCAGCCCCCATCTGCACCAGCAGACACACGTCTTGGGCTGTGGCATGCAGGGCTGTAACATGGACCATCTGTGTAGGTCTCACTCTGTCCTGCCTGCTACAGATCAGTTGCTTCACTCTCCTGCTATAGCCCCTGAGGCTCCCCTTCTGTCACAACTGCCAGTGAGAGGGCTTCTCCAGATGTGGGAACCTCTCCTCTCCTTCAGCTCCCCCACAAGGGGCACAGGTTCCATCCCACTTCCTTTCCTCTTCTTTTTCTCTTCTTCTTTCTTTCATCCTACCTTGTTACTTGGGGGTCTTTCTTGTCCTTTTAGGTGTCCATCGTCTTCTGTTAGTGTTCAGCTGGTGCTCTGTGAAAAGTGTTCCATATGCAGATGTATTCTTGATGCATTTGTGGGGAGAGATGAATTCCATATCCTCCTACTCCTCCATCATCTTGTGGCTTGTCTTTTCATTCTCTTCATATTGTCTTTCACAGAGCAGAAGTCTTTAATTTTAATAAAGTCCAGTTAATCAATTATTTATCTCATGGATCTTGTCTTTGGTGTTATATCTGAAAAGGCATCACCACACTAAGTATCATCTAGGTTTTCTCCTGTATTATCTTCTAGAATTTTTGTAGTTTTGCATTTTACTTTTAGGGCTATGCTGTATTTTAATTTTCATGTAGACTGAAGGGTCTATGTCTAGGTTCTTTTTTTTTGCATGTGGATGTCTAGTTGTTCCACCTCATTTGTTGAGGGGACTGACTTTGCTCCACTGTATTGCCTTTGCTCCTTTGTCAAAGATCAGTTAATAATTGTATAACGGTTTACTTCTGATATGTCTATCTGTTCCACTGATCTATTTGCCTATTCTTTCATGCATTCCACATTGTCTTGGTTACTGTAGCTTTATAGTGAGACTTGAAGTCAGGTAGTATTTACCCTCCAACTTTGTTCTTCTTCAATATTGTATTGTCTGTTCTGGGTTTTTTGCCTGCCCATATAAACTTTAGAATCAGTTTGTGAATATCCATAAAATAATTTGCTAAGGTTTTGATTGGGTTTGCATTGAATCCATAGATGAAGTGCTGGAAAATGATGTTTTGACAATCTTGAGTCTTCCTATCCATGAACATGGAAAATCTCTACATTTATTTTTTCTTTGATTTCATTCAAAAGAGTGTTGTAGATTTCGTCATAGATCTTGTATATATTTTGTTAGGTTTATAAGTAAGTATTTCATTTGGGGGGGAGCTAAAATAAACGGCACTGTGTTTTCCATTTCAAATTCCACTTCATTGTTGGTATATAGGAAAGCAATTGTGTATATCAACCTTCTATTACATAACCTTGCTGTAATTGATTATTAGCTCCAGGAGATTGTTTTGTCAGTTATTTAAGATTTTTCTGTTCAGATGATCCTGTCATCTAATAACAAAAACAATTTTATGTCTTCCTTCTCATTCTGTATACATTTTTTTTCCTTTCCTTACCTTATTGCACTAGCAAGGACTTCTAATACAATGTTGGAAACGTGGTGAGAGGGGACATTCTTGCCTTGTACTTGTTCTTAAAAGGAAAGATTAAACTTTCTCACCATTAATTATGTGGTTAGCTTCAGGTTTTTATTGATAGTCTGTATAAAGTTGAGAAAGTTCCCCCTATATCCTAGTTTACTGAGAGGTTTTTTTTTTTTTTTTTTTTTCTTTTTTTTATCATGAATGGGTTTTGGAATTTGTCAAATGCTTTTTCTGGATCTATTGATATAATCACATGATTTTTCTTTTTTAGCCTGTTGACATTATAGATTACATTAGTTGCTTTTTGAATGTTAAACTAACCTTGCATACCTGGGGTGAACCCTGTTTGGTATCGGTGTATAATTCTTTTTATAGTTTTTTTGGATTTAATTTGCTAATACTTTGTTGAGGATTTTTGCATCTGTGTTTATGAGAGATATCAGTCTGTGGTTTTCTTTTCTTGTAAATTTTTGCCTTGTTTTGATATTAGGGTAACAATGGCCTTACAGAATGAGTTAGGAAGTAATGCCTCTGCTTCCATGCTCTGAAAGAAATTGTTGAGAATAGGTAAAATTTCTTCCTTAAATGTTTGGTAGAATTCACCTATGAACCCATCTGAGCCTGGTGTTTTCTGTTTTGAGCTGTTATTAATTATTGATTCAATTTCACTGATAATATAGGCCTATTCATTCAAAGTCTCCAACTATGATATTGGATTCATCTATTTCTTACAGTTTTATCAGTTTTTGCTTCATGTAGTTTGATGCTCTGTTGTTAGGTTCATACAAATTAAGAATTGTTATGTCTTTTTGGAGAATTGACTCTTTTATCATTTTGTAATGCCTTCCCTTAATCTTGATATCTTTCCTTGTGTTGATATCTACTCTGTCTGAAATTAACTATTTCTGCTTTCTTTTGATTAGTGTTAGCATAGTACATTTTTCCCCATCCATTTACTTTTACTCTATATGAGTTTTTATATTTAAAGTGGCTTTCTGGTTGACAGATTATAGTTGGGTTGCATTTTTTATCCACTCTAACAATCTCTGTCTTTTTATTGGTGCATTTAGACCATTGACATTTTAAGTGATTATTGATATAATTGAATTAGTATCTACTATATTGATTACTGGTTTATATTTGTTGAACTTCTCTTTTATTTCTATTTTTGACTTCCACTTTTTTTCTGCCTCTTGTAATTTTAAGTTATTGTTTCATATGATTCCAATTTCTCTCCTTTCTTAGCATATCAGTTACACTTTTTAAAAGACTTTTTTTAGTGGTTGCCCTAGAGTTTGCAATATACATTTACAACTAAAGTCCACTTTTAAATAACACAGTACAATTTCACAGGTAATATGTGGACCTTATAATAATAACAATATAATCCTAATTCCTTCTTCCTTTCCTTATTATCATTGCTGTCATTTATTTCACATATATATAAGAATATGTAAATATATGTATATGTGTATATATATATATATGACACTTAACAATACCTAATCAAATACATTGGTGTTATTGTTATTTTGAACAAATTGTTATCTGATAGGTCACTTAAGAATAAGAAAAATAAAAATTTTTATTTTACCTTCACTTATTTCTTCTTCAATGTCCTTCCTTTCTTTATGTAGACCTTAGTTTCTGACCTATATTATTTTCTATTTTTCTAAAGAATTTCTTTTAATACTTCTTGCAAGACAGGTCTACTGACAACAAATTCCCTACTTTTTGTTTGTCTGAGAAAGCCTTTATTTTTCTTTCCACTTTTTGAAGGATAATTTAGCAGGATACAGAATTTAGTTTGGTGGGTATTTTTCCTCTCAACACTTTAAATATTTTACTCCACACTCTTCTTACTTGCCTTGTTTCTGAGGAGAAGTTAAAAGTAGTTATTATATATTTTTCTTCCTCTATACATGTTTTTTCCTCTGGCTTCTTTCAGAATATTTTCTTTATCTTTGATTATGTGTAATTTGAAAATTATATGCCTATGTGTAAATCTTTTGTACAATTTATTCTGCTTAATATTCTCTGAGTTTCCTGGATATGTGTTTTGCTGTCTAATATTAATTTGGGGAAATTCCCAGTTATTATTGATTCAAATATTTCTTCTGTTCCTTTTTTTCTCTTTCTGAAATTTCAGTTATGCACATGTTATACATTTTGTAGTTGTCCCATTGTCCTTAAATATTCTGCTTTTTTGTTTGCTTGTTTCAGTTTTTGTTCTCCTTTGTTTTTTGGATTTTGAGGATTCTGTTGCTATATGCTGTAGCTCAGAGATTCTTTCCTTAACCATATTCAGTCTGCTAATAAGCGCATCAAATGTATTCATCATTTCTGTTACAGTATATTTTATCTTTAACATTTCTCTTTGGTTCTTTCTTAGGATTTCTATCTGTATGCTTACAATTCACTTCTGTTATTGCATGTTGTTCACTTTAATCTTTAGAGCCCATAGCATATTAAATATAGTTGCTTTAAACTCCCAAACTGATACTTCCAACATCTTTGCCATGTCTGGTTTTGATGTTTGTTTTGTCTCTTCAAAAATTTTTTTGTCTTTTGGTATGCTGTATAATTTTTTTCTTGAAAGCCAGACGTGATGTAGAGGCATACCTCAGAGGTATTGTGGGTTTGGTTCCAGATCAATGCTATAACGTGAATACTGCAATGAAGCGAGTAACACAAATTTTTTGGTTGCTCAGTGCATATAAAAGTTAAGTTTACACTATACTGTAGTCTATTAAGTGTGCAATAGTTTATGTCTAAAAAAAGTGCATACCTTAATTAAAAAACACTTTATTGCTAAAAAATGCTAACCATCAACTGAACCTTCAATGAGTCATAATCTTTTTGCCATAGTAAGATCAAAGATCACTAACCACATCACCATAACAAATATAATAATAATGAAAAAGTTTGAAATATTGTGAGAATTAGCAACATGTGACACAGAACACAAAGTTGAGCAAATGTTGTTTAAAAACATTGTACTAATAGCCTTGCTTGATGCAGGATTGCCACGAACCTTCAATTTGTTTAAACACACACACACACACACACACACACACAATATATTCAAAGTGTAATAAAGTGAAGAGGAGTAAGATGAACTATGCCTGTGCTGGGTAAAAGAAACAGCTGTAAATAGGCTTTTATTAATGTGATGGTGAGGTTTGAGGGGAGGGGAAGCATTCTACTGTCCGATGATGAGGTTGTAGTCTTTCAGTGCACCTACACCTCTGAACTGTGAACTTCACAATTTTGTATCAGTTTTTTTTCCACCTTTAGGTTGGACAGGATGGCTACGGTTGTCTGGATTTGGTTTATTTCCGTTCCCCAGGTCAGTTTGGTGCTGATTATTGTTTAGGTGAGAATAAGGGTTTAGGCTGTGGTTGGCTAGTTTCCCCTGAGGTCAGGCTTGTTAAGAAGAACAGAATGCTGTGGTATATTTCAGAGTGGTTCCTTTTCCTTTTCCCTGCCAGAAGCCTAAGGGAATTTTTCCCTGATACTTACTCTGGGAATTTGGTTGAGCTCCTGGAAATATATCTCACAATACTGTGGGCCACCCCCATAACTGAGCCCCTACTGGAGTTTTTAACTCTTGAATTGCCTGCACTGAGCATCCACTGAATTCTTCAATTCTTACAGTTCAGGTTTCCCTACTCTGGAACTTGTTTCCATGGTTATTTCTACTCATGAGTCTCTGCTTCCATAAGCTATGTCTCCCTGTCTTCACCTGTCTGTCTCTCCAACCTTGGGGTCAGTGGTTTGTCCTGTGCCTTCACTTCTTTTATGGATGCAAGAAATGTTATTGATTTTTCCATCTGTTAAGCTTTTTACTTGTTCTTAAGACAAAGTGGTGATGTCCAAACTTCTTATGTGCAGAACTGGAAACGGGCAGTCCAATATTGAGTTTTAAAAGTCTTTAAAGTCCTGTATCAAATAAGTGATGGGCAAAATGCTCTCTATGTCTATGACTTGTGTTTTCATTCTTTTAACGGTATCTTTCAAAGAGCAGAAGTTATTAATTTTAATGAAGTCCAATTTATAAAGTTTTATAATTTTATTTATTTTTTTAACATCTTTATTGGAGTATAATTGCTTTACAATGGTGTGTTAGTTTCTGCATTATAGCAAAGTGAATCAGCTATACATATATATATATCCCCATACTCCTCCCTCTTGCATCTCCCTCCCACACTCCCTATCCCACCCCTCTAGGTGGCCACAAAGTACCAAGCTGATCTCCCTGTGCTATGCAGCTGCTTCCCACTAGCTATCTATTTTACATTTGGTAGTGTATATATGTCCATGCCACTCTCTCACTTCGTCCCAGCTTACCCTTCCCCCTCCCCGTGTCAAGTCCATTCTCTACGTCTGCGTCTTTATTCCTGTCCTGCCCCTAGATTCTTCAGAATCTTTTTTTTTTTTTTTTTTAGATTCCATATATATGTGTTAGCATACGGTATTTGTTTTTCTCTTTCTGACTTCACTCTGTATGACAGACTCTAGGTCCATCCACCTCACTACAAATAACTCAATTTCATAAAGTTTTACAATTTTAGATCTTACATTTAGTTCTATGATCCATTTTGAGTTATGTTTGTTTATGTTATAAAATATGGGTTAAATTTTATTTTATTTTCTGTACATGGATATTCAACTGATCCAGCACCATTTGTTGAAAACACTAAACTTTCTCTATTGACTGATATTGGCACTTTGTCAAAAATCAATTTATCATATATTCTTAGGTCTATTTCTGTTATGTTCTATTGATCTATTTATCTATCTTTATACTAATACTTTACTGTCTCAATTATTGTAAGATTGTAATAAATGTTGAATTCTGATAGTGTTACTTTTACTAATTCATTATTATGTTAAACTTTGTTTGGCTATTCTAAGTTCTTCAAATTTCCATATGAACTTTAGAACAAGCTTATCAGTTTCTACAAAAAGACTTGCTAAGATTTTCATAGAAATTGTATTGAACTTAGAGATCAATTTGGAAATACTTAACAGCTTAGGAATAATGAGTCCTCATTTCAATTAGTGTTTTATATTTCTCCATTTATTTACTTAATTTTTATTAATGTTTTGTAGATTTCAATGTGTGACATTTACACATATTTTGTAATATTTATTCCTAGGTATTTCATATCTTATTCTATTGTAAATGGTATTTTAAACTCATTTTCCAGTCGTTCATTGATAGTATACAGCATTTCAATTTATTTTTTGTATGTCGATCTTGAATCCTACAACTGTGCTACTCTCACTAATAAGATCTAGCAAGTTTGTTTGTTTGTTTGTTTGTTTGTAGATTCTATAGAATCTGTGAATACAGATAGCTTTACTTACTTTTCTTCCAATCTGGAAGCCTTCTTCCCCACCTTTTCTCTTGCATTATTTCATTGGCTGGAGCTTCCAGCACAATGTTAAATAGAAGTGGTGAAAGTGGACATCTGCCTTGTTTCTGATTTTAGTTGAAAACATTCTCCTGTTCCCCAGTAATTATATGTTATCTGTAGTTTAGCTGAGAATTTTAATCAGGGATTGATGTTAGATCTTCCTGTATCTATGTGGATCATTTTTTTCTGCTTTATTCTGTTAATATGTTGAATTTCATTGACTGATTTTTTTTTAAGGATTTCCTCTGGTGGTGAGGTTGAAGCTTGAGTCTCTGAACACTGCTATCTCAATATTTATTTGTCACTTAATACTAATTGGAAATTTTCACAAAATGCCTATCTGGTCCCATTTTCTCATTTGTTAGTTTAGACTGTATTTGAGCTGGGAGGATCCTTTGGCCTATACTATTACAGCAGCTACATCAGCAGGAGGAGAAAGAAAAACTTGAAGCAATTTTTTAAAAGGGCTTTTCTAAGAAAGCTAAGAGGACAACAGAGATTCTGAAAGGAGAGAGAGTCCTGATGAGCATTACAGGCAGGAGCAAGTGCTTTGAACCTCATTGCTTCTCCCACCAAATGCTCCATCTCAGATACCTTGGTTTAATCTATGTTCCTGACCCACACACCACAACAGAACTTTTCCTATTCAGGATTAAGGGATTTGAACTCCCTCTAGAGGCTGAAGTGTGCCGCTAAGAGCCAGTCTGTACAATATTAAATGCCATATGTGTTGAAAGAAAGCCAAGTGTGAAAAGCTGTGAGAATAATGAAGAGACAGTTACTGGGTCTAATGCAATACAGGCATACCTCGGTGATATTGCGAGCTCAGTTCCAGACCACTGCAATAAAATGAATATCAGAATAAAGTGAGTCACAGAATTTTTTTGGTTTCCCCGTGCATATAAAAGTTATGTTTAGACTATACTGTAGTCTATTAAGTGGGCAATAACATCGTGTTTAAAAAATGTACATACTGTAATTTAAAAATACTTTATTGCTAAAAAAATCCTAACCATCAACTAAGCCTTCCATAAGTCACAACCTTATTGCTCATGGACAATTTGAAAAATTGCTAGAATTATGAAAATATGGCACAGAAACATGAAGTGAGCAAAGGCTGTTGGAAAAATGGTACCAATAGACTTATTTGATTCAGGGTTGCCATAATCTTTTATTTTGTAAAAAAATGCAATATCTGCAAAGTGCAACAAAATAAGGTATGCCTATAACTTTTAAAAGGCTTTATATAGAAGGTAACAGAGTGATTGAAAGAATGAGCATATGAGTGCTGCATTGCTCTAGTTCATGCTTGATTGCACAAATTTTCTCATTCTGAATGCTTGAAAATACACATAAACTATAGGGTGCATATTTCTATTTGGGAAATGAGACATTTCTTGGTTCTCTTTCTGGAATTTCTCTAAGTTTCTTATTGCCATTCCTGGCTGGCATCTGTGCAGAAATGCTTAGCTCTTCCTGAGACATGGTGTATGATACTAGTCCCTTTGAGTCTCTGTTGGACAGGCACATGTCTGCAATCTTCCAAAGGATTTTGAAGTCCCTACATGCCCCAAATACAGGATCAGGTATTTTGAAATAGAATAACAAGTCAGACCTCTCTCTCCTCTGCCTACATTTCCTCCATATTAGCTTTTAAAAGGGTGATGATATTTAGGAGGGAGGAGCCACCCAAAAAGAAGCACAAAGTGATTCTTTTCTTCAACACTGGAAAGTAATGGGTTTGCTTTGAATCTTGTGTGCTGGGGGGAGGTGATGATCAAGGATTTAAATTACTTTCCAAGTTATTTTTAATGAAACTCTTGCTCCAGGGGTTAAGAAATCTCCCTCTCGAATTGATGTCTTTATTCAGTGGCTGCTTGTGATCAAGACAATTTTACTTAAAAAGTATAAAATTTGGTCTTATTATTGGCATTAGAAGATTTTGTTTTGTAATTACCAGCCAGTGAATCTAGAACCACTAGATCTCATACAGAAAAAAAAAAAAAAAAGGCAGACATTTTAGTGCAAACCATGCTTATCAATCAAGAAAACTCTGTGCTGTGCTGTTTGCAGCAAGAAATACCATTGGCTTTTCCTCTTTGGAGTTTTATCTTGTCCTATTCCATTTATTTTATAATGAAATTATTGGTTATATTCATTCTAGAACGTTTTGTAAACAATGCCTGAGGATACAGATCTAGGCAAAAAACTGTTGAATTTAAGACAATATGATGAGGGACACTTGGGGAGAGCATACACCAGAGGTCAGAAAAATTTTCCATTTAAGGGCTAGATAGAAAATATTTTAAGTTTTGTAACCCATATGATCTCTGTTACAACTATTCAACTCTGTTCTTATGATGTGAAATCAGCCATAAGCAACACATAAATGATAAGCATGGCATTTTCTAAGAAAACTTTAATTTATTTATGGACATCAAATTTGAATTTTATATAATTTTCACGTGCTACACAAATATTCTTTTTTGATTATTATTCAAACATTAACAAGTGTAACAAAAAAAAATACATTCTTAGCTCACAGAAAAAGGCAATGGAACAAATTTGGCCAATGGGCCATAGTTTGCTGACTTCTAACAAGGACTAATCGCAGGACCCTCTTGCCACTGTTCGAGAAGTACGTGACAGAGTGGAAGAGAGTATGTTTCTTTGTCTCAGGTGTGACCATATGTATCACTCTCACAGAGGCATTAGTGTTGGTAAAATATTGAAAGATATTTAAATATTAAGATAAGGAGATTTTCTGCACTCTGCTTCTCCCAATAGTCACTGTTCCAATGACTAAGCACCTTCATATGAGGGAATTCTTCCCGAAGTCTTAATTCAATCCATTGTGCTAGAGGTAAGAATGTATCACCCAAATGAGACCAAACTCCAAACACTAATGCATCTGAATTGTTTCTCCATAAAACTTCATGGCATGGAAAGAGTTTAACTGTAGGTATAAATCATAATAGGAGGGCAGTTTCTGCAGTGTGGGTGTAGATTAGCACAACCCAACTAAATAGGCATTAACATATTAGACTTCTTGTCACCTGGAAAGAATCTTCATCAAGTTTAGAGTCCATCTTATACTAAAATCTGATGATGAAATGAACTACTTCCAGAGACATGGGTTTCTCACACTGGAAAAAGATATAAGTATGGGGAACTCACTGATTGATTTTTATAAGCATATACCTCAAAAAGACTTCTACGTCATGGCAAAAATAAATGTCTTTGTTCTGGAGTAGACAATTTGAAATATTTATTTTTGCAGAGGTTAAGTTTTCCTGTAATACTTTTTGTTTAGGATTCTAAGAATGGCCAGAGAAGCTGAGTCTAAAGGTTTCCTTCATATACTTTATCTACTAAAATAATTATTTGAAAATAATAATCAGGGTGAAATGTAATAACCAATTCCAAATTTCAAAATACTTTGAGAAAAAAATGTAAACTGTGCTTTTATTTAAGGAGATAATTTCATTAATATTATTTTATCTATTTACCTACCTATGTATCTAGCTAGCTACTATAAAAGAGTAAATTTTTGAGAATAATTTTATCTTTTAAAACTGATCATTCTGTAAAATATAACCAAAAAATTGGCCTCCATTCAGTATGGTTTATAACAGAAGAAAAGCATTCTTTCTGTGGTATTTAAGATCAATTTACTAAGTCAACCTAGATGGACAGTTTCAAGGTTGCATATGACTTTAAACCTCAATAGGCTTTTCACCCAGTAATATAAGCTTTCAGTTGGACAAGAATTTGTCATAGCTCCACAAATAATAATTGACATAGCATATCTAAGTTTCCTGCTGAATATTAACCTTATAATAAACAGTATGTTGCCATTAATAATAACTATTAACTATTGAGTATTCATCATACACCAGAAATGTTGGAAATAATAACATCCCGAAATTCTGGGATAAAATCCACTTTGACATATTCTATTATTACTTTAAAATATGGTGCGATTAGATTTTCTAAATGTTAAGAAAATTTGCATAAATGTTTATGAAGGGTGCCACAGTTTTCCTTTAATATACTGTAGTTTTCTTTCCTTATAATATCTTTGTCTAGTTTTAGTATAACTGGCCTCTGAGAATGCTGGCCTCTTAGAATGAAATGGAATATATTCCCTTTTCTTTATATAGAAGAGTTTAAGTATACATATGTATTATTTCTTCTGTAAATGTTTGGTGAAATTTATGAGTGAAGTCATCTGTGACTGAGGTTTTCTTTGTGGGAAGTTTTGTAACTAAAAACTCAATTGTTTAATAGATATAAATGTATTCAGTTAATCTATTTCATAACATTGTGGTTGAAAAAGATGCTTGATATGATTTCAATTTTCTTAAATTTACCAAGGCTTGTTTTGTGCCCTAGCATGTGATCTATCCTGGTGAATATTTCATGTGCACTTGAAAGTAATGTGAATTCTGCTCTTTCAGATGGAACACTCTGTATACATATCAATTAAGCCAATTTGGTTTAATGTGTTATTTAAGGCCAGTGTTTCCTTATTGATTTTTCTGTCTAGATGATGTCCACTGATGTAAGTGTGTTGTTAAAGTCCACTGATGTAAGTGTGCTGTTAAAGTCCCCTACTCTTATTGTGTTACTGTTGACTTCTCCCTTTATGTCTGTAAATATTTATTTTATGTATTTAAGTGCTCCTCTATTGAGTGCATATATATTTACAATTGTTATATATTATTGGTTGATCCCTTGATCATTGTATAATCTCCTTTGTCTCTTTAAAGTCTTTACTATAAAGTCTATTTTGCCTAACGTAAGTATTGCTTCCCTGGCTTTCTTTTGATTTCCATTTGCATGGAATAACTTTTTCTATTCCATCCCTTTCAGTCTGTGTCTGTCTTTAGATCTGAAGTGAGACTCTTGTAGGTAGCACATATACGTGTCTTTTTTTTTTTCTTATTTATTCAGTCACTCTATATCTTTTGATTTAGCATTCAGTCCATTTACATTTACAGTAGTTAATGATATGTATGTTCTTATTGTCATATTGTTACTTGTTTTGGGGTTGTTTTCATAAATAATTTTTATTCCTTTTTTCTTCTTTTGTCCTCTTCTCTTGCTATTTGATGACTGTATTTAGTGTTATGTTAGAATTCCTTTTTCTTTTTTGTCTGTATATATATTATAGATCTTTGGTTTTAGTTACCAAGTTGTATATATTCTGATTACTTTATGTTGCTGATCTCTTAATTTCACATTCATTTTAACAGCCCTTCATTTGTACTCTCCTCCCCTCACAATTATAGTTTTTGATATCATATTGTATAACTAATTGTTTTTTTGGTCCCTTAATTGCTTATTGTGGATATAGATGACTTTACTACTTTTGTCTTTTAACCTTCTTACTAGCTTTGTATATGGATGATTTCCTTCATTTACTGTATGCTGCCTTTATCAATGAGCTTTTTTTTTTGTAATTTTTATTTATAGTTGTGGCCTTTTCTTTTTTGCTTAGAGAAGTTCCTTTAATATTTATTGTAAAGCTGGTTTGGTGGTGCTGAACTCTTTTAACTTTTGCTGTTTTGTAAAGCTTTTGATCTCTCCATCAAATCCAAATGAGCCTTGCTGGTATTCTTGGTTGTAAGCTTTTCCCTTTTAGCACTTTAAATATATTGTGCCACTGCTTTCTGGCTTGAACATTTTCTGCTAAAAGTTTGCGGATAATTTTATGGGAGTTCCCTGGTATGTTATTTATTGCTTTTCCCTTCCTGCTTTTAATATTCTCTCTTCATCTATAATTTTTGCCATTTTTACTTACAATACGTCTTGGTGAGTTCCTCTTTCAGTTAATCCTGCATGGGACTCTCTGTGTTTCCTGAACTTGGGTGACTGTTTCCTTTCCCAGGTTAGGAAAGTTTTCAGCTATTATGTATTCAGATATCTCACTCCCTTTCTCTCTCACTTCTCTTTCTGTGACCCCTATAATGTAAATATTAGTGTGCTTGATGTTGTCCCAGAAGTCTCTTAAACTGTCTTCATTCCTTTTCATTCTGTGTTTCTTTTTTCTGTTCAGCATCAGTGATTTCCACTACTCCATCTTCTAGGTCACTGATATAATCCTCTGTATCATTTAGTTTACTGTTGATTCCTTCTAGTGTATTTTTCATTGCAGTTATTGTATTTTTCATCTTTGTTTGGTTGTTTATATTTTCTAACTCTTTGTTAAAAACTTCTAACTTCTTACTCTGTGCACTCATTCTTTTCCTGAGCTCTTTGATCATCTTTACAACCACTACCCTGAACTCCTTCTTGGGTGTATTGCCTATCTCCAGACACTTCATTCTTCTTCTGGTGTTCTATCTTTTTCTTTTTTTCTGGAACATGTTCCTCTGTTACCTCATTTTGCCTAAGATGCTGCTTTTTATTTTTATGCATCTAGTAAGTTGGTTACATTTCCTGACCTTGGAGAAGTGGTCTTTTGTAGGAGACATTCTGTGTGTCCCAGCAGCACACTACATTGTTATCACCTGAGATATATGTGCTAGGGCTTCTCTCTATAAGGGCTATGTGTGTCCTTCTGTTTTGGTGTACTCACTATGAGGAGGTCTGGCAGGTTTGGTTGGTCTCTGGTTCAGTTGGTAGCCAGACCCTGCCTTGTGTGGAGGTGGCAATCTGCTGGTTAGCAGGACTGGGTCACAAGGCAGCTGACTGCAGAACCCAGGAAGATTATGCTGGCTCACTAGTGGGCAGAGTCAGGGTCCAGAAAACTCCAAGGCTGTTGACTACCCACTAATGGGTGAAGTCAGGTGCTGGGGTTAGTGCTGGTCCACTGGTGGACAGAGCTGTTTTGTGGAGTCTGGTTGCAGGACCCAGGGGTCCCAGAGCTTGTGTTGAATCACTGGGGAAGGGAGGTTCCTGACACATTTAGGGACATGGTCTGGGGTGTCTTGAAGCATGTGTTGGCCTACTAGTGGTCAGGGTCAAAGCTCAGCTGGTCCCAGGGCAGGGTCTGGCCTGCCGATGGGTAGGCTAGATCTGCAGGCTGTAGGATTGTGGTTTCTTGAGTCTGCTATCTGTCCCTGGTGAGTTAGCCTGGTCCAGAGGCTAGAGTAGGCTCCCTGGAAGGAAGGCCAGGACCCAGAAGATTCTAGGGCTGGTGCCAGCCCACCAGTGATTGTAGCTGTGTCCTGAGCCCTCTGGTGGGCAGGGTCATGTCCA
This sequence comes from Balaenoptera acutorostrata, assembly GCF_949987535.1. Lineage (NCBI taxonomy): Eukaryota > Metazoa > Chordata > Mammalia > Artiodactyla > Balaenopteridae > Balaenoptera > Balaenoptera acutorostrata. The sequence continues at coordinate 75,232,804 of NC_080085.1, forward strand.
GAGGTGGCTCTGAGCTCAGGGGGTCTTAAGGTAGCCTGTATGCTGATGGGTGGGGGTGTGTCCCCACCCAGTTAGTTGCTTGGCTCAATGTCTCCCAGCACTGGCACCTACAGGCTGTCGGGTGGGGCCAGGTCTTTGTGCTAGTGAGCAAGAAGGATTACACAATGGCGTTTGCCAGCACTAGTGTACACATGTCAGAAATAGCTCCAAAAAATGGCTTCCACCAGTGTGTATATTCCCAAGGTGAGCTGCAGTTGCCTCCTGACTTTCCAGAAGACTCTCCAATATAAGCAAGGAGGTCTTACCCAGGCTCCTCTCAAATTACTGCTTCTGCTCTTGGTCCCAGAGCATGTGAGATTTTGTATGCTCCTTTTAAGAGTGAAGTCTCTATTTCCCCCAGTCCTCTGGGTCTCCCAACATAAGCCCTGCTCACCTCCAAAGCCAAATACTCTGGGGCTCATCTTCCTTGTACAAGAGCCCCAGGCTGGGGAATCTGACATGGGGCTCAGACCTCTCACCTCTTTGGGAGAGCCTCTGCAATGTAATCATTTACCAGCTTGAGTGTTGCCCACCCAGGGGTACTGGACTTGACTATAATGTGAGTCTGTCCCTCCTACCCATCTTGTTGTAATCTCTTATTTATGTCTTTAGCTATAAAAGATCTTTGTGGTGGGTTCCAGTCTTTTTGGTCAATGGTTGTTCTGCAGATAGTTGTGATTTTTGTGTGCCTATTAGTGAAGATGAGCTCCGGATCTTTCTACTCTGCCATCTCCATTTGCTCACACACTGTTTTCAATGAACAATCTGTTGTCATCTTATCTTTGTCCCTCTGTACATAACAGGTCTTCCCTACAACTGGTTAACAACACTTCCTAGTACTTCACCTGATGTCCCTGAATTATGAGCCTTTCCAATCTGGCTAGTGGTAACAGAAACTATTTTAAGACCTGTGTGAGCTCCATGCAGAGGTTTCTCTAATCCTTTCGTTGTTCTTTCCTTGGGCTTGGGTAGTTTCCTTACACACATGCATTGGTCAGTACTCAACTGAATACTTAACAGAGAATCTCTATAGATCTCTAGATTTCTCTTTATGTACATTTCAATCTTCTTAATACTCTGAACTGTGAACTCTAGCTACTTTGGCTCACACATATTCCCAGCTCCTTACCGTTATCTCAGAGAAATTGTCAGTCTTGGTCTGGTTTTTCATCCCTGTGCAGTGGACTGGAAACTTTCTCCAGAAAGTAGTCCAGTGCATACATGGTACTATTTTGTTTGTAATACTTATAGGTAGAAGGATTACCTTGTTACTCCATTTTGGCCAGAAGCAGAAGTCTTATACATTTTTATAAATTGCCTTCTGCTTTCTTAAGATAATAAACAACTAAAATAACAGCTGGTAACCAAGATCAACAGCATGGGAACTGAAAACATTCCACCTAAACATTGGTGAAACAGTGAGAGAAACAAAGATCTAGATTGTTAAAGCAAAACTGATTAAAATCAAATTTTAAATTTTCCAAAGTTTTCTTTACATTTTGTTGATGTGAAATATCTCACTGAGTTAACAATATCTCACTTGCTAAACACTAATCATTATCAAAAATTCATAGGAGAGTAGACACTTTCAAAGGATGATATTATGCAGCACAATGTTAATAGATTGATCATATGGGTTGTAGAATTTTCTTAGTAAATATTGTCAAATAGTTGCTGCTAAGAAGGTATTAAAGACACTTTGCTCACCATTTCTTTGTAAAGGTAAGGTTTAGAGCATTCTATTTTGCACTCTGAAAATACTTCCATTATACAGCAGGCTGATGTACTCATAGTGTCAATCATGTAAAATCATGTATAAAAGATACTAAAATCACTGACTATCTCTGGGGCACCCTCTGCTATTCACATAAGTCTGCTTGAATACAGAGCAAATACAGGCTTCTTTTAACCAGAAATGACATAGTAATCATTTTATTAGACATGCAGATAGTATAAAAGACATACAGATAGTATAAAAGAATTGTCTTCTTAGTGACTAGGTTCTTTTAAAGTAATTTAAAACTTATCCCAACAAATTTGACATTTTATACTGCTGTGAATAAAGCATGTAAAATGAGTCCATGTTTTAAAACAGCAGGGTAGCTTCCAGTGCAACAAATAACTGGTAACATATGCCACTGCTGCCAAGAGGATTTTTAATCCCATTAAACATTAATGTAGCATTTTTGCTTCTGTCACAGTAAGGCAGCCATCTGTGTTTGAACCTGCTGTGAAACTGCAGGGATATGTTTACAGAAGGAGAAGAAACAAACAAACAAACAAAACAAACAAAAAAGGCAAATAGGCAAGAAATTCACATTTATAAAGCTGGTATCTAAAGTAAAAATCTTTAAAAAAATATTATTTAAGGAGTTAGATGGCTATATGAGCACTTTTGATCTGCAACTGCTCAACTGCAGCAACTGCTTTTTTATTTTTACATAAATAAGTTGTTTTTGACTGTACTATAGGACACATTCATCCATCTATCTGAAGAGTAAAAAGAAGGCAATTTAGTCTAGAACTAATAAAATATTTGTTAATATTTTATAAAACAAGGATTGCAATGCTTGCTTAGAACTGACCTTCGCATATTCAGAAGGAGGTAGTGTGGGTGTTTCAAAAGTTGCTAAAATTCAAGTGTAGTACAACTACACTTTAGAGACTTCTTAGAAAGTCAATGATCCAAAATACATGAAGGAAAAGTGTTAGCTTACAGTTAACAGTGTTTCCTAGTCACAAATGTTCACTTGAGCACTAGGATGCTGAAATGGTAGCTTTTGAATTGTTACTAATTTGTGTACACTATATAATGCATGAGTATGCTCCTTCTTATATTTCACTGAATTTAGTTCACTTTAATGAAATCCAGTGTGCTATATTGAAAGAAATATAGTACAGAGTTAGAACATCACAAACCCTAGGTTCTAGGATTTAGCTTCTCTACCATATGAAAATATAAAGTAATTTAAGTACCCTGAACCTGTTTCTTCAGTTACAAAAGAAAGACAATTGACAAATGTTTGGATTTTAATTTTTTTTCACTAGTTTAATTCTTCAACCAATAACTCACACAAGTGCACAACATGTAAAATCCATAAAGGGTAAGCTTCTTTTATAAAATAGAATGAGTAGGCCCAGAAGCTCTTCTACCTCAGACTGCATGAGGAAGTAGTTAGAAAACACATCAAGTTGAAAAACTACATATCAGTGAAAGAAAAAGTAGTTAATTTGTTGGGAAATGTGTGTCTGATCATAAGTTCATAGAAAAGTGTAATTACTATTAATGGGATAGAAAAGCATAGTACAAATTCCAAGAGAAAAAAAAAAGAATAAAAAGGAAGTTGACTAAAGCATGAAAATAAATTTAAGAAGGAGAAATAATTTAAAAGCAATACAAAATTAATAACAAAATATAGAAGTATTAAAAATTCGATATAGGTATAACTTGGAGATATTGTGGGTTCAAATTCAGACCATCTGAATAAAGCAAGTCACACAAATATTTTGCTTTCTCAGTTCACATAAAAGTTATGTTTACAGTGTACTAAAATTTATTGAAAGTGTAGTAGCATTATGGCTAAAAAAATGTGCATAACTTATTTTAAAATAATGTTGTTGGGAAAGTGGTGCCAATAGACTTACTCCGTGCAGGGTTGCCACAAACATTCAACAAGTAAAAAAGGTAGTATCTGTGAAGTGCAATAAAGTGAAGTGCAATAAAACGAGGTATGCCTGTACTCTTCAGAGTAGGATAACTGGAATTGTAATCTCCACAATTCATCCATAATGTCCATTATTTAAAAATAAATTATGAAACATGTTAATCTGCATGAAAATGTGACATGTAATTAAGAGAAATGAACAATAGAGGTACTCAAAATAAGCCAAATGTTGCAATTAGCAAATACTTTAAAACAGATATTTTAAGTTATTTATTTATTTATTTTGTATTTTTGTTCTTTTATTTTTTTAAGCATGAAAAAACAATTTCTGTACAGGTTATTGGGAATAATATCAGTCACTATTTCACTCAGTCTAAAGTTTTAATGTCTAAGATCCATAAAACTTTGTTAGATATTTTTCCAATAATCTGTTTATTTATTTAAATGCTAATATATTTTAAACCATTGTCCTTCACCAGAGTTTCTTGGAATTAATAATTACAAAAAGTAATTGTAAAGTACAGATATTCAAATGCTAGTTGAGACAAGTACTCAGGCTGTCCCTCTGACATAGGCTAGAAACACATGCATAGGCTAGAAACACATGCAGGTGTTTCAAGAGCGTTTTCCATTGAAGAAAAATTTACTCAGATTACATGTAAATAAAGGTGAATTAACTATAAAGGATCAATCTTACTGTGAAGAATTTCCTATGAACATGCCATATTTCTATGGTTGGAAGTAGACATTATCCATGCACCCAAACATAATAAGCAGAATCATGAATATGAGGGAATTCTGTGTTAAAAAATTACTAAAGGAACTCCTGAAGATTTTTTTTTCTATTTTATTTTTTAACATCTTTATTGGAGTATAATTGCTTTAGAATGGTGTGTTAGCTTCTGTTTTACAACGAAGTGAATCAGTTATACATATACATATATCCCCATATCTCCTCCCTCTTGCCTCTCCCTCCCACCCTCCCTATCCCACCCCTCTAGGTGGTCACAAAGCACCGAGCTGATCTCCCTGTGCTATGTGGCTGCTTCCCACTAGCTATCTATTTTACGTTTGGTAGTGTATGTATGCCCATGCCGCTCTCTCACTTTGTCCCAGCTTACCCTTCCCCCTCCCCGTATCCTCAGGTCCATTCTCTAGTAGGTCTGCGTCTTTATTCCCGTCTTGCCCCTAGTTTCTTCATAACTTTTTTTTTTTTTTAGATTCCATATATATGTGTTAGCATATGGTATTTGTTTTTCTCTTTCTGACTTACTTCACTCTGTATGACAGACTCTAACTCCATCCACCTCACTACAAATAACACTACAGGGACAGAAGTAAGATCATTGGTACTAAGGGCTTGGGAGTAGTGGGGGGCGACTGATTTAACAAGGGCATGACAGGAATTTCTGACTGTGAAGGTGATTACATAATTGTATATATTTGTCAAGTCACCAAATAGTACATCATAAAATGATAAATTTTTCTACATGTAAAATATGCATCTATAAATCTAACAAAAAGAAAACAACTTACGGCTTAAAGAAAAAATGATAATGTATTGTGGGATTTAGAACATATACAAAAGTACAATCGTTGACCAACATAATACAAAATATGGAAAGGGTTAATAGAATTATAATCTTGTACATTTTTACAAAAATAGTATGAAACAAATTAAACTTTTTTTATTAGCTGCACTAAATATAAGCAGGTCTAGACCAGTATCCCTGATTAATATAGAAGCAAAATTTTCAACAAAATATTAGTAAACTGAATTCAAGAATTCATAGAAGGATTATATACCATGACCAAGTGGGATTTATTCCTGTGATGCAAAGATGGTTCAGCATACAAAAATCAATAAATGTGATATATGGCATTAATATAATAAAAGATAAAAATCATATAATCATCTCAAAAGAGGCATAAAAAGAATTTGACAAATTCAACACCCCTTCATGATAGAAACCCTTCACAGACTGGGTATAGAAGGAACATACCCAGCGTAATAAAGGCCATATATGACAAATCCACAGCTAATATCATACACAAAATAGATAAAAATGAAAGTTTTTCCTTTAAGATCAGGAATAAGAGAATAGTGTTCGCTCTCTCCTCTCTTATTCAAGGTACTACTGAAAGTCTTATCTAGAGCAATCAGGCAAGGCAAAGAAATAAAAGGTTTCCAAATCAGAAAGGAAGAAGTAAAGTAATTTTTTGCTGCTGATATTGAAATTCCCAAAGACTCAACTTGAAAACTGTTTAATCAATAAATTCAGTAAAGTTGCAGGGTATAAAATCAATACACACTTAGCATAATACCTTCCAAGTCCATCCATGTTGTTGCAAATGGCAAAAATGCATTCTTTTTTATGGCTGAGAAGTATTACATTGTGTATGTATACCACATCTTTTTTATCCATTCTTCTGTTGATGGACACTTAGGTTGCTTTAATGTCTTCGCAAATGTAAATAATGCTGCTATGAACATTGTGGTGCATGTATCTTTTCAAATTAGTGTGTTAGTATTTTTTTTTCAGATAAATACCAAAGAGTGGAATTGCTGGGTCATATCGTAGTTCTATTTTTAGTTTTCTGAGAAACTGCCATACATTTTCTACAGTAACTGCATCAACTTACATTCCCACCAAAAGTGTAGGAGGGTTCCCTTTTCTCCACATCCTCACCAACATACATTTGTTATTTGTGTTCTTTTTGTTGATAGTCATTCTGACAGGTGTGAAATGATATCTCTTGGTTTTAATTGGCGCTTCTTTGAGGATTAATGATATTGAGCATCTATTCATTTGCCTGTTGGCCATCTGTATGACTTCTTTGGAAAAATGTCTATTCAGGTCTTCTGCACATTCCTTAACCAGATTGTTTGTTTTTCTGATGTGGAGTGGTATGAGCTTTCTTATATATTTTGGATATTAACACCTTACTGGTCATATCATTAGCAAAAACTTTCTCCCATTTAGTAGGTTGCCTTTCCATTTTGTCAATGGTTACCTTTGCTGTGCAAAAGCTTTTAAGTCAATTAGGTCTCACTTGTGTGTTTTTGCTTTTATTTCATTTGCTTTAGGAGACAGATCAAAAAAATATTATGATTTATTTTTATTTTCTAATTATTTTTTATTGGAGTATACTTGCTTTACAATGCTGAGTTAGTTTCTGCTGTACAGCAAAGTGAATCAGTTATACAAATACATATATCCACTCTTTTTAAGGTTTCCTTCCCATTTAGGTCACCACAGAGCACTGTGGTGCTATACACTAGGTTCTCATTAGTTATCTATTTTATATATAGTAGTGTTTATATGTCAATCTCAACCTGCCAATTCATGTCACTCCCCCCTTCCCCCCTTGGAAACTATGTTAGTTTTCTACATCTGTGACACCATTTATGCTTTGCAAATAAGTTCATCTGTACCATTTTCTAGATTCCACATGTAAGCAATATTATACGATATTTGTCTTTCTCTGTGTGACTTGCATCACTTATTATGATAATCTCTAGGCCTATCCATGTCACTGCAAATGACATTATTTCATTCCTTTTTATGGCTGAGTAATATTCCATTGTATATATGTACCACATCTTCTTTATCAAATCCTCTGTCGATGGACATTTAGCTTGATCCCATGTCCTGGTTATTGTAAATAGTGCTGCAATGAACGTTGGGGTGCATGCATCATTTTGAATTATGGTTTTCTCCAGATATATGCCCAGGAATGGGATTACTGGGTCATATGGTAGCTCTATTTATAGGTTTTCAATGATCTTCCTTACTGTTCTCCATAGTGGCTCTACCAATTTACATTCCCACCAACAGTGTAGAAGGGGTCTCTTTTCTCCACACCTTCTCCAACATTTATTGTTTGTAGATTTTTTGATTATGGCCATTCTGACCAGTGTAAGGTGATACATCACTGTAGTTTTGATTTGCATTTCTCTCAAAATTAGTGATGTTAAGCATCTTTTTATGTGTTTCTTTTTTTTTTGCCATCTGTATGCCTTCTTTGGAGAAATGTCTACTTAGGTCTTCTGCCCATTTTTTGGATTCAGTTGTTTGTTTTTTTTGATATTGAGCTGCATGAGCTGTTTGTATATTTTGGAGATTAATCCCTTGTCAATTGCTTCATTTGTAAATATTTTCTCCCATTCTGAGGGTTGTCTTTTCATCTTGTTTATGGTTTCCTTTGATGTGCAAAAGCTTTTAAGTTTAATTAGGTCCCATTCATTTAAAAGAATGTTCTGCCTATGTTTCCCTCTAAGGTTTTTATAGTATCCAGCTTTACATTTAGGTCTTTAATCCATTTTGAGTTTATTTTTGTGTATGGTGTTAGGGAGTGTTCTAATTTCATTCTTTTACATGTAACTGTCCAGTTTTGCCAACACCACTTATTGAAGATGCTGTCTTTTCTCCACTGTATATTCTTGTCTCCTTTGTCATAGGTTAGGTTATCATAGGTGTGTGGGATTATTACTGGACTTTCAATCCTAATCCATGGATCTATATTTTTGATTTTGTGCCAGTACCATACAGTTTTGTTGATGGTAGCTTTGTAGTATAATCTGAAGTCAGGGAGCCTGATTCCTCCAACTCCATTTTTCTTTCTCATGATTGCTTTGGCTATTCGGGGTCTTTTCTGTTTCCATACAAATTGTGAAATTTTTTGTTCTAGTTCTGTGAAAAATGCCAGTTGTAGTTTGATAGTGATTACACTGAATCTGTGGATTGCTTTGGGTACTATAGTCATTTTCACATTATTGATTCTTCCAATCCAAGAACATGGCACATCTCACCATTTGGTTGTGTCATCTTTGATTTCTTCCATCAGTGCCTTATAGTTTTCTGAGTACAGGTCTTTTGCCTCCTTAGGTAGTTTTATTCCTAGGTATTTTATTGTTTTTGATGTGATGGTAAATGTGATTGTTTTCTCAATTTCTCTTTCTGATTTTTCATTGTTAGTATATAGGGATGCAAGAGATTTCTGTGTATTAATTTTGTATCCTGCGACTTTACCAAATTCATTGACAAACTCTAGTAGTTTTTTGGTAGCATGTTTAGGATTTTCCATGTATAGTACCATGTCATCTGCAAAAAATGACAGTTTTACTTCTTCTTTTCCAATTTGGATTCTTTTATTTCTTTTTCTTCTCTGATTGCCATCGCTAGGACTTCCAAAACTACATTGAATAATAGTGGTGACAGTGGACATCCTTGTCTCATTCCTGATCTTATAGGAAATGCTTTCAGCTTTTCACCATTGAGTATAATGTTAGATGTAGGTTTGTCATACATGGTCTTTATTATGTCGAGGTAGGTTCCCTCAAGCCCATTTCTGGAGAGTTTTTATCATAAAAGTGTGATGAACTTTGTCAAAAGTTTTTTCTGCATCTCTTGAGGTGATCATATGGTTTTTATTCTTCAATTTGTCAATGTGGTGTATCACATTGATTTGCATATATTGAAGAATCCTTGCATCTCTGGGATAAATCCCACTTGATCATGGTGTGTGATCATTTTAATGTGTTTTTGGATTTGATTTGCTAATATTTTGTTGAGGATTTTCCATCTATGTTAATTGGTATTTTGGCTGGTAATTTTCTTTTTTTGGATAACTTTGTCTGGTTTTGGTATCAGGGTGATGGTGGCCTCATAGAATGAGCTTGGGAGCGTTCCTTCCTCTGCATTTTTGCAAGAGCTTCAGAAGAGAAGGTGTTAACTCTTCTCTAAATATTTGATAGAATTTTGCCTGTGAAGCCATCTGGTTCTGGACTTTTGTTTGTTGGGAGTTTTTAAATCACACTTTCAATTTCCTTACTTGTGATTGGTCTGTTCATATTTTCTATTTCTTTCTGGTTCAGTTTTGGAAGGTTGTACCTTTCTAGGAATTTGTCCTTTTCTTCTAGGTTGTCCATTTTATTGGCATATAGTTGCTTGTAGTTGTCACTTATGATCCTTTGTATTTCTATGGTGTCCTTTGTAAATTCTCCTTTTTCATTTCTAATTTTATTGACTTGAGTTTTCTCTCTTTTTTTCTTGATGAGTCTGGGTAAAGTTTATCAGTTTTGTTTATCCTCTCAAAGAACCAGTTTTTAGCTTCTTTGTTCTTTACTATTGTTTTCTTCATCTCTATTTCTTTTATTTCTGCAGAAATCTTTATGATTTCTTTCCTTCTACTAAGTTTGGGTTTTGTTTGTTCTTGTTTCTTTAGTTATTTTAAGGGTAAGGTTAGGTTGCTTATTTGAGATTTTTCTGGCTTCTTGAGGTACAATTTTATTGCTTTATCTTCCCTCTTAGAACTGCTTTTGCTGTGTCCCACAGGTTTTGGATCCAAGTGTTTTTGTTGTCATTTGTCTCTAGGTATTTCTTTTTATTTTCTCTTTGATTTATTCCATGATCCTTTGGTTATTTAATAATATATTGTTTGGGGACTTCCCTGGCAGGCCAGTGGTTAAGATGTTACCTTCCAATGCAGGGGGTGCAGGTTCAAAGCCTGGTCAGGGAACTAGGATCCCACATGCCTCATGGACAAAAAACCAAAACATAAAACAGAAGCAATATTGTAACAAATTAAATAAAATCTTAAAAATAAAACTTAAAAAATATATAGATTGTTTAGCCCCCCATGTTTGTGTTTTTTACAGTTTTTTTTCTGTAATTGATTTACAATCTCATAGTATTGTTGTCAGTAAAGATGCTTGATATGATTTCAATTTTCTTAAATTTATTAAGACTTGATTTGTTACCCAAGATATGATCTATCCTGGAGAATGTTCCATGTGAACTTGAGAAGAAAGTGTATTCTGCTGCTTTTGCATGGAATGCCATATAAACACCAATTAAGTGTATTGGGTCTAATGTGTCCTTTAAGACTTGTGTTTCCTTATTAATTTTCTGTCTGAATGATCTCTGTCTATTGATTTAAATGGGAAGTTAAAGTCCTCAACTAGTATGGTTTTACTGTCAATTTCCTCTTTTATGGCTATTAGCATTTGCCTTATACATTGAGATGCTCTTATGTTGGGGTCATATATATTTACACTTGTTATATCTTCCTGGTCGTTATGTAGTGACCTTTCTTGTCTCCCTTAAAGTCTTTATTTTAAAGTCTATTTTGTCTGATATGGGTATTGTTACTTCAGCTTTGTTTTGCTTTCCATTTGCATGGAATATCATTTTCCATCCCCTCACTTTCAGTCTGTATGTGTCCCTAGGTCTGAAGTGGGTCTCTTGTAGACAGCATATATAGGGGTTTTGCTTTTGTATCCATTCAACCAGTCTATGTCTTTTGGTTGGAGCATTTAATCAATTTCATTTAAGGTAATTATTGATATGTATGTTCCTATTGCCATTTTCTTAATTGTTTTGAGTTTGTTATTGTAAGTCCTTTTTCTTCCCTTCCTCTTTTGTTCTCTTCTCTTGTTTTTCCTGCCTAGAGAAATTCCTTTAGCCTTTGTCATAAAGCTGGTTTAGTAATGCTGAAATCTCTTAGCTTTTGCTTTTCTGCAAAACTTTTGATTTCTCCATTGAATCTGTATTATAGCCTTGCTGGTTGGAATATTCTTGGCTGTAGGTTTTTCCTTTTCATTACTTTAAATGTATCATGCCACATTGTTCTGGCCTGCAGAGTTTCTGCTGAAAAATCAGCTGATAACCTTATTGGGATTCCCTTGTATGTTATTTGTTGTTTTTCCCTGGTTGCTTTTAATATTTTTATTTGTATTTAATTTGTGCTACTTTGATTAATATGTTTCTAGGCATGTTCCTCCTTGGATTTATCCTGTATGGGACTCTCTGTGCTTCCTGGAAGTGGGTAACTATTTCCCTTCCCATGTAAAGGAAGTTTTTGACTATAATCTCTTCAAATATTTGCTCAGACACTTCCTCTTTCTCTTCTTCTTCTGGGACCCCTATAATTTGAATGTTGGTGTATTTAATTATGTCCCAGAAGTCTCTGAGAGGTACATTTGAGGTACCTCAATTGAGGTATTCATTCTTTTTTTTTTTTTTTTTAATTCTGTGTGGCTGTTATTTCCACCATTCTGTCTTTCAGCTCACCCATCCCTTATTCTGCCTCAGTTATTCTGCTATTGATCCTTTCTAGAGTATTTTTCTTTTCAGTTATTGTATTATTTATCTCTCTTTGTTTGTTCTTTAGTTTTTCTAGGTCCTTGTTAAACATCTCTTGTATCATCTCAATCTGTGCCTCCATTCTTTTTTTGAGATCTTGGATCATCTTTACTGTCATTATTCTGAATTATTTTTCAGGTAGATTGCCTAACTCATCTTTATTTACTTGTTCTTGTTTATCTTGCTCCTTTGTCTGCAACAAATTTCTCTGTCATCTCATTTTGTCTAACTTATGTGTCTGTGGTCTTCCTTCTGCAGGCTGCAACATTGTAGCTCCTCTTTCTTCTTGCACCTGTCCCCTGCTGTGTGAGGTAAACATTGAGCAGGGCCTCCCATTTGCTCTGTGGTTGTCACTGCACTGTCAGGTACATGATGTTCTCCCTAGTTGTTGAAGTAGAGACCCCGAATTCTGCTTCTTAGCTGTGAGGAAGGCAGAATTAGATCACTCTCAGAATGAGAGAAGCCTCTGAGTATTCCTCCTCTGGAGCTGTTCACCTGTGAGTGTGTTCTGTTCTGTCTCCTTTCACCTGTTGTACAGGCTCACAAATTACACTGTTATTGGCACTGCTTTTGATCCCACCTTAACTGTGGGTATGCCAGCAACTGGCCCTGATGACTCTCAGGTGTTGTCTTCACCAGATCACTGGCACAGATTCACTGAGGTCAGGTCCCTGGACTGCAGTAGGCATGAACCTGGACCTGCTGTGTGAGCTATGGAGGAATCTCAGACTCTGGTCTCACTCAACCCTCACAGGAACATGCCCACAAAGCCCACAGCTGCTAAAGCCAGACCCATCGCAGCTGCAGGAGCACCTTTTGTCCTTTGAGATGTTCTACAGGCACTGAATTTAAGAAGCCATCAGTGGAGGTGTAACTCTATGGTTCTTGTAGCCATGAGGAGAGATTTCTGCTCTTCTTCCTTAGTTGTACAGTCCCTGGGCTCAGCTGTGGTTTCAGCCCTACCTCTGTGTGTGTTCCTCCCAGCAGTGTCTGCTCCTGAGGCTGCCCCAAAGCACATGTGTCCACGCAGGCCAGCAGGGGAGGAGGTGTCGAGGGGTGTGGTTACTGGGGCCGACATGGCTGGAAGAAGTTTTAGCTGGGGCGGTATTGCTATGATTTATGTCAGAGTATTCTGCCTACGTTTTTTTTTTTTTTTTAGTTTATTTTTGTATATGGTGTTAGAGAATGTTGTAATTTTGTTCTTTTACTTGTAGCTGTCCAGTTCCGCCAGCACCACTTATTGAAGAGACTGTCTTTTCTCCATTGTATATTCCTGTCTCCTTTGTCAAAGATTAATTGACCATAGGTGGATGCGTTTATTTCTGTACTCTCTACTCAGCCATAAAAATGAATGAATATTTTCCATTTGCAACAACTTGAATGGACTTGGAAGGTATGCTAAATGAAATAAGTCAGACAGAGAAAGACAAATACTGTGTGATATAACTTATATGTGGAATCTAAAAAGAAAGCAATCTATTAAATATAACAAGAAAGACTCACAGATATGGAGAAAAAATTAGTGGTCACCAGTGAAGAGAGGGAAGGGGGAAGGGGCTAGATTGGGGTAGTGCATTAAGAGGTACAAACTATTATGTATAAAATAAATAAGCTATAAGGATGTACTGCAAAACATGGAGTATATAGCCAGAATTTTGTAGTAAGTAAAAAAGGAGTATAACATTTAAAATTGTTAATCACTATGTTGTACACTTGTATATTATGTAATATTGTACATCAACTATATTTCAATAAAAAATGAAAAAAAATTCAATACACAGAAATCAGTTGCTTTTCTATACAGCAACAATGAAAAATCTGAAAAAGAGATAAAGAAAACTATTTAATTCACATTAACATCAAAAACAATAAAATATCTACAAATAAATTTAACTAAGTAAGTGAAAGATCTATACAATAAAAACTACAATGTGTTGTCAAAGAAATCAAAGGAGAAACAAACAAATAGAAGCATGTACTTCATTTGTGGATTGAAAGCTAATATTACTAAAATGTCGATGCTACCCAAAGCCATCTCTAGATTCAATGTAACCTCTATCAAAAATCCAATGGTATTTTTCACAGAAAGAGAAAAAAATCCTAAATATTGTATGGAACGATGAAAGACCCCAAATAGCCAAAGAAATCATGAGAAAGAACAACAAATCCAGAGGCATTACACTTTCTGATTTCAAACTATTCTACAAAGCTATAATATTTAAAAGAGTACAGTACAGGCATTAAAAATAGATACATAGAACAATGGAATAGAAAAGAAAGTTCAGAACTAAATACCCATGTATATGGTCAACTAATATTTGATAGCAGAACCAGGAACGTCCATTGGGGGCAGTATGGTCTCTTCAACAAATGGTGTCAGGAAAACTGGATAACACATGCATAAAAATGAAATTGGACCCCTATATTACACAACTCAAAAAATTAACTCAAAGTAGATCAAAGACTTAAACATAAGATATAATACCATAAAACTCCTGGAAGAAAACATAGGGAAGAAGATTTTTGACATTAGTCTTGGCAATGCTTTTTTTGGATTTGACAGCCAAAGCAAAAGTGACAAAAGAAAAAAACAAGTGAGACCACATCAAACTAACAAGATTCTGCATAGCAATAGAAACAATCAGCAACATAAAAAGGCAACATGTGGAGTTGTAGAAAATATTTGTAAACCATGTATCTAATAATTGGTTAATATCCAAAATATATAAAGAACTCATATAAGTCAATAACAAACAAGCAAACCAAATCTGATTTTAAAAATGGGCAGAGGAACTAATCAGACATTTCGCCAAAGAAGACATCCAAATAGACAACAGGTACATGAAAAAGTGTTCAACATCAATAATTGCCAGGGAAGTGCAAACTAAAACCACAATGAGATATCTCCTGACACCTATAAGAATGGCTATTATCAAGAAGATAAGAAATGACAAATGTTGGTGAGAATGTGGAGAAATGGGAATCCTGTACACTGTTAATGGTACTATAAACTGGTTCAGCCACTATGGAGAACAGTATGGAAGTTCCTTAAAAAATTAAAAATAAAACTATCATATGGTCCAGCAATCTCACTTTTGGATATATATCCAAAGGAAGTGAAAATAGGTTACCCAAGGGACACCTGCACTCCCTTTATTGCAGCATTATTCACAATAGCCAAGATGTGGAAATAACCTGTGTCCATCAATAGATGAATGGATAAAGAAGATGTGGTATTTATATGTACAATGGAATACTATTCAGGCATGAGGAAAAAGAACATTCTGCCATTGCAACAATATGAATGGAACTTGAGGTCTTTATTCTAAGTGAGATAAGTCAGACAGAGTAAAACAAATATGGTATGTCATCACTTATATGTTGAATCTAAAAAAGCCAAACTCATAAAAATAAAGTAGTAAGGTTGTTAGCAGTGGCTGGGAGGATGGGGGAATTGGGTAGATGTTGGTCCAATGGTACAAACTTACAGTTGGAAGATGAATAAGTTCTGGAAATCTAATAAACTATTTAGTGATTTTAGTCCACAATATGGTATTATATAATTCAAAGTTGCCAAAAACTAGTTCTTAAATATTCTCAGGAGAAAATAAAATGATAATTATGTGATGTGATGGAGGTGCTAGCTAACACTTCAGTGCTAAAAGTACTGCAATATATAAATATGTCAAATCAACAAGTTGTACACCTTAAAATTACACAATGTTATGTGTCAATTATGCATCAATTTTAAAACGACTGAATATTCTAATTAAGATAAATATAATATTGGATTTGGGTAGAAGGAAATATGAAGTATACAGGAAAACAATTTTCAAACATGATAAACATTGATAATAATGGGAAAGAAATACTAGGAAAGTACAATCAGAAAAATAATTTTAAAATGGTTATATTAGTATTAGACAATGTAGAGTTTAAGGTAAAAAGCAGAAAATTAACTGGATATTATATAATGATAAACAGTTTATTTTTATAAAATTATAGTTAGTAATATGTAAAAGTCAAAATAACATAGCAGTGAAGTAAAGAAAAATAATCTGAAACATAAGGAGATGGTATTGAAACAAATACATTTGTTTATTATAAGAGGACATTATATACCTCTTCTAGAAAAGAACAAAGGTAGTAGATTATGATATATATGGCTACAAAAGAACTACACAATGCAAATAATAGACCTGATTCAAAGATATATAGAAAATCTTCATATTAGACAGATCATATGTGTATTGTTTTTCTAGACACATGGGCCTTTTATAAAAAACTTGTTACATACTTGAATTCAAATAAAATTTTAAGGCATTTTTAATAGAAGAGATTTTTGCAAGACAAATTATCATATTTTAATCAATAAAGTTAAGAATACATGAAAGTTTTGACCAAAAATCTTAAGTATTTGAGAATTAAGAGGTACAGTACAACACAGTCCATGAACCAAGAGGTTATTAAAAGGAAATTTATCAATTATGTGAAAAAAATTAAGAAGACAACTTTCCTCACAAATAAGTTTACCATTAATCAAATATGTTAGAAAAAAATATTTTATTACATTCATTTTCTTTCTTTTTAACTTTTAAATCATGGAGTTTTAAAATACATATAAAAGTAGAGAAAACAATATGATGAACCCCACACATCTATCACTTAGTTTCAGCCATTACCCACATTTTATTAATATTTTTTCATCTGGATTTTCCTTTTATGTTGGAATAACTTTGAAAGAAATCGGAGACATCATATCATGCCATTCATAAATATTTTGAGCACACATTTCTCTGAGTAAAAATTATTTCTCACATTCAGAATATGGTTAAATAATTCCTTGCGGTGCTTTGTAAATATTTATTTTTCCCTAGTGTATCCTTACAACTGGTAGTCAGATGTGTAAAGGAGTATTTAGGATATATACTCATACTTTGGGACCTAGACTATTTCATTGGTAGAGCTGCATACTTCCTACTGCATCATATCAGGAGGCTCATAATATATTACTTTTCCACTTTTAGTAACGTGAAAACTGGTCAATATGTAGGAGTTGTCAGCCTGATTCATCTGTTTTAAAAATCTCATCAAGCTTTCATCAATGGATTTAGTAACCATCATACATGATTTCCTTAAGAATAGCAAAAGTCACATTTTTTATTTTTATTGTTTCATCTTTCTAGAGGTTCATTATGAATAAATATTGTATATATTTAAGGTGCAAAACATGATGATTTGTTATGTGTATTTTTTTTTTTTGGCTGTGTTGGGTCTTCGTTTCTGTGCGAGGGCTTTCTCTAGTTGTGGCAAGCGGGGGCCACTCTTCATCACGGTGTGCGGGCCTCTCACTATCGCGACCTCTCTTGTTGCAGAGCACAGGCTTCTGACGCGCAGGCTCAGTGATTGTGGCTCACGGGTGTAGTTGCTCCGTGGCATGTGGGATCTTCCCGAACCAGGGCTCGAACCCGTGTCCCCTGCATTGGCAGGCAGATTCTCAACCACTGCACCACCAGGGAAGCCTGTTATGTGTAGTTTTTAGATTCCACATAAAAGTGAGATTATACAGCGTTTATCTTTCTGTATGTGGCTTATTTTACTTAGCATGATGTCATCTAGGTTCAACCACATCACAAATGACAAGATTTCCTTCTTTCATGGCTGAATTGTATTCCATTGAATATATGTAACCAAATTTCTCTTATATATTTATTCATCTATGGACACTTAGGTCATTTCATGTCTTGGCTATTGTGAATAATGCTGCAGTGAACATGGGAGTACAATAAACATGGAAGTACAATATCTCTTTAAGATACTGGTTTCATTTCCTTTGGTCATATACCCAGAAGTGAGATTGCTAGATCATACAATAGGTCTATTTTAAATTTTTTGAGGAATCATCATGTTGTCTTCCATAACGGTTGTACCAGTTTACCTTCCCACCAATAGTGTACAAGGGTACCTTTATTGCCACACCCTCATCAACACTTGTTATCTCTTATCATTTTGATAATAGCTATTCTAACATTTGTGAGGTAATATTCTTGTGAGGTTGATTTGTATTTCCCTGATGATTAGTGATGTTGAGCATCTTTTTATGTACCTGTTGGCCATTTGTATGTCTTCTTTGCAAAATCAACTATTCAGAACCTCTGCTTATTTTTCAATTGCATTCATTGCTTTTTTTGCAATTGAGTTGTATGAATTTTTATATCCTTTTTCCAGCTTTACTGATGTATAATTTAGAAATAAAGTTGTATAAAATCACAGTATACAACATAATGCATTGATATATGTATTTATTGTGAAATTATTAGCAGAATAAAGTTAAAATATCCATCACTACACATATTTGGATGTTAACCCTTTAGCAGATATGTGATTTGCAAAATTTCTTTCATTCTACAGGTTGCCTTTTCATTTTGTTGGTTGTTTCCTTTGTTGTGCAGAATTGTTTTAGTTTAATGTAGTCTCATTTGTTCATTTTTGCTTTAGCTTCCAGTGCTTTTGGTGTCATATATCCAAAAAATTATTGCCAAGAATAATGTAAAGGAACTTTTCTCCTATGTTTTCTTCTAGGAGTTCTACAGTTTTAGGTCTTCTGTTCAGGCCTTTAATCAGTTTTCAGTTGATTCTTGTGTATGGTCTAAATAGGTTTCAATTTCATTCTTTTCCATATGGATTTCTAGTTTTCCCAGCACTATTATTGCCCAATTGTGTATTCTT
This sequence comes from Balaenoptera acutorostrata, assembly GCF_949987535.1. Taxonomy (NCBI): domain Eukaryota; kingdom Metazoa; phylum Chordata; class Mammalia; order Artiodactyla; family Balaenopteridae; genus Balaenoptera; species Balaenoptera acutorostrata. The sequence goes on from NC_080085.1 coordinate 75,251,384, forward strand.
GGCACTCTTGTCTATGATTAACTTTCCTTAGAGGTATATATATATATCTGGGCAGACACTTACACAACAATCCACCCTGTGACACCAAGGCATCAGAGTTAATTGTTGGGACGTTAACACCTAGGTAGTGGATATGTTAAAAGTCAGGAGTGGGACATATTGTAACCAAGAATGTACACATCTGATTAAGATTATAGTAGCAAATCCTACAATAATTATACAGGCAACAATCTAAAATCCAATCCATAACAATTGTCCCAAATTTGAAGGGCCCAGCCATAAAAACAGGTCAGTAATCTAGGGGTCCCTGGGAATCTTTTCAAAGGTTTGGGTAATATTGTGGAGTGTTTAACATTTTGGGCTATGTGGGCAAGTGAGGAGGTCTCTGAGGTGGTGATATGTCCTTAAAGCATCACCTATATTGTAGGAGGCATAAACATCTCCAGCAGCATATTCTTGGGATGGGACAATATCATCTGAATCGGTATCCTCTCCAGGGTTGAGTCTATCTCACTCATGGATTAGGTTCTCTGGAGTGGTGCCTTCCATGGAACAGATGACCTTTCCATGTTGCCGTCCAGTAGAGTTATTGGTCATGGCCTGAGGGTAAGCTAGCCTGCTAAAACTTGGAGGCTTCTCTAGAGACTTAACTGCCTATTCAATGCGTGCTGCTAGTGGAACAAACTGTTAAGAGCTCTGGAGTCTTTGGGGTCCCATGTAGCAATGGAATGGTGGTTGCCCTTACATTCCCCAGTAACTCATTCAAAGCACATAAAGATTCTGGGCAACATTTATATTCTAGGCTAAGGGATATCTTATGGATGCTACTTAGGAGCTCCTGGGATCAACCTGTGTGGGCAATTGGCAAATTATGGGAGTATAGTCCCTGTAGTCAGGTGGGTTTTATGTGCAGGGAATCATAGGGCCAGTTAGCTTGTAGCAATATTTGGGGTAAAGAAATTGAGAAGCAATTGTCATTTAAACATTCTTTCCAGAGGTCTCACTGCCTATAAAGGGATTCAAACACTTTGCTGCCCAGATTCAATGGCATGCTGGACTGAGACCTTCCAACAGGGCTCTCCAATGTTCCCTGCTTTTCCACCCAGTGGCACAATTGTGATCTGGAGCATTTTGTTCCAGTATTATATCTGTTTGATGGTTATGACCAAGGGGTCTACCAGTAACCCTATCACCCAGGCTATAGAAAACAATAAGAATAGCCATAGTCATATAGGACATTGACTTTTGATGAACTTGGGTTGCGTTCCTTCTGGCTGAGCTATTTGTATGTTGATTAATAGCGGAGTGTGTGTATTCTCTGTGAGAAAGTCATGGGTTATCTCGTTTAGTGTGAAGAAAGGCCACACCATGTAGCTTTCTCACCATGCTCTCATCTCCCAATATAGTTTGTATCTGCCAAGTGGAGAGTTTCTTTTCCTCTTTCAGACACCGAAATGTTGCCACTGATTTTTCCTGGGGTAATGATTTCTACTTCTTCTAAATTGGTATGGGAATTTAATTTCATTAGCCAGCACTTAGAGTCAGTATATTCAGGGAGATGAACTCTTTTGGAAAGTCCTCAGTATTGTCAGGGTTTCCAAAGAAATGATATCACACTAACTTGGTGTGCTTTTGGCCAGGGAGACATTCAATTATGAAGGAAACATATTGGACTATCCACTCTCAATTGGTTTGTCAGCATGAAGCAAATGACATGATGATCAAAAGTAAGAGCAAAAGAGGGAAGTGGAGTCAGAGGATAAAATAAAAAGGACATCATCTTAGAGGGTAAAGGCTTGAGGATTGCCAGAGATGACAAAACATGGAATTTTGAAGAGTGTATAATAGTTTGTATGTGGGGTATGAAGGCCCAGGGCACAAGAGTTAAGCAAGATGAGGGCCTGGGACAAGAGTTCAATCCATTTCAAGGACTACCTGAAAAAAATTTAAGTAGCTTTTCTTTCAGAAAACTGCTAAGATGCTCAATGAGGTCAGCAGCCTGAGGGTGATAGCCTAAATGGAAGTTCCAAATGTTGGAGAGCCCACTGTTTAGTTTCCTGAGAGGTAAAATGTGCACCCTTGTCACAGTTAATACAATCTGGAAATCCAAAGGGAACAAGAATACATTTAGAAAGGAAAAAGATTACGTGTTTTGAAGAGGAATTCCAGGTAGGGATCATCAAGAGACATCCCATGTCAGTATCAATGATTGTGATAGCATATCTGGATGTACCAACAGAAGGGAACAGTGGGTCAAAGAAATTAATTTGTCAGCAGGAATATGGTTTGTCTCCCCAGGGAATATGTCCCCATCTGGATAGCCTCTATCTTTTGGTTTGGGAGCAGAGAATGCAGTCATCTATCACAACCTTGGCTGCCACTGATGAGAGGGGAGTTTCCTTGTTTGAGCCCAAGTTGTTAAGACATAAATTCCCCAATGACTCAAGGTTGTGTAGTCCCATTTCTGGAGCTGGAAGGAAGGCTCAGTATCCTGAGGAGTTTCAACTTAAAACAAATAGCCTGCCAGATATTTCTCCATCAGAGATGAGTTTATTTGGGATCAACTGAGAATTGCAATTCAGGTTCTACAACTATGGTGAACCACATGCAATTCCCTGCATGGCAAGGGAAGGAGAATGTTTTTATAGAGGGGAAAAGGAAGTTGAGAGGGTTCTAGTAAACAGAGTCCATGGTTTTCATTAGCTGAGTCCCGGCCAGGAAACAAGAGTAGTCTTTCTTCTTCCTGTTGGGCTCTGCTATTGTTGTAGTGTGTGAGAGTTCCCTCTTCTGGTTTCCCAAATCTATTTAAATGAGTTTTCTGTTTATTATTTTTTACACTTACACCTTTTGATCAAGATATTTCTCTGAAAGCATCACTGATCAAGAGTCTGATTTTACAATTTCAGCAGCTTTTGTCAATCAGGACCAAGCAGATTGGAAACCTATTGAGATCACACTTGAGTAATAAGGAGGGGTAAGAGGGAGAACTCACAGGTAATTTTTATCTAAAGTCCATATGTTATTAAGAGAATAAACATTGGAGATTATCTGAAGTGTTGTGTCATACTCAAAGTTTTGGCAACATACCTCCAACAGGGTTGGTCCAGATATCTTGGGAAAAGTGTCTTATCAGATGTTGTCTGCTTCAAATCCTTGAAATATTTACCTTCAGGCCACAAGATGATGTACAGTTCCAGTCAGGTTCAGTGCTTTCTTTAGGTGTGTCACTTGAATCCAAGAGTCTATTCTTTGGACATGGTGGCAAAAGAGGTGATTAGCAGTACCTGATAAAGGCCTTTACAGCAAAATTGAAGAGAGTTCTAGAGGTGTCTTTTCCAGTAGACAAAGTATCCAGGTGGAAGGTGTGATGCTTAAGGTCTCTGTGTTACAAGAGAGCACAGGAAAAGATTGCTCTGGCAAAACATGGTTATTTTTAATAGAAGTAATTAGGCTTTTGCAATTTTGGAGTATCTCCTTTTTTCAGCTGGGGTTAAAAGAAGCAGGAGCCAAGTGCATTGGGCATCCTGTGACTATCATAAAGGGTGAGAATTTATGTGTTCAAAAACGGGTGGCTCTGAGATTTACAATTCCATAGAAGTTAAAAGGATTATAAAAGAATATTATGAACAATTGTACACCAACATATGGGATACCTAGATGAAATGGAAAATTTATAGAAACACACAACCCTCGAAGACTGAATTATGAAGAATTAGGAAGAAAGAGAAAATGTGAACAGGCCAGTAATGTAGAAGTAGATTGAGTTTTCAAAGAACTCCCAATAAAAAAAGGTCAGTGCAAGATGGCTTTATTGGAGAATTCTATAAAAACTTAAAAGAAGGCCCATTCTGCAGGAACTTCTTTAAGCTGGAAGCACAAGAGAAGAAAAAGACCTACAAAAACAAACCCAACAGGATAGAAAGCCCAGAGATAAACCCACACACATATGGGCACCTTATTTTTGATAAAGGAGGCAGACATATACAGTGGAGAAAAGAGAGCCTCTTCAATAAGTGGTGCTAGGAAAACTGGACAGCTACATGTAAAAGAATGAAATTAGAACACTCCGTAACACCATACACAAAAATAAACTCAAAATGGATTAAAGACCTAAATGTAAGGCCAGACACTATCGAACTCTCAGAGGAAAACATAGGCAGAACACTCTATGACATAAATCACAGCAAGATCCTTTTTGACCCAACTCCTAGAGAAATGGAAATAAAAACACAAATAAACAAATGGGACCTAATGAAACTTAAAAGCTTCTGCATAGCAAAAGAAACCAAAAACAAGACGAAAAGACAACCCTCAGAATGGGAGAAACCATTTGCAAAGAAGCAACTGACAAAGGATTAATCTCCAAAATTTACAATCAGCTCATGCAGCTCAGTAACAAAAAAAACAAACAACCCAATCCAAAAATGGACAGAAGACCTAAATAGATATTTCTCCAAAGAAGACATACAGATTGCCAACAGACACATGAAAGAATGCTCAACATCACTAATCATTAGAGAAATGCAAATCAAAACTACAATGAGATATCATCTCACACCGATCAGAATGGCCATCATCAAAAAATCTAGAAACAATAAATGCTGGAGAGGGTGTGGAGAAAAGGGAAGACTCTTGCACTGTTGGTGGGAATGTAAATTGATACAGCCACTATGGAGAACAGTATGGAGGTTTCTTAAAGAAGTAAAAATACAACTACCATATGACCCAGCAATCCCACTACTGGGCATATACCCTGAGGAAACCATAATTCAAAAAGAGTCATGTACCACAATGTTCATTGCAGCTCTATTTACAATAGCCAGGACATGGAAACAACCTAAGTGTCCATTGACAGCTGAATGAATAAAGAAGATGGGGCACATATATGCAATGGAATATTACTCAGCCATAAAAAGAAATGACATTAAGTTATTTGTAGTGAGGTGGATGGGCCTAGAGTCTGTCATACAGAGTGAAGTAAGTCAGAAGGAGAACAACAAGTACCATATGCTAACACATATATATGGAATCTAAAAAGCCAAAAAAAAAAAAAGTTCATGAAGAACCTAGGGGCAAGATGGGAATAAAGATGCAGACCTACTAGAGAATGGACTTGAAGATACGGGGTGGGGGAAGGGTAAGATGGGACAAAGTGAGAGAGTGGCATGGACATATATACACTATCAAATGTAAAATAGATAGCTAGTGAGAAGCAGCCTCATAGCACAGGGAGATCAGCTCGGTTCTTTGTGGCCACCTAGAGCGGTGGGATAGGGAGGGTGGGAGGGAGGGAGAGGCAAGAGAGAAGAGATATGGGGATATATGTATATGTATAACTGATTCACTTTGTTATAAAGAAGAAACTAGCACACCATTGAAAAGCAATTATACTCCAATAAAAATGTTAAAAAAAATAATATTAACAAACCCAAGACAATTAAGAAAATGGTAATAGGAACATACATATCTATAATTACTTTAAAAGTTAATGGATTAAATACTCCAACCAAGAGATACTGAATGGGTACAAAAACATGACCCGCACATACGCTGTCTACAAGATACTCACTTCAGACCTAGGGACACATACAGACTGAAATCAAAAGGAAGCTGGAGTAGCAATACACATATCAGACAAAATAGACTTTAAAATAAAGACTATTACAAGAGGCAACGAAGGATACTACATAATGATCAAGGGATCAATCCAAGAAGAAGATGTAACAATTGTAAATATTTATGCACCCAACATAGGAGCACCTCAATACACAAGGCAAATGCTAAGAGCCATAAAAGGGGAAATCAACAGTAGCACAATCATAGTAGGGTATTTTAAGACCCTACTTTCACCAATGGAAAGATCAACCAAAATGAAAATAAATAAGGAAACATAAGCTTTAAATGACACATTAAACAAGATGGACTTAATTGATAATTATGGGACATTCCATCCAAAAACAATAGAATACACTTTCTTCTCAAGTGCTCAAGGAACATTCTCCAGGATAGATTATACCTTGGGTCACAAATCAAGCCTCAGTAAATTAAAGAAAACTGAAATCATAGCAAGTATCTTTTTTAACAACAATGCTATAAGACTAGTTATCAAATACAGGAAAAAATGTGTAAAAAATACAAACACATGGAGGCTAAACAATACACTACTAAATAAGCAAGAGATCACTGAAGAAATCAAAGAGGAAACCCAAAATTACGTAGGGGGGAGGCATTCAAGATGACGGAGGACCAAGACGTGGAGATCAGCTTCCTCCCTACAAAAACATCAGAAATATATCTACATGTGGAACAACTCCTACAGGACACCTACTGAAAGCTGGCAGAAGATCTCAGACTTCCCAAAAGGCAAGAAACTCCCCACTTACCTGGGTAGGGCAGAAGAAAAAAGAAAAAACAGAGACAAAATTGTAGGGACGGGGCCTGCACTTCTGCAAGGGAGCTGTGAAGGAGGAAATGTTTCCACATACTAGGCAGCCCCTTAACTTGTGGAGACTGGTTGGAGGTATCAGGGGGGAAGCTTCAAGGCCACAGAGGAGAGCAAAGAAATAGGGGTGCAGAGGGCAAAGCAGAGAAATACACGCACAGAGGATTGGTGCTGACCAGCACTCACAAGCCCGAGAGCCTTGTCTGCTCACTTGCTACGGTGGGTGGGGGCAGGAAGCTGAGGCTCCGGCTTCTGAGTTCAGATCACAGGGAGACGACTCGGTTTGGCTGCATGAACACAGCCTGAAGAAGGCAGGTGCACCACAGCTAGCCAGGAGGGAGTCCGAGAAAAAGACTGGAACTGCCTAAGAGGCAAGAGACCATTGTTTTGGGGTGTGCAATGAGAGGGGATTCAGAGCACTGACTAAATGAGCTCGAGAGAAAGGCGTGAGCCACGGCTATCAGTGCAGACATCAGAGACAAGCATGAGATGCTAAGGCTGCTGCTACAGCCACCAAGAAGCCTGTGTACCAGCACTGGTCACTGTCAACACCTCCCTTCCCAGGAGCCTGTGCAGCCTGCGACTGCAGGGTCCCCTGATCCAGGGACAATTTCCCTGGGAGAAGACATGGCACACCTCAGTCTGTTGCAATGTCATGCCAGTCTCTGTCACCACAGTCTCACCACACATTCCATACCCCACCCTCCTCCTGGCGTTAGTGAGCCAGAGCCCCCTAATCAGCTGCTACTTTAACCCCGTCCAGTCTGAGCGAAGGACAGATGTCCTCATGCGACCTAAACAAAGAGGCAGCACCAAATCCAAAGCTGAACCCCAGGAGCTGTGCGAACAAAAAAAGAAAAGGAAATTTCTCCCAGCAGGTTCAGGAGCCGCAGAATAAATCTCCACAATCAACTTGATGTACCCTGCATCTCTGGAGTACCTGAATACACAATGAATCATCCCAAAATTGAGGTGGTGGACTATGTGATTTTGGCTGTATAGCTTTGCTTTTACCATTTGTCCTAGGGATCTCTCTGTCCTTTTATTTGTATTTTTTTCTTAGTATAGTTTTTAGTGCTTGTTATCATTGGTGGATTTGTTTTTTGGTTTGGCTGCTCTCTTCTTTCTTTCTTTCTTTTTTTACTAGTTTTTAATATTTTTATTTTTAATATCTTTTATTTTTATTATAATAACTTTCTTTTTTTCTTTCTTTCTTTCTTTTTTTCTCCCTTTTCTCCTAAGCCATGAGGTGGACAGGGTCTTGGTACTCCAGACGGGTGTAAGGCCTGAGCCTATGAGTTGCAAGAGCCTAGTACAGGGCATTGGTCCAGCAGAGCCCTCCTGGTTCCATGTAATATCAAAGAGTGAAAACTCTCTCAGAGATCTCCATCTCAACGCTAAGACCCAGCTCCATGTCACGACCAGCAAGCTACAGTGCTGGACAACCTATGCCAAACAACTACCAAGACAGGAACACAACCACACCCATTAGCAGAGAGGCTGCCTAAAATCATAATAAGGTCACAGACGCCCCAGAACACAGCACCAGATGCAGTCCTGCCCAGCAGAAAGAAAAGATCCAGGCTCACCCACCAGAACACAGGAACCAGTCCCCTCGACCAGGAAGCCTACACAACCCATTGAACCAACCTTACCCACTAGGGGCAGACACCAAAAACAATGGGGACTATGAACCTGCAGCCTGCAAAAAGGAGAGCCCAAACACAGTAAGTTAAGCAAAATGAGAAGACAGAGAAATACGCAGCAGATAAACGAGCAAGGTAAAAACCAACCAGACCAAACACATGAAAAGGAAATAGGCAGTTTACCTGAAAAAGAATTCAGAGTAATGATAGTAAAGATGATCCAAAATCTTGGAAATAGAATGGAGAAAATAAAAGAAAAGGTTAACAAGGACCTACAAGAAGTAAAGCGCAAACAAACAATGATGAACAACAGAGTAAATGAAATTTAAAATTCTCTAGAGGGAATCAATAGCAGAATAACTGAAACAGAAGAACGGATAAGTGACCTGGAAGATAAAATATTGGCTATAACTACTGCATAGTAGAATAAAGAAAAAAATGAAAAGAATTGACGACAGTACCAGAGACCTCTGGGACAACATTAAATGCACCAACATTCGAATTATAGGGGTCCCAGAAGAAGAAGAGAAAAAGAAAGGGACTGAGATAATATTTGAAGAGATTATAGTTGAAAAATTCCCTAGTATGGGAAAGGAAATAGTCAATCAAGTCCAAGAAGCACAGAGAGTGCCATACAGGATAAACCCAAAGAGAAACACGCCAAGACACATATTAATCGAACTATCAAAAATTAAATCCAAAGAAAAAATATTAAAAGCAGCAAGGGAAAGGCAACAAATTACATACAAGGGAAACCTCATAAGGTTAACAGCTGATCTTTCAGCAGAAACTATGCAAGCCAGAAGGGAGTGGCAGGACATATTTGAAGTGATGAAATGGAAAAACGTACATCCAAGATAACTCTATGCAGCAAGGATCTCATTCAGATTTGACAGATAAATTAAAACATTTAGAGACAAGCAAATGCTAAGAGAATTCAGCACCACCAAACCAGCTTCACAAGAAATGCAAAAGGAACTTCTCTAGGCAGGACACACAAGAGAAGGAAAAGACCTACAACAACAAACCCAAAACAATTTAGAAAATGGTAATAGGAACATACATATCAATAATTACCTTAAATGTAAATGGATTAAATTATCCAACCAAAAGCAATAGACTGGCAGAAAGAATATAAAAAGAAGACCTGTATATATGCTGTCTACAAGAGACACACTTCAGCTCCAGAGAAACATACAGACTGAAAGTGAGGGATGGAAAAAGATATTCCATGCAAATGGGAATCAAAAGAAAGCTGGCATTGCAATTCTCAAATCAGACAAAATAGACTTTAAAGACTGTTACAAGAGAAAAAGAAGGACTCTACATAATGATCAAGGGATCAATCCAAGATGAAGATATAAAAATTGTAAATATACATGAACCCACCATAAGAGCACCACAACACATAAGGCAAATGCTAACAGCCATAAAAGGGGAAATCGACAGTAAGACAATCATAGTAGTGGACTTTAACAGCCCACTTTGACCAATGGACAGAATATCCAAAATGAAAATAAATAGGGGAACAGAAGCTTTAAATGACACATTAAAGAATATCAACTTAATTGATATTTATAGGATATTCCATCCAAAAACAACAGAATACACTTTCTTCTCTAGTGCTCATGGAGCATTCTCCAGGATAAATCATATCTTGAGTCACAAATCAAGCCTTAGTAAATTAAAGGAAATAGAAATCATATCAAGTAACTTTTTCGACCACACACTATGAGGCTAGATATCAATAAAAGGAAAAAAATCTGTAAAAATTACAAACACATGGATGTTAAACCATACACTACTAAATAACCAAGAGATCACTGAAGAAATCAAAGAGGAAATCAAAAAATAACTAAAAAGAAATGACAATGATAACAGGATGACCTAAAACCTATGGGAGGCAGCAAAAGCAGTTCTAAGAGGGAAGTTTATAGAAATACAATCCTACCTCAAGAAACAACAACATCTCAAAAAAAAAAAAAAAAACAACCAAAACTTACACCTAAAGCAATTAGAGAAAGAAGAACAAAAAAACCTGAAAGTTAGCAGAAAGAAAGAAATCATAAAGATCAGATCAGAAATAAATGAAAAAAGAAGTGAAGGAAAGAATAGCAAAGATCAATATAACTAAAAGCTTCTTCTCTAAGAAGTAAAACAAAATTGATAAACCATTAGTCAGACTCATCAAGAAAAAAACGGAGAAAACTAAAATCAATAGAATTAGAAATGAAAAAAGGTGAAGTAACAGCTGACTCTGCAGAAAGACAAAGGATCATGAGAGATTACTACAAGCAACTAAATGGCAATAAGATGGACAACCTGCAAGAAATGGACACATTCTTAAAAAAGCACAACCTTCTGAGACTCAAACAGGAAAAAATAGAAAATATAAACAGACCAATCACAAGCAATGAAATTGAGACTGTGATTAAAAATATTGCAACAAACAAAAGCACAGGACCAGATGTCTTCACAGGCAAATGCTGTCAAACATTTAGGGAAGAGTTAACACCTATACTTCTCAAACTCTTCCAAAATATAGCAGAGGGAGGAATACTCACAAACTCATTCTACGAGGCCAAAATCACCTTGATACCAAAACCAGACAAAGATGTCACAAAGAAAGAAAACTACAGGCCAATATCATTGATGAACACAGATGCAAAAACCCTCAACAAAATAATAGCAAAAAGATTCCAACAGCACATTAAAAGGATCATACACCATGATCAAGTGGGGTTTATCCCAGGATTGCAAGGACTCTTCAATATACGAAAATCAAACTGTGTGATATACCATATTAATAAATTGAAGGAGAAAAATTATATGATATCAGAATAGATGCAGAAAAAGCTTTTGACAAAATTCAACACCAATTTATGATGAAAACCATCCAGAAATTAGGCATAGATGGGACTTACCTCAATATAATAAAGGCCATATATGACAAACACAGAGACAACATCATTCTGAATTGCGAAAAATTGAAACCATTTCCTCTAAGATCAGGAAAAAGACAAGGTTGTCCATTTTCACCACTATTATTCAACCTAGTTTTGGAAGTTTTGGCCATAGAAATCAGAGAAGAAAAAGAACTAAAAGGAAATCAACTCAGAAAAGAAGGAATAATGCTGCCATTGTTTGCAGATGGCATGATGCTATACACAGAGAATCCTAAAGATGCTACCAGAAAACTACTAGAGCTAATCAATGAATTTGGTAAAGTAGCAGGATACAAAATTAATGCACAGAAATCTCTGGCATTCCTATACACTAATGAAGAAAAATCTCAAAGCAAAATTAAGAAATACTACCAATTACCATTGCAACAAAAAGAATAAAATACCTAGAAATTAACCTACCTAAGGAGACAAAAGACCTGTATGCAGAAAAATATAAGACACTGATGAAAGAAATTAAAGATGATACAAATAGATGGAGAGATATACCATGTTCTTGGATTGGAAGAATCAACATTGTGAAAATGACTATACTACCCAAAGCAATCTACAGTTTCAATGCAATCCCTATAAAACTAACAATGCAATTTTTCACAGAACTAGAACAAAGAATTTCACAATTTGTATGGAACCCAAAAGACCCTGAATAACCAAAGCAATCCTGAGAAATAAAAAATGAAGCTGGAGGAATCCGGCTCCCGGATTTCATACTATACTACAAAGCTACAGTAATCAAGACAGTATGGTAATGGCACAGAAACAGAAACATAGACCAATGGAACAGGAAGGAGAAAAACCCCAGAGGTAAACCCATGTACATATGGTCACCTTATCATTAATAAAGGAGGCCAGAATATACAATGGAGAAAAGACGGCCTCTTCAATAATTGTTGCTGGGATAACTGGACAGGTACATGTAAAAGAATGAAATTCGAGCACTCCCTTACACCATAATAAACTCAAAATGGACTAAAGACCTAAATGTATGGCCAGACACTATAAAAATCTTAGAGAAAAACATAGGCAGAACACTCTATGACAAAAAACACAGCAAGATCCTTTTTGACCCACCTCCTAGAAAAATGGAAATAAAAGCAAATATAAACAAATAGGACCTAATGAAATGTAATAGTTTTTGCACTGCAAAGGAAACCATAAATAAGACAAAAAGACAACCCTCAGAATGAGAGAAAATGTTTGCAAATGAAGCAACTGACAAAGGATTAATCTCCAAATGTAAAAACGGCTCATGCAGCTCAACATTAAAAAAAAAAACAAACAATCCAATTCATAAAAGGGCAGAAGACATTTCTCTAAAGAAGATATATAGACAGCCAACAAACACATGAAATAATGCTCAATATCACTAATATTAGGGAAATGCAAACCAAACTACATTAAGGTATCTTGTCACAATGGTCAGAATGGCAATCAACAAAAAAACCTACAAACAATAAGTGCTGGAGTGGGAGTGTAGAAAAGGGAACACGCTTGCACAGTGTGTGGGAATGTAAATTGATACAGCCACTATGGAGAACAATATGGAGGTTCCTTAAAAAACTAAAAATAGAACTACCATATGATCCAGCAATCACAGCACTGGGCATATACTCTGAGAAAACCATAATTCAAAAAAGGCATGTACCACAATGTTCACTGCAGGTCTATTTACAGTAGCCAGGCCATGGATGCAACCTAAGTGTCCATCAACAGATGAATGGATAAAGAAGATACGGCACATATATACAGTGGAATATTACTCAGACATAAAAAGAAACCAATTTGAGTTATTTGTAGAGGAAGACAACTAGAGGAAGTCTAGTTGTAAAGACAGACAAATAGACTGAAGCAATAGAGCAGAAAGCACAAAAATAAACTCTCATGGATATGGTCAAATGATATTCTGCAAGGGTTCCAGGACCACTTATTAGAAGATGGACACATTTTACAAATGGTATTGGAGTAACTGGATATCCACATACAAAAGAATAAAGTTGGACCATTATACCATATACAAAAACTAACCAAATGAATAAAAGATGCAAACTCAAGATCTACAAGTGTAAAATTCATAGAAGGAAACAGGGGAAAACATTTATGATATCGAACTTACAATAATTTCTTGTATACTACACCAAAAGCACAGGTAAGAAAATAAATAATAGACAAATGGGACAACATCAAACTTAACTTTGTGCATCAAAGACCACAATCAATAGAGTGAAAAGGTAACCTATGGAATGGGAGAACATATTTGCAAACATATATCTGTTAAGGGGTTGATATCCAGAATATATAAAGAACTCCTATATATCAACAATAAAAAATGAAATAACCTAATTAAAAATAGGCAAATAACTTGAATAGACATTACTACAGAGGTGATATACAAATAGCTAGATAGCATATGAAAAGATGTCTAACATCATAGTTATTAGAGTTTTTCAAATTAATACCACAACAGACTTCCTCTCACATCAATTTGATGGATAATAAAAACAAACAAACATAGGAAACACACGGAAATAACAAGTGTAGTAAGTATATGGAAAGTTGGAGAACTTGTGCACTGCTGGTGAGATTGTAAAATGATATACCACTCTGGAAAATAAATCCTAAAAATATTAAAAATATAACTACTATACAATCTAGCAATCACTCTTCTGAGTATTTATCCAAAAGAATTTAAAGCAGGGTCAAAGAGATATTTTCTTGACCATGTTCACAGCAGCACTATTCACAATTGCCAAGAGATGTAAGCAACTCAAATGTCCATTGACTCATAAATGGATAAATTAAATGTTGTATATTCACAAAATGGAACATTATTCAGCATTTTTCAACATTATTCAAATCCAGAATTTAAGGAAGTATGTTATATGTTACAACATGGATGAACCTTGAAGGGAAATAAACCACACAAGGTCACAGGTGAATTCTCCCAAATATCTAAAGAGGAATTATTGCCAATCGTATTCAAACTCCTCCAAAAATAGATAAAGAGGGAATACTATTTAACACATTCTATGAGGCTAGAATTACTCTGATATCAATACCCAAAAAAGATAGGGCAAGAAAAAATGGCAAAACAATATCTGTTGTAAATACAGATATAAAAATTTAATAAAATACTAGTAAATTTTATCAATTTGTCAGGGCAGCCATAACAAATACTACAGACTGAGTATATTAAGCAACATAAAGTTATTTTCTCACAGTTCTGGAGGCTAGAAGTCCAAGATCAAGGTTCTGGAAAGTTTGGTTTCTTCTAAGGGCTTGTCTCTTTGCCTTGTAGATGACCATCTTCTCTCTGTGTCTTCACATGGTCTTTCCTCTGTGTGTATCTCTGCCCTAATTTCTTCTTATAAAAACGCCAGTCATAGTAGATTAAAGCCCATCCAATCGCCTAATTTAACCTTAGTTATCACTTTAAAAGCCTTCTTTCTAAATATAGTCACATTCTGAGGTACTGAGGTTATGATTTCAACATATGAATTTTGAGAGGAAACAAGCCTATAACACAACCTAAATCCAACAGCACATTAAAGGATTATACATCATGGACTTCCCTGGTGGCACAGTGGTTAAGAATCCGCCTGCCAATGCAGGGGACATGGGTTCAAGCCCTGGTCTGGGAAGATCCCACATGCCGCGGAGCAACTAAGCCCATGCACCACAACTACTGAGCCTGCGCTCTAGAGCTCGTGAGCCACAACTACTGAGCCCACGTGCCACAACTACTGAAGCCCGTGTGCCTAGAGCCCGTGCTCCACAACAAGAGAAGCCACCACAATGAGAAGCCCATGCACCTCAACGAAGAGTAGCGCCTGCTCGCTGCAACTAGAGAAAGCCTGCGTGCAGCAAAGAAGACCCAACGCAGCCAAAAATAAAAAAAATAAATTTATTAAAAAAAAGATTATACATCATGACTATGTGGAATTTATTACATGAATACAAGGTTGGCTAAACATTAAAAATCAACCAATGTAATGCATGTGATTAATAGAATCGGGGGAAATAACCCACATGATCATCTAAATATATGCAGAAAAGCATTTGTTAAAATTTAACATCTCTTCATAAAAGAACACTCAGCAAACTAGGAGTGGAAGGAAAATTTTTAAACATTATAAAGGACATTTATTAAAAACCGAAAGATAACATCACATTCTTTGATGATAGACTAAAATATTTCCCTCTAAGATTAGGAACAAGACAAGGATGCCGACTTTCATCACTTCTATTCAACTTTGTACTAGGAGTCCTAGAAAGAACAGTGACCTTTGTGATTTTTATCTTGCTGTATTCCAATCTCACTATCTCCAGTACTGCAACTGCAGCAACTGTGAAAAACAGAAGCCTAGCAGCCACTAGAGGAAGACAACAGGTTTGGAGCTCTGCCAAATGCCTCATTTTCAGAGAATTATTAATAGTTGACACCAGTGAAGTCCAGATTTTTGCCTTTCTAGACAAAAACTTTAAATTAGGTATGCTAAATATGCTCATAACAAACTATTTAAAGAGATGTATGAAAATTAGGTATCACCAAAAAATACTATCAATAAAAAGATTAAAAAAATATGAAAAATAACCAAATAGAAATCCTGGAGTTGAAAACTATAATAGTTGAAATGCAAATATTCACTTCAGGATCAACAGCAGATTTGAACTGACAGGGGAATAAATCAGTGAACTTGAAATGAGGTTAATTAGAATTATCCAGCCTGAGGAACAGACAGAAAAAATAATGAATACAGGCTCAGAGACCATGGGATACATCAATTATACCAACATATGCATTATGGAAGTCTCAGATAGAGATGAGAGGAAAAAATAAGAAAAAGTATATTTGAATAAATGATGGCCAAAATCTTCTTAAATTAAATGTAAAACCTTAATTTATACATCCAAGAAAGGTAATAAATTCCAAGTAGGATAAACTCAAAGAGATCTACACAAAGACACATTGTAATAAAATTACTGAAAATAAAATATTAAGAGATAATATTGAAAGTATCAAAAGATAAGTAAGCAGTCACACAAAAGGATGCTTCAATAAGATTAATAGCAGATTAGTATAACTGAATCACTTTGCTGTACACCTGAAACTAACACAACATTGAAAATCAACTATAGTCCAATATAAAATAAAAATTAAAAAAAAAAAAAAACTAACAGCAGATTAGTTATTAGAAACTTGGAAGCCAGAGACAGTGGAATGACATTTAAAGTACTGAAAGAATAACTGTCATTCATGAATTCTATATATGGCAAAACTGACCTTCAAAAATGAGGGATAAATCAAGACATCCCAGATTAACAAAAGTTAATGAAGTTAACAGCCAGTAGATCTGACCTACAATAAATGCTAAAGGAAGTCCTTCAGGATGAAAAGATGGGCACTCTACAGTATTTTGAATCTATAAAGAGCCTTGGAAGAGGTAATTACATAGGTAAATATAAAATATACTATAAATACATTTTTCATTCCAAAACTTTCCTTTCCTTGTTTTCTATCCAATTTACAAGATAATTTCATAAAGCAGTAATTAAAAAATGTATTGATAGGTTATAATTTATAAAGATGTAATTCATATGTCCATAACAGCTCAAAATATGAGGAAAAGGTGAAGTGATATAGTAAGAAAATTTTGGTATAATATTGAAATTAGTTGGTATTAATTCAAACTAGATTATTACAAGTTAAGATATTTTTGTAATGCTTAGGGAAATCTCTAAGTAAATAACAAAACTATATCAAGAGAAATTACAAGAGAATTGAGATGAAACACTAGAAAACGTCTATTTAACACAAAAGAAGGCAATAATGGAGCAATAGAGGAATAAAAAAGACATAAGATGAAAAGAAAACAATTATTAAATGACATGAAAAACTCCTACCTTATCAGTGTTTAAATTAAGTATAAATTAATTAAACAGTGTAATCAAAAGGAAGAAATTGGCTGTAGGATACAAAAAATAAAACATTATAAGTATATGGTATCTGCAGGAGATATATTTATGATTCAAAACTACAAAAAGTTTGAAAGTAATACGAAGGAAAATTATATACTATGCAAACAGTAACCAAAGGAGAACTGGAGTGGATAAAGTTACATTAGTCAACGCAAACTTTCAGAAAATAATTTTTATTACAGACAAAGAAGGACATCTTATAATAATAAAAGGGTCAATGCATCAGGAAAACATAAAACAATTATAAATATATATAAACCTAAGAACAGAGTGAAAAATATATGAATCATAAAATGACATGTGTTGGAGAGTGTCAGCAAAATGGTGAACTAGGAAGCTCCAAGGTCTCTTTTCCCCAGAGAAACATGAAAAAAAATGAGAAGCTGTCTGAACTTTGTAGGAGCTTGGAAATCAATCAAAAGTTTATAGAAACCAAGCAAATGCATAAGCAAGAAAAGTTAATTTTCAAAATGTTAGGAAAGTTTTGTAATATTTTTACTTGCACTTGCCCCACTTCCTTCCTGATGAGGCAGTGATCTTAAGTCTTGAACAGTGGCAACCAGGTTTTTGGTTTCTCTCCTTGAACTGTAGGTAGCAGAGCAGAACTTATTTGCAAATTATTTTGTACTTCCATTTGAATTTCACTCGGGGATACTTGAAGACTGATTTGCTCATCTATGTCAACCATAAGTTGGAATTCAGATGGTAAAAGTGGCATAATTTGCTCATTAAAGCTACAAGAGAATTATAAACCAAAATACACGAGGGGTAAGTGTTTCCAGGTGGCAACATCTAAGCCCTGAAGGAAAAGCTAGGGTGAGACTCTTTTAGAAATAAGGACTTATCAAAAGCAACCATAACAATGAAGTTTAATCCCTAACTTACACTATATGTAAATTTAACTCAAAATTCAGAAAAGACTTAAACTTAAAAGCTAATACTATAAACCTGTTAGAAGAAAACTCATGAGAAAAATGTATGACATTGGACTTGTGATAATACCTTGGATATGGTACCAAAATCACAAATAACAAAAAATATATACATTGGCTTTTATAAAAATTAAAAATATTTGGGCAACAAAGGACACGATCAAGAGTATGAGAAAACAATCAATAATAAGGGAGAAATATTTGTAAATCATATATCTGGTAAGAAATTAGTATCCAGAATATATGGAACTTCTACAACTTAGCAAAAAGAAAACAAGCAACACAATAAAAAATAAACCAAGGACTTTAATAGACATTTCTCCTAGGAAGATATGCAAATGGATATTACAAACATCACTAATCATTAGGGGTATGTGAAATAAAAAGCAGTGTGATACCACTTCAAACCCATTAGGATGACTATAATACATTAAAAAATGGGATATTAACAAGTGTTGGGGAAGGTGTGGAGAAATTTTAGCCCTCGTGCATTGCTCATGGGAATGTAAAATGGCACAGCCACTGTCGGACAGAGTATGGTGGTTTCTCAAAAGGTTAAATCTAGAATATTCATATGACCTACTAATACCACTATCTACCCAAAATAATTTAAGCAGAGCTCAAACACACTTGAATACCAACGTTCATAGTATAATTATTCACAACAGCTAAAAGATAAAAACAATTCAAATGTCCATCAACAGAAGAATAGATAAACAAAATGTCGTATATACATACAATGGAATATTATTCAGTCTTAAATGGAAATGAAATTCCAATACATGTTACAACATGGAAGAACTTGAAAACATTATGCTAGCCTGAATTGGCCAGACACAAAAGGACATATGATTCAACTTATATGATTTACCTAGAATAGGCAAATTCATGAGGACTGAAAGTATAATAGAGGTTAAGAGGGGCTGGGAAGAGAGGGGGATGGTGAGTTTTTTAAAATGGATACAGTGTTTTATTGGTCATGTTCAAAAAGCTATGGATTTAATGCTACTGAATTGTACACTTTAAAATGGGTAAAATGACAAAATTTATAGTACTACAGTTTAAAAATAGGGATAAAATATATGGGGAGAAATATAAAATCCAGCTATAATAGTATATGGGTAATTCAATATGCAATATTTAATATTGCATAGAAAAATTATGTTAGGCAGAAGAGCAACAAGGAAATAGAAGAATATTACCACATTATAAACAAACTAGACATACCAGTGTTGCCATATGGAGTTTATAATGCCATTTTATATATTGTGATACTAAACGAAGTTGTATTATTTTTAATTAAATTAGTAGACTAATTTATATTTCAAAATTCTGCATTTTAAATGTGGACACTGGCTGTTTGAAAAATAAAATACAGAATATAGGTTTTTTTAAAACATCTTTATTGGAGTAAAATTGCTTTACAAAGGTTTGTTACTTTCTGCATTATAACAAAGTGAATCAGCTATACATATACATATATCCCTATATCTCCTCCCTCTTGTGTCTACCTCCCTCCCTCCCTATCCCACTCCTCTAGGTGGTCGCAAAGCACCGAGCTGATCTCCCTGTGCGATGCGGCTGTTTCCCACTAGCTATCTATTTTACATTTGGTAGTATATATAAGTCCATGCCACTCTCTCACTTTGTCCCAGCTTACCTTTCCCCCTCTCCATGTCCTCAAGTCCATTCTCTATGTCTACGTCTTTATTCTTGTCCTGCCCCTAGGTTCTTCATAACCATTTTTCTTTCTCAGATTCCATATATATGCGTTAGCATATGGTATTTGCTTTTCTCTTTCTCACTTACTTCACTCTGTATGACAGACTTTAGGTCCATCAACCTCAGTACAAATAACTCACTTTCATTTCTTTTTATGGCTGAGTAATATTCCACTGTATACATGTGCTATATTTTCTTTATCCATTCATCTGTCAAAGGACACTTAGGTTGCTTCCATGTCCTGGCTATTGTAAATAGAGCTACAATGAACACTGTGGTACATGACCCATTTTGAAGTATGGATTTCTCAGGGTA